>NC_065594.1:69528699-72060366 GCF_024542745.1 Macaca thibetana thibetana | reverse complement strand
TCCATCATGATCTATTTTAAATTTATCTCTACAACATATTTCAACTGGGACATCAAACAGACTTTATATAATACACCTCACTATTTTACAGCATAACTTCCCTTTCCCCAATCCCCAAACTATGTTCCCATCTATACCCCGCCCCACCCAACTCTCACCTCTTCCGTTAGCATTATTACAAACATATTTTACAGATCTTATACCAAACTTTTCCACTCTGTCTTTCAAGTGTAGAAATATCTTACACATAAACCCCAATACCACAAATCTTCACATTTATATTTTCTAAAGCAGTTAAACCTTTATAGACAATTCTACCTAAAAAGCCAAATGCGCTTTACAATATGTCATGTTATGTTAAGTTGACCAGACACAGAAGTCATTTCTGTCGGATTTCTTGTCAGTGTTTGCTTTAAGTTTGAACTTTCTGATCTCGGCTCCTGTTGTGCCAGTAATTTGAAAGGTCACTGCTCTGTTGGCATTTGGTTTATGCAATGCAGTCTGGCAATTTATAAAAGTCTTGTGAATTTGTACATAGAATATTGAAGTTAGAAAAGGCTTATCACTCTCTGGGCTCTAATACTGTCCAGAGGTTATTTGTTCTTGTTCCCATAAGAAAATCCTGTGTGTCTGTCTCTCTCCATTACCATTCCTGATCCTTACCCTCCAGTTCAAAATGTGGCCATTTCCACCTTCTAAGCCCTCATACCAAAATTGACTGGGTAGGTTTATTATGAATTTGTGTCCTTTCCAAACTCTACATTAGACCTCCCAGGAGAGTTCAAACTAAAAACAAGTAAGGGCAATATTACAATTGAAACAGGGGAGAAAAGATAACCTCAAGTAGGATTCAGAAAAATTGTGGGACCGAAAGAGGAAGAGTGCATGCCAAATGTTCCCAATTCTGCAATGGCTCTTGTGAAACATCTATATGAAAACACTTCGAGGACTTCAAAAAAAACTGGTGAAAAAGCAAACAACCTTCCTAGCAAAACAACTCCAGAGCTAATGTCAGAGCTTTCTATCAAAATATCCATGCTAAGTTCACCGGAAAGATTCAGAAGATCAATGACAGGAGTAAGGGAAAAAAGAAAGACATTTTGTGAGTAGGCAATGCATGATGACCCTGCAGCAGGAGAACCAGAGGGGGGAAAAAGGAAATGGAGGGTATAAGTAAATTAATTGCCTGTAACATGTTTAATGAAATAAGTAGACGTGTGATGCAAATTTCTTAATAGTCAAACATTATGCAATATGTGATGCATGAGAATTATACTACCCCAAAGTTTTTAAATGTGAGATTTTCTTGATGCCACTTTCATTTACCTACACGCACACAAATGGCACAAATCACATACACATATAGTGACAAGAAAATGTATATGTGGGAGGGAGAGAAAGAGGGAGGAAAACTTTAATCATGATACATTGCCAATGTAAGACTTCTCTTTTTAGAAAGATCTTTTATTCAACTTATCAAAATTTTAATTGTCAATGGAACAGAAATCATCACAAATAAGAACTTGTAACTGACCCAGGTACAGGTGAATTTCTATGACTGAAATCCAGGGGCATTCTAAGCAAGAATAGTTCAACAGTGACTAATCTCATTATTTTTCAATTGTATTAGGTCATATTTGTTATATTTATAGTGTGGTTTCTCATCAAGGAGTTGTTTATTGAACATGCCAAAAGCCTGCATCTCTTTAACTAGGTCTTTATATGCATAAGGAATGTTTAAATAGTCACAAAAGTAATACAAACTAACACATTTTTTAGATTTTAACATATATATTTGAAGACAGGTTTTCCCCAGATGTATAGTTCTTCATACCCTGGCTTGCCTCAGGAAGCTGCCTCTGTCTCTTGTGGATATATGATGAGTAAGGGCACTGGTAATTCACTGTGAGAAAATGCCTAGTCATTTGCCTAGTTATGCCATGTCATCTTCCTGACACTACAGAGCACAGTAAACTAATTTCCAAAATCAAAGACACAACAAAACTGAACAGCTACTGTTCCTGAGGCAAACAAGTGAATTCCAGAACATGCCATGGACTCATTGAAGATGAGTTTTAGACCATTCTACCAAGAGTGTATTAATTTTACATGCATTTCCTAGTAAACAATGTAGATAGTATTAATGTTTATATTGCCAAGGTAATACTTTTTGTCCCTCAACTCATCTGCTAAATTTTGCCTCACCTGGCTCAGTCAGAAGGAAAAGAATTGACAATGCTAAGTAATCTCAGTTATCTCCACTGACAGAAAAATCAAGTATTTTCTACACAGACTGTGGGAATCAGCATTTTCTATTCTTAACTTAGATTTTTTTCCCCTTGCCTTTTCACTTTATGATCCCAAGGTATTGATGTATTTCTAACACTACAACAAGATTTGTGTCACTCAACTGTGTGTGTTGTAATCCTTCTCTTTTAACCATTTATCTCCATGAAACTGATGTCATTGAAAGATAGAAAAGAAAAAGCATAGAAGGGAGAGGGGGAGGGAGGAAGACTTTGATCATGATACAATGCCAAAGTAAGGGCTCCTTTTAAGAAAGGTTTTTAAAACTTTCTTCATCAAAATGTCCATTGCTTCCTTGAATGAACTGTGAAGGGTTGCAAATTCCTTTAAAACTTGGTTTTGGCAACAAATCTGGATTTCCTTCATTAGCCAGCTATGCAGAATTCATTTTCAAATGCTCTATTAAAAAGGGAAGTTTCCCCTAAAGTTTCCCAGTCTATTAAAGGTTTCCTTCCAAAAGGAGCTCATTCTGATCCAATTTAGTACGACACCCTCGTGTATGCCAGATGGCACAGCATCATAGCTTCACAAATGTCATTCTGCTTCTCACCTTTCAAATGAAATTCCCTTAACCTAACCTTTCTTTACATAAACTACAAAATTGTAGATGAAATATGCCAAATTGAAAGCCTCTGTTGCTAAATATTCTAGAAATAATTTGAGAAAAATGGGTGCGATTTGAAACCTTAGTTGTCTTGGAAAGGGGGTAGATGGGTATTTGACGACGACTCTGGTTGCTATTTCTCCTGTTAACTATTTAAATGTGTGACCTTAAAAGAAAGTCATTCAATCTTGTTGAGACTAATAAATGTCGCCCATTTCTCATGTGTCTTATAGCTCAAAAATTTTCAATTCTAGTATGTCTCAAGCCATTGTAACATTTGCTTTAGAAATAAGTATTATATAATCAAGGTGTATTGCAGGCCTCTGTGATATTTCAATTTCATTCCTTTTTAGGCTAGATATAATTCTGGGATTTTAAAAATTGAATTATATGTTATGGGTTGAACTGTGTTTTTCCCCAAAATGTATGCTAATGTCCTAACCCCTAATACTTCAGAATGTGACTTTAGAAATAGGGTCTTTACAGAGGAATCAAGTTAAAATGGAGTCATTAGGGTGGGCCCTAATCCAATATTACTGGCATTCTTATAAAAAGGGGAAAATTGAACACAGAGGAACATGCACAGAGGGAAGACTATATGGAGACACAAAGACAATGCCCTGTGTAGTCAGAGACTGGGCGGACACACCTGTAAACTCAGGAATACCAGATTTCCAGCAAACCACCAGAACCTGCGAGAGACTCAGGAAACACAGACAGCCTCCCTCATATCCTTCTGGAGGTAACTACCTTGACTACATCTTGTTTTCAGACTTCTAGCTTCCCAAACTGTGACACAATAAATGTTGGTTGTTTTAGGCCACCCAGTTTGTGGTACCCTGGAGAATAGCTCCCACAAATGAATACATTGTTATAGACTAAAAAGTGCATAAATCATACATGTACAATTTTCATCATCTTTCAATATGGTCTCAGTCATGTGACCGCCATACACAAGAGCACCTCAGAAGCCTCTTTTATGTCTAATTTTCTTCTACCAAATATAGCACTCTTTTGACTTCCTCTACAATAGATTCATTTTTCCTGAGGAAATTTATATGAATGCAAGCATATTTGTGACACTACAGACTTAGTGTTGTGGGAAGTTGGGGACCCCGAACGGTGGAACCTGCTGAAGCCGTGACAGAAGAACATAAATTGTGACGATTTCATGGACATTTATTAGTTCCCCAATTTATTACTTTTTAAATTTCTTACACCTGTCTTTACTACAATCTCTGAACATAAATTGTGAAAATTTCATGGACATTCATCACTTCCCCAATCAATACTCTCGTGATTTCCTATGCCTGTCTTTAATCTCTTAATCCTGTCATCTTTGTAAGTTGAGGATGTATGTTGCCTCAGGACCCTGTGATGATTGCATCAACTGCAGAAATTGTTCATAAAGCATGTTTAAACAATATGAAATCTGGGCACCTTGACAAACGAACAGGATAACAGCGATGCTCAGAGAACAAGGGAGATAACCATTAGGTCTGATTGCCTGGGAGCCAGGTGGAACAGAGTCATATATATTTCTCTTCTTACAAAAGCGAGTAGGAGAAATATTGCTGAGTTATTTTTCTCATCAAGGAACAGCCCTGAGAAAGAGAATGCATTCCTATGGGGAAGTCTCTAAAATGGCCACTCTGGGAAATCCATCTTATATGGCTGTAGATAAGGGATGAAACAAGCCCCGGTCTCCTGTAGCGCCCCCAGGCCTATTAGGACAAGGAAATTCCTGCCTACTGAATTTTAGTCAGACTGGTGGTCTGCTCTCAAACCCTGTCTCCTGATAAGATGTTATCAATGACAATGTGTGCCCAGTGGGACATGAAAGTTCATTAGCAATTTTAATTTCACCCTAGTCCTGTGATCTCACCCTGTCTCCATTTGCCTTGTGGTATTTTGTTGCCTTGTGAAGCATGTGATCTCTGTGACCCACTCCCTATTTGTACACTCCCTCCCCTTTTGAAATCCATAATAGAAACTTGGTTTTGTGGCTTGGGGGCATCACGGAACCTGCTGACATGTGATGTCTCCCCCGGACACCCAGCTTTAAAATTTCTCTCTTTTGTACTCTTTCTCAGACTGGCCAACACTTAGGGAAAATAGAAAAGAACCTACATTGAAATATTGGTGGCTAGTTTCCCCGATACTTAGCAACAGTTCTTTAATTGCTGTATTTTATTCTATTCTATCAATGAATGAATAAAATATTTTTACATTCTGCCCTTGGTGGACAATTGAACTGTTCTGAGTGTCTGGATATAAAAATAATATTGTAATAAAAGTCTTTTGGTGTAAAAAATTCCCAGTTGTATGTTGGGTATATACATAAATGTATAATGGTTGGGTTATACATAGGCATGTGTAAAACCAAAATGTGCTTTATTATTCTTTTAAATATTAATATATAATTTACACATAACAGACTATACAGATCTTAAGTATATGCCTTATTGAATTTTCACATAGGTTCATATACATGGAACAACTCAGATAAAAAATATCTTACAAATACCCCATAAATCATCTTCTTGCCATCTCAGTCAATAACCACAACCAAAAAAAAAGATAACTCCTATACTGACCTCTATTTACATAGATTCTTTCCATTAATAATGTTAATAGGCTATTAATGAGCTTCATAAAAATAGTATCATGCAGTATATATGCTCCTGCAAGACTGATTTTATTCAATATTAGGTTTTGAACATTTATGAGATTCTTATATATATAGTTCATACTTTATAATTTTAATAGGGGTATTCCATTTTATGAATATATAACTTTGTGTTACTGGATGATTTATCTGTTTCTAATTTTGGGCTACTATAAATAATGCTAATTGAATATCTTATACATATGTTTTGATAGACTGAAGTCTCATTGATCTTGAATATATACATCCAGGAGTGGAATTGCTGGGTCAAAGGGTACATGTACATTCAACTTTACCAAATTTTCAATATGGTTTTTCAGATTTACATTCACACAATAAGAATGGTAGTCTATAAGGGTGGTAGTTATTCCATATCTTCTGAAACAGTTGATATTATCAGTCATTTTAATTTTGGGTATTTAGTGGGTATATAGTGGTGTTTAATGTGGTTTTAATTTGCATTTCTGAGTGATTAATGATTTTATGTTTTTAGATTTTTGATATCTGCTAATAAAGTGCCTATTCAAGACATTAGTCCATTAAAAAATAGATTTTCTGAATTTTTCAAATTGATTTGTAAGAGTTCTTTATTAATTCTGGATTTAATCTTCTGTTTTTATATTTGTACTTTTTCTTATTTTTTGCCATATTTTTTCACATTATTAAATTACATATTTTTCACATTATTAAAATACTTGTAATTCCTTTTTAGTACTTTATCGTACATAATATTTATTCTAGACTATTGTGGACTACATTAGTACTTTTTCCACTTCTCCAACAATATAAGGACCTTAGAACAGTTAAAAACTATTTAGTTACCCCCACTCTGTTATATTTTATTCAACATTTAAACTTTCTAAAATACAAGTTAATTATATTTATCCTTACTTCTCATGTTTATTTTCATGGTGAATATTTCTTATAAATTACTTTTCTTATAATATCTTTCAGATTTTTGTGTCAATGATTACCAGTTTCCCCCAAAAATATAAGTGTTCTTTTGTATTATTTCCTGAAAATGCTTGTGTAAGACAAGTCCAATTAGTTTCTTAAGTTTTGGTAAGAATTCACCTGCTAATCCACATGTGGTTGGAATTTTGTGTGTGTGTGTGTGTGTAAAAATGTGTTAATCATAGTTTCTATAACAGATACAGAACTTACTCAGATCTTTATAACTTTTTGTGCCAATATTTTAAGACTTTTTTTCAGTTAACTTCACTGCTTCCTCTAATTGCATGCTTCTATCTGGGATTTTTTCTCAGTCTGAAGAACTTCTAGTATTTCTGTAGTTCAGGTCTACTAGGCAAACATTCTCTCAACAATTACTTGTCTAAATATATTTTACTGTGCCTCACTGTTATGATTTTTTCACTGGTTATATTTTAGACTGGCAAATTTGCCCCTCAGCGTGTTAAAACACTATTTCATTGTCTCAAGCTTCTATAGTTTTTGTTGGAATACTTATTTGTGCTCTTTTACTTACTTTTGAGACTTTTGTTTTGGTTCAGCAGCTTATAATCTGGTTAGGTAAGGTTTTATTTGTTTTATGTTCCTTAGCTTTTGTTAAGTTTCTTGAAAGTAGGTTGATATTCTTTATCAGTTTTACAAAATTTTTGACCAATGGCTCTTCCAATATTGCTTATTCTCCATTCTCTCTCACTTGTCTTTATGTCCAATTCAGTTATAGATGTTTTGACTGTGCCTCACGTCTCTTTTGTTCTGTTGTGCTTTATTCATTCTCATCAGTTGAGATTATTTCTATAGATAAATTTATATCATTTCTATGAATCTTTTTTTCAGGTTAACTTGTTTTACCACATTTATTCTAAAGCAAACCTATTGAGTAATATAAGTTCAATTATTGTGTTTGTTTTAGAATGTCTATACAATTTTTTATAGAGATTTAAATCTTTGCTACAATCTCCATTTCATCCAGTTTGTCTACTTTTATTGTATTAGCAATGGTTATTCTAAATTTGTCTGCTTAATTATAAACTGTGAATCTGTGGAGCTGTGCTTAGTTGTGCACATGTGTTTTGTTGTATGTTAATAAAATTTTTGTCACTTCACATATCTAGACATTTTTCATATCATGCTGGACACTGTGTATAAAAGAATAATGAAGTATTCTGATAATGTTAGTTTTAGAATGTATTCCCACTTTAGTGAGCCGATAGGGTTGGGAGAAAGTCATTATCAATAGAGACTGAAGCAGTCAGGATTGAGTTTTAGTTTCAGTAAGACTCTGCCATCTTTGGCTTATCTCTGTTTCTGAAGTATGTTCCTTTTGAGCTTTTGATTGAGAGCTGGCTGGAACTACTTCATTAGTCATTAATCTCAAAATTAGTCTCAAATTTAGTCTCATTAGTCTCAAAATTCTGTTGGAGATTAAATTTCAGGGATTTTGAGCTCAGCCCTTTAGCATTTCACCCTATTTAGCTTCAAAATCTTAGAAATGTGTTGAGCAAAAGGGTTGGCCATGTTTTTGAGGCAGGCTGTCTCCCTTCCAATGAGTTTATCTCCCAGTTGCTGTGGTATTCTTGAAGATTTTATGTATTTTTTATTTTTATTGAGATGGAGTCTCACTCTGTCACCCAGGCTGGAGTGGAGTGGCACAATTTTGGCTCACTGCAACCTCTGCCTCCCAAGTTCAAGCGATTCTTCTGCCTCAGCCTCCTGAACAGCTGGGACTACAGGTGCGCATCACCATGCACAGCTGATTTTTGTATTTTTAGTAGAGATGGGATTTCACCATGTTGGCCAGGATGGGCTCGATCTCCTGACCTTGTGATCCAGCTGACTCAGCCTCCCAAAGTGCTGGGATTACAGGCATAAGCCACCACACCTGGCCAGGATTACTTCTTAAATTAAAAGCAGGCCTGCAATTGATCCAACCAGGATTTAAGATGGCTGTTCTAAACAGGTTTTGCTAATGAGACTGAGTCCTCTGACAGAGTAATCAAAGTAAAAATGTCTTGTAGTATAATAATCATTGAGATATTAAGATATGTTATTGAGAAGCTACCCTACAGGTCTTTAGAAACCCAGGACAAGGGAAAGGCAGATTTCAACCAACATATGAGGCAGCAGCTTAAAATGTGACAGCATATCTTGTGTTTAGGTCAGTTGGTCTAAGGTAACTCAAATGTGTAAATCATAAAGGTTTTAGAGATGTTCTTGGAGAGAAATGTGCAATAACATAGGTGTCACTGGTGAAAGTATCCGGAAAACTACTAGGAACCACTCTCTATAAAAGGTGCTGGGAGAGTAATTTACTTTGGCCTGTAGGGCTCAGGTTAACAGAGGGAGGAACAATAAACAAACCCTGAGAAACAAAGGTGTGAATGACAGACAGGGATACCAGCATCTATTATCAAAGGACCCAGAGGAAACCCGGAAGAATAGAGAAGAGCTGAGTAAGTCAATATTCAGTAGGTTTTCAAAGAAGGTAAATATCAAAGGAGAGGAAGATTGATCTCAGAAACATCCTTTCACCTGGAAAGTAAAGATGCCATCAGAAGGAGTTCAGGCAAATGGAAACCTTCGCCCCTCGAAACCTTGGTCCCCCCAGCATTGTCTTATTTCATCACAAAGTGAAATGTTGTTGAAGACTCAAATCAGCCCAATAATTTCCTGGCCTGGTATACATTGTGAAAGATAATATTTCACAGTGTTCTATGGGTATATTTGTGTTTTCTTTGAAAATACAAAAAATGAGTCAATTTTCACATGAATGATTATCATAAAATTTTAGCCAATATAGAAAACTTTGTGATTAAATAAAAACTTTATACATTTCAATGTTAAACATCCCTCATAGGGCTTTTACCACTGTTTACCCAGAATTTTGTTCATGTCCCTGTACCAGGTATGTACCCTTAGACAGTCGAAACCTACTTAGATTTATCTGCTATTCCAGACCTGTATCTGGTGTTTGGATGCTTAGTTCTGCTCTGCTAATTCAAGGAATATTAATCTTTAATTGACTGAATTTTGAGTACCATTATGTATGTTTCTACTTCTTGAACCCTGTTTAGGGGAACCCTATTTAGTTCTCTCAGTAGAGAATTTAAACAACAAAAGGAACCTGATGATTTTTAAAAAATCATTTTTTTTTACGCCATCTAAGTTCAATTCATACTAAATAAAAGCTAATATTCTAATTTATACATTAAGAATCAGTATCTTTTGAGATACACACACACACACACACATGCATACGAAGCAGTATGAAAGCCAGTGTTTACTTTTGGTTCAAACTGGTTTCCTTTTAAGGCTGTTCTCACCTGCTTTCATTCACGCTTTCATCCAAGTGTTCAGTACTTTGAACATATTGGTTTTTCGCTGTTCCCTCCAACTTTCTTAGAAGTATGCAATCACCCCCTTCCTTCCATTATAATTCTTTCTCAATACTACTTTTCTTTCTGAGTAGTTTATCCTTTCTAACCATTAGGAAAAAAATATGACCAGCTGATTAAACCACTTGACTTAAGGGTTGAGTGGAAAGGCGTATTCCTCCAAAATTGCACTTAAATATTAATAGAGGCAACTGTCAATTCAGAGCCATCTAAGCACCACGACTGCTTTTTCTATATTGTACCCTGCATTTAAGCAGTTATCATACACACAAATGCATACACACACACACACTCCCACTTTTCTTTTCCACATCTTTTATCTTTTCCTTTTTTTTTTTTTTTTTTTGAGATGGAGTCTCTCTCTGTCACTGAGGCCAGAGTGCAGTGGTGCGATCTGGGCTCACTGCAAGCTCTGCCTCCTGGGTTCACATCATTCTCCTGCCTCAGACTCCTGAGTAGCTGGGACTATAGGCACCCACCACCACGCCCGGCTAACTTTTTGTATTTTTAGTAGAGATGGAGTTTCACTGTGTTAGCCAAGATGGTCTCCATCTCCTGACCTCGTGATCCACCTGCCTTGGCCTCCCAAAGTGCTGGGGTTACATGCGTGAGCCACCGCGCCTGGCCTTTTCCTTTCTATTACTATTGTTAGTATCCTACTGGTTTAAGGACGTAACATCCTACATATTTTAATGAGTTTTTTTTCTCTCTATTCAAATCCATTTTATGATGTAGACTAGAAACTGACAAACCTTTCCTGCCCAGGGCCAGATAGTAAATATTTTTGGCTTTGCAGGTAGCACAGTCTCTGTCAAAGCCATAGACATTACATAATGAATGAGCATGGCTGTGTTCCAATAAAACTTTGTTTACATGAATAAGCTGCAGACTAGGTTTGCCCTGTCAGCTGTAGTTTGTTGAGCCTGGATCCACATAAATCTTACTGACTGCAGATTTTCCCACATTACTTATTACTTAAAAATAAAATGAATCGTCTCACTTCAACAAACTTAAATAATTTGTCCTATGTGCAAGACATCTATTTACTTGTACTGTGATGTCACTACAGAATAAGATGTTAAATTTAGGCTGACAATTGACAGAAATTTTCCCATTGTCGTCTTCATACACCTGCAATCTAGTGAAAATAAACTATTGACTTCTTTATATTTCTGATGAAATATTTTGGCTGGGCATGGTGGCTCATGCCTGTAATCCCAGCACTTTGGGAGTCCAAGGCGTGTGGATCACAAGGTCAGGAGTTCAAGACCAGCCTGACCAACATGACAAAACCCTGTCTCTACTGAAAATACAAAAATTAGCCAGGCGTGGTGATGCACACCTGTAATCCCAGCTACTTGGGAGGCTGAGGCAGAATTGCTTGGATCCAGGAAGTGGATGTTGCAGTGAGCTGAGATCATGCACTGCACTCCAGCCAGGGTGACAGAGTGAGACTCCATCTCAAAAAAAAAAAAAAAAAAATTGCTTCCTTTCTAATGCTAATCTCTACATGTTACTATCTAAAGTCCAACTCACATATACCTTTCCTCAAATGCTAATTGGATGAATTTGTCCCTTAGCTAAATTTCCCATGATTTGACTTTGCACTATACCATTTTGAGGGCATCACCATTTTGAGAGTTCATCTCAGTATCTAGTACAGATAACATACTTTCTGTGCATCTGTGGTGTGCAAGACATTAACTGTTAAATCAATGCTTAAATAATACAACTCTGCCAATGGTTTTCCCACTGACCTGGACTAAAAATTTTGTTCATTTACCTCTTTTCCCTCTCCTTTTCTCTTTCCCCCTCCCTTTCTCTCTCCCATCTCTGTCCTCCTCTTACCCCCAATATTGATAGATCCTATAAAATCTTACAGAATCTCATACTTATCTTTTATACCATTCACATTGCTTCAACCGAAATTCAGATCTTTTATATCTCTTCACTGGACTATTAAAACAGTCTAATTCTTTTCTGTCATTTATTATCTCCATGCCAAACCATGTTTATATTTATATGTAACATATCACCCCCAAACTTAGCATTTTAAAACACACATTATTTCAATTTTTGTTGGTGGGAATCCAGATGTGGATTAGCTGTGGCCGCTGACCCTCACTCTTTTAAAAGTCTGAAGTCATCTTAAGGCTAGACAGGGGAATGATTTATTTCCAAACTCACTCACATAGTTGTTGACTTTAGTTTTAAGTCAGGTGTTGTGCTGTAGACTCCCTTGGTTCCTTGTCACATGGGCCTCTCCACAAAGCATCACACGACATGGCAACTCTATCCAAGCAAGCAAGCAAGCAAGAGGGAATACCAGCAAGAGTTGGGGGTGGTGAGCAAGAGGCAAGACATAGTTCCTTGTTACCTAACCAAGGAAGTAACACTGCATTACTTTTGTTGAATTCTGTTTCTTAGCAGCAAGGCACCAGGTCTAGCTCATACTCAAGACGGGGAGATAACACAAGATACCGGGAGGTGGAATCAGAAACACGGGAGCTGTGTCAGAAGCCACCCATCCCACCATTACAGATAATTATTGCTTTCTTCTATTATGTTGTTTTTCTCTCCTTAAAATGCTTAAATGGCCTAGAGTAGTGGTCTCTAGTTTTTTATCCTGCTCTTCACTCCCAGAGTATATTAGTTGATGCAGCAGTTTGTCTCTCTTCATTATCAAACTCACACACAATTCATGCATGTGGTAGAGATGCTCTGTGTACGCATAAGTCTGACTCTTTAGAATCCATGTTATTAACATGTGAGTGACTTTTTATCCATGAGCTATTCAATTTCCACTTTCCTCATTCTCAATGGTCAAAAGTGTTGACTGCTTTCTACTCTTTACTTCTCATTGTCACCTGGCTTCTGTTAACAATGTTCCTGCCTATACTTTTTTCCTTTTTGCAATGTCATTTTCTGCTTTCTCGCGTAATTTCAAGTAAAAAGAACCTTTTTTAAAGTTTCTACCATGGAGTCCTCCTGCACAGTGTGACTTCACTGCTCAAAACAGTTGTAACATTTGGCTCTTTTCAGTTATTTTTCCCAGTTGGAGCTCAGAGTAATATGAGAGAACTAGTTTGTTTTTTGTTTCTTTTTTCTCCCCTCATTCTGTCCAGAGTTAAGATGGGAGGGCTGATAATTCTGGAAGACTATTGCAGGGATTGCTAAGATTTTATTGCATGAATATGTCTGTCTGTCTTTGGACGCTTTTTTTTTTTCTTTTTTTTTTTAAAAAACACAAAGTTAACTGTAGTAAGGATTTGTATTGTTTATATATACCTTTGAGATTTCAATTTTGTTAAATGATTAAGTCATTATTCATTAGAAAAGAGAAAGCTGAAAACAAAACCTTAAATTTTAAGTACTTTTCAGTACTATTGTAACTATATGCAAACTCAATGCTATTCATCTTTAAAAATAATTTGAAAAATGTTTAATGAAGACATCTCTGTAGAAAAAGTACACCTAAATAAGGTTTCTTCAAGACAAAACTAAGAATATATTTGGTAATGTATGCTTTGAATTGACTTTTAATATCTGCTTATGTATATATTTAAAAGGCAAACAAGAATTTTAATCATTTTTTTATTCATAGGAAATGTATAGGGCATTCATAAATTTTGTCACTACACTTCTCTGACCTTCTATATTCAGTTTTGTCCCCTTGTTTACAATCTGACTGAGCTGTAAAGGTGTAACCATTAACCAATCAAAATGAACACTAAAAGGTCAGTGCATTACATATTCTAGCTGCTTTCCAAAAAAAGATACAAGGCATTCAAATTTTGCCACATTTTTGCAAGTCCAAACTTGTAAAATAAATCTATGATGACATAAATGAGGCTCTGGCTCCCTGTAAAATTTGTAATAAACATGAGAAGAAAGTTCAATTCCCTGTCTTTTCTTTATTATCATCATATTTTAAAGTCAGTCTCCAAAATTCTAGTAAGTCGATATAGGAAGTACTCCCGTTATAAATGTCATAGAACAATCTTGTATATATTTTCCAGGCTGCAAGTTTCAAAATAAGAACCTCCTTCCTATTTACAAATTAGCACATGGACACATTTTGAAATTATTTATGGGTATCAATAACTTTACTTCTGCAATTATTTGTGAGAATCAGTAACTTATTTCCTGCTTCAGCCTCCCAAAGTAACAGGAATTACACGTGCCCACCACCAAAACCAAATAGTTGTTTCTATTTATTTATTTATTTATTTTTAAGTAGAGACAGGGTTTAGACATGTTATCCAGGCTGGTCTCAAACTCCTGACATCAGGTGATTCTGCCTTTCTCGGCCTCCCAAAGTGCTAGGATTACAAGTATGAGCCACCCACCCAGCCAGTGTCAATAACTTCTATCATGACAATTATTCATTTTGGCCGTCAGTTATTTATAAATAAGTGTAAGACAGGGCGTTTTGCCCTCATATCTATTTGCAATCAAAGGAAAACCAGTATCAAATAGTTATTTTCTTCATGATCAATGTGATTGGAACGTATATCATGTCTATATTCTTTGTATTTTTAGTGTGAAAAATAAGAATGAGCAAATAAATTTCATGTTTTAAATCAATTTGTAAAAATTGTTTTTGTTGCCAATATATTTAACCATTCTGAAGAGAAGGATAAAAAAGGTTTTTGCCTCTTTAAGAATGAATGTAAGGAATAAAATTAGATGGCTAAAAATGAGAAAAAGAAAGGCTGATCTATTGATTAGGAGAAGGCCAGGAGGAAAGTCTGCCAGTAACATTAAAGGTATGAAACCATAACCATTGTTATACAATTTTATCCATTGCATAACAGCAATGGATGCCGTTTCTGTGCTGAATGGAAGGTGAGGTCATAGCAAGAAAACTGCCTACAAGGCCTCATTTACAGGGAAGTTTTGAGAAGCTGGAGAAACACTGAGAAAAAGCGTATATGATGGTTGGAATTAAACCATCTGCAGAAAGTATGTTCTAAGGTGTTAGGATAAGCACCTAATTAAGCACCAGCAGGCTGAAGCAAGCAGAGGCATAATTGGAGCTACGTGTTCACACCTCACTGCTACTGAGAAGCAGCTGAAGGCAGTATCTCTTCAGAAGTTTCGGGCATCTGAGCCTTTGAGGCCAAGAAGTCTATGGCTGCTAAAAGCAAAAGGACCAGCAGATTAAAAAATATATATATTTTTAATAAAAAAATACATAAATATATATTTTTACAAGTGTTGTGTTTTACATATATATATATATTTACAAGTGTTGTGTTTTAAAACCCAGAAAAATGTCACTGCGAGCCCAAGGTAAATTGTCACTACAAAGACAAAAGGCACCCAAAATTGCCTAAGCTTCCTGATCTCCACATACAATTTCTTTTTAAGATTCCTGGGCAAAAGTAATTACTGCTTGATCTGCATCTGTAAAACTATTTTAATTGCTATATTTCTGTATACCATGTGATGTTTGGAACATTGTTGCTATCACTGGACAAATGTCACAGAGTCTATAGACGTGTGATTTGCTGCAAGTTGCTTCTAGCAAAGACTGAAGTTTATTTCTTCTGACCTTGATTATGACAACTGAATGAGGTAATTGGATGAAAATATCCTTACTTTCATTCCAACCCTATTTTTTTTTCTCTTGTAAAATTTTATAAGTAAATAAATTTGGTACTTTCCTCACATTTCAGGAATCCTTTCAGAAAAGACAAACTCTTCAATTGGCCACTATCCCATTTAAAAGGAGCCATGAATATCTTGTGAATGAGAGAAAAGGAGGCCAGGCATTAAGAAGATGTAATGACATTTGGAAGTCTGAAGGTGAATAGAATTGTCCCAATAGTCTAGCTAAGAAGAAGAGACCCACCACTCTGAGTACACACAATGCCAATGTAGAGGCAGTTTTTCCAAAAATCACTATGTATAAGAACTGGGAAGAGAAGGAGAAATCAAGAAGATTGAAAAGTTGCGTATGGAAACAGCTACGTGGTCAACTTTCCACATACTTCTCCCTATCGCATCAGTTACCTATAGCCTTTCCACAAAGGATAAAATCACATAAGTATTCTTGAGAACAGCACAATTTGTCCAGAAGAGTCTCTGAGACATAGCTGAATGACAGTGAGACCTGACAGATTAATTTAGCAATTGCTTGTGTGACTTCTCTAAGAGCAGAAGTGAGTTACAGCATCATCATAAATGAAGGTGAACAGAGACGCAGACCTGAACCAGAACTTCCACCCAACCCCCACAAACGTGTCTTCCCACCCTGTGACTAAGCCCATTGGCTCTGGAGCAGCTGGTAGAAAAGTGTGAGTGGGATCAAATCAAGTACAAGAAAATCGAACAAAAGATTCTGAAGAATGGAAGTGAGGCTACAATAGAAATGTATTCAATAATATGGAAAATAATTACATCTATAATTTTTAAAAGAAGAAATACTAGTTTTACTTGGATGTATGTGGTTTAAGGAGAGGGGCTGTGGGCATCTCTATCCTTCCCTTGAATAGCGAGGTATCAGTAACTGTGCTCAACAGAAGAACTAGTGGTCTTTTCAGAAACGTTGCTGTTGGGATTAAAAGGTAGGCTAGTGGATAGGAAATAATATTACCACAATAATTTCAAGATGCATTGAAAAGGCAAATGCTGAAAGCTAAATTTCAAATTCATTTCAATATGAATTGATATTTATATAATCTGGAGTGAGGCAGAGCCTGCACAGAGCTGGACACCATAAGGGAAAGGACTACGGATTAACTAGATAAAATTTCACATCTCAATTTTCTAAATAAAATTTTATCATGTTTAGTAAACATCACTTAAACACAATTTTAACATTATAAATATATCTATACATACATATGTATAAATGTGTTATTTATGTAGAAAGAAAATGATATACTAGTTAAAACAGATCAACATTAAAACATACATTTTTGTACATAAAAGTGATTAACAAGGGAGGGTAATGTGTTTCTTTATTCAAAAATAGTCACTAGGGTGGGCTTGGTGGCTCACACCTGTAATCCTAGCACTTTGGGTGCAAGGAATGCTTGACTCCAGAAGTTTGAGACCAGCTTGGGTAATACAGTGAGACCCATCTCTACAAAACAATGTACAAAAATAGCCAGGCATGGTGGTACACACCTTTAGTCCCAGCTACTCAGGAGGCTGAAGCAGGAGGATTACTTGAGCTGGAGGTAGAGGCTACAGTGATTGATCATGCCACTGAACTCTAACCTGAGTGACAGAGACCTCATCTCAAAAAACACAGGTAGTCATTAAAAAGAAAGGCACTTCTGCAAGAGACGAAAGGCAGTTGATTTGCCATAGAGTGTAAATTTTATGAAGAGTTTACTCACTGCTGCTTTTAAAGGGTATCTTACAGTCTGTAAATTAGCAGATGGAATAATGACTTGTACTTCCCTCTCATGAGTAATTAAAGCAGTTTATTTTTGTTCAGTGCTTCAACACCTGCATTTACGGTCTGATTAGGCAACTTTTCTCGACTCTGTTACCTGCAAACCCTCTTCCAATATGCAGATCTACAACCTGTGAATAAAACATTCCTGATTATATCATGACCACCTCCTAGTGGGCTATGCAGGTAGCTTGTTTTATATAAATATAGATCCAGTGCTTTTTCCTCTTTATTCTTTCTATTGAGCGCTCTTGTATGTTTATAGTTGTGCAGAGATAATACACTGTTAATACAAAGATTTTCAGAATTTATTGGACAAAATGACACAAAACTAAAAAAAGTCATCTACACATGAAATTCAAAGGTGGCATTATTTTTCCTTACAAAATTGTGGAAAAATTCAGATAGGAACAAAGAACTAGTTCTAAATCTAAAATCCTAATGTAAATGTATATAAGTGATATGATTTGACTGTGTTCCCACCCAAATCTCACCTTGATTTTTAGCTCCCATAATTCCCACATGTTGTGGCAGGGACACAGTGGGAGGTAATTGACTCATTGGGGCTGGTCTTTCCCATGCTGTTTCCATGATAGTGACTAAGTCTCATGCGAGCTGATGGTTTTATAAAGGGGAGTTCCCCTGTACAAATACTCTCTCTTGCCTGCTGCCATGTAAGACGTGACTTTGCTCCTCATTTGCTTTCTGCCATGATTGTGAGGCTTCCCCAACTATGTGGAACTATCAGTCAATTAAACCTCTTTCCTTTACAAATCACCCAGTCTTGAGTATGTCTTTATTAGCAGTGTAAGAACAGACTAATATACAATAGGCAAAATGAAGGAGTTTCTTTTCAGCCTGCTTTAAATTATTTAGTGGTTAAAGTATTTAAAACCTTTTCTTCTATTTTTAGGACAACAATGAGAAAGCTGAGCACAGTTCCAACTTGTTATTCGACTAAAAATTATTTTAAAATATTTGAGTATAGACTTCTGGCACCAGCCAAGACAAAGCATGCTCACCAAGGCCTATTTCTCCTACTGATTGAAATTAAAACTCTGGACATAAAAAGCAACTACCAAGGACTCTTAAAAATAAACAACAGGTAGATTGAAAGCAAAATCAAAATACTAATAGTGACCTCTAACAGGGGTGGTTTAATGCCTTTTTTTTTTTTTTTTTTCTAACCCACGGTGTGCAAAGTTTCTACTTTTTCAAGCTAGGGAACCAGGAATGTGGCCTCTGTAAGATGGATCATATGTAGAGAAATAATCTTTTTGTTTTTCGCTTTTTTTCTCACCCAGCTCTACCTGGAAGTGAGCTCTAGTTCTGAAGCTGCTGTCATGATACTAGCTGTGTAGTGGCAGCAATGCACAGGCACTCAGAATTTCAAGAGAGAATCTCTCTCACTATCCCTTCTCTTTAAAGAGAAATGAAAAGTATAAACCAATATCCCTTAAGTAGATAAAAATAAAATACTAAAATCAAATCTAGCAATATTTTAAAAAAATCTTTACAAACAAGCAATTTATACCATGAATGCAAGGCTGGTTCAACATTCAAAGCTCAACAGATATAACTTGCAACATGATTAGGTAGATGAAGAACAAACATGCCATTCTGTAGATGCAGCAAAAGCTTTTGACAAAATTCAATGTCTATTCTTTATAAAAACTCTCAGCAAAATGAGAAAAGAAGGGAACTTAACCTGATAGAGGGCATCTACAAAACAAAACAGACAAAAAATCAAAACTACCACTAAATTACACATACTGGCGACTCTGATTTCAAAACTGGGTCCAAGGCAAGAAGTCAGCTCTTTTACCACTTACATTCAGCTTTATACTAAGAGTCCTAGCCAGATCAGTAATGCAGGAAAACACATCAGTGACATCCACATCAGAAAGGAAGAAACAAACCTGTTTCTATTTTCAGACAACAGTTCATGTAAAAATATCCAAAATAACCTATTAAAATGCTCAGTATGTGAGTTTAGTAAGGTGGCTATACACAAACTCAATAATCATATTTCTATATATTACCAAAGAACGTTTGGAAATAGAAACATACAAAAAATTATCATTTAGAATGACAAAGTGTTTATGTATGAATTTACAAAAACGTGCACAAGTGATATTTTAACAGCTACAAAACATTGATAAAAAATTTTGATATTAATAGAAGGAGAGATATATGGTATTCATGAAGTGAAAAACTCAATATTCTTGAGATGCCAATTCTTCCCAAATACACTAATTAAGAACAAAAATTAAGAGCAAATCAAAATCCCACAAGGATTTCTTGGTAAATATCAACAAATTAATTCTAAAATGTGCAGGGCAAGGAAGAAAAATTAAGAGTAACCAAAGCAATTTTAAAAAAGACCCAAGTTGGAGGAATCGAACTATGTGATTTAACAGTTAATATTTTTGGCACCTCTAATAAGACAATGTTACTGCAGAAAAGATAAACAAAAGAAACACAATGGAACAGAATCAAAAATTCAGAAATAAAATTACACAAATATAGTTAACTGATTTTTGTAGAAGGTGCAAAAGCAACATAGTGCCATTTCCCACAAATGGTGCTAGAACTATTGGACATCTGTATACCAAGAAATGAATCTCAGCTTATATTTTACATAGCACAGAAAGAAGTGTGTGACCTTTGGATTAGTCAGAGTATTCTCACATGCAAAAACAGCAATCCATTAAAAAAATAAATTGACCTTCATCCAAATTAAAAATTTTTGCTCTGCAAAAGATGCTGTTTAAAGAATAAACAGACAAGCCACAAACTAGAAAAAATATTTGCAAATCACACATCGGATAAACTGTATTCTGAATATGTAATATTCACAAAACTTAAACTGTCAACCCAACAAAAAATGAGCAAAATATTAAAGATATTTCAACTACAAAATATTAATAGATAAGCACATGACAAAGATACTTAGCATAATTAGTCATCAAAAAGTGCAAATTAAAATTACAGTGAGATACTACTACATACTGTTAGGATAGAGAAAGTTAAGACAATACCAAGTACCGATGTGAATGCAGAACAACTGAACTTTCTCATAGGTTGTTAGTGAGAATGATGCCAAGTCAGTCACTTTTGACAATCTTCAGACAGCCTATGTTGATGTTTAGCATACATTTTCATATGAGGACAATCTCATTCCTAGGTATTTTTGCTCCCAAATGAAAACTTATCTTTTAACAACTTGTACACAAATGTGAACAGCAGCTTTTACTAATAAACAAACACGGTGTATTAGAGTTTGCTATGGCTGCCATGGCAAAGAATCACAAACTGGGAGGCTTAAGCAACAGAAATTTTCTCTGGAGGCTAAAAGTTCAAGATCAAGGTGTTTGCAGAGTTGGTTTTATTCTGAGGTCTCTTTCCTTGACTTATAGATGGCCCTTTCTATTTGCCTTCATGCATTCCCATTCCCACTCCCCCGCCATCAGCGCCTGCACTTTATTTTTTTGAGACAGGGTCTCGCTCTGTCACCCAGGCTGGATTCAGTGGTACAATCATGGCTCACTGCAGCCTTGACCACTTCTGCTCAAGAGGTCTTCCCACCTCAGCTCTGCAAATAGCTGAGACCACTGTGTGGGCCACCACACTTACTATTTTTTTTCCTATTTTTTGTAGAGACAGTTTCCTGCTATGTTGCCCAGACTGGTCTTGAATGTCTGGGCTCAAGAGATTCTCCCATCTCAGCCTCCCAAAGTGCTAGGATTACAGGAGTGGGCCACCATGCCCAGCCATCTCCTTTTCTTGTAAGGGCACAGGACATATAGGATTACAGCCCACCCTGATGACTTTAACTGTAATTGCCACCATAAAGACTATCTCCAAATACAGTCACATTATGAGGTACTGGAAGTTAGGATGTCAACATCAGAATTTTGCAAAGGGGCGGGGGAGTGGTGGGGACCACAATCAGCCTATAGCCTGGAAAATCCCAAATGTCCTCAAACCGGTGAAGGGATAAACGAATTTCAATCTGTCACAGTAGCAACGAATACAAACAACGTGGATCTACCTGAAATATCATGAGAAAGATGCCAGACTCCAGAGGCTGCTTGCCAGATGACTTCATTTGTAGGACATTCTAGAAATTGAGTTGCTATAGGGACTGAGAGGAAGTTGATGGTTTTGAGGGACTAGAGGAAAGTGTGCGAGTTTGACTAGAAAGGGATAGGATGATGGAAAATTTTGGGTTGTGGAACTGTTTGTTTTGAGATGGAGTCTCATTGTGTTGCCAGTTGGAGTGCAGTGGCTGACCTCGGCTCACTGCAACCTCCGCCTCCCAGGTTCAAGGGATTCTCCTGCCTCAGCCTTCCTAGTAGCTGAGACTATAGGCACGTGCCCCCATGCCTGGCTAATTTTTGTATTTTTAGTAGAGATGGGGTTTCACCATGTTGGCCAGGATGGTCTCGATCTCTTGACCTCATAATCTGCCCACCTCAGCCTCCCAAAGTGTTGGGATTACAGGCATGAGCCACTGCACCTGGCCAGAATCATTTTAAATTTTAATTTTGGTGGTGGTTACATGACTATGCATTTTTCCAAATTTACAGAAGTGTACAACAAAAATATGGATTTTACACTATATAAATCACATAATAATTCAAACACTTCTAATGGGCTTTCTAAAAATATGAATGTCCTTGTATTCTAAAAATAACATCAGTACTAATCAAATTCTGTGGAAAATACATAAATATACTTTAGCAAGTAATAGAAATGAATCAGAATAAAACTACTTTCAAAAGAAATATATTTAAAACAGCAAGGTGACCTCTTCTCTCAAAAACAGGACTCAGATTATCTTAAACTCTCAAGAACGCATTGGTAGATAAGTGTTTGTTTCATTTTGAAAAATACTCCCCATTACCCTGCTGTCTACTCAACCACTTCTTTCTAATTCATTAACCCCAAGGAAACCTGATTAGCCTACATAGGAGAATATACATTTATACAAGGGCATACTATATTGGTTTTATGGAAGGCTATCTATATAGTCTCTATTTCTATAAACTGGAAGTGTATGTGTGGCCAGGTGTATGTAAATCAGGGAATGGGACAGAAATGGAGGGAGGATAAATTTAATTCTTCTGTAATGACATGTCAGTTCTCTCTCACTTATCACAATGGATTACTCACAGCATTGCAGGGCTTTTCCCCTTTAATCTTCTAATTGCTCTACGAACAATTTATTTGCTGCCGTTCATCTAATTGGTATAACTTCCAGTGATGGCTTCCCTCTTGTCCCAGGAAAACACTGTCAGGCAGAGATGAATAAGGAAAGGTAGAGTGGAACAGAATAATGCTTCCACTCTTTGTGTGGAAGTCAGAGCCAGGGAAAGAAAAGGAAGGTCCTGTGAAGGTCTGAAGTAACGTTCCGCATGAGAGTATGTGTGTGTGCACACTCACGCAAGTGTGAAGGCGCTGACCCTGGGGAATCACACATGGGGTGGGAAATAAGGCCCTGCCATGAATTCCTCAGTATTGCTGTGCACATGCCAAAGCAGGACAAAAAGCAGGAGGAGAAGGCTCCGTTTCTATACTCATCATGTTCGAGGTAGGAAAGAATTACCAAATCTTACCGTTATATTTGGAAACACTTGCTTTCCAGTAAATGGCTGAGATAAAGGAGCAGACCAATGATCTATACTGGAATTCAAAAACCCCACAAAAACAAGTTTATAACTTTTCCATATAACCCAATACTAAACATTTTGAAGGAAGAGTTGTTTTTCACATTACCTTTAGTTTTTATGCACTCTTTAGAAGCAAAAGTAAAGCAACAATGATACCAAATGTTCTCTCAAAGATAACCCCATCTTGCTCATTTATTCCTTCTTTGGGGCTTTTATTTTTTATTTTTGTTAATTCTTCTTTATACTTATTGATATCAAGTGTCTTAATTTGGTCTCCTCAAAAATAACCTTTCTCTGGGCAAAAGTAGCAATGAAAAAAGACGACATGTCCAAGAGTTATATTTTAGAGGCTTGATACCATTGTAGATATTTCATTTATGATTATTTCTGGAGGGTCTCTTAATATGTCCCTAACATTTCACACTAAAATAATTGGGTTCAAAAGTATGCCAAGTCACAAGATAGAAGTTCTTAAATCCATTACTCTATATTAAATTGTATGTTGTGTGAAGACAAATGTCTAAGCTTACCATATGGAGGATAAGTCAGACTATTTGACAGAGGAAAATTAAGCCTGAAACATGCTTAGTCAACAAAGAGACATTAGCTTTAGTGCTATTTATAAAGATATTCAACAAATATATATTCTTCAAAGAATTTTGTTGTAACAGTTATACAGAATGTATGTAGACACTTATTTTCCTTTTGAATACAAATTTAAAACAAATAAGAGTTAAAATTTGATCAAACCTTGATGGTAGGTATCACCCAAGACTTCGTAACTGTAAGATTGTATTCATGTCAAAAGATGTTGACAAATACTATTTAAAACAGACAAAAACATTTCTTATCTTTCATGTATCTATCACTACTTCCTGGAAAGAGTAAAGATATCCACGAGAAAGATAAGTAAAATAACTTGAAATGGAAATTTAAAATGGTGCCATGTTGCCATTTCATAATGACAAAATGCTGGTCATTATACACTTACCAGTTGATGTTTCATCAATTTAGTTTTGAATACATAGAATGATGGTAATGCACTTAATGTTTTGGTTGTGAAAGGAATATTAGCAAATTAATAATCAGTATGAAATCAGTTTTGCAGCACCTTTTATGTAAATAGGCATAAATGCTTTTATGTAAAAACGCTTCCTTTTTCTCCTTAGCTATCAGGAATGTCTTAATTGTACTTTCTATAACTGAATATAAAACATTTCCCTATTGGCTTTCTTCTCAACCTATACTATGCTCATATTTTTCACCATACATACATATATACACACACACACGCATATGGACACAAATGACTGTTACAATTCTATGATCAACATCTACCTATCACCTGCTTTCTTTCCCAGTTTTTCTTCCATGTTTCTACAAAATATCCACTTATTTATCATAATCCACTATAATCTGCCTTCTCTTGTAGCTTGACTGAATTTCTTAAGCTCACTAATGATTATGCAATATTCAAATTCAATGAACAGTTTCTAAGCAGGTCTTATGGAATTTAGCATTTGACACTTTTGAACCCTTTCTTCTTGTTATCCAACAATTATCTTTTCTATTAGTTATCAAGAGACTACATCCACTTAGATTTTGTTTCTTTGACCATCACTTATTAAATCTACTTCCTTACTATACTATTCCTCACCCATCTCCTTATCTTCAATTTTCTGTCTGGTATATTTTTATTTTTTCATGATGTCTTCTGAGTTACCTTATCGATAATTATTTCAGTTATGCCTTATAGTTGATGTCTCCACAGTCAAGATTTCTAGCTTACTCTTTTCATCTCTAAATTCTCTAACTCTTTGAACCCCTGGATGCTCTTCAGAGAAAACTACTTGTTTCTTTCCACAAAATTGTTATCTTCCACTCAAACTCTGTGTAACACTTATTTCTCTTCCTTAGAAACCTCTTATTCAAATTTAGGCTATTGCCTTCATTGATTTCTCTCCTGGATTAATTTTACAGCTTTTAGTCTCATTGTTTCTAATCCATATAGTCATGAATTTCTTTCGGATGAGATCCTTAAATTATCTACTATAGTTTTAAAAATAAATTTCAAGGTAGTTAACATTGTATTCATATCAACTTTTATCATCCTCCCCTCAAAATACTTTTCCTTTAATGACAAAGGTATTCTTGGGTTTTGTTGGTTGGACAAGATTATGTTGATGCATTTATTCATAATCCTTTTTCACGGATTATTCCCCACTGTTGCCTATCTGAAAATTTGCTAGTTGCTACAACTCATCACAAGCATCACGTTTTTTTGGAAGTTATTTGAAGTTCTTTGCCCCCTGCATTTCTCTCTGTATTTCCAAAGTTTGTGTATCACCTTGCTATAGCACTTATGTGATAGCCTTGTTGATGTTTATTTTTTTTATGTGGGGCAGAGGACAAGATAAGTCTATCAAGAAGAAACATCTAGTTGCTAACTAACGTTTATTTTCTTGAATAAATTACAAGTATAAATAATTGGGAAATTACTTATTCCCTAATTTACAGAATCTTGTTTCATTTGCAGCAGCAATGTGCCTGGCTCAAGTCTTGACTTCCCAGGCTTTCTCGTACCTAGAGAGAGAGGGTCGTATGGGCTAATAGACTTGTGCCAAAGAGATGTGACCTAAATGCTACTTGGCATGGGTATGAGGAAAGAAATCTCGGCTGCTGTATGCCATTTGCCTCTCTTTCCCTCCTTCTCCGGATCATAGATGAAGCTGCCGTTTTGTGACGATTGGAAAGACAGACACATGTAAAGGATGGCAGAGTGAAAAGGAAGGAAGTGCTAGTTTTGTGGTATCATGAAGCCTCTATATTAGAACTATATTGCCAACCCTGGCCCCTTATTTATTAAAGCCTCCATATGTGGGTTTCTATTACATGTTGCAGCCAAACAATTCCAAGTGAAACATTTTGCCAGTTGGAAAGGGAGCTCTTCGAAGGCAGGTATATTTTATTCAATGATTAGTCCAGTACCCAACACACAACAGGTGATACATATGAGTTTTTGATTAATTGTATAAATGGACAAATATTATGACGATTCTTTAGGAAAGATTCCTTTTCCTAGAGTCAGGACATTGAAAGAAAATGTTTCAATCTGAATGGACACATGATAGCAAAAGGTTATCTAGTCTCAAACTTCCCTCTACTTACTTGGATAAAATACATTTACAAACATGATGAGACAGTGAATTATTAGTTAGAATACTGAGGTCAAGTCTACTATTTTCTTATCCTTCAATTATCCCTGTAGCCTTAGAAAAGTAAAGTGAGACTACTATTGCTTGGTTCCAATTAACACAGCTAAATTATTGACCCTTGTCATTTAAATTACAAACTATTAAATTGCAAGTACCAATTTCCCTCTTCAAATTCTGAATGTTTAAAAGGTATCTGCAGGTCTTTTTTTTTTCTTTAGAGAAAATTTTACTTATGCATTTCCAGTGGAAAGGAAATAGCTGCCCATCTGCCAATTACTGAATATCCTTAAATATGCCATGATAGAATAATTCATGGAAGCTGCAGAAGGGCCATTTGAGATTTTTAGCAAAACATGATCAGTCTGATCTTTGAGTAGACCTTTCTTGTCAGGTAGTTAATAAGGTCTTGCGTTCAAATTCCAGAAGTCTCAGCATGGGTAAGCAGAAGTGCTTAAGATGAAAATGAGTAACAATTCCCTTCCACTACCCGGTGTTTAGTCTGTGTCTCTATTTGCATGTATTTGGAGATGGTGATAGCTTATGTGCTGAATATGTAAGATAGAGCCAATCCTGTGTTTTTCTCTGTTCTTCAAATCTCATCTGAAACGATCAAAAGATGTCAGTCTGCAGCTTTTCCCATTCGTGTAACTAGAGAGTAGTCTCTCTTTGCTGAACACCTCATTGTATGGATTCTGCCACCTAAATAAATTTTTCACATACCTATATATCTTTTCTTTTTTCTAGTGGACATATTATATTTACTATTTCTCTGTTTTCTTATTCTGCATCTGCCACTATTTTGTAAGTTTCTTAGGTATAGGGACTAGTTCTAAACTAATTCAACATATATTCATAATATATGACAGAGTATAAGCCACATACACTATCTTATAGTGATTGATCGGATAAATTAAATGAAAGAATCAAAGAGTACCATAGAAGTCATCTAGCTCAAATGCTATTTTTATTGATCAATCAACAAAATCAGCATTTGATAGGTTTAAGAAAGTATAATTTTCAGATTATTCTTACCTTAAGAGTCCCGAAACGCTACAGTAATGGGGAAGACATATACAAAATTTAAAATGATCAGAAGGTAGATGATGACACTCAAACCTGTCATTGTTTTAGTGTCTCATCATTCTATAACCCTAGCTTCTATAAGTCTGGTATTTTGTTGAATCTAAATTTTCATAGTCATTTCTCATCAAAAAGTTTTAGATAGTCATTAATAAAGCCAATGGAAGAAATCATTCATGAGAGGATTTTCAACTGAGGGGCAATTGAAGGAAAGAGTTTAAATAGAGTAAGACCACAACAGTGAGACAGTGAGAGATTACAAAGATCTGACGATAGATGTGTTGATGGGACAGGTACAGTTGCTCCAGCCTGTAACCCTGGCACTTTGGGAGGTCAAGGTGGGCAGATGACTTGAGCTCAGGAGTTTCAGACCAGCCTGGGCAACATGGCAAAACCTCATCTCCACCAAAAATAAAAAAACAAAACAGAAAAAAAAAATAACTGGGTATGGTGGCGAGTGCCTGTAGTCCCAGCTACTTAGGAGGCTGAGGTGGGAAGTTCGCTTGAGCCCAGGAGGTCAAGACTGCATTGAGCTGAGATTGTGCCGCTGCACTCCAGCCTGGGTGACACAGTAAGACCCTGTCAAAAACAAAAACAAAAAACAAAAAACCCACCAACATGTTGATACATACATAGACGGCTCTATAAGAAAACAGCAAGGCAGCAAGATGAAGAGCATTTGAGGGCTGTGATTATGAGGGTCTGTTTAAGAAACCATGTAGAAATGATGAACTAAGGAAGAACTTTTTATATTTCATAGTAGAAATGAACATAAGGAGTAATCTACATACAACGGCTATTACACTATTGATAAGTGTATTACACTATTGATAAGCAGGTCTAGAAGATAAGTGGCCTGGTGATACAGACAGGTATGATGCTATTAAAGGACAATAGAAACAGAAGTGATAACAGTAGGATGAGAGAAAAAAGTTCAAGAGGCAAGAGGAGATGCAGAAGTTTGGATAGGAGATCCAAAGGAGAAGCATGTTTCTACATACAGATTTAGTTGAGTATTTACTACTATAGGAAATTTGTCTAGAATATTATTGCGAATAGTCAACATGAGAGTCTCTGACCACATGTGAGGAAACAAATTTTAGTTGAATGCTAGAAATTAATTTTGTGGTGCTTTACAGTTTATGTGGTGACAAAGCAAAGACAGTGATTCTAGAATATTCTAAGTTGTTCATTGCACGGAAGGGCTAACATGAGAAGACACTGGAGTTCAAAGACCTAGGGTAAAATCCCAGCCCTGCAGCCTCCTTTCTGTAAGGGACTGAGCCTGATGATTTTGTAGGGCATTAATTTTTATAATGTCTGATGGGAAATACAATAATGCATTACTTGAAGTACGGTTTTCAGAATTAAATTACTGTCAATATATGTGAAAATAAGAGGAATCTAGAAAATCGTAAATCCTCTAAGGATATTTTTCATAAGAACTTTTATTACCCATCACGCAGTTGGCATAATTATAATATTCTTTACTGCTATGTATAATTATTGTTGATATGGAGTTTTAGAACGAAGGAATTTCAAGAAAATATGTAAAGAACAAGGCAATAGAGCATAAGAGGTAACAGCTATGACAAAGGAAAGGATGACTAAGGGAACCAAGTGTCTGAGTTGGAATAAACAGGTCAGATGCAGGAATTAGCTCTGGAAAAAAGAGACTTCTTTGACATTGGAGGGAAGAGTATATAATAGGTTAAGAGGCTGAAACTTTCTTATGGAGAAAAAGAGCAATTTGGACAAATCAGTATTGGATGGACTTAGGCAATTTAGAGAACACATCTCTTCAGCCATTGTGTGGTGAGTCTCTGGTGACACTGGGCTGAAAAGAGAAAATGGTGTAGAACAGCATTTCTAGTAATGAGGGGGAGCTTGAGCAATGAAGTTGATTAAACCATTTGGTCAATGTGTTACATTTTGTTCTGTACAGTGGCTTTATCTCTAAACTTTAATGCTCACATATATGGGGTGCGCTGTAGGACCTGAAATATACTTTTCTGCTTTTTAGTCTATAAAATAATCTATAAAGATCATAAATATTTCAGAGAAAGGCAAAAAATATTTTCTAGATTATTCTTTCTTCAGTTATTGGCAATTACAACTATCAAGTCTAAGACTAAAGAAACTCAAGGAAGTGCATATTAATTTCTCAGAGTAATAGGTATAGTTTTTAAAAAAGTGGCCTTACATTCTGGAAGGCTGCAGGGTTATTAAGAACCCTTTCAAGTACCCCAACACTGAGAAAATTCGATATTCCTTATTATAATAAACCTAGGCATATCACAAGAAACTGTCCTAAAAACATACATGAGCTCAGAAATAATTTGTATTTCCCAGGTATACTGCCAATTTGAATAAAAAATAGAACTCAGCTGTTTTGATAGAAATAACAAATATGCCTAGGAATCATCTTCCTTGAAGGGAGAGAAGGGTCTTGTGGAACTTGAAAATAAGCAAAGTTGGTAAGTCATAAGGGCATTCTTCTGTTTACCTATTCTTCACTTAACTTTAATTCATTTCTGATACTGTCAGCAACTGAAAAACGGTCCAACTAAAAAAATAAACTTATCAAAGAAGTGAGAAAAATTGTGATGTGTTCTATCCTAATCCAAGATAACCAGACCAATTTTACAGACAGAAAAGCATATTAAGTGAATGATGTAAATACATTAATATAGGTAAAAACCCCTTTGAAAGTAAAGTTTGCATATAATGTGAAATACAAAGAATTGCTGTAGTCTCAAAGGAAGGAGAGAACCCAAGATGGTGAATCAGAAAGGTGTATGAGCAAGTCATCTGTTACAAGGTGATGGGAGGAAATTTTTATGCAGACATTCAGTATATTGGAGTCAGAGGTTTCAGTGATTTTTATCTTGAGAGTTGGAGACTAGAAGATCTGAAATAGGAAGTTTTTGGCAAACCCATAGATAGAATGGCCTTGGCCAAAAACAATGTGCTACAAGTCATGAAAATTAGCACATATGAACAATTACCTAAAGAGTTGCAGAAGATGATACCTTTTCATTCGATTTTATTTGAACTCATTCTTCTCTTTTATGCTTTGTATCCTTGTTAACTCTTTCATTGTTTTCCTCATCCTATAAGGTACTTTAAACATTTTATAGAATAAGACAATTTTTACAATTCAATTCACATATAAAATTGTCTTAAGCATGTTTCGTGAGCAAAAAGTTCAATTTGTAAGGTATATCAAGTGAAAAGTCTCAGTTCAGCAATCATACCCAAAATCTATGTGTCTTATAAAAGAAATATTTTCATACATGTAGCTCAAATGAGATTTTTATATTTTTCAAACTTTAACTCAATCTTTTATTTTTAAAAATGTGCATATACTGCCTAAGTACTTTACCTTTTCATTTATTTATTCTGTGAAATTGGGGGTCCATCTTTTTTAGATTGTTAGATCTTCATATATGAGTTATTAAGTTGATACAACCATTTTGGAAAAATAATTGTTATCTACTAAATGGATTGAAAAGCTCCATGTTAATTAAACAGGATGCTACACAAAATAAAAAGGAATGAATCACTGGTACATAACAAATAGATTTCACAAATTTAACTTTGAGTGAAATAAACCAGAAAAAGAAAAATAAACACTGTATTCTTCCATTTATACGAAGACCAAGATAGGCAATATTAATCTATCGTAACAGGTGAGACTGGCTTCTTTTTCTCAGCATCAACCGAGAGCCCGAAAAAGATTTTTCTGGAGTGCTAACAATGTGCCAGATCTTACAAATATTTGTACAAATGTAATTTTTGTTTTATATATAAATATGTACAAAATACAAATATGCACAAAAACATATTTGCAAATATATCATGTTGAACAATTAAGATTACTATATATGATTTACACTTCAATATAATTTTCACTTTTGTTGACATCAGTAAGCCATCTCATTTAATATACAGCCATTTGGAATGGTTCTTGATTTAGGTATTTCCTTGATTAAACACAAGTAGGAACATATCTTGATTCTAAAATATAAAGAATATGATTCCATGAAAGATGAAAACTGTCTGGCATTCTAAATATTTAAAAGAGTGCTTATTTTTAAACTTCACTTTCCTATTTTAAAAAAAAGTTGAACTAAATTACATATAAACTTGTCCCCAAAATATTCAGTAAATATCAAATGAAGGTGTGAAAGTTAAAGATTTCATTTGTTAATAGTCAATTTGAAGTGCTCTATTATTTTGCTTATTAAACAATTTTATGCTAGAAATAAGCAGATCTCTATTCACATTATCTTTACCAAGAGCATTTAAATAAATACCATTGATTACTTGCAAAATACAGATTGTAGATTCAGAGCTCAAAACTAAAGCTCTGAGGATGTAATCCAATTAAGACAACCCATAGTTGTGAATTCACCTCACCAGTGCCCCTAAGACAAGAAACTCTTTCTCACATCAAAGTGAATTATTTTAATGATCATTTTTTTTCCTTGGAGGAAAAAAAAAATCAATTAAAAAGTTAGGAATATCCCAACTCCTTTGTACTTAAAAGGAAAAACACAACTTCTGATGCTTTTTTATACCTTAACAATCATGAAGTGTATAAAGATATGAACACAGAAGTTTGGGTCAGTTCAATGATTGAAGAAAAACACTATTTCCCAACATGTCCATGTTTTACAAGATGATGGGGTTGTCATCTATATCACTGCAAAGATCTTGATGGGTTCCAAAACACTTTAAGCATCACATAAGCCATGTTATACCTGTCACCCCAAATTTACGAAACCATTTGGATTAAAACTCTCAGTAAGGACCTCTGAGGCACAAAGATCAATGAGTAACTCATTAACCCATTTTCTCTTACTCTTCAGGTACAATTTCAAACTTTCACCTTTCCCTTTCAGCACTCTACCCACCCCCAGAAGAAAGGCTGACAGACTACTCGGCTGATACCTACCATAAAGTAACTGGTAACAATTTCGTCTATGATCTCTCAGGATTCTCCTCTAATAAATCGGGCATGTATCTGACCTACTTCCATAGAGAGCCTCTCGAGAATATTCTAAAACATACGCAAGTTGTTAGGATTTCCGGGAAGATAAAGACCTCTCAAAATCCACTTATTCCTGAAAGCAATGAGAATACTGGGAAAAATGTCAAAATTAACAGTTTTAGAACTCTGGAAATAAAAGAATGACAATTTGAAGAGCATTTCTTCAAGAAAAATTGCTGACTCTAGTAAGCTTTGTGACAATTTGATCTGTACCATACCCCTGCTCTCTGGTAGCCTTCAAAACAAACCCCAAAATCACCGTGAAAACTCACAGCTTAGCAGCCATTCATTGGGATACGTGGATGAAGCAGAATGGGTTTGCAGCCTCCGAAAAGCTCCATTCTCAGTATTTTCATTATTAAACTGGCAGTTCCCTCAAAACCTCTACTCACAGGCTATGAGTTTGACCTGATTTATAGCTGTCTCAATGCAAATAGCCTTTTTCCCCGGGGCATTTGCCAAAAACCATCACTAATCGTGGTTTAATATTTCGGCTCTATAAAGTGGCGATAATGGTCAGGGCAAACAAAAAGTTGACCTTGAAAGGAATCCTGAGGAATGAGATGTCCATGTGGAAAAGCCCTACTGAGTTCCTGGGAATCGCAAGTCATGCACAAGCAGTGCTATATGCACTTCCAAAATAAAACCTAAGAGAATTGTAATCTCTCATTGCTGGCTGACCTTGAGGCTCCAAGCAGGAAGGTAAGGCTAAGGGTTGTAAACTGCCTTAGGAGTGTTGAAAATGTGACCCAACACACACTCAGAGATGCTTGGTAAATGCCGAGAGAGTTATTGTTGCAGGGCCTTTAAGGGATTCTTGTGTATACAAATGCACATTTTCAGATAAAGAAATTTCACAGTAATTTTGGAAATTTCTCTAATTTACTAGAGGCCATACTCTGATCCTTGGGTTCTCTAAAAATAGCTATTTACCAGCATTGCAAAAAACTGAAGGAAAAAAACAATCAAAGATTGCAGTGCTACATTGATCTTTCAGGAACAGAAACATTTTTGAGATAAGCCACAATTTCCGTATTTTGTTTAAAAGAAGTGAGATAAATATTTAGAACACCATGTATATATGCTTGTCTGGAGTTATATAAGAAAAAGAAAACAAAATCAACAATAGTCTGTATTCAATAACAATTTGTAATTATGCTAAAATCACATAATTTTGACAGAGTTCAAAATTGTTTTCAGCCTCGGTTATGTTCTCAGCAATCTCCAGCAATCTATTTTATGTAGTTCCTCATTTTCCTCTGTCAAACTTCCTCACTGTTTCTACAACCTTCCCCCCACCCCCTCCCCCACAAGTTTATCATTAAAAAAAACCTTCACAAGCAGGATGTGGTGACTCACACCTATAATTCCAGAACTTTGGGAGGCTGAGGCAAGAGGATCACTTGAGCCCAGGAGTTTGAAACCAGTGTGGGCAACATAGGACACCCTGTCTCTATAAAAACTGAAGAAAAAACAGCCAGGTGTGGTAAACTTCTGTCATCCCAGCTCCTCAGGAAGCTGAGGTGGGAGGCTTGAGCCTGGGAGGTTGAGGCTGCAGTGAGCCTTGCTGGTGTCACTGCTTTCCAGCCTTGGTGACAGAGAGAGATCCTGCTTCCCACCTAAAATAAACTAACAACAACATCATCAACAAATCTTTACACCTCCACCCATGAAGATGCCTTGGCTTTATCCTTTACAGAGAGAGAAAGTGCTGAGGTACAGACCATCTAAGGGTTATGACACAACCCTACACTAACATCTAGTGTAGGAAAGTGCTGAGGTACAGACCATCTAAGGGTTATGACACAACCCTACACTAACATGCAGAACATTCTGCATCTACAGTTCTTTCCTTATAGATTCTTTTAGAGGAAAATAAGTCCCTTTTATTACCTAAGTGAATCCTTCCCACTGTGCTATGAAAGCCCATCCTTATACTTTGCTTAGGATTTTTGAACCACCAATTATAACCCCTTCCCATATTTTCAACCTCTACTTCTCTAATGTTGCTTTCTCTCATTTTAGGAAAAGGCTTGTATCTTAAGGAAAAACATTGTCTTATTCTGAGTCACACTCTAGATACAGTCCTTCCTCAACTACAATCATAGGTCAGAATTTCAGAAGAAAAAACAATTGCTACTTCTTCTCCTCAATTTTCTTCTTGGTCCTCTGGTATCTAAACTCAGTTTGGCCAGTCTGCTAAGACCACACTAAGAAAGTGATAAATGTGCACTAATCATCACGTTGATAAATGTGCACTAATCATCACGTTACCTTTCAGGCCTTATGTTTGATAACCCTATAGTATTTAATATGTTAACTTGAGCTCCTTTAAAACTCTAGATCTTTGTTTTTCTGATAATATTTGCTCTTGTTTCCTACTTTATTCCCCACCTCTCTTATAGTGTATCTCCCTCTCTGTTCCAAAGAATTTGTATTTTTCTGAGTTCACCCATGTCCTTCAATTATACTGCTTGTTTTCTTGAGGAAAATTCATCTATTTATATGATATCAATCACTGAATCTACACTTATGAATGCCAAGTATGTAAACCTCATCTGCACCATTCTCCAGATCCTTACTATTCAGCTTGCAAATTATGCCTTCTGGATGTCCCATAGGTACAACAAAATCACTGGCTGTTGACAGTATCCAGAGCACTCACACGCATTGCACTTTGGCATTGGAATATTGCCTTGAATATTTTAAAGTTGTTGATTTAAGTTCATTTTTCCCTTTAAAATTATATAGTCTTCATCACATGCCAGATGAGAAACTAAAAGAAGTCAGGATTTTCTCCAAGGTGTATGTTATTCAATCTTAAAAAGAAAACTGTTATACAACAGGTTGACTTTTTGGAACAGATCACTCTATCCGCTAGGAGCAAGGGCATCATCTAGGCTGTAATTATTGATTTTGAATATTCTTGCTACAAATGACTTGAGGTGGTGTGCATAAATTAATTTGATGTTGTAAACTGTAAGTCACTCATGTTTAAACTTTTATCCTAATTGCAGAGAAATTCAAATTTAAATTCATTTCCTCCAATTTGTTTGCATCCTAATTAAATGATAGCCAGGGAGAGCTCTGGAAATAGTGAATATATTCATAAAAACACATTGGGAATCCACTGTGGACATGGCCAGTCCGTGGTAACTGACATAATCTGTGTATAGACACTTGCAAGCTCAACAGGCTATGTATAAACAAGCTAGCTAATTATATCCCCAAGGAATGGGGTTGCTAAGCCCTGTGTTAGTCACCTTTCATTGGAAAATATCATTTTGAAATTGAACATCTTATTGGTAGCTTTGCATATTAAGTAGTAAAATTTTAATTCCCCTCCCAGGCAAAAAAATAAAAGCAATGTGGGAAAAAAAAGGAAAAATAAGAGGCAATGTGGTAAGATATTATTTCATTTCAAATTCGTTAATAATTCATATGTTTCTCATTTGATGTTTTAATAAGCTAGTTCCTTTCCCTTTACTGAATAGGTGTGTACTAAGAACTGGATGTGCTGTAAAGGATAAGACTATTATTAATGTCCATAAAAGTTTTAAGTTGCCAAACGACCATACATATTTTGGTAGAATCTCTAGGGGATAGATATATTTCGAGAGATATTATTTTACTATATCCTATCTAACTTTCACTTTGCATTTTGATAGCTAGATATGACATGTGACTGTAGCCCAAGATTATTATGTCTGTAAGTGGAGCATGACATAGTAATAAAGATTCCTTGAGTGGCATGATGGACCATGCCTATGTTTTTGGAGAATTAACTTTAATGCTATAGTACAACCTGACTTTCAATTACAGTTTCTAACTCCTTGGTCTAGGCATCTTTAGTCTCTCATAACAGAATTATTCCAAAAAGGTAACAGTGGACCACAATATCCTTGTATTTCAACTATAAAATGCCAGTTCAAATAGCAATGTGTGATCCAAAAATACATGTCACCTAGGACATGAGCATATGAGAAATCAATTCACAGAAAATTACAAGAGGATAATAAACATGAAAAATCCTGACACTTGCAAGGTAAGTATTTTAAGTTTTGATTTTAACAAGATGTCAATCTTGTAGGTATCCCTGTGAAGTATCTAGTATAATATTTAACTATTCCTTTGACTTTACTTCATCTACATTCACTTATTTTTTTGAGATGGGGTCTCACTCTGTTGCTAAGGCTGGAGTGCAATGGTGTGACCTCGGCTCACTGCAACCTCTGCCTCCCAGGTTAAAGCAATTCTCAGCCTCAGCCTCTCAAGTAGCTGGGATTACAGGCACCTGCCACCACGCCTGGCTGATTTTTGTATTTTTAGTAGAGACACCATCTTGACCAGGTTGGTTTTTAACTCCTGATCTCGTGATCCACCCTGCTCGACCTCCCAAAGTGCTGGGATTACAGGCGTGAGCCACCGTGCCTGGAGTCTTTTTTTAAATTTTTTTTTTTATTCGTAGCTTTTTGCTGACTGTTAGGAGTTTACCCTCAGGTTGTAGAGGATGCCACAGTTCCTTGCCACATGGTTCTCTCCACAGGCAGTTCACGACACAGCTGTTTGCTTCTTTATGGTCAGCACGAAGATCTTTTGGCTCAAGGAGGACCTCAGCTTTAGGGATTTCACCGTGATTAAATCAGGCCTGTATAGGTCAATTTTCTTTGATTAACTCCAGCTAAATTGAATTGGGATCTTAATCACACCTACAATATCCCTTTACCTTGACATATTAGCTACAAACAAGTCATGGGTTCTGCCTGAACACAAGAACAGAAAATTATAGAAGGACATGACTTACTGGGGAGGGGAGGGTCACCTTAGGCTGAGTTCAAGACAAGGGAAATATTGTAGGCATAATTAAGATCCCAATTCAGCTTAGCTGGAGTTAATCAAAGATTAACCTGTACAGGCCTGATTTAATCATGGTAAAATCCGTAAAGCTGAGGTCCTCTTTGAGCCAAAAGATCCTCGTGCTGACCATAAAGAAGCAAACAGCTGTGTCGTAAACTGCCTATGGAGAGAACCATGGGGCAAGGAACTGTGGCATCCTCTACAACCTGAGGGTAAACTCCTGCTAACAGTCAGCAAAAAGCTAGGAATAAAAAATATATATATTTAAAAACAGAGTCCAGGCTCGGTGGCTCACGCCTGTAATCCCAGTACTTTGGGAGGCCAAGCAGGGTATATCATGAGATCAGGAGTTCAAGACCAACCTGGCCAAGATGGTGTCTCTACTAAAAATACAAAAATCAGCCAGGCGTGGTGGCAGGTGCCTTTACCTTGACATATTATATTAGCTACAAACAAGTCATGGGTTCTGCCTGAACACAAGGACAGAAAATTATAGAAGGGCATGACTTATTGGGGAGGGGAGGGTCACCTTAGGCTGAATCCAAGACAAGGGAAAAGCAGTTTAATTCAGTTAAATCAGTAAACACTTGTTACTCTATTCATCTACTATGCATCAGGCACTCTGACTTTTACCAAGCTACAAATAGATAATCATGGTTTATTTTATTAAACATTCAGATAAAGAGGATCAAGAAAAGAAGAGGGCACAAAGCAAGAACGGTTCCATCTAGCAATGAAGGGACAGAATCTTGGGAAGGATGGGACATTATGCATGTAAAAGTATTTAAAAAGTGTAAAGAAGGAGAACATTGCAGAAACAAGGACAGCAAAAGCAAAGAAAGACAATAAAGAGCATATCTCGAGGGGACAAAGATTGCTCGATATTCCCTTAGCCCTAACTGCAAGGTAGGTGATGCTTGAGTGGGTAGCAGGAGCCAGGCATGGATAGCTTTACATGAAATATTAAGGAGCCTGGACATTATTCTCTAGGATAGGTGATAGAAAATCACTGAAGGGCAGACAAGTATTTTGAGGGGCAAGATGGAAGTAGTTTCAAGAATACTGAGAAACTCCAGTTAAAAATAGTGAAACTTACCTAAAAATGTGATAGTTGGTGTGAAGGGGAAAAAACTTGTCTTAGGAAAATTTCAGAACTCAGTTAACACTCAGTAATCGATAGATGCAGGGTCTAACAGAGAGAAGGGATGCAAGAACGATCTCCAGGGTTGTAGGTAAGGAAATAGGTGAATAGAGATATGGTAAAATTAGATGACAAAAAAAGAGGCAAGGACAAAAATCTTAGTTTCACGTTGCTGCTGTAACAAGTTACCAGAAGTTTAGTGACTTAATAGTAAAGTATTATCTTACGTTTCTGAAGGTTAGAGGTCCAATGTCTGTCTCACTGGGCTGAGATCAACGTTTAAGCACAACTATTGTTTTGCAGCGGCTCTGAGGAAGCGTCACACTGCTCGCTCCCTTTTCTACTTTTAAAGACCCTTGTGATTACATTGGACTCACCTGGATAAGATAGACTACTATTGCTTTATTAAAGTCAGCTGTTTAACAACCTTAATTTCATCTGAAGGCTTAATTCCCCTTTGCTAACTTGGCATACCCAAGTTCCAGAGATTCGAACATGAAAGAATATCTTTGTGGGGGGTGGATATTTTTTTTGCCTTTCACAAACTTCTCTGGAACCTCCAATGATACCCCTTTGTGTCACATGCAAAATACCTTAATTCTATTTCAATTCCTTAAATGGTCTGTTCACATTGCAGCATCAACTCAAAATACATTTTGTCTAAATCCCACCAGCTCGAAAATCCCAAATTACTCCTGAAATAGAAATTAGGACAGGTCTGAGATACTAGTTATAGATATTCTGGTTACAAAGGTGCAAAGGCCACAACAAAAACAAGATCATGTCTTTTGCAGGAACATGGATGGAGCTGAAGGCCATTTTCCTTAACAAACTAATGCAGTAACAGAAAACCAAATACTGCATGCTCTCACTTATAAGTGGGAGCTGAATGATGAGAACACATGGACGCATAAAGGGGAACAACAGGACACTAGAGCCTACAAGAGGGTGGAGTGTGTGAAGAGGGAGAGGATCAGAAAAAATAACTATTGTGTACTAGGCCTAGTACCTGGGTGTCAAAATAATCTGCACAACAAACCCTGGTGACATGAGTTTCCCTATATAACAAACCTGCACATGTATCCCTGAACCTAAAATAAAAGTTTAAACACTAAAAATAAAAAAGGTGCAAAGGAAAGAATAAAAGACTTAAAGGTGTCAAGCAATCTTGTAATCCAGACAAACAAACTGCATTAGGTTTCAACCTGAGAATAATCCTCTGTGGGTTTGGGCTTCATTCTGTGGGTTTAAGTCTAGTCCCTCTGGGCTCAATGCTCTACCTTTCAGACCATCATTCATTTTTCATGAAATATAGCATGCATGTACAGCTGAGTAGTTTAATCAGCCTGTTTCCTCTCTGTAGAGTTTTGGAAACCTGATGGCATTCTTTCATTTTGTTCCCTTTATTCCAAGCTGGCTGTATCTCAGTTGATATAACATTATCAAAGAATATTGTGTGTCTCCCTTTTATATCACGGGCTTCTCACTTCTCTCCAGTAGAGCAAAGGCTTGTCCACAAATATTTCTTACATAATCTTATCTCTATTTTTAGTTTCTGCTGAGACGATGGAAGACATCTATGAGTCACACACCTAATCCCTTCATATAGGCTTCTGTGTAACGGAATATTTTGACGTTTTGATCTTCCTCTGGTATTAGCAAAAGATAACTACAACCTCAGCTTTTTCAGAGTACACTTTCTTGGCAGCATTTATTTCAATGTCTTTTGCAATATAGATGAGAATTTTTCAATCAAGCACTTGTTTCATCCCTGTTTATCAATTCTCTCAGTTTACCTCCTTTTTCCTGCATTTTACTAGAAGCAGCAAGAGAAAACAAGGCTGGACCTTCAACAATTTTCTGGGAAACCTCTTCAGCTAAGTGTACAATTTATATGTTCTCCTTTCCACATAACTGTGGATAACAATTCTGCAAATGTTCGCCATTATGTAACAAGAATTCTCTTTCTCCAGTTTCCCATAAAACGTTCCTTATTTCCTTCTGAGACTGCACCAGCATGTCCTTTAACATTCACACGTCTAAGACAGTCTATTCCTGATAGTTTTGGAATTGGTTAGGTGCTGTAGGTTTTCTCTATCATGCTTCTCACTTCCTCTTGACTCTTTACTAACAAATTCATGCATATCCATATTTCTACAAACACTCTTTCCAGACTGTCTAGGTTTATTACGTCATGCTCCTCAAAGTTCTTCCATCCTTGGCCTATCACCAAAATTCAGAGCCTCTTGCACATTGTTAAGATTTGTTACAACAGACCCTTACTTTCAGATATTAGACTGTGTATTAGTTTTTAAAATTTCACTGTATACCACAGTTCTAAAGACTGGGAAGCCAAGAACAACATACCAACATGTTGTCTGTTAAAAGTCTTTTTGCTGTGTCCTTAGAGAGAAGAAGGAGTGAATGCTGTATCCTCATATAGCAGAAGGGAATGGCCATAAAGGGTCTAAGCTATTTCTACTAGCCCTTTTATAAGCCTCTAATCTATTCATGAGAGTGGAACCCTTGTGCCTTAATCACTTCCCAAAAGGCACTACCTCTCACTACCATACCACTACAACACAGATTAAGCTTTAACACATGAATTTTGGGAGACATTCATACCATGGCACCATGTAACCTACATATGCACAGGTTCCAGGGATTATTATCTAGACATCTTGGGGTAGGGAGAATTATGTTGCCTACCACAAATAGCTTGGGAGAAAACCAATGAGGAATTTCCATTTAAGACATGTTGAATAAGAGTTACATCCAGACTTCCAAATGGGTAAGTCCAGCTAGTAACTGAGTAAACAAATCTGAATATTTGGCAAGAAGTCATTGCATGAATGGTGGAGACAGTTATAGGAAAACCCTAAGGGGGAGAGTTAGTGGAGTCGGCAACTAGGGCCAATGATGGGGAAGAAATAAAAACCACATATCTCAGGTGCTTCAAAGCTGTATGTCATTGATACAAAATGCTAGTAGGTAATGAAATTTTGCTTTTCCAAAGATGGTCATTACCCATCTGACATGTGACTGAACTGAAGGTTTCTGAGATGGTGTGGTACAATGGAACACAGAGTAGAAGAAAAATCTGGATACCTTGGTTGTGGTCCCAACATGTGCCACCTACATACTTCATGACCTTGGGAAAGTCACTTTATCTCTGTGATCTACATCAATAATATATCCACACTTGTCACAGAGAGTTATGAGAATAAAATAATAACATATATGGGAGATTTCTGTGAATACTAATTGTACAGGTGGATTTTTAAATAATAGATTTAGGGCTGGGTGCAGTGGCTCACGCCTGTAATATCAGCACTTTGGGAGGCTGAGGTGGGTGGATCACCTGAGGTCGGGAGCTTGAGACCAGCCTGACCACAAGGTGAAACTGCGTCTCTACTAAAAATACAAAAATTAGCCAGGTGTGGTGGTGTGCACCTGTAGTCCCAGCTACTGGGGAGGCTGAGACAGGGGAATTGCTTGAACCCATGAGGCAGAGGTTGCAGTGAGCCAAGATCGCACCACTGCACTCCAGCCTGGACAATGAAGCGAGACACCATCTAATAAATAAATAAATAAATAAATAAATAAAATATTTAGGAAACTATTAGAAAAAATAATTGAAAGCATTGAGAACTCTATTATGGACTGAACAAAAAAAGGAGAATTGGTAACATAAGTTGGTAAGTTTATTTTAACAAGCCCAATTTATATGAGTCCCTCAGCATTTCTTCCTGCTCTGTGAATGTATATTCCTTGCCTCTATCTTATCCCATTTCTTCTATTGATAATGCACAGAGAGTTGGCACAAGTTCTATTCTCAAATTGCATCAGGCAATAGATGACTCTGGTTCCCAACTCAGAAAAATCTCATTTTTAAGAAATGTTTGAGCTTTGACTTTGATTGAATTCAGAATATTTTGGTTCAAATGTCTTGTGTTTGTGTAAATAAGAAAAGCATCTTTGAAAAGTACATCTACAAATGGGAATATGGAATAAAAAGCACAAGCCAAAGATTATGGAACAAAATTAAAGACGAAGAGAGAGAAATGGAAACACAATATTATTATATACAATATAGTAATATATTTAAAATATGAAAAAGGCTGGCAAAAAAAGCAATATGTGAACAAATGAATTGAGTAAAATAACAGAATTTGTAACAGCCCAATCTGCTGAAAATATACAAAAAAGACAAATTAGGATTTTTCTGAGATCACTGTTTATCGTATTAGAAAATGTTTATTAAAAGGAAAGGCGACTTTGAAATGTCTGGGGGCCAAGCAATATATAGTTTGTTACGTTTTATTTACAGTTTCTGTGATCAGGGAATCAATTTAGATTTTCTTTTTTGAAAATAATATAAATATATCTTTATTTTAGACTATTTTTTGGCTGAAAAGTTTATTTATTTATTTATTTATTTTTTTCTTTCTTTCTTTCTTTCTTTTTTTTTTTTGAGACAGAGTCTTGCTCTGTTGCCCAGGCTGGAGTGCAGTGGTACGATCTCATCTCACTGCAAGCTCCCAGGTTCACGCCATTTTCCCGCCTCACCTTCCTCAGTAGCTGGGACTACAGGCGCCCGCCACCATGCCCGGCTAATTTTGTTTTTGTATTTTTAGTAGAGACGTGGTTTCACCCTGTTAGCCAGGATGGTCTCAATCTCCTGACCTTGTGATCCGCCCACCTCGGCCTCCCAAAGTGCTGGGATTACAAGGGTGAGCCACCGTGCCCGGTCGAAAAGTTTCTTAAATATTTACAACTTTAGGATAATCAGTGTACATTTAAATATATAATCTCCTAAAAATCAAACAGTTACCAACATTGAATTGAAGTTCTCCCTTATGTAAATCATTTGCATAAAAATTGATCATTAAAAACGGTATCTAATGAAAATCAATTTTTTGACCCCAATATTAATTAAAAATCAAATGATAGCATTACGAGCTAAAGATTAATTTCAGTGACATGTCATTTAACCAATTTGACATAATCAACTTATAATCATTTAAACTTGACTATTTTTATGACATATTTGAACGAAATGAGGAGAAAAAAGCTTTGACTCATTCTTAATTACTCTTTCTAACCAATTGATGGCCAATAGCTGAAATTAATTTCAAACCAATTTTTGTTATTTTAATCTTTTAAACATGTTTTACTTTCAGTGATTCATTTTCTAACATTCATAGCCAAAGCCCAGGCTCTAACCATCTTTGTCTACTTTAATGACTTTCTCAATTGTTGGCATACACTGGGTCTTAAAAACTTGTGTTTCATCTGAATTAACTAATGAAGTAGAATTGCACTTATAGGGTTTCGTACACCATTACCTCCAAAAGAGTACATTAGAAGTATTAAAAAGAAAATACTGATATTTATAAACAGATATTTATCTTATGATACAAATGTCTAGAGTATTTTTTATTTTCTGTAAAACTAAAAATAACTTCTTGATGACATACCTTCACAAAAAGAAAATCCAACACATTTGCATAAATAATTCTCTGAAATAACTATGTGAGTTTGTGTATTTTTATATATATGTAGACACACATATACTTGCACATCTATACTTATATATGTAACATAAAGGATACAAACAGTAGGACTGTTTAATGTATATTTGTCTTGGAAAGAAAAATATACTTAAAAATACTTCTCATTTGGGATTTGTAATAATACTGACTTAATTGATAAACTTGGTGACTACTTTTATGTTCCGTCTCCTTTCATAAATTTTTCAAAATACTACTTCAACAAAAAAAAACCCTTTAATATTCATTGGAAATATTTATAGACTTTTTTAGAGTAGAGAAAAATTAAGAAAAACTTTGAAATGGTCTCAAAAATTTGTAAATATTTTCAATGGAAAACTAAATGTTAGTTTAGCTGATTGTATGGGGTTTCTGAGCCTTTCACTTTTTGTTTGTTTTACCTATCTCACAACTGTGTAAGTTGCAAATAATTCCTGTCCATGAAAATGCAAATTATCCAGTGTAGATATATTTGACCGTCACCCTATGGATATTGGCTAATTTTGCCTTTATTAAGCAAATTCATTTCAGCATGAATGTCTGGCTATATATTCTCTGCTCTTTGTATTCTCCTTTGAACCAGTCAAAACATCTTATGGCACTCTTATTTATTAATCAGTTAAATCAAATCATGAACATATATTCATTTTACATTTGTATGAGAACTTATTATTTTCCTTTCCTTTAAAAAAATGAATTATCCTTTGACATTGGGTTGACATGTTCTTAAGCCATGCCAGAAACACAGGATGTCAAGTTTCTCAAGGTCAATTCTAGAGAAAAAATGTTCTTTATAAAAATTTAACCTCATGTGTAAAAATTTACATTTCCATAGCAACGACATTCAATATACATTGTATGTATTAATCTGGGAATGATGTAAGATTCCAAATATAATTTTATTAGTGAACTAAAGTACTTAATTACTTTCACTTATTTAAATATCTACTTCAACGTTGTCCAATGGCATTGTGGATTTAGGTAATTTTACCAGGTAGCCGCTCAACTTCTACACTTTCTGTTTGCCCATACAGAACAAAATACATTTTATAAGTCAAAGTATAGGCATCTAGTGGCATAATTTTAAATTGTTATCAAATAAAAGCCTTATCAAATTTGTCCAGAAAATGACTCATGATTTATTTTATTTTAGGAGTGTGTCACTATGTAATGAGATACAAATATATGTAAGCGTAAGTGCCTAAGAGGCATGCAGAGAGCCTAAGATATATGCAGTATGCCTAAGAGGTATGCAGAGAGCTTCATTTTCATTGTTGGCGACTCAGTTGTTTTTCAGGAAATAAATTTGGCCAACTGACACAATTTAAGAGATATATAGCAACAAGTTTAGAAAAGTATCATAAATGGGAGTGGTTAATGCATAGACAATTGCATTGACCTTTAATCCACACAGACACACAGACATATATATATATATATATATATGTATATATTATAGATTTATACCTCAAATATATTTATTTAGATCCACTTAATTGTGAGTACTATAAACTACAAATGAAAGTATAAAAACAAATCTGTTGGTATTTTAGGAAAATGAAAGATTATTAACTCATGGCCTGTATGTATTTGGAATGAGAACGTAAATATCTTTCTTTGGACAGGGTGGAATTGTAATTGTGATTTACAGTGACTAAAACATGACTGCTTTCACATTGTTTTTTTTTTTTTTTTCTTCACTGTGGGGAGTGAAATTCTTGATTGATTTGTGCATTGGGAACTTTTGAATTAACTAAGGATATTGACAAAATAGAGAATGACTCCGTATATGACATGCAGAAAATATTTTGTGTCATTCGTGGTACATTTATCATATTGTCTATAGGTTTGTACTAAGTTACCCTACTTCTTAGAATTCCAAGTAGTTCAAAGCTAGCAGAGACTGGTATATTATAGCATATTTAACCTAAGCAGCCCTAAAAGCCAATGTAACCAGCTATCTACAAACTCTAGCCATAGCTACCATCAACATGAAGAATGTAATAGGCAAAATGTTTTACATGCTCAATATGCACTACTGAATTCTGTATATATTTTTTACAGTTTTAATTTAAAAGTATACCAGTTAAGTATGTCATCCATACCCTGGTATAGTAATAAAAATTCAGATACTGCTTAAAGAGGAAGTACATTTTCAAAGCAACAGACCTAAAGACTAGTATTTTATTCAATATTTTTAATGCTTATTTCATTTTCTGGTTAAAGATGTTTGTGGAGGTAAAATTTAAAATAGATACTTTATGTTCTATCATATAACATTGAAATTAAATTTTTTAATTACTAGATGTAGAAAAGGTAAGTCTGAAGCACTGACTGAGAAAGATTTAGTAAATAGAGAATTTTGACTATTAAACATACCGTTTTAACAAAAATACACATAAAATAGTCTTAGGATGATTTAATTAACTTTTTAATAAATATGAAAGACACTATGAAAAAATTAACACATCACATTGCAGAATCAAAAGTAATAAAAAATCACTCAAATTCTACTGCTCAAAAACAAAATAATAGTTAACCATTAGGTGACAGCATTTCAGGCATTCCTATATAAATATACTTAAATGAATTGTTAAGTAGCTAGTAGTTGGAATTAAAATGGTGTAATACATGCATTGTTCATTTATAAAATAAATTTAATATTTTTAAATAAAAAATAACTCATTGATAAAATGAATATAGTTATTTGTATGAATATATGCATGTGTGAATGTATGGATGCATTAAGAAATCTTAATCCTCAAAATGATGAACATTTTAAAAGAAATATTAAAAATAATAGAGTATGGGATCTGTATCTAAGTAGCTGATTCTGTATCCAATGAGAAAATTATCACTTAAAAATTCCAAATGTTTTGGTTTGTTGTTACTTTTATTATTTGTATTATTTGTAAAGATGGGGCCTTCTTATGGTGCCCAGGCTAGTTTTATTAATATTTTTATACTGTCATGGTGTCTTAGGCAGCTCAAGCTGCCATAACAGAATACCAGAGACTGATGTCTTAAACAGACATTTATTTCTTACAATTCTGGAGGCTGGGAAGTCCAAAACAAGGTGTCAGCAGATTCAGTCCCCGGTGAAAGCCCCCTTTCTATACTTCAGGCTCCTGCCTTCTGACTAATGTCTTCATACGGCACAAAAAAGAGAAAGACAGAGAGCTATGGTCTCACTTTCTCTTCCTATAAGAACACTAATCCCATCATGGAGATGCACATGATCTTAACCAGACAGAAGTTTTTTGGGTATTTCGAACTGATAAAATAATTCACATTGATTCAAACATATCACAGTTATTAAAACTCAGGCACAAAATCAAATTAGTTCATCGTTAATTGAGGCATGTAATGTTAAATCAAAATACAGCTATGCAAAACATCATTTTCTAATTATCTTAGACTTTAAAAGTAGTTAGAGGAAGAGAAAGCTCATCTCTGTGTTACAGTATTAACGGGTTTCCCCCTCTAGGTGTCTTAATCTATTTAAACAGCTTTAACAACGTACCATAAATTGGTGGATTCTAAGCAATAGAAATTTGTTGTTCACAGTTCTGGAGGGTGGTAAGTCCTAGATCAAAGTGCCATAAGATTTGGTGAGGACCTGCTTCCTGATTCATGAATTGCCATCTCTTCCCTGTGCCCCACTTGGTGAAAGGGGCAGGAGTCTCTCTGGGGACTCTTTTGTAAGTGCACTAATCCCATTCATGAGGACTCTACCCTCATGATCTAATCCCCTCCCTCTAAGGCCCCACCTGCAAATGCCATCATATTGGGTGTTACATTTCAACAGTTGAATTTTGGGGGCCACCATCATCCAGCCTACAGCACTACGAAACCCCTAATACCTGGTTTTCAAAAATGGCAATATATTTTATGCCTCTAGAAAAATATTTCAATAAAAGTTGTATGTATGATGATAAAACAACAAGAAACTGAATTTCTGCAGAAAGTAAAAATGAAAATTTTTCACTCTTTAGATAGGCAAATCAGAGAGTATACTTCAAGTTTTAGAAAAAACATCAGTACTTCTCATATAAAAGTATGTACTTTCACACATACGTTTTCACCACATAATATCAATGTTTTAAACAGTGCCTGGGACAGGATATGAACTCAATGACTATTTATTGAATGAATTAATTGAACAAGTTGATGCAAGATATTGACATAAAATTAAACATTGTCTTCTTATACCATATACTGTCTACAAAAACTAAGTTGATACAGAACCCGTATTGTAACATGATTAAATTTGAGCCAAGTACATTTATCTCTGAAGAATTTAGAAGTTTATAAAGAAATCAGAGGCTGGGAACTGAATAATTAATGGAAGATCTCTAAGGCAATATTCTTTTCATTGTAACTAATCTTAAATAGTTAAATAATCATTAATAAATAATATTTAGGTTCCTGAAAAAAATGATTAAACTGAACATCAAAAAGTTTGCAGTTTTATCACACTGTAGAATTTATATTTTTTATACTGCTTTACTGTAAGATTTGGTTGAACAAATACATCTTACGATTTCAAGGTAAGATATTAAAATACGACTTTTTAAAATGTAATGCTATATTAGCGATTTTAAAATATGTAAAAAAAAATGTGTGAAATACTAGAAATGTTATTTGAAATTAACCAATTCTGGTTTTGCTTATTTTTATTATTATTATTTTTTTGGAGATGCAGTCTTGCTCTGTTGCCCAGGCTGGAGTGCAGTGGCACAATCTCGGCTCACTGCAAGCTCCGCCTCCCAGGTTCACGACATTCTCCTGCCTCAGCCTCCCAAGTAGCTGGAACCACAGGCGCCGCCACCACGCCCGGCTAAGTTTTTGTATTTTTAGTAGAGACGGGGTTTCGCCATGTCAGCCAGGATGGTCTTGATCTCCCGACCTCGTGATCCGCCCGCCTCGGCCTCCGAAAGTGCTGGGATTACAGGCGTGAGCCACGGCACCCGGCCTTTTTTTTTTTTTTTTTTTTTTGCCAAACTCAGAACAATAGCCTACACACATTTTCTATTTTTCTGTACTGTTTTTAGGAACTTTAATTTCGTACTTCTCCATTCCTCTGTAAATGTTAATGTCTTGGCTAATGACGTTTTTCTAGATAAATTCAATAGCTCGACCTAAGTAATGTAATGATGGCATTATGAAATGGACTCCTGGTTCTCTCAATTCTTTTTTATTGTTTATTTCTATGGCACCATTGCACTATGCCATCACATTGTTCTTGTTCTACTCTCCACATTTAAAAAGCCGTATTTTCTCTGCTGAATCTTAAAGGTCACTTTGAAGCCTGAAGGCCATGACTGAAATACAGTGAAGATTAAAGTTAAAATGGAGAAAAGAGGTAAAATTATAAAACCTCTAATATCATTATTCATCTATGTGATATACACAGAGATGCATCACCTAGTTCCTCCGTGAGAGCTGTGTCAGTAGACAGGACTCAGCTGGGAGCCCCTTCAGACATAACCTCAGCTGCAGAGCTTCCCCCTGCCCAAGGTCATGCCCTTCCCAGGTGTGGCCCACAGCCAATGACTAATTAAGGTGAGGCAAGGAGGCAGGTGAAAGAGGTGGGGAGGGGATTTGGGGCCTCTAAAGACTCAGTAATGTCATTTCAATGTGAGAGAACTCCAGTGGGCTATTTTTTCTTCAAAGTGTCCTGTGAGATGGTCCAAAGCTGTGGTCCAGGACTTCTTCTCAGCCCAGCTTTCTTCTCCTTTTCACAGATAATATTCCAAGGGCACTCCCCAGTATATATCCCCATCTCCAAATCTGCTTACTAGAGAACATTGTATCACGAATGACACCATTCTTCTAAACTATGGGGTACTTTGAGTGAAAGGAGTGGAACGGTATGAAAGAGCAGCTTTGGTAGAGTAGTTAGGATAGAAGCTACTGTACATTGGGTTGATGCATGAGTGGGATATGAGAAAGTAAAGTAGCAAATTGAAAACTCCTTTCAAAAGAAGAGAATTAGAAAAGGGACACCAAGAGAGTAGTTGGGGCCCGGCCATGGTGGCTCACACCTGTAAACCCAGGACTTTGTGAGACCGAGATGGGAGGATCACTTGAGGCCAGGATTTCAAGACCAGCCTGGTCAATGTAGCCAGACCCCCATCTCTTAAAAAAAATAGTTGGAAGCTAGAGAATAGCATAACCAAAAAAAGGGTAATTTTAGAAGATAAAATGGCCCACTGGAGTTCTCTCACATTGGAATTACATTCTAAAATTACCCTATTTTTTCTTATGTCATTCTACCTCAATCATTTTGCCTCGGTCATGTTTACAGGCAAAATAAGAGATAGAGGAGTGGGAAGGGCTGAAGGCAGAGATATAAAACACAATAACAAATGGAGAAAGATACAAGACATAATGAAAGGTATGAGCTAGATCAATTCTACAAGTGAAAAATTCGATTTAATTTAGAGGAAGGAGATCACTCATCACCCAATTATAGATAAGTTTATGGGAGGGTGGGACTGGCTACATAAAGGTAGGTGATACTTTATGTCCTTATTTTCATCAAAGAGAATATGTCATTTCCTGAAAACAAAAGATGTGGGTTTGAATAGAGAGTTGGCAAAATTTGGTATTTATTTGAAATTGGCATCTATTTGGGAAGATAATGGAGAGTAATCCACTTAGATGGTAAATACTTATTAAATATAAACCATGTACCAGGTACTTTTCTATAATATAAATGCAATGGAGAAAACCAGATTCAGTCTTGATTTGACATCCTTAACGTTTACAGCGTCATGGAGGAAACTATGATAGAAGGTGGTAGATGTGGAAACAGGCAGTTTATAAAAAGCTCTGAGACACATTGTTGATACATCTAACTCAGGATCAGGGCATCAAAGAAAGCATCACACTCTCCCTGAATCTCTCTATTCTGTCTCTTGATCAAATCCTGTTTAACAAAGTATCAAGATGGCCCTCAACACTAAGGAAGAAGTGTTATTTGAAAGCATGTGTTTGAATAGTTGCATTTATCTAAACATAATTTTTCACTCCTGTGTGGATTTGGCTTGGAATTGGTGTATTCTGGCATTCCATGTTGTAAAACACTTGAGGTGCTTAAGAGATATTTGGTTGGTTGGGTGTGGTGGCTCACACCTGTAATCCCAGCACTTTGGGAGGCTGAGGTGGGTAGATCATCAGAGGTCAGGAGTTCAAGACCAGCCTGGCCAACATGGTGAAACCCCATCCCTACTAAAAATACAAAAATTAGCTTGGCGTGTTGGCAGGTGCCTGTAATCCCAGCTACTTGGGAGGCTGATGCAGGAGAATCACTTGAACCTGGGAGGTGGAGGTTGCGGTGAGCCAGGATCACGTCACTAACTCCAGCCTAGCGAACAGAGCAAGACTCCATCTCAAAAGAAAGAGACAAGAGAGAAAGAGAGAGAGAGATTTGGTAAATAGGCAAAAGTGGAAGAAAATAGTGTTCTACAGGAGATCAAATAATGTGTGAAGAGAAAATAAAAATTTTAAAGAACTAAGAATCAGGTATTGAAGTCAAAGGTAAGAGGGCCACTGGAATTAAAAAATACAGTGTGAATAGCTACAGAAGATGTCATCATTCCTGATGAGGCAATGAATGTGGGTGCCTAAACTGGAGTAGAAATACGTGTTATTGAATATAAGGAGATCAAAAGGTGTAAGGCCAGGGTGTTGAATGTATTTTGCACAAATGCAGTAACGTCACCCAGAGTGTCGGCAGGGGGAGAAACATCTGATGGCCTGTAGCCAGAGTTTTCCTTAAAAATGCAGATGTGCCCTCCTGGAAAATAGACATCTTCGAAAAAATGAAGGAAATTAGGGTCTCACGGCATGAATCTCACGAGGTGGTGAAGGACTGATTTGGGAGCAGTCATGCAGAGTTAGGACAATGCCAGCAACATCTGACCTTTGTATATGAAGCTCCAGATAACTTAGGTGATTCCTTTAGTGCAGAAGGCAACACAGTGTGAATTCCTGAGAGACTATTTACGTTTTATATTCCAGAGGTTGGAATGGAATCATCCACTCATTTAGAAGGCTTGCTGGATATCCTCTATTTTGGGGGTCTCCAAACTCATGCTAGTCCGTGGCTGTTAGGAACAAGACTGCACGGCACAGGGTGAGTGACGGCTGAGTGAAGCTTCATCTGTATTTATAGCTGCTCCTCATCACTCATGTTACCCCCTGAGCTCCTCCTGTCAGATCATCAGCAGCATTAGATTCTCATAGGAGCATGAACCCTATTGTGAACTGAGCATGCGAGGGATTTAGGTTGTGTACTTCTATGAGAATCTAATGCCTGATGATCTGTCACGGTCTCCCATCACCCCCAGAAGGGAACACCTAGTTGCAAGAAAACAAGCTCAGGGTTCCCACCGATTCTTCATTATGGTCAGCTGTATAATTATTTTATTATATGTTACAAAGTAATAATAATAGAAATAAAGTGCACAATGAATGTAATGGGCTCGAATCATTCTGAAACCATCCCCACCACCACCAGGTCTGGGAAAAAAATTGTCTACCACAAAACCAGTCCCTTGGTGCCAAAAATGTTGCTCTATTTCCCTTCAGTACTTAGAGAGTCTGTTCTTCCACTCATGATCTATAAGGACTAAATGTTCAAAGAGTTCAAGTCTCCAGAATATATTTTTTGTAAACTTGAATTTTTAGAAATCATTCACAGTATCTATATTATATTTTACTTGCTGCAATGCCCTATACGTTTCCCTTATAATGTTCTTGAATATATTTTTACAACTTCAGTAAGATTCAGTACCCTTTACTGAATCTTAATCTGTCTCTCAATTTCTCTCTATCAACAAATCTAAACAAAAGAGAAATGTGTCAACTTGTGCTATGGTCTAAATGTTTGTGTCTTTAAAATTCATGTGTTGAAACTTAATCTCCATTGCAACAGTATTAAGAGATGAAGGCTTTGGAATATGACTGGCAGAGCTCTCATGAATGGGATTAGTGCCTTTATAAGAGGCCTCCAAAAACTCCCTCGCCCCTTCCACCATGTAAGGACACAGAAGTCACCATCTATGAATTAGAAAGCAAGCTCTTGCCAGATACCAAATCTGCTGCATCTCAACCTCAAACTACCACCCTCCAGAACCGTGAGGTATATATTTCTGTTTTATAATTGTCTAAATTATCCTATCTAAGGTATTTTGTTATAGTAATGTGAATGAACAAAGGCAACTTGAAAATGCAAGGTACCACACCAATAACAAGGAAAACACTCATGTTTTGTAACATTTATTTTATACCAAAGATATTCGAATTACTGTATACAAATATATGCCAAGTGTTGGGTAAAATAATTTACCTTAATTGTATTAATCCTGACAACAACCTGAAGGTAGATAACGTTGTCTGCATTTACAGATGAGGACACGGGGTTTGAATTAACTAACTTACTTACTAACTTACTTCACATCTCATCATGCTAACTGGCAAAGCTGGGATTCAAACCCTGCTCAGTCCGACTCCCATCAGGCTGCTCTTAGCCTGGTTATACTTTGAAGGAAAGAAATTAAGAAACTTATCCATAAACATGGTCAGGTAAGGCCAGAGCCCAGACTCAACTGACTCTTGGCCAAGACTAGCCTCAATGCTAGCCTGAACTGTTTAAATATTTTTTCTCTTGCCATCTTGTTAGAATACACAATGTCTCTAAAGATGTGACTCACATGATATAGCACGACAACACTCTGGTTTAAAAAACTGATATGTAATATTTTTTTAAAAAATATTTTAAGTTCTGGGATGCATGTGCAGGACATGCAGGCTTGTTACATAGGTAAACGTGTGCAATGGTGGTTTGCTACACCCATCAAACTGTCACCTTGTTGTTAAGGCCCCTATGCACTAGCTATTTATCCTGATGCTCTCCCCTCCCTGCTGGCCCACTGATAGGTCCCAGTGTGTTTTGTTCCTCTCCCCGTGTCCACGTGTTCTCATTATTCAGCTCCCACTTATAAGCGAGAACATGCGGTATTTGGTTTACTGTTCCTGTGTTAGTTTGCTGAGGATAATGACTTCCAGCTCCACCCATGTCCCCGCAAAGGACATGATCTCATTCCTGTTTATGACTGCATAGTATTCCATGGAGTATATGTACCACATTTTCTTTATCTAGTCTATCACTGATGGTCATTTGGGTTGATTCCATGTCTTTGCTATTGTGAACAGTGAAGCAAAAAACAGATGCAATAGGAACGCTTTGATACTGTTGGTGGTAATGTAAGTTAGTTCAACCATTGTGGAAGACAGTGTGGCAATTCCTAAAAGACTTAGAACCAGAAATGCCATTTGACCCAGCAATCCCATTACTGGGTATATACCCAAAGGAATAGAAATCATTCTATTATAATGAAACATAATGTAAAAATGCCTCAAGAGTCTATTTGTATTTTGGTAATATCTGAATAAAACACAAAATATAATGCACACATTTTTATATCCTTTTATCCATACCTCTCTTTCTTTAAATCCTTCTGGTTAAAATTTGTAATCACCTCCTGACTCTCTCTATATATATTTTTTCTTTTCTGGAAGAAAGGTCACCTAGACTTTACTCAAATGCATCTTCTCAATCTTTACCTACCACCCCTCCTGCCTTTTTGGTTCCAGTTTCCTTTCATCATTGTACTGATGTGGAGATATGAAAGAGAATATCACTGCTGGATACCAGCAGTGCCTTTTCAGAGAAGAGCAATGGGGAAGAAATTGAGCAGACAAAGCCAGAATCCCCATTAGCAAACAGAAAGAGGGAGCTCAGGATAACCACATGCATTAATAATTCTTGTCCCCCAAAGAGAATCTCTGTAAAATAAGTTGTATTACATCTGTGTATAGCGGTACTTTAAATATAACTCTAGCTTAAGTATTTTAAGCATTTCCATGATATGAACCTAAGGGAATAAACTCAATAAATCAATATTTATAAGCTCTGTTCATTTATTTCCTGTGGTTTCAGGCATTGATTTCAGAATATTTCTTCTGAATATTTGATTTCATGATCCCAGGTAGACACACCTCTGTATTGGGCTTCAACAAGTCTACAAAAGTTAAATATCTACTTTTAGCCAGCTTTGATTTTCACAAGTTTAATTCTGACATTTAATGATATAAAATATGTAAAATAACCTGGCAGTATATCTGACATATCATAAGTATTTGGCAGATATTTCACTTTCCTCTTTCTCATAATTGAATAATGGCTCAATAATAAAACTCCATAGAGAAAAATTTAAACTCTTATTTATCAATTACAAATAGTTTAGGACAGATAATACCCGTTTTCTTTTTAGCTTTAATGCTGAGGCATTAAAATTGTGAGCAATATATTTATTTTGAGAGAACTATTTTTTACTAAGGAATTTTCTTTGTAGAATTTTATGAGTCTTCAGAGTAACTAGAAAATCTTAAAGTGTCACCAAACAGAAGTGGACATTTAATAAACACCTCAACTTTAATACTTACAGAAAATCATTTGAAGGCTGTCACTCCTCCGGGTATTATAAATTTTAGCCTTGGTCAAATGAAATCATGAGGAGGCTACAAACTTGAACTATATTGCCTTAGTCTCCAACAGAATTTCTTTCCCTGTATTAAGTTTTGGGGTCATGCCCTACTTCTTTTAATAAAAAAAAATACAACAAATAGTCATATGAAATCCACTTTGTTCCCTAATACAAAAATATTGTTGAAGAGTATCATAATTCAATGGCCCATATATATAAAATGTCTCAGCAAAGGCATTTATATCATAATTCAGTACTAGGAAATGATTTCCTTCACAGACAAACTCCCCTTTAATTAAGGTGAGAAATGCTTAAATTATGTTGTCTTCATTTTAACATAGCTACTAGGAAACTCAACTTAACACTATAATTACTACCAAGGTTCTTTTGCACTGATCACTCACATTTCTCCTTATCTGGGCCTTGATTTTCTATCTATTTATAACTTTCTTGGATTGATGTTTATATGTCTACTTTCATATATTTTCTGTTTTACACTATTATGTTCATGTCACAGTCTAAATTATTTTGTGACACAATATACACATTATATAATTCATGAGACATTTAATCTTTTGCTATGCACAAAAACCATTTTTGTTAAAATGGGTTAATTTCATCAGCAAACGTGGATGAGGGAATTTGGCTCTTACATGCTTTCCTATATATGTCACACTGAATTATTCTTTGTGCTTTGGTATTTGGAACAAAGAGAATCACAAATAAAATATCAGTATTCTGTGTAGGGATATAAGGAAATATTTTATTTTTAATCTTCTTTCCTCTACCTGAGAGTATGGAAGTATAGGAAGAAATTATTTGAACAGACCATCCTCATCTGGCACTAGTAAAGGGTCCTTACAGTACAATCAAATTCACATATATTTGTAGAAATAAAAAAAAAATCTCATATTCCTAATTGCCTCTTTAAAATCCATTGATTCATCATTATTCAACGGTTATTATGTCTTAGCCTTTGCTATGTTCTGTGAACAAGATGAAAGACACACGCCTGGTGAGGTGGCTCAAATCTGTAATCCCAGCACTTTGGGAGGCCGAGGCAGGCGGATCACTTGAGGTCAGGAGTTAGAGACCAGCCTGGCCAACATGATGAAGTCCCATTTTTATTGAAAATAGAAAATTTAGCCGGGTATGGTGGTGCATGCCTGTAATCCCAGCTACTCATAAGGCTGAGATGGGAGAATAGCTCAAACTCGGGAGGTGGACACTGCAGTGAGCTGAGATCGTGCCACTCCACTCCAGCCTGGGAGACAAGAGCGAAACTCCATCTCAATAAATAAATAAATAAATAAATAAATAAAACAAAACAAAAAAGATGAAAGACACAGACCAGTGGGTGAGATAGACAAAATAAAATAGAGAGGCATCCAGAGGGTTCTATGTAAAGAAATAACAGAGCAATTCAAAAGTATGTTAAAATGAGTGCTCATCCCACCACTGCACAGTCAAGGGCAGAGATGAAATTTTCCTGCAAAGATAAGTTGTGTTCAAGTGCTGTGATTTAAGTGAAGGGAGCAGGAGCATGGGCCATGGGGCACAGCAGGAAGATAGATGTGATTAGAAGAATGTGTGTAGGATGGATACCCGTGGGTGGATGAGCCAGGAGAAGTGGTTAGAAACTTCTTTGTATTTTATACTACAAAGATCACAGGCCATATTAAAAACAGAAAGTAACAACAATTTTTAGCAAGGGAGCATCCATGAGAATTGTATTTTAAGAACATTATTCTATGAGACGAAAGAGATAGAACTTGCATAAGTACAGCAGCAAGAAGATTGATGATGAAGATAAAGTCCAGATCACAGCTGTGGTGATGAGCATGAAAATCTGAGATGACAATGGGTGACAGAAGAAAAAGAATTGTCCAAATATAAGTGACATGATGGATGTAGAAAATAATAATAAGGTTGGATTATGGAGTGATTCCTTGAGAAAATAAATTCAAAAAGGGAGAAGATTTGGAAAAGTAAGCGATTTTGTTTTGTGGTAGTTTGAGTGTGATAATTAAGTAGTATATCCAAGTCAAGGTTTTGGCAAACAATTCTATACACACATCTGGAACTGAGAAAAGGGTGGGAGCACCTGCTTGGAAGTCATCAGCACTCAAATGGGAGTTGTTGCTATGGATGTGAATGGGATCATCCAAGAAGAGGGTGTAGTTGGAGAGAAAGTAGAATGAGAGCAGACCTATGGAGAACGATGGTGCGGGGAGAAAGAAAAAAATAAAAGAGCCTGATAATTATCTGTCTGAGAAGCAGAAAGAAAGATAGGGGAGAGTTGTATCATAGACACCAAGTTAGAAAGGGCTTTAAAAAGAGGTTTAGTTAATAACGTCCAATTCTGCAAGCAAATCAGGTAGCACACGTGGAAAATACCCATGAATTAAATAACCTAGTGGTCACTGGTGGTAGTAAACACAATTATAGAGGAATTGTAAAACGAAAGGATTGCAGTAGGTGAATATAATACAAAGACTTGGATACAATAAATACAAACAACCTCTTCAAGAGCATCTTCTGTAAAGAAGTTAGAGGTGGCACACTGACTGGGAGATGCAGCATTGAAGGAAAGGCAGGCAAGAAGTAGATGAGGAAGGTTGGAATGTCTTGTGTTTGGGGCTTGTTCATGGGAATGTAAGATCAATTGCTACTGCAAAGAGACGAATGGCAAGAACTGACTAGTTAAATGTTATACATTGTGGTCTAAGCTGGAAAAGGACTGAGGAATATAACAGCAAGGGATGATTACCTGGGAGAATTTATATGAGCCAGAACACCACAGGTGCAGATATCCTTAAGATTTAGAAGCAGATGTTGTTGAAATAAGGAAGGAAGGAGCCTGGCATGATAGAGGCTGAGTGAATCCATTCTGTGAGCATTTAAATCACATGATGATAGCAGATGTATGTATTATGACAAATACTGTGAGCCACATGCCAAGATACTCAATTAATGTAAAGAAATGCCAGCAATTTGTAATTTAAGTGACACGATTAAAGATTTTAGAAGGGAGAGCACTAGGTGATGAGTGAATGTGGGATCTGACTCAAGAAGTAAGATCCTGGCCGGGTGTGGTGGCTCACACCTGTAATCACAGGACATTGGGAGGCTGAGGTAGGCAGATCACGAGGTCAGGAGTTCGAGACCAGCCTGGCCAACATGGTGAAACCTCATCTCTACTAAAAATGCAAAAATTAGCTGGGCATGCTGGCAGGTGCCTGTAATTCCAGCTACTAAGGAGGCTGAGGCAGGAGAATTGCTTGAAACCAGAAGGCGGAAGTTGCAGTGAGCCAAGATCGTGCCACTGCACTCCAGTCTGGGCAACAAGAGTGAAACTCCATCTCGGGGAAAAAAAAAAAGAAAGTAACATCCTGAAAAAGAAGTGGTAGTCATTGACTCACAGCAATTAGGGAAGAGTGAGGCCAGGGAACTGGATGACACCACACAGGGCTCTGAAGTCTCAAGTAAAATGACAGGTATTTGAGTATTGACAAAAAAGTGGGCATGATGGCATGAGGCCCAGGGAAGAAGGGGTAAATTTTGAATGGTGTTATCCTGAACATAAGGGGACTGAGACAGTATACTTTTAAAAATGGCAGCATGAAAAAAGGTGAATGCTTACCCCTCCCCACCTATGGTAAGTGTCTGAATAATAATCTTTCTAGGGACTACTAGTGGGTATTCTTAAAGGACAGAGGCAGCTTTCTGTTTGGGTAGGAAGGTATTGGAAGCAGTATATGAAGGAATAAAAATATGAAAGAGAAATATCGGAGCAAGAGTGACAAGTATGATTAAAGATAAAGAAATGGCAGAGCAGTTAAAGAAAAAAGAGTGTGAGACAGAAAAGAGGCATTTTTGAGTGATGAAAATACTAATCATGGCTAACACATAGCATTTATTGTATATCAAGCATTGTTCTAGGTACTTTACATGTATTAACAGCTGTGATTCTTACATTAACCCCAGAAGGTCAGGCCTATCACTTCACAGGAAGTTTAAGCAACTTCTGAAATATTAGCAAGTCTTCTGAATTGCTTCTTTGGTGACCGGAATAAGAGTTGCAGTAGCATCAACTTGCTTAAAAGTTTAAAAATGGCACTCAGAATAAAGGTATTTTACTGCTTTTTGAGACTCACTGTAAAATGACTTGAAATGTCTTTGTCCTGAATCTTTGCCGGGGGAAATTGGATGAGTTGCTAAAGAATATGGAATTAATTATCTAAAAACACTTTAGATATTTCTCTTTGTATAGGGTATTGTAAATGGTCTTTAGCTACTTATAATTTAATATCTCACTTGTCTCTCTCATACATAGGTATATATGTATACACATGTGTATGTGTACAATTCATCTATGTATCTATGTAGCTATATATCTATGTATTCTTGTATGTATGTATGTATCTGCCTATCTATTATCTATCTGAACCTATGTATCTACCTACCTATCTATATCCATGTATATCAAGTTCAGCAATGCTTGGCATTCTTCTAACATCTGTGGGGTATTCAGGGATTAGCCTATGATGTTAGATTTCCAGCTTGATTTCTTTTAAAAATCTTCTATTCTTCTTGCTCATTTTCCTTTTCCTGTCCCTAAAGGACAGTTTCTCCTCAATTTAGGACTTCTTCCTTTGCTCTCTTATCCACACATTTGCAGACTTTCTGTACTCAGCCAGAACTTCCCTTCTGTGCACTGTACAACCTGTTGACTCTGCCACGGTTGCCACTTGATCATTGCAGATAAAGGAGGAAGCAGCAATTCTGGAATGGATGGCTTATCTCTTGGCTTTATGACTGGATACCTTCATCTTCCATTCAGAAACTCTTTTTATTATGGAGACATGTATTCTGGGAACATGCTACCATGAAGCAGGATCAATCTCCCGTTCAAGGAACCTCTTGATTTATTCATTCCAAAGCAACCCCTGTTAGGAATTAGGGCTCAGATCAGAGAGGCATCTACTCTGTAAGTACAAGGCTGACAAAAAGTCTGTTACCTCACTGCTCTTTACATTACGGTAATGTTAACAGTGGAAATCCAGTTCATTCAATAAAACAGGCGTCGACGAAGAGTTAGACTCAGGAAAATTTGTGGTTTTTTTTCGAGACAGAGTCTGGCTCTGTCGCCCAGGCTGGAGTGCAGTGGCGCAATCTCGGCTCACTGCAAGCTCCGCCTCCCGGGTTCCCGCCATTCTCCTGCCTCAGCCTCCTGAGTAGCTGGGACTACAGGCGCCCGCCACCACGCCCGGCTAATTTTTTGTATTTTTAGTAGAGACGGGGTTTCACCATGTTAGCCAGGATGGTCTTGATCTCCTGACCTCATGATCCGCCCGCCTCAGGGGAAAATATTTTAAGAGATTTATTCTGAGCCATATGTGGGTGACCATGGCATATGACAGCCCTTAGGAGGTCCTGAGAACATGTGCCCAAGGTGGTCGGGGTACAGCTTGGTTTTATACATTTTAGGGAGGCATGAGATACCAATCAAATACATTTAAGAAATACATTGCTTTGGATCAGAAAGGCGGGACAATTCAAGGCGGGGGGCGGGGCTTTCAGGCTATAGGTAAATTTAAACATTTTCCAATTGACAATTGGTTGAGTTTGTCTGAAGACCTGGGATCAAAGGAAAGGAAATGCTCAGGTTAAGCTAAAAGATTGTGGATACCAACATTCTTCTGAAGTCTTATAGTGGCTGCCCTTAGACATAATAGATGACAAACATTTCCTATTCAGATCTTTAAAAGGGCTAGACTTTTACTTAATTTCTTCAGGATTGGGAGGGCTGGAAGAAAAAGATCTAGCTATGTTAATAGAGATTCTTTACAGATGCATATGTCTCCCGACAAAGGACAGCTTTGCAGGACCATTTCAAAGAAACATGCTTTTGGGGTAAAACTTTTTTACTTTCTTCTTTGCCACGTAATGTTATGTCAGAGTCAGATTGCAAAGTAAGTCATGATATATAGGGTTAAAAAAATCCATCTGATGAGAATTTATGGTCTGTAGGGGATGACTCCCCAGACCCGTTAGGTAGGAATTTGGGCAAGATTAAAAAAAAAATTATCAGAGCTTAGTCCTCACAAGTTATTGCAAAACAAAGAGCTACAAATTTTATTTATTTATATTCTTTCAGTGGTCTTCAACATGTGGCTCATGAATTCACATATTTGGCAACTTTAATGTAAAATAAATTTAAAATAATTCAACAAAAGTCACATAGGAAAATATAGATAAATAACAAACTAAGAAAATTATACTTTCAAACCTTTCCCTCTCTAAGACACATGGTTTATCTGATCTCACACAGGTATTGAACATACAATTTAATTTTTTAAATTAATTTTTCTCACTTTAGAAAATCGACAACTTGATACAAAAGTGTCTGCTTTCCCCTGCAAGAATAATAAAGAAATATAATAATCAATTAGCTTCAGATAGCCTAGAATTTAAAGCTTAATTAATTTTTTGATTGGCTTCAAGAATTTTATTGAAATGTCATATATTTATAAATTAAGACTAAGATGATACATATATTATCTACTGATTTTAAAATGCAACAAATCACTTAGCTAAATAAAATTAAAGATCTCAATCTTTTAAACTCACCAACCAGAAATAATAATAAGCCAGTGAAATAAAAGATGTTCCAACAGAGAAATCTTTTGTCATGATATGACATACGTTTTAATATGTTACACAGATAATCTCTTATGTATTTAACATTTAATGATAAAAATATTTGCAATACTTAACTGAAAATGTTTATTCAGAATTCATCTTGAGACTTGACATGTATTAATATAATTAATGTGCCTTATAGGTAAATATTGATTATATAACATTTTTAGAATTGGGTCAAATATGTATCTCATCTCCTCTGATAATTTAGTACAGTCTATGTAATGGTGCTAGAGACTAAGAAATACAGAGGTTCCGTTATCAAGTGTCATGAACTTCAAATGCCTTTTTGTTGCTAATGTTAGAGTACCTCTCTAATTATCCTCTTTAATAAACTGTGAGCTGAAAATAGTGAAGTCTTTTATATTGCAGACAGTGTCTCCAGTACAAATTTTGCTTGAGATGAGAATCTTTTCTAAGAACATTTTTTTTCGTCACATAAAGTATGTCACATGGTGGAATATTCCCACTTAAAGTTAACATGTACTAATATAAAGGCCTCAGCAGAATGTGTTAAGTGGATTTTTTTTGGCATTGGGTAAAGGACTCTTTCAAGGATTCTGTGGATATACAAATAAGAAAAAAATTTCAAAAGAGGCATATGCACAAAATTTTTATAACCTATTAGAATCATGTTCTGGACTAAATGCAAATAAGTGAACCAAAGTACAATACAATACAAGGAAAAAAATAATAAACAGTAAATTTAATTCTATATGATGCAGAAACTATGTGGCAATACTCAGTGTGAACATACACTATTAGGAGGAAGTTGCTGCTGCACAAGCAGACGGCAGAGTTTAAGTAAAGCTGAAGTTATACAGTGGCATGCATAGAAATCACTTTGATTTTTGACTTAGTTCCTACCCTCCTACTATTCTGGTTACCATACATTAGTGAGGTGTCTCCAGCGGGTTTCTAGGTTTACAAATACCTTCCTGCGTATTAGCCTACCTTCCTTCTTAAGATGGGCCATTGTCTCATGATACTCAATAATTCAGGAAAATCAAGAATTGAGATTAAAATAAACCAATGAATCACATACTTCTTTATCACAGTGTTACACAAACATACATTTTTAGACAAGTTTTCATTGCTGGCCAACTATGATATCTACTCAATGTTGTGGCCAAAGTTGGAATATTCATAGTTCCCCCACACTTATGCCCTCTGTGTTTTGTTTTTCTAGATACATGTTGTTGCTTGTACTTCAAATACACTTTCCCTGTATCTCTGTCAATTCACGCTTTCTCAAAAAGAGCAGAGAAGTCAAATGCCTCCTGTACTAAATCTCTAAACATATATATTATTTATCCTGCCTTGACATTTTTACCAATTCCTATTCTCATTATAAGCTGTGGTATCCAACTTTCACTTCTCTTCCTCTAACACCCCTGACTTTTCTTACCCCATTGTCTACATAGCTCAACTTGGTGCAGGTTGTCCACTCTTGCTCTCTCCTCTATCTACAGCGATTTGGCTTCTGCTTCCACTGTTCACAGAACTTGTGTTCTCAATGTATTCACTCACGATGTTTTAGCCTTGGGCTGACCACACACTGGCTGTTCACAAAATTTATGTTGAACTGAATGACACTCAAATCGATAAATAAAGGAAAAAAAACGGGAACAGAAGGGGAAGCAAATGCATCTTTCTTCATATGATGGCAGGAAGGAGAAATGCTGAGCAAAGAGGGGAAAAGACCCATATAAAACCATCAGATCTTATGAGAACTATCACGGGAGCAGCAGCTTGGGGGTAAGAGCCCCCATGATTCAGTTACCTCCCCCTGGGTCCCTCCCACGACACATGGGGATTATGGTAACCACAATTCAAGATGCGATTTGGGTGGGGACACAGTCAAACCATATAGTGCTACAACTGACTTCATTGTAAATGAGTTTACAATGGGTAACTCCATATTATCTGAACCAAACAGTATAGAGAGACCTCAAGAAGAGTAAAGAAATCTTTGTCTCATGTACATGGTATACCATCAATAATGAAACTCAGGAAGATTCACGGAGGAAAGTCATCACCCTGCAGCAGGCAATTACATCTAAACCAGTGAGATATGAACAGTGCGAAGAAGAATTAGACCAAAGATACTGACTGTATGGCACAAAAAGTCCAATATTAAAGACACGGAAGGCCCTACATTTGTCCAGTAAAGCCATGCTTGATTAGTGCTTTGGAAACCCTGGAGACTGGATCAGAAATCTGTATATAAAATGGTTCTTCCTGGATAAAGTTGAGAGAAAAAGAAAGCTTATCGGGTTCAAGTAGAAACTGGGACAAGCTATGGCCATCTGGCTTTTCTGTTGCAAAAGCAGGGCTTAAATCTACATCTTTCTATAGTTATGAATGAACAAACTGATTTTGAAACAATCATCTAACTTAACAAAATATTCAGGATTCAAAAATAATGTACTTATGAAAAGAATTTAACACAAGAAATATGAAAATTAGGAAATTTCCCCTTTTCCACACTAAAAAAGACAGAAGAGCCATGACTTTTAAAAAAACTAGAGCAGTAAGCTTTCAGAGGGAAAAATGACGGTGTGAAATGCAGGCATGAAAAGGAGGCAGGTTTAAGTAAGATGAGAAAACACAGGGAAATCCAAAATCCCAAATAAAATAATTTTGCCTTAAATTTTATTAGGTTTAATAGTAGATTAAAACTCTCCCCATTGTTATTAATCTGCCTGAAAATTTATCTTCATCCTTAAGTGTCTACTCAGGAGACTGAGGCTGGAGAATCACTTGAGCATGGGAGGTGGGGCTTGCAGTGAGCCAAGATCATGCTACTGCACTCCAGCCTGGGAAACAGGGCGAGACTCTGTATCAAAAAAAAACAAAAACAAAAAAAAACAAAAAAAAACAAAGAAGTTAGTGGCCGGGCACAGTGGCTCACGACTGTAATCCCAGTACTTTGGGAGGCTGAGATGGGTGGATCACAAGGTCAGGAGTTCGAGACCAGCCTGGCCAATATGATGAAACCACATCTCCACTGAAAATACAAAAATTAGCTGGGCATGGTGGTGCACGCCTGTAGTCCCAGCTACTTGGGAAGCTGAGGCAGGAGAATCCCTTGAACCCAGGAGGTGGAAGTTGCAGTGAGCCGAGATCATACCATTGCATTCTAGCCTGGGCAACAGAGGGAGATTCTGTCTAAAAAAAAAAAAAAAATTGAAAACAAATAAAATTAGCAAAAATTTAGCCAAAAATTCTCTAAAAATAAATATATGTATATGGATACATTTTATTTGTTCATTTTATATATATACATTTTATTCATTCATTGATAAAATGATCATTTTATTAATCATTCATACAATAAAATGAATTCATTTTTTATATATATGAATAAAATGTATTTTTCCATTAGGGATTTAAAAGGTGCATTGGATAAATAAAAAAAATTGTGTCTTTTCTCTTGAAAAAAACATATAAATTTAATGATGTATTTTTGGCCTTTGATTAAAAATAATTAAATTTTATCTGGAAGGATAAATATCAGAAATACTTAAGGAAATTTAGCAGAAGGATAAGCATCATTTTGGAATGACAATAAAGTAGGGCTGCACAAGTGGAAGAATTGACATATAAATGACAGATTTTGGTATTTCAAGTTAGAGGGATAAGAAAAGTTTACTCAGCAGATAATGCAGGAACCAGGGTAACTGGTCAACTATTTAGAACAAAACAAAGTTAGATTCCCATTTTATATATACCTTAAAATAATTGCTTATAGAACAAGAGATTTTTTGCTTTTAAAACATTTTGGAAGAAAATATAGATGAATCGTTTATCTGAACTTGAGTTGAATGTATTCGAAAACTAAAATTCAAGAAGAATCTATATGATTGTCCAGGTAACTTCTGAATTATACTTTTTAATAAATATTTGTAACAAAAAAATTAAAAGGAGAATCTACAGAAACAAATAATTGATGATTTATTTTATTTTATTTTTTTTAGACAGAGTCTTGCTCTGTTGCCCAGGTTGGAGTGTAGTGGCACGATCTTGGCTCACGGCAGCCTCTGCCTCCCAGGTTCAAGCAATTCTCCTGCCTCAGCCTCCTGAGTAGCCGGGACTACAGGTGTGCGCCACCATGCCTGGCTAATTTTTATATTTTTAGTAGAGACAGGGTTTCACCATGTTGGGCCAGGATGGTCTTGATCTCCCGACCTCATGATCCACCTGCCTCAGCCTTCCAAAGTGCTGGGATTACAGGCGTGAGCCACCACTCCTGGCCAACAGGTTTTATATCATCTGTAAAGTTCTATAATGTGTTTCACAATAAAATAAAAAGATATTATGCAAAGCAGACAAAATTTTGCAAGATATGTGATAAACTAAACAATACATAGAAAGTTATTGCACCTCAGTAAGAAAATAACTATAAACAGAAGGATAAAATCAATGAATATTAACAAAAGTATAGGATATCAGAGAAAAAGTATTTGACAGAATGAAAGAAAAATATGGATGTTTTAGGATAAGTGGTCTGAGATGCATTCATGTTTTACTTCACTAGCTTGTATATATTTAATATATTCTATATGTGTTCAACAACTGATGCAGATTTAAAAACAAGAAAAGTGTTAGTTTATTAAGTAGGTATACAACAACAAAAATTTGCTATAAAAGGGGATTACGATAATGAAAGTATCTAGAAATCTAATTTTAAAAAGTGGTGCTAGTTATCTGGGATCATCTGGGAAGACCTCATTTAATAGACCATTTGAGTAGACACTTGAGGATGAAGATAAATTTTCGGGCAGATTAATAACAATGGGGAGAGTGTTCAGGGCAGAGGAGATGACTTTTATTAAAAGAGAAAAGCATGAAGTTTATGTAGCTTGAAAAGTGTGTTGTATTCAGGTAGTAATGTAACGACTCCATCACTCTTGCATTTTTTTATTGGAGGCTCTGAGGAAAGGTCTGCTTCCAAGTTTGTTAAGGTTGTTAGCCACACTTAGTTCCTTGTGCGGTAGTATTGCAGTCCCCATTTCCTTGCTGGCTGTCAGCTGGGGCCAGCCTTTGCTCCTAGAGACTGTCTCTGTTCCTTCTTATGCTTTATTCATGGCCCTCTCCAGCAGCGCTAACATTTCAAATATCTCTGCCTTCCCTCCTGCCCCATCTCTCAGAAATCAACTGGAGCTTGGCCTCAACTTTTAAGGGCTCATAGTGATTAGGTTGGGCTCATATATAGTCCTCATTTTAATATTATTCATAATTCTAACTGCAGAGTCTCTCTTGTCAGGTAATACAGCATATTCAGGTCTCAAGGATTAAAGTGTGAACATCTTTGGGGGCTTTTATTCTGCTTGCAACATTTACCTAGAGTATAAATTCAAGACATAAGGCAGAATCTCATGGGCAAAAGAAAGTACTATTTTGAACATACCTGTGGGAATCCCAAATGGGAATTATATCCAGATTTGGCAGTTCTGGATAAAAGTCAAGGCTGAAGAAATAATTTGATGATAGTCATTATCTTATACATTTTGTAAATGAAGCCATTATTATATATGAGAGGGTTAGCATTTACCCAGGGAGACTTCAAGTCAGTTTACAAAGTTAATATTCTATGGCACGTTCAATAGTAGTACCACCTTTTACTCAATTGGATATTAGCCTGGGGTCAAGATTAAAAAGAAAGAAATATAACTATCTCTATACGGAGATGCCATGAGGTATAAAGAATTTGTATATAGATGTATATGGAGAAATATTTATGCATATAGAAAATCCCAAGGAACACACACGCGCACACACACACACACACACACACACACACACATTAAGATGATAAAGCTGTGATATTTTCAGGCATAACTTTGTAGTAAGATGTTACATCAGCAATAGGAAACTAATATAGCAAAGTGCCCAAAACAGTCTAATCTTGAAACAAAATTTTCTACCAAACTATATTGATTCAATGTTGTTCTAGCATAAAGATAGACATATAAATTTAATGAAATAATATTGAGCATCAATAAATAAACCTCACATTTATGAGCAATTTATTTTTGAAAGGATGCCAAGAAAATTCAATGGGGAAATAGTATTCTTGTCAAAAATAGTGTTGGGACAACTGTACATATGCATGCAAACAAAAGAAGTTGGATTCTGACCTTTCGTTACACACAAAGTTGATCAAAACCTAAATGTAAGACCTAGAAGTAAAAAATTCATAGAAGAAAACATAAGCAAAATCTTCATGACCTTAGGTTAAACGATGGTTTCTTAGATATGACACCAAATTACAAGCAACAAAAGAAATATTATATTATGCTTATAATATTATATTATATTGTGTACTTAGTTGCATCCTTTTTAAAGGCAAATATTATGTTGTATGAATTATACCTTAATTTTAAAAAGTACAAAAAATTAAAAATAAGTATTTTCAATAATGAAATATTGTTTTAATATCACAAAATCAATTATTGTAATTCACTATATTAACAATATGAAAGAAAATCTTATCTCAATGGATACAGAAAATATTTTTAATATGCAAACTAGGAATAAAATGGAATTTATTTAATCTGATGAAAGATAATCATAAAATCTTACAAAAATATTATAATTAATAAGGAAATACAGAAAGCTTTCCTTATGGGATCAGATAAAAGATTCTCTAGTCAGTTCAATAAGAAAAAAAGTAAGAATTAGCAGTAAAGAAATACACTGGTCATTATTTGCTAATGACATTATTGTATATGTAGAAAATCTAAACTAAAATATTAGAACTAATAACTAAAGATAGCTATCGGGATCACTGGTTACAATATGAGCACATAAAAGTCTATTTTATTTCCTTACACTACCAATAACCAATTATAAAATAAAATTTTATAAATATATCATTTAGAATAAAGATTTTGTTTATTTCATAAAATTAACTGGAAAGTTTTTCTTTTTAAATATATTTTCAAAACTTGAACAATTCTTCAAGACAGTTAAATAGTTTTAAATATTTCTATCCTGCAACAAGGTTCAATCTGCACGTGATAATGGATATCTCTACTGATATTAGAACTATCCCATTATTGAAAACCATTTTAGATATAAACAGCAGGCACCTAAGAATGACCTAATTTCCTGTGGTGTTCCTTTCCAAAAATTTTCCCAAACAGGCAAATCTTTCTCTCTCCCTTTCCCTTTAAAAAGTGACATGGCTTATTTTTAAAGTTGCAATCAAAACAGACATGTAAAAAGTAGAAAATTAAAATGACCCATCAGGCTTGTCTTAAAATTAACTACTGATAATATTTTGGCATATGTCCTTATATGTGCTTTTATACTGTGTGTTTATACATGTGGTTATGAATGTATGTTCACAAGTGAGGGTGTATATACACATACACACATACATGTTTGAGATAGAGACATAGGCAGAGACAGAAAGGCAGATTATTGCCTTTATAATATACATGTTATTTTAAAATTGCTTTCATTTCTGAATTTAGACAGTGTATACAACTTGATAAATACAGTAATTAGAAATCCAAGAGTTATTTGCATACTCACACATCTCTAAAATATCTTCCTATGTAAAGATAAACATTAACCACAATTACCTACACGTGTTGCGTGGAATTTTTTCTTCCAGCTGTCATGTTAAAGCGATGATTGGCACCTGTTTGCATACTATTTGGGAATTTAATATTTGGTTGAAATTCTCTGATCCTAAAACACACAGCTTGGAAATACACATTTTGTTTGCATACACATGGGATGTTGCACGCATACCAGAATTAAAGAATTACAATTAGTTGGCACCCAGCTTGCATTCTTAAGCAGTCTTTGTAAATACTATTTTTCTTATTAATGCTGCCTTCTGTTCTCATTAGGTTTCAACAGAGTACTCTAAGTAATTTAAAACATATTTTTCCTTCATTTAAATGGGCAATTTCCCTCTCAACAAATGCCTGGACCTTATCATAAGGTGTGGAAATGGAGCAAATAGTCCCAAGTATTTTAACCAGCTATATAAACTTTTGCAATGTTTTTATAGAATGTTTAAAACAACAAGAAAGACTTTGTTCTCATGATTTTCACCAACAGTGGTTACAGTTTTCTTCTTTACTATGTTTGAATGGCACATTTCACTTCATATATCCTTTACTTGCGGCTAGAGCCTTAATATTGCTAGGGGAAGAAGCTTACGTAGCTCAGTGTTTGTAAATGTCAGCTAGCCAAAAGATATTTGGAAGCCTATAAATGTTCACCTTTCTAACATTTGCTTAAAGCTATCTGGAATTAATGTTCTCCTCTTTCCTCTCCTCTCTCTTCAAGAAAAAAAAAATCTGTGTACAGAAGTTGGCACAAAATATATGAAATACGGCTGGTATTCAGCCCTCTTGCATTCAAACAAGAATCACACATGTATGTAAAACAGAAGAAATTATCTTGATAGTATTCTGTACCCTTACTGTCAAATTACCCTTTGATATGCCTGCAATTTTCTCAGTAAAACACATTTTGTTTATTTTGGATTAAGAGCAAGCTCTTGCATGTCTACCAGGATTTATTTGCCTGGTAAAGAAGCACTACCCAGAAACAACGAATATAATGTGTGCTTTGCTATGGTTTTAATGTTCTCTTCAAAACTTGTGTGAAATTTATTGCCATTGGAACAGTATTAAGAGCTGGGGACTTTAAGAAGTCATGCAGGCTGTTTTGTTTGTTTGTTTTTCAGGTTTCTTTTATCAAAACCTAATTTAACAAAATCCAAGCAAATCATCCACTTCCTTTCCTAATATCCCCATTTTCACTACTCTCTCCTTCAGCCACAATGGTCCATTCCATCACCTAACATTCATTTAGTAAAGATTTACAGAATCCCTTCTCTATATAAATCATTTTATAGGATCTGTGTAAAGATACAGTGATTAGCATATGGCAGCCCTTGTCCTTTAACATGACAAGAGCAACTTTTCCTATTTTCAAGAGCTTGAGTATTGTCACTAATCTAAAATTATCCAAGTTTACCTAACCAACATTTTTCCTTAAACTTCTGCCTCCCTTTTACAAAACTTCAAAAAAAGAATTCCCAATTTAATCATGCTGTTAAAACAGATTTTCTCATCATCCCCTAGTTACATAAAGTGCAATCTCCTTAGCTCATATTTAAAATAATATCTTTTCAACCCTTGAATATTGTTACCATTATCTCAAATGATCATATAGCTACTGTCTTTCAGGCTACTCACAATATAATAAGTTGAATATGCAAAACACCATGAAACTTAAATAAAAAGTAACTAACCTACCCTAGTACCCTCAAAAATCAATTAATAAAATTTGTAATTTCAACAAATATTTTTAAATATTTACATATCAGAAACAAAACTGGCTAACTGGGAACACAAAATAGATAAAGGATTAGGTAAATTAACCCTACATGCAATTTTGAAAATGTAAATTTAATTTTTACTTAATAAATGATTTTTCAAAATGCAACTTATTAATAAAGGGCATTGTCAGAAATTTTGAGTCTTTTAGGAGTCAAAACATCTGTTCGATCTAAAACTAGGAGACACAGAATGATAAGAACATATGAAGTTTTAGCTAAATAGCCATGAATTTTAAGGTAATTCTCTATTGGTTTGGAGTACTCATTTACACACTAATATTCAGCTTTAGGAATTTAGGGACTCATTAACTTTGCTAAACATGGAATTTAGGGTTTTTAAAAAACTAATTATTTCTTTACTATTTTTATATCCAAGTATACTCTTCTCATTACTCACAAAGGACAAATCTTCACCAAGTCCCAACCCCTGCAGTCAGGGAAGTAATTTCATTCAAGCATCCCTTGAAAGCAATTATTTATGCTCTCCGCAGAAATTGGGGTAAATTTGTTGTGGTTCCATTTATTTTCTGGAGATTGGAGATTACATGTAAAATAATTTGAATGCTTGATAGATAGACTCATAACTATTTGGTTAATACATTTTTTAAAAGTAGAGCAAAAGTGAATGATCCCAACCATATATCAGAGAGAGTTTCATCCAATTTAACTGACCTTCCAGGTGCTCTCGAACTGCTATTTTGATATTTAAGAACACTGATCTGAGAGCTTCTTTCTGCATTATCAAAATTTTCAGAACCAAAATTATTATTAACAAAATTGGTTTTATTGAGAATTATGTTGATTGTTGTATTCATATGAATTACTTTAATTGTTGTTTTCATGCTCTCTGATCATTTAAATCCGTGGTAAACACTTAGGTATTTGAAGAAACACTCTTCTAGCTATCTTCTCTACCTGATATGTTCTATCTTGGAGTAATAAGCATCATTTATTTTGTCATAATGATTGCAACTCAATTGCCTCTGAGTTTTGAAAATCTCTAAGCTTCTCCTGTTTCAAGTTTCTTTATAACAGTGCTTGTCAACCTTGGTTGCACTGTCCAAATGTCCAGCCTGGACCCCAGATCAATTATATCAGAACTCTAGGGGTGGGACCCAGATATAGGTAATTTTTAAAACTCTCAGGTGGTTTATATGCACTTATGTTTGAAAAACACTATTTAGAGTGAGAAATAATCTCAGGCTATAAGTTTTCCTATTAATAGCCTAACGTATTACAAGTGGCAAAATGGCATCAGTGAACATTTTGGCTATAAATAGAGCTACCTGTTTTATTCTAGCACTGCTGAGATAGTTTTGTGAAACTTTTGTGTCTATGGCCCTATACTTAGAAATTTGAGACATTAAATGGTGATAAAAATTTCTTAGCTATATTTATTCCAAAGTTGGAGCATGCTTCTTCTGATTTAAAAATGGCAGCTCTTTCTCTCTCTCAGCCAAATTTGTTCATTTAATTATGTACCTAAAACAATTACAATTTGAACAAAAGTGTCACTCTTAAATAAAGAAAACGTTAATAACTTTCAGATAAACAAAAAGTTATAAATGCCATTTATTTCAAGCAATTTATTAGTACGCGGAGTTCCTAAGGGCATCATTTCTCATTAATAATGCCTTTATATGAACTCTTAAGTATTAAACTTTTGATGCTAACATTTATGGTATCCAAAACTCCTTCATGTCATATCATTAGGCATTTTAGCTTACTAGTCAGGAAAAGTCCTTTTTATGGCTCATTATAGCTCAAAAGAGAACCATCTGATTTTGATCTCTCCTTCAAATTTCAGCTTTAAGTTCTTATTTATTTATTTATCTTAAATTTGCTGCAGAGTTAATTTTCAAAACTCTCCCTTGGTTTATTTTTTTTTCAGCAATTTCTTTCTTGGGCCCAAAGCATGGTAGGAGTAAATAATACATACTTCCTTCATTAATAAAGGGCAAATAATTTTTCAGAAGGTTTCACTCTCATTTTTATCCTTACCATAACATACTCAGTAGGCCCAGAGTGATTTTTATTTGGACAATCAGTTTGTCATTTTCCTTAGTGGGACCTATTATACTCTGAGGTTTCAAAAAATCCTTCACCATGACATTTTAAGTTAGTAAGAGATAAAATTAAGAGAATATGATTGATTATTAATCATGATGTAAACTCAACTGGTCTTGGAAATGCAGTGAATCTCATGACTATCTGATTTATGGGACTTGGTTTCATGACATTCACCCATAAACTTCACCTGAAATTTTATTTCAGGCAAGCTGTTGGTGCCAGGTTGCTAGGATCTGAATAACAATGTAAATTTGGTGTATTCTGTTTAAGTCAGTGTTACTTTCCATTTGGTAAGGAGGAGCAGGACAAGAATATTATCTTCTGCAAAGAGTCTTTCTTGATTTGCTTCTGAAAGTAGAATTGACCACTCTCTTACTATCTCTCCTTCATGTGCAGATTTATATATTAAACAGCCCTTATGGAAAGTCATTTTTCTTGTCTTCCTCCTCAAACTTCAAGGGCAGTGATTCGATCTGACTCATAACTGTATCTCCAGCAATTAGGGGCTCCCACTAGGTGCTCAATAAATGTTTGCTGAATGTTACACTGCATATAAATTGTTCTTAAACAATAAGGAATAAAAGGAAAAGTTTTTAATTCTCCTTGGAACATGAGATCAGAATTAGATCACAAACTATTATAGCATTTAAGACTTACTATGTGATTATAAAAACATTAATATGCAACTTGATAGTCCACATTATTCACCAAACCCAAAAGTTTATTTTACTATTTTACAAAATCAAATTCACCCACACATTTGCTGCCATTATGCATATTCAATTAATGTTCAGATACACATGTCAAATTCAAGGGCTATATCTTAAATACTAATAGTTTCCTTGGAATAAAATTTGAACTTTCTATAGTAGTAAACTATTTTATGAGATTAGGCAAATTTCTTGTTACAACATAAAAAATGACAACATCCATTAATAGCCAAACTTTGTGTAAAAGAAACACTCTGATTTATTTTTAGCAGTGTCTGGAAAATCTCACAAAGTTAGCTTTGAGTAACCAAATATAAACTTAGAAATAGAATAAACCAATGCAAATGGATGTAAGAATAGTATTTCTTAGCAAGCAATCTAAATAATGTATACAAAGTGTATCAATATTTCTCATAAATGAAAATCTATCCTGTGTCACCTTATCAATAGTTATATAATTGGTAGTTATTAACTAATAACAAAATGACATATGGAATGATGAGAGTCTAACTACCCCCCACTAAAAAAAAGCAGGCAAAATGAATAGTGGTTCCTTTCCTAATCATCTTAGCCTTTTCTTTTCTTTGATATAATTACTTCATCTTTTAAAAATAAGAAAACTTGGAAAGTCTGGATTTTCTTAATATGAAAACAGAAGCATCATTTAATGGATGTCATTACTTGAAAACACGTTACTTAAACAGTGTGGTAAATTATTGCCTTTCTTAGAATAGTAGGAGTGAAAAAGATCTTATAGTCTACAGTTTTATTTTCTTAAGAAAATTTTTTTCCTTATTAAATATGCAGCATATCAACATATGGAAATAAATGGAAATGGATGAGGCCCACAGACTTCTTTGCTGGCTCATTCTTTGAGTTTTGGTAATGGATCCTAAGGGATAGCTACAGAAAAATAAAACTTCAGGGAACAAACATGTCCTCGTGGACATAGACAACGTCTTCCATTCCCGAAGACAGCATGACTGTTCTGTGCTCACAGAGTCCATTTACAGCAGAATATACTGCATGCCCATGCTTAAATTATATTTCTATTTAATATTTCTAGATAATATTTAAAGTATAATCCCTTATGGAAATTATTATTAACTTTTAAAATTTAATTTCAATAATTTTGTTCCCATAAAATAGAAACGGCATTATTTTTCCTTACTGCTTGAATTCTTCTTTCCTATCACTGAATAAGATGCCTGCCTATGTAAATACACCAAATTTCTTAGCATTTTCATGTGCTTTGCAAATAAAGCTGTCTAAAACAAATTCTCTAACTCAATTTCTGGTTTTGTTGTAAACCACATACTAGTTAATAGCATAGCACACCTGATTTGACTTGGCATTTTCAAAATTGATTTCTTGCACTCTGCAAAACCAATTAGCTCTAATCTTGCAAATGCAATAGGTTTCTCTTGCCATGATTATTATTATGCAACCTATAGATATATTATGTCATCTCTTGGTTTATATAATTGTGATTTGCCATTCATTTCCAAGAGAAAACCTATCCCTAAAGCAATAGGTTCTGCCATTTTCTATTGACGATAAAGTGATATGTATTATCTTAACAGCAAGCAGTTTACAAAGAGGGGTCTATATAAACCACCATACTCCAAATCCAGAAGTAATTCCTGGGGAGGAATTGATGTGTCTTTAATGTTTTGCAGTAAATGTCTTAGAATTTAAACACAATTAGCCTCGAGTTTGTGGTTTGCTTCTATTGCCTACGGATAGCTGCAAAGAACAGGCTAAATATGATGGATTTCCTAAAGGTTTTCAGAATATGCTGAATAATTAAGTGGGGTTGGTGACAATTTAGGCTGTATTAAGGTAATGACATCTCTTTCTGTTTTCTTTAATAATTTCTATTCTCAAATTGTAATTCCTTCTTTAAAATTGACAATAGCAATTTGACAAGCATTGTATGTAATTACAGTTCACCTTTTTATTCAATATGCAATGACTTCTGTTCATTCACAATAAAACTAAATAGATCTACTATCCTGGATAGCTATTTCATAGCCATATTAGCAAGTTATTTTTACATATGTCTTTTGTTTTCTGTGTGATTATCAAATAAGAAAGAATTCTGAGAATTCTACATCTTGTGTTTCTGTTGATGAGAACGCTAAATAACTTATGCTTAAAGAGATTTTAGAAGAATACCAACATATGTTTCTCTGAGGTTCCTCTTAGATTATCAGGAGGCAAAAACGTGAAATAATGGGAAATCAAATTTTTAAAAATCCTTAATTTTTATACTGTGTATGGTTATATGAGGAAAAATAAATGAAATGATTTTAGGATTTGTTAAAATATTTTTAATTTTTATTTCAAATTTCAAATGCAGAATGAATTATATTCAATACAAAAGGCATCTACTATTACTACAATAACTACATTTTAATCAATAATTCGTGTATTTATATTTACATAAATTCCATCCATTTTCTCATTATACTACTGCAAGCTTCATTGTATAAGACTTTGATGCTTTTAAAGAGCAATAAATAACAAAAATGAAGAATACACATTAGACCTGAAAAAATCATATCAACACTCTATATCAAATGTATTTGTAATATTAATAAAATAATGAAATCCAACTTAAATATGATAAACTCCTTTTTATAAAATGAGCAACTTATGTGAACTTTAATAATATTTTTTAAAGTTTTTTTTATTTTTTTAAATAATTGCACCAAGGTAAAGCAAAGCCCTAGTTGATGCAGGCATGTTGTGTAGGCATTAGCAGTACAGCCCTCATTATGCACTCATTGGACAGTAGCGCAACCCCAAGGAAAGGATGGTTAACTTATGTGAATTTCACCTAAAAAATACTTATACCTCTATGCAAAAGTGAGTCTCCCAGCTAAGAAAACATATTTTATATTTGCTGCAGTGGTAAACAAATCACAACTAGGATGATGTTTTCTAAATATTATTTATAGTAATGAAATACAGAAACATTTTAAAAGTCAATCTTGGCTAAATAAATAAGGGTACATACTTATAAAGGAAAACTATCCTACAGTCATTATAAATGACATCATATATTGACATGGAATGATCTCAATCATATACAATTGAGTGAATTTAAAAGATTATACACAAAAGCATATCTAGTATATTCCATTTTATATAAAATAATTATAGGGTATAGGTATATATAGGAAGAGATGGCTATATGTATGTCTTCAACATAAATAGTGGTTGCCCTTGGGGAGCAAGATTGATACTGATATATATTCATTGATATTCAACAATGAATATCTATTTCTTGGCCATGTGCTAACAGCACAGATGATCTTTCTGCAATGACTCTGAATCTTTTAGTTTATTTGTGCAAATTTATAAGGTGCATGAGAAAATTTGTTACTTCTATCTAATAGGTAGTTACCCTCCAGATGTGTGCCGCATTGTTGAGACTATTTGTGGTCTTCTCATCTTAGACATTTTAAGATGATATAGATATGAACATATTCTGAGCAGCTACAGCCAATTAATAAATAACCCCCCTGTGATTACTCCCTAAATCTGCACAGGAAAAAGCAGGATACAGTACAGTTCAGTAACAACCACATATCCTAATGGTCAAGTCTTCTTAGATAAAATGTACAGTTTTATGAGAAGAGAGCAAGGCAATTCAAGTTTTTTACGAGCAAAAATTAAGAGAGGTAAGAAAGAAAAACATGATACAGTGCAAAACAATTGCAAAGGCTCAGAGTCAATGGTTGTCTAATTGGGATGAAAGAAGACCTTAACATTTGCTCCAATCTTTGTGTAAGGAAATAAATCTAAAGACCCAATTCTGGCTGAGTGCGGTGGCTCACGCCAGTAATCCCAGCACTTTGGGAGGCCGAGGAGGGTGGATCACCTGAGGTCAGGAGCTCAAGACCAGCCTGGGCAACCTGGCAAAACCCCGTCTCTACTAAAAATTCAAAAATTAGCCGGGTGTGGTGGTGGGCACCTGTAATCCCAGCTACTCGGGAGGCTGAGGCAGGGAGAATTGCTTGAACCCAGGAGATGGTGGTTGCAATGAGCTAAGATTGCACCACTGCACTCCAGCCTGGGTGACAGCGCAAGACTCCATCTCAAAAAAAAATAAATAAGTAAGTAAATAAATACCCAATTCTAATGTAAACTACAGACTTTGATAACAGTGAGTCAACATAGATTTAAAATGTAAATATTGGTTAAAAAATAGTACCACTGTGGTGTGGGATGTTGATAGTGGGCAAGGTTGTGCATGTGCAGGGATGGGCTGTATGGAAACTCTCTGTATGTTCCACACAATTTTGCTCTCAAACTAAAAATGCTACTAAAATAAAGTTTATTAATTTTAAAAAATTCTGGCCATGCTCAGTGGCTTACACTTCTAATTCCACCACTACAGGAGGCCAAGGCAAGTGGATTGCTTGAGATTAGAAATTCAAGACCAGCATGGGCAACACAGTGAGACTATCTCTAAAAAATAAATAAAAATTAAAACTAAATTTAAAAAAAATCTAAAGACCCTCTGTTAATTTAGCTGTTGGAACCACAATAGTGGTTGTCTTCTAATCATCCCAGAGGACTCAACTGAAATTCAATCTTCTTCGTGTGTCTCTGGAATTCATAGTAAGATGACTGGGATGGAGTCAATGAGATCCCATTCAATTATGTCTTCCATTTTCACCTCTCAAAAGGACCTAGGAGACTATAGGCCTCCATCCAGAACTAACCTGCTATTTCAGAGGTGTAGGAAAGGAATGAGACAGCTATACAATGCTTTTTTTTCTCTCTTTTTTTCTGTACTCCAATAAAACGGTCTACTTTAGAGGTTAGATATAAAGAGTACAAAATTTGTTTTAAAAATACAAAGGTTGTTATTGGGAGCTCTAAGTCTTCAACCGTATTTCGTATCTTGTAAGGGTACTATTAGCCTCCAAATAAAAAATAAAATTCAAACCATTATACCATCATCCTGGATCCATGTCAAACAAACCAACTTAGAGCTTTCCACAGGCTATGATGAGATACATGTCTAGATACAGAAATAGCCCTGTGCCATAGGGAGATGCTGTATCATATTGACATTTCAAAATAGATTAAAAAAAATTGAAATCTACTTCTGGATGCATCACGAAAAAGCAAGAGACTTGGAGCACATTACTAAATTAAATGTACTAAAGAGAGAAAGAGTATTTCCTTATCCACTGCTGAGTAACAAGTTACCCCTAAACTTAGTGATTTTAAACAACAACCATTTTAGTTTTTCTTGATTCTGCAGGAATTCGGGCAAGGCTTAGTTGGATTTGGTATTCTGGTGTGTTTTAGGCTGGGAGCTTTAAGAATTCTTTTTTTTTTTTCTCCACATTTCTTCACTTTATATGGCCTCTCTCAGTTTGGCTACCTTGAGCTTCCTCTCTTTCTGGAGATGTCAAAAGAATTGGACTTCTTACGTGGTAGATGGCCTCCATGAGGGAGAAAGAGGAAGTAACAAATCTATTGCCATCCAGACACGGAATCAATTGGCATCATTTCTATTCCACTCCATTTTAGTTGAAAAAGCCAGTCATAAACCAGTTGAGATTCCAGGGAAGGGGCAATGGACCCCACCTCTCAATGAGAGGCATGGGAAAGAACTAATGGTCAATTTTTAATCAATTACAGGAGGGAGTAAGAGGTCTTCACAGGGTGTTTGGCAAATACATCTGTTTCTATTAGGCAACTGAGGTTAATCAAACTAGAGACTGTTTTATGATATTTGAATCGATATTTTCCTCCTTATCTGGGTTGGAGAGAGGATATCAACTTGATAACAGTGTCATTATTTTAGAAAAATAATGTAGTATATTATATTGCTTTCCTTTATATCTTGACAACTATATAAACCTACAAAAATGAAACAAATAAGCAAACAAACAAACAACCTAATATGTACACACGCGATTATTCCAATTTAATTAGTATGGCATTGGATCACTACCTTTTATTTCCCATTTAAAAAATATGTTAGTGTGATGTAGTTACAGAAAAAAAAAGACATTCAAGAAAATATTAATTCTCATTACCCTTGGTACAGAATATTTTCTTCTAAATGTACAGGTAAAAATTTATACTACAAATGATATAAATGGAAAAAAAAAACAAAAACCCACGATTGTGGTAAACAGATTCATGCTCCCCTCTCCCGAAGATTTTCACATTCGAATCTCCAAAACCTGTGAATATGTTACCTCACATGGCAAAAGGGCCTTTGTGGTTGTGATTAAACTGAGGATTTTGAGATGAGGAGATTAACCTGGATTATCAGGGTGGGCCCAATATAATCCCAGAGGTCTTTATAAATGAAAGAAAAATGCAAAAGTGTAAAGGAGAAGGGGTTGACATGATGGAAACAGAGTTCAGAATGATGAGGGCAGGAGCCAAGGAAAGCAGGCAGTTACTAGCAGCTGAAAAAGGCAGGGAAGAGATTCTGGAGCCTATAGAAGGAACACAACATTTCATTTTAGCCCCATTAAGATCCATTTCAGACTTCTGACCCGCAGAACTATAAGATAACATATTAAACCACTAAATTTGTAGTAGTTGGGTATGGGAGCAACAGGAAACAAAGTACTAAACATTTAAAATAAGTTTATAATTATTTTTAATGATAGCTAACATAAATTAATAAATCGTTTAGAAAAAATTTAAACTAATGGTACAGTAAAAACAGTGAACTACAATAAGGCTATTAAAGTATTGCTTCTGGGATTCAGAAATACTCCGATTTTTAATAATATTGATTGAAGGCATGCAAATGATGCTTTGAAAATGATGCCTCGCAGATACATAATTCCTTTCTGAAACATATTATGTAATCTACTTTAAGATTTTGGAAATATACACGAACACCCAATGATAAATTAAATATACTTACTTTATTTTAATTTATGCAAAAGACATGCAAGGTATTTAGTTTATAAATTCAGGGTTATTTCCGTATTAGAAGGAAACAAGCATTTCAACTCAAAATTGTTTGATATGATTGGAAAATAGGCAGTAAATATTGTTGCTTTACATATTAGAAAAGTTAAAATATTTAAACTTTTGAGATTTCAAGGACTTTGGCTTTATAGAAAATCCTCAAAAGAAGAATATTGTGTTACCAAACAAAGCAAAACATGGTTCACACAATTCTACATAAATTAACCTAGAGATAAAGTTTACATCTTGAATTTTATTAGCAATTTTGAATTTAAAATTCATAAACCTTAAAAATTTAAGGGTATAAATCCTTTAATAATCAATTACCACATGCAATTAGCCCATAATCACTGAAATATACAATTGGGACTAGAGCTCATTTCAAATCTCAAAATACAAAGTCACTTAATTCAGAACTCCATCTGTGCCTCAGTCTCTAGAGTCTGACAAACAGCCTCCAAATTGTCTTCAGAGTTTTCATCAAAACAAGACACCAGTTTGGAATCTATTTTAACATTACTTGCAACATATAGGGACTCACACTGCATCTGGTTTGACTTTTCTCTAATGAAAGTTGCTAGTTGTTCTGTGTCAGGAAGGATGTAAGTATTCCCTAGAAATAGTGCTGTTATTTAGAATACAACAATAGAGAAATCAAATCCCCAGATCTTATATTTCCTATTCATAAAATTGTAATTGGCCTTTTTATATCTATGTTACTCTTGAGACAGAGAATTAACTTTATGTACATATATGGGATACCCATAAAACTCAGAATAGTTCACATTTTTATTCTCTAAAAAGAATTAGAAATATAGTCAAAGCATATTTTCCTTTAATCCTGGGGATTTTGTATAGTTTAATGTTATCTCTTGAGGTGATGTTAAATATCAGTATTGTAAATAACTGGCAAGGGAAGAACTGCAGCGTGATCTTTGCAATAGTACTGCAAATAAAGAAAAACAGCCTCACAAAAATTATGTTTCAGTTGTCGGACAATGTCAACTCCTTGCAGATAGCAAATATTTATATTCTACTTTGTCAAGTGTGCAGGTCTTGTTGTGTAACTCATCAGGTTCAAAGTCTGGTTTCACTAGTCTCTATAATGTGGGTTATAACTTGGGCTCATTGACATCCTGTAAGCTTCATTTTGTTCATATAAATTGCAATTTAAAATGCCTGCATCAGCAATTTGGGAGGCATGAGTTCCAAGTAAATTAATATACATAAAATACTCACCACAATTTCTGATTCACAGTAAATGATCATAAATGATTGCTGATATTAAGGGTAACCAGAAAGAAAGCACACTGGTTCAAGTCATGAAGAAGTGAGAGTTCCAGAGGCAAAAGCCACCTTGTCTTTTGTCAGACTATGAAAAGCAAGAATATAACTTTTTTTTTAGAAGAATCAAAAGTATGTCTTTGTCCTGTATCTCTGTTTATTGTGTGTGTGTGTGTGCTTAACAAACAAAGTCAGAATTCATTCAGCATTTGAATCAGAGTCTACACACACACCTCCAAAGTAATTTATTATATTTAAGATGTCTATTATATTGTCTCCTCCTTTCCTCCCTCTATAGGTGAAATATATTTTATGTATGTATGTATTTATTTATTTATTTTGAGACAGAGTTTCACTCTTCTTGCCCAGGCTGGAGTGCAATGGCACGATCTCAGCTCACTGCCATCTCCGCCTCCTGGGTTCAAGTGATTCTCCTGCCTCAATCTCCTGAGGAGCTGGGATTACAGGTGCCTCCCCCTACGACCAGTTAATTTTTTTGTGTTTTAGTAGAGATGGGGTTTCACCAGGTTGGTCAGGCTGGTCTCAAATTCCTGACCTCAGGTGATCCACTCGCCTCGGCCTCCCAAAGTGCTGGGATTACAGGCATGAGCCATTGTGCCCGGCCATAAAATCTATTCTTTAATTCCATAAGGCAATGAATAAATGTCAAAGTAATATGCAACTTCTTTATTGCTATACATTAATGTATAGCAATGTATTTTGTACATATTTTCAGATATGTGTATATAAAATTTTCACAAATAATAATAAAACAATATAAGTAACATTTCAAAAAACAAATAATAGGAAGAGAAAGAAAGATGACCCAAACCAAAATCTAAAAAGAAGAAAGAGAAAAAAGGAAATAAAAAATCTTGTAGACATAGGTACATTCTCTGGGTTGAAATTCCAATGTTTGATGCAAGGAAGAAGAGTCCTTCTTGCCTCGGCTCAGCACCTTCACGGGCTGAACATTTGTGCTCAGGCCCTCTGTTGACTAGAAACAGCAGATGAAAGGAGAAGAGCAGAGACACTGGCCACAGAGAGAGGTGACCTTTGACGTCAGTGGTAGATAACTGATATGTATGAATCTTCTGTGACTGATGTGCTGAACCTGCCTGACCCCTAACATAAACAAAATACAACCCAGTGTCCTCTTCCACCACTCCTGAATTGAAACTTTATTCAGCAGGCCTCATTTTCACATGTTCTTGAATGGACTGGGAAACAACCATGGCTGCTCTATTCAGTTTTAGGTAATTGAGTCCTACAGTCATTTCAAGTACAAGTTTAAATTTAAGTACAGTTCAAATTTAAATTCAGAAGCCAGTAGTCCAGTCCAAGATCATCATAATAAAAACAAACAAACAAACCTGATTTACAGTAAAGCTCTGTTTCCTCTCCTGGACCTGCTTTAAGCTGGAAACCTAGAAGGGGACTTTTAGGGGAGAAGGTGGTATCATTCGCCTTTCGGGACCCTTGAGGGCTCTTACAGGGTCCTTTCTTCCTGCAGTTCCCTTGACTCGGGTGGAGCCAACTGTGTCCCTTTGGGGTATCATTTGCAACTTCCTCATCTCTAAGAATCTTTGCTGTATAACTCGACTCTTTCTACAGATGGCTCTTTGTCCTACAGGCAACCTTAGTGGACATAACCCAAAGCAGTTTTGTTTGGTTTTTCTCTCCCATGCATTCCATGACAGGTCTATGGGAGATACTCACATATCTCTAACACTAATAGATTTCAGCAGTGCAGGCCAATTTTAATCGGATGTCACTTATGCATAAGTCCAAGCATGGATCAGACCTAATACACATTCTGTTTTAGTGTTCCCAAGAATGAGTGTGGCACAAGCCCTCTGTGTCTCCCACTCTCAGGGAATATATTTCAAAATTGATCATTTGCATTTTATTTGCTATCACTTGGTTTGGAAACATAAGAGCTTTCTCTTACTCCTACCTCAAAAAAAACTAGGGACTGATGCATCAGCTCTCTAAAAAAAAAGTCCTGTCATCAGTGTTCTCTTTCCACATCTGACCACTTCATACGTCTGGTCTAGAGGGTGGTCCAGAAGTTGCGGAACAGATTCTTCTTCTCTCACTCTTGTTGTTAATTTGTATATGGGGGGACTCTGGCTTTTGTCTTACCTTGACTTTGTTAGCCTGATGCCAGGCAAAGCTGAAGTAGATTTCCACTGTAATGATGTGTTTCACACTATCAGCCTAAACAGCTGAAGCTACTGATGTCAAAATGTATATCTATTTAAATCTCAATAATCTCTGTGATACTGACCAGTTAAAATGAAACAGAGCTGGTCAGCTCAAGGTGTGGGTTCCAGACCAGCAGCCTATGCATCACATGGGAACTGGTTAGAAATGCAGTCTCGTCCAGGTGCAGTGGCTCAGGCCTGGAATCCCAGCCCTTCGGGAGGCTGAGGCAGATGGATCACAAGGTCAAGAGATCGAGACCATTCTGGCCAAGATGGCGAAACCCTGTCTCTACTAAAAATACAAAAATTGGCTGGGCGTGGTGGTGCACACCTGTAGTCCCAGCTACTCAGGAGGCTGAGGCAGGAGAATCACTTGAACTTGGGAGGTGGAGGTTGAAGTGAGTCGAGATGGTGCCACTGCACTCCAGCTTGGCAATAGAGTGAGACTCCGTCTCAAAAAAAAAAAAAAAAAAAAAAAAAAAAGAAAAAGAAAAAGAAAAAGATAAAAGAAATGCAGTCTCTCCTCTCCGCCTCAGACAAACACTGAATCCCAATATGCATTTTAGCTGGTTCCCTGAAAAAGTCATATGTGTAATAAAGTTTGGGAGGCACTGCAATAGGCAATTATTAATAATGATGCTTTTAAAGTCATCTCTCAAACTGTACTTCTTATAAAATTAATATCTTCCAAAATGTGTTCCACAAAAATCAGGGTTATAATCAAATACATTTTTAAAATATTAAGTTAAATAAAGTGCAGCAAATTTCCTTTCTGCCATACTTCGGAGAGTCCAATTAAGCATTGCTCTACTCCAAGAGAAAAATGGCATGTGCGATATGTCTTCAAGCCATTTCACCTTGAAGCTATGTTTTCTTAGGATGATCTATTAATATCTTTTGGAACACTGGGGGTTTGTAAAAAGCAGATTGAAAAATGATGCCCCAATTTGTGAAGAAATGATCAAATTCTATTATACAGACTCAACTTTACACATCAGGAAAAACGCCTATTTGAGGTTTCAAATTACACATTGTAAAAATTGTTTAGGTGAAATGTCTTATTTTCTAAAGATTATATGGTAAAATAGCTTATCTTTGCTCCTGTCTTCCCACTGCTGTCTCCAGACACATTACTACTCTCATTCTGCCTACTGGACTCAGGGACTTGGCACTGATCTCAAACAAATCTCAACATCTTTTTGCATGTTCAGACTCAAGATTTCTCCCCCCTTTTGCCTCTTACCAAATTGAGAGTCGGTATTACATTCCTCCAAAAGTAGATAATCCCCATATAACCACTCTGTGAAAGCCACCCTCTGATAGGTAAGGTCTGAAATTGCCTGGATATGCTATTCCTTATTGCTTTTTTTAAAATAGAGAAGAGCTAGGCTTTAAAATGTCTTATCCCAAGACAAAACAAAACAAAATTACGTATGTTGTTACAATTCTAATATGTTTTGCCTAAAACAATCTCTGAATATCATGAGGATGAACTCTACTTAATCATTGGAACAAAGCACCATGTGCTAAGAAATCCCAAAGATTGTAAATATGAACATATGAATACACTCTCCTCATTTTCTCTTAGAATCAGGTCTTCATTGGGTACCCAGTGTTTCTTTCTTAGTTATTTCATTATTTAAATATCTTTTGTCTTTTTTCTATCATTTTCCACGATCCAGGAAGACAAGTTTTCTGCTTATGAAGAGTTTCACAGCCAGCTTTTTCTCCTTTCCACTTAGAGCTTATCATAGACAATTTGTATCAAAAATGCAAGCTACTTTTGAATTTGCTTTTAAAATTTTCCAGACATACTATTTTGTAGCTTAAAAAAAATCACATTTTTAGATTTCTTCGTTTCCTCTTCGCTTTCATCATAAAAAATAGAGTCTGGCTGCCATTTTATGCATTTTTTGGTCATAATACAATTAAGTTAGTTAACATTGCAATCTAATTTCATCTAGCATCCCAAATTATAATTTCTGCTATATTCAATAGGTGCGGAGACAATTAAATGATTAAAACATTATAAAATATTAATTTGCATAATACTAATAGTCTGAAGCACTTTAGAGTATCTTTCCCACCCTGCCTATTGTAAAGGAACAATTAATCATCAATATGAATAATTCCCCAAGAAAAAAACTAAGCAGAATTGATAATACGCAAAGAAGCTCAATGGTACATAAACATCTATAATTTCTGCTTTCCTAGTGTCTTTTTATCTGGAGCTCAGATTTTTACCAATGCCTGTTTTACTGTCTCCCTGTATTTATTTATTCAATAAATGTTGATCTAATGCATATTAAATACTAGGCTCTGTTCCTGACTTTGGAAATTCAAGGAAAGTTAAAAATATATATAAGGTCAGATAGTAATATGTACTAAGAGCAAAAATGAAGCCATTTAAATAGAAAATGACTTGGGTAGAATAACAAGGAGTTACTAATTTAGATATATTTAAGCAGCTATATATTAGGTATATATTTTTGATCAGATTATCCCAATTATACTCTGTCAAGTTAGGTGAAAATCAGTGTTCATTTTAGTTGCTCTTGAAGTCATTGATTATTAATAAGGTATCCCTCCATGACTTTTCTGTGGCCCATATATTTTAGACTATACCAAAATTTCTGTCCAAATTTACTTAAAATCCATATGGCCTTTTTCATTTGACATGCTTAGATAAAAACAGAAAATTCATCTTACTCATATAAAATAAATCTATTCCAGCCAGGTGCAGTGGCTCACGCCTGTAATCCCAGCACTCTGGGAGGCCGAGGCAGGCAGATCACGAGGTCAGGAGATCCAGACGATCCTGGCTAACATGGTGAAACCCCTCTCTACTAAAAATACAAAAAAATAAAAATAAAAAATTAGCCAAGCGTGGTGGCGGTCACCTGTAGTCCCAGCTACTCGGGAGGCTGAGGTAGGAGAATGGCGTGAACCCAGGAGGCCGAGCTCGCAGTGAGCCGAGATAGCACCACTGCACTCCAGCCTGGGCCATAGAGCAAGACTCCTCTCAGAAAATAAGTAAATAAATAAATAAATAAATAAATAACTCTATTCCAAATAAGCCATGTTTCAACTGAAATCATGATTATTTTAACAATGAGTTGTTGTGTCTTCTTGTTAAGGAAAAAATGTTAAGGACCAGAAACATATAGGGAATTTTTGATTATTTTTTGGTCAACATTATAAACAAGCCATTGGTCAACTTCATGAAATTGAGAAAAAACCCTTGTGACAGCTTGGTGTCATATATGAAAGACGATCTGATAAAACACATTTAAAAATTGCTAAACATTTGTTCAGGCAATCTATTAACAATGTGAAATTAAATGTTTAAAGAGTCAACACTGGAAAGTTCATGGATGATTGGTATAAGGATCACAGAAGTCAGTGTACTGAATGGAAACTCTGCCATGTAAAAATGAACACTACGAGTTTTTAAAACTTACACAAAATACATTAGCAATGGATGTGCTGGCTTTCTGCAGAGATGTTCCTGGAGACAATCCTAGCATGCAAGAAGCCTCTTCATCCTCCTGGCTGACTTTCTATGTTCTCACAATAAAACTCTGCCCTCCAACCTGTTTTTGTTTTAATTCATCTGCAGTGTTTGGTGGGATGTATCAAAAGATTGTTATAAACACCCAAGAATTGTAATACAGCATAGCCAAATCTCAATTTTGAATATGAAGTTAATATAATAAAATATATGTTATATAAAATAAATTTATATAATTACATATACATAATCTATACTACAATGTCATATGAATAACATATTATACATGATTATATGTAATATGAAAATGATATTACATATAATTCAGTAATTACCACAAATCTGTCAGATGAGTTTTATTATTTAAACAATAAATATGAGAAGTAGAAGGCTGAACCTTGATTATTTGGCTTCATGTCTTTATTTTTGTAGTATAATGTTATCTTTCATCTAAGGTTTTCACTATATACAACTGTGTTTCTAGACTATAAGTTGAACTATTATATTCCAAATAATTAATATAATACCTCTTTTTTTTTTCTTTTCTGAGATAGAGTCTTGCTCTGTCGCCTAGACTGCAGTGCAGTGGCGCGCTCTTGGCTCACTCCAACCTCCACCTTCCGGGTTCAAGTGATTCTCCTGCCTCAGCCTCCTGAGTAGCTGGGATTACAGGTGCATGCCACCACGCCTGGCTAATTGTTTGTTTGTTTGTTTGTTTGTTTTATTTTTATTTATTTATTTATTTTTTTAGTTTCACCATGTTAGCCAGGATGGTCTCAATTACCTGACCTCATGATCCTCCTGCCTTGGCCTCCCAAAGTTCTGGAATTACAGGAAATACCTCATTTCTTAATGTTTGCTGAACAAATATTAACCAGAAATGAAACATACTAGTTTAAATATGAGTTAGAGGGTTTAAAATGAAACTACTGCAAAATAATACCTATATATGCAACACATGCCCTTCATTGACTTGCTGGCTTTCTAAAGGTTAGAAGTAACTGCAATAATAATAATAATGATAAAAGTAATCATATTATGTGTCAGAATATATGGAAGATACAAGGCTTACTGGATGATCACAGAAATAAGGAAAAAAATACATATATATTACATATATATGGCATAAAAAGAAAGTCAATAGGAATGAGAAAAAATTGATGGAGGAAGACATTGGTCATTAATATTCTGGGTACATTTTTCATTACTGGAACCGAACTCCTTGTTGTTGGTCTATGTTTTAATGCTATCCAACTGAGAATTCAGATCTAAGATGATTTAATTAATGCTGTTTTTGCAATCTATTTTGTTATGAAAAAAGAAAATGATCAGGGATGATGTAAACTAATCTTGCTGTAACTGTAATCGTTAGCATGGGTTTCTTTTCTTTCCCTTCATTCTGGATTCATATAAACCACGGTCCCTAGATAGACAAAAGTAAAGGTAAGAGGAAAGAGGAAATATTGCACACATCTATGGTATCCCTGTGCGTTCTTATTTGAAAATTGAATTCTCTGTGCTAGGGAGGAAAAATAAAATAAATTCTGTGAAATCACTTAAATCTACTGCATTTAATGAGGCAAGAATGGACCTCAAAAGTGCTTTTGAATATTACTTGTAATTGGTTTATAAAAACATTAGTGATTTTAAAACATTCAATGGTATCATATAGGCATTTAAGAAAATCCATGCAAAAATATACACAAATGCCTTATAAAGACAGAAGTCTGCATGCTGCCATTTGCTGCTCAGAGGTAAGATACAAGTGTGTTTTTGTCCTTTCTTTCCAATGATGTAAAATTCTATCTTCATTAACTCCATGGTTTATTTACAAGTACTTGAGAAGCAGAACCTCTTTACACTTGTAGGATTTTCTAATAAGATGCAGAACTGTGTGACTTATCAGAAGAATATTGGAAGGACTCTTTACCAAGGTAAGAAGATAAAGGTTTTTGGGGGGACAGTGAAATAAAAATGAATTTTCCTTCTGGAAATCAGTATTCACTTGAAAGAAGACCCAATTAGAAATAAGAACATTTGTTTCCTTTGGTGGAATAATCTTTTGATCCTCAGGACTGCCTAGAATTATAAAACTTGATATAGTGTCCAGTTGAAACTCCTAACATGCTTCTTAGTTTTCAAAAGGTAACATGCGGAAGAAAATAAGTGTTCAATGTAAGGACTTTGGATGGAAGGGTTTGCTTGGAGAATATAAAAACGAGATGACATTCATTTTGAACAAAAGTTCTTTCTTGAACTTGTAAGAGATAGATGAAATATTTTTAGAAGAACATAATGGTATAAAGAAAACTAGATTTAAAGAAGAGACTTTAGGAAATTTAATCATCTATTGTTATACCCATAAGTAGGTAATAGTGATTTTTCTTTCATTAAAGATCAATCTTATTTCTTGAGACATTAGTGAATTTTTTTTTTTTTGAGATGGGGTCTCTGTCACTCAGGCTGGAGTGTGGAGTGCAGTGGCGTGATCTTAGGTCACTGCAACCTCCACCTCCTGGGTTCAAGCCATTTTCCTGCCTCAGCCTCCCGAGTAGCTGGGATTACAGGCACATGCCGCCATGCTCAGCTAATTATTTTGTATTTTTAGTAGAGACGGGGTTTCAGACATTGGTGACATTTTAAACTGAATATTCATAGCCTCTGGAATGCGGTAAATTATATTTTTTTTCTCATCCCCCATATCTGCACTAGGAATATACTCTGAGCATCAATATTTATCCCAAGACCCAAATATGGTCTACCCCTGTGAAGCCTTCTTTTATTATCTCAGTTGCCATAGTCCTTGTGTATCACTTCCTGGCCCCCCCTCACATTTTATTCTTTCCAACAATACATCTTCTCTAGTGACATTAATTATAAATCCTCCTCAGTTTTTCATTTTTAAAATCATTTGCATCTTAAGTACCATGAAAGTGGTCTATATATAGTAGACAGCTCTACAAGTGCTTGAAATGACGATGTTTGTGGCCCACGGTGATGGTGACAATCATGATCATGATGGGGGTGGTGGTGATGACAGTGTGATAAATCATCCTCTCCCTCTCCAAGTGTTCTAGCAAGCCCATAAAATATCCCAGGGAAAGTTTAGGAATGAAGTTACTCCCTTCTCCTTACCACTGTTTAGCTTCTTCCTTTGGTAGGAGTGATCTGATAGTGATATAATAAGTCTGACATCTATTTGCTCATGGTCAGGGTTAATGTCCTAAACTTACAGGTTCATGTATTGGTCCTCTTTCTCTTTCTATATGCCCACATTGATTCTCTGTCTTGGAAATTGCTTGCCTGTAAGCACGACACACTTTACTCTTGAATCTTGCCTTTTCCATACAATAAACCAAAGAGAACAGGCTATATTTTATGCAGGGAAGTATTCAGTTATTCAACTGCTCTGTTAGCAATTTTGGGGGGTACAAGTTCTGTGGAGGGAAAAAGAAAGTCAAGCATACTCTGAAATCCAAGCTATATTTTCTAAATCAACTATGCATCTATAATAAAGCAGATTATTTCTTCTCACTCTGACTTGCTATATATTTCCAAATAGGTTCAGAAACATGAACCTATTTGGAATAAGATGGGGTATTTAATTAACCAAATAAATACACTAACGATAGTGATCATAATAAAATTATTTTCACCAACCTTTTAAAGTTGAACAAAGCCAGAGTTTTAATTTTCTGCCAGAAGTAGTCATATTCAAAGAAAATTTTCTATTAAAACTCTCTTAGGAAGATACTAGGAATAAATACATCAATATCTGGATGGGTTATGTCTTTGGTATGATCAAATATTGTTAGTGCATTGAAACATCTTACTATATTTCAAATTATATTAAAAGCTGGTTGATAAGGTGTAATACTCTCAATATCCACCCTAACACCTTTCTGGCATGCCAGAGCTGGACAGTAAAAACTTCAATTCCTATAATTCTTGCTGCCAGGTTTTATGTTTGCCAATCAGATATCATAGTGCAAGATTCCTATTCAGAACTGAGTCACTGGGCAAAGTAAAACACACATGTTAGCTTTGGCAGAGGCAACTACCCAGCATTCAGATTAAACAACATCCTGACTAGTTTTTGAGACATCACCTATGATGACAGCTTCTGATTCTATGGCTCCCCAATCCATGTAGAGGCAATGCTGTGTGGCCATCCAGTTCTGCTCAGTACAGGACTGTCTCTAGAAGCTCAGCTTAAGGCCTTATTTTCATAACCATTTTAGTTAACCTGTGGGTTAGTTTTACTCCTTAAAAAAAGATGTATTCTTATGAAGAATAGTCTGTTATATGCGGTTAAATAATTTGGCTAGTGCAGTCACTAAAATGATTCAGGATGGAAATACAAATATAGGTTAAGAATAGGTGACAAGGTATAGATTTTCTGGTACAGGAAACATTGTACAGGGTAGAACTAAGAAGAATAATGCCAGGACCTGGGGAACTTATGGGAGCAAACGGGATTAAACTAAACGTAACTGTCAACTCTCCATGGTTCAAGACAAAGGGGACACATTTTGTTATGCACTGATAATTATTCCAGATGAAGAAGTCAAATTTTAAGCACACAGAATGAAGAAAAAGAGCGTATGAAGTTGTCAGATTCAAATTGCATATGTACCCGATAAGATGCAACAGTCATCTGTTGGAAAGGAAACTACTGCTGTCAGCTACTCACATCTAGGATCATTCACATGTATTCCTCAAAAGTTTTGGTTCCTGATTCACTCCTACCCTATTAATTAAAACATCTGACCCATGGCAATGTCTGTATACATATACATGATTTTTCCAACATCCTGTATTCTTAGCTCCCTAAATTCTTCCATTCTAATATCTACCTTAGTCACTCCTTCCAAGAGCAAACCCCAGACCTTGTCACAACCAGTAACTGCAATGTCTGCAGGGAACTCTGACTATGTGAGCTACATATAACAATGAAATGAATACCTCTCATTGATTGGCACCTCAAATCTACGTGGCACATGAAGACCTCCAATTCATTGATACTATCACCTTTCCCTGTTCCTCACTCACTTGATGCTCTAGAAATCCTCTCCTTACCAATTTCCCTGGCCCATTACAATCACTCTTGTATACTATACTCCCTTTCTTCCCTTGCCCCTCACATTTTCCTGCTTGCTTGGCACAGCCTCACCCCTGGTTTAAACAAGCTCTTTCTCCATCCCATAACTGGTACCATGTATCTGAAAGTGGCTGGAGAATAACACACAATACTGACTCATCTTACTTGAAATTTACAATTCCCAAGGGCCCATAAATGTGATTATCATATGTGCTCCTTTGTTTTCCACCACTATTTCTTCAATATTTTTTCAGTCTATTTCTATTTTCTCCTTTTGGTAACTCCCATTAAATGTATATTTGTGTAATTAATGTTCTCCCACACATCTTTGATATTCTGTTCATTTTCCTTCATAGTTTTTTCTTCTCTGTCTTCTTTAGATTATATGGTTGGTATAGATTGATTTACAAGTTCACTGCTTCTTTCATCTGTATACCCAAATCTATGTACAGCCCATCTACTGAAGTTTTCATATCCGTTTATTCTATTTTTCACAAAAGAATTCCCATTTGGCTCTTTTTAATAATTTTTAATTTTTACGGATAATCTGTATTTGATGAGACATTGTCACTAGACATTCCTTTACTCTTTCCATCATGTCTCTTTTAGTTTTTTGAACCTGTTTTGAACACATTCATAATTAGCTGCTGCTTTGAAGTCTTTGTCTGCTAAGCTCACCAATGGGCCTCTTCAATGGCAGCTTTCATTGCCTGATTTTTTTCCTCCACATGATTCACATTTTCCCATTTTTGCATGTCTCATAATTGTTTTAATTAGACATTTAAAATAGCACATTGTAGCAAATCTGATTGCCCCTCACTCATTCAGTGTTTCTTCTGCTTGGTCACTTGCTTATTTGATGAATGATTTGGCTGAACTAGTTCTGCAAACTCTATTTTCCCCATGGTGTATGGCTTCTCAAACATGTTGCTCAGATTTTTTTTTCCCATTTGTTTTCACCTCTTAGGGATCCAGGTTACTCAGGGATCACCCCTGTGTTGCCACATCTCACTTATTGGTGAAAGCTTATGCTGGAGCCCTATTAGCAAGTTAGATTTTTATCCTTTGCAGTTGGATGTATGTCTTGGAGGCCCCGGTGCTATCGCGGTTCCAAGCACATATACTTTTTGCCCCACCTGTCATCAAGGATCAGTAGCTAGTAGCTTGATGGTTCTCTGTTCGACTGCTGAGAAGTCCAACTTGTAGCCAAAAACTTATATGTGATTGTTAATTTCCACGGATAGGCAACCAAAAGGCTTTATCTTGGAGGCTGCACGGGGGGACATGGCCCTCCCCATACTAGGCTTGGTGCACAGCCAGCGCATCACAGTATCTAAGGGGAGGTGCCATCAGGACTCGGGACCCCGGTCAGACGTGCTCTTGTGCACCTCTGCATACCTAGCCCAGCCGCTTCATTCAGAGCACTGTTTATTGGGTGCCCATCTCCAGGTGCCTCTGTAGAGATGCCCTTATCAGAGGGAGGAGGAAAACCTTGAAGACACTTTCTCCACTCTGATTCAGTACTTGGAATTTTCCTCTCCTAGCCACTTCCCCCCTCCCTGCGTCTTGACCCCTGGATTCACAAAAGGACAGAAGGCTTTTGTACAAGGCTGCTTCAGCAGTGACACCATTCCAGCCATACGTGCTGATAACATCTCACTGTCATCCAGTGCTGCTTCATGTTGAAGAATGGAACACTGTGGGAGCCAGCACCTTCTTTCTGGCCTCTTACTGGTACCATAGCAGTGGATGAATAAAGGCGTAATCATTACTTTTACTTAGACTTATGGTATTAATCCGCAACTCCAACACCTGGCAGCTCAGTTCATAACAGTCACTTGAGTGGACACCGCTTTAGCAGGGCGGGCAGTTTTCTAGACTGTCAGGGATGAGTGTGACTTTATTTTTAAGCCCGGTTTCCTATGAGACACCCCTGGGTTAGAGTTGATTATTGTTCAGTGTTTTGTCAAAAGTTAAAAACAAGCACCTTGTGCAAGTGAGCCTTCTGCCCTGGGTCTTCTGTTCATCAAGGTCAGTGTGAGGTTGGGAGATGCTTTAAAGTCAGCCTCACATTCTTTTCTGATTAATCCTGATGTAGTGCAGACTAGTGCATGATCACATCCTTCCCAATCTTCAGGGTTAATTGTTATCCTCAAAGACTCTTCTGGTTTTCCGCTATTTTGATTGTACAGTAAGCCCTCACTTAACATTGTTGACAGGTTCTTGAAAAGTGCAACTTTTTGCATTTGTGAAATGACATACGATGAAATCAATTTTACTACTGTTTAATTGATATAAATAAGAGTTAAAGTCGTGTGCGGTGGCTCATGCCTGTAATCTTAGCACTTTGGGAGGCCGACAAGGGTGGATCACCTGAGGTCAGGAGTTCGAGACCAGCCTGGTCAACATGGTGAAACCCTGTCTCTCCTAAAAATACAAAAAATTAGCCGGGTGTGGTGGCGGGCACCTGTAATTCCAGGTACTTGGGAGGCTGAAGCAGGAGAATTGCGTGAACCTAGGAGGTGGAGGTTGCAGTGAGCTGAGGTTGTGCCATTGCACGGCAGCCTGGGTAACAAAAGCAAAACTTTGTCTCGATAGATAAACAAATAAATAAATAAATAAATAAATAAGAGTTAAGTTCCTACAGCAAAATTCTGCTCACAGAAACATCACCAGACTTCTAAATAAAGACCCAAAACACTTCAAATATTAAACACAGAAATAGGTTTAAGCTATACATATATTAGATAAAGATTACTAAAAGCAGAATTATTTCCCCAATTTTTGGTGAATCAGGAGTAATGGCAGTTGTAGCAGCAAAGGGTTAAAGGAGTAAATGTTTGCAAAGTGAATATTGTAAGGAGCACCTTCTCCCACCACAGGTTTCGAAAACAAACGAGAAATCGGGTGGGCTCACTGGGCACCTTCATTCTACCTGGTTTATTTTTGTGCATTTGTGTGATTATTGTAGACTACATGAATTTTTATTTTACAATAGTTTGTATTCATGCATTCACTCACTTTCTAACCTGCTTATTGCTTTTCCGGTGGCCAGGTCTCAAGCCACTCCCTGCAGCTCAGGGTGCAAGGTGGGAACCTGCCCTGTTTAGGACACCATTCCGTTGCAGCACACACTCACACACACCCCAGTCACTCAGATGGGGGAACGTTTAGTTAGGAGATGCACTTAACGTGCACATCTTTGGGCTGAGAGAGGAAACCAGAGACTGGCGGAAACCCACACAGCTGGGGAGAAAGTGCAAACTCCGCACATACTGTGGCCCTGGCTAGGAATTGACTTTTCCCCCCGTCCATGTTATAATGAAACAACGTTGAACGAAATGATGTTATTTGAGGATTATGTTGTATTATGGAACTAAGAGGCTCATATTACTCTCCACCAACATCCTCATTGTTTTTGTCAACATCCTTAAGCACAGAGTTTTCTATGTTCTACTTCAAATAAAATCAGTCCCTTTGGCAGAGCTGTGGAGTGGGTTATGACTCAAATGATATTACAGGCCGAACTGTGCCTTTCCTCAAAATTCATGTGTTGAAGTCCTAACCCAAAGACCTCAAAATGTGACTGTATAAGAAACTTGGCCTTTAAAGAGGTAAATAGGGTAAAATGAATTCATATGGGCCGGCCCTAATTCAATATGACTGATTTTATTTCAAGAAGAGGAAATTTGAACTGACATGTGCACACACATAGAAAACAAACAAACATGTGAAGGTATAGCGAGAAGGCAGCCATCCACTATGAGCCAAGGCGAGAAGCATCAGAAATCAACCTACCCATACCCTGATCTCGTGCATTTAGTCTCCAGAAATATGAGAACAATTTCTATTATTTAAGCCACCCTGCCTGTGGTAGTTTGTTATGGCAGTTCCAACAGCCTAATACAGCCACCAACTTCTGCTGCTCTTAGTGACACTTAGTAGATCTTCTTGAATTAATATTTCCTCCCTTGCTTATGCCTTTAGCACAATTTACAGAGACATTAAATGAGCATTGGAGTTTCTTATCATTACTGTAAAATTTCCAACAGTTACACTGCTGTTATGCTGAGAAGAGGGTTTACTGAACTCCCAACCCCAATATTACAGAAGTCCTGCTGCCTCTTCTACTCTGTTCCATCATTTTCCACTCTCTACTGATGATTTCCACTGGCACATAAACATGCTGTTACTTTTTCTATTTTAAAAACCACAGTAAAAGAGAAAACTGAAAACATAACAACAACTTTTCTTTATCCAGCTTCTTCCAATTCTTACTCCCAATTTTGGCAAAAATCTTCAGACAGATTGACCAGAGTCACAGGCTCCAATGCTCCTCTTCTCTTTCTCTCCCAAACCTACCACAGTCTGGCTTTACTCCCTCTACCCTTCCTAAATTGCTCTGACCAACTCACCAATGATTTCCTTCTTGCTTAATTAAATAGAAAAATTCAAACATCTCCTTAAGTGAATTACCAGCAAGATTTCACATAGCTCATCACTCTTTCCTCTGACATCCTTTCTTCATTTCACTTCAAAGAAAACACACTCACATGGTTTTTCTGCCACCTCCTTAGATGTTTTCTTCTCAGTTTAATGGGCCTGCTTCTCCATTTTTCACCTACTTTTTAATGTTAGAGCTTCCTGGGGTCCTGACTGTGTTCTTTTCACTTCTCTATTTGCATTCACTCATTTGGTAACCCATTCTTTTTCAAGGTATTGAGTAATACATATACGCCAAAGACATGTCAAATATATGTATATACTATCTACTATCTATCTATCTATCTATCTATCTATCTATCTATAGATTTGCACTAAAGTGTTTATTGTACATTGAGGGAGAAATATTCATCAGGCACTTGGTGTATAAGACAGGAGTTTATGAGCATGATCTATACTATAGTAATGAATATATATATAGTATATATATGTGTATATATATAGTTTATTGTACATTGAGGAGGAAATATTCATTAAGCACTTGGTGTATAAGACTGGAGTTTATAAGCATGATCTATACTACATAGATCTACACTATATAGAGTTGAACATCCCATGTCCCACCCAAACAGGGATCGATCTATCTATCTATCTATCTATCTATCTATCTATCTATCTATCTAGTATAGATCGTGCTCATAAACTCCAATATTATCCACCAAGTGCTAATGAATATTTCTCCCTCAATGTACAATAAACACTTTAGTACCAATCTCTGACAACCCAAAACTTGTTACACCACAGTACTCACACCTTGTTGGTGTCAATGCCATCGATCCACATTTAAAGTGACCCTTAATTCCTCTCTTTCTCTAATATCTTATAGGAAATCTAACAGAAATTCCTGTCAGGACTATCTTTTAAATATATCCAGAAGCCAATCACATGCCACCACCTCTGCTGCTAACACATAGTGCCACTGCCATCATATTTCACCTCAATACTGTCAATAACCTAAGTGGGTTTCTCTGTATCTATCCTTATCACTCTCACCATTAGGTTATTCTTATCAAAGCAGCCAGAATGATCATTTTTAAAGATAAGGAAGGTCATATGATTCTCCTGAAATCTGCTCAAAATCTTTCAGTATCTGCCCATGTTACTCAGAGTAAAATCCGAAGTTTTTCAAAGGCCCAAAATTAATATAACCACTTGTGTATAAGCAAATGAGGGTTTCTTAAATCCACTATGGCAGGAGAAATTTATATTTGTCATCTAAGTTTCACATAGGATAATGGTTCATACGGTGACCTTTTAAATAGTTGGTTTATAGGTTTCAGGGATTTATGTAGTCATTTACTGGATTCATATTTATTAAGGACTCCCCCTGTGTGAGTCAGGCACTATTCTAGGCCCTAGCAATTTAGTAAAGAATCTAAATCCCATATCTCAGGGAGTTTACCTTCCAGCAGGGTAAATGCAAATCAAACAAATAAATATATACTATAATATCAGGAAATAGTACATGCTATTAAGAAAACAAATCACGGTCAATATATAGAAATAATGGTGATAAGGTTTACAAGGTTCATGTTATATAAAGCTGTCAGGGAAGACTTCTTAGAGAGGTGACTATAAAACAGGTCCTTGAATAAAGTATGAAAGCAGGTCTCCCGAATAGCTGAGGGAAATTGTTTTACAGTCACAGGGAGCAGCAAGTGTAAAGGCCCTAAGGTAGGGCCTTTACTTGGTATTTTGGAGGAATAGCAAGAAAGTCAGTGAGATGGTAAATAAGTAAGCAAGATGTGTGTGCACGCATATGCGTGTGTGTATAAGCATGTGTGTGCATGCACACATCTTGAAAAAGGTAAAAGATAAAGTCATAGAGATAGGCAATAGACAGAATATAAAAGTCCTTAGAGGAAAGAGTCTGAGTTTGGTTATCTGTGAGCATAATGGGAAATCATTGGAAAATTAGGGCAAATAAATGGCACAAATTGAGTTACATTAAAAAAAATACCATTTGAGTGCTTCTTGAAAAATTGACTACAAAAAGGTAAGGAAGGAAGCAGCAAGGTATTTCAGAGACTACTATAGTACTTTAAGTTGGAGAGAGTAAAGATTTGAACTAGATCATTATAGGAAGAGTTGGAGAGAATTACTAAATGGTGCTTATATACTGAAGGTACTAGTTAATGAACTAATAAAGACTAGTATAACAGATTTTTGTTAACTAATTTTTGTTCTAAGCAACCGCATAAACACTCATGCAATATACAGAGATGTTTAAGGCTGGAGTAGGAGAGAATAAAGGGGAAAAGGGAGAGTTTTGTTTGAGAGATGTTAAGTGTGAGTTACTACTTTGACATGCATATTGAGGGAGGAGTCAACAGAAACTCAGTAGAAGGGTTATTAAATATTAAGTGTGGAGGACAAAATAAAGTTTGAAGCAAAATATATTTCACAGCAAAACTAAAGCTTATGTTAATTTTCTTCTCATGCCTTTATTCAAAGAGTGTGAAATCAACTTCTGTTTTTATAATGAATGACCCTTTAATAAGCATATAAGAGGAATCAAGAAAGCTCTTTAAGAATTTATTTTATAATATTTCCTATAACTTGATCAGAAATATGCTGTTTATTTTGGCCAGTAACTAGACAGCAAAACACCTTCTGTAAATGTAGAATTGTTATAACACTATCCTATAAAATGAGATCTTTGCCCAGCTTTGCTTCATTTATTTTGTACCAAATTATAGAAGGAACATGAAACAGAGAAATAGCAATGCTGTAAAACCATTAATATGTCAAATCCATAGGAAAAGACTGTTTGATGTATAAGCAATCAGCGATGAGAAAACCCTGCTTGATCAAAAACTTCCTGTTAATCAAGACTAATAGATGGTAGACTAATAAATAATCTCTGACACAGAAAAGGCAGCCACATTTAACTAGAAGATAGATTTTACATGTGGTTGACGTGATAGAAGGATCAAACTAACAACAACCCTGGGGGCCAGTTTGAATATTCATTAATCAGCCCTACTTTGGATTTAACCTATAATGCAACTGTCAATGAACAAACGGGCTTTTGTAGAAAAGGTGATAAACACAATCCAATGAATTGGCAAACTGGAAAGTCTTGAAAGAGAATAAATGCTGTAAAATTAAAAACTGAATGGAAGACTTGAGCTCAGATCTCTGCAGGGAAGACAAAAAGCTTCGCACTGAATCAGGTAGCTTTGGTGAACTTTTTTTTTTTTTTAACATTTCCTCAGAAAGAAACATCTGCCATGCTAAGAATACATTTTAAGAAATTTTTTGAAGAAGGCTTAAATTTTTAATACCCTTATTTTCTACAGCAATTGAAAAGACAGTCTCTATATAAATGGATTATTTTTTCAGTTCAAAAATGGCTAATCTCATTTCCTGGATGAGATGATTTATACAAAATGTACACAGACATGATTTTCTCCAAAGGCAGAGAAATAAGGGTCTTGATCAATACCAGTGGGAGAACTGATACAAACAGAAATAGGGGAGCGATCCCAACTAAAATGCCAATTGCGATAAGACAGTCAACAAATGATCAGAGCACCCTGTGTATAAAAGCAGAACAAAAGACATATAAACAAAATAAAATCTATGCCAAGAACTTCAACACAATGCTGAGTGTAACTGACACGGTCTAGGACAGGAAGTGATGGAAAAATCGGGGCAGAGAAGAGCCAAACGTCCCGTGCCCCACCTAAAAAGAGAGCAGGTACTTGTCATCTTGGAACAGGTTATAGTTTTGCCTCATCTCTAAACTCCTTTTTTTTTTTTTTTTTTTTAGACGGAGTCTGGCTCTGTCGCCCTGGCTGGAGTGCAGTGGCGCGATCTCAGCTCACTGCAAGCTCCAGCCTCCCGGGTTCACGCCATTCTCCTGCCTCAGTCTCCCAAGTAGCTGGGACTACAGGCGCTCGCCATCACAACACACAAGTCAACTTGAATGTCTACGTGAGATTTACCAGTTATTTCAATATTGGTTATGAAATTCAAAGGTATTTAAATACTGTGTAAGCAACTATTTTATGTGTCAAACCAACCATGAATCTTGATAGAATTCAGCTAAGTGGGCCTCTGTTATTGCCTCAGCCTCCCAAATAGATGGGATTACAGGCATCCACCACCATACCTGGCTAATTTTTTTTTTTTTTTTTTTTTTTTTTTTTTTAGTAGAGATCGGGTTTCACCATGTTGACAAGGCTGGTCTTGAACTCCTGACGTCAGGTGATCAACCCGCCTTGGCCTCCCAAAGTGCTGGGATTACAGATGTGAGCCACTGTGCCCGACCTGCTTTCCTTTTTATTTTGTTATACATCCTTAAATAATTTAGTTTGCCATATCAAATTATAAATTTTTTATGAATGAAATTATAGTATATGTATTATTTTGTTTCTTGTTTTGTTAGCATTAGAAATCCATTGTGTTGGAGGATCTTTAGCTGTCACTCCTTCATTTTCTTTGCTATATAGTATTCCGTGTAATGAACACACCATAATTTATTCATTCATTTATCTCTTAATGGAAAACTATGCTGTTTAAAATTATTGGTTATTACAAAACAATCCCCTTGTTTTTCAAATGACAAAATTAAGGCTGGTGGTCACAACTATTAGTGGCCAGCTAAGTTGAAATTCTCTTGTTTCATGCCTTGTAAATTAGTGGGATTTCTACCAGTCTGGTCTGTCTTATTGGCAATTCCTACTGAAGGGAATGCAGACTCCACCCTATATCAAGATCACTGCTCAAACTGAGGTAGGAAATCTATTTCTGCTTAAACATCAGGCAGTTAAAAGTATCCCACATAACTTAATTAAATTTACTCTTCAGAATCTTGTTTTACTTATATTGACACTGAAAAATCTGGGGGAGAGGGAAAAAACCTAGCGTCTTACATATTTAAAAGATATAAATATTGCCTGAAAATTAGATCGAATGTATCATGTACAGCACATAATTTTTCAACCTCCAACAAAGGAAGTGACAATCTGTCTTCCTCGTATGTTCAGCGGGAATAAGCATAATATATCCATTTGGTTGGACACAAAAGACTGTGGTAAATACCCTTGTGAAGAGCATGGTCTAATGAGAGTACTTTGCAACAGATCAGTTAAAATACCCGTATTTCTTGAACCTCATGACACTGGCATGAAGACACAAGCTTTGAGTAAGATATTGTATTACATGTCTCTAAGTTTTTTTCTAATACTCATTCCTTTATTCTAAAAATATTTATTGAGACTCAATTCTGTGCCAGATCCTTTGGAAAGCATTTGGCTAAGATGTTGAACAAAATCAAATACTGTATTTACTCAAGTTACAGGCTTTGGAGTTTGAGATATAAACAAATGATCCCACTCAGAAATATATCATTCCTAAAAAGTGCCCTGAAAGAAACTGATACGGTTCAATGAGAAGCACACACACATAAAAGACAATAACTAGCCCGGGTAGAAGAACACCAGGACTGCTTCTCTGAGGAGGTAGTACTGGAGATAGCACTAAGCATGATTTGGGGTTAACATAGGCAAGGAGTAAACCAGTCCAGGGAGAAAGAGATGCTTGGATAGATGTATATGGAAGAAACACTGGCGTGATCAAGGAACTGATGCCTGTAGTGAAACAGACGGGCAGAGAATGGGGGAGAAATCGTGCATCTTGAAGCTTGAGAGAAACAGACAATGTGGGCCTCCTTGGCATGGTAAGGACTTTAGAGTCTTTCCATTGCTGTCTGGGAAGAGGACAGAGAAGGCATTGAACAGTAGTACAAAATTGTGTGTTTTAGTTACAATAGAGGACACATACAGGCAATGCCTTAGATACACAGTAAGAAAATAGGTGGTAATCATAAGGAAAATGCAAATCAAAACCACAATGAACTATGACCTCACACCTGTTGGAATGACTGTTATTAAGAAAAACAAAGGATGCAAACAAAGAAGAACACTTGTCCAGTGTTGGTGGGAATGTAAATGAGTATAACCATTATAAAAAGCAATATGAAAATTCCTTGAATAGTTAAAAATAGGACTACCATATGACCCAGCAATCCCATTTCTGGGTACAAATCCAGTCATTGAAATCAGTATCCTGAATAGTTTGCTGAACTCCCGTGTTTATTGAAGTATTATTCACAATATCCAAGATGTAGAAACAACCCAAATGTTTATCCATGGATGAATGGATGAAGAAATCATGGCATATACTAAATTATGGTAAAATTCTGCCATTTGTGATACCACAGATGAAGCAGAGGGCATTATATTAAGTGAAATAAAACAGTCATAGAAAGACAAATACTGTATAATGTCTCTCTTACCTAGAAGTTAAAATATTTAAACTCAGAGAAGCAAAGACTAGAAAAATGGTGGTTGCCAGGGCCTTTGCATTTTCCTTATGATTAGTGATTTTGAGCATGTTTTAACATATCTATTGGTCACTTGTATATGTTCTTTTGAAAAACGTCTCTTCAGGTCCTATGCTCTTTTTTATATGGGTTATTTGGCTTTTTGCTATTCATTTGTATGAGCTCCTTCTGTATCTTGGATGTTAACCCCTTATCAGAATTATAGTTTGCAAAGGAGAAAAGTATATAACGTAGTAAGTGCTAAAAAAAAAAAGGGTTGTTGTTATAAATCTATTAATTAAAACAAACACACATTAAAAAAAAAGAAAATAGGTGATAAGCAGATCTTAACGCTGGATCAAGGACAGGGTGAGACCAGGTTTTAGGTCATGTGAAACTGGAAGAAGAGACAAGCCACTCATTTGGTTCAAGAATACTGAACAAAACTTACATTAGTGTAGGGAGGAGGTAAAAAATTGAGTTTTCTTGTTTTTGTTTCTGGTTTTTTTTTTTTTTTTTTTCCCCCATAGGTTTTTGGGGAATGGGTGGTATTTGGTTCCATGAGTAACTTCTTTAGTGGTGATTTGTAAGATTTTGGTGCACCCATCACCCAAGCAGTGCATTGTAGTTCAGACTACAAACTGAACCCCATTTGTAGTCTTTTATCCCTCACCTGCCTCCCACCCTTTCCCCGGAGTCCCCAAAGTACATTGTATCATTGTATCATTCTTATGCCTTTGCAATCTCATATCTTAGCTCCCACTTATGAGTGAGAACATAGGATGTTCGGTTTTCCATTCCTGAGTTACTTCACTTAGAATAATGGTCTCCAGTTCCATCCAGGTTGCTGTGAATGCCATTAATTTGTTACTTTTTATGGCTGAGTAGTATTCCATCAGATATACTATATATAATAATATATAATATATATAATTTATAATCATATGTGTATATGGTATATGTGGTGTATATATATATCACAATTCTTTGTCAGCTCATTGATTGATGGGCATTTGGGCATATTTTTGAAATTGCGAATTGTTCCTTACTCCTGCAAGCATGGCCGAAAGAAAGAAAGAAAGAAAGAAAGAGAAAGAAAGAAAGAGAAAGAAAGAGAAAGAATACATGTTGGTGTGGATGCGGTGATCAGGGAACACTTCTACACTGCTGGTGGGAATACAAACTAGTACAGCCACTATGGAAAACAGTGTGAAGATTCCTTAAAAACTAAAAGTAGAGCTACCATTTAATTCAGCAATCCCACTACTGGGTATCTTCCCAGAGGAAAATAAGTCATTATATGAAAAAAGTTTGGTTTTCTATACCTTTGTGACCTCCAGTCTGGACCTCAAAGGTGAACTCAGAGTTGGAGTTAGATGTTTGGGATTCAAAGACATGAAGATGGTAATGAAACATAAGATACCTCAGGGAGAGAACACGCAGTTAAAAGAAAAAGAGGTTTTAAGGCGAAGCCTTGAGGAAATCCATCACACAATGGCTGAGTAAGGCACATGAACCTGAATGGGGATGGGTAAGAAGTGGGCAGGGGAATAAGACAGAAACCAGAAGGCCATGGTGTTATAGAAGCCAAGAGAAAAGAGTGTGCCAGAAATCAGTGAGGGACCACAAAGAGGGATCAAAACCTGTAAAAAGGCCATGAAAAATTGTTGTAGGACTTTGTCCTTAGATCAGCTAAAAACAGGGTCCTTGTCACATGACCAGGAAAGATTAGGCTCGCAGACACTTTGAAGGGTGAGTAAAATGGAATTTATCAGGCAAAAAGAAAAAAAACTCAGCAAAGTGAGAGAGGTTCCTGTTAACAGGCCCTCGTCTCAAAGACTGAATCCCCAGGTAACCACCCCAAAACAGGAGAGGCCAGGCTCTTTCCCGCTGCAAATGGCGTGAACTTCCAGAGACTCTACCCCAGTGCGCAGTCCTCCCGGTAGGCGGGCCAGTCTCCAGGGACCTCTTCATACTTGGCTGTCTCAATATGAATGCTGAGAATGTCTACTAGATACAGTGGCAGAGGTCACTGGTGACCTTAATAGAACAGTTTGTGGGGAGTGTTAGGGCAGAAGCCTTAGAGAGTTGTGATATATGTAGGAGGAGGAGACAAAATGGAGGCAGTCCTTACAGACAACACTTTAAGGAACTTTGGGGAGAAATGAGATGACTATTACTGAACCTGCATGGTGTTTGTTTCTAATTTGGAAAGAGTTAAAGTTATTAAGAAGGGGGTAAGATCTAAAATAATTATAGGGCCTGAGAAATAATGAGGGATTACATCAACGAATGCAACAGAAGGAAGAGGAAAGGATGGTGGAGAACTTAACAGAACTTAACAGGAAAGGATGGTGGAGAACGTAACAGGTAAGATTGCAACTATTGCAACTATTCGAACAGGAAATTGGTGAGTCCCCAACCGAGGGCTTCATTTTTCTCTGGTCTTATGCTATGGACAGAGAGTCAGAAAGTTATGAAACTAGTTTTTTCAGTACTAGTAAGGTTTTCCAAAATATCTTCAATTAATATCCTGCTTTTCTTTCTGTTCAATATTTGGACTGTTGCTGTTCAGTCAGCAGAATTATATTGTATGCTTTCATACAGTGTTTAATTGGATGTATTTCTAGTGTTACTGAAAATTATCAGGAGGTATGGTGCATTTCTGTTCTCTGATATGGTTGATAATCTTTATGATTCCAAACAATTTTCCTAGTACTTTTTCTTTCAGTTTCCTTCAGTAAGCAATGGATTCATGGTTAATTTTCTGTAGGCTGTATTAGTGTGTCTGAGGCTGTCACATTTGATATTTAATGTGAAGGAGACTGGCATACCTCATCTGTTTTACTACATCCCTGTGGAAACATCAAGCTGATGTTTGAGATTACATCAGTCAAGATCCATCCAAGAAAGCAGAAACCATTCTAAGTGTTTGAAGTTCAGGGAATTTAACCCAGGGAGTTGGTTAAACAGGTGAAAGAAAAACTAAGAAATCAAACAGCAATGAGTCAACCTATACATTAATCGCATAATAAATCACACTCTCCTCAAACCTAGAGAAACAAATGGAGAAGACGGGGTGTCAGAGTTTACGCATCAAAAGCTGGAAACACTGGACTTGCCCAGAAGGAGCTGGAGCCCAGGAAGTGGTTCAGATGCTGTTGAACCCGAGAAGTTATCCAAGGTGGAAGAAGTGAGAGAAAAGAGCCTGGCTTCTCCCTTCTAGCCTGGATTATGAAACTTGCAGACGACCCTCCCCTGCCATCTCAAGACCCAACACACAGCAGTTGAATGTCAAGAAATGAATGTGACAGCGCAAGCCAAATACCACTTAGAGGTTAACTGAACTCTGTAACATTGTCAAAATCTCATTGAACATCAGCTTTGAGGACCTGATGCATTTCTGTAAGTTTCATACCTAGTGCATGTTCATCATGATATAGTGGCTCCAGCAATGGCACTTTCCCCCTTCTTTTTTCTTCCTCACAAAGATGACTTGTTTTATCCACTCTTACCCCACTACCTGTGTAATGATTTCTAAAATGGTGATGCTGAGCTAGTAAAAAATATCTTCAAGAAATTAGATAAGTACATAGATTTCTGGATCCTATGAGAAAGTTTGAGTTAAGGCTCACAAGTCTGAACTGAAATAAAACCAAACAAACACAAGTAATTTTAATGAAGTGTTGCACTAGTGAAGCCAGGTTCAGGGAACAAATATAATCATACTGTGACACATTCTACTGTATATGAATTTCTTGCCACCAACATCCTGGAATGTAACTTTAGTTTTTGTTCTGGTTCCATTGGTAGCTTCCCACATCCTAAATTAGGATACAGCCTTTCAACTCACTAGAGACACTTGCTCTTTTTATTATAATAATTTGGAAACTAAATAATTTGGCTCTGTTTTTCCCTCTCCTCCCTATCTCATTCTTACCACAGATATTCAAAAGAGTTAGTAGAGTAATAAGATTATATTTTAAGTGAACTTTGTTTTAAGGTAGAAGTGCTCAATATTAAAAGACAAACAAACAAAATACAAACAGAAAATACGAAGTAAACTTTAGGCTGAAATCCGAAGCCAAATAAAGCACATGATAAATGATTCAGTGAAATTAGTCAGCGCAAATACATTTTAGATTCTTTTTCAGAGGAAACCCACTGCATTCGACAATTAGAAATTAATTCAGGAGACAGTCACCTGAAGTTAAAAGAAAATTATTCAGCATAATAGCAATTCAAGAACTACTTTGTCTTTCCCTATAGAAGCACAACACTCTAACAGAAGTATAAATGATGTAACAGATAGCATTTGAATCCAATTACTAAGCTCCATATGCTATATGATATTTAAACAGCTGGACCTGCTGTTTCTATATTAAATAATTTATTTTTAACAGGTTTATGATTTATAGTAGTGCTCCTCATTTAATGAGTCATAAGAAGTTCGTTTTTATCTAGCGAGATTGCCCCTCCCATGCAAGCAGGTATAAACCATTTAAAAAACGTTAATCATCATATAATGTTCGGTTTTGAAACACGGATTATAATAGAAAGTCTGCTAAGCATCTCTACTTATCATTAGGAATCCACCAGCAGTCTATAGTAGTATTTCCCTCCAAATTTACCCCTAACATTATTGACATTTGCTTTTTACTAACATCTATATTTCAAAAGAAATTTGAGGAGTTAGTTCAATTCCAGTTTTGTTTGTTATCAGTCCTGTCCATTTTGATGAAAAAATATTTCGCATATTGATGTTTTAGGTGTGAAGGGATAAGGCATATTGGTATTTGATGGGGAAAGAAGGTAGTCTTGTCACTGAACAAGTGACCATTGTGTGCAGTGTTGGATCTGCCACCTACTCCTTACTGGTTATCTCAGGGATGCCCAGTCACTGCTTTTATTCATCTATTATGTTGTTAAGTGAATGGGTAAGTTTAGTGCCTTTGCAACGAGAAACTGTGTAAATTCCCTTGAAAAAGTCTGGGAAGTCATGGGAGATGGTTAAAAAAGAAATAAGTTAAAAGTATTCAGATTCAATCCTTTCAACTGTTGAATAGCTATAATAATCCCTACCCCAGAGACTTACAGAGACATTGTGGAAATGAAGTTAGATAATATGATAAAATGCTTGTGAAATCACCTTGTACGTTTCGAACACTGAACAGAATGTCCTCACTTAAGGTCAATACATTCTTGAAAACCATGGCTTTAACCAAAACAATGTACAGCAGGGCCTCAAATATTGTAATTTCCTTCAGTATTGTAATTTTATTATAATTTTGAGAGAAAAAATTGGTTTTGTTTTATATCACTTTGCTTAAAGTCACAGTTTCCAAGAACCTATCAACAATGTTAAGTGAGAACATAATGTACAGTGTACAGGCAGTTTACCCTTTAACTAAATCAGCATATGTGGAAATTAAAACCACCAAAAGTGTTTTCTTTCATTGATAACTCTGTAATTCCTTTATTTCACTTTTCTCCTAAAAGGAAAGTATGTACTTATTAATGTTAGTGATAAAACACCAGATATGACTCAATTATTTTCACATGAATCCTTCATGATTTCAACAAAGACTTGTTTTACAATTTAATTCATTAGTGACTGTAAAAACCAGTCAATTTTGCTTAGGTTACTGAAATGCTTGCAGCCAGCTGTGAAGATAGTGGCAAGCTATGCAGTGATTATTCAAATAAATACTTAAATGAAATTCTTAGAACATTCTGTTAAAATTACTAAATACCCATGGAATCAAAACAAACCACTTGACACCTAGCCATCTGAAATTTTTAGACTCATAGTTTTGAAACATGTTGGTAGAAGGAATCTTTGTTATGGACACAGAGATAATTTTCCTATTTTACCTCCAAAAATGTGGTAAGCTATATATATCTAGCCACCAATATAATGTCTCCAATTAATATCAGTTTTCACCAATAATAATTTTTCATTAATTCTGATAAGAGCAAAGACTTTTTTAACAACATATTCTCATTGGATCTTATGATTGGCAACACTGGAGTAGGTATGCTTGAGAAAAATAAAAGTATCAGTATAGTTCAATTATAAAATGGGATAATATTTTTATAAGGTAGCTGGACCTCATTATTTGCATGGCTCTATAGTCACTCAGATCCTGCAAGTTCTATGATTAATGATTCACTTAAATATCTTCTTGGCCTGCTGCTTAGCTCAGTACAAAAGAAAGAAAAAAGAAAAAAGAAAAAAATCCTATTTCATAAAATACCTTTAAGCAGTTTACCTTAGTGAAAGTGTTGAGAACCCTGTTTTGCTTAGAATTTACTTTTTAAAAAAGTCAGTTTGGTTTTGGACTTAGGAATTTATAATCTAATACATATATTATCAAATATGCAAAATATAGAAATATTTATATAAAGAAACTATACATTATTAATTTGCATATGCTATGAATAAAATATCTGAATAAAATTTTTGTTCCCACAATAATATGTACTTCTCTAGAAATACAAGGATTTAGAACACTTTAAGAAGGAAAGACAGGTATGCTGGAAAACATTCTTAGTTCTTTGGTCCCCTTGCCTTTATTTACAAGCAATCATTTTTGTTACAATTCTACCTCCTGCTCGGAAGTGCTGTGGAAGTACTGTTTATAATTAGAGATCATTCAAATCTGCCCAGGATCCAGTATTTTATTGCAATAGTTTTCTTAAAATTATTTTTCACACCAATTTTGTTTCAAAACAGCCCAAGAACCAAGACATTCACAAAAACTGACTTTAGTACAGCACTTTTCTATGTTACATATGAAAATATATGTATATACCACTGCCTCAGATAATTTTAAAAAGAATGGTTTAGCTATGCATTACCAGAAATGTCAAGGGTCATATTGAATTATGGTTGTATATAAAGAGATAATCATGTATAATAATAAGTAAAACCAAGACTTATAATGGACATGCATATACTACACCAAAGACGATGGAAGTGTCTCATGGACAAAAAGGGTACAAAATCTCTCTCTCTGTACACGCACTGGCAAGTGCTGACACAGTTGGGCCAATTCTTTGAGATCTTTACTTTCATTTCATGGTTTATACTACATGACGTGTAGCAAGCCAGACCCTGGCATCAGCTTCACTGACTACTTCCGATGTGGAATTCTCACTACCTTGTCCCCTCATCTGCTTATGAGCTGATGGACTTTCTCCATCAGCTGGGCAGGAGGAAGGGAAGGGAAGAGAACTAATGAAAAATAAATTTTAGACAGTTACTTTCCTCCTTCTGAAATTTTTAGTCTTTCTCTGTGTACACAGAAGTGTTTTGGGGGAGAGGTCGGGGTGGAAGAGAAGATAAAAAATGAATCTCTTTAGAAGTCTTATCTTTGTCTTTTGTTCTTGAGACCTGTGTAGTCTTGGGAAAAACTGTCCAACTATAAATTGTTAAGAATCTTAATTAGAATTTACTTAAAATAAAAAATAACAATAAATAATAGAGTGAAGCAGCCACATTCTGGCCAAAAGGGGGCTTAAAAAAAAAAACAAAAAGAAAGGGGGAGGCAAAAATATGGTAAGTGAAGACAGTAACAGAGGAAAAGGTAGAGATTAGTTCTTAAATACCTCTGCCACTGAAGGTTTCATTTTAGAAAGTCTGTTTTTGATGTATGATGACAGGGAATAGATCTGAGTAAGCATGATGACTTTCAACTCTACTCACAAATTTAATAAAATCCTACGGGATCATAAACTGGCAGCTGCTTTGTGAAAATGAAATGCTAATGTTCACAATTATAATTTTTATGCCCATAGCCATAAAATATATAAAGGTATTAGGTTATTTTCTAATGCAATACATGTATGATTTATGTGTATTACAGCAGATTAAATCTTTTGAGGTAAGAGTGGAATAAAAAACACCAATAAGTATGTATTTGGTCATTTGAAATATGCCTACACAATTTCATCTCAAAAGTACTTAAGTAGATAAACACCTTTTGGAGGTAAGAATAAGAGGAACATTTTACCTGAGGCAAGAATCTTAATATACCACTCTAAAAAGAGAGAGTCATGACAGTATTGCACGCTGCTGAAATTTTAAACAATGTAAGATAAGAATAGAAACAGTTTTACATGTTAAGAAAGTTTATTACAGATCATGCTGCTATGTTAAAAAGCTTTTATAAAGGAAAGAAATAGGGTAAAGTGGGGAACCACTGATGTGTTAAGAGATGAAGGGAGAGAGGTCTGGACAATGACTGCAATGAAACCGTGAATAACTGTATTTCCATTGGCAGTAAATTATCACAGGATAGAGAACTAGAAATCATTAATGGATTTCTGGATCCAAACAGAACAGCAGTGCCAATACAGGTGCTTAAAAACTGAAAATGCATAAAACAAAAAGAAAAGTTTCCTATAAGACATCTAGGAGATAATATGAATGAAAATGGATGGATTCACAGGACTGTGCAACCAAATCAAAGAAAAAAGCGTAGCCCTCTTTCTGAAATTAAATATTGATTCATTAATATATTAGGCACTGTAATTGACGCTTATGGGCCTGGGCTTCAGAATCAGAATATACCCTTAAATTCTGGCCCTACAGTTTAAGACATATATAATCCTGTGTAAATTCATTTCACTTTCTTAAGCCATGTTTTTCATTTGTGAAATGGGTACAATAATGTCACCTCATAGGATGTCTATAGGAATTAAATCAACTTAATTTTTAAAATAATTCACAAAGTACCTGGAACTTATTGTCAATAACTGACTTGATTCTACATATTGAGCGAATTCTATATAAACAAGTCTTGGAAATAATTTTGAAAGGCTCCATGTAAAATGAGGGCTATTTTCCAAGACTGACAAAAATGGTTTGAGGATACCAAATAGATCAATACAAAAATAGATTTGTATTGATAAATAAACTTGACTAAAATAAATGTGTGTGTGTGTGTGTGTGTGTGTGTGTGTGTGTGTGTGTGTGTCCCCAGCAAAGGGGCATTTTTAAAGGCAAAAAGATCTAAGGTTCAATCAAAATATCACAGACACAGCAAGTATGGAATCTCAATTTTGGCTGAATAACTCCAAAATCATAATAAAATGTAAGTACTTCTCATTTGCTGAGAATAACAGCAAATGACAGTTTTATTCATTTCTAATATAAAATGTTCAAGTTCATTGAATGAACCATGATATTCCTTAATACACCTAGTGAACACAAATTTGACCCTTTTTAAAGCAATTTTGTATATATAGCATTAGTTTTTCTTGACAGATGAGGAAAGTTGCATGTAGAATGAACAAATAAAAATTTTACTTGGAAAAATTATTTTTAGGATCCTTTTGCTTAACTTCTGTTTGATTTATGACTTCTTCCAATCATTCATGATGTAATTTGATTTGAGACAACATAAAAAAAATTGACCCAGATCCTAACAAGAAGTCTCAAGTAAATAGAGGAAACTGAGAAAGAAATATAACCATGTAATGTGCAGACACATGAAAATTTCTTGGAAAATTTAACACTATCATCACTTTGTTTATTCTAAAACATTTCTGAGATGCTGTCAGGTATTATAATACGCACTGAGAGAGTTTAAAGTAAGTGAAACAGAGTCAAATCTTTTATTAATAATAATATTAACATTCTGTAAACACAGAACAGTATCTTATGAAAATATAGTGTTATACTCTGTATAAAGAAGCACCAAATTAAAAATTAATTGAAACAAACCGAGCATTCCTCTTTCTTAATTTGTTTAATAATTAACAAATAATTTGAGTTATTATTATCATACACTTATTTTTAAGACCTCATTTGCCCTTACTTATATCAAAGATGTTATTTTACAACATTCTATAAAGGAATGCTAACAATTAAAATGATTATCTCACACTCACAGATTAAAGTTATTATTTTATATTTGGGGCTGATTTTGAAAATTTTAGGAGTTTTACTTGCAAAAGTAGTACATATTAAAAGATATAAACTAAGCACTCTTTTATATTTAAAAATAACTATAGGTCCTAATATTTTATTATTTAATTTTTGATTAAAAATGTATTCAAATATTTTAATATATGCTTTTATTTATTAAATACACAATTATTAAGATCCATGTACCTGACTCAATGTAATTTCACGGGCATACAGAGATGAATAAGACAGTCTATGTCTTTGAGGTACTTACAAGCGAAGGAAGCCAATACCTGTTTAGGCTTCACCCTTTTAAACTATTCCCAGTCTATTCATATGTTAGTTTCACTTTTAGTAGTTTAATCCTATGGACTAAAATTGGCTTCACAGAATCTCCCCCACAACTGCTACACAATCAAAAGATTTCTGGGCCAGGCATGGTGGCTTACACCTGTAATCCTAGCACTTTGGGATGTCAAGGCCAGTGTATCACTTGAGGTCAGGAGTTTGAGACCAGCCTGGCCAACATGGCAAAATCCCATCTCTACTAAAAAAATATAAAAATTAGCTGGGCGTGGTGGCACGTGCCTGTAAATCCAGCCACTCAGGAGGCTGAGGCTGGAGAATCACTTGAACCTGGGAGGCAGAGGTTGCAGTGAGCCGAGATCGTGCCACTGCACTCCAGCCTGGGCAACAGACCAAGACACTGTCTCAAAAAAAATAAATAAATAAAAAATAAATAAATAAAATAAAATAAATAACCAAAAGCAAACAAAACATTTCTGAAATAAATCAATGTTCCTTACTATAGCAAAATTTCCTGTGCTTAAAAATAAATCATGGACAGTTTGACTAATAATCTAAGTGATTATTATTGGAATGGTGGATGTAGTTTAAAAAGAGAAAGGGAAAATCTGAAATTTCTAAATGGATTGGCATAGATGAACATTTCTCATTTTGGATGTTTATATGGATTTATACAAGCTATACTATAAATATTAAAACCCAAATAGATAAATGGATAAAGCCTAATGTTAGGCTATTGACAGAAGTAGAATTACAACTGATATTCTTATGAAAATAGCATATATTTGTAAGTAGGATTTTTATTTTATTTTGGAAAGAACACTTAATATGATCTAGAGTCTTAACAAAAGTTTAAGTGTACGACACATTATTGTTGACCACAGGTGCAATGTTGTACAGCAAATCTGTAGAGCTTATTCACCCTGCCTGACTGAAAGTTTATACTCACTGATTAGCACCTTCCCAGTTCCCTGCATCTGGCCTGGCAATCATCATTCCACTCTTTCACTCCACGCTTTTGACTATTTAGATATCTCATATAGGTGGAATCACACAGGATTTGTCTTTCTGTGACTGGCTTATATTATTTAGCATAATGTCCTCTAGACTCATCCATGATGTCACATATTGCAGAATTTCCTCCTTTTTAAATGCTGAATAGTATCCCATTGCATGTATATACCACATTTTCTTTATCTGTTCATCTGTTGATGGGGGTTTATTGGTTTCCAAATCACAGCTATTACGAGCAATGCTGGTAATATCTCTTCAAGAGACTAATTTAAATTCTTTTGAAGAAATCCTGTTGAATAAATCCTCAGAAGTGGAATTTCTAGATCATATGGTAGTTTTACACGATTTAGGAGAAAATAGTTTCTTCAACAAATGGTGTTGAAAACTGGGTATCCACATGCAAAAGAATGAAATTAGACCCTTATTTTACAGCATACAGAAAAGTCAACTCAAAATGCGTTGAAGACTTAAATGTATGACCTAAAACTGTAAAATTGCTAGGAGAAAATCTTCATGCCATTGGTCTTGGCAATGATTTCACGAATATGATACCAAAAACATAGGCAACAGAAACAAAAATACACAAGTAGGGTTGTAACAAATTAAAAATCTTTATAGTATAGGAAGCAATTAACAGAGTGAAAAGGCAGTCTTCAGAATGGGCGACAATATTTGCAAATCATGTATTTGTTAAGGAGTTAATCTTCAAATTCTATGAAAAGCTCTTAAGATAATAGTAAAAAAAAATAAACTAATTAAAAATTGGACTAAGGATTTGAACAGACATTTCGCCAAAGAAAATATACAAATGGCCAACAGGTATACAAATAGAATGCTCAATGTCACTAATCATCAGCGAAACCAAAAACCACAATGAGATATCACTTCACACCTGTTAGATGTCTATGATGAAAAAAAATAATAGACAAGTGTTGGTGAGGATGTGGAAAGCCTGAAACTGTTGCACACTGTTGGTGAGAATGTAAATTGATGTAACAGCTATAGATTGATTTGTCTCTTAACAACAAACTTAAAAATTCCTTGCATTAGGCAGAATAATGGTTCCTAGAGATGTCTCCTTCCTAATCCCCAGGTCCTATGAATGTGGTAGGTTATGTGGATTAAGGTGGATTAAGGTTGCAGATGGAATTAAGCTTGGTAATCAGCTGATTTTAAACTAGGGAGATTAAATAGGATTTTACAGGCAGACCCAATGAAATCACAAGCTTCCTTAAAAGTAGAAGAGAGGTCCAGGAGGGGGCGGAGCAAGATGGCCGAATAGGAGCAGCTCCAGTCTCCAACTCCCAGCGCGAGCGACACAGAAGACCGGTGATTTCTGCATTTTCAACTGAGGTACTGGGTTCATCTCACTGGGGAGTGCCGGACGATCGGTGCTGGTCAGCTGCTGCAGCCCGACCAGCGAGAGCTGAAGCAGGGCGAGGCATTGCCTCACCTGGGAAGCGCAAGGGGGAAGGGAGTCCCTTTTCCCAGCCAGGGGAACTGAGACACACAACACCTGGAAAATCGGGTAACTCCCACCCCAATACTGCGCTTTAGGAAACAGGCACACCAGGAGATCATATCCCACACCTGGCCGGGAGGGTCCCACACCCACGGAGCCTCCCTCATTGCTAGCGCAGCAGTCTGTGATCTACCGGCAAGGCAGCAGCGAGGCTGGGGGAGGGGCGCCCGCCATTGCTGAGGCTTAAGTAGGTAAACAAAGCTGCTGGGAAGCTCGAACTGGGTGGAGCTCACGGCAGCTCAAGGAAACCTGCCTGTCTCTGTAGACTCCACCTCTGGGGACAGGGCACAGTAAACTAAGACACACAGACACCTCTGCACAGACGCAAACGACTCTGTCTGACAGCTTTGAAGAGAGCAGTGGATCTCCCAACACGGAGGTTGAGATCTGAGAAGGGACAGACTCCCTGCTCAAGTGGGTCCCTGACCCCTGAGTAGCCTAACTGGGAGACATCCCCCACTAGGGGCAGTCTGACACCCCACACCTCACAGGGAGGAGTACACCACTGAGAGGAAGCTTCCAAAGCAAGAATCAGACAGGTACACTCGCTGTTCAGAAATATTCTATCTTCTGCAGCCTCTGCTGCTGATACCCAGGCAAACAGGGTCTGGAGTGGACCTCAAGCAATCTCCAACAGACCTACAGCTGAGGGTCCTGACTGTTAGAAGGAAAACTATCAAACAGGAAGGACACCTACACCAAAACCCCATCAGTACATCACCATCATCAAAGACCAGAGGCAGATAAAACCACAAAGATGGGGAAAAAGCAGGGCAGAAAAGCTGGAAATTCAAAAAATAAGAGCGCATCTCCCCCGGCAAAGGAGCGCAGCTCATCGCCAGCAACAGATCAAAGCTGGACGGAGAATGACTTTGACGAGATGAGAGAAGAAGGCTTCAGTCCATCAAATTTCTCAGAGCTAAAGGAGGAATTACGTACCCAGCGCAAAGAAACTAAAAATCTTGAAAAAAAAGTGGAAGAATTGATGGCTAGAGTAATTAATGCAGAGAAGGTCCTAAACGAAATGAAAGAGATGAAAACCATGACACGAGAAATACGTGACAAATGCACAAGCTTCAGTAACCGACTCGATCAACTGGAAGAAAGAGTATCAGCGATTGAGGATCAAATGAATGAAATGAAGCGAGAAGAGAAACCAAAAGAAAAAAGAAGAAAAAGAAATGAACAAAGCCTGCAAGAAGTATGGGATTATGTAAAAAGACCAAATCTACGTCTGATTGGGGTGCCTGAAAGTGAGGGGGAAAATGGAACCAAGTTGGAAAACACTCTTCAGGATATCATCCAGGAGAAGTTCCCCAACCTAGTAGGGCAGGCCAACATTCAAATCCAGGAAATACAGAGAACGCCACAAAGATACTCCTCGAGAAGAGCAACTCCAAGACACATAATTGCCAGATTCACCAAAGTTGAAATGAAGGAAAAAATCTTAAGGGCAGCCAGAGAGAAAGGTCGGGTTACCCACAAAGGGAAGCCCATCAGACTAACAGCAGATCTCTCAGCAGAAACTCTACAAGCCAGAAGAGAGTGGGGGCCAATATTCAACATTCTTAAAGAAAAGAATTTTAAACCCAGAATTTCATATCCAGCCAAACTAAGTTTCATAAATGAAGGAGAAATAAAATCCTTTACAGATAAGCAAATGCTTAGAGATTTTGTCACCACTAGGCCTGCCTTACAAGAGACCCTGAAGGAAGCACTAAACATGGAAAGGAACAACCGGTACCAGCCATTGCAAAAACATGCCAAAATGTAAAGACCATCGAGGCTAGGAAGAAACTGCATCAACTAACGAGCAAAATAACCAGTTAATATCATAATGGCAGGATCAAGTTCACACATAACAATATTAACCTTAAATGTAAATGGACTAAATGCTCCAATTAAAAGACACAGACTGGCAAACTGGATAAAGAGTCAAGACCCATCAGTCTGCTGTATTCAGGAGACCCATCTCACACGCAGAGACATACATAGGCTCAAAATAAAGGGATGGAGGAAGATTTACCAAGCAAATGGAGAACAAAAAAAAGCAGGGGTTGCAATACTAGTCTCTGATAAAACAGACTTTAAACTATCAAAGATCAAAAGAGACAAAGAAGGCCATTACATAATGGTAAAGGGATCAATTCATCAGGAAGAGCTAACTATCCTAAATATATATGCACCCAATACAGGAGCACCCAGATTCATAAAGCAAGTCCTTAGAGACTTACAAAGAGACTTAGACTCCCATACAATAATAATGGGAGACTTCAACACTCCACTGTCAACATTAGACAGATCAACGAGACAGAAAGTTAACAAGGATATCCAGGAATTGAACTCATCTCTGCAGCAAGCAGACCTAATAGACATCTATAGAACTCTCCACCCCAAATCAACAGAATATACATTCTTCTCAGCACCACATCATACTTACTCCAAAATTGACCACATAATTGGAAGTAAAGCACTCCTCAGCAAATGTACAAGAACAGAAATTATAACAAACTGTCTCTCAGACCACAGTGCAATCAAACTAGAACTCAGGACTAAGAAACTCACTCAAAACCGCTCAACTACATGGAAACTGAACAACCTGCTCCTGAATGACTACTGGGTACATAACGAAATGAAGGCAGAAATAAAGATGTTCTTTGAAACCAATGAGAACAAAGATACAACATACCAGAATCTCTGGGACACATTTAAAGCAGTGTGTAGAGGGAAATTTATAGCACTAAATGCCCACAAGAGAAAGCAGGAAAGATGCAAAATTGACACTTTAACATCGCAATTAAAAGAACTAGAGAAGCAAGAGCAAACACATTCGAAAGCTAGCAGAAGGCAAGAAATAACTAAGATCAGAGCAGAACTGAAGGAGATAGAGACACAAAAAACCCTCCAAAAAATCAATGAATCCAGGAGTTGGTTTTTTGAAAAGATCAACAAAATTGACAGACCACTAGCCAGACTAATAAAGAAGAAAAGAGAGAAGAATCAAATCGACGCAGTTAAAAATGATAAAGGGGATATCACCACTGACCCCACAGAAATACAAACTACCATCAGAGAATACTATAAACACCTCTACGCAAATAAACTGGAAAATCTAGAAGAAATGGATAATTTCCTGGACACTTACACTCTTCCAAGACTAAACCAGGAAGAAGTTGAATCCCTGAATAGACCAATAGCAGGCTCTGAAATTGAGGCAACAATTAATAGCCTACCAACCAAAAAAAGTCCAGGACCAGATGGATTCACAGCTGAATTCTACCAGAGGTACAAGGAGGAGTTGGTACCATTCCTTCTGAAACTATTCCAATCAATAGAAAAAGAAGGAATCCTCCCTAACTCATTTTATGAGGCCAATATCATCCTGATACCAAAGCCTGGCAAGGACACAACAAAAAAAGAGAATTTTAGACCAATATCCCTGATGAACATCGATGCAAAAATCCTCAATAAAATACTGGCAAACCGGATTCAGCAACACATCAAAAAGCTTATCCACCATGATCAAGTGGGCTTCATCCCTGGGATGCAAGGCTGGTTCAACATTCACAAATCAATAAACATAATCCAGCATATAAACAGAACCAAAGACAAGAACCACATGATTATCTCAATAGATGCAGAAAAGGCTTTTGACAAAATTCAACAGCCCTTCATGCTAAAAACGCTCAATAAATTCGGTATTGATGGAACGTACCTCAAAATAATAAGAGCTATTTATGACAAACCCACAGCCAATATCATACTGAATGGGCAAAAACTGGAAAAATTCCCTTTGAAAACTGGCACAAGACAGGGATGCCCTCTCTCACCACTCCTATTCAACATAGTGTTGGAAGTTCTGGCTAGGGCAATCAGGCAAGAGAAAGAAATCAAGGGTATTCAGTTAGGAAAAGAAGAAGTCAAATTGTCCCTGTTTGCAGATGACATGATTGTATATTTAGAAAACCCCATTGTCTCAGCCCAAAATCTCCTTAAGCTGATAAGCAACTTCAGCAAAGTCTCAGGATACAAAATTAATGTGCAAAAATCACAAGCATTCTTATACACCAGTAACAGACAAACAGAGAGCCAAATCAGGAATGAACTTCCATTCACAATTGCTTCAAAGAGAATCAAATACCTAGGAATCCAACTTACAAGGGATGTAAAGGACCTCTTCAAGGAGAACTACAAACCACTGCTCAGTGAAATCAAAGAGGACACAAACAAATGGAAGAACATACCATGCTCATGGATAGGAAGAATCAATATCGTGAAAATGGCCATACTGCCCAAGGTAATTTATAGATTCAATGCCATCCCCATCAAGCTACCAATGAGTTTCTTCACAGAATTGGAAAAAACTGCTTTAAAGTTCATATGGAACCAAAAAAGAGCCCGCATCTCCAAGACAATCCTAAGTCAAAAGAACAAAGCTGGAGGCATCACGCTACCTGACTTCAAACTATACTACAAGGCTACAGTAACCAAAACAGCATGGTACTGGTACCAAAACAGAGATATAGACCAATGGAACAGAACAGAGTCCTCAGAAATAATACCACACATCGACAGCCATCTGATCTTTGACAAACCTGAGAGAAACAAGAAATGGGGAAAGGATTCCCTATTTAATAAATGGTGCTGGGAAAATTGGCTAGCCATAAGTAGAAAGCTGAAACTGGATCCTTTCCTTACTCCTTATACAAAAATTAATTCAAGATGGATTAGATACTTAAATGTTAGACCTAATAGCATAAAAATCCAGAACCTACAAAGAACTCAAACAAATTTACAAGAAAAAAACAAACAACCCCATCAAAAAGTGGGCAAAGGACATGAACAGACATTTCTCAAAAGAAGACATTCATACAGCCAACAGACACATGAAAAAATGCTCATCATCACTGGCCATCAGAGAAATGCAAATCAAAACCACAATGAGATATCATCTCACACCAGTTAGAATGGCAATCATTAAAAAGTCAGGAAACAACAGGTGCTGGAGAGGATGTGGAGAAATAGGAACACTTTTACACTGTTGGTGGGATTGTAAGCTAGTTCAACCATTATGGAAAACAGTATGGCGATTCCTCAAGGATCTAGATCTAGATGTACCATATGACCCAGCCATCCCATTACTGGGTATATACCCAAAGGATTCTAAATCATGCTGCTATAAAGACACATGCACACGTATGTTTATTGCAGCACTATTCACAATAGCAAAGACTTGGAATCAACCCAAATGTCCATCAGTGACAGATTGGATTAAGAAAATGTGGCACATATACACCATGGAATACTATGCAGCCATCAAAAAGGATGAGTTTGAGTCCTTTGTAGGGACTTGGATGCAGCTGGAATCCATCATTCTTAGCAAACTATCACAAGAACAGAAAACCAAACACCGCATGTTCTCACTCATAGGTGGGAACTGAACAATGAGATCACTCGGACTCAGGAAGGGGAACATCACACACCGGGGCCTATCATGGGGAGGGGGGAGGGGGGAGGGATTGCATTGGGAGTTATACCTGATGTAAATGACGAGTTGATGGGTGCAGCACAGCAACATGGCACAAGTATACATATGTAACAAACCTGCATGTTATGCACATGTACCCTACAACTTAAAGTATAATAATAATAAATAAATTTAAATAAATAAAATAAAATAAAATTTAAAAAAAAAAAAAAAAGATTAAAATGCTGATTTAAAAAAAAAAAAAAAAAAGTAGAAGAGAGACAGAACAGAGTCAAAGAAAGAAATAGGACTATGAAAGAAGGCTCAGAGAAATGCAATGTTGCTGGTTTTAAAATGAAGGAAGCAGACTATGAGACAAGGAATGTGAGTGGTCTCTAGAAGATGGAAAAGGTAAAGAAATGAATTCTTCTCTACAGCCCCTGGAAAATAAACACAGCTCTACCAATATCTTGATTTTAGCTCAGTGATACGCATATCAAACTTTCAGTCTCCAGAATTATAAGATAATAATGTGTTGTTTTAAGCCACCATGTTAGTGGCAATTTACTATCACACTAAATAGAAAACTAATGCATTATTCAAACTGGTAAAATTTGCCACTATAAATGAAATAAACTGAATGGCAAAAGAAAACAAAAAAGTACAGTTCTATTCTTTCCTTTTTTGTTTAGAGTCCAAGGAATGTCCCATCAAATGCCATCTCTTTTATCTATACAAATTTATTTTGGTTATTATTGATCCCACATAAACCTAAAAATTTACTGGCCAGAAACATGCACCATAGTAATATAATTAGCTCTCCATTTTAACACTGAAAAATCTCTAGTGGACATTTTAGACCAGCCTGATCATGGCTGAATTACCACTTAGACATAGAGAAACATGAGCAACAGACATTCATATTATATTCTGCATGTATTTGTTCTCTTACTTTAGGTTCATATTTTGTAGTTACATAAGATGTAGCAAAAAAGAAGTAAGCTATGAATTATTTTCCTTTAAGTTATATACACACACACATTCACATACACCTATGCAATACTCAGTAATCTGTTACAATCATGTATGTAAGCTGTGTCTTCTATATTAAAGGCCAATATTTCTGGAACTTGTTTATAGAGAGATAAAACATTCAAAAATATTATGAATATTTATAAGTATGCTTATATACTCACATATACTTATATATATTAAGTTAGAATATATATAGAGAGTATGTGCATGTGATAACTTGAAGGAAATATTAATTGGAGAGTATAAGGCAATAGCAAATAACAACAAATGTCCTTAAAAAGGCACTTAATTTTATTAGCATATATGTATATTTTAGTAAAATTAATGTGTTTCCAATTAATGTGTGTCTTAATTCTCTTTCAGTGGAAACAAAATTGAACATACACCAATATTTCATTATTAAGTACCAAAGAATCTAACAATATTTAGAACAATACTAATGAAAGCATTGGTGTGCCTTTGACCATATTCGTGATTTTAAGTTTAAGCATCAAGGTTTGCTCTGCATCCTTTAGTTTTTGTATTGGGTTTCAAACAAGGAATTAGTTCCGTAAACATTATTTTGCTATGGAAATGTACTTCTATATTTATTGGCATATAATGTTGAAAAATATCCTGAATTCTTAGTGATTATTTATGATTATAACTGATTATAAAAACTCATATCATAGAAAAAAGGACATACTAAAGATGCTGAAGAACTTGAAAATCTTGATTCCTAATTATGTATTTTTAATGACATCTTTTGAATTCTTCAGAATTTGAGCTTTTTTCTTAAATTTCACTGAAATATACAATGACATAAACTGCTCCCTCATCACCCCAGAGATTGAGGATGATTAGAAGCATAAAATATTTGAATTTGGTTATCCTGTGTTGTTTTTCTTTTTTTAAGTACGATTAGAACACAAATGTTGAATAAAAAACAGGCATGTTACGTTTTGTTTCTGTCCTAGGAGATGGGATAACATTAGATTCCTCTTATTTCCATCTTCATTATGTAGTTGAACTCCCCAAAAGTCTGTTCATATCTACATAGAGCCATTAAATTAAACTTTTTAGGTGAAACCTTCCTTTAAACATACACATATAAAAATATTTTTTGACTGGGCGCGGTGGCTCATGCCTGTAATCCCAGCACTTTGGGAGGCTGAGGCAGGTGGATCACGAGGTCAGGAGATCGAGACCATCCTGGCTAACACGGTGTAACCCTGTCTCTACTAAAAATACAAAAAATTAGCCGGGTGTGGTGGCAGGCGCCTGTAGTCCCGGCTACTTGGGAGGCTGAGGCAGGAAAATGGCGTGAACCCAGGAGGTGGAGCTTGCAGTGGGCCAAGATTGAGCCACTGCACTCCAGCCTGGGCGACAGAGCGAGACTCCATCTCAAAAAAAAAAAAAAAAAAAAAATATATATATATATATATATATACACACACACACACACACACACACACACACGTATATATTTTACTATTTTATGATCTGAGGATATTATGGAATCCAAGGCATATACTAATTGGATGCTGAAACAACTTTAAAAAGACTTATTTATTGTAAAAAATAAATGCCTACCTTTGTTAGGTATTTATGTGATTCTCAAAGAGCTGTTGCACTGGGGTTGCATTTCATTAGCAATGAATTTGGCAATTCTGAGGATTTGCTCCAGATACCAGTTCTTTAAGTAAAAAGCCCTCAACCACTAAAGGCCCAGTTGTTTTGTGGAAGTTTGTGTGTGTGTGTACACATGCATGTGTATGTGTGTATTTGTGCAAGTGTATGTGTGTATTTTGTGGGAGTGTGTGTGTACTCGTACACATATGTAATCATGCATGGGTGTGTGTACTTGTGCACGTGTATGTGTGTATTTTGTGGAAGTGTATGTGTGTGTACTCATGCATGCGTGTATGTGTACTTGTGCATGTGTGTGTGTTTTTTGTGGAAGTATGTGTGTGTACTTGTGCACATGTGTCTGTACTCATGCACGTGTTTAGACCCACATAGCTCTTGTAATTTCTAAAAGTCATTGTGCACTGATTATATGCCATCCACTGAATCATATTTTTATATGAATTTTCTTTTTAATACAGAAGTTCAGCATCTTATAACATTATTTGGAACTTTAAAAATGTGAGTTGACAGACCAGCTCTCAGAAAGGTGGGGACTTTATGTATAAAACAAACATAAGACAACCCTCAAGGCTAAAGAAATGATAGCTTGCCAAAGACATTGTGGCAAGAAGGATGACTTGGCAGTGAGTTATTTGGGTTTTGTTTTTGCATCACTTATCCCAGATTGAATGCTGGAAAAGCCAGAAAACCAGGATGACCAATGAATACAGGCAGAAAAAAAAAAAGAGCCAGCTCTCTCTACCTAAGAACCAGAAAAGGATCAACCTATGAAAACAGAAAATATTAAACAATAACATATCACTAGGAAGAGTCAGCGGAGGTCCTAGATCTCCACTGTTACTAGGTTGTAATGAGTTGTTTCAGCCACCAGTCCCAGCATTTTTGGGGCTGAGGATGCTAGGTGGAAAACCAACCTTCATTCCTGCCAGAGAGTAAAGATCCCCTACACCACAACCACCAACTCCACCACCCCACCGCAGGGTAAGAGGATACCTCATTGGTTGGTGTAGAGATTCCCATCACCACCCAGCATCAACAGGCCATTGTTCCCCTCTCTGCTGAAATCTTGTCAGAAGAAATTTAGTGGAGACAGTACTTTTGCCATTGTCCAGAAGTAATGAAGTCACTCTACTCCCCATAATATCAGCAGAGGCAACTGGGAAATAGAAACAAAGCATTCCTACTCTTCCCAGGCAGGATGATATTAGTGGAGACCTAGTAAGACCCAGAACTCCCATACTTATCATCCTTATCAAGAAAAAAAGCATCCCTACCACATCAAGAGACAATGAAGTTTGAAAAAGAATCTGTACTTACATCACCACTTTGCCTTAATGAGGCAGCATCTTACTAGTCCTGACAAACTAGTTTCAAAGGAGACCTGCTAAAAAGATCACTAAATTAGATAATACATAACACCAAAAATGTCCAGGTTTCAATTGGAAGTAACTTATAGTATCAAGATTCAGAAAAATCTCAACATGAATGAGAAAAAATAAACAACAGAGGCTAACACAGTGATGATAAGAATGTTAGAATATCTATCAAGGACTTTAAAGTAGCATGCTTAAATCAGCATTCTCATGAGCAATTATTAAAAGGCTTGAAGAATATGAAAAATAGAAATTCTTGGCCAAAAAAGAAAATATAAAAAAGAATCAAAGGAAAATTTTAGAACTGAAAAATACAATAACCAATAAAACCTCAGTGTGAATGCATTCAAAAGCAGAGTGAAAATAACAGAAGAAAGAATCAGGACCTTAGGAAGAACAATAAAAATTACATGATCTAAACAGCAAATAGAAAATAAAGAATACTGATATGGTTTGATTCTGTATCCCCACCCAAATCTCATCTCAAACTGTAATCCCCACATGTTGTGGAAGGTGATTGGATCATGGGGGTCAGCTTCCCTCATGCTGTTCTCATGACGGTGAGTTCTCATGAGATCTGATGGTTTTATAAGTGGCAGTTTGCCCCTACTTTCCTTTCTCACCTGCCACCATGTAAGATGTGCCTGCATCCCCTTTCACCATGATTGTAAGTTACCTGAGGCCTCCCCAGCCATGTGGAACTGTGAGTCAGTTAAACCTCTTTTGTTTATAAAATATCCAGTCTCAAGTAATATCTTTATAGCAGTGTGAAAACAGACTAATACAGAGAATTAGAACCAGTAGAGTGGGGTACTGCTATAAAGATAACCTGAAAGTGTGGAAGCAACTTTGGAACTGGGTAACAGACAGAGGCTGGAAAAGTTTGGAGGACTCAGAAGAAGACAGGAAGATGTAGGAAAGTTTGGAACTTCTTAGAGCCTTGTTGAATGGTTTTGACCAAAATGCTGATAGTGATATAGACAATGAAACCCCGACTGGGGTTGTCTCAGATGGAGATGAGGAATTTATTGGGAACTAGAGTAAAGGTCACTCTTGCTATGCTTTAGCAAAGAGACTGGCAACATTTTGCCCCTACCCTCGTGATCTTTGAAATTTTCAACTTTAGAGAGATTATCTGAAACTGGAACTTATGTTTAAAAGGGGAGTAGAGCATAAAAGTTTGGAAAATTTGCAGCCTGACCATGTAGTAAAACAGAAAAAAAAAAAAAAAAAAAAAAAAATTTCTGGGAGAAAATCAAGCCTACTGTAGAAATTGGCATAAGTAATAAGGAGCCAAATGTTAATCACCAAGACAATGAAGAATGCATTTCAGAGATCTTCAAGGCAGCCTCTCCCATCACAGACCCAGAGGCCTAGGAGAAAAGTGGTTTTATGGGCCAGGCCCGGAGCCCTACTGCTGTGTGCAGCCTTGGGACTTTTGACCTGTATTCCGGCTTCTCCAGCTGCAGCTGTGGCTAAAAGGGGACAAGGTACAGCTCAGGTCATTGCATCAGAGGGTGTAAGCCTTAGCAGCCTCCATGTGATGTTGGGCCTGTGGGTGCACAGAAGACAGGAGTTAAGCTTTGGGAACCTCTGCCTAGATTTTAGAGGATGTATGAAAGTACCTGGATGTCCAGGCAGAAACCTGCTACAGGGATGGAGCCCCTCATGGAGAACTTCTGCTAGGGCAGTGTAGAAGGGAAACATGGGGATGGAGCCCCCACACAGAGTCCCCACTGGGGCACTGCCTAGTGGAGCTGTGAAAAAAGGGCCACTGTCCTCCAGACTCAAAATGGTAGATCCACTGACAGGTTTGCACTGTGCACCTGGAAAATCCACAGGCACTCAACACTAGCCAGTGAAGGAGCTTTCCAAGGCTGTGGGAGCCTACCTCTTGCATCATAGTGCCCCAGATGTGAGACATGGAGTCAAAAGAGATTATTTCAGACCTGTAAGATTTAATGACTGCCCCACTGGATTTTAGACTTACATAGGTCCTGCAGCCCCTTTGTTTTGGCCAATTTCTCCCATTTAGAACAGGAATATTTATCCAATGCCTGTATCCTCATTGTATCTTGGAAGTAACTAACTTTCTTTTGATTTTACAGGCCCATGGGCAGAAGGGACTTGCCCTCTTCTCAGATGAGACTTTGAACTTGAACTTTTGAGTTAATGCTGAAATCAGTTAAGACTACTGTAATCCCCACATGTCAAGGGAGGGACATGGTGGGAGGTGATTGGTTCATGGGAGCAGTTTTCCCCTGTGCTATTCTTGTGATAGTGAATGAGTTATCATGAGATCTGATGGTTTTATAAGTGGCAGTTTCCCCCGCTGTCCTCTCTCACCTGTCACCATGTAAGATGTGCCTGCTTCTCTTTTTGCCATGATTGTAAGTTTCCTGAGGCTTTTCCAGCCATGCAGAACTGTGAGTCAATTACACCTTTTTTGTTTATAAATTACACACTCTCAAATAACAGTGTGAAAAGAAAAGTAACATGAATACATATACAATGAACACCAACTCAGGAACCTTTAGGACTAAAACAAAAGATATAACATTCTTGTTATCATAGGGAAAGTAGAAAACAAATATCAGGTCTGAAAAAATATTCAAAGAATTATAACTGAAAATGTAATAAATTTGCAAAGTTCATAAAATTATGGTCAAGAAGCTGAGTGGACACCCAACAGAAGAAACCCAAAGACATTCATGTCATGACATTTTGTAATCAAACTACTAAAAGCTAACAAGAAGGAAAAAAAATCCGGAAAGCAGTAAGAGTGTAAAGGCACCTTCCCAGAGAGGAAAAAAAAATGAATGAAAGTAGGTATCTCATTAGAAACCCTGGAAATTATAAAGAAATATATAATCTTTTTTTTACATGTGAGAGAGAGAAAAAAAACAAAACTGTTATTCCAAAGTTCTATACTCAGCACAAATATCCTTCAGGAAAATCAGAGAAGTCAAGATCTGTTTGGATGATGACAAACTGAAAGGATTGATTGAGAATTTAACCTTAAAATAAAAATTATCTAAAAAATAAATGATAAAAGAAGGAATTGGGGAATATCAAGAAGAAAAACAATGGAAAGAATAGTAATATGAGTAAATAAAATAGATTTTCCTTCTCTCAAGTTTTCTCCATTGAATAATTTTAAAATCAAAACTATGATTATTAAAACAAAAATTATGACAGCTTATGAGTCAATAAGCTGTTATTGACACATTATAAAGTTATGAGTTGGATTGCAAGATATAGAATGGAAATGTTAAAGACAATTACATTACTTAAAAAGGGAGGATAAATAGATATGAATGGAGGCAACCTTTCAACACTTTACTTGAAATGGTGAAATGGCAACACTAATTTCCTGTGATAAGTTACATATATGTAATACCTATAGGAGTCACTAACAAAGCTATACACACAGTTATATTTAAAAACAATCTAGATAAAAAAATAAATTCTAAAAATGTTCAAGTAACTAACAAGAAGGCAGGAAAAATAAAACAGAAAAAAAAGGAGGGAAAGAAAATAAAGCAAAAAATGTGATGGCAGTCTTAATATAGCAATAATTAGGTTAAATATAAGTAGTCAAAATATACTCATTAGAAAACAAAGTTTGGCAGACGGGAAAAATAACACGACTCAACTATGTATTGTAAAACAGAAAGACACTGTAAGTATCACATTATAAGTAGGCTGAAAGCAAAAAGATGGGAAAACATACACCATGCCAACATTAATAAAAATAAATCAATAGTGGCTATATTTATATCAGATCAAACAGACATTTGAGCAAAGCAATTTAAAAGGGACAGAGATAAATATAATATAATGATAAAAGTTCAATCCACCAAAATGATAGCTATCTTAAGTGGATTTGCCAAATAATGAAGCTGCAAATACGTCAAGCAAAAACTTAAAGAACTGGAGGAAAAACAGAACAATTCATCGTTATAGCTGTAGACTTCACCCCTCTCTCAACAGTTGATAGTATGACTAGATGGAAAATCAGGAAAAATACTGCAAAATGCAACAATACCATCAGCAGGAACTAAAAGATATTTACAGATTACCACCCAACAACTTTAGGATAAGCTGTATTTTGAAGTGCTCATGGTACACATTCCAAGAAACATCACATTCTGTGGTATAAAACTAATCTAGCAATTAAAAAAAATGATTGAGTTTATACACATTGTCTTCTCTAGCCACAATATAATAAACTAAAAATCAATAGCGGAAATATAACAGGAATATCTCCAAAAACGTAAAACCAAAACAACTGACTTCTAAATAAACATGTGTTAGTAAGGAAGATTCAAGGGAAAATGTTTAAATGCATCGAGTGGAATAAAAATGAAAATATATCAATATTTGTAGGATGCAGCAAAAACAGTACTAAGGAGTAAACTTATAGCACTAAATACTTACATTACAAAAGAAAAGTATCAAATAAATAAGCTAATATTTCATCTCAAGTACCTAGATAAAGAAGAAAAAAATGAACCCAAGACAAGAAAAACAAAGGAAATTACGGTAAGAGTAGAAATAAAAAAACAAGTGAAGATAAGTTAAACAAAAGACTGCTTTTTAAAAAGACCAGTCAAATTGTCACACTAGCAAGACTGATGAGGAAAACCTAGAGATGACATGTATTAACATTATCACAAATGGAACAGAGGATAACACTAGATCCTACCACTATTGAAGAGTAACAAATGAATACTGTGAACCACTCTATACAAATAAATATGCCAACTTAGATGAAATTAACCAAATAAATTTTGGGAAAACTAAAACCAAACAGAAAGCTCAATGTCTTCCATAATTTTTATATAAACAAGTCAAATTCGTTGTGTTTGCTTGCTTATTTTGCTAGCTTCTTTTTTGTCTTGAATTGAACTGGTTGTATAATTACCTTGGTTGTACTTATGTAATCTGGGGAAATTAAAATAAGATGGTCTCCTCAAGTACCTGATGCTTACTAAAGATTTCGTGGTGACATGAGGAATCTAACTGTAATCAATCATTATTTTTGAATGCAAGGCATTATAATAGTCACAGGAAAGGTATTATTTAGTTCAGAATAACTAAGTAGTATATATATCTTTTTATATATATACTACTGCTAATACATATTAAATGCTAGCCACATGTCACATGTGAGGTTAATGTATTTATTTATTATGCCGTTTTATCATAATGGCCATCTTATGAATTTCACAGATGAGGAAGCTAAGGCTAGGAAAGTTTAAAGATCCTAGGGCTAACAGATAGCAGAACCAGTACTCAGAGAATGTTTGTCTAATATTTGTACTTTACAGGCACTTCATAAATATAAATGTTATAACTTTTTGCTTTGTGAGGTCAGCATTATTTCCATCTACAGATGGGAAAACTGAGGCTTAAATGGTGAAGTAACTTTAAAAAGGTAGTACAATGGTAATATACATAAAGAACTATCTGGATGCCATGTTTTTCACTCCAATTGCAATTTCTTTCAACTGATTTATTGTTCAAGCTATGCTAAAGAAAATAAGAAAATAGATCTGGTGTGGTGGCTCATGCCTGTAATCCCAGCATTTTCAGAGGCCAAGGCGAGCAGATCATCTGAGGTTCGAAGTTTGAGACCAGCCTGACCAACATGGTGAAACTCCATCTCTACTAAAAGTACAAAAATTAGCCGAGTGTGGTGGCACAGACCTGTAATCCCAGTTACTTGGGAGGCTGAAGCAGGAGAATTGAGTGAGCCCAGAAGGCGGAGGTTGCAGTGAGGTGATATTGCACCACTGCACTCCATCCTCAGTGACAGAGCAAGACTCGGCTGAAGCAGGAGAATTGAATGGGCCCAGAAGGCAGGGGTTGCAGTGAGCTGATATCGCACCACTGCACTCCAGCCTTGAAGACAGAGCAAGAAGCTGTCTCAAAAGAAAAAAAATAAAAAGAAAGAAAGAAAATAAGAAGAAAACACTTTTGTTTTACAGGATTTTTGTTAAAATGGCTATCAAAATAACACTCAAATATGAAACCACATTCAAAGAGCCTATAGACTCACACAGTTTAAAAGCTTAGGCGTGTATTGGCAGTAATACATTAAGCACAGAAAGGTGCATAAATATGGGTAGAATCAAGTATATGAAATCAGAAGGAAGAGAGAAAATAAAATTTAGAATCAGAAGTTGAATTATAGGTCATCCACCCTAAATTCTTGCTTATAACAATTACAGGGTCACTAGAACATGGCAAATCTCAACATTACTATCACCTTGCTGTGAGCCTTTAGATAACATGATTCTTTCCAAAAAGCTTCCAATTTGTTTCCTGCAGAATAAAGACAACGATTCCAATTTCATAAAACAATGTATATATGAAAAACATGTATAACATTATGTCTGACATACTGGAAATACTGGAGAAATGGTAGACATTTCATCATAAATTATTTTTCTTTTTCTTTTTCCTCTGCTACCTTTTCCACCAAAAGTCTGTACTCCAAGTTCGATAGTGTGCATTTGACATTGAAAAGTGCAAGCTGCTCTCCCAGTAACCACTTTCTTGACCCGATTCTTATCTAAATGTGGTCCTGTACTAATTATTGCCACTGCAGAGGTAAATGGAAGTGATGTGTATCAGAACAAAGACTTTAGAAGTGATTGTGTCTTTTCCACTTATTTCCCTGCACTGCAGAATTACTGCATGAAGAAATGCGGCCATCATCCAGAAGCAGTAGAGTAGATTGTTGTATGGACAATATATAAGCTATTTTTGTGTAAGCCTTTAAAAATAAATAAATGAAAGAGATGCTCAGTGAGGTATATTTCAACTCCCAAAATAATTCTATTCATTCATGTATTTGTTTGGCATTGGTTGCAACAATAATTGCTATATATACATAACTGAATCTTAAATAGTTTGTAAAAGTTGTGTGGGATAGAGAGAGATTGAGATAATTAAGCACCTGAAAGTCTGCCACATGAAAAAGTTATTCTACCTACAGAATTAAAAAGCTTACTGGGCACAAAATATAAGCTCTTCGTTTGAATTCTACTACTTTGTGACTTACAGGACATAACTTGACCCCTTTGAGTTTTACTACCTCTCAAAAACAAATAAAAACAGTAAGCACTATGTAGTGTAGATAAAAATGTATCTACAATATGTCCATTTGGTTTTCAATTTATTTACTTTTATGTGGTTTTCCTTTTGTAGGAGGAGAGAGACCTGGGTGGAAGATATGCAGTAGCATGTTTCATTTGACCACAATAAATATATTTAGTGAGTAAAATGGTCCTCTAAAATGTGTAACTATAAAAGGGGATTTTATAGAAAGAGGGTTATTTCTCTAGACAGTTAGAACCATATCACTGGTGTTCAGTGTTTTCTCAATCTAAGACATGGTTTCTAAATAGCATCAGTCACTACTGATATTTTGGGCTAATTCTTTGTTGTGCTTATCTGTCCTGGGTATTGTAAGATATTTAACATATCCTTGACCTCTACTGCTGGATATCTATATCAACCCTCTCCCCAAGGATACAACAAAAAATGTCTCCAGACTTTGAAAAGCATTTGCTTGTGGGGCACAGTTTTTCCCAAGTTCAGAATCACTGGTTTAATGTTCTTACTAGATGCATCTCAGGCACTCCAAAGTGAGAAGAATAAGGAACCTCCCTGTGACTGACACTAGAACCCCTGCCCAAATATACACATCAACTTCATCACTCAAAGCAGCCACCAAAACTCTTCCATTTCTAAGAATCAAGGCACTCGCATATTTGCTAAGACTATTCAGTTTCTAAGCACACTCTTTTTGCCCAATTCAGAATCGTCTTTCTAATGCATACATCTGAGTGCATTATTTCAATATAACAGTGTAAGTATATTATAGATGACCTCAGGAAAGAAAATATTCAAGACATCACTAACAAATTGAGTAAATAATGTATTTATTATACTAGAATAAGTCACTTGTTCATGGTCAACATGAAAAGTTATTTGCATGCTCATATTGTAAAATATTGTAACATACTCTAGAAAATTAATATGGTAACATTAGAGTCTCCAGAATGGATTAGGAACATATTAAACACCAAAAAAAAAAAAAAAAAACCCTTCAAATCTCAAGGAATAGATTCCATCAGAGATATGGAAGTAAAATAATATATTTGATTAAAGTTTCATTATCAAAGCTTGCCCTTATGTTTTTCTGAATTATACCAGAAATTCCTTTCACATTGTAAGGAGGATGCTGTTTGGTGTTGGGGCTAACATAAACACCACCACCAACATGGGCAGGATGAAGAATTATGATCACCAAAAGAAACACAATGAAAGCCCAGTCAATTCAGCCATTCAAGTGAGAGCATTACATCAGAATTATCCAAAAACTTCAGCTTATTAAGCAAGAAAAACAGATTTTTTTCATGGTGATTTTTCTGCCCAGTTGAATTTTGACTTTTGTGTCTATCATCAGCATTACATCATAGGGTCGTGCATAATGAGCACTCCCTAAGTGTCAGTTACTATACTAGGAGCTAAGTAGAGAAAGGCAAGCTAGAAAGTGTTCTGTCTTTATGGCATTTGGAATCCACTATCTATAAAAATGATTAAAGTATGCAAATGCATTTAAAGCTTAATTATCCTAGAAGTCTCAACTTTTTGGATGAATCTTGAAAAATAAACATGATTATTACAGAAACATGATTTCACTATATCTATGATCTCTTAGTTAAATTGATGGCAAAAGGTGGCAATATCTGTTTTAGGAAATAATAAATATATATATCATTATATATATTAATTATGATTTATGAAGCTTTGTATGACAATTTATGTTTTTCTGAACTTATGAAAAATAATTACAATATAATAAAACTTTTTCATGTTAAAATTAAAATCAGAAATATTTGAATAAAAATTTAAAAATTATATGGCTTGGAATCTATCAAGTTGGGTATGTTACTGGTGGGAAAAAGGGAATTTAATACGAGTAATGATAGAGGCAGCAGGCAGAGAAATTTCAGGCAGACAGGGGCAGGTCCCTGGTGAAACCCCACCTTTAAGCCAAAGTAGCCTGAAACCTACGGCCCAAAGTGAGAATGCCTGTCTATTCCTGTTTGCCCACTCTCTCCAATTGGTTCCTTTAAAATAATGCCTTTTTGCCAATCAAATGTTGCCTTTTGCAAAACTACCAATGGCTGACCCCACCTCCCCCATCCTGTGCCTATAAAGATCCCAGACTCAGTCAGAAGAGGAGAGAGAAGCAGCTTGATTGGAGAAAGGCAACTTGACTTCAGAAAGACAGCTGCACTTCTCAGGAGAGGTGGCTTGACTTTGGAAAAGAACCAGCCGAACTTTAGGGGAAGATTACCTGCCCATCCCATCCCCTTTCCAGCTCCCCTCTCCGCTGAGAGCCATTTCTATTGCTAAATAAAATTCTCTGCCTTCACCATCTTTCAAGTGTCCAATCGATTGACCTTATTCTTTTTGGACAAGAGTTTGGGAGTCACCAATTGCGGGTATCCAAAAAAGGCTGTCACACTGGCCCTTTGCTCTTGCTGGCAGAGGGCAGCTGCCCCATGCAACGAGGCAAGGGGCCAACTGAGCTGATAACAAACAGCTGTCTGCAGATGGAAGAGCTAAGACAGCATGTAACATACCCTCTGGGGCTTCGGGGTCACAGGGCCCCCCAACCTGGTCTGGGTGTGGGCCCCACACAGAGCTTGCTGGCCAGGTCCCACACTCACTCACTTGCACCTGGTCTGGCTGTGAGTCCTGCACTCACTCACATGTGTGCTCCCTCCCACAAGAGGTGAGCACAGCAGGCTAAGTAAATGTTCACCCCCATCACGAGTCTGACAAAGGGGCCAAGAAAAATCCAGAATCAGAAATTCTGAATTCTTATTTTAAAGTTATTTTATAATAAAATGTAAACTTAGATAGCATTTATGTAGAAACATAAGTATTATTACTCTATGACCAATTCATAGATTGGAATGCAGTGATCCAGTATCGGACAGAACATCCCCGACTTTTTATTTTTTAACTCTGCCTACAAAAAATAAAGAAATGAATACCTATTGCATGACTAAAGATTCAAATTTATAATTTACTTCAATTAAGTGGTACTTATTTAACTTTCTCAAACCATCAGTATAAGTGCTTTGTTCTTTCATTCAAATGACTTTTCTTTTACACCTATTTGTGATTTTCTCTGGCATCCAAATATGCAAGAAGAAGATACTCTTTTTTAAAAAAAATCAGGATGATAAACAATTTAAGTTGAAAGTAACAAGAGGAGATAAAAAAATGTTTTTCTTTATAAAAGTGTTTATTTTATAATTTAATACAATTAACATGCTTTGATAGTTTAAGTTCCTATGTATTTAGAGCAAATAGGTAGAGAAAAGGCAAAAAGGAAATGAAAAAATTAAATATTTTTCAAATCAAGCTATTATAAAGCAATGCCAAATGAGGATGTTGAAAAATGGAATGTATTACTGAAATGACCTTATAAGACAAATAAAACTGTAATTTCATTAATAAAATATATTTGACTAAACTCAGGTCTACATTATTAGCGCTTCATAGAATATTAGATTCTCTCTTATTATTTTCTAGAAGTTCTACACTGAATTAGCCAATTGTGACAGGGTCACTTCCACAGCCATCTCCATAGAATCTCCTCAAACCTTCCCCATTCCAGTTGAGAACAGAAGATTTAGGCTTTTAGAAATAAACTATTTTCTGTAAGTCTGACTTTTAAAAATCATTATCAATGTGAGCACTGACCTGTGAACATTACAGCAATTAATTGTGGTAGTGCAGATTCTAAATTTGTCAGTGTCCACTCAATTTGTAAAATTGAGCAGATTAATTAAAGATAGTAATATACTGATAAGCATGTTATTATTTTATTCACTGAAGATTCCAAACTAGCACTTTCTATATAAATGATTTTTTAAATGTTTAATTGACTTTGAAAATGTTAAGATAAGGAACAGTCTTGCAAAATTGAGTTCAATAGTTGCTTTCTAATTCTACTGTAATACCCCATAAGAGGATGCCACATTATTATATCATCTCCTGCTGCTCTCACACTGGCAGCATCATCAGTGCCCAGAAGCAGATCTGGGACTAAGATGGCTATTAATGAATCACAAGCTTACAAGGCTTAAAAATATAAATCAAAATTCAATATTTTGCAAAGTTCAGATCTCCTTGGGAAACATGACAGAGTATTTATGTTCCATCATATTTATCAGGAAGGGGGAGTCCTGTGACTTTGACTTTTCAGACCAAGAAAGTTTAATATTTCACATGGATAACACATCACATGTTTTGTTTTGAAATTTTTTACATGTTAACAGCTACAAATGATGATCACACACTAGTATATATTTACACTTACGGACCAATTCATCTATTAAATAGAGGATGGAAAGGAGAAGAGAACAAAGGAACTACTCCTTAATGAATCCTATCATGTTCTAGACACGATGTAATATTTTGCATATATTCTGTCTTCTAATGAAAGATCTTTGCTTAGAATGTATTCCTTATCTATATAGTTATCTATACATATAGAGTTATATTTACATCTATTGAGAGTATTTTCAATGTATTTTATGTTGATACTATTCACACACGTGCAAAACTGTTGAAGATAAATATAATAAAGAGCTACATACCTCCTTCCAGAAAATCTATAATATTTTGGCATATTTGCTCCTGATATCATTTAAGAAATATTGTCTTATAGTTTGTATTAGTCTGTTCAGGCTGCCATAACAGAACACCACATACTGGGTGGATTACACAATGGAAATTTGTTTTCTCGCAATTCTGAAAGCTGAAAGTTCAAGGTGCCATCAAGGTTGGTGCCTCGTGTGGCCTCCCTTCCTGGATTGTAGATGCCTACTTCCTTGCTGGGTCCTTACACAACAAGAGATGACCACTCTCTTGCTGTTGCCTTTCTTCCTTGCGGTGGGGGTGGAGAGAGACAGAGAAAGGGAGAGAGTGCTCTGATGTCTCTTCCTCTTCTTGTAAGGATACCAGTCCTATTGGATTACAGCCTCACCTTTATAAACACATTTCACCTGAATTAGTGCCCAAAAATTGTGTCTCCAAGTCTAATTATGTTGGGGATTAGGGCTTCAATATAGAGATTCTGGGGAACACAGTTCAGTCCATAACGTGTGCAGTTGCAAAATCCAATTAGCACTTCCTCAACTATCTCCTTTTTTTCCCTTGCCAGATAAAACACTTATTGTGATGTTCATTTATTTGCTCAATCAACTAATATTTATTCAACCTCTACTATATGTGATTTACTGTCCTACATACAAAAAAACAACAATAAATAAAATGAGCAAAATCCCACACATGTATGTGACTATACTGTACTTCAAGGCTGGGGGAGAGCAGAAAATAGACAACATAAATATGTAAAATATATGATATGTTAAGTGGTGATAAACATATTGAAGCAAGAATGATTAGGGGATGGGGGTGTAAACTGAGGAATGTTTTTACATTTTGACCTGCCAGAGAGGAGAGTTCTAATTGAATAGTTAGTAGAATCCCTAGACATTGTCACCTTTGTTGTAGAACTAGACTAGCCTCAGAACAAAGGCTATTCAAGACCCACACAAAAAAAGCTTAAAAATAAGCTCTGAAATAAAATCACGCTGATCTCCACATAACTAAATCGGTTACTCCAACAAAAGCCATCCCATATTGAAACACAGACACACAGACACACACACACACACACACACACACACACACACACACACGACAATCCAGCAGTCAACAGATTAAAAAAAAAATGATGAGCATCAAATACAAAATTACTGTACATGCCAAGAAGAAGAAAAAAGTGAACTCTTAGCCGAGAGAAACGTTATTCAGTAGAAGCATAACCAGAAATGACAGAGATAATGTTATAAAATAAAAGTTGTTATAAATTTGTTCAAGTATTTAAAGGAAAACATAAAATAATTAGGCAAGAAATGGAATATACAAGAAAATAATCAGATGAAACTTCTACAGATGAAAGTAAAATACATGTTATAAATAATTCATTAGATGGTATTAAAAGCATATTGGATATAGCAGAAGGAAAGATAAGTGAATTTGAAGACATAGCAAAAGAAACTATGCAAACTGAAGCACATAGAGAAAAAAAGACAAAAAAATGAAGTGAATACAGCATAATAACCTGTGAGACAATATTAAACTTTACAACACATGTGAAACTGTTATTTTTAAAGGGAGAAACGGGAGCAGAAAATAAAATTCAAGAAGTAATGTCAAAAATCTACATTTGATAAAAACTAAAAACTCACAGATTCAAGAAGTTTAGCAAACACAAAACGGAGACAAGAATTAACTGCTGGCTTTTTCCTCAGAAACTATTTAATTAAACCAGAAGAAAAATGGAACTACATTGTCAAATAGAATTCTATAACCGCAAAAATGTATTCCAAAATTGTTTTTTAAAAATATAACTTTGCTTTTAGTCAAACACTGAAAGAATGTGCTGCCAACAAACAGCACTCAAAAAAAAAAAAAAAAAAAAAAAAAAAAAACACAACTATAAAGAGATACTTCCTCACGGGGAAGAAAAATGACACCAGATGGAAACACTAAACTTCACAAAGGAATGAAAAAGGAGAAATGTTCTATCTGTAGGTAAATATAAAACATTTTCGGCCAGGCGCGGTGGCTCACGCCTGCAATCCCAGCACTTTGGGAGGCCAAGGTGGGCAGATCACGAGGTCAGGAGATCGAGACCATCCTGGTTAACACGGTGAAACTCCGTCTCTACTAAAAAAATACAAAAAACTAGCCGGGCATGGTGGTGGGCGCCTGTAGTCCCAGGTACTCAGGAGGCTGAAGCAGGAGAATGGCCTGAATCCGGGAGGCGGAGCTTGCAGTGAGCTGAAATCGCACCACTGCACTCCAGACTGGGCGACAGAGCAAGACTCCATCTTGGAAAAAAAAAAAATTTTTTTCTTCTTATTCACCATGTTCTTTGATAAGTCATTTTCTGTTTCAAGCAAACTAATAACCAGGAATTACAGAATTTATAACATAACATATGTAGAAGTAAATGCTATGAGAACAATAACCCAAAGAGTAAAGTGGAAATGGAAGTATAGATTTTGGAGTCCTCATATGTGAAGCGGTACATGACATAAAGGGAGACTAGGATATGATGCCAGCGCCTATTTCACCTTGAGCGACCATATTTTAAAAGCCATATAGATAATAAACAAATAGTGAAAATAAAAGGAAAAGGAGGAAAAGAACAAGCCAGAACAGATTAGAAAGTGGAAAGCAAGTATGAGAACTATAATTTCAAATCCAGCTATATTAATAATTACACTAAAAACTAAGGATTCAAAGTTCTAAAAAAGCAGAGATTGACAAATTGTGTTTTAAAATAAACAAACCATACACGGCCTAAAAGACACACAATTTAAATATGAAGACAGAGATAAATCTAATATTAATATTGGTGACAAATGAATCATAAGGATGCTAGAGTAGCTATTCAGACAAAGCATATTTCAAAATATATATATTTATGTGGAATAAAGACAGACCCTTTATAACAACAAAAGGGCAAATTCATCAAAAACATAAAACAATCCTAAATGTGTATGAACCTAATATCAGAACTTCAAAATGCATAAACCAAAAACTGATGGAATGAAAAATGTGGTAGACTAAACCACAACTCTAATAGAGGATTTCAGCCAATACATCTACTATTATGATTAGTAGAGGCAAATGATGACAGGGAGCCAAATGCATAGTGCAATGCCAAATGATTATTGCCCTTTAAAATAGATATGTTGGCCTGGCCATTATGCAGTGTGTTGATAAATAGAAATCCTGTTATATCTTGATATTGAGAGTAAATTGTGAAAACAGCTAAGAATATTTTCCCTGGAATGAAATGTACACATATTGCAGACTGAGCTTTTATGGTTTAAAATTGCACACTAGCATCAATACAAATTTACTTTATCATATTAAAGGTCACAAGAAAGTGCTTAATAAGACAAACTCAATTATTAATACTTAACTGAGCAATATGATTGAAGATATGTTATTAAAGCAGAATTCATAACATCCGCAACTTGGTATGCTACAATATTACAAAAATGTACTGTATAATAAAACAAAGTTAATTAACAAATGAGTAGATAATGAGAATCAGCCAACTCGATCATTCTCCAAGTCTATAAGCTATGAAATTCACAAAATTAAGAAAAGAATATACCTCTACTATATCTGTGTGGCTGTGTATGTTTATGAATGTGTGTCTCTCTCTCTTCGTTTTCATAATCTAAAAAAAATGAAGTCTACTGAGAAATACAAGCATCTTTGATTGTAAGATCTTGGTAGATCAAGGAAGTTCTCTTTGGAAGTAACTTAAAGGGAAATGTTTTCCACTACATTTGATACAAGATCAAGAGTTTACTTGGGTAGGAATCGACATTAGGAGAGCAATTCAGAGCCTAGTATAAGACAGAAGTAATAGGAAGGCACTTTTGTGCTAGACAAGTGGAGTTTCAAAACTCTTCAAGCCAAAAGGAAATCAATATTTATTTACTTTTCTAAAACACACAATTTCTTAACCTTAGAGAGTGCTAATTGCTTATCACAGAAGTACAGCTCTTCCAGATAAACCAACTAGAGTTCATTTAGGAAGTAATCTCACATTTCACAGAAATGGTTTTAGGAAGCAAACACTGTCAAAATATACATATATTTCTATATATTTAGCTGTCATTTATCCACTTAAATTATTTTGGTACATTTTTCCAATTTTACTTCTGATGATTCAGACCATGCCATCATTTTGAGTACAAAAGAGACAGATAATACTTACTGTATATTGTTTGCACATATGTCATAAAAGCCACAAACATTATACATTTATAATATACAAACTCAGTGGTGTAAGACGCTTTTTATGGTATAACTGGACTAAGTATTTCTCCAAGTGACAACATTAGAAAGGAAAATACATTTTGTTTCATGTCTTGGAATAGATGCTAAGTATAGACTTTTGTGGGTCTTTTATAGTCAAAACAAGGTTTATCAGGTTACATCTAGTTTCTTTGAGAATACACAGTGCTCCTAGCTTGAGGATACTTTTCCCCCACTATCTATGAGTAATTAATTTAGTGGCATATAAATATCTTCTCTCCCAATAATGATATAAACTCAGGAAACATTCTAATATTATTAAATCATTCATTCATTCAATGGGAAAACTGGATATCCATATGCAGAAGAACCAGCAGATATTTGTTGATCACTAATTATAGGCCAGGAATTGTCCTGGGTGCAGGAGATACAGCAGTGAACACAATAGGCAATGTTTTTGCTTTCTTGGCGCTTACAGTCTAGTAAGGAGATATGGATAATCAAATAAGTTATATGTATCTGTGTATATACTTATATAATACATACACAAATATTTGTCAATAGCAATATATCCTATACATAAAAATTAGGGATTAGATGATGATAAAGAACCCTGAAAGGAGAAGGGATGATATTCCTTTCTATGATGTCTGCGTAAGACATCACTAAAAACGTGGTATTGGTGTAAGGACCTGAAGCTGAGGGCCCTAACCACAGGAAATCTAGAATCAAGAGGGCTGTAGCCAAATGGGAGGAGAAATCAGGCAAAGACTCCATGGTGGCAGAGTGAGTTTTCAGCCTCTAGTCACAACAGATTTAAACATGAATACAAGGCCAAAGTAGTGTAAGGCTGTTGCAGTTTTGTGAAGTGTAAGAAATTTCTTGGGCTCCCTCTTCATTCCTCTTGATGGAATCCTGTAAGCCAGGGAGGGAAAATCTTAGCTGACTTTAGTTCTCTTTTCCAGGGTTTGCAAATAAAGGGGATTTGTGCTAAACTTGTGTGATGGTTAATACTGAGTGCCAACTTGATTGGATTGAAGGATGCAAAATACTGTTCCTGGGTGTGTCTATGACTATGTTGCCAAAGGAGATTAATATTTGAGTCAGTGGACTGAGAAAGGCAGACTCACCCTCAATTTGAATGGGCACAATCTAATCAGCTGCCAGCATGGCCAGAATAAAAGCAAGCCATCCACATTTTATTTTGAATTGTAGCTCGCATTATTCTCACGTGTTATGGGAGGGACCTGGTGGGAGATAATGGAATCATGAGGGCAGTTTCCCCCACAATGCTCTCGCGGTAGTGAGTAAGTCTCTTAAGATCTGATGGTTTTACAAAGGGTTTCCCTTTTCACTTATTTTTCATTCTGTCTTGCCTGCCACCATGTAAGATGTGCCTTTCACCTTCCACCATGATTGTGAGGCTTCCCCATCCACGTGGAATTGAGTCCATTAAACCTTTTTTTCTTTATAAATTATCCAGTCTCGGTTATGTCTTTATCAGCAGCATGAAAATGTACTAATACAACTTGTGACTCTATTCTATCTAATATTAACTTTCTTTAAATCCACGACTCTCATTGTATGAATAGAGTCATATATACTTTGTAGATAAGTGCTCTTTGCATGAAAAGCTATAGTGTAATTACATATATATATGTGTGTGTGTGTATATATATATATTTTTATTTTTACTTATTTATTTTTTTTTTGAGATGGAGTCTCACTCTGTCACCAGGATGGAGTACACTGGTGCGATCTCGGCTCTGCAACATCTGCCTCCCGGGTTCAAGTGGTTCTCCTGCCTCAGCCTCCTGAGTAGCTGGGACTACAGGCACATGTCACCATGTCCAGTTAATTTTTGTATTTTTTGTAGAGACAGGGTTTTGCCATGTTGACCAGGATGGTCTCCATCTCTTGACCTAGTGATCCACCTACCTCAGCCTCCCAAACTGCTGGGATTACAGGCATGAGCTACTGCGCTTGGCCTATAGTGTCATTATTAAATGCATAAGAAGAATAAACACTTTGAGAAAATAAAGTGAAAACTGTTTTTACAGTAACAAAATCTTGAGAAATATTCTCTAGGAAAAATAGCTTCAGCTAAATTATTCTATCAAGTCTCTTGTTCAACATTCTAGTGAGGTTCATGGTATATACTTCATAAAACTCCTGGTGAGGAGGTAGGAGGATCTTTTAATTTTTTAATCCACTTCTGGCATCAGTGAGAGATTATAAGAGGCTTGTTTTTAATCTTCTCACAGATCAGATTTAGTGATTTTAATCTTCTCTCATTTTGTAGTTGTACTGCCTGCATTCTGAAGTGTAACATTTCATCAATATGGATCATGACTACTCACAACTTACTGTTTTATTGTTCACAGTAGATGTGAAAGGGCTGTTATTTCTTTATTTTTATGTTGGTTTAATTACCAAGAAAAGAAGGGAATTAGATTATAGCAAAAAGAGTAACAAAATACAGATTTGATGTGCACTATTACCATCAAGAATTAACCAGTTGAACTGATTGAAACAAATTTGGAAATGCGTTCATCTAATGTACAATTTAGCCTTACTAGATTTGAGATGCGGAAATCCTATAATTTGTTAAATGTTATATTTGGGTTCAAACTGCTGCATATAGAGTTTAACTCTAATATTTTTAATTGAAGAAAACAAACATCCTTTCACTGAAAAAAAAATATGGATCGGATGGTAGATTTCTGATGTTCTATGGGTTGGAGCAAATACTAGGTGCTTATCTACAATATCAAATGGAGTAATTTTCTTTTAAAAAAAATCCTTTTTTGTTTGTTTGTTTTGTATTAAGACAAAGACTCACTTTGTTGCCCAGGCTGGGGTGCAGTGGTGCTATCTCGGCTCACTCCAAATGCCGCCTCCCAGACTCAAGCTATTCTCCTGCCTCAGTCTCTCAAGTAGCTGGGATTACAGGCGTGCACCACCACGTCCAGCTAATTTTTGTATTTTTAGTAGAGACAACAGTTTTGTCATGTTGGTTAGACTGGTCTCGAAGTCTTATGGCACCTGGCCAGGTGGAGTAATTTTCTTCTGCTACTTTTAAATTGTGTCAAGTACCTCAGGGTTTCCTACTCTTCCATTTAAATGTTCTTAAATGCTTTACTCTTTGTTTCTAAATAACAACATAGCCAACAACTGTGGTTACATCCATCCACCCCGTAGGTTCAGCTTCTGAACAGCACAGAGTGCTGGCGCAGGGAAGAGTACTCAGTCCTATCAACTGAATAAAGAAAGGGTCTGTTTTTGCTTTTTTAGAAATTAAGATACACCAGCCTGTAGTATTGTCTGATTTGGTCATTCCTAAAAGTACTTTTTTGTTGTTGTTGCTCACTTTATGTGTTCCATTCCTATCTTGTTTCTTGTTTACTTTAAATAGCATACTGTCTATTTGAATTGGTACTTTAATTCTTTGCATACGTTTTTACTATTTTTATGTGCTTATTCAAATGTATCCCTTATGTTTCCAGTCTTTGTAACATGTTACTATAAAGAATGGTTTTCCCTCCACAATATCCAACAAAATGTTGGTGGCATCTGCTTTGCTTATCTTCTCACAATGGCATCTCTTTCTCCATGTAAGACGTGATGGTTTATTGACTCCTGCACAGTTCTTGGAATTTTGTGTTCTTGTCTGAGTTTTGGTGTAAAAAGATAATATTTTAATTCCTTTGGGTAACAAGAGTAAAATTTCTGCTTAGGAGTCTAGGTGAAAAGGATTATCTTAGACTGGGCAGAATTATGGAGACAATGACAGTTAATATGATTTTTGTAATACAATTTAACAAACCTCTTGGTTCTCCCTGTGCGGAAGCATTCTTTTTTAACCTTTCCTTGTCTATGTCTTTAGGTATATGTAGGCATTCCCTATCTGTAAGTCCTTCAGAGCAACCAAATCAGATTTTTGTCAGTTGTTCCAAAGTATTCAGAAAACAGAGAGAGAGAGAGAGAGAGGTAAACAAAAGGAAGCAAAAAGAAAAATTACCACTTCTCATGTCAGTGCTAGAAATTGTAGGGAGGACAGCATATGTACAGGCACAGAAAGACTTACTCTTTATTGTCCACAATTCATTTTGGAATGTTATTTAATGCCTTTCATGATGCAAGAATTTTTGACCTACATTCCAAATGGCACAAAAATATAAAACAGGTGTCAAAACTAAAAATGGGAATTCTAGTAAAGTAAGTAGTTTAATATGCCTTCAAATTCACTAATATTTTCTTTTGCTGTATCTAATATGCTTCTCTCAAGTGCTCTTTATTGCAATAAGAAAAAAATGGATTGTTTTTTAAAAATGTATACCTTCGTCAAAATATTTTTCTTGTGGACACAAAAAATAAAATGTAATGGAATACAATTTAACTTTTACAATACTTTTTACATTTAAATTAAATTTCTTCAATATCCAGTATTAAATGCTTTTGCTTTCAATTACTACATGGCCATTTTTTCAACAAAAAATTAGTGTAAATTGATCCCTCAACATTCCAGTACTAATATCAGCATACATGCTTTACTTATATTATCTAGTGGATTGTGGTATCTCTATCCAAAAGTAGGCAAGACAGAAACTTGGAAAAGTAAGAATAATAGTATTTTTTTAATTGCTCAATTTTTAATGGAATCCTGATATATCTCTGCAATCTCATTTTGAATGATCAGCATTGGCCTTCAAATAACTCTTGGCGCTAGATAATATTAAGCACAAAGCCAAAACACATAATAAAATTTACATGGAAAAAAATCCCTTTGCCAATCATACTACATGTATTTAAGTAGTTAATTTTCCCAAGATTAATTGCTTTTCCAAATAACTCACCTGTGTGTAGTAAAGGGATGTTTCACTGGGGATAAATATAACTCATAAAATAGTACTAACAACTTCACCTTCAATGTCTTTGCTTTGATTAAACAAACTATGCTATGCCTATTATTCTGGAACTGCAATGCTGAACATGATCAAATGGAAGTGACACTTTGGTATCCAAGGAAGACATACTTACTTAAAGTACAGTCTGTGGCAGGCACTGAGCCAGGAATGGTGATAGCCAATATAGCTAAGGCTGTCTCTTCACTTAATTTTGCCTCAACACTGTGTGGCTGTTACCTGTTCTCCACACCCAGCTTTCTCAGTGGCCTGTATACGATTTGGATAGCCTGAAACCCTTCTGAAATGGCATGGTGTGTAACATTACCTAGCCTTACATATTCTATATTGCTAAAGTTCTGAAATTATAAATGGTATGGTTCCTCTCAGTTTCAGAGGCATGCTCAATACCAAGAAATCCCACTGCTTATTATGCCTGCTACCTGCCAGCATCTGAGGATGTGCTAAATGCCTGCCTTTAGTTACAATCAGTATGTTCCCCAGAGGATTCTGGCCATCCAGCAGGGCTTGCAGACAGCGTACCTGTTTGTGTTTCAAGAAAAATGAATTACTGAATATTCTATTGGGAAAAACATCCACATCTAAAGTCATTTAAGGCCTAAGCAAACACAATGCCAACAAAAATACTGGAAATTCCTACAACCTTCCAAACATTGACTGTAATTTTAGGTAAACTAATGAGTAGTAACATTATTATATTGTAATATAATTATAATATAATATACTCCAGTTTGGACAAAACTCTAGAAGATGTGTCTAACCTAAAGGTTTAAGAATTATATATATTTATTTCTGAAGAATAGCTGAGTTTCAAAAATACAAGGATACTAGCCATATCTTTTAGTTCCTATTTTCCTCTATCCAAATATAGCACTATTTTTTTAATAAAAAAAATATGCACCTCATGTTTGTGCTCAGTGTCCTGAGAAAACACTCTTTTGGTCTAAGCATATGCTGTTAAAAATTTTGGGGAGACAGAAATGAAAATGCCTACCCAGGAGTAGGGTACCCAAGCAGGTATCTTCTAGATTGAAACAGATGGTTGTTATTATCTTTACAATTTTTATTCATGGATTACATTCTTGAAAATGTTAGGTCTGATTTCATCTTCAAGAATACAAGCTCTTGAGAATTAAGCCTGTTTTATAAAGATCACTGGCCGGATTTCAATTCAGTAAAAATAACTTATATTTAGATACAGAACTTTTCAGTTTATTATATATACTCATGGACTTTATCATTTAATTTTCAGAGTAACTCCTTAAAGTTTCTTATCTGCAGATGCAGAAAGTGGAATTAGAAAAATGATGTGACCAATGTTGCCACTACGGAATATAGTGTAGGAGTTACATCTACATTTTTTGGTACTAGGATTTTCATTTATACATAGATGTAAAATATAATTAAAATAATAGAAGTGATTTCTGACAAACATGATGAGATTGTTAATCTAGAAACAAGTCATTATTACTCGAATAAGATGGCTGTGAGATATTCACAGCAAATGAATAAAAGAGAATGATTTTTTATCGATTATGTTGTTTGAATATTCATTTTGCTACTTGGTGAACGTTTGAGTCTATATCTAATACATTTGAAATGGAAAAACATCACATATCCCCAAGTAAATAACATCTTTGAGCCCAAAGGGAAAAGTCCATATGTGAACAAGTCAACTAAGCAAAATATAATGAAGCAAAATATTAAGCAAAATAGGGAATACATAAACAAAATGATTCCGTATTTCTATTTATCCATCCTTGAGGCTGAAGTTGACAATGGAATTATGGTCATCATCTTTTGAAGAGATAGTTTTACCTTCTCACATTCTGAATTTGAATGTGTTTAGAGGCCATGAGAAATTAGGCAATATGGGATTAAATGATAATTTCCTGCATTAGGCTTTACTGGAGAATGTTTCATAGCATTACAGGAAAAAAAAAAAGGTTATTTTGATGCACTTAAGGAAGATAGGATTCTTCATAAAATTGGATTAAATTTCTCTTTGTTCAGAGATGAAAGCTGATTCCATAGAGAAAACGCAACTACAAACCATAGCAGAGATACAGACTGTAAAGTTTAGGTTAAAGAGAAAGGATTTAAACATGGCCAACATTAAAATTTGCAAAGCCTATTGAGCTAGAATTATATTTTTTTATTGAAGTTCTGCTAGCTCTAGTAAGAAAGACAGGGAAATTCTGTTTGTCTCTCTTTGAACTATTCAGTGCTATTAGGTCAATAAGGCCCTTTGAATGGACAGTTCAGTCATATAACTCAGTTCTGTGTGGTTTGGATGATGGTTTAGGTTTTCTCATACCAGGACCAGCAAAAAATAATAAGCACTCATTACATAATGTAAATCACAGACTGATTCATCAACCCCTGGCAAAGACACCATTTATTAAATTAAACTGCATTTTGCTATAACAAGAAAAGAACGTATTCTTGAACTAGGAAGCCAATTAAGCCACACTCATTTTCAGTTTTCTCATTATAGTATCTTTTCAGAGACATTGGGTTCCATTTTATTTATGATAATGTGTTTATCATCTTCCAGCATCTATAATAATAGGTGATTCTATGGTGAAAACTGGTGTGGAGGTTGGGATGACATTAAGAAGTTAAAGATCTTGGCTGGGCACGGTGGCTCACGCCTGTAATCCCAGCACTTTGGGAGGCCAAGGCGGGCGAATCACAAGGTCAGGAGATCGAGACCATCCTGGCTAACACGCTGAAACCCGGTCTCCACTAAAAATACAAAAAATTAGCCGGGCGCGGTGGCAGGTGTCTGTAGTCCCAGCTACTCAGGAGGCTTAGGCAGGAGAATGGCGTGAACCCAGGAGGTGGAGCTTGCAGTGAGCCAAAATCGTGCCACTGCACTCCAGCCTGGGAAACAGAGGGAGACTCTGTCTCAAGAAAAAAAAACAAAAAACAAAAAACAAAAAAAAACAGAAGTTAAAGATCTCAATAAAGAGACTAGGTCATGTTTATGGATTGGAAAACCTTATATTATGAAATGCAGATTCTGTTAAAATTAATCCAGAAATTATGTGTGATGCTCATCATGATTCTAACAGGGTGTGTGTATGTCTTTGTCTTTGTGAAATTGGCACATTTTCAGAAAGTTATATCGAAATGCCATCAGGCCAAATAACCTTGAAGAGCAAAGTGGAAGGAGTTGGATCAGGTATCAGGTTATTCTATCTACAGCATTTAGTACTGGATAGTATTGGTATAGACAGAGAAAAATAGAAGGGAATGGAATGCTGAGTCTAGAAGCAAATTCAGCCCTACATGGGCAGTAAGTGAACTGTGACAACGTTTGTCCTGAAGAGCAACAGGGAATAAAAAACTTTTCAATAAATTGTGATAGGGCAATTGAATAGCCATATATCTAATAAACTGTGATCAGGCAATAGACAAACAATCCTATTTGCTATCTTATACTGTTTATAAACTACTATAAAAATAAATGTGAGTGTAAAACAAAGCTTTTAGAAAATGATATGGAAGAATAACTTCATGACTTTGAAAGAATTTCTAGAATTTTTAGGGAAATTATTTCCAAACATAGCATAAACAATTTAACCATAAAGAAAATTATTACATTTGAGAAAATTCAAATTAAAACTTCTCGTTATTAAAACAACCAAGAAGGGCCAGGTGCTGTGGCTCACGCCTGTAATCCCAGCACTTCGGGAGGCTGAGGGGGGGCAGATCATTTGAGGTCAGGAGTTCGAGACCAACCTGGCCAACATGGTGAAACCCCGTCTCTACTAAAAACACAAAAAATCAGCTGGGCGTGGTGTCCTGCGTCTGTAATCCCAGCCACTCGGGAGGCTGAGGCAGGAGAATCGCTGGAACCTGGGAGGCAGAGGTTGCACTGAGCCGAGATCACGCCACTGCACTCCAGTCTGGGTGACAGAGCGAGACTCCATCTTAAACAACCAACCAAACAAAAAAAAACAAGAGGAGAGTGTAATGGCAAATCATCATGGAAGAAGATAGCTGTACCACATTTAACAAATAGAGGGAACAGGTCTGGAATGGAAAGAATATCTACAAACCAACAAAGAGAAGGCTGAAAACCTAAAGGAAAATAAGCTTTAGGGTTGAAGACGGATGGTACAAAAGAAGAATTACATATGTGCAATAAAATTGTGAGGAAGTGCTTCACCTGATAAGAAGACAAGGAAATAAAAATTACGTCTAAAATGAGACACCATTCCTCATCCCATATCATAGCTGAATTGACAGTACCACATATCAGTGAAGACATGAGGCAAAACAGAACCATCATCTATACCGGTGATTCTGGGAGTTAGTACAATTACTTTAAAATAATTCAGGTCTATGAACCAATGTTTATGCTTAGAGCTATACTCTGTAGAAATGTGTCTTTACATGTACCAAAAATAAAGAAATGTGTGTATCACCCATATTCCTAATATAAACCAAAAAAGGACATTAATAATAGATGGGATATAATATTATAATTAAGATACTTATAATAATGTTTTATATTATAGTAATATAATTAATAGTAGAAGAGACAAGTGGTACTATATTTGTATGATGCAATACTGTGTAACAATAAAAATGCATACAATTGCTGCATACTACAACATGGATGAATCCCAAACATAAACATAATACTCAATGAAACATAATGCTCAATGAAAGGAGACAGACAAAAAAGAATACAATGTGCATGATTCCACTTATAAGGTGTTTTAAAACTAACAAAGATCAAAGTAAATTACAGTGTTAAAAGTAAGAGCAGAATTTGCCTAGAGGGAGGGGTAGGGATCTGAAGAGAACACAAAGTGGGGACTTTTTCAAGTCCTTACCATGTTCTAGTTCGTGACCTAAGTGGCAGTTACACAACTTTATATTTTGTGGCAATTAATTTGACTACATTTTAGTTCATTGTACTTTTTGTTATGTGTTATATATTTTTTTTTTGCTTTTAAAAATTTAGTTCTGTAGGATTTGCCGAAATAAATATTTATAAAATTCTCGTTCTACTATATTAGATGACTATAATATGGTAGGTTTCTTTGTGCCTTATGAATATGCTTTTGTTCTGCATAAATAGATTACCTTGCATTGTAGCAACTAGAATATGTCCACCTTGCCCTTAAGTCTTAGCTATAACCTGGGCCAGAGAGAACATCGTTGCAACCAGACCTTGAACCCTGTTGGAGTTCTGGTAGAGATAACTGATCTAACACTTTTCCTATAGGGAAAAGTGAGAACGTGGAGATCAGCCTTCAAATAGACCAGAAAACATTAGACTACATAGGACATATAAACCACATCAATATCTAGAGCTCAGGGATGTGAAGATTTTCTTCCTTGTCCTCAAAAAACAAAGAAAGATCTAAAGGAGAATAAATGGAATTCTTATCTCTTGCCCCTAAGTCTGTAAATGTAATAAAACATTTGTGATTAAAAAGCCTTCAAGTGCCACAACCCAAAGAGGGAACTATGTCCATAATTCAGCCTAAATAGTAATGCATTTGTCTAAGATCAAGCCTCTAGTAGGAGGTAGAGCCCATCAGTCTCACGTGGAACCTAGATTCTTCACCACAGAGCTCAGTGTCTCTCTTGCAATCAGAGACCTAAAATGCCTTATTGTACCAGAAACTGTAGAACAAGTTGAGAATTTTATGCATGATAAAAGTTAAATATATACCAGTGGCCCAGATATATATGATCTTACTGCCTGATTTATAACTTCAAATGAGCTAAATTGTATAAAAATGATAACTCCAATAAAAATTGATTTTAAGTTGTTTACAGAGAAACAACATGAGTTAAGTACCTAATGTTGTAACTAAAAAAAAGTATCTAATAGTTTTGAATGTTTACTATATTCCAGGCATTATTTTGAGCACTTTACAAGAATCAACTTTAAATTTTACCACAATTCTGTGGGTAAAGTGCTATTATTTTCCCCATTTTGCAACCAGGGAACAGAACAGAAGCACTTAGATCTTGTTTAAGTTACAAACGTCTTGCTGCCTGTAAGTGTTAGAAGCATATTTCAATCTCAGCCCCAAAGTTAACTCTTACTTTTTTACCTTTTTTAAAGTTTGGTCTAGAAGGACTATCTTAAGATTTCAGAAGATAGCCAGTCAATAATAAAAAACAATTTAAAAAAAATTCAAAATTGATGAGGAAATTGCAAAGTCAGTCAAGTCATTTAAGAGAAGATAATTTTTCAGGTAAAAACATTGTCAAATAAACAAGCAAACAAACACATGAATAAATGCATAAATCTGAAGTTCCACTGGAATTAAAATAAATTTCAAAAGACACAGAGTAGCCTCATTTTTGTTGTTGTTTTAATTATAAGGAAGAGAGTTGCTAAAATGGGGATCAGGGTTGATGCCAGACAAAATTCTATAACAGATGGTAACAAAGGACTTTACTGTAATTAACAATGCAAGTAGTGAGCTGAGGCAGGCTAAGTACCCTGTTCTGTTGCTCTGGTGATCTCAGTGAAATCCTACAGGCAGGGTCCTATGCATCAGAATTTAGGCAAGACAAAGCAACTCACTATATTTTTTGGAATAGATAAGACAATGTAGGCTTGATGATAGATCATTAGGTTAGTCGATCTGATTAAAAGACTGTGCTCGAAATTTAATTAAGAATCATTAACAATTGATAATTCTCACTTAAAGGTGTATGATTCTTTCTTTGTTATATCTCAGTATGCAACAGGCACTCTATAAAGATTGGCAGGGTTTTGAATGAATATAAGGAAAATCTACGATGGCCCAACACAGGCTTCTTTGATGACTTCAACAGCTTATATTTTTGTAGCTTAGGTGATGCATTAGTAATGTGTCACGCACAATTATGATTAAACAAAACGAGGGGGGTAAGTGCATATGTTAGATGCTATAACAAAAAATGTTCTTTTCAGGGCTAGCTCATTTGATAAAGTTTTCTCTTCCTTAAGGTATACATGCATATTCACTTGAAGTTTTCCTCTTCGAGGAGTGGCCTTTTCTTACTTGTATTGCTCTGAACCCACCACTAATAGCTGGGCAACATTTTGGCAATACAGTCAAAGTGGCATATACTGTTCAGAGAGTCAGTAAAACATCTCAACTTTAGGCAGTTCCCTGGTTTCTGTGTAAACAACATACTGACTATACAATTGCTTTTGGGATTTATGTCAACTTTTGTCCCCTTTATTTAAATTGGCTTACTTTCTCTGCACATCTCTGAGTGCTCTTGGACTTCGTACTGTATCAAGTGTCACATGATATATTATTGTCACAGACATCCTGATCATTTTCTTATTTTCTAGCTTAAAGCTAAGGTGACTGGATAGCTGAGGTTCTGCACGACAACTGACACTTACATAACACGAATGAAGACTTACCACTAGACATATGAGATACTTTGAGGTGCAATAAATGAGAAAGGAATCGGTCTTTCACTTATAAAAAAGAGTTTTTCATTTTCATGAAAAAACTGTTCAGGGTAGATATTGAAAAAAGCCTGAAACAGCCTTAATGTGTGTGTGTGAGTGCGCGCGCACACACAGACACACACATTCAACCTGAAACTTACTAGAATTACATGACAATTGATCTGACAAAACGTGTTCCCATTGACACTTTGATAAGTTTGAATGAAATTATCATTCTGTTGTCTTATTACTTCATGTGAGCTCATACAAAATTTTTAATATTCTCCCTTTCAAATCAGCATTCTGAAATCGTCACGGAAGAAACCAAAAAAAAGAACCATAATTCAGGGCTGATTTCCAGAGGAAAAAAAAAGGTATACATAGTTTCAACTTATGATAGTAAACATAACATGTGATACATTTTAAAGTGTAGAATTGCAGTTTGCTCATTTGAATTAAAATTAAAAGAAGGATTTGAGACCTGAAAAGGCTGAGGAAGGGAGGTTGAAGATAATTCAGAGGTAGAAATAAAAGCATCCAACAGAGCTGTGTTCTTTAGCAAAAACTGTTCACTTCAAATATATGTTTTAGCTCAAACTGCAAAGAACAAAGGTACATGAACAACACGTGTCTGTCTCAGAGAGAGTGCAAATAATCAACGCCAGTTATTTTATGGAAAATTTTGAAATTTACTAAGAGAAATGACACACAATTTACTAAGAATGACACATTCGTTTAAAATGGATTAATATCAGGGGGCCCCAAGATGGCCAAATAGGAAGAGCTCCAGTCTCCAGCTCCCAGCGTGAGTGACACAGAAGATGGGTGATTTCTGCATTTTCAACTGAGGTACTGGGTTCATCTCATTGGGGCGTGTCAGACAGTTGGAGCTGGTCCACTGGTGAAGCCCGACCAGCGAGAGGTGAAGCAGAGCGAGGCATCACCTCACCTGGGAAGTGCAAGGGGGAAGGGAATTCCTTTTCCTTGCCAAAGGAAATTGACACACACAACACCTGGAAAATCGGGTAACTCCCACCCTAATACTGCGCTTTACCAAGGGTCTTAGCAAACGGCACAGCAGGAGATTATATACCACACCTGGCCCAGAGGGTCCCATGCCCACGGAGACTCCCTCATTGCTAGTACAGCAGTCTGAGATCTAACTGCAAGGTGGCAGCAAGGCTGGGGGAAAGGTGTCCACCATTGCTGAGGCTTAAGTAGGTAAACAAAGCTGTGAGGAAGCTTGAATTGGATGGAGCCCACCATAGCTTAAGGAGGCCAGCTTGCCTCTGTAGATGCCTCCTCTGGGGACAGGGTATAGCTAAACAAAAAGCAGCAGAAACCTCGGCAGATGTAAATGCCCCAGTCTGACAGCTTTGAAGAGAGCAGTGGATCTCCCAGCATGGAGGTTGAGATCTGAGAAAGGACAGACTGCCTGCTCAAGTGGGTCCCTGACCCCTGAGTAGCCTAACTGGGAGACATCCCCCACCAGGTGCAGACCAACACCTCACACCTCACAACGGCAGGGTACACCCCTGAGATGAAGCTTCCAGAGCAAGAATCAGATAGCAACATTTGCCGTTCAGCAATATTCTGTCTTCTGCAGCCTCTGCTGCTGATACCCAAGCAAACAGGGTCTGGAGTGGACCTCAAGCAAACTCCAACAGACCTACAGCTGAGGGTCCTGACTGTTAGAAGGAAAACTAACAAACAGAAAGGACACCCACACCCAAATCCCATCAGTATGTCACCATCATCAAAGATCAAAGTCAGATAAAACCACAAAGATGGGGAAAAAGCAGTGCAGAAAAGCTGGAAATTCAAAATATCAGAGCGCATCTCCCCCTTCAAAGGAACGCAGCTCATCACCAGCAACGGAACAAAGCTGGACAAAGAATGACTTTGACCAGTTGAGAGAAGAAGGCTTCAGTCAATCAAACTTCTCAGAGCTAAAGGAGGAACTATGTAACCAGTGCAAAGAAACTAAAAACCTTGAAAAAAGAATGGATGAATGGATAACTAGAATAATCAATGCAGAGAAGACCTTAAAAGAACTGAAAGAAATGAAAACCATAACACGAGAACTACGTGACAAATTCACAAGCTTCTGTAACCGACTCAATCAACTGGAAAAAAGAGTATCAGTGATTGAAGATCAAATGAATGAAATGAAGCGAGAAGAGAAGTGTAGAGAAAAAAGACGAAAAAGAAATGAACAAAGCCTGCAAGAAATATGGGATTATGTGAAAAGACCAAATCTACATCTGATTGGTGTGCCTAAAAGTGACAGGGATAATGGAACCAAGTTGGAAAACAATCTGCAGGATATTATCCAGGAGAACTTCCCCAACCTAGTAAGGGCAAGCCAACATTCAAATTCAGGAAATACAGAGAACACCACAAAGATACTCCTTGAGAAGAGTGACTCTAAGACACATAATTGTCAGATTCACCAAAGTTGAATGAAGGAAAAACTGTTAAGGGCAGCCAGAGAGAAAGGTCGGATTACACACAAAGGGAAGTACTTCAGAGTAACAGCAGATCTCCCTGCAGAAACTCTCCAAGAGAGAAGAGAGTGGGGGCCAATATTCAACATTCTTAAACAAAAGAATTTTCAACCTAGAATTTCATATCCAGCCAAACTAAGTTTCATAAGTGAAGGAGAAATAAAATCCTTTACAGACAAGCAAATGCTTAGAGATTTTGTCACCACCAGGCCTGCCCTACAAGAGATCCTGAAGGAAGCACTAAACATGGAGAGAAACAACAGGTACCAGCCATTGCAAATACATGTCAAAATGTAAAGTCCATCGATGCTAGGAAGAAACTGCATCAAATAGTGAGCAAAATAACCAGCTAATATCATAATGACAGGATCAAGTTCACACTTAACAATATTAACCTTGAATGTAAATGGACTAAATGGTCCAATTAAAAGACACAGACTGGCAAATTGGATAAACAGTCAAGACCCATCAGTTTGCTGTATTCAGGAGACCCATCTCACATGCAGAGACACACATAGGCTCAAAACAAAGGCATGGAGGAAGATCTACCAAGCTACCAAGCAAATGGAAAACAAAAAAAGCAGGGGTTGCAATCCTAGTCTCTGATACAACAGACTTTAAACCATCAAAGATCAAAAGAGACAAAGAAGGCCATTACATAATGGTAAAGGGATCAATTCATCAGGAAGAGCCAAGTATCCTAAATATATATGCACCCAATATAGGAGCACCCAGATTCATAAAGCAAGACCTTAGAGACTTACAAAGAGACTTAGACTCCCACACAATAATAATGGGAGACTTTAACACCCCACTGTAAACATTAGACAGATCAACGAGACAGAAAGTTAACAAGGATATCCAGGAATTGAACTCAACTCTGCACCAAGCAGACCTAATAGACATCTACAGAACTTTCCACCCCAAATCAACAGAATATACATTCTTCTCAGCACCACATTGCACTTATTCCAAAATTGACCACATAGTTGGAAGTAAAGCACTCCTCAGCAAATGTAAAAGAACAGAAATTATAACAAACTGTCTCTCAGACCACAGTGCAATCAAACTAGAACTCAGGACTAAGAAACTCAATCAAAACTGCTCAACTACATGGAAACTGAACAACCTGCTCCTGAATGACTACTGGGTACATAACGAAATGAAGGCAGAAATAAAGATGTTCTTTGAAACCAATGAGAACAAAGATACAACATGCCAGAATCTCTGGGATACATTTGAAGCAGTGTGTAGAGGGAAATTTATTTATTTTTTAACTTTTTAAACTTTTTTTCTGTTTTTTTTTTTTAATTATACTTTAAGTTCTAGGGTGCATGTGCACAACATGCAGGTTTGTTACATATGTATACATGTGCCATGTTGGTGTGCTGCACCCATTAACTCATCATTTACATTAGGTATACCTCCTAATGCTATTCCTCCTCCCTCCCGCCTCCCCACAATAGGACCCGGTATGTGATGTTCCCCTTCCTGTGTCCAAGTGATCTCATTGTTCAATTTCCACCTATGAGTGAGAACATGCAGTATTCGGTTTTCTGTTCTTGCAATAGTTTGCTAAGAATGATGGTTTCCAGCTGAACTGGCACAAGACAGGGATGCCCTCTCTCACCACTCCTATTCAACATAGTGTTGGAAGTTCTGGCTAGGGCAATCAGGCAAGAGAAAGAAATCAAGGGTATTCAATTAGGAAAAGAAGAAGTCAAATTGTCCCTCTTTGCAGATGACATGATTGTATATTTAGAAAATCCCATTGCCTCAGCCCAAAATCTCCTTAAACTGATAAGCAACTTCAGCAAAGTCTCAGGATACAAAATCAATGTGCAAAAATCACAAGCATTCTTATACACCAGTAACAGACAAACAGAAAGCCAAATCATGAATGAACTCCCATTCACAATAGCTTCAAAGAGAATAAAATACCTAGGAATCCAACTTACAAGGGATGTAAAGGGCCTATTCAAGGAGAACTACAAACCACTGCTCAGTGAAATAAAAGAGGACACAAACAAATGGAAGAACATACCATGCTCATAGATAGGAAGAATCAATATTGTGAAAATGGCCATACTTCCCAAGGTAATTTATAGATTCAATGCCATCCCCATTAAGCTACCAATGACTTTCTTCATAGAATTGGAAAAAACCGCTTAAAGTTCATATGCAACCAAAAAAGAGCCCACATTGCCAAGACAATCCTAAGTCAAAAGAACAAAGCTGGAGGCATCACGCTACCTGACTTCAAACTATACTACAAGGCTACAGTAACCAAAACAGTATGGTACTGGTACCAAAACAGAGATATAGACCGATGGAACAGAACAGAGCCCTCACAAATAATACCACACATCTACAGCCATCTGATCTTTGACAAATCTGATAAAAACAAGAAACGGGGAAAGGATTCCCTATTTAATAAATGGTGCTGGGAAAACTGACTAGCCATAAGGAGAAAGCTGAAACTGGATCCCTGCCTTACACCTTATACAAAAATTAATTCAAGATGGATTAGAGACTTAAATGTTGGACCTAAAACCATAAAAACCCTAGAAGAAAACCTAGGTAATACCATTCAGGACATAGGCATGGGCAAGGACTTCATGTCTAAAACACCAAAAGCAATGGCAACAAAAACCAAAATTGACAAATGGGATCTAATTAAACGAAAGAGCTTCTGCACAGCAAAAGAAACTACCATCAGAGTAAACAGGCAACCTACAGAATGGGACAAAATTTTTGCAATCTACTCATCTGACAAAGGGCTAATATCCAGAACCTATAAAGAACTCAATCAAATTTACAAGAAAAAAACAACCCCATCAAAAAGTGGGCAAAGGATATGAACAGACATTTCTCAAAAGAAGACATGCATACAGCCAACAGACACATGAAAATATCATCATCACTCACCATCAGAGAAATGCAAATCAAAACCACAATGAGATACCATCTCACACCAGTCGGAATGGCAATCATTAAAAAATCAGGAAACAACAGGTGCTGGAGAGGATGTGGAGAAATAGGAACACTTTTACACCGTTGGTGGGACTGTAAACTAGTTCAACCATTGTAGAAAACAGTGTGGTGATTCCTCAAGGATCTAGAACTAGAAATACCATTTGACCCAGCCATTCCACTACTGGGGATATACCCAGAGGATTATAAGTCATGCTGCTCTAAAGACACATGCATACGTATGTTTATTGTGGCACTATTCACAATAGCAAAGACTTGGAATCAACCCAAATGTCCATCAGTGACAGACTGGATTAAGAAAATGTGGCACATATACACCATGGAATACTATGCAGCCATCAAAAAGGATGAGTTCGTGTCCTTTGTTGGGACATGGATGCAGCTGGAAACCATCATTCTCAACAAACTATCACAAGAACAGAAAACCAAACACCGCATGTTCTCACTCATAGGTGGGAATTGAACAATGAGATGAGATCACTTGGACACAGGAAGGGGATCATCACACACTGGGTCCTATTGTGGGGAGGGGGGAGGGATAGCATTAGAGATATACTTAATGTAAATGACGAGTTAATGGGTGCAGCACACCAACATGGCACATGTATACATATGTAACAAACCTGCACGTTGTGCACATGTACCCTAGAACTTAAAGTATAACAATAATAAAAAAATGGATTAATATCAGTTAACTCTGTTCCTTTGTGTTACAACTATCTTAATTTTTTCCTGCAAGTGGAGATAACTTTTCCTTTTCATGTGACCATGAAAGAGACAGTTCCCTAGAACTACAATCAGGAGTCTTGTGTTTTGCAAATATTACTGTATTGACCATTGAACAAGCAATGGCATGTTTATTGAGGTTTATATATACATAATTGCACTGAATTTTCCTAAAACGTAAATAGCTTTAGCCAGGCACAGTGGCTCATACCTGTAATCCCAGAACTTTGGGAGGCTGAGGTGGGGAGATCATGAGGTCAGGTGTTCAAAACCAGCCTGGCCAACACAGTGAAACTCCATCTCTACCAAAAATACAAAAATTAGCCGGGCATGGTGGCTGATGCCTGCAGTTCCAGCTACTTGAAAGGCTGAGGCAGGAGAATCACTTGAACCTGGAAGGCAAAGGTTGCAGTGAGCCAAGATTGCACCACTGCACTCCACCCTGGATGACAGAGCGAGACTCCATCTCAAAGATAAAGCAGATAGCTTTATACACATGTTTAAAGACTAAATTTCTATTTTTTTCATAATAAACTGATTATCTCTTTGAAGAATGGTTATGATTTCCACTGGCTACTGGTAGAATAATAACTATAACCCTTAGACCCATCATGGTGGCTTGCGCCTACAATCCCAGTATTTTCGGAGGCTAAGGTGGGAAGATGGATTGAGGCCAGGAGCTGGAGATCAGCCTGAGCCATAGAGCAAGATCCTCTCTCTAGAAAAAGCTTTAAAAAATTAGCCAGGGATAGTGTTGTGCACCTATAGTCCCTGCTACTCGGGAGACTGAAGCAGGAGGATCACTTGAGCCCAGGAGTTCAAGGTTGCAGTAATCTATGACCACTACTACACACACCAGCCTGAGCAACAGAGCAAGGCCCTGTCTCAAAATATAAAAATTAAAAACTAAAAAGAAATCTAGTCCTTAGATTTTATCCTAACATGTACCATACAATTATATATACATGTGTGTATGCCATAAACACATTAACTGCATGTGTGGATATAAATAAAAAATACATTTTTAATTTGGAAATACAAAGCATATTTCCAAACCACACACCAATGTTTATAAAAAGTTAGCATGATTTTGCAGGAAACCTAAGATGCAGAGAAATTAACTATCTTGTTAACTATCCTGTGTTCCAGTCACAGAGCATGAAGACAAAGAAAAGAATTCATGAACCAGCTCTAATCAGAAAGAACATTTTATCCAGCTCATTTGTATTTTTATTTACAGTATGTTTCCTATTAAAAATGTTTACAGTATAACTCTTTTTGGAATTCAAAAAAAGCCTATAAACACACACACCAGTTCTACAAGTTGATGTTTAAGGGAAAATTGTGTGTGTGTGTGTGTGTGTGTGTGTATGTATGTATGTAGAGAGAAAAAAAAATTCTTCCTTTATTCCTTTTTCTTTTATTTCTGACTTTGCACTTTATGAAAATGTTAAAGCTAGTACCCACTCATTCAAACGAACCCATATGAAAGATATTACTAGTAAGTATGTATAACTACCATTCAGAAGGAAAATAAGATATATTTTAAATGCCATTTATTTATCATTTATTGAGCATTATGAAATATGCAAAGATAAATAAAACAGATTATGTCTCTACTAGCAAAGAAATTGCGATCTTTCTGGCAAGACAGAGTCATCAAACTGTAGAAATTCCTTTGTTTAGTCCTTTCACTTTAGAGATGAGGAAACTGCAAAACACAATTACAAGGAGGGCTGTGAAAGGTGGCACGTGAAATTTATAAACACAATGATTCTATGAGGTAAATAGCAAGTGGAAGCCATTGTGTGTGATCATCATAATTGTGTATTAGGCTGAGTTGCCACTGACTAATGTGTCCTCGGGCTGGTGCCATTGCTTTTACTATGAATGCACTCACAACTTAGGTGTGTGAAATTTGCCTTCCCAAAAGCACACTTTCCTCTACCATTTTTAATAACCATAGCTCTACAGTGAATGAGAATCCCATAATTTTGGTAAACACAATTCTTATTAAGTAAGCTTCACTTGGGGGAGATCTAAGTAATTCACGAATACCACTTGATAAGTGAGAGGTTTGAAATTTAAATCATGCATTTATTTGCAATAGCTGTATCTATGCCTCTTCTTTTATTTCGTTCAAACATTTACCCCTAGTGGAAACATTTGAGTTGCTTATCTGTAAGGAAAATGCCTCCTGGTGACAGTTCTGTGAATGTGCGAGCAGTGTACAAGCCCCCTTTTCTCTGCACAGCATTGTGCATGATACACTGTGCACAGCATCAACTCATCAGTGCTTGCTGACTGAGTCATCGTTCTCTAAAACTCAGTACAAAATAAGATACAAAAATATATTTTTAAACGTGTTAAACATATTAGAAATTAATTGTAAGAACAATATCACTAGGTAATACAAATCTTCAAGGGAAAAAAGAAATCCAGTCTCCTACTTTACATGCCTTTGTCTTGGTGTTACCATTTCCTGAATGCTTACTAGGTTCCAGGCACCACGCGGCCATTTTTACATATACACAACTCTCAGTCCTCACAACCACCCCTGTACCAATGAGAGAACTGAGGTTTAGAAAATACAATTAAATTATCTATTTGTCACATGGCCTGAGAATCTTTGGGTCGTTTCAAACCCAGATCACGGATACTTTAAAGACACAAGGTTGTCTCTCGTGACATTCTGCTCACTTTTGCTTGAGTTTAAGAATTGTGACTATTTTTGCAAGCAAAGAGTTTAACTTGTAGTCCCTCTGGTATAACTGTTGTGAAAACAGCTATAAAAAACAGACTTATTCCAGAACACTAAAAATCGCAATACCAAGATATTGTTATTTATATAGTTATAGCATAGATGGGAACTCTGAGGTTATCTTAATATCTCTGTGAGAAAAGAAATGCTGTTTGTTGCTGAGCTATTTTAAAATGACTATAGCTATGAGTATGAATCATGCAGGTTTTAACTTTATGTGTCACACAAAGAAAACAAAAAAGGTGAAGTTTCTTTTTAATTCTCTTCACTTATCCTCACATTTTCTTTGGCATCCATTTTTAATGCAATTCAATATATGCATTATTAAATTATAGTAGCAGCAATTGTATATTTAATATGTATACAAATATTATTTTAATAAAGTACACCAATAATATTTGTGTAGCATTCATAGTAATGATTGTGTATTGGCGATAATATAATTCTTACAAAGCAGTAATTGCATGCTATTATATGTTTGTAATCATTGCTGAAACACTTGCTTATTGAACCAGAACACTATGATTCAAAGTTCTAAGAGAATAAATGACATGCCTTTTATATTTACCTATTTCTAGTACCTAGCATATAACATTACTCACAGGCACTCGATTTGTATGTAATCCTTGAATGCAAGATTTTACACCAAAGCAATAACCATACATTCATTAAAAACACATCTCAATGTTTTAGCATGTGGTTGTACAGTTTTAAAGAGCCATTCATTTGTAAGTACGAGATTATTGTACATAAAACCTGGTATTGTCTTTTGCAGGTAGCATCGGTTCAATTTCTTCTTTTGATTACAACACTGCAGTGTAAGTCAAAGGCCATCCTATTCATCTTACATGTCTACAGTAATAGGAATCACACGGGATTTAGAAACAGAAGTCGAAAGAACATAGACTATATTTGAATTCATTTATATCATGTTTCTTTAACAAATGCTAACTTTTCTTTACACACGATAACGCTAAAATAACTCAGTAAAAAAAACCTAATTTCTAAAACTGCCTGGAAAAATTTCCCTTCTTACCCAGACAGGAAGGGGCGTGGCCATTGAGGCTCCACTCTAACAAGTTCCCAAATGAAGGATGTGGTTCAGTGGAGGGTAATGAGGAGTAAACAAGACACTTGACTGCATTTTTGCTTTTTGTTGTGTTTTGTATTTTTACTGTTACGTGAAATGAGAAAGTCACTGATTATTCTGGGTTTCTATTGTTCTATCTATACAATTAAAATAATAATACTTGCCCTGCCTGCCTCCCAGGATGACTGCAGATTTCAAACAAGATAATCAATGTGAGACTATTTCAAATCTAAAACACTCTAGAATTGAGGTTTTTGACCAAGTGCTAATCAAGCAAGGAAGGCGACCATCATTTCAGTATCATTAGAGTATTCCACATAACAAATTTCCAGATAACAGAGCCGAAAGCTTGACAGAAAATGGGTCTCTAAAATGAATTACTGTTTATGGGTCCAGGTTTATTTCCCCATAATACAAATCTTAAATTTCCATGAAAGCTAAGATCATGACCAATCAGAAATTGTGCTAGCTTGGCATACAGGAGGTTTGATTTGTCTTTCTTAGCAGCCTGATATCAGATGGCTGCTCTGCTACCAACAGCCTGCCTTTCACAGCACTGGTCTTCCAAATTGCTATTTCTAATCTGCTTTTGTCTGAGATCAGCTCATCTGGCAACTTAGAATCCTGTGTAGTTAATAGGTTTGAGTAAGTGTCTGAAGGCCTTTCTGAAAAGTCAAAAGAGGGTTTTGAATCAAAAATTTCATGCTTCGAAGCTCCCTGACTCCCATATACAGGGATCTTTAGAGAAAGCCAGAATTCCAACCCAGAACAATTCTGAATTTCCTCTCTGTGTCTCCTTGACTTTCTGACTTTCTCATATACAAGGATATTAATAACATTTCACACCACATGTTCATTTCATGTGTGGAAAACATGATGCCTCTGTAATCTTTATTTCAGAGAAAAAGCAATGTTTGATCTTGGATTGAAATGTGAAGGCTTCTGCCTCTCTTTCAAGTGCTAGCATAATAATGGCATTAAAAATATGTACCTAAAATCTTCTGAGACCTGGTTTGTATAGTATTATGAAGAATACTATATATGGTATTCCTCATATATATATTTATATATAAATACTATATATAGTATATTTTTATGTAATATATTTATATGTAATATATAATTACATGTAATTATTACATTACATGTAGTATATTTACTATAATAATTACTATATTATATATAGTATAATTATATATACTATATATAGTATAATTATATATAAGTAACTGTATATAATATATAATAACATATAAATATATAATCATATATATTATATTTATATACTATTATGAAATCTAGAAAGTGGCTAAGTGATTCCTACTGGTCACATAAAAAAGCAAAGCAATACATGGACTGACAATTCCCAAATTTCATTTAGCAATTACTGAGAAGTTACACTCAGTCTCGCTTTATTCATCTTCATTTGTCACAAACATAAATTAATCATAGGTTTTAATAGAAAAACAAACAAAGTGAACTAAATGCAAATAAAATAGCAACACTTCTCCAAGAAGTAACTTTAAAAGTAGTTCCTGTGAACTTTCAAATCTTTCTTAAAGAAATGAGAACATTGTCCAATCAGCCTGAGTTTTCTAGCAACAGTGAAATTCATAAAGGTCACCCTGACAGACAAACTAAAACAATATTCTTCTCACAGTCCTTGCTGTTAAGAGTAGCAGTCAAGCAGCATATTCATTTTCATTTTCATTATGTTTGTAAATAGTAGGAGAGGCAGGGAAGAAGCACGTGCAGGCCTCCTGCAGAGTCTCTGTGGGTGCCTGCAGAATTGCAGCCATCACCCTTGCAGGTTTCATTATTTTTCAGTAGAATTTTATTGACTGGGGGTAATACCTTATTAAAATTCTGTTAGTTTTAAAAGTTGTTTAAGGAAACATATTCCTTGCCATAACCTCTTCCTACCTGATTATCAGTTCATTTATGCCGTCCCGGCTAACATTTATTCTTAAGACAGTGTAAGTTTTCTGTAACCTTGATTGCTATCTAATTTGCTTACCAACTGACAATTAATCCCTGATATATTGCCCCTGGCTCAAAACTCCCACTGCTTAATGAAGCATTCAGCTACAGTCACCTTGTATCTATCTACACAAGAATCCATTGACAAAGCAGAGGCTTCCAAATTAGCTCTGGCTTAAACATGCTATAGAAATACCAATGTTTTTACTAGTGTATACCATGAAGGCTACGTCCATGTTTCAAATGGTTATTCTATGTTTTCATAGAGAATATAAAGGAAAATATTGCACTGAGAACATATGAAGAAAATATATTTAAGATCTGATGTTAAGGAACTTAAGTCTAGTGAGGAAGATTATACACGTCTAATTTCTGTTACACAAAGTAATGGTTGGGAAAACAATGTAAGAAAGGTACTCTTAAATTTGAAATAAGTGAGGTGCTCACTATAGGAGTCATGTCATGCTTGCTGGAGAGAGTAGAAGAAGGTCTGGGACTTAAAGAAACATATATGGTTGAACTATATGAAAATGTAAAGCTGGGAACAGGAAATAGCTACAAATAAATGCAGAAAAGTTTACAAATTAATTTTATCTAAAAGATTCATCTTAATCATAGTTTCTAGTAAGTTGCTGAAGTGTTTAAAAAGTGGAAAATAATAAAAAATGTATAGGCTAAGAATAAGTTTAATATATATGTATATGTGTATATATATATTTTAAAACTTCTTGACTACTAGTGTAGTACATTTCATCTTTAGAGTTGAGAAGTTGGCTGAGATCAGAGTCCTGGATGCCTATGACTACACTGAAAAGTGGCACTGTGTATTTTGGTTTTCATCTTTTTTGCATGTATCCCCCAAGAATTTTCAGAATGCCACTTTACCAACTTATCTTGAAGAAGTTATACTATGTGGTGTTTTTTTAGTCATTGCAAGCTGTGCTTCCCCTGTAGGGTTTATAACATATGTAGAAATAAAATATATGACAAAATAGCACAAAAGGCTGAAGGGATAAGAAAGTAAAGTAGTAGAAAGTTTCTTGGATTGTTTGGGAAGTAATAAAAGTGCTATCTTAAAATAGGCTAAACAAATCAAGAATGTATGTTGAAAACAAATTTAACTACAAAATGAATAAACATGCGTAACTGGAAAGTCAATTGTAAAGAACAAAATCAATTATAAAAATAATTAATGCAATAAAAGTCAAGAAATGATGAATAAGAAATGAAAGAGCAGATGAAACAAGTAAAAAACAAATAAAAAGATGATAGACTGTAAACCAAACAAAACAGTAGATTTAAAAAATGGAAGTGAACCAAATAATTAAAAGGCAAAGATTGTCACACTAGAAAAAAAAAAGTTGATTTTATTACATAGACAAACATCAGATATAAGAACATAAGACACATAAAAGTAAATGATGTCAAAACATATACTAAGCAAACATTAAGCGAGGAAAATTGCTATGTTAATACCAGTCAAATTAGACTTTAAGGCAAAAATATTATGAGAAATAAATTGGCCTCTTTACAATGATAAAAGGGGCAGTTTAACAAAAACATAAAGTAATCATAAATGTGCATACAATAAATAATATATCTTCAAAATATAAAAGAAAAAAGTCGAAAAAAGTAAATGTAAACTTAGACAAATGCATAATCATAGCTGAATAATTTACCATAACTTTCTAAATAGAAAAAATATAAAAAATATCACTAATGACAGAAGGTATATTCGTCAATTTGGCTTAATTTGTCATCTTTGAAACCGTGCAAATAAGTGCATGACACACATTATTTTAGGTGCACATTTGAACACTTACCAAGGTATATTATACTTTACACCATAAAGCAAATCTCAAAAATTCCAAATTATTAAAATTACAGAGAATATGTTCTCTGTTCAAAAAACAGTACTGCCAAGATAAATAAAAATGGCCAAATGTTAAATAATGTTTTGGCTTTTTAATGAAAAAGAAAATAAGGCTAAAAAACAACACTAAACTAACACTTTACAAAAGAAAATATTGAAATTACTAAGGTACACATTGGTTACCAGGGAAATACAAATTAAAACTACAGCTAGATACAACTATACACCACAAAAATAACTAGTATTAAAAGAAAGCTCCCTCATGAAAACAACTACGATGACTTAATCATAAATTCAATATTTACGTTACACATAGGGGTTGTCCACGTGATCGTGCTCTTTGTAGTACAACCCTAATTAGACCTTAGGATGATGTGCTCTACAATCAAGAGTACCACCTGCAGTGCAGATCAGGGACTATAGCCTGAAGTTCTACTCAATGCCATTGGCTGTCAGCAGGTTATCATCATGGCGGACAGGTGTAGCATGCCATCAGATGTGTTCATCTCCACGGTGTGCTCTTTTATTATTGAGCCAGATTGAACGACGATTATAGAAACAGATAAAACAATTTAGTCACACACTCAGTTTTTGAGTTTTCTACAATACCTGCCAATGCAGAATAATAATGGAATAGTAATAACAACAACAAAATGCAACCATCACTTCTCACTAATAGCTGCTAAAACAATGTTTACTTAACTTCACCATGGTGTGAGGATCACCGAAAACAACTCAGACTTTACTCAAGAGAAATGACTTTGAGAAATATGTTGTTCAGGTGGAGCACAAATCTAGAAATATAAAGTTGGACACTTACTTTCACTTCGGTGATTTTTTGACCACACTCATCCTCGCAGAGAGTGCTGATAAAGCCAAATTGGCAATCTACTGAATGTTTATGAAATTTATAACTGCAAATAAAGAGCAGAGTGTCTGATTTATCCTCAAGGAAAGATGAAAGACTGGTTGGGTACAAATACGTTGACCTCAGGACGTAGGTAGGGAGTTAAGGAATATTTCCCTCTATTCCAATTACAAATACGAAATGGCAGTCCCTCAGATCATCCATGACATCCCTAGACAGTAGGTAGTAACATGACTTTATCATAAGGTTGAAAATGTCACTCCCCATTTGGCCATTTGACCAAGCTACAAATGGCCTTATCAATATTCTATTCCAGAAGTACACATTGGAAAATGCTGCAATTTGACATCAAATCGAGTGTCTGGATTAAATTCTATTCTATTCTATTCTATTCTATTCTATTCTATTCTATTCTATTCTATTCTATTCATGAAATAGAATTCTATTCTATTTAATGAGCTTCCAAGTAATAGCAGGGTAGACCTGGAGAGACAACTGTGGATGTCCTGGAGTTTTAGTTCCTTCCTCTTTCAGGAAGTCAGCAAAGAGCTGGTTCAGCAAGTCTGAGTCAGTTCAATGAAAAAACACAACTCTGCAGTATCAGCCTCTGCTTTCTGAGATACTTACTTGACCAGGAAGCTCTTGCTACACTGTCACCTAGATGTTGTCAGGCCCCTTTTTCCTCCCTTGGGTCCTTTTTATGCTGCTCTTAGTCCAGCTGTACTAACCCAAGCATAACTCTTTCTATGGGATAATAAGAGCCTAGGGAATTATCACTCTACATTTGAAATTTTTCATTAATGAACTTATTTTATGTTAATACCATATTGTGCTAGTAGTATGTGTCTGTGAGTAAAGGTTACCCTGACTCAGAAGCTCTTCTCTTCCTTATGTTGCTGAAAAAATGAAAATCCAGGAACTCCAAAGGAACAATTCTCAAAACTACCTAGGACGGCAATTATCAAAGCCGCCTATGCCTGGCCTGCTAATACTAAATCTGGTGGACACTTTTCAGCTGTTCTTTGGTCTCTCTGAGGTATCTGGCACCATTTATCACTTTCTCCTTCTTCAAACCCACTTTTGTGTCACTAATAGTATCTAATTCTCCTTTGACTTCCTTCCCATTTTTATGCTTACTTATTTTAAGTCCCCTTGCCTAGATTTTCTTCTTTCATTCACTCTTTATATGTTAATGCTCTTCAGCTAACTGTGCAGCAACTCATTATATATACCTACCCTAATCCTTTTTGCTTTTGTTTCCCACTCAACAACATAGTTTTTTGATTATTTTGTTTCATTATACATACATCTACAATATTATTTTTCATCTCTATGTGGTATAGATGTTACATCATTTAATTAACTATTAGTGTAGCACTGAAAAACAGTTTTAATAGTCTTGCTATGTCAAATAATCCTGAACACCTCTCACACATTTGAATATATTTGTGGGATCATTCCCTAGAACTGGAATTAAAGAGAATGAACATTTTCTGTTGTTATGGATATTGTCACATTGTCCTTCAAGGGATGAAGTCAGTACAGTAGTCCCTTACAAGAGTCTCATTAATGACCTCTCTGCCACTGGCTGTGGCTCCCCTAATCCCATCTTCACATTGTTGCCAGTGTGATTGCTTACAACACAGGTCGGACCCTGTCATCTTCCTGCTTCCCTCTCCAGCTCTCTATGGGTTTTTGGATTACGTAACTCCTACTTCCCACGGCAAGTGAGGAACCGTCACAAACAGACCCCTGCCTCCCTTTCCAGTCTCACCTCTTGCCAACTTGCCCCCTTTACTGCCTAATATGTTCTGTTCCAGCCTCTCATCATTCCCCTTTTACTGAGATACTCTTATCCTTCAAATCCTTCATTATTCACTTTTGTGTTTTCAGCATCTGGCACAATTCATGGAACATAAAAAACAGTCCATAATATCTTCAATAAATAGATGGGTCGAGATTAAATGTCCCAACTATGAATTATTATTAACATCTTGGTTACATGTCTTTCACACCAATAACACCTTATTTTAATCATTTTGTCTTCTATACTAGTTTCATGGTGATAAGGATTATACCTAGCACAATGTCAAGTGTTTCCTGAATAAATAAATGTTTGAATGAAGTCAATTCCATCCTCATTTAAAGATAAGAACTCTTGAGGTCGAATTTTCTTCTCCAAAGAGCCAGTTTATCAACACATCACTGTGTAGTGCTAGCATGGATGTAGAATAGCTCAAATTTTCGTAAAATGCTGGTAATCACTTTACAAAACTGTTTGGCAGTATCTCCCAAACATGGACTTATGTGGTTCCACTACTAGGTATATGTCCAACAGAAAGGCATAAAGATAGTCACAAAAAGACACCAACAATAATGCTCTTAGCAGCACGATTCATAATAGACTCACACTGCAGACAATGCACATGTCCAAACAATATAAAATGGATTTCTAAAAATGTTGATATAGTCTTTCAATGAAATACTGAACAGAAGTGAAAAAGAATAAAACTAGAACTATACACATTAATATACATAAATCTACCAAATATAATTTTGGGTGAAAGACATCAAACACAGAAGTGTGCACACTCTATGTTCCCACTTACATAAAGGCGAGCTAATCTATAGTCTTAGAAATCAGTTTCTGATTGAAAGGGACATGATAGGAGATCCTGGAGTGTTGGTAATGTTTTAATTTTTGATCTGGGTGCTGGTTACTTGGATGGATATATTTAGTAAAAATTCAAGTAGCTATAAACTTATTTGTGCACTTTACTGTATGTTATAATTCAGTGAAAACCTTGATTCTTAAAAAGTAAAGAGCTAGACACCAAGGGATAGGTAGTTTGTGATTCTTTAAAGTTCACAAACAAACAAAATGAATCTATGGTGAAAGAAGTCAGACTGGTGTTGATTTTATGGGAAGTATTGACTGGAAGTTAGGAGAAAGTGGCTTCTGGGTAGTGGAAGTAATGTATCTTGACTTTGGTGGTTACATGAGTGTATACATTTGTAAAAAGTCATTGCATTGTAAAGTTGAGACTGTGCACTGTATTATTCTAACTTGAAACTCAATAAAAAGAAGTTGAATTACTATGGGGAATAGACAGAGAAAACAATGGTCTATCCTGTGTCTTTTCCAGTGACATACAGCAAATATAAGTGGCCTAGACACCCTATGTACTAATTCTTATTTTAGAACTTTTTCTAGGAGATATGCTATACTTTTAAAAGCATACTTTTATACTTTTAATGCACATTGTTTTCTCTGTCACAGTGTCGTATTTCTGTAGAAGATATGCACTAAAGATTGGAAGCTTTTTTTCCCTCCAATCACAGCTTTGCTCTTTAATAAATACGGGACTCTGGGCCTATAGTATTCTTTTGCTTCAGTTTCTTTATTTACTACATCTCTGCTTCATCTACTCCACTGCTTCATCATGAAGGTTAAAGCAAAAGGTGGAGGTGTCTCTTGAAAGTAGCAAAGTGTTGTGTAAGTGACTTGTGATGATCAGTGTTCAACACAGTCATATGTACTGACTCCTTTATGCATAGATGTTTCTGATCACACACAGCAGGCATCCAGAGTCTGTTGAACCAAGGGGTAATAAGTACTGTTGCTGCAATCTTATTACATTTGCGCCCATAGGAATTTCTTTAAGTGGAAAGAATATGTGACATAGAAACAGAAGAGTGAATGCAGAGACTTTGAGCTGACATATGTTTTAACCCAGCTCCCACAGGGGGGCAGCAGGAATATGATCATGTCTGAATTTCTCAATGGCTAATATGCATAACCTTATTATAGAGTTTGGGGAGTTTTATCACACATTACTCGATACCAGCAAACATTACACCCATAGTACCTGCAGATATGAGTCTTTGTCAAAAGTTGTGAGATTGAATCAAAGGTTGATATAGCCCATTTTCTAAGAATAGTCATGTGCTTAGAAGTGTAATAATATCATTTCAAAACAGTTAATACATGTGATGACACATCACCAGCAGGACATTTGGACAATTAGAATGCTTTAATGTAAACTTACAATATAAGCTGAATTAATGAAAAATGAATTTGTAATATATTGAAGTTTTAGTCTAGTTCTTATTATCTACCTACTGGGAGACCTATCTGTATACATAGCTTTGAATACCTCTATGATGTTAATGACAGAGACTTCAAAAAAATCACTGTGGACTTTTTATTTCCCCTTACCTCTAGCTCTCACATTTCTTTGAGGTAAGATAATATCCAACTACCTGTTTGTTATCTCTGCTTGGATGGCTATTTAGACATCTCATAACAAAAGCATTAGAATTAATCTGTTAATCTCTACCCTCACCCAAATCTATTCCTCTCTCACTCTATCCCTTCTCAGTAAATGGCAAAACCATCCATACAATAGCTCAAGCAAAATATTTAAGATGCCAATTTGCTTATTTCTTTAATTCCCTGCGTTCATCTTATCAGCCTGTTCTGTCATACTTTCTTCAAAATGGATCATAAATCTTCCAAGTCCTCTTCATTTCTACTGCCACGATCTTATTCCAAGCCATTATCATATCTCACCTGGACTACTACATTACTCAGTCAATCATCCTGCCCTCATATTACCCATTTTCCACAAAGTCATCAGATAATCTTTTTATTAAGTAATGTCTTTCCTTTCCTTAAAACCTGGCAATGACTTTTTAATGCATTTAAAATAAAATAAGACTCACTCCTTTCCATGGTCCACTGGCTGTGGTTGAACTGTCTCTAGCTCCCAAGGCTCTATCTCTGCTTAGGGAAACCTGATGTCTCCCTGTGTGTCTCATGCTAACAAATCAAATGTCAGCTAGAGAGGCCTTCCCTCCAAACCTTATCCACAGTAGCCTAGCCTCACTCACATAACTCTGTCTCTCTCACACACATTTGCCTTTGTCATTGCTAGGACAATGCTCACCACAAGTGGTAGTAATCTTATGACTATATTTGTCACCAGTGGTTGGTTTATCTACCCCTGCCATCAAATACTGTACAACGAAAATGGAGCCTATATTCTGGGTGCATAGGAAACATTCAATAAATATTGCTACAATGAGTAAATAAATGAATAGGCAAATACAAATTCAGAGCACAGTAACTATCCGGTAATATGATTTGAAAAAAAGTAGCAGTAATCCGAACACGCTGATGTTGAGGAGCCAAAATTGTACCTCTATCTCCTTAGTTTTCAGCTGGGCCTGAGAATTAAGTTAATGTAAAACAGATTAACAGGAAAAAAAGAATACAAATTTAATGTAAGTCTTACATGATATGAGAGCCTTCATAAGAACATGAAGTGGCACAATCATGGCTCATGGCTCACTGCAGCCTCGACCTCCCGGGCTCAAGCTATATCCTCTCACCTCAGCCTTCTCTGTAGCTGGGACTACAGGTATACACTACCATGCCCAGCTAATTTAATTTTTATTATTTTTTTTTATTTAGACATGGGGTCTAGTTATATTTCCCAGGCTGGTCTTGAACTCCTGGGCACAAGGGATCCTCCCACCTCGACCTCCCAAAGTGCTGAGATTACAACCATGATCCATTGCACCTAGCACTAAAGGTTTTTATAACAGGTTGAACGAAAAGAGACAATTGTATAACAGTAACTAAATTATGTGGGGAGGCTAAAAGAAGATGAGAATTATTTTAACAAAGTATGTTTGCATAGAATTCTCTTGGCTATGACTACTTTTATGGGGAAAGGTGTCTTTCACAAGGGAGTTTTTAATCTCCTGATTTTAGAAAGAAAAGGGAGGTTTAGAATGCCCTTTTTTTGCATTGTCTATTTCACAAGTGTGTTTAACTCAAAATAATCCTTAAAAATAATCCTAATGTCAAAGTGGCATATTATTAGGTTGTGTATTCTGTTACTGTTGAGTGACGTACGACCATTGAAGATGGAATTTTTTCTTAAATGACATGTTAGGCAGTCATAAAATGGATACGTAGCTGAAAAAAAAATCTGCTTAAAAAGGGTGTCTTCACTTGCTTAATTATAACAAATTGCTTTCTTCCTTTTCCCCACATTGAAGGAATATTTAGTACTGCACACAGTGCTCATTACTAAGCATTGATTTTCACTCATGTATCCTTATATATGGAATTAAAGTGATGAGCTAAGAAAATAGTATAATATATAGGAACATTCTGAATAAATCAAACATCTGCCTATATCCTCCTTAGAAACGAAACATATTTATTGACATATCATATTTTTTACAGTTTTGAAATTGGCCCAATTGGCCCATGGAACTGATGTTTACTGTTTGTTGGATAAACATAAAAACTGACCATCTTGGTTTGTTTGTTTGTTTATTTATTTATATATTTATTGAGACGGAATCCTGCTCTGTCACCCAGGTTGGAGTGCAATGGCATGATCTCGGCTCACTGAGACCTCCATCTCCTGGGATCAAGTGACTCTCCTGTCTCAGCTTCCCGCGTAGCTGGGACTACAGGTGTGCGCCACCACGCCTAGCTAATTTTTGTGTTTTTAGTAGAGACACACCATGTTGGCCAGGCTGATCTCAAACTCCTGACCTCAAGTGATTTGCCTGCCACAGCCTCCCAAAGTGCTGGGATTACGGGCGTGAGCCACCGCGCTTGGCCCCTCATTGTCTGAAAGCCTGAAACTTACATTTGTGTTATTTGAGTTTCTTCCTCAGGAAAACCATCAGGCCTTCCAAATAGAATTAAGGAACTGAAACTCGTCAGATCACTGCATCCACACAATGAGATGCCAGACTCTTCACGTGTCGATTGCCAAACCAACCTCCTGCTTCCTGTTGACCAACTCCTCTTCCTTATCCCTCTCTAATTCCTATTTTCCTGCACTTGGTTACCTTCCTTCTCTGCTATATAAACTCCCAATTGTAGTGCACCAGAGAGACATACTCATTGCCTCAGTAATTGGCTTTCTATGCAGTGAGCAGCAGGACCCAAACCAAACCCCTAGCATTTCAGTAACAGTTTTAAGTTTATTATTGCCATGATGTTTTCACTGTTTTTTTGTTTTTATTACTCCTCATTTTTTTTTCTTCACTGAGGTACAACTGACAAATACAAACTGTGTTACTTAATGTAGACAATGTGATGATTTATAGATGCATACACTGTGAAATGACTATCACACTCAAACTAACTGACATATCCAATCTCACATAGCGTGTGTGTGTGTGTGTGTGTGTGTGTGTGGCAATCTACTCCTAGCAAATTTAAAGCATACAATACAGCATTATTAACTCAAATCATGATATTGTACATTAGATCTCCAGACCTTATTCATGTTATAACTGACGGTTGGTATCTTTTTGCCAAGATCTCCCCCTTCCCCATTCCCTACTCTTCCATCCCCGGGCCCTGGCAATCAGCAATCTACTCTCTACTGCTACTTCTATAAGTTCACCTTTTTTAGGTTCCACATATAAATTAAATCATGTGGTATTTGTCTCTCTATGCCTGGCTAATTTCAGTTGGCAAAATACCCTCTGGGCTCATCCATGTTGTTGCAAATAGAAGGCAAATTTTCCCTCTTTTTAAAATATTCAATAGTTTTCTATCGTGTGTATCTACCACATTTTCTTTACCATTTATTCCTTGATGAACCCTTAGGTTGGTTCCTTATCTTGACTATTGGAAATAATGCTGCAAAAACAACACAGGAGTGCGTGCTGTTTTCCATACTGGTTGTACCAAATTATATTTCCATGAAGAGTGTGTATAAGAGGTCTCTCTTCTCCATAGCCTCATCAACACTTGTAATCCCTTTTTTTGTTTTTTTGTATGACAGATATTCTAACCAATGTGGTGATATCTCATTGTGGTTTTGAGCCACATTTTTCTGATGATTATTGATGTTGAGCACCTTTCATAAACCTGTTGGCCATTTAATGTTTTATTTTGTGAAAACTCTGCTCAGATACTTTGCCAATTTTTTATCACATTATTTGATTTTGCTATTTAGTTATATGTTATTTAAATATTTTGGAAATTGAGAGTCCCTAGATATATGGTTTGTAAATGTTTTTCCCCCTTCCATAGGTTGCCCTTTCATTGTGTTGATTATTCTCTTTGATGTACAGAAAGTTTCAAGATTGATATAGTTACCCTTGTTTTATTTTTTTTCATCTGTGCTCTTAGTGTCATATAAAAAAACTTTCTATCAAGACCAGTGCCAAAGAGTTTTCCTACCTATGTTTTTTTTCCAGAAGTTTTACATTTCTAGGTATTACATGTACGTCTTTAATCGATTTTGAGTTAATTTTTTGTGTTCATATCTTATTTTGTAAAAAGATAATGTCAGATATCCATGCTATTAGCAAATTTTAAAATGTAACAAAGAAATAACTTAAAGTATTAGAAAAAAATAGGTCAAGTATGGTGGCTTATGCCTGCAATCCCAGCACTTTGGGAAGCCAAGGCAGGAGGATCACAAGGTCAGGAGTTCAAAACCAGCCTGACCAACATGGGGAAACCCTGCCTCTACTAAAAATACAAAAATTAGCTGAGGGTGGTGGCATGCACCTGTAATCCCAGCAACTTAGGAGGCTAAGGCAGAAGAATCGCTCCAACCTGGGAGGGGGAGGCTGCAGTGAGCCAAGATCACACAACTGCAATTCAGCCTGGTTGACAGAGTGGAGACTCCGTCTCAAAAGAAAAATAATCATGAAAAGAAATAGAAAAAAAGAGAAAGAAGAAAAATAAAGGGAAAGGAAAGGGGAGGACAAAGAGCACAAGAAAAGGAAGACAAAGAATAAGGAAAATAAGTAGTAGTGATCATGATGGGAGCTGGCTCAACAATCTACTAGAACACACTCAGAGATTCAATAGCACAGTGGCATGGCACTGTAAAAAGCGTACTTAGAAGAATCATTGGCCGGGTCGGGCGGCTCATGCCTATAAACCCAGCACTTTGGGAGGCTGAGGCAGACGGGTCACCTGAGGTCTGGAGTTTGAGACCAGCCTGGCTAACTTGGTGAAACCCCGCCTCTACTAAAAATACAAAAATTAGCCGGGCATGGTGGCACATGCCTGTAATCCCAGCTACTTGGGAGGCTGAGGCAAAAAAATCGCTTAAACCTGGGAGGCAGAGGTTACAGTGAGCCGAGATCGTGCCATTGCACTCCAGCCTGGGCGGCAGAGCAAGACTCCATCTCAAAAAAGAAAAAAAAAAAAAAAGAATTATTAAAAACTATCATATTTTGAAACATATATTAATATTAAATTTCATACACAGTTGTGTTGTAATTTAAATAGTGTATTAAAAAGTGATACTCAGACAATACCATCAATATTTAGGAGAAACTCTTAGATATTTATCTGATACTATGTACCAGAATCAAATCTAGAAAAATGGATGGATTAAATGTACAACATAAAAAACCTTTAAAATAGGAAAAAACATATGAGGAATAAAATTTTGCTTTTGGAATGAAAAAAGATTTTCTATGTATATAAGAAATCAAAAATGTAATTAAACAAAGGACTCATTTCTAAAACTAAGAAACACTGTTAACAAAATAAAAGCTCAATAAATTTAAAATATGTATTCTACAATACAGCAAATGAAAGTTAATATCATTAATAGGGATAATTCATTCAAATGAATTATAAAAAGTATAATGGTCCCAAAGAGTACACAGTTATAGCAACAGAAAATTTAGAAAATGAACAATTATAACTAATACACATTTTAAAAATACTGAATTTCAGTAGGAGTTACAGAAATGCAAATGAAAACAATAAAAATTAAAAATAATAATGTTGGCAAGCATGTGACAAAAAATGGAGCTCTCTAATATGGTCAGATAAATTGTATAAACTTTAGTTGAAATTACATGCTAATAAATATTAAGAAATCTTTAAAAAGCATCCTCTTTATTCCACTAATGATTTTGTATATGAAAATGTTTACAAAATTAACAATAATATATAAATATTGCTAATGGTTAAATTATGAAACACTCTTCTACCAGGGTGTTATGTAGCCATGGAAATGATGTATTTAAAACCATTTATAATTTTAGAAGCTTTATGATAATTAGTAAAAGCATGTGAGTTCGTAAGTGTGAATCTAACTTAATTTTTGAAAATCTGAACAAAAAGCAAGACAAAGACCAGAAAAAATAATTTTTTTAATTTAATATTTTTTAAATCATAGGTCATTTTAATATTCTAATATTTTTTACAGTTTTAAGCTCATCTAACTGAGTATATTTTACTTTTATAATACTAAAAATACAAAAATTTTTAAAGTATAAAAATAATTGAGATAAATATGTAATATGGATTGGCTGGGTCAGCACCCAAATCTCATCTTGAATTGTAGCTCCCATAATTCCCATGTGTTGTGGGAGGGAACTGGTGGGAGATAATTGAATCATGGGACAGTTTTCCCTTTACTGTTCTCATGGTAGTGAATAAGTCTCACTAGATCTGATGGTTTTATAAAGGGAAACCCCTTTTGCTTGGTTCTCTCTCATTCACTCTTTTCTGCCGCCATGTAAGACATGCCTTTCACCTGCCATGATTATGAGGCCTCCCCAGCTATGTAGAACTCTGAGTCCATTAAACTTCTTTTTCTGTATAAATTACCCAGTCTCAGGCATATCTTTATCAGCAGAGTGAGTATGCTAATACAATATGGAAAAGCAAATAAGTGTTACTTTAACATATAGGAAATAGTTTTTTATTCAAATATTTAACTTCAAGTATTTTTAACATATTTTGGAGTCATTTTGTGTATAATCAGATTGCAATATTTTGTTAAACTCTCAGTAGTAAACAGTGTGCTTCTGCACAGGTGCATTCTTTGTTTGCATTTTTCCCCTTTTAAAAAATATCAGTGTCAGTTTTTAAATGAATCAGGTCATTTATGACTTACATCATAGTTCAGCTCATGATCAATGCATGAATGCATTTCATCAACTTCAAATATCTACTTAAGGTAACTAAACTTTTGACTAAAAAAGTCAGTGAGATATTAGACTCCTTATAAGTTTTGATTGATGCAGTAAGAATAAACAATGAATAAACATGCCTAAGTTGCAAGGAAATATTTTGAAGCAAACTGATCCTACATATAAACATGATAGAGACTGAATACATACACCTGCCTCCATCTCTTTCTGCACATCTTTTGTTTAATATTCAAAATAAAATATTTTACTATAAAGCAATTTGTTACTTATATAGTCTATGTTCTTCCTAATTTTCTGAAATACAACAAAATACCTCCAAGTCTCTTAATAAAACCATGTCCCATAAAAACTGACAATGAATCTCTTTTCTGACCATTTACTGCTCCCATTATACACTTTTGGGTGTATAAAATAAGTTTATTCTTATTTCTATGCTTTTTCTGCTCTAAGTCTAAAGGGAAATGTTAAAGTTGTTCTGTATTAATAATTTAGTGAATTCTTCAATTCACTGATGTCAGGCTGCTGAATGACCTGAAAATGAACCTTTCTGGTAACATATTGCTGAGCTTAAAAAACACCACTGGCCTTCGCGTGTCTGCAAGAGGAATTTGCTTTTTAGTTGTCTAATTATTTCTATTTAGAAGTTCAGGAAGAAGTTGAAGAATATGAAGAAAATTGCTGGTTTCTAGTAAGTACATCCAATTCTACTATGTGCCAATAGATAGTAAAAAATAGCATTCCTCCCATATGGAAACCTACTTTACAAATTAAATGTATTTGATGTTTAAATCAAATATTCTAAGAATTATAACCCAATGGACTTATTCAGTTTAAATATGCATTACTGAGAAAACTTCATGATAATTATATTAGGAAAAACAGATCAATTTATCAAAAAGTGTGAAAATCCCACACAATGGCAACAGCTCAAGCATGGATGCACTGAATGGAACTCCATAACGACGAAGTGATTATTTTGACATGCTCAGCTGTTTAATATCATGCCTGACTGCCCCTTTCTGGTTGCTGATTTTCCTTTGTAGGATATGACAGGCCTAAATGAATTTGAACCCTTGTGAATTAGAACCCTCTCATTCATTTACTTTGGCTAAAACCCCTTATGCTCTTAGCAAATGTGTCCTTTTCTTCTTTAAATGAATCTGAAGATATGTACAATTACATGGGAGGCTCTGAACTCCTCATAACTATATGGAGAGAAGAACTGGGTAAATGATGGTGTAAGAAGAATTAGAAATGTTATAAATATCTAATCATTCATTGAATGATATCATGGTACAGCAGATAAATGAGCAATTTAAGGTTAAAACACTTCTCCAAATGAGCACTCTTTTATATCTGACTTCACAATCCAAATGCCTTCTGGGGCTACGCAAGTTACATTTGTGAGGGAATAGCTAACAATTATCGAGTACTCATGAGTCAGGCAATATTCTAGGTGCTTTTAAAAGTATTAACTTGTTTAATTCTCATCACATCTTGTATGAAGAAAGTGTTCTGTGACTGATGCTTATTCCATTTAATTTCATTTTGGGCCACAGGTGCAGTGGTAAGAGCTCAAAATACCCCATCAGATTGTGGCATATCAATACCATTATTCTCTGTGTTTTTTTTTCTTTTATCCCTATTCTTATATCCCCACTGCCATTACTTTCCACCTCCCCCATTCAGTTAATAATTTTAATCTTTATCTTTTTGTCTCTGTTCCTGCAAAGTGTGTATTTTGTACAGTAAGCTTCAACCATGTTGCAATTAATGTATTGTGTCTAACTGCTGCAAAGTATTCCATGACATGTCTCTGCTACGTTTGACCACTCTAGGCCTCCAACAATAGATATCCAGGTCGGGTTCAGGCCTTCCACAACAAATGTTTCCATTTTGACTTCATGTGTTCTCCTTGTTACAAATGTTCACTAAATGTGCTGCTATGCATTTCCTTAAGTACCCATAGGGAATGTAAGAGAACATGTAGAAATATGTGCACATTTTTGAAAGTTTGGGGGAAATATATATACACAGAAGGGTAAAATTGGATTCAAAACCTGTGGATATACTTACCTAAATTTTGTCACCTTGCTTTCCATATAGGTCGTGCAAATCCTGTGCTCCCAGCAGCAGAGAATTAGCATTCCTACTCCTTCATATTGCTTCATTCCTAAGCACTACTCAGCTCTATAATTTTGGACTTTATACCTACACCTAATAGGTAAAACATTATGCGATTCCCAGTTTGAAGATGAGAAATCAGAGGTACAGAAATATTAAATAACTGCCCAAAGACACATAGTAACCAGTAGAAACAGGACTCAAACCCAAGTGGGCTGGCCCCAGAGCCCACACTTAGTCACTATTCTATACTTCCACCCAGAAGGCAGAAATAATAAGGCAGAGGGAATTGTGACAAATAGAGAACATAGGTACTGCCTTCTGGCAGTTAAATATATCAAAAAAATGAAAACAGTAACTGAGGAATACACAAACAAAACACACCAGTAGGCTGAATTGGCCTGAAGGCCACTATTATACGGTCTCTACTGTATATAATAATTTTATTATGAGCAGAATCATTTCTCAACCTGCTTTCAGTAGGTATAATTAATGGTTAATAAACCACTCTCACTGTGATGCAAAACTCCACTTCATTTTTTCTCACAATGTGATATGTCTGTTAAGCATAGGTTATAGCTACAACTACTAAGAGTCCATTTTCTTCGCCCTGGTTGAGTCATAACGGAAATTTCAAAATGTGTGTTTGAAGGTATGGGTGAGAATGAATAGGTACATTAAACTAATACTAAGACTGTGCTATGACCCTTCCCAAAATTTTTGCCAATTAAGTATATTAGATAAATGCCAAAAATGTATAAAAAACATTCAAATTTTTACTGGCCAATCTACTCCAGAGCTCACACAGACCGCACTAAAAGGAAATTAATTTATGTGTTGTGACTATCTTTAGGTCAGGAAATATTTATTTCTCTAGGTATTTAAACAACGTAGTTGAAGAAGAGAATAGATATTGAGAAAAAAGTTTGGGATTTCTCCAAAAAAATTCTGTATTCATGGCAAAGGATGTTAATTTCAGTTTCAAACCGAAGTCTTATCATTTTGGCATTTTCTAACGCTGCCATGCCGCCCAGGAGTTCTTCAGCACACTTCAGCCTGTTTTCAACCTCCACTACTCCATGGAAAACACTCTTAGGAAAATTGCCAACAACCTTCTAGCTATGAAATTTAATAAACGCTTCTTAATCTTCATCTGAATTTAACTGTCAAATGAATTTAACCATATTAAGAACATCCTCCATAGTTTTCAAAGGTAATTTCTTTTATGAATCACGTGCTACTTTTGTCTTTGATGTAAAAATGTTTTTGACATGTAGACATACAAAAAGTTACACATTTATACATTTTCCCAAAATGAGAAGTTAACTTCTGACCAGATCCAGAAATAGCATATAACCTGGATATCAGAGGAACCCACGTCTCCCTCCTCATCAATCACAAACTCCCTTCTCTTAATATTGGATCCTTTGAAATTCTGTGGGATCATAGATCATGCCTCTGTGTTTTACTTACTTGGTTCAGTATTATGCTAGTGAGATCCATCTACAAGGCATGACACAATAGTTATCTTTACTTACTGCCATATCATATGTATACACATAATTTATGAATATTCCATAATTTGTCCATTCAACTTTTGATGGACATTTGTTTTCTGTTGCAAGTTATTATGAATAACAATCCTTTGTTCATTCCTAACTCCTGCAAACATTCCTTTGTTACACATGTGGATTTCTGTTAGAATTGGAATTCTAACAGAATTCCACATAGAATCATACGGTTACACATATTTACACTCCTAGTGCCAGTGTATGAGTGTTCCAATTACTCTATGTCCTATGAGAGTTGGTATTGTCAGTCACCTGGGGCATCAATCGAGTGACTGTAAATGTGTCTAGTCAGGGCTCTATTCAGTTCCATCATTCTATTTGTCTATCCTTTCACAAACCACAATATCTTTTTAAACTGTTACATAATATTTGTGTATACACACACACACACACATACATACACACACATACACACACACACACACACACACACACAAAGGTACATGTGACATTTTATTACATGCATAGAATGTGTAATGATTAAGTCAGAGTATTTAGAGTTTCCATTACCCTGAATATTTTCTTGTTTAGTTACTTCAGTTCCTTTATATTCTGGACATTAGTCACTTGTCAGATCAATAGTTGGCAAATATTTTCTTTTCATTTCAACGGTTTGCCTCGTCACTCTGTTCATTGTTTCCTTTGCTATGGAGAAGTTTGTTTGTTTTAGTTTAATATAGCTCCATTTGTCTATTTTTCTTTTTGTTGCCAGTGCTTTTGAAGTCTCAACCATAAACATCTTTGCCTAGACTAATATCCTGGAGTGTTTCCTTTATGTTTTCTTCTAGAAGTTTTATAGTGTCAGGTCTTTATCTTGAATTGATTTTTGTATGTGTGAAACACAGGAGTCTATTTTCATTATCTTTATATGGATATCCAATTTTCCCAGCACCATTTATTGAAGAGGGTGTCATTTCCCCAGTGTATGTTCTTGACACCTCTGTCAAAAATACATAAATATGTAGCTGTACATATGTAGATTTATTTCTGGGTTCATCATTCTGTTCCATTTATCCACATGTCTCTTTTTATATACATACCATGTTGTTTTACTATAGCCTTGTAATATATTTTGAAATCAAGTCATGTGATGCCTCCAGCTTTATTGTTTTTGCCTAGGATTATTTTGAGTATTTGGACTCTTTTTGGTTCCACAAATTTTAGAGTTGTTTTTCTATCTCTATGTAAAATGACATTGGTCTTTTTATAGAGATTGCATTGTATCTGTAGATTGCTTTCGATCACACAGTCATTTTAATAATATTTAATGGAAAGCAAGGGATGTCTTTCCATTTGTTCATGTTTAATTTCCTTTATCAGTGGTTTGTGGTTTTATCTGTTAAGGTCTTTCACCTTCTTGGTTAAATTTATTACTAAGTATTTTATTTTATTTTTGTAGCTATTGTAAATGAGATTGTTTTCTTGATTTCTTTCTCAGTTAGTTCATTATTGATATATAGGTATGCCACTGATTTTTGCATAATTATTTTATATCCTGAAACTTTACTGAATTCATTTATCAGCTGTAAAAAGTTATTTTGGTGAAGTTTTTAGTTTTTTTTTTAAGAATAAGATCATATTATCAGTAAAAAGGGATACTTTGACTTCCTCTTTTCCAAATTGGATAAATGTATTTCTTTTTCTTGCCTGATTTCTCTGGCTAGGATTTTCAGTACTATGTTGAGTAGCAGTGTTAAAAGTGGGCAAGTGGGCATCCTTGTCTTGTCCAGTTCTTAGAGGAAAGACTTTCAGCTTTTCCCATTCAGTATGATGTTAGTTTTGGGTTTGCCTTTATGATGTTGAAGTATAATCCTTCTATGCCTAGTTAAAAACTTGCTTAAAGTTTTTATCATAAAGGGACGTTGAATTTTATCAAGGACTTTTTCTGCATCTATTGAGATACTCATATGGCTTTTGTCCCTAATTCTGTTGATGTGATGCGTGATGTTTGTTGGTTTGCATGTGTTGAACCATCCTTGCATCCCTGGGAAAATCCCACTCAATCACAGTATATTATCCTTCTGATGTGCTATGGAATTTAGTTTGCTAGTATTTTGTTGAGAATTTTTGTGTCTATGTTCATCAGGAATATTGGCCTGTAGTTTTACTTTTTGTTGTGTCCTAAGCTGGTTTTGGTATCAGGCTAGTGCTGGCCTCATAAAATTAGTTAAGGAGAATTCCTCCCTCCTCATGTTTTTGGGACAGTTTGAGGAGAACTGGTGTTAGTTCTTCTCTGATAGTTTGGTAAATTTGGCAGTGAAGCCATTCAGTCCTGGACTTTTCTTTGTTAGGAGGCTTCTTACTCCTGACGGAGTCTCATCACTCATTACTGGTCTGTTCAGATTTTCTATTTATTTCTCATTCAGTGTTGATAGTTTGTATGTGTATAGTAATTTATCTATTTCCTCTAGGTTTCTCAGTTTGTTAGTATATAGTTGTTCAAAATAATCTCTAATGATCTTTTGTATTTCTGTGGTATCAGCTGCAGTGTTTTACATTTCATTTTTGATTTTGTTTATTTGTGTCTTGTCTGTTTTTTATTGGTTAATCTTCCTAGTGGGTTATCTATTTAGTTTATTTTTTCAGAAAACCACCTTTCTGTTTCATTGATTCATGTGTGTGTGTGTGTGTGTGTGTGTGTGTGTGTGTGTGTGTGTGTGTCTGTGTGTTGTTTCTATTCTATTTGGTTCTGCTCTGATCTTTGCTATTCCTTTCCTTCTAGCAAATTGGGGTTTTGTTCGTTCTTGATTTTCTAGTTCCTCAAGGTGCATTATTAGATTATTTGAAATCTTACTGGTTTTTCTGATGTAAGTGTGGATTACTATTAACTTCCCTGTTAGCACTGCTTTTGGTGTATTCCATAGATTTGAGTATGTTGTGTTTAGGTTTTCATTCGTTTCAAAAAACTTTGTTATTTCCTCCTTAATTTTTTCCTTGACCCAATTGTAATTCAGGAGCATGTTGTTTAATTTCCATGCATTTGCAGTTTCCTGAGTTCCTCTTGTTATTGATTTCTAACATTATTTCATTATGGTGTGAAAAGATACTGTAGGATTTTGATTTTTAAAATTGTTTTTGTCTAGATTATGTCCTAACATATGAGCTATCTTGGAGAATCCTTCCACGTGCTGATGAGAAAAATGAGTATTCTGTAGCTGTTCAATGAAATGTAAATGTCTGTTAGGTCCATGAAGTTTAAAGTGCAATTTAAGTCCAATGTTTGTTAATTTTCTCTCTAGATGATCTATCTAATGTTGAGGATGGAGTGCAGAAGTCCCCAACTATTATTGTAGTGGAGTCTCCCTCCCTTTGCACTAACAATAAATACTTTATATATGTGGATGCTCCGACCTTGGGTGCACATATGTTTAGAATTATTATGTCCTTTTGCTGAGTTGATCTCTTTATCATTATATAATGACCTTTTTTTTTTTTTTTCTTTTTACAGTTTTTGACTTAACATCTGTTTTATCTAACTTAGGTACTGCTACCTCTGCTAGATTTTGGTCTCTGTTTGCATGGAATATCTGTTTCCCTCATTTTACTTTCAGTCTATATATGTCTTTAGGGGTGAGATGAATTTCTTGTAGGCAGTATCTGGTTGAGTCATTCTTTCTTTAAAAAAAAAATCAGCCAGTCTATATCATTTAAGTGGGCAGTTCAGTATGTTTACATTCAAGGTTATTATCAATATGTGAGAGCTTATTTTTGTTATTTTATTAATTGATTTTTGGTTGTTTGGTTTATCTTTTGTTCATTTTTTTCTCTTATTGTTTATCATTGTGGATTGGTAGTCCTCCATAGTGGTAATTTTTTTTTTTTTGAGACGGAGTCTCGCTCTCTAGCCCAGGTTGGAGGGCAGTGGCATGATCTCAGCTCACCCCAAGCTCTGCCTCCCAGGTTCAGCCATTCTCCTGCCTCAGCCACCCGAGTAGCTGGGACTACAGGTACCTGCCATCATGCCCAGCTTATTATTATTATTATTATTGGGTTTTTTTGTATTTTTAGTAGAGACAAGGTTTCACCGTGTTAGCCAGGATGGTCTCGATCACCTGACCTCGTGATTCGCCCACTTCGGTCTCCCAAAGTGCTGAGATTACAAGCTTGTGCCACAGCGCCTGGCCAATTTTTGAGTTTTTTCTCTTCCTTTTTTTGTGTTTGCTGTACCAGGGGGTTTAAATTTTCATGTGTTTTTATGACAGTAGATATCATCCTTTTGCTTCCAGGTGTGAGACTCTCTCAAACATTTCTTATAGGGCGAGTCTAGTGCTGAAAAATTCCCTCAGCTTTTGCTTATCTGGGAAAGACTTTGTTTCTTCTTTATTTATAAAGGATAACTTTGCTGTATCCTTGGCTGATGGTTTTTTCTTTAATCACTTTGCATATATCATCCCATTCACTCCTGACCTGTAAGGTTTCTGCTGAGAAATCTGATGATTGTTCCTTTATAAGTGACTAAGTGCTTTTCTCTGGCTATGTTTACAATCTCTCTTTGTATGTGATTTTTGACATGTGCCATAGAGAAGACCTTTTGTGAATTGTATCTATTTGGGGATCTCCGAGCTTCCTGTATCCGAATATCTAAATCTCTGGCTAGATTTGGGAAATTTTCAGCTATTATTTCATTAAACAGGTTTTCTATTCCTTTCACTTTGTCCTCACTGCCTGGGACACATAAAATGTGAATATTTGGTTGTTTCATGGGGTCCCACATGTTATATAGGCTTTGTTCATTTAAAATTTTTTTACAATATTTTTTCCAACTGAGCTATTTCAAAAGACTTGTCTTCAAGTTCTCAAATTCTTTCTTCTGCTTGATATAGTTTATTGTTGAAACTTTCAAATGTATTTTTTAATTTAATTCAATGAATTCCTCAGTTCCAGAATTTCCATTTTTTAAATATGATATATACCTCTTTGGTAAATTTCTCATTTATACCCTTAATTGTGTTTCTGGTTTCTTTGTAATGTCTTTCTCTGTTCTCTTGCATCTCACTATGCTTATTTAATATCATTATTTTGAATTATTTTTCTTGGTTTTCAAAAATTTATTTTTTCTTACAACCTGTTGCTGAAGGATTATTGTGTCCCATTGGAGGTGTCGAATTTCCTTGCTTTTTCATGTTTTTTCTGTCCTTACTTTGATATCTTCACATCTCTTGTACAAACCCCTTCTTCCTATATTTAAAATTTGCTTTCACAGGGAAGGACTTTTTCCTGCTAATGTATCTATTGTGTTATTAATAATTGGATACAGCACTTTGGCTTTGATTCTGGTCATGCACATTAGTGTAGTTTCCATATGATTTCTTCAGCTGTAAACAGGGTAGTACTGTCTCTGATTTCCTTAGTGCCTTGCAGTTGTTAGAGGAGACTGTGGTCAAGTTTTGCTGGGGATAGGGATGCCAGGTAGGTCAGTCTTCAGGCCCCAGTGGTGGAAACAGTGGGCCTAACATGCTTTTCCTTGGGACCCAGGATAGTGTATACAGTTTTAGTGGGTACAGGCAGGCCATTTCTGGTGGCTTTCTTGGGTGCTAGCAGTGGCAGCTGTGGGCCAGGCCGGTGGTGGGTCCTCAAGCTTCTAGGCAGTATGGCATGGCATTAGCAATGGCAGCAGCAGTGGCAGGAAAACCCTGTGCCTCCCACGAGGTCCTTATTGGTGTTGATGGGAGCTGCAATGGGCTGGGCAGGCCAGTTCCCAGGCCCATAAGTAATGCATGCTGGTGGGTGCCAGCTGTGATGACAATGGCAGGTTAGGTGGGCCCAACCTCCTGCTCCTGGAAAAAGCACTCAGGTGCCGATGGTAATGCACAAGGCTGGGCAAGATCCATGCCACCAGGTGGCATGCTTGAGCATTGGGGGTGGGAGAAAACTGAGCTGGGTGGGCCTGTCTTCAGGCTCCCCAGTGGTGCATGGAGGTGCAGGTGGTAGGCATGGTGGAGATGATTCTCAAGCCCCTGGTGAAATGTTCTGGTTGGAGCAGCAGTGGCTGAGGAGGGTGGTTGGCTTTCAGTGGCAGTGGATGTACTGTAGGCAGGCAGCTGGAGACTGTGTACTTCAGCCATAGGTGGCAGCTGTAGGCTGCATAGCCTGTCCTCATGGTGCTTGTAAACTGCTCATGTTTTGACCACTGGGGGTCTCCCACTTACCCTTTCCCTAAGTTGGGGTGTCTCTGTGGGCTCCCAACAAATCCCAGGGGGCTAACCACGCTGCCTTGCTTCCCTCTTTTTCCTTGCTTTGGGTGTTTCTCCCTGTCACTTCTCTGTTTTATTCCAGCGTTTTCTCTTAGATTGTCTATTTAAAGTGTGATTATCTACTTGCTATTTTGCTTCTTCATTGTGCAGGAGATGTGTACCAGGTTAATCCAGTCAGCCATCTTCCACAATATAACAAATTAAAAATATAAAAAATAGATATAACAAATTGAAAGTATGAATGTACTTTACAATAAGTATTACTATGCAGAAGCATAATGTCTTCTAACTTTGTACTTCTTAAAATTTGAGTGTTCTTGGCTATTTGCATTTCTCCAATTGATTTAAAATCTGCTTGCTAATTTAAATACATAAACACACACAGATGAAATTTTACTGGAATTTTACTGAATATCTAGATTAATTTTTGGAGAATAGACAATATTACAATATTGAGTTTTCCAGTCCAGGAACATGATCTATTCCTGCATTTATTCAGATCTCATTTAATACCTCTCAATGTCATATAGTCTCATGCTATATGTCTTGTATATCTTCAGTTAGATTAATTCCTAATTATCTGATACTTTAATGGAATTTTAATGGTACATTTTAAAATATTTTCTAAAGTACGTTGTTGGAAATTAGGAATATGATTGATTTTATGATATTAAACTTATATTCAATAGTCTTGCTAAAATCAGTTATTAATTATAATCATGATTAGCTTTGGAAATTTTAGAGATTTTACAGGTATACAATTATATCATCTGTCAGTAAGAGTGATTTTATTTCTTTAATCCTTATATTTTTGGATTTTTTAGATATCAGTCTTATATTATTGGCTATCTACTACAGTCATTATGGAGCAGAATTAGTACTTAAAATATGTTTTTTGCATTTCAAATATCAAGAGAAACGTTTTAATTATTTACATTTAATTACAACATTTGAAGTTTGTTCGTGGTTTTTCTTTTTAGAAACTTATCATGTTAAGGGATTTCTTCTTATTAGTAGCTTCTAATTTTTATCACATGGAAGTTAAATTTTATCAAATATTGTTATGTTTCTATTGAGTTGCTTATGTATATACATTTTCTTCTCTTCTTTGCTTGTTTGTATTTATTTTGATGCCTATACTAATTTTTATTTGAATGTCAAACCAAGTTTGCAACTCTGGAATAAAACAATATTGGTCTGCATGTGTTATCATTTCAATATATCACTGATTCCTGTTACACATATTTTGTTTAGGATTCTGAAGTAATTATTCATGGAGAAAAATGGGCTGTTATTTTTCTTTCTTGCAATCTCTTTAACATTCTTTAATTTAAATTATGTGCTGGCTTTATAGAATATGTTGGGACTAGCCATCCCTTTTTCTTATCTTTAGCATACTTGGTATAAGAACGATGTCATGCCTTCCTAAAATGGTTGGAAAACCTTACTAGTGAAGCTTTATGGAACTGTATCTGTTTAAGATTTAAAGATTTTAAATAACAGAATTAATTACTATAACAAATATAGAACCAGTCATAATTTTTTGTCAACATAGGAAAGTTTTTTTCCTAAAAATTTCTGGAAGTGTATGTAATTGTTCATGCATACTGGCATAGAGTTATTCTTTATATCTTTGCCAACGTCTGAATGTCTGTCTACTCATATTGTAAAATCCAAACCACCAAAGGGTTGATATTAAGGAGTGTGGTCTTTGGGAGGTGATTAGGCCATGAGAGCAGAGCTCTCATAATTGTGGTTAGTACCCTTATAAAAGAGGTCCAGTGTACTAGCTAGGCCCTTTGGCCATGTGAAGGCACAGCAAGAAGGGCCCATTTATAAACCAAGAAATGGAACTCTTCCAGATTTAGCATCTGTCAGCATATTGATCTTGGACCTCCCTAGCCTCCAGAACTATTAGAAATTAAGTTATGTTGTTTATAAGCTAACCAATCTATTGTATTTTATTATAGCAGCCCAAATGAACTAGGGCAATCCTATTATAGTTACATTCTATTATTAGCAATGTACCCTTTTTCTATTCTTCACAATGTTAATTGGTGTCTTCTATCATTTTTCCCCTGATTGATTTTAGAAAAGATTTACCAATTTTACTTTGTAATTTGGTTTGTACATACTCAGTAGCTACTACAATTTCAGCTTTATCCCCAGAGGGGTGACATGGAGTCCAAGCCACAGCAAGAACCAGTTTAAACTTCTAAACTCTTCTGGCAAGGAATTCTTGGAAATATAGTTCTCAGGCTTCCAGCCTCTGAAGTATGGAAGATAATATGAAGTACCAAGAAGCAATTTCAAAAATAACTCCGAACTTCAAATTCCCAGATTTCTAAATATTCATCAGGTCCAGCTCAAAAACATCAAACTCAACATATCTGCAAAATTAGCCAACGACCTTACCCCAAGTTTGCTTGCTAGCTTGTTTCCTTTCTCTGTTAATAACACTATGCCATGTAAGCCATAAATCTTGATATCAACTTCGAGCATTTAATTTTCCTCAACCCATTTGCAATTAGTGGCAAAGTTTTAAGATTATACTATTTTTAAAAGTCTCTAATATTCATTTTTATTGTCCTCTCCAGGACAACAAGTATTTTTTTTTATTGAATTAAGCCAATAATCATCTAGTTATCTGCTTTAAATCCCACTGATCGACTTTATCCTCTAAATTCTGATATTTAGAGGATGAATTTGTAAATGCAAAACAGAATACAGCACCAAAATTTCTCTATTTCCCAAAGAAAAGAGTCCAATACATCCAGCATGGCATTCATAGTCTCAGTTTAGCCAACCTCTCTATTTCCATATATTTATCTAACGTATCTTTTTGTTCAGGGATTATCAAACTACGTATATTTTTCTCGAATGTACCTGAAATAACAGGCGTCTCCTTCACTCATGAACCTGTAGACCTGGAAAAAAATCTCTTCTGTATTTGTTAAAACCTATTCCTATGCTTCTCAAGCATACACACTCATTAGGGGGATCCTTATTGCTTCATTCTCAGGGATTCTTTTTGGTAACTCAAGGTTTCTGGTTTATTTATAGATCTCTGCAAACATACTGCCTATTATACTATATTATTGCTATTTGTATTTATCTCCCAATATGGATTTGTGAGAGCAGGGCCATGTTCTGAAGAACTTTTGATTTGATATGTAAAGCACAGGCTTTGGAAGCAGACAGATTCAAGATCACACTCTGACTCTGAGGTTTAATTGCAGGGTAAACAGGTACATTACTTAACATCACTGAGCCTGCATTTGCTTTTCTTTTTAATCTTTGAAGTGGTGCTAACATCTAATGAATATTTGTTGTGAAGAATAAAAGAAATCTATCTAAAGTGTCCACTGCAGTGCCTGGAGCACATGCATGCACAAATACACACACACACACACACACACACACACACACACAGAGAGAGAGAGAGAGAGACAGACAGAGAAATCACCCAAAATGGTAATATAACAAGACTGATTTCTGTATTCACAGTATCTAGTAGAACATATACCAAATAAGAGACATTCAGAAGTCATTATTGTTTTCAATTGTTTAATTTCCTACATTATACTTAAAAGTCTTCAAATCAAATAATTCAGTTAGTCATGATTTTAATGAGACTCTCTTCTTCAAGAAAAACAGCTTTACCCATTTACTCATTTCCAAGCACTTATAATTTCGTAAGAGAAAGATTTTATGTAGAAAACTTTCTTGTTGGAAGTAGTAAATATGTTGTATAGACTTCTAATTAGACAAACAAAATGTTGATTTGATGAGACATGCCTCAGTTCATTAAGAAACATACATTTTTTTAGACCAAAACAGAATTACTTTTCTACCATTACGAGTAATTTTGATGTTTTCCTTTCTTCTACCTTGGAGACACACCTCTAATTTTATTCCTTAACTCTATTGTAGTCAACCATATGGTCTCTGTAAGAAAACAGTCCTAATGTTTGTTAAAATGTGGCCAGTAGGCAGGAAACTAGTATCTGAAAGCATCTTCTGCTTTTCTGTGATAAATGCTTTAAAAATGTCACCAAAATTCTATTCAGAAGGTGTGTCTCTTCTGACACAACTTTCCACAATGCTGAAATTAAGTAAACTGATTGAGCTAAATGAATTAAAAGTATGAATGCACTTTAATATTGAAGACTTGTTTGCATTTTCCATTTAGAATTCACAATCAAGAAAGTTAACAAACAGTTCCTCCTGCTTTCTCTCTCTCTTTCTGTATATACATAATACATATATCTGCACACACACATGCATATATATACACATACACAACGTTTGCCAATTTTAGTAATTCTTGAATTTCATATATTCATGGTATATTTATAACATCTCTGATAGACAACAGAGATCAATACAGGGTTGAATAAAATGATCTTTTAGGTAATTTATAATTACTAAAATTGTTACATGTTTATTGAACTTGGTTAATTCATTGTTCAGTAAATATTTAATAAGCTTTTAGTACAGACCAGGCATGCTAAATGGGCAAAACAGATAATTCAATCACTCTCAAGGAGCTCTTAAACTAGTTGTAGGGTGATACACATAAATTTTAAAAATATAAAACACTGTGCTAAGTACACACCCTAAAACAATGTGTGAGCAGTTTTATCCATTGGAGGAGTAGTAATAGCAGTAGAAATAGTACTAGGTGTGGTGGGCAGCAGAGGGAATGAGGACTCTGTAGCCATAGTCCCTGGGTTCAAATTATATCTCTGCTACTTACTGGTATGGGATTTGAGCTAGTTTGTAAGCCTCTTTATGCCCCAATGTCCATTTCTTACAATAGGGATAATAATAGCAATGATTAAATGAGTTACTACACATAGAGTTTACTTAGAAGAGCTATTGGCATATAGCAAATACTAAAAACATTCACTAGCGTCAACAGTAGAAAACACAGAGTACATAGCACACGGTAGATACTGACACTACGCTGAGTCTCTTACGAATATCATCTCATTTTACTCTCATGAAATCCAGGAATTTGGTATTTCTATTCTAATTTTAAAGAACTGAGCCTCAAAAATATTAGGGATATGTCCAAGGTCACACAATGAGTAATTCACAGATCTGAAATTCAGACAGATCTCTCATTCTGAGCCAAGTACTTAGACAGCACAGAAGGTAGAGTAATAAAAGTTCCCTGTGGATTTGTGGGACGCTTGTTGAAGGTAGCTCATTTGGTGTAGAAACCAAAACACAAATGTGCATTAGTGTGGGGGGGGGGGAGGGAGGAGGAGGGAGGGGAGCAGAGAATTTCATTCCAGGCTGAAGGAAGAGAATGCTAAAGATACTAATTCATGAAAAAAACTTGGCAGTTTTAGTAATCAGGTAAAATTTCTGTTACCGGTGTGAGGAGAAATAAAGTTAGAGTATGAATGGTGTGGTGGCAAATCATACGAGAGGGATAGTGAAAATTTACAGAATCTGCTGACCCTAATGTCAACAAAACTAATGGGGTCCAACTCTGTACCTGCCATGACCAAGTTTTTAATTTTTCTCTAGATAGGCTGTTCCTTTCAAAGCTTAGAGATTAAGCATTTATACACTTTTAATTGAAGTCACTAGACCTCAGCATGCAGTCTAAACAAAGGCTCTTCTCCTAGTTCAGTCCATTTTCCATGATATCAAATCCTCCAAAGGGTGAAACCAAGAGGTTCCTATTAGCCAAAGACAAAGTGAAAGACTGACAAAGACATGCAAATATAGTAGAGCAAAGAATGCACATTTATAATAGAACAATACACGTATTTTTTCTTTTCTACCATACAAAATAATATAATGCTTACAATGCAGGTACATTAATTTTATATTAAAAATATCCTTAGGTTGACCTCTGATTTTTTGCTTTTGTACCTGCGGTAAGCCTTAAGGCATTTGTCATTCCCATTTTCACAAACCTAATTTAGTAGATTAAATGACTATGCTAAGCATTTCACTTGCTTTCTATTATTCTTTGGCTATAAACCATCACATAATGGGAGTGTTATTGATTTTATCCACGTTAACTTCTTCTACCACATACTTTAGCAAGCTATATACCTGTAGCATCTTTTTACATTTTTGGCTTATAGAAAGGTATCTCCTGAACCACAAAACTTATCTCATAGTATTTTCTTTTTGCTGTATGTAGGTTTTTGAAGTAGATTTTATAGTTTAGAATGATTGCTTTCCTTTTTTTAATCTTTTACTTTTCATTTTTATAGAGTTATGAATTAACTATCTTTACTGCAGTGGTAAAACCATTTGTAATATTCATAGTTTGATTGAGTGTACATAAATAAACAAAACCCCTAGGTTAAACTGGGAAGTGACGTTAGCCTCTTTTTATGTTTTCATTTGAATTCTGAAAACACATGGAGATGACTGTCCTTTGTTTCTACCTTAAATGGGTGGCTACAACTGAAGGTAATAGGGCAATGAGTTAGCACAAAACAAATGGGCAGCAACTCACAAAGAACATTTCAAAGATAAAACATCAGTATTTAGAAGGCTGCTTCCATATGTGCTATGAGTTATGTATGAGTATCAAGGAGAGAAGACAGTAACGACTACCTGGTAATCATTTGTGCTCTTATGGAGCTAAGTACCATCTGGTGCACTTTCTTAATATCTCCTTCTCAGACACCTTAGTAAGCTGTACCATTGACATACCATATGCCTCTCTTGATGGTAATAACTGCACAAAAGAAAAAACCAAAAACATGACTGACATGTACACTAACAAAGCATACTAAAATTGCATTTGTGCCATTGCATGGGTAATTTACTTTGACTCTGCAGCATTACAGTTTGCCTGTATTTAACATATGCTAGAAATCCAATATCACCCAGTTTATTACAAAATGGATTTAAGTACTTATCACATGTGCCAAAATCTAACCATCAGAGAGAAATTATAAAGTTGGATAAATGGTTGTATTATTAAAATTGCATTTGTTTTGTCCTCAATACATATTTTATGAACTCAAGGGTATTTTTTTAACATCATTTAAAAAGTGACCTATGTTTAACCAATAACTTAGTTGATTGATTTTTCTGTTTTAAAAAAAGCTTAAATTGACGTAAACATTCACCAAATTCTTTCCCAGATTAGACTCTAGGTTCCATGAGAGATATTCACTGATGTATCCCCAGTCCAAAACAGTGCCTAGAAAGCAGTATGCATTCAATGAGTATTAATTTAGTGAATGAATGAATGAATATCTATGCTTGTTCTCAACTAATATCAATTTCTTTTTCAATTTCACTTTTGCTTGTTGTACATTATTAGACTAAAATTAGTAAAGTCACGAATAAGCATTATAAGTATCTTATATCAACTCAATCATTCTTTCATTAACTCAGCAACTACTACATGGCTATTATGGTCCAAGCACTGTGTCCTGGGTTCTTGTCACAGGGATCAGGGGGACAGGAAACTCTGCTCCTCCCCATCCCAATTTCCAACTAGCAAAATGTAATTGCAGAATTGGGAGCAAAATGAATAGTGACAGAAATCTATTAAATCCTTTTAACTCCAATACTTCAAAAGACTGACTGTGTCTTCTATGCCACTTTTCCCTCAGTCATGCTCTCAACTACTCTACTAGCACATTAGGCAGCAAGAATTATATGAGCTTGTCAATCAAGTGCTGATGAAATTAAGATTAAAATGTCATGCTTCTTTGATTGGTGATTCTTCTATAATGGGGTGGTGAAACAAAATTAAGAATAGTTGAGTAGGAATGAATTATGAAGTCAAAGTTGGAGACCAAAATTAAACTTAATTAACTAATAACAATATACTGGTTGTACATAAGTTGTAACCCAGAAGAATTCCTGACCCAGAAAGTGAGAAATTATTCGAAAGTTAGCAGGAGGAGCCAGCAGGATAATAGAGGTAGTGAGATTCTAAACCTAGGAAATGCTGTCATTTTCTTTATATATATATATATTTTTACATAAAATGAATGCTATCTGAAAATTACAAGTATCCAAATTTGAATCCTCAGTATGAATAAGGATTGAAAATGGTACCTGAAAATGTAACATTGTGTAGTAAAATATATTAGAAGGTGAATTTTTGGAGATGAATACACTAAAAGTAATCTGACCTTGCTCAATTCTACATTTTAATACTAAAGGGTTCTTCTGTGTGCAGTGGTTACCAATGTCACGTGTTCTTTAAAAGCACTGTGTGAACAGATGGAATGCTGCTGGAGTGAAACCTCCAGGTATGTGTTGAAAAACTGGAAACAATAGCACAAAGTAAGACACAAGAATTCAGAATTCAAACATCTCAGGTCATTTTCCACTATGCAGAATATACTCTGGAAAAAAAAAAAAGTGTGCTTTAATTTCAAATGAAAAAGTTTAGTTAATTGCAAAGCTGGCTTATATCCTATGTCCTAAGGTGCCAGGCCAAGCTATGAAACTGACTCAAGATACTGAGTTTAATTTTAATTTTTTTCTTGTTATCTATAAACCCCAGGATTTGGACCCTGAAAGGCACTTTCAGATGAGAGAAGGTGGTATGAACAGAATAGCTCATTTCATCCAACAGTGACATCTGCTGTTCATTCACTAGACTTACCAGGGCTGTCATGTAACATGCAATCTGAGGTGTTAGGGATAATTTGCACCTACGTAGGTAAATTTATATTACAGAAAATACTGAATTGATTACCAAAAAAGAAAGCTTCTGTAGATGTAGGGCCTCACTATTTCCCTTCAAAAAGAGCCTAGATTATTCTTATCATTTTTTTAAAAATTGTATTTTATATATAATTATGTTAGAGAGTAAAACCTAAAACAGATAGCAAACTAAATTTTCTGAAAAGAGGTAGATGGAGAAGCATATGGAGTAATGGTAAATTTAAATATTGCCTTTTTAAATTTAAACACATGCAAAGATTCATACATTTCCATGGCAGCACTTAGTTCTGAATCATCTTACTTCTCCCAGAAAACAGAAGGAAAAAAAAAATCCCCACAAAGCAGTAAGCTTTATTTTCAGAGAAACCATGAGACAAAGAAAGACCCCAAATTCCAAATTATATAACAGGCTGTCACGAACAGTACTAAGCTGAGCAAGGAGTACCTCCTGGGAAATCAGACTTTACTAGCACAGAAAACAGAGGGTAGGAGTCCTGGTGGGGTTAGATCATCAGAGACCCACAAGCAAATACATGAACCCAGAAGGCCCCTCCCAGAGTCAGAAATGCTGGACCAGAGTTAAGTGCCCAACAAGATAGGAGTCTTTGGGGAGGTGGAGAAATCATACTCTGAAAAATGCTCACTGGGGCTCAGACGCGAATTCCCCCAAAAAATAACTACAAAATATAACTTCAAAAAGTGTGTGAATCACTTTGCAATGCAAGGGTTGTATCACTTGAAGGCAGGTTGGTGGCAAACAGCGAGAGCATAAGGCTTGAGATGGAAATTGTCCCAAACCATTTTGGGCACTACCCAGCAGAACAGCAGTGGCTCCATAATGTCCCCAAAATGAGGCAACAGTCTGTCACAGAGCAAATGATGAGAGGGTCCTTGGGCTACCAGGTAGGACACATCGTACAACCCCTTTCCTTCATCCTAGAGGAAACTTCTGCTATTAACCAGTCAAGGAAATTCAACTTTCACATATGAGAAATACTAAAGGATTTTTCTCAGCACTCACGTAAAAATACTATAAGAAAAAAGATAAAAAGGAATATATCAACTCTCTTAATCACCAGAAACCTGTTGCTACAAAACAGATGAAAAAAGGAATGAACATTTATACATTCTAACATAAATTTTAAGAGCATAATAAAACATAAAGAGACCATGAAGTGAAATACAAGACCATGGGGAAAAGAGAGCCAGAAAGTGCAATAGAATCTGGCAGAATCCATGAAAGAAATAGGATTTAAAAACAAAATCATTGTAGAAAAAAAAAAAAAACGAAATTGTAAAGAGAACAAGGGAGACCGAACCCCAAATAATGTAAGGGTTTTAAAGGGTGTGAGAAAAGAATATGTTATGAATCCCTTCCCCTGTCCAAAAATCCAAAAACTGTAAAACATAAAATAGAATTAGAAAAAAGTGACTGCCTATATTAGGCCAAGATAGATCACCATAAGCACATATATTTATATTACTGTGTATTATATGCTTATATATGTTATTATAACGTTCAACTCCAAGATATATCTCTGTGTGGGACTAGGACTTTAAAGATTAAGAAATTATTATTTGGGGGCTTAAGCAAAACAGACAACTAACTTAGAGAAAAAGAAAATCGTTTTGGCATCAGTTTTCCACAGCAAAAGTTAACACCAGAAAACGGGAGAAATATTGAGAAAGACGAGAAAGGAGAAGCCAATGGTTATCCTTATCCTTGCAACTTATCTATCAGCTATAAAGTGTACAGTTATAAGCACCTAGAATTGCAGGGAACACCGTTTACAGAAAGTTCTTATTAAGAGATTTACCACAGGACAAAGTTCAGTCAAGCCAGTTCTGAGTTAGATGAAATACTACCAGTAAGGCAAGAGATAAGCATTAAACGCATCATATATAGATTTAAGGAATATGTGGTATAGAAAATGTAAATAGCATTTTACTGATGATTCTGATAATGTACAAATAATTCAACTGTAACAACTAGGAGGAGAGAGTAAAAGAAAGGGGAAAGTTGGAATTAGCTCCCTGATTGCCTCATCTGTAATAGCTGAGAGTAATGGGTTAATTTTAAATCTCAAAATTTGCCCATAATTGTATAAACACATTAAATGGCACAAAGGCAAATACTAAGAAATATCCTGCCACAGGCCGGGCGCAGTGGCCCACACCTGTAATCCCAGTACTTTGGGAGGCCGAGGCGGGTGGATCGCGAGGTCAGGAGATCGAGACCATCCTGGCTGACACGGTGAAACCCCGTCTCTACTAAACACACACACACACACACACACACACACACACAAATTAGTCGGACGTGGTGACAAGCGCCTTTAGTCCCACCAACTCAGGAGACTGAGGCGGGAGAATGGCGTGAACCCGGGAGGCGGAGCTTGCAGTGAGCCAAGTTCGCGCCACTGCACTCCAGTCTGGGTGACAGCCAGACTCCGTCAAAAAAAAAAAAAAAAATATATATATATATAAAATATATATACTATATATATATATACTATATATATATATACTATATATAATATATAATATATATATATATATATATATATATATATATTATATATTATATATAGTATATATAATATATATTATATATATAATATATATATATGTTCCTTGAGTGTTTTTTTGTTGGTGGTGTTTTTTCTGATTTTTGTTTGTTTTGTTTGTTTTGATTTTGATTGAAAGAAATACAACAATGGAAACTCACACCAGTGCAGGGTGCTTCTCCAAACTGTGCCTATCATTCATAATTCTACTTTTATTTACTTTTCAGATTCCTCAGTTAGTTGCTTAGAATAGTTTTCATATTTTTAGGTGTAATCAACATGAAAGATAGGCTGCAGGAGCTTATCCTGCCATAGAATACTGGAAATCCATCTTTTTTTTTTCTTAAAAAAAAGTCATTTTGCACCTGTAATTCATAGGAAGGAATGCAGATTTAGAGGCATTCATTTTCCATGACATGGAAAAATCATTTAACAATGTTAAGTTTCTATTTCAGCAAATACAGAAAAGATATGGTTCACAGGACAAGAAAGCTGACAGTTAAGAACTTACATGGAAAGGTATTTCGACAAAAAGTATAATCCATCCTACTCCTAGGAGAGGAAAACTTGTATTAGTGAAACTTCTACCAGGTATCACTTTCCCCTCAGTTAATCCACAAAATTGAGTCAGCAACATTTTGTGATCAACCCTATCAAAAATAGTTGATTGATGAAATGTCATTAAAAGAACAGCAGTTATCCATCATTCAGTAAAAATTCATCACTCACCCATATACGAAACTCAATTCCATCTTATACTAAGTACATACACTACACTGAAAACTGCCAACTTCTGATGATCTAAAAACCTCTCTTCCATAACCATGCGATCACACCGAAATAAGAATACAGAAAATTCATAGATGGTCAGTGAAAAAAAACCTTCAGTGAAGCAATAAACTTTTCTTAAAAATGCCAAAATAATAACATACACTACATAATATAACACTCATTTTACTGACATAATCTGTTGAGGCATTTTGTTAATCAAATACTTTGTTTTATATATACTTATAAATGTCATACCAGAATTACACATTTTCTAATGAGATGAAAAAGCATAATAGAATCTTATTTATAAGTTGATTTTAATCATTGTCTTGAGTTCAATATTACAACAAGTGTAATTACGGTACAAGTACAAAACAAATGGTGATTAAAGCATGTCAGAGAACAGATGTTCCTGCATACAGATGGACAATTCAATTAATAATTCTCAAATAGAAAACAGAGCTATTTATTCCTTACTAATGAATGATATAATTATTTATCATTTATGCAGCATGGTGTTTTTAATGTCTCCATGAAGAGCTTAAATATAATTTCTTAAATATGCATTTGGATGGCTAATGTATTTTTAATGTATAGTTATCTATTGTAGTTAAAAGATGATCAAATATGCTGATTCACTCAGTGCCTATGTTTCAGATGAATGACTTGAGCAACAATTTGCCAAAAGGCACCAATTTATTGTCTTATTTTAAATTATATATCTAACACACACACATACACAAAACATTAATAATGATGAAAATTTTGAGTGTCATAAAGAATAGCATATCTATAATATATGTGTTGTTTTTCACAAGAGTTTTCCAACTACTCTACTTTTTTCATAAATTTCCACCTCAAGTAAATGGGAATTTTCATTTTTGTAATATATTGCATATTAAAAATGAGCTGAGTTTTTATTGATTTTGAAAGTAACACTTCCAAGTATGAAAGTAATAGCTTTTTGATTGATTCAGTCAGGATGAGTTAGAAGTTGAGACTAAAGGAAGAATTAATCAGAAAGGTTTGATATAAGACCTGTTCATAGTATAGATTTCCATTTTTTTGTGTCATTGTTCTCTTGTTAGAGACCTGATAGACTGTATGCACCAGTTTGAATGATAAAATGATTACAACAAGAAATGCAGTAAGTAAATCTATATAAGAATTAAGTCTATTATGGAATTAAAGGTAGAGAGCGGAGTTTTACTCATATAATTCTGAGTAAAAATGGTACTTTTTTTAGTCAGGTAAATATGGGATCCTTACAGAAAATGGTAAATTGAAGCTTCCATAAATAAGACCAAGAATATAACTTCATAGAGATCAATTGGACTGCACAGTGGCTATAGTTAACAATACTGTATTGTATACTTGAAATTTGCAGGAAATTAGATCTTAAATGTTCTTATCACCAAAAACAAAACAAAACAAAAATTATAGAGGTGACGGATACGTTAATTCACTTGAGTGTGGAGATCATTTCACAATATATACATATATCACACCATCAAGAAGTACAACTTGAATATACACAGTTTCTATTGCTGAGTATGTTGCAAAAGAAAACATGAGGGAAGGAAATATAACTTTGTCTTGCTTTACCAAAGAGATGTTCTAGAAAACATGTATGCAAATCACATTTACTACCAATCAAACTACAAATAAATACTATTTCACTTTATCACTGAAGTGTATTTATTTACTTTGCACAAGTGATTCAGGAAACATACATGAAGTGCCCACTTTGAGCTAGGTAGTAGATAGGAGACATAAACCCAGCTAAAACATGATCCCTCTCCACAAATTGAAATCTGAACCAATGTGATCATTCATTTGTGGTTATACCCATGATTTTGAGGGATCTAGAGATATAAGATGCTCAGTCCACCTAAGAGGCCACATGGAGGAGAATGTTGCCCAGAAAAGTGAAACAGACTTTGAAGAGAGAGTTCCTAGGAACTAATCCCCAGGAACATTTAATAAGCATGATGATTCAACAGCTTGGCTAGAAAAGGGGAGATAGAGACAGGGTAATACCTGGAGGGAAATAAATAACTGAAGGATTGGATCGAATATTTAATCATGTCAAAACAAAAACAAAAACAAAAACAAAAAACAAAAAACCCAGAGCCTACATAGCCAAAGCAATCTGAAGCAAAAAGAACAAAGCCAGACAGATCACACTACCTGACTTCAAACTATGGTATAAGGCTACAGTAACCAAAACAGCATGGTAGTAGTACAAAAACATACACATTGACCAATAGAACAAAATAGAGAGCAGAAAAATAAAGCCACATGCCTACAACCATCTGATCTTTGATAAAGCTGACAAAAATGAGCCATAAAAATCCTAAAAGAAAACGTATGTGATACCCTTCTTAACATTGGCCTTGGCAAAGAACTGCTTTTGGCTAAGTTCCCAAAATCAATTGCAACAAAAACAAAAATTAATAAGCGGGAGCTAATTAAACTAAAAAGCTTTTGTACAACAAAAGAAACTATCAACGGAGAAAACAGACAACCTACAGAACGGGAGAATTATTCACATACTATGCATCTAACAAAAGTCTAATATCCAGAATCTATAAAGAACTTAAATCAACAAACAAAAAACAAATAACCCAATTAACAAATGAGCTAAGGACATGAACAGACACTTGTCAAATGAAGACATACAAGAGGCCAATAAACACATGAAAAAATGCTCATTATCACTAATCATCAGAGAAATGCAAATCAAAACCACAGCAAGATACCACTTCATTCCAGAGTGGCTATTACCAAAATGTCAAATAACAACAGATGCTGGCAAAATTGTGGAGAAAAGGGAATGCTTTTACACTGCTAGAGGGAATCTAAATTAGTTCAGCCACTGTAGAAAGCAGTTTGGAGTTTTCTCAAACAGCTAAAAACGGAGCTATCATTCAACTCAGCAATCCCATTACTAGGTACACACCCAAAAGAAAATTAATTATTCTACTAAAAAGACACATGCACTTATACATTCATTGCAGCACTAGTCACAATAGCAAAGACATGAAATCAACCCAGATGCCCATCAACAATGGGTTGCATAAAGAAAATATAGTACATATATAACATAGAATACTATGTAGCTATAAAAAAGGATGAAATCATGTCCTTTGCAGTAACATAGATGGAGCTTGAGGCTGTAGTCCTAAGCAAATTAATGCAGGAACAGAAAACCAAATACCACATGTTCTCACTTATAAGTGGGAACTAAGCGTTGGTACTCATAGACATAAAGATGGGAACAACAGACACTGTGGACTACTAGAGATTTTCCTTAGGATTTCCCAGCAGCATAGGGTTAAGTAAGAAGGAAGACAACTGGGTTGATCCATGAAGGTTTTCCCAGTTAAAACAAAATAGAATAAGGGATTTGAGAATATTATCAAGAACTGTTAAGTGATGGAGTGTGGGATCTATGTTGTATAGACCCAATGTGTGAGGCCATAAAAGCATTAAAAGATGGGAGGTCCAAACAGGGCCAAAAAGAGATGTGGTGGAATCAGTGGGGTAAAAGAGTTGTAAGGAGAATAGAAAAGTTTGGACTATATGATTACAGTGGTAGAGCATTGCTAGCTTCCTTGTCTCACGTGTCCCATAAATCATTAATTTAGTACATCAGTTCCATCTCCAACAATCCCTTCTTCAGCCTTCATGGCAGTCTTAGTTGATAATTTCATCTTCTCATATGTGGTCTATTCTTCTGAAGTCATCTAAAGAGGCTTTCTTCTCCAATTTAACTTACCCTTGAACCAATAAATCCTTTAACATCTTGGAACAAATTTCCTAAGGTGTAAATCTGATGAGATCACTTAACTACTTAAATGCATGTTAAAATAAGTAACGTGAATGCCATACTTGGTATAATGATATACATCTAAGTCAAGAGCTGCTTAGAGAATTCAAAGTGTTAATATTTCTGAGATGCTTACAGTGGTCTCTGTCACAGCTAACAAGATTCACCCTTGCTGATGTTATGTATGGTAGAAAGAGAATTCAACCTAGAGATTAGAGTTCTAGCCTCCCTTGGCTATGCCATATACTAACCGATACTCTCAGAGCAAGTAAAACTACTCTGAGTCTTGCTTGTGCATATGTACAGAATTAAAATTAATTTGTTTTAAGACAGTTTTTAGTTCATAAATGCTATGATTTCTTAATTTGCTATCAGATTAGTAGCCAATCATATGTAGATAAAATCCCATCACAAGTTAGTCTGTATAAAAGAGGAAGATGGATAATTTTTTCATTTACATGATAGCATTCCTAAAACTTCTATTCATAATTTTTTCTATCATTCACTTAATAATTATGTAAATATACATTGATCAGCACTACTAGAAAGGCAAGAACAAAAAACAGGGATTTTTCTAGTAGTAATATCTTTACTTAACTCCTAAAATATTATTACAGTATCTAAGTAATGACGGTAGTCATTTAAAAATCCCAAAGAGTGCAATTGCCACAGGCACTACATTTTTGCATATTTATAAAAACTGAAAACTCAGTATAAAGATATTCTTTTCCATTATCACTAAGAAAACAGAAAACTAAAACTATCATTAAAGGAGATTTTGCATAATTTTAAAGCATCTTTGTTCTTGTGGGCAATGTATACCAATATGTATGTATTTTTAATATAAACACTTAAACATATCTACATTTGTCAATTTTTTAATAGCAAACAGTGATGTAGGTAGGAGGCAAGTTTCATAAGGACAGATAAAATATACCATGGAAGAATTAAGTACCTTTCTTACAGGAAGAAATTAAATGCTTACACTTTACTTTCCATCCATGATTCTTCTGGGTACAGGATGCTCTTTACACATTGGCCAGTAGCCAGTGGCCTTGACATCTAGTCTGTAAACTGGAGAGCATCACTGGAACTGTTAGTTCAAAGGAATCAATCTTAGCGATATGGTTTGGATGTCTTTCCCCTCCAAATCTCATGTTGAAATGTAATCCCCAATGCTGGAGTTGGGGCTGGGTGGGAAATGTGTGGGTCATGAGGGTGGATCCTTCATGAATAGCATGGTGCCTGCCTTATGGTAATGAGTGAGTTCTCACTCTGTGTTCACACAAGTTCTGACTGTTTAAAAGAGTGTTGCACTTCCCCTCTTTCTCTCTTGCTCTGTCTCTTGCCATGTGACATGCCTGCTCCTTCTTCACCTTCCACCATGAGTAAAATCTCCCTGAGGCTTCACCAGTAGTGGAGCAGATGATGCCAATATGCTTCCTGTACAGCTTGCAGAACCATGAGACCATAAACCTCTTTTCTTTATAAATTACCCAGTCTCAGATATTCCTTTGTAACAATGAAAACAGACCCAACAGCTAGTACAGATCTCTGAGCTCTAGGCTGCCACAGATCTCAGCTGAACTTGCTGCAGAAATCTCCAAAGTTTCCCACTGTACTTGAAAATGGTCTCATGAGTTCTCAGTTCATAAAATATTCTTCAAATACGTATAAGGGAATATCAACATATTTACATATCAGATGCGTTACCAATATAACGGGGTCAGGTTTTGGGTTCATACAGCTACTTTCTCACTTCTCATAGAGGAAAAAGAAGGGTGCTTAGACTTCTGTGCCTCCCTAGATAACAAAATATCTTAGATATTTGATCTATTGCTATTTTACACCCTTAGGTTTATCTTTCTAGCTTCCACTTATATTTGCTTGTCTTATCTGGTCTAAATAAACCTATATACAATTCAGAATCAAGTCATAAATTGAACCTGGTATTTCTGTCTATCAAATCTTGGAAAATACATTTTCTCTCTCCTAATATATCTTTCAAAACAAGCCCAACTATATTTTTGGAAAAACTTAGTGTGGAGAAATACAATCTGGAAAACAGTATCTCAACCTTCAGCTGTAGCCACATAAGTCAATAGATCTTCATGACAGTTCTTCAAACCCATATAAAAGATCAATATTAAGGCATTTACCTGTGAGGATTTCAACATTGTGCCACAGATGGTAACTTGCTGGCCCAATTTCCCACCTCCAACTTGCTCTTCTGTAAAAGCTCAGCTAAATCTAATCAGAAACATCACATAAAAACAGACCTATATTGTCCAATATATCTTTAACGTTTTCAAAGAAGTAGTTGCCATACTTTTTCTCTCTCATCAAACACAATGTGTTTACGTTCATCAAAGTAAAGATATTTGAATGCAAATAGCTCAGGAGAAAGAGGGACTCCCAAGCTAATTGGACACCTTTACTTGAGTGGCTGTCACATGAGAGTTGACCAAACTGCTTTCTTTGTCAAGAAGGAGATTTGTCATGGGCATAGGGAAATCAAAGATTTGTCATTTAAATTAGGGAAGATAAGATGTACCATATTTGCCTGTTGTGGGTATATCTGGGTAAAATCTTGAACAACTAATAAGCCAGAATGCATTCAGATCTGTTTAATGGAAGACGGTGTGGTGAAGCTCTCCACCACTGTGCATATGAGATAAGTTGTCAGCAGTAGAAAAACAGCTCACATGTAGTACTTAGACATGCATAATTTTGAGAGTCCTAGTGGTAGGCAGGGAAGAATGGACGACTGGCTTGGAAAATGTCAAAGGTGCAGTGGAATTCATCTCCAGCTGCTTAGTAGATGGTTCCCAAGGTCCCATCAGGAGAGCATGCGGAATTTCAAACGAATTGACTCCCATGCTTAAATTTGTTCCCTTCTATCTATTTTCTTGGAAACCTGAACCAATTTCAGAAGAGATATCTATTTGAGATCCTGGAGCAAAGAAATTCCTAGAATAGGAATAGATGACTATTTGTTTCCTATTTTCTCTAAACAATGGAACATGTTGGATACATCCCCTTATGTGGTAGATTGAATAACAACAAGACTGTATGCTTTAAGAAAGAAAAACTTTAAAAAACCAAATATGCATACTGTCATTACAAGTTTCTTTAACTCTGGCTAGATTTCTGTGGCAAAAATATGCTTTGTGGTCATCAAAATTTGATTTGTTACTTTTCCCAGCCTTTCTTGCACCCAGATGGCCATGTTGTTGAGCTTTTGTCAGTGGAAAACGGGCAGAAACGATATAGGTTACCCCCAAGCAAATCCTACTAAAACCTACTGTGTGATTCAGCTTGTCATTCCTTACCCACCAACTGAATGAAGAGGACTCCATTTAGGCAAAGGAGGCAAGATTCACATGATGGAAGAAGCCTGCAGCCTTGAGTGACTCTTCAATGTAAACCTTGTGACCTAGCTTTATTTGTTGGTTTGGTGAGACAAAACTTATCATGGCAAGACACAGAGACTTGAATATTATTTTTATAACAGTTTGCTTATTCTAGTCAATAAATCACTGTTACGTCACAAACATCTATACCTTGGTAACTAAAGTCTGTTGGCATACAGAGTGAAGATAGGAGTGGGAAATAGGAAGGAAGCTTTTTCAAAATTAAGTGAGTAATATTTGTAAGGAACTTAGAGTACCTGGAACATGACAACCACAATATAAGTATTCATTTGGGTTGATAGATAAACACACAGAAAAATGAGATAAACATTTTTTTTTCTTCTGGGGATGAAAAATCTAAGTTTACTTGAATGTTTGGCTATTGCTTTTGCTTCTCTGCAGAGCCTCATATTTCTCTACCTGGGTATATGACATGTTGGGTTTCTTCCTCTAGGCTGAGTCATAGACCCAATTCCCTTGTCACTTTATGGTATTTCCCTAGGCAATTTCATATATATCCATGAGATCTATTTCCTCCGGTGATGTGTGATACAGTTTATAGGTCTGACTTATCCTTTAAGGTCAAACCCAGCAAAGTCAATTTTGCACTTGACATTATCTCGTAAAAACATTTCATACTTAACATCTAAAACTAAACAAGTGCTCCTCCCGTGCATCAGCTCTGCTCCAGTGACTTCTGTTTTGGGAAATCATACCACCCATCCATCAAACATAAGCCAAAAACCTAGAGGCTGTTCCTGATACAATGTGTCTTAGTCTGTTCAGGATCCAATAAGAAAATCCACAAAAACTAGGTAACTGATAAACCACAAACAAATCACTTCTTCAGAATTCCAGAGGCTGATAGTCCAAGCTCAAGGTACCAGCAGATTCGATGTTTGGAAAGGGCCACCCTTCTGCTTCATATGCAATGCTTTACTGCTGTGTCCTCACATGGTAGAAGGAACTAGCAGCTCTCTGGTGTCTCTTTTATAAGGGCACTAATTCCAATTAGGAGGGCTCTGGAGTGATGGTTTAATCACCTCCCAAATGTCCCACTTCTTAATAACATCACTTCGGGGGTTAGGATTTTAGCCTATGAATTTTGGAAGACACAAACATTTAGACCATAACACCATATGTCCCACTCTCCTCAGAGCCAAATGATTAGCAATTCGGATGAGATTATTCTTATCCATAAGAGGATATCCATGGCTTTCATATTCACCTATCTTGTCTTTCTTTTTCACTATCCTAATCCACAGTACTGTTACAACCTGCTGCCATGATTCAGTAACTCATTTTCCCATATCTATTTAGTTCCCATTTAATCTACTCTGCCTACTGCAGTCAGAGCAATTATTTTTTCAAATGCAAATCTAGCTCACATACTCCTCAGCTTAAAACCCTGTAAAAATTTTTATTTTGGATAAAGAGCAAACCACTTATTTATTACGCCTATCTATTATTTTCCATAAAAGCTCTGGAGAGAAGAACCTGAGAGAAGACCGAATGTCTTGTCAATGTGGTATGTTTGGGAATACTGCTGTTAGCTTGAAGTGAAGTGTGAGCCTTGAGACTTGAAGGAATTGATATCATCTGGGGAACCTTTGCCTCTTCAAGGAATATGGGAACTCTCAACCATCTATCTTTATTATTCCTAGTAAAGGAACAGTATCAAACACATCATTCAATCATCTAAGTCATGTCTGGGATGCTGTTCGTGTTTATGAGCCAAAAAAAAGGGCAGTGCTTGTCCAGGAGTCAGTGTAAATTCTTCAGCTGCTATATATTCTGTTTTGAAACAAAACTTAAATCCCAAGTTTGCTCTTGGAAAACACCCAGTTTTTTAAGATAAAAAATGAAGCGTTCCTATTTTCAGTGTCTGTCAGACAGCTAACATCGGTCACAGAAAGCAATTATGTTACAATACATATTTAAAAGCAAATATTACTCTCAAGATAATAATTTAGTGAGCAATCTACAATGTGTAACTGCCCGGAGTCATGCCTGACCCTACCCCCAAAAAAAGTGTTGGTGAACTTTTCTTGATACTTAACTCATTTTTTATAATACTTAACTTCTGATACCTAAGCAAGGCAGATGTAAAAATGCTTTTGATGAATTATTTTTAAAAGTTCTGCCGCTAAATCATTGCCAACCTCTCTTTTAACTTCTGATTTTTCCCATTTTGGTACAGACCTAGAAAATTTTATTTTTTTGTACACTGACATAGGCTATGAAGTTTTATAGCCCACTTCATAAAAGTGGCTTTTGTCACTTTAAAAAATAAATTACTTAATAACTTTTAAATCCTAAAACTTATCTGAAAGAGCAGTGTCAAAAAGAGGGTCCCAGGGAAGCACAGCTCAGGCATTTGGGAGGACATATCTATTACAAGTGACACAATATGGTCTTGTTTCCAGAGATATTTAATGAAGACAAACTATGATGCATCATATACAAGCAAATAAAACACTACCAGGGCAGCTAATATAACACAATTGATTAAGTTTAAATTAACATGTATTCAGCAAGACATGCAAAGTATCATGATAGCTATACATCTAATGATACAGTGTCCGTCTTCAGAGAACTTACATTCCAACCAGAATGACTTCTAACTACAAATCACTATGATACACAGTAGAATACATTAGATACTACAAATGAAATGAAAACAAAATGATGTGGGATAGTGTGTAAACAACGAAAGGAAGGTTTTGAAGACTGCTACAACACAGCTTCCCTAGCTAATAATGCCTGAGAAAACTTGGACATGTGGCATATATGTTTCGGTACCTTTTAGCATATCTAATGGGTTTACTAATATTTCTTCATTGTATTGATGAGAGGAATACACAAAATAGTATGTATAAATACCCAGACCTTTGCTGGGTGTATAGTAAATATTGTGTTAAAATAGAACTCTTCTATCTTTCTACAGGAATATGCTATGCAGTGATTACTTCTGGCTGTGATACATAAAAACAGGAAAATCTCAATAGAGAAAAAATATGTATTCATGATACATGATTTGGGTTTTTCCAAAGAACAAAAACTATGAATTGGGTTGCAAGGATTTCATGTTAAAACAACAGTAAGAATAAAGACGTGGAGTAGAAGATACACATGTTGAGTAGGTTAAACAGGCCTGAGCAAAAGATGCACATAATGAAATGTCAGGAGAATAGACTAGAAATTCCTCTAGGCCTGTTGTGAGAGCCAAGAAAAATACATCTGGATTTGACTGTTGATAGTGAGGAATTTCTGAAAGTTTGACCTATAGCAGGTCTGAAAAAATGCTTCTAAACATGCTAGATTCCTTTGTCAAATAGATAAGGGAAATTATGGATATATAATGACACTTTAGAAATTTCCAATGCATATTAACAAAGCAACAGCAAAAAGCAAACCCCATTTAAATGTGTTTAATCTAGATTTTATGAACTCATTTACGAAGCAAACTCTCCCATCTGTATTTTCCTACTTGTAATACTTATTAAGAATAACTATTTTGATGTTGTTGGAATACACTTAGAGAAATGCAGTCTAACCTCTGCTTTAAGAAGACAACTCTGGCAGAACTATCAGTTGGAAAAAGGAGAGTTTAGATGCTAGGAGGCCATTACAATAACTCACTTGAGAACTAATCTGTGCATGACTCTGATGGGAGGAAATAAAATTGAGAAAAAGGCATGCATTGGAGGCAACAATCGTTGGAATGTGATTGACTATAGAGAATAATGAATATGGAAGACCCAGAACAGACTTTAAAATGTTAAGCCCAAATGACTGTCTGACAGGTGGTATTTGTAATGAAAACTGGAAACTCTGAAGGAAGAACAAGATTCTGAGGAAAAGACTAATTTTGTATGTGTTGAGCTTGAAGGCCTGCTTTGGAGCTAACAGGCAGCTGAAGATTTCATTTCATGTCAAAGAAATTTAATTTAAAATCCAGCAAGTACTAAATTCAGAGTTAAATGTAAAGGACTGAAATACGAACAAAGCACTGTCTGCGCTCTGGAGGTCAGAAATTTTCTAGACTCATGCCCTCGTTAGGGCAGATCCAGAAATCGTTTAGAAATGAAATTTTGGACATGCTAATGTGTCCTCTGAGCCTGTCCTTTCTGTCAGAAGTCATGGAGAGACCAAAATGTCAAAAAGGGACACATTCTTTTGTTGATGCACAAGATTTTGGCATTCCAGTCTCTTTCTGAAAATACAACATTGGATCTTTGCAGCCAAATTCTTAAGAAAAGTTTGGTATTGCAGACTAATAGTCCACAAAGAGTTATCTGAAGCATGAGGAAATCATCTCTTTAGATCAATGGATTTTTCTGCTTTTATTTGAATTTTTAATTAACACATAATTGCACATATTTATAGGGTATGGGGTGATATTTTGATTAGATCAGTGTTTTATATCTTGCTATGTAAAGCTTCTGAGAAGAGTCAGGGAGCATCTTAGAAAGCAGAACGGAGTCTGTAAACAGACATGTAATGAATGCTCAGCAAATATTCATGCTCTCTCAGATATTTCAGAGACTTCCAGTCATGTGAGATCATGTGGAAAGATCTGACTAAGAGACTCTGAGGTGAAGTGCCATGAATCACTTTGGGGCTGAGGCAAAAAAAAAAAGCCCCTGCTTCATTCCCAAGTTCTCCATTTTTCCACTTCCAGTACTTTGAAATAAGTTATGTGCAGTGTGTGTCATAGGTTAAGGACAGAGGAATTTATTCTGACTGACATTGAACTTTATGTGAGTAACCAACAAACTTTGGTTTGGTTGAGCCACTGAGAATTCAAGCTTAGTACCTTCTTGTGGCTGTTGCTGTTTACCAACACAGTGGGATTTCTACAGGGCTCAAGTGGGCAGAGAAATTCCATGTGAACAAGAATGTCTGATGTTGGGCTTCTGTGTAAATTGTGCTGATGAAAAATGTTAAGCAGATAAAAATTTTAGAAATTCATTGCTCCACATTATATCAATGCTATTTTTGTCTCAGTTGAAACCATCCTAAAATTATATATTTAGATCATACTATCTTCAATATAATTGTTTTTACCGAGTTGCTTTTTGATGTTATACATGAGCCTTACGTAATTCACAACTGAATTCATACACAAATATTATTGAGTCTATTGCCCACCATGTCAGAGAGGCTTATGAGAGCTCAATGCAGGAATGCCTCAGAAGTGGAAAAATCTGTAATTTCTCCAAAGAAACTATTACAGTTTTAACAGAAAGAATGATGGAAAATCATAAGCCAGAAAATCACATGAAGGAGTAAGGAAGATGGGGCACGATTAAAGGGATTATTTGACGGCAATAAGGATGAAAATGTGTAATTGAAAATGTGTAATTGAAATTCTTTAGTTTTCACATAGAAATTGCACCAGTTTTTGCTAGCAGACATACTGTTTAGAAGTTTTTAAGAAAAGAAATTTCTGAATCACGGTTTGCACTGTTTTAGGTCACAGGAACTAGTAAACATGTTTCACTATGTAGACTATTAGTCAACACTTAGATCCTGCTTTTCAATAAAGAATGTCAAAATGTGAGAGGAGAATTAATAAATCTAATTGTTACAGTCACTCAACTGACGTGTTGAAGTACCTGGAAAATTTCTCACATGAATAATGGATGAAGAGTCAAAGAATGATTAGTTTGGGGAAAAGAAGACCTGCTGAGGTTTTGGAAAGGGTTTGTGTTTGTATTTAGTATTGTTTAGGGTGGTAGCTGTATGGTCCTGACCTTCATATATTTATTGGGCTGCCATGTGTTAGTTGGAAACATAAAACTGTCATTTTTTTGTAGGGCAAAAAAGGCTGAATACTGACAATTTCATATGGTTCCACCTAATAGAAAACAGAGTTATCTCTGAATTGTTTACCTAAGGTAGAATTTGGGACCGTACTTAGAATTTGTAAAAATTAAATTTCAGACTAAAATAAAATAGATATATCTAGAATTGTTCAAAAATGAAAATATAGCTGAAATATCAAGCACTATAATGGAGTTCATATAAGAATTCCATGCTTTATATTTGAGGTTGGATATGTGCTTTTTCTTTATTCCTTTCATTTATATGGATCTAATCTTCTATAATTTTTAAAACATTCTGATAGAGATATTTTTTGGTGTTCTTTTTTTCTCTTGATTTAAAGATCTGCTTTACAACCAAACAGTAAGATTCAACAAAACAAAACAATGCCCATGGCTTCATGGTCATTCTACTCATTTAGAAAGGCTGTGTACATGACCTATTACAGTCATCTTGAAATTATTTGTAATTTTTGAACAAAGAGCTCTACATTTTCACTTCTTACTGGGCCCTGAAAGTTATGCACCCAATCCTGAACCCATGGTCTTCTTAAATTTGCATGCATATTAGAATTATAAAGGTACATTAATTCTAGGCCATCAAAGTCTAGCTTATAACTTTTGAATTACATTTGGGAATTGTTCTTATATAACAGCATTTATTGCTCCAAAGATCACTTTGTAATAACTACTAAATAATCTATATCAATGTGTATTTGGAAAACCATGAAAAACTTCTAAAAGAGCTCTATTGTTCTACGTAACAATCATGAAATGTTTCCAAAGTCATACATAAAAATAATGATAGAAAATCTGAGACACAAAAAGAAATCTATGATAATATATGCAATTTCTTGAAAATAGATATACATGAAACAAAGAATAAAGGAACAGCAGGAAAATGTACCACTATTGTGGTTACAGCTTCTAGGCAACCCATTAAAATGACAACCAAACACAGGTAGCAACAGATGTATCTACCACCAAATAAAGTTCAATTAAATCAAGTGAAAAATTTCAAATGAAGTAACTGTTCAATGAAAAGGAAAAAGAATAAAAATCACATCTGCTTACATAGCAATGAAACATGAAAGATTCTGTTAAAAGTTTATGTTGAAAATTAAGATGGAGGTAATCTATGCACACTCATCCAAAAACAGAAAACAATGAATTAGTGGATCAATGCCAATGTTAATTTTGAAAACCTCAAAAAGAAGAAAATTAAGACATGGTTGATAGATTCTCTACAATATAGCAAGAAAACCCTGCCAAAATTCTAAAGGATACAAAGTCTACTCAATTTAATAACAAATGGCACGTTTCTGTTTCTTAAAAGACATATGCATAATCTGTGAGTGCATGTTCTACTTTAGAGACCATTTGAATTAAAATCCTTATGTTCTTATGAATGTTTTAGAAATATGTACAGAAAATGAATAAAGTCTGTAGTTATTTAAGAATAACATTTAAAATCATTTACTAAATCTTTAATATTAAAATAATAGTACATGCCATCCAGTCATAACCCAAAAAGTCAAGGTGATTATGGAGTATCGAGGCTGAAAAAGAGCTAGATCTAAACAAACCTACTCTGGACTTCACTGTCAAGGAAAAGAATTGAGAGGAAAATTTTCAAAAACTACTTATACTTATGAGATTGGTGATGAGAAATAATCTGTGAAATATTGCCATTGCTCTGGAGTAAAAATTTTAAATGATTGGTTAGCACAATGTCCCTTTCTCTTCACCTTCACATCTTTCTGCTTTGCTCCTCAGATCTCAGGCATGCTGAGACTATCATGTCTTTCCATCTACCTTAGGTTTACTATTTTAAAATTGATTTTCGATGTTGTTGTGAACATGAATTGTGTCTTAATACAGGAGAATGGGGTGTCTATTTCTGAAAGTCCAGAGTTGTAGGGGCAAAGAATTATTTCTGGAGTCCCCTACGTGCCTGCTTACAGATGTTTCCTTCCTGATATTGTCAACTTCCAAAATTCTTGCTCTGGCTCCATTCTAAAGCCCTGAGCACAGTTAAGTGTCTTTTCCTGTCCCTCATTTATACTACCATGAGGCTCCTTTGTAACATGAAATATGCAGTGTGACCAATTGTTGGCTGCCCAAACAAACAAACTTCAGGACTTTTCACTCTGGCCTCCTATACTGAAACATCATTCACATTTAGTAAAGGAAGGGGCACTCTGTTGAACTCACAACATTCTCTCTTTACTTTGTGGAGTCATATAGAGTTATTCCATTAAGTCCTTTTGCTTCATCCCACGGAGACCATCCTATGAAAATTGAATTTATATGAAAACAGGTAGAGAGATCGTTAAAGTCATTTACAACAACATCAACTAGTGTCTCCAAGTGGAACAGATATTTAGAGAACAATCTGGCAGGAGATAGGATGGGGAAAGAGAGTGGCTGATGCATGCTGAGAAGTAGTAGGAACAACCCAGTTTTTAAAATATTGTTCTTCTTGTTAAGAGTCTGTTTATCAGGTTAAACACAGTCAAATGATCGGTCAGTTGAGTCTAATAGTTCAGTAACTGTGAACACATGGAGAATACCTGGATATGTGTCTGTGTGTACACCCACATGCAAAATCAGTTGCCCTGACTTTATTTTACTTACATCAATCTATTTATTGATTTTGATAGGAAGAGTATGTGTTTTAGATACCTTACGAATATCTCCTGAAATACTTCCATATTCTTGCCTTTTGAAAGATCTTTTTATTTATTTATTTATTTTTTATTTTTTTATTATACTTTAAGTTCTAGTGTACATGTGCACAACATGCAGGTTTGTTACATATGTATACTTGTGCCATGTTGGTGTGCTGCACCCATCAACTTGTCAGCACCCATCATGAAGGATCTTTTTAAAGGAAGAAAAATAATTATTAGCAAAGAATCCATATTCCCAGTGGCTCCATTTTCATCTCCTTACCCTAGTGATAAAATTCATGGCTTGGGAAGAGTGGGATGTCTGCAATGCCCATCTATACCATGAAGCTACACCATTAGTTGTAATAGCCTGTTCACTTGAACAGTTTCTAAGTATGTGGTAAAAGAAACTAAACTAAAATAATAATGCATTATATTTGAAAACACCATTATCCTTAAACAAAACTTCCATAAGTAGTTCCTCCTGGATTGAAACCAGAACTAAGCCATTTTCAAAATCATCTATGTTTTTCTGAAGACAAAAAAAAAATGTTGCTACAGATAATTGCCATAGGCTGCAAATATGCTAATTTATCCAATATTTCTCTCTTGTTGCATGTTGTCTAGGTAAATATAATGCATCAATATTAGGATAGCATATATTATTAATTGTTAATGTAGAATTCTAAATTTTCTAGCATTCACAGAAAAGCAAACTACTGATAATAAATAGTATTTAAAGAGAAATCTTATTCTCTACAATGAATTGAGAAATTCAGGATGTTAAGACCACAAAAATGATTGTTTAGATGATTTAATTATAGCACTACAGGCTTTTCTGTGGAAAATGTTATACTTATGTTTTAATAACCCAATCTTAACAAAAATAATTAGAATACAAATGATGAGCACAAAAATCCATCTCATTTGTAGCTCAGACTAGTATTTCAAATGTAATTTCCCTATTAGTAATTTAGTCTGATTTTTATAATTCATTAGAATAAATCAATAACTGACTTAGAAATCATTTCCATGATTTTAAGTATTTTTCCACAGAAACATTAACAATACCGCAAGCATGAAAATGTTGAGAAATATTTGTATATGATGATTTCAGTGGATGTTCCTTTCCTCATCTAATAAATTCTAACATAAAGTTTTCAGATCTGTACACAAACATGGATAGTAAAAAATACAATCATGGTCAAAACTATGTAGCAATTTTATGAATGTGGAGAAAGAGTTCAAATCATACTTTTGTACTGCACTGTGTCCATGCAAAGCCTCATTCAAACAAACAAAAACAATACTGAGTTTATTATGTTAAAATCTTTAAGGACACTCTGGTAGATGAGATCATTTTCCTTCATTTGTTCACACTCGCCCCTATCTCCATCTCTACGGGACAGATATAATTCCCCAGTCCTTGTCTTCGATCCTTGCTGTGTGACATTGCTTAAGCCAAAAGGGTATCTTAGAGGATTTAAGGCAACAGAAACCGGCATGTTTTTGCATAGGTAGGTTGCACTCCTGATTTTTGCCATAACAATAACATGCTTCAAGTACCTGGGGGCGCTGAATACATGGAACAGGTCTGGACACCAGCTGCAGTTTCAAGCCAGTGCTAGCCAAGTCCAGCCTAGATCAGCTGAACTGCGTCTGACCAGAGGTGCATGAACAGCAAAAAATGCTTATTAATATACTCCAAAGTTTTGCATAGATTTTTTTTTTAGATGGAGTCTCACTCTGTCACCAGGTTGGAGTGCAGTGGTGCAATCTTGGCTCACTGCAACCTCTGCCTCCCAGGTTCAAGCAATTCTCTTGCCTCAGCCTCCCGAGCAGCTGGTACTACATGTGCATGCCACCATGCCTGGCTAACTTTTTGTATTTTTAGTAGAGATGGGGTTTCAACATGTTAGTCGGGATGGTCTCAATCTCTTGATCTCGTGATCCGCCTGCCTTGACTCCCAAAGTGCTGGGATACAGGCGTGAGCCACTGAGCCCGGCTATTTTGCACAGATTTTTTAACACAGAATCATTGGGGCAATGACGGATGGCTACCAAAGTGCCATCGTTCAACATTCCTGTTATTCAGTCATCACATCTACTGTATGTAAGCCATAATATCTTCTAAAATGAATTATAACTATATTCTAATTGAAGTAAATGGTATCACAATATTTCAAAGTAATCTCTACTAGTTTAGCCTCTATTCCATCTCAACGGAATGCCTTCTGAGTTCCTATAATTGTGACTAATTCTCTGAGACTAGATCAGAAATATCACTATAAACCGTGAACCCTACAAAGGGGATTCCTCTTTTTCCTTTTTATTATAGAGATGCTTTTTCATTTGTTTTTGCAAACAAGTACAGTCTTAATCAACTTTGTATGCCCATACCTAGGAGAGCCCCTGATTCATAGTAAGGCCTCAATAAGATTTGTTGAATAAAGTGAAAATATTATTTTCAGCTTTCCTTCACCACTTTCTTCAAAACAGACTAGTTCATAACTGAAATAGGCATTGTTTCTAGAAAACAGTCACTCCAGCTGATCCCCTCATTTAATCATTTTTGCACTCCCTGAGTCTATCATAATACTTGGCACCTAGTGGGTAAGTAATCAGTGTTTGTTCACTGAATTAATGGAAGGACGAGTGAATGAAACAATATAGGAATTTTTAAATTATAATGCAAGATTGAAAGCATATTACTTGTCATTAGAGTGATTTTAAACAGTTAAATATATGATAATTAGGAAGATTTACTTTCCTGCTTTATTTAAATTTTAAATAAGGTAATTAGGATTTTTGTTCATTTATTCAATACATGTATATTTAATATTTTTATATCACATGATTGATATGGGTTAAAGACATTTCAGTGGTATTACAAATAAAGTTTTGTTTTAAATTTACAATATCTTGAAATTTTTCTCTTGTCAAAAATCTATGAAGTGGCCAGGTGCAGTGGCTCACGTCTGTAATCCCAGCATTTTGGGAGGCCGAGGCAGTTGAATCACAAGGTCAGGAGATCGAGACCATCCTGGTTAACACGGTGAAACCCCGTCTCTACAAAAAAGATAAAAAATTAGCCGGGCGTGGTGGCGGGCACCTGCACTCCCAGCTACTCAGGAGGCTGAGGCAGGAGAATGGCCTGAACCCAAAGGCAGAGCTTGCAGTGAGTCACTACACTTCAGCCTTGGAGACAACAAGACACTGCCTCAAAAAAAACAAACAAAAAAAAAACAAAAAACTCCACGAAGTGTATTTATACGTTGGGAAATATACATTTTAAAATGTCAGATAATGATATTTTTATTATTTTATTTATTTATTTTTATTATTATTATACTTTAAGTTCTAGGGTACATGTGCACAATGTGGTTTGTTACATATGCATACATGTGCCATGTTGGTGTGCTGCACCCATCAACTCATCAGCACCTATCAACTCATCATTTACATCAGGTATAACTCCCAATGCCATCCCTCCCCTCTTCCCCCTCCCCACAATAGGCCCCAGTGTGTGATGTTCCCCTTCCAGAGTCCAAGTGATCTCATTGTTCAATTCCCACCTATGAGTGAGAACATGCGGTGTTTGGTTTTCTGTTCTTGTGATAGTTTGCTGAGAATGATGGTTTCCAGCTGCATCCATGTCCCTACAAAGGACACAAACTCATCCTTTTTTATGGCTTCATAGTATTCCATGGTGTATATGTGCCACATTTTCTTAATCCAGTCTGTCACTGATGGACATTTGGGTTGATTCCAAGTCTTTGCTATTGTGAATAGTGCTGTAATAAACATACATGTGCATGTGTCTTTATAGTAGCATGATTTATAATCCTTTGGGTATATACCCAGTAATGGGATGGCTGGGTCATATGGTCCGTCTAGTTCTAGATCCTTGAGGAATCGCCATACTGTTTTCCATAATGGTTGAACCAGTTTACAGTCCCACCAACAGTGTAAAAGTGTTCCTATTTCTCCACATCCTCTCCAGCACCTGTTGTTTCCTGACTTTTTAATGATTGCCATTCTAACTGGTGTGAGATGGTATCTCATTGTGGTTTTGATTTGCATTTCTCTGATGGCCAGTGATGATGAGCATTTTTTCATGTGTCTGTCGGCTGTATGAATGTCTTCTTTTGAGAAATGTCTGTTCATATCTTTTGCCCACTTTTTGATGGGGTTGTTTGTTTTTTTCTTGTAACTTTGTTTGAGTTCCTTGTAGGTTCTGGATATTAGCCCTTTGTCAGATGAGTAGATGGCAAAAATGTTCTCCCATTCTGTAGGTTGCCTGTTCACTCTGATGGTAGTTTCTTTTGCTCTGTAGAAGCTCTTTAGTTTAATTAGATCCCATTTGTCAATTTTGGCTTTTGTTGCCATTGCTTTTGGTGTTTTAGACATGAAGTCCTTGCCCATGCCTATGTCCTGAATGGTATTACCTAGGTTTTCTTCTAGGGTTTTTATGGTTTTAGGTCTAAGATTTAAGTCTCTAATCCATCTAGAATTAATTTTCATATAAGGAGTAAGGGAAGGATCCAGTTTCAGCTTTCTACTTATGGCTAGCCAATTTTCCCAGCACCATTTAATAAATATGGAATCCTTTCCCCATTTCTTGTTTTTGTCAGGTTTGTCAAAGATCAGATGGCTGTATATGTGTGGTATTATTTCTGAGGGCTCTGTTCTGTTCCATTGGTCTATATCTCTGTTTTGGTACCAGTGCCATGCTGTTTTGGTTACTGTAGACTTGTAGTATAGTTTGAAGTCAGGTAGCATGATGCCTCCAGCTTTGTTCTTTTGACTTAGGATTGTCTTGGCAATGTGGGCTCTTTTTTGGTTCCATATGAACTTTAAAGCAGTTTTTTCCAATTCTGTGAAGAAAGTCATTGGTAGCTTAATGGGGATGGCACTGAATCTATAAATTACCTTGGGCAGTATGGCCATTTTCATGATATTGATTCTTCCTATCCATGAGCATGGTATGTTCTTCTATTTGTTTGTGTCCTCTTTTATTTCACTGAGCAGTGATTTGTAGTTCTCCTTGAAGAGGTCCTTTACATCCCTTGTAAATTGGATTCCTAGGTATTTTATTCTCTTTGAAGCTAATGTGAATGGGAGTTCACTCATGATTTGGCTCTCTGTCTGTTACTGGTGTATAAGAATGCCTGTGATTTTTGCACACTGATTTTGTATTCTGAGACTTTGCTGAAGTTCCTTATCAGCTTAAGGAGACTTGGGCTGAGATGATGGGGTTTTCTAAATATACAATCATGTCATCTGCAAACAGGGACAATTTGACTTCTTCTTTTCCTAATTGAATACCCTTTATTTCTTTCTCTTCCCTGATTGCCCTGGCCAGAACTTCCAACACTGTTGAATAGTAGTGGTTAGAGAGGGCATCCCTGTCTTGTGTCAGTTTTCAAAGGGAATGCTTTCAGTTTTTGCCCATTCAGTATGATATTGGCTGTGGGTTTGTCATAAATAGCTCTTATTATTTTGAGATATATTCCATCAATACCGAATTTATTGAGAGTTTTTAGCATAAAGGGCTGTTGAATTCTGTCAAAGGCCTTTTCTGCATCTATTGAGATAATCATGTGGTTTTTGTCTTTGGTTCTGTTTATATGCTGGATTACGTTTATTGATTTGCATATGTTGAACCAGCCTTGCATCCCAGGGATGAAGCCCACTTGATCATGGTGGATAAGCTTTTTGATGGGCTGCTGGATTCGGTTTGCCAGTATTTAATGAGGATTTTTGCATTGATGTTCATCAGGGATATTGGTCTAAAATTCTCTTTTTTTGTTGTATCTCTGCCAGGCTTTTGTATCGGGATGATGTTGGCCTCATAAAATGAGTTAGGGAGGATTCTTTCTTTTTCTATTGATTGGAATCGTTTCAGAAGGAATGGTACCAGCTCCTCCTTGTACCTCTGGTAGAATTCGGCTGTGAATCCGTCTGGTCCTGGACTTTTTTTGGTTGGTAGGCTATTAATTATTGCCTCAATTTCAGAGTCTGCTATTGGTCTATTCAGGGATTCAACTTCTTCCTGGTTTAGTCTTCGGAGAGTGCAAGTGTCCAGGAAATTATCCATTTCTTCTAGGTTTTCTAGTTTAGTTGCAGAGAGGTGTTTACAGTATTCCCTGATAGTAGTTTGTATTTCTGTGGGGTCAGTGGTGATATTCCCTCCTATTATTATTTTTGATAGAAGATCTCAGTATGTCACCCAGGCTGGAATGCAGTGACATAATCACAGCTCACCAAAACCTCAACCTCCCAGGCCCAGGTGATTCTCCTACCTCAGCCTCCTTAGTAGCTAGGAATACAGGTGCCTGCCACCATGCCCAGCTAATGTTTTACTTTTTTTTTTTTTTTTTGTAGAGGTGGGTTTCACCATGTTGCCCAGGCTGTTCTCAAACTCCCGGGCTCAAGCAATCTGCCAGCCTTGGCCAACCAGGATTACAGGCATGAGCTACCACTCTAGGCCAGATAACAATATTTTTTCAAGAACAGGTAAAACATTGTCCTTCAATGAGTTAGTACAGAAGCATGAAAAAACCTATTATGAGCAAATCTGTGAAACAGGCATAGAAATTAGTATTCTAATAAGGTTTTGTGCTTTTGGGTGATATAAAATAATTTTTCTACTCAATTCTCTTTAATAATAATGACAATACAGTAACTTAAATCAGAATTAAGCATGAATAACTTGCTTTGATATGCTTGTGGTATGTTTCACTTATTTTTTAAGTAGGGAAATTATAAAATTTAAACTCTCTATATATGTAAAGAGTGCACATCAAATATTTTTGAAACCCTGAAGAATTACGTCTTCATTTCAAGAATTATTAAGTGTCTTAAGAATATATTTATTTTCTAGAAATATTAAGCCTCTTCTTGGGTAATGTGATTCTTTTAAAAATTTTGAAAGGATTTTCTTATTAAATTAAAAATGAACATATGCAATAGAAAGTTACCAGGACAGAGTGAATTTAGCAACTCTCTTGCTTTGTTATATATCTCTTGTAAATTAAAATTATATTTTCATAATTAAAAGCCGACAAGCTCATTTGCTTTTATAAGACTAAGAGAAAGTGAGTATTAAATGAAGTTAAATTAGATTTTACCATCTGTTTAATAAGTTTCAGGATGGGTTTGATAATATATTCCCAGATATATAATTTAAAAATGATCTTCTTCAGAACTAGTAATTGACATGACTAGTAGATAGGTATATAAATGCCTATTCAGACTCATTACTATAAAACTCATGATTTGTTTTATTGCTAATGAAACTGATTAAGTTTTCATCACATCAATGTGAAACATATAATGCAAAACATATTCATAAGGCATATCATATTTCATAAGTTTATTATAATGCACATTTTAATTTACTTAATTTGGTTTTTAATGGAACTATATAGTATTTATTTCACATCTTCAATATTCTATGCCATAGAAACTTTTCTACTGATTTCCCACAAGCATATTCCTCTCATAAGTCAGCCTACTTTCAAGGTGCATTAACTGCTTCAAAACTGTAGGGGGCCATCTGGTTAAGTGCTGCTGAACTGCAAGAAATATATCCAGGAATTGCTCTGCTCTGACAAATTACGTCGTCAAAGCACATTCATAAAATGACATTTAAGTGATTACAGAGTACATTTATTGAGTCTGCAAAACATTATGGACTCATGTATACCTGCAGAAAGGTGAGAATATGCATGAGCCAGTCAAAAGCTATGTATGGCAAAGGAGTGCTCCAAAAGATAATTAGAGAGATAAAGAGATTGATCGATTGATTGATTGTGCATATTCAACCGTAAGGTAACTGGAATTAAGTTGCGACAGGTTCCCAGAGAGGACTGCACCTGGTTTTAAAAATAATAGGTAACAAGAATAGAAAATCTGGTTTATTGGAAAGCCGTATGAACTACTATGACCTTAGGATCCCAGAATTCAATGGAGGGTGGTAGGACTATGAATTTAAGTTAGCACCCAGGAAAAGCTAGAGAGGTTTCTCTAGAGCATTTAGTTAGAGTAGAAGATCTGCCAAATTCAGACTGAAAAATTGCACAAGTTTGTGCAATACGGCTCAACATTCAGATAGAAAAGACAGTTTAGAGTCAGAAATAATCAAGAATAGTGGAAGAACCTAGATACCTGGGTACAGATAATGGGTGCAAACAAAGAAAGTTGACTGTAGATCTCACTCAATAATCCAATTTTTCAACGATTTGATTTTTTTTTTTAATCTCTAGAGAAGTGCTCTTATAAGTTAGTTACAGAGTGCCAAGGAACATAAGAATACATGTGTTCTATGTTGGGAGAAATGAGACATAACGAATGACTAAGAGTTACAGAGAAAAAGATATAATTGGTGTTTTTCAAGTCAAAGTAATAATTTTCTTTTAAAAAGATGAAGTGGGAGACCCAGAAATTAAGAAAGAGTCTGGAACATTGAAATAATTGAGTGAGGAATGTGTGTGGCAGAAAGAGTATATACCAGGCTGGTGCAGACAAGGGGAACAATTGGCAGATGAGGCTGTAAAGATGGAAGACCAGGTTACATAGGTCCATAGAAATCATGATGCAAAGTTTGCCTTTAGTTTTTTTTTTTTTTTAAGTTTATATTTATCAGAGTACAAAACATTCGCAGTTAGTAATAAAAGTACCAAAATATTCATATTTTTAAAGACAACATTCCTATGCACAAGCTCTTTACACACCATGTTTCCTGCTCCTGGAGACAGTCATAACCAACCTGATTAATTGCTCTGGAATTAACCTGACATGTCTAAATCATTTGCCTTTAATTGGCAGCTTTTCTGTTTTCGGTTTATCAACTCTTGGCAATGCTTATTGATTTTTCTCTTTTACCACCAAGTCCCTACTTTCCTTTTCCTCACCCATATTATAGTTTTGACAAAGTTTTGTTTTGTTTTTTGTTTTGTTTTGAGACAGGGTCCTTACCCTGTCCCTCAGGCTGGAGTGCAGTGGTGCAATCACAGCTCACTGCAGCCTTGAACTCCGAGGCTCAAAAGATCCTCCCACCTCAGCCTCTGGAGTAGCTAGGATAGGACTACAGGCATGCATTACCATGCCTGGCTCGTTTTTCTTTTCTTTCTTTCTTTTTTTTTTTTTTTTTTTTTTTTTTTTTTTTAGAGGGAGTCATGCTATGTTGCCCAGGCTGGTCTCAAACTCTTGACCTCAAGTGACTTTCCCACATCAGGCTCGCAAAATGCTGGGATTATAGATGAACCACCCCATCTGCCATAGTTTTGGCAAAGATTTTTATTAAAGTAATAGTTGCTCCTACAAAAACAGTATTCATTTTTAGGGTAATACTGCACTGATTTTTTTATGGAAATCTTTTTGATATCCTATAATTTATAATTGTCATAGTATCTATCCATTTGCATAGTTTTTCTTGTATCTGTCACATCTTTCCATGTATTTATTTCATTTTTTTCAAGTGCTCTAGCAGATCTGTCAAATGCTTAGCAGTATCTGTTCCATATGTTCAAACCCATCACTTTAAGTTATTAATTTTTTTTGGCTTAGAAAATTTCCTCTCACAGTCGTCTGTTTTCCCATTCTTACGTATTCAACGTTGTGTTTCCTGAACTCCATATCTTCTTATTTCTTGGTTATTCCTTTTATCAGCAGCTCTATACAAAAGGTTTACAGAAAATAAAGTTGGTCTGGGAGCGATGGCTCATGCCTATATCCCAACACTCTGGGAGGCCGAGGCCGATGAATCACCTGAGGTCAAGAGTTGGAGACCAGCCTGGCCAACACAGTGAAACCCCATCTCTACTAAAAATACAAAAATTAGCCAAGCATGATGGTGCATTTCTGTATTCCCAGTTACTCGGGAGGCTGAGGCATAAGAATCACTTGAACCCGGGAGACAGAGTTGCAGAGAGTCAGGAAGCCACCAGTGGATTCCAGCCTGGGCGACAGAGAGAAACTCTATCTCAAAAAAAAAAAAAAAAGAGAGAGAGAGAGAGAGAGAGAAAGAGAGAAAGAGATTTAAAAAAAGGATAAAGTGGCATAAGTTGCATATCCTCCCCTGAAATCTATTGAATCTACCCTAACCCTTGATTGCTGATAATTTAGCTGGGTATATGCTTTCAGATCAGAAATCAGTTGTCTCATAATTTGAAGGCATTGTTTATGCATTGTCTTCTAGTGTTCCTGCTGAGATACAGCTACAAATCTGATGCCTGCTTTTTTATGCAAACAATTTTGGTTTTGTTGGTTTATTTCTTTTGAAGATTTTAATATATTTTGTTTATCACCAATATTCAGAAATTTCACACTGATTACCTTGTGTGTGTATATTTATGTGTGTCTGTTTGTATGCAGGCACGTGTGTTTTCATTCACTGTGATGGTCACTTGGTGGGCTCAGTAGGGAGTCATGACTCTTCATTTCTGAAAATGATTAATATATCATTTACCTGATAAATTCATTCCTTTATGAGTTTAGTTCTGTTCTCTAACATTCTCATTATTTGGATCCCCTAAAATGAAATTCAAATGTCTCATCATTTTACTTCCTATTACTCTTTCTTTTGGTGTGTTACAATTTTTTATAATATTTATTTGACTTTACCTTCTAATGCTTCTACTGAATTTTTCATTTTTAATATATTTATTTTCTGAAGCTTTTAAAAATTTTCTCACTGATTCTTTGGAAGCAATTTGTTATTATCTTAAGAATGCAATCTACTTTCTCATTTTTTTGAGGATATTCATATAGGTTTGGGGTATTTTCTTCTGTACTGTCTGTTTTCTGTATTTGCTCCTTTCTTTCTTTATTCCCTTTGCATTTACATTTTTCATATTGTCCTTTAATGTGCAGTGATCACTGATTGTCCATTGATACTGTGCATTAGAGGCTATCTGGAAATTGTTGTATGTAGATAGGGTATAGTAAAGGATTTCACCATACAAGGGGACTTACCTTCCGACTGGGTAGAGATCCAGTCAGTACATGGAATTATTGTGTCTGGAATTGATCAGTTGCTTCAAAGAAGAGTTATTTAATTTTCTGCGTGGAATGTGTGTACTGGTCTGCCAGCATTCCGAAATCAGGCAGGCCGGTATGTGAAATGTCATTTAGTTTCTTATTTCCTTCTCTAGGACACATTCTGCCCTCTATTCTGGCTGGAATTTTGAACCAGGAGCCTTCCTGGTACATTTTTTTTTCCCAGAAAGACTGCAAGGGAGAAAGTGGAGGAGAGTTATCTGGGGTGCAATGTTGGCCTGAGAAGTTAAGCAATACACGTCTGTCTTTCACATATTTCCATGTATCCTAGGTGTTGCCAGATGAATTGTCTCACTTACTATAAGTAAACTTCTATGAATAGAATTGAATTGTAGCATGTGGCCAAATTTTCACATTTAACCAAAAGCCTAAAAGACTGTATTTCATCACAACAGCATAGTGATTCACTAAATGGTTTTAAATGGGTATTGACATGATCAGTCTATCAACAGTCTGCTAATTTTCTCTTGGATTCTACTACAAATGATTACTAGTGACTTTACTTTGGCAATAGTATTTGACAGCAGCGTGTGGTTCAACAACTGTAAGAGAGGAAATGGAGAAGGCACATATAGAAAACTTTCTTGGGGCATTTTCTGGATGAGTGATTGTAAAATTGGTTTGGAAACTATTCTAATCTAGATAGGAATTGGTAGTAGTCTCAAATAGCACAGTGGTTATAGAGAAAGGGAAGTGAACAGGATAAACATGAGACAAAATTAAGACTGTAGTAACGGATTAGTAGTAAGTTAGAAAGAAGAATTAAAGATGACACCCAAGAAATAGGCTTAGGCAGCTGGAAAGAACAGAAGGAGGAGCAAGTTAGGGGAAGGGAGAAGCAATTAGAATGGAATTCTGTTCTGGCCATGTTGATTTTGACATTTCAGGTTGCTTACCCAATACAACGGTAGACAGAAGTATCTGAGACTCAGGAGAAACACCTTGGAAGAAGATAATTAGGCAGCTATCGTGAAGCCATGAGAGAGGGAAATGCGGAGAAGGAGGAAAGATGAGAAGATAAATGGGACTGGGTGGGAATCCAGAAGAAACATAGCATTTAAAGGAAATAAAGAGATACATGAAGATCCTGGAACAAAAGAAATCAGATATTGGTGAGAAATCAAGAGAGTGAAAGCAAAGAGAAAGAGGTAAGCAACATGGATAAGTGCTGTTAAACGAGCCAGGGAGGTAAGAACTGAAGAAAAAGGCTATTGGTTTCTGAAAAGAAAAAAGAAAATCAGTGAGCTTAGCGAAAGTATTTCAGGGGAATGATGGAGGTAGCAATCAGACAGAAGTGTGTTGGGAAATCAACAGTGGGTGAAGAATTAAAAAGAGCAAAACTGATAAAACTTGTAGACATTGGGATATCAAAAAAAGATAATTATGTAGAACAGTATGTGTAAAACCATCAGAATCAGAATTATGTTATATTGACATAAACCATCATTAGTTTGCTGATTAATGGTTTATGTCAGTATTAAGGAGATGTTCTATATGCAAATGAAAATTGATGTTCTAATAAAATAGTAAAATATATGATATGGCTTGTCTGGGTCCTCACCCAAAATCTCATCTTAAATTATAATCCTTATAATCCCCACATGTCAAGGGCAGGACCAGGAAGAAGTAATTGAATAATAGGGGTGGTTTCCCTTATGCTGTTCTTGTGATAGTGAGTGAGTCTCATGGGTCTGATGGCTTTATAAGTGTCTGACATTTCCCCTGTTTACACTCAGTCTCTCTTCTGCTATCCTGTGAAGAAGTGCCTTCTGTCATAATTGTAAGTTTCCTGAGGCCTCCCCAGCAATGCAAAACTGTGAGTCCATTAAACCTCTTTTCTTTATAAATTACCCAGTCTCAGGAATTTCTTCATAGCAGCATGAGAACAGACTAATACAGTAAAATTAGTACTTAGGAAATGAGGTGCTGCTGTAAAGATATACCTGAAAATGTGGAAGTGACTTTGGAACTGGGTAACAGTCAGAGGTTGGAACAGTTTGGAGGGCTCAGAAGAAGATAGATGATGTGGGAAAGTTTGGTACTTCCTAGAGACTTGTTGAATGGTTTTGATCAAAATACTGATAGTGATATGGACAATGAAGTCCAACCTGAGGTGGTCTTATATGGAGATGAGGAACTTGTTGGGAACTGGAGTAAAGGTGATTCTTTCTACGCTTTAGCAAAGAAACTGGCAGCATTTTGCCCCTGCCCTAGAGGTCTGTGGAACTTTGAACTTGAGAGAGATGATTTAGGGTCTCTGGCAGAAGAAATTTCTAAATGGCAAAGCATTCAAGAGGAAGCAGAGCAGAAAAGTGCAGAAGGGAAATGTGGGGTTGGAGCTCCCCTACAGAATCTCCTCTAGGGCGCTGACTAGTGGAGCTGTGAGAAGAAAGCCATTGTCCTCCAGCCTCCAGAATGGTAGATCCACCAACAGCTTGGACCCTACACCTGAAAAAGGTGCAGGCACTCAATGGCAGCCCATGAAAGCAGCTGGGGAGGGGTTGAGGGGCCTGTACCTTGCAAAGCCACAGGGGTGGACTTGTCCAAGGCCATGGGAGCCCACCTCTTGCATCAGTGTGACCTGGATGTGAGACATAGTGTCAAAGGGGATCATTGGGAACTTTAAGGTTTACTAACTGCCCTATTGGATTTCAGACTTGCATGGGACCTGTAGCTTATTAGTTTTGGTGAATTTATCCCATTTAGAATGGGTGTATTTACCCAATGCCTGTAACCCCACTGTATCTAGGAAGTAACTATCCGCTTTTGATTTTATAGGCTCATAGGTGGAAGGGACTTGCCTTGTCTCAAATGAGACTTGGACATTTGGGTTAATGCTGGTATTAGTTAAAATTCTGGGGGGCTATTGGAAAGGCATGATTGTGTTTTGAAATGTGAGGACTTGAGATTTGGAAGAAGCCAGGGGCAGAATGATAGGGTTTGGCTGTGCCTCCACCCAAAATCTCATCTTGAATTATAAACCGCATAATCCCCACATGTCAAGGATGGGACCAGGTGGAAATAATTGAATCACGGAGGTGGTTCCCAGTGCTATTTTCATGGTAGTGAGTGACTCTCACAGATTTGATGGTTTTGTAAGTGTCTGGCATTTCCTCTGCTTGCACTCATTCTCTCTCCTGCAGCTCTGTGAAGAGGTGGCTCCTGTCATGATTGTAAGGTTCCTGAGGACTCCCCAGCAATGCAGAACTGTGAGTCAATTAAACCTCTTTTCTTTATAAATTGCCCAGTCTCAAGTATTTCTTCATAGCAGCCTGAGAACAAACCTAATACAATATATTTATCAATATTGCAGCATATCAATAAATGCAGTCATATAATATGTTATCTTTTAGGAGTGGCTTTTTGCAGCTAGTATAACATGTTTAAGGTTTGTCCACATTGTAGCATATGCCATTGTTTTGATCTTCTTTCTTGGTGAATAACATTACATTGAATGGGCATATCTCATTTTACTTATATAGTCATCAATTGAGGAACATTTGAGTTGTTTCCTTTTTTGGATATTATGAACAACATTGCTATAAACAATTACATACGAGGTTTCTTTCTCTTGAGTATATACCTAGATATGGAATTGCTGGGTCATAATGGTTAACATTTTGAGAAACTGTCAATTTTTTTTCCATAGTGGTTGCACAATTTTACATTCCCACTAGGAATGTTTGAGAGTTCCACTTTCTCTGCATCTCTACAGCACTTATTACCTGTCATTTTTATCATACATTAAAATTATATTGGGGCTTAAGATATTAAGTAAGGTAACTATGGATATACAGTTAGTGCCTATAAAAGCTGGAATTTAGCCACAGGCCTCGTGCTAACTCAGAAGTCATGTTCTTTAGCACTTTGCTATATTGTAGCAAGCATGTTTTATTGAGACTGAAGGAAAGTCATTTTGTTTGTTTTTTAATTCTTTGAAATTGTTGGATGAACACTTATGTCTAGTAATTGTCAAAAGTATTATTTTCCTCACTTATCCTAATTGTTTAAATTAAAATGCTGAACTCTTACCTTTTAGATTTTATAATTCTTCACAATTTAAATTTCAGTGACTTCAATTTTTAAAAAGAAATATGAATTCACTGAGAGCTGGTCATAATTTGGAACCTCTTTTGTGAAATAAACCATATTTCAAAATATTTTAAGCAGAAATATATAAAAGTTTCAGTCCATAAATTACCAGAATTTGTCCTAGTCACCTAAATAAAAAATGAAAAAGTTTTACATTTTAATGTTCTTTCAACATTTTACGAACAGAAAACCTGGCAGATAAATAGCTCAAGTCTTAATGAAAATGACAGCATGTAAAATCAGCAGCATCCACATACATGAAAAGTCAAATTTTTATCCAACACAAAACAATTACATACGCTTTAATCAAACGTAAATTACCAATGGCCAATCTGAATCCCATTACTTTTTAAAAAAAAAAAAAGTTCTCAAACTTTCCTTTCCAGTTGAGTGTACACTGATTGACATGGTTGTTTTATGCGGACAATTGATTTTTTTAAATGAAATGTCTAATAGTGAAGTCAGTGCATTACACCACCCATTCCAGAAAGCGGCCTTCCATTGAATTTACTCAGACAAACTAATTGCTAAATTAGATGACCACTGAAAGTTATTGAGTGCACATCCAACACTTTCTTCTGAACCAAAAGATAACTAACTAAATCTGTTTTGATCACTACTGCATTGCTAATTCAAAATCAAGAACTGTTCGTCTCTCCGGAATGTTAGTATCATAAGCCTGGAGATGTGACAATGTCATGTAATGGAGTTGCAGGGAAAGGAGTCAGAGTGTTGTGCCAATTCCCTGACCAAGGGAATGAGTCTATAGAAGTGAAATAAGCTCACAGAATCCGCTGACATGCTGTGGTCAAAGAATTTGCAATTAGAAATTGACGAATCAGTTACGGTGAACTCATTCTGTAGGACTACCACAGGCTATTAACAACAGGAAAGGATGTTTCTAAAATTTGTTTTGTAGCAAGGGATTTAATGATAAAAGCTTGGACAGCTTTCAGAATTCAAAAATTCAGAGATACTGACATTTTTTCAAACTCCTGTGATTGTGTGTGTGTGTGTGTGTGTGTCTGTGTGTAAATACTACCTGTGTAACCATCTCTCGAGATTTAAATTAGAACCTTTTCTCAGTGTATCACAGTTCTAAAGTTATATTTATTATATTCGTATCCTAAGAACAGAGTGAAGAAAAGACTAAGAGGTAATTTAGCAGTCTTTTTCTACTAAAATCAGAGTGTCTCTCATCTCTGCCTGAATCCACTCCATTGTTATTACTGTGATACATATTACAGAATACCTACTTATTTTGTGGATTTAGGCAATGGTTATGATTATTGCTTTCCTCACATCTAAAAATCAAATTTATATTACACATGAAGACTTTTGTAAAGAAGTTTTGGTCTCTATAAAAATGAATATTTAATAGAAACATAATACTCTTTTATGCTATTTGAATTGTTAGGTTTAAGGAAATAAAATGTTTCTTAAATCTACTACTTTTAACAACACTGTAACATTTATTGGTTTTGCAATAAAATAAATCCAGAAAATTGCTGTGATATTACTTTTTATGTTTCATATTGAAAGTAGGTAAATTAATTTCTAAGCAATGGGGCATTATAATTCTCAACTAACAGTGCTCAGCAGTTAGGATTTTAACTGCTGACATTATTTTCTTTGAAAAATGATAGATGTCATTTAGTGTTTAAAGATAAATTGCTGCATAACTGTGACTTTTTTGCTGACAACTTTCCTGTAAACAAACATAATATGACCAAGAAGTTTCAAAGTAAGTTTGCTAGGTGAGCAAGTCTAAATTAAAAAGGCTCTCACATTTCCTCAATCAGATATACTAAGATGAACCAAGTGTTGTTTTCAATCTATAATATTAAAAGGCAATTGAGTCTGACTCAAACATCTGAAAAAGTTAATGTTAACATTTAGGAATAAGTGTTCTCTCCCTTTAGGAAAATTTTCACTGGCCATTGGCTATACCACATTTATCACGGATGATTTTCAAAAGGACAAATATTGCCCATTTCAGAAACAGGCTTTGGAATGCAGGAAAGTGCCAGAAAGCAACTCTGAGAATTTGCACAATGACTGACCTGGAGAAAGACGTCAGTCACAGATGGAAAAGGGAGGTGCATGACTCCCCTCTGTTGCCAAGGTTCCCATTCTCAATTCAGAAGGATTTGCAGAGGGAGTGAAGGAACATTGAAGTTTCTGAGATACTCCTTAAGGATCAAGCTATAATCCAAAGGTCTCTGTTTACATCAGATCCCAGCTTTTGTGGGGTGGGGTGGGGGGGGTGGAGAAGAGGGGATGTGTGCAGGATGTAAATATAGGGCTTATCCCAAATGATGAAATAAACGTTCTCCCCTCCCCTCCCCTCCCGTCCCCTCCCCTCCCTTCCCCTTCCTCCCTCCCTCCCACCCTCCCTCTCGCTCTCTCTCTCTCTTTTTCTTTCTCTTTCTCTCTTTCTCTCTTTCTTTCTTTCTTTCTTTCTACAGAGTCTCACTCTGTCACCCAGGCTGGAGTGCAGCAGCATGATCCCAGCTCACTGCAAACTCCACCTCCTGGGTTCAAGCAATTCTTTTGCCTCAGCCTCCCTAGTATCTGGGACTACACGTGCACGCCACAATTCCCTGCTAATTTTTGTATTTTTAGTAGGGATGGGGTTTCACCAGATTGGCCAGGATGGTCTCGAACTCCTGACCTCGTGATCTGTCTGCCTCAGCCTCTCAAAATGCTGGGATTACAGGCGTGAGCCACCACACCTGGCCAAAATTTTTCTTATAAATTGTCTTCTAACTAAAATATTTCTTTTGGACGTCCTTGGAGTACTCCCAGGTGACACCCAGCTCAGGCTAACATTTGTACAGGACTGCTACCTTGGTCTCTAGAGAGCCCAATGATGTTTTATATCGACATGTCTCAGGGTCACTGCCAAGCTTCCACCCACACCCTTACCATGCAGAGAAAGCTGACACTTTCTGTTAGCTATAACTTCCCTTGAGAAAAATGTGGCAATATGTATCAAAAGAAAATTATTAAGGAACATATTGTTAGTTTCAATTTGTAGAATGTATTACAAGAAAAAAAGATGCCAAAAACATTTTATGTCTACTGATATTCCTATTAGTCTTTATTATCATAAAAAACTGGTCACAACCTAAATATCCAACTTTAGGTGACTGGGTGAAGTAAAACTGTAATCTTTCCATATGATAGGATAATATGCCAGCACTAACAACCAGATAGCAGAATATTTAATGCCATGGAAAAGTACTTGTTTTGTGTGATCAGGTGAGCAGTTCATATCACAAAATCAAATGTACCCTATGATCTTATTTTTTGAAGTGAAGTACTGATGTATTTATATGCATAATTAAGTATAGAAAAAAGCCTAGATGCTTTCTCTTGTAAGTCTTTTTCATTGTTTTATAAATGGTATCAATATTTATTTTTCACTTTTTCCATCAGATTTCCTAGAATAATAAAATTCAATTCCTTCTGATGAGCATTCATTATTATTTTTTGTTGTTGTTGCTGTTGTTGTGAGACAGAGTCTCTGTCTCCTGGAGCTAGAATGCAGTGACCTGATCTCAGTTCACTGCAGCCTCTGCCTCCCGAGACATTATTCTTAGAGTAAGAAAAAAATTAATGTTATTAAGTATCTTCTCTGTCCTAGATCAATTGTCTAAGTATATAAAAGATGACAAATAAATTTAATAAAACGTTTTATCCATTCATAGGTTTTTGCAATACAATTTTTTTGTATGATTCCATTGTCTTAGAGTCTCCACTAACAGTTTTGGTGTGAATTTATACTCTAAAGGAAAGGTAACAACCTTATACAATCTCAAGGCTTAAGTACTATCCACATGCTGTGCTTACAAACACACACCTCCAGTTGTGTAGTCTCCCTGAGTTCTGCACATTCCTCTTGGGTATCTAATAAGCATCTCACATTTAACAAAACCACTGATTTTTAATCAATCCCAGGGACTCTCCATCAGACCTACTCTTCTCTCAGAATTCTTTTTATCACTTAGTGGCACTATCATCCCACCAAACCTTGCTATCAACTTTCTTCTACCTCCCAGGCTTCCAATCGATTAACAAATCACAATAACCCCACTTCCAATATATGTCTAAATCAGCTTATCCACTCTTACTATTCCAGTTCCAATTATGTGGTCTTCTGTGTGTACTACTGTCTTTTTTCATTCTTGCATGCAGGGTCAATTTTTCATAGTGAAGTCCTCATAAAACATAAATTAAATTGTATCAGCTTCTGTTTGCAGTTTTTATTTATTTATTAAATTTGTGATTATTTATTTATTTATTTATTTTGAGACAGAGTTTTGCCCTGTCACCCCAGCTAGAGTGCAGTGGAGCCATCTTGGCTCACTGAAAGTTCCGACCCCTGGGTTCAAGGGATTCTCCTGCCTCAGTCTCCTGAGTAGCTGGGATTACAGGCGTGTGCCACCATGCCCGGCTAAATTTTGTATTTTTAGTAGAGATAGGGTTTCACCACGTTGGCCAGGCTGGTCTCAAACTCCTGACTTCAGGTAATCCACCCTCCTCAGCCTCCCAAAGTGCTGAGATTACATGCATGAGCCACTGCACCCCAGTAACTTCCGCTTACAGTTTTTAAATGACTTCTTAGTCCACTTAGGAGGAAAGATAAACTCTTTACCAGAGCCTACTAGACTCCCCAGAGCCTGATGTATGTTTACCTCCTCCCTTTAACTCACTCTGTTTTAGCTGCATGGCCTTCTGTTCTCTGAATAAAATAAACGTATTCCTGCCACAGGGCCTTTGCACCTACTTTTCCTTCTGCCCCAGACATAGTTCTCACAAGTTTTCCTGTGACTCCTTTCTTCTCCTTGTTCAGTATCAACCCAAACATCTCCCCCTGAGTGGCCTTCACCAGCACATTCTTCTTAAAATATCTTTCCCTACCTCATCCTGTTTGGTTTTGTTTATAACATGTGTCGGTCACAATACTGGTTTTATTTACTGTTTATTTACTTTTTTCTTACAATGGAAAACCCATGAGAGCAGGGTTGTGTCTGCTTTATTCACCACTTTAACCTCAGTGCCTGTACAAAACCAGGACCATACTAGAAACTCAGTGAGTATTTGTTGAGTATTTTGAATGAATTAATTATTAAAACATTAAAAAGTGACATTTTCCAAGTAAAAATCTTTATCTATTTCCTTCGTGACTCTAATTGCAGACAATTCAGGGTAGAAATAAGGTTCAGATCAATGGCAGCCCGAAAAAGGTATTTTTGGATGAGTGTATGCAGGCAATTTTTGCTATTATGGCTGGCTTACTTCCATATTCTTTAATACACGTATGTCCCTGTGGTGAGAGATGGCATTTTTCATAGCACAAAGGTGGAAAGTAAATTTAATATCTCTTATGATAAAAAAAATACAGAAAATTTTATACAAACACTAAGAAGTGATCATATAAATCTACATATTAGGATCTGAAACCTATTCCTATGTTGACATCTTCCATGGCCCTACTCCTAAATTAATAAATTCTCACAGAAGGCTATTTTCTGAATCCTTTCATAGCTGACATTGTGGAGGTGCTGTTAGCCATCCCTTGATATTGACAGTACAATAGCCATCCCTGCCAGGGCATATGTGCATTGTCAGTAGTCAAAAGTTTGGCAAAGTAAAACATTTCTCTTCATCTCCAGGAGAGCAGTTTATGAAAGAGCATATTCTTAGGCATTAAAGGTGAATGTTTCAGTGACACCTGTGCAAGACAGAACTTTCTGCTATCCTCTATAAAAATCTAAATTTCAATCATATAATTCTAGCAGACCTTAAAAGGATAGACCTCAAAGGTAGCATTGTATTTGATATTCTCTTGCAACCCCAGAATGAAACTTAAGCATGAATAATTGGAGATCTGCACATTCCTATAAAGATTAAAGAATCGGACTCAAGTTCACACAGAAGCTAAAAAAGAAAGGCAGGATGACTTCCCTCTGCCACCTTGAAAAGGCTATGGCTTTGAAACCTACAAAACCAGAAATGGTGGAGGAGGGGGGCAGTGTTTTGCTGAATGGGCAATAAATATGTGAACCCTCCTCCTAAGGGTTTTGATTATCCTTTCTATCTTGGGTATCTATGTGTTCCTCTGCGAATGTGTTTTCTTATAACGTGCACTTCTTATGGAATAGCACCATCCTTATTATCTGTAATAGGGTTTCCATTCTGCTTTCATCCTGTACATATCTTATTTAAAAAACTGAATAAGTGCCCAGTCAATATGTATATTTATGTATTTGTAAATTATACTTATGTGCTATTGCACTAATATATTACATATATTATATACCTTACTACAACCAAAGAAATATAAAAGAATGAGACTGAATAAATGTGCACTTAAGGTCTGTTTTTCCTTCCTGCACCCTCTGTGAAATGCTTACCCCACTTAAGAAACCACAAAGATATCACCATGTTCTCACAGTGAGATTGTACTCACTCCTCAATGAGAGGAGCTGATTACTATTAAAGCTCTTTTGATTTTATCATCAATTATGCACTCAAATTTTCAAATAATCTAGATGTACATGTTATACTATAGTGGACGATACTGTGAGGTACCAACTGGACCAGCTCAGCAGAGGCTGGGAGGTTTAACTCATCAGTAGTCATGATACCACTTTTCTCTTAGACTTTTCTAATAGAATTTATTTTTGGTTTTGACAGCCAGGGCAAGAGCTCTGTTTTCTACAGGTATCAATGGTAGAATAAGCATTGTTGCCTCGCAGAAGGGAGAAATCTATGGTATTGGACGCCAACCCCCATGTCCTTCTTATGTATCCTTTCCTTGAGATATAGGGACTCTTGTGAAAATGGGAGTCTAAGAACTGGTCTGCAAAAACTTAAGCTTTGTCTTTGCAGAACAATTATGAGAAGTCTACTATTGACTCTTGGATATGTTGTATGCAATAAAAACTCTGTACTATTCAGGTATTGTTTCTGACCCATGATACTAGAAATAAATATCAACTACCCATACAAAGTTTTGCTTAGGAACAATGAAAGTATATTCCAATATAAATTTTTGAAAATGGCTAATAACTAAAACAAAAAATAGGCTTTCTTACCCCAAACATCAATAGATGCAGAATGGAGAGTAATAGTCACAACATGCAACACAATGTTTGGTTCTAATTAATAGACTATTTCAGTGAAATATTATTTTGATAAATATGTTCATGCTTCATTTGCCATGTATTAAAAACAGCAATACACACTCACTTGATGAAAAGTATTATTGAAGACAAAACAGAAGTATTTCATAAACAACCATTTGCTAGATTATAAGATAACATGTAAAAGGTGTTATAGGAAATAAATATTATAAATACATATTATTCATCTATGATCTAATTTGTATCAAAATGCTGCAAAGCTGTCATAGCAACATTCAGAGAATTACCTGAAAGATAACTCTGGCATCTTCTATGGTCTTATATGTGTTTTCTTTAATGGTCACAGTGATTCCCATGTTCAAACTTATTCACTGAAGACAAAGCATATGCTGAGATTCTCACTATTGAAATGCTGAGGCTGAGGCTTGCTTTTCACAGATACAGATTGTCCAGCATTAAAATACCACTGCATATTGACTGTATACAAAAATCATTAAATATTTCCAAATGTCCTGATACAAATAATTCCAAATGTCCTGTTACAATATTTTAGGTAGGATTATCTGATAGGATTAACATATTTATCAAATGTGATAGAAAGTAGCCACTTATTATTTATTACTGAATTTACTAATAAATATAGGATCAGAACTTACCTGAATAACATGCTTCAGTTTATCAATAATCTGATTTATCACAGGATCAGTTCCCTTGACTTTGACTTCGGGATTTCCAGACTGGGCTTTGATTCCATTTCCAACCACACGTTGAGTATAACTGGCAAGGGAAATGTGAAAGATATATGACTTAGTACCTGACCAGAGTATTATCTGCCACAGCTGTGTGAACATATTTCAGGTCAGAATTTCCTCCTTCAGAGAATACACCAATGTATTTTTCTCTTGGCACAGAAATGCTTATCGTGCCATTAGATTATTCTAAAAATAATGTTATTCACTCAATGGACCCAAGCAAAAATTAAATTTCTTTTCTAATACTACTTAACAATATGCTACAAAGAGTTAATATATATCTCACTTTGTTATAAGGTCTTGCTGCATTATACATATGTCTGCACCCATATTGTCTAAGTCAGCTTATGTTATGCAGTTCCTATCCTATTTTTTAAGTATTAGGCTACTATATATTACATATATACACACTACTATATATATAGTAGCCTAATATATATAATATATAGTAGTATATATACATATATAATATATAATTACATTATATATTTTATATAGATATATGCACATATATGTATACATGTATACATTATATATGTATATTATATGTATATATACTGCAGCACATATATACTATATATGCATAATTATATATAATACATATACAATATATAGTATAATATATACATATATAGTACATATGTATACATGTATATAAAATATATGCACATATATGTAATATATATGTATGTATATATTATATGTATGTATACTAGCCTGATATATATATTTTATATATATATTTCCTAATTAGCTCCTCCAAGTAATAAGTGATGAAACTTTTTAATAATGATAATATCAGTTGGACATGATAAAAATAACGTTATTAATAAACCTTTTGATTTTTTAAATAAGCTTGAACCCATTTCTTTTTGCAGGCATAGAGGGACTTAGAGTTAAGAATTCCAGTATTCATTAGGGATTTGGCAGTATCCACCAATAACAAACAGTATAAGGAAAACAATTATACCTATGTTGTTAATGTGTAATAATATTCTTTATTTTCGAAAAATAAAATTTTATTTTTATATATATATACACATATATATATATACACACACACACACACACACATACACACAGAAGAGAGAGAGCGCATCTCTTAAATCCTTTGTGGCACTGGTATGTTATTCTTTACTCTCCCAATATTCCAAGCAGATAACACACGTGGCATATATATATATGATATATATAAAATATATTAAATATATATAAATTATATAACTTTACAAATCAATATCATAAACCATAACTGTAAAAGTTTAAATAATCAAATATATAAGGAACTGAAATCTGCAAAATATTTTCTAAGTAGAGGAAACAATCCGCTTTCACTTAGGTTCACCTAAACAAAGATCTGGTACGTCATGTGGTGTGTAAAAGGGTCATTTCACAAGTGGTGAAAGCCATTTGAAATTTCACTACCTTCCCCAAATTACAATCGTATAATGTCAACTTAGAATTAATAAATATATTTAAATTCATTAGTCACAAAGATGTCTTAAGTGCATGCTATATTCCAACTCCTGTACTAAGTGACTAGAATTATAAGAAGGTGTAAGACTCAATTTTTGTCCTCATAACGCTCATTACTTAACCAGGAATATAGCAATTAACTCATTCATTTGTATGTTTATTCATTACATTTTATTACATTTAAAAAATACCATAGATTTCAGCAATATAAATACCCTTATTTGCCTGGAAGAATAGCATAATATAAATACAACTCAACAGTTAAAATACAACATTATGAAAGTAGTTGGAAGGAACTGCACATGCCAAGCATGAGGAAAGATAGGACAGGTAGTAGACATTCTGGATATGGAGAAGTCCATTTGGACTCAGACTAGGGAAAAACTAAGAGAGAAGTTGTAACTTTTAGGTAGCCTTAGATGTACTGAGGTAAGAAGAGGCCAGCTGTGGTATGGTTAATGAGAACTTCAGGGCAAAGGATGTCATCCCAGCAAGGAAAATGGAAAAGGTACGTGAACAAAGCAGACAGGGAGAACGGACCTCTATTCACAAAACAGAGAGTACAAATGGTGGAAAGCAATGGATAGAGGGCCACACTCCAAAGATTCCACCTTGAATATTTAAGATTCTCCATTTAGTGAGATAATGGATTCTGGAGACTCAGAATGGGGAAGTTGGCGGCGGGGGGAGGGCAATGGATAAAAAACTACATGTTTGGTACAATGTACACTACTCGGGTGACAGGTGCAATAAAACCTCAGACTTCACCATTATACAAGTCATCCGTGTTACCAAAACCACTTGTGCTCCAAAAACTATTGAAATTAAAGAGACATTTAAAAATTAAAACAAACACTATCATCTGAGTAATTTGTTTGCTTACATTAAATATCATAATACTTTTCAGCAAATACATTCTAATTTTAATGTAACTTTCCTTCCCTATATTTGAGCAGAGTATTGCAGTATCCATAAACACCCTCTGAATTTTCTACAGAAACAGAAAAATCTTTGAAGAAAATAAAAGAAGGTTCTATGTTTGAGACTGTGGCTATATGAAAGGGGTTTCAAGAAATATGCAGTTCTTTCCAAGACAATGTACTACCAGTGACCAGTTTTAAGAATTGGATTGAACATTTCCTAACTAGGTCCTTCAAGTAATAATAAGTGATTAAACTTTTTAATAATGATAATATCCATTGGACATGATAAAAATAATAATATTAATAAATCTTTTGATTTAAAATATAACCTTGAACTCACTTCTTTTTATAGGCATGGAGGGAGCTTAGAGTTAAGTATTCTAGTATCTGTTAGGGATTTGGCAGTATACATCAATAACAAATAGTAGAAGGAAACCCATTATTCTTTATTTTAGAAAAATAAAATTTTATACTCATATATATGAGTATAAATATGTGTGTTTATATACAGATATATAAAAAGAGAGAGAGAGAGTAACCGTCTCTTAAATTATCTGTAGCACTGCTGTGTTATTCTTTATACTCCCAATATCCCAAGTAGATTGCACATGTGGCTCTTTTATTAATGTGTTGAATATTCATAATGATAATGAATAATATGAATAAATAAATAGATAAGTGCATAACTACAATTTAGGCATTGCTTTACTCTATCTAGAGTTTGTCAATTCATGATAAACATCTTTTGGTGATCATGAATAAGAAACTCATAGACCTCATGTACAGGAAGCCTGATTGACTAAGGCCACTTGCTGCTTCACTCTAAAATCTATTTCTGCATCTGCCCCTCAGTCAATGACTGAGGGCAGCAGGATTGCTAATGCAGATCCCTCATTAGGAGACACAGGGTCTCTCTGAGGACCAGACTTGGCTCAGGATTCCCTAAAGACTTTTCTTACCCTTCCTTAGACTGTACTTCATGCTCCAGTGCTTCCACCCAACCTTCCTTTCCTCTTTCCTTCACTCTAGTTCAGACTCTCCTCACAGCTGAGGGCTCTTCCAGGCTTACTCAGCTTCCTCTCCATTTTCTCTCATAGGAGTTTCCCTTAATAAAATCCTCTTGTGTTTAACCCCTTTTCAACATCTACCTCTTGGAGGACCTGGACTAAACCACCATATAATATTTGTATTATAATTACTCCCATTCTACAGGTTGAGAATCTGGGATCTGGATAGATTAAGTAACTTAAGTTACTCAAGTAAGGCCACACCATGTATATAAAGTGTGCTGCAAGGAACATCCACTCCAAAATACAACCACTAATAAGTATCAATCCTGAAACCAACTAATAAAAAGTAAAGATACAATTAGCGTGGTGCGAAGTGTTATTTTTTTTCTTTAATTACATTTTCTAAGGTTTCACTGTTTATAATTAAGAAGGGATGCATGATTTTCTTCAAAACCCTCCTCAACAAGCCGGGTGTGGTGGCATGTGCCTATAGTCCCAGCTATTCAGGAAGTGGAGGAAAGTGGATCACATGAACCCAGGATATTAATGCTGCAGTGAGCTGTGATCATACCACACTGACCATGTGACCATGAGTATAAAACTCATAGACCTCAAGCCTGGGCAACAGAGCTGCCTTAAAAAAAAAAAAAAAAAAGTAAAACTAGGCAAAACAAAACAACCCTCCTCAACAAATGGTTTCATATAACCAGTTAAACAGTAATATAACAGTTGCTGGCAGGGTGAGAAGAAACTAGCTGACTGTAGGTTTGTCATACGGATTTTCTGTTTCTCCAGAAACACAGATATAATATAGGCAATGAAAACTGAGACTTATCTATTAATTTCAATTAAGCTATTAATTGATTTATGTTATTTACTTACTGACCAGAAAAGTTTATTTAAAAAGGCAGGAATGTTGTTTAATGTTAATCTAAGGAATTGCTTACTTTCTGTTTTTGTTCTTAATTATCACTGTTATTAATACATTAAAATAATATTTAGATAAAATTTATTAGAATTATAGCTGATTGAAAATCTCATTCCAAGTTGTTATATTATTGAATATTTCCGGATCACTCTTCTTATGAGTCATATAAAAAAGGAAAAATACTGCAAAGTAGACACACATTGCTTCAAATGAAATATGATTTAATAAAATCAGTTATTCTCTTCCAGTTATGTAATGTTCAAAATAACCACAATTGAAATAGTGATACATATACATCAGAACAGTTCAAATAAAAAACAGAAATGATACCAAGTATTGGCAAAGATGTGGAGCAACTGGAACTCTCTCCCAATATGGACGGAAATGTAAACTGACAGAAACCACCATTTCCCATGTATGCTAAATCTAACCATATTTTATGACCTTGGGCATATACCCAGCAACATTTACCAAAAGACAGATACATGAATTCTCAGAGAAGCACCATTCAAAATAACCATAAATTGGACATTATATTTGCATAATGATATAGTATATAGCAATGAGAACTAATGAATTATAACTATATGCAAAAAGAGTGACAAACCTTATAAACTAAATATTGAATGAAAGAAGCAAGATACAGAACATATTCTACAATCTAATTGACTAAAAATTTTAAAACTAATCAGTTGTGTTCCAAATCACCCTAAGAGCTGCCCAATGACATAGTGTCTAGAAAAAGTAGTATCAAGTTTCCTGATTTTAGTACTGGATACACAGAAGTGCTAAGTTTGTTTAAAAAACAGTATTGAGATGTACAGTTAAGATTTGAGTAGTTTACTGTTTGTATGTATTTTCAGCCTTATAAAATTATGTTAAAAAGCCTTTTAACTCTTTTTCTTAATATGTTTACAATAGACAAACTTTCATTAAGCCACAGTATACATATAAAAGACCCACACAGGTATGTTTAATATAGACTAAGCGGTTCTGTCATCATTAAATGAGTACTTTAGAATCTAAGTCTGACATAAAACCTTACTTTCCTAAAGACTTTAATTTGCATGTAAAAAAACATGGTCTCTAAATTAATATTTTTTTTGTAACAAAGACTTTTAGTTCCCCTCATGACATTTTAATAAATCACTAATTCCTTCTTTTCCTTTTTAATGTACAAGTAATGGATAAAACATTTCAAAGATCCCTACAGAAGTTTCTTGACTTGAAATATTGTTCACATTACAATGAGAAGGATGGAATAAAACACAAAAAAGATAGACAGGCAAATTTTTTTGTTGGGGAAGTAATAGACCCACCATCTGTGCTTATTTCTTCTAAGCAGAGCTGGGAATGAGTGACAGCAGTTGAATAGGAATACTTGCTCCCCAAGCACTACTTGTTTTTCATTAACAAGGAAAAAGGCAAGCCCTGATATATTTACATTCTACAAAATTGTTTTTAAATGATGATTAACAAGATCTTAGTTCCCTCTCTGTTGAATATATAAAATATTAAAAGGCGTTGTAATAAATCTATATACAGCACGTCAGGAGGAAGTCATTTCTCCTGACTTCACCAAATTGTCCTGTTTAAACCTGATACCATGCCCTATTGGCTGATAGTAATTTTGCTTTATTTAGAATACAACAGAATTTGGCTCAGATTCACACCAAAAGTATAGTATTCTGATGTGCACTACACAATTTCAGGGGGAAACAATATCTGGAATCTGACCCTGGAATTCATTACAAATCAGTTAAAGGGGTCTGTCTTAGAATTTTTTGATAATTGGACTGGGACAGAATGTAAGAATAAATCATTCATAGCAGATGAAGAAAACACTTGATGAGAGCTTTCTTGTTTTACCTTATTGCTATTTCTATCGGGGTTAAAGACAGAATGGGGGCCATGTTGTGGTCATTATTCTTGTTGTTGTTTGATTAGTTTGTTTATTATGTTCTTGTATGACTTGGTTATGTGGCTGGATATTAAAATTCTTTCCATTTCCAGAGTCATAAATCTCCTAATTTCTAGGAGATTAAATATTGGTTTTATCTTTGGTTCTCGTAAAAATGTTGCTATCTTGGCTTAAAAGGAGGTCTGGGAAATACGTTGTATCTACTCATCAGTGAAGTGAACTGCTTCTACAAGAATAAATTTTCCATTCAAACTATTTCTAGGCATCCCTTCCTAGTTCTGATAGCAAATGTGAAAACAAGTACTAGAGATTTGGTTTTTGTAAGTTTCCTCAAATACTCGGGAAATACTGGATTTCATTGTCGAGTGAGTGTTACCTTATGTACATTCAGCTTGTACACAGCACTTTTTCTCTACGTTGACAGTCCTAACCCTTGAAATCTCAGAATGGAAAAGAGTTATATGATTGATTTTATGTGCCAGGTTTATGGGAATAACCTTTCATGGAAGATAGGAGGCTTACAGGGGATTTAGAGAAAGGAGACATCTGTGGAATCAATTCAGTATGATAAAGCCTTTTGTGATCCCACTATCTCACTTCAATTGTTGAGCCACAAAACTACTTTTAAGTTAATCTCTAACATTTATTTGGCTTTATAATTACACATAAATAATGTCAAAATTTGACATCTATGGTTTTAAACTTAATAATGAAGTCAAAATAAATGGAATTAAGGAGAGCTTATTGTGATCTTTATTGTCATTTATATATAACAAATTTCCTATTAAGAATATAATATTTTATGATATCTTATGGATGTCATTAACATTAATAAAGATATTATCATGCTTTGTACAGAACCAACCCGAAAATTTTACCATACCACTGCAATAAATAGAATAAAAACATGTTCAGAAAGACTTAGAAACTCATTAAAGAATGGATATTAATCACTCTTCACACTAACTCCTCATTTGGCAAGGTGTGAATCTACACATGCCAGTTTAGTCAGGTGGCAGGTAAGTAGTCCCATTGCATTTCATACAATAAGCAGCTGTGTGAATTTGAAAGATAATATTTTCACATGAAAAACTAATGACTGCACATAATTAATCAGTAGTGTTTGGGAAGCTGTCCTTTCAAAAAAAATTAACTATCTAATTAAAAAGTAACACAAATGAACATTTGCCTATGTAAAAAAAATAGAACATTGCTTAGCTTTTCTTAAACCCCTCCCCAATCTTACCAAGAAAGAATAAATATCTTTATTATAGTCAAAGATCTGTTTTTATGGTTTTAAATTTTTTAATCAAAAATTCAAAGCAAATGATAATAAATCTTCAATTTATAATTATCCTAATGTGATTCAAAGTGACTGTCCAAATATAAAATGATCAATTATAACTATAGTCAATCACACATAATGCTATATGAGTTTGAAATGTTCTACTAACTTGCCTTTTCCAGGAATGCATTTTAAAATTAAGTCTTGTAAGTTGGATTCCTAGGTGTTTTATTCTATTTGAATTTGTGAATGGGAGTTCACTCATGATTTGGCTTTCTGTTTGTCTGTTATTGGTGTATAAGAATGCTTGTGATTTTTGCACATTGATTTTGTATCCTGAGACTTTGCTGAAGTTGCTTATCAGCTTAAACTTTGGACTGAGATGATGGGGTTTTCTAAATAAACAATCATGTCATCTGCAAACAGGGACAATTTGACTTCCTATTTTCCTAATCGAATGCCCTTTATTTCTTTTTCCTGCCTGATTGCCCTGGTCAGAAATTCCAACACTATATTGAATAGGAGTAGTGAGAGAGGGCATTCCTGTCTTGTTCCAGTTTTCAAAGGGAATGCTTTCAGTTTTTGCCCATTCAGTATGATATTGGTTGTGGGTTTGTCAAAAATAGCTCTTATTATTTTGAGATATGTACCATCAATACCGAATTTATTGAGAGTTTTTAGCATGAATGGCTGTTGAATTTTTTCAAAGGCCTTTTCTGCAGCTATTGAAATAATCATGTGGTTTTTGTCTTTGGTTCTGTTTATATGCTGGATTACGTTTATTGATTTGCGTATATAGAACCAGCGTTGCATCCCAGGGATGAAGCCTACTTGATCGTGATGGATAAGCTTTTTGATGTGCTGCTGGATTCAGTTTGCCAGTATTTTATTGAGAATTTTTGCATCGATGTTCATCAGGGATATTGGTCTAAAATTCTCTCTCTCTTTTTTTTTTTTTTTTTTTTTTTTTTGGTGTGTCTCTGCCAGGCTTTAGTGTCAGGATGATGCTGGCCACATAAAATGGGTTAGAGAGGATTCCCTCTTTTTCTATGGATTGGAATAGTTTCAGAAGGAATGGTAGCAGCTCTTCCTTGTACCTCTGCTAGAATTCGGCTGTGAATCCATCTGGTCTTGGACTGCTTTTGGTTGGTAGGCTATTACTTATTGCCTCAATTTCACAGCCTGTTACTGGCCTATTCGGGGATTCAACTTCTTCCTGATTTAGTCTTAGGAGAGTGTATGTGTCAAGGAATTTATCCATTTCTTCTAGGTTTTCTCGTTTGTTTGTGAAGGACCTCTTCAAGGAGAAATACAAACCACTGCTCAATGTAATAAAAGAAGACACAAACAAATGGAAGAACATTCCATGCTCATGGATAGGAAGAATCAATATCATGAAAATGGCCATACTGCCCAAGGTAATTTATAGATTCAATGCTATCCCCATTAAGCTACCAATGACTATGTTCACAGAATTGGAAAAAACTACTTTAAAATTCATATGGAACCAAAAAAGAGCCCGCATTGCCAAGACAATCCTAAGCCAAAAAAAAAGGTTGAGGCATCATGCTACCTGACTTCAAACTATACTACAAGTCTACAGTAACCAAAACAGCATGGTACTGGTACCAAAACAGAGATATAGACCAATGGAACAGAACAGAATCCTCAGAAATAATACCATACATCTACAACCATCTGATCTTTGACAAACATGATAAAAACAAGAAATGGGGAAAGGATTCCCTATTTAATGAATGGTGCTGGGAAAACTGACTAGCCGTAAGTAGAAAGCTGAAACTGGATCCCTTCCTTACACCTTATACAAAAATTAATTCAAGATGGATTAGAGACTTAAATGTTAGACCTAAAACAATAAAAACCCTAGAAGAAAACCTAGGCAATACCATTCAGGACATAAGCATGGGCAAGGACTTCATGTCTGAAACACCAAAAGCAATGGCAACAAAAGCCAAAATTGACAAATGGGATCTAATTAAACTAAAGAGCTTCTGCACAGCAAAAGAAACTACCATCAGAGTGAACAGACAACCTACAGAATGGGAGAAAATCTTTGCAATCTACTCATCTGACAAAGGGCTAATATCCAGAACCTACAAAGAACTCAAACAAATTTACAAGAAAAAAACAAACAACCCCATCAAAAAGTGGGCAAAGGATATGAACAGACACTTCTCAAAAGAAGACATCTATGCAGCCAACAGACATATGAAAAAAATGCTCATCATCACTCACCATCAGATAAATGCAAATCAAAACCACAATGAGATACCACCTCACACCAATTAGAATGGCGATCAAAGTCAGGGAACAACAGGTGCTGGAGAGGATGTGGAGAAACAGGAAAACTTTTACACTGTTGTTGGGACTCTAAACTAGTTCAACCACTGTGGAAGACAGTGTGGTGATTCCTCAAGGATCTTGAACTAGAAATACCATATGACCCAGCCATCGCATTACTAGGTATATACCCAAAGGATTATAAATCATGCTGCTATAAAGACACATGTACACGTATGTTTATTGCAGCACTATTCACAATAGCAAAGACTTAGAACCAACCCAGATGTCCATCAATGACAGACTGGATTAAGAAAATGTGGCACATATACACTATGGAATACTAGGCGGCTATAAAAAAGGATGAATTTGTGTCCTTTGTAGGGACATGGTCACAGCTGGAAATCATCATTCTCAGCAAACTATCGCAAGAACAGAAAACCAAACACCACATGTCCTCACTCATAGGTGGGAATTGAACAATGAAAACACTTGGACACAGGAAGGGGAACATCACACACTGGGGCCTGTTGTGGGGTTGGGAGATGGGGGAGGGATAGCAGTAGGAGATAAACCTAATGTAAATGACGAGTTAATGGGTGCAGCACACCAACATGGCACATGTATACATACATAACAAACCTGTACATTGCGCACATGTACCCTAGAACATAAATTATAATTAAAAAGTTATAAAATAAAAATAAAAATAAATTAAATTAAATTAAGCCCTTCTCAGTAAGATCAAGGCTATCCTTCATGGATTTATGATGATAGATAATCACCACTTTGTACTGATTTGCTGTCTCATGTCACTGTCTGATGCCAACATATGAAAGTAAATATGCTATTTAAGGGAAAACGATTATCTGAATACTAATAAATTAAATGCTATTTTAAGCCAACAACAAAGTGATTTAGGGCACAGATTTTATTTAACTAACTTTTCATTAGAAGCATTATAAAATTCTGAAAGATTCTAGAATCTTATAGAGCTTTTTCGTATTTTTTTCAAATGTAATCGACACAAGCACGAATTAAATTTCATATTTAAAAAGCTTCTGGCTACATTAAAACATACTTTAAAATTACTTGCAAGATACGATAATTCTAAGATTACTAACATATCATGCAAATGAAACACCCTGGTACTTCCTACCAACACATGATATAATAAAATCAAGAAGAACTTCTGAATTAGAATGTAGTAGTTGCCTATGGCCATCATACCTAATTATCACAAACTTGGTGGGTTAAGAGAACAGAAATATATTCTCTCACAGTTCTAAACCCTGGACCTCTGAAATCAAGATGTTGGCAGGGCCATTCTCCCTCTGAAGAGCCTCTGGAGGAATTCTCCCTCACTCCTGGCAATCCTTGGCCTTCTTTGATTTGTGACTGCATAACTCCAATTTCTGTCTCCATCTTCTCATGACTTTCTCTGTGTGTGTCTTTTCCTGTGTCTTATAAGGACATTTACATTGGATTTAGGGCCCTCCTTCATCCAGGATGACCTCATCTCAATCCTGAGTTAATTATATCTGCAAAGACCCTACTTCCAAAAAAGTTGCATTTTGAAGTTCCTAGTGGACATAAATTTTGGAGGTACAGTATTTAAATCACTACACAGAACATTGTAAAGACAAAAATCTGGAAACTTCCTGAATGAAAACAGATATTCCCTTGAGCTTCAACAAAGTCATGTTCTATTTTCCCATGAGAAACATTTCATTACTGTAAAACAATGTTTATATTTCACAAGTACACCTCTTAAATTATAGCTTGATTTTTAACATTTATGTTTTTATTCTAATTCAGTTGGCCTTAAGAAAAATAATTATCAGTATATGGTATCTAGTATTTCCTATATTTTTAATAACTTCTACCTCTTAGCAAAAACAATGCAATGGACAATTTCTGTGTTCTAAATTCACACATGCAACAGGAAAGACACTTCAAAAATGATTTGTTCTCTTTTAAAGCAGAAGCTCAATCACCTGCTCTGAATCTAAAAGTTTCCTGAAAGCAATGAAGGGCTTGTTTATCGTGAAGGTGTTGATAGCTGATTCTGTGGAGACTCACACAGAAACAAAGAATACATTTTAAACACACTTAATGCTAATGTGATAGTAAGGTTGTGACAATATTCAAATATGACTAATTTCATTACACTAGCTACACTCAGGCTTAGCTTAGTTGTCCAAATTTATTATAAACAGCTCAAAAGAAATAATTCGGCTCTTCTGTTTTCTATTTCTTATTTTTGTTGATGCTTAAGAGTAAAAAGATATTTAACTAAATTTTTTTAAGCAACCAGTTCTCTTATTTTATCACCATAATACTGTAAGGGGCCGGAACAGGTCACTGAATCTAGCACTGCCTTCAACAAGAAATACACCCAGAGCAGCAATATAGTAGTTGGCATTCATCTTTAGGCCTATAACCTAATAGATTTTTTTGTCTGTCTTTGGTGACAGTAACATAAATTTAGAGCTGGAAAGGATCTTAGAGGTCATCTAGTCCCACTCAAGCATCTTTTAAAACAAAATAAAGAAGTATGTTTATTTCATCATTTTTTACTTATACACTGTGTATTTCCAGAAAAGCCTTTGAGACTACTTAGAATAAAAGGCACAAACACTATAAAACAAGGGCAAAATGACAGAGTAAAGAGAAGGAGGTGACAATTATATGGAAAGACCTAGGGAAGGAAATACTACCTTTCAGCCTAAAATTTAGTCATAAGCCTCAGGAGGCTGAGGCAGGAGAATTGCTTGAACCCAGGGGGTGGAGGTTGCAGCGAGCTGAGATTGCGCCACTGCACTCCAACCTGGACGACAGAGTGAGACTCTGTCTCAAAAATAAAAAAATTTAAAAAAAATTTTTTTAATGGTGGGATTATCCAAGAATATCTGGGCAGGCCCTAAATACAATCGTATATGTTCCTGTAAGTCATAAGTCATGCATTAGTGAAGGCCAAAAGGAAAACCAGAATGCAAATAGGTGTCGTCAGTTAATAAAATAATATCTGTATGAGTCCTCAGCTATTTTTTGTTAACTCTAAACTCTTAAGCAAAATCTGTAAGTCCTTAAGCAACAGACAATGGACAATATAATAAAAATAATCTTCAATAGTAATTTCAAAATTTTTAAAGATATAAGTACAAATAATATTTTCTTACAGGATGCTTTGTTGAAAGCTACCTGCAAGATGGTATTTTAAATTACATGATGTTAAATTGCCTGTATGATGGTATTTTCTTAGGACCTGGTTATACGACACGGTGAAAAATACAATGTTTGAGAACTAAGAAAAGTGAAGGGTTAATATCTCTCTGAAATTTTTTGTTTCTAATTGATATTTTATTTTATCCCTCATAGAGAATGTATTTTCTGGGAAATACACTGAAGTACAGCAAAAAAGAATCTCAGGGTTAAAGTGTTGAGGTAAATCACAAAGCAGAGGTTGTATTTGAGGAATCCTGTGGTCGCAATGCACCACACAAATAGAAATATGGGTGAGCATTTTACCAGCAGATAAACACCAATGAGAGCGGGAACAGCAGTCACAAGATATGTGTTTACAGAGAGATAGTTAATTAAATCTTTTCTAATACATTTATTGAACCTACATTTAATGGAATTTTTTCCTGTCCTCACTTTGGCAAATGTGCATATTTTTATAGAGAACATAGTTTTACAGATGTAATTTTCAGACTTTAAGTCAGGCCCATCACCAACTCTCTATGAATTGGATGGCCTTGATAGGTGGTCTAGGTATTTTTGAATCAGGGATGGGAGCCTATCCAACAAGTCAAAAGCTGATTTTTGTAGCTTTCATTATGAACACCTCTCTGACTGCTCTTCTTTCTGACTTTACCAAACAAATTACTTAGGATTCTTAAGTGCCAGGCATATTAACATAAGGACTAAATACATTTTAAAAACAAATGCATACGCATGCACATGCGCGTGCACACACACACATATAAACACACAGCACTCTCTATATTTACTTCTCCTTTGAATAGCAAAAAAGCTGTGTTCCTGGGCCTGTGGAAAAAACATGATGTTTGAAAAGATTTGTAAATAACTTTTTCTTAATGAAAACAACCCGGTAGTAATTACTATTTAAAAAAAAAAAAACACATTGGAATTTGAGCATAACACAGTTTCAGTCTTGTCTCTATTCCAATTTACAGTCCTGTCCAACAGTTCCATTTCATGGTCTGTTGAATCATAAAATAAAAATGTATATATTTTAAAGTATTTGATGAAAAAGGAGGAGGAGGGGGAGGAAGAAGAGGAGGAGGAAGAGGAAAAGGAGGAGTTGGGAAAATAACTAGGATTCCTGTTCTTGCCTCACTTTAACTACACTACAGCCAAATTCCTACTACCAAGCGGTCCTCAGACAACAAGCTACGTATGTAACATAAATTAATTTGTGTTCGCTTGTATATATGAGAAAATTGCTCCTCCAGCTATATCTTGGCAAACTCTGTTACACAGAAAACAGCAGGACTTGGTTCCATAAAACTGCATGTGCCTAGGGACTTTTAGATTCCTAATAGTGGCAATCACCCAACATACACAGTTGGCTGACTCAGTGTAGGAAAAACGTGCATATACAGGATTTCAGAAGACCTCTGTAGTCTAAATAGAATGGAAGTTTCTGGTCTAGATGATCTAGAAATTCCACACCTACAAGACATTTGGCCGATCTCTCCCTCATCCTTTATACTTCCCCCATTCTCATCTTTCAGTCCTTTCATGATTTCTGCCAGGTCTGTCAGTGTTTACGTACTCTGTCCCCCCGTCTGGAAAGTTCTATCCCTTCAGACCCTTTCCTCAGTCATCTGTACTAAGCTTACAAAAGGGGGTTACAGATGTGATTAAATTAAGGGTGTTAAAATGGGGGACCAGCGAGGTGGCTCACGCCTGTAATCCCAGCACTTTGAGAGGCGGAGGCTGCCGGATAACGAGGTCAGGAGATTGAGACCATCCTGGCTAACACGGTGAAACCCCGTTTCTACTAAAAATACAAAAAATTAGCCGGCCGTGGTGGCAGGCGCCTGCAGTCCCATCTACTCCGGAGGCTGAGGCAGGAGAATTGATTGAACTCGGGGGTGGAGGTTGCAGCCAGCTGAGATTGTGCCACTGCACTCCAGCCTGGATGACAGAGTGAGACTCTGTCTCAAAAATTAAAAAAAAAAAATTGTAATGGGGGGATTATCCAAGATTATCTGGGCAGGCCCTAAATACAATCACCTGTGTTCCTGTAAGACTGAGACAGAGGTCATTTCTTTAAAGACAGAAATGGAGAAGACAATGGGACCACGGAGGCAGAGATTGGAGTGATGCAGCCACAAACCCAGGAATGCCAGAGCTCAAAGCGGGGAGAAATAGATTCCCTTCTAGAACCATTAGAGGGAGCTTGGTTTTATAGACACTTTGATTTCGGCCCAATTACGCTGATTTCAGATTTCTGATCTCCACAACATTAAGAGAACCAATTTCTGTAGATTGAAATCACTCCATTGATGATCGTTTGTCCTAGCAGCCACAGAAAACTAATACCACCCCCAATCTGGAGCATCCCTTCTAGGTTACTTGCTCTCATTTGTGCAATTTGTCAGAATTGAAATGGAGTGGCTTTAAAGTCATGTTAAAGGAAAGGAAAGGAAAGGAAAGGAAAGGAAAGGAAAGGAAAGGGAAAAGGAAAGGGAAAAGGAAAGAAAGGAAAGGGAAAAGGAAAGAAAAGGAAAGGGAAAAGGAAAGGGAAAAGGAAAGGGAAAAGGAAAGGGAAAAGGAAAGGGAAAAGGAAAGGGAAAAGGAAAGGGAAAAGGAAAGGGAAAAGGAAAGGAGGAAAGGAAGAAAGGAAAGAAAAAAGAAAAAAGAAAAGAAAGAAAAAAGAAAAGGGAGGGAGGGAGGGAGGGAAAGAAAAGAAAGGAAGAAAGGAAGAAAGGAGAAAAGAAAAGAAAAGAAAAGAAAAGAAACGAAACCTGACAACAGAGCCGGGACGGCCATAAGGGATGGTTCTCATGCAAGTATGCCTGGTAATAAGAATCATCATAAATGACTGCAAAAACTACAAGCTTGCAAAAAGGTCTTTGTAGCCTTACACAAAGAAACACTTCTGTGAGAATATCTGCCCAGAGACTGCTCATCCAACCTCAGCACCTTGTAGTCAAGGGTAATTATCTCAAAACAATTACATAGTCTTCCTCTTTTTTTTTTTTAATAAGCCATTGTCTTCCTTTACTTCCTGTATACACACATAGTTCACTGTGGCACATGTATTCCCACGGCAATGCCCTATCCCCAAATAAACATTATTTTATTTTAGAGACCCTCTCTCTAAGGCTTGTCATAAATGGTGTCCAGAAGTGGGACTTGAAGCCAGATCACTTCCAGAAGGAATTGGCAATTCTAGGAAATAGGATGTGGGTCTCCCCTGAGCCCCTCGAGAGCTCTGCTTCCATGGTCGCCTTTCCTGCCCTGCCGACCTGCTGAGTCTTCTCTCAGGTGGACCTTCTCTCTTTTTTGTAGAGGCCTTTTTTTTTTTTTTTTTTTTTTTTTTTTTTTTTTTTTTTTAAATTAGGGATTTGGTTTGGTTAGAAGGCCACCTTCAATAAAACACCTTAACATTGAACATCCCTCCTAGGATGATAAAAGACATTTTATCTTTCCTGGCAATTCCTTTCTGGTTTGAAGACAACTGTCCTTCTGGCTTCGGTACTCTGGTTTCTGCAAAATTTACATTCCGTCTCTGAGACATGTCTTTGCTGGCGAATTTACCCTTGTTATTTTTGCATGCCTAATTTAATATTTTGTTTGATCTGCACACCTGGGTTAAAATTTTTGTGCACACTCTGATTTGGGTCTCATTTTGTTAGTGATGCATGTCTGCAAATGACTGGTTCTTTCCCACTGCTTATTTCTGTAAATCTTCTGAGAACAAAACCAAACATTCTAAATGGTGGGTGCAGAATGAGTAATTAAAAATCACTAAGGATGTCACAACCATCTAAAACGCCAATCCAAACTCGTGACCTTCCTTGACAAGATTTATAGGATTTTCTTTGCTCTCGAGAGATTTATAAAAAATGGAATGGGATTCTTAAATAGTAAGGCATGCTGGGCTTTCTGGGACTCCCGCCAGATACCTGGCTTTTCCTCATGTATATTGTTGGATCAATGGTCATCATGGGGAAATCTCCAAGCTTATGTTTGCTTAGTACCAAATTAAGAGACTGCAACTATACACTTAACATGTAGAACCTTCAAAGTTCTCCAATTTTTTCCTACCTACTTTGAATCTACTGACTTTACTGCAGGTGTTGAAATAAAATTCACTGCTTATGGCATGCAAGTCAAGATTAAAACAAATAAACAAAAAAAGTCCTGAAGGGCTATCAAATGGATGGTTTTACATATTTTTTTAGTTCCATGACAACCAACAACTTAGACACCTTCTGGAAATTTAAATTTACATTTGCCTAACAATTGCTTAGGGTGATAGAAGAATTGATTTCTAAAAGAAAAATATCTAAATAAATGTTTATAAATGTTAGGCACTTAAATCAAAAAGGTCAAAATCTTGATCTCAGAGCAATAATATATTTATTTTATCGAGCAAAAAATTGCTTTGTATGCCATGAAGGGGCCAGAAAAAAACTAGAAAAAAAATAACCTGGTAAAACACTTTCCCGCCCACATTGACTAGTTAAGTAAAATAGACCAGCAAAGAATGATAGATTTTTTTACTAAGATTTCAAGGCCACATGGAGATTTTGTTTTTCTTACACAATTATGCTATTCCTAGATAAAATGTAAACAATGGAATATATAACCCTAAACTCACTTGACAATGAAGAAAAGGAGGTAGGGGAGAAAGGGTAAATGAAATTCAAAAATAAGTTGTATCTAAAATGTTGGTCCACAGACTTTGTAAGACTATCTATAGGGGTAATAGAATTTAGTCAGGTAAACAGGTCCTATTTTGTCAGATATATAATTTGGAACCAACAGTCTTTTATAAATTAGTATGTGTATTACTATCTTATGACCAAAATTCTGGAATGAAAGCTGTAAGATCTTTCATTGTGTGTGTATGTGGCTTAGGTATGTTCATACATGTGTACATGTTTTATGGTATATGTTGTATCTACTTAATAAAATCTGGAGTAGAGGGCCAGAAATCCCTTTAAAAATTCTCTTCAGATTGGTTTAGACAGATGCCTGCTCATATCAAATATATAGTGATAAACCTAAATGCCTTTTAGTTCACATGACTTAAGTAAATCTTTAATAAATAAGTTGGTTTTACATTTGGTGATGAAGTAAAAATACAAAAATACAAAGTCATTGGCATACATTTTTTTCCAGGGTTTACTGGTCAGACAGGATTATATTTGTCTCTGCTAGATGTTTCAAGGTGTCAGGATTTGACACAAAGTTTATAAAACCATAAACTCTGCCTAGAAACAGAATGATCTTTGTTTGTGTAAATCTTTGATATGTGAGACTAATTTAATATTGCTTGTTTAATAAAAACAGCTACATCTTTTGAGTTATCAACAAAATGTCCATGCAAATAATTTCAAGTCTCTTATTTAGGAAAACACTTGACATTCACAGGCTATAAAAATGGTTAACAGAGAAAAATCTTCAAATGATGACTCACTTTGTCCAATATCTTAGTTTTCATAAGTAGCTAGGTATAATTGTTAAAGATAAATAAATCAGATAAATATAAAAAAAGATAAATGTTTATGAATAAACTTTGTTTAATTTAAAATATTAAAGTTTTGTTGTGTTAAATTAAGTTATAGATACTCACTAAATGTCTGGGTCATTTTTGAATAAGATACAAAACTGAAACGTAAATTGCTAAACATAAATAAAGTTTTGTTACTGGCTTCCTATATTTTATAGAAAGTCTAAACATATTTGGGTCTATTAAGATATAACAAGTTATGTTCTTTGGAATCATGTTTCTAAAATTATATAATAATTGGTATCTACAAAATACTGATTTGTAACAGCATTAAAAATTGCTAGTTTAGTAGGCTTTCACTAAAAATTAATGTTACTAAAAAGTAAAATAACAATATACATAATTTTGTATATACAGTATCAAAAATGAAATGTTTTTAATGAAAAATTGTAAGAAAAGCATAAAATTGTTCTTTATTGAGAAAAAGAATAATTTTGTCTAATTTGGACTTTATTTAAAGGTTGTTTCTAAATAAAAATTTAGAAAAATATAAAAACATGGTAAAAAGGAACAAGTAAGTAGGAGAGAAAAATGTGAAGAAAGTCATAGGTATGAAAATTTATTTTTGGTAAGAATAGTTGAAAAGAAGAGAGAATAAATTTTTATGAGAAAAAATACTATGTGGTAAATGTTTGTCCTGAAGTAAAATGACTAGGTATGTTATTAATGCTTCAAAAATTATACAAATTACTAAGAATGTAATATGTCACCAGTCATATTTTTTGTTGTGTTAGCTCTTGTTTATAGCTGTATTTGTGACTACATTATCAATGTGAGTATTCTAAAGATTATGTGAAATTTATAAAGGTCTGATAGTCCTGATATGATGCTATCAGTCATGATTTGGGTTCTTATTTTAAATAACTAAATTTCCTTGTGAATTATAAATTTTTACTGTATTTTTATCCATAGTTGTTCTAAGTTTTAGTCACCTACACTTTTGTTTTTAATTCTCTAGAGCCATCTGCAATCAGATTCATGGAAAATACTCTAATACGCACTCTTAAATGGAAGTTTTGAATAACTTTAAGATAAATGAACTAAATAAAACATTTTAAACTGTAATGAAGAAACTAATGAATTCATGAAACTGCAAATCAAGGTCAAGCTGGACAAAATTTAGCCACATGATTTAAAGTAACTGATGAACATAATGTTTTATGACTTATTTGAAACATTGTTGATTTTTACTTAATTCTCTAGATTTATGGAAATTTTCTCTCATAAGCTTTTGGTAGTGTATAGCAATTTGGCACAGCATACTTTTTATGAACAAAGGTGGAAATATTTGTTTTTTCTCCCTACTCAATCCCCCAAATGCAGAAACTATTCATGAGTATTCTTATTTTTTATGGCCATATGGTTATTTGCATAAGTTCAATAAAAATTTGCTCTTTAGAGAAGGATAAAATTGAAAACATTGGTTATATTACCAAGGCTTTAAACAGAATATACCAGAACATGCAAAGAATGTCTGCCTTCAAAGGTTCCCAGCCTTACAGGGAGTAAGTAAAAATTGTTACTTCCTGGCAAGCCTAGGAACCTTAAGATCGCACATAAAATCTGCCTTGGCGAAGCTTCCTAGGTTCAAGAGGTTTTAAAATCTGAGATTCTGATGTGATCAATGTGGAGAGAAAAAGTTGTTTCTAAAAAAGAAAATATTTAATACATCTGTTATTAGATTGTAGCTCTGTAACTATATTCAAGTTCTTGTTATCTACCCACAAACCAGATTAGATACTGCATTATTTTAGATTTCTCCAATCTAACACTCTTCTACAGAATTACCAAAAATGGGAACAGCTCTGTTCTTGATACCCTGTAAGTTGAAATTAGATTAATTTGAAAAATCAAATTTCATACTTGGTATACGGGCCACACAAAATTTCACCAAACTGTTCGATGCCATAACCAGAGACATTCAAAGTGAAAACTAGGATAAGAAATTGATGTTCACACACTGTAGATGGCTTTTCCCAAGATGCTGATACAAAACTCCAAATCACAATGAGACTTCTATTCCTCCTAATGCCTTCTTTTTCACATGACAGGATAAAAATCATTTGATTTATCAATTAGTTTAAGACTAGATTAATGACTCAAAACTATTTGCAAACTGAGATTGTAATTTTAAAATTACAATTTGTAATTTGTAATTGTAAAATTACTATTAATTTTGCTTTGTACTTCACCTTTTAAAATTTTGTATCTGTTACTTGTTAAATTTCTGCAGGACAACTCCTAACATAATGATGCTGGTCCAGCAATTTTAAATGATAGCCAAAGACTACAAAACAAACAAAATTGAACTTAATAATGGACTCCAGGAAACCTGAGTGCCACTCACTACAAACTTCCCTTGTTGCTCAAATATAGCTAAAAGAGTTTTAACACTGACCCCTAGTAACCATTTACTGCCTCCAATGTGAGATCAGACCAACAACCCAGGACAGACCCATCCTAGCACTGAGAGACAACTGAAACCTAACTGCAGGATGACTGAGCAGTGACACTTTTAGAGGAAGATCTTGGTCAAAATAGAAAAATGTGAAATTTTTCAGAATTAAAATAGAGTCATTTATTTTAGAAATAAAAATAGAGTCTGCCAAATGCAGCTGGAGAAGGCCACGAAGGGGGAATTGTCATGCACATATGCCTGATAACAAGAACTATCACGAAAGACTGCAAAAAACACAATCTTGCCATTGCAACCTTACGCAAAAAGCACTTCTGCAAGGACATGTGTCCTGAAAATGCCTGTCCAACCTTGGAATGTCACCACCCTTGTTATTGATCCTTGTAATCAAGGATAACTATGTCAAAACAATTGTGTAATCCTCCACATTTTTTCTTTGAATACTTTGTCTTCCTTTACCTCCTTAAATGCATACATAGTTGACTATGGCACATGTATTCCTACTGAAATACCCTATCCCCAACCCAGTGTTCTATTAGAGAGTCTCTCTCTGTTCGCTGTTTAGGTTGACACCTTGCACCTACTGATTGATAACATTTTATTTCCCAGGATGCACTTATCATTGTAATTAAGTATTAATTGTGCAATCATTTGCTTAATGCTTGTAACTTCCTTCTTGACTGTACTTTTGTTAAGGTCAAGTAGTATGTCTGTTTTAATCATCCTCTTGTTTCAGGGCTTGGCAAATCCTTTGAACTATGTGAGCTCAATGCATATTTGTTATGTGAGTGAATATATGACTGATACTAAAGTAACCTAAAAAATTATTTATAGCAATGATTTATCTTTTCTCAGAATTGGTCCTTATAAATGTTATATGAATCATTGCAAAACAGTACCTACTCCAGTAACAAATCCCATGAATGTGAAATTTCATTTTAATGTTGATTTGGCCCAATTTTAAACAGCATCTGGATGATACTTTGTAATGGAGTCCCATCCAAGTTCCCATTAAAAAAGAAAGAAAAAAATCGGTAAAACAAAGCAAACAATGTAAACTTAAAACAACACTAATTACTAAAACTGACACCCAATATGCAGACTAATCTAGAAGGAATTTTTACTAACTATAAGAACAATTAAGTTAAATTGTCCCATCCATAGTTTATTTTATGAAATGAAATAATTTCCTCAATATGAAAATCATGTAAGATGGTAGGTACCTCTCCCCAGCCTGTCCCCTGAGTCTGACTCTTGGAGTGTCCCAGAAAATGGGCACTTATTCCTTTACAGCTCCATTCTTACTATTTGAAGGGCCAGGTACTATATATCTTACATACTAAGCTCCTTAGAAGATAGAGGATACAATAAAAACAGACAAACAAACAGATGTATCAGGTGCTTGTCCAGCCTGGGCACAAGACAGTTGACTCAAGAAAAGCCCTGGGCAGGGAGGGAGTAGAATTGCCAGTCTAGCAATTTGTAACTCCAGTGGCCCAGGTCTCAGCCACATGACCTTGCTGACATTCTTCTTTCCCTTCTTGCTTCCCTGCAAGCACGAACTCAGCCTCTTTTTTTCCTTCCCTCCCTATATGATACATTGTTATTTCATACAATGGGATTTTAATAAGTTTGGGAAACAATAGAGAGGGATTATAAAGCAAAACAGGAAACTACTGATAAGCAACTTGCATCATACCAACTGGCCATTTAAAATTATTTTCCAAGTAAAATATAGCCTTCCTTTAGAAACTCTATCCAGAAAGCAGCAACATCAATAATCTATAAACCAGCACTCATTCTTGCCACCACTAGCACCCTGCATTATATGTGCATGCTAGATATTGTATATGTCTTGTACAATAAGCCAGACAAGATACTAGAAGTCTCCACTTTAGCTTAGCTGAGCTATTCCAATAAATACTTGCTCACAACTGAGAAGCTGTGCATATCAAACTTATCTCCACCGCTGATCAGAGAAGGGGCCTCAGGCAATTTCTCAAAGGTAGAATAATAAACTAATTTTTTAAATGATCACTTCCTGTTAGATATTAATGATATGGTTTGGCTGTGTCCCCACCCAAATTTCATCTTGAATTGTAGCTCCCATAATCCCCATGTGTCCTGGGAGGAACCCAGTAGGAGGTAGTTGAATCATGGGAGTGGGTTTTTCCACGTGCTGTTCCTGTGATCGTGAATAAGCTTCACAAGGTCTGATGGTTTTAAAAGGGGCAGTTCCCCTGCACATGGTCTTGCCTGACACCGAATGAGACATGCCTTTGCTCCTCCTTCACCTTCTGCCATGATTGTGAGGCCTCCCCAGCTATGTGGAACTGTGCGTCCATTAAACCTCTTTTTCTCTGTGAATTACCCACTCTCGCATATTTCTTCATAGCAGTATAAAAATGCGCTAAGACAGTAATTGGTATTGGTAGAGTAGGGTACTGCCATTAAGATATCCGAAAATGTGGACTTTGGAACTGGGTAACAAGCAGAGGTTATAACAGTTTGGAGGGTTCAGAAGAAGACAGAAAAATGTGGGAAAGTTTCGAACTTCCTAGAGACTTGGATGGCTCAGAAGACAGGAAGATGTGGGAAATTTTGTAACTTCCTAGAGATATATTGAATGGTTTTGACCAAAATGCTGATAGTAATATAAACACTGAAGTCCAGACCGGAGATGGAGATAAGGACTTTGTTGGGAACTAGACCAAAGGTGACTCTTGTTATACTTTAGCAAAAAGAATGGTGGCATTTTGCTCTTGCCCCAGAGATCTATGGAACTTTGCACTTGAGAGAGATGATTTAGGGTATCTGGTAAAAGAAATTTCTAAGTGGCAAACTGTTCAAGAAGAAGCAGAGCATAAAAGTTTGGAAAATTTGCAGCGAGACAATGCAACAGAAAAGAAAAATCCACTTTCTGGGGAGAAATTAAAGTCAGCTGCAGAAATTTGCATAAATAACAAGGATCCAAATATTAATTACCAAGACAATGGGGAAAATGTCTCCAGGACATGTTAGACCTTCACACCTTCACAGCAGCTCTTTCCATCACAGGTTCAAAAGCCTAGGAGGGAAAAATGTTTTCCTGGGCCAGGTGCAGGTGCCCCTGCTGTGTGCAGCCTAAAGACTTAGTGCCCTGCATTCCAGCCACTCCAGCCATGGCTTGGGTGAGAGACACCAGGGGAAAGCTCAGGCCATGTCTTTGAAGGGTGAAAGCCTCAAGCCTTGGCAGTTTCCACAAGATGTTGAGCCTGCAGGAGCACAGAAGTCAAGAATTGAGGTTTGGGAGCCTCCACCTAGATTTCAGACAATGTATGGAAACACCTGGATGTCGAGACAGAAGTTTGCTGTCGGGGACACAGGGGCTCATGAAGAACCTCTGCGAGGGTAGTAGAGAAGGGAAATGTGGCTCTGTCCCCAACACAGAGTCCCTACTGGGGCACTGCCTAGTGGAGCTGTGAGAAGAGGGCCACCACCTTCCAGACCCCAGAATGGTAGATCCATTAACAGCTTACACTGTATACCTGGAAAAGCCACAAACAATGCCAGTCAGTGAAAGCAGCCAGGAGGGAGACTGTACCCTGCAAACCCACAGCGGGAGAGCTGCCCAAGGCTGTGGAAGACCACCACTTGGATCAGTGTGGCCTGCATGAGAGACATAAAGTCAAAGGAGATCATTTTGGAACTCTAACATTTAATGACTGCTTTATTGGATTTCAGACTTGCATGGAGCCTGTAACCCATTTGTTTTGACCAATTTCACCCGTTTGGAACAGGTGTAAATACCTTATGAGTACCCAATGCGTGTAACCCCATTGTATGTAGAAAGAAACTAACTTGCTTTCAGTTTTACAGGCTTATAGGTGGAAGGGACTTGTCTCAGATGAGACTTTGGACTGTAGACTTTTCAATTAATGCTGAAATGAGTTAAGACTTTGGGGGATGATGGGAAGACATGATTGATTTTGAAAGGTGAAAACACGAGATTTGGGAGGTGCCAGGGGAAGAATGACACGGTTTGGCTATGTTCCTACCCAAATCTCATCTTGAATTGTATTTCCCATAATCCCCACCTGTCATGGGAGGTACTCAGTGGGAGGGTAGTTGAATCATGGGGATGGGTTTTTCCCTGTGCTGTTCTTGGGATAGTGAATAAGTTTCACAAGATCTGATGGTTTCATAAAGGGGAGTTCCCCTGCACATGCTCTCTCTCTTGTCTGCCACCGTGTAAGACATGTCTTTGCTCCTCCTTTGCCTTCTGCCATGACTATGAGGTCTCCCCAGCCATGTAGAACTGTGAGTCCGTTAAACCTTTTTTTCTTTATAAATTACCCAGTCTCAGGTATTTCTTCATAGCATTATGAAAATGGACTAATACAATCTCAAATCCTGGTTTGGGGTAGATATCACTACCTTCTAGGTAAACAGAATGAGGAAAATATAACAGAAAAAAATTCTAAAAATGATCCTGTATACAAGAAAAAGGAACCTCCATGCTGAAGTCTCAGGGGGAGAAAACATATTTAAAAACATATGGCTTTCAAACCACAAGAAACTATAGAACATTGCTTTAAACTATTTGTCTACAAACAGTATGTAGAAACACATGGCATTTAGGAAATAGGAGATGAAGGCCACAATGACAAAAGAGGCTCATATCACAAAATGGGAGATAGCTGAGATGAGGCTTCTATGAAAACTAAAGTGTAAGGGCAGATTTTCCGTCCACAGGGAAATCCATGGAGAAGGAAACTGACACACTGAAAAGTTCAAGTAGTAATTGGACCAGGGCTCTGGAGGGCAAGGAAAGAGATGAACTAATGACAAAAAAGGAGGCAGATGGGTATGCCAGAGACCACAGCTTTTACCTCGAGAATAGTTTGTGTACTGGGGAAACACACAAGGGCAACAAGATCTGAAACAATGATCAAAGCTATCACTGAAGTACAAATAGTAAAAGCACCAACGAGATTCTAGACGGGGAGGGGGAAGAAACAAGGAAGAGTTCTCCATATTTAAACAGGAACTAACCAAACTCCTGAATTTTATAAATAAAGAAAAACAGTTCCTCAAAACTAAAATGTCAGGCTTAGATAAGACTTTTCTTCTTCTCTGTTAACATTATTAGAAGACATAAAGATTTTAAGATAACAAGAATGTAATCAAGAAAATCATAAATATCAGGTTGCCCTTACCCAATACAAAGTGATGGTATATCCAGCACTGATTTGTCCTTCCAGTAAAAATGTACACAATGATATATGGGTGCATATTAGAAAAATAATCAAAATTAATGTTTCAAGGATTAGGAAGTTGTGAAGTCAAAATCCTGCAAGGGGACAATTGATTCAGTCAATTGGAAGATTTATTTTTCATATTTTATGATTATTCACCACAATAATATTGTTAAAGTATAATTATAAAATAAAAATAAAATAAATATTTAATAATACTATAATTATAATCATGTTCCAGGTTATAAAACAAGATAGTAAGAATTATCAGTAAGATAGTAAGGATTTTAATACTATCTCAAAATAAAGGATACAAAAGGTTTCAGGGCAAGAGAAAGGAAAAACTTTCTATATCCCAGTATTAAAACCTTCCTTAGGCTTACCCAAAATGTCCAGATTCTGACCACATTTGAATATAAGTACTTGTAACTTGACTTTTCCTAGTGTAGGCCACACTTATTTCCTCTTGTGATTATTGCAAAGGCCTCTTAACTGGTCTCCCAGCTTCTGCCATTGATTCCTTTCAGCTATTTCTTACACAAGTGCCAGAGAGATCTCAGAAATAAAATTCAGACCATATCACTTCTATGCTTAAAATCTTTCAGTGTTGTTCCCCTCTATGTGTTCATGTATTCTCATCTTTGACTCCCACTTATAAGTGAGAACATGCCATATGTGGTTTTCTGTTCCTGCATTAGTTTGCTAAGGATAATGGCTGTTCCTACAAAGGGCACAATCTCACTTTTTATGGTTGCATAATATGCCCTGGTGCATATGTACCACATTTTCTTTAGCCAGTCTACCGTTGAAGGGCAGTTATGTTAGTCCATGCCTTTGCTACTGTGAATAGTGCTGCAATAAGCATATACATGCATATGTCTTTATGACAGAACAATTTATATTCCTTTGAGTATATACCCAGTAATGCGATTGCTGGGTCGAATGGTAGTTCTCTTTTTAGGTCTTTGATGAATCACCACACTATTTTCCACAATGGTTGAACTAATTTACACTCCCACCAACAGTGTAGAAATGTTCCTTTTTCTCCACAACATTACCAGCATCTGTTATTTTTTGAATTTTCAATAATAACCATTCTGAATGGTGTGAGATGGTGTCTCACTGTAGTTTTGATTTGCATTTCTTTGACGATCACTGATATTGAGCATTTTTTTCATGTGTTTGTTGGCTGCATGTATGCCTTCTTTCGAAAAGGAGGATGAAAGCTGGGAGGAGGGAGAGGATCAGAAAAAACAACTAGTGGGTAACAGGTTTACTATGTGGGTAATGGAATAATGCATATAACAAACCCCCATGACACAAGTTTACCTACATAACAAACCTTCACATGTACCACTGAACTTAAAAATTAAATTTAAAATATAAAAAATAAAAAAAATCTTTCAATGGTCTCATGTCAGTTTGAGGAACAGCCAAAGTCCTTAAAATGGCATACAAGGCCCTCGTTCCATAATCTGTCTTCTCATGTTTATTTCTCTGCCATCATCTACTGATACTCTTCCCCTTCCTCATTCTACTCCAGATATAATGGCTTCCCTGATGCTGTTCTAAGAATAAGCCCACATGATTCTGACTCAGGGCTTTTGCCCAAGCTGTATTCTCTCTTCGGAATACTCTTTTTTCAGCAGAGCATGATTCCTCCTCATGTCCTTCAAGTCTCTCCTCAAATGCCTTCTACCTGATTTGTAATTGTCATGTGTGGCAGTTTTAAGGATAGTCCAAAAACAGGTTGATATTCTTCTCATCAAAAAATAGTTCTAGGTCTCCTTCCGCTGAATCTGGACATGCTTGTGACTGCTACAATCAATAGAGTATGACAAGCAATTCGATTTGACCTTTAAGGTTAGATAGTAAGAGAGCAGTCATTTTCCACCTGGTTCCCTTGGAATGTTTGATCTGTGGAAAGACAGCAACCATATAAGAAGTGTACCGTGTGCAGGCACTATAGCTACGAGTCCCTCCCATCTGAGCCTTGCCTTCCAGACAACCCCACCAATTTGTAAGACAGAACAAGGTACCTTGCCCCTTCCAGACTGGCTTGTTTGCCAGGTGACTAGCACTGAGTCACACCAGTTTATGAAGTGAGAGAAGGAGAACCACTCAGATGAATCCTGCTGGAATTTCTACCTATAGACTCCATGAGATGTAATGAAATGGTTGTTGTTTTACCTTATTAAATTTGGGTAGTTTCTTAAGGCAGCAATAGTAACTGTAACACTGACTCACCTCTACTGACACCAATCTCTATCCTCCTTTCCTGAATTATTTCCTTGTATGTACCATCTTTTAAAAAACAAATAATTAGCAAAAACCGCAATAACTTTTGTGCCAGCCTAATATTTGTAAAGAAACTATAAGCAAGTTCACAAAAGTGAAAAAAAATCAAGATGAACTATACCACTAACTACTAAAAGAAAGACTCTAACACTTAAATTACCAAAAAAAAAAAAAAAAAAAAAAAAAAAAACTCCGCTGAAAAGAAAAATCAAACTCTATTACCCTACTCTATTTCCAGGAAGTGTACAAACTATTCCTGTAAGTTTAACCATATTAAAATGTACAAAGATTAACAAAGTAAAAATCAAAGGCTATTTAGAACATCATTGATTTCACATAAAGTAGAATTTAAAGGAAAAGGTATCACATGGAAAACAATAAAATATTTGATGTTACAAAGCAACACACTAAATGAATGTCACATTTAATTGTGAAATCACTAGCATGTCTCTCTGTTATGACTTATTCAAGTATAAAATTTGAGCATTATAATGTCTAAGATTTTTAATACATATATACAAGAATATGTGAAGCAGTATTTTTTTCAAGCTTCCATTGAAAATTTTAAAAACAGATTATATAAAACCTCAATATATTTTTAAAAATAAAAACCCTATAGGTTACATTACCTACTCAAAATTCAATTACTTTAGAAATTAAGAGAAAGTTAAAACAGGACAACAAGCACCCCCATATCACCCTCCTCAGAGTATTTAAAAATAGATTCCTTTAAATTATTTCTTTTTTAAAAGAATAAAATCTAATCAATTATTAGAAAGATAATCTCAAATGGAACTCTAAAGAAGACACAAAGCATCTTCAAAGTCAATAACGGTGCTGTAAATGCTTCTTGTACTTTGAGATTCTCTGACTTCCCATTCTACTCTCAGTTGTAGAAAACTCCCTGATTTTTAAGTTTTTGTGTGATTAGACTAGTTTTACCCAGATACTCTCCCTCTCTTAAGGCTGATGGATTGTTAGCCTTAGTTACATTGGCGAGACTCTTTTGCCATGTGAGGTATCAACAGAATAACATGAGGAAATGAAGGTCATAGGGGCTATCTTAGAATTCTTCCTGCTACAACCTCCATGCACTTATTTTGAATCCTCAGAATTTAATGAGATTCTACTATGTTCTAGGTCCTTGCAATAAGAATACAGCAGTGAACAAGACAAACACGGTTCTGGTCCTTGGAACCATGTTTAATATTCCAAGTAAATGCTGAAAATTTAATAAATGGGTGGGTAGACAGATAGATGTATAAAGGTCTAAATGCACATTCAGAAAAAAGCAGAAGACTGAGACTCAACATTATTGAATATATTTTAAAGGCCCATGTATCATCTTGAATGAAAATGTTGCTCAATTTCTGATGAGGAGACTAATTCATCAATATCTCTGTTATCATTGACTGATGACCTCACATAATAAAAGATCTTGACTTGAGTATATATTAATAATTAACGTAATGGGTAATCTATCAAGAGAGTATATGAAAGGAAATAAAAAGATACAAATTAAAATCTTAAAGAATTTTGTGTTAAAATGTGTTAAAATATTTTATTAAAAATTTATATATTTATTTCAATTTGTAGATGCTTCATCTGTTACAGGCCATCATGATTTAAATTAAAAAAATGAGAGACCTTTTGTTTAGAGAATAAAATATAAAGTGTTAATAAATGGATTTTTCTGTTTATTATTTCTGTGGACTTTTGTCCACCACAACCTATTTTAAAAAGTTACTATAGGCCGGGTGCAGTGGCTCACGCCTATAATCCCAGTACTTTGGGAGGCTGAGGCGAGCAAATCACCTGAGGTCAGGAGTTCCAGACCAGCCTGGCCAACACGGCAAAACCTCATCCCTACTAAAAATACAAAAATTAGCCCAGTATGGTGGCAGATGCCTGTAATCCCATCTACTGGAGAGACTGAGGCAGGAGAATTGCTTGAACCAGGGAGGCGGACGTTGCGGTAAGCCGAGATCATGCCACTGTACTGCAGCCTGGATATCAAGATTAAAACTCCATCACAAACAAACAAAAAAACCCCAAACCAACAAAAAATGTTACTATAATTATATCTTTTTTGACTATAGTCTGGGAGAATCACTTTTTCCCCAACTTAAGGAAGTGGAGAATTATCTCTATCCAAGCTTTGAGTGTAAATGTATAAAGTAATTTTCACTTTCTTGAAACTGACTTGATGAAAAGGTATATGGTGTTCCCAAAAAATGTCTGATGAGTGAGAATATTAAAATGACTAAACTGATTGGACATATTTAATATTTAAACTTTATAAATAAAAAATAGTTAAGAATTTAACTCAAGAATTTCAAAATGGTACAGCAAAACATACAAGCAAAATTAAAAGGAATGCTAATTACATATTAAGTTAAAAGGCAATAAATTATAAACAAAAACAGTAAAAATTTATAAACATACATGAGTTCATTCTTTAACAAATAACCCATAATATGGAAAAATACGGCAAATATGATAAAATCAAAACCTGAGAAAATATGTAATTTAAAGTGAGAAAACATAAAAATGCAGCAATTGTTTTAAAGACAAAAAACACTGTCTTAGAAAGTTAAATACATGTTTCACTAAAATAAACACGTACTGGTTAAGTGAATCTTGGTAAATAAGTTATATGTATTAATTTTTGTGAGAAACATAAAACATTAAAAAAAATTGTAAGTCCCTATAACCAGTGTTTTTAGTAAGCATTTGTTTAAAAAATCTTATAAAATGGATCCCAAACAATAAAATATGTATAAAGTTATAAAAAGTGGCTTCCTTTCAGTTCATTTTAGAAAGCAAATACAACTATTACCAACTCTTGATGAAGTTAATATAAAAAGAATAAAATTGCTAAACAGTATCTCTTAGAAACATAGTTAAAATATTCTTAACTGAAAGAAAAAGGAACTGAATTCTACACTTCCTAAGAAATTGCCTACCCCAATGATTTGGCATACAAAGATTTAATACTAGGAAATATATATTAATATAATGCAATACAACAATAAAACTTTATTTACTTTATATTGCACACTTACTGCTACAGACTAAATGTTTATATCCCTCTCAAATTCATATGTTGAAATGCTAACCTCCAATGTGAGGACTTTTGGAGGTGGGGCTCTTGGGAAGTAATTAGGTCATAAGGGAGGAGCCCTCATTAATGGGATTAGAAACCTTATGAAGTAGCTCCACAGAACTCCCTTGTTCCTTCCTCAACTGAGCTTACAGAGAAAGGGCAGCCTTCTTTGAACCAGAACACAGGTTTTCACCAGACACCAAATTGACTAGTGCCTTGGTCTTAGACTTCCCAGTCCCCGGAAGTGTGAGAAATTCCTTTCTGTTGTTTATAAGCCACCAAGTCTATGGTATTCTGGTACGGCAATCCAATTTCAGATATTTATTTAATGATATTTAACATGCATGATTGATAAAATTTAACAAAGTAGTTATAGATATGTCCTTACTAAAATGACTAAATATAACTGTCTTAAACTGATGCATACTTTTATTATTTAGTTCTAGCCAAAGCCATAAGATGAAAACACAAATAAGAAACCACTATGGCACATGTATACCTATATAACAAACCTGCATGTTCTGCATATGTATCCCAGAACTTAAAATTATATTTAAAAAATAATTATTTATATGAGGAAAAAAAACAGCAATTGATAATAGTTTTTTTTCAAAAACTAATAATTTAGTTATAAGTTCTGTGTGATATGTGCCATATGAAAAACACTAAGGGGGTATGTGCATAGTTGCAAGAACTAGAGACAGACAAATTTTCTGTAGCAGACAACATGATTATAGAGAGAAATCTTAGACTGTTTATCACAAAGATTGATCTGAGTCCTATTTCAGCCTCTAAGTTACAATGTAGATTTGGTCATTCATTATGTCTTCTCGATTCTCAATGTATTAGTCCATTCTCAAGCTGCTATAAAGAACTGTCCAAGACTGGGTAATTTATAAAGGAAAGAGGCTTAACTGACTCACAGTTCCACATGGCTGGGGAGGCCTCAGGAAACTTACAATCATGGGGAAAGGGGAAGCAGACAAGTCTCTCTTCACATGATAGCAGGCTGAGAAAAGAGGGAAAAGCCCCTTATAAAACCATCAGGTCTGATGAGAACTCATTTACTATCACAAAACCAGCAGCATGGGGATAACCACCCCCATGATTCAATTACCTTTCACCAAGTCCCTCGAACAACCACATAGATTATGGGAACTACAATTCAAGATGAGATTTGGGTGGGGGACACAGCCAAACCATATCACTCAATTATCTTATATATAAAATAATAAAGTAATATGTTCTAATTTTCAGTGTAGATATATGTACTAGGTGAAATCATACCTGTATATCACCAATGGTCAGGCAGTTTGACAAATACTACTTACTACTATTTTGATCAAAAGAATGAATACAAAAGTACTCATTTTAGGATGATTCATTTTTCTCCAATCATAAATATGAAGGAAATACATTGGAGAGCAAATAAAAAATATTTAAAATAGTGTTATAAATACGAGGGTTAATTACTCCTTATATGAACATTACCTGTGGAAAACTCATATTATTACACAAACTACTTCAAAATAATCCAAAATTCCAGACACTTAACTAGTCTAGCTGTGTTAGTCTGTTTTCATGCTGCTGATAAAGACATATCTGAGACTGAGAAGAAAAAGAGGTTTAATTAGACTTACAGTTCCACATGGCTGGGGAGGCCTCAGAATCATAGTGGGAGGCGAAAGGCACTTCTTACATGGCAATGGCAAGAGAAAAATGAGAGAAGAAGCAAAAGCGGAAACTCCTGATGAACCCATCAAATCTCATGAGACTAACTCACTGTCACAAGAAGAGCACAGGAAAGACCGGCCCCCATGATTCAATTACCTTCCCCTGGGTCCCTCCCACAACACGTGGAAATTCTGGGAGAAACAATTCAAGATGAGATTTGGGTAGGGAAACAGCCAAACCATATCATTCCACCCCTGGCCCCTCCAAATCTTATGTCCCCACATTTCAAAACCACTTATGCCTTTACAAACAATCCCATAAAGTCTAAGCTCATTGCAGCATTAACCCAAAAATTCACAGTCCAAAGTCTTATCTGACACAAGGCAAGTTCCTTCCACCTATGAGCCAGCAAAATCAAAAGCAAGCTAGTACTTCCCAGACACAGTGGAGGTACAGTTATTGGGTGAATACAGCCATTCCAAATGGAGAAATTGGCCAAAACAAAGATGCTACAGGGCCCACGCAAGTCTGAAATCCAGCAGGGCAGTCAAATTTTAAAGCTCCAAAATGATCTCCTTTGACTCCTGGTCTAACACGCTGGTCACACAGATTCAAAAGGCAGGTTCCCATGCTCTTGGGCAGCTCTGCCCCTGTGGCTTTGCAAGGTACAGCCTCTCTCCTGGCTGCTTTCACAGACTGGAATTGAGTATCTGTGGCTTTTCCAGGTGCACTGTGCAAACTACCATTCCTATGGAGGACAGTGGCCCTCTTCTCATAGCTTCACTAGGCAGTGCCCCAGTAGGGACTCTGTGTGGGGCTCTGACCCCACATTTCCCTTCCACACTGCCCTGGCAGAGGTTTTCCGTGAGGGCCCCGCCCCTGCAGCAAACTTTTGCCTGGGCATCCAGGAGTTTCCATACATCTTCTGAAATCTAGGCAGAGGTCCCCAAACCTCAATTCTTGACTTTTGTGTACTCACAGGCTCAACACCTGGAAGCTGCCAAGGCTTGGGGCTTGCACCCTCTGAAGTCACATTTCTAGCTATACATTGGCCCCTTTCAACGACGGCTGGAGCGGCTGACACACAGGACACAAAGTCCCTAGACTGCACATAGCACAGGGACCCTGGGTCTGGCCCACGAAACTACTTTTTCTTCCGGGCCCTTCTGGGCCTGTGATGGGAGGGGCTGCTGTGAAGGTCTCTGACATGGCCTTGAGACATATTCCTCATGGTCTTGGGGATTAATATTAGGCTTCTTGCTACTTATGCAAATTTCTCCAGCCACTTTGAATTTCTCCCCAGAAAAAATGGGTTTTTCTTTTCTATAGCATAATCAGACTGCAAATTTTCCAAACATTTATATTCTGTTTCCCTTACAAAACTGAATGCCTTTAACAGCACCCAAGTCACATCTTGAATGCTTTGCTGCTTAGAAATTTTTTCACCAGATACCCTAAATCATCTCTCTCAAGTTCAAAGATCCACAAATCTATAGGTGGGGCAAAATGCTGCCAGTCTCTTCACTATAACATAACAAGAGTCACCTTTGCTCCAATTCCCAACAAGTTCCTCCTCTCCATCTGGGACCACCTCAGCCTGGATTTTATTGTCTGTATGGGTATCAGCATTTTGGGCAAAGCCATCCAACAAGTCTCTAGGAAGTTCCAAACTTTCCCACATTTTCCTGTCTTCTTCTGAGCCCTTCAAACTGTTCTAATCTCTGCCTGCTACCCAGTTCCAAAGTTGCTGCCACGTTTTTGGGTATCTTCAGCAATGCCCCACTCTATTGGTACCAATTTACTGTATTAGTCTGTTTTCATGCTGCTGATAAAGACATACCTGAGACTGGGAAGTAAAGGAATTTTAAGTGGACTTACAGTTCCACAAGGCTGGGGACGCCTCAGAATTATGGCGAAAGGTGAAAGGCACTTCTTACACGGCAGTGGAAAGAGAAAAATGAGAAAAGAAGCAAAAGCAGAAATCCCTGATAAACCCATCAGATCTTGTGAGACTTATTCACTGTCATGAGAACAGCACAGGAAAGACTCCCCCCATGATTTAATTAACTCCCACTGGGTCCCTCCTACAACATGTGGGAATTCTGGGAGATAAAATTCAAGTTGAGATTTGGGTGGGGACAAAGCCAAGCCAATTATGCCAATATGTATTTCCTGGTTTTGATAAAGCACCGTAGCTATGTAAAATATTATTGTTGGGGGAAGCTTGGTGACGAATACATGGAGTTTCTCTGTAGTTTGTTTGAAATTGATTTTTTGAGTCTGTATTTCAAAATAAGAAGTTAAAAATAAATATTCCAAATTTAAATTCTAAATAATATGATTTAAGAAGAGAAAAACTTGCAAGACACAATAAAGAAGGAAATGTTTCAGAAATGGCAGTTTCAATCCTATAAAACAGAAATGGAGAACAAACAGAAATGTTATTGGAGGAAAACAATGTTCAAAACCTTGATGAAATGAAATATAAACACATTTATTACCACATCCTATTAAGTAGTATCTCTCTTTGAAATTATAAATCCAATACAATCTGAAATTTTCTAAAATCTCAGTTCTTATTTTTTATTCTCTTGATTAAAACAAAAAGATATCACTTAAGCATACCTCAATCTAGTGTTCCCATAAAGTATTAATTACTGTTTAAAAGTACCTGATGTGTTTTAAAGGTAACTACAAAAGCAGAAGTTACTATGATGCAAACAAAGGAAAGATATGAAATTGTGAAGCCTCATCAGAATCAAATAGGAGAGCACAGATTCCAAGGAAACCTAATATTTCTGCTTTGTGTAGACAAAAGGGCATCCAATAAAGGACATATACAAGCCATTACTCAGGAGACCAAACCTTAGAGACACAAGTCTGACATTTCCTATTTCCTTTAAAACAACTCTGCAAATCTATTGAAACCCATAGCAACAGCCTTGGAGATTTGAGATTACCTTATAATTTCAGAACTGATGTTTGACACACACTGATGTGTTGAATATTTTCCTTTAGCCACAGGAGATCTCCAGCTCCAGAAATCATAAGTCAAAGGGGCACAACACTCAATTCATTCTTTGTTATTGAGTGGTTTGTTTCTGCTAGATAATTTATGGAAAATTAGCACAAAATGACAGCTAGGATATGCTGTAGGAATACCAGGCAGAAAAGAAACTTGAATATCATTACCAACATAAGAGAAAAAGGCCATTCAGCAAATAAAGGTCAAATGAAAGAATCAACCTAAGTTTCTATGTAATTTTAACTCTGAAATGCAGTTTCAGCAAAAGCCTGGGCAGAGGTAGTTTGGTTGCCTTATTTCTTGCCTAACTTGTATTTCAGAATTCTCCATGACTTAAGATACACACCATTATCAGAATCCTAACAAATGTGCATTGCTTTTGTCTCAATAACTTAAATTTACCATGGTAAGAAATTCAACAGAAGGGTAGTCAAAATATATGGGCAAAGATATTCATCATAGCATTATTTTTGGTAGGCCAAATTAAAAACAATAGACACATACATAGGTGAATTATGAAATATTCATTCTAGGGCATCATATACAAACATTAAAAATTATTAATAAAAAATGGATTGAAATGGGAAAATACTGGCTACACCATGTAAAGGTGATAAAAACAAGATTGAAACAGTTAATACAATACTACCTCAACCATGTAAAATCATGCATATGCCTTGAAAAAAATAATAACAATTTTTCACATACAGGGTGACTGTAAAATTTATTGTCCGCACAAGGACACTTCTGAGAGAGAAAGAGGGCTTCATATTAATAGGCTAGGAAAGGAGGCCTAAATTGAGATTCTTTTGCAGACATAGAACATTGTCACTCTAGCTATTCTGTGCTTACTATTTACCAGGCATGACTTTAAATACCATGTATTTTTAATCCCATTTAACTCATTTAAGAAATGGAGATATGGATTCATATTTTGGAGATCAGGAAACTGAGGCACAGAGACATTCAATAACTTGCCCCAGGCTGGGCATGTGGATCATGCCTGTAACCCCAGCAGGTTGGGAAGCTGAGGCAGAAGGATAGCTTGAGCTCAGGAGTTCAAGACCAGCCTGGGCAACATGGTGAAACTCGTCTCGATGAAAAATACAAAAATGAGCTGGGCACTGTAGTGCACCTCTGTGGTCCCAGCTATTCAGGAGGCTAACAGGAGGATCCCTTGCACCTGGGAGGCAGGGGTTGCAGTGAGCTGACAGTGGGTCATTACACTTTAGCCTGGGTGACAAAATGACTGTATTAATCTGTTTTCATGCTGCTGTTAAAGACACACCCAAGACAGGGTAATTTATACAGAAAAAGAGGTTTAACGACCCACAGTTCCATGTGGCTGGGAAGGCCTCACAATCATGGGGGAAGGTGAAAGGCACGTCTCACACGGTGGCAGACAGGAGAGTTTGTGCAGGGAGACTCTCATTTTTAAAATCACCAGATCTTGTGAGACTTATTCACTATCATGAGAACAACACGGGAAAGGCCCGCCCCCATGATTCAATCACCTCCACCAGGTTACTCCCAGAACAGGTGGGAATTGTGAGAAGTTACAATTCAAGATGAGATTTGCGTGGGGACACAGTCAAACCATATCAGTGACACCCTCTCAAAAGTAAAAACAAAAACAGAAACAAAAAACCTCTCCCAGTTTTGTTAGTTGAAATTTTAAGGCCAGACGATCTAGCTAAAGAGCCCATTCTCTTAATCACTATGCAAAATACTTCCCAGAAACACTGAAAAGAAACATACCAAAATACTAAGATTGCAGACTGGATTGGAAGACATGTTTATGCTTATAAAACAGTTCAACATTTTCTAGATTTTCTATAGTAATTGCATATCATTTTCTATAAAATAAGCATTTTAAGTGAATCACTAATTTACTGATAGAAAAATACTGCATCTATGCACTCATTTTTGGTGTAAGATAAACTACAATAAGAAGAGATGGTGGATTAACAAAATATTTTGAAACCACTTGCCATTATATTTTCTTAATTATTTGCTGATTTTATAAGTAAAACCATCATTAAATTTCTGTCTTTGTTTCTGTCTTCCATGAGTGTTTTTTAAAACACCACTGCAGTACTAATCAAGTATCATTTGCCAGGTTTAATATTGACTTCTTTTTCTGTATTGCATATATGCTAAGAATATAGACAAAGCACAGTGTATATAAAATATGGAAATGGATCAGTTTTTCTTCTCTATCACTTTCAATGTGCACAGACATTAGGTAAGTTATACTATATATGTTATATGCCTATTGTGAGAAATAAGTCAACTTCAATAATACATTGCATATTGATATATTCATCCTATATGTCACATAAATAACATATATGCATATAATGTACCTATATACATACAAATGCACAGATTAACACCTTAATTTTCTTGGTTATATTTTGAATGAAATTTTTCAGATTCTATAGCCATCTTTCTGACAAACAAAATTAACATCATATAAATATGTTTCCCTTTTGTGCTAATTTTTACAAAGAAAGAAAAAGAATGCTTACTTCTCATTTACTGTTTGACGTCTTTCTTCCTAAATGTTTCCAAGGCTCTTATAAGTTATATTTTATTTTTTTGAGCTTGAGTGGTCACCGTGATTGAGGAAATTCTTAGTACTCTTACTTTAGCCAGATGTTTATCGGGCTCTTTTCTCCCTGTCAGTCTGTCACGGGGTATCTCACATATGCTTTGCTCCTGCACTCCTTAGCCTATACACTCTGGAACCACAGTTGAGGCATTAATATGATAACCGCCATTTACAGCTAGAAAGGAGGCACTGTCACCATCTTCTAGTTTAACTCTTTTGTTTCTACAAAGAAGGACATTTTCCCAGAGATGAGGGACCCCATCCACACCTTGGCAATCTCTCTGCTTGAGTATTTTCAGAGTGTTTTCCCTTCGCAGACAGAGGTTCACCATCACCAACTGTCATTTCTTTTCATCTTTGCACCACAATCTTGCCTTCTGTGACCTATGTATTTTATTTTCTAGAATTTTGCATTTCTTCTTTAACTCTTTCTTTCTTTCAATCACACACCTGAAGCAGCCTTGTGTTACTGTCATGAAAAAAGCAGTTGTAGATTCTGCACTACTGTAGTGTCATGGCAATGCATTTTCTCTGCCTCACTCCATTACTGTGTAAAGGAAAACAAGGTTATTTCCAAAAGCAAATCATTCCAGAGATGCAAAATCTAATATAAAGTGGCTGGAATAAAAAACAAAAAAAACAACTTAATTTGAAGATGTGAGACTGTACTAATACCAATGTAATTAATATACTAAAATTTTAGAACATTGGGGTCCAATGTAATTTGTGAATCCGAGTCAAAAATAAGTTAGAAGTTACATATTTACTGTATTTTTTTAATTTTAAAAGTAGAACGGCCGGGCGTGGTGGCTCACGCCTGTAATCCCAGCACTTTGGGAGGCCGAGACGGGCGGATCACGAGGTCAGGAGATCCAGACCATCCTGGCTAACACTGTGAAACCCCATCTCTAATAAAAATACAAAAAATTAGCCGGGATAGGTGACGGGCGCCTGTAGTCCCAGCTACACGGGAGGCTGAGGCAGGAGAATGGTGTGAACCCGGAGGCGGAGCTTGCAGTGAGCCTAGATCGCGCCACTGCACTCCAGCCTGGGCAGCAGAGGGAGACTCCATCTCAAAAAAAAAAAAAAAAGAAAAGAAAAGAAAAAGTAGTACTATGCACTATTGCTATATATTCCTCTTTTTTAACCTTTATTTTAGGTTTAGGGGGTACATGTGAAGGGTTGTTACCTAAGTAAACATATGTCACAGGGATTTGTTGTATATATCATATCATCAGCCAGGCATTAAGCCCACTACCCAATAGTTATCTTTTCTGCTCCTCTCCCTCCTTCTACCCCACCTCTCAAGTAGACTCCAGTGTCTGTTTCCTTCTTTGAGTTCATGCGTTCTTATCATTCAACTCCCACTTACAAGTGAGAACATGCGGTATTTGGTTTTCTGTTCTTGCGCTAGTTTGCTAGGGATAGGTAAATGTATACAGGTTGAATATCTTTAACCAGAATATCTAAAATCCAAAATGCTCCAAAATATGAAAGTTTTGAGTACTGACATGCTGTCAAAAGTTGAAAATTCTACACCTAACCTCTTACGATATACAGGACAAATGCAGGCACATAACACATAGTTTATTCAGTATCCACAAGGCTAAAGTAAAATTACCTTTATGCTGTGTATATCAGGTGTATGTGAAACATAAATAAATTTGATATTAAGACTTGGCCCCCATCCCCAAGATGTCTCATTACATATGTGCAAATATTCCAAATTCTGGAAATATCCAAAATCCTAATCACTTCTGGTACCAAGCATTTCAGATAAGGAATATTCAACCTGTACTTCCTTCCAAATGACACACGGATCAACTTGAATACATTTATCAAGACCGTGTTCTTCTAACATGTCAATGTTATGCAAGAAACCAGAAAAAAACCCCTCAAATATACTGATAGTTATATTAATTCATTCTGCATTTTATGCTTAATACATAAATTTTTAATTCTTCCCGAGCACATTAATCACATTTTTATTACATAGTTCTCCAGAATATGTATCTATAGTGTGAAGACTCCGGTTGATGAGGGATGTTACTCATGGTTTCCCTGAAGGTGCTTTCCTCAAGGTAAGTGCCCTGTTAATACAGGTGAAATGAACTGCACTGTAAGTGTCATGGCTTCTGCTTATTAGTCACGCATATCATTAATCAAAATTATATTCATAAGGATAAAGGCTAGCCCCTAAAGTGAAGTATTACGATCGTTTCATAAGCACTTAGGGAGACTGAGTTTCCTTACATTCCAATATTTTAAATATTATTTTACCATGCTTCACTATTGCCGACAACCCTCAGGAGTGACAAATCAAGGCTCAGGACAGGAATTGCTGTCATTTGTTTAGGCAATTTTATCTACTCCTTTTCTAACGAACCATTCTCTTGTTCTTGAAGCATTTCATACTCTACAGTGCATAAGGGAGTTCTTCATCTTTAGAGAGGCGGGAATAGTAACTGTATCAAAAAGAAAAAACAGATTTTCAATTCACCTTGGTGAATGTAAGAATCTGATGTACTGTGTTAGGCCAGATAACTCTTAATGGACAGTCTTTACCAATTAAGGGTATCCAAGAAAGTGAAAAATCATTCTCACAAAGTCATGTTATACTAATATTATGTGATATGGTTGTGCTCTGTGTCCCCACCCAAGCTTCATGTTGAACTGTAATCCCCAGAGTTAGTGGAGGGATCTGGTGGGAGGTGATTGTATCATGGGAGTGGATTTCCCCCTTGCTGTTCTCATGACAGCGAGTTCTCAGGAAATCTGGTTGTTCAAGTGTGTAGCACTTCCCCCTTTGCTCTCTCTCCCTCTACTGTCACCATGTGAAGATGTGCTTGCTTCCCCTCACCTTCCGCCACAATTATAAGTTTCCTGAGGCCTCCCCGGCCGTACCTCCTGTACAGCCTGCAGAATTGTGAAACAATTAAACCTCTTTTCTTTATAAGAGCTACCCGTCTCAGGTAGCCCTTTATAGCAATGTGAGAACGGTCTAATACATTATGAAATCAAATAAGCACTTGGACTTCACTGTTTAGATAAAGAGGCCATAGAGGTACCAAAATAAGATCTCAATGATAATGTAGGAGAAAATGTACAAGTTACTCAAAGAAGAGCAGCAATAAGAAGAAAGAAAAATATACTCAATCGCAAGTAAAGTTATACCCAATTTATTAAAAGTAATTTTCAGAAGATATTGGGGTAGTGTGGTACATATATTTTTCTTCTAGGACCCTGGCTTTGTCCAAGAATACAACTAATAATCTCTATAGAGGAGTTAGAAACTCCATTGCTGGTGCAGTGGCTCATGTCTGTAATCCCATCACTTTGGGAGGCTGAGGTGGGTGGATCATGAGGTCAGGAGTTCGAGACCAGCCTGGCCAACATGGTGAAATCCCGTCTCTACTAAAGATACCAAAAAGCAGTCGGGCGTGGTGGCAGGTGCCTGTAATCCCAGCTACTCGGGAGGCTGAGGCAGGAGAATCACTTGAACCCAGGAGGCAGAGCTTGCAATAAGCCAAGATTGTGCCAAGGCACTCCCACGCCAATGCACTCCAGCCTGGGCAACAGGGCAAGACTTTGTCAAAAAACAAACAAACAAACAAAAAAACAACCCACCATTACTGGACAATTTCACCCCATATACGTGTAGTCACATTGATCCTTTATTTCTTTCCTCCTTTTTCAAAAAGTGAAATGTTCCTCTTCTCCTAGGCCCATCCATCTTGCTTAACTAAGGAAACCATTCCATTGTACACAGCGTCTCTGTACTGTGTCACCCATTCCTCTGTTCCTGACCATACAAACCAGAACATTAGTATCCCCCACATAAAATAAACAATCATAAACACCCCACTTCCCCTCTAACCTCTACCTCATTTTTTGTGTTCTTTTTCAGCTAAACTTCTTGTCTCCAATTCTTTTTTGAGACAAGGTCTCATTCTGTCACCCAGGCTGGAGGGCTGGAGTGCAGTGGCACAGTCACAGCTCATTGCAGCTTCAATCTCCCCTGCCTCTTGAGTGGCTGGCATTACAGGCCTGTGCCACCAGACCTGGCTAATTTTTTAACAGTTTGTGGACAGGGGTTTTTGCTATATTACCCAGTCTGGTCTTGAACTCCCAGGCTCAAGTAACCCTCCTGTCTTGGCTTCCTAAAGTGTTGGGAATATAGGCATAAGGCACCATGCCCAGCCTTGTCTCCAATACAATATGTATCTCCAATATGTCTCCTCGTATTACTTTCAGTTCCCCTTATTAGGTTTCTATCACATGATTACTCTAAAATTGACACTTTCCAAAGTCTCTAATAATCTTTATGTTGTCCAAACCTATGGTCAACATCTTGCTTTTCTGGCTTCATCTCACTTGTCATCTAATCTTTCCATTTTTGACATAGATGACCAGTTCCTAAATTCTTCACTAAAGGCTAATTCCTTTGTAATTCTTTTGCCCCAGTGAATGGCACAGCTTATATTTGGTTTACTCCTTCCTTAGTGGCTACTTTTTCTCAACATTTCTTGTAGCCTGCTCTTCGATATGACTTTGAAAAAAGACAATTTCTTGAATAATATGATTTCAATTTAACAGTTTAAACACACCATTTTCTTGTATCTATAAAACTGTATTTCCCATTGGGCTTTAATCAGCTCATTTAAGAGATTACAATTTACTAATAATCATACTCAGATATTTAGCCACGTCCCCTTTGGAGAATTCTGAATTTACCACAAATATTACAGAAACATGAATAATATTTATCAGGCAGCATTTCCAGTGGGAAAACCCCTTTTATTTGAAATGCTATACAATTGTTTGTTCATTTATAATAAAATAATATTTGATCAGAAATATCCAAATTTTTAAATTAATTTTCCTTATTTAGATAACTTACTTGAACTTCTAAACCATCCACCCCTCGTGAATTTACATTATTAAATCAACAACAAAGCACTCTTATTTAATTCTAAGAACCAACTTTTTAGTAGATTTAACATTTGATTAAGTCGCAAGGAAACTGAAAGCATTGTCTGTTTGTGATGGGGCAAGAACACTGAAAACCACACTTTACACTTTAGGTAACATTTGAGGATTTACCTGTCCATAAATCTTTGTTAGAATTAAAATATCACATTAAATCTCTCTGTTTCTTTTAATGTCCATGATTTCTTTTCTATGTTTTAGTAAGTGACACAGAGGAAAACACTGACAAGACACCATTTCTAAATTGGTAGACTGTCCTGGACTGCCACTTTACTCTCTTTTCTACAACAGGTGTGGAAGATTAGAGTTCAAACGTGCCATGTAAGTTGTAAAGATTCCCTGGTTCCACCGGGACAGCAGTAGAACTGAAGGGAAATCAGACAACAACCTCAGCAGTAGAGCCTCAATGATGATACTTCTTTTTTTTTTTTTTTTTTTTTTTTTTTTTGAGACAGAGTTTCATTCTTGTTGCCCTGGCTGGAGCACAATGGCGTGACCTCAGCTTGCCACAACCTCTGCCTCCCCGGTTCAAGTGATTCTCCTGTCTCAGCCTCGCGAGTAGCTGGGATTACAGGCATGTGCCACCACGCCCAGCTAATTTTGTATTTTTAGTAGAGACGGGGTTTCTCCATGTTTCTCAGGCTGCTCTCGAACTCCTGACCTCAGGTGATCTGCCTGCCTCGGCCTCCCAAAGTGCTGGGATTACAGGCCTGAACCACCATGTCCCCACGTCCGGCCAATGATGATACTTTTACCTCAATAGTGGAAACTGGTAGTTTCCAAAAATAGAACCGAACAGTGAATCAATTATTAAAGCACATTTAAAGTCCCATGCAAAATTCATTATTACAGAAAAGATAGAAGGCAACCACAATAAGTGGGTGAATTTAGAAATTAAATTTTAATATGAAAGGTTCATATTGTCAAAACTGACTATATTAGTCCATCTCCTTGCTATACCTGGGACTGGGTAATTTATAAAGAAAAGAGGAGCATTCGGCTGATGGCTTTGCAGGCTGTGCAAACATGGCACCAGTATCTGCTCAGCTTCTGCTGAGGCCCAGACAGCTGACAATCATGGCTTAAGGCAAAGAGGGAGCCGGCATATTACATGGGGAGAGGAGAAGGGGCAAGGGAGATGCCAGGCTCTTTTAAACAACAAGATCTCTCGTGAATTCATAGAGCGAGAACTCCCTCATTATCAGGAGGACAGCATAAAACCATTCATGGGGCTCCACCTTTGGGAAAATAACACCTTTTATTAGGCCCACCTCCAACACTGGAGGTCGCATTTCAACATGAGATTTGGAGGGGACAAGACATCCAAGCCATATCACTAACAGAAATTTACTGTTTAAATTTCTGTATTCAGTCCCTTGGCCTTTTTGAGAAATGCCATTCATTTCAGCCATCAAGCAAATTATTATTTGAGACATTTATACCTTTTCAGGCCTTAAAACTTTCAGAAGCATGAATTTAAAGAGTATTCATGACTGGGTGTGGTGGCTCATGCCTGTAATCCCAGCACTTTGGGAGATAAAGGTGGGTGGATCCCCTGAGGTCGGGAGTTCGAGACCAGCTTGACCAACATGGAGAAACCCCATCTCTACTAAAAATACAAAATTAGTTGGACATGGTGGCACATGCCTAGAATCCCAGCTACTTGCGAGGCTGAGGCAGGAGAATTGCGTTAACCCACAAGGCAGAGTTTGCGGTGAGCAGAGATCATGCCATTGCACTCTAGCCTGGGCAATAAGAGTGAAACTCCGTCTCAAAAAGAAAAAAAAAAAAAAGTATTCATTGTAAATTTGAGGCCAGTCAAATTGATGATGTGGCATCTAAGTAGTAAAGGGATGGGATGAGGAGACAGAAAGTCACAAGGGGAGGTAGGAAGAAACAGAGAGAAAAAGGGAAATGGGAAGAGAGAACAAGAGAGAAATGAGGAGAGAGAATAAGAAAAACAAAGAAGAAAGAGAGAAAGAAAAATTGTTTACATGAGTAGCAAATGTTATCTGATGTTTCTGCCATGGGGTCATGGGGTATTTGAAGTGTCAGAAAATTCAGAATTTTTTTTAAAATGTGACTTTAGTGTAGTGAGGTTTTAACTTGTAAGAAAACAAGAAGTGATTCCTTTTAACCTTTTTAAAGATGCTGTTGTCTTTCTTATTCTTCTTTTAGCTCTTCTTCAACTCTCCACTGCTACAGAATTTTATACCAATAGTTAGCATTAGCTAAACCAATGCCTAAGATAACTGATCCTCACCAAGGAAAATCATAATTACTATTATAATTTTCATAGTATTTATTTATTAATAATATAGTATTAATTCATAGTATTTATTTCTACACAAGATATATTTTTATTTAAGAGAAAGTAGAAAACAAAACAGAACAGAAAAAACATTTCAAAATTTGTTTGGGGATCTCCCATGTTTGCCAAAGTAATCCCACAAAATCAATTAACATTTTACTTTGAAAATTAAGACAAAAGCCGGCCAGGTGCAGTGGTCCACGCCTGTAATCCCAGTATTTTGGAAGGCTGGGGCAGGCAGATCATGAGGTCATGAGTTCAAGACCAGCCTGGTCAATATGGAAACCCCGTCTCTACTAAAAAATACTAAATTAGCCGGGTGCGGTATTGTATGCCTGTAGTCCGAGCTACTCGGGAGGCTGAGGCAGGTGAATCGCTTGAACCTGGGAGGCAGAGGTTGCAGTAAGCCAAGATCCCACCACTGCACTCCAGATGGGTGACGGAGCAAGACTCTGTCCCGAATAAAAGAAAAAAGAAAAAGAAAGAAAAAAAAAGAAAATTAAGACAAAAACAAATTGTAGAAATGTGTCTGCTATAATGTGTGGATAGCTTCAGTTTCAGGATCCCGAAATTGAACATTCAAAATATTGGTTGGAAATATCCTTTTCTCAATATGCTTAGAATTACTTAACTAGAAAACTCTGGATATTCTATCTCCATTTAAAACAGACTGTTTTATTTTTAATCAAAGTTTTGCAAGTCCTTAATTTGAAAAGCACTTACTGTTAATGTTGTAATGGTACTTAATATTTTAAACCAATAAAGATCAAAAGAGACAAAGAAGGTCATTACATAATGGTAAAGGGATCAATTCAACAAGAAGAGCTCACTATCCTAAATATATATGAACCCAATACAGAAGCACCCAGATTCATAAAGCAAGTCCTTAGAGACTTGCAAAGAGACTTAGACACCCACACACAATAATAATGGGAGACTTTAACACCCCACTTTCAACATTAGACAGATCAAGGAGACAGAAAGTTAACAAGGATATCCAGGAATTGAACTCAGCTCTGCACCAAGTGGACCTAATAGACATCTATAGAACTCTCCACCCCAAATCAATAGAATATACATTCTTCTCAGCACCACATCACACTTATTCCAAAATTGACCACATAGTTGGAAGTAAAGCACTCCTCAGCAAATGTAAAAGAATAGAAATTATAACAAACTCTCTCAGACCAAATCAAACTGGAACTCAGGATTAAGAAACTCACTCAAAACCGCTGAACTACATAGAAACTGACAACCTGCTCCTGAATGACTACTGGGTACATAACGAAATGAAGGCAGAAATAAAGATGTTCTTTGAAACCAATGAGAACAAAGATTCAACATACCAGAATCTCTGGGACACATTTAAAGCAGTGTGTAGAGGGAAATTTATAGCACTGAATGCCCACAAGAGAAAGCAGGAAAGATCTAAAATTGACACCTTAACATCATAATTAAAAGAACTAGAAAAGCAAGAGCAAACACATTTAAAAGTTAGCAGAAGGCAAAAAATAACTAAGATCAGAGCAGAACGGAAGGAGATAGAGACACAAAAAACCCTTCAAAAAATCAATGAATCCAGGAGCTGGTTTTTTGAAAAGATCAACAAAATTGATAGACCGCTAGCAAGATTAATAAAGAAGAAAAGAGAGAAGAATCAAAAAGACACAATAAAAATAATAAAGGGGATATCACCAGCGACCCCACAGAAATACAAACTACCATCAGAGAATACTATAAACAACTCTATGCAAATAAACTAGAAAACCTAGAAGAAATGGATAAATTCCTGGACACATACACTTTCCCAAGACTAAACCAGGAAGAAGTTGAATCCCTGAGTAGACCAATAACAGGCTCTGAAATTGAGGCAATAATTAATAGCCTACTAACCGGAAAAAGTCCAGGACCAGACGGATTCACAGCCAAATTCTACCAGAGGTACAAGGAGGAGCTGGCACTATTCCTCTGAAACTATTCCAATCAATAGAAAAAGAAGGAATCCTCCCTAACTCATTTTATGAGGCCAACATCATCCTGATACCAAAGCCTGGCAGAGGCACAACAAAAAAAGACAATTTTAGACCAATATACCTGATGAACATCAATGCAAAAATCCTCCATAAAATACTGGCAGATCGAATACAGCAGCACAAAAAAAGCTTATCCAACATGATCGAGTAGGCTTCATCCCTGGGATGCAAGGCTAGTTCAACATATGCAAATCAATAAACGTAATCCAGCATATAAACAGAACCAAAGACAAAAATCACATGATTATCTCAATAGATGCAGAAAAGGCCTTTGACAGAATTAAACAGCCCTTCATGCTAAAAACTCTCAATAAATTTGGTATTGATGGAACATATCTCAAAATAATAAGAGCTATTTATGACAAACCCACAGCCAATATCGTACTGAATGGGCAAAAACTGGAAGCATTCCCCTTGAAAATTGGCACAAGACAGGGATGCCCTCTCTCACCACTCCTATTCAACATAGTGTTGGAAGTTCTGGCCAGGGCAATCAGGCAAGAGAAAGAAATAAAGGTATTCAATTAGGAAAATAGGAAGTCAAATTGTCCCTGTTTGCAGATGACATGACTATATATTTAGAAAACCCCATCATCTCAGTCCAAAATCTCCTTAGGCTGATAAGCAACTTCAGCAAGGTCTCAGGATACAAAATCAATGTACAAAAATTACAAGCATTCTTATACACCAATAACGGACAATCAGAGAGCCAAACCATGAGTTAACTCCCATTCACAATTGCTTCCAATAGAATAAAATACCTGGGAATCCAACTTACAAGGAATGTGAAAGACCTCTTTAAGGAGAACTACAAACCTCTGCTTGATGAAATAAAAGAGGACACAAACAAATGGAAGAACATTCCATGCTCATGGATAGAAAGAATCAATATCATGAAAATGGCCATACTGTCAGGAGTAATTTATAGATTCAATGCCATTCCCATTAAGCTACCAATGACTTTCTTCACAGAATTGGAAAAAACTACTTTAAAGTTTATATGGAAACAAAAAAGGTTCCACATTGCCAAGACAATGCTAAGCCAAAAGAACAAAGCTGGAGGCATCACGCTACCTGACTTTAAACTATACTAAAAGGCTACAGTAACCAAAACAGCATGGTACTTGTACCGAAACAGAGATATAGACCAATGGAACAGAACAGATCCCTCAGAAATAAGACCACACACATCTACAACCATCTGATCTTTGACAAACCTGGCAAATACAAGAAAAGGTAAAGGATTGCCTATTTAATAAACAGTGCTGGGAAAACTGACTAGTCATATGTAGAAAGCTGTAACTGGATCCTTTCCTTACACCTTATACAAAATTTTTTTTAAAATTTATTTATTATTATTATACTTTAAGTTGTAGGGTACATGTGCATAACGTGCAGGTTTGTTACATATGTATACTTGTGCCATGTCGGTGTGCTGCACCCATCAACTCATCATTTACATCAGGTATAACTCCCAATGCAATCCCTCCCCCCTCCCCCCTCCCCATGATAGGCCCCTGTGTGTGATGTTCCCCTTCCTGAGTCCAAGTGATCTCATTGTTCAGTTCCCACCTATGAGTGAGAACATGCGGTGTTTGGTTTTCTGTTCTTGTGATAGTTTGCTAAGAATGATGGTTTCCAGCTGCATCCATGTCCCTACAAAGGACACAAACTCATCCTTTTTTATGGCTGCATAGTATTCCATGGTGCATATGTGCCACATTTTCTTAATCCAATCTGTCACTGATGGACATTTGGGTTGATTCCAAGTCTTTGCTATTGTGAATAGTGCTGCAATAAACATACATGTGCATGTGTCTTTATAGCAGCATAATTTATAATCCTTTGGGTATATACCCAGTAATGGGATGGCTGGGTCACATGGTACATCTAGTTCTAGATCCTTGAGGAATCGCCATACTGTTTTCCATAATGGTTGAACTAGTTTACAATCCCACCAACAGTGTAAAAGTGTTCCTATTTCTCCACAGCCTCTCCAGCACCTGTTGTTTCCTGACTTTTTAATGATCGCCATTCTAACTGGTGTGAGATGGTATCTCATTGTGGTTTTGATTTGCATTTCTCTGATGGCCAGTGATGATGAGCATTTTTTCATGTGTCTGTTGGCTGTATGAATGTCTTCTTTTGAGAAATGTCTGTTCATATCCTTTGCCCACTTTTTGATGGGGTTGTTTGTTTTTTTCTTGTAAATTTGTTTGAGTTCTTTGTAGGTTCTGGATATTAGCCCTTTGTCAGATGAGTAGATTGCAAAAATTTTCTCCCATTCTGTAGGTTGCCTGTTCACTCTGATGGTAGTTTCTTTTGCTGTGCAGAAGCTCTTTAATTTAATGAGATCCCATTTGTCAATTTTGGCTTTTGCTGCCGTTGCTTTTGGTGTTTTAGACATGAAGTCTTTGCCCATGCCTATGTCCTGAATGGTACTACCTAGGTTTTCCTCTAGGATTTTTATGGTCTTAGGTCTAACATTTAAGTCTCTAATCCATCTTGAATTAATTTTCATATAAGGAGTAAGGAAAGGATCCAGTTTCAGCTTTCTACTTATGGCTAGCCAATTTTCCCAGCACCATTTATTAAATGGGGAATCCTTTCCCATTCAACATAGTGTTGCAAGTTCTGGCTAGGGCAATTAGGCAAGAGAAAGAAATCAAGGGTATTCAGTTAGGAAAAGAAGAAGTCAAACTGTCCCTGTTTGCAGATGACATGATTGTATATTTAGAAAACCCCATTGTCTCAGCCCAAAATATACAAAAATTAATTCAAGATGGATTAGAGACTTAAATGTTATACCTGAAAGCATAAAAACCCTAGAAGAAAACCTAGGCAATACCATTCAGGACATAGGCATGGGCAAGGACTTCATGTCTAAAACACCAAAAACAATGGCAACAAAAGCCAAAATTGACAAATGGGATCTAATTAAACTAAAGAGCTTCTGCACAGCAAAAGAAACTACCATCAGAGTGAACAGGCAACCTACAGAATGGGAGAAAATTTTTGCAATCTATTCGTCTAACAAAGGGCTAATATCCAGAACCTACAAAGAACTCAAACAAATTTACAAGAAAAAACCAAACAACCCCATCAAAAAGTGGGCAAAGGATATAAACAGACATTTCTCAAAAGAAGACATGCATACAGCCAACAGACACATGAAAAAATGCTCATCATCACTGGCCATCAGAGAAATGCAAATCAAAACCACAATGAGATATCATCTCACACCAGTTAGAATGGCGATCATTAAAAAGTCAGGAAACAACAGGTGCTGGAGAGGCTGTGAAGAAATAGGAACACTTTTACACTGTTGGTGGGATTGTAAACTAGTTCAACCATTATGGAAAACAGTATGGCGATTCCTCAGGGATCTAGAACTAGAAGTACCATATGACCCAGCCAACCCATTACTGGGTATATACCCAAAGGATCATAAATCATGCTGCTATAAAGACACATGCACACGTATGTTCATTGTGGCACTATTCACAATAGCGAAGACTTGGAATCAACCCAAATGTCCATCAGTGACAGACTGGATTAAGAAAATGTGGCACATATACACCATGGAATACTATGAAGCCATAAAAAAGGATGAGTTTGTGTCCTTTGTAGGGACATGGATGCAGCTGAAAACCATCATTCTCAGCAAACTATCGCAAGAACAGAAAACCAAACACCACATGTTCTCACTCATAGGTGGGAACTGAACAATGAGATCACTTGGACTCAGGAAGGGGAACATCACACACCGTGGCCTATTATGGGGAGGGAGGAGGAAGGAGGGATGGCATTGGGAGTTATACCTGACGTAAATGACGAGTTGATGGGTGCTGACGAGTTGATGGGTGCAGCACACCAACATGGCAAAGTATACATATGTAAAAATCTGCACATTGTGCACATGTACCCTAGAACTTAAAGTATAATAATAAAAAAAAAATGTAAAAAAAAAAAAAGAAAAAGAAAAAATGCTCATCACATTCACCATCAGAGAAATGCAAATCAAAACCACAATGAGATACCATCTCACACTAGTTAGAATGGTGATCATTAAAAAGTCAAGAAACAACATGTGCTGGAGAGGATGTGAAGAAATAGGAACACTTTTACACTGTCGTTGGGACTGTAAACTAGTTCAATCCTTGTGGAAGACAGTGTGGCAATTCCTCAAGGATCTAGAACTAGAAATACCATTTGACCCAGCCATCCCATTACTGGGTATATACTCAAAGGAGTATAAATCATGCTGCTATAAAGACACATGCACAAGTATGTTTATTGGGGTACTATTCACGATAGCAAAGACTTGGACGCTAGTCAAATGTCCATCAATGACAGACTGGATTAAGAAAACTTGACACAGGCCGGGCGCGGTGGCTCAAGCCTGTAATCCCAGCACTTTGGGAGGCCGAGACGGGCAGATCACGAGGTCAGGAGATCGAGACCATCCTGGCTAACATGGTGAAACCCCGTCTCTACTAAAAAAATACAAAAAACTAGCCGGGCGAGGTGTCAGGCGCCTGTAGTCCCAGCTACTAGGGAGGCTGAGGCAGGAGAATGGCGTAAACCCGGGAGGCGGAGCTTGCAGTGAGCTGAGATCCGGCCACTGCACTCCAGCCTGGGCGACAGAGCGAGACTACCATCTCAAAAAAAAAAAAAAAAAAAAAAGAAAAGAAAAGAAAATGTGGCACATATACACCATGGAATATTATGCAGCCATAAAAAAGGATGAGTTCATGTCCTTTGTAGGGACATGGATGCAAGTGGAAACCACCATTCTCAGCAAACTATTGCAAGAACAGGAAACCAAACATTGCATATTCTCACTCATAGGTGGGAATTGAACAATGAGAACACTTGGACACAGGAAGGGGAACATCATACACTGGGCCTGTCATGGGGTTGAGGGAGTGGGGGAGGGATAATATTAGGACATATACCTAACGTAAATGATGAATTAATGGGTGCAGCACACCAACATGACACACGTATACATACGTAACAAACCTGCACATTGTGCACATGTACCCTAGAATTTAAAGCTAAAAAAAAAAATGTAAAATGTAAACAACTTTTGCTCATTTTTAGTCAAAGCTTATAGTCCCTAAATTTATTTTTCTAAAGATAGCTATATTACTATCACTTATAATTAACATGGCAAAAGTTGCTACATGGGTCCAGTTCTATACAATATATACTATTTACATGTAACATTTCACAAAGTTCTATTGCATCTAAAGAACACAACAGATTCCATAATTTAAAAACAATAATGATTATTTTCCTGTAAAAGCAAACAGTAAAAAAATTCAGATTTAAAATAAGCCTGAGACAAAGCATGATTTCTTTGAGCTTACCTAAGTAAACCTTATTTACATGGGAATGTATCAATAATTAGCAAAAGTAAAATTCATTATGAAATTCTCCAAATCTTTCGAAGAAAAGTACCATTTTACGTTCAAGCATTGAGTTTGCCCATAAAATTATTTAAGCTCAATCTTTCCCTCAATCTTCAAAACTCTGGCATGTAACTACACAAACACTTCAGGAGGGGACAGAATCTCTTTTATCATTCATTCTACCAACCATCAACTTCATAAGAATTAGAATCAAGTGTAATAAGAATGAACTGAATATAATCATTGATATAAATTTATATGTGTTCAGACATAGTCTTTAGACATATTTATCAGTGCACATGTAAATAATACTCAATAATTTCTTTAATAGAGTTCTGCAGAGAAATAGAACCAACAGGATGTGTGTATATAACTCAATTATGTATTTCATCAGCTTCCTTTTTATGTGATGGAAACTAACTACATCTAATGATGAATTTTTTTTCAGTCATTAATCATTAAAATGGGAGACAGAAATCCAGGCTGGGTTTGTGCCCGAGTTTCTATTTTTATTCCCTCACAGTTATCTCCTCGCTGCATGATTCCTCCTCTCAGATATTAACCGTAAGGAATGGTTAGCCTCTGACTATAGCTGTAGATGAGCAACACAGCTTCTGGATAATGGAGATGTATTGACTTTAATCAGTTCTAGCAGGAAATCTTGGCGTAGACAACTATGTACTTGATGGTATTCCTATAGGAAAATATATATATAGGAATATATATATATAGAGAGAGAGAGAGACAATTTTGTGGTAGTAGTACAGATTCAGTTTCAGACATTTGTTCAACAAATGCTAGTGTTCAACATATATAAGTGTTTTGCACTAGGTACTATGTGCTAAAAGTATAGTAAGGAATAAAACTATCTATTTGAGGGAATAAACAAAAACGAATAAAGAAACAGATAAAAATACTATTAACCTTTAGGAAAAGCAACATAAAGTAAAATAACAGAATCTAGAAATAGAGAATAACAAGATAAAAACCTAGTATATACCAACATGATCAACCTGTCAAAATAAGCATCGTCAGTAATGAGACACATTGAAGTTATGTACCACCTGATAGGATGCAATGAAAAAAAAATGCAGCATCCATTCTGGGATATTCTTGTCAAAGTGCATTGCCTGACTCTAGTTACAAGGAAACCTCAGAAAACCTAAATGGAGGCATTCAAAACAGAAGGAAGGGAAAGGGGAAAAGTAAGGGAAAGAGGAAAGGGGAAGGAAGGGGAGAGGAGGAGGAATGAGAAAGAAGGGGAGGAGGAAGGGAAGGGGAGAGGGAAGAGACAAAGGAAGGGGAAAGAGAAGGAGAAAGGAAAGGAGAAAAAGAAGGAGAAGCAAAGCAAAGGAAAAAAGGAAAGAAGAAAATACGGGCCAGAAATCTTGGTCAAGTTAGGTCTAAAGATCTCTTCTTAATAAAAGGGCATTAAAAAGACATGACAGTCAAAGTCAGTGCATGATTCTGAAATTGATCCTTTTGTTATGAAACATTATTGGTACTATTGGTGAAATTGTAATGGGGGCTTAAGAATTAGATAATAGCAATGTATTAAAATTAATTTTCTGGTGTTGTTTGTTGTACTGCGCATGTATTGTGTGTGTGTGTCACACATATATTACTGTAACAGGTTTGTAATATATAGAATTGTGTGTCTGTGTGTGTGTGTATATACATATACATATATGTATATACATATACTCATATGTATATACACACACACACACAGACACACAGTTTTGTTTGTAGAAAATACATACAAAAGCAGGGTTTTTCAACCTTAGCACTATCGCTTTTGACATTTGGGCCATATAATTTTTTGTCGTGGGCATTTCCTGTGAATTGTAGGATGTTTAGCAACATTCCTTGCCTTTAATAACTAAATGACAGTAGCACCTTCCCCACCCTATTTCCCAGGCTAACAACTAAAAAAATCTTGAGATATTATCAGATGTTTCCTGGAGGGCAAAACTGCCCCTGGTTGAGAATCCCTCTTCTAAAGTATTTGGAGATGACAGAACATCAGGTTCATTTCTATATATTGTTAAAATATATTCCAAAGTTGAAGGCAAAATTAAGACATTTTCAGAAAAATTAAATGGGTCAATTTGTCCCCAGCAAATCTGCACTACAAAACATGCTAACAGAAATTTTTTTAGTCTGAAAGGAAATAACATCAAATCAAAGCTCCAAATTAGAGAAAATGAAAAGCATATAAATGATAAGTATATGAGTAGCAGAAAATACTTTTTTATCACTTAATTTCGTTGAAGAGAAACTATTAAAATTTAAAAAGATATCATTTTATTGTAGGGTTTATGATGTGCATAGAAAAATGTATACTAAAAAAATCACAAAGGACATAGAGGGAATAAAGGAAATGTTACTGTCATCAGTTTTTTACATTACATATGAAGTTGTAAAAAATTACCTCTAAGTAAAATTTAGATTAGTTGACTATAAATTGATGATTACTGTAATACAAATAACTCAGTAAAAAAGTTATGCAACTAACTCATCTATGCAATTTAAAATGAATACTTAAAACACAATTAAACAAACATAAGAGAAGAGAAACAAGAAACAGATTGTACAGTTTTAAAAAGTAGCAACATGTTTCATTTAACATGTTTATGAACTAAATTATCCAATTATAAGGTTGAGATTGTCATATTAGACAAAAAAACAAGACCCAACGAATGTTGTCTACCAGAAACATATATTCAACCTAAAGACACAGATAGGTGAAAAGTAAACCTATAGGAAAAGATAAACCATATACACAACAAGCATTAGGAAGCTTATGTGGTTGTATTAGCAAAATACAAAGCAAACTGGAGGCCGGGCGCGGTGGCTCAAGCCGGTAATCCCAGCACTTTGGGAGGCCGAGACGGGCGGATCACGAGGTCAGGAGATCGAGACCATCCTGGCTGACACGGTGAAACCCCGTCTCTACTAAAAAATACAAAAAATTAGCCGGGCGTGGTGGCGGGCGCCTGTAGTCCCAGCTACTCCGGAGGCTGAGGCAGAAGAATGGCGTAAACCCGGGAGGCGGAGCTTGCAGTGAGCTGAGATCCGGCCACTGCACTCCAGCCTGGGCGGCAGAGCGAGACTCCGTCTCAAAAAAAAAAAAAAAAAAAAAAAAAAAAAAAAAAAAAAAGCAAACTGGAAAAGGGGGGGCATTATCAGAGAAAATGGGGGCATTTCATAATTATAAAATAACCAATTCATGAGAGGACAATAATATTCTAAAGGGAACACTGACTTAATAATAAAGCCTCATAATTCATGAAGGAAAGTAAGCAGAACTGAAGGGAGAAACAGATAAATGACAGTAATAATTAAAGATTTTAATCTTTAATTAAGTGTTTAATCTTTAATTATCAGTGTTCATCACTATAGAACAAGAAGACAAAACATTAGCATGTCTATAGAACATTTCAACTTCATTATAAACCACTTTGATCTTATTGACATTTATCAAAACTACACTTAAAATGCTGAATGTACAACTTTTTGTGTGTATTGAAGGCATCACCAACATAGTCCAAATGCTGAGTCAAAGAGTAAGTTTAAACGGATTTTGAAGTTTTAGATTTTATAGAATATGTTCTCTGATCACAATAAAATTTAATTTGAAATCAATGACATAAGAGATATCTAGAAAACCCCCAAATAGTTGTAAATCACATGAAACACTATTTAACTAACTCATACCTTATAAATCAAAAGATAATTTAGAAAAAATATAATCAAGGAAAACAGTGTATTGAATAAACATCTGCATCTTAATGTTTATTGCAGCACTATTCACAATACCCAAGATACGGAATCAACCTAAGGGTTCAACAACAGATGAATGGATAAAGAAAACATGGTATACAATGAGTTAGGGAGGATTCCCTCTTTTTCCATTGATCAGAATAGTTTCAGAAGGAATGGTACCAACTCCTCCTTGTACCTCTGGTAGAATTCGGCTGTGAATCCGTCTGGTCCTGGACTTTTTCCGGTTGGTAGGCTGTTAATTATTGCCTTGATTTCAGAGCCTGTTATTGGTCTATTCAGGGATTCAACTTCTTCCTGGTTTAGTCTTGGGAAAGTGTATGTGTCCAGGAATTTATCCATTTCTTCTAGGTTTTCTAGTTTCTTTGCATAGAGGTGTTTATAGTATTCTCTGATGGTAGTTTGTATTTCTGTGGGGTCGCTGGTGATATCCCCTTTATTATTTTTTATTGTGTCTATTTGATTCTTCTCTCTTTTATTCTTTATTAGTCTTGCTAGCAGTCTATCAATTTTATTGATCTTTTCAAAAAACCAGCTCCTGGATTCATTGATTTTTTGAAGGGTTTTTTGTGTCTCTATCTCCTTCCGTTCTTTTCTGATCTTAGTTATTTCTTGCCTTCTGCTAGCTTTTGAATGTGTTTGCTCTTGCTTCTCTAGTTCTTTTAATTGTGATGTTAGGGTGTCAATTTTAGATCTTTCCTGCTTTCTCTTATGGGCATTTAGAGCTATAAATTTCCCTCTACACACTGCTTTAGATGTGTCCCAGAGATTCTAGTATGTTGTATTTTTGTTCTCATTGGTTTCAAAGAACATCTTTATTTCTGTCTTCATTTCGTTATGTACCCAGTAGTCATTGAGGAGTAGGTTGTTCAGTTTCCATGTAGTTGAGTGGTTTTGAGGGAGTTTCTTAGTCCTGAGTTTTAGTTTGATTGCACTGTGGTCTGAGAGACAGTTTGTTATAATTTCTATTCTTTTACATTTGCTGAGGAGTGCTTTACTTCCAACTATCTGGTCAATTTTGGTATAAGTGTGATGTGGTGCTAAGAAGAATGTATATTCTGTTGAATTGGGGTGGAGAGTTCTGTAGATGTCTATTAGGTCCGCTTGGTGTAGAACTGAGTTCAATTCCTGAATATCCTTGTTAACTTTCTGTCTCCTTGATCTGTCTAATGTTGACAGTGGGGTGTTAAAGTCTCCCATTATTATTGTGTGGGAGTTTAAGTCTCCTTGTAAGTCTCTAAGGACTTGCTTTATGAATCTGGGTGCTTCTGTATTGAGTTCATATATATTTAGGATAGTGAGCTCTTCTTGTTGAATTGATCCCTTTACCATTGTGAACAGGCAACCTACAGAATGGGAGAAAATTTTTGCAATCTACTCATCTGGCAAAAGGGCTAATATCCAGAACCTACAAAGAACTCAAACAAATTTACAAGAAAAAAACAAACAACCCCATCAAAAAGTGGGCGAAGGATATGAACAGACACTTCTCAAAAGAAGACATTCATACAGTCAACAGACACATGAAAAAATGCTCATCATCACTCACCATCAGAGACATGCCAATCAAAACCACAATGAGATACCATCTCACACCAGTTAGAATAGCAATCATTAAAAAGTCAGGAAACAACAGGTGCTGGAGAGGATGTGAAGAAATATGAACACTTTTACACTGTTTTTGGGACTATAAACTAGTTCAACCATTGTAGAAGACAGTGTGGCAATTCCTCAGGGATCTAGAACTAGAAATACCATTTGACCCAGCCATTCCATTACTGGGTATATACACAAAGGAGTATAAATCATGCTGCTATAAAGACACATGCACACATATGTTTATTGTGGCACTATTCACAATAGCGAAGACTTGGAACCAACCCAAAAATGACAGACTGAATTAAGAAAATATGGCACATATACACCATGGTATACTATGCAGCCATAAAAACGGATGAGTTCATGTCCTTTGTAGGGACATGGATGCAGCTGGAAACCATCATTCTCAGCAAACTATTGCAAGAACAGAAAACCAAACACTGCATGTTTTCACTCATAGGTGGGAATTGAACAATGAGAACACTTGGACACAGGAAGGGGAACATCACACACCGGGGCCTGTCGTGGGGTGGGGGGAGCGGGGAGGGATTGCATTAGGAGATATACCTAATGTAAATGACGAGTTAATGGGTGCAGCACACCAACATGGCACATGTATACATATGTAACAAACCTGCACGTTGTGCACATGTACCCTAGAACTTAAAGTATAATTAAAATAAATAATGAAATAAATACATAATGAAATAAAATAAAATAAAATAAAATAAAGAAAATATGGTATACAGGCTGCGCATGGTGACTTATGCCTATAATCACAGCACTTTGTAAGGCCGAGGTACACTGGAGGTCAGCAGTTCAAGACTAACAAGGCCAACACAGTGAAACCCCATCTCTACCAAAAATATAAAAATTGGCTGTGTGTGGTGGCACATCCCCAGCTACTTGGTAGCCTGAGGTGGAAAAATCATTTGAATCTGGGAGGCAGAGGTTACAGTGAGTCAAGGTCACATCACTGCACTCCAGAGCAAGACTCCATCTCAAAAAAAAAAAAAAAGATGGAAAGAAAAGAAAAGAAGAAAGAAGAAAGAGAGAGAGAGAGAGAGAGAGAGAGAAGAAAGAAAGAAAGAAAGAAAGAAAGAAAGAAAGAAAGAAAGAAAGAAAGAAAGAAAGAAAGAAAGAAAGAAAGAAAGAAAGAAGGAAGGAAGGAAGAATATATACACAATCAAGTACTATTCGGCCATAAAAGAGAAGGAAATCCTGTCCTTCACAGCAATATGCATGGAAATGGAGGATATTATGTGAGTGAAATGAGCCAAAAAAGGAAAGTTAAACATTACAGCTTCTCACTCATATGTGGAAGCTAAAATATTTTGATCTTATAGAAGTTAAAAGTAAAACAGAGGATGCTAGAGGCTGAGAAGTGTAAGAGGAAGGGAGGGATAGGAAGAGATTTGTTAAAAGATTCAAAATTAAAGCTAGATCAGAGGAATAAATTCTAATGCTCTATACCACTATGGTGTGACAATAGTTAACAATAATATATTATATAGCTTCAAATAGTTAGCAAAGGATATTGAATGTTCCCAAAACTAAGAAATGATAAACGTTTGCAATGATGGATATGCTAATTAACATCATCTCATCAGGGTAATTACATATATACACTATGTGTATTGAAACATCACTATGTACCCATAAATGTGCATAATTATTATATGTCAATTAAAAAATAAAGTTATGATAATAACACAGTTACATATTTGTGGTATAGAGTTAAATTGACAGGGTAATTTACTACTTTAAATTCTTATATCAGAAAAATACATATGTTTAAAAGTCAATGAAAAAATAAGAAACAAATAAATTAAATATAATTTGAAAAAAAAAAGAATAGAGGTAATGAAAGAGATAAATGAAATTGAAAGTAAACAGTAAATTCACAAAGTGAAAAGTTCCTTTGAAAAGATGAATAAAGTTGTTACATACTAGTAAGACTGAGAAAAAAGGACTGAAAAAAGAAGAAATATCATTACAGAACATATATATTTAAATGATAATAACTATTATGAACAATTCTATACTCACGAATTTGGCAGCTAAAGTTCTTAAAAGAGAGAGATTACCAAAGCTTATTTAAGAACGAATTGATAATGTGGATTTTTCTATGTCTATATGTATCCATATACTCTATGGTTTTTAATTTACTGGCCTATGGTTGCTAATAGTAGCCTCTAATGATCCTTAGAATTTCAACGAAGAAATTTAAAATGACTTGAAAAATTTATTGAAACAAATGAAAATGGAAACACAACACACCAAAACCTATGGGATGCAGCAAAAACAGCAGTAAGAGGGAAATTTATACCTATAATTTCCAAGATAAAAAAAGTGAAAAACCTCAAGAAACAACCTGATGATACACCTTAAAGAACTAGAAATGCAAGAGTAAACCAGATGCAAAATAAGTATAGAAGAAAGGAAAGAATGAAGAGCAGAAATTAATTAAACTGAAATGAAAAAATACAAAATATCAATAAAATGAAAAGTTTGTTTTTTAAAAAGATAAACCATACCTACTAACCTTTAGCCACACTTGAAAAAAATGACCTAAATAAATGAAATCAGAGATGAAAAAGATGACGTTATAAATGATATTGTAGAAATTCTAATGATGATTAGAGGCTATTGTGAACAACTATAGATCAATAAATTAGAAAATCTAGAATAAATGGATACATTCCTAGACACATACAACCTAGCAAGAATGAACTATGAAGAAATCCAAAACCTGTAAAGACCAATAAGTAATGAGATGGAAACATAATAAAAAGTTTCCCAGGAAAGAAAAGTCCAGGACCTGATGGCTTTACTCATGAATTTTACCAAATATTTTAAAAAGAACTAATACCAATCCTACTAAAACTACTGTGAAAAATAGAGGAGGAGGGAGTATTTCCAAACTCCTTCTACAAGGCCAGTATTACTCTGATACCAAAACCAAAGACACATGAATAAAACTACAGGCCAATATCCCTGGTGAACACTGATGCCAAAATGCTCAACAAGATACTAGCAAACTGCATTCAATAACACATTAGAAAGATCATTCATCATGACCAAGTGGGATTTATCCCAGGGATGCAAGGATGGTTAAACATATGCAAATCAATTAATGTGATGCATCATATCAATAGAATGAAGGACAAAAACCGCATGATCATTTCAATTGATGCTAAAAAAGCATTTGATAAAATTCAACATCCGTACATGATCATAGTCTTCAAAAAACTGTATAGAAGGAACATACCTCAACATAATAAAAGCCACAGAGAACAGACCTGCAGTTAGTATCATACTAAATGGGGGGAAACTGAAAGCCTTTCCTCTAAGACCTGGAACAAGAAAAGGATGCCCACTTTCATTACTGCTATTCAACATAGTACTAGAAGTCCTAAGCAAGTCCTAGTTAGAGCAATCAGTCAAAAGAAAGAAATAAAGGGACATGCAAACTGGAAATAAAGTAGTCAAATTATCCTCATTTGCAAAAATTAGCAAATACATTACTAAAAACAATAAACAACCAAAACTATGAAAACAGATGCAAAATTTAAAAATATATATTAGCAAATAAATTCTAATAATTCATAAGATACATATAATAATTAAATGGGTTTTGCTGTGGTAATAAACAGTTATTTTAACATCTCCAAATTAACCAATATATTTGAATTAATTAATAGCATTAAGAAGACAAATCCATATAGTGATCTGAATAGATGTAGAAAATTCTATTGACAAAATTATGTAAGTATTCTTGATAAAACTTCAGAGTAGACTATGAATAGAGGCAAACTTTTTTTATTAGAGAAGAGCATCTACATAATCATACATCAAATGTCATACTTAATGACTATATATTGAATGTGTTCCCAATGTTCCCAGTGTTCCAACATTGAGAACAAGGCAAGTATATATGTCCTTGTAACTTATATTTAATGTACTGAGGTTTGAGCCAGTATTAAAAAGCAATAAAAAAAAAGAATGAAATACAAAATTTGGAAAATAAAACAGCCACAGAAATCTTTATGTACAGACAACACAATCATTTATGTATAAAATCATAATATATAAAACAAGACATAAGACCAATATGTGAAAATAAATTATATTTCTTTGAAAATTGTATTTGCTATCATCAAAACATAATAAAATGTATACAATAATACTATCCTGGAAACTACTAAGCATTTCTGAGAAAAATTACATAAGACCTAAGTCCATTTTCATAAATTAAAGACTTGAACATGTTAAGATACCAGTTTTCAATTTGGTTATTAGATTAAATTTCAAACAAAATCTCATCTTCTATTTTGAAGAAACTGATAAGTTGTTTTTAAAATTTATATAGAAATACACAGGATGTATAATAGAAAGATAAAAATTATGATGAAGCATGAATTGGGAGAAATTATTATTCCTGACTGAATACTGGTCAAAAGCTATCTAAACAACACAAAGTGATATTGGTGTAAGGGAATATGCATAGATTAATAGAGAATAATAGAAATATACAAATACATATTTGGTCATTTAATTTTAAACAAAGGCACCAAGCAATTCAAACCAAAAAGGAAAATCTTTCCAATAAATGACTACATAAGTCAAAAAAAAAAAAAAAAAAAAAAAAACTTAAGCCCTATATCATAACACACAAACTAATTTCAGGTATATAATAGATTTAGGTGTATAGTCTAAAGCTATAAAGATTCTGATATAAAGTGTAGGAGAAAATCTGCCCCATCTTCAAGAAATATTTCTTAGGACATAGAGAACAATAAATTTATATTAACAAGATTTCTTTAAAAATGAAAAAGAAATAATGATAAATCTCTCTTAAGAAAATAAAAGGGCAAGCTACAGACTAGAATAAGATATTCAAGATATCTGAAAAAAAGCTTGAGTATGTAAAGAAATTCTACACATTAATAAGAAAAAGTTATCCTAATTTCTAACTTGAACAGATATTCACGCTACCTGACTTCAAACTATACTACAAGGCTACAGTAACCAAAACAGCATGGTACTGGTACCAAAACACAGAAATAGACCAATGGAACAGAACAGAGTCCTCAGAAATAATAGCACACATCTACAGCCATCTGATCTTTGACAAACCTGAGAGAAACAAGAAATGGGGAAAGGATTTCCTATTTAATAAATGGTGCTGGGAAAATTGGCTAGCCATAAGTAGAAAGCTGAAACTAGATCCTTTCCTTACTCCTTATATGAAAATTAATTCAAGATGGATTAAAGACTTAAATGTTAGACCTAATACCATAAAAACCCTAGAGGAAAACCTAGGTAGTACCATTCAGGACATAGGCATGGGCAAAGACTTCATGTCTAAAACACCAAAAGCAACGGCAACAAAAGCCAAAATTGATAAATGGGATCTAATTAAACTAAAAAGCTTCTGCAGAGCCAAAGAAACTACCATCAGAGTGAACAGGCAACCTACAGAATGGGAGAAAATTTTTGCAATCTAATCCTCTGACAAAGGGCTAATATCCAGAACCTACAAAGAACTCAAACAAATTTACAAGAAAAAAAAAACAAACAACCCCATCAAAAAGTGGGCAAAGGATATTAACAGACATTTCTCAAAAGAAGACATTCATACAGCCAACAGACACATGAAAAAAAATGCTCATCATCACTGGCCATCAGAGAAATGCAAATCAAAACCACAATGAGATACCATCTCACACCAGTTAGAATGGCGATCATTAAAAAGTCAGGAAACAACAGGTGCTGGAGAGGATGTGGAGAAATAGGAACACTTTTACACTGTTGGTGGGATTGTAAACTAGTTCAACCATTATGGAAAACAGTATGGCGATTCCTCAAGGATCTAGAACTAGATGTACCATATGACCCAGCCATCCCATTACTGGGTATATACCCAAAGGATTATAATTCATGCTGCTATAAAGACACATGCACATGTATGTTTATTGTGGCACTATTCACAATAGCAAAGACTTGGAATCAACCCAAATGTCCATCAGTGACAGACTGGATTAAGAAAATGTGGCACATATACACCATGGAATACTATGCAGCCATAAAAAACGATGAGTTTGTGTCCTTTGTAGGGACATGGATGCAGCTGGAAACCATCATTCTCAGCAAACTATCACAAGAACCGAAAACCAAACACCGCATGTTCTCACTCATAGGTGGAAACTGAACAATGAGATCACTTGGACTCAGGAAGGGGAACATCACACACCGGGGCCCATCATGGGGAGGGGGGAGGGGGGAGGGATTGCATTGGGAGCTATACCTGATGTAAATGACGAGTTGATGGGTGCTGACGAGTTGATGGGTGCAGCACAGCAACATGGCACAAGTATACATATGTAACAAACCTGCATGTTATGCACATGTACCCTAGAACTTAAAGTATAATAATAATAAAAAATAAAAGAAAATAAAAGATATACAAATTGCCAAGATGCACATGAAACTACACCTGACATCTTTAATTTTGTGTAAATACAAATTAAAACCACAAAGAGTTACTACTTGCAGAATGGAAAAAATGACAACACTAAATATTGATGCACTAACTTATGATGAACAACTCAACCTTTCATAATTTGCTGATGGTAGACTAAAATAAATACACACTTTTGCAAACTAATCCAGTTTCTTATAAAGTTAAACATAAAAATATTTCATCATTTATCAATTTCACTCCTAGGCCTTTACACAAGATCAATTGAATGTCCATAAAAAGACTTTTACATACATGCTTATAGCAGTGTTACTGAAAGTAGCAGAAACGTTGAAAAAAAAAACAAATATTCATCCAAAGGAAAACAAATTTTTTAAAATGTGTATATCTACACAATGGAATACTACTTAGCAATAAAAACAATGAACCACACAATGGAATACTACTTAGCAATGAAAATAATGAAATATCGATACACACAACATGAATGAATCTCAAGAATATATATAAAACAAAAATAGTGAGACACAAAATATATGAAGTCCAAGAACAGACAAAACTATTACATGGATATAGACTTCAGAAAGCATATTGCCGTTTGGAGCTGGGAAATGACTGAAAGGGGAAAAAGGGAACTTTCTAGGGGGTAGAAACATTCTGTATCTTGATTTAGGTTTTGGCTACATGAATTTATATATATGTGTCATCAAATTATATATCAACAATCTATGCATTTATTCAAAATTTCCCTCAATACATAATAATAAAAAATTAAAATTGAGAACTCAGTACTAGACTGAATCATCAAGAAAAGTATAATATTTAAGGTATAGGTCATACAGTCATCAGAGATCTAGAAGTAGCAGAATTGATGTCTTCAGAGTTGAGGCATTTTGAAATACCATGAAACTCGAGACCCATATCATGAAAAACCATCATGCTTTCTATTTCTTATGTCCTGGCAGTAACCTGTTTGGTTGCATGAATGAAGGATTTGATTCTACATGTTAATTTTCTATTATTAGAGAATATCGCCAATTTTGCTTCTCATTCATGTATCCATTTAGAACCTCACTATTTTTTCAGGGTAGGAAAGTACAATGTTTCATTTAAAATAGGCATTAGGACTAATTTTCCATAACTCCATAATATCAGGAAAAGATGACTCATTTCACATGCATGTTTGAATGTAGATTGCCATGGTTGTAATGGCTAGGGGGAAAGTATACATTTTACAGATACTTTAAGGTAGATTAAACATAATTTCATTGCTTAGATATGACTATTCTCTTAAGAGCTGAAAAGCCAATGAAGTTTGAAGCTGTGCCTGTTCTTTGGTTTCATTCCGTGGTTACTAAGAGCTAGTTAGAAAAGCATGTTAAAACTCACCTACACAGAAGATAAAGTCTGTCAACACCTATTAGCTATTGTCTTTACCAAATTTTACTATTGCATTTTCTGAAATTTAGACTATAAAGTTTGAAAACAGGACTAAAAAATTCAAATGAGTATCTTTTAAAAATAGTAACAGAGATGCTTCAATTTAATTACCATCAACTGGTATATGCAATGAGATTGCTATTTAATACATGTATTCACATTTCCAGGCAACATAAAATAGTTAACATCTTAGAAAATAGAAAAAAATCAAGTGTGACTTGAAAGTGGTGAATTCTCATTTTAACCATCATATGTTAAGTCTAGAAACTAAACTCCTTATTTTAAGCAAATATTGAAAACATGTCTTTTAACAGTATAAATTTGAGGTTTAGATTTCATTTGTATTTTAAAAGTGAAAATAAGCAATTGAAATATTAAGTTATTTATTAAAAATGAATTTAATTTATAGTGTGATTGGATGAGAGAGTGCTTGCTTATTTTTGCTTTTCTTGGTTGAAATTTTCAGTATCTTTAAAAAATCAAAACTATTGAACTCATGGAGATAGAGAATAGAAGGATAGTTACTAGAGGCCAGGAAGAGTAGTTTTGGGAGGGGGAAGAGGGGAGGAAGGGGAAATGATTAATGGGTACAAAAAAACTAGAAAGAATGAATAAGATCTATTATAGTATTTGATAGCACAGCAGGGGGACTAGAGTCAATCATTTAATTGTATATTTTAAAATAACTAAGAGTTTAATTGAATTGTTCATAACACAAAGGATAAATGCTTGAGGGGATGCAGACCCAATTTTCTATGACGTGATTATTACATATTGCATGTTTATACCAAAATATCTCATATACCCCATAAATATATATACCTATCATGTACCCACAAAAACTAAAAATAAAAAAGGAATAAATTTTCAATATCTGTATTTGTTCTGAAAATGCTAAAATGTATTGTTCTGATTACAGAACTATTCATACTATAACTGTTTATAGAATAATTTAATTGGTTATAGCACCTCTTTTTTTCCTACTTGCTCATAGAACACTGGTATCTATTCTTGGCTCAGACCATGAAGGGGTTGGAAAGCGACAGAGTAAGTGAATAAATAAACCTTCTAACAGCAGAGATTTCAGGAAAAAAATAACCATAGTGAAATTGGAAGACTTAAGGAAAGCTATTTATGCTACTCTGAGGAATACAAATCAATAAAAGTTCATGGTTGAAAGCTTCTCATTGATTGGAACATACTGGTAGCACAGTAATTTCAAAACCCAATGTAGGGTTTCCCAACCACACCACATTTTCTGATTGTATCCAATAAAATGTTATGACCTAGAAATGGTTATCTCTAGTATAAATGTCTTGAATGACTTTATTTTTTCATGTTAACATGACTAAGCTGATATCAGGACATTTTAAATAAGGATTCAAAGAACTGTAAAATCCTGTTAAGTTAAATATTTCAAAGTCAACTTCATGAATGTTGTTGTTGGAAAGCACATTCATCATTCAGAGGTGTGAAGAATAATACAGACAATAATTTGATTACCTTTCTAGAAGTTGGTTAAATTTTCCATTCTTTAGAGTGCCAACCAATCCTCTGTTAATTCTTTAGCTGTATCTAAACCAACAGAAGCTGTTGTAAATCTCTCCATGCTGCAATGCCAGTGTAAAGTCTTATTGTGTTTTGGTATAAGGGCAGAGTAATCACCCTTCTAAGATGTACCTTAATTTCCCATGCTGCTTCTAAAAAATTACCCTTCTGTAAGTGCTGCTGATCAATGTATCTGCCACATCAACTATGATATTTTAAATGAAAAAAGGAATAAAACTCTTCCAAGAAAAAGTCTTATCCACATCAAGCATTATACCCCCATCAAGCATTATACCCGCAGATGAGAAACAGAAACCCTCCCCAAAACTTGAAAAGTTAGACACCGAGTATCAAAGTTTCTTGAAGAAATTTTTAACGTTTTTCAACTTAATACCAACTTATTATTTCTATAATTTTTTAAAATTCCATTAATTTACCATTCAATACATTGGTCAGTTCATGGAAACACTTGTACTTACCATTCAGATTGTATACAAGGGTGAAAACTATTAATGAAAAATAGCATACAGAGATGAATAATACCAATAAACTACCACACTAGAATGTAAACTACACAAGGGCAGAGACTTCAGTTGTTTGGTTCAGTGCTATTGTTCTGAAGCCTAGAATGGCGCCTGTCTTAGAGTAGGCACTCAGCAAATATTTCATAATGAAAATACCTGAACTGAAGCTCTCCCAGTTCTGCATTATCTCATTAAAGTATAGGCATGCTCCACATAACAATGTTTGGCTAACAATGGATCACATATACCACAGTGGTTCCCTTAAAGTTATAATGGAGCTGAAAACTTCCTATTACTTGTTGAGGTCCTAGCTGCAGTATCATTACGGTTCAATCATTATTCACATGTTTATGGTGAGGCTGGTGTAAATAAACCTAAAAAGAGAAGACGAACTCCCAAGAAAATGCAGTGATGTGTGCAGCTTCTGCGGGTCTCAACAAGCTCCTTAAAAAGTTTTAAAACATGGACTCCAACATCAAAAGACTTTCCTTAATAGAGAGAAATGTTCATGATGCATTATTTGCTTATAAGCAAATCTGTAAGAAGAGAGAAAAAAAAAAAAAAAAAAAAAGTAAACCACCATGGACATATTTCTAAAAAAGTGACACCTAGGATCTTCCAGAAGTATTTTTAAAGAAGGTACTATTATCATCGGAAATGAAAGGTCTATACATGTCATTTGCCCTGATGACCTTTCAATGGAATAAGATACGGAAGAGAAAGATGGTGATATTGATGATCCTGACTGTGTGCAGGCCTAGGCTAATACGTGTGTTTGAGTCTTAGTTTTTTAGGGAAAAAGACTCATGAATCTTACATTGTATATTGTCATATGGGTGAGATTCAACAAGGTAATAAAAATATAATTAGAAATTTTTTAATTAGAAAAAAGTTTTCAAAGTAAGAATATAAAGAAAAAAATTAAAACAATTAATGTTTGTAAAGTACAAATGTCACAGTGAGCTAAGGTTAATTTTTTATGTGAAAAAGAAAACATTTTTGAAATTTATCATAGCCTAAGTGTACAGTGTTTATAAAGTCTACAGTAGTGTATAGTAATGTCTTTGGTCTTCACATTCATTCACTACTTACTGACTCACCTAGAGCAATTTCCAGTCCTGAAAGCTCCACTCATGGTGGGGTTCCCTATGTGAGTGTATTTTTTCTTTACCTTTTAGATTTTATTTTTATGTATTTTCCCATGTTTAGATCTGTTTACTTACACAAATATCTACCATTCTGCTACAATTGCCTACAGTATTCAGTACCTCTGGGGCACTGAGTGTATCTCATCTCTAAATGAGATGTGTTTAAAGCCTTTTTTCTGTCAGAAACAATAATTATCTCCATGTTACTTATCAGGTGTCAGCTCAGACCTCACCTCTCTGATTGCTCAAGCCTCAATTATAGACCCTTTTATGTGCATTTGTAGTGCCTTTCATATTCTTTATCATTGTATTGCATCTTGTTTACATATTCACTTATATCCTGCAAAAGGCTCAACTCCAAAGAGGCAGGTATGTGTCTACCTTGTATTTCCTGGACTCAATATTTCTTTTGTCAATGTACAAAACATGACTATTCATCATTTCATGAAATTGTTAATAGTTAATAAGGATAGAGCCCCAAACACAAATAAATGCAAATAACACGAAACAACTTTTTTTTTCTCATGTAGATCAATGGTGGAATCTAAAATACAACAATCACCCTTTTTTCTATATATAGAGAGACATATCTAACAAATGAAGCTTGAAAAGTCACAAAGGAAAAGCTCTGGCATTTGTGTGAGGTTAGACTTTTAAAAAATAGATCTTTGAAAACAAAGGAAGAGGATCTAATTCTATAAAATATAGATGTGAATATTTGAAACTCTTCATGAAAATATGACACACTATAATCTAGAGACATTCCTAAAAGTTTGAAATACAATAGACTAGGGAAGATCAGACTTCTTTTCAACTAGTATAGAAACATGTCTTTTATTACATATAGGTATTGCAGAGGGCAACATTAAATCCCTTTAGTGGGTTTATCAACCTTGATATTATTGACAGTTTGAACCATAAAACTCTTTGTTGTGACATCCAGGAATGGCTCCAGACATTAGCAAATGTCACCTGAGGGGTAAAATAGCCCCGGGTTGTTTTATAAATTTCAGGCAGATTTGGCAAAAAGCATGGATGTCAGGTATATAGTGATGGTTTTATTCTTAATTTAATGATACTAATGATTGTCAATTAATTATATTAATTGCCATTGGTTATCAAAGGTTAAGTATCGCTAATCTTTGAAGGTGAGGGTCATGGTATCTCAACCAAATACTAGTGTTGTAACTTTCAAACAATTATTGATCTGAAAAACCTCCATTGAAAGACACAAGTAATCAGCATTTCAAAGATTATAATTAAGTGCCAGTTTGATATACTGGAAGGGAGAAGAAAGAAATCTCAAGGCCTGACTCATCTTTGCCTCTACTCTGTGAGACAGTGAGCGACATCCTTTACAATTTTGTCGCTCACTTTTCTCATCTTTTCATTGACGGTATCAATTATTTTTTAGTTCCCTAATAGCTCTAATATTCCATGATCACATGACATCATTTTGTGTATATCAGGGTTAGCAAAATAAAAATAGCCACTCTCTTCTGAGACATGCATCATAATGTACCACAGCTGATATTAAGCATACAAAGATTTTTATAGATTATGTAATTTTTGGAGGTTTCCCTTGATCAAAAGCTCAATAGCCATTTGAAGGTACCTGAAATTCTATCAGAAACTCATCTTTCTTTGAGTTAAAACAACTCTTTTCAAACTGTGTTCTATGGATACTCAAGAGTATACATTAAAGGGCAGTGAGCCGGTAAGACTCTAAACCTCCAATAATTCAAACAGAATACACAAGCTTTAATAATGTTATTTATTGAGGTTTGGCAAAAAAAAAAAAATCTCTGAATATAGACTTTGGTTAGATATGAAAAAGCACTGGAAGGTATAAAATGTATTTTAAAATGTTCATAGAGCTATTAAACCATGTGTGGTTTATTGGCAATGGATGGAAATTCACTCATTCTTCTTTCCAAGGCAGCCTCGTGAGGGAGGACAGTGCCTCTACAGAGCAATGTCTGGGATAAACAAGCCTGGAAAGTCAGACACAAAGCCCTGGTCATTCTGAGTGTAGGAATACATGTCATGTCATCACACTAAAAGGGCAGGTAGCAGTGGGCTGAAAATTGCATGGTTTTGAAACAGGCATGTATGTGGAAACCCAGCAGAAGCAAATGCGTTCTTCATTAGATAAAATAAAATAAAAAAAAAAAGAACGATCGATTTGCAGCACACAGGTAGGAGAGAGTTGCAGAGATACTAGGATAAGCTAAAGAAGCTGATCACCTCCTTTCAATAAGCCAAAACTAATTTTTTCATGGCAGCTGTAGATCTGCCCTCTCACATTTAAAAAAAGTTCACATTTAAGCATTCTGGGATTCAAGATAATAAATAAAATACCAGCAATCTATATTGTATTAAGTTTTAGAAATAGCCATATGGCATAAAATACATTTTCAGGAATATCTGATTTTTTAAAGTTACTCATTATACAAAGGTAAAGTTGTACTATCTTGTAAATTATTTGCATAACAATTGACTTTCAAGTACATAGAACTCCTAATGAATCATCATCAGAAGCAAGATGGTACTGTTAAGAATTATTGGAAAGCTTTACTACTATGGTTTAAGAGATTAATTCAAATATTGTATCTCCCAAATATAGTTAACAACAGATCTACTTCACTTATGAAAGAAGCTGAATCACTTTAAAACATCCTCTTTTCTACCATCTTCTTTATTCCCTTCTACTTTCTCTTTCTCTTCCATTTGTACTTTCTGTTCTTCTAACTCTTATAGGCCCACCTCCCTTCAGAAAACCGTCCTTTAGGCTGGCGCCCCTCCCAGGCCCAGGCATATTCCCATAGTTATGTCTCTTCCACTGCATTTACTGCAACTCTTCCCTCACTACCAAAGGTTTCTGTGGACAGGATTAAGCCCACTTACATTTTAAATTCCTAGTTTCTACTACTAGTTTTTGGTATGCAAGAACATCTAATAAATATTACTTCAATCAATAATTAAACAAACAAACTGTTGGCCACGTTTATCCAACATAGGAACTGAGAATACACTACAGCCTTGTGCTTCCTTCCTAATAAAATAGAGCAAGTTATGTTTTCAAGGTGAGAGTAAGGGACAAAATTGATATTCAAATGAAAACTGGCATTTAAATACATGGTCTGAAATTAGTACCAATTAATAATTATGATTTTTTTATGCAAAAAGTTTAGGACTGAAAAGCAGCAGCCCATTCCATCACTGTGAACTGATTTCATCATTTTAGAAAGAACAGAAAATTACACGACATGATTACATAATAACTGCCAAGACCCACATCAATACCTCACTATTAAAAGCATTTTGCTCAACTAGAATGATCTTTTCCAAAGTTATGGAGAGAATGATCTTTTCCAAAGTTATTGAGGCTGTATTTTCTACTATAAGACTATAAATAATATTCTTCAAAAATTAGATTTATGGTCACTAAAAGGTGTGTATTTATGGTCACTAAAAGGTATGTATTTTGAAAATAAAATGAGTTAAAATTTCCTGGCAAAATACATCTAACTTTAGAAACTAATCTCAGAGATCATTTAACCAGGAGATTAATTTCTGATTATACAACCAAGAAGAATGAGGAAAGTTTTGTTTTATTATTCTATTTCTAAATAATCTGGTATCTCTTCTCTGTAATATTTACTAAACATATATTTTAACCAGGGATGAGGGTTCTCATTATTCTTTTGATCTTAATTCTTATTCTCAGGTTAGAAATGTGGAACCAAAGTAGAAATATTACATCAAATCTTAGGGAAAAAGAACACTTCTCCCCTCTAAATCAGAAATGTAACACTCAGCAGCTGAGAGGAAGCAAACCATGCCTAATTCTATGTCGTTGCTCTTTGACAGCATTTTTTTTAATCGAATTCTATGATGTACTTACAGTAAAGGCCATAATTTTTCTAATCTATGTGTGTGTGTGTGTGTGTGTGTGTGTGTATATGTCTGTGTGTATATATATATACACACACACACAGATTATATATGTCTGTGTATACATATACAGATTATATATATATATGTCTACATATACACACACACAAAGATTAGAAAAATATGTCTGCATATACATACACACACATACATAATTATAATAAAGGTACATATAGAAACCTATATAACAGCCATCCTTAAAGAAGTCTCTTAAAAGTCACTGCACCTAGTAATTATTACTAATCATCAATGATATTTTCACACCCATTTCAGTTGCACAAAATTATAATACATTTTCTTTTTGAACTTAATCTTTGCTCCAACAATCTAATTTTTTTCCAATAATATTATCCATTTTTCCAAAACCTCTTCAGTTCCCATAAACATTGAAAACTGCTATCTCACCCTAGAGTACCTTCAACATTTTCTGTAGAGGATTTGAGATGAGATTGGCCAATCGGATGAAAGAAAATGGGAGAGTGCTTGAAGGAGAAATAACCATTGACAATACTTGCAGAGGTATCTGGGTATTTAGAAATTACGCTTGGTTCCTCCTTCCTTTTGTCTTCAGTAAAAAGCCATTCAAGAGCCAATGATGGAGAAACCTAGTCATACTAGTACTTACTTCTCTCTGTGAACTTGCACTTCACAAAAGATCTAGGTGCCCTAAAGCTGCTTAGCTCATTATAAAGGTTTACTTGACCATCAACTTCAGTTACATGCCTATATCAATTTTAAGGAAATACTAAGTTACTAAACCATAACCAATAAAAGAATAAAAAGTTCAATAAAACCATTATGTACAACTCAAAATTCTTACACTGGGAGAATCAGGTTAAACTAGCATTTAAGGCATTACTGTGATGGTGTATTGGTTGCTGTTTTTTTTTCTTCAACATAAAGCATGCAGTTTAGGATTACAGGTTAACTGAGAGGTTGTAAAATGAATATGACTGTATATTAGAATCTTGTGTGCTTGCATGGTTTAGTAAGTCATATGGGCATGCCAGGGGATAAACTAGGGGATATGTAAAGCCATATAGGTACTTTTCAGGTCATGTATAGGGAGCCCCACAACTCCTTCTGCAAAGAAAGAGTTTCCCATATGTTCATGTAATTTGCATAGATTTCACTATATGCCTTTCTGCCAAAAGGAAAGAAAATGGGATAGGGATGATGTAAATGATGATGGTTAAAACCCCAGTTAAACTATTAAGTATGATCCAATTTTAAGTGTGATCTAATAATCCCCCATGAGGCACCCACTAGTATCTCCATTTTACTGATGAGAAAACAAAAGCTTAGGTAATTTAAACAACTCTTTTCAAATCATGCAGCTAGTAAGTGAAAAAAATCTTAAATTTTAACCAGGTTTTATCTCTTTAGGAATGATAACAACACTTATAAGGGTTATTATTAGGTTAAGTTAGAAAATCCAGGAAAGGCACTCAGACATGGTAATACGATTTAATATTTTTATTACTGCTTTATACATTTGAGACAATGGTTCTTTTCTCCATAAACTCTTGCAGTTGGAACAGAGTTGCCGAAGAAGAGCCAAAAGCCCTTGTCTGTGCCTTCCTTGTTATGGCAAACTGTATTTACTTATTAACGTTAAATGACTAAATAACTGTTGATTATAGTTAATAATGCTGTATTGTATACTTCAAATTTGCCAAGAGAGCAGATCTTAAGTGTTCTTAACAACAACAAAAAGGCAACTATGTGAGGTGGTAGATTTGTGAATTAACTTGATTGTGGTAGTCATTTCACAATGGAAATGCATACGTGTATCAAGCCATTATGCAGTACATTTTAAATATACACAGTTTTGTCAATTATATTTAAAAAGCTGGAAAAAGATTAAACGATTAAAAAAAAACTTACTGATTTCTAGGTTAAAGGCAAATCTAACAATTGTATGTCAAGATGTGACACTAAGTAGCCAATGAATTAAAAAGTTGTACTATATTTAAAACAAAAATACAGGCTGGGCGCAGTGGCTCAAGCCTGTAATCCCAGCACTTTGGGAGGCCGAGACGGGCGGATCATGAGGTCAGGAGATCGAGACCATCCTGGCTAACCTGGTGAAACCCCGTGTCTACTAAAAAATACAAAAAACTAGCCGAGTGTGGTGGCGGGCGCCTGTAGTCCCAGCTACTCGGGAGGCTGAGGCAGGAGAATGGTGTAAACCCAGGAGGCAGAGCTTGCAGTGAGCTGAGATCCGGCCACTGCACTCCAGCCTGGGCGACAGAGCGAGACTCCGTCTCAAAAAAGAAAAAAAATACCACACACACAAAAATACAAACATAAAGAATCTCAGAGTTCAAAAATTAAAGACATTAATTATTATAGTATAAAAAAGGAATCCATGAGCTTATCACTAGCATCCTTTTGTTGTGGAGAATCACTGTATAGTAATTATTAGAGCTACCCTAAAATGATAATTCCATATTCTGCTAGGTTATATAAATAAGTCCTATGTTTTTCAAATCTTTTCCCCAGAAATGTTTTATTATGACTCTTCAATATTAAAAGGCATGGATTTCCAGAAAATTACACTTGATATTTTTCTTACACAAATTAACTTAAAAATACACACAGCAAAATTAGTTGGGTACAGTGGTGGGCACCTGTAATCCCAACTACTCAAGAGGCGGAGGAAGGAGAATCGCTTGAACCTGGGAGGTGGAGGTTGCAGTGAGCCGAGATAGCACCACTGCACTCCAGCCAGGATGACAGAATGAGTGAGACTCTGTCTAAAAAAGAAATCAAAAACAAAAACAAAACAAAACAAAAAACACACAATGATCAAAGGTTATTCCAAAATCGAGGTGATGGTTAAATTTCCAAGGCTTTTTTGTTTACATCTGCACCTTCAGTGGATGGTCACCCTTGAATGCAGAGAACTGCCTGCCTGCAGTTTATATTCACACTCACTGGCCACTGCAGAGTTTGTCCATAGCCAATGCCTAGTTGCTGCAGGGTTCTACAGCCCAGGCTTCTCTTCAGCTCAGGCAGCTCAAGAGAAGACTCATGTGCAATTCACACTCTAGGGGTTCCCCTGGAATCAGCCTGAACCTCATCTCCATCTGAGCTTGCTCCCCTCCCTGTCTTGATTCCCTAGTAACATTAGAAGTTTCCTCAGAGAGCACACATGCACAAGAATTCCAATCTCAGGCTGGGCATGGTGGCTCACGCTTGTAATCCCAGTACTTTGGGAGGTCGAGGCGGGCAGATCACGAGGTCCAGAGATCAAGACCATCCTGGCTAAACAGGTGAAACCCCGTCTCTACCAAAAAAAATACAAAAAAATTAGCCGGGCGTGGTGGCGGCCGCCTGTAGTCCTAGCTATTCGGGAGGCCGAGGCAGGAGAATGGCATGAACCCAAGAGGAGGAACTTGCAGTGAGCCCAGATCGTGCCACTGCACTCCTACCTGGGTGACAGAGCAAGTCTCCGTAAAAAAAAAAAAAAAAAAAATTCCAATCTCAGCTTCCAGAGAATCAAAGCTAAAAACAAACTCATGATGATCTGCTTTTCAAATCCATCAACCTTTTTTCACTCTTTATCCTTCTTCGACTTTATGTAATTTCCAAATGTGTTGATTACCACTCCTTTTTCTTAAACTCTGTTCTTACAAAATCTCTAAAATAAGATTTTCACATCGTTTTCCATACATCCCTTTCATTCTTTCTCACTGCACTTTGCTGGAGCATCTGTTCCATTCTCTTATCCTTTACCTCCTGTCCTCATAAAATCTGATCTACCATGAGACTTCACATCAGATAAATGCAAAACTCTCAAATGTATATTATTTTCCCATACCTAAGATAGTATTTTTAACGGACCCAATCATCATCCTGTGTTCTTCATCTGTTAAAGGCATCACTATCCCTGAAGCCACCGAACCTTGAAGACTTGGTGTTCCCATTCCTCTTTAATCCTTCATATGCTCCCTTACTTCTTATACCAGTTACTGATCAAGTCACGGCAACAGGAGCTACATTTTACTATGGCAGGTGTTTCCCCTTTTCTTTAACGTTGCATCTGGAAAGCTTATGCTTCCCTAGAAACATTCAAGACACCTCCAAAGGTATCTCCCTTCCTCCAATCTGCTAGGCCAGCCACCTACTCTTCATACCGCTACTACAGTTGTTTTCCAAAAGATGTCTCCTGGCTCTATGATCCCCTATTTAAGAGCTTTGCAGGTGTACGCATTTTCTACAAGTAATTTATCAGTTGTTTTAAAACAGTATCTGAAGACTATTACAAGGTGAGGGAAATCTTATTTTTCATCTATTTTTGCCAAGCTTCCCAAGACCCCAGACAATACTAGTTTATTTGCCATTCCATACATACATCACACCTTTGTACATTTCAGCGTCTGTGTTCATGTTTCTCCCTCTTCCTGTAGTGTCCCTGACCCTTCATATACCGACCAATTTGGCTCCTTTTGTGGCTAAATTCCAGTGACTCGCTTTCAATGTGATATTTCATTCAACATATTCTCCCTCCCTCATGAATCTGTAATACATGCTTATATCTCCATTAGGAAATTTTAATATTTTGACTTATTTGTAATTTTGTGTGTATATTTGTCTATCTTAGAGTGGTAATTATAAATACTTAGAAACATGAGGATCATTAATCAAGTTTTATGTTTCTTCTGGTGTGCAGCACAGACAAAATAGTTGCTCAGCAAAAGTTTGGAATACAATCCTAAAATTGTGACTTGTTACACAGTCAATTAACAATCATGGCTAAGGCAGATTATTCAAATAACCCTTAAAATAGAAAAAAAAAGATAATTAGATGCTAAAAGTAAAACAGTTATTGAAATATTGCCAATTAAAATCACACGGCTCATAACAGAAAAAGACAGTTCATATTGTTAAACTATTTTCATTTTAGGGTATTAAGAGGATTCCATTTATCTGAATAATAAAATAAATTAAAATGCATCCTGAAAGATAATTCAATTTTGAAGAACATATGTCATTTTCAATATTAGCCCCAGATCAGATGTTTTGGAAATCTTAAGCAACATACATAAAACTAAAATGTAGGCTGTTACTGAGAATATAAATTATCATTCTTAAGCATCAAATTTGCCCTGTGAGTTTCCTTAAAAATATGTGTTCAATACTGCAGAAGCATAATTCAAATTACAGAATTTTTAAGCATTTCAGGACAACCTATTTTTAATGATAAGCTTTTGAAATAAAATGTTTCATTCTTTCACTCTTTACCTCTCCTTTTTTTCTTTTATGCCATCAATCAGATAAATGTCAAATGAATTGCCTTGTTTCTAAATATATGTCCTCATTCCTTTGCTCTAAACCCCAATATTTATGAACTAGAAAAGAAACCCTTATTGAATAGTAGAACGTGGTTTGATTCTGTAAGACTCAAGAGTTGCATGGCATGGACAAAAAGTCAAAGAAAGTGTCAAAATTCCTGTACTACAATAAGGCCGTGTCTATGCAGACATGGGGAAAAGGTAGAATTGAAATTCAAACTTACTTCAAAATAGTTTATCTTCCCTGGCACAAACTGAAACTTTTATGATGCTGTGGAGAGTATGAATCACTACTAAGTCCAGTTGACTAAAATATCTCAAAAACACAGTACATCTTGACACATTAAATAGAACCTCAAACTGCCCATATGTTCCAAGACTCACTGAAATAGTTTGTCAGTTGTACTTGTGTTTGTTCTACTTGAGATAGCCCACTCGTTTTCTTTCCTTCCTTCCTCCCATCCTTTCTTCTGTTCTTATTTCCTTCATTTTTCCTCTCTTCCTTTTTTTTTTCAGTTGGCTTTCTAAGCTACTGTAAATTACCAATATAAATCCAATGCCTTCTTATTTATTTGCAAAGACCAAATACCATTAGTGTTATTCATTGGCCACCTTGTAAAAGCTGACTACTTCTACAATGATTGAATTTCTATCTATAATCATTAAGTGGGGCAACAGAACTAAGAAGACATAAACAGCATTTAGCACAGTATATTACTTTGAAAAACAGATGAATTTTTTATGTAAAATGCTGCTGAAGCACTCACTTAAATGTAACCATTCAATTTTCTACCTCGAGCCCAAAAGCCCTCTTTCCTGGCCTCAGATATTTTTCTTTATCTAGCATGCCTGATTTGCAGGTCTCTTTCTCACTCCTTATTCTGCAAGACATGCTCAGATTCTCTTTCCATTCAATTTATGACATGATTCATTGAATGCTACAGCCTACCTGAGGATTTTTAAAAAATATTTTCTAGCCCTGCAGTAGAAATCCATTTTTCCGATAAGAAATGTAGTGATGACCCTGTCAGCTAAGTATCCTAATTCATCTGTCTGTGTGAAAAAGCTCTTCCCTCCAGGCCCCTTCAGAATTCATATATAAATTGCTCTCTATATATTAGCATCTGCAGTGAAACTAGCTTTCATGCTCTTTGAAAAATAAAAAAAAATATATATTTTACAATTCCAGAAATAGTAGATAACAATCAATTCGAAGTATTATTATCTCATTTTTTCTGGTTCTCAGGGATATATCCACAGTTATGAGATGAAAGAATTTCTAAATGACAGTGTACTAACAAAGCATTAAAAATGAGACACATTATTCTAGACCGGCATTGTACTGTTACCAGTAGCATTTTTCTAACCAATATAATAATCTTAATTCAGGAATATGTCCCAAGTGTTTAAAATGGATACTTGAATGTTCGTAAATATATAAAGGATCTCAACATGTTTTTAAAAAAACATAAAAAGAAGAACTTATGTCATTGTGTACTAGCATTAGAAATTTTAAAAATCAAGTAAAGTGCCTCCAGTAGCGTATCTGGTATGGCGCAAATAGAAAATGCATTGTAAATATGAAATTACATGGTCAAATGTGATTAACTTGCAGGGGAGGGGAACAAATAGGGCCAGTTTCCCTTGTAGTCTCATATTTGGTTTGTGTAATCAATCAGCCTGTTTTATTCTCAGAAGGTTTTAAGAAAGGGCGTTCTGACTGACTGCAAGCTTCATTATATCCTCAAACCATTAATACAGTTTTCCCAGGATTTATAACCAGAGATGGACATTGACAGCTGCACCTTCCCTAACCTGATTTAGCTAGCCTACTACATCATCCACATATACTTTCATTAATTCAACTGTTATTGTCTCCTATGTACCAGGCATTGAGCTAGGTGTCAGATAATACAGATGGTTGCTAAAGAGAAAGATGAGTAAGTCAAAGTCCCGGATCTCAAAACTTCTAAAATCTAGTAGGAAAGACAAAAATGTTTAAGTATGGTGATAATAAAAAATATAATATCTCATTTAAAAAGTAGAATTTTTTTTTTAATGTTGAAGCACCTCAGTAAAGAGTTGCCATTAAGCTGGACCCTGTCAGTTAAATAGAACTTTCACAGCCAGGGATGGGGGAAAGGAAGTCTAATTCATTCATAGAGTTTGGATTATTACAAAAAGGAGTGTACATGTACATCTTAGGAATCATGACTAATTCATCATTGCTAGTGCGTAAGGAAAGAAGAATCTAGAAGAGTAATTATAAAAAGCAACTTCCAGACCATGATAGAGGCCTTAGTTGCCATGATGTCTAACAGCATTGTCATGGAATTGTGTATGAACTTTGTATTAGTAAATTCTGAGACCTTGTTTATGATACTGAATGATACAGTTTGAAAAAAAATTATTGGTCATCCTTCTTCTGATGACTTATAATTCATATTAATTGAAATGATTACATCTTCCCACATTTCTAAAGCTCTTATTTCAGCCCCAGGCCAACACAGTAGGATAATAGGTATGCAAGGGTTCCTAAACAGAAAAACTGGATTGTCCTCCCAAAGCATTGCAAGATGGATGGTTTGAACCAACTTATTTTTTCTATAGTCAGGAAACTCTGAACAATTTGCTTGATAATTTAATATTACATGTAAAATATTACATTTTAAAAATATATAACATTAATTACCTGTTAATTACATGTGATTAACTTTCTATGTTATATACATAAAAAGAGAGTAATAGCCCTAAGTTTCTACCCCCTACTCCAAAGCAGTTGGAAAGTAATATGGTTCAGTGCTGATATGGATGCAGAGAAATGGGTTTTCATGGATTGCCAATGAGGGTGTAAATCACTAGAACCCTTTGGAAAATGTCTATTATCATACTGAAATTCCAAGAAATATGAATATAAATTTTATAATCTGAGCAATCCTTATATGAAATCCCAATATGTTTATAAAGATAGATGCTGTTATTTACTACACATTGTAATGTGGGACTAAATTAATAAATAAGTGTTCATTAAGATGGAAATGACAGAATCAATTTGGCAAAAGCATATTATTGAATATTATGAAATTACCAAAAAAGTGAGTTAGATATTTACACATTAGCTCACTGGAATGACTACTACATGTTGATGAGGAAGAAAATAGAGTTTAATGTGTCTAGTATATAGAGTAATCATATTTTTATAAATACTATCTTTAACAAAAACCTTATTATGAGTATCTATGTATGTGGGAGCATGGGAAACATGGTTCAGGGCTCTATTTCATGATGTTATTATAAGTGCTCTTGAGATATATTTTTAAAAACTAGGAAAATGAAACATACACTAGTATTTTATTCCTTGCTTAAACTCTACCCTATAATAGAAGTAGAAAGAACAATTGCCTCACATTCCTTTATGCAAGATGTTTACCATTCTCCCTGAGCTTCCTGACCCACTGCTGTCCCTTGCATAGCGACGACAGTGCTTCCTAACTCAGAGAAAATATAAAAGCCCCAGCATAGGGAATTCATCACCTTCCTACCCACCAATGTACAAAGTTGTCCATATTCATCTCCAATCTTTTCATCTACTCCAGGCTGTCTTCTCCCCACTCAAAGCTATTGGCTACTTCTGTGAACCCTGGGTTCTTCTCCCATCCCCTTTCTCCATGATTTTAACATTTACATCTCTACCCAACTCTTCCCTTCACTCTGTAAACATGCATAATCTGTGTCTTCTTAAAAACGAGACCAAGAAACAAAACAGAACAAAACACATTACTTCCTTTACCCTTGTGTTCACCTGTAGGGTGTTATGAAAATTATTGAATAATCAGCATGGCACCATGTGTGTAAAAGCCTGAGTAAGGGCCTGAAGCACCTATTGAGCTAAGAATGTGCTTTTAGTTACTGGATCCTGGGGATGTCACTGAGTTCTGTGGAGCATAGAGAGCAGCTGGGATGACAGGGGGCATTGAGAAAACTTGGGACAGTGGCTATCACGTTTTCTATTGCCATTAATACCCAAAGTTTCAGTTTCATCCACAGTTTATCACTGAAATGTTTTTCCTTTGAAGTATACACTGATCTTCTAATTGCAGAAATGACCATCAACTCTTAAATATGCCTGATGATTGGGCTCTCTGCTCCATTGTCACTTTACTGTTGAATGCATTCTATCCATTTGGAATGTTGTTCTCTCCATTTTCATCTACGACATCTGCTGCTCTGCTTCAGGGATTCAAAGGCCTCATCTTCAGCTTTCTGGATTTCTGATTCTAAAAACACTCCCTGGATGACCCGCACCCATGTCATTTTTTCCCAGTCACCATGACATCCACATTCATGGCTTTATCCCTTATTTCTCTCTTCAGACTCAGATTTTCAATCCTGGGATTCCTCCTCAGCCACATTAGAGCCAGTTTCTACTTTGCAATGAAGGCAATCGGAGCTCAGAATATGAGTATGACATAATAATTTTCTAACTTCAAAAAAGTTATTACTATGAAATACTATGTAACAGATTTAGACATGTTAAAAAGTTAAATGACAGCAGAAGTTACACAAAATTTACCAAAACACAACTCCATGTGGTATTTCAGAGCTAAGGTACTGGAAATGCAACAGACTAGAGCCTCTTTGTGATTATTGACATGATATTTTGTTTTTTTCCTTCCTTTTTTGTTAATTTAATGTTTCCTCTGCGGCCTACAAGACTAATGAAGCTTCTTAAGTTCCTGCAGCAGTCCCAGACTGTGACTTATGCACAAGAAGCTGGGTCATTAAGCTAAAGGTCTCTGGATGAGCATCATCTCCAACAAGCATAAAGGTGATCTTGACCCACATTGTCATTCAGGGAATAACTTTCCTAATTCCCAATAATAGACCCATAATTGAGTTTCACAGATGAAAGGCAATCAGATCAAAAAGTTTTTGGTCCTTTGAAAACAGAGATCTCTAAATATTTTTAATAAAAGAAAAGTAAAAATAGGGGTTTCTAATAGTAATTTAGATATTAATTTGATTTCTCAGAAAGTTACTGGCAAACACAATTTAGAAAATTTTAATTTGCCTGGGGAGTAAGAGAGATATATGTATATTTATCTTATATATTTAAATATAAATTTGACTCAATAAATATAAATATAAACATAGAAATGTTAAATTTTCATATATCTTAGCTTTAATTTCTGATATAAGTATTTTCAAAAACCTCTGATTATTCAAAACCTCCAAATTATTCAATTTGGCAAAAACAATTTAGCAAATAATGTGGCCAAATTTTTATAGGAAACCAAACAATTTAACTGCCATAGAGAATGGGAACAGATTTCTTATTTGCGCATAATAATACTTTTAAAGTTTTTAAAAATATTTTTAAAAACATTTAAATATATTTAAAGTAGTAAATAAAATATTTTGAGTCTGACTAATTTGTCGCAGTCACCAAAAATTAAGGATTCTGAAGGATGTGAGTGTAAATATGATGGCAAATATGAACAGAAAAGGTATTTTCTTAAACAGAAAATGAACCTCAAAATATATGTCAGATGATATTTAAAAGTGCATTAAAATTTACTTTAAGATTCAATTCACGTTTATATTATGAAATAAATTCATGATTAATGAGCGCCCATGATTTTATGAATATACTTATATCAAAAAGAGCTCATCTGTAAACTCAGTATATATTCATAATTGAAATATTAATAGTAATATGAAGTGCTATGTTTTGAGAAGAACAGATATTTTTTACATATATGACCAGAGGTAAAACAACTCTGCCACCAAATCTAAACGTATGCTCCTGTCCCTGAAATACAGCAAGAAAATTGCTGTACTGCAGATGAAGGAAGTGTTCATAAATTTAAATAAAACAACTGCAAATGAAAACTGAAAAGTTTAAATGAAAAGGAATGGAGGTCAAAAGTATTAAAAATTAGTCATTTTCTGAAAAATGATTATTTTAATACTGATATTTATGATATCAATCTCCTATATAATATCACTATTCAAGTTTTCAATTACAACATTTAGAGTATTTATTGTCAAAAATTTTCTGATTACATAGTAACATACAACATTTAAATTTCTTCTTAGTGCTCAGTATTTTCTTCTGTGATAATTCCCCCACATCATCACATTAAATGCATTTATTTTTATTTTTATCTTTAAATGAACTACAAAGCAGTGTAACCATGGCGGGTCAAGATTTTACTAAATGGTGTGCTTAACGAACCATAAAGTTCTAGATCTAACAGATTTATAATGACTCAGTTTTCCTCTGTCATAATGGATTTAGCTAATTTTCTTTTTTATTATTATTATGCTTTAATCTCTAGGGTACCTCTGCATAACGTTCATTCTTGTTCCATAGGTATACATGTGCCATGGTGGTTTGCTGTACCCATCAACCCTTCATCTACATTAGGTATTTCTCCTAATGCTATCCCTCCCCTAGCCCCCCAACCCCTGATAGGGCCTGATGTATGATGTTCCCCTCCCTGTGTCCATGTGTTCTCATTGTTCAACTCCCACTTATGAGTGAGAATATGCGGTGTTTGGTTTTCTGTCCTTGCGATAGTTTGCTGAGAATGATGGTTTCCAGCTTCATCCATGTCCCTGCAAAGGACAGGAACTCATCCTTTTTATGGCTGCATAGTATTCCATGGTGTATATGTGCCACATTTTCTTTATCCAGTGTATCATTGATGGGCATTTGGATTGGTTCTAAGTTTTTGCTATTGTGAATAGTGCTGCAATAAACATGTGTGTGCATGTGTCTTTACAGTAGAATTATTTATAATCCTTTGGGTATATACCCAGTAATGGGATTGCTGGGTCAAATGGTATTTCTGGTTCTAGATCCTTGAGGAATCACCACACTGTCTTCTACAATGGTTGAACTAATTTACACTCCCACCAACAGTGTAAAAGTGTTCCTATTTCTCCACATCCTCTCAGCACCTGTTGTTTCCTGACTTTTTAACGGTCACCACTCTAACTGGCATGAGATGGTATCTCATTGTGGTTTTGATATGCATTTCTCTAATAACCAGTGGTGATGAGCTTTCATATGTTTGTTGGCAGCATACATGTCTTCTTTTGAGAAGTGTTTGTTCATATCCTTCGCCCACTTTTTGTTGGGGTTGTTTTCTTGTATATTTGTTTAAGTTTTTTGTAGATTCTGGATATTAGCCCTCTGTCAGATGGATAGATTGCAAAACTTTTCTACCATTCTATAGGTTGCCTGTTCACTCTGATGAAAGTTTCTTTTGCTGTGCAGAAGCTCTTTAGTTTAATTAGATCCCATTTGTCAATTTTGGCTTTTGTTGCCATTGCTTTTGGTGTTTTAGTCATGAAGTCCTTGCCCATGCCTATTTCCTGAATAGTATTGCCTAGGTTTTCTTCTAAGGTTTTTATGGTTTTAGGTCCTTGATTTAAGTCTTTAATCCATCTTGAGTTAATTTTTGTATAAGGTGTAAGGAAGGAGTCCAGTTTCAGTTTTCTGCATATGGGTAGCCAGTTTTCCTAACACCATTTATTAAATAGGGAATCCTTTTTCCATTGCTTGTTTCTGTCAGTTTTGTCAAAGGTCAGATGGTTGTAGATGTGTGTTGTTATTTCTGAGGCCTCTGTTCTGTTCCATTGTTCTATATATCTGTTTTGGTACCAGTACCAAGCTGTTTTGGTTACTGTAGCCTTGTAGTATAGCTGGAAGTCAGGTAGTGTGATGCCTCCAGCTTTATTGCTTTTGATTAGGATTGCCTTGGCTATGCAGGCTCTTTTTTTGTTCCATATGAAATTTAAAGTAGTTTTTTCCAATTCTGTGAAGAAAGTCAATGGTAGCCTGATGGGGATAGCATTGAATCTGTAAATTACTTTGGGCAGCATGGCCCTTTTCACGATAATAATTATCCATGAGCATGGAATGTATTTCCATTTATTTGTGTCCTCTCTTACTGCCTTGAGCAGTGGTTTGTGTTCTCCTGGAAGAGTTTCTTCACATCCCTTGTAAGTTGTATCCGTAGGTATTTTATTCTCTTTGCAGCAATTGTGAATGGGAGCTTGCTCATGATTTGGTTCTCTGTGTGTTTGTTATTGGTGTATAAGAAAGCTTGTGAATTTTGCACATTGATTTTGTATCCTGAGACTTTGCTGAACTTGCCTATCAGCTTTAGGAGATTTTGGGCTGAGATGATGGCGTTTTCTAAATATACACTCCTGTCATCTGCAAACAGAGACAATCTGACTTCCTCTTTTCCTATTTGAATACACTTTATTTCTTTCTCTTGCTTGATTGCCCTGGCCAGAACTTCCAATACAATGTTGAACAGGAGTGGTGAGAGAGGGCATCCTTGTCTTGCACTGGTTTTCAAAGGGAATGCTTCCAGTTTTTGCCCATTCAGTATGATATTGGCTGTGGGTTTGTCATAAATATCTCTTATTATTTTGAAATACGTCCCATCAATACCTAGATTATTGAGAGTTTTTAGCATGAAGGAGTGTTGAATTTTGTCAAAGACCTTTTCTGCATCTATTGAAATAATCATGTGGTTATTTTCATTGGTTCTATTTATGTGATGGATTACATTTATTGATTTGCAAATGGTGAACCATCCCAGGGATGAAGCCAACTTGATCATGGTGGATAAGCTTTTTGATGTGCTGCTGGATTCGGTTTGCCAGTATTTTATTGAGGATTTTTGCATCGATGTTCATCAGGGATATTGGCCCTGAAATTTTCTTTTTTTGCTGCTATTGTGTCTCTGCCAGGTTTTGTTATCAGGCTGATGTTGGCCTCATAAAATGAGTTAGGGAGGATTCCCTCTTTTTCTATTATTTGGAATAGTTTCAGAAATAATGATACCAGCTCCTCTTTGTACCTCTGGTAGAATTCGGCTGTCAATCTATCTAGTCCTGGACTTTTTTTTGTTTGGTAGGGTATTAATTGCTGTCTTAATTTCAGAACTTGTTATTGGTCTATTCAGGGATTTGACTTCTTCCTGGTTTAGTCTTGGGAGGGCATATGTGTCCAGGAATTTATCCATTTCTTCTAGATTTTCTAGTTTATTTGCGTAGAGGTGTTTATAGTATTCTCTGATGTTAGTTTGTATTTCTGTGGGATCAGTGGTGATATCCCCTTTATCATTTTTTTGTTGTGTCTATTTGATTCTTCTCTCTTTTCTTCTTTATTAGTCTGGCTAGTGGTCTATCTATTTTGCTGATCTTTTCAAAAAACAAGCTCCTGGATTCATTGATTTTTTGAAGGGTTTTTCATGTCTCTATCTCCTTCAGTTCTGCTCTGATCTTAGTTACTTCTTGTCTTCTGCTAACTTTTGAATTTGTTTGCTCTTGCTTCTCTAGTTCTTTTTAATTGTGATGTTAGAGTGTCAATTTTAGATCTTTCCTGCTTTCTCTTGTGGACATTTAGTGCTATAAATTTCCCTCCAAACACTGCTCTAAATGTGTCCTAGAGATTCTGGTATGTTGTGTCTTTGTTCTCATTGGTTTCAAAGAATGTCTTTATTTATGCCTAAATTTCATTATTTACCCAGGGGTCGTTCAGGAAAGGAACAACTGGTACTAGCCACTGCAAAAACATACCAAATTGTAAAGACCATTGACACTATGATAGAAACTGCATCAACTAATGGGCAAAATAACCAGCTAGCATCATAATGACAGGATCAAATTCACACATAACAATATTAATCTTAAATGTAAATGGGCTAAATGCCCCAATTAAAAGACACAGACTGGCAAATTGGATAAAGAGTCAAGACTGATCAATGTACTGTATTCCGGAGGCCCATCTCATGTGCAAAGACACACATAGGCTCAAAATAAAGGGATGGAGGAATATTTACCAAGTAAATGGAAAGCAAAAAAAGCAGAGTTTGCAATCCTAGCCTCTGATAAAACAGACTTTAAACCAACAAAGATCAAAAGAGACAACGAAGGGCATTACAGTGAAGTTGCATTGGTAAAGGGATCAATGCAACAAGAAGAGCTAACTATCCTAAATATATATGCACCCAATACAGGAGCACCCAGATTCAAAAAGCAAGTTCTTAGAGACCTCCAAAGAGACTTAAACTCCCACAGAATAATATTGGGAGACTTTAACACCCCACTGTCAATATTAGACAGATCAATGAGACAGAAGGTTAACAAGGATATTCAGGACTTGAACTCAGCTCTGGACCAAGCAGACCGAATAGACATCTATAGAACTCTCCACTCCAAATCAACAGAATATACATTCTTCTCAGCTCCTCATCCCCCTTATTCTAAAATTGACCACATCGTTGGAAGTAAAACACTCCTCAGCAAATGCAAAAGAATGGAAATCATAACAAACATTCTCTCAGACCACAGTGCAATCAAATTAGAATTTAGGATTAAGAAACTCACTCAAAACTGCACAACTACATGGAAACTGAACAACCTGCTAATTTTCTTTAATTAACACATTTTTAGTTTTCTAAGAAGGTAAGCTGACTTTTTTTTCAAAATTTTAGGATTAATAATATATTACTCATCGTTCTCCAGAACCAACACTATATAATTGGCAATGGAAAAAGTTAGGTGTGCATTTTTACCTATGTATTTCAATATCATTTCAAATTTATAGAAAATTTACAAAAATTGTACAGACTCTAGACACTAATATAACTTTTCCCAAGTATGATGGTTAATACTGAGTATCAACTTGATTGGATTGAGGGATACAAAGTATTAATCCTTGGTGTTTCTGTGTCGGTGTTGCCAAAAGAGATTAACGTTTGAGTCAGTGGGCTGGGGAAGGCAGATCCACCCTTAATCTGGTGGGCACAATGTAATCAGCTTCAAGGTAATATAAAGCAGACAGAAAAATGTAAAAATGAGAGATGGTCATAGCCTCCCAGACTGCATCTTTCTCCCAGGCTGGATGCTTCCTGCCTTTGAACATCAGACTCCAAGTTTTGGGGACTCACTCAGACTGGCTCTCCTTGCTCCTCAGCTTGCAGACAGCCTATTGTGGGACTTTGTGATCGTGTAAGTTAATACTTAATAAACTCTCTCTCTATATATATATACACACACACACACACATACACATACATACATATATCTCCTATTAGTTCTGTCCCTCTAAGAGAACCCTGACTACTACACGAAGATAAACTAATTATTTACATTTTGCTCTATTTACTTTGCTCTATTGACTCATTCTCACTCTCCCACATACACCCTAGTGTATATATTGTTTCCTAAGAACAAAGAAATTTTCACATTCAATCACAAAATAATTGTCAAAATCAATAAATTTAATATTAACATAAATCATTCTCATTATGTCCTCAAAAGTTTTTCCCAGTACAGGATCCAATCTTGAATCCGGTCCATGTTCCTGCATTTAGTTGTCATACTGTCATATTGCTTTAGTCTCTAATATGAAGTAAGTCTTTTTTCTGCTTTTATTTGTCATTCTTCCCCTTACAATTTTCAAAAAGGAAGGCCCATTTCTTTTTGGACTCTCCTTCATATTGAGTTTCCCATTGTTTTCTCGTAATTAGAGGAGTTTATGTCCTTTTAGCAAGAATGCCATAGAGGTCATGTGTGGCCTTCTTAGTGCATCATGTCAGGAAGAACATGGTGTCATTTTAACTCAATATTGATGATAATAACTTAAATAATTTGATTAAATTGCTGAACACAACATTTATCCACTGTACAATTCATATTTTCTCTTTTAGTAATTAATAAATAATTCATAACACTTTGACACTATGTCATTATGATGCCCCTTATCAAAATATTACCCATTAGTGGTAGCACATATTGATCATTCTTGACTGAAGCAATTATTATTATTATACCTACAATTTAGTGACTTTCTAACCTCTTCTATTTTTGTACATTTTTTGTCTATTGCAAGGAAGAACTTCCCTTCTATCTCATTTATTCATTTCCTTATATCAGTTTGGGTTCATAGATTCCTACTTTATTAAACATATCATGATCTTTTACTCTACTTACTCATTTCTGACACTCAAACTGTGCCAGGTGTGTACATTTGGAACCTCTTCAGTTTGGCCCCTGGGTGCTTTCCACCCGTATCTAACATTCTTTGAGAAAGCATTTACTTTCTGGAAAAAAATATTCTAGGCAGATGTTGTAGTTTCCCTACCCACGTCCTGAAATCACCCATTTATCCAAGGAGTCCTCATTATTTTTACTGAAGAATGATATTTGAAAACCAGGATCCGCGAGATAGTTATGATCATTGCAATCAATGTGACATTGCTGCTAGGTACTCTTAACAAGTAGAACAAGGAAGTATTTGTGAGTGTGTATCTGTATGTCTCTATCTATCTTCCTTCCTACCTACCTACCTAGCTACATACATACCTATCTATACTGGAAGAACATTAATACTTACAGTTCCAATTCCAGTCCAATAAAACAAAGTTAAAATTTGTCTTTCCCTTTTCCATATTAGTATGCATTCTCTAACAGTTAGAAATAGCCCCTCCTATCATCCTCAATATATTCATTCATTTGATCAAACCTAAAGTGCCAGAAAATAGTTCCAGGATTGCTATCCCACTCCATTACAAAAACAAATCTATTAACCGTTCATTATTTGTTTATATGTCATTATTTGTATATTATATGTCACTAACACTCATCCCCTCATACACAGTTATTTTTTGTGTATGAGGGGTGAGTATCAGTAGTGACATACAGTGAAATGCACAATTCTTAAATGTACCATTCAATGAGTTATTGAAAATGCACACTCCTATAATCTATAAAGATAAGAAACATTAAGGTAATCTGAGAAAGTTATCTTTCCACTCTACACAAAGCACCAGTGCTCTGATTTGTGCACCATTAGATTTCAATATTAAGTACTTCATGTAAATGGAATAATATGTTGGCTTATTTCACTCAGCATAATGCTTTTGCTATTCAGCCATGTTGTTGCATCTATCACTAGTTTGTTCCTTTCTATTATATTCAGAATTCCTTGTGTAAATATACCAGTTTGGTTATCTTTTCTGCTGTTGATGGATATTTCCATTTTACCATGTTGGGCTATTTTGAATAATGATGCTGTCAGTACATATAAACAAGCCTTCATTGGATATATTTTAATTTATCTTGGGTAAATGTCTAGTGATACATTGCCAAGTTAAGGAGTAAGGGGTGTGTATAACTGTTAGAAAGTGTCAAAAACACATTCCAAAGTGATTATGTCATTCTAAACTTCAATCAGTAGAGGAGTTAATCTATATGCTCAGCAAGAATCAGTTTAAGTCTTTAATTTCAGCCGATTTAATTTGTGTAGTATGATAGCTCATTGTGGTCTTGATTTACATTTCTATGATAACTAATAACTGAGTTAGGACCTTGATTTACATTTCCATGATGACTAATAACTGAGCAATCTCTATGTGCTAATTGTCATTTCATATATCTTCCTTTATAATCTAAGTGTCTGTTCATGTCCTTTGTTCTTCTATTCGTTTGTCTTTTAATAATCAAATTGTAGGAGTTCTTTATATATTCTAGACCAGCCTTTGCCCAATATAGACTTTATGCATATTTATTATAATTTGTGCCTGTGTGCATATTATAAGTGTCTTTTCATGGGAATACTTATCATTTGGATGTAGTTTACATGGTATTTTTAATGCTTTGGTTACTCTTTACTGTGCTGTAAGCCAAGAAGATATATTTTTGTATTCTTTTAAAAGCTTTAGGTTTTATACATTTTTAAAGTAATTTCTATTGATACATAATTGTTGTACATATTTATGGGATACACCTGATATGTTTATGTAAACACAATGTGTAATGATTACATCAGAGTAATTGGGATATCTACCACCACAAGCATTTATCATTTATATGTATTAGAAACATTCCAATTCCACATTTTAGTTATTTTGAAATACAGAATTATTTTTACTTATAGTCACCCTATTATGCTACCAAACACTAAATCTTACTTTGTCTATCTAACTACATTTTTCTACCCATTCAATAACTCCTCTTTATTTCCCCCTCCCCACTCTCCTTTCCTACCTCTGGTAACCATCTGTCCACTCTTAGATTTTTGTATTTATGTTTAAGTCTATGATCCATCATGAACTGATTTGTGTGTATGGTGTGACACGTACATACATACACAAACAAACACGAATTCAGTTGAACAGTTTTAAAATCATTTAGTAACAATGCTTTCCTTTACCAATTGAATTGCTTTGGCAATTTTGCTAAAAGTTAATTGAACTTACTCTTTTGCTTTAGCGATCTATTTTTCTATTCTCGTGTCAGTTCCATACACTACTGAATACTCTTGACTTTAATTTAAACTTTGATATTAAATAGTGTAAATGCTCCAATTATAGACATCATTTTCAAGATTGTTTTGCTTATTCTGTCTTCTATATGTCCCTATAGATTTTTAAATATTTTGTAATTTAATATAAAACAGCCTCTTGGCACTTTGGTATTTCACTGAAAACATACATTGATTTAGGGGAGAACAGACCTCTTAATAATACATATGTTCCCCAACTTACGATTTCTCAACTTATGATTTTATGATGGTATAAAAAGCAATATGCATTCAATAGAAACTGTATTTCAAATTTCCATTTGGTACTCTTGATAGATGATAGATAGATATTTAGATAGATAGAGACAGATGCTGATATTCCACATCTGTTCTTCCAATGCAAACATATTAACCTTTCAGTGCTTGAACATATTTAATATGACTGCTTTAAAGTCTTTACCTGCTAAATGCAACATGTAGACATCTCAAGTTTATTATTTATTTAATATTAACTGCCTTTTAATTTTACTTTTGGTCCTGTTTCTCATATTTCCTTGCATGTATATTTTTTATTATTTTCAACTGAAGTTTGCAGACATGTATTAAACTCTGGACTCTGCTATCTTCCTCTGAAGAATGTTATTTTTAGTTAACTCATCCAGACTAACCACAATCTGTCTCACTTGTGGTGGACAGCAGCTAGACTTACTACTGGGTTCTTTTAGCCTGCCAGTTGTTATGTTTTTTAAGAATGTTTGGAGCTTCCCTCATGTAAGTACTCTTGGAGAGTGAGCCAAAGATTTGACAACAGTTTAGATATGCCGAGTTGAGACTTCTTCCCTTTGTTGTTCCCTCCTTTATTAAATTCCTCTTTCATTTTCATGACTGTCTTGTAGACTTAAACCTCATCATCTGACTCCTCAAGCCAGTAAGTCTATGGCTTTTGGCTTCAGTTCCAGCCAACTGGTGTCACGTGAGTCAGGAGTGCCCTCTGACAAAAGGCCACATGAACATGAATCTCACCCAGTATAGTTCTTTTCTTCAGGGATCAAATCCCTTCCAGTTTTTACTTTATTTTGGTCATTTTCCTGTGCTTTCAAATAGCTGTTTTTATACTTTCCCCAGAGTTTGTAATTTTCAGCTCCAATTCTGCTGCTATTGCTGGAGTTGGAATGAAGTGGTTCACTTTTTATTTCAACCATCATAAGGCATTATGATTCAAATATTTTCCATCTATAAAAACAGACAGCTCATTTTCTTACTCTGCCAAGAATAGGGCAATGCTATACACTACACATAAACACATGCTTAGACACAACACACAAACATATAATTTCATTTAATCCTAAAGATAACATTGTAGATAAGCATATTTATCACCTTTTACATTGCAAAAAGTAAGGCTGAGAGACATTGCTGCTTGGGCAAGTTCAAAAAGTTAGGTACAGAATAAAAATCAATTATAGTCATGTCATACTCTTGATATTCTCTATTTTGATATACTCTACTCTCTCTCTCTTTCTCTCTCTAGCTCTCTCTCTCTCCCTCCCCCACCCCATCCTGTCTCTTTCTCTCTCTCTCTCTCTGTCTCTGGAAAACAAATATATGTTAAATCTGTAAATGTTAGCATCATTGATGAATACCAATTAAACAGTATAATTTCATGGTTGAGATCATAGGCTTTAGAGTAAGACAAACTTAGTTTTCATTATTGCATAACCATTTATTCTTTATATAAACGATCAGATCTACAAAACAGAATGACAAAAATAACACATAAAATTTTAATGAGAGTTAAATGTAATACTTCATGCAGAATATCTGATGTACGTAGAAAGTGTTCAATAGAGATTAGATTTTATAATAACTATTTAATAAAGTTTCAAATATACTAAGGATTTAATCTTCTTGGAAAAGGAATTGGCCCATGATATACTTGTGCCAGATGTGACCACAGCTAGATAATCTCAATAACATGAAGTAGGAATGGGACAAAGAAACATTTATTGGAGGTATGCTATGAACCAAATACTGAGATAGGCATTTTTGAATATGTGATTCTATTTTACTTTCACACATTTTTTAAAGTAAATAACTCCTATTTATTTACAGATGAAGAGACTAAAGCTGAAAAACTTAAAGCAACTTATCCAAAATTATAAACCATTAAGTATCTCAGCCAGTACTGGAACTTTAATCTGCCTTTCACATTTCACTTTGCCATGATGCAAAATTGGATTACTATGAATCTACAATGAATACTGAGCCATTTAAAACTCTTTTTATTAAAACACTGTCTGGGGTTTAAATGCTTTCTAGACTTTCTTTCCTCAGTCTCTCTCCTTCTACCCTCCTTAATTTAGTGCCCTAATTTTCTTCCTTCAAAATTTCATGCCATCATAATCCAATTATAACCTCATCTTTCCGTCTTTCTCTTTATCCATTTATGTTGTTTTTGTTGAATTGATTCCCAAATTTAGTTTTATGATGCTCAAAACCCTTTCAAATAGCACATAATCACATATTATACTGTCTTATGCTTTGAGAGGAATGAAATAGACTTATACAGTCTTATTCTTTCCCTGAAGACTTTAACTGTATTTGTTTTATTAAATCACATGTGACTACTTACTGTTTTACTTAGCTAATGCATTCTGTACTGGCCCATGATTTCAAGCAGTCCTGAAGAATGGTCTCGATTAGATAACTTTGCAAAATGCACAACACCATATTAATATTTCAAAGTGGTTCAGCCATTAGGAAAATGATCTTAGAAATAGAATTATAAATGTCAGGTATTGCATATAAGATTATAAACATTAGTTACAGACATACTGGAAGAACTAATTAAGCAAAAATGAAACAGCAGTCAAATAAGGGGTGGCGATACAGTTACCTATGTTATAATAGACAAAGAGTGATTATGACATTGGATCTTACTCAAAAGCACTCTCTTTTATAGCAAAAATTGGTTTTGTGCAATTTATGTTAGTTTGGGATGTAATTTTTAAGAGATCAATAAAAGAGGAAGAATAAAAATGAAATATCCATTTCAAGTTCAAGAAAGTAAAAGAGATGTGAGGAAGGTAAATCCTGGATCAAGATTGAGAAGAAACTAGTTCTTTTCTCAACTCTGCCTCAAACATCTAAGGTGGAGCTAGGACATTACTTAACAATTGTTTAAGTTGAAGTGGGAGCATTAATTTAATTTCACATACTCTGGTAATTTTACTCTAATTTATGATTGGTCATGAGGGATCTGTTGATGTATATTTCACATCTGTAGAGCATCAAAAAAAGACATATTCTGTTAAAAATATTTTTGTACGCAGGCACAGACTGTGGTGAATGAACGTCTAAATCTATGGGATCTCTACATTGTAGATCTTTTCCAGGTGTTGGCAGTTTGGGGATAGTGGCATAACACATAAAGTTTTCAACAATATACACTGCCAAAATTGAGCAATAGAATACATTATCTGAACTCCCACTCTTTCATAGTTCTGCAATTTAAAACATGTTAAATGATATTACCTTTACTATTAACATATAGTTTGTTGGTTCTGCCTTTTCCTTCTCAGTTTTATTCCATTATCCCATAGTGATGCTGACTCGGTCGCGACATTGGTTTAGTAGCTGTCAGAACCCAAACATTTAAGACACTTTATTTGGATAGAAATAAATGATTATGAGATGCTTATAATCACTAAAGAAACTAAACAAATTCATAGGCACAGGAAAATAATATTAATTTAATACATGTGTCTAACATGAAGTTTCCAAAAGTTTATAAAGAGGAAGAGAGAGCTACCTAGACTTAGAGTCCAACTCAGGTGATACTGAGTACAGGAATACACTAGTTTTGAGGTACCTGTGATTATCATATTCATCCTCCTTCAACAGCAAACTTTTCCTTTTCTCATGTGACATGGCTTGACTCTATGATCCAAATCTGATCTTGAACTGTAGTTCCCATAATCTCCACATGTCATGGGAGGAACCTTATGCACTATCATGAGAACAGCACAGGGGCAGTTTTTCCTGTGCCATTTTCATGATAGTGAATAAGTCTCACAAGATCTGATGGTTTTTATAAAGGGCAGTTCCCCTGCACAAGTTTTCTTGCCTAGTAAAATAAAAAGCTTTCACAAAGAATGTTAATATTATCTTGAAATTCTAAATATTTATTTAACTTGCTTACTGATGATGTTCACAAAGTATGTTCAAGTGTGAAGTTTAATGCATTATTTCTTATCTCATCCTGATCTTGTGTCTCTTTTCTATATGTATAGCTTCAGACAAAAGTGAAGCAAATTAAAGTCCATCCCTCCACCCTTCCGAAGAGCAAAGAGAGTCCATGGAAATTAATCAGCATCCAGGTTTCATTGTCTGTCTCTCTGTCTGTCTTTTTCTGACAAATGAATCGGGGACTCAAGTGCTCTCAAGGAACTCAAGTTGATGACTGATGGCTTGTAGTTGACTGTAACATGAATAACTTCTGGTTTGGAGATGTTTGTATACTATATGCTTGCTCTTCGCTTGTGGTTTGAGAAGGACATCTAGGAAATCCCACTCTACGTTCTACCAGTTCAGTTACACTTGAACTCTACAGTGTAGTCAGAGTTCTGACAATGAATTACTTTTTTTCAAATAATTCAAAACCACAAAAGCAGTATAAGATAAAGACTTTCCTTTAAGGATAATTAATTTTATAATCAAAAATATGTTCTATTTTGCATGTGTATGACACATTATACCTTGATTCTCTAGTTCAAATTTTTTGCACACCCCGTCTTTAAAAAACAAAAAACTAGCTGGGCGTGGTGGCGGGCGCCAGTCTCAGCTGAGGCGGGAGAATGGCGTGAACCCAGGAGGCAGAGTTGCAGTGAGCCGAGATCACTGCACTCCAGCCTGGGATCGCGGAACAACTCCGTCTCAAAAAAAAAAAAAAAAAAAAAAAAAAAAACCTCAAGCCAGGTTCTATTTATAGTTACAGATACAGAAACCCTATAAAAATATTAATAAATTGATTTTATCAATATATAAAAAGGATCACATGTAATATCTAAGTAGGATTTGGAGTTTTGATGATTAGTTAGCATCAATTTGTATAATAATCATATGAAAGGATTAGAAAAAATCACATTACGTCTTCTAATAGGTTGAGAAAATCCATATGATAAAATTCAATATCTATTCATTAAAAAATTCTTAGCAAACTAAAAACAGAGGGAAACCCCCTTTATCTGACAGAATATATACCAAATCTACAGAAAATCTCATACTTATGGATGAATAACTAAAACTATTACTGTTTTACAACATTTTAGGAAGCTTTAAACAAAGCAACAGAATAAGAAAATAGATCAATGTGTAAGGATTGAAAAAAAAGTGGGAAAGAGCCTTTTTCCTAGATAATACAATAATATACAAAGGAATGTAAAGTAAACATCTAGGACTGATTACGATGTTTAACAAGGTTGCTGGATATAAACTTGACATACATATTAAATTGCATTTCTATTTATAAACAATAGCAAGAAACCAAAGTTGCAATAATTACAATAGTATCAGTGAATATCAATTTAGATATTCTCAGAATAACTGTAAATATATGTGAGAGATATCTCCAAGAAAATTATAAAATATTATTGAGAAGCATTAAAGGCAGTTAATCAATGAAGCTACATACTATGTTCATTGTTTAAAAGTTGAAACATTACAAGAATATGAATGGAATGTTATCCCACCCAAAATCATAACAAATTCCATATAATTTGACAACATGATTTAAAAATGTATCTGGAAGTACATTCTTGAGAATAAAGCTCAACTAGACATGCAGACTTATAATAAGGCTCTACTAATTAACAAACTATGGTAGTAGCACAATGACAGGCCCATACACAAAAGGAACAGAATAATACGCTCAAAGATAGACCAATTTATTTATGGACACTTGACAAATGAGACACTTAGCACTGCAGAGTAGTGGGACAGTGGTGAGGGGAGGCTTTGCAGAAAATGATGTGGGGCCAAGTGGAAATCAATTTAAATAGAAAAGAAACTAAATGGGACTTGCATGGCCCTGTGTATGAAATTCATTTCTAGGTCTCTTTGTTGAAAAACATGTCCATAAGGCTATGTGAAAATTATTAACAGCATATTTTTATTTCCTGGGGTAAAGACTAAATTTTAAAGCCCCCCATAAAACACAAATAATAAAGTAAATGATTGATAAATTCCACTATATAAATATTGACAACATTAGTGCATCTCAGACACCATGAAAATGGTGCAAATGCAAACCATAATGTAAAAGAATATATTTTTTAAAAATGTAACTAAATAGGGACTACAAAAACAAAAAATACTGCCGCCACGACCACCACTACCACCAATGACAAAGTCTTACCAATATTAAGATAAAGACAGGACTACCTAAATGAAAAATGAGCAAAATATTCAAGCCAATGCTTTATAAAGAGGGAAGGCAAATAGTCATTAAATATTAGGAATAGGGAAATACAAATTAAAATAAGTAAAATATAACTATAAACTCACTGAGTGGTTTAAAAAATTATAGTCTGACAATACTATGTGTTGCAGAGGATGTGGAGATGTCATCTCCTATCGTGAGAGCAAATTGGTACAACCATATCAAAAGGCAGTGTGACATTATCTAGTAAATCTGAGAGTATGCAAAACTTATAATCCAGCAATTTCTCTCCTCAGTATGCATTGTAGAGAAACATACACCCGTGCAACAATTCTATACAGGCAACTCTACATAATATTATTCTGAATAGCCCCAATGTGAAAACACTCAAATATCCACCAGCAATAGAATTGCTCAATGAATTGTTATATTCATAAAATATTCAGCAATTAAAATGAATAAACCACAGCTGTACAATAATATAGATGGATTTTACAAAATATTGAGCAGTAGGTCCCAGACACAAAATAATCCATATAGTATGATAGCTACTCAAAACTATTCAAAACTCTATTTAAGAAAGCATATGGCCGAGCGCGGTGGTTCACACCTGCAATCCCAGCACTTTGGGAGGCTGAGGTGGGCGAATCATGAGGTCAGGAGTTGGAGAACAGCCTGGCCAACATGATGAAACCCCGTCTCTACTAACCATACAAAAAATTAGCTGGGCGTGATGGTGGGCACCTTAATCCCAGCTACTCAGGAGGCTGAGGCAGGAGAATCGTTTGAACCTGGGAGGCAGAGGTTGCAGTGAGCCGAGATTGCACCACTGCACTTTAGCCCGGGCTAGAGTATGAGACTTCATCTCAAAAAAAAGAAAGTCTGGAAAAACACCCATGTTTCCAGGTGAGGATGTTTCATTACGCTGTCTTCTAACTTGATGATGTTTACCTAATGTTCACTTCATATGCATCTGTTAAATGGTACATATACGTTTTACACTATGTGTCATATTTAACCATTGAAAAAAATGTAAATTTAAAAAAGTTCAATGGCTGTCTTCAAGACTTAGCTCCAACACATGAAGACTGACTCAACTTATTCAAGTAAACTTAATGGTGTCCTCTTTGTCTCTAAAACATCCTGTATTTATATATCTTATAATGCTGGCTTTGTCTTCTTATGGTTTTACATGTTACTGCCCCCTGCACTGAGTTACTGACCCTCAAGGGCTGGGACTACATCTTCCCCAGTTTTGTTTCCGGAGGGCCTAGCACAGAACTTGATAGTACTTGCTGGTGCTAGAATGTCTTTTAACCAATGCTCAATCTTACCATGGCTATCTCCATCAGTCTAATGAGACCCAGCATTTTATTATTTTTCTATATCATATTTTTCTCCATTGAATGCCAAAAGAAAACTGTGCAAATAAACATGATTTCTCTACACAAAGCTAAATTTAAATAATTTTAGAACTAGAACATTTACATAATTGTAGCTATGATCACATATGTAATGTAGGGTCTTCTTAATAATGTCAGTTACATATAACAATTATTATCATTGTTCATAATAAATAGAGATAAAAAGTTCAGTGTTATTTGCTATCAATGAAGGCTAATGCAATATTTGTCCCAGTCTGATTTGGTGAAAGTGGATATAGCCCAGCAGTTGTGATATACAGGCCACTGCACATTCTGGTAAACAAAAACCAACAAAGGAATTAGAGTTCGTAGGAGGAAAAAATATGGTGCTTATTTTCAAATCTCTTTGTACCAACTGCAACTTAGAATAAACAACTTACACATGTCATAGATCATATGTGGTAGGTAATGCTGTTCCCTAGATGCGAGTTCCCAGGAAAAGAGTGTACAAATTATCCCAATAATTTATTCCAGTAATCAGACTATTAAAACACCCTTTTAGGTAAAATTTTCCTTACTGTTTCATAAACTACAAAAACATATACAACAATAAAATATTAGTACCCTGGCCAGGATTAGAAACACAAAAGTCCAATTATAGTTATTTTTAAGAAAAAAGGGAAAGAAAAAACTATGTGAACAGTTTACATAAACCAGGAAAAAGCTAACCATAAAGAAATGAAAAATATGTATGAAAAGTTCTTTATCACATAAGTATGTTAAAGGAATGGGGAGATTGCAGAATTTTATTTTGGGGTGGCTTGGGACTGACACTGACCAGTCCACAGTCCTATTACTTGTAGCCCTCTATGGTTTAATTAAATGCTTCCAGAAAATAAAAGTGAGGCCTTTTATCTGGACCCTTTTTGAATTTTTCTTTTCTAAGACACTTTAAGAAGTAAAAAAATTATTATAGAACCCATCAGTTTGTATTTGATCTCCTACTTTTTTTCCCGCAAAAATACATGTCAACTTCCCACGCATTATTTCCCATTTCCAAAAACTGGTATCATGGATTCTTAAGTATACACTTTACACTAAACAGCCTGACTGTTCTGGGAAAGATCTCGCATACTTAATTACCATTTATTTCATCCGGTACAAGGATGCCATCTACAGACATGACTGCGCATTTCCATGAGCTTCTGTAAAAGGATTCAAAATAAATGCTGTAAGGAAGGGTTCCAAAAGACATAGTTATTACCCTGATTCTTTTGTAATATCTCTTCTTTTTTGGACTAAAATAAGTTTGAAGAACAATTCATTCCCATTAAGTACCATGAAAATGCTCTGGGCAATCCATGCATTTATAATCCAAGAGAGTTCAAATCCCTGCCGAAAGATAGAACAATATGTCAAGAGCTGGCATTGCATTTTGGCATTTTGGGGGAAATCACAAAATAAAATGGACTAGGTATGTGATATGGGCATTCCTTCAAAGTGCTTAAAATGAAGCTAAAATTCAGAATTAACACAGATAGAATAATTTAAATTACTTCCTAAGCTGTAATAATAGACTTCCAGAACAAACTTTTTTTATACTGGAGAGACGGAAAAAGAGAAATATATGTTCTTAGTACAGACACTTGACATCTTTTTTCCCTTTAACTCTCACACCTTCTCACTAGTGAGGCAAGTTTTAACTGAGCCATACCCAGGTTAATTAATTTACCACGTCCACACTGCGAAGTGGTAGGGTGAAGATTCAGACACGTGATTGCTAACCTCAAGTCTAATCCACTTCCCATTGTACCAAAGCCATATATCTCAGGGGAAATTCTTCACAGCTTTAAAACTGGGGGAAGGGAATTTGATACTCTCACTGTTCTAGGGAAACTTGCAAAAGGTGTCTTCTATGTAGCTTTAAAATACACATTATTACACACCAATTGCTAAGTTCTGCTGCACCGGATGTTTTTCTTGCAAAGACATACTATAAATAAAAATTGTAATAAAATATGATCCAGGAAACAGCTGGCTGCTGGGATGAAAACACACAAATGACTAAGTAGTAAATTATCTTCTACTTGATTTCAATGCTGGGTGAATTCATCCTTTCTTAAACTAGATAAAATGGGAACCAGCAATGTGTGACCCCAACTGAGTGCATCCTTTCCCTCCCTGAAAGCAAATCCACCACATTCTTCATGTGATGCTTTCCTACTGAAGTACCATCTCCTTGAAAGAAAGAAGCACAACCTAGAATTCTCCATTGCCATTCTTTTACGCATTCCCTCAACAATACTTTCCAATGCCCACCTTGAGTATCACAGGTAGACAGTATACAATTTTAAACAACAACAACAAAAAAACGCAATACTTGCACATGAAGAGCTTACAGTAGCAGAAGGGTGAGGGGCTCAGAGGCAGGGCAGTCAACACACAAATAAATTACACACAGTAAATCATCATTAAATATTTATTAAATGAAGTCTCTCCTTGCTAACCTAGGCTTTACTGATCTCTCCTCATCTCTCTGAGGATCAGAGCACTTATATTTTACAATATTCTTTAGCTAAGTAAGCTTCCCAGGGAATGGAACAATATGTTATACTCCTTTGCTCTCCTAACATAATCAAACACAATATATCAACAAGTGCAGCATTTCATGATGTGCTGGGGACAGCAGAGGAAGTGGGAGGGAGGAGTGGCATGAGGAAAGGAAGAAGGAGTAAACAAAGAAGAAAGTGGAGAAAGAGGCAATTTCAATTGAATTATTATTTGCTTTTAGGAAAAATATGTCTAACTCATGAAAAAATGAATTCTATGTACATGGAAACCAAACAGAAATGGAAGAAAAACACAGATCTAGACAGAAGCACCGTTTTAATCTTAAGTGAGAAATTGGGTCTCATGCAGGGTGTGGAGGCACCGCAGGAGCCAGAGCTGAGCCCGGTGGTATCACTGGCAGCAGCTGGAGGCAGGATACATCACGTCGTGCTCACTAAGGAATCATAATGTCCAGATTTTCATTTCTTTGAGTCAGATGATTTACGTGCCTGTGGAGCAGCACACTGACTATCACAGCATCTATATCATTTTTGTGTGTGTGGATACAATACTATAAACACACAAACATTAGAAGAATTCAAGGAAAGGAAAATAGGGGAGTAAACAGTATAAATTGCTTTGCCTCACTTATCCACTAAGAGCAATGCAGGCTCTGGTTGGCTGTGGTCTCTGACTTTACTTTGTCTTCCAGACTGGAGTGCAGTGGTACAATCATGGCTCACTGTAGTCTCGACCTCCTAGGCTCAGCGCTCCTGAGTAGCTGGGACTATATGTGCGCGTCACCAGGCCTGGCTAATTTTTCGATTTTTTCTTTTTTTTTTTGTAGAGATGGGGTTTCGCTGCATTGCCCAGGCTAATTTTAAACTCCTGGCTTCAAGTGATCCTCCCGCTTAGGCCTCCCAAAGCGCTGGGATTAGAGGTGTGAGCCACCACGTCCAGCTTCTTTCTTTAATGAAGGTAGTAGCTTTCCTATTCATTCTATTGCAGGCTTATTGGTCTTGTAAAATTAGCATTGAAAACAATGATTAATTTCCATATTCAGATTTATACAATTCTTTAAACAACTGGAATGCAAGTTATGTCTATAATATTCTTGAAATATTCCAAATGGCATAGAGAAACTTAACCATAGGTGTTTGCTACTCTCATGTATAACAGCATTCAGTTAAAAAATAAAGTTGTGGCCGGGTGCGGTGGCTCATGCCTGTAATCTCAGTACGTTGGGAGGCTGAGGCTGGCAGATCACCTGAGGTCAGGAGTTCGAGACCATGGCCAACATGGTGAAACCCCATCTCTACAAAAAATATAAAAATTAGCCAGGCGTGGTGGTGGGTGCCTGTAATCCCAGCTACCCAGGAGGCTGAGACAGGAGAATCACTTGAACCCAGGAGGTGGAGGTTGCAGTGAGTTGAGATCATGCCACTGTACTACAGCCTGGTTGACAAGACTGAAACTCCATCTCAACATAAATAAATAAATAAATAAATAAATAAATAAATAAATAAATAGTTGCAGAATACATATAATCAAAAACTACTGCATTCCACTAAGAACTTACAAACGAATCTTAATATCCTGTAAACTACTGAATATTATGATGTCAGGTTCCTTTTCCCCTGCTATGCTGTTGGAACTGGATATACAAAACCTTCAAATGGGAGCTAGCTAACTAGATATGGAAATGTATCTATGTATACAGAGAGAGACATCAACAGACATACATACAAATACAAATATATGAGATATAGTGTCAAGAGTACATAAGGTATCCCTTAAAAGCTATATTAAAACTTTCAGTTAGCCGGGTGCGGTGGCTCACACCTGTAATTCCAACACTTTGGGAGGCCGAGGCAGGCAGATCACGAGGTCAGGAGATCGAGACCATTTTGGCTAAGATGGCGAAACCCTGTCTCTACTAAAAATACAAAAAATTAGCCAGGCATGGTGGCACGCGCCTGTAGTCCCAGCTACTTGGGAGGCTGAGGCAGGAGAATGGCTTGAACCTGGGAGGCAGAGGTTACAGTGAGCTGAGATCGTGCCACTGCACTCCAGCCTGGGTAACAGAGCAAGACTCTGTCTCAAAAAAAAACAAAAATCAGTTAAGATAATCCATCAGTCTATATAATATCTTATCAAAACCAGTATACACATGAACAAGATTTAGCTTTTGTGAGAGAAGGTATTTTAAATGATTAAATAGCTAAGCCTTTTTAAATGCTATGCTTATTTTCTTATTTACTTGGTTTTCCCAACTAATTAGGTTATTTCCAATTCAAAATGTCTTGCTTTTACAAACAGAGTAGATACTGGGAGAAATTTTAATCAGTTCAATGCCTGGAACATTTTCTAAATATCCCCCATTATATCCAATTCTTGGCAAACTTCATCCCTAACCCCTAACCCTCCGGACTTGAAAACCATGCGTGAGGATGCTTCTGATATTGATCATCCTGGTTTCTCCTCTGTCAAAGACCAACCCAGCCTTGGCACCAACCACCTTGTGAAAGAAAACAGTTCTGTTCTGCAAATTCTCTTTAGTGAGGTCTGGAGGTTCTCGCTGTCATCCTAAACAAGTGTTTGAGACTTGGCAGCTCAATGCATGGTTGCCTCTGTACTGCATCACAGCAGCCGAAATCTTGGCAGTTAGTCAAAAGCTCGTGAAAATTTCAAAGGTACAAAGCTCCTCTCAGAGCTCCAAAGAAGCAAGGGAGCTTTCAGCAGGATCATAACAGGTGCATCAAAGTAATGCAAAGGGGAGAAAAAGGCTTCTTGGACCTAGCAACAAATAAAAATTATAAAAATAAACATGCACACATAAACCCTGTTTTATATTTGTCAAAAAGCTCCTTTCAATATTCAGCAAGTAACTGCAAAAGAATCAAAAGAGACCTGTATAAACTACAAGAGGTGACAAGTATAAGAATTGTTTCCAGTTTAAAGATTGCAACGTCTCACTTTGGAATTTCAAGTCACAGAAATGTAGTACTTCTTTGACACTTTGGGCTTAAACTGCACAAAATGTATTTTTAACAGGCAAAATGTATGGGAGAGACAATGAACATAGACTTCATTTGGGCTTTGTGTTTCTTGACAGCATTCCAAAGATATCAAGATATTTTTACCAAAATACTCTTGCAAACTGGGTCAGAAGGTAGAAAAAGTGAGAGCTTTCTGATTTTTCAAATGTTGTCTTCATTTCTGCTATTGAGGTTTATGTTACTCCAATAGTTAAGGGATTGGTGATACAGATTAACAGAAATCGAGAAATCTACCCTCTTTCTCTGCTGGTGAACAGGATGAAAATGCTGAGAGAGTGAAATAAGCACAGAATAAGAACTCAAACAACACAGGAAACTGTGGAATACTGAAGAATACACCAAACAAAAATGAATATGTACTAGAAAAATGCTGGATTGGAATTAGAAGAGGACAAATTGGACATTATTGTAGATTTCACTACAAGATTTATATTTGCGAAGCTATTTAAGCTTTCTAAGTCTTTGTTTCCCATTTGGAAACCATGAGCAGTAACACATGTTCTAACCACTTCACAAGTTTGTGGCAGAGTGTAAAGCAGCTAGTATGCTGAAGTACTCCATAAATATTTTTCTAATAAATCATATTTTCCGTTTTCTTGCTTTTTCATTTTCCTAGCAGTGTTCCTTTACTCCATACTTTCAAAACAAACAAACAAAAATATGTGTTTTAAAAAACAGGCACATAAATATAGAGGGGCACAACTTAACAGTTCTAAGAAACAGAACAATAATATTTAATCAACTTAAAAACAAAGACATTTTTATATTTACAATCTGGACTTCTGCAAGTATTAGTCTGAATCTGTGCTAGTTAATTTCATCCTAGGTAATGCATTCATAACTATTTTCTTCAATGAAAGTTCATATATTTCCACTTCAGCCTAAGGCAACAGGTACTACCTGCCACTTTATTCATAGTCCATCTAGTATATTTCAGGTACTACCCGCCACTTTACTCACAGTCCGTCTAGTATATTTCAGGTACTACCCGCCACTTTACTCACAGTCCGTCTAGTATATTTCAGGTACTACCCGCCACTTTACTCATAGTCCGTCTAGTATATTTTGTTTCACTAGACTCAGCAACCTGTTTCAGAGCATGGATCTAACTCATTCACACTGCAGCTCCATGTTGTGGCCATGCTGAGAAAATGTTCTGAGTGTTGAAGCGTCTCTATGTGTATTTAGACCTTTGCTGTGATGTAGTAACGTAATTCAAGAAAGATGCTACCAACGTGTGACTGCTTTTAAGTTGCAGGTTCATACCAGAGACTAACATTTTGGAGTTTCTTATTTGGATTATGATTATTTAACACAGTCCACATTGTAGTGGATAGTTATAATGACTTTGTTTTGCCCATGGAAGTATTTTGTTCAAGGTCATTTGTACCAGAGAAATCAATGACCTATTAATGTAATTTCCACAAGAAGTGATCTTTCAAAAATACTCTAAATATAAAGTTGCTTTATGTTCATGCTATTAGTAGTGGTTAGAAAATTAAATAAAGTGGATAGAAACTGAATGTTGTAATAACACACTTTACACCTGTTAAAAAAAATTACACCACCAATAGAGCTTATAGGTTATTCCATTGTCTCTAAAGAATTATTTCTGTTAATGTGCTGTCAATATATTGTTTATCATTATATAACAAAATTGAGAAAAAATTCAAATCCATTTAAGAATATTTATATGAAAGTATCAAAATTAGAGAAACACCTCACAGATAAGTAACACTTATCTGTCTTCTCTGTTAGAAAACAGAATTAGTGTGATTACTATTACTTTCATGCAAATTTTAAAAATTAAATAGCCTTAATATATCAGATGTCTTTAGATCAAATTCCAATTGGTATTCAGAAACAAAATTATTTTAAGGGTCAAGGCACTCAAAGATTCAAATTTTAATTCCAGATTCAATTAGCACCCAGACTATTTTTTAAATTGTAAAATAGGTCATTTTACCTTTAAGGAAGTTGTGACAGTTTAAAAAAAAAAAATTTAATTTAATGAAGGCAGACACAAGTTAGTGTTATGTTGAGAATGTGAGAACTTTTAGAATATGTAAAATATTTCCTGGGTTATTGGTTTGTTTTTTTTTTTTTTTTTTTTTTTTTTGGTTATACAAAATCTCCACGATTCTCAATAAAAAGGAACAAAGAAATAAGATGGCGTTCCTCAAAATCCTATTAAGTGATAAAGTATTAAATATTAGGTTAGATTTCCCTTCATTGGTATTATTTTCCCTTAATGTTTTACTATAACATGTGGTGACATAAGGAAAAGTTTATATTGTACAACTAAAGTAATGATTTAAAATATGTATTACCTGTTATAAGGACATAACATAATTTGTTCAATCATCCATCTATTATTGGACCTTGAAGTTATCCTCCTTTTTTATTATCGTGAGAGACACATCATAGTCATTTCAACAGATTTTTACTCTATTTTAATTTATTATGTTCCTGTTTTAAGCCAAGGTCTTTGAGAAATTAAATGACTCTAGTAACTAAATTGATTAATTTATTCAGCAAAATGAGAGCGTTCTCTTATACAAACTATATAATTGAAGAGTTTATAGAAAGAACACTGTCTTTGCATTCAGATTGGACTTTAAGTTCAACCATTCCCTGGCACTGTAACATAAGCTATTATGACTTAATATTCAAATGCTGTGCCCTAATCTGCAAAATGAGAGATATAATAATGTCTCTTTGACTTGCAGGAGGCATTAAATAATACAACTTAAATAATTATCTAATAAGAATTCTGGAATATAACAAACAAGCCATCACAGTCATTTTCTATCCTTCCAAAAGATGAGAAAAACGACATCTTAGGGCCTGGTTATCGTATTTAACACACTTGAAACTTCAGTTTTATTATTCTGATATCACAGTAATTAATTCTCTGAAACTATTTTTTTTTTTATTTTCTGAATTCTTTCTCTTAATTTCAAAGTTAAAAAATATGATTTCCTCCCTTGGAATAGAACCACTCAAGACAATTTTATACCACACTCATTAAGTGTTGGTTTTTAATTGCACATAATTCCCTGAGAAAATCTGAATCCCTGAATCTTAGATTTCACACCATAACCTTCCCTAAAAGTTTATTAGCATATGCATCAAAAAAAACCGAATGAACTATTTCCTAATGTCCACTTCTTACCAGATTAAAATTACAAAAAGGCAATTTTCATTTTACCTTTTATGTCACATATTCACGAGAATTTTTCACATATATATTTAAAATTTTGTAGAGTATATTCAGTATTTGTTTCTACATGTCTTTGGGCCAAATGTATTCTGTGCTAAAGTTTCTCTTTATTAAAAAAAACAAAGCAGGAGATGGGAGTTTTATGTGTGGGAAATGAATTCAATTATTATGTTCTAAGGGACATAAGAGAGGAAAATAAATTTCCAGTTAATTCTGTAACAAACAAAAGTAAGCAATATAGCTGAGAAATTCATCTGAGCTGACAGTTGATTATATATATAACTTTTCTCTAACAGAGCCACAACCAACGAGACAAGTATGGTTCCACCAGGTCAAATGTCAGCCAGAGGACTTACAGTTTTGACACTTGGCAAGGCAAAGCAAAGCAAGTGTGAAGGATCCTCACTTACTTGTTAATCAAACAATGTCAGAAAAAACTATTCATCATTGGTTGTCAGTTACAGGGCAGTTCACTGTCACTGGAAACTTCTGAAGACAGGATAATTGCTATGATTAAATGGCAGTCAATTTAAAATATTTCAGTAGTGGTTAAAATAACTGTTGAATACTGATGGTATAATAGCAAATCAAAGGTGCAAAACGGTCCACTAATTATCCAGAGTGTAAAGTATCTGATGCTTTGTAAGTATAATGCCAAAGCACATTCACAGGTATAGAAATTGATGAGGGCTTATTGGAAATATAGTAAAGATGATCATCCTTTTTCTACCTTAAAAATAAATTTTAGACCATGTCCTTCAAGGTATATAGCTTGTATTGTTGACAATTTGCTCTGATTATATAATTTACTCTAGCTATTGCTTTCAATTCCTCTAACACAAAGATATTGAGGGCTTTCTCTGTGTTAGGCAAGGGCTGCAAAGCTAAGTCCTGGAATACAGAGATGTGAAACAGTGCTAGCACTGGCTCAGAAATAGTTTATTGCCTCATGAAATTTTTAGCTTGGTCCTATTCCCATAAATGTTTCTATGTGAGTGGCAGGGATTGGGGAATACCTCAGTCTCCTCCAAGGACAGGCCATGTCCTAAGCAGCAGCTTGAAGGTATGACTTTGGAGAATTTAGGTCTGGAGACTCTGTAGAAATCAGCGAGGTTTCAAAGAATCATTATTACACTGCAAAGTCTCATGGGCAGGAGTAGACAAGAAATAATATGTTGTAGTTCCTCTTTTGTAGTATGAGTTAGTTGATCTAAATGTTCATTGTGCTTTCTCTGTCTTTGAATTATGTAAAACAACCTAGATAGTAAAGAGCTGTCAAGAGGCCAGGAGATTTCAAATAAACAGGTAAGAGCATATTCCAGGAAACTGTAAAAGAACTAATTAGAGTCCACGTGTTCAGTGTCAGTTCAAAGATGCAGAGAGATAGGTCCTCAACAGATGGAATATGTTAGAACCCATAAAAATGACCAAGATGGGAAGGCACAAAATCAGCAGAGTCAATAACCAATGAATTGGTACTCTCTTCTGTTTTTCCTATAGTATTTGGGTCTTTGTAGGTTATTCAATCATGTTTGAAGTGATGAAAAATCATTATTCATTCTCAAGGCAAAAGAGTTATATATGCTTTTGGGAAGAGGGAGGATAAGGGAAGGTTTTTAAACTTTTACAATAGGCCATACTACATATAGGACACAAATCATCTAAAATTCCTTTTTTTTCCTAGGAATCTAGATCTTAAACAGGCTAGAAGTAATAGATAATGTGGTTCATCAGAGCTGTACACTCTTAAATTCAGATTTTCTGAATCAATCCCACATTACACTAGTCCCACAAGGTAACTGCAAAAATGTCTTGTTGCCAAATACATTCAACAGTGAACTATGCAGTAGCCTCCAAGAAACTAACTGCACATTGTTCTCTTCATTGCTTTAAGAAATCTTGCATGGCCGGGCGCGGTGGCTCAAGCCTGTAATCCCAGCACTTTGGGAGGCCGAGACGGGCGGATCACGAGGTCAGGAGATCGATACTATCCTGGCTAATACGGTGAAACCCCGTCTCTACTAAAAAATACAAAAAACTAGCCGGGCGAGGTGGCGGGCGCCTGTAGTCCCAGCTACTCGGGAGGCTGAGGCAGGAGAATGGCGTGAACCCGGGAGGCGGAGCTTGCAGTGAGCTGAGATCCGGCCACTCCAGCCTGGGCAACAGAGCGAGACTCCGTCTCAAAAAAAAAAAAAAAAAGAAAGAAAGAAATCTTGCAATTAAAAACAAACAAAGAATGTGCTTAGCATGTTTTAAAACATAGTATCTTTAAAATTATTTAAAACTTATTTTCCTTGTTGTTTCTTTGAATATCTCTCAAAAGAACTGTTGGAAAATATTGCTTGACATGGTTGATCTTCTATTTGATTGACCTGCAATTACACCCATGCCTATTTTGTTTAGGCAATCGATTCATTTGTCAAGAGTGCTTTTATAATTATGCATTAAAATGCACAACAGATTGTCATTCCTCAAAAATGCTACTTTTATCACCCATAATTAAGTCTAGCAAATTTACACTAGAAAACAAACACGAGGAGAACAATGGCTAGTTGTTAGATTATTTAGCAATCAGAGGTAAAAATAAGCAGCAGAAACAAAATTGTTGTCACTTCTCAAATTGTTTTTCAAAGGACAATGTTGCCTTATTCACTAACATTTGATTGGGGACATTTACAACCATTAATCTAGAAAAGAAGTTCTTCCACTCCAATGTGTTTTCTCTACGTACGTGCATGAATGAGTGTGTGTCCATTTTCTTTATTTAAAGTTCCAAGTTACTTATCATTCATTAGGTCATCTTTTCACATGAAAAAATTTTTGTGGTAATTTATGATCATTGAAAAAACAAGATTTGGGGTGATTATAATCCTATTTAGATATTTCTGCCTGCATCTATATCATATCAAAAGAAGTAAAATCTGTTGATTCTCACAACTTACTAGCCAAATCTCAGATGCTGGTTGCAAATGAAGATACCTGGGTTAGTTCCCCAAAACTATGATTAATCTGGTTGGGAGTAGGAGCTAGAAGTCTATTCTTAATAAACTCTATTGAATCTGATATTAACTGGTATGGGAAGCAGGCTTAGAGAAATATGGATCTATTGCAAAAGACGCACTTCTCTTTGGACAACTGAAAAAAAAAAGCATGCATTTAACGCATCAAAACTCTATTAAGAATACTCCCATAAAATGGCTCCAAAAATATATTGATATAGTATATGAGATTTTGATGATTTTCAGGGTAATGCTGATAATGTTTTAAAATACATGAGTTCATTTGTTTTGGCTTTTCCCCCTCCCCATTTCTTGCTAAATATTGTAGATCTGCCACCTTTTAAAAAACAGATGACACTCTTCCACTTCCCACTCTCACGAATATACATAGAGCTCTTCCTTAGTGAAAATTCTATTGAATGTGCTTGTGCTCAAATAGAAAGGGAAAACACAGTAGCACTTTATTATTTCATCTTGGAGAAGTTACTCACCTTATCTGAAATTTATTTCCTGTCCTGTAAAATTGTGCTAATATAGTTATTTTAAGGATTAAGTTTAAAAATGCATGTGAAAAGTCTTTCAAAAATAAAGAGGTATTGTAAGAATGTGGGGCATCACCCCCTGCCCTGCATTCATTTGAATCCTCCCATTTAAAAATGGTTTTTATTATATTAAAGTAAACCAAGTAAAGTTGAATTCAATTAAAAATGAATGGTATCAAAATCCTAATCTGCTATTTTATGAAAAAATAAACTCACTAAACAAAAAATGTATTGCATTTGGCCAGGTGCGGTGACTCATGCCTCTAATCCTACCACTTTGGGAGGCCAAGGTGGATGGATTGTCTAGCTCAGGAGTTCGAGACCAGCCTGGGCAACACAGTGAAACTCAGTCTCTACTAAAACACAAAAAATTAGCTGAGCATGGTGGCGGACACCTGTAGTCCCAGTCACTCAGGAGGCTGAGGTATGAGAACCACTTGAATCCGGGAGGTGGGGGTTGCAATGAGCTGAGTCATGCCACTGCACTCCAGCCTAGGTAACAGAGGAAAGACTCGGTCTCCAAAAAACAAACAAACAAACAAACAACAAAATTATTGTATTTGTTGAAGGTTCACACAGAACAAAACATGCTTTTGAAATTTCAGTAAAAACTTTTCCACGTGTTTGTAAAAGGAGAATCTTAGTCCACTGCTGAAAAACAACATTTTCATGAATGGTTTGCTTGAGCTTGCAAAGCCAAACAAAACTCTGGTACTTTGTATAAGAGAGATATTCTTGGAAGCCTCTGCCACCTAGTGTACAAAAGCCATCCTAGAAATCTAAATGACAGTTTAATTGCCTTATATGCTACATCTTGCCTTCGGAGAATTATCTTTAAGTATGTCCAGGTCAGATTTGAAGTTATAATTTGAAGCGGGAATAACACACATACTGCATTTTCTAAAGAGCATCTGGCATGAGAATCAATACAACATTTCATTTTCATTTTAGCAGCACTTTAAATTAAAGCCCCATTTATAAGTGTTTTAATAAGGCAATAAGAGACTCCTGGGTATGTTTTAGTCTTTCACTAATATACACCTCTTGTGTGTTGCAAGATACAGCTTACTGAATAAGTCCCTTTGACCATTCAAAGTTGAATTAATGATCCAATAAAGCAAAGCCCATGGTATCTTAACGGCAGCAAAATACACTCTTTAATTTAGAAAACAAAATATTATATTTTCCTTTCCAACAACTTGTAAGTATATGCATAAAAGAAGTATCAAGGGATGCAAAGAAATAGCAAAGCTTCTTTAGCCATATTTTCACACGCAACATGTCTCCCCACCTCTCATTTTTGGCTTTAGATTTAATTATTTCCAGCTCAGTTTTACAGAGGGGTGGAGGGTGGAAATTGAGGGTTGGCAGTGGAGGAGTTTGTAAAGCCATACTCTTTAAAAAATGTGTTTAAAAGTAAAACATCAACCACACCACTCCCTCTCTCCGTCCTGTCATTGTTTTCAAGTCACCCACTCCTCTGCCCAGTTTGCTAAAGGCAGAGGGAGATGTGTGAAGGTTATGTTCTGCCACATGGTTCGGAGAAGCAAAATTGTCCTGCAGCTCTAAGTCAGCTCACAATGATCCAGAACTCAGCAATGCGCTTTCACTCTCTGCTCATTCTGCTACCTGACGTTGGTGAGAGGAACCAGATGGCCCTCATGTTAACCTGGCCTGCCAGGTCTGGTATTGAGATTTCATCTCCTTCCCTTCAGCTGCCTGAGCCTGAGTGAAGTTCACATGCACACATCTCCAGTAAATTCTCACTGCAACAGGCAGGTCCTTCTTGCACTTTTGCCCTGCCAAACCTGCCTCTCTGAGGGACTCAAGATGTCATAAAGCCTTGTTATTTTAATGTGCTCTGCAATCATTGAACTGTTCTCAGGAGATCATTTTTGCACATCAAAACCCATTAAAATTAGTGAGAATTACCAGGAAACGAACAAATAAAAAAGAATAATTCATATCTGTTTTAAATTCACCAAGACTCCTTTTGATGGCTAACAGCAACTAGTAGCAGAAAGCATGCATCAGTTAAATAAAACATTAGCTTTAAGCAAAAGATGTCAGAAATTCTTCCAAATTGTGTGTTATGACAGTGAGCTGGCGAGCACAGGGATAAAAACCAATGTGATGATTGTAAAGGATGTGCTGGCACTTTGAAGTGGCAATAAGATGTTGGGGGAGCAAAGACCATGAGTGAGTACAGATGATACCTATAGCAATACTACTGTATCTTTCTGGGGAAAATATGCAGCAAACATCCTGATCAGGAACTAAAAGGCCCTCACAAGAGTGACTTTTTTTAAAATCAAGAATAATTTTTATTGTTAAGAAAGCATAACCAGCAATAAAAGTACTATTTTTGGTTCGAAATGATAGAAACCCAGATACATTTTGTTCATGGTACATGGTACAAGGAAGCCTAGGGTCAAGTTGATTTCAGAAGTGACTAGTTCCAGATATTCCATGAGATCTTCATCTCTCTTCTGTTTCTGTTGTATTTCTATCTGGGCATCTGTCTCCTTTTCTCCGTGTCTCTTTGCCCCGTATAGTTCTTTCTGCATCTCTCTCTGCATTTTATGTCTCTGTCCCCCTGTTATGTCTCCTTCACTGCATTGCCTTTCTCTCTATTTTTCTAATTTGTTGTCACTATTGATCTGCATTTTTCTATCTCTGCATTTCTTTATGCATCTATTTTTCTGCATTTCTCTTCCTTATCACCTCATATCTTATCTCTTTCCCTCTGTGTGTGTGTGTGTGTGTGTGTGTCTGTCTGTCTGTCTGTCTGTCTCTGTTATATATGTTTCTAGAATGTCTACCAGAGGCAATTTAACAATTTTAGGAAATTTAATTTAGCAATTAATTTAAAAATTGATTTAACAATCTAACAATTGTTAAACTTAATGTAATAATCTTAGGAAAGATTCTGATTGGTGAGGCCTGGGTAACATGCAAACCTTTTAAACACATCGTCTTGTGTATGGGACACTGACAGTCAGTATTGTGGAGAGTAACTTTTTTTAATAGTGAAATTTATGGTAAGAAATAACATTTATATAATAAACCAATACATACACACATACATATGACCAGGAACAGAGGTGTGTACGTCTATTTTTGGTTCTAAATGATAGAAACCAAATATATTTTGTTCATGGTACAAGGAAGCCTAGAGTATGTGTGTGTATAAAATCAAATGGAAAATTTCACAAAAATAATACTCAGGTTAACTATAAGTGATATGCTCCTCTTTTTGTATTAAAATATAAAAATGACCTCCAAAATGAGATGTAAATTGATTTCATCACGCTCTAATGGGCCACAACTTTATAGTTTGAAAATCGCTTTTTAAACTATTTTCGTTTTAGAAATTTTATGAAAAGGGTGAATCATTTAAATTAACACCTCAATACTTATAGTACTAAAATGATTTTTCACCAATAATGTAAAATGATGTAATCATTTAGTTAATGATGATTTTTGGTTTCCATCGTAATTACTAAAACTTATGTAAACCATCATCAAATACTTTGAGTTCTGGGTACTTGCAACAGATTACTTGGACTATTTTTAAAACATCTGCTTGGTAAGAAGGAAGCAAAAACACTATCATCTATTTATTTTCTACTACATTCTTTACTCTAAATTTGGTGTTAATTAGTCCCCTTAATCTTTGTAACGATCCAGTCAAAGTATTAGTATTAATATTGTTATCTTCTTTTATGAATGAGGATGCTGAGAACCAATAATGCTCAGGTAACTTATTTAAAACATTCATTTCTCAAGTAGAAGAGACAGAATGAGTCCATGCCTTTTGATTGCAAGTCCAAGGTACTTTCTTTAATATTATGCTAATACTCAGGACTACATGCTACTGAGAGGTAAAGCCACTGGGCTTCTGGGTCTGGTGGGGACTTGGAGAACTTTTCTGTCTAGCTAAAGGATTGTAAAAACACCAATCAGCACTCTATGTCTAGCTAAAGGTTTGTAAACGGACCAATCAGCACTCTGTAAAATGGACCAATCAGCAGGATGCAGGCGAGGCCAATAAGGAATAAAAGCTGGCCACCCTATGCAGGATGGCAACCTGCTTGGGTCCCCTTGCATGCTGTGGAAGTTTTGTTCTTTTGCTCTTCACAGTAAATCTTGCTGCTGCTCACTTTGAGTCCGCACTACCTTTATGAGCTGTAACACTCACCACGAGGGTCTGCAGCTTCATTCCTGAAGTCAGCCAGACCACAAATCTACCAGGAAGAACAAACAACTCCGGACACGCCACCTTTAAGAGCTGTAACACTCACTGCGAAGGCAGCTTCACTCCTGAAGTCAGCGAGACCACGAACACACCAGAAGGAAGAAACTCCGGACACATTTGAACATCTGAAGGAACACACTCCAGACACACCATCTTTAAGAACTGTAATGCTCACCACGAGGGTCCGTGGCTTCATTCTTTAAGTCAGCGAAACCAAGAACCCACCAGAAGGAACCAATTCCGGACACACTATGTCTTTTGATAACTTAAATATGGCTCTATAAGATCTGACCTGTAAATATACAAATAAATAGTTCTGTGATTGAATGCTTATATGTTTAGTACCTAGGGACATCTGCTTTAACCATGCCTAGAAATCTAAGGCAGAAAATGCAACAAAGAAGATAATCTTGTTTAGGAATGTGGTATGATGACGTGCCCAGCCACAGAGAGCTGTCACCTCCCTGTGGCACTGTGGTATGCTGGGACTTGGAATGTGGATGTTGGGGTGGAACTGCTTGAATTCAAATACTGGTGCAACTATTTGGTATGTGACTTTGCCCACATCAACTTAGCAATAACAAATAGTGATAACAATAATATTCCCTGCCACAAAATGTTACCACAATGCTGAGTACGTAGGAAGCATTCAATAAAAGTTGGTTATTAGAAATATTTCCACTGTCAAGATGTAGCTACGTAGCTTTTAAAAGTTGTGACATGAAGATATACAGCAATTAACCACTTACGTTTCTATTGCTGGTGAACCATCAATTTGATTTTGTCAACAGCTACATGGTCCAATCCATAATTTCAAAGATGTATTTCTTTGACACAGTTAGAAAATTTTTTTAGAGGGGAACAACATGTATAAGAAACACAAGGAAGAACTATGCCAAGAAAAATTATGAATGCTTATAAAATTTGATCTTATTGAAGCCAAAAAATAATTGTAAATTCTGAAATGTGTTCACCATGTCAGATGGCTGAGGTTTCAAAAAGCAAAATTAAACAGACCAAACATTCTGATTTCTGAAGAAAATACACACACACACACACACACACACACACACACACACACAAAGTGTGGATGTCACAGGGAGTTAGTTCTGTTCAACATCTGGTTTGGATTTAGATAAAACCATAAAGAGAGTGGTGATGAGATTAAACAAATGCTTTCTTACTGTTAATGGCCTTGATATTTGTTATGTAATGACTAGGCTATGAAAATCTTCCCACATTATTTCCATTTAAGAGAATTTCAAAGCTAAGTGAAAATGGCAGAAAAACTGGCACCTAGACTGAAACTTAACAAGTATGTAGATTGTCTAAGCCTTGAATAATAAATATATACCAATATAAAAAGTTAATGTGATTTTAAAATATTAAAACAAACAAAATTTAGCATTATAGTTAGGCGCTCAAGATACACCAGCCATTTATCTTATAAAGACACTATGGAGACAGATGAGAGAAAAACTTTGAATGTGTAAAGTATAAATACTACACATAAAGTTGAAAAGATTAAATAGAAACATGGCTCTAGACTTCCATGTGTAAAAATCTGCCAAGTGTACCTAAACCTTTAGAAAGAAATATTATTAAAACATTTTTAAATATACGAAGGAGAAAACTTGCAAAATCTGCTTTTAAAATGACTCCCACCTCTAACAGGTCTTTTAAAAAATCTCTGTTAACAAAAGAGATTAAGCATATTATGGACTCTGCACAAAAATAGCCACACTAGTGATCAGAGGATCAAAAACATAAACAGTGAAGATATTATAAGAGGAAATTGGATTGCTGTGAGTTAATAAAGAAGGGTAATAGGAGATATTCTATAGGATTCCTACAGACTTCTTTCTCTGGGTCTTAGTATGAATCATGAATTTGAGTCACATATGTTTACTATTTTAGACTTCTGACCTTTCAGATTTCGGTGCATGTTTCTTTATGTGGAAATACACAACAGGAAAACTAGATGAGAGAGACATTTAAACAGCTATTTAAATGAACTAATCTCATATCTCATGAATCTAAAGCAAATATTTTTCACTTTCAGGTACATAAATTTACAAATATTGTATCTTTATTTTTCTACATATGATGTCAAGGTACAAGTGTCTGAATAAATTTCTCATTGAACTATTTGTCATCAATATAAAAATAATCAGATTACTAACATGTTCTGCCAGAAAATCATAAATCAGAGTTTAAAATGTCAGTTTCCTTGAATTTCAAAGCCATGACTTTGTTATTTAATCAATTAAGTTTAGGAAATTGTGGAAGGATCTTAATTATTTAGACGTAAAAGAAATAAAAAACTAGGGTTGATACTTTCATTTTAATAATAATGAAAAACATGAGTGAGGAAGTTGTGTTGCCAAGATTAACATTCCCATAGTTATTTGAATCATTAAAAAAAATCTTAAATATTAATAAAAGTTGCCAACCTTTATGGTAGCAATAATATTCATTTTTGTGTTTGGCATTCAGTAGAACACTGAAATATAAAAGAATTGAGTTTGTTCTCAAACTGCAATTATGTTACCTAGAATCTATTGCAAACAACCTATTATGTTTAATAAATGTATTAAATACTTTTGGAGGATCTATAATGTTCAAAACACTACACTACATCCTAGTTGTATGTAGATTGAATATAGAAGATATCACAATTAATATAGATTCTATGATATGTCCAGGCCTTAATTATTATAGCTCCTGCTATAAAACATTTTTTTTTTTGAGACAGAGTGTCACTCTGTCGCCTAGGCTGCAGTGGCCCGATCTCGGCTCACTGCAAGCTCCGCCTCCCGGGTTCACACCACTCTCCTGCCTCAGCCTCCCAAGTAGCTGGGACTACAGGCGCCTACCACCACGCCCAGCTAATTTTTTGATTTTTAGTAGAGACGGGGTTTCACTGTGTTAGCTGGATGGTCTCGATCTCCTGACCTCGTGATCTGCCCACCTTAGCCTTCCAAAGTGCTGGGAATACATGTGTGAGCCACCGTGCCCAGCCTGATGCTGCTGTAAAACATTTTATAGTCTAGGGGGAAGGAGATATAAACAAAGAAATCATGTGCATTGAATGGTAAATAAATTTTGAAATTTTTCTTTTAAACAAAAAAACCTCGTTTTATTTTAGAATCAGGGAATACATGTACAAGTTTGTTACATGGGTATATTTTGTGATGCTGAGGTTTGAGGTATGATTGATCCCATTGCCCGAGTAGTCAGCACAGGACCCAATCGTTAGTTTTCAACGCTTGACCCTCTTCCTCCCTTCTCCTTCTAGTAATCCCTAGTACCTAGTGTTCCCTTCTTTATGTCCATGAGTACCCATTGTTTAGCTCTCACTTATAAGTGAGAATATGCAATATTTGATTTTCTGTTCTTGCCTTGTTTAGGATAATGTCTTTCAGCCGCAACCATGTTGCTGCAAAGAACATGATTTCATTATGTTTTAAGGCTGCATAGTATTCCATCGTGCATATATGCCATATTTTCTTATCCAGTCCACTGTTGATGAACACCTAGGTTATTTCCATGTCTTTGCTATTGTGAATAGTATGGTGATGAACATATGAGTGTATGTGACACTTCTCAAAAGACATTCATGTGGCCAATAAACATATGCAAAAAAGTCCACCACTGATAATTAGAGAAAAGCAAAACAAAATCACAATGAGACACCATCTTATGCCAGTCAGAATGGCAATTATTAAAAAATAATAATCAGATGCTAGTGAGGTTGCAGAAAAAAAGGAACACTTTCACACTGTTGGTGGGAGTGTAAGTTAGTTCAATCATTATGGAAGACAGTGTGGCAATTTCTAGAAGATCTAGAGGCAGAAATATCATTTGACCCAGCAATTGGGTCAAATGGTATCTCTTTGGGTATATAATCATTGCTGGGTATATAACTAAAGTAATATAAATCATTCTGTTATAAAATGGCACATGTATATTCATTATAGCACTATTCATAATTGCAAAGACATGAAATCAACCTAAATGATCATCAATGATAGACTGGATAAAGACAATGTGGACCATATACACCATGGAATACTATGCAGCCACAAAAAGGAACAAGATCATGTCCTCTGCAGAAACATGGATGGAGCTGGAAGCCATTATCCTTGGCAAACTGATGGGGGAACACAAAAGCAGGCACCAAATGTTCTCACTTATAAGCAGGAGCTGAATGGTGAGAACACATGGACACATGGTGGGGAACAACATACATTGGGGCCTGTCAGAGAGAGGCAGGGGAAGGGACAGCATCAAGAAGAACAGCTAATGGATATTAGGCTTAATACCTTGGTGATGGGTTGGTCTGTGCTGCAAACCATCATGGCACACGTTTACCTATGTAACAAACCTACACTTCCTGCATATGTGCCCCAGAACTTATTAAAAGTTGAAGAAAAAGAATTTGGAAATTTTTAAATGAAATGCATATGTAAAGTAAAATGTTCAGGTGTTAAAACAACATCTTCTTTCCCTTCTTGGGCAAATTTGTTCATCATACTCTTCTGATTATCCTGCACTTTTGGAACTACCGCTTTCACACAAATCCTATGTCAGTTACTTAGAAAAGCAGGATAATCTCCCTAACCTGTACCTTCCTATTTACTCTGCACCCAACAATGTGCACTCACTTATCCCTTTCCTTGAGGCCGAATATAAATATTTACAAAAGCTGTAGCTATGTGTCAACCACACTGTCAACCTTATGACTCTCATGGTGCTCTTTTGATGTCAACACTACCAAATAACAAGACCACCGGGCCAGCGAAGGTATCACAAGCATCTCAGCTGTCAGCATGATGCCTGCTCTGCCTCACCATCAGTTTGTCTTGTGTTTCTGCATGCTCACCTAGCAGGAAAAGCACTCTGTCTACATCAAATGTGGATGAAACTCATTCAAACTGCTGACTCTGATCACAGAGGAAAATGGAGAGCTCTTAATTTCATCTTTCAAGACCCTGCTTTCTAATATCTAAATTAGATGTTAAATATGTTAAATGTCTTTTTACTAAATATCTTGGCCAAATCAATGTTATCTGCCTTAATTAACAAAATCCTAAAGATCAGGGATTTGTCAAAATAATCTCAGATGATTCATTTGGAAAATAAAATTCAGAATTTTAATTTCATTTGTTTATTAATATAGACTATTAAGGAGGGAAGTGTGTTCACCAAATTAATTTTTTTAAATTTTTTTCTTTGAACTGCTAAAAATAAGTTTTTCAACATCAACAAAAATGCCACTACTTTTTGTAGCAACAATGTCTGTAAACTTTAACACAGTAGTTGCCACAACATTATAATTAAACTAGTACTCTCTAAATGATATAATATTAAAATGAGAGTGCACAGAAAGGGGAAGTAATCTAAAAATGGGGATTCTGGAGGTCAGTAATATTTCTATACTTAAGCTGACTTTGGTGAGGGAAAGATTAGTATGGAGTTTCTCTTTAGGCAACTATCAAAATGACTTTTTTTTTAAGTGAGATAATTTATGTGACTCTGTGGCATAAAATATTTTGTAAAGGTAAGAAATTATGATTATTTTTAAATAATATAGCTCAACATATTAGATAGAGTAATACTATAATATATGAGATGAAATTGAAACTTACCAAGCACAGGTAACAAATACAAAGGAAAAATACTAATTTTAAACTAGATACACCCTTGCAAAAGAAATTAAGCCTTCTTTTCCTTGGAAGAAGAGAAAATATCAAGTCAAACTCTACCATTCAAATAAAGCAGAAAAAAGGACAAAACCTAAAGCAAACCAATAAATATTGAATAAAAGCCCAAAGAAACAAAAAAAGCTCTGATTTAATCTAGTCAAAGTGAGAGACAGGACTAGTTGGATTTCCTAGGCCAACTAGGAATTCCTAAGCCTAGCTGGGAATGTGACCACACCCACCTTTAAACACAGGGCTTGTAACTCAGCTCACACCCAACCCATCAGGTAGTAAAGAGGGCTCACTAAAATACCAATTAGGCTAAAAGCAGGAGGTAAAGAAATAGTCAAATCATCTATTGCCTGAGAGCACAGGGGGAGGGACAATGATCAGGATATAAACCCCCCGGCATTCTAGCTGGCAGTGGCAACCCCCTTTTGGTCCCCTCCTGTTACATGGGAGCTCTGTTTTCACTCTATTAAATCTTGCAACTGCACAGTCTTCTGGTCCGTGTTTGTCCCGGCTCAAGCTGAGCTTTTGCTCACCGTCCACCACTGTTGATTGCCGGCATCGCAGACCCGCGGTTGACTTCCACCCCTCCAGATCCAGCGGCAGGGTGTCCGCTGTGCTTCTGATCCAGCGACGCACCCATTGCCACTCCCGATCAGGCCGAAGGCTCACCATTGTTCCTGTGCAGCTAAGTGCCTGAGTTCGTCCTAATCAAGCTGAACACTAGTCGCTAGGTTCCACGGTTCCTTTCCATGACCCACAGCTTCTAATAGAGCTATAAGACTCACCACATGGCCCAAGGTCCCATTCCTTGGAATCCATGAGGCCCAACACCCCCAGGTCAGAGAGCAAGAGGCTTGCTGCCATCTTGGGAGTGGCCAATCACCATCTTGGGCACTCTGGGAGCAAAGATCCCCCAGTAACAAAAGGAAGGCATTTACTTCTTCTACCTCTCATACTTTATTACTATGGAAGTAAAGAAATCATTATGTTTTAAACTCACAAATAAGGATAAGGAATGCACTAATAGCAAAGAGAAAATTGTAACAGGTTTCATAAAGACAGCACGTGGAACACTGGTGCCCAGTCAAGCAGGTAGAGAAAGCCCAGAATGCTCATGGAATGGGTTGCAGCCAAGGAGAGGCGAGTGTTCAACACGGAGGATGCAGGGGCAGGGGAGGGAAGGGCAAGGTTAGCACCTCATTCACCAAGTATACCTGCAAGCTATGACCCATGGTAGACAAGCCAGAAAATAAAGGTGTAAGTAAGCACTTTATTGAAAGCAACTGAAGCAACTAAGATACCCTAGAAGAAGTCCACATATTATAATCAAACATGCAAAGGTAAGAAGGGTATCTAAGGAGGGGTTTTTCTTTGGCATCCATCCAAAAGCAATCAACAAATCATGCTAAAATAGATATACCAGGAAACAGCAATAAAAATATCTATTTAATAATATGAAGATACAACAAAATGATCCCAAAACAGAAAGCTATAGTTTGTTGCCTGTCGGGTTAGGCTGAGGTAAGTCAGGAGAATTGTTGTTTTCAGTGAGAAATCCTTTAATACTATTTCACTTTTTTTAAGTGATGGCTCATTTGACATTAATAAAAAAAATAAAAATTATGAACCAATATACACATTTTTAATGAAATAATTTCTGTTCCCTAAATTTCAAGATGTATCAACGGTTAATGCCTGAGCCAAATTTCTATTCAATAAGCATTCATGTTTTGTGATAATAAAAACACTGTATATATAAAAAAGCATCCATATAGTGGCAGAGCTATTATAAATGTATTCTTATTTTAATTTAATCTTACTAGACATCTGGGGTTCATCCATAAAGAGACAGTGACTTTTGACCTTGTCAAATTTATTCAGTAAATAAAATTAACTTTCCTTCCTCCCTCCCTTCCTTTCTTCCTTCCTCCCTCCCTTCCTTTCTTCCTTCCTCCCTCCCTTCCTTTCTTCCTTCCTCCCTCCCTTCCTTTATGCTTACAAGCATTCTGTAATTAATTTACTCTGTATTCAGTAGCTGACCTTTAAATTAGGTTCCAGAGCACAAAGATGAATAATGCAAACTACTTACTCTAATTATCTCACTGGATAATGGGGAATAGACACCTACAAACTAATAATCACATGTTAAAAACTGCGATTTAAAAGTGGCCCACTGCACTGTTTGAGCAGACTCAGGATCTGTCCTTGAACCAGGGTTTATAGCTAAAGGGAAGTCTCACTTGCTAGATGTTAGACCCCAGACCTAATTTATCATTGCTGTTTAAATATTTATTTTAGCAAGTAGTCACTCATTTATTAGCAAATTGATAGAATAGGCTATTTTCCAAAATTAACAAGAGCCATCTCTCCTAAAATTCCTTAGCAGCCAGACATGTAATATCTTCAAGAAAATCAGAAGACATTTGTAGAGAGCCCTAACCAATATCCAGAAGAGGAAAGCTCCCTGGAGGGTGGTGATCCAGAGCCTGTCCCTTTTGGAGATGTATAGGTGTTAGAATCGTGTGACAGGCTGAGATGGTATCTGACAGCGTAGGCACAAAGGAGGGAAGATTCATTTAAAACAAAAATAATTAGTTTACTACAGTTCTGGATCAGCGGTTTATAATTTCTAACCCTAGAAATCAGCCCTCTACTGTCTCTCTAGTCTAAGGTAAAAAGTCCTTAGTTCAACTTTGGGGTGTTGGAATTAAATAAGTCTTGCATAGAGATTTACACTTTAAGAAATTTTTTCTTGAGGAAAATGGATCAGAACGCAGAAAATAAAACAGAGGAATAATGCTGAGGCATTATTATATTACTAATAATTTTATGTAGTGGAATTTTGACTGGACACTGAAATACAATAGATACTACATTCCAAATTAAAGTACCAGACCCAAGTGCAAAGTTTTTAGCAGAAACTCTCAAACCCTCACGAGAGGAGTGATATGGTTTGGCTCTGTGTCGCCACCCAAATCTCACCTTGAATTGTAATCCCAACATGTTGAGGGAGGAACCAGGTGGAGGTAGTTGGATCATGGGTGTGGTTCCCCCTTACTGGTCTCATGATAGTGAATGAGTCTCACAAAATCTGATGGTTTTATAAGCATCTGGCATTTCCCCTGCTTGCATTCATTCTGTCCCATTGCCCCATGTAGAAGGTCCCTACTTCTCCTTTGCCTCCCACCATGATTATAAGTTTCCTGACACCTCCCCAGCCATGCAGAACTGTGAGTCAATTAAACCTCTTTCTTTAGTAATTATACAGTCCCAGGTAGTTTCTTTATAGCAGTGTGAAAATGAACTAATACAAGGGGATAACAGATGCTCAGTGGATTTATTTTAAGTGTGCTATGCTTTTCTAGAAGGGACTCTGGAAGCCCTCACACTGTGCAGTGGTTGTAAAAGAGTTTCTATAATGTGAAAGACTGAGAAAAGATTTAAGAAGAAAGATTACTTTGGAGAGAGCTACATGTTGTTGGTTGATTGTTACTTTCTGATATGGTTTGGCTGTGCCCCCACCCAAATCTCATCTTGAATTGTAGCGACGATAATCCCCACGTGTCACGGGAGGGACCCAGAATGGGCAGTAATTGACTCATGGGGGCGGGTTTTTCCCGTGCTATTCTTGTGATAGTGAATAAGTTTCACAAAATCTGATGATTTTATGAAGGGCAGTTCCTCTGCACTTCTCCTTGCTGCCGCCATGTGAAGAAAAACGTGTTTGCCTCCTCTTCCACCATGACTGTAAGTTTCCTTAGGCCTCCCCTGCTCTAAGGAACTGTGAGTCAATTAAATCTCTTTCCTTTAAAAATTACCCAGTCTTGGGTATGTCTTCATCAGCAGAATGAGAACAGACTAATACATCTCCTTATCATTAGCCTAGTGAGAAGGGTTTCAATGGAACGATTTGAAGGGTTTAACATGACTGGCCTCAAAAAGATAGACTTTCCCTCAAAGTTCTTCTAGATCCCACTACTGTTGAGGGTCATCTGTCCACATTAGAGTCCTTAATATAGTGGTATTGAGAGAGACTCATGCTGCAACCACATGCTGTCTAAAATGCAACTGCAACCACATGCATTTTATGCAGAATTGCTTTTGATCAAAGAATTCATTTGAAGCCAAAGAAATGCAGAAAAACTCATGCCCATGGAATTTACTGTTTGTACTATGAATTCTCACTTAGAAACAGCTGACCTAACCTAACAGTGGAATAGCTGTTGAAGACACAGGTGTGGCTCCAGGTTAGAAAAAACACCCTGCTCGGCTGAGATGTGATCACAGAGAAGAGAAATATACTTTGAATGAGCCATCAACAAATGATACTGTGTTCACTCACAGCCAAACTACATGGGTCTAGGAATGAAAGGGTGAAAGTCAGAGTGATCACTCTATTATAATGAATGCCCCATCAATAGCATTTGTTGTGCATTGTAATCCCATAATCAGGGGTTCTGCTGGTTTAGGACTTGTTAGTTCCTATGGGAGAAATGCTACCTCCAGAAGACACAGAGCTTTTAATTAATTGCAAGTTGAGACTATCATTTTGCTCTTTTGTCTTCCTCCTATGTTACTAAACAAACAGTCATAGTAAACATGTGTTACTATACTAGATGGGTTGGTTGATTCTGGTGATCCAGAAATGACTGGGTTGCTGCTACACAGTGAAGCCAGGAAAGGCTGTTTCTCTAACCAGGAGTTTCACAGGGGACACCTCTGATTACATCCATGTTCAAAAGTAAAAGCTAGTGAAAGACTAAAGCAATTCAGTGAAGCCAGGAATACTGAGAAATCTTCAAGAACAAAGGTTGAATTACCCAACCAAACAAAAACTCTTACTCTCTGAGATACCATTTGAAAGCATAGAATTGGTTATAAAAGAAGAAAGTGATAGCTATCAATATGACCTTTAACCAATTATAAAAGCCAAGTACTATTAGAATCAAGCCTTATATTAGCATTATGAATATACATACATATTATAACCAATTATTTATTTTTCCCTTTGACATTCTTCTATTTTATATCACCCTATTTTAAGATTCAGTTTATAAGTCACCAGTCCTGAAAAAAACATTCAGATCTGCTAAACCATCTAGAGAGAGAGATGTTGGACTTTGAGACATATGTGGTGACTGATAGGATACTGGACCTCTCCTGTTTTGCAGTGGAAGAAAGAGAGTATTTTCAATTGTACAACAGAGTTGCCTCATACAATTGTTGATGTAATTAAACATCAACATGTAATTGTTGATGTAAAGCAATTAAATATGGGCACAAATATGAGAACAGAAGCTTAGCTACAATACAGTTGGGTCACACTAGTCCTTTATTGTCTTGATCTCCAATCTAGTACTTGTATTTCCACCATGCAAGCAACATTTCCTAGGCTTCCTTGCAAGCTGGCTTCTAGGCAGGTGAAGCCAATGAGAGACTCTGAGAGGATATTGCAGTGCTACAGCATGTGAGAAGCCAGGATAGTTCTATTTTTCTCATTTTCCAGGGGGCATCTAGGTAGTGGCTGTGCCTTCTCCATGGTTCCAGTTCCTATAGCATTGGCTCTACCTCGGCATTCCTTCCTGACTTCCGCCTGGCAGCATGCAATATGAGCCTGGGTTCCTCAGAAGGGCCCTTGGCTCCGCTAATGCTATCTCTTCTCTTTGTTCCACCAGTTCTAGTGTTAGAGAGAAATGAAAGTATTAGGAATATGGAGATCCTCATCTCTGTGAATCACGTTTATTCTGGGTCTCATGGCTTTTAACTTTAAAATCAGCCAACAAGTGCATACCTTGTGTTTGACACTGTGAGGCTAGAAAACAATAGTCCAGTCTCTGTTAAAAGTCTGGCTACAGGAGCATCACTCCTTTCTCAAATGTATCAAAGACACTTTCATTCACACAAAGATTTTTGAGTTCATGTGAGCACCAAAAAATGAGGAGATACACGGGTATGGAGGACACCAGCATTTCAGACAAAGTTATCTCAGATTATGTTGTTAGCACAGCCATTCATCACAGGAATTGTGTAAAAGAGAAATGAATAGCTACTTAGAATACATTAACATACATTTGTATTTCAAGAATCCAAAAACCAGCTTGCTACCACAAAGAGGCTCTTCTACTACATTTACAATATACATTAAATATTTAGGTTGAGGAGAAGTAATTACAAGCTCTCAGTTTATCAGACTGTATCAGATGCTTTTCATTTGATTATTAAAGAAATAATAAATGTTCTGAACATAGCATAGAAAATTTAAAGTCCTGATTTACAGCATATAAATCCTCATTAACATTATACCACTAACATAAGCTAAAATATAGCTCATGAGGATAGGAGCATTGTTGGTTTTGTTCAAAGCCATATCTTCAGCAACTCGTAGAAGGTGTAGCATGTACTAGAAACATGAACATATCTGCATGAATAAATGTCTGAATGCAAGAGCTAATGACAAGTGAAGAATGAAAAAGTTGATTATGCAAGAAAAGCATCACTAACTTACATCTAAAAAACTATTCTGAGACAAAGTATAAAGAGTTTATGCCTTGGGCAAATGATCTTAGTAGCTATTTCTCAAGAGAAGACATACAAATAACCAACACGTATATAAAGAAATCTTCAACATAACTAACAATGTGAGAAATGCAAACGAAACCACAATGAAATACCACCTCACACCTGTTATAATGGCTGCTATAAAAAATATAAAAATGTATACAAAATATAAAAGATGAATGTTGGTTTGTCCTCACCACAACTCACGCTGAGGCTGGGCCCCCAGTGTGGCAATGTTGGGAGGTGGTGACTTTAAGATGATTAAGTCTTTAAGAGGAATTAGTATCTTTTTCTGAAGACTGGCTTAATTCTAGCAGGAATAGATTAGTTCCCCCAAAATAGGTTGTTATAAAGTAAGGTTGCATCTTGTGTGTTTTGCCCTTTTGTGAAAGTGCCTAGCTCACCTTCTATTTCTCTGCTATGTTTTGTTTGACTCAGCACGAAGCCCTTACAAGAAGCTACCAGATGCAGTCAGTCATCCAAGCTTAAACTTCCCAGCCTATAGTGTGAAGGCTGTCTCACTATGGGATAGTGCACCAAATACACCTCTTTTGTTTATAAATTACCCAGTCTCACGTATTCTATTATAGCAACACAAACGAACTAAAACAGATACACATAATTTTTATAAAAAATTTAAAGCTCTTTACATTGTTTGTATAGTAGAAAGTCAGCATGTATTTTTACCTCAATGTTTTTTGTTAGTGTTTTCTTTATTTCTTAGGGAATAAAGCCAAATTTAGCAGAGGGATTTAAAAAAAAAAAAAGATTTTATTCCTGTCCAAAATTCTCGCAATGGAAAAAAAATTAATGCTAAATAACTGTGTGTTTTTAGTTCAAATTATCTGGAAAAATTGTTTTCATTTTCTACCTCACCTTGATACATTACAAATAGTATCTAAGATCAGACCTTTTGAGCAGCCAGACTGATATTATTTTTTATGATGTTATCAAAGGGCTTTTTGAGTAAATGCACAGTTCTATTTAGATAAATTAGAAAGCATTAAAGTACTCTTAAACATATTAACTTTTCTTATTAACCTTTATAAGTTAATTATCCATACATTTCCTTAAAAGTAAGATTTCTTTTTTTTTTTTTTTTTCTTTTTTGAGATGGACTCTAGCTCTGTCACCCAGGCTGGAGTGCAGTGGCGCAATCTTGGCTCACTGAAACCTCCACCTCCCAGGTTCAAGCGATTCTCCTGCCTCAGTCTCCCCACTGGGACTACAGGCCATGCCACCATGCCCGGCTAATTTTGGTATTTTCAGTAGAGACGGGGTTTCACCATGTTGGCCAGGCTGGTCACGAACTCCTGACCTCAGGTGATCCGCCTGCCTTGGCCTCCCAAAGTGCTGGGATTACAGACCTGAGCCACCATGCCCTGACTAAAAGTAAGATTTCAATATGGGCTGTATCATAGAATAAAAGCTATCACTATTTAAAAATTAACAACACATCATGTAACACAGTTTCCTTTTATTCCCCCCAAATGTATCATCTTGAATATTTAAGTGTTACCACTGGTGCAATATTCTGAAACACAATAAACAAGACCCAGCCACCTCTATCTACACACTTCACAATTTCTTAATCTTCAATAAGATTTTCTCAGAAATTTTCCTCTCCCAGTTATGATAAATTTTAAAAACCCAGAAATACCTCAAAAATGGCATCTTTTGAATAATAGTATATACATCGCTGTTTAACAAGTAGCAAAATAATGTAAAATAAATTTAGGAGAATTCTGAATTCCCCATCAGGGATTATGCAGCAAAACAGTTACCAAAATGGCAGATGATCCAAATTAGCAACATTGAAAAAATATTTTTTCTGTTTTTTTTTCCTAATGCAAAAAAATGCATTACTGCAGATTGAATATTGATGTCTCTCCGATATTTATATGTTGAAGTCCTAATCCCCAAATTGATGGACTTAACCGTGAGGACTTGGGGAAGTAATTAGGGTTAGATTAGGTCATGAGGGTGGGTCCCTCACAATGGGATTAATGTCCTTATAAAAAGAGGAAGAAATGAGATATCAATCTATCATGCCCATCTTAGCATACAGCAAGAAGGTAGCCTTCTAGAAACCAGGAAGAAGGCCCTCACTACACACTAAACATGTCAGCACCTTGTTCTTGGACTGCCCTGCCTCCACAACTGTAAAAAATAAATATTTGTTGTTTTAAGTCACCCAGTCAATGATACTTTGTTATAGCAGGCCAAGCACTCTAAGGCACGCATTTTTATTGGAAAGAATTGAAACATACAAATACAAATAGAAATTATAGCTTTAAAAAAAAGCTCTCACCCTCAGGAGATAAAAATGGATAAAATTAGCTGGTAAATTCTTCAGTGTTTCTTTCATGTATAAATATACACATGCTTATTATATAAAGGGGATCACATTAGACATGTGATTTTAAATGTAAGTACTGTCATTTAATTTACATTTATCATTACAAAATGACAGAATGTTAATAACATTTCTCTGTCACTTATTTAAGCCCTCTTCTGTTATTGAAAAATTGCATCTCTATGTTTTTCATAGTTTTACATAAATATGCATGTTTATAAATATTTATTCACAGTTGATTTTTCCCCTTACACTTTCTTGAAACAGAATTGTTGGATGAGATGATGCCAATATGTGTAAGCCATTTGATACATAGGCAAACTGTCTTACAAAAATGTCTTGCCTCTTTCCATCCCAATCGGCAGTGTTGGAGAACATATTTCTCCCCCTACTTTCTTTAGCACTGAGTATATTATTTAAATGTTGACATCAAAATCAAGTGGTGTTTATCCTAGGAATGCAAAGTTGGTTTATTCATAAGTCAATCAATGTAATTCACCATATTAACAAATTTTCAAAACATATGATCACCTCAGATGCAGAGAAAGCATTTGAAAAAATCCCACATCTATTCATAATAAAAACTCTAAGCAAACTAAGAATCTCATAAAAGGCTCATATGAGACCATATATATGGCATTGCAGCTAGAGATTAAAAACTGAATGATTTCCCCTTAAAATAAAATGTCAGACAAAAATGTCAACTCTAACCACTTTATTCAACATTTAGTTGATGTTCTAAACAGTTCAAAATAACAAGAAAAATTAACAAATGCCATTCAGAGTAGACAGCAAATGCAAAACTGTCTTTATTTACAGACAATATGATTGTCTACATATTGAATCTAAAAAGGAGACATTAAAACTAATTAGAAACTTTAGCAATTTTGTAGGATCAACATAAACACATTAGTCATATTTATATATACTAGTACTGAATAATTGCAAATCAAAATAAAAGTAATTGTACCATTTGCAATAGCCTAAAAAAAAAAAAAAAAAAAAAAACAGAAATACTACGGATAAATGTAACAAAAGATGTGTCAGACCTGTGTACTGAAAACTTCGAAACATTGCTAAGAAAGAATGATGAAAACCCAAATAAATGGAGAAGCATTTATAGATTGAAAGACTCAATATTGTTAAGAGATCAATTCTCCTCCAAGCAACAGAATAATAAAATGTAAAAACAAATGAACTTCAATCCTTAATTCACATTGTGTATAACACATAATTTGAAAGGGATGCTTGACATAAATATTATAGTTTAAAGAAGAAAAACTTCCAGAATAAGATGTAAGATATAGGAGAAATATTTATGACCATTGGTATGGTAAAAATTCTTAATCACGATATGAAAAACATGACACATACACAAAGTGAAAAGGCAAGCCACAAACCTAGAGAAATGTTTTTTTAAACATGTGTTTACTGTATATAAAAACCTTTCAATAATCAATAAAAACAACCTGTTTTTTTTTTTTTTTAAATAAGAAAATCAAATAGGCACTCTGTCAAAAAGATGTACAGCTAACAAAAAAGCAAAGTGAGTGAGGAAGGGAGAACAGGAGGGAAGCTGATCAGAATGGTCACTGGGGACCAAGTACTACAGGACTTGTTAGGCCATCCTAAGGCTTTCAAGTTTATTCTGAGAAATAGAAAAACTTTGGGCCAGGCATGGTGGCTCACGCCTGTAATCCCAGCACTTTGGGAGGCTGACACAGGTGGATCACAAGGTCAGGAGATCAAGACCAGCCTAACCAACATGGTGAAACTTTGTCTCTACTAAAAATACAAAAACAGCTGAGTGTGGTGGCTGGTGCCTGTAATCCCAGCTACTTGGGAGGCTGAGGCAGGAAAATCACTTGAACCCGGGAGGCAGAGGTTGTGGTGAGCTGAGATAGTGCCACTGCACTCCAGCCTGGGTGACAGAGCGAGACTTGGTCTCAGAAAAAAAAAAGAAAAGAAAAGAATAACTTTGAATCACTGTAGCAGAGGGTGACCGACCTGCTGCAGATTTCTGCTTTGTTAGAAACAGGTTACGCAGGGCAGGGGGAGGAACAGAGGAGCAAGGGTGGAAGTAGGGAGAGCAGTTGGCATTAATGGAATATCAGTAAAAGTTCAGAAATCCCAGAGGGAGCTGACAGTGTACTACACCAGGGTGAAAGACTTCATTTTGAATGTATTTAGAAGATCTGTGCAGATGGGCTGAATGTGGATTAATGTGGAATATAGATAAGGTGAAAAGTCAAGATTGAAGACAAGATTTTGAGCCTGGGGAACTGAAAGCTGGAATTAGCATAAAAATGTGTTAATGACTGAGATCAAGGGTTTAGGAGGGAAGATCAGTTTCGTTTTGAACATCCGAAGTTTCAGGTATTTATAGATATTGAGTTGAATATGCCAAGTAAGCAGTTGGATATACAAGCCTGAAATTTGTGAAAGACTGGGTTAGTAAAATAAATATGTTAATCAATATCGTATTGATGTATTTAAAGGTGTAAGTCTGAATGATATCCCCAGGATAGCAAAGAGTACATCAGTGGTTTTCAACTGAAGGCAATTGTTTTTCCCCAGGGGACAGCTGGCAATGTCTGAAGACATTTTTGGTTGTCATGGTTGGGGAATGAATTACTAGTGGCACCTAATAGGTAGAGGCTATTAGAGACCAGAGACAATGCCGAACATCCTACAATGTACAGGATAGCCTCACATATAAAGAATTGTCTTACCTAAAATGTCAGTAGGGCCATGGTTTAGAAAACCTGGTTCAAAGGGTAGAGAACAGAACCAAAGCCTGAGCCCTCAGGTCCACCAATATTAAAGATGGCGGAGAGAAGGGGAGAAATTAACAATGGAGGTGAGGTAGGACTACCAGTGAGAAAGAATCACAACCCAGAGAATGTGGAATCCGTGTAGCCACGAGAAGAACTGTACCAAACAGTAGGGAAAAATACAAAGTGTCAAATGCTGCTGCTAGATCAAATAAAATGATACCAAAGTAATGACCACTGGGCTTAGCAATGCAGAGGTCACTGGTGACATTAAAGAAGTCTGGGTAGCGCAGTGTGAGGTGAAAGTGGCTTCTGAATGTTTGCCAACATATGATACATTTTCTAATCTAGTTATTGCCAACTTTTGAATTCAAAATTAAACTAAAAATCATATATGGCTATAACCATGGCATAGTTAATCAACTATTTTCTGACATCCTAATCAAATAGGTAATTTTTTTTATTTTTTTTTTTTTTTTTTTTTTTTATTTTTTTTTTTTCTGAGATGGAGTTTTTCGCTCTTGTTGCCCAGGCTGGAGTTCAATGGTGCGATTTCAGTTCACGGCAACCTCCGCCTCCCGGGTTCGAGCGATTCTCGTGGCTCAGCCTCCCAAGTAGCTGGGATTACAGGCATGCGCCACTATGCCCGGCTAATTTTGTATTTTTAGTAGAGATGAGGTTTTTCCACGTTGGTCAGGCTGGTCTCTAACCCTCGACCTCAGGTGATCTGCCCACCTTGGCCTCCCAAAGTGCTGGTATTACAGGCGTGAGCCATTGCGCCCAGCCTCAAACAAGTAATTTCAAGTGGGATGACTTTTCCCTGCTTTATTCATCCCATTCTCCAATTTACAACTTGTTAAATCACCTGAAATAAAATTAATGTCTACCCAAAGACACAGGACTTTTTACTCAGATGAAGAATATTTTTCAAATAATTCTTTTGATACAAATTTTTTTCATCTTCAAACTTAAAAAAAGACAATCTCAAATAAAATTATATTACATTTTGAATAGATGAACACTAAACTTTTTAACTATCAGGACTGTCCATTTTATATCCTTACTTTTAGTGGCTTAAATAAACCCATTTTCTTTTATGGCAGTACATGTTCCTCACCTCTGTTCACAGAGTTTCTAATCTGCCTCTGATTTAATATGTCTCATAGTTTCTAATATATTTCTGTTTTAAAGCACTTTTTAAAAATTATATCCACACTACAGACTACAACTTGTCCATCCAGGAAGACGTTATCTAAATACATTTTATGATTATAAATTCTCTTTCGGGACCTTTATACTAACCGTTCCTCATTGGTAAGAAATCATATTTGAGAAAAATGTGAGAAAGCTAGCATTTGAGTTGATGGAATTAATCACTGATATACAGACATGCTAATTATTGACTTTAGCAGAACTTTCAACATGAATACTTTAATGATTTTCTAAAGGGGAAAATGTTGTTTATATATTTTCTGATTAAAAAAAAAAATAGCTGGGTGCAGTGGCTCACACCTATAATCCCGGCACTTTGGGAGGCCATGGCGGGCGGATCACTTGAGATCAGGAGTTTGAGACTAGCCTGGCCAACATGGTGAAACCCCATCTCTACTAAAAAAAACATATATATATATAGAGAGAGAGAGAGAGAGATAGATATACACAAAAATTAGCCGGACTTGGTGGCGTGTTCCTATAATCCCAGCTACTCCGGAGTCTGAGGCACAAGAATCACTTGAACCCAGGAGAAGGAGGTTGCAGTAAGCCGAGGTTGTTCCACTGCACTCCAGCCTGAGCGACAGAGTGAGACTCCATCTCCAAATAAATAAATAAATAAATAAATAAATAAAATTAAAGTTAAAAACTATTTTTTAAAATTTAGGTAAAACTCTCTTTTGTCAGTTTCTAGATACATGTGTATCTTCATTGGACTCAGTGGGGACAAAAGTTTTACCTCACCAATTGCATATAATTTCCTTTTATCTTTAAATTTTGTCTTCAAATTGTATTTATTTATTTATTTATTGAGACAAGAGTTTCGCTCTTGCTGCCCAGGCTGGAGTGCAATGGAGCGATTTCAGCTCACTGCAACCTCTGCCTCCCACGTTCAAGTGATTCTCCTGTCTCAGCCTTCTGAGTAGCTGGGATTACAGGTGCCTACCACTACGTTTGGCTAATTTTTGGTATTTTTAGTAGAGATGGGGTTTCACCATGTTGGCCAGGGTGGTCTTGAACTCTTGACCTCAGGTGATCTGAAATTGTATATTTATAATTCAAGTTTTTTTTTTCCTAAAATCAATGCCACAAACAGAATAAATATTAGGAAAAAAAAAACTTTCATTTTTCTTAATGAGAAAAACGTTAAGACATATTACCTTTTACTTATTTTATCTGTGTGATACTTTCCTTAAAAAAGGCATCTGTCTTGGAAATAAACATAATTAATTTTAACCCATAACCCTGAAACTTAATAATTATAGGAACTAGAGTTGATTCTTTTATTTATCTGTGCTGCAGTTTTCTCACACATAAAATGAGGAAAATACACCTATTTCATAGGGCTGGTAAAAAGGAAAATACTGAACTAATTTTAGGCTAAAAGTTTCATAAATTAGGTACACAAAATTAAGACCTATTGATTTGGTTTGGCTCTGTGTCCCCCTCCAAATCTCATCTCGAATTGTAATCCCCATGTGTCAAGCGAGGGACTTGGTGGGAGGTAATTGGATCATGGGGGCAGTTTCCCCATGCTGTTCTCATGGTAGTGAGTTCTCAAGAGATCTGATGGTTTTATAAGGGGTGGTCTCTCCTGCTCTTCTCTCTCTTTCCTTGTGCCCTGTGAAGAAGAAGGTCCTTGCTTCCCTTCACCTTCCACCATGATTGTAAGTTTCCTGAGGCCTCCCCCGCCATGCGAAACTGTGAGTCAATTAAACCTCTTTCTTTTATAAATGGGCCAGTCTCGGGTATTTATTTAAAGCAAGGTGAAAATGGACTAATCCACCTACCGTTCACTTTTGAATGAGAAAACATAGCTTGGAAAGTAGAGGGTTTCTCTTTTCTGTTACTCAACTGAAGTATATGGCTGCTGCCACTGGATGGCAACCAAAGACACAGAAAGACCTGGAATGCCTGAGAAACAGCCGAAAGAGCTTCAGCATTTCAAAAAGAATTCTAAAACATCAGAGTAAAAACAAAATGCATTCAGCAGGTAAAAATATATATAATTACAGTCTGTGAATTAAGTGGCAATTGTTTAACTAAAATATATTATCCTTCAACAAGTCATATTTTAATATGTTTTGAGAAAAAAATATCTAAAGTAGTGATGGTCTCGTTCTCATTCTTCAGGACTAGCTCAGAGTATAATAAATGTTTAAATGTTCAGCTTCCAAGGTATTTCTTTGATGGAATCTTCATTTAAAGAAAGGAGAGGTGAGAAACAGTGGAAACTTATTGTTTATAGCAGATTACTGAAGTGACGTTGCCAAGATTAAAAGTCAGAAGCTTTGGAAATAGGTAGAATTAATTTTACCCTACAGACTTTAAACTTAAGAATGCACTCGAGTGGATTCTACTAATCAGTGTTTCCTCATAAACAAAATGAGGAAGATATGCCTATTTCATGTGATTGGTAAAAGGGACAAAATGAACTAATTTAGGCAGAGGTGTCGATTGTTAGGCTTAGTATATAGAAGACACAAAGCAAATGGTAGCTATCACTTATTCTGTGGTAAAAATGCTTATGTTTTGTTTATATTTGACTGGATCAAAAGTGAAATGATCCACATATGATCTTTTACTTATTACATCTGTTTGATGCTGTCCTGAAGAATATCTTTTAAATAAAAGGTTAGATTTGTTAGTTAGTATTGAACTAAATCAGTACATCTTTTCTATAAAATGCGACAGCACCTAACCATTCTCAGTACAGCATATGCACTGTCATAAGTATAGCATGTGTTTTGTTGAGTTAACTTTTTAGGTACAGTTCTTTTAAACTGGAGGCCATTGTTGGACAAGCAAATGAAACTTCAAAATGGCAACAGGATAAGGATACATTCTTATGTGAGGCAGTGGCAGATCAAGCTGAACAACAAAGTCATCCCAACAATGACTATGGAAATGAAACCCTCACTCTGCCTTTATTAAGCTTGTAGGCCACAGTAAGTCAGCTGGAGAGAAAAAGAAAAGGTTATACAGCCTCAAATAATAGAGAATGCCCTCTCCCATTTATCCATACTTCACTTTTCCTTCGCTTTTCTTCCTATACTCTTCTCTTGCAACTTCAAAACTGTGATTCTTGCTTTAAATGTGGGAATAGTAGATTACAGGGAGTGGGGGGCTACATGTGAACTAAGAATAAGAAGGCTTCTATGTTTCTTTCATCAAGAAAAATAGCTATTATGTTTTTCCAACACTCATTCTACTTGTGGCATTGACCTTGAACAAAGTTGAATTATAAACATAATACATTTGGAGGATAAAATTAAACAATGAAATTATATGCAAGTGTTCAAATAAAAATTTTACTACAAAAGAAATGTTTGATTGACTTACTGTTGTTCAACCCCAGAGCTGAACTTTACTAGAAACATCCCTAAATAGCAATTATGATACTTTAACAAATCTCCACATTATACACTGACTTCAAGTTTCCAAACAATCTGTTGGGGAAACAATGATGTATAATTGCTTCTGAAACGAGAAGCTTAAAGCTCATAGAAGGGTAGAGGTAATAGAAATGTAAAAGAAAGCAAGAAAGGAAGGAAGAGTGAGGAAGGAGGAAAGAGAGAAATTTTTTAAAAATATAATAAAAGTTCAAAAATGGAAGAACATACAAGATAATGAGTACATGAGGAATCTGGGGAAATTCTCTGAGAAATGTACTTGTAAGGTAGGTGCTAAATGAGAAATAGGATATCTTTAAGATAGACAAGAGTGTAAAGAACATTCCTGACAAAGGGAAGGAGAAAGCTCAAAGTCATGGGGCTAGAAGGCAAACGATATATATAAGGAATTATAAAATCACTCACTGCGTAACAATGTTTTGGTCAACAAGGAACTGCTTATAGACAGTGGTCCCATAAGATTACAATAGAGCTGAAAAATTCCTATAGCCTAGTGACACAGTAGCCTTTATAACATCATAGTGCAATGTTACTCACATGTTTGGTGTTTGTCATGATGCTGGTATACACAAACCTACTGTGCTGCCAGACATCTAGAAATATAATACATTCAATTATATACAGTATATGATACTGATAATAAACAGCTATGTTACTGGTTTATGTATTTACCAAACTATACATTTAACCTTTATTTTAGAGTAGACTCTTTCTGCTTATTTTTTTTAAGTTAACTATAAAATCACCTCAGGCAGGTACTTAAGGAGGTATTCCAGAAAAAGACATTGTTATCGTAGGAGATGACAGAGTCTTGTGTGTTACTTTCCCTGCAGACTTTCCCATGGGACAACATGTGGAGGCGGAAGCCAGTGATATTGATCATTCTGACCCTGTAGGCCTAGGCTAATATGTATGTTTGTGTCTTTGTTTTTAATTAAAATTTTTGAAAGTAAAAAATAGCTAGGCGCAGTGCCTCACTCCTGTAATCCCAGCCCTTTGGGAGGTCGAGCCAGGCAGACCACTTGAGCCCGGGAGGCTGAAACTCCGCTTCTACAAAAAATACAAACATTAGCTGGGTGTGGTGGTATGCGCCTATTATCCCAGCTACTCAGGAGGTTGAGGTGGGAGGATCACCTGAGCTGGGGCAGCGGTTGTTGCAGTGAGCCAAGACCGCGCCACTGCACTCCAGTCTGGGCAACAATATGAGACCCTGTTTCAAAACAAAAGGAAAAAGAAAAAAGAAAAATGTTTATACACTAAGAATACAGAAAAAATATTGTTGTACAGTTCTACAATGTGTTTGTGTTTTATGCTAAGTGTTATTACAAAAGAGTCAAAAAGTTAAAAAAATGTAAAAGTGTGTAAGGTAAAAAAGTGATAGTGAGCTAAGTTTAACTCATTATTGAAGAAAGAATTCATTATAAATTTAGTATAGCCTAAGTGCACAGTATTTATAACATCTGCAGTAGTGTATAATAATGTCCTAGACCTTCACATTCACTGCACTCACCCAGAGGAACTTCCAATCCTACAAATTCCATGCTATACAGGAACACTATTTTTTAGCTTTCATGCCCTATTTTTACTGTGGCTTTTCTATGTCTAGATACACAAATACTTAACATTATGTTACAATTGCCTACACCATTCAGTGCAGTCACATGCTGCACAGATTTGTAGCCTAGTAGCAATAGGCTTAGCCCAGGAACATACAGTCTAGGTGTGTGGTAGGCTATATCATCTAAGCTTCCATATATATACTCTATGATATTCCACAAGGACAAAATCACCTTATAATGCATTTCTTAGAATTATCTTCATCATTTAGTGATGCATGACCGTAATTAGTTATGTGAGGAATTGAGAATAAAGTATACACAGCAAATGAAAATGGACAAGGGTCAAGGTTGGAGACACACGTAGGTAGATGCTAGACCTTGCAGGGCATTGGAATTCAAGCACAGAAGCTTGAAGTTGATCTGGAAGGCCACAAGGAGCCGCTTGAGAATTTTAAGCAGAGTAGTTTAATGACTGTGTTGATATTTATGGACAACCACTATATAAGTTATACCAGGATGGAGCAGAGAACTAAATGGGTGGCGAGGAGCCCAGAGACAGATGAGATTCCAGTCTCATACAGAAAGAATGGAGATGGAAGGAGGAGGAAAAGCCCTGGAAATTATTTGTCAGGACATGAAACTTACAACATTGAATCTGAAAGTGAAGAAGATAGAGACAAACTCCAGAATCTTTGGTTTGAATACTCAGTTTCACTGTTGCTGGTATACTCCCTTCAACTGGCTACTCAGCTGAAACTTTTATAATAAAAACACTGCCTGAACTCCTGAAGATTTTGCTCTAGTTTGTCCTGCATGATGTTGAAATGGGAACAAAGGTCTAAATTTGGTCACCTATTAAGTTTTTTTCATAGTCAAGGCACATTTTCTTCTTTCAAGAATTCTGAAAATCCTTTCTGAAAATTTTACTTATAGGAGTTTGTGGACTGTGCTGGAAAGAGGTGTGTATTTGAAAGGATGCTTTTAGCCATCCCTAGAATTTGAAGAGCACTTAGACAAGTTTTATGAGGGTGAGCTTCCGGAAGTGCTGTGAGGGGCAGAGGTGACCTGACTTTCTGAGGTGCTCAAGAAAGGGAGGCTATTGTGGTGCCAAGCGTATCCTCTGAACTCCCAGCAGCTAAACATATGCCACTGCAAGATGTCACTATGAAGAGGAAGTCATCTGACCATATTCTGAAACTGTTTTGAAGAAAATGGGATTTTAGGAAGTATTTTTAGGTAAGGAAAACTCAGAATGTTGAAAAAAAGAAAATAGCATGAAGTGTAGGTTCAGGGATTAAATGAAAAAAAAATCGGGTTTTCAGATTCCTGTCTAAGGTCTGAACTTACTCAAAATCAAGTTCCATCTTTACATCAAGGAAATTTTAAAATTTAAAATACAAGGAATTTTGTATAGAGCCTGGAAATTTAAGAAATCTATTAACAACTTTGCAACGCCTTCATGAAACATACTCTCATCTCTATATATTTATGTAATGAGTCAATAGAATTAGTTCTGCAACTGGACACTGCTATTTTATAACCTTCTGTCATTTCCACATAGGGTGGATTTACATTTTCAGGTGATTTCACATTAAATAGCTCTAATTAACCCATATAGGAAAATGAAGGAGTTAACTACATTTTGCTTCAGATAACACTGTCAAAGCATAATAGTATAACTAAGAACAGAAGCAGATAACTACCTTTTTCCTACAACAAATATTAGTTCAAAAAACAGAAAGAAATCAACAAAGAATACAAGAAAAAAGTATAGAAGCAACAATTTTGTTCTAAATAACAAATTCCACTTTCATTGAATGCTACATAAGAACAGGGAACATACCTCTTACATGAAAATGACAAATAATAAACATGTCTGTATTCAATATTATCCAGCAAATGAAGCAATGTTGGTGGGGGAGGAGGAAGAAAGGAAATCTCTAACATGAGAAAGGAAAGGATTTGATTGTTTATAGGATAATAAATTATGCACAGACGTTAGGGTTAAAGGTTAGCAGGAAGGGCATTAAAAGCATTTTTATTAGGCAGTTACACATTATAAGGTTAAAACAGGTGTATGTTGGCAGGAGCTAAAAGAGCTTTTGAAGGATTATGGAGAGGGATTTAATTATTTTCTGATGGTTGCATGATGGTTGGTAACCGGATTGAAATTCAAACAGTAAATTAGACTTCAACACTGTCTTATTACTCATGTGAGCCACGCCACTTACATTTGAAAAATATTCATAGTTATAGTGTACACAGTGACTGTGCTGTTTCTTGGATGAAAAAATACACTAGTCGTTTTCATGTCCATTCATTCAGTTGCTCATCACGGGCACAGGTAATTTATTAGGGACTGGCCCTAGAGCATCACAATGGAAATAATATGAACTCTGGCAGTAGATTTCCAGTTTTTGCTCTGCAAGTTGCTGCTGATAGGATCTTGAGTTACTGAAATAATGTCTCCAATCTTTAGTTTTTTATTTCTGGAAATAGCGACAATAATGACACCTCTTTAATAGAGTTGCTAAGAGGAGATAATACGAAGTACTTAGCTGTGGCCAGTCTTCAAGTAATTAGCAATGTCTCTACTCTAATTAACTAGACATAATCCTAATATTGATGGATAAGCTGTCTATTCTGACCCTATAAGGTTGTATAAACAAACAAAGCCACATTAACTTAATTTCCACCTTTATAATCACAGCCTGCAAAACCTAGATCTCAGGTCTCTAAAGAACCCTTGAAATGGGGTGTTTCTGAGAATCCCTAGAATGTCCCTCAGAAGGGTGCTTCTACCAAGGGAGGTACCAAGCCACTGCACCAACAGTGCTGCTGCACCCACAACTGTGGTCTCGTCCAGGGACCACCATCTCAGCTGTCTCGGGTCCATCACTGATGATCTTCCAGGTGCTGTCATGTATATATGAATGCCCAGACATCCAAAAACTTTCTGGTGGTCTGAGGCAACATGTGGAAGTGCCCCTCATTCCCATATTTCTACTGACCAGATACAACGGGGACTAAGATGGGAAAGAAATTTTAGTGGCAGACACAAGGATGCACTTGAAATTGGACTCCTTTTGTACCCATAACACTCATGGTGCCTGGTCTTTCTAACGCGTGGATGATTTTTCCCACAAGTAGAGTTCTAGCCACCTAAGTTCTCAGTTTCACTTAGCCAGATATAGCTGACTCTCACTTAGATGAAACCTGGGACACTCACTCATGGAATAATCTAGTAAAAGAGACAGACATCTAAACAACTGATTAAATTATGTCTTAGATAAATGCTATCACAGGGGCATACACCAAGTGAAAGGGATGCCAGAGAAAGAAATGGTCTGTTTACCAAGTCTTATAAAGAAGCAACATTTACTTTTGATTTTGAAAGATTGGGAAGAGAAAACTCCGACTGAAATGCCTGCCCCAAATCATAGAGATATGAAAGTGCATTTTGTATGCCTGGATGTGTTTCCATGTGTTGGAAAGTGGAAAAAAGAGAAATATAGAGGTACAGAGAAAAGGCACAGTGAAGGGACTTGTACACAAAAAATTTGCATTGTTGATTTTTTAAATAACAATCATCTAGGTGCAGAATTAGTTTGCAAGGGAGGGAGCAGATCAATAGGTTAGGAGTCTGTTAGGCGTCTGTTTCCAGAGCGGGGAAAAATGAGGCCCAAGTGCAGTAGAAATGGTGGTAAAATGGAGATACTAGCCCAAGAAATAGAGGAGTAATACAACTGCAATTATTGCAAATATCACATATATTATGTAGACTAAAACACAGGTAAGAGTCTGGATTTTTCATAACTTTTTGTCATTAAACGAATGTAGATGTAACTTTGCTTACGATGTTTTTAGCTTCCACCTCCTGACCACCTTTAAACCCTGTCCCATCCTCATATCACTCTATTCTTTAACCAGAACTCCTTTCTTGCCTATGTGCTGGTGTTTTCTCGGTATGTGATACGCTCTCCTCTCTTACTCGTTTCACCTAGATAGCTCCTACTTACCCTGCATGTCTCTGAATACCGTGTTGTTAAATTAGGTTCCCTAGAAGTAGATGCTTGGTCAAGAGATTTACTGGAGGTAGTGCTCTCAGTAAAGAGGAGTGAGGCAGGCAAAAGAAAGCAGGAGATAAAAGTTATGCAGAAAGGCTGTCTGGGCTGGAGTCTAGCCTCCTCTGATCCCACCAGGAAGCAACGAAACACAAATTGCAGCACAGAGCTGATTTCACCTTCAGGCTAGTAGACCCATCTTCTGAACCTCAGTCATTGACTGATAACTAGGGTGTAGGGAGGCGGTCTGAGGAGCAGAGCATGGACTTTGGGCCAGGTGGCAATTCTGTGAAGAAGGCACTGTCGCCAACACTTCCAGCAGTAGGGGGATGGGTGAGCTGCAGGTCAAGGGAAGAGTGGAGATGGGAATATCCACTATAATTCCTTACTGGCTGATTTCCGGCTGCTTCTCCCATATACTCCTGTAGGCTACTGCCCTGCATTAGCCTGTCCTTCATAGGCTATCACAGGTGCTATAATCTCCAAGGCAGCAGAAATTACTGCTATGTATTTTTAATGTGGTAGCTCAGAGCCTCACACACAGTAGGCACCCAATAAAGATCAGTTAATGATGAACAGAGAAAGCTAAAATCACATAGAAATTCTTCAGTAGGGAATTTCTTTTGAAGCAGCTTACACTCTTCAAGATGTCAAGTTATTTGTACTCATTTGTATGCAGTTAAAAATCATCTGCTTCATCCACGATGGGCAAGAGATAGAAAGAGTCTTGATATTCACATTCTTTCAGTAAGATTCCTCTGCACAGGTGTGATTTCTCTCTATACTGTACCTCCTGTAAATTGCTCTTCAGTTTATTTTGAATTAAAATTTAAACATTTGTTTACTTGGTGAAATCTTCAGGAAGCTGAACAGTTTGTCATCCTGGCTGTTACAAAACTTTTAGAGAGAAAAGCAATGCATTTGCAAGTAAAATGAACAGGAAATTGCTAATTAGGAATCCCAAAACAACCATGTGTTTTCCCAGGAATAGCATTAAGAACTTTTTAAGATAATAGTAAAAATAATAATAAAGTTTGTTGGTGAATAGCTCCCAAAAGACACATATGAGAAAGCATGATAAATACGTCATTATATAGACTAATGGATCAGGTTTGTGTATGCGTCTTGAGGCTTTCTGTTGACTTGGATGGAGTCCCAAAGAGAAGCTGACTTGCATGTCTGCATGAATAAATTCCTAATTAGCTGCTTAGTCCTCAGGCTTTTACATTCTATAAATAGCTTGATCTATCGGTCCGGACTAGAAAAGAACTTTTGGTCAAATAATATTTTTAAATCGTAGAACCAGATCATGTTGAAATTATCAAATTCAAAACATGGAGAAATCTTTAACCAAAATATCTGCACTAAAAATTGTATATAAAAATTCAACCTTCATTAGCGATGGTATTTATTTCTAATTCACGTCTTTCAAATGAAATAATATTATCATTAATAAACCATGAATTTTCCTTCCAGATTGTTTTTCTGGAGATGCTAGACTAAGAACAGATATGACTGATATTTACCTTATGTCTACTTTCAGTTACTCAGCAGTCTATTATCATCAGTATTTAAAAATCCAAAAATAGCCATTATTATGCAAAACTCTCTATATTGTATCATATATATTTGTATGAAAGAGCAGTGATTTTTAAAATGCTGTACCTCCTGAGCAATGTTACAGATCCGAATGTGGCTTAAATAATTAATTTCCATCGGTGATACTAAATATCTAAGGAGGATGTGATCAATGCTTTTCTTCCAGAAATACACAATACTTAAAATTCTGTCTGTGTTAAAGACTTCATCCATCTGAAATGCAAAATTCATTATGTAGAAGGTGCTCTGTACATCCAGATGGAATCCCATTAGATACCAAATCTGCTCTAAAATAGTCAAACAAGAATCTCATATCATTTCTACAGTAAGATTAGTCATATCATGGAATCCAAACTTCCTTGCAATACAAATGTGTTCTTCCCTATTTTTTTAATAGTCTAATATCTTAGAAAAAAATTATTACCCAAAAAAGTAATTGTGATGGCCAAAGGCAGTAGTTCTCAAACTTAAGCGCTCATTAGAATCATCTGGAGAGCTCCTTAAAACATAGAATCTGGGACACTACTCTCAGGGTAGTGCACTGGCATTTCAATTGGTCCAAAGTAAGATATCATATCTTTCTGTATTTTGTACAAATATATGATACTTCTATTATAACATTTTAATGAATCATTATATTTTTAATTTTTTCCTTTTTCGGAAAACAACTAAAAGCAGTTGGTAAAAAAAATTATAAAAGCATATAGAAATATAATCAATTGCGCGGTGGCTCAAGCCTGTAATCCCAGCACTTTGGGAGGCCGAGACGGGCGGATCACGAGGTCAGGAGATCCAGACCATCCTGGCTAATACGGTGAAACCCCATCTCTACTAAAAAATACAAAAAACTAGCCGGGCGCGGTGGCGGGCGCTTGTAGTCCCAGCTACTCAGGAGGCTGAGGCAGGAGAATGGCGTGAACCCGGGAGGCGGAGCTTGCAGTGAGCTGAGATCCCGCCACTGCACTCCAGCCTGGGTGACAGAGCGAGACTCCGTCTCAAAAAAAAAAAAAAAAGAAATAAAATCAATCAACTTTTCCTCCTACACATGTCCTTTACCCCTCCTCTTCTTCTGTAGCATTTTCATATCACTAGCTATAAGGCTACCTCCTTCTTTATAAAAATCAAAATTATATTCTTTATTTTAATCTGCCATAACCATTTAATTATTTCCTTATTAATGGAGATTTTGGTTGTCATGCCTTGTGTTAGTATAAAATATGTGCAATTCATGCTCTTTTGTTTACATATGTTATTATACCTGAGAATGAAGTCTTACATTAGAAATAGATGATTCAGAGATCATATGTATTTGCAATATTGACACATGTTGCCCAGTTGCCCTTCAAAGATGCAAGAATAGCTTTCCCTCCATTGGGATGTTGAAATACCTTTTTCTCTACATGCTGGTGATTGCTATGAATTATCAAATTTAATGATCTTTCCAAATATAAGTGAAAAAATGGTTATTTGATTTTTAATTTGATTTGTATTTATTTGATTTTTAACATTGAGGGTGAGAATTTTGTTTCTTTGTTTAAAAGTCACTGATATGTTCTGTAAACTATCTATTCATGCACTTTGCCTACTTTTCTATTAGATTTTTGGCATTTTTCTAATTCAGCTGAAGAAGTATTCATTTAGTGGCGGGGTGATCTTTTGTGAGAAAAGTTGCATATGCTTTATTTTCAGTGTGGTTATGTGTTTGTAGCTTCTTTATGGTATCCATTTTTCTGCAAAGAAGATTTATATTTTCCAGATAACAAAAACATGACAGACTTTCATTCGCTATGAATAATAACTTTTTATTCTTTAGAGGTATGTTTCTGGTTTTGTTCTCTTTTTTATTCTCCCTCTCATGTATACCACATACGAATTGGCCAATTTGAAATAAGATGTTGGTTTTCCCTCAAACTTTATATTCACAATTACCCTCCATAAAGCATCCAAATTATACAAATCTTTGCTCGTGTGAAATAAAAAATATGTACACACACACACACACACTCTCTCTCTCTCTCTCTCCCCCCCCAATCTTTGAACCAGAGCTCCTAAAGCCCTTATAAATAGTGGTAACTGGGATAATTTTCAGTTCTAATATTTGGTCCTTGACCCCATTTCCTGACACATAGTGTCTAAGACCTTTGTAATTTCCTGAGTGATAGGAGTGAGCATCTAACACATTCCTCCTAAATCCTCTGGAATTTCCTGGGTGATAGGAGCATCTTTTTTTCTAATGAGGTAATTCCTGATGGCCTCTTGGATGGGGGCTGGTCACCAGAAAAACCAAACCATGATTAGAAGCTTGGAACTTTCAGGTTGCTTTTCCATTCTCCAGAGAGGAGAAGGGCCGGGAATGGAGTTAATCAGTTGATGATTGATTTATACATTTATACTCAATGATTGATTGATCATGTCTACATGATGAAGCCTGAATAAAAATCCCAAAAGTAGGGTGTTCTGAGAGTTACCAGGTTGCTGAACATATGAAAGTGCTGGGAGGATGGCATGCCCAGAGAGGACTTGGAAGCTCCACATTCCTTCTTCCATTTCCTGCCCAATGTATTTATTCCCTTTGGCTATTCATGAATTGCATCCTTTATAATAAGAGAGTAAACACAGGCAAAGTTTTTCTCTGAGTCCTGTGAGCCCTTCTAGCAAATGACAAAACCCAAGAAGGGACTCATGAGAATCTTCAATTTGTAGCCAACTCATATGGAAGTTGTGCATAATCTGGGGACCTACCACTTGTGATTGGCATCTAAAGTGGGGTGCACCTTGTGGGACTAAGCCCTTAACATGTGAGGTCTGTGGTAACTCAGGTTAGTGTGGTAATTCAGTTGAATGATACAACATACAGTTGTTGTTCAAATAGAACTGGACGATTGCTTGGTGTGGGAGAAATTCCCACACTTCTGGTCACAAAAGTGTTCTGTGTTGAGTGTGAATACAGAGGAAAACAAATTCCCCCTACACTCAGTCTTATAGGTGGAAACCACCAATGACTTCTCAAAGCACATAGAAAAAATCCAAGCTTCTTCCTGGACTTATTTAACCTGACACTTGCCCAAGCTACAGTATCATTCCAGACAATCCTCCAGCATCATCTGCATCACCCTGAGCCACAAACGCTGATTTCCCTTCTGTTCCTTAGACACATGAAGCATGGTATTCTCTCTAATTGGAAAATTCAGATCTTTCCACATATTCAGCCTAAATGTGATTTCTCCAGATAAGGTTTTCCTGGATACTCAATCTAACATATCCTTAACCCAAGTTCTATGACATCAACTCCATGACAGCACAGGTTTGCCATCTCATTCCTCACTACCTGTGATAATTAATTTTACATGGCAACTTGGCTAGGTACCCAGTGGGTTTGGTCAAATACCAGTCTACATGTTGCTGTGAAGGTAATTTTTAGATGTTATTAATATTTAAACCAGTAGACTTGGAGTAAAGCATCTTTGCCTCCATAATGTTGGCAGTCCTCATTCGATCAACTGAAAGCCTTAGGAGATACTAAGGTCCCCAGAAGAGGATGGAATTCTACCTTCAGACCACCTTTGGACTCAAGACTGCAACTTCTGGCAGGTTCCTTGCAGAATTTCAAGCCTAGAAGCATTCTCTGTAGATTTTGGACTTACCAGTGGCCACAATCACATGAGCCAATTCCTGAAAATAAATTACTTTCAGAGAGAGAAAGAGAGACAGCAAGATTGGTTTTGTTTTTGTTTTCTGGACAACAATGACTAATACACTACTACATGCAGTCACATAGTAAGCCCTCTGACTGTAGGTGTGATGTTTATGCTGTGGCTCTCTCTACCCTACAGAGCATGAGTACTTACCTCTGTAGAAGCATGTATTCTAATTTGAGATGCATGATTTCATAGTAGATGGCAATGACTCAATTCCAAACCAATGTACAACACATTTTTTAGTAAATAGCAATACTTGTTATATTTAAATATACACTGCTTGTTAAAAACATGATATTTTTATTTGGTACCAAATAATTTAACCATATTTATTCTAAAGTGTTGTTGATTTAATGATCTAATATAACTAAAAGGTCTAGATTCTGTCTAGAATAATTCAAAAATGAACATTTCACACCTATAATTACACTTTTCATTTTACTGAATATTTCATTTCTTCATGACTACTCTGAAGTAAGAAAATATTTTTATTTCTTTATTTTCCTGAAGAAGTAGATGCATGCGAATTATTTGCATGTGTGTGTTTAGACAATTTACTTTCAGAGTTTGATCTTTAATCAGTTTTATACATAATTGCAGCCACAAAAAATTATATTAATCCTGTAAGCCAAAATGTGGCATTAATGTAAAAATAATTTCAAATCAAATTTTGTAAAAGTTTTTTCAATAATATCTAACAAATTTCCTTTATTTGTTTTGAAAATACATCAGAAAAGAAGGATTTGGATGGTTGGACAATAAAATGTGCTATCTGATGAGCTATTCCGATAAATTCAATTAGACTACATTATAGTCTATTTGAAGAAAAATATATTATGAACAGGTGACTGTTCTTTTTCAATCTCCCTTCTAGCATTTTACTTTAAAATATAATAAATCATTCAACAATGAATTGATATGCTATGAAATGGAAATACTGGAACTAGACTAATAAACAATATTTTCCATTTGTGTAGTTTAGCAAACTTACATCCATTTTACTGAAAAGGGAATAGCTTTTCAGGTGTATCCTCAGTATGAAAACGAAGGATGAATAAGAAACTACTCTGGTTAAAGTAAGAACAGGCATCCTGGAGCCCTTGAAGACTGCTGCTGTTTTGCAATTACACAATCTGGTAGTCACAAGTCTATAGAACTGTGATGAAATCTGTACTCCCAAAGAGATAACAACTTCTGTGCCAAACAGATGGGAAAAGGTCCTTTAGGTTTCCACTTCAGTGAACTTTTATCTTCCTATCTTTTATCTTTTTATCTTCCTCTATTCAACCTCTGGACGCATGTAACAAGTTAAAAATAGTATCCTCGTACTGTGTCGGCATGGCAAGAAACTGAGTAGGCACACGGGAAAAGCGGATGTCATTTTTTCCTAGAGATTCAGTTTAAAATACCTATTTCCTTTGGGAACTCAGTGGATGAAGGGAGATGACTAGAATTGTATCAGCATTAAAGTTGCCGTGTCACCCAAAACAATCTGTTGTGTGATATACTGAAATTTAGCCTGGCTTCAGAAATTGATTTCCAATCAACTGATGGTTCATTAAGATCAACTCTAAGACTAACCAGTGAGTGAACATTCCCAAAGCACTAATTAGAAATAAGCGTTTTACTCTTATCTCTATAGAGCTTTTTCTTTGTATCTTAACTTTCAGTTCTCCCTTGAAAACACTGATATATTGCATGGGTTCAAGTGATTATCACTCTCCAGTTTGGAGTAGCTGATGAACTGCCTATTAAGATATAAATTCTCTGTGTTCAGATCCAACAAAATAACCATTTAAAGTACTGATAATGGAATATCTCCTACTCCCAAACCCAAATCCCTAATACTAATTTTTATTAACTCATTAAAGAACCTTCACTAGAGGCCACCAAACTCAGAGCATTTCACTCAAGAATGCATATGCCTTTGTCTTATAAATGGAAGTCTTCTGATCCAAGACAGAATCCATCCAATGAAGAGAAAATGTCAGTACAATACAGTTTCATTTTCACTGAAGTAAATGAGCATATTTTATTTACTAATAACATAACAGTTATTGACTGTTTACTATGTTATATCTAGGATGCTAAACTGTTTATGTGAATAACTCATTTAATTTTCAAATATTAGGTAGGTATTATTTTCACCTACTTTTTTCTTTTTTGAGATAAAGTCTCTCTCTGTCACCCAGGCTGGAGTACAGTGCACCATCTCTGCTCACTGCAACCTCTGCCTCCTGGGTTCAAGCAATTTTCTTGCCTCAGCCACTTGAGTAGCTGAGATTGCAGGCACATGCCACCACACTCGGTTAATTTTGTATTTTTAGTGAAGACAGGGTTTCGCCATGTTGGTCAGGCTGGTCTCGAACTCCTGACCTCGGGATCCGCCCTCCTCGGCCTCCCGAAGTGCTGGGATTACAGGCGTGAGCCACCGTGCCTGGCCTTACCCACATTTTAAAGACAAGAAAACTGATGCACTTAGAGATTAATGAGTATGTCTTAATTCACATCACTGGTAAGTGGTTAATCTTTATTGACAACCTTAGTACCATGGCTCCTGAACCTGTTCCTAACCACTGAGCCTTGTTGGCTTTATGAATGAATGGTTGCATTACAATGAATGAGACGAGGCTTTTAATACTAAATAGTCACCACATGCCTATGAAGCAGAAATGAAAGAGAATAGTGAGAAGGAGTAAACATAATCTGAAAGTTTTTACACAAATGAAAATAATGCAATATAGAGGCCACTAAACTCAGAGCATTTCACTCAAGAATGCATTTTCTCACACTCACATTCTTGCTTCCAAGTCTGCTGATTAAAATTCCATCCAACTTGAAAGACTTTGTAAACTGTTTCCACTTGTAAATATTTGTTCTATGTTCTTCTCTTCTATATCCTAATCTACATGAGAGATGGGCTTATGTCTATTTTGTGCATCACTGTATCCCTAGCATCTAGAACAGTGTTTGTGAAAGACTAGACAGTGACAAAATTATTTTTATTGTGTTGCTATATTTTTGTATTTATGTATTATAGAATTTTAAATGAATATAAATATACAGAAAATATAGTATAACACTCTGTTCCCATCAAACAGCTTCAATGATTACTCAGAAAACTTTACTTCAAATACAATATGACCCTCCTTCTCCCACTCACTGAATTATTTTTAAAGTATTCTCAGACATTATCTCATCTCATCCATAAATACTTTAAAGAATATATTTTAATTGAATGAAAACCCATATCACATATTACCTCTTTCATTAAATACTGTTGAATCCTCTCAATCAAAAAAGAATTTTCCCCTATTTGAAAGTCTCTGGGATTGTATACTTCTTTTATTTCAAAATCTGTTTTGCTGTGAACATGTTTTGTGAACATGTTTTCTACCAGTTTTAGATTCCAAGTCCCTTAAAGATTGGGAAAATATCTCATATACCTTTGCATTCCATTCAAGGCCTACTGCAGTATCTTGAATTTGGAAACTAGCTTTCTGTCTTCTCCACACCACTTCCAAGTACATGGAAAAGGGTGCTAAAATAGTACTCTTTCTGTTTCCATTTCAGCTGAGAACAAGGGACAATAGATGGCACACACCTCTCACTTTCAGTGAGGTGCTAGACATGAAAAGCAGATGACTGAAACCTTGTTTTCAGTCCCAAAGTTTGACATCCACCTTAATTGAATAAAAGGATTGAACCTGAAGAGGCCAAAGCAGAGAACTTGTTTGAAGAAAGCTGGTTGAACTGCTACGACATTCCCTCATTCATTGGTCCTAGGTGAGAGAAGTGTTGAAGGATCCTTGGAGCTGGAAGGACTAAAAGGGCTGGTAGTTGGCCTATGCCTAAGCAAATGGAAAGCAGCCCATTCTTGTAGCAGAAGTTGGCTGTCTAGTGGCAGAGTAAAGAAAGGCAGCTGCATTAGGTGTAGGCCGTACTTCCACCGAAAGTAGAAAAGAAAGGGAAGGTTTCTATGGGCTACAATAGATGATGTGGGAGAAAAGAAACCCACCAAAAGATCTCAGCAGAAAGAGGCCAAAACGTTACCATCACGTGGAGAAATAGAGGGGAGAGACATTGTCTTAAGCACACAAAAGCCCTAGGGCATCAGTGGTTAATACCTAGCTGTTAATTGAGGCTAGAAAACATCAATGAGAGATCATAAAATTACCAGTCACAAAGAGTGTTTTCTCCTCTCACCGCTTCTTTCTCCCTTTTGATCCACCATCTCCCCAGCTCCAAAATTCCCAACTACAAGCACAGGGGAGTCAGAAACATTGTTTGAAGGACGAGGAGAGTGCAAGGTTGGCACACGAACCTGAAACGGTTCACAAACACACCCTACTAGGGACTCTTAGACTGAAGCAGAAACTAACTGGAGGAGGGGAAAAACAAAGAGTGAATTTCACACGTTTGATTATTAGGTTGGACTGGACATTTTCATTACCAAATTTACACTGTTTATGGAACTAATCCATAATGAAAGATCCTTCAGGCACTAATAGTGACCAAAAAAGTTCTGACAGCTGGCCATGATTTTATTCTGGTGACAAGGTAAAAATGGCATTCCTAGAGGATTTTATGTTTCTACTCAGACCTTTCTGAGTCTGGCTCTCTGAATGTAATGATTACATACCCTTAACCAGAGACAGCTGATTACCAAGCCAATCAGTCATTAAAGAGAGATATGAAAGAACTATCTCAGCTCAGAAGATGAGATAGCATGAAATTACTGCTGCATTCATAGAGCATTTTTAGAAAAGACCAAAATGTGTATATCGACCTGAGAATGATGAATATTTTCCTAGGCTTTAACAGTAGTTAGGAATGTCAGGACTTGGAGCCAAGTTAATAAAATGTGCATGTCCTTGCAAACATCTCCTGTATTACAGTTGGCCCTCTGTCTCCACCAGTTCCACATCAAGGATTCAACTGTGTTCAAGGATTCAACCAACTGCAAATCAAAAATATTTGAAGAAAAAAAAATACAAAAATAAAAAACAATATCAAGTTTTAAAAAACAGTATAACAACTGTTTACATAGAATTTACATTGGATTTGGTACTATATTTAGTCTAGAGATTTAAAGTACACAGGAGGAGATTCATAGGTTATATGCAAATACTACCCCATTTTATATCTGGGACTTGAGCATCCTTGAGTTCTGGTATTTGAGAGAGGTCCTGGATACAATTCCTCATGGATACAAAGGGGCAACTATATTTGTTATAGACCCAAACCATGAGATAACTACTCAGGGACTGTCACTGAAATAAAAATTACCTAAAAGGAAAATGGAAGGCAGGGAGAGTCCGACTGTGGCATAGGGATATTACACAGCCAAGAATCCTGCAAATTTATTTTATGTTGATTTCAAACCATCAGCTATACCTGTACTTGTCTAACTGAACCTAGACTGTATATTCTGCAATGTGATGAATTCTGTAGTCCCTTACATCTGAAACTGCACTTTTTATTTTTGTTACAAATAAGCAGAAATGTTTCAGTTCTTCCCTTACTGAAGATTGCAAACTCAGACTTTTGACCTTGGGCGGGTCTTTGCATGTGGATCTAACCCTCATTCCAGGGCCTCATCTTTTTGATAGGAACAATCCCACCCAACATGTCTCTAACCCAAAACATTTCAGATTAATGGAGTTCTTTAGATTTCCATTTCACAAAAATATCCATGAAAGTGCATACCATGAGACGTACATGGTCTTAAAGTTGTCTGGGAAAAAAAAAAAAAAAAAACCACAACAACAACTCAACTCAGCATCCAGAGTCAGCATAGATGGTAACTTGTATGATTCATCTCCCTTCAGGCATCAACTTCACTTTGGACCCACATATTCCCCATCAGAGTGTTATCACCAAGTCCAAAGTCCTAAATCTCTTAGTTCTCACTAATGCTTATAAAAATGCCATTCCCTCAGAGTCTTGTTATCTTCAAAGAATTACTCATTGATGTTCAATGATATTAATAATTCTTAGACTCTCAGATAATACAGGAGCTCAATTCCAAAAGAAACTGCAATAGAGAAAAAGAAAGAAGATGTGTGACATATAAATGCAAAAAAAAAAAAAAAGTATTATAGGTGTCACAGTGCATTTAGGGGTTAAAATGAAACGCAAATGAGGGGCTTCATCCCCCTACGATTCAAGACGAAAGTGAGAGTTTGGCAAACCTGAATATACAGTTGCATGGAGAAAATCATTTAATTGAAAATTATTCAGTTAATTGTGGGCATTTCAAGCTCCATGGTAGACTGTTGAAGTGAGGAAGAAGTCTCCAAATCACACTTTTTAAGCAACCTCTAATCCTGAACCAAATATGATAGGCTATAGGTATGATAATGATAATTATCAGGAAGGTATAAATTAAGGATATGAGAAACTGATTGGATAGGTAGAATTTGCCAGAGGGGGAAAAAAAAGAAATAGAAAACAAACTGGTGTTTAAGTCATAAAGAACATTCTGCCTTTGCACAACAAACATAGGAAAAGCAACCAGTTGTTACATTAATAAAATTCAGAAATTCAGACAATCCTGAGACCTGATTGTTTTTAAAATGAAGCTTAAAACTTTTGGAAACTAGGACAGATGTTAAATAGGAAACATATAATTGAATGCTGTAAGGTCAGGAAGAAAAAAGAAAGATTGAAATTGAAGTGGCTTTCCAGCTAGATAATGGGTAAAAGAAAAAAAAAAATTGAGGTTAACAAAATTATGGTCAGGAAAACTGTCATTGCCTGGGTGGAAAGAAAAGTGAAAATAGTAGAGTACAAACTCTCAGAGATTTATAAAGTTTTCTATTTTATCTGATTTTAAAAACTCACGCACAACCAGTTGAGGAAAAGGATAAGCTTATCATAACAGCTAGAAAAGAGAAAACTGGATTATGAAAGAAGCATTCAGGAACGTTAACTTAAGATGAAGAGAAATAATGTGACATATTAATTTTACCAGGGTGCTACGATATTACAAAATATATATTTGGTCTTCTTCCCCATTTCTCAGCATATGTGAAAATCATTGGAATCTCCAAAGTGCTTTTTGTATGCTAAGTTGACTGACACTTCAGAAAGACAGAAGCATGATCAGAGGGTTGGGACTTTCAGCCCCATCCATCAACCTCCAGGGAGGGAAGAGGGGCTGAAGGTCAAGTTGATCACCAATGGCCAATGGCAAATTTAATCATGTCTCCATAAAAATTCAAGAGGACAAAGTTGAAAGAACTTCTGGAGAGCTGACACAAAGAAGTTCTTGGAGGGCGGCTGTTCTTGGAGGGAAGTTCTTGGAGGGAGAGGACACGGATGCCCCTCCCCCCTTACCCCATAGCTTGCCGTAGGCATCTCTTCATCTGTACTCTTTGTAATATCCTTGATTAAAAAAAGTGGTAAACATAAGTGTTTCTCTGAATTCCATGAACTGCTCCATCAGATTCATTGAATCCAAAGAGGCGGTTGTAGAAACCCCAACTTGAAACCAGTAGGTCAGAAGTTCTGGAGGTTGGGACTTGTAACTGGTCTCAGAAAGGTAGAGCAGTCTTGGGGACTGAGCTCCCAGCCTGTGGGATCTCCAGGTAGATAGTGTTGGAATTGATTTGGAGGACACTCATCTGGTTTTGGATGCTTGGTGTGTGGTGAAAAAAACCCATACTTTTGGTCAAAGAAGTTCTGTGTTGATGATTGTTGAGGTGGTATAAAAGCAGAGGAAAAATGCGATTTGAGAGATTTCCTCAAAAAGATACTTAACAGATACTGTCTAGTTTAAGAGTCATTGTGGAGGTCAATTCCTGGAGACTGAGGGATAGTTACAGGATTATCGGTTAATCAAAAGGGAAAAGGAAGCCCTGGCAATTAAGGAGCTGTCACCTGAACTTCAATGCCCAGAAAGAAAGGAACGAATCATCAAACAATCAATTTGTAATCACAGAGAACTGAGAACAAAGACTGAAATGCCTTTCAGAGAACAATGTTGCTTCGCAATGAAGAGACAGGAAGGGGAGATAAAAGAGACTATAAGAGATACAGACTACATGGATTTCAATAATATTTTCATCCTAAATCAGAAATTGTTTGAACTGTTGACCTCAGTGTTGCAGCAGACTACATGATATGAATACAGTCTTCAAAATCATTTGAGTTAAATAGATTTTGTTTCAAAAATTAAACTCTTTATACACTACAGATATTTGAGACATTTTCATCTACAATCACAAAGGAATTCCACCTCTTTTGATCAGCACATACGTGAGTTCACACAATTTTACAGGACTGTCATGACATTAAAATAGTCTGTATGGCTCTCCTAGTCTTTGAAGCAGAATGTCTGTGCACGTAAATAATCATATCAATCACCTCCTTAAAAATGCCTGCAGGAGAAGAAATCTTGCCAAAATAATTGCTTCACTCTTATAATGAAGAATAGACTTAATCTTGGCCACCAATTTAGCCTATTGATGTGTTTGGCTTAACTCCTCTAGAATGAACCTGATGGGTATTATAACCTACCATAAAAAAGGAAAACAATCTATCATCCCCAAATGTAATATACATTCACTTGCTGTCCATTTCTTCAAAACTGAATGGCATTACTTACCTGAACTAACTGCAGGTCTCTGAAATGAATCTCACATATGAGGATTGCTTAGAGCTTTTCACCACAGATCACTGCTATACTTCGTTTTTTTTTCTCAAGGAGAAAGTGGTTAATAATTTAAGATTGTAACAGTGATCAGGACTTGACTTTATTTAGAAACTCTCCTAAATTCAGCAGTTCAGTATTGAAGCATATGTATCAATGCTTTGACAAAACTATATCACAAAATTACTAGGAAAATCTGAATTAGTAGAAATTAAATGTATAAATAGAACTTTTCACAACATGAATTTTTACTTTTTTTGAGAATTATAAAACATAAAAAACAATAATGGCCCATAATTCTTGTATCATTTTAACACCTGTTTTCATTTAAAATAAGTATGTACAATACAAATGAAAAAAATAAAAGACCTCCCCACCCCCTGGTACTTTGTCCTAAATTTAGGCATATTAACAATTTTCTTGTAACTTTCCAGAAATAGTCTATGCAGACCCAAAATTAATATCTATTTTATTTTTTTTCAAATCTGCCAGTAAAATATACCCTATCCTGTTTCTAGCTAATGTTGTTTAATTATTTGACATCATTCCACAGTAGCAGATATAAATATGTATCTCTTTAACTGCTATGTAACATTTCATGATACCATAATCAATCAATGAGAATTGATGGATATTTATATTTTACCATTGATTTATATTTTACCAGTTGGCATTGAGAAAAAAAAATCTCATTCTAAATTTACATCAAGGGGATGGAACTGGAAGCCATTATGTTGAGTGAAATAAGCCAGGCACAGAAAAACTTCACGTATTCTCAATCATTTGTGAGAGCTAAAAATTAAAACAATTGAATTCATGGAGATGGAGAGTAGAAGGATGGTTACCAGAGGCTGGGAAGAGTAGTGGGAAGAGGGTAATGGGGATAATTAATAGGTACAAAAATATAGTTAGACAGACTGAATAAAATCTAGTATTGGATAGCACAACAGGGTGACTGTAGTCAACAATAATTTATTGTACATTTTAAAGTAACTGAAAGTATAATTGGAATGTTTATAACACAAAGGAATGAATGATAAGTGCTTGAGTTGATGGGTACCTCATTTACTCTGATGTGATTATTAGATATTGCATGCCTGTATCAAAATATCACATGTACCCCATATACACCTGCTATGTGACACATAAACATTAAAAATGAAAAAAATAAAGAATTGACTGAGTCAGGACTAAAATTAAAATTTTAAGTTAATTTTTTAAGTCAAAGGACACCAAATTTTCTCATCACCAAATAGAAAAGAGATAGAGTCCAATCAGCTTACTTGGGGGATTAAAAGTGAAGTATTGGGGGAATTAAATAATGCTTCTGAAACCCTCATTTCACCGCAACAGAATAATCAGGGCTGAAACATGCTCATTTTGGAAGTAGCCTTAGAGGTGGTGGAAGTGTGTGAGGCTCATCTGCTGGCCCTGGGAACCGAAGGGGACAAGAAAAGGTTGGGGACCCATGAGACAGAAATGGAAGAGAAAAATGTGCTCAAGAGAGGGAAAACGTCCATTAAGGTGATGAGGTTGGAAGAATTATTTGAAGACAGTTAAAGGCACAGTGAAGCTTGTTCACAAGAGACTGGAGTCTCTATGCACTAGGAAGTGGCTAACAGGAGTTCGTGGTGGTACAGGAAAGGGAAGGCATTAGCTGGAACCAAATGAGAATGCTAATAATCACACACTTCGCTGATCAGAAATGTGGATGGTTTTCATGGAGAATCCTTGCTAACTATGTGTTTTTTTAAATTCATAAACCATGAATGAGGTCTTTAGAAATACATTATGTAGAATAAAATACATTATTTCAGCTGAAAATGCTATCACTCTAAAACGTTTCCCCAAATCATTGATTTCTCCAACAGTATTTCCCATTACACAAAGCCCAGACCAACTGGTCAAGAGAGGAATGGGATAAATTCAAATTAAGGTTCTTGCGGCTGTAGATTCAGATAATATAATACACCATAATGTAATGTAGTATATTAAATATATTTATATAATAATTTTTTTTATTAATCACTATGGGTTTCTCATTAGTCTTTGTAGAAATATACAAAAAGTTCAATTCCAGTTTGAACAATGTGAAAAAATATTATGTCAAAGTAGAATTTAATTACTGGATCTAAGAAGCAGAAATGCTGACATGAATACATTAAGAACTCAAAGTACAAGAATGCTATCACTTCTCTCAGTAAAAGCAATAAAGAAATATTTGCAAAATTCTTACATTGCAACATCCAAGGTGCATAATGAAAAAAGAGCACTGGCCATATCAGCCAATTATTTTATTTAAATTTAAATAGTTTTTGTCTTCAATATTTTTTTCTATGAACTCTATGAGATATTCAGATATTCAGGATATTAATAAAATAATCATTTAATATTTCAGGAATGTGGCTCTCAACTATAATGAAAATGATCACCCAGAAATATATAAATGGCTTTGTTATATAATTTTCTATTAAAAATTGATTATAGTATGTTTATCATAGCAAACTTAATTTGCTAAATAATGTTTTAAATGAACTCATCACTTTTGTGGCAACTAAACCACGTATCTGCATATAGAGTAGGTTTATTTGTAAGTCATTGTATTAGTCCATTTTCATAGTGCTATGAAGAAATACCCAAGACTGGTTAATTTATAAAGGAAATAAGTTTAATCAACTCATAGTTCAGCATGAGTTCAGGAACCCACAGTTCCCGAGAGGCCTCAGGAAACTTACAATCATGGCATAAGGGGAAGCGAATATGTCCTTCTTCACATCACAGCAGCAAAGAGAAGTATATATGCACAGTAAAGGCAGAAGCCCCTTATAAAACCATCAGATCTCGGGAGAATTAACTCACTATCCCAAGAACAGGATGGGGGAAACCATCCCTATGATTAAATTGTATCCCACCAGGTCCCTCCCAGGTCACCTGGGATTATGAGAACCACAATTCAAGATGAGACTTGGGTGAGGACACAGCCAAACCATATCTGTCGGAAAGCTTAACACCCTGTCTTTCATTTTGGAGACTGCTCAGAAATATATGTTAACAGATTCAAATCCAACGTATACTTTTTAATGGATTCAATCCAAAAAGTAAAATGTATAAATAAAAATATATTTGTTTTATAGTTTAACAGATTCAGATCCAAACACAAAACCTCATCATCCTACATTCTCTAATAACCACCAGTAGTGGCAAATCAAGAGACTTTTCCCCAACCAGTTTAATTGACCACAGAGGGAGAATTTATGACTTTCTCAAGCTCAAGAGATTGCTCGAAAGTACAATCAGTTATAGGAAATAAAGGAAAAGAAACTGTCAAAGAAATTCTAGACAGGGAGGAAAAAAAATAAACATGGAATTTCACTCCTAAGTTTGAGAAGAATTGACAACATACAAATGAACAATGCCTCTAAAAGATATATATATATATATATATATGTGCCCCCACTAGTACATAGTCTCTCTCTCTTTCTCTTTCTCAATCTCTGTCTCTCTCTTTCTTGCATGCTCTGTTTCTTTCTATCAGAACATTGCAGGATGGACACATTGTTAGGACACATATCCATATACCAATGAATATTTGTATAGGTATTCACATTTCCCTGAATTTCCTCACTTTCTAATACTCATGAATTTAAACTAAAAAGAAATACAATATTTGGTAAACAACAGACAGACTGGATTAAAAAAAATGGTGTTTAATTCAAAAGTAGGATTGTTGGGTAATGGTAAAAGAGAAGACTTTCAAAATACCACAGAATGCTATTATAGTTTTAAGATACCTAAAAGGATCAGGTTTTGATGTTCTTTTCTTTGTTTTTTAACAAACTGAAGATGAGTATTTAATGTAGACTGTAAATTGTGTGACAAAGTTAAGACTGAATTAATCCCCTTAAGATTTGGAAAAAGAAAGCAAGGTTGATGTAACCAGTAGGTTTTCATAGACCACATAAAATACCTTTTTACTATATCTTCTCCATTCCAGCAGGGAAGTCCATCTGCAGCAGCTAATTCATTAGCACAAAGCTGATCAGCTAGACCTCCATAGAATGACCTGTACAGTCGAAGGCTGTTGATAAATTCTCTAAATGAAAGAAGAAAGAAAACAATTAAAACTAAACATCCACAATAAAGGCCATCAAAAATGATATATATTGTTGTACATAATGTTTAGGATATAATTTTATATTGTTATGCATAATGTTTAGAATATAATTTTTTCAATTTTCTCTCTTTGTTTGCATATATTTTAAATACTTTTCTAACCACCAAGATGAAAATACATTATCTTTTTTTAGAAAAAAGCTGGTATTTTAATTTATTCTTAGAAAAAAAGGAATCACTGGGTATGAATCTTGTATAATTCCACATCCAAGAGGTTGGGAATAGGATATACTGATGCATACAGACAGACATTACTTTGTTTAGCCTCCCTAAAAGTCCTCATTACATGCTGTCATTTACGTCACCATAAGAGTACTAACACTTTTCTTTTCCCTGTGGAAAATGTCAGAGACTTACAACATGCCAAGTGATTGCTTTCTGATGAAAAGTGTACTAGGTTATTTTCCTATCTGGGTCTTCTTGGTATCTAAGAATAAAAAGTAATATCTTTACTAAATATGATCCAAAACCCAGACATGTAAATTTCAGAAGCATGAAAATAAAAGTTTTTGGAAGGAATAATATTTAATATATTGACTAAGATTTTTTCCTCCCACACTACTTTCCTTCCCCGTATCAATTATGGGAGGAAAAATTCAACAACGAGCATGTTTGTTTTGTTTTAATTTAGAAAGCAAAAACTTCTGAGTTTTAAAACCAAGGCTTTGGAGGACCAAGAACTTGAGTTTTAATATTTCAAAAGGCCAAGTCCTAAAGACCTTCATTATGATTTTTTTTTTTTACATAAACAATTGCTTTGGAAAAAGAAATGAAAAGGCCTAGGCTGATCATAGGAGATGCTCTCTAGACCAGAAGGAAGGGACAGAAGAAGGAAATGTTGGAAGGAAAGTAAACTTTAGAAATTCATGGAATAAGCAGTTAAAACGTAGCAATTATGAAATGTCATCCCTCATTAAATTTAAAAATATAATTTGTTTAAAAATGAGATCAAAGAAGAAGGGTGATTCTAAATTATAGCTGGAGTAACTAATTTTTAAAAAATTAAATCTCATTTTGTGACATCTGTTACTCAAGATCATTAATTTTTAGTTCTCTCTCCTATTATTTTTGTTTTGTTTTGTTTTAGAGATGATATCCTGCTATGCTGCCCAGGCTGGACACAAACGTATTGGTTTTTAAAGAACTATTTGTGAATATTGCTGGAGTTGATTTGTAAAAAAGATAAATGTTACTTTCAAATATGTAACATCAAAACTCATAGAGAAAATCAGACGCTTTTAGTATATGTATTTGGTGAATATTTAAATCATACTTACTACTTTAAGTCAGTTTCCTTTGCCAGAAAATAAGTCCCTCAAAGACGGCTATATCTCTACTATAGCAACTGGAATGCATGAACAAATGCCAATTTATATGTTGAAGCTACTAAAACATAATTGAGGAGGCAGACTAATTCATTTTTAGAAAGGTGGGGTTTAATGAATGGCAGGATGTGTGACTCCTGTCCTAAATTGTATTCACTATAAATGATCACTTGTTTGGAATCAAAGAGTCTTCTAGCAATGAAGAGACCAGGCCCAAATTGATGGAATGTTGAGACTTTTAAATTGATGATGTAAAACTGAATATATTTTTATGGACCCTAAGTCACCTACTGCAGTCTTGGTGGATTCATTTCTCCCTTCAAAATCAATAGATCCTCATAGGGAAAGCTTTACATCTTTCTTTTCCAGTCCTCTTTCCCACAACTATACTGTCATTGCCTTAGTCCAAGCCTTTATCATCTTTCTCTGGACTTACTACACTAAGATTACATCCCTCCTATCTCTTCCCATTCTCAATGACAGTAGCTTTCTAAAATTCAAATTTGATATTCCAGAGATTACGTTACTCACTTAAAGTCCTTCAAAAGCTTCTCTACAGCATTTTATCCAAGTTTCTTGGAAAGACGTGCAAGTTATCTTCTCACCTCAATTTCAACAACAACTCAAACCATACTTTAGAGTCCCACAAAAGTGAGGTACTTTCTGTTTCCCAAACACACTGTCACACCATTGCCCATATTTATTCTGAAAGGATTGTATCCTAGAAGATTTCCAGTCATTCTATGAACCATCATCTATAAATTATTGGTCAAAAAGTAAGAAACACTATTGAGTGCTAAGTTTTGTATTGGCACTAAGGATTCACAGGTAAGCAAGAGAGCCCCTGCCTTCTAAGAACACACATTTTGGGGAAAGCCTACAATGATAAGACAATGTTAATAGAGCCAAATTTTAGTGCACAGATGAATCAGAAGATATTTACAAAACAAGGTAATATTTCAGTGCTCCATGCAAAACAAACAAGCAAACCAAACAAAAAGTCAGGATGAGTAACGGTAAGAGGAAAGAAAATACAGGTAGTATGCAATTTCATTAGTGGGGACTGTGCTTATGGGAATGAATTATGGTGAAATGGTAAGAAGAAACCATTTTATCATCAGTCTTATTGCTCATCATAAGATGTTTCTGTTTTATTCAAAAGGAAGTTGGAACCATTAAGTTTTCCAGCAAGCAGGTGTCATCATCATCATGGCAGCAGTTTGGGAGTAGAAAGCAGTGAGGTCACTTAGGTGGCTATCACCTGAGCAGAAGAAACCCTGAGGATGTGAGAAAGAGCCTGTCAGTGAACATAAAAACAAGTGAAAGATTTGAAAGACATTAGGAATCCAGAATTGACAGGCTAAAGGAAGAATGTTAAGATAACACACACAATTTCTAATTGTGTTTTCCCCCTGCTCATGTGAGGGATGCTCATGTCATTCGCTTAGATGAGAAATAAAGGAAGGGAAATCTCACCTTCCCAGGGTCCCACACTATACTTATGATCATCCTTATCTCACTCCATATTTTCGTCTTTCCAAGGCACACATCACTTTCTAGCCACTTATGTAATATACAGATTAATCAGGCCTTATTGTTTCTTAACTGTCTCCATGGTCTGGAATAAAATATTCAGGCAGGCAGAAATGTTGTTGTTTGTTTTGTTCACTGCCATAAATCATAGAGCAATGGTGTTACATACAGTAGCCCCAATAAATAGTCATCAAATTAATAAATGAGTGAAGACTAAGGAATTAATGGTTTCATTCTCAACATGTTCAGTCTGAGATTTCTTTGGAATGTCTAGATAGAGAAATCAAATAGAATGCTACTTTCAAACTTACTAGGTATAAATCTCATCTGGGGATTTTCCCAAAATGCAGATTCAGATTCAGTAGTTCCAGGGCAGGTCTCAAGACTGTACACATCTGCCGGGCGCGGTGGCTCACGCCTGTAATCCCAGCACTTTGGGAGGCTGAGATGGGCAGATCACGAGTTCAGGAGATCGAGACCATCCTGGCTAACACAGTGAAACCCCATCTCTACTAAAAATACAAAAAATAAGCCAGGCGTGGTGGCGGGCGCCTGTAGTACCAGCTACTAGCGGAGGCTGAGGCAGGAGAATAGCGTGAACCCGGGAGATGGAGCTTGCCGTGAGCCGAGATCGTGCCACTGCACTCCAGCCTGGGCGACAGAGCAAGACTCGGTCTCAAAAAAAAAGACTGTACACTTCAAAGCAGCACTCAGGTGATGTTGATGCTACTGGTTCAAGAACTATGCATATCATGGAAGTTTGCTGTTAAAGATGCGGCCTTGGGACATGTGATGTGAGACCCATCACCCATACAGGTAGTGACTAAAATAATAGACACGGAGAAAATCTTTCAGGAAAGTAATATGCAGTAACACAAAGCCAAAAAGAGCTGAAAGTGGAAAGAGCGAAGGAAGAAAACTTCAAAGTTAAAGCACTATAAAAACTAAAGGATGAGTGAATTTGAAGTTATATTCCTCACAGTACAAAATGCCATTCTGAGGGGTTAAATAAAATCCTGAAAGTGTCCTTCCTATGTGGTGACCATAATTATTATGTACTAAATTGTATCACCTCCTGTCACCACCACAAAAACATTCATATGTTGAAATCCTAGCTGTATTTGGAGACAGGGCCTTTAAAGAAACAATCAGGGGCCAGGTGTGGTGGCTCATGACTATAATCCCAGCACTTTGAGAGGCTGAGGCAGGAGGATTGCTTCAGCCTAGGCGGTGAAGACCAGCCTGGACAACATAGTGAGACAAGGTCTATACATACATACATACATGCATACATACATACATAAAATAAAATTTTAAAAATTAAAAAAGAATTATAATTAAATGAGTTCATATGGGTAGGTGCTAATCCAATATGACTGGTGTCCTTATAAGAAGAGGAAGAGATACCAGGGACACACAGGCACAGAGAAAAGGCCACATGAAAACACAGGGTGAAGGCAGCCATCCGCAAGCCAAGGAGAGAAGCCTCTGCAGAAACCAAACCTGCCAACACCTTTCAACCCCAGAGCTATTGAGGAAATTCATTTGCGTTGTTGAAGCCACCCAGTCTGTGGTATTTTGTTATGACAGCCCTAGCAAACTCATATAGGAATTAAAGCACTTGACATAAAGTAATGAACTTCACATTTGCTATACAACGAGTATTAGAAAGAGCATGCAAAACCATAAGTGGAGATTCCAAAAAAGAAAAATTAAAGATTTGTTTGTGTGCATGCTCATTTCCATGGGGAAGACAGTTGAAAATATTCGGGTATAAAAAGAAGGAGATAAGGGTTTGTGGTAATTAGCTTGTTTCTGGATATTCTAATTATCTACTTTCTGGGCACACAGGAGCTTGGAAGTTGGTTTTGGTCATGGGACGTGTTTGGGGTTCGAATAAATATAGGCAGAATTTATGTATGCTCCTTCTAGGCTGAAGCTTTAAGAACTAACGAGGCTTTGCCAGCTTCCGTTTCCCTCTGGCACGATGACTGGCAATGTTTCAGAGGAAGACTGCTCTGTCATTCTGCGTCCTAAACCCCAGGCAACTTAAGCAGTGATGGCTGCTGATCTGAAATGGCACAGGTTCCAAACAGAAACACAATGTTATTGTTCTAAACCGATGGTATGTTGGTGTAGTTTTCTATCGCATCATAACTTAGTCTCTCGGTTGATACAATGATAGGAAAAGAAAATTAATAATTCATTAATCAGAAATTCTGCAAAAGAGAGAGAGGAAGGGCTACTGAAAACAGAGTGGTTAGCTTTGAATTTTCTGAGGCTAAAATGAGGAAAGAAAGTCTGCATTAATATTAAGATGGGTTTTGGTTTGTAAAGACAGAAATCTTGGGGGGAGATCCTACTTTGGAACACTATGTTCTGTGTTTGGCAGGAATTAAGAGCAGTGTTGCAAAATGCAGTTGCACTGATAAATATTACTTTCAGTGATATTTACTTTCAGTGATATTTCAGGATAACAGAACTAGGGATCTTCAGTAGGTATATTAAACAAAAATAATTGAGATGGTGGTAAAGGAGGGGATTGAAACACCAGTAGGAATAGTGAACGGGTCAAAAAGACTTACAGGCCAGGCGCAGTGATTCACACCTGTAATCCCAGCACTTTGGGAGGCCGTGGTGGGCGGATCACCTGAGGTCGGGAGTTCGAGACCAGCCTGAGTAGCATGGAGAAACCCCATCTCTACTAAAAATACAAAATTAGCTGGACATGGTGGCACATGCCTGTAATCCCAGCTACTCAGGAGGCTGAGGCAGGAGAATTGCTTGAACCCAGGAGGCGGAGGTTGTGGTAAGCCAAGTTCATGCCACTGCACTCCAGCCTGGGCAACAAGAGCAAAACTATCTCAAAAAAAAAAAACAAAAAAGAAAACTTACCTGCTACCACAGGGCAAATTAATGGTGGCCCTATTATCAGAATTCACATCTCAGTTGCCAGCTCAATGCTCAAGCTAATACATGACTACTTTTCCAGTTTTACATGAAATATTTCAAGGAACAAAATATTATATTATTAGAAAGATTATAAATTTAAGCTGCTGGGAGAGTGACTGCATCCGTGCAATTATTTCTCTACAGTTATAAGACTATTTCCCGTTAAAATTAGGATCATAATAAACGCAGGGAGATGTTAACAGTCCCATCGAATTATCCTTCAGGGACTGTGTTTCATATGTCAGTTGCTTATCTTGTGCTTGAACTATCTCTAGTACACAGAAATGACATATAATTATTAAGAGTAACAGTTTGACCATATTGAAAAGAAAATAGAAAAATGTTCCTCATCTGAATATTTATTCAAAGCCTCTATGTCTGGACCAATAAAAATGGATCATTTCTAATTTGGGCTTGTAACAGCGTAGCATTTGTTGCCTTTGCTGCCATTTTCCAAGTTGAATGCAGAATCATTAGAAATGAGCCACACAGGCCAGGCATGGTGGGTCACTCCTGCAATCCCAGCACTTTGGGAGACCGAGGTGGACAGAATCAATTGAGATCAGGAGTTTGAGATCAGCCTGGCCAACATGGTGAAACCCCGTTTCTACTAAAAATACAAAAATTAGCCGGGTGTGGTGGTGCATGCCTGTGATCCCCGCTACTCAGGAGGCTGAGGCAGGAGAATTGCTTGAACCCAGGAGGCAGAGGTTGTAGTGAGCTGAGATTGTGCCACTGCTCTCCAGCCTGGGCAACAGATCAGCAAGACTCTGTCTCCAAAAAATACCACTTCCTGCTTTTAAAACACTAACTCATTCATACAAAATGTCTTTATTAAAAAGTCAAACAATAACAGATGCTGGCAAAGATGTGGAGAAAAGGGAACACTTATACACTGTTGGTAGAAATATAAATTAAATCAGCCTCTATAGAAAATGGTATGGAAATTTCTGAAAGAACTAAAAATAGAACTACTATTTGATCCAGCAATCCCGTTATTGGGTATTTCCCAAAGGAAATTCAACTATTTGTTATTTGGAAATTCCACTATCCCAGCAATTCCACTATTTGGTATTTACCCAAAGGAAAATAAATCATTATATCAAAAAGAGACCTGTAGTCATATGTTTCTCACGGCACTACTCACAAAAACAAAGACATGGAATCAACCTAAGTGTCCATCAGTAGGAGACTGGATAAAATGTGGTATATATTATACACACTGGAATACTACTCAGCCATAAAAATGAATGAAATCATGTCTTTTGCAGCAACACTGATGGAACTGGAGGACATCACGTTAAGTGAAATTAATCAGAAACAGAAAGTCAAATATCACATGTTCTCACAAGTGGGAGCTAAACAATGGGTACTCATGGACTTACAGAGTGGAATAATAGACACTGGAGACTCAGGAAGGCGGGAGGTGGAAGTGGGGTGAGGTATGCAAAATGGTTACAATGTGCATTATTTGGATGATGGTTATGCTAAAAGCCCAGACTTCATGGCTACACAACATATCCATGTAATACAACTGCACTTTTACCCACTATATCTATTAAAAATTTTAAAAATAAGAAACAATAAAATGTCTTGCCATGGCATAAGAGCTCTTGACCCTTTACCCTAAACCTCATCCCATGACAGTCCCCCTTCTCTCTATTCACACACACCAGCCAAAGCCCACACACCTATACACACATTGCATAAAACAACTCAATATTTACCGAACAAGATTCCAGGCTTAGCACATCCAGTTTCCTCCACCCAGAACTGTCTTCTCTTCTACTGTACTCTCAACTTTCTACCCATCCTTCAAGATCCTGCTTAAACTTCACCTCCTCTTCAACTCCTTCCCTGACCAACTGGTGTAGCAATGGGTTCATCCTCATTTCTCATCTAGCACCTGTCTATGGTTGTATTATAGCCCTTGCTCTCTAGTATTAGAATTCCCTTGTATGCCAATCTGCCTTCCCAATTAGTGAATGTGTTTCCTAAAGACAAAAGTCATGTCTTCCTCATGTTCTCAGGATTTGGACCATAGCTTGGTACCCAACAGGCACGTAACAAATTCTTTTTGAATTAGCCCCGGATGAAGTCTTAGTTCTTAACAACTTCTAGAATTAGAAGCTCCTACAAGAAATATGTTTTACACAATGCTAGTGATAATTTAAAGTTCTTTAAGTGCACAGGTGGCTTGGGAAACTTTAAATCAGGAAACTTTAAATTAGGGGACCTATTCCTAGATTCTGGCAAAATATCAGAGAGACCTTTCTGGTGTGTTGCATTAAAAAATAGAAGGAATCTCTAAGGTAGTACAACAACTGAGCTAAACTCTACTAAAGAAGCTCAAAACAGCTCCTATTTATATGTAATGTTAAAAGTAATACATAGTGACACATTAATATTTAGTCGCACTGCTGTGTAAGATAGCTATCATAATTAATACATCACAGATATGCTGCATTATGAAGACAGAGATAGAAGGAGTCTTAGAGATCATCTGTTCCAACAGCTCTCTGTCCTATCGATACATTGTCATTACCAAGGACACATTTTAAACTGTACACCTGGAGTTCTCCCTCAAACCATCAGATTTATTGGTCCGGGATGAGAACTGAGCATTTGGGTTTCTTGCAAGCTTCCTAAAGGATCCTAATGTGCAGCCAGGTTTGGGAACCAGTGACGTAGTCCAACCCTCTTATAAATAACAAAAGTGAAAAGAGAAAAATAAAAAGACTCATGAAAAGTCACTAAGTTATCAGTTAGGCATATAGTTGATACAGACTTCAACATCTTGTTTCATTAATTAACTGAAAATCTCATTACTTAGCAATAACTGGCTGCCAGTGGATACTTGATTAATCAAAGTTGAATACATCTTTAGATAGAAGAGTATTTCCACCTGTTTCCAAACATTTATGGAAATTATCACATTTTAAAAACATACTCATTAGTAGATTGTTAGATTAGAAAAAAAAAAAAAACCAGATACATTGCTTCTTCTTGACAAAAAAACTACACTGAGAATGCAATATGTTCAGACAGGAGTTACCTATACGTTTTGACCAGTCTGAAATGTTTGGAGCAGGAAGCACGCAGTGGGGTAAATTCTAATCACTGGCTAATGCCCAGCTTTGTACACTGTGCTAGCACAGTAAAGTAGAAGAAGGCTGTAGCACAATTGCTCATTCATAGCCTGCAGCCTTATTTGCCCTGAGCTTACTGAAGGCAGGGGAGAAACATGGACTAGCATAGTTATTGCTTCATTGTTTCCCATGCCCTTGAGGCCAACAGTGCCAGAAAGGTCTCCTGATATATCACATGGTAAAAAATACAAATAAAGGGGAATGCAAACCCACCCTGAAGTCGTCATTTCTGAATCTGTTGACAAAGGAATGCCAGTTACTACTATTAAATTGAGTAACACTTCCAACTGGCTATACTATTGTAGTTGACTTTATTCATGTTTAATTATAAAAGTAATATATCTTTTAGTAAGGTGTAAAATAATAAAAAGGTGCATGACTAACCAGTTAATTTCTGTCCTTCCATATTCTTTTCAACCCTCCCACCTGAGGTAACCAATATAACAGCTTGGTGTTTATCTTATTCTTCAGCTTTTGCTACGTGCAAGCTAACAAGCAGCTAAAGACAGACAGACAGACAGACCGACATAGAAAGATAGAGAAGGATATAGAGATGGTTTGGTTTCGCAAAATCTGTACCAACCTATACACATATATGAAATGGAATCTTTCTCACATGACAGTATATGACAAACCCCTTTCAGGTTAATAAATAGAGTCTTATTTTTAATTAACTGTATAATATTCCATAAACTGGATATAGCAATATTAGCATAGTCTTTTGAAAATATTTCACTAAGCAAATTTACATTTTAATTTATAAAGCTGACATAGTTTCAAACTTTGTTGATCTTTTAGGAAGCTGTTTGCCTTAAGGCCCATGGCTCTAATCTACATTTGACCTTGCATTTCATTTAATCAGACCTTGCTAGAAACAAAACTATGTTCAAAAGGCATACCTCTCAATCCTATGTCCTCATCTCATAGGAACTTGTCTCATTTTAAACATTTATAAATTGTCACATATTGCACCCCTCTTTTTTTTCCATTGAATTCAACACAGAAGAGACTATTTCTAATTTTGACCAAAGCTAATTATCTAGAAAAGTATCCAAGAAGAACCTTATCTTCTTCTTTTTTTTATTATTATACTTTAAGTTCTAGGGTACATGTGCACAACGTGCAGGTTTGTTACATATGTATACCTGTGCCATGTTGGTGTGCTGCACCCATCAACTTGTCAACACCCATCAACTAGTAATTTACATCAGGTATAACTCTCAATGCCATCCCTCCCCCCTCCCTCCTCCCCATAATAGGCCCCAGCGTGTGATGTTCCCCTTCCCGAGTCCAAGTGATCTCATTGTTCAATTCCCACCTATGAGTGAGAACATGCGGTGTTTGGTTTTCTGTTCTTGTGATAGTTTGCGGAGAATGATGGTTTCCAGCTGCATCCATGTCCCTACAAAGGACACAAACTCATCGTTTTTTATGGCTGCATAGTATTCCATGGTGTATATGTGCCACATTTTCTTAATCCAGTCTGTCACTGATGGACATTTGGGTTGATTCCAAGTCTTTGCTATTGTGAATAGTGCCACAATAAACATACTTGTACATGTGTTTTTTAGCAGCCAGATTTATATTCCTTTGGGTATATACCCAGTAATGAGATGGCTGGGTCATATGGTATTTCTAGTTCTAGATCCTTGAGGAATCGCCATACTGTTTTCCACAATGGTTGAACTAGTTTACAATCCCACCAACAGTGTAAAAGTGTTCCTATTTCTCCACATCCTCTCCAGCACCTGTTGTTTCCTGACTTTTTAATGATTGCCATTCTAACTGCTGTGAAATGCCATCCCCATCAAGCTACCAATGACTTTCTTCACAGAATTGGAAAAAACTGCTTTAAACTTCATATGGAACCAAAAAAGAGCCCGCATTGCCAAGACAATCTTAGTCAAAAGAACAAAGCTGGAGGGATCACACTACCTGACTTCAAACTATACTACAAGGCTATGGTAACCAAAACAGCATGGTACTGGTACCAAAACAAAGATATAGATCAATGGAACAGAACAGAGTCCTCAGAAATAATGCCACACATCTACAGCTATCTGATCTTTGACAAACCTGAGAAAAACAAGAAATGGGGAAAGGATTGCCTATTTCATAAATGGTGCTGGGAAAATTGGCTAGCCATAAGTAGAAAGCTGAAACTGGATCCTTTCCTTACTCCTTATACGAAAATTAATTCAAGATGGATTAGAGACTTAAATGTTAGACCTAATACCATAAAAACCCTAGAAGAAAACCTAGGTAATACCATTCAGGACATAGCCATGGGCAAAGACTTCATGTCTAAAACACCAAAAGCAATGGCAACAAAAGCCAAAATTGACAAACGGGATCTAATTAAACTAAAGAGCTTCTGCACAGCAAAAGAAACTACCATCAGAGTGAATAGGCAACCTATGGAATGGGAGAAAATTTTTGCAATCTACTCATCTGACAAAGGGCTAATATCCAGAACCTACAAAGAACTCAAACATATTTACAAGAAAAAAACAAACAACCCCATCAAAAAGGGGGCAAAGGATATGAACAGACATTTCTCAAAAGAAGACATGCATACAGCCAACAGACACATGAAAAAATGCTCATCATCACTGGCCATCAGAGAAATGCAAATCAAGAATCTCATTTTCAAATGGAGATTTTCTTTCTGGAATGTCTCAGACCACATGTTTCTCTACTTAATGACATACATTGATTTTTTTTCTTACCCTTAAAGTCAGTCCACACAGAATACAGAATCCAAATTAAAAGCAATGCCTAGCACACTGTTTGAAAATATCTGTAGAACAAAGGTCAAATGTGCAGTTTGCTAGTTAATGGCCTGAAGCAAAGTGAAGGTTAATGTGGCACTAATGAGCAGGCTCAACCCTGTAGAGATGTCTGACCACAGCTGTCAAACAGTAGACACTTAAAATGTCAGTCTCCTGCTCAGCAGAGGAAATATATAATTACATGTTTCTAGATAAGAACTCTTTTCTCTTGCTGTTCTGAATCTATATTTAATCATTTAACGTTATTCTCACCTAACTCATTCTATTTGACAAAATATTTACAGAAGTCTTTAGAATACAAAAAATAGATTTCTATTCTAATAGAATAGAAAGAGCAAACACCACTCTCATTGCAAATGCTTGAAAATAATTAAACTTGTATAGTCAGATGGAGAATGGAAGTCTCGTTTCTTGGCCCATTCTGGGAAGAGAGGGTGAACACATCACTGAGAAGCAATGCAATATATGGCACATTTATCACAAATGAAAATGTGTTTCAAGCACGGCATTCATATTTGATTCAAAAGAAAAAGAATAATTTTTCCAAAAGAGCAAGTCGTTAAGTCTGCTCTCTGAACCCCACCTGAACTCATTGCTCATTATGGAAACTGTGACCTAAAGATCGGCACCTTTCTCAAAGAGGAGGATTTTTTTTTCCCCTAAGTGATTCCAGGTTTCCCCCTCCACATAGGAAGTCATCTCCCTCACATGACATGATTCCCCTTTATTAGAGGATTTACTGTGATTTCAAAACAAAACTAAAGGGTTGGTAGGTTGGGGAGCAACAGGGAAAGTAATAGGAAAGAGATGGAAAGGAGCTCAGAGAATGGGCTGATTTCCTTAGAGACCCTTTGCAGAGATTTCTTTGCAAACAGGTGTTTCATGTTTAGCACTCCCTGTAATTTGATTCTAGCCTTGAGCTGGAAGTTCATAGCCATCTATGCAATTAGGATAGATGCCTCTATTCCTCACTTTTCAAAGACCTTCCAAACCCAACACATTACCACTTAATGTCCCCATAAAAAACACCCTTTCTGAAAGCATCCTCCTCTAAAAAGAGTGATTTAAACCTGTTGTCAAAACTAGGTTTTCAAAATTAGTTCTAACATCGTTTTCCCCTGTTGTAAAAATGTGCCTTAAAAAACACTACCTCTGTTCTCCATTAAAAAGGACTTTAAACAAGGACTTCGACCCATTAGTGAAAATAAACACGTGACCAAGTAATCAAGATTTAAAACCAGTCAGATAATACTAGGGAAATTGGTCATCTATCCCAAAAGAGACGTGACACGGTGCCTACCTCTTAAAATTGTTGGTCACTTTAATTAAAATATACAATTAATTGTTCAGTCTACTAGTTTAAAGAAACATGGTACCAATTTTTCAATTTTCAAATCTAATGATATTAATCTATGCTATTCACACAATCATTATTGAGTACCCATATTTTGAGATTCAGTATTTTAGGTCAAATCTTGAATATTCCCCTCTTTGGCAATAAGATATTTTCTGTGGCTGCTAACATTTTAACAATAAACTTGGTGACTTAAGGGACAAGAATATAATCTAGACATTATTAACCTCTCTCAGCATTAGCAGAACATTAATAAAATACTTGCCCTTTAACAGTCTGCCAATGAAAAGCCTTCTTTATTCTTCCTTCTTTTATCTTTTGCATTTTGGAATTACATTCAGATATTCCTGTTTACCTCCTCCCACACATTTATCTGACTAATGGCTGGCATACACCTAGTACAAATTGTTCATGCTTGCATTTTCAGATACTCTGTATCTTTCATTCCAAATACATGTGTCCCTGAACTCTGTTATAAAGATGGGCATTAGCACTAGGAAATCTATAAATAGCAATGCTCAGATAAAATAAGCTATTTTATTTTTCAATTTTATTCCTATTACTCTGGTAATTTTCATTTTGAAAAACATTGCTGTGGAATGTTACATGTCACCTAGGTATCCTTTTATTCTCAGTTTTTCTGATGGGGGGTCTAGAATATTACTGACTAGGATAATTAATGTACAATTACCTTAAGTTAATTATGCCATCTAAAATATGTTTATATGATAAGGATTAAGGTTATGCATCCTTCCATTATGATTATTCATATACATGTTTGTTTGTATAAGGCTTAGCTTAAATTGGAAAATGTAGACAAACCAAATACATTGAAGACTACAAATTCTTTGGTTTTACTCAGTTTACAAGATCCCAAAGTTACAGTGTTCCTTATATAACAAGAGTCTTGCTGAAAGAGGGTGAAACCAATAGAGCAAAAAGAGAGCCTCAGACTCCTTGACTTCAAAAGTCATCAGACCAGAATGAATCACATTTCTGAGAAGGAAGCTTAATCTAAAAGTCGATAGCTCTACAAATATGAGCCTAAACAAAAACAAAAAGAGATACCTTGAAACTTCCTTCATATTCTCATTTGTTGCACCAAGCAAAAGAAGCCACACATGATTCTACAGATCATGGTGAAGCTGTGTGCCCTGGAAATGGTTAATCTGATTTGTGTTTTGGACTGAAGATGAAAAAGGGAAAGGAAGTGTCTCTATCACATGTGTAACCTACTCCAGAGACACATTTTTTTCTACTAGTTTGAAGACAATTGTGGTGGATTTGGCAGCTTTGTCATTTCCATTCCATGCCATTGGATACAAATATGAGGATTTCTTGGTGCTTCCTGCTTCCCATTTTCCCCTATTATACATATGTACCCTTTATACATTTTAAACACCATTGATAGATTTTAAATGTTGAAAATGTTCTTTACCACGAAAAACAAAGTAGAAGATAGCGCTTGATACTCTTGCTATAGATGAAGGACCCATCCTACCTCTAAAGGCAATTAATTTGTAAGAGACGAACTTCAATCATCTTAAATTATGCCCCCACAGATTCCGCCAAAAATTCTGAAATAATTTTATACACTCCTATAAAATCATCAATTTCATCATAATTTGAACTTGAATCATGCTCTTCACCTCTTCTAGAAGTTCAGTGAAAAAAATTATAACCAGAGGAGCTGAACTTGAGGTTCTTTTCAACTCTGTAGACGTTTACTGACTTTCCAAAGGAAAAGGGGTAGAAGATTCACTTGTTGGGAGAAAAGAGAAAGAAAACATACTCTTAGATATATTAGATAAGGAGAATTTATTCACAGTTTGGTTTTCTTGGTGGAAAAGATGTTTTCAGCCATATAAATGAGATAGCCCCACGGTAATAATTACATACATTACTAAAAGCTTCTAGCTTTTCCGGCAAAGCTGCTACATAGAAACAGAAGGTTTTGGTATGACCAGTTTGAAAACTGTCCAATTTCTAGCCATTTCTATGACTATAAAATGACACCTTATTATTCTTTCTGTAGTCAGAAATGTGGAGAGATTTACTTCCACACACACTAACCTAAGGTTGACAGCCTCTGCACTGCAAATATCATAAAGCAACTTAAGGACATAAGCATTATGGAACACTAATGGAGCCTGAAGAGTTTAGAATAAATCTCATGCTCCCTGAATTAAGTCTATCCTCATCTAAGAAAGCAAACTAGTAGAGTTCCAATTGCAGCCACCGGATATGACAGTTGCATATGTTTTCTATAATTGCCGGTAATTGTTACCCTCAAAACAAAAAGTGGGCATCTGTTGAATACCAAACATATGGGCACATAGCCACATCCAAGACCAATTGCAATGTCAACTTCTAGTTTGTGCCAAATTGTTGGACCTCCCTCTTCTTTCAGGACTAGTGTGCATAATATTAATTTTCTACTATGTAGATTTCATTTAAGATGATCCATGAAATGGCCATTAATTTTTTCATGAACATCTAGAAAGTAAGAGCATTTTAAAAAGATTTTCTGTTTTTAATATTAGTTTTAGGTGGAGCAAAGTACTTTTCAATGCAACAAAATTCTGCGTGGATTTGTCTATGAACTTTCTTTTTCTGGGAACATTTATGGGATCCTCAGCAGGATACATGATTCCCAAAGGTTAAGAACAACTAGCCTGAACTTTTGCCATATGTTTGCTCTGCCTTCTGGTATTTGCTCTTCCTGTGTGCCTGTAGTTTGACCCCCTGCAAGTCCTGATCTTCATTATTTCCGTAGGTCTTGACTCTAGCCTGCCTTATAGCTCATGTTCCCTCCGTACCTGCTCTGGCCTCACCTCTGGCCTCCTATCCAAAGCTTTGTCTTGGCCTGCCCTGCTCTGGAAGCCCTCAGCACCACCACCTAACAAGCACTGTTTTACATTAAGCAGATTTTTTTTTTCATTGAAAACATGACCTTTATTTTCACAAGTTAAATTTACAGGTAATAAATAATAATGGCACCTCAAAGACACACTAACTTTCACTTACGAAGAAATAGATTGTAAATTGCTTTCTCTGGTACTATAAATGATATTAAATTTTCCTGAAAGAATCAACTTCTTTTTCAGACCAATGAATATTTTCATCCACTGAATATTTGTACATACAATTCGTCATTAAGTCCAGCATATCTCAATACTGATTTACCATCTAAACAAACATATATACTCAGTGTGTAATACCATGAATTTTTAAATTTAATTTTGGTTTCATTAATAAAGTGTTGTGTTAGATAAGATTTGACTATGTAACTATAAACTCTATGTTTTTTATTATAAACTCTATGTATTTTAAGCTAACTGATCCCATTTAATATGAATCTATCTACCTTGGCAATAATCTTAAATAACATTAAGTGTTCTTCACTGAACAGATGTTTCAAATTTTTTTCCCACATTTAATCATTTTGAACACTTCACTGTGTTTTTCAGTGACATACAGGATATTAATTTACTTTAGTTGACAGTGACATTCTGAATGAGAATCATGCCCTGCCTCATTTCTTTGATTAAACTGCAATTTCAAGTGTCCTCATTGCTTTCTATTCTTAACAAATAAAACTGTTAATGTTCCAAGTGATAAAATTCTCACTCAAATCATGATTTAATAAATGCATTAGAATGAAATGGAAATATCTAATGATATAATATTTCAATTAAGTTCTGAAGACAAAATTGAAAAAAACTCATAAAACAATTTATATTTTGTTTCAAACATTAAAAATCCAGTATTTCTAAAAATTCTGCATTCCCTACCTTGACATCAAAAGCCTGTCTGATAGGAAAAATATCTTATTTTTACTAAGCACCTAGGACAGTCCCTATTATGCAAATACACACTCATGCATGTAGCCAATCCCCTTAATCATGCATTCTGAAATGAGAGGCCTGGCTAATTGGAATGCTTGCTGGAGAACAGATGGGGCACTGGTGTTGAGACTCTATCTTAATTTATTGTCCTGGGGTTTTCCTAATTACCTACTTAATTGGCACAGCCACGCCACTTTGAAATAATAATATACAGCTAATTATCACCGATTTAAGCTTGCTAATAGCTTATTCTTACCAGCTAACTTCAAGAAATCAAGCAGAGAGCAGGAACTGCCACAGGGAAATCACTCAGCCTGGCCTGCTTTAGACAACTATATGAGTGCAACGTCCTTTACAGCTGTGTTGATTTGGTCTCTGCCCAAAAAGGCAACATTGTGATGCTTTGCTGGCTGTTTAAAGGAGCAGTAGCTCTTCCTTACTTTGCTCAACTTTGGAGACCTCCGTAACTGGTATGTATCAATCACTCAGGATCTTCAATGTGCACATTATTAGCATGCTGTATAAACAGAAGTAAACTGGGGAAATTGAATCAGGACAATTACATCTCCAAAATAAAAGAATCCAACTCTATGATTTAGTTCCCCTCTTTCCAAGCTAGAAGAAGACTCACAATGTCCACAAATGAGCTTAGCACAACTCTTATCCCGGAATAAGGAAATCTTCCTTCTTCAAATGTTAGAAGCCAAACAAGGAAAAAGCAATGGACTTAACAGAAGGGACCTCTGTGAAATGAATATAGAAAAACAGAGAGGAAAGAAAGACAAAACAAAATGGTTAGGAACTTGGGAATATTAAGAGATTTCTCTATCCTCAGGAGGGGATACTGTAATACTGCCTTCACTTACTCTCATTCTGCATTTATTTTAGGTACCTTTAAAAATTCAAGTATCTCTAGGTCAGATTCCCTAGAAGCAGTGCCTGAGACAGTAATCAGTATGCAGGCAACTCATGAGGGAGTGCTCTTAGGTAAAAGGGAGCAAGGGAAGCAAGGGCAGGTGTAGCGGAAGGAGCTAAGTGGGGATGTGGGCTCAGCTTCAGCCAGATACCACAGGGAGCACTGAAGCATGCATTTCACCATGTTTGGTCCCACCCGTTCAAGCAAGGGGCAAGCCTCTTCTATCCCTGTGTCAGTCAGTCATTGTCTGTGAGCTGCTACCAAGAGCCTGAAGTAGGCGGGAGTCTAATCCTTTTCCACAGGTGGATGAGATGGGTGAGAGGCAGTCTCCAAGATAACTCCCACAGTTTGATCCCTCATGCCTTTGCATAGTCCCCTTCTACACTGAAGAGGGTTGACCTATGTAACCTATGGAATATTGCAAAAACAATAGTATGTGATTTCTGAGGCCAGTTCATAATAAGACGGCAGCCTCTGCCTTGCTCTCTGTTAGATTTCTTGTCCTGAGAGAAGTCAGCTACAATGTGAGGACACTCAGGCAGTCCTATGGAGAGGTCATTGTGACAACAAATGGAGGCCTCCCACCAACAGCCATGTGAGCAAGCAATCTTGGGAGATGATACTCCAGCCCCACTTGAGCTTTCAGATGACCACAGCCCTAGCTGCCTTCTTGACAGCAATCTCTGTAATGACCCTGAGCATGAACCCCACAAGTAATTAGCTCCCAAATTCCTAACAGAAAATAGTATAATAAATGTTTATTGCTGGTTTAAGCCACTACATTTTGGAATGATTTTTTAGATAGCAATAGGTAAGAAACACCAATGGCTCCTATTTGTTGAAGGCAATTTCCCAGAGACTAGAGCAGCTGTGAGTTGGTACACAGCAGCCAGGAGGCAGGCAAAAGGGCCAGGTGAAGAGGATGTGAGTAGGGCCAACAGCAGCACCCACAACTTTAGTTATTTCTCATCTTATATTTGTTCCACTAAACTTTCCATACCACTTAGACACAACGTGTAATGTTATGAACTTAATGATGGCTTAGTCATGAACTTAATGATGGCTTAGACATTTTCATTTTTAAAATGTTACTTGGCAGCAATGTATAATTCAAGACCTCATGAAAATATTCTTCAAAAATGAAGATGTCTGCAGACAAATGAAAGTTGCAAAAATTCATCGCCTGTAATAATCAGCAAAAGCTATACTAAGGCTAAAGCAAAACGATTCTATATAAACACATGAAACTGGAGGAAAAAAAGCACCAGAAAGGACAAACTGTGTGAGAAATTATAAGTATTGACTATATAACAGTAGTTGTCCTAGGGGTTGTGAAAATATTGGTAAGAGTCAGCTATTTGCTGGTAAAATAGCATAAAAAATGGGAAGAGTGTAATGGAGTGAAACTATCGTAAGTTTCTTATATTGTTCAATGAAGTAGTAAAAGTTATAATTTAGACACTAAAAATTAAAAATGCATATTGTGATCTCTAAAATAACCATTGGATAATAAAGAAATACAAATTTAAAAAGTTGTAAAAGGATAAAAATAATAAATATATGTTAAACTCAAAAGAAGGCAAGAAAGGGAGAATTTTTTTAAAAGGCATGAAGTAAAGAGAAAACAAAGAGCAAGACAGCAGTCTTAAGCCCAACTACCTTCAGGATATTGTATATTTCTGTATACAAAAGGATTAAACATTCCAATGATAAAACAAAGGCTGATTAATCATCACTTAATAAATACTGTTGGCCTACACCCAAAAAAAGGTAGCTAGTTAAATTAGTTATAAGTCAACCATGGTTATGCTGAGGCTTAGGACACAACACCCCAAAATATAACTGTAGGAGACCAGAACATGCCACGCCAAAATATAACTTTTTGTCATCTTGATTACTTTGAACTGGTTATTTTGAGAACTGAAGACACAGGAAACGCTCTGAAAACCTGCTCTTTTGTAAAAGAAGTTTACATCTATAAAGAAAATTTTCCTTAGTAAAGGTATCTGAATCAGGAAGAGAACTTCCAGGAGACCTAGTTTGTCTTTATCACCAGTGCGAATTTTGCCTGCGTAACAATGCAAATTTTATTTCCCATCCCTTTCCTCCACTCACCCTCTCAATAGTTTGTCTTCACTACCCCCCAGAAGATCCAACCGTATATTCCTTTCTTGAGCTCCAGATGCTATATAAGCTTCAATTACCTAGCCTTTCCTTAAGCCCCATATTTTTGTGGGACTCCCATTCCTATATATGTAATTAAAATTGTTTTTCTATTAATCTGCCTTATATTAACTTAATTTGTACCCCAACTAAAGAATTTCAGAGGGTGGAAGGAAACCATTCTCCCCTCCCTGACAATTATATTAACATTACCTCAAAGAATAGGTTGAATACTGGAAGACTAAAATATAAATTAAATTCTTCCTCTGTCACAAAGTCCTGAAATAATTTTTCTAAGTTAGGGTGCCATAATTCTAACATAATTTTAAACAACAAAATTTTCATAATATACTAAATCTAAAATATAAACTATGGCAATATAATTTGAAAAGGTTATGCCTCATTTATAATATAAAATACATTTTTAATTTTTGGCAAGCATAGAATAGTGTTTATTTTCATTTATGTTGGCAAAGACACTGATGGATTTTACAGTTCCTATTTTTTCAGCTATTACAGAAACTAAATTAAGCTATGGAAACTGCTAAATTATTTTGTTTCATAGCTTTCCTTTAATGGTTTTGGCTTGGTTTAAATTTACAGAAAGTAGTTTCTGCTAGAGGCATTCTCTTGGGAATTACTCAAAGTAAATTTTAAAAAGGATACGTGAGAGAAACTATTGTTAAACAAATATTACAGGCCATTCTTTTGAACTGAACTCTTGCACTAGGCCTCAACAGACTAGACTAAACCAAAATGGAATCAGTCATGCTACATGCCATATCATCAAACTGAAGCTTTAAAGGAAACAGATCCCAAAACAGACCAGTTTTTCCTAAAAACAGGAGATTCCAGGAAATCTGGGTCATTGTAATAAAGAATTCCTGTCTGCTTTAACCCTTTCATAAAGTAATCTGAGACAGAGTCCCGCTCTGTTGCCCAGGCTGGAGTGCAGTGGTGCGCCATCTGGGCTCACTGAAAGCTGCGCCTCCCAGGTTCATGCCATTCTTCTGCCTCAGCCTCTCGAGTAGCTGGGACTACTCTCAAAAAAAAAAAGAAAAAAAAAGAAATCTGAAGTAACCTGATGTTAACCAATCAGTTATTTTATTTTATTTTTTCCTATTGTTCTGTTTTCTCGTTTCCACCTTACAAAACCCACTGTCCTGAACTTGCCCAATGGGAGTTTTCATTCCATTTTCTGGAATAGAGGCTTCTCTGATTCATGAATCCCAAATAAAAGCCAATTATATCTACAACTAAATTTGTTGTAATTTTTTCTTTTAACACTATTGTGGATATACAGCTAATTAATAAAACTAACTTAGAAAATATTAATTTATTTTTTACTTCCCTTTTATATGAACTACACAAAGCAGTGGTTTTGTTAATAATTTGGATGTTTTTCTTGCCTATGTTTTTCAGTAATCTTTCCTTTTATTTTAATTAATGGGTTATAGAAGGAAATCCAAACAAGTCAACAACTGTTCTCGGTCATTTATACTTTATCTCATTGGGACATTTAGTCCACAGACCCACCCTGTAGTTATTTCACACTCCTGAACACAGACTTGAACTAGATATACTGACCCATCGCACAATCCCCATACTGAGTCCCCAACTCAGGGAGTGAACACCAAATTGAAATTCCTGAAATTCAGGCCAATATCCCTGATAAACATCGATATGAAAATCCTCAATAAAATACTGGCAATCAAATCCAGCAGCACATCAAAAAGCTTATCTACCACAATTAAGTCACCTTCATCCCTGGGATGCAAGGCTGGTTCAACATATGCAAATCAATAAACATAATCCATCACATAAAAGAACCTATGACAAAAACCACACGATCATCTCAATAGATGCAGAAAAGACCTTCGATAAAATTCAAGATCTCTTCATGTTAAAATCTCTCAATAAACCAGGTATTGATGGATCATATCTCAAAATAATAAGAGCTATTTATGACAAACCCACAGCAAATATCATACTGGATGGGCAAAAGCTAGAAGCATTCCCTTTGAAAACTGGCATAAAACAAGGATGCCCCTTCTCAACACTCTCATTCAACACAGTATTGGAAGTTCTGGCCAGGGCAATCAGAGAAGACAAAGAAATAAAGGGTATTCAGATAGGAAGAGAGGTAGTTAACTTGTCTGTTTCCAGAGGACATGATTCTATACTTAGAAAACCCCATTGTCTCAGCCCAAAACTCTTAAGCTAATAAGCCATTTCAGCAAAGTCTCAGGATAAAAAAAATCATTGTGCAAAAACCACAGGCATTCCTATACGTCAACAATAGACAAGGAGAGAGCAAAATCATGAATGAAATCCCATTCACAATTGCTACAAAGAGAATAAAACACCTAGGAATACAGCTAACACAGGATGTGAAGTACCTCTTCAAGGAGAACTACACACCACTGCTCAAGGAAATAAGGGAGAACAAAAACAAATGGAAAAACATTCCATCCTCATGGATATGAAAAATCAATATAGCAGGCCGTGCCCGGTGGCTCACGCCTGTAATCCCTGCACTTTGGGAGGCTGAGGTGGGCGCATCACAAGGTCAGGAGTTTGAGACCAGCCTGGCGAACATGGTGACCCCATCTCTACTAAAAATACAAAAATTAGCCAGGTGTGGTGGTGCATGCTGTAATCCCAGCTACTTGGGAGGGTGAGGCAGGAGAATTGCTTGAACCTGGGAGGTGGAGGTTGCAGTAAGCCGAGATTGCACCACTGCACTCCAGCCTGGGTGATAGAGTGAGACTCTGTCTCAGAAACAAAACAAAACAAAACAAAACAAAAATTGTGAAAATGCCCATACTTCCCAAAGTAATTTATAGATTCAATGCTATTCCCATCAAACCACCATTGACATTCTTCACAGAATTCGAAAAAACTACTTTAAATTTCATATGGAACCAAAAAGAGCCCATATAGCCAAGAAAATCTTAAGCAAAAAGAGCAAAACTGGGAGCATCACACTGCCTGACCTCAAACTATAGTACAAACAACCAAAACAGCATGGTACTGGTACCAAAACAGATATATAGACCAATGGAACACAGCAGAGACCTCAGAAATCACACCTCAAATCTACAACCATCTGATCTTCACCAAACCTGAGAAAAACAAGCAATGGGGAAAGGATTCCCTACTTAATAAAAGGTGTTGGGAAAACTGGCTAGCCATATGCAGAAAACTGAAACTGGACACCTTCCTTACACCCCATATAAAAATTAACTCAAGACAGATTAAAACTGAAATGTAAAACTCCAAACCATAGAAACACTAGAAGAAAACCTAGGCAATACCATTCAGGACATAGGCATGGCCAAAGCCTTCATGACAAAAACACCGAAGCAATTGCAACAAAAGCCAAAATTTACAAATGGGATCTAATTAAACTAAAGAGCTTCTGCAGAGCAAAAGAAACTACCATCAGAGTGAACAGGCAACATACAGAATAGGAGAAAATTTCTGCAATCCACCCATATGACAAAGGTCTAATATCCAGAATCTGCAAACTTAAATTTACAAGAAAAAAAAAAAAAACATCAAAAAGTGGGCAAAGGATATGAACAGACACTTCTCAAGAGAAGACATTTATGCAGCCAACAAACATATGAAAAAAAGCTTAACATCGCTGATCATTAGAGAAATGCAAATCAAAACCACAATGAGATACTATCTCACGCCAGTCAGAATGGCGATCATTAAAAAGTCAGGAAACAACAGATGCTGGAGAGGCTATGACGAAACAGGAACACTTTTACATGGTTGGTGGAAGTGTAAATTAGTTCAACCATTGTGGAAGACAGTGTAGTGATTCCTCAAGGATCTAGAACCAGAAATGCCATTTGACCCAGCAATCCCATTACTGGGTATATACCCAAAGGATTATAAATCATTCTACTATAAAGACACACACACGTATTTTTATTGCAGCACTATTTACAATAGCAAAGACATGGAACCAATACAAATGTCCATCAATTATAGACTAGATAAAGAAAATGTGGTATATATACACTATGGAATACTATGCAGCCATAAAAAGGAATGAGACCATGTCCTTTTCAGGGACATGGGTGAAGCTGGAAGCCATCATCCTCAGCAAACTAACAGGAACAGAAAACCAAACACTACACGTTCTGACTCCTAAGTGGGAATTGAACAATGAGAACACATGGACATAGGGAGGGGAACAACACACATCAGGGTCAGTCAGGGAGTGTGGGGCAAGGGGAGGGAGAGCATTAGGACAAATAGCTAATGCATGCAGGGCTTAAAACCTAGATGACAGGATGATAGGTGCAGCAAACCACCATGGCACACATACACCCATTTAACAAACCTACACTTTCTGCACTTTTATCCTGGAACTTAAAGTTAAAGAAAATAAAATAAAGGAAGAGAAAAAAAATAAACCACCTAAAAGTTGAGCTGAACACAATAAGAAAAAAGAAATTCCTCTCCTGACAAAAATACTAAAATGAAAATGTATCATATACCTGTGGAATTGCTGAGATTAGGGCCACTTCAAAAACATGAAAAAACACAGTGGTGGTGATTCCTAACACCTCGCTACTTACCTCGCCTATTTAGCTGGTCTGTGCACACTGAGACGGACTTGGAGAAGGTTGGCTTATCATAAACAGAGTCAGAGGGTGACTCCAATTACAGATGTTCCTTTATATGTGGTAACTACTTGGGCAAATCCAAATATGTCCTGATACCTGCTATGCAGCTAATGATTTGGCAAATTATTTTACCTCCTTACCAATTAGTAAGGACAACTGGAAATAATTCACTTTTAGCTGGCAAGGACTCCTTCACTGTTAGACCTCAAACTCTCCCAATCCATGGCAAACAGGAGCCTTGACTGTCTAGATATCCTGTAGGACATAATGCTGACAATAAAATATGGATCACTTCATCCTAAATGTCTTAGTAGAAATATGTGTGCCTCTGTGGTGAAAAATATTAACATTTCAAGTGCTTGACAATTCAGCAATATTTCTAAATGTGGCCTGGATGTTACTGGGAAATTGTTCTTATATAAAAGGAAAATTTCTGCACCTAAGATAACCTAAAACTCAGGAAGAGATACAATGCTTTTTAGATTCCTTTATATACTAGAAAAAAATCACATTATACATTTTGGTGTGTTGCTCTAGTCCATTCACAGAATAGCCCCAAAGAGCTTTAATATGAAAAAGAAAAGGCTCTGTTGCTTATACATTTGCAAGGTGCTCTGATGGTGAGTCCAGATGACCTTGTTTACTTATTCAGTGGTATCTGAAGTTTCATGGCTGGGTGGGTTAGTTGGTTGTTTGGTTAGTTGCTTTGCAATTGAGCCCTGGTGGAAACTACACACTTGGCCATGACCTAGCAAGTGACCGTGCAACCTGAGATTGCCATGATGAACTAAGTACTATTTGATCTGCCAGGCTGTAAGACTAGGCTTAAATAGAAGTAATTACAACCAAATGGAAGTGATCTATTGGAAATCAGGCTCAAGCAGGTAGAGAAAGAACAAGGCACATGAAAAGGTAGCCCAGACTCAGCACCTACTCCTGCTACATAACCCACCTATTTCAATGGAAATTTAGAACATCATGGGGAAAAATAAGTTGATGAGGGATACATAAAATTCAGAATCAGTTTGTAGAGAAACTTGCACAATAAATAGGCAACAAACAGAAATATAATGCCATGGCAATGAAGCACCCCTAAAGAGTGGAAATAAAAAATAGCGTAAAATTGAAATGCATAAGTGGACTCGTGTACAGTTCCTATGGTTGTTCACTCCGTGCGGCAGGAGACAAGCATGTGATGGATCTACGCTCATTCATGGACAATGGCTCATCATAGCTGGACGGTCAGGGACATCAAAATAATGAGTTTGCAAGATTGGTGACAAGAAGGTCTATTCAGTGGCCAGGATAGATACTTTTAAAAACTTTCACTCGTCTGAGCCCCCTTATTGTTCCTGAGCCAGTTTGTAACATTTCACCTGCATTGGTTTCATTTTGCTAGTGAATAGACGATATTAAAGGTTGGGTTTTGTTTTGTTTTCCAGCTGGGTTGTTTTGGTGGTAAAATACATCACCTTGAAGGACTTCAGATCTTCTGTAGCTGGGTTTTATTATAAAAACACCCTAGACAAAATACACTGATTTCTCAAGTGCAAGAAATGATTGCTGATCATTGTAGGTGTTTAGATAAAAAGAACAGCTACTTTACATGTAAAATAAAATGCTAATTCTTTTTAGCTGTAGAAAATAGCCAGCAATAGCCCAGATCTTTATCCCATGCTTACAGCCCATCTGATGAGAGAATGTGGCAATTAGGTGTCCTATCCCAAAAAGAAAGAAACAGATTTTAGATTATAGAAACGTTATGTGAAATACTTTATATATGAATTATTCATAGAGTATTATTAGAAATAATTATTTCATAAATGAATACAAAATTCTGAATTTCAGTCCAATTCAAAAAGTACTGACTTAGAATCTAGTGTTTGCCAGGACATACACTGACTGGTCAACTAGACACACACACAAATAATAATTTCCTCTAGTTTTAAGAGCTTTACCTCTTAAGCATCCATTATCAAGCAAAGGAACGCAAAACAAGGCCTGAATTTAACCTGTGGAATAATGATGGGCATAGTGGTAGAAATGTGAGTTAGCAAACCCTATGGGATGTTTATTATTTTGAATCAACAGATAACTATTTTTAGCATTTCATGTAAAAAGTATGAAAACTTCTTTTTATTAAACTTTTACAAATATATGTTAAACATTCAGTAATAGGTATCACATCATGTAAATCTTTTATCTTTCTGTCTTTCCCTCTCGAATACGGTAGCCACTAACCATATTTACAATTTAAAATTAAGTAAGATTAAAAATTCAATCCTCAGTCACACTGGCCATATTTTAAGTGCACGATGTCGCATGTGCCCAGGGCCCCCGATATGGCCTTCCATGTTATATTATTGAAATGTTCCATTATCACAGGAAGTTTTCTTGGTCTTATAAGTTGAACCTATCTTCCAAATTAATGGAACAGATGGAGCCACTGAATTTTCAAGTTAATGAATGTTGATCTTTTTTTTCATCCATATTGCATTTTATTCTATTTAATTGAATATGTTCTGTTCTGTTGTAAAATTAATGGCTTACTTTCTTTTCTCTTTCTGGTTGTAAAACAAATGTCTTACTTTCTTCTGTTGGCAAGCGTCTCTTCACTGTTCCTTGTAGTGGTCTTCATTCCATGCTTCTCTTTGCTCTGATCAAAAGAACAACGGGGGCTTTGTGTGGGTGTTCTTATGGGGCGGCCACAAATCTTATTTACCTTTTAAATAGAAAACATTAAAAGGCAGTTAGAAATCATGCTCCATCTTTCTGAGAATGTGATGTTTCGTAGAAGTCAAAACAATGACATGTTCTTGCTTTCACCTCAATATTCACCTTTAAAATAATATACAATGTTTGTTAGTTTTTCAAACAGAGGGAAGTAAATTGTCTGTATAAAATGGCAGTTATGATAAATGGACATCGTGGACATTTATGTGGTATGCAGTATACATGTGCAAGATATGCCAAAATCAGATGACTATATTAATAAACTGACTTATTTATGTAATATTACTTTATCAAAATAGATATTATTTATGATTTATATGTATAACTAATCACATACTTGTCCTATGTTAAAATGAAATAATTTGCTATGGAATATGTGGTCCTTTTATAAATGAATTCTAAGGTCAAAAGCAAATATCTTTGTAGTTTTCTTCTTAAGGTCCTTTCTTAGAAATGACAATGAATATTAATATGAAGATCTCCTTTTATAATAGTTCTGCATCTTCTTTCTCAAACTGGTGTGATTTCAGGGTGTTATTACAGTACTTTTAAAAAATAATTTATCCCCATCGAAAACATACTGTTTCTTTAATACTTATCTAGTAAAGATATCTGTATAATTTATATAAGTATCATCGAAAAAATTAAGTAATTACTTTACATGTAAAGCATCAAACAGATTTATATGATACCTCATATAATTGAAAAGGCAGAGTAATATAATTGGAAATACGTAAAAGCATTGCCTGGAATCAAGAGACTCTGGTTCTCGTCCTAATTTTTCCTTTCTTCACACTGAGACCTTAAAAACGTAACAGACCTCTTTGAATGTGATTTCCTAATGTGCACAACGAAGAAGTTAGAATAAATTATTCCAAAGTTCCCTTAAAGTTAGAGATCTCTTTGATTTTCCATGTAATGAGTATTGAAGAAGCTATGTATCCATTTCATTTATTTTACCCATATTTCTTTCACTTTTAGTATTTGCAAAGCACATATATTAAATGTTATAATAGGGAAAATAGGAGTAACTAAAGTTTCTCCTAATAGAGCTTGTAATTTAAGAGGAAAGAAATAAAGGAATCCTTCTAATCATCAAAATGCAAGTTGTATGTGTCAAAAAAGTGCGACTGACAATGGATGTCCGAGAGAGGTAGGATCCTTGCCTGGTGGCGGTGATGGGTGAAGAAGGATATCAGCAAAGACTACCCTGGGAAAGGCTACTACCCATCGGGATGAGACTTGGAGCATCCATTGAACCTGGATATGTTGAAGTTATTTCAGTTCAATCAAATTAAAAATAAATATCTGTTGTACCCTACTATGTTAGATGCTAGAGATACAAATATGAATAAGGCATGGCCTCACGTACACTGTTGAGATGAAAGTTACACCGGTAAAATAGCAATTGTCCTATAACATGACAAGAGCAACCCATTACAAGGATGTCAAAACATTGGAACACATGGTTACAGCAACTACACTGTGCATTTGGAACAAGAAGTACATGCTGTGAGAAATGGGTGTAGCAAGAGGTAAGGCTGGTGTGAAAGACATAAACAAGCCATCGTATGACTTGGAGACTGAGCTAAAGGACTTGTGAGAGCAAATGGAACACAGGCAAAAGATTCCAAGTGGGGAAAGTGCAGCTTCAGATTTCCACATGAGAAAACTCATCACAGCAGCTGTGCAGAGGGAGAAGAGAGGTCCTTCAACAGGCCCATGGAAAATGTCAGGGCCCGAAGTCGGCAGAGAAGCAGTAAAATGGAAGAAGTGGATTTCAGAGATGCACAGGAGGGACAAGAGTAGCACTTGGAGATGGATTTGATAGAGAATTTTCTCAGAACAAAGAACAGTGATGATGGGCAGAGGAAAAGTCCTCAGAGGGTAGGTGTCAGAAAACATGAGGCTGACACGGACAATTGAAAAAGTTTTGCTTTGCTTGGAAAGGTGGGTTCATGGAAGATAATCATAAAAGGAAATTATATTTAAAGGGTAAGTTACAGAAAAGATTTTGGAGGGCTTTAAATGCCAGGCTAAGGAGCTTTATTTTTTAGATAAAAGCTCCTGATGGTTGCTCAAAATGTAAAATGCCACAGCTGAAGTTTAGTAAATGCATGAGGCCGCATTGCAGAAGTTGGACTAGAGAGAGAAAACTATTCAAGGCAAGTAAACTGTTAATAGACTCTTCAAGCAGTCCTGAATAAGAAATTTTAATTTTGAACTGCAATAGTGACAGTGTTCATGAGTTACAGATAGAAGAGAGGCAAAGTCAACAGGGCTGGGCAAATGATTGACAGAAGCAAAAGAAGCATAAGGACAAGGTGGTAAAAGACTCAAAGTGAATTTCCACTTTGAAAAGTAGGGATAGTAAAGTATAAATCTATTAGTAAGGTGCTAAATTATTCACAAAAATGGAGGAAAGTATGTTCGCTATAGGTTCATCAACAACTCCTAGTAACAAGAACCCAGGGAAGACGATCTAAGTTGATAGTGTTTTTAAGTGGATAGAGTAAGATTATTTGACCACACCACAGGACAGTTTGAAATAAAGAAGCAAAGAGAAAGGGAAACAGAATCTGCAATCACTATCCAGTATGCCTTGCCATAGGGTTTGAGGCGAGTTATGGAACTTCTACATATCTTAGTTTTCTCATCTTTGAAACTCAAGAAAATAAAACTACTTTGAAGTTATGAGTTCAGAGAAATCTTATCTCATCCTGTCCCTCCCTCGTCAGACCTCAGATTGTAACTGCTATTGACCATGTTTCCAGGCAAGGCGGACGGAGAGCTGAAAAATACCAGCCTCGCAACACCTTTATCCCCATTATCATCTTTGCAATTATTTTTTCAAATACAAAAGAAAATGCTCTAGCCATAGACTTATAAGATATCTTTGATTGTATCCAAAGATACAAGCATATATAGCTGATTCTAATAAACGCAAGTAAATTTCAAAGCCCTTATATTTGTCGACTTGCTATGAGGGAGCTCAACTTCATACTTTATTGAAAAGAAAAGGAAAACCATCTGTTATCAGGACATTACCCTGTCACCTTAGCTCCCTTGAGGTGAGCCAATTTGGGTGGCACCTTTCAATACTAGTACCTTCTTGCTATTGAAAAAACCTTCACACTTATGTTGACAATTTTTCATCTTTGACTTATACTGCAATTTCCTTCTTAATTCTCCTCCCTGGTCTCTACCATTTTCCCCTGCAATCAGTCTGGAGTGTCTTGCAAAAAATTGTTTTCCTCCCTAATGCTTATCTACTCTGGCTTTCAGTTTCTTCCCAGGCTTCCCACTGATTTTCAAGTTCCCATTTCACCTTGAAATGACTCTCTTAGTTGCTCCTAGCCCATATCACTTCCACCGTTCTGATCAAGTTATTTGTTTCAACAACTGCTTGTCAGTTAGCTGACTTTCCCCATTCTCACTGTAATCTTGGCACTACGTGCAAAAGCACAAACTTATCTTTGGAGCCTCCCCCATCTGTGCACTCAGTCTTATTCAAATCTTCAGACTTTCAAAGCTTTTTACAAAAAAACTTTGTAAAGAATAACTTAAATTGTTTATTTTCATTTGATTCACAAAGCAGAGCTTCTGTTTCTTTTTGTTTTTGTTTTCTTTCTTTCTTTTTTTTTTCCAGACAGGATCTCACTCTGTCGCCCAGGCTGGAGCGTAGTGGCGTTATCATGACTCACTGCAGCCTTGGACTTCCTGGCTCAAGCAATCCTCCCACCTTGGCCTCTAGAGTAGCTACACTATAGGCACATGCCACCATGCCCGGCTTATTTTTTATCCCTTTTTTTTTTTTTTTTTTTTTTTTGGATCCTCCTACCTTAGCCTCCCAAAATGCTGGAATTACAGGCGTGAGACACCGTGCCCACCCTAGAATCTCTATTTCTTTTGCAATAGTACTTCCTTAATGTTTAATAATAATAATACAATTTGAAAAGCAAAAATGTTTAAAATATTACAAATTGAAAAGCAAAAAATGCTGAGGTAGTTCAAGTGATTATTAAGCAACCTGGGTTAGTGGAGGAGGCACAGGCTCACTTCACAGTCGCTTGTATGTAAAGGTAACTAATTGCTTTGCTTCAGGTCACATCTAGGATGCTTGGTGTTAACAGAGAGGCAGTTAAGAGATTACATAAGGCATGAGTCTGCATGTATGCTTGATAATAATAATGATACATAAAATAAGAAACAAGGTACTTTGTGGACACATGTGCTGTACTCCCTTACCTTAAATAACACATTATTATACTAAAAGCTAATTTTAAACTATCCAGAAGAAATAGACTATTGGTAATTTTTTCAGTTATAGCAACAAATTTGAGTTTATTTCTCGTGTTCAATTCCCTTATGATTCTGAGAAATAGTTTCTAAAAGAGTTGGCTGATTTTAGGGGTAAAATCTGTTCCCACAAATCTGGTCTTTGTGTTGGAGAAGCTATTTCTTCAACACAGAGAGAAAGTCCATGATGTTAGTTTTATTCCAAAGAGGACAAATTTAGGAAGGTAGTAAGTTGGGCCAGGTCACTATGGGGGCAGAGGTAATGTACCAGATACATTAGATTTGGATTTGATTTTTCAGACTATTATACTATATTAATAATTAATGGGCAAGGGAACAGAATTATCAGAGCCCTGTTTTAGAAAGATCTGTTATAGTCATTGCAATCAACAAAGACACCATTCCAATAGGTGAGGTAAGAGACTATTGGAATAAACTCAGACCCAGTGAAATAAGAGAGGAAAAGGGGAAGCTCCTTTATGAGCGCAATGAATGGTATTTGACTAGGGCTTGACTCCCTATACAAGACAAGAAAGAAGAAGTTAAAGCTCTTGGTGGTTTTAAACATAGTAATCAGGATGATTACAGAGCCAGACACTGATAGATGGAAGTTAGAAGGTAGAACAAGTTTACTTTACGGTGTACCTGTTTTTTGGAGGGAGAGATTAATTCTCATTTTGAGCTTTAATTGTGAGGTAATTTCTAAAACACAGCTCTAAATAATAGATTGGAGATCAAAACCAAGTTAATGAATAGAATCGCACGCATAGAGCCAATAGTTAAACCCATGCAAATAGATGAAATCATAAAATGTATATAAAATGTAAATGTTAGAAGGAAAATCAGATGCAGGAGAAAGAGAATTCATGTAATATACTGTCCCCATCCCACAAAAAAGGAGGAGGAGAAAAGCTTTTACTATGTTGCTACATTTGTATCAATAGAAATGAAAAAAGTAAATAAAAATAAGTGATTACAGGTCGGGCGCAGTGGCTCACTCCTGTAATCCCAGCACTTTGGGAGGACAAGGTGGGCAGATCACAAGGTCAGGAGATCGAGACCATCTTGGCTAACACGGTGAAACCCCGTCTCTACTAAAAATATAAAAAAAAATTAGCCATGCGTGGTGGCAGGTGCCTGTAGTCCCAGCTACTTGGGAGGCTGAGGCAGGAGAATGGCATGAACCCAGGAAAGGCTCCGTCTCCAAAAAAAAAACAAAAACAAAAACAAAAAACAAAAGTGATTACAAAATATTATGCTCTAAAACTATGGAACAACTGCCATCCAAATAGTAGATCTGCTACATTCAAGGTACAAATAATTCCATAAGCCAGGTACGGAAAACATATAAAAATTGTGACCATAACACCACTTTTAAAACACTAGTACATTCTAGCATTGCAACAAGGAATATTTATAGGAGGTTATAAATTATTAAGACTCCATTAAGCACTGCCCCAGTTCTTGGGGAAAAGCAAATAAAGCAATGTTAAGGTCGAGTAAGAGAGGAAACACATACTATCTCTGCTTGGCAAGGATTAGAGGTATGTTTACGCTATGGTTAGCAAAGAGTAAAGAAGGTCTTCAGTAAAAGTGTTTACTTGGAGGCATGGATCCTTTCCATTTTCCACAAGTTGCTTCTCCATACGGATTTCTGCTAGACATTGTCATAAATTTTCCCACTCTAACTCATATTATATTTTGAATTAAGGAAAAGAATGAGGAAGAGGGAGAGGAAGGGAAAGATGGGGAGAAGCAGAAGCACATTTTAATAATCTCCTATTGACACCACTGTGAACAGAATATTGATTCCATGTTGCTATTTTTGCATGCCTATATATTAAACCACCAGAGGGCGCCTCTGCATTTCATTCCTATTCATAATTATTAATTAAACTGACTGTGTGGGTGGATTTAAAGCATTTAGTTTAGGACTCTGGAAAATCCAACTTGTAGGCCAAAGTGACAAGTGTTTAGATACAAGAAATCTTCGGAAAAATCTAGTCTTTTATGTAAAACCACCAGGCTGAGGCTGCAGTGCCAATGTAGTCAAATAAGAAATGGAAAACCAATCCCTAATTGTAGGCTAATTTGTTCAGACTGAACTGTCTCAAAGTCAGGAATAGAGATACTGAGAATTGACCAAGGATTTCAATTACTTCCCCTTTTTCTCTTTCTCTCTTTTTCTTTCCTTTCTTATTTCCAGTTTTAAAGACTCCTTTGTTTAGAAAGTTCAAAGACTGAAAGCCAAATCAATTTTTGTTCTTGTTTAGCTACAGATGACAATGTCAATCAATACACTGAGCCCTCATTATTGGTATGGCATTATTCTAGTAGATGGGAATAGAGCAAGGAACCTTCTCTCTAGGAGCTTATAGTCTAGTGAGAAAACTAAAATTATGACATTAAATAGACAACTTTAGGTATTAATTGTTATTTAGTTAAAAATGCATCATTAGTAGTGGAATGGGGTGGAGTGGGGATAGGGCGCTTCAACCAGGTGGTCAATTGGTTTAAATACTATTTTCTACTTGTTTGGAAAGTAGGATTTAGGTTATGTTCTGAATAACGTTAAGCAGCAGCCATGGGAAGATCACAGGGAAAAGCTTTATATGCAGAGAGAACAACACTAAAATAGAAGAGAGAGAAAGGCCACAGCAACTGAAAAATGCCACATAGTAATGGGGAGCGTAGGGGGACAAGGCAAGAGGCAAACTGGCCAGATCATCATGGTCTACCAAGGGCTAAGTTTGTGTTCTAAGTGGGCTCTGAAGTAACTGGAGAATTCTGGGCATAGCAGTAACATGATCTCTTTAATGTTTCAAAGAAAATATCACACTGGCTGTCATTTGGAGAGAGGTCTGCACAGGGCATAAGAAAATGGACAAGGGGCCGGGCGCAGTGGCTCATGCCTGTAATCATAACACTTTGGGAGGCTGAGGCAGGCAGATCGCATGAGGTCAGGAGGTCGACACCAGCCTGGCCAACACGGTGAAACCCTGTCTCTACTAAAAACACAAAAATTAGCCAGGCATGGTGGCGGGCGCCTGTAAGTCCAGCTACTCAGTGGGCTGAGACAGGAGAATCGCTTGAACCTGGGAGGCGGAAGTTGCAGTGAGTTGAGATCGCACCATTGCAATCCAGTCTGGGCAACAAGAGTGAAACTCCATCAAAGAAAGGGAAGGGAAGAGAAGGGGAGGGAAGGGGAGGAGAGGGGAGGGGAAGGGAGGGGAGGGAAGGGAAGATGGACAAGATAAAAATAGTAAATCCAGCTATGAAGTTTTGAGTGTGTTTCAGGGAAGAGATGATGCTGCCTTTGCTAAGGGTGATCTGTGAGAACTGAGATCCAGTTGGAACATCTATCTATCTGGATCTCTCTGTCTATCTATCTGGATCTATTTATTGAAGGAGAAGACAGCAGAACTTGAGGGTGGATTAAACATAGCAAGTGAAAGAAAGATGGATTCATGAATCTCTGGTATCTTTTGTCTGAAGCAACTGGGCACATGAAAGTACATTAAATGAGATAGAGAAGACTAAGGGAAGAGGTTTGGTAAGAAATTAAGTCTCTCTTGGACATATTTGGCTTCCTATGACAATCACTCTTCCAAGAGGAGCTGTCCAATACGCTGTTAGTTACCTGAACTGAAAGCTCAAGGGAGAGATCAGGCAAGGTAGAGAAATGTGGTTTTCAACAGCAGGCAGTTGGATGGGCACAGAGGGAGGACAGTGCTGAAGACTGATTCTTGGGCATTCCAACATTTAGATGTGGAGACCAAAGGAAGTTGAAAACAATTCTGAGATGAAGCTCAAGGAGAAATAAGGCAATCTCAGAAGAGTGGGTTATCTCAAACTGCAAATGCAGAAAACTTTTGTTGTTGTTTTTAAAGATGAAATGAATAAATGTTTCAAAAGCTACTGAAAGTTCAAGTAAAATGAAGATGCAAATTAGTCATTGGCTCTAATCAGAAGAAGACCATCAGTGATTTGTGGAGAGTGCAGTTTGAGCACAGAGGCAGGGAAGAAAGCACAGTGATCAGTGGGGGTGCAAGAGATAAAGATAAATAAGAAATACACAACTCATTCATGGAGTTTTGGAGAAAGAAGGCAGATTTACGGGACATAGCCTAGAGAAGGGATGGAATCTAGTGAGATTCTGTTTTGTTTGTTTTTTTCGGGTGGACAGTAGCCATTACCACATGATTATATTTTTAATGTAGAGATCTCGTTTCATATAATTTGATCCAAAATACTTATATTGCAAAACAAGTGAGACAACATTTTCCATAGTGTGGAAGTGTCAGGGAGACATGTAGTTTAAACACATGACCTGAATTTGAGATGCCTTTCTTTACAGCATTATCCAAGGCTTATTAGAAGTGTATTCACATGCTTTAAAGGTACTAGATCATCTAAATGGAGATTTGGTAAAGAGAGAAATAAGAGAAAAAAAAAATGAAGGAGAAGAGTAAGTACATTGAACATTTTCATAAGATAAAGTGATTTTGGGATTAGAAATAAAGGAGAATACATTTTATTCTAAAACTGGCAAAAACACCCATAAGTCCATCAGTCCTTTCTATATTAGCTGTCTTTTTACTATGAATTTTTACATAGTTATTTTATATTCTTCTTTTTCAATTAAAATTGCATTGCAAAAAGTTTCCTAAACCACTGATCTATTTTGTGAATATCAAGTCAATAACTGAATAAAAATAAAAATAATGGAGTAAGTCAACTGGAATGGTAGGAAATAATGACCATAATGTGAGATATCAGACTTGCAGATTTCAGAGAGAGTGCAGGTATTGGTGTTGGATTTGGGAAGGCAGGAGAGATCAAACACACAGGTCGGACTAATGATCTTGGATAATCCAATAGCCTTCAGCTCCTGATGGTCACTGGTATAAGCAGGAAAGTAAGGCTTCATAGACTTGATCCCAGCAGTCAGAGCACACAGATTCAAGGATGTGGGGTTGGCTGGAGGGTCTTGGCAGCTTGCACATCTGCCGAGGCAGGCCAAGCCTTTGGCAGCAGTCAGCAGATGCTGACTCACCAGAGCAAACGGGCAACTGCAGATTTTAGAACACGTGCTATTAACCTTAATCAATTCACTTGCAAGCTCTGTCCATCCTTTGATATTTGCAAAATAGACATACTTAATTCACATGCAGCTGTGAGGATTTGGTAAATAGATAAGTAAATAAATAAATAAATGTAGGATTTTTTTAAATTTATTTATTATTATTATACTTTAAGAGGATTTTTTTTTCTCTTTAATTGTGTGAAGTATTATCAATAATGGCAATAAAAACTAGAACTAGAACTAAAATACATTTTACTCCCTAATTGCTTATCTTCAAAGAGTTTATAATCTAGTTACGGAGGTAGAATTTCTAAGTATGAAATGAATGACAATTATATAAAGTTAACTTCAGTACAATAGAAACAACATCTCAATAGGGTATAAAGTATGTGCCAAAGAAATGCTCTAAGCCATGATTGGTATAGGAGCCAGAGAAAATCACCAGGAACCAGGGTCATCAGGGAAATCTTTAGATAAAACTTGAATTATTAGTGAAAAGAAAAGAGAGGAATTCTACCCTGAAGGCAAGAGTATGCAGATGAGGGTAGAATTCCAAATTGTGCTATTAATTTGGTCATACTCAGGAAAGCTTCATTCAATCACATTTTTACATATGACCTCCAAGAATATATAATAATTTTCCTTATGTGACCATTGAGCTTTGTGACATTTAAAACCCTCATGAGTTAGATAGTACCACAAACTACTAGACTCTTCTTCATCAAGAGAAGGCGGCCAGCTACTACAATATCAATATTGAGGTTGTGAGAAACCACAGAGAAGGGGGAAAAAAGGCCACTGGGAAGCAAGTTTAAGATTAGGGGAAAGTGGTCTGGCACGGTAGCTCACACCTGTAATCCCAGGAATTTGGGAGGCCAAGGCGGGTGGACCACGAGGTCAGGAGATCGAGACCATCCTGACTAACACGGTGAAATCCCGTCTCCACTGAAAAAATACAAAACATTAGCCAGGCGTGGTGGTGGACGCCTGTAGTCCCAGCTATCGGGAGGCTAAGAGAGGAGACTGGCGTGAACCCGGGAGGTGGAGCTTGCAGTGAACCGAGATCGCCCCGCTGCACTCCAGCCTGTGGGATGGAGTGAGACTCTGTCTCAAAAAAAAAAAAAAAAAAAGATTGGGGAAAGTGAGAGGCTAAGTAATATCTCTAGACATGTAAAATCAAAATTTGACCATTTCATTTATCAGTGGGTGTAAGAATCCTAAATTGAAAAAGCTAATTTTTAAAAAAATAATAACTGATAAAAGGAAAATGGAGAATACATTCAATATGACCCGATTTTCTCTACTACTCCAAAGCTGAAAATGTATGCAGATGCTTTAGAAACAGCACCAGCTAGGGGTTTAAAATGTGCGAGCAGGCCAGGTGCCGTGGCTCAGGCCTATAATCCCAGCACTTTGGGAGGCTGAGGCTGACGGATCATAAGGTCAGGAGTTCGAGACCAGCCTGGCCAATATGGTGAAACCCCGTCTCTACTAAAAATACAAAAATTAGCCGGGCATGGTGGCAAGCGCCTGTAGTCCCAGCTACCGGGGAGGGAGGCTGAGACAGGAAAATCACTTGAACCCCGGAGGTGGAGGTTGCAGCGAGCCGAGATCGCGCCGTTGCATTCCAGCCTGGGCAACAAGAGTGAAACTCCGTCTAAAATAAATAAATAAAAGTAAATAAAAATAAAACAACAACAACAACAACAAAATGTGCAAGCAAAGGCTGTTCTGTTTTCATCAGGTATCTCGCCTTTTCACTTCCCCTCTCCTGCACTGGAATTTCCTTCGGTCAAGAGTGGGCTTTCACTAGCTCTTCTCAGATAGATGGGTTTCCTTGCTGACTTTCTCTCCAACACTCTCTCAGCTCTAATCCTTCCCTCCAGCTCCCCCGATTACGCTTCCTAAAGCACAGTTCTGATCACACTGCTTCTCTGAACCAAAGCCTTTGGTGGTTCTTCCCATCTCCTAATGAAGACAAGCCAAATTGTTTCATGTGAATTTACAGCTGAAGCTGGAAATTTCCCAGCACTCCACTTTGAGCATCCTACGCTTCAGCTAAATTGTGTTACAGTCTCCGGAGTCACCCTGTACTTTTCAGTCTCTGCTTTTCTTTTTTTCTCCTTGCCTGTTTCCATTTTTTCAGGTGCGTTTAAAATACCACCTACGAAATTAAATTGCTCTCGATCTCTCAACTTGAGGTTATTCATCAACCTTGCCAGCATTTGGTTTGCACATCCCCGGTGGGATTTGTCCTATAGCAATGTGGAGTAGAGCACAGGAAGTATTTTGTTTGGCCGTGTTTACAGTTGTTCCCAGTAACTACCAATCCCTCTCCCAGTCCCCAGAACAAAGCTAATAGCCATTTATGCAAATGAATTAATACTTTTGTTCTTAAATACCTCATTTGTTGGAAATAGTCACATGACAATGCAGGAGATGATTTAAATGCTCCTTTCCTAGAGTACTCAAATGTAATATCATGCTTTCCTTCTGATCGCATGGAGACCTTGTAAGTTTTTCTGCCTTTGTCATTCCTCACATCTACTCACCTGTAACTAACATTCATGTGCCATATATTGCACAGTGAGAAAGGCAGTTAAAACAGACTACTGACTGGAGTTTCAACATATTTCATAGACAAATGCTTATTATGCAGAATATTTGAAAAACTAAGAAAAAGATAACCAAATAAAAAATAAATGAACACAGGATATGAATACATAAGTCACAGATATAATGCAGATGGCAATAAACATAAAAGCTGACCAACCTCAATATTTATCTTTGAAATTAAAAATGTAATTTCATCCAACCAAACAGAAAAACATTTAAATATTGACAGTATCAATTGTTGGTCAAGGTATGAGAAACCAGATAGTCCCTAACGATACTGTGAGTATAAATTGGTAAATCCGCTAATGAGTTGGAGGTGGGGTATTGGCTGTTTTTATGATGTTTTTAAGTGGGTACTTTCTACCAGGCAGTCATTCTCATTAACCATGGCTCATCTAAAGAAACAACTACACTTAAGAACAAGGGGGCAGCCGGGCATGGTGGCACGTGCTTGTGTGCCTGTAATCCCAGATACTCGGGAGGCTGAGGCAGGAGAATGGCGTGAACCTGGGAGGCGGAGCTTGCAGTGAGCCGAGATCGTGCCACTGCACTCCAGCCTGGGCGAAAGAGCGAGACTCTGCCTCAAAAACAAAAAACAAAACAAAACAAAACAAACAAACAAAAAAAAAACAAGGAGGCATATACAAGGATGCTGGATGCTCAATAGATCACTTATTTTGAATAATGAAAAATTGAAAACTAATGCCCATCATTCTTCAATGACTATAAAATCAATAGTATGTTATATAGATTTTATGCACTTTGTAATCTTAAAAAAAAAAAATCAAGATGGGTCAGGCATGGTGGCTCATGCCTGTAATCCCCACACTTCTGGAATTTGAGATGGAAGAATCCCTTGAGGTCAGGAGTTGAAGATTAGCCTGGGAAACAGAGTGAGACCTCGTCTCTACAAAAAGTATTTTTTAAAAAACGAGTTGAGCATGGCGCTGTGCACCTGTAGTCCAGCTACTCAGGATGCTGAGGTGGGAGGATCACTTGAGCCTGGAAGACTGAAACTATAGTGAGCCCTGTCCAAGCCACTGCACCCTAGTCTGGGTGACAGAGAGAGAGAGAGAGAGAGAGAGACCCTGTATTAAAAAAAAAAAAGTCACGATAATTTATGAGTAAAAAAAAGGAAAATGATAAGGTATCATGTATGGTGTTTAAATTAAAATACCACATATTTCTATTGTTATAGTTATTTATACACGTAAATGAATTTTAAATGTCTGGAAGGGTACATAAGCAATCCCAAATGGTGGGTGCCGACAGGGTAGGGAAAGCACACAGGCCAAGACCCAACCTTCTATAACCTTATTCTCACATTTACAAACACATATATTTACATTTTATTCTTTTTTGTCTGATTTTACCAAATTAGAATTATACTCTATACATCTCCACAACAGATTTTGTCACTTAAATGTCACTTGTTTCAAGAATACATCCAGCGATTGGTAGATATATACAAATATGTTTTATAATTTATCTATGTGTACATATAGATATCCACACATATACATACTCATATAATGTTTTATACACAGGATCATACCATACAACCTGGTGAAGTAAGAGGCAGAACTCGTCTTTGGAGGCCAGGTTTGGACACCAGACCAAATCAACAACTAGCTAAAACAGGGATGGAGTGGAAGCAGCTTTCTGTGAGACACCCGTACTGTATGCCATGTCAGTTTACCGTTGCCATGGCAACACCCAGGTGCTGCTGCCTCTTTCCACAGCCATGACCAGATGACCCAGAAATGGCTACCCTTTTCCTAGAAATTTCTGCATAGACCACCCCTTAATCTGCATGTAATTAAAAGTAGGTATAAACACGACTTACAGAATTGCCCTGAGCTGCTACTCTCAACACATTGCCTGTGGAGTAGCTCTGCTCTGCAGGGGCAGTCACAGAGCTGGCACACTGCCTGAGCTGTAACACCCCCGGAGCTGGAACACTGCTGCTTCAAAAAAGCTGTTTTCTTCTGCCATGGGTTGACCCTTAAGTTCTCTCCTGGGCAAAGCAAGAAACCCTCCCAGCCTAAGTCCCAGTTTGGGGCTTGCCTGTCCTGCATCACTGGGTTCTCTCTTTTTTTTTTTTTTAATGCCATAGACTTTTCCTATTATTTTGCTTGCTTCTCTAACTCCTACCCTCCCTATTACCTCCACTCACAGCTTGTCCTTCCCAGATAATAAGGTACAGCAAACCATTACACATTCTTTTCTGTTTTCTCCATGTTCACATGTCCATGTACTTTTCACATAACCACATTTACACACATTTTTATATATGTGTATCTATTTCTAAACATAAAAATAGTATATTTAAAATGAAATAATTTACAAAAATAGGGCATTATATGTGCTTCTATTTGTTTCACTTTTTCAATCTCATAATACAACATCAAAATCTTTTCATATCAATGGACAGAGCTTGAAAGCATTACCTATGAACCTGGCATAATCTTCCACAGTGTGCCCGTGTGATTGTATCCTAATGTATTCAACCTTCCCCACTGTTGGATATTGACTCCTTTCCAGTATTGTGATTCAAATGTTGCTGAAAATATAAACAACCTTGTCCAGCATCTTTGAAAACTATTAGTGCTTTTATTTTAATATAATAAAGTCCCAAGAATTTGACTGTTGGGTTAAAATCTATAAAATAACTCAAGGCTAACCAAGGAAGGAGGGGAGTTGTTAGTGAGAGAATAGGACTGATAATTTGAAAGGCAGATAAATAGAGTCCTGATGATAATATTAAAGAAATTAATCAAGCCTACCATGGAAGGAATTAGACCCTGAGAAAATCAGGTTACCACTGATTTTTTGAAAGGTTATTCTGAGGCTCTGAGATTCAATGGCTATTCTGGTGATGGAATGGGATGGGATAGGGCAGTGGAGGAGAGAGGGAGACTGCATGAGATTACACTAACTGGGACACATCTACCTGCAATCGTCTCCCAGCAAGAATATCATAGTTGGCTACATAAAAGAGCAACTCAAATCTATTTGAGACATATTTAGGTTATAAAATCAATAGGAATCAGGATTGGAAATTTGGTGGGAGATAAAGTAAGTGTCATGGATGATTCTTAGGTTTCTAAGTGGATGTACTAAAGAGTAACCAGGTTCGGGAGACAAGACCATGAGTTCAGTTCTGGATTTCTGGGTTTTAAAGAGTCTTTGTGACATTCTGAGAGAAAGTATCAAGTAGAAAGCTGGTGCTCAGAGATTTCTTGGATACATATAAACAAGGTGGTAATTGAACCTGAGAAATCAATTTCTACCAGGCTGACGTGACAACCGTCTCTAAACTGACTCTAGGAATAAACTACTTTTTTATGTCCCAGAAGCCTGAAATCATCAGAGGTAGAGAAAATGAGGGGAAAGGAAAGGAGAAAAGACATGACCACTTTCCACATTCTGTATTATATCAGGAATGATGGAAAATGATGAAAAGAAGATACAGTTAGTATCATCATCTGGCCAAGTCTGACTATTTAGGCATTTGAGAAAGTATTTTAAAGGGCAGTGGGGGACACTTTCTTACTTATTTCAATTTTTCCATAAATATAAACTTGGTGGCTTTGTTTTCAAAATCTTGCTTGCTTGTAGTATAATATAAAGGCTTGTGGTTTATTTGTTTATTTATTTGTAACAGAGTCGCTCTCTGTCACCCAGACTGGAGTGCAGTGGCACGATCTCAGCTCACTGCACCCTCCGCCTCCCAGGTTCGAGCGATCCTTGCGCCACAGCCTCCTGAGTAGCTGGAATTACAGGTGTGCACCTCCACACCCAGCTAATTTTTGTATTTTTAGTACAGCCTGGGTTTCACCATGTTTCACAGGCTGGTCTCAAACTCCTGACATTAGGTGATCTCCCCACCTTGGCCTCCCAAAGTGCTGGGATTACAGGCATGAGCCACCGCACCTGGCCGCTTGTTTTTTATTTTTGTTTGTATTCATCCATCTCTTAGTTTTATCATGATCTCTTTTCTTTTTTCCCCCAACAGGCTTAATAATTCTAAGATGGCGGATTAGTAAACTCTGGCCAGGAGTGTCCTTTGTTGGCTCTGAACAGGGTAAGAGTGGTTCTGTGATACTCCTGATACCTCTTTGTTCTAAGGCTACTCAGCTGATGATCAGTGAATGAAAAAGGCAACAGCAAAGTCAGAGGACACCAGGCAGTGGCGTGGAAATCTTTTCTGTATTATCTTCTGTTCTGGGTTACAGATTTTCCAATGTGAATGAAGGACGCTCTATCAGAGATTACTGATGACTGTGATGTGCATTTTAATTACATAGATTATATTGTTTATTGATCAACAAATGATGAAGATCTCACATTCTAATCCATATTACATATTATAGATTTTTAAAGTATTTATGAATCATTCATATTTCCACTCAAGTTAGTGAGAATCACCAATATATTCAAATTAAATATATATTTATATATTTAATAATATTTAAATAAATATATATATTTTAAACTGGAAACAACTTTGCTTTTGGTGTATGCTCTTAACTAGAGAATCCATCTTAATGGTCTTTGTGAATATTATAATTCTCAGTGCGTGTGGATAGATAATTGAATAAAATGGTTGCTTAGTATAAAGCTAGAAGCATAGCATCCAGACAAAGATATTTGTCTGAGATGTGTTTACTCTCATCTCTCTGGAAATAAATCACTTTTAGGAGGTCAAGATAATGTTTAGTCCTATTTTCACATTGCTGCACCTGCAAAAAATCTAATTCAATCAAATGCACATAGAATTTTCAAAGGGATTCAGTTTCTGAACTGTGTCCTTAGAGTCCTTGGTAAATTTTAGCATGACCAATCCTTCTTTAATGTGGAGCACCCATCGAGGATGACCACAACTGCCAACGGCCTAGCTATAAACTTGAAGTTACCCAGCCAGATGCCAGCCCACATTCCCTGTTGGAGGATGGATGTTGACATCCCCCAAAATAAATCTGCCGTGGCCCAAACCCCAAATAATGCACAATTATTAAAATGACCACTTTGGGAAATAATGAAACGTACCTCAGAGTAGGATTTTTCAAAGTGTTTTTAGGAGAAAATCTATAAGTTGTTCAGTCAAAAATGGGCTTCTTGGCTAAATAAATATTGGAAATGCTTTACTTAATACAGTTAATGGGTATTTTTAAGTAACAAGATTTCTTTATTATTATTATTATTATACTTTAAGTTCTAGAGTACATGTGCACAATATGCAGGTTTGATACATAGGTATACATGTGCCATGTTGGTGTGCTGCACCCATTAACTCGTCCTTTACATTAGGTATATCTCCTAATGCTATTTCGCCCCCAGCCCCCCACCCCACGACAGGCCCCGGGGTGTGAAGTTCCCTGCCCTGTGCCCAAGTGTTCTCATTGTTCAGTTCCCACCTGAGTGAGAACATGTGGTGTTTGGTTTTCTGTCCTTGTGACAGTTTGCTGAGAATGATGGTTTCCAGCTTCATCTATGTCCCTACAAAGGACATGAACTCATCCTTTTTTATAGCTGCATAGTATCCCATGGTGTATATGTGCCACATTTTCTTAATCCAATCTATCATTGATGGGCATTTGGATTGATTCCAAGCCTTTGCTATTGCGAATAGTGCCACAATAAACATACGTGTGCATGTGTCTTTATAGTAGCATGACTTATAATCCTTTGGATATATACCCAGTAATGGGATTGCTGGGTCAAATGGTAATTCTAGTTCTAGATCCTTGAGGAATTGCCACACTGTCTCCCACAATGGTTGAACTAATTTATACTCCTACCAACCGTGTAAAAGCGTTCCTTTAAATAGCAGGATTTCATAGAGCCTTTGACACAATCTACATGGAAACCACCCACAATTCCCTCTAGGAGGTGGCTGTTGTGTGTAGGCTTTCCCTGAACTTAATGAAGATCATGCAACTTTTTTTTTCAAAGAATACCTATTTACATCTAAATGAACACGAGTGAACTACAAAAAAAAAAAAAAAAGCAATTTTAAAAACTTCTTTAGATGAACCAAGTGAATTCTCTAAACGAGAAATACACTTGTACAATCTAAAGGCATCTAGTTTGACAGTGAAGCCTCAGTCCTGCCCCAGGCCCTGGGCAGCTTGGGATGCCTTTGAACCCAGACAGTACATGCAACAGAGAAGCCCAAATGCCTGATGTTTGCATTCCTGAATTGAGAAATGGAAGATGAAAGGTGTAGCGTGGGAACACTCCCAGAGCTATTTCGAGTAGATTATATACACCTCTACCAAAATGTGGTTTTAATATTTATTATTTTTCTCTTGCCCTTATTTCCAATAGCTTAATTTGATAAGCAGGATTTTTGACAGGACTTAAGATAAATGCAGATACAACATTAATAGTATCAGAGTATTTATCTGCATAAAAGTTTAAGTGGAAGCATTCTGTGCATTCATTAGAAGAATCGTAGATTATCACAGTTGTCTTGCTGTGTTCTCATGGAAGATACGAAGTGTTAGTAATTTAAGATTCAATAAAATATTATAAATGCCTGAAATTAAATCTAATTCAGTGCATTAAATCGAGAAGTTTCTGCTGTGACGTCTGAGGTCATTTCAGTTTAACAAATATTGCCAGACACTTTAACAAGCATTGGGGATAAAGAAATGACAAAGTCTAGTGAATTCTCTGTATAAGCTTCCAGTTTTACTGGTGAGCTGGACACAGAAGAATGTTTAACACAACATGGGGTTAAGAGGAATGGATGAAGGGCTGCATGTATTTTAATAGACCTGGAACATGAAAGGAAGGGAGGGCAAGTCAGGAGACTTGGAATGAGATTGATATGAAAAAATACAAGCCCCATAGCATGGTATAAAGTTCGTATGTAGTGGTATCACTACAAACGGAACTTTATACCATGCTATGGGGCTTGTATTTTTTCAGACAGATACAAGAAGTCCAAGCTTCAGGCAAAAAGATCAATTTGGAGACAATTGCTATGGTCCAGGTAATGCAATGATAAGGGCCAGCTTTCTTAAGTTGATGATCAGATATTCACTGGGGAATCATATATGAATCAAGACTTCAACTCTAGGGATACAGTGGCGAGTATAACCAATGGTCTCTTGCCTTTGGGCATCTGCAAATCAATGTAAAATATAGATAATAAATAACTGCATTTATGCAAAATGCTATAAAAGAGAAGTTACAGTGTTGCCAGTTTACATTACAAAGTTACCCAACCTTTTCTACAGAGGAAAGCTTCCCATAGGTAGTGGTATCTATCGCAACACAGAAATGAGGAGTAGCATTAACATTAGCTATAGATAAAGGTGCTTGGGAGGATGGCCAGGGGAGAGCCTATCTCATTCAAAACTCCAACAAGAGTCATGAGAGAAGACCGAATGCTAAAGGAACCAAGAGAACTCCAGCATGGGTAGAGCAAGGGAGTATAACGAGTGGTGCCAGACGAAGGAAAAGTGGTAGTAGAGGCCAGAATGTGCAAAGCACTAAAGGTCAGTATAAAGGCTTTTAAATTTCATTCTAAGGTCAATAAAAACCACTGGAAGATTTTAAGCGTAATGTATTTTATCTTTTAAAAAGTGTATTCTGACTTCTGTGTGGAGAGTAGACTAGGGAGGTTAAAGTAGCCATGGAAAAGTGAGTTAACCTATTGAAGTGCCAACAGTGTAGCTGCATGCCCAGCTGGTAACACCCAATGTCTAGCAGTCTCAGGACACTGCAAACACTCAATATACATTACTTGAATATTCGAATGAATGTATGAGATTATCCTCTTACTTAAATCTATCAGACTCATAAATTTCTTAAATAACAAAAATAGTTTTTCAGGGTCTGAAAGTTGAGCATCCATGGGGAAAACAAACAAAACCTTTGATATATGAGAACTTTTTAAATCTGAAGGACCTTGTAGTGTTAAAGACAAAATGTTTGTAAAAACATTTAATATGTCATAGTGGGTGAGAAATTAAATGACACATTATTCCTCTGAGTCTCCAAAGCCTCCGAAAGAGTATGCCAACAGAAAGAACAAACCCACACATAGAAATTACTTCCTGGCATATACTGGTTTTCTATTTGCATGAGTCAATTTTCAAAAGTATACAATGTAATTTTTTTATAACAGCTTTATTGTTATATAGTTCACAGAACATAAAATTCGCCCTTTTGAAATGCACAATTCAGTGAATTTTATTATATTCACAGAGTAGTGCAACCATCATCATTATCTAATTTTACAATATTTTTGTTACCCCCTCCAAAAAAACCCATATTGCCTCAGCAGTAACTCCCCAGTCCCCAGCTCCTCTAAGCCCCTGGCAACCATTAATCTAATTTCTATCTCCATGAATTTGCTGTCCTGGACATTTCATATAAATAGAATCTTACAATATGTAGTCTTTTGAGACTGACTTCTTTCACAAAACGTGTTAAAGTAATTAATTAGGAGGTCACTAGACTGAGGTGACATTAGCTTTCTGGGCTCTCACATAAACAAACGGAAACCCAACTCAGAGTAAACAGTCATATCCCAGGGGAAAAACAAACAAACAAACAAACTTAACCAATCAGAAATAGCCAAGGAATCTCTACTTAGGACTTTAAGACTATTTCCTCCCTTTATCAATCAAATATTGCCTTTGTCTTGTTTCTGTGAATACTTTATAAACACTTTTCCCTCACACACCTTCGGTGAGGTCCCAATCGCTTGAGGTCTGGCACTGCCCAATTCATTAATTCCTGTCTGCTCAACTATATGCTTTAAAATTTTAATATGCCTAAGTTTATTTATCAAGGTCCAATAATATTATAGCATGTATCAGTACTTCGTTGCTTTTTATTGCCAAAAAATATTCCGTTATATGTATATAGAACATTTCATTTATCCATTCATCAGTTGATAGACATTTAGATTGTTTCCAGTTTTTGGCTATTAGGAATATGTTGTGATGATACCTATATATTTTTTTTTTGTGGATATATGTATTACATTGTCTTGGGAATACATCTTGGCATGAAATTAGCTGGGTCATATGCTAGGTCTCAATTTAACTTTTTGAGGAACTGCCAAAGTGTTTTCCAAAGTGGTTGCAGCATTTTACATTCCCTCCAGCAACGTTTGCATGCTCAATTTTTTCCACAGCCTCACAAACACTTTGCTACTATTTATCTTTGCTTTATTATTTGTTTTGAGACAGGGTCTCGCTCTGTCACCCAGGCTGGAGTGCAGTGGCCCGATCATGGCTCACTGCAGCCTGGACGTCCCAGGCTTATGTGATCCTTGCACATAAGCTTCCTGAGCAGCTGGGACCACAGGTGTGCCAACATGCCTACCTAATCTTTATTTTTCTTTGTAGAGATGGTTTCTCGCTATGTTGCTCAGACTGCTCTTGACCTCCTAGGCTCAACAATCCTCCCACCTTGGCCTCCCAAAGCACTGGGATTACAGGCTGAGCTATCATGTCCAGCTTGTTAGTCTTTTTTAATATAGCCAACCTACTGGGTGTGAAGCGGTATCTCACTGTCTCAGTATGGTTTTGATTTATATGCCACTAATGACTAACAATGTTAAACATCTTTTCATTTGCTTATCAGTCATTTGTACAGCCTTCTTTGGAGAATGTCTCTGCCCATCTACTCCTGGGTTAATTTTTAATTGATGAGTTGTAAGAGTTGTCTAATTGTATTAATTAGTGCCTGAATATAAACATTAACTTAGACAGTGTCATATATTGACAGTAATGTTTGATTCCTGATTTTAAAGCACATGCATCCATTAATTCCACTATGCTCTTGGAATTACATAATAAGCCTACAATTTTTCCTGTTTTCTATTTCTATTATGTTTCATCTTCAATTTTTATATTTATTTCTATGATGTTTTTATTTTAGTTTGTTGTTACATGTATATTGTTGCTATTTGGCACATTCCTAACTACTAGATACTCATTATGGATTGCATTCTTTATTGTTACAAAGCATATCTTTTCATTTCTTGTTTTTTATTTTCTTTTTTGTTTTTGCCCTTTATTCATCCTCTGGGAACATCTTCTTCAACTCTCAGTTCCCACATTTGCAGCATATTACATCTGCTCTATTATCTCGTGATTTAATGATTACTCCCCTACTTGGGGAGCAGTTAAATGAATTCAAGTTTCTAACAATTCCCAACAAAAAAGTCCCATCCATCATAAGCAACATATTTTCTTGAGACCTTTTATTTCTGAATGTGTTACGTCAAAGTATAATTTAAAAAAGAATTAAAAATATGACTCTCAAAAATATGTAATGAGCAGTTGTGAAATATTTTTGCCTAATTTCTTAATGAGGGAACAAACAGCACAATAAAGCTGCTTGAAAGGTGAATACCAGAGATTAGCATTATACTCCTTACAAGAAGAAACACTGCAAGATTAATGTCAGACTTACAAGATGATTGACAATAACGTTTTGGTTTGTTTCCTCAATCAGGCAAATATCACTTATAACTCCATGGGGCAAAAATTATTTGCTATTTATCAATCTTCTGTAAATTAAATCTAACTTTACAGATCTTAGTATGATCTGTAAAGTGATGAAATAGTAAATTAAAAAAAAATTACATGTACCTAGGGCCAGGTGCGGTGGCTCATCCCTGTAATCCCAACACTTCAGGAGGCCAAGGCAGGCAGATCACGAGGTCAGGAGATCAATACCATCCTGGCCAACATGGTGAAAACCTGTCTTTACTAAAAATACAAGAATTAACTGGGCATGGTGGCACGCACCTATAATTCCAGCTACTGGGGAAGCTGAGGCAGGAGAATTGCTTGAACTCGGGAGGCAGAGGTTGCAATGAGCCAAGATCGTGCCACTGCACTCCAGCCTGGGTGACAAGAGCAAAAGTCCATCTCAAAAAATAAAAGTAAAAAAAGAAAGAAAAAAAAGAAAAAAAATTACACGTACCTAGAGATGGCTCAAGGAGCTCGCCTTAAATAATTGGAGGACTATAAGTAATATTTTTCCTTCTTTTCAGTTAACTCATTCAGTGCCTCATCTGCTTATTCTACTGTCCAAATGAACACAGAGAGTGGCTGAAAATAGAATAAGGAGAATGGTCCAAATTTTTTAAAAGTGGGAGGTACTACCTGTCTCAAAAGATAGTTGCTAAAGAGTTAGGTGTTAGCAGCCAGACTTTCTGATTCACAAAGTCAGAATCATAAATGTGAACAGTCAGAAGGGGAAAAATGTGAGCGGAACAAAATATCCCACAGTTAGATTACACATTCCTGAAATGTGAAGACTTTGAAAATTCCTATTATTTCTTCCTTAGTTGTCAAAAATGAAAACAGAGAAGGGAGTATAAACCTTCTCCATCCTCACACCTCTTACACCACCCTTCCCATGCAGAGCTGAAGCCAGCCAGACACAAAACCAAGAAGGGAACTGACAGCTGGAATCTTCTCTGATCATCCCTAGATAGATTAGGTCTCCAAGGTCACATAATGCAAAGTTTTATTAAAGAGGAAGAGGATCAGTGGCCAATGTTGCATACTTGCATTCCTCCACTGTAGAACTTCCCAACTATTGACCAAGAATGATTACAGGCGTGGAAAGAGATTTTCCTTCTTATTTATTGAGTCAGTTAGGAAGGGGTTAGGGTAGCCAGAGACCCTGGCTATTCACTCTGGTCTACAGAGCTTAGCCCTCATTCCAACGATCATGTAATATGACCATTGACTTTGTGGTCAAGACATGGAGAAAGTTGAGAGGCACTGTTTTTCTTGTTCCATCTTGAGTGAAGTTGTCCTTGGTTTTCAAGCCCTGAGAAGTTTTAGGCAGGATGCTCACAGTGGTACTCTGTGGTTTTCTGTGGCCATGGAGTTCTAGCAATTTGAGGTGACTCATCAGAGGCTTTGAAAGCCATGGAAGGTCCAATGACTGCCACGATGCTCTATGTAATACTGATCCTGGGGGCCCCATGACCAGCAGAGGCAGCAATAACATGGGAGCTTAGCCCAGATCCAGATCCCCTAGGAATGCTCTGGGTTGTCATGCCTTCTATAGTCATATAAAAACTGAAAGTGAAGGGGTAGAAAAAGATATTCATTCCATGCAAATAGAAACCAAAAGAGTATAGAGGTAGTACTTAGATGAAATAGACTTTATGTCAAAAACTTTATGTCAAAAAAGACTTTATGTAAAAAGAGACAAAGAAGGTCATTATATAATGACAAAAGGATCAATTCAAAAATGGTGTATAAGAATTGCAAATATGTATGCATTTTTGCAATTGAAAGCATTGAAGCACCTAGATAAAAAGGTACATATTAATAGATACAAGGCAAGAAATGGACAGCAATACAATAGTATTGCAAAGAGTAGAGGACTTCAATACTTTACTTTCAATAATGGCTAGATCATCCAGAAAGAAAATCAATAAGGAAACATTAAATTTGAACTACACTTGAGACCAAATGGACCTTAAAGAAATATATAGAGAATTCCATACAAAGGATCTTAAGAGAATAAAATGAATAAGTATATGCAAACAAATTGAATAACCTAGAAGAAATGGAAAAATGCCTAGGAACATACAAACTTCCAAGACTGAATCATGAAGAAATAAAGAATCTGAACAGACCAATAATGATTAAGGAAATTGAATGAAACATTTTAAAATAATTCCCCATTATATAAAATCCCAGATGAATGGCTCCACAGTTGAATTCTGCCAAACATTTAAAGGAACTAATACCAATTCTTCTCAAACTCTTAAAAAAGTCAAAGAGGAAGATATACTGCCAAATTCATTTTATAAGGCCAGCATTACCCTGATACAAAAGCCAGATAAGGACACTAAAAGAAAAAAAATTACATATCATTATCCCTTAGGAACACAGATGCAAAAATCTTCAACAAAATGCTGGCAAACCATACTCAACAGCAGTGACATTTATCCCTGGGATGCAAGGATGGTTCACCATATACAAATGCATAAACGTGATATACCATGTTAACAGAATGAATGACAAAAATAATGTGATCTCAATAAACACACACAAAAAAAGCATTTGATAAAATTCAATATTCTTTCATGATAAAAACTCTCAACAAATAAGTTATAGAAGGAATTTATCTCAGTACAATAAGGGCCATATATCACAATCCCACAGCTAACATTATACTCAATAGTGAAAAGTTGAAACCTTTCCCTCTAAGATCAGGAAGAAGACAAGAGTATCCACTCTTGCCCCTTCTATTCAACATAGTACTTGAATTTCTTGCCAGAGCAATAAGGCAAGAAAACTCAATGGAACAGTTAAATTGCCTCTTTTCAGATAACATGATCTTATTTATAGAAAACTCTAAATACTCCAAGAAAAAATGTGATAAATAATAAATAAATTTGGTAAAGAAAGAATAAACAAACTTTATTAAATGGCCAACAGGTATATTTTTAAATGCTTAATATTGCTAATTAAAATACACATAAAATCTGTAGCACTTCCATACACTAACAGTAAGCTATCAGAAAAAGAAATCAAGAAAACAATCCCATTTACAACAGCTACCAAAAAATCACTTAGAAAATAAGTTTAACAAAGGAGGTTGAAGATATGCACACTGAAAACTGTAAAAATTGATGAAAAATTAAAGAGGATGGACTTAAGTAAAATGATATCCATGTTCTTGAATTAGAAGAGTTAATATTATTAAAATGTCCAGTACCTAAAGCCATCTATAGATTCAGTGCAATCTCTATCAAAGTACCAATGACATTTTTCACAGAAATGGAGAAAAAACTCCTAAAATGTGTATGGAATCACAAAAGACTACAAATTGCTAAAGCAATATTGTGCAATAAGAACAAGGCATCACACTACCTCACTTCAAAATATACTAAAAGTTATAATAAGCAAAATATCATGGTACATGTATAAAGACAGACATGTAGACCACTGGTACAGAATAAAGATCCCAGAAATAAATTTGTGCATCTCTAGTTAATTGATGTTCGACTAACGTAAGACCTGAAACTATAAAAGTGCTAGTAGAAAACATAGGAAAAAATGTTCTTGACATTAGTCTTAGCAATATTTTTTTGATATGACCCCAAAAGTATGGGCCACAAGAGCAAAAATAGACAAATGAGATTTTTTCAAGCTAAAATGCTATGCATATCCAAGGAAACAATCAACAGAGTAAAGAGACAATTTATGGAATAAGGGAAAATATTTGCAAGCCATTCATCTGATAAGGGCTTCATATCCAAAATACATAAGGAACTCAAACACTCAATAACACAAAACAAATAACCTTAAACACAGCAGAGGGCCTGAATAGACACATCTCCAAGGAAAACATAAATGGCCAAGAGGTATATGTTTACATGTTTAATATCATGAATAAACAGGGAAATGCAAATTAAAACCACAATTAGATATTATCTCAAATCTGTTAGAATGGACATTACTAAAAAGACAAAAGAATAACAAGTGTTCTGAGGATGTGGAGAAAGGGGGAAACCTGTACACTATTGGTAGGAATGTTAATTTGTACACTTATTATGAAGAAAAGTGGGGTGGTTCCTCAAAAAATTAAAAATAGAGCTACCATATGGTACAGCAATTATCCTTTTGGGTATACACTGAAAAGACATGAAATCAGTATGTGGAAGAGATGTCTGAACTCCCATGTTTATTGCAGCACTGTTCACAATAGTCAAGATACAGAATCAATCTAAGTGTCCATCAACAGAGGAATAGATAAAGCAGATGTGAGATATATACATATGATTCTGCACAGCCAAGGAAACAATCAACAGAGTGAAGCGAGAACCTATGGAATAAGAGAATACACACACATACACACATACAAACGCACACACACAGTGGAATATTATTAAGCCTTAAAAAAGAAAGAAATTCTGTCATTTGTAGCAACATGGATGAATCTAGAAGGAATTATGCTAAGTGAAATAAGTCAGGCAGAGAAAGACAAATGTTGTATGAATCTCATTTTTATGTAGAATCTAAAGAAGTCAAACTCAAAGGAGAAAAAAAAAATGGTGGTTGCCAAGGCTGAGGCTGAGGACATGTTGGTCAAAAAGTAAGAAGTTTCAATTAGACAGGAAGAATGGGTTCTGGAGATCTATTGTACAGCGTTGTGACTACAGTTAATAACAATGTAGTATACACTTGAAATTTCTCAGAGAGTAGATTTTAAACATTCTCACTAAAACGTGTACGTGAGGTGAAGGATATCTTAATTAGCTTGATTTTAATTATTTTACATATATCAAAATATCATGTTGTACACCATAAATACATATAATTTTTGACAATTAAAAACTAGTTAAGAAAAAGAAATTAAATTGTGGAAAGACCGACACATGGGTTTATGCAGTATCAATTTAGAGAACATTTACCCCACAAAAGTAGCAGGAGGATTTTCAAAGTAGCTGAAAGCATCAGTAATGTACCTGAAGACCTATTCACATAAAATTCAATCAGAAATTATTTCAGAAAAATTCAAAAGAATCACTAGACATTATTAAAAATTTATTATTCCCAGGAGACAAACAGCTCATAATATTGGGATAAGAGATTGTTTGCTCAAAGAAACCTCAATAACTTAATAAAAGCAAATGCACATTTGACACATAATTTGACTGAGGAAGAATATAAGGGGTTCTTTTCCCTTTTACATTTAGAATTAAATGGGAGTGAGTAACCTGGAAAGAAGAACATGTCAAGAAAAGTAACAGAATAATAGCTTTCAAATACTTAAAGGCAAAGATGGCCAAGACTTAGTTCCTATCTTCACAACATTACATTCTAGTATACCATGGGTGACTGTTTAACATACATATAATCCTTCACCAGAAGGATAAACTTTCCAACAACTTGAGATGTCCACAAACGTGATGGACCACTCTTCTAGGAGGCCTTTGCTCAGATTCTGCTTTATAGACCTTCAGACCTTCACAAGATATTTAATAATCTTTCCTCTCTCAGGCAATTAGGTAAAAATAAATAACTGTGATTATCAGTCTTTATTCTCTAGTAACTCACACCACAATATTTATCAGAAAGATAAAATCACAAAATAATCATGCAACATTTTCAAAGTTCTATGAACTGTTGACACAAAAAGTATTCAAACTTGTTATCTGCCCCTAAAGAATTTTGGACTTGCCTCATATGAGGTACATGAGTCTTCATTAGCCCTGACCATGGCTAATAACCTCAGGAGAGGTTCCATCTACCACTATCACCACTCCACTAGTACAGTACACACATGCAGGGGTCAAATCTCCAAAATAAGAAGGATTCAGATCTAATCAGGCATGTGAAGAAAATTCCTACCAGCAGATGCTGAAATATTACAGAACTACCTCAACAGAGTGTCATATTTATGACATCTGAACAGAAAATCCGTGCACAATGAAATTACCCTTTGACTTGTCTCTAATCAGAAAACATCTCATTCCATATTTGAAAAAAACAAAATGATCCTCATATTAAAAATAGAAACAATTAATTGTCACTACACACTTAATATGGCCACATCTGGAGTAAGAAGTTCCTTAACACTATTTAGTGACCAGAAGTCGGTGGGTGAAAACCTTTACAAATGATCTCTATGTAGAACTGTGAGTTGGACTAGATAGCCTTCCTATGGTCTAATGAATCTTCCTTTTCTGCTTTATTAGCTTACAGTGTTTTCTACAAATCAGTCATCCCACTTTGATTGGATTCTTTCAGAGCTGCCTTTCACACCAGGAGCTTGTATTTTTCCCCTCTCAATTGTTACACATTTAATTCTTATGCCTTTTCTTTTTCTTTGTCAGTTCCCAGTCTTATTCCTCAGTAAAGCCATATACGAAATCACAAGTTCAATATCAACCTACCACATATGTTAAACAAAAATCAGGCAAAGGTAAAAATTATATCTTTCAACACTACTAATGTATTTTTAATGAAATTTTGTCCAACCACCCATGGGCTTTGTCTATGAGGTAGTTTACACACAACCTTTGGCCACCACCTTCCACCTTGTGGCAGCCAAGTCCAAATATGTACGTGAATGAAAGCTCCCCCACCAAAACAATTTTTATTTCACAAATAATATATTGTCAGCTTTTCATATATTGTAGAAACTGGAGCAACCCTAGAGATTCTACTTAATCATTCCAATCTCTTCTCTGTCTAAAGTTTATACATTCTGATCTGAGTCATAGTCAAAAGAACATACTCTACATATCCAACATTAATTTCAAAATAATTTCATCCATGTTTGAACCTCTCTAGGAACCAACTCTGGTATCACTGTATTTCACCCTAAGAATGAGGATGTCCTTTCTTTAACTCAGGGATCCTTACCCTCAGGTCTGTGGCATCACAGAAGCTGTAAAGTCACTGAAATTATTTTGCATGTGCCTGTGTGTCAGCGTGTGTTATTTTTCTAGGGAAAGGGCATATTAGCCTTCTTATGATTGTGAAAGTGTCATGGCCCCGAGAAGGTGATGCACTCTGCCACCTCTTCTTCATCACTCAAAAACGCCCACACTGCACTAAATTGACTGACGCTAAGCAAATGTCATGACTTTTGTCAAGTTCATGTGTGATAGTTACTGTAGAATGTATTGCATTTAGATATCTAAATTTAAAATATCTAAAATTGCAATGGCATTGTATTTTAATTAGGTTACTTTGGAGACTGAGATTTTGAGAATTCTTCCCTAACCCTTTTTGTTCTCTAGGACCTATTTTTTGCAAAATCTCATATACATTGATATTTTAGGAAAATATATATCACATCATTGAATAAATTGGACAAAATTAGCACTTAGTCCTAAACAATCCTGCTATTTTAACTATTTAACTATTTTAACTTTTCTTTTATTGAAGGTATAAACACCTAAAAACACTTAATAAATTTACTGTGCTTACTGTCTACAGATTCAGATAAATGTCAAAGGAAGTATACAGAGGAAGTGATAAGATATTAGTTTCCTTAACAGCTAATTAAAGTATATTGGTATATATTATACAATCTACCTTAAAGTCATTTTTTATAGGTTTTTTTGATAGAATTATATAGTGTTTCTAAAGTAATTTGAATACAACCAGCTGAATCTCTACTAATATGCATAGATAGAATAGGTGAAAAACTTATCTGTAAGAAAAAACAGAATGGGACTTTTTTTGTTGAAAATTATGCTTCTGATCTTGGGAGGCCAAGGCGGGTGGATCACGAAGTCAGGAGTTTGAGACCAACACGGCCAACACGGTGAAACCCCATCTCTACTAAAGATACTAAAAATTAGCTGGGTGTGGTGATGCATGCCTGTAATCCCACATACTTGGGAGGCTGAGGCAGGAGAATTGCTTGAATCTGGGAGGCAGAGGATGCAGTGAGCCAAGATCACGCCATTGCACTCCAGGGAGAGACTCAGTCTCCAAAAAAAAAAGAAAAAAAAATTTTTTTTCCCCCTAAAACTGTATAGAATCAATATTTAGCTGTGTTTCCTGGTAACATGTGTACTATTTACAACATGTTGAAACAATGTTATTAAACCAGACTCTATGTTCTTATGCCTTTAGTAAAAGTGTCAAATTATAGCAAGAAATAATATATTAAATGTAATTATTAAGAAATACAATTTCAAAAATATGAAGTATATATTTACCAAATGAATTAATAATTTACTAACAAGGGGGTAATCTATCTATATCCGTTAATATTAAAAATACATTAGAAATTTATCTAATATTTTCTGAAAATATCAATTTTTCTCATTCATAAAGAAAATTACAAGGATTTGTTTAATTAAATGATTATTTAAAATATTTTTTGAGCTCTATACCCCTAAGAAAGAAATGTTTACCTTGGGAGCATTTAAAACATAAGAGAAGGCTGGGCGCGGTGATGCAGGTCTATAATCCCAGCACTTTGGGAGGCCAAGGCGGGCAGATCACGAGGCCAGGAGTTTGAGAGTAGCCTGTCCAATATGGTGAAACCCCATCTCTACTAAAACTACAAAAATTAGCTAGATATGGTGGCGTGCACCTGTAGTCCCAGCTACTTGGGAGGCTGAGGCAGGAGAATCGCTTGAACCCAGGAGGTGGAGGTTGCAGTGAGCTGAGATCATGCCACTGCACTCCAGCCTGGCAACAGAGCGAGACTCCATTTCAAATAAAAAGAAAAAAAAAATCAGAGAAATCAGTGAATTATTTCTAAATAATATAATGTGATAGTGATAACTAGTAAAATGTAAACACTATGCACAACATTAAGTGTGTAAGTTCATTTTATTCTCACAAGGATACTATTATGGTATTACATCGCCCCATCTAACCAAAGAGGAAATTGAAGCAAACAGAGATAAAATAAGCAAATGCATAGACTGAGAGCTAGTAAGAGGCAGATACAGATGTGAAATCCAATTTAACACTAGGACTTGTGTTTTTAATTCCTACTCTTTGCTACCTCTCTTCTTCTGCTTTATTAAATCAAACTTTGTCTTAATAAAATCACAGAATTATGAAATTTAAAAAATATTCTCTTGTAAATTAACTTTTGTTACTCTAAACATTTACCAAATATAAGGTACTTATGATTTTTCTCAGAAAGCTAAACTTTTTTCCAGTTGAAATTCATCCAACAGATTCAGGTGTATTTATATATATATATGGTATATATATACATCAGGTACCTACATCAGGTACCTCCACAGATATTTTAAAGCAAAAATATATGTTTATGGAGGAGTAGACTTGGAAGTACTAGATCTCAGAGATTTCTTTGGGAATGTGAGGAAGTCATTATTTGCTGGTTTTCCAGTTATTTATTTTGAATTTGTTAAATTCATCGATGTGTGAACTGGTTATCAAAGTTTGATAAAGCGCTTATAAATCACTTTGAAGTTGGTAGAAATAAATATTAATGGTTCAATTTTCAAGGAAGTTAAAGTCAGTTTCTTCTTCTGTTCCCATAAGTAAAAAAGAGAGCTCTGTTTTATTTAGAAAAGAATCCATAATTTATTAGTAATAATTGATGTTTCTCAAAATAGTCATAGGACTATTTATTATATAAAATCAGACTATTTATTTTAAAAAGAGCACTCTTTGAAAATACAACAGGGAGGTTTACATGATAAAAGTTTTGTATAAAACTTCTTTAGGAAACATAAACCTGATTCTAATACTTTGAGATACTAAAGTTACCTGCTTCACCAAGGTCTGCTCAGGGCCTTCCTTAGAATAAGGAGAGAAAAAAGTAAGGTTTTCAGGTACCAATTGCCTATCAGTGTTGGAGTCTGACCAACATTGTCCCATTGAAGTTATTCCTCCCTTCCTTTTCACATAGGACAAATAGGCTTAAGGGTTTTAGAAGCTGACCCAGCCCACATGACTAATGGGTAGCAAATTCAGGATTTCAAAGCTTGCCTGTCTATTGCAAACTTTTATTTTAGTCTTTGAAACAGGAAATGCAGAAGATTTTCTACAGGATGGATTTCAAGGACACAAAAAGCCCCTTCAGGTTTCCAAAATACGTAAGAAAAAAGGTCTTGAAAACCTATTCACTTACATATATTAGAAGGTCCCGGCCCTGGGACATTAAATTATCATGCCCCAAATTAATAATCAAATCTGGACTTGGTCTCCGATTTATTGTGCTTACTTTCCCTTTTGGAGATACTCAATAAAATAATATGAGCATTTTGGCCGGGCGCGGTGGCTCACGCCTGTAATCCCAGCACTTTGGGAGGCCGAGGCGGGCAAATCACGAGGTCAGGAGATCCAGACCATCCTGGCTAACACGGTGAAACCCCGCCTCTACTGAAAACATACAGAAAATTAGCCGGGCGCAGTGGCGGGCACCTGTAGTCCCAGCTACACAGGAGGCTGAGGTGGGAGAATGGCGTGAACCCGGGAGGCGGAGCTTGCAGTGAGCCAAGATCGCACCACTGCACTCCAGCCTGGGCGACAGAGCGAGACTCCGTCTCAAAATACTAATAATAATAAGAGCATTTTGTTCCCTGGATCTAAATGCTTATTTTTCAGTGAAATACTTGAAACCACAGCAGTCATTGGTACCTCCTTTTGAGATGGTTTATTGTATCCCTTCCAGAGGTTATGGGCCGTGTACGATTTTCATAAAAGGATGTGAGAAGACAAGAAGACCAAGCCATTACATCAAGTTGAGAATCCGGTTCATTGTATAGGGATACCCAGCTGAATGAAGCAGGGAGTAGGAGCTAAACTTCAGCCCACACGTTACCCTATGGTGCCGTGCTGAATCCACCTAAAGCGAGGTGTCATTTCTAATTTGAAAAAGGAAACATAAAGGCTCACACAGGACCTGGCAAGTCCCTGAAGGTTAGGAAGAGAAGGGAAAAACGTGTTTGGACATAAAGCTTTTCACATTCTATCAGTCATTAATTAAAGGAATTGAATCAAAGTCTGTTTAAAAATAATGAAATCGCCGGGCGCGGTGGCTCACGCCTGTAATTCCAGCACTTTGGGAAGCCGAGGCGGATGGATCACCTGAGGTCAAGAGTTCAAGACCAGCCTGACCAACATGGAGAAACTCTCTCTTTACTAAAATTTTCTACTTAAAGCTAATTGATGAGAATGCTTGTTAATTCGGTAAATCAATGTCAGCCTAAGGAGATGTCTTTTGTTGGCACTGGAGAGTATAATTTTATTTCAGGGGAAAATGTTTAGTAGAACCATCAGCGTGCTATCCTATTTCACTCTGGGATATGAGAACTATTACTATGGGAGCCAGTGAATATTTAGAAAAATGGTTCTGTGTAACGTGGGACAAATAGAAAACTCTCATATGTTTTGATTGGATGATTGTGTTTTAAAAACCTTTCAGTCTGCTAGGAATAAAATACCATGACCGTGTATATACTACATTTCCAAAAATTATCACACCATCACTGTGACAGATTTTGGAGCATCTCTGGAGAAACTCTTTTGAACACTAAGCTATCAAGTCTTAACTTCAGGGATATATAACTGGCATTTTCCATTTTAAAGCGAAATACTTTTGAAATTCTAACAATACTACCCATTTTTGGAGTACCAAGTACCATACTAAGTAGTTTGCATACATAATGCCTATATTCCCAAAAAAGAATACTTCAAATGTTGTATGTTACTATTTCCTTTTTATCACTGAGGAAATTGAGGTGCAAAGAGGCCGAAGGGACTTACCTAATTTCATTTAACTAATTACTGGTAGGCTAAAGATTCAAATCTATGCTGTTCCTGATTTCAAACCTGAGCTCTTGCCATGTCACAGAACTCACCCTTTCAGCAGGCTTCTACTTAGGGGAGAATGTGGTATTTCAGCCAACCAAAATGTTATCATAAGATATAAAAAAAAAAATCTTAGATTGAATATATGAATTGATACATTCTCCTACTATTTCCCAAAGTATATCATGGCTATCTTTGAATTACAAGAAATCAGACTGGAAATGTGGAGTTCCTACTTACTTGTTCCAATAATTTTTGTCCATTGAGGTGAGCCTGTGTCACAGCATCGTTCACAAGCAAGTGAAAGTTCAGGAGCACATGTTCAACGTCGTACGTTCCATGCATTGCATCTGACAGTTCTTCCAGTGACCGGATGTATGCATGCCAGTGTGGATTAAGCTCCGCCATGTGTGCCAGGCAGCCTCGCATGACATTGAGGCAGTATCCCATACAGGGCTTACTGAGCGTCAGGCCCTGGCAGTGTGGGCAGTACTGCATCTTCAGGAGGGCTCTGCTGCACTCTTTGGAGAAGGGCAGATAGTCTGTGGTGTTGATGACTTCAATACCCAGATTGAGTGCCTGCAGAAAGGTGCGGCTGGGCAGCAGGGACCTCCCCATCTGTCCCATTACTCTTTTAGGAATATTACCAAATGGACTCACATCCCGGCGAGCCATCCGGATGCATTCTGAGTATTCCAGGGAACTGTCAGTCACACCAGGGTTAATGAGGTGATTGTAGACCAGAGGGAAAAGACTGTCAAAAAATCTGTTTACAAATTCTTCAGGATTAACATCTGCACCAAACAAATACAGCCCCACATCAGTGAAGAACTCCTGAACCGAAGCAGCAGCCTCCAAGGCCATGTTCCTGTAGGTATTGCAAAAAAGTATACTGGTATAATTTTCTGCTTGCTTGATGAGAGTTTCAAGGGTTTCTGTAACACAAGCAGAGGTAAATGATGAGAAGATTTAGTATTCATGTTAACACTGTCCATCTGCTCCAGATATTAAATGACTCATCAAAACTAATCTAAGGATCTAAATTGTAATTCTCAGCCTACTCAACCAAATTCAGCTTTCCAAGGATAATGACCGGACAACAATGACCATTGCCTACAACACACACGTTTTATAGAGATATATTTCTAGAATCAAAGTCTGTTTAACAGTAATGAAATCACTGGGTGCGGTGGCTCACGCCTGTAATTCCAACACTTTGGGAAGCTGAGGGAGGTGGATCACCTGAGGTTAAGAGTTTGAGACCAGCCTGACCAACATGGGAAAACCTCCTCTCTACTAAAAATACAAAAATTACCCAGGCATGGTGGCAAACGCCTGTAATCCCACCTACTCAGGAAGCTGACACAGGAGAATCATTTGAACCCGGGAGGCGGAGGTTGCAGTGAGCTGAGATTGCACCATTGCACTCCAGCCTCAGTGACAGAGCAAGACTCCATCTCAAAATTTTAAAAAAGTAATGAAATAAAAAATAAGTTACATGTATGATAGTTTCTTACTTTATTCTATAGTCATTCATAACTATTCATTTCTATCACTAATGATAGATAAAAGTATCATTGAGAAATGTATTTCATAATCTGACTTCACTATTTATAGAAGATGGTCACATTAAGTACTTAATTCACCCCGTGCTATATTTTTATAATTTTTAAAATCTTTTTCTTTTCCAGAATGAAAGCTAGTAGATTACACACTGGTTGCTACAAAGGGAGGTTAGATTCTCAAAGGAAAACCAGACAATCCTAAGACCTCCTCACATGTTCTAACTAAAGAGAAAGTAAAGCATTCATTTTCAAAGTATCCATAAATTATCACACTTTGTTAAGCAGTGTGAAACCCATAAGTGCTATTATTTGATGAAAATAAATTATCATGACCACATCATTAATCATATCCTTTTTCTTATCATCTTATCTTCAAAGACTTTACTGTGGAATATTTTGTTTCTTACTTAAATAACTGATGATCTCAAGTCAATTTATCCACAGAAAGAACCAAGAATAATTTATCCACAAATTAAGGGAGAAAATCTAAAAAAGAAAGTTGGACTAATTAACAAGTCAAAATGGTACATCAAAATGAGGCATTAAGCAACACTAAACACCTTGGATATATTAGTAATTACATTTCATAATTAGCCTAAACAAGGATACTGGACTGTTTCAATATATAATAATAAAACATATTCAATAAAATTATCTCCTATAGTCCCAATCCTATAGTCACTTTTAATTAGGTTGTAAAAGATCATGCAATAACTTAGTAATCAAAACACTGTTTGAGTATATTACAAAAATAGATGTAAGAAGAGTAGGAAACAACAAAATGGAATAACAAAATGCAGAGGTGCAGAGAGAGCTACTAATGAAGGAGAACTGTGTCATGAATATGCCATAGAGTACAAGTACAAATAAATAATAATACAATATCATGAATTCTGACACTGATCTAATTCACATTGAGTTCCAGGCTTTAGTGTGATATATTAAGGAGCATCTACCCTGCAATCAAAGGTAACAGCTTTCAAAAGTAATTGCAATTCTGTTTCAACAGAGTCCTGTATAAATTGTTAGGTAGAGCTCATGTGTTATCTGTGCATCGCTAGTAACTAGCTCCTCAATAAAAATATGAAAGAACGAAAATGGGATGATAATGAGAAGGCTTCAATTGAGATTAGCAGCTCTATCATATCAGTCAGCATTAATGCCAGGTTTCCCCAAATGGCCTGATCACCTGGGCTTCATGGGGAAAAAAATACCGATTGTCAGGTCTCTGCATTTGAAATTCTAACTCAGTAGGTTCGTCTTGGTTCAGGAATCTATATTTAACAAGCAGCCCAGGTGATTCTTTTAACCTGGCCAGTTTTTGAAACATTGCGTTTGCAAATATGTGCAAAACATTCTCTCTGCTCTTACAGAGTTGTTCAGCAAGCATTCCACTATGATAATCTGACCCACAGCTGCAATCTCAGCCACTACACTCTGCTTTCACAGACCCACAGGACAAAGTGTGAAAACGGAATTGAATCTTTGTGGCTTGAACTACAATAAATCTGCTAAGCCTGTATGTTTCTCTTTAAAATAGGTCATTTTTCTGAGCAGTTTGTGTGTGGCTATGAATCGCCAAGGGGGTCACAAATAATTTTATTTACCAATAATGGTTACATCACAATGTTTTAAAATTATTTAATTTGTTAAATAAAATAAGGATAGATTCAAAGATACCCTATATCACAGGCATTCTTAAATGCTTTCCACCTAGGTTTCTAAGATACATGCTATATGTGTTCATGTAACTGACAATTGCCATATTATTCTTAGTGGAATAAAGGTTGAACGTGGCTGAATCAGGCAATACTGATGTTCCATCAGATTTCTGCCAACTCTAAATGATGCTTACACGTGCAATTTTTATAAAGGCAAGGATAAAATATTTTTTAATAAATTTCAGCCCAATTAATTTATAACATAATGATTTAGGAAAATATGGAGTTTATCTTTAAGTAGCCCTAATGGGTATGTTTTACAAAGTAATTTATATTGTAAAAGCAACGTTGAAGAGAATATATTTAATATTTAGGAGTTTCCATTCAAAATAAAAATGAGTAAAGCACTTCCAAATATCATTATTTCTCTTTTAAGGCCACTGTGTATTATTAGCAACAAACTAATTCTGATTACTCTTCTGAGTTTGTAATTAAAAATAAATTTCTGAACAAATTTTACAGTTTTTGTGTGATTTTAGAGTAGTTTTTCTCTGATTCAATTTTATTCTTTAAAACAAAACAACAACCAAAAAGAACTTGATAATAACTTCAGGAATCATATTACAGTGAAATTTTAAAAATTTCCCTAATACCACATGCATTAAAATTTTAGCTTTCATAAACTGTGTATTGACTTTACTACCCTTTGAAGGAGAGATTATATGTTATCAAATACAGTCATGTGCCTTGTAATGATGTTGTGGTGAATGACTAACTGTATATATGACGTTGGTCCCATAAGATTATAATGGAGCTGAAAAATTCCTACAATTTAGTGACATCATAGCCATCATAACATGATATTTCAATGTATTACATGTTTGTGGTAATGCTGGTATAAACAAAAATACCAGATTGCCAGTCATATAAAAGTCTAGCACATACAATTATGTACAGTACATAATATTTGATGATGATAATAAACACCTTTGTTACTGGGTGTTTACCATACTATTTTTTTATTGTTATTTTAGAGTGTATTCCATCTATTGATTTTTTTAAGTTAACCATAAAGCCACCTAAGTCAGGTCTTCCAGAGGAAGGTATTGTTATCATAGGAGAGGAAGGCATTGTTATCACATAGATGACATCTACATGCCCGTTATTGTCCCTGAAGCCCTTCCAGAGCAACAAGATGTGGAGGGGGAAGACGGTGATATTGATGATCCTGATCTTATGTAGGCCTAGGCTAATGTGTATGTTTGTGTCTTAGCTTTTAACAAAAAAGTTGAAAAAGTGAAAAAATAAATAAGTATTTAAAAATAGAAAAACAAGCTTATAAAGATATAAAGAAAACATTTTTGTACAATGAGTTTGTGTTTTAAGCTAAATGTTACTACAAAAAGTCAAAAAGTTTTTTAAAAATTGAAGTTTATAAAGTAAACTTTATAAACTACTGTAAGTCAAGGTTAATTTGTTATTGAAGAAAGATTTTTAAAATAAATTTAGTGTAGCCTAAGTATACAGCATTTGTACAGTCTACAATAGTGTACAGTAATGTCCTAAGCTTTCATATTCACTCACCACTCAGTTACTGACTTACCTAGAGCAACTTCTAGTCTCGCAAGCTCCACTCATGTGATGTGCCCTATATAGGTGTACCTTTTTTTTTTATTATTATTATTATACTTTAAGTTCTAGGGTACATGTGCATAACGTGCAGATTTGTTACATATGTATACTTGTGCCATGTTGCTGTGCTGCACCCATCAACTCGTCAGCACCCATCAACTCCTCATTTACATCAGGTATAACTCCCAATGCAATCCCTCCCCCCTCCCCCCTCCCCATGATAGGCCCCGGTGTGTGATGTTCCCCTTTCCGAGTCCAAGTGATCTCATTGTTCAGTTCCCACCTATGAGTGAGAACATGCGGTGTTTGGTTTTGTGTTCTTGTGATAGTTTGCTAAGAATGATGGTTTCCAGCTGCATCCATGTCCCTACAAAGGACACAAACTCATCCTTTTTTATGGCTGCATAGTATTCCATGGTGTATATGTGCCACATTTTCTTAATCCAGTCTGTCACTGATGGACATTTGGGTTGATTCCAAGTCTTTGCTATTGTGAATAGTGCTGCAATAAACATACGTGTGCATGTGTCTTTATAGCAGCATGATTTATAATCCTTTGGGTATATACCCAGTAATGGGATGGCTGGGTCATATGGTACTTCTAGTTCTAGATCCTTGAGGAATCGCCATACTGTTTTCCATAATGGTTGAACTAGTTTACAATCCCACCAACAGTGTAAAAGTGTTCCTATTTCTCCACATCCTCTCCAGCACCTGTTGTTTCCTGACTTTTTAATGATCGCCATTCTAACTGGTGTGAGATGGTATCTCATTGTGGTTTTGATCTGCATTTCTCTGATGGCCAGTGATGATGAGCATTTTTTCATGTGTCTGTTGGCTGTATGCATGTCTTCTTTTGAGAAATGTCTGTTCATCTCCTTTGCCCCCTTTTTGATGGGGTTGTTTGTTTTTTTCTTGTAAAAGAACCACATGATTATCTCAATAGATGCAGAAAAGGCTTTTCACAAAATTCAACAGCCCTTCATGCTAAAAACGCTCAATAAATTCGGTATTGATGGAACGTACCTCAAAATAATAAGAGCTATTTATGACAAACCCACAGCCAATATCATACTGAATGGGCAAAAACTGGAAAAATTCCCCTTGAAAACTGGCACAAGATAGGGATGCCCTCTCTCACCACTCCTATTCAACATAGTGTTAAGTTCTGGCTAGGGCAATCAGGCAAGAGAAAGAAATCAAGGGTATTCAGTTAGGAAAAGAAGAAGTCAAATTGTCCCTCTTTGCAGATGACATGATTGTATATTTAGAAAATCCCATTGTCTCAGCCCAAAATCTCCTTAAGCTGATAAGCAACTTCAGCAAAGTCTCAGGATACAAAATTAATGTGCAAAAATCACAAGCATTCTTATACACCAGTAACAGACGAACAGAGAGCCAAATCAGGAATGAACTTCCATTCACAATTGCTTCAAAGAGAATAAAATACCTAGGAATCCAACTTACAAGGGATGTAAAGGACCTCTTCAAGGAGAACTACAAACCACTGCTCAGTGAAATAAAAGAGGACACAAACAAATGGAAGAACATACCATGCTCATGGATAGGAAGAATCAATATCGTGAAAATGGCCATACTGCCCAAGGTTATTTATAGATTCAATGCCATCCCCATCGAGCTACCAACGAGTTTCTTCACAGAATTGGAAAAAACTGCTTTAAAGTTCATATGGAACCAAAAAAGAGCCCGCATCTCCAAGACAGTCCTAAGTCAAAAGAACAAAGCTGGAGGCATCACGCTACCTGACTTCAAACTATACTACAAGGCTACAGTAACCAAAACAGCATGGTACTGGTACCAAAACAGAGATATAGACCAATGGAACAGAACAGAGTCCTTAGAAATAATACCACACATCTACAGCCATCTGATCTTTGACAAACCTGAGAGAAACAAGAAATGGGGAAAGGATTCCCTATTTAATAAATGGTGCTGGGAAAATTGGCTAGCCATAAGTAGAAAGCTGAAACTGGATCCTTTCCTTACTCCTTATACGAAAATTAATTCAAGATGGATTCGAGACTTAAATGTTAGACCTAATACCATAAAAACCCTAGAGGAAAACCTAGGTAATACCATTCAGGACATAGGCATGGGCAAAGACTTCATGTCTAAAACACCAAAAGCAACGGCAGCAAAAGCCAAAATTGACAAATGGGATCTCATTAAACTAAAGAGCTTCTGCACAGCAAAAGAAACTACTATCAGAGTGAACAGGCAACCTATAGAGTGGGAGAAAATTTTTGCAATCTACTCATCTGACAATGGGCTAATATCCAGAACCTACAAGGTGTACCTTTTTTAAAAAAAATTTTTATACCATAATTTTATGGCATTTTATACCACAATTTTACATACTTTAAGTTCTAGGGTACATGTGCACAACGTGCAGGTTTGTTACATATGTATACTTGTGCCATGTTGGTGTGCTGCACCCATTAACTCATCATTTACGTTAGGTATATCTCCTAATGCTATCCTTCCCCCTCCCCCCTCCCCACAATAGGCCCTGATGTGTTATGTCCCCCTTCCTTGTGTCCAAGTGATCTCATTGTTCAATTCCCACCTATGAGTGAGAACATGCAGTGTTTGGTTTTCTGTTCTTGCGATAGTTTGCTGAGAATATATATATTTTTATATACGATTTTTGAGACAACATCTTGCTCCATCACCCAAGCTGCAGTGCAGTGCCAGGATCATAGCTCCCTGTAGCCTAAACCTTCTGTGCTCAAAGCAACCCTCCTGCCTCAACTTCCCAAGTAGCTGGGACTACAGGTGTGTACCATGCCAGGCTAATTTTTATTAATTTTTTGTTGAGATGGGGTCTTGCTATGTTGCCCAGGCTGGTCCCAAACTCCTGGCCTCAAGGTATCTGCTCACTTTGACCTCCCACAGTGCTAGTATTACAGGCTCATTCTATACCATCCTTTTACTGTATCTTTTCTATGTTTAAATATGCTTCGATACACAAAGATTTACCACTGCATTACAAACACCTAGAGTATTATAGTAACATGTCATACTGGTTTGTAGCCTAGGAGCAATGAACCTATACCATATAGCCTAGGTGTGTGGCAGACTGTAAGGTCTAGATCTGTCTAAGTATACTCTGTTATATTTGCACAATGGTGAAATTGTCTAATGATGTATTTCTCCAAACAAATCTCTGTACTTCAGCGGCGCACAACAGTGTCAATATTCTGTTTATTTCCTGAATATCTGAACACAAAATAGATTTTATTTAAGTAATCTATTGCATTAGTTTTTCATCATGCTATTAACTTACCACAATATTAAAAAATTGGGGGGCTTTCAATATGTATTAAATCTGATATTGAAATATTCCAGCTAACTGAATTATCTAAATATATGTAATGTACATATTTTTATATATTTGTGATCACATATATTTCTTAAATCCAACCAATAAAAAACTGTAAACTATTGGTCTATACATAATTGATTATTCAAAGCTTAGGGACAAACATATTTTGAAATTTTTTGTCCTAATCACTTCATAAAATTTTAATATGTAAACACCTATCAAAAGTGAACAATCTAGGAGCTAAGCCATTGAATAATTTTGTGCTAATTTTTTATTAAAATTGGTAAAATCAGAAATTGAATTTACTACAGCTACTTGTTTGTATTAACTTTGAATTTGTAAAACTATTACTTTGTTCTTATACCACGTTTACCAAGGAGTTGAATATTTCCATTTTACTGAATTAACATTTTGATATTAGCAAGAATTTAAACTTTCAAAATAATTGTCAAGTAACAAAATATGTGCTGTTGTCCAAAAATATAATAGACATATAAAATAATTGTTTATAAATCCAAGATAGGTTAGGTGCTGAACAATTAATCACATCTACTTAATTATGAAAGAGAAACTACAGTTTCTTTCATTACAAAGTTATAATACATAAAAATACCTCTCACCAAAGCTATATAAGTAGTAGCTTTGTATTCAAGCATTAAAAATTATAGCACACATTGAAAATAAACATTTTCCAGTCTTGCTTAAGGAATTTAAGAAACAGATTAGGAATAAAAACTATCCTTTTGTGTTTTTCATTGAGAATTTCAATAAGCTCTTCTTTCCAGTGATATCAGAACAAGTCTATCAAGAAAGAATAACTTCCAATTTTCCTTATAATGCCTGAGTGGTAGATTGAATTAAAGGCTGCAAGTGCAATCTAATTACTGTTTAAATATAGAATGTAATTTTTCCCAGTCTTATGGGAAAATTAATTTATCTACACATAAAGTCATTTATGTGTTATCTCACTAAAAACTGGATTTGGAATGCATGAAGTTTATCTGCATCTATTTCCATTTTCAACATTAACATTCCGTTAATCTTAATTTAATGTCAAAACACCTAAGACTGAAAACTTTAACTGTTTCTAGCCCACATTCCTTTTAGAGATATTTTATTATACACACAAATGATTACTTACACAAATGAAGGATTTAACTTTAAATAAAACTGGTAGAGATAAAATCAAGTGATATCGATTTAAAATTAAATGTGAAAAATTTCAAAATCAGTGAAGATTAAATGCAGGTGGGTTTTTGTAATGAGAGAAACCTAACAGTCACAAGGATTTTATTAGTTTAAAGATAAAGTTGATTTTTAAAAGCAATGATTATGAATAACTGTTATAATAACCTCTCTGGCATGACATGAACTTATATTTTATGACCCTTTTAATGTTTTTTATTTTTGATATATGAATGTTTTAATTTAAAAAATTTGAAATTTCAACTATAATTTGAGGCCACAGATATGCTCAAATATAGCAATGAAATAGATTTTAAAATATTAAATCATATCAACCATAGAATATCAGATGATTTTACAAATTATATCTGGTTGAAGAGAAATTTTCAGAGCAAATTTGCATTTTGTGCATTACAACTCTCAAGTCACCCGTTATGTTATTGCAATGGATAATTCATTACTACTCTGCTACTTTAGAGTTACTCGGTGCCTGAAATCATGTATCCCTCTATATTAAATTATACAGATAGATGAATAGGTAGGTAGATCATTTTAAAAGTAATTTTATAACCAGTTTTTATCACACACATTACAATGAATTTTAATTTCATTTCCTTTTTTTCTAAAAAAAAGTACTTCTGAATAATTTTAATAGTAATAATTCTTTTGATTTTCAGAAGACTATTATAGCCACTTGAAGCTATGTATATTTAAATAAAAGAAGCAACTACCTAATTCTCCAGACTGGAAGTGTTTATAGTGAATTTTTCCCTTATATTTGCATATTGCCTCATTTTTTTCCAAAAAGTAAAATGTGCAAAGTATCTTAGAATATTAATTTAATGACATTTTCAAATGTTATGCAGTATGATTTATAATATAATTCTCCAGAAATCAGTCATCTATATAAATAAATAATGAGTGGGATATTAATCTGTATCATCAAGAATTAGCATTTTGGTAATTAATCTGATCTTCTAGGATAAGCACTGCATGGAAAAATGCCCTCTTAACTTTCTTCCTCCCTCATTTCCCTCCTCATTAATTTGGCCTTCATGGTGCTTCACATTTATTTCTAATATTATTTTACAATTATTTATGTTCTGAAAATCAACTTGATTTTAGCAGAAATTTAAATTTGATTAAGCACTTGTGTAACGATACAATCAGTTTCAAACAACTAATCACTGATTGTTTCATGAATTATTGTGGGGTGAAGATTTTAAATCAAATTTTTATCTTTAAGCTCAGAAACACAATCTAGAACTACAAAGGAGCTATACAGAAGAGTTTCTTACTCACAACTTTATGTTTTTATACAGAACAAGTAAACCAATATCCTTTATTGGTGGTTCTCCTTCCTCTTTTTCTTTGGGTGTTTTAGTTAATTCATACATGAAAACATGGTTCTTCTTTATTTAAATAAACAAAAGCTTTCATTCTGCTAACTCATACATTTTCTCTATTTGAAATCTCAAGAGAATGAGATGTTCTATATTTTTGGCTTTCATTGGCACACTGTCCATTCCCTAAAGTGTATTCAAATCTAGTTTCTTTTGATACTCATTCTTTCATTCATCCATTCAACCAATATATTTTGAGCACCTGTTTTAGACTTTGAAGCTAAAACTGAATAAGCCATACAAGTTTCTGTCCTTACAAAGCTTAGAATCTACAGAATAGAAGATGAAGTATAAAAGCAAACAGATATATAAATGATTTATTGTTATGTTAGATATTACAGAGGGAAAAAAGAGGGTAGGGGATGAAAAGGGAAGAGCGCTGTTTTCTAAAGATCAATTTGCTTATAATCAATTGACCAAAAGACAATCAAAAGCAAGTTCTTAATCTTATTCTCAATAGGAAACTTTCTGAGTTTACCAAATACATCCAAACTGTAAGCAATATTTGATCATTTGCTAATTAAAACATTGATTTGGACAAACTGGTTTGGGCAAAGTGATTTTCTACAGATTGGCTATTTTATTTTACTCTGAGACAAGGTCTCATTCTGTTGCCCAGACTAGAGTGCATTGGCATAATCTTGGCTCACTGCAGCCTCAACTGCCTAGGCTCCAGAGACTCCCCAACTTCAGCCTCCCAAGTCTCTGGGACCACAGACATGCACCACCACCATGGTCAGCTAATTTTTGTCTGTTTGTTTGTTTGTAGAGACAGTGTCTCTACATTGCCCAGGCTGAGATTGGCCATTTTGGATAGAGTGAGCTGGAAAACCCTCTCTGAGGAAGCAACATTTGAGCGGAGGCCTCGATGATGAAAAAGAGCCAGCTATGAAAAGATGAGTGGTTAGGATGCTCAGAGAAGGTAGAGTGCAAGGTTATGAGGTGCAAAGAAGGTTGTTGACTATGCAAAAACAGAGGAAAGTCAATGTGAGTGGAGCTCAGTGAGTGAGAGGAGAGAAAGGTCAGAGAAGTAGGCAGAGGACAGATTTCAGATGGCCCCACAGATCATGGTAAGGGGATTCGATTTTATATGTGGAATGTGAAGCACTGGGGAATTTTAAATATGGAGAAATGTGATGCTGTTCATGTCTTAAAGGATAACAGTGGCTGATATATGGAGCATGGACTGCTGAGCGGGTGTAAGAGTGAAAGCAGAAAGCCCAGTTTAAAGGCTGTGCTAACAGTATGGGTGACAGTCATTGGGCTGTCGTACTGTGGTATTGGTAGAGGTGTATGCTGCAATCAGTGATCAGACTGGCCGTATGTACTGAATCATAGGCAAAATAACTCGTGGTTGTTTGGAGGGAGATATATAGGAAATGGATAAATGAAGAATAAATCTGAAGACGGGGCCTCAGTATCTGGATGCATAGTGGTACCATTAACTAAGATAGGCAAGAGTATGCAGGCTCCGTGTTTGTGTGTGGTGGGTTTGAAAATTAAAGGTTTTGATTTGGACATGTTACCAATTAGAAAATCAAATAAATGTATCAATATACAATTAGATATAATGGGAGTCTCAGGAAAAGTTGAGGTTGTTGATATAAATCTGAAAGTGACTGTTATGGAGAATACAGTCATGGTACTGGATGAAATAACTGAAGGGAAAAGATAGGGAAGAGTGGAGAGAGTCAGGAAAAGAAGAGTAACCAGTAAGAAGAATGAGAATAAGAAGCCAAAGAAGTAAAAAGAAAATCAGGAAAATGGAGTGTCCCAGAAATCAAGGGAAGAAAATAATGCAAGCAGAAGAAAGTAATCTATCATATCAAATGCTATTAAAAGGGCAACTGAGATGAGGAATAATTGACCATGGGAACTGATGACAGAGAAGCCCTTAGCAACCTTGATAACAGCTGCCTCAGCAGAATGTGAGCAGAAAAGAACAAGAACTGAGGCAACATTATAGGCAACTTCTTGCAAATGTTTGCTCTAATGGAAGCAGAAAACCAAGGCAGGCACTGGAGTGGGCTATGAGGTCAAAGGTTTTTGCTTGCTTGAGGAAGGAGAATTTACTGAATATTCACATATGGATAGGAATACATTGATGACTGAGCAGGCAGGATGGAATTGCAGGAGGAAATTCCTTGAGTAAGCAAAAGGATGTGATCTAGGGCATTGACAGAGACTAAAATATTGGATAAATAAGTAGATGTTGCAGTTGCCAAGAATAATGTCAAGTGAAGTCAAGAGAAAGAGTGTGAGTCAGGTAACAAAATGTTGAATTGCTAGGGAACACGACCAGAAGTCTGGTAAATGGTAGCATGGAAGCTGGACAGGCAGTGAATCTTCTGCCAGGCAAAGAGGATTTGCTGGAACAAAATGTGTATCCAGGAGCACAGCACCCCCAACCAAAGAGGATGATCCTGTTTGTTTCCTATTGCTGCTGTAACAAATTACTAATAATTTCCCAGCCTAAATAACAGAAATTTATGCCTTCTCAGTTCTAGATGCCAGGCATCCAAAAGCAGTGTCGCTAGGCTGAAATCAAGGTGTGGTCTGGGCTGCAACTGCCTCTGGAGGTTCTGGAAGAGAATTCATTCCTTTCTTTTTCCAGCTGCTGGTGGCTGCTGCCATTTCTTGGCACTCCTTGGCTTATATCCACATCACTCTAATCTCACATTGTTTTCTGCGTGTGTGCATGTGTGAAATCTCCCTAAGACTCTCTTTTAAAGATTCATGTGACTATTAGGACCCACCCAGATAATTCAGGATAATCACCCCATCTCGTGATCCTCCATTCAAGCACATATGCAAAGACTTTTTTTTTTTTTCTTTTTTCTCCATGTAAGCAACATCTCAAAGATTCCAGGGATTTGTCCCTGATATCTTTGGGGCCCAATATTCAGCCTACTACAATACTGATCACAGAAGACAAAAAAATGAAATTAAAAATTCTACACTTAATTTGCAATATCAGGAGACAATGACTGTAGTCCAGGGCCTCCCATATACTGATTATGTGAGCCATTTAACCTTTCTAAGCGTCAATTTTGTCTGTAATAAAGTGGATGTAATCGTGTCTGCTCTGACCAAAGGCAGGGTAGCTGTGAGATTCAACTGAAATGAAATTCAGCATGGTGACTAGTGATTCTTTCTCTTCTTATGTTCACAGACTGCTCAGAACAATGTTCTAAAACTGACTGTACCCTCCTGCCTTTCCTGTGTGCTCATGAATCTGTTGAGGCAGGAATCGTGTCCTCCTATTCATCTTTCTATCTCCCAAACTTTTTCCCAATAGCGGCCTCTGTACATTCTGATAGGCTTCGGTTCAAATGCCCCATAATTAGATGCTAGTCCCATGAGCGTAAATTTCCTGACTTCCTTGCCCCTCACTTACTCTCATCAGAAAACAGGTATAATAATGGCACCTATCTCATAGAACAGCTGTGAGAATTCAATGAATTTGTACATGCTACCTACCTGCATAGTGCCTAAAGGTAGAATGTGCTGAAAAATCATGAAGGAATGATAATAATAATCCCTAACTTGTGTCATGTACTTGCCATGAGCTAGATGATTCATTAAGTTCTTTTGGAAAATTAATGTACTTAATTCTCCAACTCATGATGTGGGTACTCTTACTAGTGCAACAACCATAATAATACTGTGTATATTAGTAAACATAGCACACATAATATTATTAATCATTCCTACTTTGCAGATGATCAAGTTGAAGCACTGAGAGCGTAAGTGATTTGATCAAGGTTTATACAGAAAGTGGCAGAGCCTGGATTTGAACCCTGAGTATTTGGTTCCAGATTCTGGGTTCTGAACCATATGATATACTATCATTTTTTAAATAATCTGACACCCTATATAAAATAGCTGAGAAAGGCCATTTGGGATAGATGTACACAGAAACAAAATAAAACAAGACAAAACTTTATCTATATAATTGAACAAAATGCAAACATTTCACTGTTAACTTAGCATATTAAGATATTATGCATGATAAACCAAATTAGCTATTGAAATTGTTCTTTTTCAAAAATCAATTAATATTATAAATATGGCAAATATAAAGAGAAAGCTCTGTGTTGCACTGAAGTCAACTCAGCTGAAAATTTTCTAATATTTCTAATTATGAAGTGCAAAACTGCATCCTCATCTCTGGGAAAGAAAGATAGTGTTTAAGATCTTTATCACCAAATACACTGTGGAGAAAAAAATAAATATTGTTGCTCTTCTACCACTCTTCCCCCTGCAAAAAAAAAGTCCATGTCAAAAGATAATATAAGAGAAAATAAACTAATATTTAGTTACAACAAGAAGGTAAAGTTAAATTCAGAGAAAAGATTTAGATTATAGGAAATCCTGCTGGTGATGCTGCAGAAATCCCACTAGAAATGATGGAAGAGCTAGGCAGGCAGAGAGGAATAGTTGATTGGGTCAGATTGTCACTGAAATGGTATTGAGATTTCTGCCAACCTCTTCCTAATGAAATGCAAGGGCTTCATCTCAACATTCAGAGTCTCCTAGTAAATCTAGCTTCTAAAGCTATTGATGCATTCTCTTATACCCTTTATTGGTAAAAATTTTGTTTCTTCCACTCATTCCTCTACATCCTAGGCCAGATTGTTCAAAGTCTTGGTTCTTGTTTCTTATTATCTTGTTCAAAATATAGCACCAGTTTTACAATGGTGATCGCTCTCACATTTACATATGTAGCTCAGCAATCACCAAAATTTTTGGTCTCAGAATACTTTACACTCTTAAAAATTTATTGAGAAACCCAAAGCTTGTACTGTGGTGGGCTACATATGTATACATAAATACATATTATCCACGTGTATTATTTTAAAAATAAAAACTGATAATTATTTTAAAACATTTAATCCATTAAGAGAACCATAATAAACATAACGATACTAGATTACTGGTTTTGTAAAAAAAAAAAGACCTGTATTTTCCAAAACAAAAAATGTTAATGTGAAGAATATCATTGTTCTACATCATTGCAAATTTCGTTATTGTCTCGCTTAATAGAAAAGAGCTATATTCTCACATCTATTTCTGACTTCAATCTGTGAACAGCATCTTGTTTTGGTCAAGGTATATGAAGAAAATCCAGCCTCACACAGATGCAGTTGACAAAGGCAGCCTTTTCATTTAATAGACTTTCCAGATCATTGTTAACATTGTTCTTTGATATTACACCAAAACATGACAAGCGATTGTTTCTTCAAGATTAAGTGTAATACGGAATCTAAAAGCATACCAAAGTACTTTCCATAATCTGTTAACCCTTTGGTCAGTCTTTTATTACGAATGGTTCTCTTACCCATTCAAGACATTGTAATCCATGCATTGACATGTTAGTTCACAAGTTATGCAGATTTTCCCAACTTTGACACATTTCATCACTCTTTTTTTTGGAGACGGAGTCTTGCTCTGTTGCCCAGGCTGGAGTACAGTGTTGTGATCTCGGCTCACTGCAACCTCCGCCTCCCCGGTTCAAGTGATTCTCCTGCCTCAGTTCCCCGAGTAGCTGGGATTACAGGCAGGTGCCTCCATGCCTGGCTAATTTTTGTATTTTTAGTAGAGATGAGGTTTTACCATGTCGGCCAAGCTGGTCTAGAACTCCTGACCTCATGATCTACCCTCCTCGGCCTCCCAAAGTGCTGGGATTACAGGCGTGAGCCACCGTGCCCAGCCTCATCACATTTTTAAGTACTGGAAACTGTCAAGGTCATGGCGATGAATGTAAGTTTTCTAAATTTCCAATTTTCTCTTAAAGCTCAAATATAATTGCTAGCAGCAAATACAGTACATTGTTTTCCTTGAAGCTACAGACTAATTTTGTTCAATTTTAAGAAAACTTTAGCCAAATACTCAAGTCTGAATTACCATAGCTTGCCTGTCAATCACTTTGTTCATGAAAAAAAAAATGGTATTTAGAAAAAAAAAATGTGGCTAATTCAGCTTGCAACTCAATTGCAAAAGTATCTTTCATTGAGAGAGCCATTATACTTTGGTACGCAGAACACTTGCTTTATGAAATCTTATCATTTCATGACATAGAACATGAAATATATGTGTAATTGAGAGTTTATATTTAACAGTCAATAATTTTTGCTGTTTTATCTGGACCTTCTAAAATGCAATGGCCTTTAAAAATGTGAGTTTGTGGAGGTAAAACATACAGTGATTACTATTAAGAGTACGGTTTGATGCCACCAATTTAATTTGTGCTAAAACCCCAGCAGTTTTGCTCACCATTGCTTTTGTACTATAAATGCAAATGCAAATACAGAAGAAAAGGTAAACCATGACTTCAGAGTATTATGAAACAGTTTTGATCTCACAAACACTCTGAAGTTTCCGGAACCCCAGACCACTTTGAGAATTGTTGCTGAAGCAAATATTTCTTACCAGAGATTCTATCTCTTTTTCAATGTATAACATATAAACCTGGATCTGTATTTGCCAATTATTTCCCTCTATGGTTTCAGCATCTTTCTGACATCCTTCTTTTGTATATTAGGATCAACCATCTAAGCATCTGGACTTAAAGTCTTAGAACTTTTATTGCCCTTGTCCAGTTAGTCATCAATAGCTGTTCTCATGACACGTGTATACCTATGTAACAAAACTGCATGTTCTGCATATGCACCTCAGAACTTAAAATATAATAAATAAATAAATGTTGATTTCTTTAAAAAATTATTTCTCATTGCCAGCTATTACCTTAATATCTCTCTTATCCACTGCGGATTACTAAAAGAGCTTCCATCGGTTCCTCAGTCCACTTTTTCCTCAGCTCAATATTGAGCACTTTAAATGTTTTCATACCTCTTTCCATTTATTTATTAAAATACAATGTTTACCCCAGGACAAAGTCAAACTCCATAGAGCTGAGTAAACTAGTACAATTTGATTTACATTGTAGAGTCTCCAAAACATGCCTAAAAAGAATATCCAAGTGCTAGAAAAGACATTTTGTTAGGTAGCACATGGCATTCTAAACCAAAATGAATTAATTGAACTTGGAGTTTCTCAAATTACATAATGATAGCTTACCTCAATCTTTTCCTTTAAAGTCAGCTCTATAGGATCCACAAATGTACACAAAAACCCAAACTCCTAACATCCTTGAAATAACTATCACAGCTTAATTTCCTGTGCCATCATATTAATTATATTTTTATTATGTCTAATCACTACAAGTCATTGATCATATTTATTGTTCTAAGAATTGTCATTAATTTGCATCCTCTTTTTGGTGCTAGAACATTTTGGTGGAGTTTTTAAATCTAAATAACAGTATATTAATATGAATCACTAATGAAGTATCTCATCTCCTCTTCAATTCATGGTTCTTGGGGTATCTGCCTACAGTATAGTATTTAAAATATGTCTGTTTGTTTCTATTAGCTTTCTAGCAATGGCTAAGGAGTTTCATTGGGCAACACAAAAATAGTCTCCAAGTCATCATACAAATGCATGCTAAAGTATAATAGTGATGAATTCTAACCACCAAATGCTCTAATATAAAGTAACTTAAAATAGTTTAATTCTATTCTGCAGTCTCCTGATTTTACCGCATCCTGAGTATGGTCCTACACATCTGCTAGATCATATTGCCAAGTGTCATAGTTGAGTGATTCCTACAGTTACAGGTTGAGAAACAGAGGGAGAAATGAGTTGAAAGCATTCACTCCAAAGTTACAGACAGTTTAATAAATATACTGTTTCTACTTTGACATGAGAGAAACTTCCTCAGAAGGTAGGCAATCTTTTAGACCATTACATTCTTTCCAAATAGCTGGAGAAAAAATTGCAATTCTTTCTGATAACTAAAATGGGTTATAAAGCACAAAATCAATCAGACCAAGAACAGTCTGTTTTACTACAACATCCATTTCTGCTTTCATAGCTGTTATCAGAAAATACTCCAACAGTAACATAGTCAAAAGTAGAAAGAATAGGGTGTAACAATTATGTGATTTTTGCTATGGGATACTAGCAGCCCTTTTTAAATGCACTAGAAATATATATTTGAAAACAAAGGTCCTTCCAAAGATATGACTTGTAGAAATCTAAATTCTAAATAATTATGATTTCAAAGATATGACTTTAGAAACAATACGAATTTTCTCTGTGAACACTTACCAATTCAAAAAATGGTATATTTATTCAAGAGTTACTTAAATAAGAATAAAATCCCTTAATGCTGCAATTTTGCAGGGGAAGATCAAAGTACTTGGAAGACCAGTATATTAGAAATGCAAAAGAACTTGACAGATGAACTAATTCACTTCCCAAATGCCCCCATAACCAGTTCAGGGACTTGAGGTTCTCTTCTATTAAAAACAAACAAATATAAACAAAATCTTCCACTTTAAAACCTTTCTCAGTGCCCAGTTGTACATCTAATATAATCAAAATATCATGGCCTTATAGATAAGGCACCAAATTCTATAGAACTGGAGTTAAAATCTATTTCTTTTTTAAAATTTGTTTTCTTGGAAATTCACATTAGTTTCTGTGTGGAGCTGCAGTCATACATTTGAAAATCATTAAAAAGTACCAAGTATCATTTAGGAAGGTACTTACCAAGGTTGAGCTTTAATAAAAGGATCGAGCCATAATTCCTCTGTATTGCACCCCTGCTTATGATTCCGTTTTTCTTTCACTTGAAAGAATTATCTATTCGGCCTCCTACATCTTTTTCACAATGAACTCCGATACAACCATTAGCATTATATATTTTAACAGCTTTCCCACTTTGGTCATATTGCAGTCCACACTTGTTATTACTGCACTTCATTTTGCTTTTCTATTTTCAATTTGAATGTAGATTCCACTTTCACACAGCATGAGCATGCAAGCTGTTCCCTATCCATATATAGTGAAGTGTTTTAGGCAAACATACAGATTGTGTACTTGGTTCCAATGACCTTAAAAAGCAGTGGTCCCTGTCCCTACTCTACCTCAACCTCGTAAGGTTAAGCACCAGCTCACTTCACTTATCACTCTATATCCAAGAACAGCTTCTTATCAAAAGCATTCTCTGGATGAAACTTAAAGCTAGCTTGGTAGTTTAAATAAAGTCAAATACAATTTGTGCAGTGTTTTCAAAAGCCTCCAAACGATGAAGATCTTTAGTCATCCTGAAAACATGAAGCCTGTTTCACTGTTCCAGAATGACAAAGTTACTCAGACATTGACATTCACTGCTGTGTGTGAGGGAGGGTACAAAAGAAAAATAAAAGTCACTTGATGAAATTTCACCAAGAGCATGTTAGTAAACATTCGATAGAATTTCCTCTAGTTAAACTACTCTAAGTTGCTACCCAGATGCCATATAGCTTTCAACCTGTATTAAAAACTGATTTTTTTCCCACTTTGTTTCTGAGTACATTTATATCCATGATGATATATTGGCTTGTTGTACTAGACATGACCTAGCATTATTCAACATTAAAACAGCCAAAGGCAGCCGGGCACGGTGGCTCATGCCTGTAATCCCAGCACCTTGGGAGGCTGAGAAGGGCAAATCACCTGAGACCAGGAGTTCAAGACCATCCTGGCCAATATGGTGAAACCCCATCTCTACTAAAAATACAAAAATTAGTCAGGCGTGGTGGCGGGCGCCTGTAAACCCAGCTACTCGGGAGGCTGAGGCAGGAGAATCGCTTGAACCTGGGAGGTGAAGGCTGCAGTGAGCCAAGATGGCGCCACTGCACTCCAGCCTGGGCGACAGAGGGAGATTCCATCTCAAAAAACAAAAACAAACAAAACAAATAAACAAAAATGCCAAAGGCTCCCATGATCTATGACAAAGAGTTACTTCAGGATCCTGATTCACATCAAGACATTGAGATTCATTAGGTCCAGAAATCTGCACTTTTAGTACGTATTAGAAAACCGACTCTGACATTTCTAAAAGTCGAGCCACCCTGGAGTGAGATATATGGTGTTCTTTCTTGGGTGAAGCCTGACCTGTTTTCCACTCTTATCTCCTCCACTCTTTCATCTCTCCCCTCCTTGCCCCCCTGCCCTCTGCTTCCACCACACGTAGAGCTGATGCTCCAAACACAGAAACACGATACTGTTGCACCCTCTGAACCCTTCACACAGTTCAGTTTTTCTATCTTTTTCTACCTGGAACACATACTCATCATTAAGAGCAAACTCCACGGTACACAGGAAGTCTCCTCAATCCAATTAGGCTATTAGTTGTATATTCTACTATGTCACACCACTGTGTGAATATCGCTTTGTAGGTAATACACATATTGCAGTACTTTATAATTAGTTGCTAACGTCCCTACATGTCCCACTATACCTATAGTCTGTGAGGTCAAAGATCATACTTTATTCATCTTGTACTTCTAAGCACCAGGCATGCAATACAAGAGGTTTGTAATAATTGGTTTCTGAGCCAAAAATTGAATGTTAGTATGGAAATTCTTTTTCAAGCAAATCCAACTACTCTAAATTCCTAGTACATATCAGTACATATTTAATGCCATATATCTTAAGTCGGAATCGTGGAGAATTGTGAAATCAATTTGTCAAAGATATATATTAGTGTTTCTCTACTAAGTCCTTATACTTATTGTAAATTTAATTATGTTTAACTTATGTAAATAGATGCTTTATCTTTTCTACCATTTTCATCTCCCATATACCCAATAGGTTTTTTGTTTTCCCTACCTGTTTTTGTTTTGTTTTGTTTTTGTTTTTTGTTTTTTTTTAAATATAACCAAAATAGTGCCCTGGGGAAAGGGAGAAAGGATGATAGTAAACTATCGCATTATTCACCATTCAGATGTTTAAGAAACATCTGAAAAACACGTGTAGGAAAAACAAGTTTATGATCTCTGATTGCAAGGGGCAAGGTCTCCTGGACTAGTCTAGATGATAAACAAAGGTAAATAAGGGTTAGAAATTTTTCTGCATTAAGAAGTAATAGGAATTTTGGGTGGCCTCTACCTGTTGGATTTTGTAAACACTATCAGTAGATAGAAAATGACTCTGACAATACGGCAGGAAGTTGAAGAGGTTCATGAAAGGACTTTGTACTCCACTGACAGGAATGTTGTTTTAATGTCTAAAAATAGATGCTTCTGTCACTACTAACTCAACTACCTCCAAATGTTCAGTAAAGCTCTGAACACACATACACACACACACACACACACACACACAAACATATATATAATGAGTTAGTGCTAAACCAGGATATTTGAAGGAGAAAGTATTGACTTCCAGATCTGGCAACATGAGGGTGAAGAAAGGTCAGCATCCTCCTCTGGGAGACAGTGAGTGAGCATCAAGATGTCAGAGGAAGGGCAGGCATGGTGGCTCATGCCTATAATCCCAGCACTTTAGAGGGCCAAGGTGGGAGGATTGCTTGAGCCCAGGAGTTGGAGGCCAGCCTAGGCAACAAAGGGAGATCCCATTTCCACAAAAATAAATAAATAAATAAATAATCTGGGCATGTTGGCATACATCTGTGATCCCAGATACTCAGGACTCTAAGGATCACTTGAGCCCCGGAGTTCGAGGGTGCAGTAAGCCGTGATTGTGCCAGTGTATTCCAGCCTGGGCAACACAGCCAGATCCTGTCTCAAAATGCTGGCAGAGCTTGAGTCTAGAGCCAGAAGTGGTCATATGAACATAAATTTTCTGGACTACTTAAAAATAAGGGTTTGGATATGGAGTTTATTATAGTGAATTGCATAAGGATTTGATACACTTTATATGGGTATTAACGGAAAGTATAATCCCAGAAGACTAAAAGCACTCATAATATTAAACTTTCCTGTTGGCGTAGTGATGTTGAACCCACATTGTACACTCCAGGACCATTGCCTTATTTTCAATTGGGGCTTTGTCACCTACCACCTGGGCCTTGGGCAAGTTATTTAACTTTTCTGTGATCCTGTTTCCCTTTTTATAAAATAGCAATAGTAATAATGTTTATTTTATAGAATCAATATAGGATTAACTCAGTTCATCTTTTTAAAGGACCTGGAATAGTACCTATAAAACAGTATACTGGTTTTTCTTAATAAAAGAACATAACAGTCATCAATGAAACTCTCATCTGCTAGATTTTTCTTACCTGTATCATGTACATAAGTCACTTGTATAATACTATGATCACAAAGATGATGAAGTTATTCTTTAGAGATTTACATAAAATTTGTGGAATAAAATGTTATGATTGTATCACTTAATGTCAAATGCTTTTATTTCTTCATAAAGTAGTCCTAATATTCTGTCTCATAGTTGGATGAGAGACTAATGTAAAAAATCAGATTACAAACTCTGATACAGAAAAAAAAAATTTGTTCCTTTGTGTCCACCAGGAAAGATGCAGAAAGATGGACTTGTCACTTACAACAGAAACCCTTCCCCATTTGAAGCTGCCCCTGCATGAAGCAGTACCTCTGAGGGAACACTTTTTAAACTGCATCATTATCCTTTCATGTCTTGGTTTTTGCCACTCAGCTGTGAGTTTCTTGGGAGCAGGAATAATGGTATCCCTAGAACCTACTGCAATGTGGTCCCGTAGCAGATGCTTCACACGTGTGTGTTTGGCTGATCTGCTCTGTCCTGGGATCTCCTTTCCTGTCACTACTGGTGCTGAGCTATCCCTTGGGAAGTCAAAGCATAGATTTAGTGTATGCCACAAAGCAGAGCAACTGGGGAGGGGGAGCTAATTTGGAAAGCTTTTGATATTTTATTTTCTCTTCCCAAAAAAGATTATCAAAATGACAAAGGAAATAAAATTTAGAAATTATCTGACCTCTTTCCATATGTTTCAGTTTAGTATGGTATTACTATTTAATGGCCTATGGGAGACAACCGTAATCTTTTCTTTGCTTAGAATGTCTGAAAGTCAAATCCTTCTTGATCCCCTGCCTCTCTCTCTAGCAGACAAACACAACTTTGTTTATATCTTCTTTCTTTTTGGCACACCCTTGTCCCTTCCTTTCACAGAGCTCTCTCCTAAATCCTCTCAAGTGTTATCTCTACTAAAACCCCTCCCCCAGATAAGTTAATACCTCGTCTCTGTACATCTTGACATTCTCCTAACACCTGATTTTAGCATTTCTCATTTTATTCATCAGTTTCTCTCCCTCCCTATCCCCCTCTCTCCCACTAAACCATGAAAACTTAGAAATCAGGTTCTGGATTTTAGTTATCCAAAACATCCAGTATCTCTTAGGGTGTATGACACAAAGAATACATTCAGGAAAAAAGATTTGCTGAATTAATGATTTAAGCCAGATGAAGACTTTTTTTTTACTTCTTTGTGGAAAACATATTCACTTATTTCAGTATCTATCCTAGACAGTTTTTTCAAGAAGCTGATTTACTGTATTCCTTAATCATTCCTCTATATTATTTTGGTAATTTTTTATAAGACAAAAGTTAATCACATTGAGTATTACTGATGCTTACATCCTACAAGATCATGTTCTACTGATACCTATCATATTACAAGTTACATGGAGTTACAGAAAGAAGAAAGACAGAAAGGAAAGAATGAGTAAAAGACAATAGTAAAAGAAAGGGAAGGAAAGAAGGAGGGAGGAGAGTAAAAAAATAGAAATTTCCAGTTTTTTGATGGATATTAAATTATGTTTCTATAATTTTCAATAATTTTAAAATTTAGGTGATTAATTTGTATGTGAACACAAAATTTAAATTGCCATCAAAATATAAACCAAGCATAAGTATTCAAAAACTTCTGCGATTCACTTGACTAATTTATTTCTTTGTTTCAATCTAATGTCCAAAAATTTCAGCTCATATAGTGACCAGTTTAAAATTGACAATACTGATTTGGTTTGGATTTGTGTCCCCACCCAAATCTCAAGTTGAATTGTAATCCCCATTGTTGGAGGAGGGACCTGGTGGGAGGTGACTGGATCATGAGAGCAGAATTCCCCCTTGCTGTTCTCGTGATAGTGAGTGGGTTCTCATGAGAACTGGTTGTTTTAAAGTGTGTAGCACCTCCTCCTTCACTCTTTTCTTCCTGCTCCAGCCATGTAAGACATGCCTCCTTCCACTTTACCTTTTGCTGTGATTGTAAGTTTCCTGAGACCTTCCAGTCATGCTTCCTGTACAGCCTGCAGAACCGTGAGCCAATTAAACCTCTTTTCTTTATAAATTACACAGTCTCAGGTAGTTCTTTATAGCAATCCGAGAATGGACTAACACAAACACCAAAATACACAGAGGTCAAAGGAAGAAAAATATCAGGAGAGCTGATGGTTTAAGCTCCAGTCCAAGTCAAAGTCAAAGAGAATCAGGCAGAGAGAAAAAATTCTTCCTTACTCAGTTCTTTATTTGATTCGGGCCTTCAATGGATTGGATGAGGTCCATCCACACTGAGAAAGGCAATCTACAATAGTCTACTGATTCAAATGCTAATCTCATTTAGAAACGCCTTCAAAGATACACCCAAAAATAATCTTATCCAAACAGCTGGACACCCCATGGCCCAGCCAACTTGACATAAAATTTGTTATCATGTCCATATAGCATCAAATACTTGATGCATGAAACTTGAGTTCTGCTTTTCACACAGCTAAAGTTCACTGGTGTCTGTTACAAAGATGAAAGTGCAACCTCTAAAAAGTTAATTTCAAGTGTTGTTCTCTGGCTTGTGCTATAAGCAAAGAAATATTAGTCTGAGACATCTGTTAGTAGATAATGGATTTTATTTTGTTGTTTCTAAGTCAGTGCAATAATGGAAAAGACTACAATGCAAACGAATGCTTTTACAATGATAATGCTAGGGCCTCATCATGAGAGTAAAAGAAGGGGAAAGAAATAAGGAGGGAAGGGGGAAGGAAAATATATAGACCTTCAGTTTTTGATGGATATTAAATTATGTTTCTATAATTTTCTATTATTTTCTGGTGTTCACTGGATGCCTGCTATGGGCAAGTGCTAAATCCTCTTAGATCAAAAAGTCTCACGGGCAGAAATAAAAATAAAAATAAATTAATTTGAAAGCACTGACAAGGAGTAATAGGCATGCTTCTCTGTAGTGGTATTTCCTACACTGGTTTAACAGTAAGGTTCCTGCGCCACCATCACGCTAAAGAAACTTACATCTAAAGGCAGCTAATTTCTCTCTCTGTGAATAAGGATGGGTGAGCTCTTGTTTCCTCTGAGCTGTTTTTAATATATTCTTCTAATAGGGGCCATAGCACAAGCTATGAAGCACAAAGTGAACAACCAGTTGTTATGTCATCAATGGTTAGTATAGATGTTCAGAAAAGATAATCAGTCACAAAATAATGTTTAGTTACTAGAATAACTAAATTTTTTAAATGTTACATATAATTCCTTTAGGCAGGGAAGGGACAGGATACAGATTCTTATTTTTTCTTTCGTGTCAGTCTCTTTTTGCTTAGTGTGATGGTTTTGTTGTTGTTGTTGTTGTTGTTTCCTTTATTTCTTCTAAAAAAATTAGAACAACAGGATACATGTACAGAATCTGCAGGTTTGTTACACAGGTATGTGTGTGCCATGGTGGTTTGCTGTACATATTGTCCCATCCTCTAAGCTCCCTCCCCTCACCCCCTAACCCCCAACAGGCCCTGGTGTGTGTTGTTCCCATCCCTGTATCCATGTGTTCTCATTGTTCAACTCCCACTTACGAATGAGAACATGCACTGTTTGGTTTTCTGTTCCTGTGTCAGTTTGCTGAGGATGATGGCTTCCAGCTTCATCCATGTCCCTGCAACTGACATGAGCTGATTCCTTTTTATGGCTGTATAGTATTCCATGGTATATTTGTACCACATTTGCCTTATCCATGCTCTCACTGATGGGCATTTGGGTTGGTTCCATGTCTTTGTTATTGTAAATAGCGCTGCAATAAACATATGTATGCATGTGTCTTTATAGTAGAATGATTTATATTCTTTTGGGTATATACCCAGTAATGGGATTGCTGGATCAAAAGGTATTTCTGGTTTTAGATCCTTGAGAAATCGCCACACTGTCTTCCACATGGTTGAACTAATTTACATTTCCATCAACAGTGTAAAAGCGTTCCTACTTCTCCTTAGCCTCACCAGCATCTATTGTGTCCTCACTTTAATAATCGCCATTCTGACTGGTATGAGATGGTAGTATGTCATTGTGGTTTTGATTTGCATTTCTCTGATTATCAGTGATGTTGAGCTTTTCTTCATATGTTTGTTGACCGTGTAAATGCTTTCTTTTGAGAAGTGTCTGTTCATGTCCTTTGCCCACTTTTTGATGGGGTTGTTTTTTTCTTGTAACATTGTTTAAGTTCCTTGTAAATTCTGGATATTAGACCTCTGTCAGACGGGTAGACTGCAAAAATTTTCTCCCATTCTGTAGGTTGCCTGTTCACTCTGATGATAGTTTCTTTTGCTGTGCAGAAGCTCTTTAATTAGATCCCATTTGTCAATTTTGGCTTTTGTTGCAATTGCTTTTGGCATTTTGGTCATGAATTCGTTGCCCACACCTATGTATTGAATGGTATTACCTAGGTTTTCCTCTAGAGTTTTTATGGCTTTGGGTTTTACATTTAAGTCTTTAATGCATCTTGAGTTAATTTTTGTATAAGGTGTAAGGAAGTGGTCCAGTTTCAGTTTTCTGCATTTGGCTAGCCAGTTTTCCCAGCACCATTTACTGAATAGGAGATCTTTCCCCCATTGCATGTTTTTGTCAGGTTTGTCAAAGATCAGATGGTTGTAGATGTGTTGCTTTATCTCTGAGGTCTCTGTTCTGTTCCATTGTTCTATATATCTGTTTTGATACCAGTACTATGTTGTTTTGGTTACTATAACCTTGTACTATAGTTTGAAGCCTGGTAGCATGATGCCTCCAGCTTTGTTCTTTTTGCTTAGGATTTTCTTGGTTATACAGGGTCTTCTTTGATTTCATATAAAATTTAAAATATTTTTTTCTAATTCTGTGAAGAATGTTAATGGTAGTTTGATGGGAATACCATTGAATCTATAAATTACTTTGGGCAGTATTGTCATTTTCACAATATTGATTCTTCCTATCCATTAGCATGGAATGTTTTTCCATTTGTTTGTGTCCTCTTATTACCTTGAGCAGTGATTTGTAGTTCTCCTTGAAGAGGTCCTTCACATCCCTTGTTAGCTATATTCCTAGATATTTAGAAAACCCGTTAATCTCAGCCCCAAAAATTCTTGAACTGATAAGGAATTTCAGCAAAGTCTCAGGATACAAAATCAATGTGCAAAAATCACAAGCATTCCTTTAAACCAACAATAGGTAAGCAGAGAGTCAAATCATTAATGAACTCCCATTCACAGATTCTTTTTTGATTCAATATGTTGCAGCTCTAAACGTAGGATTTCTAAGTATCAAGACTATTCCCACTACTTTGCATAACTCTGAAACATTTCACTAAACTTTACTGTGAACTTTTAAACATGAAACTAGTAGGCATGAAAAATAAGCTAAATGAAAAAAAAAATCCTTAGGCTTATGTTCATTATATCAACCAAAGCAAATGTTACTCAAGTTATTCAATTTAATTAAGGCTAACTTGGGCCCAATACACTAATTATGCCTACATATCAAAGGCAAAGTTCATTGAGATGCCTAAATTAAATCTATCCTTTGTGATCACTTCTTGAAATTCTATTGTTTACCGATGTCAAACATGAAGTGTAAAACCAATGATAGGAACACTAACTGTCATACAAGTTGCCTTTCTGCATCCTTTTGCTATAGGAGAATAAAGGAAGTGTTTAGTTTTTATTTTTAATTCTATCAGTTTCATTACAGAAGGCAACATTTTGGCAATTTCCTGTCAAGCTAGTTCAGTTTTCAGAACTGTCTAAAGCCTAAGAGAGACAGTCATGCTGAAGCTACTCTCACAGACTAAGGAACAGCCCCAGAAATTATTTCACATTCCTCCGTTAAACTGTACAGTTTATGCCCTGCCCTCAGTAACTGACAAAACATGAGCTCCTGAGTATTCCAAATTATAGACTGAAGCAGATCAGAGGAGGAAATACAATGATTGGTGGTAGACAGCTGGAGGTGTTGCAGCCACTCGTGTTTCCAGTTGAAAAATCATGAATTTTCTTTATTAGATAGAATATATTATTTTCTTTCTGTGGTAAGATTTTGTTTTGCTTTCATCTTCCAAAACGAACTCCATTTCTGATTTTTATCTCCCAGACCTGCCTAATCCCACACTAACATTAAGAATGTCTTTTAGTTTTTCTCCTGGTTCAGACCATTCTGTCAGATTTATGATCTTTTATATTATAGCCACTACCCTGGTCTCTACATTCATGTCCTTGTTTACTGCAGTAGACTCAACACTGATTTCTCTCCTAGTTCTAATCCAAATAGAACATCAATAGATTAACAGTTGCTAAACACTGCTATGTACCTTCACTTCTCAAAATATACAATGCTTCTCAATTTTCAGAGAGCAAAGCAAAATGATATCCTGGCATTTAAAGCTCTGTATCTAGGGTCCCCTTGTATCACTCAGCAATGGGCAACATATGCTTCTACTTCCATCAGATCAATCTCTCCTCATAGTCTCTACAAAACTACTAGCTCATATCCCCGTTCTCCATGAAGACCATTCTAATCTAGATTATTCTAGTTCTACCTTTCCTTTGGGTTCACTCAGTGTCCAATAATACAGTTGACATGTGCAATGTTTTGAGATCTTAGCAAGTCAGGCTTAGGATGAATTAGTGACAAAAATCATAATTTAGATTTTCAAGCAATGTACTAATAGCAAAAGTCCATGTGAGACTTTCACCTTCAAACACATACACAAGCAAATACATCTCTTCCAACCAAATGGGCTTAGGGTAACTATAGAATTTTGAGTCCTCAGTGAGAATGGCTGGTCTTCAAGGGAAACTTTAGTTGTGATTTTGATGGAAACTTTACTTCTACGGACAATTAACACAGAATCTAGACATAGTGAATAACCCCCTTCTTTGACCTAACTTGCCCCTTATGAAAAATCACCTTTCTTTCAGTTTTTATATACCTCTCTCCTACTTCTATTCTGCCATTTCAGCTGTTAACGTCTCAGTAAAGTGCTACTATTTCCCTAGCTCTTCCTGTAGTTAATATAATGAGATTTCTCTTAGAAGGTCATTGGAGGATATGTTAATTAACAAGCAGAGCTGTTGAAATATTGATTCTGGCCAAAGTTCCCACTTTAAATTAGTGTCTGTTAACCATCCCCGATCAACCCTTAGCAATGGACTATTCTACTGTGGAGTGCTTTCTCCGATTTGTCTAGGAACTGAGATCATATTCTAACTCACTTCACATTGTTCCCTGCAATCACTGTTAATTCATTCAGAATTATACCATTGTCCTCTGAAACAACCATGTTTTGTCTCATTCTTGTTTGCAGTGTGCTTGTAATGCATATTTTCTATACCATCCACATATGACTATCAGTGAATGTCAGGGGGCATAGTAATACAACTCAACCCTTCATACAATGCAACCACATTCTAATGATTATATTAGAACCATATTTCATGATCTTTTCTGGTCTGCATTCCAAGCACAGCTGTCGAGTTTCCTAATGCATTTGTAATTACTATGCAGGATTGCATAATATTTTTTTTTATTTAAGCACTGTCATTTGAAAGTACTCCTCTGTTAGGCCTTGTAAAGCCAATGGTGTATTAAGTAGTTAATCAACGTGTGCTATTTTACCCTGATGCCTACTTTCACTTTATAAAAATGGATTGGTTGAATTCTCCTTGTTAGAAAATGCCACTGCAATTACCGAATTCATTTACAAAGATATAGAACAATGATTAAGTTATATTTATTAAATATTTCCTATTTTATTGCTTATATTAGGATTGCCAGGGTGCTACACGTTTTTGCACAAACAATAAATTAATGATTAATAAGAACCAACTGGACTTTTACATTGTTGTGATAGTCTGGAATTATTTTTATATTTGACAAGAGAAATTTGTTCTCCTGACATTCTAGTATCTTTCCTTTTTTTTTTTTTGGAGATTAAAAAATAAGTTTTTAGAGACTATACATCAAAAGAGGTAGAAATAACATAGGAATCAATAGGATACAAGATTCTTTTAAAGTGTAAATAATAACAAAAATATCATCACTAAATGACAAATACAATAACATAATGTCAAATATTCCAGCAACTGTAATACACGTATTTGAGAATTTGGGTTAAGAATTTGCAATACCAAAAATTCATTTAGCAGGTGAGGAAACAGGTCAAGACAGATAAAAGAGATAAAAGGGCTTGCATACTTTCACTACATTTCAATGCTACATGCTGCTGGCTGATACTAGAGCTTTTGTGTGAAACAGAAACACGTATGTGCACATCTGTTCCAGAGGCAAGGATTTGAAGAGCGAAGCCCCAGCTGGATGGAGTTCCCATTCCCTACTTTGTGCAGTGCTCAAACAGCACCACTGTACATAGTGACATGAGTTCAAAAGTGGTAGAATCTGGATTCAGACATAGGTTCATGCAGAAAAGGAAAAGGAAGACAGGATCCAACCAGGAGACCTCATACACATTCATTCTTATCTAATATTGAAATATCAGATATTTCTATTCTTGACAACAGAAATATGTGGCAGCCATTATAGCTCATTTAACAAAGACATGAAATATTAATAACAAAAACTGACTAAAGCAATGTTATAAAAGAGAAAATAGAACAAAGAAGAAAATACATTCCTAGTACTCAGTTCCACCGTCTTTGCTGCAGAACACATCACTGCTGCAGGGTCCAGAGCCTCACCAGAGGAGATGGGATTGCCTAGTTCTCTAGGCATCATGGCAGTGAATTCTTCTGTGGGACAGATTTAGACCACACCAGGACCAACTCCACTCCACATGAATCACTGGGCATCTGCCCTATTATCTGCAGGTTCCAGACATGCTCTCCTACCCAGACCTGCACCTAAAGCTGGAGGACCTGACTGAGAAGGAATCAGGAATGCTGTGTGCCTTGGTCATACATGCAGACTCCTCAACAATGGCAATGTTGGTTTGATGTTAGGGAGATATCGGGGGGAGACTCGCTATCGATCTCCCGTGCATCACAGAATCATGCCATGCTTCCCACCCCTCTAGAGTTTCAAGTTGCATCTAGCAGTCTGACAGCTGCAGCTCAAACTCACCAGTAACTCTGGGAATTTGGTTGAGGCCAAGCTGACTTCACTCATCTGTATCATCCATGCTTCCTCCTTTTACAAAACTACTCTACTGTCAGCTTTAAAGGAATCATATGAAGGGGGTAATATGCAATTAAATAAAAGAGAAGGCATATATAAATGTGCATTACACACACACACACACACACACACGTGTTTGTATCCAGCCACTGTCAGTTAATATAGTTAAATGGTGACTAGATCCAGCATTATACAAAGTAAATAATACATTAGGAGCAAATATTTATTCCAAGGAGTAAGGATGGTTAAATACAAAGAAATTTAATACCACAATCAACATAATCACATAATAAATGCAAAAAAACAGTTGGTAAAATTCCACCTCTGTAAGTTATCAAAGCTTTAAGTAAGTCAGCAATAGAAGAACTTTAATATGACAGACCAGTTCTCAAAAACAAGCAGCAAACATAATTCTCTATGGTGAAATGCTACAGCCATTTCTTGCAAATCAGAAAAAAAAAATAGTGTATATTATCACTATTTACATTCAAAATTGTTTTGACTAGTCTAGTCAAGTGAATTAAAAAAAGAAATAATAAAATATTATGTGATTTTATACCTAAAAAATTCCAAGAGGCTGTGGAATAAAAACTAAGATATGTTGGAAATGTAGTAGAAATACGATAAAGAGGTAAGTTAAAATAAACTAGCATTTATCTAAAGTAGCATTAGCCATCTAAAGTAGAAAAACAAAAATATACTTTATGCATAATAGATATAAAATGCTACAATGCTTAGAATAAAATAAGTAAGAAATATAGAATTTACTTTTAAAAACTATAATTATTAAGTGATATAAAGCAGGATCTGAATAAAATGAAAGACATATCATATTGGATTGAAATATTTAATACCATAAAAATGTCAAGACTCCTAAAACGAATATGTAAATTAAATGCAGTTTCAATTACAATTGTTTTATTGTAACCAAATATTTAAGAATATTCCCTCAAAAGACAAATGCTAGAAGGGGTTAACCTTCCTAGATACCAAAGTACTATATGAAACACAAGCTACATGGTATTAGCATAAGACTAGATCAAAAAATCTGAGGAAAATAATTAAATTATTTGAAATATTATCCACATTTAAAGATGTTTTTAAAATAGTGTTTCACAGCTTATATGTATTGAAGTTGGAGTTCTAGCCTTAGTTTGTTTGATCTAAAACTCATACTGTTTTATTTGTTTATTGTACACATACATTTGTACATTATTCCAACTCATTCTCCTGAGCGATCATGGTGTCATGCTCTAATTCCTCTTACAGTCCCCACTAGTGTTATGCACGTCCCAAGGCATATGTGGAAGTGGTCTTCAGAAGTTTAAAGGCCCTTATATAGAAGATGCATTCAGAGTTTTCTAGATACAGAACCAAATATGAAAACAATAAGAGGGCATATCTGAAAATAGAATGGGCTTCTTTGAAAAAGTAGTGAGCATTGTGTTAAAGAAGTCACTTACATAACAGATCTGAGATGGTAAAGAGAATAGAGAATGAGATGGCACCGAAGATTCCTTCCAACTCTAAGATCCATTGACAAATTTAATGTTAGTACTTGTTCAATGACATACATCCACTCGACTGTGCTCAAATATTGGATGATCATAAGTCTGCTCAAGGGTGGGCATCTAACATGTGAACTCAAATGACTGTCTTTGGCCAGGGGCAGTGGCTCACACCTGTAATCCCAGCACTTTGGAAGGCCAAGGCGGGTGGATCACGAGGTCAGGCGATCGAGACCATCCTGGCTAACATGGTGAAACCCCATCTCTGCTAAAAAAAAAAATACAAAAAATTAGCCAGGTGCAGTGGCGGGCGCCTGTAGTCCCAGCTACTCGGGAGGCTGAGGCAGGAGAATGGTATGAACCCGGGAGGCAGAGCTTGCACTGAGCCGAGATCGCGCCACTGCACTCCAGCCTGGGTGACAGAGCGAGACTCTGTCTCAGAAAATAAATAAATAAATTAATTAATTAAAAAAATTTTTTTTAAAAATTACTGTCTTTTCCTGAATGCCCACATCCACAGCTTATCTGTCTTAGCACTTGTAGTTCAACCTACCTACCTATCACTATGGAATATCACACAGGGAATCCAGCACAGAAAAACTTTCATATTCCACACATGGGCTTCAACTCATTCCATTTAGCAATATTTCTAGCCTTCAAGGGACTGTAACTTCTATGTGATGTTCATAATCTGATACACATAAAGAAATACTAAGTATAAAATGACCTAATTGGAGAACTGTGAGCCATAGATAAGCTAAAATGAAGAAAAAATACTGAGAAGCCTTGAAAGCATTTTGTAGCATGAAGCGACTTAATTCATCCCAAATGTTATGCTACAGTAAGTTATATGATTCTGCCAGATGCTTCTCTTTAGAAGATTTTTATTATACCAAAGAGAGCAATTTCTTTTAATGAGAATATTTTTGAATAATATTTGTTCTTGAGACCACTGCTTTCTTTGTTTCATATCTAATGAGAATAATTTCCTTTGATTCATAGGCATTTTTATTCTTCTGCTGGTTCAATCAAAATACCAATTAACTACATGCATAATATGAGAATGAAGTTGAAACCTTCCAGCTCAGTTTCAGAAAATGCCCATCCATCATAGCAAGCATGTGGTTTGCATCTTAGAAGATCCACAGGTAAAGGATTATAAGCAAAGCTTGTGGTTAATGTCCCAGTTTAGTATCATCTTCGGATAGTGAGCTAACGTAAAGTTTGAACAGTGAAAAAATGCAAAGTACTAAATAGTGGATGTCTCAGGTATTATAAACCATAAGCAACATGCAGACCTTAATCTCAATGCAGAGCATGGAATATTAGGTCCTGGTTTTCAAAAAAAAAAAAATGTATACAAAATGTCTAGTGATGCAGGCCATGTGTATATAGAATGAATGGATCTGTTTACAGAGAGTATAAATTCAGAAAAACACCATCATTTAGAATTTGAAAAAGTAAAATCAGATAGTAATTTGCCTCTAAGAGTAATAAGTAAACCAAAATACAACTCAAAACAGAAAAATTAAACACTTCTCAAATAGACGGTCATGAAGGTGACGTGTGGAGCACAAAACACAAGGAACAAATCCACTAAGGGATAAATACTTTAGAGAGAATGATCATGCAAGCAGGGACTCCTCACAGAGGTGAGTCACATGAATACGCAGGAAACTTCTGAGCTCTTTCCCTCTGGCTGGAACAGGAGCTGAGCAATCAGCATGTAATCAGGAACATCTGATCCCTCCTAGCATCATTAACCTGCCTGAAGTGTGCTACAATCTTTGCAAATGTCACCATATGTTATAAAAAGTTATAGAGTTATATACTGTATTGTGCAACACTGATTTTCAAACTGTGACATTATTGCCGCAAGTCATCTCTGATATCAAGACATCCAATTCCTTAAAAAGTAAAGTATCTTGCATCATATTTAGTGATTGTATAATCAGGACCTGGTTCAGAGTAAGTGCGCAAAAGTATATCTGGAATCAGTAATGGTCAAAGATGTTACTGTAGAGCTACACATGGTGGCATGCACCTGTGGACCCGGATACTCAGGAGGCTGAGGCAAGAGGATCTTTTGAGCCCCGGAGTGCAAGGCCGGCCTGGGAAACATTGTAAGAACCCATCTCTTAAAATTTATTTTAAAATTAAAAAATAATTTAATTGAAGCAGCTATAACTTGGCATCAGCAAATGTAATGATTTTTCATTATTTGAAACAAAATAGGGCTGGAAGCAATGACTAATGCCTATAATCCCAACAACTCAGGAGGCTGAGGTGGGAAGATCGCTTGAGGCCAGGAGTTAGAGACCATCCTTGACAACATAGTGAGACCCAGTCTTTACAAAAAAAAAAAAAAAAAATGCTTTTAATTAGCCAGGTGTGGTGGCACACACCCGTAGTCATAGCTACTCAAGAGACTGAGGCAGGGGGATCACTTGAGCCTTGGAGTTTGAGGTTACAGTGAGCTTTGAACATGCCACTGCACTCCAGCCTGAATGAGAGAGTGAGACCCTGTCTCTAAAAAGAAAAGCAAAGAAACAAAATCAGTTTCAAATTCAGGGGGGGAAATGGAGGCTAAAATGTAAGAATAACAAACACATATATTCGTACAGCAAAATGTAGGCATACTCATAACATGGACAAGCATATATTGGTATGTACATGGAGTGAGGAAATAAATGTCGTGTAATGCTTGACCTAAAAACCTTCCATACGTAACTAAAAACTGAAATAATGAGAACTAAACCTGGCAAAATATTAGGAATCTTATGTTCCCCCAAATATGCGTCTTTACAATTGTCTGTCGCCATAAATCCAATATTGATTATAACCATACTGAACTACGTACTGGGGAGAATAAGTCAAGAACGTTTGTATTCTTACCTAGAAAATCAAGCCTTCCACTACTAGAAGATCTTGATTAGGATCTCTCCTCTCCACAACCTCCTAGACATTGTAAATATGGCAACAATAGCTGCCTTCCCCATCTTGCAGGTTAGCCTTACACACAATCTAGTTCCACTTCCCTCGCACAGCTCTGATTTATCCACCTCTCTCCGTTTTGCTGGAATTCCAGCATGCACAGCAGCTGTAGCCAAGCTGTGTTTGGAAAGTCATTGGATGACTTAAGCTTGAAAGAGTAATGACATCACAGGTAATATGTTTTGGAGGGAGTGCCAGCAGGATTGTAATGGAGCATTCCTTGGAAGCAGGAAGATACTATGGAAGTAGTGAGATGGTAATATGGTAATAACGAACACAGCAAGATACTAGGGTAATAGTCCAGGAAAGAAACAATACGGAACCAAATGAAAATCCCTGGGGTAATAACAACAGGAGATGGAAGAAAATAATATTAAAAGATAAAACTGAACAAGGAAACAAAATTTGATATCTAAATGTTTGCACCGGTTAAGAGAGATTTATTACTTAGATCCTAAGGGGAAAAAAAATCTTATCAAACTTTTAGTGCCCCAATTTTCTGCAGTTCTTTGTACCAAAATTACTCAAGATTTACACATTATCATTCTCTCCAATTCTCTTTTCCAATTCTCTATAAAACTGACTTTTATCAAGATTTCACCTCTACTTCACCAAATTAATCCTGCAAACTTCAGCAGTGACTTCCATTTGGTGGCCAAATCAGTTGGTGAATTCCAGTCCTCATCATAGGTGACATGTCAGCAACATTTGGCAGTCTCTCATTCCCTCCTCAATACATTTTCTTTACTTGATTTCCAATACACTCTACTTTCTTGGTCTTCCTTCTACCAACCTTACTGGTCATGTTTTCCTCAGCTTCCTTGGCTGTTTCCCTCTCTTCCTCCATCCTTCTAATTGTGAAGGTCCCAGGGCTCCTGTCTCAGTTCCCTTCTTCCCTCTCTTTCCCTCACTTTTTGATGATCTCATCCAATCTCATGGCTTTAAATACTATATGTGAGCCAATGACTCCCAGTTGCATACCTCCAGCCTAGATCTCTTGTCTGAACTCTAGACATGTCTAGACTGTGCTCAAAACAGCAGTTTAATGAAATTTCTAAGACATAAGACCATGCCAATTCATTGCTGACAACTTTATGACTGCTCCCCACTTCACTTAAAGTAACAACAGCATTCTTAAGAAGTCCCACAGGGCCCTGAATGATCTGACCCCTCGTTACTTCTCTCACTTCCTCTCCTAATTCTCTCACTTTCTCTGATTCCAGTCCAGCTATGCTGGCTTCCTTACAGTCCTTAAAACACATCCAGGACATTCTTGACTTACAGGCTTTCCCCCAACTCTCAGGAATATTCTTCCCTAGATGTCCTCATGGCCTCTTTTAGCTCTTTGCACCAATGTCACCTTCTCAATGAGGTTTTCTCCTGTAGATCTATTTAATATGACTCATCCTCTGTCCTGCATTCTCAAGCCCTATGTAGGAGGCTCTACTTTTTTCCCATAGTACTTATCACATAATGCATTGCATAAATTACTTATTTATTATGGCAATGCAATCAGCAGAATTGCCAGAAAGTAAACCTAGGAGTTCTTGATGAGGGACAGAGGAACCTGCCCCCAATCCTGGCTGGAGGGGCTGCAACGGAACTCGGGCCCCATGGAAATCCACATGCCCAGTAGCTGCTTCTCCTGGAATGAAGGCCTGAAAATTCCCAGGGTTACCAGGTATCGAACATCTGGCTTTTTCAATAAACAATTCTAAAACACTGTCCAGGTATTCTTCTCAATAGTCATTCCAACAGCCCACAAAGTTGTTCACATGCCACCACAGCAAGAAGGAAAAGCAACAGAGGGTGATGTCCCTTCACTGCAACCCAGATCCACTGCATGGCCAGAAGAAGGCCCTGCTAGACTATGGAAGAATCAGGGGACCCATACTTCTCTCGCTGACCATTGCCTTACAGTGTGTACCAACAGAGCCTATTCTACCCCTGCAAGAATGTAGAATCTGCCCTTACTCCACACACAAGAAATATGTTTATTGTTTCTTTTATATTTTTTCTCAAAAGAATGTAAGCTCCACAAGAGCAAGTAATTGTGTTCTATTCTCAGTGACAGAACAGTGCCTAGTACATAGCAGATAATAAATAATTGCTTCAAAAATCAAAGAAGACTTGAGATTTTTTTAGCCAGTGGTGAGGTAAATGATTTCATTAAAGAAAATAGTAAAGAAGGAGAAGAAGGTTTAAGAAGGAGTAGTGACTTAACTCTTTCTGACATATATTTTATATTTCTGAGAGAGAAACGGTCCCTTCTGAGAAATACTGCAATTTACTATGCCTTCCAGATAAACCTACCTGAGATCCTTGAGCTAAATTTCCTGGTGATGTGATTAACAAAAGACCATATCCTTCCCATCTGTATTAGCTAACTATTGCTGCAAACAGATGATACCAAAATTTAGTGGTTGACAACAAATATTTATTATTGCATAGATTCTATTGGTCAGATATCAGACAGTAACTTAGAGGAAGAGTCTCAGCTGAGGATCTTCTACAAGGTTATGATCGGGGAATCTGCCAGGGATGCAGTCATCTCCAAGCTTCACTGGGTGAGGATCTGCTTCCAAGATCAATCATGTGGTTATTGGCAGGCCTCAGATATTTGCTTCCAGGCTCACTTATGTGGGCCACTCCACAGGGTGCCTCATAAGAGACTCAATATTTAGATAATGGGCAGACCATATGTAAAAATAAAACTCTGACCCACAAGCTGCCACAACCAGTTTGGAAAGCCAAACCATAACCTCTGCAGCAAAGCATCCAGGAAGTCAAACCACAGCCTCTGTAGCAATCAGCCCCAAATGGCCAAAACTTAATCAATAACTGATAACCCCCAGTTTTCTGTTTGTTGTTTCCAATGTAGAGCCAACTAGACAAACCCAAACATGTTTCCCCTAACCAACCACATGATGCCCTGCTTCTATTAATTCTTTTGACAGCTTCCCCATGCCAACAGCCTCTAACGACCTGAAGCCTTTCCTTTTTTCCTCTATTATGCTTCTCCATTCCTCTGCCTGCCTTTGATTCTCTGCCAAACTCAAGCAATGATGACTGACTACCTTGCTGTAGCAAGCTCTGAATAAAGAGGCTTTGTTTGTTCTGATTTAGGTAGTCTTCCTCTATTTCCACACTCAACACATGACAGCTTCTCTCAGAACTGAGTCAATTAAGCCCAGCATACACTCAAGCAGAGGGTGGTACACAGACGTGTAAGTATCAGGAGGTGGGGATCATGGTGGAGGTGGTAGGGGACAGGTGGTAATTAGAAATGGCACCACATAGTACTACCTAAGTCTTTGATAAACATCTCAAGGCTGCTAGACCCAAGTTTGTTTTGGATCTTAAGTATAAACTTCTACTTAGATTCCTTGAAAGGGACTACTCCTAGACTTGTTCTATTTTCACATATATTGTAACTTAACACTATTTAAATGAATGGTATATCTTAGAAAGAGCATAATAAATATCCTTGAATATTCATAGGCACATTTTGGTCTTTGGCTTAGGGACATGTAAGCAGAGCTGTGCTATGTGACCATAACCAACCATCTGCCTGGCATTACTATTCCAAGGCTGCCACTGCTCCCAGCTTCTAAGAACTAATGTACAGAGCCCAAGAGCTTAATGTTGTTATGCACTGGCCCCCAGAGGATTAAAATATTGAATCTAAATGCCAAGGGCACTTCACTACTGCCCTGAAAATCCTCACCAAGCTCCATGTTGACTTACACCCGACACTTTACTCATTTTTGTTATCTTCTGGTTTTTCTATGCATTTGTATTTTTCATCACTGTGTGAATGTAATGGCTTTAGAAAGTCATATATATGAAGTACTGGCAATTACAAGGATATATTTAATTTTTGTGGTTGACAGATTGATTCAATCATTAAGTCATTTATATTTATTTACTTATTCAACAAATGCTACCAGATACATGATGCTGAGTTGCTACCTAGAGTTTGAGACATAAAATAAAAAACAGAGATTACAAATAGTAAAAACTGCAGTACATGATATAAAGGAAAATTACACAATAACCTGATAACATTAAAATTGAGTGGGGCGTGAAGTATTTTAGAAAACCAAGGATATTGTTTCTGCAGCTAGTGTCATGAGCTGAGATCTAAAGATCACAGCAGAAGGCAGAGATCAGCAAGTGTGAAGGCCCCGAGGTAGGAAGTAGCTTTGCACATTAATGACACTAAGAGAATCCAGGGTCTGGCACACAGTAAATATGAGGGATGGCGGAGGAAAGTTGAGCCCAGAGAATCAGGCTGACAGACAGATCCCACAGAGCTTAGGAAGCTTAGCTGATAATGGCAGAGATTACTTAAGAGTAATTATATTAGTCAGATACAGTAATTAAACACAGGAGCTCATTAAACATGATTCAGATGCAATAATTAAACATAGATACTATAATTAAACATAGGCTGAGTATAGCAATTCAAATAGCATTAAACAAGAAAGGTCAATTTGGGTGGATAATTGGATTGAAAATTTTAACTTTGGAATCAATGATGTGAATTAGTTGGCCTTATTAATTAAATCTTGGAAACTAACAGATCTTTGAAAAAGAATGAATATGAACTTAATCTATCCCCCCAAAAAAATTTCCCCAAAATATGAAACAATCCAATTTGAAAACAAGAAATGTCTATGGCTAAGGCCATCACACCAATGTTATGTTTCTATTTACTATCACATTTCAATTGAATTTTATCAGTATTACATAATTATAGACTTGTTCACCTTTTAGGAAGAATTTTTGAAAAGCATGAGTGCTATAAAATTTTGATAGGTGGGAACTAAATCAAGTTTTGTTTTCAGATCTGATCTTTTTCCCTCTTTCAATGTGCCTGCCCTACTCCAGCCTCTCATAAACTTAAATATGTATACATTTTAATATGCATTTATATGTTAAAAGTATTTTGTAAAGAGGAAATTCTTGAAGACAATGAAATTATTTTGTGTTGCTTTCTAAACATAAAAACATAATGCATTGCTCAATTTCATAAGATAACATTTGAAAATACCCAAAGTAGGCATTATTCATGTTGCTGTTCCTTTTTATACAAACAGCACTATTCAAATAACACTCCAACAAATGTATTTATTTAATTTTTAAAAGGAACCATACTTTCTACATGTATGCATAACTGAGTCTTTCTACATTGTTTATGTACTATCCATGGTCTTTGAGGTGTGGCTGTCACTAATATTTCCACGTTGATGCCAGACCTCTACCACTTGATCTGTGACAAGTTATATAACTTAGGCAGGAATTTTTATCAGGTTTAGTGAGTACCTCTAACTGAAAATGTCCAAACTTGAGTTTAGCATCTCACTTCTCTACCAAAATGCCTAAACCCTACTTCTCTTTTCCTAATCTAGGGTCTCTCAATCTCCATATTTTGGGTGGGATAATTTTTTGTTGTGAGGGCTGTCATGTGTATTGTAGGATACTGAACAGCACCCTTGGCCTCTACACATTAGATATCCATAGAATCCGCAACCGACTCTGAGCTGTGATGACTAAAATTATCCTCAGACATTGCCAAAGTTCACCTGGAAGGCAAAATTGCCCCCAGTTGAGATCTACTAGCTAATCTTTTTCTGTTAGGTGAATAGCACCAGCATCCATCCAGTTCCCCAAGATATACTGACTACCATCTTGTCTTTCTCCCTTTCCTTTACCCTTCTCATCACTCCATTTAGAAGAGATGACCCTTCACCCCAGCAGCTTTCCTAATACAAGTCTTCATCATCTCTTATGAATTACAGCAGTCAACTAACTAGTCTCCCTACTGTGGTCTCACTCTTCCATCCATCTTCTTTCTCTTGCCAGTGTGATCTTTCACAAATGCAAATCTAGTTGTATCTTGTCCTTGCTTAAAACATTCCATGCCTTTTCAGCACCTGCAGGAGGAGTACAAGAGTATCTCATATATATTTAGTAACTTTCCCATGTCCCACTGCCAATAAGAAGTACAGCCTGGATTATTCCCAGGTCTCTTCCATTACAAACCCTAAGTTCATTTGTGCGAAACTGTATTGCCAGCCCTCATTGTTTAGCCTTTTATAACCAGCACCAACCACTGTTTCTAAAATATTACAGATGCTCAACAAATATTTGTTGAACAAATGGACAAACACCATGTGATTTGTTGAACACATGGACACATACAATCGGTATAGCAGGACAAACACTATGTGATTTTTAAAATTATCCAAAAATTAATACTTCGAAGAGAGCATTTCACTTTGCTTTAGGCCAGTCACAGATCAGTCATGGATGAAAAAGTCAGAAATGCCTTAACAGAAGTTTTGAGATTTTTATTTGGGTCTTCAACAAACAACTGATGTGATTACATGATATGGAGTTTCTCTGCTATGCATACTTTTGTTGTTTTTTAAAATATTATTTGTTACACCTCACATTTATCTTACTTTATGCTAAAGTCTTTGAAGAAAATCTGATTCCTACTCAAGACATAGTTCTCCTACTCTAGTACACTGTGTAACAATTAGGCAAGTATTAGGTTACGGTCCATTTTACATATCCATCCTTACTCCCAGATCTATACCAATGCAATCATTGTTTCCATTCTCATGATGGATACATTCTTGAATAGCAGGGGTTTTTTTGGTAAATGATTGCTTGCCATTCAACTTTAGGTGACAGTCATATATGATGCCAATATAGCTATTCCAAAAACTTACACTTTACATCTACAGAAAGCACATGCAGCTAGGTAGAAAATAGGACAATAAATTCATCTGTCAATGTAAGTGTCCTAATTACTCCATGCTGCCTCTGTTTTGGTTATTTTTGGAAAAAGAGTACAAAAGGCCTTATTGCCTTTCAAACTGGTTAGTAGAAGTAGTGAGAAGTAAGCAGGTATGGTGAACTTTGAAGGGACAAAGTACAGAAGAGGGCTGACTCTATGGAATGCATTTCTCAACTGACACAACGATCGCTAAAAGGATCCTTGGGTATACGCAGGTCGCCTCTGTTGTGATTTCTGTTTATTCAGGGCTCTAGTCAATGATACACTGCTGTGCTGTTCAGTTAACAGACTCTGTAGTTGTTTTCACCCCATAAGAGGGATTCCCCTGGGGGTTAAATGCTGGTTACCAGTCTCTCCTGACAGACTAGCAGGTATCTACATTAGGCAATTGACTCCATAATTTTTAAAAAATTTATTTTCAGCTGACAGGCATTTTGAATTTTTCCCCCAAAGTCAAACATAGTGCACTGTTTATTTATTATTGTTTTAGAACTCATCCTTAGTAATATTCTTATCAATATTTTGTATCCTACCAAGCATAAAGATCAAAACTTATAAATATTTTGTTCTCTACTTAGTAGAGTACCTATGATAAAGTCTACCTAGTATAAAATATTTGTTGGGTTTGATTTTTATTAATTTTTAAATACCTTTTGAGATATCTAATTATATACGATTAAATACCTTTTGAGATTTTATTCTGATTTAAGTTCATTTTTATTATAAAAGTGATATATTAAATTTTAAAATCCCTTTCAACCACATATGAATAACATTACACATACAACTTTACTAATCATGACTTATACTTAGTTCCATATATTTTCCAACTTTTCCAATCTTGAAGGATTAAGATTGTTCACAAATTTGAGTATACATACATATGTGTACACACACACACACATACACACAATTTTCCCTAAGAATTGTCCTAGCAAACAACAGTTACTTTACAAGCCACCTTGCCAAAATTCTGCAAACTATTTTTAAGTTCATTAATTTTATTTTTAAAATGAAAGAATGAATACAACCTTCAACATACACAATCTGAAATAATCTAAATCTGTGTTTAAAAACTGTCACTTGATCACTTTCTTGTTTGTACCTGATGCATGGAGGCCATTCATTTAATCTACTAGTCTCTCAATAAGTGTTTATTATATACTCTGAAGCAAGCAAAAATCAGAGACATTCATTCCATTAACTGGATTTCAGTCCCAAAGTAGGAGAGAAATACGTAAAAAAATTACTGCAATACTATGTTACAGATACAATTATAGAACATTAAGCACTGCTTTGATAATATAATAAAGGAAATAGTTGATTATCTCTGTATGAGTTTATATGAGGTGAAACAATGGCAAAAATGGACCAAGCCCCACCTGGGTTTAAGCCTTAATATTGGGGTAAAAACACCCAAGCAATAAAGAAAACGTGAAGAGCCAGGCATTGTGCTAAATGCACTGCAGTAAATATAATTTGCAATAGTATTTTGTTTCCAAACATTGTTACTGTAGAAACATTAGAAACTACAAAAAAAGAATTCAAATGTTAAAATACTCACAATTCAACTAACCAGAGACAGTGTATAAAGTATATCCTTCCTTTATACTGTGTTCAGTGATTGAGTTTCATGAGTGATATAAATATCTTTCTACAATAGTAAACAACAATCCACAAAATAATTTCACCATTATTCTACTATACAAGTATCCAATTATTTACTTGCCAAATCAACTATTTAGGCATACTTGTGAATTTCCCATTTTTAACAAAATTATACAGTGGTCAATGTAATGAGCTTCTTCATACAAATATCTTTAAGCACATGCCTGTGTTCTTCAAAGTAGAATTTCTGGATCTACATGCAATTTTAAGCATTATGGAACATGTGTTGCCCTACAGAAAGCTGATATAATTTTCACTGTGTGGAACCAGAAATCCACCGATATTCACGTTAGGAAGTCATACTACCCTGGTAAATATCCAACTCAAACCTATGGGTGCCTCTAAAATCTCAGTAGCTGGTAAGGCCTTCTTAAGTCACATCAGAGATGCATTTAACATATGAAGTAGAGCAATGGTTACCTGAAGATGTGGGGGCAGGGATGTGAGGATGGGTAGGAGAGAAGAATGACAAAGGGACACAAAAAAATTGTTCGGTTTGGATATTTTTTTGAATGTCTATGTTCACTATCTTGGTATTGATGATGATTTTACCTGCTCATACATAGGTCAAATGTATCAAATTGTACGTTCAAATTATGTGCAGTTAATCATATGTTAATTACACCTGAAAGCTGTTAAAAATTCTAGGTCTAATATAAGATGTGATTTAATTAATCATAACTTGCCTATGATGTTTTAACTTAGAAACTGATGGAACTACTAGACAAAGAGAAAGGGAGAAAGGGGGGGAAGCTGGGGGAAGAAAAGTGTTCTCAACATTGTTCTGGAAAAGGATTCTTTGACTGATTATGGTTTTGTTTTGTTTTGTTTTTTGTTTTGTTCCTGGAGAATGGGTATCCATTCCCTCAAGCATTTATCCTTTGAGTTACAAACAATCCAATTCTAAGTTATTTTAAAATGTACCACTAAGTTATTATTAACCATAGGCACCCTGTTGTGCTATCAAATGGCAGGTCTTATTCATTCTTTCTATTTTTTGTACCCATTAACCATCCTCATCTCCCCTCTACACCCCTACTACCCTTCCTAGGCTCTGGTAACCATCCTGCTACTCTCTATGTCCATGAGTTCAATTGTTTGTTGATGGAAATTAAGGCTGTGGAGGCAGAAATAATTTTATAAAGGTTTTTATTAAAAGTCAAATGTGAGGATCAACCTGGAAAGACATACCAACAAAGTTGGGGGTGCTTTGGAGTCTGTCACAAGGTGAAAGGTTTTTACAGGAACGTTTGAAAGCTGGAAGGGGCAGTCCTCATTACTGGAGTTGTCATCTTTTTGTTAGAGGATACAATACAGAAGCTATGATCCTTAGCTACAGATGACATCAGACAGACTGAAAAATGTCTACATGCAAGACAATCAGTAGAATTTCATGCTTCAGCTATTCTTAAATAAATCAGTGTCCTATTGAGTGTCAGCAGGTTACACATTGATCAGCACCTCAACAATTTGAGGAATTTGAGATAAGATTCTTTACCCAGAGACAGAATGCCACCATCGAGTCACAAGACCTCCCCAAGGTAGATTAATTAGGAAGTCTGCTTATTCCTAAATAATCAATTGTGACGACCTGTAGGTTATCACTATGAGCAATACTCTGTAGAAATTCCCTTTAAGTTACTATCTAAAGAACATGTAAATTGAATTTTTTGATAATAAAAAGTACTTCATGTAACACTATATATTCTCCCAAGGAACAACTTATATTGGGGAAAGTACTTTAAATCCACTTGAGTGAAAACAGTAGGTGTAATGTAGTGATTGATGGGATAAAGACAAGAAAAGAAATAATAAAATTATAATAACAATAAAATAAAGGAGGAGAGTGCCCTTGTAGAAATCAATGACAGTTTTGCATGCATTATGAAACATGGGAGGCTACGACTTTAAATTCCCCATGTTCTTTAGATAGTATCAGATTTACTAGATAACTAGAACAACCAAATGTGTTTGTAAATTAATAAATATGCATTCATGAATCAAAAAAGAAATCACACGATAAACCAGATGCATTAAAATGATAATAAAAATATAATTATAAAATACTATGCATCATAGCTTATAAGATGCAGAGTGGGAAATATATAACCTTACCTACATGTTATGGAAGAAAGGTAGAAAATCAATATAAAAAGTAGACTCTTAAGAATATGTAATAAGAATGACAAACTAAACTCCCCAAAAATAGAAGAAAGGAAATTACAATCATAATAGAAAGTAAATAAAAAACAGCATACAACTGAGAGAATAAGGTAAAACATACATTTTTGCAAGAAATTAGTACAATTCATAAATTGCTGGTAAAATTGTTCAAAAAAATAAAAAAGAAAGCACAAGAAAAAAAAAAAAAAAAGAAATTCCCTTTAAGTTGACCAAACTATAGTAGGTCCTCCTTAAATGCAGTTTCAAGTTCTGTGGTTTCAGTTACCATGGTCAACTGGAATCTAAATTAAATGGAAAATTCCAGAATAAACAATTTATAAGCTTTAAATTGCTTGGCATTCTGAGCAATGTGATGAAATCTCGCACCATCTCACTCCATCCCTCCCAAGGCATGAATCATCCCTTTGTGCTGTATATCCTACCTGCCCTTTAGCTGCTTAGTCCTCTGGGTAATCAGATCCGCTGTTCTGGTACAACAGTGTTTGTTGTGTTCAAGTCACCCTGATTTTACATAATAATAGCTCCAAAGTGCAAGAGTAGTAATGCTGGCAATTAAATATGCCAAGAGAAGCCATAAAGTACTTCCTTTAATTGAAAAGTAATAGTTCCCCACTTAATAAGAAAAAAAAAACATATTCTGAGGTTGCTAAGATCTACAGTGAGAATGAATCTTCCATTAATGAAATTGTAAATAAGAAAAAAAAAATGTGCTAGTTTTGCTAGTCCACCTCAATTTACAAAAGGTATGGCCACAGAACATGGTGAATACTTATTTAAGATGGAAAAGACATTAGATTTGTGGGTGGAAGACATAAATGGAAATATGCTCTGATTGATGGCAATTGAGATCAGGACTATCAGAGGTTTCAGGCATCCACTAGGAGTCTTGGAACCTATTCCCCACAGATAAGGGGGGACTGTATTTAAAGCAGTGTTTCTCTGCTGAATTGCACAGGAATAGCCTTGATCTACCTATTATATATTCCAGAGGCCAGACCTCCTAACTCAGAACTCCAGAGTAGAAGCAAGGAACCTGTATCTTTTCAGTTCCCTTAATCAGTTTCTTAAGAAAGATCCAAATCTCTCTAATTCCTTGTCCAACAAGCAACCTTCTTCTCCATGACTTAGTCTCCTGAGAAGACAATTTGTCACCAGTAACCAGGAGAGTGAGCCATTTGAAAACACACGTTTAGAATTTCTTAATATAGCACATTTATCTTTATAAATCTTTTTTTTGAGACGGAGTCTTACTCTTGTTGCCCAGGATGGAGTGCAATGGCGCGATCTTGGCTCACCGCAACCTCCGCCTCCCAAGTTCAAGCGATTCTCCTGCCTCAGCCTCCCAAGTAGCTGGGATAATGGGCATGTGCCACCACACCAGCTAATTTTGTATTTTTAGTAGAGATGGGGTTTCTCCATGTTGGTCAGGCTGGTCTCGAACTCCCGACCTCAGGTGATCCGCATGCCTCAGCCCTCCAAAATGCTGGGATTGCAGTCATGAGCCACTGTGCCCAGCATAAATGTTTTCATAAGTCAAAATGACCAAAGTGCACATAGAGTTAAACATGGGCCATTGATAAAAATATCTGAGATAGGCTAGGAAACGGAAATACTAATAAACCAATGTGAATCTCGAAACGACAATACTATCAAAATACTTATCAGATATGTTTTTATTCAGAATGTGAGTAGACCTCATGTGCCTGTAATGAGAAAAAAAAAGGTGTCTGTAATTTGAGACAGTGAATTGATCTTTGATCATTTCTGCAGAAGTTTTAAAGCCACAGGCACTTTTGGGGTACTTACATTTACCTAGTGGTATGGTGAAATTCATAACTGTTGGATAAAACTCTTTTTATAACCTTTATATATTAAGGCAGTCAGCAAACTAATAATGCACTCTCATAAAACTCTTGCCAAATGTAAATCACTACTGAGAACCCAGCCTGACATCTGAATTACTTGAATTTATATCAATGACTTACTGAATATTCAGCAATGTTAGAAATATACTCAATATTAATAATGACTTGAAGAGAAAGTCTTGCTTAAAGTTGCTGGATAGAAGGCACCAACTTAAATGAAAGCTCTTTTCAATTTCATCATGAAATTTTATAATTTCATTAAAATTAAGAAAAGATTTTTTCCCCCAGTGGAGAACAAATGGTTTTTAGTCTTCCATGTTAAAAAAACAAAACAAAACAAAACAAAACCTTATGAGATTTTTGTTTCACAGACATTCACAGTTCTTTTTCTAATTGCTTTCGCTGGAGTCTAATATGGAGTAGTCAGTGATAACTGAGACAGGTTAAAATTGTTTTATTAATGTTAATCAAGTAAAGGTTGAAAACCAAGTATCTTCAAGTATATTTTATATTCTCCAGGAAATTTTACTTTTCTCTCAAATATTTCTCATCTTGTTTTGTTTTTATTTTGTTTTATTTTTCTACATAAAAATACAATTGAAAACAGATGAGAAAGCAAGTTAAACAGAAAGATGATCTTGGTATACAGTAAAGAGAAAATAAAGGCAGAATGAAGGAGTATATTTTGTGAAAAAAATACATACTACAATTTTACATACTATAAAGTCACATACTAGAAGATTCTATTTGTATACATTCTTGAAATGACAAAACGATAAAGACGAATAACAGATTGGTAGTTGGAGACAGGGACACAGGTGAGAGATAGGCATATTGATGAAGGGTAGGATGACACTGTCCCTTTTAGTAATATATTAGTACTATATCTTGATTCTGGTAATGATCACACAAACCGAAACATACAATGAAATTGTATGTTTATATAACACACATACAGCATACGCATACACACAAGTGCATATTAAAATTGTTAAATACTGAATAAGATTTACAGTCCAGTTCAGAGTATGTCTCCTTGTCCATGTGCCAGTTTTGTATTGCACTACAGTGTGTGAAATGTCACCAACTGGAGGAAGTTGGGTGGAGGAATAACGGGACTCTATGTGCCATTTTCTACATTTCCTGTGAGTCTACAATTATTTCAAAATAATGTTTTTTAAAAATCTATGTATTTTATAAATTTGAACATAGTAATCAGTAGCAATAAATTAAGTTTCTGGTGACTTTTTACTGACTGGAAATGTAGATAATATGTTCGAGATGATCAGAAGAATACAGGCCATGTGGAGTATACTAAAATGCATTTGAGAAGGGCACTGGGGTGAAGGGCAGGCACATAAAAGATTTATCCAGTCATGCTGCAGAGATGCTATAACTCAGGTAAACAAAAGGCCCCTGGGACTGCTGATCAATGTAGACATTCCCTGCATCGTAACATGCTGTGGACAGAACAACACACTGTGATTGCAAATATAAGTCCTGTTTGCAGTCACAAGGGCAGTTTTCAGCATAATCCAGAATGAATAGCACTGAAGACTGATTAATTTCAAGGTAGTTACTGATCTCTAAGTAATATCAGAAAGAGGCAACTAGTAGTGTAGTGATAACAATGGCTCGGCACTTCCTATAGCCTGGACACCATGCTGAATAAGAGCTTGTATATTCACAAGAAACATGTGTGGTATTTGTTGTTACTACTCCATTTTAAAGATGTGGGAAACCAGTCCCAGCAGTGTAATGTGGTATATCCAATGTAGAGGATGGTACAGAACAGAAAGAGATGTCACCCAATGGCCTCACTCAAGAGTTGTATTAGTCCGTTCTCACACTGCTATCAGGAACTGCTCCAGACCGGATAATTTATAAAAGAAAGGGGTTTAGTTGATTCACAGTTCCACAGGGCCAGGGAGGTCTCAGGAAACTTAAAACCATGCATGAAGGGAAAGCAAACAGGTCCTTCTTCACATGGTGGCAGGAAGGATAAGTGCCAAGCAAAGGGGGAAAAGCCCCTTATGAAAACCATCAAATCTCATCAAACCATCAAAACACACTCACGACTATAACAACAGCATGGGGGTAACCACTCCCATTATTTGATTACCTCCCACTGCGTCCCTCCCACGACACATGGGGATTATGGAAACTATAATTCAAGATGAGATTTGGGTGGGGACACAGCCAACCCATATTCAGAGTCCACACTCTTGATACTGCACTGTACTGATTCTCAAGTTCCAGGAGAGTGGGAAGGATGTTTTCCTTTTGCTCTGTCTCCACAGTCCTCACACACAATGCCAGGCACAGGAAAGATGCTCAATAAATTTATGAGAAAATCAATGGTGGTAATATATCTGAGTGTATGTGTGTGTGCATGCATGTGTATGTGTGTTTTATGGTAAAAAAAAAAAAAAACTGGAAGACTATACAATAAAAAGTTAACAGTGACTATTTCTGGATGCCAGAGTTACAGAAAATTTACTTTTTTTGTTTCTGTGAGCGTATACTTGCTACTTTTTACAATAAACACGTTATAAAATAAAATAATAAAAGTAATCTGAAATTCAAGACCTTATGAACCACTGCTTCGAGAAGAATCAATTATATATATATCAAAAAATATAGCTGAATTTTCTGTTGTTTAAGATATAAGAGTGACAATCTCATATTTTACTTTAGTTTTTAAATGGCACTTAATTCACTTCTCCACTCCAGAATAAAGAACCTGTCTTAATACAATTAAAAACAGTATCATTTTGCTTTTCATGGAAAGATAAACTGTGGCACTCTTCCAATAAATCTTTATGCCCAACACATTGCACATGTGCTCCAGTGTCTAGCATCATGCCTGACATAAAATCAATTTGTAATAAATGTTTGATAAATGAATGAAAAGGCTAAAGGGAAGCATCCTGGAATCAGGATAGCACTGTGTATGCTAAGGTATTTTTCATACTAGCACATAACACTAGTATATAATCTTATTAAGAAGTTCTAAGAAAAAGGGAGCACCACTGTGTGAGTAACAATTGAAAGAAAGCAACACAGAGGAGGCTTCTTTAGCAGCAGCAGCAATTACCTTTCAAATTTCATGACTAACTCTGCAATCAGAGAACAGGATTGCAGGCTCTCATTACTGGCCTCAAACTTACTTAAGTATATATGTTTCTTTAGAGGATGGTTGCATAGTCCCTTATACAGTGTGTTAGAAAGAGTCCTTAGGAAACAGATGCCAAGATGGGAATGATTAATTTGCTAGAGTGTTATTAGGGGATGATGTGCCAATGAAAGAAAATTGAGAGGGAGCCAGGAAATGCTGGCAGAGCTTTCAGACCTTGCTTCCAGTGTGACCCAGGCTGCAGGAGAGAGGAAGGGAGGGTTAGAGGAAAGGTTCTAGTCTGCCGTGTAGTCTAAAGAAGATTCAGTAAAACTGTAAGGGCAGCCTGGAGCCAAAGTCAGTAGTCACGGAAGTCCCGTGTCTCCTAGGAACAGGCCTAAGTCTCCCGGCCACATCACACATGCCCGACAGGGGGCAGCACAGAAAGGTGTGGCCTCAGGAGGAATGCAGAAATGACGTCAGAGCTCTGAGCCTGGGCCCTCAGTCAGGTCAGCTCCCTGGAGTTGGAGGTCTGCAAGGCCATTGCCATCACTACTACACATGGAATGTAAATCTAAAATGTTCTATTACAGAAAACATTCGGAGACAACCTTTTGTTTTAAATAATGACGAGAAACATCAATTTAATAACAGGATCAAGTGTGGAATGTGAAAACTGCTGTTGATGATAGTGCTAACCTATAGAACTTCACCATGCACTTTTTCCATGAAGCAATCAGCATCTTTCATGGCTGATTTATGCAGAGGTGCACATTATAGTTATTAATATGTTTGCCACATGTATACCCTGCACAAAAAAACAGGGTAAGCCCTTAAATATGACATGAATGAATGCCATAGGCACGTATTTCACACACACACACACACACACACACACACACATGCATATATGTATTATCCTTAGCAAGTTGTTTCTCTTATAAATATTTTCTTTCATTACCTTAATATCCTCTTAATTTTAATGGGTAATAATGATTTTATGGATAAGTTATAAAAGATTAAAATAAAGTTAATATTTTCAAAGTGTCTGATGATGACTCATAACTTGAATTACAAAAGCCTCCTAATTCTTCCCCACTTTTACATACATCCACCCACGCTCTGTGACAGACACACGCACACATTCTCATGAATTCTATACCTCTTTGAAGTCTGGTTTCTGATCATATTTATATCCTTTCCCAAATGCCTAGATCATATTGCCTTGTAGAGTAGATTTGGGACTTTTTATATGCTATACCAGAAGCATACATTCAAGGTAGAATCAACCTTTCTATGTCTTTTATGTATTACCTACCTGCTTGCTGGGCTAATAGTATGTGCTCATTAAATATTTTATTGACTGAAGAAAATAAATAAAGCCATTAAGCCATTATGTTAGATCAAGTATTTGCATTTCTTTATTTCATTTTGTCATTTAAGAAACATAATTTATATTCTTAATTATTTAAAATCATAATGGTTTTAGATAGGTATAATCTAAATATCGATAACTATATATATAGTATAATCATATTTAATTTTCTGATGTTTAAAATTCTATTGATAACCATAACACAAAATTTATTTCATTGTAAATTTTACATGTAACAACAAATAGTAAAAACACATTTCCTTAAATGTTAAAAAAATATATTTTCATCCAACCATAAGAAGCGTTCTTTTTCCAAATCAGGAATCCTTAAAGTGGCTTTAAAATGTGTATTTGTTGAAGATAATGGGTTGCATATTTTAGGGAAAGATCAAGTTTTAAGGCACTTTGCTTCAAATAACCTGAACCGTCTTTTTTCTTAATATAAGGTTTCTGGGCTACAGATTTGAAAACCCTTTTTATCAGAGCCACCGCTAAGTTTAGCCACTCCTCTTTCATATATGTATGCTTAATACAGCATTTGGAAACCAAAGAACTACAATATTCTTGTTTTATTTTTATTTTTCCTTAGGAAATGAATGAGGTTGACCTGTGTGTTATCTGCTACTAACATATTACCAAGTCATTTGGGTCAATGATCACCTGGAATCTTGGTCTTTGTCAGTGCTATCCAAAGTGTGTCAGAAGAACACCATTAACGTTACCAGAGGATTTGTCAGAAGCGCAAATTTACGGATCCCCCAGATATACTGAATCAGAGTCTCTGGCCCAGAAGTCTGCATTACGAGATCTCCAGGTGATTTTTCTATATGCTAAAGTTTCAGAAACATCAGCATAGAGGACAACTTGGGCATCCCACAGATATATACAAATAAATGTGGATGACTGACTAGACTTCAGTTTTCATGTAAAAATTTCAGTAATATATAATGTAATAGTAGCATAAGGAAATCCTTTCTCAAAGTGACCTCACACTATCTTATGTAAATTCCCATTTAGAATAAATTGTAATAATGTCATAAATTCTCATGAAGTAGCCAATAACAATTGAGGGTCCTACTCTCAAGAAGAGGGGCAGTGTCTGGTTCTTCCCACTGAGCTGTACTGAGGAGATTAATTGAAGTTTAGCTATATTTAAGTGTCAAGTTCATGGAGTTAGGGTTTAAAACAATGACCAAAAGCCTAATGAAAGTCAAGACCAAACCACTAAGCCCAAGTGAGAAACAGAGAAGTCAAATTCAAAGGGTAAAATTGCGGGCAGTAAGGGTGAAATCAAGCACGGGTTTCAAAGTCAAGATAAAAAATGCTGAGGTCAAAGATGACACTACAAAACAGAAAAAAAACAGGGTATTGAACTAAAGTCACAGGAAAAAAATTGAGTCCCTGAAGTACCTGTTGAAAAAGCTTCTTCTAGATGTAGCCTCCCACTCAATTTGTCTTGATTCCTTTTGTCTACCCAAGGGCAAGGTCATGCAACAAGTGCTAAAGCCAGGAAATGAAAGCAAAGTTTCTCAAATTCTTACATTCAGCCATCTTTCAACATATAAACACACAGCTTTATGAGCAAGAAACCTGGAATTCCACTAAACTTCAATCATTTAAATCTATGATTGTCCAACGAATGTGGTTTAAAATATCTTTCTCACATTGAGTAACAGTCTTTAATTTATTATTACCTAATAAACAGCACATTTTAAATTTTTGCCACAGCTCATTCCAATGTCTTTTTGCCATGACTTTTTCAAAGAGTATCTGTACATAGTCACAAAATAAATGCTAGTTAAAAGTATACTGGGTGTTATTTTGTTTAAAAGAATTTCACAAATACAGAAGAGTTGTTTTTTAATAATAGCTAGGAAGGTTTTAAAACAAAACACAGCTTAACAAAAATATATTGCTCTGCTGTAAAACATATATAAGTATATAAAGCACATAAGACATATTTTCCTGTTACATTGGCTAACAGGAAAAAGATAGATATTGATTAGTAAAGGATGGAGAGACAGGAGACAAAAGGCTACCAAGAGAAACTGAAGCAGAGACCAAAGAAAACTGAAAATGAAAAGAGTAGATTAGCAAGTAGAGAAATACCTGGTGCCAAGCAATATGATGAAATAATATTTTTCAAATTCCCATGACTGACAAAATATATTAATTTCTTCATAAAGCTGTACTATTCTAGAGCCAGTCTGAGTGCAGATTCAGGAGTCAGGACACCTGCATTCACATCCTAATGCTGATACTTACTGTCTATGCGACCCTGGATAGTCTCTGTCTACCCTTTATAAGAGTGGTTGTTGTAAAATTTAATATACATAAAGGTCTTAGAAAAGTGTCTGCATATACCTAAGGCTCAACTAGTGTTAGGTATTGTTTAAAAGACACACATACTATAGAAATATAATGTGAGCCACATATGTAATCTTAAAGTTCCTAGTAGCCACAATTAAAAATTAATAAATAGGTAAAATTAATTTTACCAATATATCTTATATCGCCTATGTTGTAGGTTGAATTGTATCCCCAAAAATTCATATTTTGAAGTCTTAACTCTCAATAGCTCAGAATGTGACCTTTTTGCAAACAGCATCATTGAAAACAAAATGAGTTAAATAGGATGAGGTCATATGAGTGTAAGGGAGACCCCTAATCCAATATGACTGGTGCCCTTAAAAACAGGGGGAATTTGGACAGAGACAGGTACACAGGGAGAAGGCCATATGATGGTGAAGGCAGAAATTGAGGTGATGCTTCTACAAGCCAAGAATGCCATTGCCAGCAAGCTGCAAGAAGCTAGACAAGAAGCATGAAGCAGATTGGTCTTGGACTTCCCAGCCTCCAAAAGGGTAAAGATAATAAATTTCTATTGATTAAGCTACCCAGTTTTTGGTACTTTGCCACAGCATCCCTAGAAAATTGATATAGCCTAATATCACCAAAATATCATAATTTAGCATGTTATCAATATAAATTATAAATAAAATATTTCACATTCTTTTTGTCATACAAAGTGTTCAAAATCTGGTGTATATTTTACATCATAGCATATCTCAATTTGTAGTAGTTACATTTCAGATTAGACAATGAGGCCTAAATTATCCATGATGTTAAATTTTAGATTCTAGTCTTTGACTACATCTTCTATCTTACAGAACTTGTACTCTTACATTGACAATGGAAATGCTATCGATTTTGGAATTACAGTTTTTTTAGACCAATCTATAATCTCTGCACCAAATGAGGCTTTACCTTTTTCTCTCTCCACCTTATAATGCACAACTTTCTTACCCCTTGCTTTTCTGTCATTCCCATCTTACAAAACCTTATCACTTAATCAATGTAATCATTGGTCTCCTCCATTCCCATGCTCAGCTTATAGTATATTCTAGAGGAAAAATAACCAAACACCATAAGAATCGGAGTGCAAAATATTCTATCTTTAACTCAACATAGCTCCCAATATCAAGGACTCAACGTACTTATGTGACATCCAGGAGCTTATCTTTATCTGCCACCATGATTCCAATTCCCTTCCTGTCTCTGGAGAACTGAGAATTTTTCTTATTGTCCCAAACTCAACAAACTACTTGAGTATTTACATCTGAATGCCTCCCACACCCCCAAGATCCATGCCTTAGCAATCATCCCTCCAGGCTTTTCTCTCCAATCAATAGTTTCCTTTCCAACACTTCTATAATCTTGGAATAAAATACGCTCAAGCCTCATTCACTTAAAAAAAAAAAAAAAAAAAAAAAAAAAGAAGCAAAGCTCTTCCTTAAACTTGACCTCCTCTCTAAGTCCTCTTCTCTTTCCACTTCTTACTCTCACTGCCATCTGGTTTTCACTTCCATTATTCTTCTTTCTGGTATCAACAATCACCTCCATGTTACCAAGTTCCTTGGAAGTTTTGGGTTGATCTTTATAGACCTTTCTGTGGTGGTTAACAATGTTGATCTCACCATCATTCTTGAAACACTCCCATCCCTGGCTTCTGTGACAACACTCTCCTCTAGTTTTCCTTGCATCTCTCTAGCCACTCCTTCTCAGTTACTTCCTGTGTTACTTTTCTTCCCTTGGATCCCAAAACTAAGTGTGTGTTGTGTTTTTCATCATCAGGCCTATGGTCTCTTCACTGTGTTTACACCTCCGTTCCTCCTCCTTCTCCCAATGACCTTATTAAAACCATAGCTGGAATCACCAACTCGATCAGGGTTTTTTAAGTTTTTTTGAGTTACAGATTCTGAGTTAAAGATTCCAGGCACTCTTTTAAGAAAATGTATATTTAAGAGCCTGCATTCCTCGAATTTTAGAGAGGTCTAATCTATACACTGATGACCCTCAAAATTATTCAACCGATACCACTCTTGAAACTACTGACTAAATTTTCTACCAAATATCTCCTCCTAGATAGGTTCTAAATTCTTTCAAAACATAAGTTGGTCCTCCTGTTAAACTGCCCATGTTTGTGAATGGCATTTACCACCAATCCAGTTAATCAAGTCATAAACATGTAATTCCTTTGCACTTACAAATCATGTTGTTTCTATGACTTCAGTCTCTAGCATTCACTCTCTGCCATATATCCTAGTGTCAGCCTTAGTTCAATCTTCATTATTTCTTAACTAGCTCTCTTCAGTGGGATCCATGCCCCTACACTGCCCAACTCCAATTGGAACTCAAAGTGCTCCCTATAGCTTCCAGGATGACTCCTTAGAAAAGCATCCAATGTTCTTAATTAAGATCTCACGCTCTTATGTCTCTAACTTGTAGGTAACTCCTGATAAACTAAATATGATACCATGTACTGGATGAATAGTGTTGATATTGTATAATAAAACAAAATTTCCTATGAAGTGCAAACCTTTAGAAGATGATATCTATGTATTTTATTTTTAAGTTCCATGGTACATCTGCAGGATGTGCAGGTTTGCTACACAGGTGAATGTGTGCCATGGTGGTTTGCTACACCTGTCAACCCATCATCTAGGTATTAAGCCCAGCATGCATTAGCTATTTTTCCTAATGCTCTCCCTCCCCTAACCCTACTCCCCAACAGGCCCCAGTGTGTGTTGTTCCCCTCCCTGTGTCCATGTGTTCTCATTGTTTAGCTCCCACTTATAAATGAGAGCATGCAGTGTTTGGTTTTCTGTTCCTGTGTTAGTTTGCTGAGGGTAATGGCTTCCAGCTCTATCCACGTCCCTGCAAAGGACACGATCTAATTCCTTTTCATGGCTTTATAGTATTCCACGGTGTATATGCACCACATTTTCTGTATCCAGTCTATCATTACTGGGTATTTGGGTTGATTCCATGTCTTTGCTATTGTGAATAGTGCTGCAATGAACACACATGTGCATGAATGTGTGTATATATATGTGTGTGTGTATATACGTGTGTACGTGTGTGTGTGTGTGTGTGTGTCTGTGTGTGTGTGTGTGTGTGTGTGTCTGTGTGTATATATATATATATATTTTTTTTTTTTTGAGAAGGAGTCTTGCTCTGTCACCCAGGCTGGAGTGCAGTGGCATGATCCCAGCTCACTGCAACCTTCACCTACCAGGTTCAAGCGATTTTCCTGCCTCAGCCTCCTGAGTAGCTGGGATTACAGGTGCATGCCACTACACTCAGCTAACATGTATCTTTATAATAGAATAATTTATATTCCTTTAAGTATAAACCTAGTCATGGGGTTGCTGGGTCAAATGGCATTTCTGGTTGTAGATCTTTGAGGAATCACCACACCATCTTCCACAATGATTTACACTCCTACCAACAGTGTGAGAGTGTTCCCATTTCTCTGCAGCCTCACCAGCATCTGTTGTTTCCTGATTTTTTAATAATTGCCATTCTGACTGACATGAGATGACATCTCAATGTGGTTTTGATTTGCATTTATCTAATGATCATGAACATTGAGCTTTTATCATATGTTTTATGGCCACACGAATGTCTTCTTTTGAGAAATATCTGTTCATGTCTTTTGCCCACTTTTTAAAGCGTTGTTTTTCTTGTAAATTTGTTTAAGTTCATTGTAGATTCTAGATACTAGACCTTTGTCAGATGGATAGAGAGCAAAAATCTTCTCCCATTCTTTAGGTTTCCTGTTCACTCCGATGATAGTTTCTTTTGCTATGCAAAATCTCCATGTATTTTAAACATAAAGTTAATACTATATAAATACTTAGAAAAAAATTAACAATTCACTTTTTTTTTTTTTTTTTTTTTTTTTTTTTTTTTGAGGCGGAGTCTTCACTCTGTCTCCCAGGCTGGAGTGCAGTGGCACCATCTCGGCTCACTGCAAGCTCCGCCTCCCGGGTTCGCGCCATTCTCCTGCCTCAGCCTCCGGAGTAGCTGGGACTACAGGCGCCCGCCACCGCGCCCGGCTAATTTTTTGTATTTTAGTAGAGACGGGGTTTCACCGTGTTAGCCAGGATGGTCTCGATCTCCTGACCTCGTGATCCGCCCGCCTCGGCCTCCCAAAGTGCAGGGATTACAGGCGTGAGCCACCGCGCCCGGCCAACAATTCACATTTGACTTGCTTTAAATAACAGAAAGCTAGCCTTTTGGGTATTATTTATATTTCTTCACAAAGACAATGAAAAAAAAAAGGATTATTAGAACCAAAATATAGCAACACAGGGATACCTTGACATAGAGAATAAAACATAAGCCTTGGAATCTGAAGGACTTAGGTTCAATTATTTGCCTTGTATTTTACTTTAGATTTAATCTCTCTTAAACTTGTTTCCCTTCTTTGTAAAATGAAGACAATAAAGCCCACTTTTCAGGGTTGTATCAAGATTTAAATCAAATAATGCTTGTGAAGAACCTGGAAAACACCTGAATACTGTATGTCCTCCATGAATGGGAACACAATGAAGAAAATAAACGTATAATATGTTGCTAGAGAGCCTGGCCACCATCCCTTTCGACGCAGGACTGTGCCTGTGTCAGAATGACTATTATTTTACCTACTGCAGGACTTCTTGGGCAACAATGAAAGATTAAGTGCAACTGAAGTTAGAAAAAAAATCCGTGAAGGATGCCAATGGACTCAATTAGAGTAAGTTCTTAGACTCCAAGGAAGATATTTAGAGCAATAAGAAGTATCACTTCTTTGATGTCAATTACGATCAATGCATGAGCAAGCTAGATCTGGTTACCATGTGGGTAGTCACATATCAAATCATACCAAATTTCTTTAAAAATAGCAAAGTGAACTAAGAAATCCAGTTTATGAATCATCAGAAAGTTTGTTTCTGTAACATAAATTAATCTTCATGGGCCCTCTACTCTGAAAGAATTTGCCTATAGTAAGAACGTCCCAGACTCCATACTTGAAACTTCACACTGCTTTTTTTGTTCACATTTGAGGTGGAACTGGGAAAACATCTTGCCCAACTCAATACACTTATATTTGTTTACCTATAATAATTATTTATTTAGACAAACTTTAAAATATTCCACACATCTGTGCTGGGAAAGAATCAAGACAGAGGGACCGAAGAAAAGATAACTCACATTTTTTTCTAAATTTAAAATACTACCTACTGAAATAAAATAAGGTAAAGTTTATGGCAGCTTTTCATATACTCGCTCACGCAAAGCATGTAGAAAATGCTATTCATACATGTTCATATTTATCTTTACCTTCTTTAAGCATCATTGCTTTTTTGTATTTTTCAAGGAAGAGTTCAAATTCAATTCATTTACTTATTTTGTTTTGCTGAATCTCAGCTTAACATGCAGATTAATTCATCCAAACAGCTAATAATTTTTTTATAGAAAATAGGACATTGAGGTATAAAATGTTAACTAACGGGCTTTTTCTCATTTGGGGTATATTATTTCCTTTAAAAATTGTCCTTGTTTAAAAAATTTTTTGAACCCAATCCTCAATTCAGAGTTCTACATTAAAGCAATAACTAACATATTTGGAAATGTCTATTGTTAAGCCAGGCATGGTGTCTCACGCCTATAATCCCAGCACTTTGGGATGGTGAGGCGGGCAGATCACTCGAGGTCAGGAGTTCGAGATCAACCTGGCCAATATGGTAAAACCCCTTCTCTACTAAAAATACAAAAATTAGCAGAGTATGGCGGTGCGTTCCTGTAGTTCCAGCTACTCAGGAGGCTGGGGTAGGAGAATCGCTTGAACTGGGGAGACAGAGTTTTCAGTGAGGCGAGGTCGCACCATTGCACCCCAGCCTGGGCATCACAGTGAAACTCCGTTTCAAAAAAAAAAAAAAAAAGAAAGAAATGTCTATTGTAAATCAAAGAAAAATAGTAAAAGGCATTGACAATAGATCAATAAGGAAAAATACATAGATTTAGAAATGAGAAAACACAAAAAGGTCTTTATAATTTATACATATATGTGGCTAGACTTGAGGTTTGATATACAAAATACTAGGAGCCGGAAGCTACACCACTGTCCACCTGGCTTCTAAGTGAGCAGCCCCTTTCTGTGCTTGCGTTATCTCAGCTTCGCTTTTTACTCCTACATTAAAGGCCAAAGAGAGATTGCTTCTGGGCCTTGCTGTTTTCCTACATTTTGCCTTTGTCATGATCTCTTCCTTTTTCTCTCTGCCTGTTGATTCAATTATAGGGCTATCCTCTACTCAGGCATAAGGCAATTCCTTTCTATCAGGTATAAGCAAATCAGGCAGTCACATTTATAGAGGGAACACAGGAGAAGCAGTGACTGACCAGCCCACTTCACAGAGGAGTTCTTGAAGAATGAGTAGAGTCTTCACCCAGGCCAGTGCTGTGCTCACTCTTTCATGGTCTTGGAAAACAAAATCCAACTTAGGTATCAAAGTTAAACTTCATCTTTGTAGGCCAATTGCTTCCCACCGAAGGTCCTCTTGAGTTCTCTTTTTTGGCCAATACTGTTTCCTACCACTCCTTTCTGTCTTCGCCTTAGCGGTGGGGCCTTTGGATAGGTGGATTCAATATTCCTCTAATCTGTATCAGTGTTTCCCGGCTCTTTAAGCCATTTCTCCTGTTCGTCGCTATTTCCAGTCCTGTAATAGCTTCTCTTGAACTCTACTATCACTTCTTATTCCTTCCGGAAATATGAATTCATTTGGTACCTACTTCTTTCCATCCTACATGACTATATCCCTTGGCCACAGACAGTAAGCACAATAAAATAAAAGATCCACCATTGCCTGGGAATGTCTTTTTCTGGAAAACATTTAATATTTTTAAGGTCACCCATTCACAATTAAAATATAAATCTCTAGGCTCTAGCATGAATTTATCCCTCACTCTTTTAGGGGAAGAGATACTTGAACCTGACCATAAAAAATAATGTAAATAGACTTCACGAGAAATACAACTTTCTAACTCCTAAATCCAATTTTAACAAACTTTTCTCAGCCTCTTATATTCTTCTTCATTCCCAGGTCCCAGAAATAGGTAAGAGGATTTCCTATGAAAACCTTGTAACTGTCCTTCAACCTACCTGTACAGACCTTGTCCTTTCTACAATACATTTAAGATGGGATTTTCTAACTTATATAAATTTGTAAAAGGTCAAATTTGTTGAATAATTCAGCACATTAATTTTAATTAAGAAATGAGTCATTGATATAAGGCACATTCATTAATTGAAAGAAGAAATCTTGATTGTTTTTGTTTTTGCTTTTTGGTTTGTTTGTTTAAGAGACAAGATCTCCCTCTGTCACTGGAGTATAGGGGTACTCCATCGTCGCTCACTGCAGCCTCAAACACCCGGACTCAAGCAATGCTCCTGTCTCAGCCTCCAGAGTTGCCAGGTCTACAGGCACGCACCACCATGCCTAATTTTTTTTAATTATTTTTTGTAGGGACGGTGCCTTGCTATGTTGTCCAGGATGGTCTCCAACTGCTGACCTCAAGCAATCCTCCTACCTCAGTCTCCCAAAGCACTAGGATTACAGGCAAGAGCCACTGCACTCAGTCCTGGAAGCAGAAATCTTTTCAGTCAGAATTTTAGCAGGAAAACATGCCACTGGGAGATGTACTTGGTACAGTGAGGCAGATCATTTTATGTTAAATTATTCTTATTTATCCATGTTATATCCGTGGCTATAAAATGCCACTATAAGTCTACTGTAATCACAGGACAAAAAGACTTATTGTATGGCAATTTGATTTTGTTTTAAAAGGAGATACACACAGATACACACACACTGCACACACGTGTATATACACAATGTATATAAAATGTATATAATGTATAGACACTATAAATGTTTTTAATGAAAATGGGATTTCCATATTATATAGATTATAAATCATAGACTTAATTCTACATATTCTTGACATAGTCATGATGCTAAAGGATAAAACAACATATCTGTGCCATTTCATTAAAATCAGAAAGAAGGTAAAAGATACATGTAAATGGTGCTATCATTCACATTGCAATTTTTTAAACAATAAAATTGAAGTATAAATATTGGAAAGATTGGAAAAATGATTTCTGATGTATCATATAACTTGAAAATCCCAAATACTACGAAACTATACAGAATATCTAACACTGTTAAATAAAATAGAAATAAATTGTATAGGTCCAACGGCAACCACCAAAACAGAAAATAAGCAATAAGAATGTGCAGAAACTATAATGAAAAAAACCATAAAACTACTGAGGGAGATAAAAGAAGACTCACATAAATGTAGAGATATCATCTTCTTCTTGAATAGGAAGATTCTACATTATAAAGATGTCGGTTTCCTCCCTAAATGAAATCTATAAATTCAATAAAATCCCAAGGGGGTGAAAAATATGAAATTGACAATATAATTCTAAAGTTTATCTGCAAGTGTAAACCTCTGAATACCTTGCTTCAGTGTATCAGTGGGGAGAAAAAAGATAGGCAATTCAGGAAGTAGCAGTGGGAAACTAATTGTCTTCTTGGAAAATAAAAAGCTGAAACTCTACCCCACAGCCTTCACTACAATACATTCAGGTAATTTAAAGATATCAGTGTAACATAATGTAATAATAAAGACATTAAAGCAAAATATTCATTAGTATTTTAATTGCTAGAATAACCAGATAGCATAAAGGAAAATGCTGATGATGAAAACATGCCCACCAACAGGAGGATGTTTAAAAATAATATACTGTATCCATAAAATGAACCATCACATTCATATTTCACATAGTTGTACATGGGTATTTACATTAATTTGAAAAATATCTCCAGGATAGTAGGTGTAAATGAGCAGAAAGAGCTATCTGGAGAAATATACACCAAAGGTTAATGCATGTTACATATGAATTGAAGAATTATATCCAATTTGTATTTTCATTTTCATACTTTTCTGTTACTGGAAACTTTTACATGAGTTTATAGTAGGCTTACATACAAAATAAAAGGGCGTTTTCTGGAAAATACACTCACCAAAATACTTGACGGAATGCTAAAATAGAAATTAAGGTTTGAGGCTTTAGTCTGGGTTCTCTACTTAATGGGGATGCAAATCTGGCCAAATCACTTCCCTCTGTCTCAATACATGAAACTTCCATTCAATTCTCAAGTCTTCTTCTACTGCAAAATTCTGACTTCAGGGCATAGCATCCTGTGCACATACAGGGATTAAATTATACATTCTGCAACACACAAAATGACAAAATGAGGGAGAACCAAGAGTTAAGGTGTGTAAGTTGTTAAAACTCGGGAAACAAATGTTGGCAACCCCAGAATGCAACAGTGGCAAGAATGTTGTTGTGAATAAATTATTCTCTATCTCTTCAGCTTAATCATATGTATTTATTAAATGAAACACTTTTCTTAACAATGTAATCTACTTCTATGCCACTTTTCAACATTAGTTAAGCCCTATAGCCATCACGATGCTCACATAATTGGTAATACTGGTATATAAAACTATATTAATTTCAAGCTCCAGTAGAAACACAGAAAGACATCAGTATTTATCAAATGAAATAAAGATGGTAGGAAAAAAATTATTGCCCTCAAAGGTATAAACAGGGTACCATAAATAATAGAACGTACTTGATCAGAAGAGTGAGCTAAATTAGGTGATTTGTTTTAAAAGCAGTTCCTAGATTTAGGGGACTTTGGTCATCATTTATTTTTGTTCTAATTCAACAAGTATAAACTCAACTTATATCAAGGTTATAGAAAAGAAAGAAACTGTTCTTTCACAAATCAACTGTGTGACCTAAGCTAATATCTTTTCTCAGTCTTAGCTTATTTAACCATCCCCTACTCCCCCATAAAAAGATTAGGTAGGAATAGACAACTTCAAAGACCAGCTGTCATTCAAAATCTTGATTCTATATTTTTCTTTTTCCACTTAATTCCCAACAAACTTTATATTTACTGAAGTGTCTTATGCCTAATCAACCTTAGCAATTTTAGAAAAAGATTATTGAACAATAAGAATTTTTACTTTTATAAATATTAACAAAATAATCCACACTATCAAGAATTATCAGGATTCTCAAAGATGAAGTTTGAGGAAGTCAATAAATGATGTCCTCATTCCCTACCCAAGCTTGACACCAACTGAGAGATAATCTTAGGAGTCAGGCAGATGGAGAGCAAATGTGTGTCTTATTATTCATAAAAGCAATATTGGTGTTTAAGGATTAGGTTTTCAGCTAAATCAACTTGCTAATTGTATCTGCCTAATTTACTTGAGTATGAGTCTGTTGAGCTAAGGATGCTCAACTCCTTTTCCAAAACCACCCATCACAGAAGTCATTACCCTCTTCTGAGAGTAAAGAGTAAGGCAGAGAGTGGAGAGACTCAAATTCTTACTCTAGTAGATTTCATTCCTCATGGTTACATGTAGCCCAAGGAAAGGAAGGAAAGGAAGATCCAAGGAAAGGAAGATCCTTTGCTCTGAAAGTCCCCAGACATACTCATTTACAACAAGAGTTGATGTTGACATTTCAAACAAGGTAAATTAGAAGTCCAAATATCAGTTAAACTTCTTCAGTTTCTTATTCTTCATGATGTCAACCAGAGGAGCACTCAATCCCTAGGTTAAACTGGATTTTTTTCAGACACTCCAACCTGAGTTGTCTTCCACAGGAACCATCTTCAATTTAAAATTATTTTGACATCAAAATGACATATGTTTCTCACCATTGAAGAGTTGATAGCGTGAATAGAACATGCAAGACTATTATGACAGTGACTTCATACTACAAAATTTAGAAATGTATGCAATCTCTAGCCATTAGGGTAGTTGTTCCAGGAAAAATGGCATTCCTAGAACCCAGTACTTAACCACTACCAAAGACTGTAACAACACCCAGTGACATCTGAGGAATAAGGAATCGATTCTCAGCTTCACCAGTATGACATCCATCTATGTCAGATGTCCAGAGGATGTATACTGGGAACTGAAAATCAAGAGCAATTTTGCACCAAGAGGGTACCGTGGGCCCTTAGCATTTGCAACACTGAAGGAGGAAATTCATCTATGTCCACTGTCTTCTCTCAGAATGGTATTCTTGTTTTCCTACAAATTTGGAAATACAGAATGACAGCAAATCCAGTCATCAAGTCTAATTTGTAGCATCTTTGTTTTCATGTCTGCATAATCAAAACTTCTTGATGCTCATTTTCATTTGAGCCCCATATTTCTAGCATCTTCAGGTTTAGTTGAGGGTATGCTCCACTCTAGGCCATGGGGGCTGTGATAACTAACTCTCACCAGAAAACTGGTAACCCCTAAGAAACCTGTCCTCTTTGGCCTATTCCAACACAGGTTTCGGCTGAACTACCTCGGCAGAAGATGCAGATAATCTTTCTAAATTCTGTTACCCTGGGGAATTAGGGAGGACAAAGCCCTGAGTCGGGATCCTCAGATGACCCTTTAACAGCTTTTGATTGTTTTAGAAGTTAGGCAGCATTTCTTTTTTGCTACATGTTTTCCTGCACTGTGGACCATGACTCTAATATATCTTTTCTCTCTACTGTTTTGTACTTCTCTCGAGAGTCTCAGGTAAGTTTAAAATGACTGACTTCGCTTTGAGGTTCCACGTTTCCTTCTCTAACACAGGTAAGGCAGTGCTGCTTGCTGTGTTCAAGTGCCTTCTTTCCATTATATTTTCCTTTGTGTTTTGGCCCAGATATTTTATTTTCTAATATAATCCTCCTGTTTTCATCTTCCATATGAGATGAAATAAATACATATTTAGAATACCAAAAATAATGGATGAATAGATAAACCAATCTTAGACTCAAACTATCACTATGTTACCTGGATCCTCCCTACTAAGCCTTACCTTTCTTGCTCATGTCCCTTCCCTTAGATTCCCAATTCCATAAATCTCTTGGGCGTATTCCCTTAGGACACAGGCAATTCCTGTATGATGACTCACGGTAAACGTGTCATCTTGCACACTAATCATCTAATGATTCTATGATCATTTTACTATGATATCATTTTCACATCTTAAACATGTCCAGAGTTTTTGTACTTAATATAGCCAACTCAATCTCAAGGGACCTACTGTAATCTTTCAGGCTTCAGTTTTAAAAGGGCATCTCTCCACAGTTTCCTGGACCCATTTAGATCAATTGTACCAGTTGGTTTTCTGAGGTTTTACCTCCCCTAGACTTTACTATTTCTAGCTATTGCTTCTGATACAGTAAGAACAGAGCCTCATTTTCTAATATCTACAGTATGAACTTTTAAGACCTTGGTTGAACTTCCTTTGCCTTTCTTCACCATCTCAACTCCCTTTCCTATCTCTCCAGGTGGTTCTCTAAGTTGTCAAGTTCTTCATAATACTTCTTCCTTCGGCTTACTCAGCCTGTCTTCCTGCATTTGGTCTTATTCTTTTACTATTTCTCCTACTAGTAAGACTGAAGAGTATTTCCCAAACTCTTGGCTCCTCCTTGAATCCATAAACAACTCATTTCTACAAACAGACACAGAGGCTTTTAATTGCCAGTTCACTCACTTTGTCCTACTTTCAAAGAAAGGGAGATAAAGCCTCCCTTTGAGCGTTGCCTACCCATAAACAGTTTTAAAAGAGTTACAGCTCACAATGGTGCTCTCTGGCACATGTAGTGCTCAGCTACCTTGAGATTTTTTTTTACCCAAAGCACTATTTGTTTTGAGGTCTGAAACACTTATTTTATAGTGTTTTAAAGCATGTCTGTTCCTTCAGTACATGTAGGTTCTGCCTCCCTATGTAGTTCAGTTCGCCAGTAGCCCACACGCTCTGGCTTCCAAATGGCTAGTGATTTTCAAAGACATATTCTGTATATCTTCCAGTACAAAAGCAGTCATACATGTTTGGTCAAAGACTTCCTAAAGCATAGCATCAAGGTCCATGCTCGTTAAACCTAAGGTATGAAGATACCTGGCCAGGCCCCGTCAGTTAAAAAACAATCACAAAAATTTAAAAATCTGTGTAATGTAAACCGAAAACCAAAGTGGTACTTTTGCCAATACCTAAGACCTTAATTACCCATTCTGGCTATGCTAGTATATTCATCCCTAAATTCCAGTCTGTGTCTTGCTTAAGTTTTCTGGCCCAATGCACAGGATAATGAATTTCAGCGATTCCAATAAACAGGTCTCCTGTTTCCTGCCCAGGTTCAGAACTAAATGAGTTAGACCGAAGAATCAGGCAGAGAGGGACAAAAAGATGTAACCTTTTGAAAAACAGATGTTGGACCCATTGTAAAGTTAACTGGATTAAGAGAATAAAGCTGCAAAATGTCAGGGAAGAACACATATCTCTTATTGTTAAGGGACATTCATTTATTTTATTTTATCTTTTTTCTGTTAGATCACAAATTTATTTTTAAAAATAGGTTTTTGAAGAGAAAAGTAAGACAAAAGTTCTGCCCCATAGATAGTAGTGAGTTAGAATACATAATTCATATGTTCACAGTCACCTTCAACAAAGAACTGGTGTATACATTGTAATGTAGAAGAGTAAATTCCTCATTTACTACAACAAACATATTCTAGGAAAAATTATTTTTATAATAAACATAAAGTGTCCAAATACAATTTTTACAACAATCATGTAAAGGAAGATATGCAGTGATCATAGCTTTGTAGTCGAGGTTTACATTCCATGGGAGATAACTATAAAACATTTGTGGTTAAGAGCACAAAAATAATCACAGGAGAGCTTCTTGCCTTTTTCAATAAACAATTCAATTTTATGAAGACAAGAGACAGAGTATGTACAGATTTAACTTAAACAGGAACTTTCCCGCACCTGCCTAACACTTATTATAGGGCTAATATCCAGAACCTACAAAGAACTCAAACAAATTTACAAGAAAAAAACAAACAACCCCATCAAAAAGTGGGCAAAGGATATGAACAGACATTTCTCAAAAGAAGACATTCATACAGCCAACAGACACATGAAAAAATGCTCATCATCACTGGCCATCAGAGAAATGCAAATCAAAACCACAATGAGATACCATCTCACACCAGTTAGAATGGCGATCATTAAAAAGTCAGGAAACAACAGGTGCTGGAGAGGATGTGGAGAAATAGGAACACTTTTACACTGTTGGTGGGATTGTAAACTACTTCAACCATTATGGAAGACATTCATTTAAAAAAAAAAAAAAAAAAAAAACTTCTTGACCCTTTTCTTTCCTCCTCCCACATTTTCCCCAGAAGAAAAGGTGTGAACTTTCTGATTGGTAAACTTAGGAGCAGGTACTCAGCATGGGTACCCTGGCTCTATCCTTCTTCTGCTATTTTATGGCAGCCAGCCTGCCCAAAGAGGCTTCTCCACTCTGTAATTTGAGGACAGGCCCTCTTTGGGGAGATATGATATTGTGCAGAGATGCCGTTGACTGTAACTGGGTCTCTCCAATTCACTGGGCTGAATCTCCCTACTTTAGAGGCAGACTGCTAGCAAATCCACCTAGCTAAAAAATCTAAATTTCCTAAATTCATCTGTATCTGTGATAAGATAAAATTTTCTATATCTGTCCTGATTTATGTCTATCTCTCTCTCTGAACTGCTTCTATACCTGAGTAGAATGGGGAGGGAAAAATAAGACGGCATCATTTATCAAGCCCGTGGAGCCCTGATTCTGTTCTCCAATCATCTATAAATAATAAAGAAGCCAATACCCAATATTCAAAATCTAAACATCCTATGAAATGTTACCTGAAAAAAAAAATCATTCAGCAGCTGCCCTTTACTGTTATCTTAAAATCTCAATAGAAGCTAGTCTTCCAAAGAGGCATAGCAGTTAGAGTTTTAATAATATTATTTGAAAGAAACCAAGAAGATCCTAACAAATGAATATTAATACAGCCCCTAATCTATGAAGTGTGTTTGTGGTTATTAATAGAAATATAGCTACAAGGAGTCATTCTTTGATTTCTGAAGCACGAATGAGTATATCAGCTCAATGTCTCCCTAGAGAGGAAAAACACAGTAGGTGAGAGAAAATTCTGTGCCTGGCGATAAAGATGATCATTGGAAAAGGTCACAGAAAGGGAAAGGTGAGGTGCTAAAAACACACATCCTAACCTTTACAATGTGGTGTAGGAATGGCCCTAGCTTATCTGGTTCACTGCACAGGATTTTCTTGAATACATATTACAGTGTTCAAAGTCATTTTTCATTAATGTACCATTTTCCCACCTTTAGTGGCAAAAAGAATGATTCAAAACAGTAAATAATCATAACCCCAAAAGGTCCACATTCTTACTGACATTTTACAACTTTGTAGGAATGTCCTCTTATATGTTGAAATGCCTTTTAAATCATAGTCCTCTTTGAAAAAAAAATATATACCTATATATATTTGAGATGTAGTTTGCTCTTGTCACCCAGGCTGGAGTGTAATGGAGCAATCTCAGCTCACTGCAACCTCTGCCTCCTGGGTTCAAGCGATTATCCTGTCTCAGCCTCCCAAGTGCCTTGGATTACAGGTGTGCACCACCATGCCCAGCTAATTTTTGTACTTTAAGTAGAGACGGGGTTTTACCATGTTGGCCAAGCTGGTCTTGAACTCCTGACCTCAGATGATCCGCCCACCTTGGCATCCCAAAGTGCTGGGATTACAGGCATGAGCCATCATGCCCAGCCTGAAAAAATAAATTTAAATAATTATTTCTGTGTATTTCAGATCTCAAATTCATTCAACTTCTTGAGAAGGAAAGTACAATAACGGGATTGAAAGAGTGTCAAGTCTTTTGGAAACTTGCCTTCTGGAAGTCTAAGTTTTCTCTTCTATAAACAAAGTGTGGCTGGACAAAATAATTCCTGTCGTACTCCCAGCTAGGACCTGCTTTGGTGCTAACCAGAAATAATTGATTAGCATATAGATAATACCTAAGAAGATAGTCACAATCATGATGCTCCCTGAGCTCCTTCCATGTGGCAGAAGCCAGGGAAGTCATCTTACATATCTATTATCTTTAACTGCCACAATAACTCTCCAAAAGATACGTCATTATCTCCACTTTAGATGCTAGAAATGCACTTGGGCCCATCATCTAACCCTCCACATCCCAGTGTCTATTTCAACACTGCTACTTAAACTGTGTCAGGTGGACTAGCTGCTTATTAGAAATGTAGAATCTTGAGCTCCCTTCTCAGACCTCCTGAATCAGAATCTGCATTAGAACAAGATCCCCATGGAACTAATATGCACATTCACATTCGACAAGCACTGAGAAGACAATACTACCCACAGAAATGAAAAGAAATGGGCTTAGCTATTATCTTATTGATACTTATTGATAAAGCAACCGAGACAGAGAAATTCAGCTGCTTAAAAGTTATAAAACTGCAAAGAGGTAGAGCTGGGGCTGATACCAAGTCCTGTCTGAATTCAAAGCCTGTATTGTTTCACATACCATGCTATTTTCGAATTAAAATTACTTACTATTTTACTTCAACTGATAAATGATTGATAGATGACAGATAGATAGATGGATAGATAGATACAAATGATAGGTAGATATTGTTAAACATAGCTACATGATAGGTATGATCTACCTGAAATAACACACAAATTATGACACTTGAAATAGTCTACACTGCTCTTCATTTGAAACTAATTATAATTGCATTTAATGTCATTCTTTCATTTATTATTAGTAGTAAAACATTAATAATGATTATTATAAACTATTGTGATGACCCAATGGGAAAAAAAAGTTATAACTAGGACAAAGCACTTAAATAGGCTAAAAAATATTAATAACCTACATTATATAATCAGATCATGTTACGGCAAAGTTCAGAATGCTGACATATAGTTGTAGAAACTGTAAGGTAACATTAATACATACACCAAAGTAAATAGTTAACTTCATGCATCAAAATAAAGCTGCCCTATCTATTAATATGGTCTCTTGCAGATTATAGAAAAACATATAAATTGATTTTATTTGGATTAAAATTTTGTAAATTATACTTAATAAAAGAGTCCAAAGACATAATGTGTTGGGAACAAGTAGTTTCCCTTATATAGAGATAAACTGAATTTCCCTAATAGTGGTAAACGTCTACTTGTTCTAATTACTTAGAATTATGTAATACATTGATACCAAAGAATACTATTAGGAGGAACATAATATTTTATTACAGTCTTACATCATCTCCTCCAGAAGGCTACAGGCATCAAAATGCTACAGGAAAATGGTGTCCTTGGTCATTTTATTAAATCACATTTTACAAAACTTAAATGAGTCCAAGTAGACAAACTTTATTTTATATTTTAAGTACCTGTTTCAATATTCAACCTGAATAGACATCTCCCTAATGTGTCATTTTTTTCAGGCCAAGGACAAGAATCAAATAATCCTTTTTATTATTATTCAAACACCACCTATAGAGATTCAGAGTTGTACTACTGAGAAATCCTTTCCTATTCCTAATAGATATGTCTGGAGAGTGTCAAGTACAATCTAAGGTGTAATAGAAAAATTTAAGCAAATTCTTCCTCAAAGAGAAAAGCTCCTCAATCACAATGTCTAAAAACATTATTTTATAATGTAATCTCATGTGATACTGACCACTAGAGCGACTGGACAGGGCAAAAGGCAGGACTTCAGAGGAACATGGGGCTCCCATAATATATCTTCCAGCGTGCATAGAGAGTTCTTGCTTGTTACAAAGACCTTTTATACAAGGTAGCCATTTGACCTTCAGAAGAAACCCTCCAGGCAGGTAGACCCGGATAATAATATTGTTGTAAAGTGAGATCCAGAGAAATTCCATATCATGTCCTAGACTCCCATGGTCAGTACATGCCTGAGCAAGGACCAGGCCAGGTTTTCTGTGCTTCTACTAATAAATAATGCCTCTATTTTAGAAATATATTATTGACTTTATATGTCAAGCTGATATATGATATTGATTTGTGTTCAGTGTAACAAATGTCTCTCCATGCTAGTAACCTTGAAGTATAGAATTTCAACAGACTCCTTTTCACAAAGACAAGTTAGAGCTTTTTTCTATTCTAAGATTTTAGGTAAATAAGGAAAACAGTCATCATAATAATCTTTCTTAGGAAATCAGTTATTGCTTCTTAGAAAATCAGATACTGTTTTAGAGTAAAATACATTCTGTTTGTTATCAGTAGGGCCTTAAGCAGTTAATGAGGCCATTATCACTTCAAAAATATGCCATAAGTGAAATTAAAAGACTAAATATCTGCTTAAAATTGGATAATAGATTCATGGAGAGTAAAATTGAGGTTTGAAGGTGAGGAAAACAAATATTTAAGTTCACATGCTACATAAGGCACTTTTTCTGAACTGATCAATATGTTGCTATTTTCGATGAAAACTCTATGTGTTATATTTATATATAAAGGATGTACAGTGGGTTTTCATAAGGTTCTCCAATTCATTCTCCCTAAACAACGTGGTTAAAGACATAGTTCTGTTAAGTGTTAGATACTTTAGAAGTCTTTCTCACACTAGGTTTGTTCTACCAGATAAGGCACTTGCTTGTTTCAAGGACTTTATTGTGAAGGCTGTGTACATTTTAAATTATACCCATAGCCTTTAGGTATTAAGTCTGTTTATTTCATTTTTCTCTAGCCATCTATCTTCTTCCACCCTCTCCACTCAAACACATTTTCCCCATGACTAAATGACTAGACATAATAGCCTAGGACATGTAACCTTCCATGCTTTCTCCATGCTCAATAAAGAAAGATAAAAGTTATACAAATCCATCATTCTTCCTTTGACTTCATTTACAATATTTTTGTAAAACAATGTTAATTATTTTACATTAAAATATGTCTAGCTTTTCTTTATCATCTTCCAAATTTCCTGTCTTGATTAATCAGGCCTTCTTAACTCCTAGGCTACGCATATATAGTAGCCTAAATCTTCTTCTAGGAGTGTTATTGATTTTATTTTATGTTGCATGTAGTATTTCCTTATGTCATCAATCTCTTTGACCAATGTAGTTTTACGACCTTTCTTATTCCTAAGCATGTGTAGTCTTTTTTCTTTGCTTCAACAGGGTTTTTATTGATTTTCTTGAACACAAAGAAAAATAGTTTTACTTTTTCAATCCTTTCTATTTCACTTTTATTGCATGAATTGAGGTCAGTGTTTCTCTTTACTTCTTTTGTTGTTGTTGTTGCTTTGCTTCTAATTTTTTTTTAAAAAAGAAGAAAATTCCCTTCTTGGGTCATTGACTGAAATTGCTCCTCAGAGTAGAGCTTTTATTGAGCTTATTTGGTTATATAAAGTATTCTCCTTCACAAATGTATTCACAGTAGTTTGTAATTTATAATACCTGTTTCTAAAAATAGCTAGTAATTTAGCATTTCTGTTTTGATCCATAATTAACTTAGTGTGGTTTTTAATTTCCAATAGTTGAGGAGGTTAGGTCACCTCATTTATTACTAACTTTATTTTATTATGATAAAAAATGTAACTTGTAAATTATAAAATTTCTATTTTTACTAGTGTTCCTATAGTCAAGCATATGGTTATTAATTTTTATAGATATATAAAATATGTTCCATTTTAATGTATAAATTTCTATACATAGATTTTATATGACGTTCATTGATATAATCTGAATCTTCTATGTCTTCAATTATTTCTTCTATTAGATCCGATTTCAAAATAAACATATGAATGCCTCCCACTATAACTATATTTTGTATCAAGTTGTCCTTGGAGATTTAATAGTTCTTTCAGTGTGTTTTTGGCAGCTATGCTGTTTAGTGTATTCACACTTGTGCTACTATATTTTCCTTGAAAAGTAGGTATTTTGTTATTACACAATGTCTCTCTACATGTTGGTAAGTGCTTTTGACCATTTTGTCTGATAACATCACTACTCTTGGGCTTCCCATAAATAGAATACAGGAGGGGTAGATTTTTGACAGTCTAGCTCTCCATACATTACTGAATTCAGCCTGTTTACATTTAGTATAACAATTGGTAGAACTCTTTTTATTCAGTTGGTTTATGTATCCTTTTGAAACTTACATTCTTTTTATTCCTGTTCCAGTGTTTTGCTGATCTGGTCAAACTGCTAATCATTCACTCTTTCTTGCTCATTTGCTTGCTTTTTGTTGATATGGAAATTCCACTCTACTTTTTCATTCTGTTTTATTCTCCCTTTACTACCACTTGTAATTAAATATTTCTCAATTATTAAAATGTGTGATTCTTCTTATCTCTTAGAACAATATATTCCCTGCCTCCTTCCTAAATCCTATCATCATAAGATAAAACCTTTATAATACTCTTACGTCCCATGCAGTCTTGCCTAGATTAGACATTTAGAGCATCTGCTATCTGCTCCCCATTAACAACTTGTTATATAACTGAGCCAAAGAAGGTCCCTCTGTATTGGTCCTATGTTGTTATCTGCATAGCAGATTGGCATTATGGACTCAGAAGACTGCCAATGCCAAATTCAGATTTCTTACACATGAAATTGCATTAAATGTAGCCCATATATGCACATTTTTAGCCATTTAGAGACTGCCTGTTATGCACACCCTATGAAACTTCACCCAACATCTGCTAGCCATAGATAAGACAAACGCCGGTGCTATAAAAGACCCCAAACCATTGCTTCCCTTGGAGTTCTCTGACCCAGAGACTCTCTGCTGTGCTTCTGAGTGATACCCCCTAGACACTGAATCCTCCTCTCCCCCAGGAATCCTCTTGCCCTCATCCCCTTCTGGGTGGTGTACTGTACCATGGTCTCTAGAAGGTCTCATGCTGTGAGGGGTTTTCCCTTGCATACAAACCTGTCAGACTGTCACCAACTAAATCTTGCTGGGTACCACCGCCACTTTGTGGATTGTCCTTGAACTCACTATACAACTCGCATATTTTGCTTAAAAAATGTAGTACATTTAGCTCTAGATTATTAACAGTTTTCTTTGACATCCTATAATTTTCATTAACCATTACTTGGCATTAAAATAATAGTTACTCCTTTCCCCCTATTATTATCCATTTAGGTATAGATGGAGATAGATGACAGGCAGACACAGAGATATAAAGATATTTCAAGTCTCATTATTCACCACTGTTTACTCTCTCCTCCTCCTTCTTCCCCTTTCTTGAAGCCTCTGATCCATTATTATTTTGTTAGAGTTCATTCTCAAGCAATTATTCCTCATGAAATAGACAGATGATAACGTATTCCTCAGCCTATGAATCACGGAATTCAATCAATTACTCTCTGAATCACTGAGTATCTGCAATACCTTTATTCTATAAACTACCAGCCAAACAGGTAAATTTTATCTTAGCTGGATATTGGATTCTTGTAGTAGCGCACTTTTCTCTCCATAATCTATGGCTGTCTTTCAACCTTTTTCAAACATGCCTCAACCGCCCATGCGCAGGTGATCCACTGCTCTGAATGCTGTTGAAAAGCACAAAGGCATCTCATGGCAGACACAGCTGCTGGAAGATTGCATGGTGTGTGTACTGCTGTGCAACAGATCAGCTTTCTTGACTTAGTTTTCACACCAGGCCAGACAGGATTTTTGTCTTTTATATTTCTAAGAAAATATTTCTTCACTTCATATGTAAACTTTTCCATAGTACTTTGTGAATATTTTAAACTGAGAAAAAAAAAAATCAAAATCCTAAACCACAATGTCCTAACAAAAACAAACATGTTCAATGTATTGCCAACATATGAAAAGCCATAAAACGCCTTTATGTATTCTGAAATAGAAATGACACTTCTATACCTTACAGATGTTAAGATGTAGACTTACATATGTGGCTGCTCATTGCAGACGAAATGTTAAATAGTGGAAGATTGATAAATGACAGCACATTGATGTGGTGTGATGATTAATACTGAGTGTCAACTTGATTGGATTGAAGGATGCAAAGTACTCTTCCTGGGTGTGTCTGTGAGGGTGTTGCCAAAGGAGATTAACACTTGAGTCAGTTGACTGGGAGAGGCAGACCTACCCTCAATCTGGGTAAGCACCATCTAATCAATTGCCAAGGTGGCTAGAATACAGCAGGCAAGAGAACATAAAAGGGCGGACTTGCTGAGTCTTCCAGTCTTCATCTTTCTCCTGGGCTGGATGCTTCCTACTCTTGAACATCAGACTCCAAGTTCTTCAGCTTTTGGACTCAGACTTACGCTGGTGATTTGCCAGGGGGCTCTCAGGCCTTTGGCCACAGACTGAAGGCTGCATGTTGGCTTCCCTACTTTTGAGGTTTTGGGACTCAGACTGGCTTCCCTGCTCTTCAGTTTGCAGCTGGCATATCACTTAATGCTGTGATCATGTCAGTCAATTCTCCTAATAAACTCCCCTTCATATATATATATTAGTTCTCTCCCTTTAAAGAACCCTAATACATATTATTAGATACCATTCTCCAATTAAAATGAATGTTACACAGAACATTTAATTGATGGGAAAATACTAAATATTGAAATGGTCACAGGTTAATTATATTTTATTCTCTTTTTGGTTGACTCCATCTTAGGTAGGCACTCCCCTACCAATGGTAAGATGACTCTCAGGACCTCCAGACTTTCACTCTACTCTATCAGACACAACCAGGGAAAGAGAGCTTTGCTATTCCAACAGTTCTTGAAAAGAAATCCTGGAGTTTCTCTTATTAGCTCTAATGTGTTTACCCGTCACCGAATCAAAGGAGGATGAGCTTGTCCAGACTTCCCCACCTGCCCACATCATCTAGTGTCGAGGCCAACCTCACTTGAACCACATGGACAGAGCAGGGGATGAGAACTGTGTGTGCTGTTATCAGATGAAAGGGACAGGGGTATGAGGCAGGCAAAAACAACAGATGCCTATTTTTAATAGTCGGTGTCTTCTCTTTTTTAAAGAAAGCAGAAAAAAATACATTTAGCCTAGAAAAACTTCTTATTAGACAAACTATGCTTTATGATTTTTTCTTTTCATTCTAACCCCCTCTTACTAATACAGTAAACTAATGAGACATAATGAAATTAAGCAGAGAGATCTGGACTATCTCCCCACATGTTCTAACAGAGGACCCCTTTACAGTTGTTGCAACATTGGACATAGATAATTCTGGCTGTGGACATCTCTGCTGCATTAATCCTTTAGTCACAGGCCTGATATTGGCCTGGAGATTCTCCAGAAATGTCCAACTATAACATTTTATCATCACAAAATTCCAAGTATTGTCGGTCCTCTGGCAACTCAGCAGACCATCTTTAGGATCTAATATAGTAAAAGCCTCAAAGTGAATGAAGGTATTACAGAGCAATAGCCATGCCCAATGGCCACATATATGTGAGGCCATTTCAACCTCCAGACCAAGTTCATCGGCATCAGCTACAGATAATTCTAAACATTAAGTGATAAATAACAGGCTCACTAGCAAAAAATTTTGGAAGATAAAAGTCTACAGGGCCTGGCAGTTAGCATATTCAGAGACATCATAGCCATAAAGAAGGATATTTTTGGAGGGCAGAGAGACCATAACTAAAGCCATCTTACAGCATGAGAGATGACAATGTGAACAAATGAACCTGACAGTTTACCAAAGAGAGATGCAGAACAGATAGGTTGCCATATGATGGTGATAACTAGAAATTGTAGCCCAATCTTCATGGGTATCCAAAGAAGAAACAATTAGAAGTTGTTTGTCATTTTATCAAAACTCTCAGCCACTGAGAGACATGACATTTACATTAATGTTTGCAAACATAAATTCAATACGACAATAAAAGCACAGAGACTCATATTCAGCTCATAATCAGATTATTCTACTTATGTTAAAGACTATCTTTAGCATAGTTCTTCATATTTACAACTTAGAAATCTCTGAAACAGTATTATCATACTTAGTTTATTTGTCTGTGTGATTAATACGGGAAATAAGTTACATGGTGATTTTAGACATGAAAGAAGAGACCTGGTGATGGTTAAAGCATGATTTGGGCTAGAAGGTAGAAATAAAAACATAGGAAAGATGAAAGGGAAGAAATCAAGCAGTTATTAAGCACCTGTTGACCCAGGCACAAACCCAGTCCTTCTATATCTGTTTTCTCAGTTAGACCTTTCAATAATCCCTTTCCAAGACGTTAGCTTTATCTCACTGATGAGAAAATTGAGGCCAAAAGAAATAACTCACCCAGGGGCTGGTGGTAGATTTGATGGCCATGAATGAATCAGTACAAATTGAACAAAGAAATAAATTCTACGCACATAAAGCCCTAAATATTAAATACATACATATATATTGATGTTAAAGCACATGTTTAAACACACACCACTGAGCACAGGTCAGACTGGAAAAGAAAATGTGCAGAGATCCACTTAGTCTTCTCTGTTACAGAAAAACTCCAAAGAACAAAACCTATAAAAATGAATCAGTAGCATTTCACACATTCTTATAAAGATCAGCACATCATTATCTTCATTGTGCAATTTCTGTGTGTGTGGTGTGTGTGTGTGTGTGTGTGTGTGTGTGTGTGTGTGTGTGTGTGACATTCATGGATCCTAAATTTTCTCCAGTTAAATTATGGCATGTCTCACCCCAGGTCTGAATCATTTGTGGAGAAGTAAAATGATACTTGAGTAAGAGCTGTGGAACCAATTGAAATCCTACCCCGTGATACTAAGTAAATAGAGAGCCTCTTACTGGTGTCAGACCAAAGCAAATTCTAATGCAATGTGCAGAGAGTTGAAAAGAGCATACTCTAGTTTTAGCAGTCGATATCAACAATGGCTATGGTGAGCCTTCAAATCAAGATATATTATAATGGTTTGCACTCATATAGGAGCTGGGGGTCCACTGCACATGGAATTAAATTAACAAATAAATGGGTCTTGCACGTGTTTTCAAAAGAATTAAGAATTCTTCATTTAAAAGTGTAGTTGACATAGTAAAGGTAATTAACCTTTTTTAAATTAAATTTTTTGAAATGTTTAACAGCTGTTCTTTCAAAATGATACAGTTCATATTTGATTTCCTCTTGCATTAAGCGATCAGGATTTGGGGGCAAGTCTTTTCTGAAGCAAGTTAATTCTCTCCTCTTTCTAATATTCATCCAATTTAAAAAGAGTAACAAAAACTCTACTAGGAAAAGAATGCCAAATTTCCTCTTATTTTCTATAATTATAATAATAGTAATAACAGTGCATTTTTATTTGTTTGTTTTGCTATATACCAGATGCTTTAACTATAGGCCTTGAAAGGATCCAAAGATTATTTCATTTAATACAAAAACTCTGTAAGTTAGGTTATGGGTATTATTCCCGTTTTAAAAATTAGGAAGCTGAGGCTGAGAAAGCTTCAGTCATTTGCCCAATGCCACACAGCAAACCTCAGTAGAACTGGGCTTAGACTCCAGGCAACAACAACTTCCAAACTTAAACAATGAAGCACAAAAATACTGTGAGTTGATAAATAGATATATATATGTTATTAAAATGCATAATCAAGATCTTGCCACTGGTCTAAAGGCCCATTAGCTTACTCTCAAAAACCTCTGGGTAACTAACACTGGTTCTAATTCTGCAGTCCTTATTCAAGCAAAACACTTGAACCAGGCTGTGTTCACGAGTGGGCTGAGAGAGATGAATAGTGATCATGCCTGAGAGGACTGTGCCCAAGCAGAGCCTGAAATCACATTGAATATTATCTAATACCAATATTGATGATGGGGAACTGGCTCAGCTAGACTGGTCCCAGGACACAGCCAGACTAGCCTATATACAGAAATGTCATATAAATATAAGCCTGGACATAAGGGGGGGCAATTGTACATAAGGAAAATCTAATGTGACCTTCAGTCACTTAGAAATTAATGACCAAACATATACACCATGGAATACTATGCAGCCATAAAAAAGGATGAGTTCATGTCCTTTGTAGGGACACGGGTGCAGCTGGAAACCATCATTCTCAGCAAACTTTCACAAGAACAGAAAACCAAACACCACATGTTCTCACTCATAGGTGGGAACTGAACAATGAGATCACTTGGACTCAGGAAGGGGAACATCACACACTGGGGCCTATTATGGGGAGTGGGGAGGGGGGAGGGGGGAGGGATGGCAATGGGAGTTATAACTGATGTAAATGACAAGTTGATGGGTGCTGACAAGTTGATGGGTGCAGCACACCAACATGGCACATGTATACATATGTAACAAACCTGCACATTGTGCACATGTACCCTAGAACTTAAAGTATAATAAAAATAAATAAATAAATAAAATAAATGCAACATCCATCACCAAAAAAAAAAAAAAAAAGAAAGAAATTAATGGCCAAGAGCTTGAACTCCCATGTCTCTGCTGCAGAATTAGAGAATCTCTGCTGTATAAGCTGGTTGCACGGACTACTTTCTAAATCATTTAAATATGTAAACTGCTTTTGATTCACCCCACTAATGTCTGTGTCTAATGTCTCCATTAATCTGAACCTCTAGATAAGGGTTTGACAAACTACAGTCCATGGGCCAAATCTAGCCTTCCTGTTTATGTACAACCCACAAGCTAAGAGTGATTTTTACGTTTTTCAGTGGCTGGAGCAAAAATAGAAGAAGGAGGATAATATTTTGTGACATATGAAATTCAAATGTCAGTGTGTAAATAAAGTTTTATTGGCCGGGCGCGGTGGCTCAAGCCTGTAATCCCAGCACTTTGGGAGGCCGAGACGGGTGGATCACGAGGTCAGGAGATCGAGACCATCCTGGCGAACACGGTGAAACCCCGTCTCTACTAAAAAATACAAAAAACTAGCCGGGCGAGATGGCGGGCGCCTGTAGTCCCAGCTACTCAGGAGGCTGAGGCAGGAGAATGGCGGGAACCCGGAGGCGGAGCTTGCAGTGAGCTGAGATCCGGCCACTGCACTCCAGCCCGGGCGACAGAGCGAGACTCCGTCTCAAAAAAAAAAATAAATAAATAAGAAAAATAAAGTTTTATTGGAAATCAGCCATATCCGTTTGTTATATATGGTCTATGGCTGTTTTCTCACTACAAGTGCAGAGCTGAGTAGTTACAATAAAGACTAGATGACTTGCAAAGCCTGGAATGTTTACTATCTTGCCATTTACAGAAACAATTTTCAGACTCTTGGTCTACAATATAAACTCCATGCCGCTAAGACTTTTCCTGTTTTGTTCACTTCTTTATCCTTAACACCTAAAAAGGAGAATGAAAGTAAATGTATTGAGAAATGGAAGGAAGGAGGGAGAAAATAAAGGAGGGAGGGAGAGAGGGAAGAAGAGAGGGAGGGAGAGAGGGAGGATGGTAGGAAGGGAGGGAAGGAGAGAGGGAAGGAGGGAGGGATTGATTTGCCATATACATGAAAATTAGATCAGAGTTGCTTGTCAAGAGTCTTTTAGAGAATATCTTAGCACCCTATCCAAGCTTTTTGCAACTGGCTTTACTACTGTTTATTTACCTCTATTTCTTCCCAACAGTTACAGATTCCACTAATACCTAATGTCCATCGGTTGCCTAACCATACCATGCTATGCCTGTTCAGGCAGTGTTTTTCTCCCTCGATATCCTTCTGCCACCCAGTCTCCAGTGGTCACTTTTCTGACTGGTGAAATTCTATTCATCCTTAAAAAACAAAATTAAAGAGCATCTTCTCTACACGGTCTTCCCCAGCCTCTGCAGAATAAATTGCTTCTTCTACTTCACTCTCATACATAGCCACATTGAGCCAATAATTTCAACATATATGTTTATGTATTTTGCTCCTAAACACAAAGGTGAACACCTAAAAAGCAAAGTATGATGACATTTAATTGATTGCTACACCGAACCCTGACATGTAACAGACATTCAATAACTGTTTGGTAAACAGATCAATAATCAGTCAATACTCCAGTGGATTTAATGCTAAAAAGATCCAACCAGTTGATCTGACGTGACTGTCTTTTTTTTAACAAAAATCTCTTGTGAAATTAACCTTTTAAGTAGAAATTTGAACACCCCCAAAAAAATGTTTTGTGCAAAGATAGGAAAATCAGAATCAGTGTGAAGGCTGGCAAGGTGACAAGAGAAAGCAGATTATTCATCTCTCGATATGCTTATTAAAAAGCAATAAATACCCAACATAATATACAGAGAAATTACCTAAAGTGACAAAATTAAGCCAATCATAATACTAATGTTCTAAATTTATATGGCACTTTATAAAATGTCACTTAAAAGATCTAAATTACTAGCAATTAAATATATGATCTGCTTTTTTCAGTGCTATAAGAAGAGGTTTATATCTAGTGATTGACAAAATTATTGAGCTTAAATGTTTAAAAGTGACAGTGAAATCAGAAAAATTGGCAGAGATAAACAATTAAATTCAGCAGGGAAAATTACAAGCTATAAAAGTCCTTAATGAACATAAGATAACCAGGTAGACACAGTGGAACAGAAGTTGAATTATCATTCTTAATGAGATGATCTGCATTTAGTGGTGTTATGTTTAATCCCAGGCTTTCTGAGGCTATGCCATAGTTCATCAACCCATAGTTCATAGACATCTTTATAGGAAACAGTGGGAGGCCTTATTTCCTATGTTTCTAAGCCTTATAGATACTGTTTCTAGAGCCATTTTACCAAGTCTTGATTTGTTTGGTTTGAAGAAATGATCTTTAAATAGTCCATAAGAGATCTGTTTCTTTAAATGAAACCAATTTGATGGGAGAATTTATTGTCAGGGTGCCCAGCTCCATAATGAAACAAGAACCAACAATTAACAGACAGAGAAAGTAAGCTGCTCATTCAGAGGCTGTAAATGCTCTTCCTAGGCAATATAAGCCCCCTTACTACAAGTTTCTTTGACTTACCAGGAGATTAATAGAAGCCTTTTTAAAATGCTTTTTTTGTTTTCACCAGTAGCTGTCAATATATTCATGGATTCTTTTAAACAGTATTTCAATCAATTCGCTCTTGGTTTCTGTAAGTTTTAAATCTTAATGGTAAACCTGATTCTCAGGTTAGCCATTCTGTCTTAAAATATACTGAAAATCCACCAATTAAAGACATTTGAAACTATCCTAGTAGTATATTAAAAAAGGGAGGGGAGTGAAGAAGTGATTAGCAATGAACATGTTAGGATGAGTTAATCATTGATATTTCTTTCTCAAAACTTACTGATTTACTCTAAGGAAATGAGAACTCTATTGAGTAAAGGGGAAATGACATTGAGAGATGGGAAGCTCTCCGTGCCTATTTTGGAGACAGAGGTCTTCCGGCAGCACTGTGCAGTAGAATTCTTGAAGATGGGGAAGTCACGTGAGCTGCTATCACATATTACCACAGTGACCTCTCCAAACTTATGGTAACTGTTAATTCACCTGCCTGTAACTCCAAGCAAAATATAGGCTCTGTATGTGAGAAACGTCTGTTAGTTCTTCAGTATCTGGCTTCTCCTTTCTGTCTGGTCATATGGCCATGCAAAATAAAGCCTTCATTTTTGGTCTCCCTTGAAACCAGGTGTGGCAAAATGTGATTTTTTTTTTCTCGTCAATAGAATATGAATGAAAACAATATGTGCAACTTCCAATTCATATTTTGGCTTAAAGAGAAGGAGCATACCTTTCCCTATCTTCCCTCCTTCTTCTAACTAGTATGTGGACATGTGGGAATTATCTTGTGCCATATACAAAAGGCCAGTTACCTAGTGATATGGGATGGTAAATAGATGTAAACTGCCTGGATTCATTAAACTACTTATACGGACTCTTATGAGAGAAAGAAATAAGTGTCCACCTTGGCTACACTGAACCTTTATCTTAATTAAAATATCCTGTGAGAACAAAACCCATCATCGTGCAGTTGTTTGTAATCCTAATGCCTCTTAGTAAATCATGTTGGGTCAGTCAATGAATATTTGAGTAATGGAAGGACATCTAGACATATTAAAGTGGAGAGATGGATAAATATATGAATAAATGAATGGATGGGTCAATGAGTACATGAATAGATGGAAGGATGGATTTGCAAAAGAAATGGACACTGAAGAGGGAAGATATGCGTATTAACTTAAACATTTTTGCCTTGGACCTGCCTATGCTTCAGTCTTTCAGAACACGTGAACTCAAGTTGAGAAGACTTAAGGATAGGAATATCTTGAGTATTCATAATCTGCCATTATAAACACTGGTCAAAGCTTCATGATCACCCTCTTCTACTGGTCCCTGAATCGCACAGACCAGTTTTCTAACTCCACTGTCAGATTTCTCTTTTATTTTCTCTTAACTCTCAGCAATTAACCTTAATATTTATTTCATATAGAAATTAGAAACTCTGGCCAGCCACAGTAGCTCACACCTGTAATCTCAGCACTTGGGAGGCCAAGTGAAGGGGATCATTTGTCTCTAGGAGTTCAAGACCAGCCTGGGCAATATAGGGAGATCCTGTCTCTACAAGAAATTTAAAAATGAGTAAAGCACAGTAGTGTGTGTCTGTAGTTCCAGCTACTCGGGAGGCTCAGGTGGGAGGATCACTTGAGCTATGGAGGTGGAGGGAGGCTGCAGTGAGCCGAGACCATGCCATTGCAGTCCAACCTGGGTGACAGAGTGAGACCTTGTCTCAAAAATAAAACAAGAATTTGGAAATTCTCATACCAGACTTCCTGAATTGCCTGATACTAAACCTACAAAATAACGTACATCTCTTCCTTTCAATTATTCCTTCATATTACAGAGAATAGGAGTTACCTCCTCAGTGCCACATTTGAAGAAAAAATTCCCAGGCTTATATTTTCTCTGTGATTGCATCTCCTACTCAACTCTCAAACCTCTGCAAACTGGCTCTGTTTCCACCAAGTCAAATGCAACTGCTCTTACCAATATGACTACATCCAGCATATCTCTTTCAGCTCTTATTTAAACTCTCATTGGCATATGGTATTGAATATCCACTCACTCTGTTCGAAGCACCATCTTTCACTGGTTTTTGACATTGCAACTTCATGGTCTTGTTTGCCTCTAAGGCAGTACCTTTCTCAGTCGTCATCTACTTCTCCTCTTGATTTATACTTTAAATGTTAATGGTCATCAGGACTCAATCTTCTCTCTCAACACACTCTCTTGGTGATCTCAGCCACTCCCTTTGTTTTAGTAACCATGAATATGGTGATCATTTGCACTTAAATTTTTCCAATTCCATCTATCGTAATTTCTTATATCCAAAACCTACAAGATATTTCAACGTCATGATTTAAAGATGCTGCAGGTCAATATACCAAAGCTGATTTTTCACTTTCCCAACCACTTCTTCCTCTTCCTTGTAGTTTTTTCTATGAAATTTTGTAATAAAATATTTCCAAAAATCTTCAATTTTCCAGATTTTAAAATTTTGGAATAACATACATTCCTAACTGATCTTCCTGTCCCAAATGTTAGGCAAGATGGAAATATCTGTGATATGGTTTTGCTGTGTCCCCCCCAAAATCTCATCTTGAATTCTAACTCCCATAATTCTCACATGTGGGAGAGACCCGGTGGGAGATAATGGAACCATGGGGTCAGATTCCCTCATACTATTCTCGTGATAGTGAATAAGTCTCATTAAATCTGATGGTTTTATAAAGGGGAGTTTCCCTGCACAAATTCTCTTTTCTTGTCTGCTGCCACGTGAGACATGCCTTTCACCTTCCGCCACAATTGTGAGACCTCCCCAGCCATGTGGAACTGTAAGCCCATTTGTAAATTGCCCAGTCTCTGGGATGTGTTTATCAGGAGCATTAACACGGACTAAAACAATCTGTAATGTCATATATCGAATAGGGTGTATTTGCCTTAGACTTCTAATTTAATCCACACAATTCTATGTCAGGTAAAACTATTATTCCCATTTTATACATAAAAACCTGAGGTTGATACAGAGTAAACAATTTGCCCAAAGTACCCCTTTTAATATGTGGTGGATTCGGGATTTGAGTGTGGGATTGTATGAATCCATAGCCTAATGTGTGCAACAGGACTTGCCCCTCTGCCTTGTAATTGTCTGTTTCCTTGTTCACGTCACCCACCAGATATGGACAGATGTTCTGTGATCGTAGGGTTGTTATAAATATCTCTATTATTTTTGTTATACTCAATAAAAATATTAAGTAAAATCATTATATATTCACTTAAAATATTTTTAAAATACTAACAAAGAAAATAAATTAGGGTGATGAGTTATGATCAGCTTAATACACAAGAATATTATATGTATCTCATTGTATTGGCCTGCATTTTTCTCCCTAATTTTACTGACAGGATGAGTGGTTGTGTTCATAACTCTCTAATATCACAAGGCTTTGTTTGTTTGTTTTAATCCATGGGTATCATCACTCACTAACATCATAGATTCCCCTTTGAATTTGAATATTTTACTTCACCTTTGTACTTTTTTTACTGTTAGGCAGAACTGTATACTTTTCTTTCTTCATATCTGCTCCATAGAATCTGGACAACTGTGGCATACTGAATGTTTGTGATGTTAAAAGGTGAGGAGAGGATTAACTGATGGAAAACTTATCAAAATCTAAGGTGCCTGTGCTTTTGGATGCGTCTTAGTGCATTTCAAATGCAACATTGCCCAGCCATTGATGATGGCAGGTTTTATAATTTACTATAGCAATAATATATGAAGAGTGCATAGAAGAGAATAGTGAGGGCTACAGAAGTATAATTTATCCTTTATATTATCACAGTCACCTGGGGAAATTCTTATCACGAGAAGAGATGGTCTTGTCCCAGCCAAACAAGACTGCCATTTATCCCTTGTTTAGTATTCCTCAGCCTCATATGACAGAAATAGCAAGATTCCAGAGTTGGAAAATATATAACTAAGAGTGATAACCAGAGGCAAAATGACTGAATAACAGATAGGCTTCTCGTGTCAATGCCAGCATGCAGGTAATTTGAACATATCTTATTAGGTATGGATAGAGCTCAGAAACCATTAACGTGCAAGAAGAGGTCAGGTGGGGCCCAGCTACAGACAACACAAGGAAGTTGAGGCAGGTAAACTGTCAAACACAGAGGCCCAGCAGTGTCCAGGTGTATGTCTCATCAGGAAGGAAAAAGAGAGTATCAGGAGAGCTGGCAGCAAAGAGTAAGCAGGAACGCTGGCAAGGTGATGGGTGTCAGGATTGCCAAGGAATATGCATCAGGACTATGGTCACAGGGACTGCAAGGATTCTGGCGACAGTCAGGAGACCAGTTCTTGGGGAATTAGCAGATCTGGTAAGGAACCAAATTGAGGACTTGGAAACATTAGAATAATACAGGTACCCATGAGCTGAAACTGGAACATAAACCAGAAGCTTAGTGCTAGGGAATGAGGAAAATCTTGACTGGACTGTAAGATCAAAGAAGAGCCAGAAGCCGGCTGACTTCCTGATGAACTAATGGCTGAAGGTTCTTTAAAATTTCTCTAACTAAAGATTCCGAATCTGAGGGAAGGCTGGGTCTGGAGGTGAGAAATTGAAGCCAGCTATGACAGCTGAAGGCACTTAGTGACTGGAAGCAAAGCAAGCTGCACATTTTATCTTTATCACTTAAAGTCATGACCTTGGGCAAAGAACATTGTTGTCATATATGCCTAATAGCCTTGACCATTCCGAGAGCTGTTATAAGAAATTCACACAGAAAAGATGTTTCCTAACTGCTTGGCAAAGAATTTTTATATTCTTGTACTAGTTTTCATTTGTTGAATCTTCTAATCTACATATCTCTAAAATCTTTAGGCTATCATTTAAAACCCAATGTCATATGCCCTCATTAAGGAAGCAATTTGGTTAACTAACGTCATTATATTACTGAACATTCTAACTAATCTGACAAATTTTTCATAACCACCTAGTGGGATCCAGACTCCCTGGCAATTTCTAACAGACATGCTGAAAGATTAAAAAAAAAAAAAAAATCTTATCAACACTGGCGCTTTTAAAACCTCATTTGCTAGAAAGTGGTGTTAAGACCCCCATGCCTTTACAAAAGGTACCCTTCAATTTGATGTAGAATCTTAGATGACACCACATTTAAGCAATTTCCCAGGCTCCAAATGTAAAACTCTCTACTGGCAAGAACATGTCTAACATAACAACCCTTCCCCACTTTCGAACCATTAGACAGAAAAGACAGAAATACTTAAAAGTGCCATTTTTCTTTTAATTTAGAAATTTACCATTAGTCACACTTATTCCAGATTTGGGATGATACTTAGTCATAATAGAGTTTTTAAAACTTCACAGATGAATAAATTCCATGCAGAATTAAATGAAATCAACTAAACAGTAAAGCTAAACTTACAGCAAAATGATTTAGAAAATGAAAGCAGCCAGATGAGAATTTCAGTCTCAGAGCGAGACTCACTGATGAATTCCTGGTGGAATTGCTAATATGGCCACAAAACTACTGTCACATTTAAAGAAGCCGATGCATTTTTCTTAACAGCCTACCCCTTTGTTTGCCACTACTCAAAATGAAAGTTATAAGAATAAAATGAACCTGACATTTAAGGAATGTGATAAAATGAGCTATGGAAGAAAAATGTACAGTAATAAAAATAGTATATTCAGAGGCAGAAACAAAACAAAAAATAACAATAAAACCCAAGCAAGTAATAAATTCTTTTCATTACTGTTTTCCAAAGTGACAGAAGCCTGACAACATTCATATTTGTGGGATATAAAAATGAAATTTGAATTCAGCAATTAAGCATGTAAACATTTGATAATGCATTCATAATCTTTCTACTGTTCTGACATACTTTAGATGTATCCAGTGCCACTAAATGCTGAACAAAAACATTAATGAGTATGCCAAAAGTAAATCTTTGCTCACTTGATAATCATCACCAAATCACCATCAGCTGACACCACACGTGGTAAACTGAAAGTACCAAATAAATAGTTGCTGAATAACTGAGCAAATGAATCGATTCCATATAATGAATGTACACAAATAGGTGTGCAGGAGGATCTGTCTTTGAATCGCCCTGGCCAATCCATGTCTTCCCCCTTTCATTAGCAATTCTCAGGCAGAATGTACTGAGATTGAAACATCCTGAGATAAGGAGAACTGTCTGGAACAGCCTGGGCTTTGTCCACATCCATTCCGCAACACTTCAGCCCAGTGAGCAAAGTTTACCTTGGGGTATAAAAACCCAGAGTGCAATGCTTTGGGTTCCAAAGTTGTAGAGCAATGTGGGGTAGGCACAGACAAGGCTCCGTTCACTCTGGCCAGCTTTCCTGAGCCTTGGGGGATGGCCTTGCCATAGATCTGTTTATCCTCACTGACTATCTGTGAGTAATAAATTTGCTTTGCCTGACATCTTGAGTGAATATCCTGTTTCATTCGACTCATATGCTGGGTTTGTGTGAAACCTCTGGCAGCTGGGTTTGTGCAAAACCTGGCAGATTAAGGAAACTTAACAGAAATTGGTGATGTGTTTCGAGTCCTCTTCTGGGGTTGATACTGGTGCATGAGGTGTTCTCCTCCCGGGAATCAGTACGTTGCCAAATGAACTGTTTTTATCTCAGCCTCTCGTATTGTTTTTGGCTATTTCACAGTTCTATCCCATTTGCTGCCTGTGTCAGTTCATTCCAAGGTGCTGTCAAAAATAAGCTAATTGATCATGTTTACATCCTCCCACCACTCCCAGCTCTCAGAGCTTTAGCCACTGGCACCTAATATGACACAGCATTTGAATCTCATTAGATTCAGAATTACACGGCCTGTTAATTTCAGAGAGCTGGTGCTGTTAACTGGCATTTGCAGTGGTAGAATCTCTTCAACAAAATATTTACCCCACTTAATATGCCTGAAAGATTGATTTTCCTTCCCTGACAAGGACACTATCATCAACTCCCGTGTCATTAGAGATTGCTGGTCAAATCTAAATTTTATGCCTTGATGGCACATATCTACAATGTTGTCACACTGAATTTGACTTATTAATAGTCTGATTCAATCAGTCTAACAAAATTCTAAATAAATAAATACTAAATAGACAAATTTAGCTTCCCTCTCTATGATCAAAGGGGAAAGCAAATACACAGAACTGATGTCCAATCATTAACAGCAAATACCACTGAAACCAGCTCAGACTACCCCAGTTTGGAACTTTCTAAATCTTATTACACAAAACCAAATATAATTTAAATGAACAAATATTGGTTCTCTTTTACCTCATATCTATTTAATTGTAACATTTTCTCTTGGCTCACCATACAAAGTCCCCTGAACAGTCCTAGATAACTGTAGGTATTTCAGATGATACAACCTGCTTTTTGTGCAATTTCAGCTCCCTCTAAAATTAGGCCCAGCCCCTACATAACATGCCTATCTGCTGCTGCCGCAGTCACAAAGCACCCTTAAGGGACAAATAAGTGTGTGAGTGTACACTATGGTTCTATCTGCAACAACATGTATGTAGTATATGCAAGAAGCTGGGCATCAATAGCCTAAAGTCATGTGAAATTTTATAAAGATGTAAAACACTGTACAAGCATTTTGGAAATGAAATCTACTCTCCTCTTTCCTGTTCTCTAATGACAGAAACAAATTTTGTTCTTGTTTAGTATTGTACTCCAGCCCTAGCACTTGTAAGAACAAGTCCATATCGTAATCCATATAAGGGTATGAATTATATTTTATTATTATTTATTACTATATCATATTGTTATTATATAATAATCCACAGTAACAAGTGGTTATTATGGATGCTCCATGAATAACTCCTGAATAAACAATGCGTCCCCTGGAAGTTGTCACGCCTTACCACCATATTCCCATCTACCCTACACAAGTCACTTGAGAAACATTGTTTTATAATGGTTTATTATTTCTTGGGGAAAAATCATTTAAGAAATCTTATTTGAAAATTTGATTGGTTTGGTAATATGAAAGTGTTCCGTATAGCATTTCTACAATAAATATATTATTTGACGATAACGCTTGTTGAACTAAAAGCAGCCTTCTTCAAAAGAATCTCAGAAAATCACCATTACTCAAAAACTCAGGGGGAAAAATTCTAAAGCAATCTTAAATCTTATTTTCAATTCTGCTTTCTTGCACCTCACTACTTCTTCCACCTGGGAAGGAATTAAAGGCCCATCTCTTACTAAATGCTTTTAGTATATAAATGTTAGGGAACATGAACTGTGGATTTCCTCCGTGTGGCTGTCTTTCAGGGAAAACTTCCCACTGTCTAGAAGGGTGGCCATGAATATGAACCCACATTCGTATTGGCTAAGAACCACGTCTTGGAATAAGATAAGAAATGAAACTTTTGTTTATGTAATTATGCTGCTTTCTACTAAAACCTTTGCTTACATTTACATATAAAGCATAAATAAAATGTGCTTCTTTTCTGTTTATTAGTCAATCCAAAAGATTGTTCTGTGAGCTGGCGTTATCATCTATGTATTGCAGGTGAGTCCTGCTGAATGTGGAAGGGGAGGCTCTCTGATTACATCACCATCTTGTTCCCTTTTGACAGGAAAAGCACATTAAGCAAGCACTTCTCCAACAAGTGTAAAAGCATACGTAGCAAGGGTAAATCCTTCAGTTTGCTTGAGGAAAAAAATAATTTTATCAAATTCCCAAATCTTCTAAGAATGTAAAGACTTACGAAATGCCAGCTTCAGCAAACACCACAACCAAACACAGATCGATATAGTTCTCAGAGCCAACATTTGTCAACATTTCAAGGTACATCGGTGATTTTCAGTTCACACTTGGCATCATTATTGATATGATAAAATAGAACTCCATATTTACTATCTGTTTGACATTTCAAATATTTCCTCGGAAGGTTTAATTAAATAAAAATAAAGAGTAAATGACTTCTTAAAAAGAGAACAAAACCCTTCAAAACTTCACATCAAAATTATATGCGTAATCAGCCTGTGTTTACCCTTTAGATCCTATTAACCTATACATACAAATTTCAGTAAATTTAGCAATAACACCTGCATCATTTGGGCCTTAGCAATCTTCAAAGATACCCCTGTGGACATAGCATCACTGCAAAGTCCATTGAGAATTTTGTGAGATCAGGATGGACCACTGACCACTTCTGTCACTACCCGTGGGCTGCATCTTGGTGTTTGCCATTCACTAATACCATGAGACAAAGATGTGCACTCCTAAGCCATTAGTCAATTCTCAGTGAGCTGGTCGGCACTGTTGCTCATGACTGAAGCAGCTCCTCTCTCTTACATAAGGCCCATAGCCAAGCTGCTGGCAGCACAAGCACACTACAACATTTATGGAGAGGGCTCTTTAAAATTTCACTTTCAGTCTTTCTTCCTGCCAGGTGGTCTGGATGAGAACTGGTTCAAACAAGAGGGATCTTACTCTGCCCCGAACTAGAAATGCCCTCTGGCTCCAATAATACATGGCCAGTCATACTCCTCTGACATATATTCACATTGTGATAGTCTCAGAAGCCTTTTCTCACAATATTACCTGTCCACTACCCCAGTCATGCCCAAATGTTTCTAAACTCACATGTAGCAGCCACTTTTCAAAAAGAAAATCCTCATTCCTCATGTACACTGGTGGATTCAAACAAATATGGATTGAGGACTTTGAGAAAAGGTACGTAACTCCATATTCCAGGCATATCTTAGTTCCCTGCTAGAGATATGACCTATTCATTAATATCCTTTTGACTATTCTAATTCAAAATACAAATGAAGAAATAAGATTATTTCTTTTAATAATCACAAAGGGTGATTTCTTGAACTACACTTTATAAATGATGACCCTAGATCAATTAAGAAATACCAATTACATACACGATAGTCACTCTCAAACAAAACTGCCAGAAGGAATCAGAGCAATATGTTCAGGAACCACAAAACAATATCATCAATCACATAAGACTGTCAATCTTTTTGTGGTCTGCATACTTATCATAATACAAATGCTATAAACACTAAAAAGCCATGACGTTTTAGATCACGGCTCTTTAAATTGATATTAACTTTGCTGCATAATTTTTGGTGCAGTGGTTAAAGACACAAATATAAAAGCTATTACAATATAAACAAATATCTGGGTGTACAAATGAACCCTCACTAAAATATTTATTTGAAGTTAATTGAATTCCATCATTACATCTATCATTACGAATTATCTCCTGTGCTCTAATCACTGGGTTAATTGTTATTATCTTGCAAAGATGAATACATGCAAGTCAACTCACTCAGAAGATTCCTACATTTGGTTTCAGCATAAGTAATGATTCACTTTTGTCTAAAAGGACTGCTATAATAAATCAGCTAAGTATACACTCTTACAAATGGATTCCACTGTATCTGTGTCAGGTGCTTGCAAAGCCCAGAACAGTGCTGGATACACAAAGATTTCAAGAATGAATAAAGAAAATTCTTCACTATCCAGGACTACTGTAAATGCATATACCACATTCTCCCACAGATAAATCTTGAAGGAAAAGGTAGAAGAGACACCAGATGCAAGATTGTACTATGCTTCTCCTTCTTAACTTCTAATATTTGTCTTGTTGACTGGACAGTGAAGAGAGCTTGAAGACTGAATTTTAGTCACCCTATCCCAGCACTCCCCAACCTGTTTGGCAATAGTGACTGGTTTTGTGGAAGACAATTTTTCCACAGACTGGCATGGGGGATGGTTTCAGGATGATTTAAGTGCATTACATTTATTGTGTATTTTATTTCTATTATTATTGCATTGTAATATATAATGAAATAATTATACAACTCACCATCATGTAGAATCAGTGGGAGTCCTGAGCTTGCTTTCCTCCAACTAGATAGTCCCATCTGGGGGTGATGGGAGACAGTGACAGATCACTGGACTTTAGATTCTCGTAACAGAGGGCAACCTAGATCCCTCTCCTGCACAGTTTACAATAGGGTTCACAATCCTATGAGAATCTAATGCCACTGCTAATCTTACAGAAGGTATAGCTCAGGTGATGGGGAGTAGCTGTAAATACAGATGAAGCTTCACTTGCTCACCCATCGTTCACCTCCTACTATGTGGTCTGGTTCCTAACAGGCCACGGACTGGTAGGGGTCCATGGCTCAGGGGTTGGGGACCCCCTGCCCTATCTCATTCATGACCTCTTAGCTTCTGCCCTTCTCCCTTATCTCTAATCTTATGTCTAACAATATAAGATATTTTAAACATCCATTTCTATGCTTTGTGAGAAAAACCTAAGTCCAAGATGGGGTAAATTTCATTAGGTAATATTTTCTTCATGCAATCAGTGGATCAGAGTGTCATATATTTTTGGTGTTCTATTGTACCAAACACAGAGTTAGGTACATATTTCTAAGAATAACTGTTTATTGGTTGTTTTTAAAAAATAACTGTCAAACTATCTGCTGGATTTTCGTTTTTCATTCAAAGACCTTTAAAATAAATCTTGAAGATGCCCTCACAATGAAAACACCATTAAGAACAGACTTTTCTTACAGGACCCAATAGAATGTCTTGAACATAGTTCCAGACATAGCTAAATTCAACAAATATATTAACAAAATGCTATACTTATTATAGGTTAAGATAAAGATAAATGTAACCCCTTCTTTTATGTATTGAGTATATATTTCCCAATTAGTGGACTGAAATTAATTATAGAAGGAAAGAGGAGGGTTTGCCAAAGGTATATACATCTTCCTATCTCTTAAAATTAGCCATTAAATCGATTCGGTAATACTGAAATAGATAACAGACACAAAACTTTAGAAGTCTATAATTATGCCCAAGTGCAATCTGATGCATTATATTCATTATTTCAATGGATTTGCTATAAGAATTATTGATAAAACCTAACATAATAGTGAGCCAAAATCGCACCACTGTACTCCAGCCTGGGTGACAGAGTAAGACCCCATTTAAAAAAAAAAAAAAAAAAACTAACATAAAAAATGGGGGTATTTTTGATTCTTATAAACATTATTTTAATTTTTATTTTTTCCAGCTTTATTGAAGAATAATTGAAAAATAAAAACTGTGTATATTTATGATGTACATGACTTTTTTTTTTTTTTTTTTTTTTTTGAGATGGAATCTCACTCTGTTGCCCAGGCTGGAGTGCAGTGGCACAATCTCAGCTCACTGCAGGCCATGTCTTTATATGCTGTGCCCGGCCATACATGTCTTTACATACATGTCTATACACACACACACACACACAAATACACACAGTAAAATGAATGATTACCATGATAAATCTAATTTATCTATAGATTTTTGCTAGATCAAGTAGATATATTTAATTATAAGAAAGTAGTCCGAGAGCGGTGGCTCATGCCTGTAATCCTAGCACTTTAGGAGGCCAAGGCCAGTATATCATGAGGTCAGGAATTCAAGACCAGCCTGGCCAAGATGGTGAAACCCTGTCTCCTCTAAAATACAAAAAAAAAATTAGCCGGGCCTGGTTGCAGGCACCTGTAATCCCAGCTACTTGGGAGGCTGAGGCAGAGATTTGCTTGAACCCAGGAGGCAGAGGTGGCAGTGAGCCAAGATTGCACCATTGCACTCCAGCCTGGGTGACAGAGCAAGACTCTGTTTCATAAAAGAAAAAGAAAAAAGAAATCAAAGTTTAGAAGGAAGAAATTCACTGAACTCTTACTATGTATACATACTTACTTTTTCATAAAGATTTTTGGACTATTTCTACTAATTAGATAAGCCAGCAAATATTTTCAGTTTTGACAGACAGACCACATCATCATTAGACTTTTAGGTGCTAGAGACTCTCAATGTATTTAAATATAGCTTATTCAATTTATAACATGTTTTCATGAATAAGCACATAATTATCATTCTGCCAATCCCACCCCGAAATGGAGGACTATGTAATTATGAATTAATGAGACGGATTTTCTTTTGTAACTTATGTAAATTAATTTCACGACTTTACAAAAGTGCATTGTTCCCATGATGACTGAATTTAATGTTTTTACTTAAGTATTTTTTTAATTATAGTATTGAGTTTTAAGTGTGCACATTATTATTTGTGTTAGATACTTTCCATGGACTGGACTCTTATGTGAATTAATTATATAAACAGAATTTTTTAAATGATGATGTTTACTTATGGCTATTCTGTGTCCAAATGCTCAAAAAATAACAGTTACACTAATCAGTCATCAGGCTTGATTTATGATAAGATAAAAATATAAAGAAACTTGGTAGCTAGTAACTTAAGCATTCTGAACATACAAATGTTAAGAGTAGTTATATTTTCAGGAACTGTATAAAAATAAGGTGCAACAAGATGAGGGAAAGACTGACATTTAGCCAAATGAGAAAACAAGTTCCATTACAACTTAGTGTCTCTGCAAGAAGAATTATAAGTATGGAATAATATTTCATAGGAAATTTTTAAATTACTAGGCATTTAAAAAGATGATTACTCAAGTGATGAATGCACTAAAATCTCAGACCACTCTACAACTCATCATGTAACCAAAAACCACTTGGTACCCCAAAAGCTGCTGAAGTCAAAAAATAAATAGATGATTAAAATATGATAGTAAAGATAACCTTTGGCACTTGTAGAACTTCTTTTTCAAAATAATTGAAACTTTATACTTTATACTAGTAGATCATATACTTCAACTAGTATATGTCAACCAGTATTGCAAATCTTGTTTTGAGCTCACCTTCTGATAAACATTTTTCTTTATATGGCTTTCCAGTTAGTTAATTTTGAGCCTACCAATACCCTAGCATACAACTTATTTTTGTTCGGTAGATGAGGAGGGGGCACTATTTCTATCCCCTTTCATGGCAGAAACTGCATTCCTAATTCCTGACTTTACATGGTCTACCTGTTTTTGCCCTGGGGTCACATGTCATTTAGAAAAATATATTTATTTTTCTAAAAGTATATGACATTTAGAAAAATATATTTATATGAAATCATTGCTCCTGTATAAAACAATTAAACCCAACATATCAAAGGTAGAAAAGAACCAAGGGATACAAGAACTTTGGGTCTACAAGAATGCCAGTTTGATTGGCAAAGAAAGAATGTTGAAAATCAAGGTGAGGTCATATTGACCACAACCAGAATCTTGTTTTCATATTTAGATACTCTAATCAGATACTCATCTTCTGCACTCCACGTGAATGGGTTTTAATGAAAGAGCTCTACCTATAACATATCTGTAAATATGTTACATATGCTTACAAATATTTATATCAATTAAAAGTTTTTTCAATTTTACTAGATGATAAATCTCATGCCACACAACATACAAAGTGCATTGTCACTGGTACTTTACAAGCTAGTTTCTACCTTTTTCCAGTTATTACCAGAATTCTGAAAAGCACTAGAACAGCAACAGCCTTAGCAAAAATCTTTACTATCACTTGTGATTTAGGTTTTGAATCTTCTAAAGTCTTTAAACAGAACCGCTGACAAGATAAGCACAAAATCTATACAAAAATAGTACAGAAATGTAAACTAGTAGAGTTTTAAAGAAGATAGACTCAAGGGTTACTGAAATTATTGTCACCTCTCTCATGGTCTCTATTTTCTGATATTTTTACAAAGTGTTCTGGATGAAGTAGTGGATTAAATATAAATTGAGCATCCTCTTTTTCTGCTAAAAAAAAAAAATACAAAATCAATAGAAAACATTCCATGTTTGAAAAATCCAAGTAAATAAAATCTCTAAGAACCAGAAATGAACAGAGAACTCAGAGTAGCAAACAGGAGCTGAAATCAACAGCCCACAGAAAAGCTGAAAGGGTATCAGGGATAATGCCATAAGGAATATGCCCCATTTTGGACCCCAGGACATAAACAGGTATACCACGTAAAGTCAGGAATTAGGAATGCAGTTTCTGCCATGAAGGGGGATAGAAATAGTGCCCCCTCCTCATCTACCTAACAAAAAAATAAGTTGTTCCCTGTGGCCAAGATGTGGGTTCAAACTTAATGAGTATGGTTTAAAATGGGCCTATATTTCAAGGGGGTGTTGGTGCAGGTAGTAAAATCTCACAACTAAATAAACAACTATGGGCAAAACTCATGAGTTGAGGTGCTGACATAAACTGAGGTTGTACACCCAGTGATGCTAGGGTATCGGCAGGCTCAAAATTAACTAACTGGAAGGCCATATAAAGAAAAATATTCATCAGAAGGTGAGCTCAAAGCAAGACTCACAAATTACAAGTAAGTTCGATGCTGGAATGATAGCTAATCTATGCCACAAATAAGGGAATTAATTTTGATAAATTAATTATACTAATGAAAACTGAAAAGGATTTTGACTTCTGCTTCTGACCAAGATTGAACAATGGACACTAGATTTAGCATCATGCCAGAAGTGAACAACAATAAAAGATAACAAAATATGGCAACCAATGATTTTCAAGGTGCTGGATGCCAGGCAATAAAAGACAGTGATCCTTGAAGCTGGAGAAAATACTACTGGAGTCCTACAATTACCGAAGTATACCGCTTTGAGAGAGTTTCCAGGCCTTGCAGTGGGCAGAGGAGCTCATGCAGAGCCAGGAAGATTTATTGAGTTAGGGAGACACTGCAGAGAGTCTGGAGAAATCAAAGCAGCAGAGTTTGCAAGACAACATCAAAAAGGTGAGAGAACTTCAGAGATTCAGTGAGGGTTCTGAAGTATTCACCAGAATATTGATCAGTCTATTCATGTAAGGCTACTAGGAAATGCAAGGAAAATAACACCCAAAAGAATTAGAGAGAATGAGACTTACACAGGAGATAGTGACTGTCCCTACCAGCAACACTGGAAAATCTCATAATTCACGGGGCACTGGATAGAGTACACAAAAGGATCTTGCCTTGTGGTAAGAAAAAATTAACCTCATACTAAACAGAATTCTGGTCCCACCCACAAGTCTGAAAAGAAAGACCCAAAATATCAAACTTAACTGTATCCAGAACAAATCTCAATAATATTTATGGGAATATAAAATTACCCAGCACCCTAAAAGGTAAAAGCCACAGTGTCTGATATTCGACCAAAAACTATGAGGCATCCAAAGAATCAGGAAAACACAACTCATAATCAAAAGAAAAATCAATACATCAAAACCAATACAGAATTGGCAAATATAATTATCAGGAAAGACATTAAAACTGATAATAGATTTAAACCTAACAATATATTTAATCACATAGCATGTAAATGATCTAGCCATACTAATTTAAAGGCAGAGATTATCATATTGGTTAAAAAACAAGACTCAATTCACACTGCCTGTAAGAAATACACTTCAATATAAAGACAACCGCAGATTGAAAGCATAAGGATGAAAACATATATATCAAAAAGATATATCGCTTCACTAACCAGAATGGCTATATGAAATATCAAAGCTATTTCAGAGGAAAGGATATTATCAAGTACAAAGATCATTCCTAATGATAAAAGGATCAATTTATCAGGATGGTATAGCAATCACTAATGTTTGTGAACTCAATAACAAAATTCAAAATACCTGAAGCAAAAAATACTTGAACTGCAAAGAGAAAAAGGAAAAACCCACAATTAAAGTCAGAGATTTCAATATCCTGCTTTCACTCATTGATAGAATAGCAGATAGATAATCAGTTCGTAACACTGCCACTGGATTTGGTGACATCGAAGTCACTAAAGCAATTGCAGAAGAATGGTGGGGACAGCAAGCCAGCTAACATGGGTCATGAAGAGAAAGGAGGGAGACTAAGTGGAAACATCAACTCTACAGGCTCCTTCAAAACCTTTTGCTGTAAAGAAGAGCTGAAAAATGAGTTGTACAAGGCACAATGTGAGTCAAGGTTTTCTTTGCTTTTTTGAAATATAAAACAAACTAGAACAAATGTGCCTGCTTAAAGGGACATTCAGATGGTACAGGAGAAAATTATATACAATACAGAAAAAATGGGAATAACTGAAAAAGACAACTTGGAAAAGGCAAGAGGAAAGAGAAGCCAATAACAGACAACATAAAAACTTCATATATTAGAAAATTTAAGATGTATGTCTGAATAATTCACAAGTGAAAGAACAAATCATAATAAAAATTAGAACACATTTTCAAACTGAACAAATATTAAAGTAGAATTAGAGATAAAAATTTGTGATGAGGCAGCTGATGCAGTATTAAAGGGATAAGTATATAAATTTAAAGCCTTTTAAAAGTCTGTTAAAAAAATTAAGGGGCCGGGCATGCAGTGGCTCACGGCTCTAGTCGCAGCACTTTGGGAGGCCAAGGCAGGTGGATTACGTCAAGAGAATGAGACCATCCTGGCCAACATGGTGAAACCCCATCTCTACTAAAAATACAAAAAATTAACTGGGTGTGGTGGCACACATCGGTGGTCCCAGCTACTTGGGAGGCTGAGGCAGGAGAATTGCTTGAACCCAGGAGGTGGAGGTTGCAGTGAGCCGAGATCATGCCACTGCACTCCAGCCTGGCAACAGAGTGAGTCTCCATCTGGGAAAAAAAAAAAAAAAATTAAGACTGGGCAAGGTGGCTCATGCCTGCAATTCCAGAACTTTGGGAGATCAAGATGGAAAGATTGCTTGAGGGAGCTGGAGACCAGCCTGGGTAGCACAGTGAGACCCATCCCTACAAAAAATAAAAATAAAATTAGCCAGATGGCAGCATGCCCTCTGGTCTCAGCTTCTCGAGAGGCTTAGGTGAGAAGATTGCTTGAGCTCAGGAGGTTGACGCTGCAGAGAGCTGTGATCACACCACTGTAGTCCAGCTTGGGTGACAGGGTGAGAACAGGGTGAGACCCTATCTCAAAAAAAAAAAAAATTAAAGGCTATCAATAAATAAGAATCCCACTTAGCAATTAGGAAAAAAGAAAGAAAGAAAAAAAGAAACAACAACAGCGTTTGCTTCTGTATCTGGACTAGTTGGGGAACATAAAACATAAAGTGATCTAAAACTAAATTACTAAGTAAACTTGGCAGTCAAGCTTATCAACCAAATAGCAGATCAATGTTTAAAGGCCAACCTGCAAAGCTCGAGGAGAGACATACTATTTAAGTAGGTGTCCATTTACATTGACAATTCTGTCAGTTCTGTTTTCTATCAAAGGAAAACGGAAATACACAAGATCAATGGAACAATAAATTCCTTCTATAGAAATAATCAAACCATACAGTCATATCTCAGAAATGCACACACTAAGCTACCAAAGGCCTTCGAAGGCCTTAGTGAAAAAAGAAGGCCTCTTTTTTCACCACACACTATTGACCGATGTCCAGACATCCAGGTCATAGAAACTAATCATACTTCTTTAAAAAAAAAGAAAACTAGTATTTTTTTCTTATAATAAAATGACATAACATTATTTTCTAATCCTTTGCCTCTGACCTAAAAAACATAATCTGCATTAACTTCAAGAGAAAATTGATGTCTAAGAAAAACCGACGAAGAAAGACTATAGCATGGGATATAATAAATTATTGGTCATTCCAAAAGATGGGATAGGTAATTACATAATAAATGAAATATGAAACTCTTTCCTAAATAAGAACTTGTTCAGAAATAAAGCTGTTATGCTTGTTATTTGACCTGTCAAATAACATTCTTTTTTTTTTTTTTTTTTAGTTCTTTGTGAGAGCACATTTCTTGGTTAATCGTAGACAGAAAGAAAATCTCTTTGATATTTATCGGGCCACACATTATTTTATTGAGAGATATTCATAGGATAACAGACTAGAAATAATATATTTATGAAATTAAAACATTAGTTTATTCACTGATTGAAAAAATCATGTTACTTGGGCCGATCATTTTGTTGAGATCATGGAATAGATGAACACATCATTTCTCTCAATACTCATTTCTGCTGGGTCTAGCCAAGTAAAGCAACATCTGTAAGTCAGTGTGGTAAAGGTTACGATGCAGCTATGCCCTAGAGACCCTGTAGAGAAAGGGTGAAAGACACAACAGTCAGAACAAATTTGAAGAAATGAGTTAAATTAAGCCAGGCACACACAGTGGGAAAAACAGTTCTACAAAAGGGAGATTCATATAGAAAGGCCCAGAGACATCAGATTACAAACATTCCATCTTATCACAATAAAATGTAAAAAAAAAATTTTAAATACACGGCTGGAGGACACGAGGGCCGACTAGACGCACCCAGGAAGGGCCACTTCCACTGAAAGAGACCACAGTTTTGAGTAAGTTAACATAATTTGGACAGATCTCCAAGAGAAAATGTCGAGAATGGATGATGGTATCATGCAGACACTGAAGCTGAGAAGGGAGGAGGCTGGGAACCCAGTGTGAGGTGCCTGATTACTGAGGATAGTTCCAGGGACCTGAACAGCTCCTGGGAAATGGGTGAGTGAAGGAAATGTGGGGCTGCCCACCCTTGCGGTGAACCTCTGGGATCCTGGCTACAGAAAGCCTCACATCCTCCACGGACATTTAAGGTGACATGGGTGTCTGCCCAGAGAATAGGCACAGATGGGTCTTCAGTCAGTATGGAAGTAGGAACCTTTGTGAACAGCACAGCTCCAGGAGAGCATGGACAGGGACACCCATCCCCCAGGGTCCCCATCTCCCTCTGAGAATGTCTTGCCTCAGCTGACCGCCATGCCAGGAGAAAGGAGGACTTACTTCCCCATGGGACTGGGGCACAGTTATTCTTCAGGACCCTTCCCTGCCGGCCCTCCCACGGCACCTGCCTGACTGCCCCGCAGGGTTGTGTGCATGGTGCAGCCTCCACTGCACAGCCTGGATGCTTTGCTGCACGCGATTATGTTGCCAGCAACCTAGGAGGGCTTCGGATCCCCCAGCACACCTGGAACCTGAATCCAAGGCTCCAGAGGATAGAGCAGCAAGACAATCCCAACACCCAGGGCTGGAGCACTTTAAGGGGAGGTTCGATCATATGAATTAATTTATCCATTTATTTAAATAGTTTATAAAACAATAAAGGATTGCATACCAGTGATTAATACAAGGACTTGGAGGGAGAAGAAAAAGAGAGAATAAGTAAAAAAGGAAAGAAGTGGTAACTTCTAAGAGGAGAAAATGAAACAACATGTAAAATTAAGCCCCTGGAAAATGCAGTGGAAACTCAATGTGTGGAAATTCATACATTCAATGTTCTTGAGCAAACAAGATTATTTTTATAGTAAATTTGCTAAATTTTTACTTTACTTCAGAGGACTACTAAATTTACTAATATATTACCAAGGACAAGATAATTTGCTTCTGGGTAAAGGGAACTCAAATAAACACATTAAATTCTTATTGCTGGTACATAAACAAATAGATATACAGGCATGGCATTAGTTTATTAAGAGAAAATATAGGAAAACATATTATGCTATATATGTTCATGTTTTCCAGTTGGATTGGTAAATTATGAACAAACAAGTGAAGAAAATCAAATGTTATTGAGGGGAATACTTTGAAGACCTTATGAGTCATGAAATATTTATGAAATAAGCCTTAATAATCAAAAATGGCAAGCTTATCAAATATTCCCTTTAAATACATTATAAATATTGCTTGGTATTTTATATTTATTTGATAGGGTAATTTGATAATCCACTTTATCAAATAAAGAATTTTTCCTCTCAATAAAAATTTTAAAAAAGAACTTTATTTTCTAAGTATGCTTATAACTCAAATAAATAGCAGTTTGAGATATTAAAGGTCATATATATTTATAAAACATAAAATATTGAAATTAGTAAGACATATAAATTCTAGAAATTCAAAAGCATTTACATAATACTTTTTAAAGAAAGTTTTAAATTTTAATGCAGTACACGTAAATTATCGAACTCCAAGGTTACACACTATAGGACTGAAGAGTATTTAATATAATTTCTCCATAGAAGATACCCATAGTTATAACATTTAGCAAGGAAGAGATATAAAAATTCATAGAAGATATAGTTTGAACCCCTACATCTTTGAGTCTAATCATGCACTATTTATACACATATTCAAATTAAATAAGGATCTAATAGAATATTTCTAGCCACATGGCCACCCAGACACTCAGATCTCCATAAGGCAACTCACAAACTTGAGTAAATCTAAGATGATGAAGTTGACTTTTGGAGTGAAGGACTGAAAATTGTACCCTTTGTCAATCAGTACTAGCCAGTAACTTTTTACTCATTGGGGGAATGATAAAAGAATTCGTAGTTCTGTGTTTATAGATCTCTCCTTCCTATCTCTTCTCACCACCTGAAGTAGTGAGACTCACTTAGAGAAAATTGCAATGGTCTAGAGAGAGAGGGTGATGGTCAGGTCTAGAGAGGAAATAGACAAGTTGTCTTGGACAGGCTCACTTTGAGATGCTTACTGAACACAGTTACTTGTTTCCTCCTGAGTTTGGAGTTGCAGATAGATGATCTAGAAACAGGTGGTGGGGAGAGAGAGAGAGAAAGTCAGAAAAAAATTACGGAAGAAAAGGAAGTGGGGAAAGGCAAAGGAAGAAACCCAAGAAATACACAATACTTAATTAAAGAGGCAGAATGAGAGTCAAAGGTAGTTTTGTAAAAGGTAGGAGGATTAGAAAAGTTTTATCATCAAAAAAATAGTTTGAAAGAGAAAGTCAGTAAGGAACTATCAAGGGTAGGAAGAGATGGTCAAAGACATCAAATACTGCACAGAAATTAGGTATTTGGAAACTAATGGTTTATTGGTGATCTTTGGCAAAGTCATTTCAATAAAGTGGATGTAGAAGTCAGATTGGTGAGCTGAAGAGATAATGGGAGAAAATTTTCCACCCTCATTTTTTGTAATAAGTTTGGATTATTAAGTGACTATATTAACTAATGGAAAAGTTCGTAAAATCCACACAGTACGTAGAAATTATTTTAAGTTTGGTAAAAAGGGAAGAAGACAATGACACAGCAGTTCCAATGGCTGTCAGGGTCAAATTTTTAGCCTACAAACCATTTTGTAGGCTGGAAAGAAAGTGCCAGAGCCAATAGAATGAAAGAAACTGAAAATGCAATGACACAAAGGATAAACAACACAAGAAGGTTATAAAGGTAAAGAAAAAAGAGAGATCAAGAGCACAAGTCTAGCTTTGACTTTGCAAAGGACCTCTAAACAAGAGGTCCCTCTTGTTTAGAGATGAATAGTAGGAAGAAAGGATAAGTGAAGATGTATGAAATCAATTTAAATTTGAGGGTATAATTTTTAAAAGTTAGAAAATTCTCACCTATTTTATTTTCTGTGTGATATGAGGAGAATACATCACCTGTAGAGGGGGAAAAATTGTTTAGGATTATCTCCTCTAATCCTCCAACTCTCCCATAAAAGTGGCTCTATCATTCCCTCTACTCAGAAATGCAAAATGAGGCTCAGAGAAATTAAGGAACTCTCCCAAAGCCACTTAGTCAATATTTGGCAGCGTGACAGCAGAAACTTGTTCTTAATTGGTAAGCCCTTTGGAACAATCTGAAATTCCTACATGTAGCCAGGCAGCATATGACCACAAAGTGGAACGTTAATTCTAAAGGTCATAGGGTACAAATTTGAGGCCTAAGAATATTTACCATAGCTGTATGTATAGATTTCTAATGTTTTATGAGCATTAGCCATTCTCTGAAAATGCAAATCACCTGTAGTTGAAAAGATGCCTCTCCACCTCCCAGCCAAAACAGTACACCAGTGCTGTTAGTTTCCACTGCTCAATTTACCCTTTCAAGTACACTCAATTTGTGTAAGGTAGCATAGATGATTTGTAGTGGTTTGAATGTGAAGCTAATATTAAAGGTGATTTGAAGCTGTTCTTCATCATTTCTTACTGCAAGGTTCCACATTATGAATACTGAGTCAGAAATCTCATTACTTTAATAGCATAGAGCAAGGATAATATACAATGCAGGAGACATTTGATAAACAATGATCTCTCAAAGGTGTTAGACTTCATTCATACAAGCTTAAGTCTTTAACCATAAAACTCTGTTTGATGAGGATGTCTTGAGTACATTCTGTGTTCTTTGATATGTGGGAGAATAAGAAAAGGCAGTTCCTGCTTTCAGGAATTTATAATCTCATTAGAAAAAGAGAACTCATAAAACAGCTAGAGTAAAACATAATAAAATGATATTTCAAAAAATAAATGTAATATGATTAAGACAAGAACCATCATGTGTACTACAAAAACCTGTAAAATGCTTCATAAAAGAGAAAGATAAGGAAGAATTCCCTCTAAAATATTTGCTGAACGAATGTCAAAATGTAGGAAGAGGTAGGGCGGCAAGGAAGGCTGATTTGAAGGTTAAATGAAAAAAACAGTTCCCTCGCCAAACTGACTGACACATTGTTTATTTTAGTTAAAAAAGATTTGTATATGAGGATAACAATACAAATATGCCTTATTTTATTCATAAATACAGACTTGAAAAAGTCATGCTTAGATCATTTGTCAGATGCTTGGAAACTACTGTTTGCAAAGAGACATTTAAAAAACAATAATCTTCAATTTAGTTGTATACTTATGACTCTGTATATCAAATTACTTTAAAGCAAGTTCTATCTGTAAAAACTAATTTCATCTTAAAATAACACTAGAAATAGCCTAAAACATAAATTTCCAAAACTTCCTTGTTATTAACACATATGTATACCACCCAGAAAAATCAAAGAAGAGGTTTGAGTTGTTTAGTAAAACAATGGAGTTGCCAATAACTAGACATTACGATAGCAGCTTGAAAATTGATTTTCTAATACAAATACTATTGAAACATTTTAGAAGTTGCTTTTGACTTCTCTATAATTTCAGCACATAATTCTGATTTTTGTTGATACAAGAAATATTTCTTCCTTCATGTCTAATATACCTAGCCTGTTACCCCTAATTTATTATAAACATATGTCTAAATGTAGCTACATTTTTAATCATAAGGTTGCATATCTACCAAATATTTCCATTTTGAATCCTGAAACTAACCAAAAGTTAAATAACCCTTCTCAAGACCATACAATCAATACTGTGCAATATAACTTAAGACTTGTTGATACGGTTTGGCGCTGTGTCCCCACCCAAATCTCATCTTGAATTATAATCCCTACATGTCAAGAAAGGGACCTGCTGGGAGGTGATTGGATCATGGGGGCAGTCCCCTCAGGATGTTCTCATGATAGTGAGTTCTCATGATCTGATGGTTTAAAAGTGTGGCACTTCCTCTCTCTGTCTCTCTCTCTCTCTGTTTGTCTCCTGTTGCTGTGTAAGATGTGCCTTGTGTCTCCTTCACCTTCCGCCATGATTGTAAGTTTCCTGAGGCCTTGCCAGCCATATGTAACTGTCAGTCAATTAAACCTTTCTTTATAAATTATCCAGTCTCAAGTAGTTCTTTATAATAGTGTGAAAACAGTCTAACATACTTGTCCTTAACTACTACGCCCTTTGAAACAATCTGATATTCCTACATATAGCCAGGTAACACATACTGGGGAAGTGAGAAGTTAATTCAAAAGGTCATATCATGGAAACTTGAAATTTAAGAACATTTACATAAATAAATAAGTCTAAATAAAACTGGGCTCTATTGTAAGCCAGCAAATTGTTTGCCTATCATATTTAAAGCAGAATCGTGCAATTAATTTATGTTTTTAAAAAGGACAGTACATGCAAGACAATGCTCATCTTGAATAAGATCAAGAAATCATTTTTTAAATTTTTTAATAAAAATCCAGTCAAATTTACCAGTGGGGGAGAGGGTTGTGTATCAACTTCAGTAACATTAATATTAATAAGTTCTGATAATCCGCTACCCTCAGGACAGCCAAGAAATCAATTCTTTAAAAAAGAATATAGTTTCCTGTTATTTTCTTTTTTCAAAATTTAACTCAGGTTTTTACTTTTTCACATGTTAATATGACTTAAACAGTAAAGTGAAAAAAGAAGACCTCAGAAGACATAGACAGAAGTTAATACACAGAGCTCAACTGCAAACAATGTGTGTATTCTAACTTTTTTTTTTTTTTTTTTTTTTTTTGAGACGGATTCTCGCTCTGTCGCCCAGGCTGGAGTGTAGTGGCACGATCTTGGCTCCCTGCAAGCTCCGCCTCCCGGGTTCACGCCATTCTCCCGCCTCAGCCTCCCCAGTAGCTGGGACTACAGGCGCCCGCCACCTCGCCTGGCTAATTTTTTGTATTTTTAGTAGAGATGGGGTTTCACCGTGTTAGCCAGGATGGTCTCAATCTTCCGACCTCGTGATCCGCCCACCTTGGCCTCCCAAAGTGCTGGGTATTCTAACTTTTAAAAGCATAATACGCTTACATAAACAATGGACAGTTCAGTGCAAACACTCATAAAAAGCACCATCACCAGCACCTCAGGAGACTTCTTTGTGATCCTTCTTGCTGCTGTTCCCTCCATCCCACAAACACAACCACTATTCTGGGTCAAATGCCATAGATATTTTTTTGCATATTTTTGAGCTGCATATTAACTGTTAATATAATCGTACAGTATACCTCACTCCTTTTGCTCATCATCATGGTGGTAAGATTCATCCATGTTTTTGAGGGTAGTTACAGTACATTCATATTCATTGCTACAGTGTTTCATTGCATAAGTGGACTACAATTTATTCATTCATTTTAGTATGGATAGGCATGGGAGTTGTCTCCACTTTTTGGCTATTACAAATAATGCTGCTATGAACTTTGTTTTACATCTCTCTTGGTCTTCATGTATATGCATTTCTATTGTGTATATACTCAGAAGTGGGATTGCTGAGTTATAGCATGCATATGTTCAAAATTAGTGAAGTATCTCCAAAATGATGGTGCTAATCTACGTTGCTACCAGTAGTATATGAGAATTCATCATCTTCTCAACATTTAGTATTGCCAATCTTTTTACATTTGAGCCATTAATTTGCATTTCTCTGAACTAATTGAAAATGAATACCTTTGTTATGTTTATTGGCCATCTGGATATCCTATTTTGTAGAGTGCCTGTTCATGAACTTTACCATTTCAAAAATGGCTTGTCTTTTTTCTATTGATTTATAGGGATGTCTTAGATTTTTGTTATTTGGTTATATGTGTTGCAAACATCCACTCCTATTTGTCATTTATCTTTCATTCATTCTCTATTGGAATCTTTATCAACAAAAGTTCTTAGTTTTGGGCCGGGGACAGTGACTCATGCCTGTAATCCCATCACTTTGGGAGGCCAAGGCAAGTGGATCACCTAAGGTCAGGAGTTTGAGACACATCTGGTCAAAATTGAGAAACACTGTCTCTACTAAAAATATAAAAATTAGCTGGGCGTGGTAGTGGGCACCTGTAATCCCAGCCAAGGCAGGGAGGCTGAGGCAGGAGAATCGCTTGAACCCAGGAGGTGGAGGTTGCAGTGAGCCAAGATCGCACCATTGCACTCCAGCCTGGACAAGAGCAAATCTGTATCCAAAAAAAAAAAAAAAAAAAAAAAAAAAAAAAATTCTTGGTTTTAATGTAGTCCAAATTTTCTCTTATATCATCAATGAATTTTATGTCTTGCTAAAAAAAAATTCCTTATCCCAAACTTTTCAAGGTATTTACTGATAGTTTATCTTTTACATTCGCATCAATCTTTCACATAGAATCGATTTTTTGTATGTATGGTCTAGAGGTAAGTTTTACTGTTTTCCTTTTTGGATTGTTTCACTCAATCAGCAAATTTATCAAAACAGAAAATTACCTTAAAACAAGTTTTCATATGTTTTTGAATGTATTTCTACATGTCTGGATTTTATCCCATTGGGGATCAATATTATCTTATTTACTGCAACTTCGCAAAAAGACTTAACAATTTCTTAAACAACAAAAATTTATTTTCTCAGAATTCTGCAGGCCAGAAGTCCAAGATCAAGGTGCCTTCAGGACTGGTTTCTTCGGCAGCCTCTCTTTCGCTTGCAGATGGCTATCTTCTCCCTGTGTTTTCCAATGGCCTTCCCTCTGTGCATGTGTCCCAATCTCCACTTCTTACAAGGACATCAGTCATATTAGATTTGGGCCACTTGATGGCTTCATTTTAACTTAACCAGCTCTTTACAGGCCCTATCTCCAAATACAGTCACATTCTGAGGTACCAGGGATTACATACAAATTTGGGGAAGATACAGTTTAGCTCATAAAAAGATGACATAAATAATATAATAATGTCTACTGTTTTAAGCTTTTGCAACACACCTGGTATACTGGTAAGTATTGCACTATCTCAGTTCACCTTCAAAAAATCCTATTTTGTTATCTGCACTTCACATTTGAGGATCTTGAGAATCATAGCAATGAAGAAATTTAGACTCTTGATATCAGAAAGTGTAAGTCCTCCTGACTTTTTCTTCAAGGGTGTCTCAACTATCTTACTTATTCTTGTCCCCTTTCAATTACATATAAATTTTGGAATCAGCATTTCAGTTTCTACCAAAAAAAAAAAACCTTGACAAAATTTTGATTGGCATTATTCTGAGTTTGTGTTGCTTTTCTTCAATAATATTTCATCTTTCACATATAGGAATCTGATCAGTACTAGGTATAATATTTGATATTTTTGTGTTATTTTCAAGGACATATCTCTTTTAAATACTATTTTATTGTTGGTACATTTCAGTTTTGGCATATATTGTTGGTAAAGTTTTTATTATTAGTGTATTCAAATCATGCTTTAATATTGACTTCATGTTCACAACCTTGGCTAAATTCACTTATTAATTTTAATAATTCAAATATACGTCATGGAATATATAAACATATTGTCAGTGAATAACAGTTTTGTTTGTTCTGTTCCAACTATATTCCTTTTATTTCTTTTACTTACCTTATTTCACCACACATCTGATAACATTTGAATAGAAGTGGTGATAGTGAACATCATTTTCTCCTTTCCACTCTAAGAGAGAATGCTGTCAGCATTTTATTATTAAGTATAATGCTTGCAGTAGGATTCCTTTATAGCTATCTTTATCAAATGGACTTCTACTCCTAGATGCTAAATGTTTTTACTATAAATAGATTTATTTATTTATTCATTCATTCATTCATTTATTTTTGAGGCAGAGTTGCAGTCTGTTAACCAGGCTGGAGTGCAGTGGAGTGATCTCAGCTCACTGCAACCTCCACCTCCCTGGTTCAAGCAATTCTCCTGCCTCAGCCTCCCAGGTAGTTGGGTGCCACCATGCCCAGCTAAGTTTTGTATATTTAGTAGAGACAGGGTATCACCATGTTGGCCAGGCTGGTCTCGAACTCCTGACCTCAAGTTATCTGCCCGCCTTAGCCTCCCAAGGTACTAGGATTACAGGCATGAACCACCGTGCCTGGCCTTTAAATGGATATTAAACAGTACCAATTGAGCTTGTGTTTACATTGACAGTTTGCCATAATTGCCCTCCTTTGATCTTTCAAAGTGGGAAATTACAGTAATTTTCTGATGTTAAATCTAACTTACATTGCCAAAAATCTCAATCTTGTGTTTCCATATCCTAAAAAAAATTACACATCATTTTTTTCAAGTTTGTGTTTCATATTTCCATTGTCTGGAAGCTCTGTGAGTCTCTATCTTTTGCTTCTTTGGTTTTCTACTATGTTTTCAAGTGTTCTCATGTCTGTTTTGTTGTTGTTGTTGTTGCTGCTGCTGTTGTTTATTTGACTGCTGGCTGTTGTATATGGAAAATTAAAGAGATAATTTGAAGCCCATGATGAAATTCTCTCTCCCAGAGAATATTTTATTTTGATCCTTTAGAGTTTACCAGAAATATTAGCAAGTCCGTGTCAATTTTATATCATCAGGAACTGAGATTGTTCTATGTCTGGTTTCCATCCCAAGAAGAAACACTTTATTTCTACTATTAGCTTACTGCTAAGGACTAGATCTTTGGAGTCTGAACCACTGCCATGGCATGTACTAACTTCCAAGTTCTGTTCCCCCACTACAGCCCTGTGAATCTGTTAAAATGTCTACTTGGTGTCTCAATCTCTCACTGGCCTCTTCCAGAATCTGAAAAACACAAGCGAGAAAGCCTCCCTAAGCCAAGTTTAGCATCTTGGGTTTCATTTTTCTCTTGGACTTTGGTCCTATAATTATTTGTTAACACACTGGCTCTCTGATATCTTCAAGCAAATGTTTGTAAATGTCTTTGACATTTCTTAACTGTTCTTAGTAAAAACTTGGTCTAATCTATATATATAGTCCCTCGTGTTTGTTGGTGATTGTGTGTGTGTGTGTGTGTGAGAGAGAGAGAGAGAGAGAGAGAGAAATTTTAAAATTTTCTTCAGATTATCTTAATGATTCAGAGGTTGTTACACTGAGTTTTAAATGTCAAAACTCTGCATTGATAATTTAATCATTTTTAGAGTATAAGAGACTCATAAATTGTTCAGGATTGAAATTATAAATATTTTATGCGCAAGCAAATTGATGTTGCAAATAAATACGCAACTATAAAATATATTAGTGAATATATATCCTTCTCAAGGATTAGTTATGGCACAAGCAATAGCTAGCACTGGAGAAGAGACCAGAAGGCAGTACCAGCCATATAATGAAAGCAGGCAGATCACAGCAAGACTAAGAACCCAGATCTTGGATGAAGGGAGGGGTATAAGGGTCAACTGGGGGACAAGGTCAGATTAAAACAGAAAACAAAATCTAGAATCCACAGTACAAATCCAACTTTACAAAAGCCGACCATGTTGGGGCCAAAATAGTGTTATATTTGTTCCTATAGTCCTATGTTTTTTTTTTTTTTTTTTTTTTTTTTTTTTTTTTTTTTTTTTTTGAGATAGAGTTTTGCTCTTGTTACTCAGGCTGGAGTGCAACGGCGCCATCTCGGCTCACCGCAACCTCCGCCTCCCAGGTTCAAGCGATTCTCCTGCCTCTCCTGCCTCAGCCGGCCACCACACTCGGCTAATTTTTTTGTATTTTTAGTAGAAACAGGGTTTCTCCATGTTGGTCAGGCTGGTCTTGAACTCCTGACCTCAGGTGATCTACCCACCTTGGCCTCCCAAAGTGCTGGGATTACAGGCATGAGCCACCATGCCCAGCCTGTTTTTTATTTTCTCTAAAATCTCTATGTTTTTTAGAGTACATAGAATATAGTATATAGTACACAGTAAAACCTGGACACACACGTAGACACATACGTAAAGATATGGTTTGGCTGTGTCCTCACCCAAATCTCATCTTGAATTCTAGTTCTCACAATCCCCATATGTGGTGGTAGGGACCTGGTGGGAGGTAATTGAATCATGGAGGCAGTTTCCCCCATACTATTCTCATGATGGTAAGTTCATGAGATCTGATGGTTTTACAAGGGGCTTTTTCTCTTTTACTCATTCTTCCCCTTCCTGCTGCCATGTGAAGAAGGACGTATTTGCTTCATCTTCCACCGTGATTGAAAGTTTCCTGAGGCCTCCCCACCGATGCTGAACTGTGAGCCAATTAAACTTCTTTCCTTTATAAATTACCCAGTCTCAGGTATGTCTTCATAGGAGTGTGAAAATGGACTAATACATGAAATAACTTAATGAATATATGAATATAGGCAAGCAGTACAAAACCAAAAGAACTTCACAAGCTTCTGACTCTAAGAACAACAATGATTGTGTGCATGGCAAGGAACAGGAAGGTGGATAGTAAGAGCTTATCCTAAAGGGTGCCAATACAGCAAGAAACGCGTCATAAAAACATTCTCAGTGACTGCGTCCAAAGGTGTTTCTATATCAAACAGTTACATTATCTGCAAACAACTTCAAAACCTGCTTATGATGTATGTAAAGTGGAAGAGGGTAAATTGAAGTAAGAGCAAAGCCAGAATCATACTTTTGGCTAGATCTCAGGTAGGAAAGCTAAAGAAAAAAATGTCTAAGCCTGGGTAAGGATGCTAAAAATTTCATTCAAGGAAAAGCCACTGTTATTACTCATATGCCATTTTATAATAATAATCTTTAATCTATTTTCTTATGTTTATTTTCACCAAAATAATTTTAAGGCCGGGTGCAGTGGCTCACTCCTGTAATCCCAACACGTTGGGAGGCCCAGGCAGGTGGATCGCAGAGTCAGGAGATTGAGACCATCATGGCTAACATGGTGAAACCCTGTCTCTACTCAAAATACAAAAAATTAGCCGGGCTAATTTTGGAAGGTAGAAAAGTGGTCGAAAGACCAATGTATAATTCAAATAGTTCTCCCCACTGGGATATTATATTTTAACTCCTTAGTTAGCTGAGCTCAGATTCACTGGCACCATTTCAAGAAGTATATACAGAAAATTAACCACATTTCCCAACTTGAATTGCCCAAAGACCCAACTACTTTCACAATCCCCACCTGACAGCTAAGTAACTAAAAGGAAGTCCACATCATCCAGCCCTTCAGTCAATTTATGGCATGGAGAATCCATATAGTGCCTAGGTAAACAGGAAGAACCAGTAATCTATTCATACTATTTTAGGAAAACCTCAAGCCTGGGCAGTAGAGCTCTTATGCAAAAATGAGTAAGGAGTAGAGAGAAGGTCAAATACAGAATTAATGCAAAAGTTCTGACACAAGAAATGAAGGAAAACATGAAATATTTCTGTCTTATCACATACCAAAAAAAATTTTTACAGATGAACCAGAAGCTAAATATTGTAAGCAATCAACTGAATCTGCTAAGTGTGACATTAAGAGTTTTATGTGAATTCAGCATGTAGAGCTTTCTTTTAGTTGGTGGTTTCCAGTTGAGTTTGGCCAGCAGGAGGCAATGACAGGAGATTTCTACTTCCTCCATGCTTCTGTGACATTCTGGCTTAGCCATATGCCTTTTAGATAACAGTTGCTGGCAGAAGGGCCCCTTTCCATTGTTGCAGATCTCATCAGGCTCTGGAAACACATCTCTTTCCTGGCATCAGGAGGTGCAGTGTGGTCCTGATGCTGCTAATCTCTGCATGTGTTAACACACCCTGTGGTTACGGTAATTTGGCACACACCTTTGTAAACTAAAAAGTTTCCTCAAACACTTCAACACCGGGTACTGTTACCTGTTAGGAATCTACTGATGCAATGTATATTTTTCCCAATATACTTACTTTGTTTTAGTTGTGTTTATTTTTTGCTACCCATTTATTGCCTCTGACTTTGCCTACATAATTTTTTATTTATTTTTAACTACTAAGTAAAATTATATGTATTTGTGGTGTACAACATATTTCTATATATATATATACATTTTGTATTGGCTAAATTAAACTAATTAACATATGCATTAATCATTTTTTTGTGATAAGAACGCTTAAAATCTACCCTCAGCAATTTTCAAGCATACAATACATTGCTATTAGTCATAGTTACCTTGACATAAGATAGATCTCTTGAACTTATTTCTCCTAACTGAAATTTTGTATCTTTTGACCAACATCCATCTGCCCAATGTTTCCATCCTTCAGCCTCTGGCAACCTCCATCCTTCACTGTTACGACTGACAATATTCATGACAGTTCTACTTACTACTTCTTTCATATTCTGACATTATCGGTTTTCATGCTAAATAAATGTTGCCAAAATTATTGTATTATTGACATCTAATATATTCTTATCTAATACTTTTCAGTTTTTATTCTCTTTATTCTTTTAGAATTCTTTGACACTGAAAGTAATGTGGTAACTAGAAGGCATTAAAAACATAATTGATATAGTATAAAAAGTTTTTAAAATGTATAGCTACTTATACTTCTAAAGAAAATGGCCCCTTAAATTATTAGCAATAGGAAAAAGACTCAATTTTCTCATTTTGTAGCACCCAATTGGCCTCATAGACACTGTATTTCATTAAAACTAAAAACGGTTTAAAGAAATTTCTAATTAACATACACAGAGGACAAAAAAGCTGCAGGCTACTGAATTAAACCTCATACAGCATTAGTAAAACTTTTCTGCCAGTGGGTACAGTTTTAACATGCGTATAAAATAGTGTGTTCTCCCTAGGAATAAAAGATTATATGCTAGCTAAAGGGTAATACTTTCTTGTATGGGTCTGTTATTCTCAAAGTCTCTATTTTCCAGTTGCAAATACATCCTGTTAAAATGCATTTTCAATATACCCTATCTTTAAATGGATAATACCAGGACTTTTCAAAGTATCAATTAGCAATAAGCTTCAACTCATAGAACAAATACATCTGACTCACATGGGGTTAACGTTTCATTTATTTCAATAAGTGCAATTTTCTTTAAAACTTGACCATTTTATACTATCATTTAAGACTTTGTTCCAAGAAAGAAAGAAAATGAAACTATTTTTTATCTTTCAGTATTTGAACACTGAGCAACAAATTCAATGTAGTAAAATAAGTTATAGTATTTGAGATGGATAGAACTAGAATAGACATAGAAACTAAAACTTCAGAAGTAGCAGAAAACTGCCTCTATAATCAAATATTATAGAATGTGGCACATGTAGTCACTATTCTTCAGACCTTTTTCTTGCCTGCATGGATTTTTGATCATCATCTTTCTCAAGGAGGCATTATTTTGGAGAAATCTCTTACAAAACATTCCATGGCATCATGCCCAGAGTTTTTATTCTAGCAGTCTAGGATGATTCCTAGCCATCTGTATTTTAAACTGTACCTGCAGAACTTTAACTATCAACTAGGTTTGGCAACCAGTGTTGTAACTAATCATTAGGAGTATTAGAACATGGCCAGAGTCCAAGTTCTAATTTAATGTGATATAAGGCAATCACTTAATCTTCGTGGTTTAGGTAATTCATGTGTTAGAGAAAAATCCCTTTACTTTCATGGCAATTGAGAGGTAAAATAAAATCAGGTGATGATCACCTCAGTACTTGGCACATGCTAGGCATGCATATATAGTGTACTTCGTCTTGCCAGCAACTCTGTAACTTTCTAGTATTTTTCATGTGATTTCCGATATACAAATGAACTTTTTTCTGATTGCATATTAATTCATATTTTTTCCTAAAGACTTTTAATGTCAGTGCTTGTCCTATTGGTCCCTTATTATTCCTATTGTTGACCTGGTAGAATCAAACTCCAGAAAACTATGTCTCCAGGATTTCTGTTCATGTCTTATCTGATTCGGATACTTATACTTGCTCGAAGCACCTGACTCTCTTCTACCTCGTGGACTCTTGGAATTACAAAGTATGTTAGACTTTAAATCATATCTTATCTTACAACATGGAAACCAAAGACTAAAGTTTAAGTCTTTGGTTTAAGTGGTTTATCTAAAATTACACAGCTCATCATAAACTAGATACCACATCTCCATATTCCCACTATTGTATTCTTAGCTATTTAGGTCATACAAGTTCCAGAAAACAAAATGGCAAATTAGAATGTAACTCTAACTGCTTTCAACTTGTATACAAATGTTTGGACATTTTACATTTACATTATAGTTAGCAATTTTACCACAAAAAAAAAAGAATAAGGTAAATAATTACCCTTGGTGATAAATGTCATTTTTTTCTACAAATTTTGAGGCTCTCTTAACTATTTACTAGAGATAATAAACCAAGGGGCAGGATATAGTGACAAACTAGAAATAGATGTAGGCATAGACATAGATATAGACATATACACATAGGTGTGCACACACATACATATACATATATATGCGATAAAACTTTGAAGAGGGACAAATTTTCATTTTTGTTGCAGCACTTACTTTCTCATCAGAGTTTATTTTAACTTTATCTCTCCACATTTATCTCTTTAAATTATCTTTAACCAAGTCTTACTTCCATATTGCTTAGTGTCCAAGACTGTAAACTGATTTTAATATGCTTGTATAAGATATAATTAGGAAATAAATTAGATACTGGTACTAGAAAAAATATCAATATAAAATTCTACAAGTTTAAAACAATTTTATAGGTTCAAATATTTGAGAGTAAAGGGTATCAGTATTATATTGAATATAAGCTATAGTTTGAGCTTTTGTTTTTTTGTTTTTTTGCTTTTTTGAGACGGAGTCTCACTCTGTCGCCCAGGCTGGAGTGCAGTGGCACCATCTCAGATCACTGCAAGAAGCTCTGCTTCCCGGGTTCACACCATTCTCCTGCCTCAGCCTCCCCAGTAGCTGGGACTACAGGCACCCACCACCATGCCCGGCTAATTTTTTGTATTTTTTAGTAGTGACGGGGTTTCACCATGTTAGCCAGGACGGTCTCGATCTCCTGACCTTGTGATCCACCCACCTTGGCCTCCCAAAGTGCTGGGATTATAGGCGTGAGCCACCGCGCCCAGCTAGTTTGAGCTCTTAAGAGGCATTTCATACAGTGATGACTCATTAAATACATTTTTAAATGAAAATAATGACTACCTCTAAAGATATTCAGCTTCATTACTTTGTAACACACATAGGATCAGAAAATAAACAATCTTGACAGCAGTCATCTCTGAATTACTGTAATGACTACACAAGAAATGATCTATTCTCAGCAAGTTGCATGTATGCGTATGCCATACTAAAACACTTAAAAGCAGCTGTCTTAAGGAGATTAAATGTCACCTAGGCAAATGTACTTGCACCACTGATTTGTAAGTGAGCCAACAAACAAGAGTGTGTCTTTGAGTCTACTTCATAATTGTCAGATGAATTTGTGACAGCTCTGCCTTGGAAACGAGGAACCTTCCCTGGACCTGAATTGTATAAAACTTGGTCCTCCTCCTTACAGAAACCTGTCTTGCCAGCATCCATTTCTTCCCAGAACACCAGGAGATCACTGAAGAATCAAAGTAACAGGGGCCATTGTTCAACTTCTCTCAGTATTGCCAGAATGTTCTGAATTGAGGGGAACTGTATTAAAAGTTGCTTTCATTTTCTCCGGTATGCTTTTGTGACCATGGATTTGGGACAATTATAATAGAAACAAATAATTGGGAGTGAATATAAGTCCCAGATTGACAAAAGGATCAGGAAACAAGCACACCATAAGAATTAGAATAGTTTGAATATATAAACTTTGTGTTAGAAGCATAATTTCTGCTGGTATAGGTTACGACTATCTTTTCTTAGGAAGGACTGTGATATGGTTTGAATGTTTGTCCACTCCAAATCTCATGTTGAAATGTGACCCCTCAATGTTTGAGGTGAGGCCTAGTGGAAGGTGTTGGGTCATGGGGGCAGATCTCTCGTGAATAGCTTGGTGCCCTGCCTCCCCAAGGTCATGAGTTCATTCTTGCTCTATTATTTCATGTGAGAGCCTGGCACCTCCTCCCCTCTCTCTTGCTCTCTCTCTCACCATGTGATACATTGGCTCCCCTTTGCTGTCAGTCATGATTATAAGCTTCCTGAGGCCTCACCAGAAGCAGATGCTGGCACTACACTTCTTATACAGTCTGCAGAACTGTGAAGCAAATAAATCTCTTTTCTTTATAAATCACCCTGTCTCAGATATTCCTTTGTAACAACACAAAACGGACAGATACAGACTGTCCTTTAAGTCAAAGTTATTTTATTCTACTTTATAGTGCTATATATATATGTACATATATATATATACACGTACAAATGTACATATATGTACAAATATATATACACATATATATATGTATATTTGAGACAAAGTCTTGCTCTGCCATGCAGGCGGGAGTGAAGTGGCGCAATCTTGGCTCACTGCAACTTCTGCCTCCTGGGCTCAAGCAGTTCTCCTGCCTCAGCCTCCTGAGTAGCTAGGACTACAGGTGTGTTCCACCACACCCAGCTACTTTTTTTATTTTTAGTAGAGATGGGGTCTCACCATGTTGGCCAGGTTGGTCTTGAACTCCTGATCTCCTCACAAAATATATTTTTACACACAAAATTTTCATAATTGTTACTGTGCTTGTCGCTTTGACGCATCCTTACTTGGCAAGACAAAAAGTTGAAAATAGGATGAAAACAAAAAGTATGCAGTGCATTCTCTATTAATGACCCGATCTTTTCCTCCTTCCCATTTCTCAGCAAGTGGACAAAACAGAAAAGGGTCTAAAATATCATTTTTCCTCTATCTGAAACATTTCAAGGAATTAGCAAAGAGTTAAAATCAAAAAGGTTTATCGCAAAGTACAGGGGAAAGACATTCTTTATACTTGCATACAAATTATTAATTAAAAGTTGATACTGACTCTGGAGGTAAAATAAACTCTGACTTACTATACAAGAAGGATCATTAATGTTGTATAAAATATTTATTTGCGAGGAGTGCAAAGACCAGAAGCATTAAAAATAAAGCCAGTACAACAAGAATTTTGAATACTGCATACAGACTCAACTATCAGACAAGGGAGATACAGCAGAAATCAATTAGGAAAACAAAAATCTACGAGGCAAGCTTTGTTTTTTAATAGATTATTGACTTTATGCATAAAAGAAACTAATTAAAGACTTATATACTTTTCTAATTAAGGTAATTTGACTAAGAAATTTGACTTGGCCAAAATTCTGAGTCCCAAGTTTATAAAGTGTATGCATCCCATCAATGGGTCAATCAAACTTCACCTAAATTAGAAGCAAAACAATTACAAAATTTTGGTTGATGAGTTTGGAAATCACCAATGGCTCTAATTTTTAAAACACAGCACAGAGAAAAATCATGCATTATAGGAACTTCAAACACTTGGATTCTGAGATTCAAATTCAAGCTCTAACATTTACTAACTAAAGGAACTTGGGTAATTGCTCTAAAGCATATATTCTCAAATACCTAGTGGAAAACATAGCAAGATCCTTGTAAGATAGGTAAGTGGATTAAATAACATAATCATTGGCATCCATTAAAAAGCTATAATTTTAAATATTTTCTAAGTATAATATAGGTTGAGTATCCCTAAACAAAATCCTTTGGAACACAAGGACTTTTGGAATTCGAAATTTTTTTTTCAGATACACCAGTTAAGCATCTCAAATCCAAAACTTCAAAATCCAAAATATGCCAAGGAACATTTCCTTTTAATGTCATGTTAGTGCTCAAAAAGTTTCAGATTTAGGAGAATTTTGGATTTTGGATTTTTGGATCGGGATGTTCAATCTGTTGTGATGCACACTGTAGAAAATGCATGTCTGAAAATTTTTAAATGCATAATCTCAATAAGAAAAAAACATTATTATGATATAAGAATGAAAGCTGCAAAGTCCCTACATTCAAATTAACTTTTTTTGGCTGATGTCCTATTGTGTTCACAAGAACAGGATGGTTCTCACTCATAGGTGGGAACCTAGACACAATGAAACTTTTCACAAAAGTTTGTTTGCATGCTGATGTAAATGACGATTGATTGCAGCACAGCAACATAGTTCAATGGCACGTTTTTTAAAACATGCAGCAATGAAAAAAAAAAAAAAAAAAAAAAGAAAAAAACATTATTAACTTTCTGATGTCTATTTGTTGGGATGGACCTAGACACAAAATTTTAAAAGTTTGTTTATGCTGATTTTTATAGTTCAATGGATTTTTAAAACATGTAGTTTAATATATGAATATATCTTTTATGCATTTTCTGTTTCATCATTTTTTCAGAAGGGATTTAATCACTCTAAAATTACAAACTTTCACTTAAATTCTTATCTTATTCTTTCATTATTATATTAGTCCATTTGTCCTGCTGTAACAAAGTTCACGAGAAGGGGTAATTTATTAAAAAAAATAGAAACTTATTTCTCACATTTCTGAAGGCTGGGAAGTTCAAGATCAAGAAGCCAGCTGATTCAGTGTCTCCTGAGGACCCATTCCTTATAGAAGGCTCCATCTAGGTGTCCTCCCATAGTGGAAGGGGGAAGGAAAATTGGCCTAAGCCAGTTCCCTTTAGCCCTTTTACAAGGCGCTAATCCATTCATGAAGGGAGAGGCACTCTTGACTTAATCACTTCCCAACAGGCCTCATCTCATAATACTACCAAAATGAGGATTAAGCTACAACATGAATTTTGGAAATGCATTATAATTGCTATAATTCAAATTATAGCAATTGTTTTATTACATTTAAAACTCTACCTCTTCTAGATTCTTGAACATGCATTCTCATTGGGGGTTATACCACCTCCAATGGGGCAAAATTGTCAAGGCTAGGGAGAAGAGAACAAAAATGTTATATATTAAAATTGTTAATGACCCTCCAAAGGGCCATAGTACAGAAACTGATGTAGAGTATATCTATATTTTTAAAATTACAGAGAGAGAGGATGAATTAGGAGAAATATATGTATTTTATATGACTTGTTGCAGCCAATGACAAAAACAATATTTAGAAACACTGACCTAGAAATTATCTTGGGTATGATATTTTAAAAATCCACTTTTTCATAAATGTTTAGACAAGTGGCCCAATGTCATTTATTGATCAAAATATCTTTCCTCACTAATTTGAAGTGACACTTTCATATCCTAACATTTTATCTCTCCTTGGTCTGTTGCTCAATTTCTTTCCTTCCTGCCTCAGCTTTCAACTGTACTAATTTTTAATACAGTTTACAATGTGTATTTTACATGTTGTGCACTTCACGGACATATCTTACATTAAAAAAGAGATAATGGCCAGGCACAGTGGCTCACGCCTGTAATCCCAATACTTTGAGAGGCCAAGGCAGGTGGATCACCTGAAGTCAAGAGTTCAAGACCATCCTGGCCAACATGGTAAAACCCTGTTTCTACTACAAATACAAAAAAAATTAGTTGGGTGTGATGGCAGAGATTTGTAATCCCAGCTACTCAGGAGGCTGAGGTAGGAGAATTGCTAGAATACTGGGGGTGGAGGTTGCAGTGAGCTCAGATTGCACCACTGCATTCCAGCCTGGGCGACAGAGAGAGACTCCGTCTCAAAAAAAAAAAAAAAAAAAAAAAAAAAAAAAAAAAAGGAAAGAAAAAAAGAAAGAAAAAGAGATAACATATTGTACATGATTTGCTATGGAAAGCCTATTTTAAGATAAGTACTGGTGGCCTTCCAATTTATGTTGATCATTAACAAACCTAGACGATTTTAAAGACAAAATATTTGAAAAATTCTAAGGACCCGTCTTCATGCAAGAAAAAAACACTAAACTTTAATGCATTTTATTTCAATAAAATCTCTACTTTTTCCCTACAAATGTGACGTACAACTCAGGAATTTGTAGATATAAATCTTCCTACAGACCCAGCTGCACACTAAGGATCGTATCCTAGAAGCCCTTATAAAGATTGTCTCCTATATTAAAAGCAACTGCTGATCTATTGAAGCATTTTATAAGTTTGTTCAGTTCTCAAACTTTACTGAGCCCAGGAATACCTTAGGGAAGTTAGTTAAAATACAGATTCTGATTCAGTAGTTCTGGATGAGGGCTAAGATTCAGCATTTCTAATAAATTCCCAGGTCGTGACAATGCTGCCAGTCATAGCTCACACTTTGAGAAGCAAGGCATTAATAGGCATCTGTATTAGTCCATTCTCACACTGCTATAAACATACTATCTGAGACTGGGTACTTTATAAACAAAGGAGGTTTATAAATTAAACTACTTCCACATGGCTAGGGGGACCTCGGGAAATGTACAATCATGGCAGAAGACGAAGCAGGCACCTTCTTCACAAGGCGGCAGGAGAGAGTGTTAGCATGTGAAGGAAAACCTGTCAAACACTTATAAAACCATCAGATCTTGTGAGAACTCACTCACTGTCACAAGAACAGCATGGGAGAAACTGCCACCACGATCCTGTCACCTCCCTCCCTCCACACGTGGGGATTACAGGTCTGTTCCTCCACATGCGGGGATTACAATTCAAGATGAGATTTGCGTGGGGAGACAAAGCCAAACAATATCAGCATCTATAACTCAACAAAAGAAAATTAAGTAATTAAGACTAAGGCTTTCTAAAGTGGAGTTGGGAGATTGGAAGAGGACTGCAGTTACCCCTGCTGAAGGTCAAACCACAGAATATTCCAATAGACTTAGACAAACAACTAAAGTCTATATCCTCCAGCCTTCAATATCCCTCAGCTGTCAGTACCCTAATTAACTAACCAATCAGAATGGGTTTGTGATTTCAGATTTCTGCCCAGCCAAGGAACTGCTTCTGAAAACAACTTTTATGGAAATCCCTATTAAAAAATCTCTCCTAAGCTTGGCATACAGAACACCATTCAGGGCTGCCCTGATTCAGTGTACCTGAGTTGCAATTCTTTGTTTCCCAGAAATGCTATTTCCTTTGACCTCTGTGTTAATCCCCCTTTTTTTAGTTAAAAATCCCATTTTCAATTAGCAACATGGAGGACCTAGAAATACACTAAGTGTACGGAACATCTAAACAACAGATAAGAATATCTGCTTTTAAAACACATCATACTACACATGCATACTCACACTCACACACACATGCACACATACACATATACATATGCAGCTTCCTTCACAAATACCACGCTGAACCATTCCTAAAAATAAAGAAATCTACAGGTTCCTGTAGATGACTTTAATTCTGATAATTTGAGCTATTCAGTCTGTAGAGACGGAGTCATGTGCTTATTGGACAAGCTGGCCCTGAGAAAGATCAAAACACAGGACAAGATCTGAAATAAAAGCATGATGATGGGAGCCAATGGAAACAGGCAAAATAGACAGTCCCAAATTCTGTACTCTAATGCATTTGCCTCTCCTTTCCCAGTCACTGCTAAATGCTTTCAAGTTTTATTTTGCTTTCTCAAAAAAGAAAAAAAAAAAAGAATTGGAAGAAAAATAATTAAATTTGTAATATACTCTATCAAATGCCTTATTTTGATGAATATTTACTCAACATTTTGGTTGACTAATCAGTTTTCAAAATTAAAAACCTCTTAAATCCCTTTTGAAAAGTATTAAAATATAATTTCATATAGATATGATGTGCTTTTCCTTTTACTAAAACGAAGTTTGAGGTAAATATTTTATTCAGCCACCTCAAATATTAGTCTGCTATGTTTCTCAAAATGTATCTAAGGATTACCTACATCAGAAATATCTGTGGTGCTTCCTGAATACTCACATATTAGCCATTCAGCTACTCAATCAGATATCTGGGAAATAGTTCAGAAATTTGCTTTTTTTTTTTTTTGGAGACAGAGTCTTGCTCTGTCGCCAGGCTGGAGTGCAGTGGCGCGATTTCAACTCACTGCAACCTCTGCCTCCTGGGTTCAAGTGATTCCCCTGTCTCAGCCTCTTAAGTAGCTGGTACTAGAGGCGTGCACCACCACACCCGGCTAATTTTTTTGTATTTTAGTAGAGACAGGGTTTCACCATCTTGACCAGAATGATTTCGATCTCCGGACCTCGTGATCTGCCCACCTCGGCCTCCCAAAGTCCTGGGATTACCGGCGTAAGCCACCGCGCCCGGTCAGAAATTTGCATTGTTAATAAATGATTCAAGTCATTCTCATTAAGTAAATATTTTAGACACAGTTTCCTAAGAAATTCAGAACTGACTTTAACACATTTTGAGGCTGTAGTAGATTGGTGACCCACACACACAAAGATATGTCCACTTGGAACCTACGCATGTGACCCTGTGTGGAAAGAAGCCTTTGCATATGTAATTACATTGAAGATCTTGAGATGAGATGATGCTGGATTACTGTGTGGGCCCTAAATCCAGTAACAAATGTCCTTACTATTAAAAGAAAAGACAGACACAAAGGAAATGGCAATTTGAAGACAACAGCACAAATTGAAATCACGGTTCTACAAGATAATGAACACCAAAAAGTGCCACCAGCCACGAAGAGCTTGAAGAGAAACATAGAATAGAGTCATCCTCAGTGCCTCCAGAAGTAACCAACCCCACAGACACCTGGATATCAGACTTCTGGTCCAGAATCACGAAAGAATAAATTTCTGCTGTTTTAAGCCAACTTATTTGTGTATATTTGTTATGGCAGTTCTAGAAAATGAATAAAGTCTTTCAAAATATATAGATAATGTTCATTAATAATATAACTAATAATTGGTAATATTTGTTCAGCTTAGTGTGCCAGGCACGATGCCTAGGACAACCAACCCCAACCAAGGCTGTAAGTATATGTCTGGTTAATTTTAACATTAACAGTCTCTTCCACCTCAATATCTCCTGGATCTTGCCTAGGATTCCCTGCCAATAACAGCCTCTTTCCCAAACTGCTCCCCTACTTATTTACTGCCTCTTCTTCTGGGCCAATAAGTTGAGAAAATATTATCTGATGTCTGCCTAACAACCGTACATTGCGTAAGCAGTATAAATTCCAAACTTTCTCTAACAACTGTGCATTGCTTAAGCAGTATAAACTCCAAACTTTTTCTAACAACTGTACATTGTTGAAGCTGTATAAACTCTAATTTTTCATTGAAATATAAATATTTGTCCAGGCAGAGTGGTTCACTCCTGTAATCCCAACACTTTGGGAGGCAGAGGTGGGCAGATAACCTGAGATCAGGAGTTTAAGACCAGCCTGGCCAACATAGTGAAACCCCATCTCTACTAAAATTACAAAACTTAGCCAGGCGTGGTGGTGCACGCCTATAATCCCAGCTACTTGGGAGACTGAGGCAGGAGAATTGCCTGAACCCAGGAGGTAGAGGTTGCAATGAGCCGAGATCATGCCACTGTACTCCAGCCGGAGTGACAGAGGGACTCCATCCCACTCGCTCCCCACAAAAAAAAGCCAAATAAATATAAATATTTAAAAATCATATAACTAACCATGACCTAGAAAAAAGTCAGCTGTTAGTTTATGACCTTGAATTATTTTATTTAATTTATAAAATATGAATATTTGAATTTTGTTGGTGTTACTATATAGTATAATTTGCAGGCAACATATTGAAAAGATATAATTTGCAGGCAACATATTGAAAAGACTTGTAAATCACTTAAAGACTAAACAAAAATCAATAATATGCCTGATAATTTTTAGACTGCAAAAGCCCATATTTGATAGTTGGAAAAAAATTCAAATATATCATTTATCTCCATTTACACCCATATCTCAGGGATACCTATAAGAAAATTTGCTATTCCATTAAGATGGCAGAGATTAGAAAACAGTCTGCAGGTGATTTATTCTGCCACATGCTGTTCTGAGTTACATGCTCATGAGATTGCTTTGCAAATACATTAAAATTCACTTATGCCTGCCAATTATTTTCTTGGATTGCTAAATCTTTATCTACATTATTCATATCTGTCTGTATCCCAAGGATGCTACTTGAAATGGTAGAAGGTACAAGGCCCCGAAACAATACATACCAAACTTTTAAACCGAATTAAAGAGACAAGGCTGTTTGTACCCAGATCCTGCCAGGGTGTCCCAAGGGCTGAATTGATTAAGATGGCAGCCAATCCGTTACCTCTTTATGACAGACCAGTGGGTCACGACCCACCAGTTAAGGAGTTCTGGTATAGATCATATTTGACATTGTATTAATATACTGTCACTTAAAGAGACAATCTTCTCCTAAAAGAATAAATCACCAACAAGATGATGGTAAGGGGGCAGGTGACCAAATTCATTCAAAGATAAAAAGCACCAAAAGGACACATGTCTCGTGTTAGCAAGGCATTGGGTGCTGTCACCGAAATGCCTTTTGAATCCATCATGTGGAACTTTGTCCAGATTCCTAGATAGAGTGCCAAGAATAAGACAGCTTTGTTGAAGCCCAAAGGAGTTGGTTGGGTCAAGAGTGGGACGCCAAGGCAAAACCCTCACTTCCAACTCTAGTTACAGAGGCACTAGGCAAGAGTCATGATGAGAGAATCCAGCGGGAACACTAGTAAGACCCTCCTCCCCTGGTCCTCCAGGAGAAGGCTGGCAGCAACATTGAGGAAGGAATTGGTCAGAGCGAAGAGAAAAGCCTGAGGAGGGAAGGGAGGCAATGACCTTCGCTGGTATTATCAACAGAAATAAGGAATACACAGCTTAGTCCCACCCTGATTTCACATGTAGATATCAAAGAGCAGGTGTATGTACATTCTTCATTATGGCAATTTCCCATAATTATTTGTGTCATGACTAAAGAAATGAATAGCAATTAAGTCATTCTATTTATAACATAGTGTACCGCTTAAACTTCTGTGAAGGTGCTAATACTTTCATTTAATTAAATATGCAATCTTGATTACAACTATCAACACTGAAAGATGTCTAAGATATGAAATGTATGTCAGTATCAAAAATGTTTATGGAAATCTAAAACCATTTTCATTTTCTGACATGTGCGAGAGTATGATTCAGAATACTTTTTTTTTAAATTGCTATTACATGGAACAGCAAATCATAATTCCTGATATTATTTTTTCTTACATGCTTGAACATTAATTAGCAGGTGGTCCATATCTGTGCAGGTGCATATATTTCTTTATGTGAATCTATATAACCAGGGCCTAATAGGTTGATTTAGAATTTTCTAAATATAGCCTCCATGAATAAATTATGTATAATAATGTGCCAATTTTTGTAATTTTAAACTTGTTACTTGAGATTTTTAGCACAGATTAAAATTTAAAACAAGAGATTTAACAGAACTTGACAATAGAATTTATTGTTAGCTATTATTGTTTTGTGCCAATAGTAATAAACCTAAGCACAATTCAGGATAGTAAATGATAGTTTAAAAATAAAAAAAATAACAGGTAAAATTACTTTAAATGGCAAAACTCATTTTTCCTCTACGATGCACAATTATATATATTTCTAACAAAAAGTTTTAATATGGATCCGTCATTTTAATATTAAAGATGGTTTAGAAACAAGTTTGTTTCCAGAACAGAGCTCTCACACACTTGGTCCTATTCACAGAAGTCTTGTAAGTAAATTTCTGGGTTATTTCTAAGAACAAACTGCTTACTTTTTCAGTAATCTTATTTCCTTAAGAACTAGCAAGATACATAAGAAATAATGGTCCTTGGCTAGGCATGGTGGCTCACGCCTGTAATCCCAGCACTTTGAAGGCCACAGCGGGTGGATCCATCTCTACTAAAAATACAAAAAAAAAAAAAAAGCCAGGCATCATGGCACATGCCTGTAATCCCAGCTACTCAGGAGGCTGAGGCAGGAGAATCACTTAAACCTGGGAGGCGGAGATTGCGGTGAGCCACCCTGGGCGACAGAATGAGACTCTGTCTCGCAAAAAGAAAAATAATTTTTTTTGTTTAAAGAAAGAATGGATCAATCATAAAACATATGCTAGCTAGACAATACATTCAGTGTATGATTTCTTTTCCTAAATATTTGGAGAACTTCCCCCATATACTTATGAAGGTGACTGCACATACACACTGAATGAATTTTCATGCTGTAGTTATTCTTTTCCACATTTTAATCATCCATAGATCATCAGATATTTGGGGCTGGCTTTGTTTTCTTTTACCCTTATTACCTGCAATGTAAATTCTGTTTTTTTTTTTGGTTTTTTTTTTTTTTTTTTTTTTTTTTTTTTTTTTTTTTTTACTGTTGCTCTTTTTCTCTTTTGATAACATGTTTGGTTTAAGGGGTGAGGGAATAACTCCCGTTAAACTCAGTGGTGGCCTATGTTAAATGACTTTGAGATGCCAGAGTTTCCCTGGCATGAACTGGAGGAGGAATAGAGATATTGTTCAGAGATAACTGAGTTCAGTTAACTCAGTAAATACATATTGAATTATTATGGGCAAGACAATTTTGAAACCTCTGTAATGGTACAAAGTAGTTAGCATTCAAGCTGTACACATTTCTAGTGATAACTTTCAAATTGGTCTTGCTAAACAGTCATTAGCCAGGTGTGTAGCTATATGGAAATTACTAGGTACCATGTTGATTTTTCCCAGTAAAAATATTACATCTGGAAAAAGTACCAGCCCTAGAGTGACCACATTACATATTTAATTACAATCTCATCTACTGTAAATTGATGAAATTTACAATAATTCACAGTTACTGACAGTTATTGTAAAAGATCCACCTAACTTCTGCACAGACCAAACAGGTGAATGAAATGAGATGTGATAGAAGTGTAATGACTTTTTTCTTTATGCCAGGTGCGTAGCTATATAGAAGTTCCTAGGTACCTTGTTGATTTTTCCCAGTAAAAATATTACATGTGGAAAAACTGCCAGCACTCGAGTGACCACTGGTGAAATTTATGATGGTTCAGAGTTACTAACAGTTATTGTAAAAGATCCACCTAACTTCTGCACAGACCAAACAGGTTCATTAAATGAGATGTGATAGAACTGTAAAGACTTTTTTCAAGTCTTTGATAATGGCATGGGTATCTTCAGTTCCCCCAAAGATGCAGTATTGCTTCTGATTTGCTACTGTGGTAGAGTTAAGTGAAATTCCAGGGGCTTGCATTTGGCCCTTCCTACCATAACGGCCCTCATCCTGTGAATGAATGTGCTGGTGTAGTTATTTTACAATTATTGAAATTAAACATTTAGCAACTGAAAAAATAATTACAGGTTGGGTCCATGGACCCACCAAGCCCATCCTGAGTCAGAAATGAAGTAAGATTCCATCTATCTTCTGGCCACTATAAACTCCTATTTTAACTGATAGCTCAGAATTTGGAGGGTCTCGAGGAACCAAAAATTAGTGACAGTTCAAAGACAGTAACCCCAAAAGCACTGGGTATTTCCTATTCCTCAGGGCACAGTCACTCCAGTAAGGTCTAGAGGTGCCTTTGGGGAAGGCTTGAAGGAAGAGTTTTGGTATGTGTGGTATAAAATGGTAAGGAGGCACAGGTTAGGCTTCAACCAAGGAGTTCTGTGCCTTTGAATTGACTTTGGTCTGGAAACTGGGCAAGAGTCAGAACTCTCCACTGTGGTGACTCAAGCTGTTTTTGGCTACTGGTTCTTGAGGTGTTTTTTTTTTTTTTTAAATTATAATATTAATTTTTTTCCTCAAAAAAAAATCACATTAATACATGTGTGATAGGGTTGGCTGCTGGGAGAAAATCTCGCTAGTCTAGGAAAATTCTTCTTTGTGAGAAAGTTTACAACTAGGGTGCTGCAAGACCTGTGTGTACAAGTAGGTGACCCATCTGGGATCACTGGTTTTGTCAAATGAAGCTATATTTCAGTGAGCTACCTATCTATTTGTTCTCATGGACACTGTGACCAATTAGCAACTGCCCCAAATCGCTCTGAGCTAAGGCATTGTGATTACTAGCATGTCTCTGCCTACACAGTGAGTCCACTTTGTCTTTGGTGGTTAAGAACTCTCACTTGGCTTTGACTACTCTGGAATTTCCATTATCACAGCTGAAATCAGCAAACACATATCAATGGTGATATATAGTCTGGAGGACAAAAGGTCTGAGATCCAGACCCATCATTTCAAAGACTAAGGTACTATCCTCACCAATGTAATTCCCAATGCCTTAATAGAGTATCTTCTAGGCCATCTCAGAGAACATTGTAGGAGATACACATGTAGGTATCACTTGACAAATCCACTCCAATATCTTTATTTCTCCTCCATTTCATGCCAGGGAAGCTCTGGCATCTCAAACTCATTTAACACAGGCCACGACTGAGTGTAAGTTTCAGGAAACCAACCAAGTAAGCTATTGGAGTCAACTCAAGTTGCACAAGCTAACATCCTAAATCTGGACTCCCTAATAAGTACAGTCTTATCAATGAATTCAGCCTTACTGATTGTTATATTCCAGCCTCTTTAGTCTAGTGCCCTTCAGATGTATTCTTACAATGTTCCCCAGATTTCAGAATATATGTAATATCATAGTCTTGCACACTTTTTTTGTATGTAAACATTTTGTAGATACCCATGGGTTATGGTCTGTACCTGTTACCGCGGAGTATGCTGAGATTTGCCCCCTTGCAAGGGGTCTAGAAACAATCGGAATTGCTTGTGTTAACTCGTGAGAAAAATGAGCATCCATTTTCAAAGTCCCTGCTCCTGGTGAGATTATCACAAAATTTTCCAGCAAAGATGGGGTAGTCACCTCAGACACAGGAGGAGGCAGTTTTGTTCAAGTGGTAAGGAAGGCTCAGAATGACCTAGGGGTTCAAGACAGCCAGTTTCATATGGGTCCAAGTATATGTACACATTCCAAGTTCATTCAGGATTCTATTCTTTCCCAATTAGTAACCTAACTTTCAAACAAAAATTTGGCAAGAAGTGAATTAATTGGCATTAAAATTCAAAAACCAAAAGCAATTTAATTTTGTTTTTAGTTTTAGCAGTATTGGCCCTCCAGCTAGAGTAACTATTACCTATGGCCATCATAGAAGCTCTTCCTTGGTTCTCAGTCTGTGGCTTTAGCTGAGAGTTCAAGACTCATTGTTTTCATTCAGGAAGCACTCCAGTGTGCTCTGGAAGAAATCGTTCCATATCATGCATCTTGCAGCCATCATTGCTGCCATAATGTTCAATGCAAGGGCACCGTCAGTTTGCTAGGCACCTGCTTCAATTGGCTTTCATCACAGTCAACCACAGGCATTAGGCTGATTAGGATTCCACTGCAAGCAGCAGATTTCTGGCATCCTAGTTTCCATACACAAAGAGCTCAACACTGTGTTCAAATCCTAGGGCATGACCAAACCAATCCCAAATTCCAATCTTTTCAAATATGTCTCCTGAGACCAATCTAGTAGCTAAATTCTGTATCAGTGAGGATCCAATCAGAACACAAAACCCTCATAGTAATTTGACCAGTAATGTTCACCATAAAGAATTATTAACAAGAAATTAACTATTAATATGAAAAGGTTAAAATTAACTCTAAAAATATACCAATAGTGAACATAGGAGGAATATATAGGGCTGAGGCAAAGCACTCAAAAAAGGAACAAACCTGGAAACCCAACGCCCGCATGACTGAGATCCAGACCTCACTGGAGAGGGCGCAGCCTTGACCTTCATGGATGATAAAAAAGTCTAGCACATGAGAAGAAAACCCCCTTTTGGGGGACCAAGCTGAACACACTGAGGACGGCAACAGTCTTGGCGTATCTCTAGAAAATTGTCCTCAAGCATTGCCAAAGAAACTCTTTAGGAAGCTGCTTGCAATGGTATTGCCACTCAAACATGCCAGGGATGAATGTCACTGGATGTCCCACATGCTAACCAAGCACCACAGGAGCAAGCACAGAGGATCACACTGGATCCAGAACAAAGTCCCTTCTTCCTGCAATGTCCCTCCAGCACCTTCTACTAATGGTGCTTAGCATCATACCTGCTGGCAAGTGACAAATATTTACATGGTCCATGTCCAATATCATAAGCCACAAAATGAGGGGTAGATTTGAAACTAAGAGGCAAGATATTTAACTAAAACAACATAATTCCCTTTCCCCGTGATCACAGTACTAGGATAAAATGTCACTTCCTATTTTTAAGTTAACTAATACTGAGACCAAGCAAAATAAGCTAGTTGTGTGCTCCAGGAATTACCTGCTCCCAGACGATAAGACTGTGAGCAAATAAACATGTTACTTATCAAGAGTCACAATTTACTCACCAAGACTTGTTTTGACAGCCTCACTTCTCAGCAACAACCAATTCCAAAGTTATAGCTTCAGTAGAAACTGTCAATTCCAATTCATTTCCTTTTCTGTGAACTCCCCCTTAAAATCACCCAGTCCATGGTCTAAAACTTGAGAATTATGCTCCCTCTGACTCTTCTCTTTTAGCTTTTGCTAAAACTCTCTCAAAACAGAGTTTTTCCTTATTGCAATAGGCTTAATAAACTTACCTTGTCTCAATCCCACAGTTTTCTGGTAGTCCTTGGGGACTTTAAGTCAACAACAGAATTCATAATCCAATCAGAAGCTGTAGACCCTGTGCTTTAAATGGCTAAAGCTCTGGGACTAATGTAAAAGGTATTTATTTGAAGGCAGAAATGCCTCTTTGCTTATTATGTTTGCCATCTGAGAACATCTTTTTCTTGCAATGTATTTATTACTGGGCTGATGACTAATAACCACATTCTTGTTCAAGCAGTTTTAGAGAGAAAATGAGGAATCTGTTTGAATGAAAGGATTCCGTGAGATACTGGGAATGACTAGTGCTTTTTAAAATCCTACATACTGTATTCAGTAGAGAATTGGAGTCAAGAAAATTCTGTACTCTGCCTAGAATCTAACTGCCCTGGCACCTGAACAACTGAGACCAACAAAGGATGGAGCCCTGGGCCTGGACATCAGCCCTCTCCGGGTCAGCGACATCTCACCAGACATAACAGCAAGGCCCTTTCATGAAGCTTAGAGGCAGGTACAAAATAGATGGGGGCTGAAGAGTAGATCTGATAATCATGGTAAATGATGAAAGGGAAAGTAAAGAGAAGAGGTAAATTGTTTATATTTAAAAGGCAGGCAAATAAGCACATAAAAAGATGTTCAACCTCATTAGCCATAAGGGAAATGCAAAGTGAAGGCACAATGCAATATCAGTACACGACTATCAGAACAGCCAAAGTGAAAAACTGGAGCAACAGGAAATGATGGCAAGGATGCAGGGAAATGGAATCACTCGCACATAGCTGGCGAAAAGGCAAATGGTGCAGCCACTGTGGAAAACAATTTGGTAGTTTTTTCACAACCAAATACATAATTTCCATAAGACCCAGCAACTCTCCTCTTGGGTATTTAGCCTAGGTTAATAAAAACCAGGTCCACCCAAAAACCTGTACACAAATGATCATGGCAGCTTTTTTTTTTTTGTTATTGTTTTTAACTTTTATTTCCACAGGCTTTGGGGGGAACAGGTGGTGTTTGGTTACATGAGTAAGTTCTTCAGGGGTGATTTGTGAGATTTTGGTGCACCCATCACCCAAACAGTATACGCTGAACCCAATTTTTGGTTTTTTATCTCTCACCCACCTCACACCCTTTCCCCTGAGTTCGCAAAATCCACTATATCATTCTTATGCCTTTGCATCCTCATAGCTTAGCTTCCACTTATGAGTGAGAAGCTATGAATGAGTAAGACATTTGGTTTTTTATTTCTGAGTTACTTCACTTAGTATAATGTCTCCAATTCTATACAGGTTGCTGTAAATGCCATTATTTTGTTCCTTTCTGTGGCTGAATAGTATTCCATAATGTGTATATGTGTGTGTGTGTATGTGTCTGTGTGTGTGTGCGCACACACACATACTGCAATTTCTTTATCCACTCATTGATTGATGGTTATTTGGGTTGGTTCCATATTTTTACAATTGCAAATTGTGCTGCTATAAACATGGGTGTGCAAGTATCTTTTTCATATAAAGACTTCTTTTCCTCTGAGTAGATACCCAGTATTGGGGCTGCTGGATCAAATGGTAGTTCTAATAGAAAAACTGGAAACAATCCAGATGATCTTTAACCACTGAATGACCCCAAAAAAACCACTATGGTACTCAACAATAGAAATGAATAAACTAAATATATATGATCACTTAGACGAATCTCCAGGGAATTATGCTGAGTTTTGATTTTAAAGTCAACCTCAAATGGTCACACACTGTATGATTCCATTTATATAGCATTCTTGAAATGAGAAAATAATTGAAATGGAGAACAAGGTAGTGGTTGCCAGGGGTCAGAGGTGGTGGAAGGGATAGGGGTATGGCCACGAAAGGGCAACACCAGGGATCCTCGTGGTGATGGAAACATTCTGCACCTTGGTGTTCCAATTAGCTGGTGATATGGTTTGGCTGTGTCCCCATCCAAATCTCATCTTGAATTGTAGCTCCCATGTTTCCCACATGTTGTGGGAGGGACCTAATGGAAGATAATTGAATCATGGGGGGCGGTTCCCCCCATACTGGTCTCATGGTAGTGAATAACTCTCAGATTTATAAGGGGAGACCCCCTTTCACTTGATTCTCATTCTCTTTTGCCTGCCGCAAGGTAAGATGTGACTTTGTTCCTCCTTTGCCTTTCATCATGATTGTGAGGCCTCCCCAGCCACATGGAACTATGAGTCCATTTAACCTCTTTTTCTTTACAAATTACCCAGTCTTGGGTATATCTTTAGCAACATGAGAACAGACTAATGCAAAGGCCAAGGGAGCTGAGAGGCCAAAGAAAGAGGTTGACAAATCTAGTTTCTCAGAATGAAACTTTTAATAGGAACTTAACAACAGAAGCAATGTCTCGGGTGACCAAGAAATGGTGGATCTCTGTACTCGCCCCCCAGAAAACATCCTTTTATATAGCAAGCTTTTCTGGTAAAACACGTGGAGTTAGTCATGTACCAGATGCTCTTATAAAATTCGTGACCACGGGGGAAATTAGATAAGTATCTCTTTGAGGAGTAATTTATACTACAGGCATTGGTTCTTGACCTTGCTGTGAACACCTTGGCATGCAGGAGTCAAACATCGGTTATCATGTTTTTGCTTAAGTATGGTGTCCCTCTTTCCATGGGCCGGGCCATTTTCCTATACTTGGCTGTATCAATCAATATCCTGGTTGTAATACTGTATTCTAGTTTGATAAAATGTCACCACTGGGGGAAACTGGGTGAAGGGCATACGGAATCTGTATCATTTCTTATAACTACATGTGAGTCTACAATTATCTCAAAATTAATAGTTTGATTAGAAAAAAAATAAAAGGCAAGAAGCCACTAAGAGAAAGGAAGATACTATTCTTTGGTCAATTTTCTCTCAATTTCAGGGAAGCCCGTGTGGGCTAAGGCTTTGTTGTTTGTTTATTCTTTTCTTGTTTGAAGACATAAAAGTGGGAGATGGGCTAAGAGAGAAGATAAGTGAAGAGGATTGTTAGAGCTTCCACCTGTGTGTTATATCTCTCTCTGGCACCTCAGAGATTTCAGTAATAACTTACTTTTCAAGGTCTTTTAAAATTGGATATGGGTTTGTTTGAAATTCAAGGAGAGGTTACATGAAAACGAGGTGCTCTGCTTCACCACGACAGAGTCTAACAAGTTGAGGTTACAGAAGGACCCAGCACTGGCAGCGACTCTAACACACCAGACCCTCATTGGACCTAAGAAGACTCCTGATGAAAGAACAATAGCTTTTGTTTTGAACAACAGGATTTATTCTAGCCAAATATGTGCAGATCTGTGGATTCATTTACCCTACCTTAGGGAGTAAACTTTCGATCTTTAATTAGCAGATCCACCACAAACTCTGCTTTTTTACCACTTAAAACTGAAACTTTGCCCCTTCAGCAAATTAGTGAATTTCTCCACGGGTGTGTGTGTCTGTGGCACTGTGTCTGTGTCTCTGTACGTGTGTGTGTCTATGAGTCTGTGTCTGTGTACATATATGTGCCTATGTGTTCATGTATGTGTCTATGTGCATGTGTTGAGCCTGTGTGTCTGTGAGTCTGTGTGTCTCTGTTGTATCTCTGTGGGGGGATGGGTGTGTCTGCATGTATATTCACCTTTATGTGCATGTTTCCTTGCCTGACAGGTAAACAAACTTGGTGTAAGAAAAGTTTAAATGCTTTTGTCTTTTTAAAATCATTGTCAAGCTTTAGAATGCAAACAAGAAGTTTCAGTTTTATTTTGGTTAGATATTTAGTTACTAGACAAAAAGTGGTGGTAAAGGGAATGATAGGACAAAAAGAAATGGATTGTATTAAATTTGAATGTAGAGGGAAATTTAATAAATATTTAAGATATCCAGTGTTCCAAACTTCATTTAAATGAAGTTTCAAAATAATAAAACTCCTATAATGATAAATAATATCTGGTCTTCATTATTGCATCTTTCATTCATTGCTAATCTTTTGGGCTATATTAAATAAATACTCCTTAATTTCACTCTTCTTAAAAATCAAACTGATCCCAGCTGCACATTATTAAGAAAGTTTTTATTCCTTTTGCAGTTTCCAGAGAATTGTTTTTCTTTTAATGAGAGTAATTATTGCTAAACAGTATCATTAGAAATACATAACTTTGCTTAATGAAAGAATATGTAAAAATATTTATTTCACTTTGGAACTTCTAAAGTGATTTGCAAGTCTCATATAAAATAATGCCTTGCAAATACAGAATGCAAAAATTAATCCATTAGTTTCATAGACAAACTAATGCCATAGCAGAAAGCTTCCAGAAATTCTGGGAACACTTTGCCTCATATACAGATAAACTCATTTTTATTCCTAAATGCACACTGCACTAGGTTCATTTCTATAGGCATTTATTGAGCACTAACTGTGTTTTAAAAAAATAAAAGAGAAGGAGTATAAATTTAATATATTCTTCCTGCCTGCAAGGGGTTTACATGTTATTATGCTATTTTTGCCTTCCAAAAAATCCAGGCATAAACCGGTCTCCATTGTCTTCTGAGAAATGAGAAAGACAGGTAATGGTGGCTGAATTAAACTAGAGTTTTAATTTGCATAATAACCTTGTGAGAGTGAAAGAAAATATTTTAGGAAAAATATTGTCTACTTCAAAGTCATTTATCCAGCCTGACCCCGATTACCACATACCCCTCATATATTTTGTCCAAATCATTTATATTTACTCTTAAAGACACACACAGCAGGTACCATATTTCATCACATCAAAGACACAATTAACTGTAATATTCACTATTATTTTATGTTACATTTAAAAACAAAAATGCTGCCAATGGAACCATGATGCACCATTAAATTTAATGCCATGCCTCAACTTTAAGATGTATTCTGGTTTTGGAAATGGTAAAATATTTTCCAGAAAATGTGTGTATTAGAATCCATAAAATACAATGTTTCTTACACGTTAGATATAACAATAAAACACTGCTTATTCACAGAGCTGTGTCCTTCATCTGCACAACTATGCCATAAACTCCTAAGCTTTTCAAATAAGATAATTTAGGTGGAAAAAAACAACAAGGAATTAAGAGCATAGGATAAAACCTCAGTCGTACCATTGGGGCAATTAACAACCTTCTTCAGACTCCTTTCATCTCTGATATGAGAATATTGATCATTAAAGTAATAGCAAGGAAATACAGTACATAATGTTCACAATGATTATAATAGAATAAAAATCCAGTACACTTTTTTTAGTAAAATAAAATTAGATTCTGAAATTCACTCCACATCCAAGATTACTTTCTGTTAATATTTGTCTTGATCCTTTAGGCTTCATGTATTAGTCTAAAACACTTACCAGTACGTAAAATATATACTTACTATATATTAATCAGTATTAAAATTTAAACTATTTTAATAGCCTGTCTCAATATAAACAGCTTTGCTACCAAAAATGTATATGTTACCCCAAAGAAACACCACATCCTGACCATAATTTTTCATGAATAATGTTGCTCAATCTCTCCTAGTGTTAAGAACCAAGTACATTTTCATTAAATCAATTCATTCAAATTCAAAAGTTCTACTTTTTTGATATCTCTGCAAAACAAACGGAAAAGAAATGAAGGTCATCTCTGACTCCGCAGTATATAAATCTAGAATTCTCAGGGCTATTCTTTGCTATTCGCATTGTAAAATACATTTTTCTTTAATCTCTATTCCCAAAATTAACATAATTTTGATTCAATTATCACATCAATCCCTGACATACCATGGAATTAGCTATTCCAAGTATTTGCACCTATATTGTCACTCTGATGACATACGCTGTTTAACTCTTGTCAATTCTATTTTATGGAAGCTCCGTGAAACTTTGCCCTGTCTTCTCCACCTTACTCTAGAAAACAGTAAACAGAGATTGGCCTAGTGCCTGCCTTATTCTTTTATAGTTCATATAAAATAAAATGGATGACTGAGCAATAAATATAATGACAATAATTTTCATCTCTGAGCAATTCTGCATTTTACTCTGATTTTTTTAAAGATTTACTCTTTATTCACTGAGCCATAGCCAAAGGCACTTGAATATTAACCTACTTATTTTACAGCTGATTCTCACCCACCAAGAATCACTGCTTTCTGATGACATATCATGTACCAAGCACCACATGAAATGCTCTGGTTCAGTTACTTCATTCAGTCCTCACAATAACCCAGGATGTAGTCATTATAAGCTCCATTTTGTGAATGAGAAAACCAGATGTATTAGTCGGTTCTCACACTGCTAATAAAGACACACTCGAGACTGGGTAATTTATAAAGAGGTTTAGTTGACTCACAATTCCACATGGCTGGGAAGGCCTCACAATTACAGCTGAAGTTGAATGAGGAGCAAAGTCACATCTTACACGGTGGAAGGTAAGAGTGCTTGTGCAGGGGAACTCCCATTTATAAAACTGTAAGACCTTCTGAGACTTATTCACCACAAGAACAGTATGGGGGAAACTGCCCCCATGAGTCAGTTATCTCCACATGGCCCTGTCCTTGACATGTGGGTTTATTACAATTCAAGGTGAGATTTGGGTGAGGACACAGTCAAACCTTATCACTAGATCTCGGAAAAATTAAAAAAATTTATAAAGGGCCATGCTACTTCCTGATGAACTATAATTCTGATGTGCCCAACCACACTATATTCTTTTCACTCTACTTCCTGTCCACAAGAGCACCAACAATTAATGAGTAAATGTATCCTTAACTCTTGTACCAATATATTCAGAGAAGTTTTAGGTTCACAGCAAAATTTAGCAAAAATTACAAATTCTCATATGCACTCCCTGCCCCCACACATACATTTCCTGTACATTATCAATATCTCCCATGAGAATGATACATTTGTTACAACTGGTGAACCTACACTGACACATTATAATAACCCAAATACATAGGTTGCATTGGGGTTCACTCTTAGTGACATGATTTCATCATTATAGTATCATACAGAGTTTTCCAGTGCCCTAAAATTGCCCTATGGTCTACCTATTCATCCTTCACCCCACTCCACCAAAATCCCTGCAACCCATCATCTTTTTGCTGTCTACACACTTTGACCCTTTCCAGAATGTCATATAGTTGGAATTGTGCTGTAGGTAGCCATTTTCAGATTGGCTTTTTTCATGCAGTAATATACATTGAAGGTTCCTCCATGTCTTTTCACAGTTTGATAGTTTATTTTTAGCACTGAGTAATATTCCATTATCTACATGTACCACATTTCACCCACTGAAGAACACCCTGGTTGCTTTGGAGTTTTGGCAATTGTAAATAAAACTGCTCTAAACACCCATGTGCAGGTTTTTGTATGTACATAAGTTTTCAACTCATTTGGGTAAAAGCAGGGAGTATGACTGCTGGATAGCATAAGAGTATGCTTAGTTTTGTAAGGAATTGACAAACTGTCTTCCAGAGTAGCTGCACTATTTTGCATTCCCACCAGCAATTAATGAGAGTTGTTGGTCCACATCCTCACCAGCATTTAGTGTGGGTCAGTGTTCTGGATTCTGTTTATTCTAATATGTCTGTAGTAGTACCTCACTTCTGTTTTAATTTTCATTTCCCTGATGACATATGATGTTGAGCAACTTTTCACATGTTTATTTGTCATCTGTTTATCTTCTTTGTTGAAGTATCTGTTAAGGTCTTTGGCCCACTTTTAATCAGGTTTGTTGTGTTCTTATTGTAGATTCTCAAGAGTTCTTGTATATCTTAGATAACAGTCCTTTATCAGATGTGTCTTTTGCAAATATTTTCTCCCAGTCTGAGGCTTGTTTTCTCATTCTCTTGACGTAGTCTTTTTCAGAGCAGGGCTTTTAAATTTTAGTGAAGTCTAGGTTATCAGTTGTGTCTTTCATATATTATGCCTTTGGTGTGGCATCTAAGAAGTCATAATCACACCCATAGTCATCTAGATTTTCTCCTATATTATGTTCTATGAGTTTCATAGTTTTTCCTTTTTTTTTTTTTTTTTTTTTTTTTTTTTTTTTTTTTTTTTTTTGAGATGGAGTCTTGCTCTTGTCGCCTAGGCTGGAGTGCAATGGCATGATCTCAGCTCACTGTAACCTCTGCCTCCTGGGTTCAAGTGGTTTTCCTGCCTCAGCCTCACAAGGAGTTGGGATTACAGGAGCCCGCCACCATGTCCAGCCAATTTTTGTATTTTTAGTAGAGATGGGGTTTCACCATGTTGGCCAGGCTAGTCTTGAACTCTTGACCTAGTGATCCACCCGCTTTGGTCTCCCAAAGTGCTGGGATTATAGGCATGAGCCACTGCACCCAGCCAGTTTTTGCATTTTACACTTACATCTATGATCCACTTTCAGTTGATTTTTGTGAAGGATGTAAAATCTGTTTCTAGACTCATTTTTTCACATGTGGATGTCCAGTTGTTCTAGTACCATTTGTTGAAAAGACTGTCTTTGCTCCTTTGTATTGTCTTTGCTCATTCATCAAAGATCAGTTGACTATGTTTATATGGGTCTATTTCTGGGCTCCCCATTCTGTTCCATTAATCCATTTGTCTCTTCTTTTGCCAACATCACACTGTCTTATTGCAGCTTGACAGAAAGTCTTGAGGTCAGGTAGTGTCAGTCCTCCAACTTTGTTCTTCCCCTTCAATATTGTATTGACTATTCTGGATCTTCTGCCTCTCCATGTAAACTTTAGAATCAGTTGGTTGATGTTTACAAAATAACTTAATAAGATTTTTATTGGGATTGCATTGAATCTACAGGCTGAATTAGAAGAACTGACATTTTGACAATATTGAGTATGCCTATCCATGAACATTGAGTATCTGTCCATTAATTTAGTTCTTTGATTTCTTTCATCAAAGTTTTATAGTTTTTCTTATATAGAGCTGTACATATTTTGTTAGATTTTTACCTAAGTATTTCAGTTTTTGGTGCTGATTTAATAGTATTGTGTTTTCCATTTTAAATCCCACTTGTTCAGGGCTGATATATAGGAAAGCAATTAAGTTTTGTATGTTAACCTTGCATCCTACATCCTTGCTATAATTGATAATTAATTCCAGGAGTTTTGTGTTTGTCGATTCTTTTGGATTTCTTACATAGATAATCATATCATTTGCAAACAAAAACAGTGGTATTTCTTCCTAAGCTATATGTCTTTCATTTCTTTTTATTGTCATATTGCCTTAGCTAGGACTCCCAGGACAATATTGAAAAGGATTGGTGAGAGAGGAAATAATTGCTTTGCTCCTGATCTTGCTGGGAAAGATTCTAGCTTCTCATCATTATGATGTTAGCTGTCGGTTTCTTAGAGATATTCTTTATCAAGTTGAGGAAGTTCCTCTCTATTCCTATTTTGAGTTTTAATCATGAATTGTTGTTGGATTTTGTCAGATGCATTTTCTGCATCTATTGAGATGACAATGTGATTTTTCTTTTTTAGCATATTGAAATCATTAATTGATTTTCAAATGTTCAACCAATTGTGCATACCTGAGATAAATCCCACTTGGTTGGAGTGTACATCTTTTTATACATTGTTGGATTCAATTTGACATTTTTTTGAGGATTTGAAATGATGTTCACAAGAAATATTGGTCTGTAGTTTTCTTGTAATTTGTGTTTTTGGTATTAGAGTGATGCTAGCTAGCCTCATAGAATGAAGAGGCATTTCCTCTTGTTCTATCCTCTGAAAGATGTTGTAAAGAATTGGTATATTTTCCTTAAATGTTTGGTAAAATTCACTCGTGTACTTATCTGGGCCTGGTGCTTTCTGTTTTGGGAGACTACTGATTCAATTTTTAAAACAGATATAAGCATGTTCAGATTGTCTACTTCTTTTCATATAAATTTCATGTGTCTTTCAAGGAATTGGTCCATTTCATCTAGGTTATTAAATTTATGGGCATAGAATTGCTCATAGTATTCCTTTATTATCCTTTAAATGTCCATGGAATCTGCAATTATGTCCCCTTTTTGTTTCTGATACTAGCAATTTGTGTCTCTTTTTCTCTTAGACAATAATACACTGTCTCCATTTAGGCCAACGTATTATTTCATTGTCATGGACATTTTAACATGACCTCTTGCATTATATAAATCTATGTTATGTGAAAGCATTTCAGGAGATGATAATGCACAGTGATATGATCCAAAAACAAGCCACCAAGTTAATATTAAATTATTCTAAATAAAAGGACATTGATATACACTAACCAAGTATATTATCTAAATAATAGTCATTAAACATATAGGAAAAATATATCTGAAAACATGATAGCATATTATTTTACAGCACTTTTAAACATGTTATAGCAATAACAGCAAGACAAATATCACACAATTCTACTTATATGCAAACATCACACAATTCTACTTATATGAAGTATCTAAAATAATCAAATTTATGGGATCAGAATGGAATGGTGGCTGCAAGGGGCTAGGTGGAGGAGGAAATGGGAAGTTACTATTGAAGAGGCATGAAATTTCAGTCAAGCAAGATTAAGAAGCTTGAGAGATCTACTGTACAACACTGTACGTACAGTCAGTAACGATGTATTGTGCACTTTAAAATATGATAAAAGCGTAGATACAGTACTAAGTGTTCTCACAATTTTTTTATAATAGTAATGAAAAAAATTATGAAAATCAGAGTAAATAAATTTAATTCCTCCTACACAAATTTGAATGTAGCCCAAAGATTGAATTTTAATGATGTGTTTAAGATAGGAACTTAAAACCAAAAGATGGGTAAATATGTATTAATTAAATGAAACAACAAAATTATCAGGGAGTTCAGAGTCCATGTCCAAAAGCATTACATTGAATTTAGAGGTTCATTTCTCAATAATAAATTTTAAAATGATAACGTTAAATCTATAATAAAGATTTATGGACATGAGCCTTTGCTTATGGTAGTTTTTAAATATGCCCACAATTTTTGAAAAATAATCCTCCCTTCAAAGGTAGAGCCTAATTCTCTGCCATTGAATGATGGCTGGACTTAGTGACTCACTTCTAATAAATAGATGAAAGCAGAAGTTATGGTGTGCAATTTTTGAGGCTAGTTCACAAAAGACACAAATATTTCCTTCTTGCTCACTCCAGAAAAAGTCAACAACCATGTCATAAATAGCCCTATTGTTAGACCCCTGGGGGAAGGAATTGAGACCTCCTGTGTTGGCTGTTGAGACACTGAGGAACTGAGTTTGCCAGTCAACAACCATATGTGTGAGCCTTCCTGGAAGCAGACCCTCCAGCTCCAGCCAAGACTGCAATCCAGGCCCACATCTTGACTCGGGCTTGTGAGATACCAGAACCACAAACAGCCCGTGAAGCATTCCCATATCCCTGGTTGTCAGAAACTGCGAGATAATAAAAGTTCTTGTTTTTAGCTGTTAAGTTTTAGGGTAATTTACTATGCAGTAATAGATAACTAGAACAGTGTTGGAAAAGAAAGCATCCAAATATATCATGCAAAAATGTCAAAGCACAGGGAGAAAATGAAAGATATAACTCTTTAGATACAATAACTGAAGCAAAAAAAAAAAAAAAAGAATTCCAGATGAGGAAATATGAATAAAACTTTTTGAACAATTTAGTGAAACATATTTAATGGCTGTATGTTGATGTGTACCTTAGAACATTTACAATATTAATGTCCATGAAACATTTATAAAATTGTATCATATGCTAGTCACTACAAAGACCAGTACACAAACACAGACATGCAGCAAAGCAAAAGTCAAACTGCCCACAATCCCTAACCACTATACAATATAACTAGACAATAACTGTAGTATTTTCAAATCAAAATAGTTAGAAAATTTTAAAAAATCTTTAAAAAATTTGTGTCTAAGAAGAAATTAAATCTCTAATTTCAAAATATTAAATATACAAAATGACCAACCTTAACAAAAAAGAAAATTCTTAAAAGTCAAATAGCCAAATATTTTATAAGCAGATTTTTCAAATAGTCAAAAAACATTCAAACCAATTATACCAACTTATTTAAATTTCACCAGAAATGTCTTTTTTTTAAAACCACTGTAAAGAATAGGAAATGCATCAGAATGATATTTCAGGCACTAGAAATATACTGAGGCTGTGATAATAATTGAGAACAAATGAATGGGGGTTCAGGCAGGAAAATTTCAAATACACAGCAAGTTTATATTAAGTGATGAACAATAAAAATTATGAACTCCCATTTTCTTCCATGTTAGCTATATTTTATAATTTAGCACAATTACCTAATACATGTTTCAAAAGAAACTTTGATATCCATAACAACATGGAGGTTTGCTTTGATAAGGAAAATATGGGCTCTATAGTAAAATAATTTGACGAGAGTCTCTATCTCTTTATAATTAATTCAACAACAACAAAAAGAGACATAATCTTCACTTACTGCAGGCAACAGAGAATGAACACATTTAAGCATTTTCAGACCTTCACTTCAACCCGAACGATTAACTGAAGTCACTTTATCACATAACTGTATAGATTCAACATCTTTATCAATGCATGGAAGAGATTTCTCATATTCTACTTAAATAAACAGAGTATAGGTATTTTTACTATAACATAAAAATAAACCTTATTCTGTCTCTCTCTTTGAAAAATCATGTAGTAAGATTAGGAGACTGAGAAAAATATGCAACTGGTAAAAAGAGTGAAAAAAACAAAAGCAATTATAAATCACATAAAATAAAAAATTAGCTTAAAAAACATGTAAAATTCTTAACAAATAAATACTTCGTTTAATACAGGAATTTAGCTTTTTAAAGATGTGAAAGTACCTTGCTGTAAGATTACATAAATAACGGAGACAAGGGGAAAGTATACAAAAATTGGGGGCTGGTGCAGTGGCTCACACCTGTAATCCCAGAACTTTGGGAGGTCGAGGCGCATGGATCACCTGAGGTCAGGAGTTCGAGACCAGCCTGACCAGCCTGACCAACATGGAGAATCCACGTCTCTACTAAAAATACAAAATTAGCGGCCGGGCGCGGTGGCTCACACCTGTAATCCCAGCACTTTGGGAGGCCCAGGAGGGCGGATTATGAGGTCAGGCGATCAAGACCGTCCTGGCTAACACAGTGAAACCCTGTCTCTACTAAAAATACAATAAATTAGCCGGGCGTGGTGGTGGGCGCCTGCAGTCCCAGCTACTCAGGAGGCTGAGGCAGGAGAATGGCGTGAACCCGGCAGGCGGAGCTTGCAGTGAGCCGAGATCATGCCACTGCACCCCAGCCTGGGCGACAGAGCGAGAATCATCTCAAAAAAAAAAATTAGCTGGGCATGGTGATGCATGCCTCTAATCCCAGTTACTCAGAAAGCTGAGGCAGGAGAAGCACTGGAATCTGGGAGGCGGAGGTTGCAGTGAGCTGAGATCGCGGCATTGCACGCTAGCCTAGGCAACAAGAGGGACACTCTGTCTCACACAAATAAATAAATAAATAAATAAATAAATAAAGGACTGTGCAATCACACTTTCCGGACAGAACACATGACAGGCCCTAAGGAGGGATGCAAGGACTCCGGACACTGCGTTCAGAATTGTACTCCTTCATCACTTGCTCAGTCAGCTCGTGTCCTACACATACACTGACCCGGACGCAAAAACTAACACTGTGGAAAAAATCATGAATACATTAATGTAACTTTGACATTACACTGACATAGTTCACGTTTTACCAAATGTGTGTCAACTAATTTTCATTTGAGAGTCTCATACTGTAGCAGAACAGACTTTATGAGCTAAGAGATTTGCCTCACAGTTTCTTCTAATAAATAGTTAATTCCTTCCTTAAATGGAGCCTCTTTTTATGATTTCATATTTCCTTTGTTCTTTGTGAGATAGGAGAAGCCTGGATTATTTTGTTGCAATATTATGAGAGAAATTGTGACTATATCCCAATGTATGTAATTTTGACACATAAAAGTGAACAAAAAATACATTAAAAAAGGAAAATAAAACCCAATTTCATGCAAGAATATATACGGAACATTTTTTCAACAATACACTGAAAGAATGTCCTATGATGAAATAAAGTTTAATATTAGCAATTTGAGGTTTAAGAGTGTTATTTAATAATAATAATGCATTCTATTAAGAGCTCAAATGGGAAAAAAATCACAATATGTGATAATATGCAGCACCTATTCCTGACCAAATCTTATAGTAAACTAGAATAACGTAAATTTATTTCAGACTCCACCATTTATGAATGGTGGAGTAAAAAAACAGTAAAAGCCTGGAATCTTATTAAAGTCAGAAATAAGAATGTTTGTTATGATCACTGCTTTTTTATTATTAATTAATATGGAAGTTCTCGGTGTATTAACATATTACTCTTTATGATTAATCTAGAAGTTATACAGGTATTAACAAAAACATAATTTAAGAACTGCAGTTTTTGAAAAAATAATATATAATTATCATCTCTTCCATGATCAATACATGAATTTAACAAACTACCTGTGAGATTTGTTCTTTTTTTTCCTTTGGAACTTGACTACATAATTCTAATATTTATATTGAAGAATAAACAGGTGAAAATACCTCATTAAGAGATGAGAAACAAATGTAACAAGTGGAATATTTTCCTGCCAGATATTAAGACATAATATAAACAATGTGGTATTGGCACATAATTGACAAAATTGGGAATACTACAGACTGCCCTCACATGAAGCCTAGTATATCTAAGAATGTAGTTTATAATAAAGGAGGCACCACAAGTCCATGCAGAAGGGAGGAATTATTCAAGAATAGTAGACAGAAAATAATTAGGGAAAAGTATTGGCCAAAAAGTTAACCAAATTTTCATTTCTTACCATCTAAACAGTAAATTAACTGCACACAGTAGAAAAGAAATGGACAAATTACATAGCCACTTTAAGAACAAAAAATATGCAGCAAAAATATTAAAATATTTAAATGTAGTCACTTAAAAATTCAGTTTCTATAATAGTAGATAAAATTTTCATCATGTAAATGAGCATTAGAATGTTATTCAAATTGTTTATGACTTAACACTGATTTGATTGTGGGCATTTAAACACAAAAATTAGATAATTTTAACATTTTTTGAGATATAATTCATATAAAATATAATTCACCATTTAAAAATACATAATAATGTGAATCTTCACTCATCGTTCACCAAAAATGCAGTTACTGTACATTCTGACTCAATTGGACTTTTAATCAATAATGTATCATGTTGTGGCCACTGTTTTTTTATTTTTTTTTTTTCTGTATGTGTTTATGCCTTATCATGGACTCTGGAGGATGTAAAGCAAGTACATGTAATCAGCTGCCATCTGGGCCACGTGGTTCTTTCCTGTACTTAGGCTCATGATCACAGGGAATCTAGTTCCAAAAATGGAACAGCCAAACAGAAACAGCAGTTAACTAAACAAATGACAAGAAGAAATTTTCCAAATGTACATGATTTTTGCTCAACCTTCCAAGTCCATCTATTTACACTGCATTTCTTAGATATGTAACTGCTTTATTGAAGTATAATTCACATACCATACAACTGGCCCATTTCAATTGTACAATTCAAAGGCTTTAAATGTCTGCAGAGTTGTAACCATCACCACAATCAACTTCAGATCATTTTCATCACCCCCTAAAAACATCCTGCATCTGTTAGCAGTCACTCTTCATTTCTCTCCAACCCCACTGGGTCTATTCAAAATTAAGGTATTTTCTCACTAAAAATGTGCCTCTTGTATAAAATTTACATAAATGGAATCATACAGTATGTGACCTGTAGAGGAAAGATATTTATAGAATTCTAGGGCCTGGCTGGAGTGATCTTGAGGCAGGTCTTATGAGACAGAGAAGTGCTGCGAGTGGGCAGAGTTTATTTGGATTGGTGAATCTAGCAGGAACAGGACTCTGAAGAGAGTCTAGAAGGACCAGTTGTTAGTTTTGATAAGTAAACTAGCTGTTTCACAGTCTTTCTTCCAGGAGCAAGTATTTCCTGGAATATGCAGTTAAGTTGCTTTTGCTTAGTCCTAGTACTATTGAACAAGGGACAAAGAATAATCTTGGCTTCTGTTAAACAGTTTCATGTAATTATTTCCCAGCAAGAAATATATTTTAAAATTTTTGTTGCTTTATTAGTGTCTCTATGTTAAACATTAACTTGGAGCATGTAACACATGAAAGGAATGTCTTATTCCTGATTTTAAAGCAAACACGTCCCCAATATGCTCATGGCATTACATAAAAGTTCACCAACTTGTCAGGTTTTTTTTTTCCTATTATGCTTTTAATCTTTATTTTTAAATTTGTATTTCCATGATGTTGTATCTAAACATACATATTGTTGCTATTTGACACATTCTGAACAACTAGATATGCATTATGGATTGTATCTTTTATTCTTATAAAGTATACATCCTTATTTCTCAGGGACTTTGCTTTTTTCTTTTTGTCACTGCCTTGTATTTATCCTCTGGGTGCACCCTCTTCACTCTCAGCTAACACATTAGCTCAGCTGACTCCACATGTGGCTCTAGGGGAGGAAGGTGACCCAAAAACAGACAGTGAGAGTTTCAGTAGATGCTTCACAGAGCAGACAAGAGATTTTATTTGATGGGAAATAAGATCTTTTTGTTGTTAATGTTGCTAACCCGGCAGATTTTAGACCTACAGCTGCTGACGTACTTTGCTCCTACTTGGAGACAGCCTGCCTGAGAAAGAAACTCACAGAGACTAAAGTTTCATTGAGAGGTAGGGAAGATTCCTGATAACATATGAGGAACTAGATCAAGTCAGACCTTCAGTTTCTGTACTTGTGATCATGTGATCCCATAATTTCCCCACTTTTTAAAGGGATTTAAGTGAAAGTGAGTTTCTATCACCCCCTCCACACACAAATCCACCTATTATAAGAACTACTTGTTTTAACACTAAAAAAAAAAAGAAATAAATTTTAAAAAAGGTTTTCTATATGTTATATCAAATCATAATTTTCAAAAAGATGAAGCATAGGCCCCTAAAACTAATACATAACAAGCAGTTGTGAAAATTCTGTTTAGTTATGTAATGAGGAAACAAGCAACACAATAAAGCTTCTTGAAATAAAAAATGCAAGAGACTAGCATTATACACAGTCAGTGACAGAAAGAAAGCTGGAATGCTATTTTAATGTTAGTTTTTTTAATGATTAATATCTTTCAGGTACACTTGTGTTTCCTGTTTCCAATCAGACAAAAATAAATCACAACTCTACAGGACAAAAATTATTTGCAATGAAGCTGGACACAGTGGCTCAGGCCTGTAATCCCAGCACTTTGGGAGACTGAGGCAGGCGGATCATGAGGTCAGGAGATCGAGACCATCCTGGCTAACACAGTGAAACCCCATCTCTACTAAAAATTCAAAAAAGTAGCTGAGCATGGTGGTGGGTGCCTGTAGTCCCAGCTACTCGGGAGGCTGAGGCAGGAGAATGGCGTGAACTGGGTAGGCGGAGCTTGCAATGAGCCGAGATCACGTCACTGCACTCCAGCCTGGGGGACAGAGTGAGACTCTCTCAAAAAAAAAAAAAAAAAAAAAAAAAAAAAAATATATATATATATATATATATATATATATTTGCAATGAATCAATGTTCTGGAGATTAACATCTAATAAACTTTAGAGTATGGTATGGCTTTTAGCAATAGTAAAATAAAAAATCATCTAAAAATATTACATGCACCTGGAGAAGCTCAGGTAGTTTGCTCTATCATAAAAATAGTATGCAGTTTTACCATATTTTGATGTTTTCAATACTTTTTTTTTTTAACAGTTATTCCTTTATTGAAAAAGGTTACAACTACATGTTTCACAATATGGGTGGGGTGCTGTTAGAACCCCTCCCTATGCAATTGGGGTAAAAGTCTCCTATCCCTGGATCAAAACCTGGAGGTCATACGTAGGCTTCCAAATATCCAAAAATGTGCAGCTCCTTGCTCAGCTGTGATATCCAGCATCAAGCATCCACTGCTGGTCAGACAGAATGAGGCGGGTTATTTTTCAAATTAGAATATCCAAAAATCATACCTCTACTGTATGGACAAATGCAACTCATACTTTAATGAAAAATTTACTAGATTTCATCCATTTTGTAGCATGTACCAGTATTTCATTTCTGTTTATTAGTGAATATTTCATTGTATGCATATACCACATTTTATTTGTCAGTTCATCAGCTGATGACCATTTGAGTTGTTTCCACCTTCGGGCTATTGTAAGTAATGCTATTATGAACATCTGTGTAGAAGTTTTTGTGTAAATATATGTTTTCAATTCTCTTGTGTATGTATCTACGAGTTGAACTGATAGGTCAAGCTTGCGTTCCTGCAATAAATTCCACCTGGTAATGTTGTATATTTTCATGCGCTGTAAATTCAGTTTTCTAGAATTTTGTTGAAGATTTTTGCATCTATATTTACTAAGAGATATCAGTCAGTAGTTTTCATTTCTTTCTATGGATTTGCTTGGTTTGTGTATCAGGGTAATATTGGCCTCACCAAATGTTTTGGAAGTGTTCCGTCATCCTTTCATTTTGGGAAGAATTTGTGCAACATAGTAGGAACTCGTCTTTAATGTTTGGAAGCATTCATCATGAAAGCCATCTATTGAACACTTTTCTTTATGGGACATTTTTTGCTTATCTTTATGGGACATTTTTTGCTTACCAATATAATCCCTTTACTTGCTCTAGGTCTATTCAGATTTTATACTTCACTGAATTTTGGTACTTTGCAACTTTGTAGGAGTTGTTTCATCCAGGTATGTGATCTGTTGATTTCTAATTTTTCATTCCCTTATAATGCTTCTTATTTCTGTAAAGTCAAGTAGTGATGTCCTTTCTTTCACTCCTCATTTTAATCATATGAGCTTTCTTTTTTCTTGTTCAGTCTATCTAAAAGTTTTATCAGTGTTGTTAATATTCTCAAATAACTTTTGATTTTGTTGATTTTATTCTTTTTCTATTCTCTGTTTAATTCATTTCCTTTAAAATCATTTATGATGTCTTTTCTTCTGTACATTTTGGGTTTAGTTTGCTCTTGTTTTTCTTAAGATAGAGGTTAGATTATTGATTTGAAACCTTTTTATCTTTTACAATGTAGGCATTTATAATGTAGGCATTTATAAATTAGCCTCTGAGTACTGGTTTCACTGTATCCAATAAGTTTTGGTATATTGTATTTTCACTTTTATTCTTCTCAAAATATTTTCTAAATTCCCTTGTGATTTCTTCAATTCATTCATTATTTAGTAGTGTCTTTATTATTTTACATGGACATATGGTTGTCCCAAATTGTCCCATGTTGTTGATGTCTAATTTCACTACATTGTGATCAGAGAGCATATGATTTTCATATTAGTTTGCTAAGTCTTCTGTAACAAATTACCACAAAGTGGGTGGTGCTGCAATTTATTGTTTCATAGTTTTGGGGGCAAAGGCAATCTAGTTAAAATGAGGCATTGGGGTGGACCCTAGTCTAGCATGACTGACGTACTTACATAGACACAGGTACACAGAGCAGAAAGACAATGTGAACATACACAGGGAGAAGACAGCCGTACACAAGCTAATGCTGGAGGCCAGAGGAGATCCTTCCCTCACAAGCCTCAGAAGGAACCAAGCCTGCTGACACCTTGGTTTTGGACTTTTAACCTCCAGTACTGTGAGATAATACTTTTCAAGTCAAGTCAAGTCAAGTCTTTTAAGTCATGTCTTCCAAATTGGTTCAATAATGGCAATTATTGGGGAATAAGACTTTAATGAGAGACTAGCTCTGTTCTGCTACCTTTATTGCCAGGAATGTAGGCTGTTATTTCTCAAGGCAACTAGTGAGAGGGAGAGCAGAAGGGAAAGTTCACAAAGCTCACTGTTCTTACCTATATGCAGTGATTTTTCTTCAACTGCTCCCTGAGCTGCTGAAAACCACTGGTTCATTTCCAAAATTTTGAAAAATTTGATTGTGACATTTTTGCCAGATTTTGTATTGTTTTTATAGAGGAGCAAATTTTCAAACATTCTTCCTCCAACATTAGACTGATACCCTATGCAAAACCAATTTATCAAAGCATGGTAATAATATAAAAAGGTGAAAATATTTAAAAAGAGAAATAAAAACATAAATAGTAATCAACTTACATAACGACATACTGTAAAGCCATTAAAATGCTTTGAAAATATTAATCATATATAGAAATATTCATATGTGTCATATTCAAGATTCAAGAAAATAGCATTAGCTATTTATTTAACATGTCAAGGTTCACACAAACATTATATAAGCACTAGTATACATATTAGTCTTCACCAGTTATTATTATTATTAGTGAATACTAATATTTACTGAACATTCTAAATTCTGGTAATTGTAACTCCAACATCCTCCTGTTTAACCAGTTAAGTACTAGGCCTCTAGGTGGGATCTCCCTGATACCATCTCCCTAAAGACTCAAAGCCTCCCTGCATTTCCCAAATAGGTGAGATATGTCCATTTTTTCATGTATATTCCTTTTACTGTTTGATTTTCCATTAAAAGATGAGTTTTCTGAGAAGAGAGTCTGTGTCTATACCCTGATAATTCCTATGCTTCAAAGGAGTAGGCACCCAACAGGAATAATTGATTTTTTGAATGATCAAGGTCAAATAAGTGAATAAATAAATTAACAAATGGGTATATAATATTTTCATTAGTCTTGTGGCTTGATGGCATACGCAGAATTGTATTAAATGGTCACTCTCTTGGCAGACAAGAAGACAGGCAGTCGAACATTTTTATCTGCATAACACATTCCTCAAGCTTCCTAATATAACACAAGATAGCAGGACCTGCTCTAGCCAAACAGAGAGAGACACCTGGAGGACCAATATATTTTACAGAAATTAGGGTTTAGGGTACATAATGCAGGTCTGATAATCCTATCAAAAATGTCAGAAACAGCCACTCTAATGAAAGGGTGATGTCTTAACTGAGCCCTAAAGTATATGTAACAAACGTCAGAGAAACAAGAGAGAAAATCCCAGACTGAGAAAACAGCACATGTAATTTTCCTGGGGTATAAGAGAATGTGATATGCGTCAGACACTGAGAAAACAGAGCAAAGGGGTAGAGGGAAAAATGAAGTCTGAGAAGTAAGAAGTGATTTGTGCGATCTCAGAGTCTTCAAAGGCCATTTAATGGATTTTGAATTTGTTCACAAGGCCATGGAAGGCCACTCAGTGGGTTTCACTAGATAATTAACATATTTAGAATGGCACTTACAAAAGAGCATCCTGGCCACACTGTGAAGAAGAACAGGGATGAGAATATGGCTGTCAAAGTCTAGAAGATACAGCAATGGCCAAGCCAAAAAATGATAATGCCATGAACTGGGGTATGTAAAAAAACAAAACAAAATAAAACAAAACAAAACAAAAAAATGACAAAACAAAAATAAACAGGATTTCAGAGAAATCAAGGAAGTACAATTTCCAGGATTCAGTGATTTATTAGATATGGTTAATGAGTGTGGTCAAAAATTAAGGAAGGGACAACTCTCCCAATTTTAAAGTAGTCTTCAGTGAATTTCAACGTTTCTAAATACCCTCAATCATTCTCCATTGATCCATCATTTTTTCTTTCTGAGGATTAACTCCAATGCAGAGTATTTAACTTTAGCAACCTGATTTTCAACAAAGTCAACTCTCTCAGTATGGACTGCTCTAACAACAGCCAATATCTGACAAACTCTAAATGGCGGTTAGCATTGCTCAAATGCTTTACATTATAAAACCATTTCATTTCCCTTTTACAGATGTGAAAACTGAGGCATAAAGAATTTAATTAACTTGGCTAGGTTTGCATAGGCAATACATATCTAAGATAATATATTTAAGAGGGAAAAAGGGTGCAATTATATTTGTAAACTTATTATTACTATACATGTGTTCATATGGGTAACACATAGGGTTTCTATAAATAACGAGGGATAGAGAGAATAAGGGGGAGAATATGTTCTTCAACTTTAATAAGAAAATTATTTTCTGTTCTTCTAAAATTAATTTATACTTAAATCATAATATATAATCATGAAATGTCCCAACCTTAGGTGAGCAATATATAATCTATAATGACCTTTTAAGACAAAAGCCACTATGTCTTCTCAGCAGGACAGACTGTCCTTTCTCACACAAAAAAATAATTGTATTATTATGCTTCCATGCAACTTCTCAGAGGGGAGCAGGTAAAAAGAAATGTTGCTTCTCATTTCATTAAAAATAATAAAGCACCAAGAATATTTCATCTGATATATCCCCAACCCCAATTTTCATTAACTGCACTATTCCAGATGTCAAGTCTCTGATTCAGACTTGGAAGGAGTGTATTGTAGAGGGCTCTAAATCATTGATTTTGGAATCACATACATGATTCAAGTACCTAATTACCTTTAAAGAATATCTAGTAGACTGAGAAGGTGTTGGAAAAAGATTTATGGAGGTTACTCAATTGCATTCACAGACCTGTTTAAGTTTTGCTTCCTCTAGGTGGCCTGTGCTAACCACTTGAGGCACCCTTTTTTAATGCTCCTAGACCCCTCTGTAAGTTATGTTGTGTATCATTTTCATTGCTGTTCATTATCTATCTTGTGTAGCATTTTCAATGCTGTTCATTATCTATCTTCCCCGCCGTTGTTCCACAAGGCCAAAGGCTGAGATTGTTTTGCTTCCTGGCATGGTCCCAAATCTTAGTTCACAGATGAGCACTCAGTCGCTTTTAATTACAGATTACTATGTGGGGTTTTTTATTCAGAAATATTAATATAAGGTGACTCATAGAGAAAATAAAAAATAGAGTTTTTAATGACAATCCCAGTCCTTGAACTAATTTTCTCAAGCCCAGTGATTATAACACTCCTTTGGAAATCATTGGAAATAAATTGGAAAGAACAGAAGGACTTGGGAAGCATAGTGTCTTTGAAAGCTCACCTGGGTCCTGTCACCCCAGAGTCACCCCACATTTAGCTCTTCATAGAGTCACCACATCCATTTCTCCTTTTGAATCTATATACATTATTTTCTTACCTCCCAAGCCTCATTTCATAGTTCAGAAATCATCTTTTCAATAAATTCACAGACTTCATCTAACTTCAGATTCTCAAAACCACTTATCTCCCAGAGCACATGAGTAATTCTGATCATCCACACAATTATACATCCTTTCTCCATTGGTAATTTACCAATAAGAACTGAATTTACAATGCTTATGTATATTTTCAGTTCTTCTCCATTAGGTCAGGATCTTCTACTTTATATCGTTATTTTATTTAATTTTATTTTATTTACTTTACTTTATTTTATTTTTGAGACAGGATCTCATTCTGTCACCCAGACATGGTGCGCACCACCATGCTGGCTATTTTTTTTGTATTTTTAGTAGACATGGGATCTCACCATGTTGAGACCACCATGTTGCCCAGGCTGGTCTCAAACTCCTGAGCTCAAGGGATCCACCAGCCTCAGCCTCCTGATGTGCTGGGATTACAGGTGTGAACCGCTGTACCCGGCCTACTTTATATCATTTTATCATTTATTTTTCCTTACCAACTAATTTATTCAGACCCAAGAACTGTTCATAATACATTCAAAGCAGATTGTGAAACAACTGATATAAATGGATATACCAAGATCCATGGAAAATATAGACTTTAAAAGGTTTCTGATCATCAGAAACTTTTTTTGACAAAAAGCCATAAAAGTACATGAATAAATAAGATGGAGGCTGCAATTAGTTCATTTATTTAGGACGTTAGGTTTCTTTGGCACTTGCTTCCATTTAGAATCATTCGGCTGACTGATCTGGGAGCACCTTCCTGTATCTGGATTATCCAACTGCTGAATTCTTCCCTTTTCAATACCATTTGCAATTTAATCGTTTTTAGCCAGAGCTTTAACAATAACATATATAAAATGAATATTCAGTATTTTTGTCAAAATCATATTAAACTCTTCACTCAAGTGTTAATTTTCTTAATCTGCCTTTTTTCATTTTTTTCCATTAAGGAGTTAATTGAGTTTCTTACAATCACTTGTTTAATTCCCATGCCAAATCATCAAATGCTCAGTAACTGCTTGACTAGATTTGAAAACTTCAGTCAGCTAGATCCCCAGAAAAACGTTTTTGTAACTAAATCATGTCACCACAAGTAACACATTTATTTAGTCTTATTAACAAGAAGATCTAAGAGACTCATGGAAACAATAAAACAGAGTGTTTCAGCCACCATTCCCAATCTGAAAGCACAAGAAAACATCAAGTTGAATGACAAAATATAGTGAAACTGAGTAAGAGTGAAAAGTCAGATCCAAAGTATTCACCCTTTAAAGCTTTATCGCACATACTAGTTCCTATTCAGAGTACACTTCTCCCAGTTTCTATTCAAGCTGCTACTTTTGTATAAAGAACAAAAAGAAAGAGAAGACATAAACACAGCTACTCTTTGAATAAGAACTGAGTATAAAGACATTTGTCTTCTATCTTTTTCTAGTATACCTAATACTTAATAATGGCACACTCTCTTCTGTTTGCTTCTGCAAGAGTGAAGAACAAGTTCCTAAAGGAGGCTAGGGCTACTTACAGCTTTCAAAATTTATACTAAAAAGTATCTTGCCTTTGTGAGTTTTATAAGAGAGCTAGGGATTTTCTCTAACGCCGGCTTTACCCCCAGTAGCTCAAAGAAAGTCACTAGGCTTGCACTGATTTTTATAGGGAAAAAAATCTTATCTTTGCTTTATTCACAATGACTTCTATAAAATCATTCTAGAATGATCTGGATAGCTACAGCTATTCAGTAAGTATCAAGGTCCCTACAAGTAAAACAATGAACCACTATCTGTAAATCATTTCTGTGCAAACTTCAATACCGTAACATAAGACCATACATACAATATGCTAACAATTACATTTAAGCTCTAAATCAAATCATTACTCAAAGGGATTGTGAAGCTTACTTCAGTCAGACTACTCTTTCAGTATTATTCTTCAGAGCTGGAGCCAACAGCCACAGAAGAACTAGAGATAAATGTTTTTAAATGTCTCCCTAAATAGGTACAATGTGAGATAATTCAATATTGGCAGTAAAAAAGAGCAATTGTAATAAGTAGAATCCACCAAACCAGAATCTCTGAGAGATCTATCCATACCATGGTACCAAAGAAATATTGTTCAACCCTATCCTCAAAATAAGATTTCAAGCTAACATAATAAATTAACAGAATTAAGAATATGGCCAAATTGGGGGGGGTATAGTCATACATTTTAAATATATTGATATAAATGAAATAAAATATTTGCTGCAAAGTTTACTTTTACTTAAGAAAAGCAATCTAAATATTCCAATATCTCGCTCCCTTGGTTATTCACATCATTTAGGGACAAATATAATCACAGTCTGCTTTGGGTTATAGCAAATTAAATGTAACTGGATTTCACAAACGCCGACATGCATGCTATTATTAAATAGGTTGAAAAGATATAAAAAGAGCATGCTAGCTCTTTACCACAGGAGTGGTGGCTAAAGCTAAAGGTGAAAGCATTAGAGGAAAATGTTAGGACTTTTGTAGAATTTTTCAATTGTTAAAATGAAGGAGGCATATTATGCATCTACTACTCTAGCCCAAAATGTTCAAATACGGGTGTCAGAGGTCTTATAATAGAAGTCAAACCAGTTCTGGCTGAGGGAGGAAACTTGATTTATAGCATCTGCTGGTCATGGTGTAAATACTCTCACTATAGCTGATTTCAACCTATCAAGATGACATCAATCTGCTCACAAAATTCCTGATGACTTCCAGCAAGCTCGTGTAAGTCAGCTCTGGCAAACCACTGTCCAGGGATATCCAAACATGAGTGCATAACGGAATCACTGCTTAAGTGAATAATAATGATGATCTGTCACATTTGTTATATAAGATAAAGATCCTCTCCATGTATGTTGAAGTTTGCAGATGTTGAAGAAGCTTTGGTAAAATGGTGCAACTGTACAGCAATTCCTAAAACATTTTCATGTAACTAAAGAGAAGGCAGAGACTGTTTTCAGTGAAAAGCTGCTGTGAGACACAGGCTATCTGAAGACTTGAGAGCTTAGCTTCCTATGATGTGTCCCCACGAAGGCCCCTAAATAGAATGAGAAAAAAAAAAAAAAAAGAGAGACAACTTTCAAGTTCTGAAGGACCCAGGTCAAGACTAGAGAGCCAGGAGCTGAAGTCCCAGCTCAGACCCACTTGTGACTGAGACACATGAGGTCATAGTAGAAAACAAAAAAAAGTGAGGTGACAATGACCTTGTTCCACAGCCTAATGCTCCCAGGGGAAAATCCCCAGGACTCTTATGAGGAACCTGGACCACTATTTTACTGCCAGTATGGGGAGAAAAGCAGAATAAAGAATACATTTTTTAACATAAGGGGAAACTACCCTCTTCACCTTTCAGGTGCTATCTGTTATCTGTCTATAACACTAACAACGCCACTATTATTGTTTTATTAAAAACTAGCACTTACTGCATGATTACTTTTTCACAGGCACAATGGTAAACTACCTGATTTTTCCTTAAACACCCATATGAGGTATAGACTTTCAGTATTCCATTTTACAAATTTGAAACCTGAATCAAAGAGAGATAAATATCTTCGGAGCACAAAGCTGGAAACTAAGACAGCTGAAACTGAAATCTAGGTATCATTCCAAAGCTTGTAGCTTTAATGATTTTACTTTCTCTTCCTTATTTTCTCTTTAAGATAAATTTAATAAAATTGAGAAAATAAAAATATGGGGTATATATTTATGTTACTTTTTAAGTGATTTAAGTAAATTTTAAAATAGTTTTAAAGTAATTTTAACTAACATGAAGCTCTTAATTTTTAAAAAGGCAGCATATGGATGAATAAAATAAAAAAGTATGCAAGGTGTGCAAAAGATTAAAATATCAGTAACCAAAACAGAACATCTTATTCCAGAAGCCAAAAGTAGTTTTGCTCTCTGTGTGCTAATTATACTGACATTTCATCCCCAAAATATAAAATAATATCAGATTTTCTATATTCTCAAAACTCCAAGCATTGATATGGCTTGGCTTTGTGTCCCCACTCGAATCTCATCTTGAACTGTAATACTGATGTGTCAAGGGACAGACCTAGTGGGAGGTGACAGGAACATGGGGGTGGTTTCCCACGTGCTGTTCTCATGATAGTAAGGCGGTTCTCATGCTCTCTGATGGTTTACAAGTGGCAGTTTCTCCTGTGTGCTCTCTCCCTCCTCTGCTGCCATGTAAGATGTGCATTTCTTCCCTTCTAACTTCCACCATGATTGTAAGTTTCCTGAGGCCTCCTAAGCCATGTGGAACTGTGAGTCCATTAAAGCTCTTTCCTTTATAAGTTACCCACTCTCAAGCAGTTCTTTATAACAGTGTAAGAATGAACTAATACAGAAAACTCGTACTGGGAGTGGGGCACTACTATAAAGATAACATGAAAATGTGGAAGCAACTTTGGAAGTGGGTAACGAGCAGAGGCTGGAACAGTTTCAGGGCTCAAAAGAAGACAGGAAGATGTGGGAACGTTTGGAACTTCCTAGAGACTTGTTGAATGGTATTGACCAATATGCTGATAATGATATGGACAATGAAGTCCAGGCTGAGGTGGTGTCAGATGGAGATGAGGAGCTTACTGAGAATTGGAGCAAAGGTCACTTTGCTATGCCTTAGCAAAAATCAATGAGTAAGATAATTTAGGATATCTGGCAGAAGAAATTTCTAAGCAGCAAAGCATCTAAGAGGTGACCTGGCTTTTTCTGAAAGCATACAGTCATATACATTCACAAAGAAATGACTGAAATTGTAACTTATGTTTAAAAGGGAAGCAGAGCATAAGAGTTTGGAAAATTTGCAGCCTGACCATGCAGTAGAAAAGAAAAACCCATTTTCTGGGGAGAAATTCAAGCCTGCTGGAGAAATTTGCATAAATAACAAGAAGTCAAATATTAAAAGCCAAGACAATTGTCTTCAGGGAACTTTAGAGATCTTCACACCAGCCCCTCCTATCACAAGCCCAGAAGCTACGAGGGAAAAATTGTTTCATGGGTCGGGCCCAGGGCCTCAGTGCTCTTCACAGCCTTGGGACATGGTGCCCTGCATCCCAGTCCCTCCAGCTCCAGCTGTTACTAAAAGGGGACAGCATATGGCTCAGGTCATTCTTTCAGAGAGTGGAAGCCCCAGGTCTTGGTGGCTTGCATATGGTGCTGGGCTAGTGGGTGTGCAGAAGGTAAGAGTTGAGCTTTAGGAGCCTCTGCCTAGATTTCAGAGGATATATGGAAATGCCTGGATGCCCAGGAAGGAGTCTGCTGCAGGGGCATAGCCCTCATGAAGAACTTCTACTAGGGCAGTGCAGAGGGGAAATGTGGGGTTGGAGCCCCTACACAGAGTCCCTAATGGGGTTCTGCCTAGTGGAGCTGTAAGAGGCCCACTGTCCTCCAGACCCCCGAATAGCAGATCCACCAACAGCTTACACCATGAGCCTGGAAAAGTCATAGGCACTCAATGCCAGCTGTGAAATCAGCTGTGGGGGCTGTGCCCACCAGAGCCACAAGGGTAGAGCTACCCAAGGCCAAGGGAGCCCAAGCCTTGCATCAGTGTGTCCTGGATGTGAGACACGGAGTCAAAGGAGATCATTCTGGAGCTTTAAGATTTAATGACTGCACTGCTGAGTTTTGGACTTGCATAAGGCCTGTGGCCACTTTGCTTTGGCCAATTTCTCTCATTTGGAATGGGAACATTTACCCAATGCCTGTATCCTCATTGTATCTTGGAAGTAACTAACTTGTTTTTTTTCATTTTACAGGCTCATAGTTGGAAGGGAGTTGCTTTGTCTAAGATGAGACTCTGGACTTGGACTTCTGAGTTAATGCTGGAATGAGTTATAGCTTTGCAGGACTATTGAAAAGGCATGATTGGTTTTGAAATGTGAAAAGGATGTGTGATTTAGGAAAGGCCAGGGGCAGAATGATGTGGTTTGGTTCTGTGTCCCCACCCAAATCTCATCTCAAATTGTAATTCCCACATGTTGAGGGAGAGGCCTCGTGGGAGGTGATTGGCTCATGGGGGCAGTTTCCCCCATGCTGTTCTTGTTATAGTGAGGGAATTCTCATGACATCTGATGACTTAACAGTGTCAATTTCCCCTGTGCTGTCTCTCTCCTGCTGCCCTTAAGACCTGCTTTGCTTCCCCTTCGCCTTCCACCATGATTGTAAGTTTCCCAAGGCTTCCCCAGACATGCGGAACTGTGAATCAATTACATCTCTTTTATCCATAAATTACTCAGTCTCAGGCAGTTCTTTATAACAGTGTGAGAGTGGACTAATACAAGCGTCAAGCAAAGCAAAACAGCTCTGAAAATGACAAATGTCATAGCCGCTGACGTAGAACTTGTATTTCTTTGACAAGTCCCTCCATCCCTTTAGAAAGGCAAAATACCTTGTCCATCACATAAAGCTAAGATAAAGGCAAAAATTAAATATAAGTTCTGGGCTCAAAATATTCTAATCTAGCTCTCTCTAACCAGTTTTTGAGACAGTATTACACTTCTGATACCTGTTTTTTCTTATCGTGGAAGAAGTAAGTGCTTCCTTCTCTGCATTTCAACAGACCAGTACTCATACCCAAGGCTATGATTGCCTCTTGTCTCATCACCCTTCCCTCCCAGGAAGGGGAAAGCTTCTTCTACTCAGAGTAAATGAAATTCATCTTTCAGTTCCAAGTATCTAGCATAGTGTATTTCTCAGGAGTTTAATAAATGTTGGAAGAACTAACAACAAGTTGTGAAACAGTTGTAAAAGATGCAGCAATGTATTTCACATATCTATTAAAATCTTCTCTCCTTCTGTGCCTACCAATTTCTTCCTTTAAATGACCAAATTCAGATCGTATCTGGAACCTCTAAACTAAAATTTTGAAAGAACTATACCTTTTGATGTTACCTGGGGAGAAATTTTTCCAACCCACTTTTCCATTTTATCCTTACCATGTCCTCAACTCCCAAAATTCTCAACTACTTAACTCCCCTGCAGAATACTCTATTTCTTACTACATAAATTCAACTTTTGACATCTGTAGTGGTAGAGGACAAATGTTCAGTGTTCCACTTCTGATCCCCAGAATAATTCGGGATCTTTTTTTGTAATAAAATTGTAAACTATACATTCATATTATTTACTTTCCTTTACCTAATCACTGACTGGAAGCCCACTTTTATGATAACTGCTAAGTGTAACATTATTGTTAGAAAAACACTACAGTAATTGCAGTGAAGTGAAAAATGAATCCAGAGCTCTACATATATGAAATCAAAAGAAACACATATATTAAGAAGAAATTCAGACAATACCAACTGAATGACTGGATTTCTGGGCAGACAACATGCACTTACTTCTTTCATCACTACTGACCAGTTTATCCCGTATCTCTGTAGAAATGTCAGAAAGAGGTGGTATATTAAAAGTAAAAAAATTAAGGGGACTCAAGTCCCCAGTTCTGTAATAACCACAATTTCAAGAAATCAGGCAGAAACCTAGCTGGTTTCAGAAGCATAAATTTTGCTGGTGCTAATATTGAATATAATTAATCACTGCATAAGCTCCTAATGAAATATGTAACCTAAGCAATGGTATATACCACCAATGGATTTCAATATTCAGTACCAGATAGCATTTAAAATTCAGTAAGGCATATAAGATCTTGTCACATAAACATCTTCCTTTAAAATTTTTATTGATTACAGAATTTATTAAATCTTTCAGGATGCTCTAAAAAATTTTTCACTGACAGACTATTAATAACATTTCTGGGGGTGGGGAAAGTAAGATTCCTCTAAATTTATGGACTTTCTACTTCCAAGTGAAAATTACGTAGTTCCTTTGTATAGAGGAACAAGCTGTACACATACTACGAGGGGAAGGAAAGAAGAATACAAAATCAAGAAGACATTGTGTCTATAAATATTAATACATATGTTTCTGACACTCAATGTACTGTGCTACAGGAACTTCAATATCAACATTTGCATACATGACTTTAACTTGACAGCAATAGTGAAATTATATCTTTTCATCAGTAACACAAGAGGGAATATTTTAAAAGATAAATATATAATGCAGTAGCCTTGCATGTAATTTCAATTGTGCTGACCTTTATAAAGAAAATGGGAACAGGAATTTAATGAAAAACTATTCATTTCAAATTTCATTCTTACAAAGTACAGGATACCACAGAAAGCAAATGCCTTGGGAAAGGGTGAATTGTGTTCTCTCCTCTATAACCTGAGAGTGGCCCTCAGCTCCTATCAGCCAGGGGCAGCTGAAAGCAAGCAAAGTAACCCAAAGAAAATAAGCCACTAACGAATACATGAACAGAATATAAATAATGTTGTTTCTCCTTGAAAAATAAGGTAGATGTACATATCTGGATATCTAGTTTGGTAGTAGGCAGTGGAAATTTATTTTTCATTAATGATCTAAATTTTTAAAAAATATATATAGTTAAGTAGCTTCATTAGTTGAAATGAAATGTTGATATCTTCTGCATTATATCAATCAAAAAATAACACTACACTAAATTGAATAACATAAAAAAACACCCTATGTCATAATATGTTTTAGAGTGAAAATTTCAACTGCAGGGCATCAGAGACAAGGTGTTAAACCAAGAGTCCAAAGCTGTAGAGGTTCTAATCCCAGCTCTACAACTAATGCAGTATAAGACTTCTGGGCCTTAGTTTCCTCATTGTCAAAATGTCGGTGGTTAGACAACAGATGTACATTTTAAAGGACCTTAGAAATGATTTATTCCTTTGAAAAATCATTTTACAGACTTTACAAAATTGTCCCTATTTGTAGTTCTCCCTTGACTTTAAAAAAAATGTATTTATATTTATTACAGTATTCACATTATAACAAAAAATTAGGATAATAAATGTAGTTTTCAAATAGATTTTAAAAATTATAATATGTTCATGCAAAGAGAACCATACAACTGTGTCTTTAAAGGAAAATCAAGATTTGGTTTTAAAGGTGTACTCAAAACACTTTTTGAGTGACTCGTACTATATACTCTTTAAAAAAATAAAAGTTGTATATATGTAAGTTGTACAATGTGATATATCGTAAAGAGATTAACTACATTCAAGCTAATTAATGTATCCATCACCTCACATGGGTACGGTGTTTTTGTGTGTGTAATGAAAACACTTCAGGTTTATTCTCTTAGCAAATGTCAAGTATACAATGTAGTATTATTGACTATAGTCATGCTTTACAGTAGACCCCTAGAACTTACCTATCCTACACAACTAAAACTTTGACCATAGTCTCCCAATTCTAAACCACACCTGTGCTCCTGGTAACCATCCATTATCATATTCTCTGCTTTTGTGGTTTGACTTTCTTATATTCCAAATATAAGTGAGATCATGCAGTATTTGTCTCTCCGTGGTGGCTTATTTCATTTAACATGTCTTCCAGGTTCATTCATGTTGTTGCAAATGACAGAATTTCCTTCTTTAAGACAGAGTAAGATTTCATGTGTCTATATAAAATTACTGTATCCGTTGACAGACACTTGGGTTGTTTCCATGCCTTGGCTATTGTATACAATGCTGCAATGAACATGGTATTGCAAATATCTCTTCAACATACTGATTTCATCTCCTTTGGATATATGCCCAGCAGCTGGATTGCTGGATCATATGGTAGTTGTGTTATTAATTTTTGGAGGAACTTCCATTCTGCTTTCCAAAATGACTGTACCAATTTACGTTTCCACCAACAGTGTGCAAGGGATTCCATTTCTCCATCTCCTGGCCAACACTTGTTATCTTTTATCTTTTTTATAATCACATCCTACACTATGTAATTCTCATTTTACATTTCTTTTATTGTACATCAGAAAGATGATATGTCATTGTAAAAAGAGAATGCAGCTCACATACGTTTACTGTTGCACTATTCACAATAGCAAAAAGTTGGAACCAACCCAAAAGTCCATCAATGATAGACTGGGTTTAGAAAATGTAGCACATATACACACCATGGAATACTATGCAGCCATAAAAAAAGGATGAGTTCATGTCCTTTGCAGGGACATGGATGAAGCTGGAAACCATCATTCTCAGCAAACTATCACAAGGACAGAAAACCAAACACCACATGTTCTCACTCATAGGTGGGAACTGAACAATGAGAACACTTGGACACGGGGATGGGAACATCACACATGGGGGCCTGTTGTGGGGTGGGGTCAGTGGGAGGGATAGCATTTGGAGATATACCTAATGTAAAAGACGAGTTAATGGGTGCAACAAACCAACATGGCACATGTATACCTATGTAACAAACCTGCACGTTGTGCACATGTACTCTAGAACTTAAAGTATAATTTAAAAAATCAGTAAATTATGTGTAAACAGAAAAAAAATAAAATAAAATAAAAAAGAGTGTGCAGCTATGGGAAAAAACTATGATTGATTTGTACAGATACTGTAAATGTGTGCTATTATAAGATACATATTTGGTCTTCGACTCCATTTCCTGACATATCACTCTTAAAATCCTTAGACTCCCTAAAGTGACGTCGTTTTGTATGCTAAGGAATTGAAGCCCATAGGTGGCTTCAGGATAGGGACTGGTCACAGGAAAGACCAAGCCACGTTTAGAGAGTTGAGACTTGCATTCCCATCCCCAACCTGTGGAGAGGGGAAATGGGGCTAAAGGTTAAGTTGATCATGAATGGTCAAAGGTTTACGTCATCTCTAAGTAATGAAGCCTCCATAAATTTGAAAGGGACAGAGTTTAGAAGGGTTCTGAATCGCTAAATATATGGAAGTTCCTGGAGGGTGGCACTCCCAGGGAGGGCACAGAGGTGCCATACCCCTTACTCCATACCCAGCCTTATCTCTCTTCATGTATATCCTTTGTAATATTCTTATAATAAACTGGTAGACAGACATATTTCCCTGAGTTCCATGAGCTGCTCTAGCAAATTAATCAAACCCAAGTAGGGTGGTGGCATGGGGACCCCACTTTAGAGCCAGTCAGTTATAGGCACAAGTCAAACAACCTGGAGCTTCTAACTGGCATCTGAAGTTGCCGGAGGCAGTCTTGGGGACTGAGTCCTCACCTTTTGGAATCTGACACGATCTTTAGGTAGATGGTGTCAGAATTTAATTAGAAGACACCCAACTGGTGTTCCCTGCAGAACTGACTGCTTTCTTGTTGGTGGGAAAAAACTCTCACACATTTCGTCACAGAATTCATCTGTTGATTGTTGTTCAGTGAAATAATAGAAAGAAAAAAAAAAAACACTTTGAGTTTGTTTAGAACATGTTTGTCAGAACATGTTTTTTAAGTTAAATGCCATTGTTATTGACAAAACTATGTAAAGGAATTCTGTGTTGACAAGAAGTGAAAAATTTAACCACAGAGGAAAAGAAGGAAAGAAACAGTATTTCTACTTATCTGTGTGATGTCTCTTGTATTTAACTAAGATACCTGTATAAAGAGGCACTGGAATTGCTCTTTGGCGTATGTTTCTATTTCTCTCTCATGCTCCAGAAGATGCCTCAGCTTCAATCCCTACGACAACATTGAATATTGTGGAACTTAAATGAAAAGCAGAGAAACCCCACTAAGTTTTTCATTGTGTTTAGATAGTGTTTTACATTAAATTTTCTGAATTCTTTCTTATAAAACACTGCCAGCCTGAGAATTTTAGAAAGCAAACCTCTTCTGTCTATTCATGTGAAGAAAAATAAAAGAGAAACAGCATGGTACATGTGAAATGTAAACAAGTGGTTTGGCCCTGTTCCACATAACAAAGGATAATGTAACCATCAATACAATTCAGTTTGAATCTTTTTTTAAACCTCCATAAGAATATCAACAAAAGAGTTATATTTTATAACACAGAAATGTAACTATGAGAATTTAAAATTAGATTACCAAAGGCAATTGAAATGCCGAAAACTCTATATAATCATTAAATTGTAAGGACGTTTAGTTGTTCTTTGAAAGTTACCAACCCCTCCAATCATCATTTCTACAGGAAATCATTTTCTGTTAAACTGTTCTAGTTTAGCAACTGTTGACAGATCTTATTGTTTAAAAATAAGCTATCTGCATTATATTAGTCAGGGTACTCCAGAGAAACAAAACATATATATATACACACACACATACACACACACACACACACACACACACACATATACACACATATATATACACACACATATATTTATGGATATAGATTTAAGGAATTATCTTATGGGATTCTAGTAAGCAGCAAGTGGGAAATCTATAAAGGCAGTCTTGCAGGCTGGAGGCTCAGAGAAGAGTTGATGCTACAGTCACGAGCCTGAAGGCAGTATAGTGACAGAAATTCTTCTTCCTTGTTGAACCTCATTCTCCCTTAAGGCCTGCAAGTGATTGTCTGAGGCCCACCCAAATTATGAAATGTAATCTACTTTACTCAAAGTCTATGGAGTTAAGTGGCAATCATGTCCAAAATATATCTTCAAAGCAAGATCTAGACTGATGTCTACCCACACATCTGGGGACCAGAAACTAGCCAAGGTGATGCATGACCACCACACACATATCATTTTCTTAATATTTATTAATGAAAGCAATTCATCTGATAATCATTTAAACCTCTATAACCCTTTTTATTTTTAATTCACACATTTAATATCTTTAAAATCAATTTATATTTCACCCCATATCAAGTTGTGAATTTACGGATCTCTGTAAGCCAAGGGCCCATTTCATAAATTTTTTTATGGTTCCACTATTTCCAATATGGCTGGATTGCAGGGTCAAATCTCCAACTTGCCCCCATCCATCCCCAGTAAGTCAACATGTCCTTCATTAGCAATTTCTACTTTCTGTGCTCCTAGAACTCCAATTTTCCTAAATCTTATTTTATTACATTTTCTTTGATAAATTCTGTTTCACTGATTGTTTTGTAAGTTCTTTTTTTCCTTGGAACTATTTTTTTTTTCCATTTTCAACCTAATGTACTCTAGAGTTAACCAAAATGAGTTTGCAATTACAAAGTGATTACCTTCCTATAAAAATCATTCCAGCTTTGGCTAAAGGTAAACACTAACCTACCCAATCTACAAATCCTCACTATGAATTCACTGGCTCCTATCTTTAATGAGTATGTAATTCTCATATGTATTATTCTATTCTCACATTGCTCCAAAGACATACCCAAGACTGGATAATTTATAAACAAACAAGGTTTAATTGACTCATGGTTCCACATGGCTGGGGAGGCCTCAGGGAACTTACAATCACGACAGAAAACAAAGGGGAAGTAGGCACATCTTCACAAGGCCAAAGAAGGAGACAGAGAGCGAAGTGAGGAGTGCTATACACTTTTAAACAACCAGATCTCAAGAGAACTCACTCTCATGAGAACAGCAAGGAGAAACTCCAATCCCATGATTCAATCACCTCCCACAAGGCCCTCGCTCCAACACTGGGGATCATAATTCAACATGAAATTTGGATGAGGAGACAGAGCCAAACCATATCACCATATCATAAATATATAAATAGTTCATTTAAGATACAAGTGTACAAATAAAGAAAAGGGTCAAGATTCAGTTTTTATTTACTTCCCAGTGGTGCAGGGATAACAAACAGAGAGAGGCATAAGGTACAGTGACTGGACATTGCTCATCTATCCCAAGAAACTATATAATAGGATATTTGAATACAAGTCACTAATTACTTTCAATAGGCCAATTGCTTCCAGAAAAAAAAAAAGGAAACAAATAAATATTCCACTTTAGCTAATTCACGGAAAACATTATGAAAGTTAATGAATTCCTTTCACACGTCCCGTATTTCAAACTAGATCTCCAGGATAGTAAAGTGCCATTAATATGTTGTAAGGACATAGCACAGTGGGAAGAGTATCAAGACTAAAGTCAGATGATGTGAGAACTGTTTGCAGATTTACAATTTGCTCATTGTGTAGCCTGAGAGCCACTCCTCTTTAGAAATCTGAATCTGGGCCAGGCGTGGTGGCTCACACCTGTAATCCCAGCACTTTGGAAGGCCAAGATGGGTGGATCATGAAGTCAGTAGATCAAGACCATCCTAGCAAACACAGTGAAACCCTGTATCTAATAAAAATACAAGAAAATTAGCCAGGAGTGGTGGCAGGCACCTGTAGTCCCAGCTACTTGGGAGGCTAAGGCAGGAGAATGGTGTGAACCTGGGAGGCCGAGTTTGCAGTGAGCTGAGATCGTGCCACTGCACTCCAGCCTGGGTGACAGAGCGAGACTCTGTCTCAAAAAAAAAAAAGAAAAGAAAAGAAAAGAAAAAAAGAAATCTGAAATTCTCCATCTAGTACACGGAGATATAAAGCTTTGCCTGAATGCATTGCTCTGAGTATCAATTGTCCAATATTTTTGGTTTTCTATTTAGAAATAAACTTTTAAAATAAATTATTTAAATATGAATTGTCAAGTAATTTTAGATTTTCTTTTGTTTTCTGTTATTATTGTTGTTGTTGTTTGAGATGGGGGTCTCACTCTGTTGCCCACGCTGGAATGCAGAGCTGTGATCATAGTTCACTGCAACCTCGAACTCCTGAGTTAAAGCGATCCCCCTGCCTCAGCCTCAAAAGTACCTGGGCTACAGGCATGTGCCTGCATAACTAATTAATGAATTTTCTTTCTTATACATGCTACTTGACATCTAATTGGAAGTTTCTTAAAACAGTTAAGCTTTTGGCTACGTGGTATCTAATTGGAAGTTTCTTAAAACAGTTAAGCTTTTGAATTATGTATAAACAAATAATTTAAAATAAGCTATTTTTCAAATTCTGTGTTCCTTGTGTAATGTAAAGGACCCTATGACAGTGTGAATGATTACATCCACCACTATATCACTTTGCTCTAAGATGCTGATATGGTTTGGCTGTGTCACCACCCAAACCTCAACTTGAATTGTATGTTTCAGAATTCCCACATGTTGTGGGAGGGGCCCAGGGGGAGGTAACTGAATCATGGGGGCCGGTCTTTCCTGTGCTATTCTCATTATAGTAAATAAGTCTCACAAGATATGATGGGTTTATCAGGGATTTCCACTTTTGCTTCTTCCTCATTTTTCTCTTGCTGCCACCAGGTAAGAAGTGCCTTTCACCTCCCACCATGATTCTGGGACCTCCCCAGCCATGGGGAACTGTAAGTCCAATTAAACTTCTTTTTCTTCTCAGTCTCAAATATGTCTTAATCAGCAACATGAAAATGGACTAATACAGAAAACTGGTACCAGTAGAGTGGGGCATTGCTGAAAAGATACTGGAAAATGTGGAAACAATTTGGAACTCGGTAACAGGCAGAGGTTGAAACACTTTGGAGGGCTCAAAGAAGACAAGAAAATGTGGGAAAGTTTGGAACTTCCTAGAAACTTGTTGAATGGCTTTGACCAAATGCTGACAATGATATGAACAATAAGGTCCAGGTTGAGGTGGTCTCAGATGGAGATGAGGAACTTATTGGGAATTAGAGCAAAGGTGATTCTTGTTATGTTTTAGCAAAGAGACTGGTGGCATTTTGCCCTGCCCTAGAGATTTGTGGAACTTTGAACTTGAGAGAGATGATTCAGGTTGGATTCATCTGGTGGAATAAATTTCTAAGCAGCAAAGCATTGAAGAGGTGACTTGGGTGCTGTCAAAGGTACTCAGTTTTATCAGGAAAACAGAGCATAAAAGTTTGGAAAATATGCAGCCTGACTATGCGATAGAAAAGAAAAACACACTATGCAGGGAGAAATTCAAGCTGGCTGCAGAAGTTTGCATAAGTAGCAAGGAGCCTAATGTTAATCCTCAAGACCAAGGGGAAAATGTCTCCAGGCCATGTCAGAAACTCTCAAGGCAGCCCCTCCCATCACAGGCCCAGATGTCCAGGAGGAAAAAATAGTTTCATGGGCCAGATCCAGGGTCCTCATGTTGTGTGCAGCCTAGGGTCTTAGTTCCCTGTGTCCTAGCCACTCCAGTTGTGGCTGAAACGGGCCAATGCTCAGCTCGAGGTGTGGCTTTAAAGGATGGAAGTCCCAAGCCTTGGCAGCTTCCACATGGTGTTGAGCCTGTGGGTAGACAGAAGTCAAGAACTGAGGTTTGGGAACCTCTGCCTAGATTTCAGAGGATGCATGGAAATGCCTGGTTGCCCAGACAAAAGTTTGCTACAGGGGCAGGGCCCTCATAGAGAATATCTGCAAGGGCAGTACAGAAGGGAAATGTGGGGTCAGAGTCCCTACTGGGGCACTCCCAAGTGTAGCTGTGAGAAGAGGCCAACATCCTCCAGCCCCGGAATGGTAGATCCAGCCACAGCTTGCACCATTCACCTGGAAAAGCCATAGATGATGGCTTTTCCACTCAATGCCAGCCAATGAAAGCAGCCAGGAGAGAGGCTGTACCCTGAAAGCCACAGGAGTGGGAATGCCCAAAACCATGGGAACCCATCTCTTGCATCAGCATGACCTGGATGTGAGGCCTTGAGTCAAAGGAGGTCATTTTAGAGGTTTAAAATTTGACTGCCCCAGGGGATTTTGGGCTTGCATGGACCCTGTAATCTCTTTGTTTTGGCAATTTCTCCCGTTTGGAATGGCTGTATTTACCCAATACCTGTACCCTCACTGTATACAGGAACTAACTAGCTTGCTTTTGATTTTACAGACTCATAGGTGGAAGAGACTTGCCTTGTCTCAGATGAGAGTTTGGACTGTGGACTTTTGAGTTAATGCTGAAATGAGTTAAGATTTTGGGGGACTGCTGGGGAGGCATAATTGGTTCTGCCACGGGTGGAACGATATAATTTGGCTGTGTTATCATCCAAATCTCAACTCTAATTGTATCTCTCAGAATTCCCACATGTTGTGGGAGGGACCCGGGGGGTGGGTTTTGAATCATGGGGGCCAGTCTTTCCTGTTAGTGAATAAGTCTTATTCTCCTGATAGTGAATAAGTCTCACAAAATCTAACAGGTTTATCAGGGGTTTCTGCTTTTGCTTCTTCCTCAATTTTCTCTTGCCACTGCCATGAAGAAGTGCCTTTCACCTCCTGCCATGATTCTGAGGCCTCCCCAGCCATGTGGAACTGTAAGTCCAATTAAACCTCTCTTTCTTCCCAGTCTTGGATATGTCTTTATCAGAAGCGTGAAAATGGACTAACACAGATGGTCAGTGCTGTTTAAAGGTACAGAAGACTATCCCAAATGGGAGATGAGGAATATCATAGCACATACAAAGCTTTTTCACATTTATCCTGGATTATTTTGTGGGCCCTAAATGCCATCATAATTGTCATCATGAGAGGAAGATAGAGATTTGACTCATCTACCACAGAAAGTTATTTTTATGGAAAACATAGATTCAAATAAGATAAAACTACAGGAATTTGGGGTCAAGCAAAACTTTATGACCTTAGGCAAGTCATTTAACCACTGTTAGCCTCTGTAGCCTTTTACGTAAAAATGAAGACAACGTAGCCTAATTCCTGCAGTGATTGAAGGACTGAATGTCATGTCAAGGGGAGGACCCCGGCACAAAGCAGAGGCTTAATAAATTAACTCCCATTCTCTTTGAGCCCTTGGCATCAAGAATGCTCCATTCAAAAAAATGTACATATAATTTTTTGAAGTTTCCTAATACAGGTCATCTATTGTTAATCTCCATTGCTTTAAAAAAAACATGAATAAATTTGCACAAAATTAGATTGTTTAAGGTCTAATTATAGCATAAGTTGATATCTGGTAAAATATCAACAAGATAACTATAGTGTGACTCTAAGAAGTCTCAGTTACGCATTTTTAAGTAATTCTGTCTACTAAAACATCCTGTGAATACGGAAATGTTCTGTATCTGCACTGTCCAATACAGTAGCCCCTAGCCACATGAACACCTGAAAGGTGGCTTAACGCAACTGGGAAAGTGAATTTTAGTATTATTTAATTTTCAACGTATATCATTTAAAATGTGAATGATTCCATGAGGCTATGGTTTTAAATAGCACATGAGGCTGTGGTTTTAAATAGCACAGATCTAAAGTATTCTTTAGTTCTAGACTCTATTTATTTTTGACCTTAAAGTGAAATACATAGAAAACTTTCAATAAGAATATAGAAAGTATGAGATATACAAACTGTGAGCATTCCATAAAAATAATGGTGACCAATCCAGATAAGAGGAGTTAGAAAAGGAAGACCTCCTAGAGCAAGCAAAACTAAGCTCAGAGCTTACAGATGAGAATACAGATATGAAGAGATAAGTATACTATTGTGCATATTTTGAAAGACTTTTCTTTAAAATATTAACATTGGATTCCACTAGGTGATAAAATCTCAGTTACTTTTTACTTCCTAGATGGATTTTTTTAATAATTGTTGAAGTTTTTAGAAATAAATGTGTAACCACATAGCAAATAAAGGACTAGTATCTCCAATGCATAAAGAACTTTCAAAACTCAATAGTAAAAAAAAAAAAAAAAAAATCTAATTAGAAAATAGACAAAGGACATGAATGGATATTTCAGTGATGAAGATACACATATAGCAAATAAGCATATAAGAATATATTCAACAATGAGATCACTTGGGACACAGGAAGGGGAACATCACACACCGGGTCCTACTGGGGGAGGGGGGAAGGGGGAAGGGGGAGGGATCGCATTAGGAGATATACCTAATGTAAAGACAAGTTAATGGGTGCAGCACACCAACACGGCACATATATACATATGTAACAAACCTGCACGTTGTGCACATGTACCCTAGAACTTAAAGCATAATAATAAAGAAAAAAAAAATGTTCAAAAGCATTAGCTATTAGGGAAATGCAAATTAAACCCATGAGATAGCACTGTAGACCTATCAAAACAGCTAGAATAAAAGTAGCGACAACATCAAATGTTGGCTCACTCACACTCATAAACTGAATCTTTTACACATTGCTGGTGGGAATGTAAAATGGTACAACCATTCAGGAAAAAAATGTGTAATTTCTTATAAAACTAAATACGCTATTATTATAAGACCCAACAATTTTCCTCTTGGGAATTTATACCAGAGAAATGAAAGCTTATATTCATGCAAAAAACTGTATCCTAACGTTCACAATAGCTTTACCGATAATAACCAAAAACTAGAAACAACCCAGATGGCTTTTTACAGGTGAACAGTTAAACGAAAAGTGATGTATCCATGCAATATAATGCTACTCAGCAATAAAAAGGACAAACTATCAATACATGCAACTTGAATAAACCTCAAGGGCATTATGCTGAGTGAATCTGTAAAAAGTTACATACTACATGATTCCATTCATATAACGTTCCCGAAACAGTAATAAAGAAAAAGTTAGTGGTTTTCAGGAATTACCAGGAAAAAAGCTGCAGGAAAGAGATGGGTATGGTCATAAAACAGGAAGATGAGTGACCCTTGTAGGAGTGTTCTCTATTACTATTTCTTTCTTTTTTTTTTTTTTTTTTTTTTTTTTTGAGATGGCGTCTCACTCTGTTGCCCAGGCTGGAGTGCAGCGGTGTGATCTTAGCTCACTGCAACCTCTGCCTCCCGGGTTCAAGTGATTCTCTGCCTCAGCCTCCAGAGCAGCTGGGACTACAGGAACATGTCATCACGCCTGGCTAATTTTTGTATTTTTAGTAGAGACAGGGTTTCACCATGTTGGCCAGGCTAGTCTTGAACTCCTAACCTCAGGTGGTCCACTCACCTCAGCCTCCCAGATGCTAGGATTATAGGCATGAGCCACTGCACCCAGCCAAGTGTTCTCTATCTTAACGGTGGTGAGTTAAGCATACACAAACCCATACATGTGTGATAAAATTGCACAGAACTAAATATACACACACACAAATGAGAACAAGTAAAACTAGTGAAATCTAAATAAGACCAGTAGATTGTATCAATGCTATTATCCTAGTTGTGATATTTACTACAGTCATAAACATCTCACCAAGCAGGGGAACCTAGGTAAAGTGTACATGGAATCTCCATATTACTACTTACAACAGCCTGTGAATCTATAATTATCACAATATAAAAAGTTTAATGAAGGAAAAAGAGCTAATGTGTGTCAGGTTTAATACCTAGGTGAGGGGTTCATAGGTGCAGCAAACCACCATGGTGCACATTTACCTATGTAACAAAATTGGCCATGTAACAAACCTGCACATGTACTCTGGAACTTAAATAATAACAAAGATTTTTTAAAAGTGTAATGTAAAGAAAATAAACATGAGACCTGTATCTGGTTAAGATGTAAAAAGTCATCAAGAAAAGCTTTGTTCTACCCTTAATAATAATGAGAAACAAGCTGGATAAGTTGTAAAATTATAGATTAAAACACACATCAGAGAAGTTAGTATGCCAAAAAAACCCTAATGGTACTAGAAAACTAGAGCTTCCTAGAAAGCAACAGACCCACAGATGTTTGAATCCTTGACAAACAGCATGAAGAAGATGATTCCACCATTAATGAAGGCAAGAATAATCCAGATGGACTTTCAGCAAACCTTTAACAGCTGTTTACAGGCTGTCATGAGAGATTATTACATTGAGGATCCCCAGCCAAGAGACCTCCACCAAGTGTTAAGGGCCTGTACACCAACGGCCAGGGAAGGGCAGGAGGTTTGAAAGTGATCCACTTCGAGGTGTGCAGGGCCTTTGCCAAGTACAGGGATGTGGCCCACTACAAATCAGGAGCAGGGCAGAACAGCTGAGAGAATCCCCCAAGGTACGCCAGGGCTTCATGAAATGCCCGGGAGCTGCTCTACAAGTGCTGAGCATGAGAGGAAAGCTGAAAAAATCCCCTCAAGATACTCTAGGACTTCAAGCGCACTGGAGTCGCCCTCTGACGACTGGAGACAGAAGAACAGGACAGAACGAGATCTCCAAAGCTGCAGAAAGCTACAGGAAGGACAGAGGAAGTAAAAGAACTCCCAAGCTCTCCAAATACTACCAGCTGGCCTAAGTAAAGCAGAGAAATTTGCTTTGTGAAATTAGCCTTGTGAACTTCGGTAGTTTAGATGTAACACATAGAGTTGCGACGATGGAATCTTGATTGCAAACTCTGCTAATGAAAAGGTCCTGATCTGTTTGCAAAAATATATATATCTAAAGCCTGTGGTGATTTCCATCTAACTAAAACTAAACCTAAACCCAGTTCTCCCACAGGTTACATTGACTCAGGCTCCCACATTAATAGCTTAACAGGAGAAGACATATTCTCCTTTCTGGGAGTACATTCTCATTTATTTCAGTTTTCCTTATTCTTTTCTACATAGTTTCTTTTATAAAATTAAAAATTATGAGACAAGCCAAAAAAAGACCCACCTTCTTCGAAGTATATAGTCCATATAAGGTTCTTATAAGCCCAACATGTATACATTATCTTACAAGACACTATAACAAACATATTAAGTAATATAATAGAAAGGGTAGATAACATACATGAGGAGATGGGAAATTAAGAGTTGAAGACAAAACCAGGTGGAAATACTATAAATGGAAAATATGTGATCAGAAATGAAGAATTCATCCAATAGTCTTGATATCAGAGTGGAAAAAGCAGATGAAAAGATCAACAAACTTAAAGATAAGTCATTTGAAATCAGTCGCACTGAAACTCAAAGAAGAAAAAAACACTGGGGGAGGGGGGAGGAAGATGAGCAGGTTTGTGACACATTGTTAAATAGTAAAACACTTGCAATTGGTGCAAAGGGAGAAAGAGAAAAGGAAGCAGAAAAAAAAATTCATGAGAATTTTCCAAACCAAAAGAAATATACCAACCCAGAGAGCCCAAAATATCAGCCATAAAATCAAGAGAAGCCAAATAATGGACATATAAATTATCAAATTCCTGAAAACCAAAGAGAAAGAAAATATACTAAAAGCAGTTAGAGGAAAACAGAATGCATTCCATATAGGAAAAAAATATATATGAATTATGGCTATCTTCTCACTGAAATAATTGAATCCAGAAAACAATAGACAGGCATCTTTAAAGTACCAAACGGGGAAAAAGAAACATCATATTGGAATTCTGTATCAAGAAAGGAAATGCTTCTGAGACAATCATTTAACTACAAACTCAAATTTAACCTAAATAGATAAAATGTTGTTTTTTAATGAATATAAATAGCCTAGAAAGGATCATACTAAAATAAATAGCTGATTTCAGCATGGCTAAGCCTTTCTATGTGTAAAAGCAGTACAGTATTTAAAAAAAGGAAAATACTAGTATCTAGTTATACAAAATACAATATGCAATGAATAAGATAAGCCTCATTAATTCTCCAGTGGGATAAAAAGACATGAAATGAACTAATAAACCACAAAATAAATAAAATTAGTTAATAAAACAATTGAAAAAGTTACCTTCCTCAAAAGTAGCAACAAATATTAATAGAACCTTTTTCAGTCAAATTAGCAAAAATCTAAAAATAGTTATATCCATTATGGAAGGGATACAGTGAAGCTGGAATCAGTGGAATAATCTTGGTGGGATATAAATTAACAACCTTTCTGGGAAACAATTTAGCAAGACTTTTCTAAATGTTTAGAAATATTTTCCAAAAGAAAAATGAAAATATGGGCAGATATTGTATTTAGCAAGACTATTATAAATGCTTAGAAATGTTTTCCAAAAGAAAAATGAAAATATGGGCAGAATTATATAACTATAAATATTTATCATACTTCATGTTTACAGAATCTGCTAAGCATTGTGGTAATCAGTGCAGACTCTGGAACCAGAGAGCATGGTTAGAAATCCAAATTTTGCAACTTCCCAGCTGAATATCTTGGGGCAAATCACATAACCTTCCTGTGCTCAGTTTTCATATATGTAGATGTGAAAATAGCAGCATCTATCTATGAGCTTGTTCTGTGCATTAAACAAGAGGATATATCTAAAACCTTAGAGCAGCTCTTGACACAAAATACACACAATAGAAATGATAACACAATACAAATGATAGCTATGATTATTGTGTTTATAATTCAACAATGGAAGTAGCATGACTTTCATAATATTAATAAATGTATGTAATTTTCTATAGCTGTGAAATATTTTTCCAAAGAATATTTAACATGATAAAGCAAAAATGAAACAAAACTTTATATATAGTATGTTTTATATGTAAGAATGTATAAACAGAGGGAAATATATGAGGTAAATACTTCAAATATCATTAGAAATTATGTAGAAATGGTGATATGCAAGCGACAATGACAAACATAATATTGGCTTGCTTAGGTAATGACATTTATTACCAGGTGGGATCAGAAATACTATTTATACCTAAAGAGTAATCTTGTGTACTCACGCTTCTTAGATACAACCGATATAAGTACTAGAAATCCAGGTAAATTGGATACCTGGTCCAACGCCCAATATAAAGCATATACAAGATTATATTAAAATAGATCATGACTAATTTTTAGTATTCCTATGTGACTAAAATGGCTTTGAATAAAAATATTGCTTTCGAAAGAGTTAAGAAATATGAGTAGTAATAGTTTAATATAAAACTCTTTTGAGCATTTAGTGTTATATTAAGGTTGTCCTTATGTAACATGAAAAACAAGGTCTCAAAATGAAATATTGCTTTCCCAGAATTCTAAAATTAGGTTATTAATCACATCAACTTTTCATGAATATCTATTATAGCATAACTTTTTAAACAGTAAAACTTTTCATAAGAATGCCTATGCAAATATGACTATCTCACTATTTGATCCTTAAAATGTGAATATGTTAAGCCTTCTTTATAAGCACTTTTAAAGACCTAATTGAAGTAACTTCCTAGAATATTTTGAGATCGTCTCACAGTGAACCCAAGTTTGTTTGCAAAAGGTCCAGTTATGTAGTAGTTTGACCTGGTATAAGCTCTGAGGATTGCATGCTTTATATTTTCAATTTAATAATAAAATATTCAAGAAGGGCTCATTACTATACCTGCAATTTTGGGGCATTAGAATAATAAATCTAAGACTTACAGGGAATATTAGTGGTAGACTTACACTACTCCTGCTTCTTACAGGAAAGATTCCAATATCAACTGTGAACTGGTATTCCAGTCTTTGTCTCAACCTTCAAGGCTCAAAAAGCCTTCATAACATTTTGCCAGACTCCCTATGACACATTTGGATTTGATTATCTTATGGATCGTAGTATGGGAGTGGGAACATGAGCTTTGAGGTCAGGCCAGGGTTAACTCGAGCCCTGCTGTTTTCTAACCTAACGATGCTGTTTGGGGGCCAAATTACTTAATGTCCCAGATCCTCAGCTGCCTATGTTTAAAATGGACTAAATTTATGGAACGGCTGTGATTCTATATAGTGCATTGACATAGAGGTTTTTTTACATTTAAATCCTTTATATTTTTACGTTACTTTTACAGGAAGATGTGAAGAACTGAATTAGATATATGTTTATAGTCAGTTGTCTGGAGCATATTTGTTGTGGTTGATCCATCTTTTTGCAAATTTATTTGAAATTCCACCTTGATCAAATATGCCTATCATATCTCCTGGGCATGACACAGAGCATGCACTCAGTAAACAGAAGTTCATGTCCTCCTTCTACTCAGTTAAAACTTGCTTTCTTATAAATTCCATTGATCTATTTTGCCTGTCAGCGTACCAACAAAACTCATGTAATGAACTAACTACCCCTACTTCAGTCAGTCTTCACATGGCATAATTTCCAGTACAATGCCACCCTCTCCGCCCTCCTTTATATAAGCCATAATTGCCAATATTCATCTAACAATATGGCTCGTTGGACTGAACCTTTTCTACCAGACATGTTTTCACAATTGAAGGGACTGGGAAATAATATCTACCTTTGTTCTCAATACCTCCATTCTTTAAATGTAGTCTAATTTTGTATTAGTATCTCTCACGTCTAATTCATACTATGTTAAACTAACAGTAAGTTTTGTTGTTAGCTAACGCCATGATTCCTTTTTTTATGTGAGCTGTTTTTAAGCCAAATGTTGTCCATTTTGAAAACATTAGGTGTTTTGATATCTGATAATGATCTTCAAAATGCCAAAATCTAAAAATATGAAAAAAAGGTCACTTATCTTTACCATATATTTTTGCTACATCTCTCATTCAAAGTCAAGACATTCTCTAAGCAGTTTGCTTTAAATATATATTATTTTAGTATCATTGTTTAAGATTGAAGAATATTTTAAATAATACTTTCCATTTAAGTACACTTTCAGTGTTTTCAGTATTCAACCCACTTTAAACATTTTTTGATAAGCTAAGAGAGCAAAGTTTCAAAAAAGCATATATGATATAATTTCATTTTGGAATATGAGTGCTGACTCACAAATATACTGCTGTAGACTGAATGTCTGTATCTCCCCAAAATTCATATGTTGAAACCTAACCCCTCAATGTGATGGTATTTGGAAGTACAGTCTTTGGGAGTTAAGTCATGAGAGTGCGGCTGTGATATGTTTGGCTCTGTGTCCCCACACAAATCTCATCTTGTAGCTGCCATAATTCCCATGTGTTGTGGGAGGGACCCAGTGGGAGATGACTGAATCATGAGGTGGGTCTTTCCCGTGCTGTTCTTGTGATAGTGAATGTGTCTCACAAGATCTGATGGTTTTAAAAACAGGAGTTTCTCTGCATGAGCTCTCTTTTTGCCTCCTGCCACCCCTATAAGATGTGACCTGCTCCTCCTTGCCTTCTGCCATGATTGTTAGGCCTCCCCAGCCATGTGGAACTGTAACTCCAATAAATCTCTTTATTTTGTAAGTTACCCAGTCTCGGGTATGTCTTCATCAGCAGTGTGAAAACAGACTAATATAGGTCCTCATGAATGGGATTAGTCTTCTTATAAAAGAGACCCCAGAGAGCTCCCTTCTTCATTCTGCCATGTGATGACAGAGCAAGAAGACAGACATCTATGAACCAGGAACTAGGCCCTTACCAGACACCAAATCTGCCAGCACCTTGATCGTGAACTTCCCAGCCTCCAGAGCCATGAGAAGTAAATCTGTGTTGTTTATAAGCTACTCAGTCTATGGTGTTCTCTTAAAGCAGCCCCAAAAAACTAAGATATATACACATATTTGAAAATCTAGTATATGTCTATTTGATATGTATAAAAATGTATATACCAAAATACTAACCATGGTTACCTTGGGGCATTGGGACTTATATTTTCAATGCTGTTCATTTATATTTTTTATTTTTTCTCAGTGTTGGCATGTTTTGTTTTTATAATAGTATTTAAACTCTTAATTGGATAATCACCATAATAATCAAATAGTCAAATTATTAAGCAGAAAAACTTGGAAAATCAAGGTTTATGATTTAAATTATAAATCAAAGCCATCCATAAATAATTCATTATATTTTTCATTTACTTGATATTCATGTGCTTTTATTTTAAATATGTTTAAAAATATTTTATTCAAAGTCATTTTTTCTATAATGTCATTCAAATCTTTTGCCTTTTTCAAATACTCTGGTATTTTGAGTTTTTTCAACTTCATCAGATGGAAGTGAATTTTACTTATTTCTTTGTTAACTACTTTGTCTCTGTATTATCCATAAACTCAAAGAGTTTATTGGCATATAGATCTTACATGCTTTCAGAATGTTATGTAATTTTATAATATCTGGCAGTATACTGTTAATAGGATGAGTAAGAGACAATCAAGATAAAATATTTGGAAACCAGACTATACTACAATAGAACTGGGAAACTCATTACTAAAATCTACAGAAACAAGGGAGCAAGATTAATGGATTTAAGTATTCAATAAAGATGATGAAACTGAAGGCATAACAAAAGCATTGTGATACTGTATTTTTCACTTTCTTCTCATTCTTAAATGTTTTATTTAGAATTATATTTATTATGCTCTAGTAAATTAATAATTACTCAACTTTAGAGAAGTAGTTTACTTCTAAGAGCAAATAGAATATAGTGAAAGAGAATGAACTTGGGAATCAGAAAACCTTGACTTAAATATACTACTTATTTACTGTCCTGTCTCAGGCAAAGTAATTGGTTTCTCTGATCCTTAATTCTCCCCCATGGAGTTGCTCTGAATTTTTAAATGATAGAATCTGTGCAAAGCCCGTATCATATAATAGAAACAAAATATCACCTTCATTTCTTCTTTCATAATAAATCCTTTTCTACAAAGAAAAAGCAAAATAAAATATTATATTGCACTTTTAAACTGCTTAAAACCTTGGTATTCTCTGAGATTTAATCAAAAGACTGCATTTGAGAAGATAAGAGTATCTGGGAAATTATCATAATATCTCCTTTATAAAAAAGGAGTTACAGAAGAAAAGGTTTCCAGTTAAAGTGGTATCTTAAATCCGTACGCTTATGGATTTCCCCTACCAAAATGCTACAAAATGACAGTGAGGGAAACAAAAAGTAAAATGGGCAATGAATACAGAGAAGAGACAACAGCAGTTAGGAATCATTAACAAAATGTTGGAAGATAAAAACAGCATGGAGGAGTAGTAACTGCCTTAGAGGAGAGCTGATGTGTTGGTTGTCAGATTTGTGAAACTTGAACAAAGTGCTGAGTTCCACATCTTGACTGACACGACATAGCCTAGGGCCAGTATTCGGGAAACTGGAAGTCCACAAAGTAGAGGGGACAAAGTCACATCATGTCCCCACTACCAGCCTGTGGGTTTACAGAAATTCTGAGGAAGAGCCTTAGACTTCCGCAGATGGTGGAATTGAGTTTAAGTCTATTACATTTAAATATCTCAATTGAAGAAGTAATCATCCAATTATTATTCTATGTATTCTTTGGTCTGTTTCTGGAGATTTTCTTCCTTTCTCTCTTGATATATCTCGCTATTCCATACTCCTGTGCTGTACTATTTTAATTATGTGTAAGAATGTTCAGTATCTATTAGAGCAAGATTATTAAGATTGATCTTCCTAGCTACTTTTATCAATCTATTTTTCCAGGTTTACCTTAGGATTATTTGTTCAGTTTTCAAAGAAACAACACATGCCTTAAAACTTTGGAAACTGTTACATTCAATATATATATACAAACACGTAAGGAATTGACCTTCAATTCTTGATTATTGCTATGAAATAATGTGATATATTCTTCTACTTGTTCAGGTTTCTCGGTTTTCTGTTTGGTTGTTTGCTCATTTCTTTATTTTACAGAGACAGTCTCACTCTGTTGCCCAATCTGGAGTGCAGTGATGAAATCATAGCTCACTGCAGCCTCAACTCCTGACCTCAAGCGATCCTCCTACTTCAGCCTCCCAAGTAGTTGGGACTACAGGTGCCTGCCACCATGCCCAGCCAAATTTATTTATTTATTTTTTTTTTTTTTTTTTTTTTTTTTTTTTTTTAGAGATGGGTCTCATTATGTTGCTCAGGCTGGTTTCAAATTTTTTTTTTTTTTTTTTTTGATTTATTATTATACTTTAAGTTCTAGGGTACATGTGCATAACGTGCAGGTTTGTTACATATGTATACTTGTGCCATGTTGCTGTGCTGCACCCATCAACTCGTCAGCACCTATCAACTCGTCATTTACATCAGCTATAACTCCCAGTGCAATCCCTGCCCCCTTCCCCCTCCCCATGATAGGCCCCGGTGTGTGATGTTCCCCTTCCCGAGTCCAAGTGATCTCATTGTTCAGTTCCCACCTATGAGTGAGAACATGCGGTGTTTGGTTTTCTGTTCTTGTGATAGTTTGCTGAGAATGATGGTTTCCAGCTGCATCCATGTCCCTACAAAGGACACAAACTCATCCTTTTTTATGACTGCATAGTATTCCATGGTGTATATGTGCCACATTTTCTTAATCCAGTCTGTCGCTGATGGACATTTGGGTTGATTCCAAGTCTTTGCTATTGTGAATAGTGCCGCAATAAACATACGTGTGCATGTGTCTTTATAGCAGCATGATTTATAATCCTTTGGCTATATACCCAGTAATGGGATGGCTGAGTCATATGGTACTTCTAGTTCTAGATCCTTGAGGAATCGCCATACTGTTTTCCATAATAGTTGAACTAGTTTACAATCCCACCAACAGTGTAAAAGTGTTCCTATTTCTCCACATCCTCTCCAGCACCTGTTGTTTCCTGACTTTTTAATGATCGCCATTCTAACTGGTGTGAGATGGTATCTCATTGTGGTTTTGATTTGCATTTCTCTGATGGCCAGTGATGATAAGCATTTTAAACAATCTTCTTCCCTCGGCCTCCCAAAGCACTAGGATTAAAGGCATGAGCTACCATAGGCAGCATAAGTTTCTTTCATGTCACACAATTTTTTATAGTTTCTTTCATAATATCTTATTATTTAAGGTTATATTAATTCCCAAGGTTACCCTATTTATTTTCTACCACTCTGCATAAGATCCTTTATTATCTGCTTTTATTTCCCAAGTAGTTGCTGTTATATAAGAACAATGCTAATATCTATCTTCTTATTTATAATAATTTGATTTTATAGGCTTTATATTAGAAATTAACAATTCTTCTGTCTAATAACTATAACTTCAATATATTTATCCAAAAATATTAATAACCACTTATAGAATAATGTTATTAATGAATAATGATTATGGGATTCCTGATAATTTTCCTGACTTTATTAAAATTCTTTTGGTATTTCAGAGGTGTAAACGATCCTAATAATGAATTTGGATTTTCAAAGTCACATAAGCAGTATCCTTCTGTGCTTTACATTTTTAAAATTCTGTCTGGTAGGTACAAGGATGCTTTCATATTTAATGTTCACTTCAGAGATGTATAATTTTTTAAAGATTAAATATAAGGAAATACCTTCTCAGTATCAGGAATTGAAGTTAACTTTTATGAATCCTTTTTAACATATTGAGAAGAACATTTGTTTTTTGTTATGTTATGATGAAAAGTTATCAATAGATTTCATAACATTAAATTGTTCTGGAGATCTTGAAATAAATCCTATTAGCTATGCCATTTATTATTAGACTGAATTTTATTTACATTTTTTACATCAATATTACTGAAGACAGAATTAGTCTTCTTTTTCTGTGAATTCTCTGTCAGATTTTTGGCCAGGATAATATGGCATTTGGGAAGCCTATTTCATTAATGTGCCACAATAGCCTTATTATTATTATTATTATTATTATTATTATTTTGAGACAGAGTCTCACTCTGTCACCAGGCTGGAGTGCAATGGCACGACCTCGGCTCACTGCAACTTCCGACTCCCTGGTTCAAGCAATTCTCCTGCCTCAGCCTCCCGAGAAGCTGGGATTACAGGCATACGCCACCATGCCCAGCAAATTTTTATATTTTTAATAGAGATGGGGTTTCACCATGTTTGCCAAGATGGTTGCAATCTCCTGACCTCGTGATCCACCGGCCTCGGCCTCCCAAAGTGCTAGGATTATAGGTGTGAGCCACCACACCCGACCCAGCCTAATTATTAATTGCAAATATTAACCTCCTAACCATCTGAATTAAATTGCTCATAAATTAATCTAGGTTTTTAAAAGTCTTTTTATTTGCTTATTTTACAGAAGGGGTGGAGCTGGAAAAGAAATGGTATTCTTGGTCAACTTTATTATTAATAAATTGCAGAGTTATTTATGATTCTTCCTTTCCTTGAGTCAATTTGTGTTGGTTCATATTTTTTCTAGAAACTTCAGTCAAAAATTAAAGACATAATCTCTCATCATTCTGAAAAGCTCTACCATTCCTCTGAGGGTATTCACTTTCTTGTATATTACTTTCTCATGCCTGGAATTTCTCTCTCTTTCTCTCTGTGCTATACTGATTTATTGCTTTATTTTTTTAATGAAGCATACACAGTAATTATTTCAAATATGTTGATGTTTTTCTAAATCATTCCACTTTTATCTTTATCTCTCTTTTTTAGACTTCATTACTATTGTTCTAAGTTCTTGGCTTCAAGTGTAGTTGGTTTACTTTAAAGTAAGTTGATTACTTTAAATAAAAAGTATTTAAGGTCATATCCATTCTCCTGAATACACCAGATCCAAGAGCATAAGCATATGAGCCTTGGAGTCATAGTACCAAGGTTCAAATCTTGGCTTTACCATTTTGTTATACATAATGTGAGCTTTGGTTTTTTCTTGCTCATAAAATGAAAATAAAAAATAGCATTTCCCTAATGAAGGTAAGGCTAAATGAGATGATATGAAAAGTAACCAGCACAGTACCTGCCATGCTATAAAGGCTCCATGCATTTTAGCTGTCGTGGGTGATGCTGGGTGGTTTGGGGTGGTCCTAGCATTTAGAGCTGTAGCTTTATTTTATTCACTCGATATACAGCGTTCTCACTGAGCCACTCCTAAATATCTTGAAACTGCAGTTCTGAGTTTCCATTCTGATTTTCTAACCCTGCCTTGCCAGGTTGGAAAATTCAACTTTCATAAGCCAAGCTAAAGGAAGCAGAAGAAAGAGGTAGCAAAGTGACACTGTTTCCCTCCCTCCAGTGCTGTTCACCTGCCTCCTTTTAAGCTATCTAGTTAAACAAAGGGAGGGAGCAAACAACCAAAGTCTTAAGAGCTGAGCTTCCCTGCAAGAAGCTACTGCTATGAATAACTTCGGGACAAAGGATATTAAACTAAAAGCTACCTTTTAGTTAATTTTTGTGAAGAGGTAAACACTGTGAGTCTGTGTATTAGCATGTTTTCACACTGCTGATAAAGACATACCCAAGACTGGGTAATTTACAAAGAAAAAGAGATTTAATGGACTCATAGTTCCACGTGGCTGGGGAGGCCTCACAATCATGGCAGAAGGTGAAAGACACATTTTACATGGCAGCAAACAAGAGAGAAAACAAGAACCAAGCGAAAGGGGTTTCCCTTTATAAAGCCATCAGATCTCATGAGACTTATTCACTACCATGAGAACAGTATGGGGGAAACCACCCCATGAGTCAATTGTCTCCCACCTGGTTCCTCCCACAACATGTGGGAATTATGGGAGCTACAATTCAAGATGAGATTTGGGTGGGGACACAGCCCAACTGTATCAGTCTGTAATACAGTATCAAGACAAAAATCTGTAGCTGTAAAATTTATAGTTCTTGTAGAGATTAGAAGCCTACTAAGCGTCTGAGGAAAGAGACTTGCCAAATAAATAAATAAAATCTCCAGGATTGGCCAACACCAGTCTATGCCTATTCAGCTCCAAAGATAACCCCAAAATGGCACCAAAAGGAAATGAGCTACACAAAATACGAAGCTACATAGTGTATGCATGCCCAAATCATTTGCTGTTGATCTGAAATTCAAATTTAACTGAGCATCCTATATGTTTGCTTGCATGGGAATCCTCCCTAATAGCCATCTTGTGTGTATCCAATGGGTCCCAAGAAAAAGGGAATATTCTCCAGTAGGAAAAATCAGGTGGTCAGCCACATTGGCTGACCAAGGTTCTTCCTCTACTGCCTGGAAAAAGACACTTCTCTATTTCTATACATTCATTACTTCCTCATCAAATATTAATTGATTAAATGCTACATGCCAGGAACCATCCTGATTTCTAAAGACATAGTAGTGAAGAAAAGTCCCTATCCTCAAGGATTTGTATCCTAATGGCAAGAGACGGGCAATAAATATATAAAAAGTATGTCAGTGGTGTTAAATAAAATGAGGAGTATGGGAGTGGAAGTGAGGGTCTATTTGATACAGGATAGACAAAGAAAGCCAGTCTGTATTTGAGCAAAGAACTAGCTGGAAATGAGAGCATGGTCCAAGGGGATACCTAAGAGAATAGTTTCCTGGAAGAGAAAACATTTAGCACAAATGAAACACAAAACGGAGTCCAGAATACAAGACCAATTAGTGACTGCTCTCATGCAGCTCACTTCCTGTAGAGACAGGCAATAAATAAACCCATGAAAAATATGGCACACTGGCAATTTTTATATGTAAATCAATACAGGATGATGCTTTAGGAAGTGGCTCCATGTATCTGTTTTAGATTGAGGTGTAAGAAATGACCAACCTTAGGAGTTGAGATGAGGCTGTTTGAGACTGGCTGCCCCAGATCAGGCTGCCTCTCTGAGAGGTGGCAGAAGAGTAACTGTGTAGGACAAACCTGATGGAAGAAGAGGTAGGCACATGGAGGGGACTAAAATGCAAAAGAACACATTTCAATGCCATCGTGATTTACATGGCTCAGCAGAAGTGAGCCAGGAGTTATTTAAAAAAACAACAACTGTGAACTGTATGCAAAAATAAGGGACAGAAAAACTGCTGAATCTAAAATGTTAAGAAAGCTTCATTTTCAAGATTTATTGGGGGAGGAAGATATGCCAAAACTGACTAAGAAGTATTTTGAGAATTAGGAGGAGAAACCATGGTGTTTCCTTTTCTTTTCTGTAACTTTTATCCTTGACTTTCTCCTCTCACTTTTCTCACCCTCTCTTGTTTCAGTATTTACTTCTTTGCTCAGGACTCAGATTTTTGTCTCCCAAAATCTAAACACATACTACCTATGGAACAAAATAATATGCTGATCCATCAAACTGAACCACACCAAACCTGAACTCCTTATACCCAACACCCTCTTCCTACTCTTGGAGGTAATAACAAGCATCCTGTTAACTGAGGTAGAAACCCAAAGCCACCTTTGACTTGTTCTTCCTCCTGCACAGACTATAGCTTAACAGCATCCTTGCCCACCCAACTCTACCTCTGAAAACTCATCCAACTCATCCTCAGTCCCATTTGTTTTCATTTCCTCTTGAACTCCCTGAGCCCCACCCCTAATCATGGATCACCCTAATGACTGCAGCAGCTTTCCTTTTAACTTTTTTTTTTTTTTTTTTTTTTTTTTTTTTTTTGAGAGAGAGAGAGAGACTCTTATCTCTGTTCCCCAGGCTGGAGTGCAGTGGCAAGATCTTGGCTCACTGCAACCTCTGCCTCCCAGGTTCAAGTTATTCTCCTGCCTCAGCCTCCTGAGTAGCTAGGATTATAGGCGCACGCCACCAGGTCCAGCTAATTTTTATATTTTTTTGTAGAGATGGGGTTTCACCATGTTGGCCAGGCTGGTCTTGAACTTTGACCTCAAATGATCCACCCACAGCCTCCCAAAGTGCAACTGCGGCAGCTTTCTAACTGGCTCCCCTACAGCTACCCTGCCCACCATTTCACTCCCTTCCACCCTCCTTAGAGTTATCTTTTTTAAAACACAAATATGGATATTTTACTGCCATGTTTAAAAACACGATGATCTCCCAGATTCCCCAACCTACTACATTTCTGGCCTTTCATCTCCATATGCTCCTGGCTATCCTACGTCCAGTTCACATCCTAGTTAGTTATGAAGTCCTAGAAGTCCTTCCCCTTCCCTTCTTACATAAACCATCACATCACGACCCATTATGCTCAGACTTCTGCTCAACCAGTTCCCAGCCCATAAGGCAGGTTGCTCTTTTTTCTCCTTTATTCATTCACTCACTCAGGCAACAAAATGTACAACTTAAAATTTCCTGGGGGCAACAGAACAAAAAGTAAAGCAATAAATTAAAACTTTATTTAAGAATGTGATAAATACTATGAACTAAGAAAAAAAAAATCTCTTTGGGTAGAGATTTCTGAAAAGACAATATTTAAGCAAAAGTCCCAAGAATGAAAAGCAAATAGCCAAGACAAAACCAGGAGTGTGAGTGTGGCAGTGGGTGGGGGGTGAAAAGCATTAAGTGGGGGTAAAATAATCTAAGATAAAAAAGGGCTTAGAGGCCATGGTAAGAGGTTTGAATATCGCTCTAGGTGCAATTAGAAGTCACTGGAGAGTATTAGATGGGGGAATAAATCTTTACATTAAAATTAAAAGTAGGGGAATGGCAAGAATCGGATTGTTTGTAACACAAAGGATACATTCTTGAGGTGACAGATACCCCATTTGCCATATGATTATTATGCCTTGCATGCCTGTACAAAATATCTCATGCACCTCATATATTCACCTACTATATACCCACAGAAATTTAAAAGAACAGAAAGAATAACTTTATTTGCATTTCCACAATAAATAGATTGAGTTTACCTCTTTATAAATCCTGATGCTGATACCATCAAGCATGACCCCAAAACTACTGCCCTGCTTTTCTTAGAGAGCAACATTTCCAATTCATTACCTTCCACGTCTGAACTCCGTGTCTCAATAGATGGTACTTAAATGGAAAAGGATACAGGTTTCTATGGACTAATTTCTATAGACTAATTTGTGCATGGTTAGGAAGGTGAGTGTGTATCCCAATTACAGTCAAGCTGAATGCAATCAATATGTGACTTGGGAAGCATGAAGAAGAGAAAAGATATTTTTAACAACTAAAAAATTATTGTCATCTCTTCTGCAAGAATTAGAACAAGTAGAAAAATAATAAGCCATTATTTAGAGAACAGTACAGGAATTAACAAAGTTGCTAGTCCAGATTAATTTGATGACTTTTTTCCTTTACAGTAGAAAATTCACTGGTTTAAAAAAAAAATTGAAGTGTAAACTATATCTGACTTCAATATAATAGCTGACTCATAATAACCTATAGAAAGGTTTAAATCAAGTTTGTTTGAACAGAAATACAATTAAAATGACTCAAAGCTAGATCTATATATAAAACTGTAAAGCATAATTATAAATGGCCATACATCTTTCTTAACAGTAAAAAACAAGCATTGTTCCATAAAAGGCCATTATTCGTTTTAAATATCTTTTAAAAAAACAACTTAGAGGACAGGAAAAAAGTATATTAATTTCTGCATGTATATATGAAAGGGAAGAAAATAAACAGAAAAGAAATAACTATTTGAAGAAAAAGAGAGTAAGGGGGGATTTTCAATAAGGACTTTATTCAATAAATTTTTTATTCTTAACTTTTGGGGGTACATATTAGGTGTATATATTTGTGGGGTACATGAGAAACTTTGAGACAAGCATAGAATGTGTAACAATCACACCATGGAAAATGGGGTACCCATCCCCTCAAGCATTTATCTTTTGTGTTATGATTATACTCTTTTAGTTATTTTTAAATGTACAATAAATTATTGTTGCCATAGTCACCCTGTTGTGCTGTCAAATACTAGATCTTATTCATTCCATCTATTTTTGTATGCATTATCCGTCCTCACCGCCCTGCCAAGCCCCAACACCCCCACCCCACCTACCGTTCCCAGCCTCTGATAACCATCCTTCTACTCTCTCTGTCCATGAGTTCAATTGTTTTAATTTTTTGCTCCTACAAATAAATGAGGAAATGCCAAGTTTGTCTTTCTGTGCCTGGCTTATTTCACTTAACATAATGAACAGTTCCATCCATGTTGCTGCAAATGACATGACCTCATTCTTTTTTATGGCTGAATAGTGCTCCATTGTGTATATGTACCACATTTTCTTTATCCATTCATCTGTTGATAGACACTTAGGTTGCTTCCCAGTCTTAGCCATTGTGAATGGTGCTGCAATAAACATAGGAGTGCAGATATCTCTTCCATATACTGATTTATCTTCTTTCATGTATATACCCAGCCATGGGAATCAGAAGACCCAATTTCAAGTCAATAACATGCCACCTACTGACTATTCCTAGAACACATATGTTGAAAGTATTTATAATTTTAGTATCAAGCTTTTTTTATTCCTTTGCAGAATACAATTTTGTTTTTAAAATTTGTACTTAATACTGATATTGCACTTCCTAATCATATTAGAGTCAGCTACAAAAGATTACAAGATCCATTTTTTGTTGTTGGTTTGTTTGTTTTTGTTTTTTGTGAGACGGAGTCTCTCTCTGTCACCAAGGCTGGAGTGCAGTGGCACAATCTCGACCCACTGCAACCTCTGCCTCCCAGGATCAAGCAATTCTCCTGCCTCAGATTCCCAAGTAGCTAGGATTACAGGCACCTGCCACCATGCCCAGCTAATTTTTGTATTTTTAGTAGAAACAGGGTTTCACCCTGTTGGTCAGGCTGGTGTCTAACTCCTGACCTCAGGTGATCCACCCACCTCGGCCTCCCAAAGTGCTGGGATTCCAGGCGTGAGCCACTGCACCAAGAGTCATTTATTATCTGTGTTTGTTTTCCCTATTTTAGAAAGGAGTGTTCTGAATACAATTTGAAACAGAATAGACAGAGAAGACATTACAAAAAGATGCAAAGCACTACAAGCCACCTGATGGGGGGTGGGGAGTATTCTAGGCAGGAAAAAGACAAATGCAAAGCTCAGAAGCTGCAGTCTGCATTAGTGCTTGAGGAAAGCAAGGTGGTGACTGCTGCTGGGACAGACTGAGGAAGTGGAGAGGAGCTATGGATGACAACAGAGAAGATGTCAGACTGAGTGGAGGTTTATAAGTCATAGCAGGACTCTTCTACCCTGTGAAATGGGTGCCATTGGAGGGCATTGAGTAAAGGAGTGGCATGGCTTGATGCTTCCTCATGATCTTCCTGCCTACTGCGTCAAGAATAGACTGCAGAGGCAAGGACAGATCCTGGGAGGCCAGTCAACACAGTTTAATTCGATTAAAAAGAATACTAATAACAGTGGCTTGGATGACTCTGTTAGCAGTGGAAGGGGTAAGATGTATTCAGATTGTGGATATATTTGCATTAGAGCCAATAATATGCAATCATGTAAGGCAGGGTATGAGAAAAGAATTAGGAATCAAGGATGATTTCAGAATAGAATTCCCATTAATTAAGATGGGCAAGATTTTCAGTGAAGCAAGTTTGGGGAATAAGATCAGGAGCTCAGTTTAGTGCTTGAGGTATCTATTAGAAATTCAAATAGAGATGTCAAGCACTTCGTTGGATATATTAGTCAGCAGTTCAGAATAGAGGTCTGGGATGAAGATAGCAGTTCTGATATTTAAAGCCGTATGATTTGGTGAGATAATTTTTTAAAGTGAGCACAGATGAAAAGAAGAAAATAAGTAAGAAATGAACCCTGGTACCGTTTAGAGTTGGCGCTGGAGGAGATAAGGAGAAACCAGAAAAGGATTCTAAGGCAGGGCAGTCAATAAGTGGGGAGAAAAAGCAAGAATGTTAGTATCCTGGAAGTCAACTGAAGAAACAGATTTCAAAGACAAGGAGTGATCACCCTGTCCCCCACTGCTGACTATCTATTAAGATGAAGACAGAAAATTGGCTGCTGGATTTAACGATGTGGAGATCACTAGGGATATTGATAAGAAGTGTTTCTCTGAAGTGACACAAGTGAAAGTCTGTTGCAGGATTCAAAGAGTAGAGTGAGAGAAATTGCAGACAGCAAGGGTGTTAGACAGCCCTTTTAAAGACATTTTTTATTCCATGAAAGGAAAATAAAAATGGAGCAGCAGTTGGGGAAAGTACATTCAAGAGTTGTTTTGTTGTTGGTGGTGTTTTGATGAAAGAAATAAGAGCTTCTTAGTATGCTGAGAGGAAGAAGTAAAATAATAATAATAATAATAATAATAATAATGGAGCAGGAGAGAAATGGGGAAATTCCTGGAACAATTTCCTTAAGAAAAAGAGAGGAGATAGATCTTGTGTATAAAAACAAGGGCTGGCCTTTGCAAGAGGCACGAACAGGTAATTCAGAAAAGAAAACAGGCCGGGCGAGGTGGCTCATGCCTGTAATCCCAGCACTTTGGGAGGTCAAGGCGGATGGATCACGAGGTCAAGAGATGGAGACCATCCTGGCCAACATGGTGTAACCCTGTCTCTCCCAGAAATACAAAAATAAAAAATAAAAATAAATTAGCCAGGAGTGGTGGCAGGCGCCTGTAGTCCCAGCTACTCAGGAGGCTGAGGCAGGAGAATTGCTTGAACCCAGGAGGTGGAGGTTGCAGTGAGCAGAGATTGTGCCACTGTACTCCAGCCTGGTGACAGAGCAAGACCCTGTCTTTAAATAAATAAATAAATAAATAAATAAATAGAAAGCAGCATATAACAGATACAGACAGGAGGATAAACATGAAGGCAGAATCATTTGCAGATTCTCCTCTATTTGCTTTTATTATCCATGTAAAATGGGAAACAGGTCATTAGCTAAGGCTAAGGATGAAAGGGATATCGAACTTTGAGGAAAGAGAATAAGGAATGAAGTGAATGTCGGAACATGGAAGAGCGAATGGACAAGGGAGATACAACACGATTTCAGGCAGCCTTGAGGGCCCCCTTGCGAGTTGGTTTTTTATTTCAAGAGCAGAGGTGTGCACAGGCTCTCACTGATTTGTGAGGTCTAAAAATCAAAACAATTAGACTCATGGAGATAGATAGTAGAAAATTGGTTACCAGAGGCTGGGAAGAGTTGTGGGGAGTGGGGCAGAAGTGGGGATGGTTAATGGGTACAAAAAACATAATTAGAAAGAATGAATAATCCCTAGTATTTGACAGAACAACAGAGTAACTACAGTCAAAAGAATTTAATTAAAGGATGAGTTTGTGTCCTTTGTAGGGACATGGATGCAGCTGGAAACCATCATTCTCAGCAAACTATCGCAAGAACAGAAAACCAAACACCGCATATTCTCACTCATAGGTGGGAACTGAACAATGAGATCACTTGGACTCGGGAAGGGGAACATCACACACCAGGGCCTATCATGGCGAGGGGGGATGGGGGCAGGGATTGCATTGGGAGTTATACCTGATGTAAATGACGAGTTGATGGGTGCTGACGAGTTGATGGGTGCAGCACAGCAACATGGCACAAGTATACATATGTAACAAACCTGCACGTTATGCACATGTACCCTAGAACTTAAAGTATAATAATAATAATAATAATAAAGAAAAAAGAAATAAAAAACATAGTCTTCTACTTTGTAAAAAAAAAAAAAGAATTTAATTGTACATTTAAAAATAACTAAAAGAATTGGATTGTCTGTAACACAAAGGATAAATGCTTGAGGGGATGAATACCCCATTTTCCATGAGGTGATTATTATACGTTGCATGCCTGTATCAAAAGATCTCATGTACCTGATAAATATATACACCTACTATGTACCCACAAAATTTAAAAATTAAAGAATGTATGTTTTCTTCTTGCCCTGTTCTGCTGCACTTGTGCAGGCATGGAGTAAATAAAAAGTTCAACAGGACTTGCTTTGACCAAAACAGTATGATAAAGCAAACGAAGATGATGATGATGATAATTAGCAATAGATCTAAGCTAGGTCAGTAAGGATATACGTACGAGTGGTTGAGAAACGGTGAAGAGGTGGTAGGATCAATGAGGTCAAGGGATTGTTACAGAAGCAGTAGCAAGAGAAGCACTGGGAGAAAAGAGGTGGTGACGATAGCAGGTTGCTATGCTTAAAACTAACATTTTGGAGTCGTTTCAGTTATTTCTAATGATAAGGAACAAGGTATGTCCAAGGAGTGGGTGGCTGACAGAATGAAGAGAACAAGATCACTGGAAGAAAGGAAACTGAGCAGTCAAAAAGTTAACACATTGGAAGGATGATCGTGATGGTTAATTTTATGTGGCAACTTGTCTGGGCCAAAGGATGCCCAGATAGCTGGAAAATAATATTTCTGGGTATGTCTCTGAGGGTATTTCTGAAAGATATTAGTATATGAACTGGTGAACTGAACTGAACAAAGCAGCTGGTGCTCTGCAATGTGTGGGCATCACCCAATCTCTCAAGGGACTAAATAGAACAAAAAGACAGAGAAAAGGCGACCTCAATCTCTACTTTAGCTGAGATATGCTGTCAGACATCAGTGCTCCTAGTTTCAAGCTTACAGACTCAGACCAGGACTTAGACCGCGGCCCCTTCCCCACCCCAGATTCTCAGGCCTTCTGACTTGGACTGAATGACACTGCCAGCTTTCCTGGTTCTCCGTCTTGCAGAAGGAAGATCGTGGAACTTCTCGGTCTCCACAACTGTGTAAGCCAATTCCTGTCATAAATCTTCTCATTTCCATAGCTATGTGTATATCCAATTTGTTCTATTTCTCTGTAGAACCCTGAATAATACAGTCATCTTTGTTATTTACGTCACTAAAAATTATGATCACCAGGAAGTAGAGTTTGGAATTGGCAGTGAGCCAGGAATTTCAATTTTCAAGGAACAAAAAAAGGATAAATTGAAAATTATCCAACAAAGAACTTCCCAACCTAGTGGGCAGAACATATAAATTTAATGTAATAGGTGCTAAAATAGGAACACGAACTGAACAGCATGGAACAATTGAGAAAAAACAACTCATTGTTAAGTATTCAACAGACATCAGTGGAAGCATAAATGGGAGTGTGTTTGTGTGTGTGTAGTGAGTTGAACGGTGGTCTCCCAAGAAGACGTATCTATCCGGAACCTGTCAGCGTGACTTTATTTGAAAAAAGAGTCTTTGCAGCTATCATTAAACTAAAGATCTTGAAATAAGAACATCCTGGACTACCAAGGTAGGCCCTAAATGCATTACTTGAAAAAGACAGGAGAGGCAAAGACACCAACACAAAGATGTGAAGACAGAGGTGGAGACTGGGGATGCACAGTCACAAACCAAGCAGTCACCGGAGGAAGCTGGAAGAGGCAAGGAGTGGAATGTCCCCTAGAGCTTCAGGAGCAACTGCAAGAAACCCTGCTGGCGTCTTGATTTTGGACTTCTGGCTTTCACAACGATGAGAAAATAATCTTTTATTATTTTAAGCTATTCGGTATGTGATGATTTGTTATTGAAAGGAATAAAAAGGGATAGGAGTTTGGAAAGGCATGAACTTAACGTGGTTAGTGGAATATAATTCCAGACAGCATGTTCAAAGGTAAGGAGTAAAGAAGGGACATGTGGTTCTAGAATATAAAAGCAGGTTACATGCCGAATAGTTTGCAACTTTTATAGCAAGATAAAATGTTTGGATTTTTATTCTCAAAGATTCCTATAAAGCAATGAACATTTTAAAGGAGAGTCATATAATAACTGTGGGGATAAAGGCAGCGAGGAATAAACATAATTCATAATAATATGAAGTAGGAATTGGATTTAAAAAATCTGGTGACTTGGGGGCCAGTTATACGGACGGTGTATTAGCTGGGAAAGTAATGGTAATGGCCTAGTCTGAAGCAGAGGCCAAAGGCTGGGAAAGAGATCATGGTAAGCTATAACTAATATCATTTCATGACTAGATGGCTCTCAGAGGAGAAGCAGAAGTTAAATGAAACACAGAGGTTTCCATCTTGGACGACAAGAAACAGGTTAAGGTGGAGATTGAAGCGGAATATGATTTTCATCTTGAAATTTGAAGGACCTGTGGTGGGGAGAGGGGAAGCTACTAGACAAATGGGGGAAACAAAGAGTTTGGTGGGTGAAGGGTGGAAATTCATATCTAGGATTCAAAAGGCAAAGTGCTTTAGAGAGATGGTGAATATAAACTGCAAATTTAGTAATGTTCAAAATAAAAAGAAGAAACAAGAAGCAGCAGCAAAGAAGAAAGTTGTTTGACTGTTTTTCCCTGAGTAAAGTAATTTGTACATCCAGCCTTTTCTCTCTGGGCTGGACCTAGACAGGTTATAACATAAGTTAAACGTGTATCCATCTTTTCTTCAAACAAGTATACTCAATTATTGCGTTAAGAAATTGAAGCCAGGATTTAAAATGCAGGTTGGGTCATAACACCAACAGTCAATGAATATTTATTTATAATAAGCTTACCATATTGCTTAACTAATACTCGCTCAAGCTAAATCATTAAATCTAAGAGCTAAAAAGTCTTGATAAGGATTGGCAATTAAATAAAAACAAAATAACAAACTTAAAACCCTAAGGGAATGCTACTTAAATATCCTAGTCCAACATCTGTCTATTTAACTCAAAGATCCAAAATCATTAACCGTTCCTCTAAAAAACTAATTCTGAAATTTCTTATTTCTCAGGCACTCTCATTTTTCTGAGTCTAGTCTTCAAAGCTACAAGTTTCTTCTCTTCACCTTCAAGAAAAGTACCTAATGACTCATCCTGCTGTATCTCACTCAAATTCACCCATTTAACTCTATTTCCACCCATCAAATTCTATTTCCACCCATCATCACACTGTAGCAACTTATTCTTAAACTCCCTGACCCCAGCCCATCCCCCTCCATTTATTCACTCTCGTGCAAAAATAAATGTTCTGATTTACACACACTATCCTTTACCAGAATAATAATAATCTCTTATCAAATAATCATTGTAGTAATTATGTGGCATTTAACTAAATATACAGAATGCATGGATATACAAAAGGAGCTGCACTATCTCCAACCTAGGTGACTCACTCCCCCCTCCGCCTTTTTCTTTTAATAATTCATATATATGCATGAGGTACAAATTTCCAAAGATGCCTAAGAGTGATTAGTGAAGAACAGTCCCTTTCCCATCTATGCTTCTAATTTGCTTATTTCCCTACTCCGAGACAATTAAATTGGTAACAGTAACTGCAAGTACTTTTGTATCTGTAACTACATTTCTATTTTCCCAGAGCAATTAGGTTTTGCTAAAATGTTCATAATATGAACATTTGTCTTATTAAAAGGAAGGCGGGTAGGCTATTTGGCTCCCTTAGACTATAAGATGCCATTATGATGGCAACGCAAACAATTTTAAAATGTGCTCATTTGGAATAAAGAAAGAAGAGTTGAAGTAATCTGTAAAACAATTTGAATGTTTTATATGGACATTCATTATTCAAACTGAAATAATTTTTAAAGTAAAAAGAATTTTGTTGCACCTAACTTAACCATATTTATTAAGCGACAGACCTCGGATGCTATTCTGTACTACTTATTTCTACCTTTCTTTTAGGACCTCACTGAAACTCCTTCAACTTACCTTGGGGAATCACTTCACTCTTCTAATCTCTCCTAGCAAATGACATTTTTTGGAATTATAAAGAACCTTACAAGCGGATTAGTTTATAAATTGAAAATCAAGCATAGTACAGTCTAAATAACACTTTCAAACCTCTTAACTCACATTTAAAATACAGAACATCAGTTTTACATTACACTTAGCCCTGGGAGATGCTTCATACTGAGAAAATCATCATGACCATATATGCCATAATAGAAACTTGGAACAACAGGTTCCTTTCTCCCATCGTGTATACTCTCTGAGTCATAGTCTCTCCATTAATGTAATAATCTGTTATACGTATTTCTCTCTTCCTATCCATCCCTCCACTCAAAACTTACAGTGGAATTAAATATTCATAGAATGCATTTTCTCCAAGTATGCTATCTTGTTCATTTTTTATACATCTACCTCCTTAGTCATATTGTAAGTGTCCCTCTAAAAGAGAAAAAAAAAAAAAACCTCTTTAAATGTCTTGTTAAAATGTACACATGGTAGTCTCTTGGAAAATACCTTCTCCTTACTACATGTGGTAGGATAATACTAACATATGGGTTCCTTCAGTGAGGATAAAAGCAAGGACAGAAAATGGGGTCTAAAGGAATCCTAAAGACAAGCTTTATCTGACATAAACATCTGATCTGTAAAGGAGAAGTAGAGATAATAGATTTTTCAATCATATAGTTAAAGGTTAAACCTCTTACCTCAAAACTAAGCTGGTCCTTGAAACACTCAATGCTAAATAAATATGCTAAAGGATCCCAGAGAATTTCACCCCAAAATATAACACCACGGTATACTGACTATTTTAGATGAAAAGCCATTGAAGGTGATCAGATGTTGGAAGGGGCCTACCCTAGTATTTATTCCCTTTTCTATCTGAAGACTGGACCTGCCAAAGAGAAAGCCTTCTATCCCCTCCCCCAAATGTCATTATCTAGCACAGAAAATAAGAGTGAGAAATGTAACCACACCTGGACAGGTGTTTCACAAGATAATGTCTGTCTCTGGGGCTCACTGAAATTCCAAAGAAAATTCTTTATAAGTAAATGTATATCTTCAGCATCCATTCATTCTCCCCACTAACCATCTAGTACTCCTCAAAGGATTCGCCTTCATTCCCCGTATCCCCACTCCCTGTGAAGAGTGTATATAAGCATCGTTGGGCTATTGGGTAATCACACCCCTGTGACTCTCCCCACCTGCACCCCTTATGCATGTTAAATAAATTGTGCATGCTTTCTCTCCTGTTAATCTGCATTTTGTCAGTTCACTTTCACCACACCCTCAGAAGGTGAAGAGGAAGCTCGCCCTCTTCAAACCTACAATATCAAACCTGAATCCAGGCTCAATTTGGATATTTTTATTTCTCAGATACACACAGTACAAGCTTCAATTCCCTAGCCCCCATATCAGTCACAGATTTCATATTTTAGAAATATGGCCTTGATACAGACAATCACTCCAGGCAGCAGACAAGAGACTCTCAAAGTAATTCTCCAATTCAACCCGACCCTCACCTGTTCTCTGTTCACCGCATTGAACAGAATCGTCTTTGCTTTACCTCTCCAGAGTCAACTCGCTGAGTCCAAGAATTGGTGTCACATTCCAATTTGCTCAATTTCTTTCTCATACTAAGTAACAGACATCCTCATCCTTCCTGCTTAGGGTTTATTTTTAAATCACTATATTGGGATTTCTGTTTGTTTCCATGTTTCTCAAAGATAGCTTAATTGAGCAAGGTTTATCCTGCCTTTCTTGTCTTGGCTCCAAAGATACCAAGATCAAGAGACAGCTAGTCTTAGAAATTTTCTATTTATGTATTAACTTTTTCACTTTCTTAGACATGGCAAGCTGGTATCAAAGTTAGTCTTACAATAAAAAATCTTGCGGCTGACTATGTGTTATTATTTAGGGTCTCCAGAAAGACCCCTAAAGAAAACCCAATGGGTTTAACACAGTTGAAACTATTTGACTACAATTAAGTTGTACTCAAATATATTTAGGAGGTTCAGCGACAAGGCCAATGTCTATTTAAGAAGCAACGTGGTTTATAGAGAGGCAAATTGTAAACTGCAGAGTAATGTTAAACAGTGATTCATTGGTGAAGACCAATTCATCATAAAGCAGCAGGGTTGGGTAGGAATTGGAATGAGCCCAGGAGATGGTCTAACAAGAAGAGAAAAGAGAAATTACTAGGGTTAGAGTCTTGGTTACCCAGGTAACTATACACAGATAGGAAACTGAACATTATAGTAGCTGTGAAACTAAATAGCTTAAACTTACAGTTGTTGGAACTTTAAGTTATCCTGAGCCTTGAGAGGAATGTGGCTATGCAGCCTGGGCCAGGTGGCGTGCAGCTGCAATTTTTGCCTTTTTCAAAAGCTCTTTTTCCTGTAAATAATTGAGACCAAATGGTGCCAGAGATAAGACCCCGAAGATCACTACCCATCCTCGTGGAGTAATAAAGTAACCTTCTTTGGAATGCAGAAATCCATAACCAATCAAACCAATTGCTGTGGCATATGCACCTTGTTTCGTATGAAAAATGTTGTAATCCTCCTACAGCTTATCTGTCTGTGCCTATATAATCGAAACTTTAACTTCTCCATTTTGAAAATGCTAACCCTATTTTCATTTGGAATCAGTGTTTTCCTGGGTGACCATCCTCTTTTCAGCCTGAATAAACTCTATACTTAATCCTATTTCCTAAATCTCATTATTTAAGATTGACAGATCTTAACTGGAATTTTAAAAAAAAAGAGCAGAGTTGTTTGTTATTACTATTATTTGGTTCATTTGTTTTTAATCTTTTCTGTTCCAACATGCAAAAACAAAGTGTTTAAAAAGACCATATAAAAAAAAAGAAGGGCTGGCCGGGCACGGTGGCTCACGCCTGTAATCCCAGCACTTTGGGAGGCCGAGGTGGGTAGACCACCTGAGGTCAGGAGTTCGAGACCAGCCTGGCCAACACGGTGAAACCCCATCTCTACTTAAAAAATACAAAAAATTAGCTGAGCGTGGTGGTACACACCTGTAATCCCAGCTACTGGGGAGGCTGAGGCAGAAGAATTGCTTGAACCTGGCAGGCAGAGGTTGCAGTGAGCCAAGATCACACCACTGCACTCCAGCCTGGGGGACAAGAGCGAGACTTCATCTCAAAGAAAAGAAAAAGAAAAGAAAAGAAAGGCCAAACTTATGATGGTACAGAAACAAACAGAACAGATTATTTAGAAAATTAAGATTGTATATGTGATCTAGAACAGTGTTCTCAAAAACTGGGCATATTTCTCCTGGTGATCCTGTTAAGATGAAAACCCTGATCCAGTGCATCTGCGGCAGGGCCTGGGCTTCTGCATTTCTTTTTTCTTGTTTTATTTTTTTGGATTCTGCATTTCCAGCAAGCTCTCAGATCATACACATGTTGCTGGTCTGCAGACCTCTGAGTAGCAATCATAGAATATAGCAATGTTCACTGATTGTGGAGACACTTTCTCAAAAGAGCTTCTAAAGGGCAGGAAAAGTACAAATTATGCCACTGTATTCAAAAACATCTAGGATAAAGCAAGCACTTAATACTTCATTTAACTGATGCGTTCTCAATTAGAGTACACTGTTTTCCATTTCCGGAGGGCTTTCTTTGAGGACAAGAATTTATATCCATCCCTAAAGATATCTCCACCAGTTTAAAACTAAAAATTACAAACTTCCCAACAAAATATGTGAAAGCAAGAAGAAAAACATCACTTCTTTGCCACAGTTTCTCCAACTCCTCTTTCAAATCAAAACAGAATTATTCAAAATACAAATATATTATTAATACACAAATGCATACATATGAAAATACATATACACATAATAATTGTCTTCAAAGTAATTTCGTTTCTTAAATTATTGCAAACTTAAACTTTCTCATAATTTAGATGTCAAATGAAAAGCTTATTGTAAAGTGCTTCACATTCATTTTAAGTGATTAGGGTAGAGCTTGGCTCAGAGTATGTGCTCAATAAAGACTTATTGGTATATATAAAACATGCTTTTTTAAATATTTACCTTCAGTAATCAATGCAATAATCCTATCAGGTAGACAGAACATTTTTCTTCATATTTTGGAAAATGGAATTTAGGTAAGAAAGGTTGAGAACCCTTCCAGGGTGCTTTGTCACTGGCCTTAGGGATGTTCCTTCTTTATCAGACCATTTCTCACGATGTCAAAGTACTCGCTTCAATGCAATGAAAATTAACTTAAGTAGCAAATGAGGATCAGAGTGTGAACACACTTGAAAAATGTAAAAACATGTTAGAAGAGGGCTCATTTTTTCAAAAGTACATTCTACAAAATAACTCACTATAATAGAAAATTAAGTTGCCAGTTTTTAAAGAAAAAAAAATAGCTTGGACAATTCTGCCTCTAAAAATGAATATGGATGTAATATTAATGATAAATGGAAAGTCCAGGGAAGGTATGATATAGTGAAAATCTCCACTTAACATTATTCATAGGTTCAGAAATTGTGACTTTAAGTGAAATGAACTAGAATAAAGTCCTAGGATAATTCTGTTTTGTTCAAAGTTGTTTCACTATAACGTTGATAAGAAAACTATTGGGTTCATGATACATCATTTTGCTTAAATTTGGAGTTTCTAAGAACCTATCAATGATGTGATGTGAGACCTTACTGTGTATTATTTCATCATAATCTGTATTGTTTTCCACTGCCTCTTGAAATTAGAAGAATAATATTTTTTTAAATCCATATTTTTAATTGTGCTTAACCAGCTATTACCTCTAGGTCAGAAATGTCAGTGGGCAGGCTTAATGTAAACCCCAATCCCAGCAGAAATCACAGAAGCTCTGGATGGCCAAGCTCAGGGGGCAGCATTTAATTACCAGGAACAAAATGAGGATGAGCATCATAATAGGAGACAGGGCTGGAGTAGTCATCAGGGTGCATGAAATATCTGACATGCAGAGATTCCTAGACAGAATTAATTAATCAAGATATCTCCAGAAACAAATTCATTAAACATTCCCTAAGGTCTTGATTAATTGTTGTAAGACAAAACAATTCCAGCGCTAACATACAAAGGCCTTATTTCAGCCCCCAGCCTAGAGAACAAAGTTTCTAACCTAATTCCCAAGTCACAGACCTGGAGCCTCTTACATAAAGAGAAGATCAGGTATTGAGGAAAACTTGTTTTATCTTTACCAGGCTTTACTATGATGCCTTCCTAAAGTCTTACCATAAAGAACTTTTAATTAGATGACTGTATTTTTCAAAAAGGGGAATGTCCAAACTTTGGAGTCATGCTGGATAATAAATATATGTGAAAACTAATTCCTATGGATCTTGGGAACCTGTGCGCCAATTCAGCAATTTAAGGTAAGGTAAAATACTAGCAGGTCTAAATAAAAATTACTACTGTATTATAACAAACACAATCAGAGGTTGACTTCAATTTCAGCTATACTCCTAAATGTGGTTTTCTAACAGAGGTAAATTTATACAGCTCTCAATAATGGATATTGCAAAAAAAAAAAAAAATCCTGCATTCTCATATGCAACAGGTCACAAAAAGCAACTGTCAGTAACCTAAAGAAGAGCAGTATTTCTCAACCCTTCCCTCAGACCCCTGCACACATCCATTGCATTACAGATGCCATGCTGCTGAGATCTAAACAGCAAGAAGCAGCGTGGCAGGGGGTGACATTAATCCCTGGGAAACAAGAAGCCTCCCACTGCAATGACATTCCTGTTGCCAAATCAGCTAAGGCAGTGGTTCTCCCGCTTTCATGTGCACACAATTCACCTGAGGATCTTACTGAAATGCAGATTCTGATTTAGTAAATCTGGAATTGAGTCTGCTATCTATTTCTAACATGTTCCTGAATGATGCTTGCTAGATTTTGGATCACACTGTGAGAAGCATAGCTGACGAGCTGGGCTATCTCCTCTATCTTAGTCCATTTTATGCTGCTATATCTAAGACAGGGTAATTTATAAAGAACAGAAATGTATTCCTCACAATACTAAAGGCTGGAAGTCCATGATCAAAGCACTGGTAGGTTGGTGCCTGGAAAGAGCCAAGTCTCTGATTCCTAGATGGTGCCTTGAACACTGCATCCTCCCAAGAGGAAGAACATTGCTCCTCACATAAGTAGAAGAGTGAGAGAGAAAGAACAAATCTGCTCTTACAAGCCCTTTTTATAGCAGTATACTGTCCTCATGGCCTAAATACTTTTTATTAGGCCCACTTCTCAACACAATTTCATTGAGAATAAAGTTTCAAGATGAGTTTCAGAGGGGATAAAAACCTTCAAACATAGCATTCTCCAAAATAAATCATTGTAACCAAGGAGGCACCATGACAGACAGACTTTTGGATATGGGATATTCTATTAGTATCCTTTTGCTATGTCTTTCAAAAGGCTGTCAAATTTGAGTCAGGTGTAATGTGAAAAAGAGTGTCTAGTGGACCCAGATTCCAGTACAAATGGTTTTGCCACTCATTCCTGGATGATATATGAAGCTTATGACAACCCCTGACAGGAGAATCTAGAACAGGCATTTGGGATATAGGGTTAAAGATATGCATCCTTCCACAGGTATCATCTTTCAGTTGGCTACTTGGTTCCAAGGCTGGATGAGACATTAGGTGGCCATTCAACCCAGACTACCACCACAAACTAGGTGCTATGAGATCACTTTAGCTGCAGAGTCCAGGTTACCCAGCAGCTTTCCATAATTAAATAGAAGCAATTTATGCATTCAGGACTGAGAGAGCCCCCAAAGGCATGAGTATGTTGCAAGAGGTTGTTCACCTCACCAGGAACTTGACTCTAGCCATACCTCTGAGCCTCCCTTTACCCAAACCCATGGTAGCAAAGTCCCCTAACGTCAATTGGGTTTACAGTCGTACAATATAATGGCACAAGACAAAACTGTTCTACTTTAAGAGTTTAGCAGGTCATAGGGATGATACAGAAGAACAATGGAGAGGGAAAATATTTCCTATGTGCCAAAATGTGAGCAGTCACTCAGGATCTTCCACTTTGCCCCAAAGGAGCAATACGTTGAAATCAGAATTTATATAAGATGCATACACAATGGTTCATGTTTGAACTATTTATTTCTTGGAGGGAACAAGAACAAGATTAGAAATACTACACAGAGATTTGGGGACCACAGCTTTAAAATAACAACGTCCTGTTTCTCACATGAATGCTCACCATAAGACATTCTCTGCAGAAAAAACAAATGTGGTCTAAGGATATTCTTCACATGGCAGAGAGAGCCAGATGTTCTTTTAATGAGCTGATGAAGAAAGAAGCCATGCTGATTAGGCACAAACACGGACCGTCATGCATCACGGCCCATTTGCCCTGGTATCAGCAAGCCCGCAACTTGGGGTTCTATTTATCTGGGAGTTTTGGGAAAAAAGAAAAAAATAACTCCAAGATAGAACACAGAAACATCACTGTCTCAACGGGGACTGCCACCTGACCATTTGGGGATTCTCATCTACTAAGGAACCAGTAGGAAAGAGAGTAATAGTCTTGGTTACATGACTTGTCCTGTCCATCAAGGAAAAACAAGGTTGCCTGAATACTCTCAGAACTGAAAGGAATAAGGGTATACATAACCTAGGTGAACCCTCCTTATATTAATGCAGCACTGCACAGGTATAACCATCAAGGACTCAGGCTCTTTAGAAATAAGGTGTGTCCAAGCTATTTCTCAATTCTGAAATACCCTGTTTCCCATCTTCAGCTTACCTTTTCAAGAAAGAACCTAGCAGAAATTGTACGCAATATGTTTTGATAGAAATCAATGTGCAATGTTTACTGAGGTTCTAGTGAATTATTTAGAAAGTTTTACAAAGGAGCCTTTTAGTAGTAAGTAATGGATAGTCATGCTGGATTTGGCAGTGGATTATAGAAAGCGGTTTTCCTACGCATTCTAGTAATGGCAGCTCAACTACCTCTCACCACTCATCGCTCTTTATAGAGAGACATGCGTACATGTGGTGAAGGACTTAACACTGAAAGAAACCCACAGCAGGGGAATTTTAGAAAATTAATTGATTGGTCTTCTATTTCTCTACATACTGCAAAAGTAATCATCTGTTTTAGAAGAAATGCCCTGCCCATAGCAGAGCTGTCTGTGGTCCCATAAATGAAGATGTGTTTGCATTTTATGCAACATACATTTTACAGCCTAAAACAAATCAAATGTATAAAGTCTGCCAAACTGAACTGCATTAAGTTCCCCTTTGTAGTCAAAAATTGCCAGTGATTCTTTCTAATAAGAACATCTTTCACTCTGATATATATACACCCAACATATGCACAGAGATTCTAGTCTCATAGCATAATGTAGTAGGGGTGCAGTGTCCACTTAAACAGTAATTAGAGCACAAAACCTATACTTATCTCTAATTTGGTAAACTTGTATAGTCCAAAGCATACATTTCTTTTTTTATAACAAATAATTTTAGCAAGTTTTTACCATTAAATTTTATCCTCCACTGAGAATATAAATGCCACAGAAAAAAAAATTTTTATATTTGCCTTCATTCTACAATATGTCCATTCTACATCATTCTAATAAAGTAGAAAATATAAATATATCACTAATTAGTACTGGTAAGTATGCTGAATATAGAAAATGAAGTTATATTCTATTTAATTCAACAACTTTGTTATACGCAGCTCCTATTATTCCCTAGAATTTGCATTGGGAAGTTACTAATTTCCTACTAAGAAGCCAAAAATGCAACAGTATTTCAACTACATGACTCAAGTGTTATATATGTAGCTATTCACAACAAAAACTTTAAGTAGGTTATATTCTCGGGGAATTTCTAAGCTTTAATAACCATCTGTTTTTCTAGTATCTGTTACCAGATCCTGTTTTTCTTTATTCTTACCCTCAGAAATCCAAGAATCTGCCTAATTATTCTCCAAAAAAGGCAAATGCACCCATACCTCATAAATGCACACAGTATACAATTCGGTCTCTACTGACATATATTATGCTCCACAAACATGCACCGCTTCTCCTATTTAAAAATGTACTCCTTTAATGAAGGTTTAGATGCTCTCGTGACATGATAAAATGTATTTAATTTTTAGGTGTAAATTACTAATAGTGCTAAAATCCTAAAAAATTCATTATAAACGAAATATATTAATTCAAGGCTGAGTGTGGTGGCTCAAGCCTGTAATCCCAGCACTTCGGGAAGTCGAGCCAGGCAGATTGCCTGATCTCAGGAGTTTGAGACCACCCTGAGCAACATGGTGAAACCCGTTTCTACCAAAATACAAAAAAATTAGCCGGGCATGGTGGCAGGCACCCGTAGTCCCAGTTACTTCGGAGGCTGAGACAGGAGAATCGCTTAAACCCAGGAGGCGGAGGCTGCAGTGAGCCAAGATGGTACACTGCACTCCAACACAGGTGACAGAGCAAGACTCCATCTAAAGAAAAAAATATATATATACATATTAACTCAAATGGAGGATAAGTAACTTCACCAAAGCCACATTGCTAGTGAGCAAACATGATCTGAGCCCAATTCTCCTGATTCATAGCTGATTTTCTATTACGTTGTTATGTTCCTTTCATCATATATGTATTGATTACATTAGGAGACAGTATAGAAGAAAATGAAGGGAAATACTTTAGTAACAATATATCTGTATGAAAATTCAAAATTCAATCATTTACAATAACAATCTTTAAAAACAAATTTCAAGACTAAATATGAAATATAAAGATACATGTAATAAATTTTGGATGCTAAAACTACAACAAAAATGCAAAACAAATAGCATATATAAAATGCTGTAATAAATAAAAATTACATTTATTTCTCTTTACATTTGTATGACATTAAAAAAAATTTAAATGAGAAACTCAAAGAAAAAAGACAGCAAAATTGAAAGGGATTTGTACATTTCATAACACTTGTGATTTTGGAAGACATGAAATAAATTTATGAATGCATACACCAATCAAAAGACAAACTCTTCAAAAGACATATTTCTTCTCATTTTAGTAGACTGATTCCCTTATTTAATGAAAAGAGTAATTTTAAGTGTCTGGTAAAAAGATTAACTTATTTTGTAAAGTTTTATGACATTTTAAAGAACATATAAATTTAACAGTGAAGCAAATTAAAAAAACTCACAAGACAATTTTCATATGAAAGGTTTTCTGAACACTGAATTACATCATCTAAACATGAATCTATTTTTTTTCCTCCAAGAACAGTTTCTCAGGAAAAATGATCTACGTGAAAAAAGCACAACTTGGAAAGCCTTCTGTGTACCCAATGACCATCTACTTTCCCAGTTTCTTTTCCAAGCAAATGTCTTAAAAGAATGGTTTGTCTCACAGTCTCTATTTTATAACCACAACTCGCTGCTGACTTCTAACTCTGTCTTGTGCCTGGATTGAAAAACCCAAATGCTAAATAGGAAGACCGTGCTGTATAGCACTGGGCCTCTCCTTCTCATTTCACGTGGTTTCCCACTCCTTCTGAGAATTTGCTCTTGCCCTGGCTCTCTGGCTGCCTTTGTTAGACACTCTACAGGCCCCTTGTATGCCTCACTTTTACCCCTAGGAACCCATCTGCAGCCCTTTTCCCAACATGTACATTCTTTCTAGACAGTTTTACCCAAAAAGGTGACTCTCTTTTATGCGTATTCCAAAATTTGTATGTCCAACTAAACCTTTTTTGAATACTGGATACCTTTTCCAATGGACAATTGGCTGCCTCCTCAATGCAAATGCCCCAGAAGCACTTCATTCATACCACTGTCAAAACAGAATGTATCCTCTCCCCAAAACTGCCTTCCCATCTTTTTAGATCCCCTTCTCTATGAGTTGTTCAAGCTAGAAACCCAAGGGGCATCTTGGACTCTTCTGTTTTCCTCAGTAATATCCCTGAAAACATTTCTCCAAACCCTGAAAATTTTACCTTTCAAAATCACTCTCAGATAAATCCCTCCTTGTCTCCATCACTCCTGCCACTGCTCTAGTACAGGGGCTTTCAATTTCTTGCCTGTATTGCTACAACGTCCTATTATTATGAAATGTATTATGTATTACAAAAGTTATATATATATATGCAGAAATATTCAAAATAAAAATAAAATTAAAACCATAGTCTTCATTCAAAGATAAATATTCCTAATATTTGAATATATATCCTTTCACATAATTTTCTTGCTTCCACAGCACATTTTTCTGGCATCTATAATCCCCCCTCTAATCCATCCTCCACAGGAGGATGGAGTGATGTTGTAACATTTAAATAACACTCTGTAATTTCTCTGTTTAAAGGCTCGGTGTGGGGGTCCAACATTGCTTTCAGGATTAAAGTCCAGAATCCACAACATGGTATGAATCACTGTTGGCTTTGCCTCTGCCTTCAGCCATTTTCTTTGCTTCCACTATTTGTATCTTCTTGCAGTTCTTTGTATATAAGACTGTACGTATGATGCTGCCTCTGCTTAGTGAGGCCCATCCTGTCTTCCTTCATCTGGTTAATTATCACTTGTCCTTTAGTAGTTCATTTAATTCTGCAGCCGTCTGTCTCAATTGGTGTGAGTACAGTATCCTCCTCTGTTCTCACTAGTTTCTCATAATTCCCCGAGCATACCTTTTATAGACCTTGTTGTCTGCAAATTGTAACTGCCTTTTCTGCATCACTATTGGAGAAAACGCAATTCTAAGGCATCTTTTTAGTAGCCCTTAGCAATATGGTTAAATCTATGTACTTCATAATTAAAAGATTTAGATTTTATTTTATTTATGTGGGTTTTTCATTTTTTGGTCCCACATGAACCATATGTCAGAAGGAGATTTGGGTTTCAATCTCGAATCTGTTGTTATTTACTTCAATGTAACACTGGGTCAAGCAGCCTTTCTGAGTCTCGATTTCTCCATTATTAAAATGAAGCGATTCCCTCCTTCGAAGATTACAAACACAAGATAGTTCAACTGGGGTTTTAAACTGGGGGTGATTTTGCTCCCTGGGGGGACATTTAGCAGTGTCTGGAGACACTTTGGGCTGTCATGGCTGGGCACAGGGAATGGACTACTGGTATCTAGTGGGTAGATGTCAAGATGCCGCTAAACGTCCTACCATACACAGGACAGTCCCTCACAACAAATAATTACCCGGCCCCAGTGTCAACAGTGCCATGCTGAAAAAGCCATCAAACAGTGCAGGTGCAAACAGTGCAGGTGCAAACAGTGCAGGTACAAACAGTGCAGGTGCAAACAGTGCAGGTGCAAACAGTGCAGGTGCAAACAGTGCAGGTGCAAACAGTGCAGGTACAAACAGTGCAGGTGCGCTTTTGGCATATCACATGACCCATTTTTTAGTGCTTGGTACATGATAGTAACTACTAACAACAGATTTATTTATTTCCAACCTCTTCCAAGATTTGAAATTGTGTTATTTCCTTCACCACATTTCTTATGTGGCAGATTAGAACACTGGCCAGCAAGCACTGACTCTGCATTCTCTAGCTCCATGGGAGAAATACGCACTGCCCCTCTCCACCAATGTGCTTTGACCAATCAAATACAGACAGAATTTACTGTGTACCAATTCTGAGCCTCATCTTTAAGAGGCACTTTATCTTTCCACTTGCTCTCTCACCGTCCTGCCAACAACTGTAAGAAGAGTCCTCTGAAGCAGCTGCCTCCCCTTCACCTGGGCCCCAAAATGGATACACCTGGAAGAAATCTCCACACATCCCCACCAGCCAGGCCCTGGAGCAGATCTGTCTGCTTGGACTCAGAAGTCAGAACCAAGCCAAGATGAACCAAGCCTAGCTCAGCCAAACCTTAATGGATGTGCAGACACATGAGCAGGAAATAAATGTTTTCGGTTGTATGCCTCTGAGATTTTGCGGTTGTTACGCAGTGATAATTGACCAATAAACCATATGCTTTTTGACCACTAGTTTTACACAATTTTTTACACACTGAAAAAGCTAAGAAAGCTTAACCCCCAGACATCTTTCTTACCAGAATCAAATCTCTCATAGAGGAATACACAATAACAGCGTTGGCATTGCCTACTAAGTGCTTTTTTTCTTCACTTTGTATTCAAGCGTATGGTATAAGAGGTTTTATTTCCAATGGAAGATGGGTCCAAAAAGTGACCAAAATTTGGCTATTAATTCAAAAAGTATTCAGAAAAAGCACAGGAGAAGGATAGAATAAAAAACAAAGCAACAGCTGGCATATGCTTTTGCCACCTCATAATTATGGAAAAAAGATAAACATTTAAGATTAATTCATCTGGAGGGAAATAATAAAGTAACTCTACTCAGAATATTTTTTAAGTTATGGTAACATTCTTTATATTACAACCCTTTCATTCTATATCCTATTTCTTTGATTCTTGACTTCTTGTTTATGTGTTACAAATTAAAAACATTAAACAGAGCATTAATATATTATCCTTATACCCTTAAATGCTATATACTGTAATAGCAGTGTCACCCATAGTAAATATACAACAAGTGTAGGTGTTTTGTTAATGAAAAAACACATTGTCAATCATATTTTATACTCTCCTTAGTTCTCATTACTGTCATCAAAAATTTTCTTATTTAATAAAATGTTTTTCATCAACTATGTTTGAGGTAGCCTCTGAAAACGGGCCCCCCTAATACACCAATGCTGGGCAACCATTCTTCTTGTCTTGGTTTTTTTGAAGCACTTACAAAAGATTAGAACTGCTATAAATGGCCAATTTAGCTATATACAAATTTTGTAAGTCAGAAACTAGAACATTTACTCATGTGATTTTCATTGTTTAGATCAGTGCAATCATATATATCAGACTCTCAAAGGTAGATGTGGAAAGAGATTGAGAAACTGACAGATTTCAGTTCAACTGCAAAGGAAGAATCGCTCATATAATCATATACTCCTACCCTTACATAAGTAAAAGAAAAATAGTGGAAAAATTACATGCTACTATTCTAGGTCTTCTTCAGATACTGATAAACCAAGTTAATAGTTTCGCTAATATCCTCTAAAGACAAGAAATCAACTTGAGTTCAGGGACTCAAACATTTTTGGTATAGCATTCTTCCAAGATCTTCTATAAACAATAAGTATAATATGTGTACATAATGACTAAGCACTCTTGCCAAGAATAAAATAGATTCACAAAGCACAAATATGCAAAATGTCTCCATCAAAAATGACATTATATAAATTTTTCTGTTGAACAATCTCATTTATTTTTACTAAATAATCACAGTGGCATCAGAGCAATACTATATAAGCAAAGCTTTCAACATGCCTGATGTCTTCACAACCCACACTGGACATTTCAACTTCCAACCTCCCCAAATGCATTTCAAATTTAATATAAGCAACAATGTTTTTAGAATAAAAACTGCAATATTCTTTCATGCAGAGTGAAGATCCAGTTAATGAGCAATAATTAATCACAACGGCTTGCTTCAAACTACATTCTTGTCGAGAATTATGCAGACTCTATAAAATTGATAGCTTAGAGTTCTCTAGGAAAAAAAAACTATTTTTCTATACTATCCTTGCCCAACTAACACTGCTAAAAGATGAGGCATCTTAGCCTAAAAGGAGAGAAATGGTTGTCATAAACAAGTTTCTTACTATTCTTAGAGTATAAATAAAATGGTGAACTGCCTGTTTAAGCTTCTTTTCTTGGCAGTGGTACTCTGTTTTGAAGCTGTGTTGATGGATGCTAAACTCTAAATATCACCTGAAAAGGAGATAAAACTGAGGCTTACAGTAAGGTATATGACTGTGTCATAACTAAGAAGATTTGGAACGACAATTTTACCGCAGTCAGATATATGGAAAGTAAACATACAAACAAAATTGCAATTATTTTTTAACAGGGAACATGGCACTGTACCCCTACTAGGAAGCATTCTATAACCAACCATGTTATATTTCTCCTCCTAATTAGGTAATTACCTAATTAGGTAAACATTCCACTGACTGAACTATACTTCTATTGCTGTGTTGACCCCTGTCTATTGTAATTATTCATTGTCTTCCTTATTAGATGGGAAAAGGACCTTGATATCATTTGGCTGTGTCCCCACCCAAATCTCATCTCAAATTGTAATACTTATGTGTCGAGGAAGAGACCTATAATCCTCACATGTCAACAGAGGGACGTGACTGGGTAATGGGGGTGGTTTCCTCATGTTGTTCTTGTGACACTGAGTTCTCATGAGATCTCATTGTTTTATAAGTGTTTAACAGTTCTTCTTTCATATGCTCACACTCTCACCTGCCACCATGCAAGACATGACTGCTTCCCCTTCTGTCATGATTGTAAGTTTCCTGAGGCCTCCCCAGCCATATGGAACTGTGAGTCAATTAAACCTTCCCTTTATAAATTACCCAGTCTTGAGTAGTATCTGTACAGCAGCGTCAGAATGGACTAATTCAGACCTACATCTCAGTATTCCCTGAATTTTCATCACCTAGCAGAATCTCAGGTCCAGAAAAAAATACTAACCATGTTCACTCAGTTGAATTCAACGGTGAAATTATATCCTTTACTCTCCCAACTGTTCATTTTGATGGGATCAATCAAGAAGGCACAAATTCAGCCTTCAGAAAACTGTTTCAGTTCTGTTACAAAGCAGTAAAACTATCCTCAGCATTTTCAATAATATTTTCAGATACTGATTTAATAATTCAAACATATTTACATATTTATAAATAGCCTTACTATAAAAATAACATATGTATTGGGAATGACTAGGAATAAAATAAAAAATTGGGCTCCCAAATAAAATTTTTCTTCCTAGTTTGTTTAGTTCATGGAAATATTCTTAGCAATATCAATCTAGAAATACATGTTACATACACAAAACCTTCTTGATATGGATTCTCTTACTTAGTTCTCATATCTCTCTTAAGGTCGGTATAGCCATTGTCTCCATTTTACAGATGAGGAAACTAAGGCACAGAGACATTATGTAAATTGTCAAAAGTAGCAAAACAAGAGTTAGAGATAAACCCAGACGATAGGACTCCAGAGATCATGCCTCAAAGTCTAAAATAGAGAATAAAAGATCAATCTTTATTCCATCCATCTAAAGAAGACCCTAACTGACACTGAAAAACACAAAACAAAAATCACATTAACTGAATATCTACCATAGATTATACATTGTCCCAAGGGAAGTGGTTACAAATATAAGATGTAATTCTTTTATTCTCAGGAAAGTAACACAATTGATTTAACAGAAAATTCTGGAAACAAGACCTGCTGTAGAAGGGAAGTGACTGAAATGAGCAATAACTAATTTTGAATAGATATAATAGAGATTATAGAGGACATTTAAAGCTATGAATATTAGATAGCATTTTAAGCAGCAAGAATATGCAAAGGACCAAAGAATTTCAAATTGGAGAATGGCATATGAATATCGTAATCTAAAATCTTAACCTGTTAGGTTACTTGGGATCAGCAGAGGACTAAATCTATCTAGACTTTTTAGTTCAATCAAGAGGCTACAGGGTAACAAAAGGGTCAAGCGGAACAGTCAGGAAAGAGTAAATTCTATATTAAGAATGAAATATCCAAAGATACAAAAATAGGAGGAGAAAAGAGGAAGAGAGCTAGGAAGAAATGATCTCTGAGTCAGGATAAAGAATCAAAACAAGGTACTGTCTAGTAGTCTGAACACAAAGTGTTGTTGAGACAGTTTTGAAGATGAGGAAGAGAACATTAAGCTTCAAATAGAATGAATAACTAGTATTTATTTTTCTCTAATAGTGCTCTTCATCAAACTGTTGGGCAGCATGAGAAAATGAAATACTACGCTATTACCATCTGACAGCATCTCTATAACTTCTAGACATGTCCTGCAAAAGTATATCCCAGTACAATCGCAACACAGTTAAATAAACCAGAGTGAACTAAATTAATGTCCCTAAGCTTTACACCAAAGGTCCATTAATCTGCTTCACAGTAAGGATTAAATGTATTAAATGCATGAAAGGACTATATTTAAAGCTGAAATTATAATAAATACTCAGAGAAACATTATCTCCAAATGAAGAAACAGCAGGTGGTTCATAATCACCAGGAAAAGAGGCAACTCAAAGTGGCATTAAACATACAGCAGGAAAGTTTAATGTAAAATCAGGTCCTGCCCCAAGGCGGTCACCGTTATAGAATTTTCTTCTGCACAACACCCAAAGGAAGAATCAGTACAGAAGTGCCCAAGAACAGAGTCTCACACAACACTCCATAACCGGCACCTTTAGCCAAAAGATAATCTATTAAATATCACAATACTCCATTGCTTCTTGTTTGGGGGCTTGTTTGGTTTTTTTAACATAAGGTCATCGTAATCAGCACTTCATGGAAGTGATCAAAATTGGATTTTCAGACTTCAACAGTATGTTGACGATCACTTACAATAAAATCAGAACGAGAAAGGGGAATTGTCTGAAAGGACCATTGAGCCAGGTAATAGATTCAGTCTAATATATCCACACAGCAGGAACCAAATTAAAATGTAGATGGAATTCTAATATAGTCCAACTGGAAAGACTCGCTCCAGTTTCTTACAGAGGCTTGTTTGCTGTTTGCAAACAGCTAAACTTAAAGGCACAAAATTGGTTATATTAATTACTTCAGATACTTTTACATGCATAAACATGTAAGTTAAAATAGTATCAAGGTTATGGTGCCTGAGATAAAAAGAGAAAAACACACACAAGCTAGAACTACTCTCTTACCTGATTCAAAATCACATCACAAAATATTTGCATGATTCAGAATAATGCAGATGATTTCAATGGGTCACAAATCATACACCTAAATCCAATATGCCTTCTGATGGCATAAAAATTTTCACTGAAAAGAAAACAGCCTGTGATCTACTTTCCATCTCCCTTCCCACTTCCAATTTCTTTACCTCATCACCTTTCCCAGCTGAACTGCGATACTGCTATCAGTCTAATCCCGATTTGTAAAAAAAGGAAAGTCTCAGTAGTTATGAGCACTTCTTTTTTCTTTGAAAGGAGGTTTGACAGAGATGGAGAAACCTCACAGACAGGCCTTGTAGAGAGCTGTCTGAAGGAAATCACTGTGCCGCTTCACTAATAGAAAAAGAAATACAAAGGAAAATGCTTAACAAAATAAGAAACGAGGGGGGAAAGAAGACATGACATAACCAAGCTACTGTGCTTTTAATTGTTCTGGCTACTGCAACTTCATACAACAAGTGACAAAACTCACACAAAGGCATACTTCAAAACCTGGGGTGGGAGCGGGGAAGATTTGCTGTTGTTATTGTTGTTTTAAGATAGAGTCTCACTCTATCACCCAGGCTGGAGTGCAATTGCAAGATCTTGGCTCACTGCAACCTCTGCCTCCCAGTTTCAAGTGATTCTCGTGCCTCAGTCTCCGGAGTAGCTGGAATTACAGGCACACGTCACCCTGCCCAGCTAATTTTTGTATTTTTAGTAGTGATGGGGTTTCACCATGTTGGCCAGGCTGGTCTCAAACACCTGACATCACGTGATCCACCCACCTTGGCCTCCCAAAGTGTTGGGATTACAGGCATGAGCCACCACCCAGGCAGGTATTTTTTCTAAAAAGATGAATCTGAATTTGTATATAGCAAAGGTTTACAAAATTCTGAGTGCAGTAAATCAGAAGAGAGTATGTTTTTAAATTACTGAATAGAAAAAATATATAACCTTTGAAATTAAAGTGGAATTTTTCAAGTAGAGAATTTCCCATTTTAAACACATTTTTACAACTTATATGATTGGCCAGTCACAGTGGCTCACACCTGTAATACTAGCACTTTAGGAGGCTAAGGTGGGAGAATCCCTGGAGCTCACGAGTTCAAGACCAGCCTGGGGAAATATCACAAGGAGACTCTGTCTTTACAAAAAAAAAAAATATTTAAAAGAAAATTAGGCCAGGTGCAGTGACTCATGCCTATAATCCCAACACTTTGGAAGGCCAAAGCAGGTGGATCACTTGAGACCAGAAGTTCGAGACCAGCCTGGCCAACACAATAAAACCCTGTCTCTACTAAAAATACAAAAATGAGCTGGACGTGGTGGCACATGTCTATAATCCTGGCTACTCAGGAGACTGAGGCATGAGAATCACTTTAACGTGGGAGGCAGAGGTTACAGTGAGCTGAAATCATGCCACTGCACTCCAGCCTGGGCAACAGAGCAAGACTATGTCTCAAAAAAAGAAAGAAAAGAAAAGGAAAAGAGAGAAGAGAAGAAAAAGAAAAGAGAGAAGAGACAAGATGAGAAGAAGAAAATTAGCCAGGCATGGTGGTGCATGCCTGTAGTCTCAGCTACTCAGGAGGCTGAGGTAGGAGGATGGCTTGAGTCCTCGAGGTCGAGGCTACAGTGAGCTGTGATCTCATCACTGTACTCCAGCCTGAGTAACAGAATCAAACTCTGTCTCATTTAAAAAAAAAAAAAGGCCATTATCTTAGTTATGAAGAAAACTTAAATATTCAATAGTAATGATTTTATTGGCTAAATTTTCTAATAAAAAATATAACAGAATTATAAATACATAAGACTAATCGGACCTTGTAAATTATAAGCATATAATTTTAAACACGTTTGTACTGGTTTCCTGGGGCTGCTCTTACAAAGCCCTACAACCTAAGTGGCTTACACAAGAGAAATTTACGGATTCACAGTTCTGGAGGCCAGAAGTCTAAGATCAAGCTGTAAGCAGAGTCGGTTTCTTCTGAAGGCTGTGAAGGAGAACTGTTCCAGGTGACTCACCTCACTTCTGGTAACCTCAGGCACCCCCTGACTTGAAGATGGCATTCCTCTGCCCTCACATCATCTTTCCTCTGTACATATTTCTCTATGTTCAAATTCCTCTTTTTTATAAGGCCAGCAATCACATTGGAGTGGGCTCACTCTAATGACCTCATTTTAACTTGATTACCTCTGCAAAGACCTTATTGCCAAATAAGGTTACATTATGAAGTACTGGAGGTGAAGAGTCCAGCATATCTTTGGCAGGGTGGGGAGACACAATTCAACCCACACCAACATTCTTTAGGGTCCCATATTGAGACATGGTGCTCTTGAATACTTCTACAGGGAGAACATCTGTGTTCTGCTGGGAATATCTGAGAGCACCATATCTCAATACGAGGCATGGCCACAGAACTCGCACTGGTAGAGGACATGTAAGTGGAAGCAACAAGCGCAGCTTCCAAGCAGATGCACTGGGACCAGGACCATCTCTCCTGCTGCCTTTCTCTCTTTCACTACAGCCAAACTTCTCAGATAGAGCTGCTCCTTCAGCCTGGGCAGGAAGCAATGCCACCTATGCATAAAAAACTTACATCTTCTGCATGGATGTAAGCCATTGATATTCTGGGGTCAACGTAACTGCAGTAAACCTGGCCAATCCTGACCAAAACCTGTCTAGATAATCTTAAAGAATAAAAGCAAAGTAAAATTGCAGACTAAACCAAAATGAAAATAACACTTCATGATAAACTGTATGCAATACAGTGGAGCTGTAATCAAAGGAAAATGTATTCCCTAAAACATTTTCATTGCCAAGAAGAAAACTTAAAAGGTCAAAAAATTAATTCCTCTTAATAATATGTGAAAGAAATATGTGAAATAAAATTTTTAAATGTAGCATTGTTTTTTAAAAATGGTTTTAATCTTTTGAAAATTTAAACAGATATTACCAAAAACAAAAGGATAAAGGATAACTAAATCTGAAACAATGTTCTGAAGAACAGCATCAACATAGACAAAAACCCAAATTAAGACAGTGGTGATAACACAGTGAGAGGAAAGCAGAGAAAAGAGAAAGGGGCAGAGAACTGAGAGCATAAGAAGGGAAGGAAAGCATAAGAATGAGAAAAGAGAGCAAAATGAAGAATGAGAAAGGACATGAACACAGATTCTCAGGAAATTAAATTAATCACAAGGAATTGCATGTCTCCAAGCTAACTTCCCAACCATCCTCAATCCCACAGTTGGCTGTGGCCTTGGTGGGGGAATCGTGGACTACTTAGCTCTCCAGACCCCTTCTCCCTCTGTGGTGACAGGGATCACCTGACTATTGTTTTTCACCTAATGTCACCGTTTTCAGGACTTTTGTTCCATCTTTCTTCCCCAGTAATTCAAATCAGATGTCTTCTCTGTGACACCTTAACTCCATCATACCAAAGCACACTGAATTGTAAGCATTTATTTTCCACAATAGATTTTAAACTTCTTAAAAGCAGTCATAATTTTTGCTCCTATCTCTAGATGAAATACTGGCAATTCTCAAACTGCACAGTTGTCTGGTAACTAAGATCAATGCAGCTGTGTAAAGCAAGGACCCAGTTCAGATTTGGATGTGTTTAAATTAACACAAAATTTTGCAAAGTGGGGACTGCCTGAAAATGGTACAGCGCCCAGCATTCAATATATACTAAATAAATATTGATGAAGGAATGCATGAGTTCACCAAAGTATACCCACAGACTTAGAGTTGAATAGAATTTTCAAAAGAACTTAATTAAAACTAAGATAAAAGTAAGGAAAATGAGGACACTGTAAATCAGCCCCTGAAAGTGCTCTCTTGCAAGACTCATGTTGATTCTAGGTTCCTCCCTCTCCCCAGTCCCACTCCATAACCATTCAGTTACCTAGTCCTCTGAAATTTTCCTTCTCAATATACTTAGAATCTTTCTTCTCTACACTCTATCATCACTACCAAAACTCACTTCCTTGTCTTTTCTCTCAGCCAGACTATTAAAATATATTAACTGGTCATCCTGATCATTCCTGGTCAGCCAGAAGAAATGGCCTGGAATCCTAAGTCAAAATATTTAATAAAACAGCACCAATTAAACCTCAGTTTTAAAACTTTTAATGTATACTATTTCAATTCTTGAGAACAGCAGTTGAAACAAAAATAAAAACGTAAAGTTTGTCCCTGTCACAAGAAAAACTTGGGACTGCAATGTCCCCTTGCCCCCAAACTAGGAAGGTGCTGAGAGGCCAAAGAATGACTTGGACAAGTTCAGCTTGGAGAGTAGATGAGTTTAATAGAACTTACATACAGGGCACTCCTGGGTGGCAGCAGGGCAGCTGGAGAGACCCACACCACCACCTATTCCTAAGCACTTTAAAGCTAATTTTCTGGCTCTTTGCCTGCTGCGTGTGTGTGATGGAACTGTGTTCCTTGGTAGGTTCTCAGAAACACTCTGGGATGTTTGAGTTCTCAGGGACATCTGCTCCTTGACTGGGCACCATGGCCTTGGCTCATGGCCTGGCCTTCAGGGTTCAGGCAGTGGACATACACCCTTAAGTAACCTGTTCAGTTCAGTCCCTACTAAAAGCAAGAGAGGAGCTGAGTGAATTAAATAGTGAGATCTCAGTGTTCATAATTTAAGTTTGATTTGGATTAATTCAACTTGTGGGAAGAATCTTTAGATGAAGCTGCTATGTTTATTTAAATAAATTTATGCTCTCTACTAGAATTGACTGGAATTGAGAAGATCAATGATTTGCAGCATTTAGATTGGGTGAAATAGTCAAAAGAATCACAGAGATAACTTATTCAATAAGTTTTCCCTTTGAGGAAAAAAATTTAAAGATAGGTACTCTGAAGAAAGGCAGAAAAGGTAGTACTTGTGAAAACTGGGGTGAAATATTTTGACATTTCAATACAAAAGTATTAGACTTTTAAAACCACCAATTAAATGGAATTAGCCCAGAGCTTACAAGGTATAAGAGTTACAAAGAAAATCTTTTTCAAACTATATTATAGTCTACAGCAAAAAGCCAACTGAAGGTGTCAACAGTTTCAAATATATTCACAACACAACACAACCCAACACAACACAACAAAAGAAGAACGCAGCACCTCCCATTTGAGATTAGATTAAAAAACAAAAACAAAAAAAACCTGTGGTACTTAAGTGGAAGAAGTCAGACACAGAGGGCTACATGATGTATGATTCAGTTTACGTAACACTCTGGAAAAGGCAAAATTAAAGAGACAAAGATCTAGGGTAACAATTTGGGGTGAGGAAAATATTCTCTAATTGTGGTGGTTGTTGCATGACTAAATAACATTTGTCAAAATTAACAGAAGGTCCACCTAAAAAGTGTGCATTTTACTGTATGTTAATTGCCCCTACAATAAATATGATATTAAAGATGAAGAGCAAGTGAGTGTGAATGAGATCAAGAAAGCAAGAAGATTGTAGACAATTTAAAAAGACTGTTGGAAAATACATTAAGAAAAATACCAGTAACTTGAGAGCTGAGATAGGTCTAGTTTAAAAATTGATTAAGGTAAGTGAATATGTCCCAAGAGCAATTATTCTGCTTATATTTCTTTTTGTTTTGAAATGATACAGATTCAGATGATGCTGCAAAGGAAAACAATGTACAGAGAAGTCCCTTGCACCCTTTACTCAGCCTCCCCCAGGGGTAGCATCTTGCATAACTATAGTACAGTATCAAAACCAGGAAACTGACATTGGTAGAATCTACAGAGCTTACTCAGATTTTGTATGCATTTGTGTGTAGTGCTATGCAATTTTATGATGCGTAGCTTCATGTAACCATCCCCACTATCAAGACACAGAACTGTTCCATTGCCACAAAGCTCCCTCATACTACCCCTTTATAGAGACATCCACCTTTCCCTCTCCCCATCCCTAACCCCAGGGAACCACAATTTATCTTTCTCCATCTCTGTTATTTTGTTATTTCAAGAATGTTATATTTTTAGGCAGCATAATTCCATTAAAGTCCATCCAATTGTTTGCCTGTATCAATAGTTGATTCCTTTTTATTGCTGAGTCATATTCCACGATATGGACATAACACAATGTGTTTACCCATTCACCTGTTGAAGGATATTCATTTCCTGTTTGGGGCTACTACAGATAAAGTTACTATGAACATTCGTGTATAGTTCTATGCATGAACATACTACTTCATTTCTCTGAATAAATGTCCAAGCATGCATTTATTGGACAATACAATAAGTGCAGGTTTAATTTTAACAGAAACTGCCCAACTGTTTTCCAGACTGACTGTGCCATTTTACCTTACCACGAACAGTGCCTCAATGATCCACTTTCTCTGCATCCTTGTCAGCAACTGATGTTATTACTATTTTCATTTTCACCATACTTGATAGGGTGTAGTGATATCTCATTATAGCTTTGAATTATATTTCCATGAAAGCTAGATGTTGCATATGTTTTCATGTACTTAGTTGTCATCTGCATACCCCTTCTGTAAAATGACTATTCATATATTTTGTTCATTTTCTACTTAAACTGGGTTTTTTTAACTGTTGAATTTTTAATACAGTCTACATACAAGTACTTCATCACATGCGCAGTTTGCAATTATTTGCTCACAGTGTTTTCATTCTCTTAACTTTTCTCTAAACATGGTTTGTAATTTTCACAAGGCCCAATTTTCCCTTTTATGAAATACATGTGGGGTCCCTACGATTCTTCCATTTTCTTTTCTAAAAGTTTCATAGTTTTATAGAAACTGTATGATCTATTTTGGGTTCATTTGTGTATAATGTATAAAGTCTAGGTTTCCCCTATGAATGTTCAATTTCTCAACATAGTTTGTTGAAAAGGATATTCTTCCTCCATTGAATAGTCTTTGTACCTATGTCAAAATCAGGCACACTTGTGTAGGCCTGTTATGGGGTTCTCTAATCTGTTCTATGTGTCCATTCCTCCGTCAATATCACATGCTTAATTACTGTAGCTGTATAGCCTTATTATTAAAGTGATTCTTTCCACTTGTTTTTCAAAATTGTTTTAGCTATTCTAGATCCTCTGCCATTCCATATAAATTTTAGAAAAAGCTTGACTTAAACAAACACTACATTTAACATGCTTGGACACGTCGCTTTACAGTCTCTTTTAAAATTTTCCAATATACAGTTGGCTTTTTGTATCTATTGGTTCTACACCTATGGATTCAACCAACCATGTACTGAAAATATTCAGAAAAAGGAATTCCACAAAGCTCCAGAAAGCAAAACTTGCATTTGCCACACACTAAATACTATGTTGAATCCATGCAACGAAGTGATGTAGAGGTGTTTCATTATTTTAAGTAATCTAGAGATGACTTAAAGTATAAGGGAGGATTTCAGTAGTTTATACGCAAATACTATGCCATTTTATAAGACAGACCTGAGCTTCTGTGGATTTGTGTATTCAAGGGGGTCCTGGAACAAATCAACCCCCCGCCCAGATATCAAGGGTGTCTGTATATAACCAGTAGAAAACACATATTTAACCTAGTGCTGTCAAATTGCTTTCTAGAACAGTGGTACCAATCGTTAAATATATTCTTAAATATAAGCTGCATTCAAAATACATAATTTCATTAAAATATACTAAATATATTGAGTAGAAGTTGCCAACATAGATAATTTAAGTCTACTTTGAAGGTTTATAATAAAAATAAAGCAGTTGACCGAGATCATCCTAAAGCATTGCCCTGGGACTACAGCTAGTACGTAAGCACATCAAAAATCACAATGTGAACACAGCATTTACCATTCCTTCTTGAACCAATGGACACTTTTGAACCCTGCCCTGCCCCACTTCTAAGTATGATTTGAAAAGAGGATTTCCAAATTATACTTTCCAGAGACTTTAAGGGCCCACCTCCTTCTACACTAGCTTTCCTCATGTAAAGAGGAAACCCTGTACAATGTCTTACAGATATACAATAATATTTCACATTTTCAGCGGGTAGGAAATGTAGATATCCAATAGGTAATTTTATGAAACAATGATTAGCAACATTTTAACCAAAATAAAAAATTGTCCTAATAAAACATGGGCCTTCACAGCAATTCAGTGACATCTTAGATTAAATTTTATGCCATATTCTATCATGCACAAAACCTCTCACATTATTCTGAGGGCTATGCATGTATTTATTCTGTGCTGTTTTGAAAAGGACTAATTTGAAGTTAATGATACTATCTAATAACTCACAAAGCATAATCAAAAAGCTTAGCTTTATGAAGACACACACCAACATAAACTACAAACACCCCTGAATGTGATCAGAATGAATAAGTGGTGTCAAAAATTTAAAGCCTCTTCTATATATTCTCATTTGGAGAAGGACACTAATAAGACCACGACATTTGTTAAGCCAGTCATTGAATAATTTCCCATGGACTCTGTACCTCTGCATGAGTCTGTTGGTTAAACCTTAGATTTTAGTATTCACGTTGGTTTCCATTACAGTGAGAGTCAAAACATAGCAATTTAATATCACTTAATACAATTTGAAATTTCATTTTATTACCACTGGGCAGCAGAAAAGTCTGCTTTAAAAATGCACCAAGTATTATTGTTCATCAAATAATTGTTCTCAATGGCTGGTCTTTGTGAATTTAGAGGGTATTTTTGCCCATAATCCTAAGCACTCACAATGTGACTCTTGGCAACCCCATCGGGCACAGTAATCCAAGGAGGGATCTAGGAGTTTGGACCACCAACGCCCTTCTCCTGCCTGGGCCCTGCAGCACTTCTGATAATGTGACAATTGGCTTCATACCATTTGCCATAACACGCTTAAAGAAAAGCTATCAGACAACTCTTGCCATGAAATGTTTTACTGTCTATCAAATATTGAGGAAAAAATATACTCCATTAATAAATAAAGAATAGCTAACATATGCTAAGTGCTCATTATGTACCAGGCACCAAACTAAGTACTTTACAGGGACTACCTCAATTAATCTTCATTAATTGTAGCCTAGAAGAAGGTACTATTATTGTTCCATTCTACAAGCAAGGATATTGAGGTCCAGCTAGAAGAAGTTACTATTGTTATCCCATTATACAAGCAAGGAAGACTGAGGCCCAGATGGCAAGTCTTGAGACCAGATCCAAACCCAGACCCTTTAACTCTAGACCCTTGTTCTTAAATCCTTAGGCATATTCCCTATCCTATCACAAAACCAGTTTCCCACACCAAAGACCAATGTTTGTTCTACTACAAAGCATGTTCAATTTATTTCTACTTAAGGAAAATAATATTGAATATGTTTCCTAAGTTAACATTCAAGTTAAGTTTATGCCCTGAGGGAATGAAGTTAAATAAAGAGTACAAGAAAACAGTATCCTTTAAGGTGCAAAAGTTCAATTATCTTTGTTTATACAAAAGTTAGCCCATAGGCAGCATTACCCTGGAAAAAAATGAGTACAGCACAGCTATCCAACAATTACCCTTTATTTACTGTTCTCACTCACTGGGTCTTGAGATGCCATTTCAACCCTTTGCCTTCTGCATAAAAGCTATAGCCTCTATACCACATTTATTGCTACATATATTTTATGATAAAAGCATAAAGATATGCATGGGTAATTTCCCAGCATGAACAGCTACATTGAGAAATGGTTATAAAATTTAAGTCCTCTATTTGTCTGAGGAAAGAAAGTTATCTTATTTTCCATTTTATCTTATCCTTTTACCAAATCAATATTATGGATGATGGTGTAATATTTTCATCTTAATCTGATATTTCCCCAAGTCTATAAAAAAAGCTGAAATATTAAGAACATTTCTACATTTTTAATAAACTATATTTCATAGTTTACAATAAGTTATGCCATTTTATAATTTTAAATTTGACAGTAATGTCACTTACACAAACTGCAAATATTTCTAATTAGATATCAAATAATATAATAAAAATATATCAGCCCAGCACGGTGGCTCATGCCTGTAATCTCAGCACTTTGGGAGGCTGAGACGGGTGGATCACTTGAGGCCAGGAGTTCGAGACCAGCCTGGCCAACAAGGTGAAACCCTCTCTCCACTAAAAACACAAACAGAAATTAGTCTGATGTGGTGGCATACACCTATAATCCCAGCTACTCAGGAGGCTGAGGCATGAGAATTGCTTGAAGCCAGGAAGTGGAGGTTGCAGTGAGCTAAGACCGTGCCACTGTATTCTAGGCTGGGCAACAAGTAAGACTCTGTCCCCCCACCAAAATAAAAGACAATAAAAAGATATTATTTAAATAATTGATAACTATTAATATTATTTGGTTAAAAGAATTTGGTTCATATAAGAACAGCAAAGGTGTTTCTATTATGAGAATTACCACTAAGACTTCAAAATTGAGTCCCAACAGTTTTAAGTTCACCATAGAACTTTACTTGCTAACTGGGTCATTGATTAATAAAGAATTCTATTTTCAATTTTTACATAAGCATGTGGTATCTTTTATAATTAAAGTGAAAACAAATTTCTCATATTCATCATGTAACTTTATACAATGCTATTGCATTACACATATTCCCCCTTCAATGTTCAAAGTTATAAATTTCACTCAAGTTGATTTTATTTATTTGCATTATTTATTTATTGAACACCCTTTACTCTTAAATTATGTTAAATATTGGCAATACGTTTTGTTGTGTAGAATTGGGAATTACATCAAAATCAATTGTATTTTCATATCTAGAAATATTTTATGACAGAAATATTTGTATCACTGTACAGAGCCAGACAGTGGAGGGACACTAGAAATCTCCTGGCTCTTCCAAGACCATTAATTACTCTTCTACCCTGTGTAAGATTAGCCTCCACCGGATGTCTCTGTCACATCACCAATGTGCTTCTCTCTTTGAGAACTCTGGAGAAACTGGTCACAGTTTGTCTCACTCCAACTCCACCAACAGACTTGGAGACTCCAAAGTCCATGTGGAAGCCCCTCCTACAGCCCGGGCTTCTTTAATCCACTACCCTCCAGGCACCTCCATCACAGACGCAACCCTGATATACTTTACCATAATCAGGCCCGCCGGGCTTCAATTCTTTTCCTACTATGTCCAGGGTCCACTAAGGATCATAAGAGATACCGAAAGTGACCACATCTTGCCACCTCCACTACAAACACCCAAGTCACCATGGTGCCTCTTTTCTGTAGGCTATTATAGATTACATAACTTGAGAGAGAGCTTATCTTATTATCTTACTTCATTTTATCATTTTCTAAGACAGGATATTGCTCTGTCTCCCAAGCTGGAGTGTAGTGGTGCAATCATGGCTCACTGCAACCTTCCTTTTTTTTTTAATTTAAATAGGTTTTTGAGGTACAGGTAGAGGAATTTGGTTACATGGATAAGTTCTTTAGTGGTGACTTCTGAGATTTTGGTGCACCCATCACCCAAGCAGTGTGCACTGTACCCAGTGTAGTCTTTTATCCCTCACCCACCTCCCACCCTTCCTCATAAGTCCCTAAAGTCCATTGTATCATTCTTATGTCTTTGCATCCTCATAGTTTAACTCCCACTTATCAGTGAGAACATACGATGTTTGGCTTTCGATTGCTGAGTTACTTTACCTAGAAAAATGGTCTCCAGCTCCATCTAGGTTGTTGCAAATGCCATTATTTTGCTCCCTTTTTATAGATGAGTCGTATTTCACGGTATATATATGTATATACACCACATTTTATTTACACACTCATTTGACTGATGGGCGTTTGGGCTGCTTCCATATTTTTGCAATTGCAAATTGTGCTGCTATAAACACGTGCGTGCAAGTGTCTTTTTCATATAATGACTTCTTTTCCTCTGGATAGATATCCAGTAGTGGGATTGCTGGATCAATGTAATCAGGGTAGTTTACATTCCCACCAGTAGAGTAAAAGTGCCCCGTTTTCACCACATCCACGCCAACATCTATTATTTTTTGATTTTTTAATTATGGCCATTCTTGCAGGAGTAAAGTGGTATTACACTGTGGTTTTGATTTGCATTTCCCTGATCATTTGTGCTGTTGAGCATTTTTTCATGTTTGTTCACCATTTGCATATCTATGTGGAATAGAAGTGGTGAAAGTGGGCATCCTTGTCTTGTTCCAGTTCTCAGCAGGGAATGCTTTCAAGTTTTCCCCATTTGGTATAATGTTGGCTGTGGGAAGACAGAATGATTATTTTATAATCAAACTACACCTATCATAAAAACTTCTGTTTCAGAATAAATGTCTAAGAGGCCCCAGAAGACCTGCCCCCATGGCCTCTGTGATATCCTTTCCGATCACCCTCCATATGCTCCACACACGCTGCCTCCTTGCTGCTATTCCTCTGACAGCTGAGGCCCACCTCTACTTTACGGCTATTTCCTTGTCCTGGAGTGTGTTTGTCCCAGATATCCACATGACTAACTCCTTCACTCTCTTCAAATTTTTGCTGAAATGCCCACTTTTTCCCTGATTATCCAATTTAAAATTGCAGCCCTCCAGTATTTCTGTCCCCCTCACCCTGCTCTACGTATTTTTCAAAACATTTAATACATCCTAACTTGTATCTTTATTGTGTTTATTTTCTATCTTTCCTGGCTGAAATGGGAACTATCAAGACACGGATCTTTGTTCCATTCACCAATGCATCCAAGCACTTTAAACACAGTGCAGGCACATGCAGGCTGCCCCATGATTGCTGGATGGATGAATGGACCTCCACCAACTTCAGCCTTCCACTGTACCTGCTCAACCACGTGTCAGCACTGCTCTACTTGTACTTTCTCCCTAGGCACTAGGAAAGGATAAAAACGAAAGCAGTCACACCATCATAGATACAGGTTTTACTGTTAAATACATGACTCCAATGTTAACCTTCTACCTGGTTTTTGGTTAATTACCTTTTCTATTTCCCACAAAAACTATTTCAAACCACATATGCACTTCCATTTCATGTCATCCCCTATGCTGCGGCAGGATGCACTGTTTCTATGCACATGGCCATTCAGTGTGGTCACCCCCAAAATTGAGTGTTCTGACAACAGGCAGAAGGGAGAACAGTATGCTGTCATGTGCTATATGCCACATAATAACCATGATAAAATACAAATTAACATCTCATGATAAAGTAAAAGGTAAAAATACATCACTGAGTTTTAAAATAATGTCTTAGATATTTTGATAGTATCATTATTTTATCTTCCCTGTAAAACTAATTAATGTGGTCACTAACCATCATAGATAAAATTTTGTAGGGTCTTGAAAAAACATAAAACCATAAGACCTCAAAATACTGAAAATGTTATTTTTTAAACTAAATAGTTACATTGGATATTTAACAGGGTAAGTCACGCTTCCAAAAACTAAATATTTTGATACAAAAATAGCTATTAAAAAAGCCCCATCAAGAAAACTGGCAAGTAATGTAATACATCAAGATATATTTCAACAAAATTTGTTAATAGAATTTATAATAGTAATAAGATAGTAATAATTTGTGATAAAATTATTACTCGATTTTACTGTAACTTTGTTCTTCACATAAAATAGACTTAAATGTATTCAAATGCTCCCTCAGTCTTTGTCTTTCCACCAGCCTCTTATAAATAGGGAGATACCCTACTTTCAATACTAAAACATTTTACTGCAGAGAAATAATAATTCCATGACACGTATTTGCAAAATATATTAGCTGATACCATTGGCAAAAAAAAAATCCCATATTCATATACTAAGTGCACAGGGCTAAACTAGAAAACAAAACAAAACACTCACGTGAATTTTATTTTTTAACAGCATTAAAGTTTTATATATCATTATCAATATAATGGTTAAGTTTGTTCCATGGGGTAAAAATTTTTTTGAAGAATTCATAAATATTGAATTACAAAATGAGTGTCATACCATACAATGCCTACATTACAATTTTCCCTTGATATATATTTCTACACATTAATTGGAAAAATGCTATTTTAATTAAGCTGATTTTATTTTTTCCTAAAATATTGAGTATAAGAAATAAAAAATCATTTAAATATAATATATTTTGGATCTTAAAAAAATTATTAACTTTGCAGATTATTATTGCTTTTAAAAGCAAACATTCCTAAGATAAATTAGTTCTGTTTTAAAATAAACTAATAATTGTTTATTTCTTTCCATAGATTGCAAAAGTTAACATTTTGCAAAAACAAAAAAAAAGAGTTAACATTTGAAAATATAAAATGAACTCAATTTAACTAATACTAAAAATAAAAGATTATACACTTTGTCTATACCTTATACAGGACCACTATACTTTTTATGTTTGGTTTGAAAAAATCGTTGCTCCCAAAATACCTAACAGACAACAGGCTGATCAAAAAGTATGCAGTTTACATTCATTCTGAGAATCCTGTGGTGGGTATTTAATATTTCTCTGCTTATATAATAAATGTAAGAGACTGGAAGATACATTATCTCACTATCTGGGGAGGAGAAGAGAGTATCACACAAGAGTGGGAGATCTCTGGGTCAGAGAGAATGATCTGAGAATGGTGGATTCATGGATTGATGTTGGAGGACTGGAAAAGACTTGCAAAAATAGAAATCAACATTTAATTTGAAATTATTGAAAGTATGTGGTCTTTAGACTTTGTCTTCCTCTAACACCATCATTTCATGAAAGTTATTTAACACATAAATCATGAGTGGGTTGCATGTATATAACGTGTGTGTGTTTTGGGAACTGGAAATTCGGAAAAAAATCATATACAGTTAATATGACGGGAAAGAGGCAGACAACAGCAAATTTTTAAAAAGCAAGGGAGCAGAGGTAGGAGTGACCATGTGACTGCAAGCTTTGTGATGTGCAGAAACTGTTTGGGGAGCTTGGATTTCTACAGCACATAAAAAGAAATTTGAATAGGGAATCCTTTCCCCATTTCTTGTTTCTCTCAGGTTTATCAAAGATCAGATGGCTGTAGATGTGTGGTATTATTTCTGAGGACTCTGTTCTGTTCCATTGGTCTATATCTCTGTTTTGGTACCAGTACCATGCTGTTTTGGTTACTGTAGCCTTGTAGTATAGTTTGAAGTCAGGTAGCGTGATGCCTCCAGCTTTGTTCTTTTGACTTAGGATTGTCTTGGAGATGCGGGCTCTTTTTTGATTCCATATGAACTTTAAAGCAGTTTTTTCCAATTCTGTGAAGAAACTCATTGGTAGCTTGATGGGGATGGCATTGAATCTATAAATTACCTTGGGCAGTATGGCCATTTTCACGATATTGATTCTTCCTATCCATGAGCATGGTATGTTCTTCCATTTGTTTGTGTCCTCTTTGATTTCATTCAGCAGTGGTTTGTAGTTCTCCTTGAAGAGGTCCTTTACATCCCTTGTAAGTTGGATTCCTAGGTATTTTATTCTCTTTGAAGCAATTGTGAATGGAAGTTCATTCCTGATTTGGCTCTCTGTTTGTCTGTTACTGGTGTATAAGAATGCTTGTGATTTTTGCACATTAATTTTGTATCCTGAGACTTTGCTGAAGTTGCTTATCAGCTTAAGGAGATTTTGGGCTGAGACAATGGGGTTTTCTAAATATACAATCATGTCATCTGCAAACAGGGACAATTTGACTTCTTCTTTTCCTAACTGAATACCCTTTATTTCTTTCTCTTGCCTAATTGCCCTAGCCAGAACTTCCAACACTATGTTGAATAGGAGTGGTGAGAGAGGGCATCCCTGTCTTGTGCCAGTTTTCAAAGGGAATTTTTCCAGTTTTTGCCCATTCAGTATGATATTGGCTGTGGGTTTGTCATAAATAGCTCTTATTATTTTGAGGTACCTTCCATCGATACCGAATTTATTGAGCGTTTTTAGCATGAAGGGCTGTTGAATTTTGTCAAAAGCCTTTTCTGCATCTATTGAGATAATCATGTGGTTCTTGTCTTTGGTTCTGTTTATATGCTGGATTATGTTTATTGATTTGCGAATGTTGAACCAGCCTTGCATCCCAGGGATGAAGCCCACTTGATCATGGTGGATAAGCTTTTTGATGTGTTGCTGAATCCGGTTTGCCAGTATTTTATTGAGGATTTTTGCATCGATGTTCATCAGAGATATTGGTCTAAAATTCTCTTTTTTTGTTGTGTCTTTGCCAGGCTTTGGTATCAGGATGATGTTGGCCTCATAAAATGAGTTAGGGAGGATTCTCTCTTTTTCTATTGATTGGAATAGTTTCAGAAGGAATGGTACCAACTCCTCCTTGTACCTCTGGTAGAATTCAGCTGTGAATCCATCTGGTCCTGGACTTTTTTTGGTTGGTAGGCTATTAATTATTGCCTCAATTTCAGAGCCTGCTATTGGTCTATTCAGGGATTCAACTTCTTCCTGGTTTAGTCTTGGAAGAGTGTAAGTGTCCAGGAAATTATCCATTTCTTCTAGATTTTCCAGTTTATTTGCGTAGAGGTGTTTATAGTATTCTCTGATGGTAGTTTGTATTTCTGTGGGGTCGGTGGTAATATCCCCTTTATCATTTTTAATTGCGTCGATTTGATTCCTCTCTCTTTTCTTCTTTATTAGTCTTGCTAGTGGTCTGTCAATTTTGTTGATCTTTTCAAAAAACCAACTCCTGGATTCATTGATTTTTTGGAGAGTTTTTTGTGTCTCTATCTCCTTCAGTTCTGCTCTGATCTTAGTTATTTCTTGCCTTCTGCTAGCTTTCGAATGTGTTTGCTCTTGCTTCTCTAGTTCTTTTAATTGCGATGTTAGAGTGTCAATTTTAGATCTTTCCTGCTTTCTCTTGTGGGCATTTAGTGCTATAAATTTCCGTCTACACACTGCTTTAAATGCTATTTAATAAATGGTGCTGGGAAAATTGGCTAGCCATAAGTAGAAAGCTGAAACTGGATCCTTTCCTTACTCCTTATACGAAAATTAATTCAAGATGGATTAGAGACTTAAATGTTAGACCTAATACCATAAAAATCCTAGAGGAAAACCTAGGTAGTACCATTCAGGACATAGGCATGGGCAAAGACTTCATGTCTAAAACACCAAAAGCAACGGCAGCAAAAGCCAAAATTGACAAATGGGATCTCATTAAACTAAAGAGCTTCTGCACAGCAAAAGAAACTACCATCAGAGTGAACAGGCAACCTACAGAATGGGAGAAAATTTTTGCAATCTACTCATCTGACAAAGGGCTAATATCCAGAACCTACGAAGAACTCAAACAAATTTACAAGAAAAAAACAAACAACCCCATCAAAAAGTGGGCAAAGGATATGAACAGACATTTCTCAAAAGAAGACATTCATACAGCCAACAGACACATGAAAAAATGCTCATCATCACTGGCCATCAGAGAAATGCAAATCAAAACCACAATAAGATACCATCTCACACCAGTTAGAATGGCGATCATTAAAAAGTCAGGAAACAACAGGTGCTGGAGAGGATGTGGAGAAATAGGAACACTTTTACACTGTTGGTGGGATTGTAAACTAGTTCAACCATTATGGAAAACAGTATGGCGATTCCTCAAGGATCTAGAACTTGATGTACCATATGACCCAGCCATCCCATTACTGGGTATATACCCAAAGGATTATAAATTATGCTGCTATAAAGACACATGCACACGTATGTTTATTGCAGCACTATTCACAATAGCAAAGACTTGGAATCAACCCAAATGTCCATCAGTGACAGATTGGATTAAGAAAATGTGGCACATATACACCATGGAATACTATACAGCCATAAAAAGGATGAGTTTGTGTCCTTTGTAGGGACATGGATGCAGCTGGAAACCATCATTCTTAGCAAACTATCACAAGAACAGAAAACCAAACACCGCATGTTCTCACTCATAGGTGGGAACTGAACAATGAGATCACTTGGACTCAGGAAGGGGAACATCACACACCGGGGCCTATCATGGGGAGGGGGGAGGGGGGAGGGATTGCATTGGGAGTTATACCTGATGTAAATGATGAGTTGATGGGTGCAGCACACCAACATGGCACAAGTATACATATGTAACAAACCTGCACGTTATGCACATGTACCCTACAACTTAAAGTATAATAATAATAAATAAATTAATTAATTAATTAATTAAAAAAAAAGAAATTTGAATTACTTTAGTTAAAACTTTAAGATGTGGAAATCCAATGTGATATCTGTGCCTAAGACAGAAATTTTAAATACATACAAAATGCAACATGATATATATCCTCTCTAAGTGTGTACACATGTTGGTATGATGTATTCATAAGGGAAAATAAAAAAAATACAAAATAAAGAACTGCATGTGAAGAGATATGCAGACACCTTAATAATCAGAGAGGACCACACGTTTAGAAAACAAGATACATCATTATTAGTTCAGTAAAACTTTTAAAATTCTGACAATACTTAAGTGTTAGGAAAAGTATGAAAATATGAGAATGTACACAAACTACTGGAGTGAGTTTAAATTGGTTTTGCTACTTAGAAGAGCAATTTTAGAAAATACCTAGTAAAGTAAACAAGTGCATAGCCTATAAACCACAACTGTGCTTCTATGTGTGAACCTTGGAGAAACATGTACCCATGGAGATATGATCAAGAATGTTCACTGCAACATTTCAAGTGCAAAAACAGGTTAAAATTATTAAAATATCCATCAACAGAATAAATAAATGTCACATATTTATAAAAATGAATTTTATAAATCAAATCAAATGGATAAAAGGGATGGATAGACATACAGATTAATCTCAAAAACATAACTAGATGTAATATCACAAATGTCCTGTCCTTTTACTCAACACGTAACTAGCGTTCAAGAGTCATCTCTATGATTCTCCCTGCATAAGATAAATGAATATAAGCATGACTGTAGTCCCAGCTCAGGAAGCGGAGGTTGGAGGATTATTTGAGCAACACAGTTTGAGCCCAGGAGTTTGAGAAATTGAATATCTTATTTTAAAAAGCAGGTGAATTGAGAATGAGAATATAAATGTAATTTGTGTATTTTCTTCCTTTATGCTAACAGATACCAGCTACTGTTAAGGAAGAAGAAAGAAGGAGGGAAGGAGAGAGAGAATCTCTTGTTTTATTTCACAAGTCTTCTTGCTAAGTATTATTCATTTATTCATGCAGTTCATTTAATTATATTTGCTGAATATCTGCTCTGAGTTTCAAAAATTAAAAACAAATAGCAAAATGATAAATATCTGATTAAATGTCAACTCATCTAGCCAATAGATGTACAGTTCTTACATTGAAAAGGGAAAGCGTGTTTAATATAAAATCAAGAACTCTTTCACCAGCTATAAGCAAATTACTGTGCTTGCAAGATGAGATTACCATAGCCATAAGTGATATTATCATAACTATTATCTGTCAGAATTAAAACAACTAAAAGTTTACTTCTTAAAGTTTAAAAAAGAAACTTGGAAAAGTAAACCTGATCTTAGATCTATAGTTAATATTTTTCTACTATTGATATTATTTCATGTGAAGCAAGCTTTATTTCCAGCTGAAAAGTAATGTAAGCTCTTGCAACTTTTATCTACAACACGAAAATTGCTTGGTTTCTCATAATTAATATGAGCCTGCTGACACAGATTCAAAAGAAACAATTTTTAACATTTCAGAGATAAAGGATAGTTGAAAAAAGACCAATTGCACTGATAGCTGCTGTATTAGATAACACACTAAACCATGCACTGCCTAAAACTGAACAAGGAAAAGAATGCGATCCCATTCAGAATGCCATTGACACAAAAACTTTCATGTGCCCCTTTATAGTTTAGAAATTAATAAACTAATAACTACGTGGACATATTAGGAGTCCAGTGATCCAGTAAAAGTAAATTGGATTTCACATTTTGACACTGTGTACAGTCTAGTACCTAATGATGCTGGCACCCAGTAGGTGCTCAAAAGATATATTAAATGCATCAACAGAGGAATAAAAGAAAGGAAGAAGATGGAGGGAGGGAGGAGAGAGGAAAGGAATCTCTCATTTTATTTCTGAACCATTTTCTTGCTAAGTACCATTCATTCATTTATTCATTCATTCCTTTATTCATACAGTTAATTTACTTACATTTGTTGTGTATCTGATCTCAGTGCTAGAGATAGAAACAAGCAAGTCTCCCCAACACTACCAGCATAGGCTGCCTGTTCTCTTAACCTAGATCAAGTAATTCTTAGTGTTAAAAATAGCAATACGTCTTTATCCTTCCTAGGAATTTTTTTTTTTTTTTTTTTTTTTTTTTTTTTGAGATGGAGTCTCGCTCTGTCGCCCAGGCTGGAGTGCAGCGGCGTGATCTGGGCTCACTGCAGGAAAAATTTTAAATATAGTCCACTTCTGTAAAGCATAGCTGAAGTGACTTAAATAAGATTAATGTACTCTATGCTTGATATTGTAACATTTATATAAATCTGTTTGCTCTCATATTCATTAATATATTTGAATATTAACTATGTCCTGTGTCTTTTACTATGTGTGTGTGTGTGTGTGTGTATATATATATATATACACACACACTTTAGTTTTACAGTAGCAGCTATACGATAGCTATACACTTTACAGTATCTGTTAGCATAAAGGATAAAAATCCATAAGTTATATTCATATTCTCAATTCATCTGCTTTTTAAATTTATTTAATATCAAGGATATTCCTACATTTCATTAAAAATAGAAATCTATTTTTTAATAAATTCCTGAATCTAATATTTCAACCCCAGAGGACAGGCTTGCCAATCTTTCAAAAACATATAATCAAGGAATAAAAATTTAATTAGTCAAGAGATGAAATCAAAAAAATGTTAATTTTTGTTCTAACTATCCCTTACAGTTAGACTCTAGCAATAACATTCATTTTTTAGAATTTTACATTTCCAGTTATATAGAGAGCTGGAAATTTTCCAGAATAAAGACTTAGTATCTACCATATATTTTAGAAATATATGAGCATAATGAAGTTGAGAGAAATAGGAAAAGTTTCATTTCTAAGGAAAGATATAACATTTTAACCTTATCTTCTAAATATTAAAACAAAACACAAGCTTCCAATAGTGTCTTCCAAAATATTATTTTTTACTTTTTGAAAGTCATGTTGAAATTTTTGCATAGTTAAAAATTACAAAACTAAATTTCATTATTTTATTTAAACAGAGACTTAAAAACTGAAAAATATATAAGCTGGAAAAGAGTTGCTTTTTTACAGATGACATATTCTCCGTCAACTTCCCCTATTTCTCCATGCATCACACCATACTGTCATGTATAAATAAACAAAACATTTATAATAAATTTCCAAAATATTATTAAAGCAGAAAATCTTATAGTCATAGCAAAAACACCAATGGGAAACAAATTCTCGTATTATCCCAGGCTGTTCTGCTTTATTCATGAACATTACTAAGCCCCTGAAAATGAAGAACAGTTATTGTTTGCACTGTGACAAAGCCAACATTCCTCCTTGCAAACAGCACTACTTATTTATGAACAGCAACTGACATAAGGATAGCAGTTTGCTTTTTCTGCCCTATAAAATACTGCATGGATGATTGCCCTTAGAATATAGTGAAGTCCCAGGTCATAATCATGACACACTTGACACAAAAATCTAAAAACAGATTTTTGGCCAGGCATGGTGGCTCATGCCTATAATCCCAGCACTTCGGAAGAACAAAGTAGGTAGATAGGTTGAGCTCAGGAGTTCAAGACCAGACAGGGCAACATGGCAAAACCCCATCTCTACAAAATATCAAAAATGAGCCAGGCAAGGTGTCATAAGCCTGTAGTCCTAGCTACTCAGGAGGCTGTGGTAGGAGAATCACTCGAGCCTGCGAAGTTGAGGCTGCAGTGAGCCATGTGATCACATCATTGCACTTTGGACTGGGCAACAGAGTAAGACCCTGTTTCAAAAATTAATAATAGAAAAAATGAAAATAAATAAAAAATAAAAGCAGATTTTTGTCTGTTTTGTTCATTTTAAGAAAATGTGGGCCGGGCATGGTGGCTCACGTCTGTAATCCCAGCACTTTGGGAGGCCGAGGTGGGTAGATCATGAGGTCAGGAGTTCAAGACCAGCCTGGCCAACATGGTGAAACCCCGTCTCTCTACTAAAAATACAAAAATTAGTTGGGCGTGGTGGCACGCGTCTGTAATCCCAGCTGCTCAGGAGGCTGAGGCAAGAGAATCACTTGAACCTGGGAGGCGGAGGTGGCAGTGAGCAGAGATCGCACCACTGCACTCTAGCCTGGGTGACAGAATAAGACTCCGTCGCAGAAAAAAAAAAAAGAAAAAGAAAGAAAAGAAAAGAAAAGAAAAGAAAGAAGGAAAGAAGGAAGGAAGGAAAATCTGCCTAAAGCAAACACAAATACATTTCTTTAAAAAACAGAGGAGTTGTCCTAGAGGCTAATTCTAGCCTAACTGGAATATACATAGGCAGTGGACTACAGGGCCCAGTGTGAATTCACATAGGATAATCTTAGGTCTCTTCTAACAACAGCTGTCAGCATGGCTTCCTCTCTCCCGCATGCATTTCTAACCTCCCAGCTTTCATCTAACAACAGTGTGACCTCTGCTAAATCCACAGACCCAAGTGATCATCCTCATTGACTGTATTCAAAGGATTGCTGCAAAAAATATGTTTCCATGGGGTCCCATAAGGTCCATGAGGGAAGAGACCATACTACATTCCAGTCCAATGTCTTTTATAACCTACAATATAACTCGGAAAGCAGATTAATATTGTTGAACTAGGAAATATAAACGAACTATTTGAAAACTAAAAAATCAAAATGTAGCAAATTTACTTATATCATTTGAGAAGTTAATTGATTTCTCTATTAAATTTCTCTCAAGTAGACTGTTTCCCAAAAAAATGTATTGACTGCTTCCTTCTTATAAAGGCTTTATATTGTTTTCAGATATTTTAATTGCACAGAAACTAGATGGAGGGCATTTTACTTAATGATAAGGTAGCCTGATCATTTATGGTATGGCAAATTGATCCCTCGTATTGCTTTTGGCATATATATTTAAGCTTGTTTTTACGGAAATAAGCTTAAAGCTACTTATTGAATTTGATAAAAGTAGGTATTCTTATAAGGGAATTTGGTTCCAGAAAAGTTAGCCTTTAGGCAAATTTCTTTTAAATTTGTCTTCCCTTGTGATTCTTAAGTAAAACTTGACATCTACTAAGGAAGAAATAATTTATTATTAAAAAATCATATTTAAGAATGTCTCTATACTTTTTATAATTAATTTTAAATAGCAAAACTCAACCTAATGAATAAAGCAGATATAATTTAGTAAACAGAAAACAAAGGTTTACATAAAATTACCTGACACTTCAGTAGAGATGATCTCCTTAATATATATTTCTACTACTGAGATAGTTATCACTAAACTTTTAGCAGTATCACCAAAATTTTTCACTAGCCTCAATCCACCTTAAAAGTCTAAATATTCCAGGTTTCCTAACCCTTTGAACATAATGTGCTCTATCTTGATCACATATCCCAGATTCAATATGAATCCAGTTCACCGTTTTAAGCATATGCCCACCTACCACAAACTCCCTGTTCTGCTCAGACTGATATATTCACTGCATGGCCTCCAAAATATATATTCCATATTGTACATACTATCCTTTTCATGAGAAGAAAATATAATTTTCTGTAGATGGTTAATGGCTTCTAACTCAGCTAAATCACAAATCTTTGTTTAAAATGTATATCAGTAAATTGTCCTCCAACAATTTCACATGAATAAATCCTACAATAGAAATAAAGTTGTTTTGTGGGGCATCTAAAAAAGTAGCTAAATTAATAAAACCTTAAAATCTGACATTTCACACTTCCTACAAAAAAGCATTAATTCATCTTGAACTACACTTTAACTTAAATTTTATTCTGATTTATTGCATTTATTTTATTTAATAACTATCATTTAAAAAATTAAAGGGCTCTGTGATTTACTTATATATGTACACAAAGCAAATCATTCAAATAAATTGACATTAATATACTTATTTAAAAGGAATACTAACAGAAGTTATATTCTGCACTGAACAAAAGTAGTAATTTGAAAAGCTGTATAATCTAGATATTTTCATTCTAGTCATATACAGAATAGCTAATGCTTTATAAGAGGAAAAATAAATTAAGCTATTTTATTGTAGTAATAAGGAATTTTATAGAAGAGATGACTAAAATAAGAAAAAGATCATGTATTTTTCAGTGTGTCTTGTAATTTTATAACCCATTAATTTTATATCTGAACATATTGCTTGAATTAAGGTTGAGTTCTTGTCTTAACTGACCCTTAAACATCCAATTAACATTTCCTATTTTACTATTTATCAGACTTGCTTGCACTTTGATATATTCCACTGGTGTTCTTATGAAAACCATATGAGGTTATAGAGAGGAAATTTCAAGAGTATTTCTTCAAATAACGGGGGCCTGTTGGGGGGTTGGGGGCAAGGGGAGGGAGAGCATTAGGACAAATACCTAACGCATGCAGGGTTCAAAACCTAGATGATGGGTTGACAGGTGCAGCAAAGCACCATGGCACATGTATACCTGTGTAACAAACCTGCATGTTTTGCACGTGTATCTCAGAACTTAAAGTAAAATTTTATATAAAATAAAATTATGTGACATCCAAAAACAATTTAATAGACGAATCTATAATTATCCAGTTAAAAGCAATGAAATTTTATGTTATAGAACTTTTCCACGAAATCTAATAATTATGTCTGTTCGTATTAAAGTACAGCTATGGGTCAGAATGTTGGCAGACCTGGAAGAACCCTATAGCAGTATATCTTTCCAATGATCATTTCACTAATATAACAGTCCAACTCGGTTTCCCCAGTCCCACTCAATATATATGCCCACAATGACCTCAGAAACAAGTTTCGAAGGTTAGAAAAAGTTAGAATCTCATTTTATACCAGAATATTATGTAAATACAAGGAAATAAACCCAGTCAAGTTTGCCAATGTAACTATCTTAGGCAAATTACATAACACAGCCGGTCCTTAGTTGCAGAATTCAAGATCCACTTACCTTGAAAAGCAGCTGCATTTCGAGATATTAGAAACTTTAATGCAGAGCTGGATGTTTGAAGGAACTGCTGCATATCCTGGTGAGCTGCAATCTGATATCTTTCCTCCATCTTCCTGGTGCAACATGTAGGCTTTTTGGATATGCAAACCTGAAGATCAGGTCCTGGAACACACCACATTTTTCAGAATGATTACCTGTCCATTTAACAAGTATTACATGTTTTATATCAGGTGTTATGACCAGTCCTGCACACAAAGGACTCACATTCTATGTGAGGAATGGATTTTCTAGAGTACTTGCCATAAGAAAGTTTCTCCATTGCCCATGAACACAGTCATGAACAAAATATTCTGAACCATTAACTCTTTGCTCAAATATTATATTAACTTCTTGGTCAAACATTAAGTATCTCCACTCAATAGAAAGCAAATTAACTATTATGTAAGTACAGAGTTCAGTCAAGAAAAAGATTTTTGTGTGTGTGTGTGTGTGTGTGTGTGTTTTGCTTATTTTATCAATTCAGCCAAAATTGTTCGAAATAAATATGTTATAGATAATTATGTGGACTAAAAAAACTGCTTTTCATGGAGAAATGGAACCGAATTTTGAACATCACATAAAGGTCAAACAACTTGACCTGATTGCTCAGCTGCCATCAGGCTTGTGCTGCTTGTGAAGTAGGCGATCTCTACGATAATGACATGCTGGGAGATCAAGGCCCCCATGGGCCCAAGCTCAGCACCCAAGATTTCACTTACTATATAGCTGGTGAGAGACAATTCTCACCATTAAAAGCACTTTTTAGTTGTACAATCATATTTAGAAAAATCCTGTGAAGATGTATATTCCATGAAATGCAAAGTTATTAAGACATCTAACCATAGTAAGCATTATGGTTACCAAAAAACCTTTGCTAGTATCACTAAACTCTCATCCTGCTAGGGACCCAGGACAAGCACCTATATGCACAGCGGATATGCTAGAGGACAAAGAGGAAAAGATGTGGAGCACAGAGAGTGAGTGCCCAAAGAGGAAACCTGATGGAGAGAGTTGATGTGAGCCCCAGGGCATTCCAAGGCTACTAGATTATACATAAAGCTCAGGACAATTTTATTCACGTGATGGCCTAATATAATACAGTTATTTCCTTACTTTAGAATAAGAAGAAGAATTGTGGCCCTAAATCTCTGGGAGTTTCACAGGTTCCACATTAGTTCTTCTTCAACCAGTTTTAGATCAGCAAAACAGGTGCATGCACACAGACACACACACAAGACGTATGCACCTAACAGCCACCTTTCAAGCTCTTCCTACTTTTTCACACAGAGTTGGCCTCAGGTCTCAGGTTTCCAAAAGTTGTTTCTGGGTCAGATGAAAATACGTGAAACCACTCTGAGCTTCCTGTCAACATGAGACACCAAAATCTCTAACAATTTTGGCTGTAGTTTAAGTCAGACAAATAACAAATGACAGAATTTCAGCACTTTACAAAGGCTAAGAAGCATAAAATATTCATAAGTGTCACAGTAGGTAACATTTTGGCAATTGTTTTTCACTTATCTTACCTAAAGTTACCAAAGAGCAAATTCTACTTCAAACAGTAAAATTGTTTGCAAAAAAAAAAAAAAAAACAAAGCTATCTTCTCAACTTTATTCCTAAATTGAAGGATTGAGGAATTAGCATCCAGAGAAAAGCAATAACAGAGACTGAGGAAAGGAATTAATGAATAAATCTTAAAGTTTATAAATATATTTAGTGTAGGAAAGACTGCTGAGGAACAAAAAGAACAATAACAGCAGATCATAGCAAACATCTCTTTGGAATTTAAATATCTAACACTGTTTTGTTAGACCAGTTCCTAAACATGGCCTGTGAAGGCCTCCAAGTTGTGACCCCTACTTTCCTCCCTCCTTCTTCAGTCTCATCTCCGGAAACACTGGCCATTGTACTCTTCCCATCACACTCTGGCCTTATTTCAGCTCTCCGTGTTCACCAAGCTCTCTCTTGCCACACAGCCATTTTCCATGGTCTTCTCTCTGTCTCAAACACCCTCACCCTACCTGTTCTCATGCACGCATGCAGCAAACCCTCATTTATTTCATCCCCACCTATTTTTCTTTACATCTTCACTCAGTCTTTCCAAGGGGAAGTTTCCTTAAGCCCCCAGACAGCTCAAGCTCCTATTACACATTCCTGGAGAGCTACATACCTCTCCATTGCACTTAACAGGGTTGCAATTTTATACTCTTTAATATGACTACTAATTAATTATTCCTGTGACCTATACTGTAAAGCTCCACACAGAGGATTTTTTGCTAATGATCATATCCCAATTGCCCAGCACATTGCCTAAGACATCATAAACACTCAATTTTCATTCATTAAACCAATAGTTAAGAATCTGCCATGTATATGCATTATCTCATTTAACCATCACATCAACCCTGTGATAGAGGTGCCATTACTACCACAGTTTACATATGAGGAAATGGAGGCATAAAGAGGTTTGAAAACTGTCCGGCATCACATGCCTACACACTACAAAATGGTAGCGCTGGTGTTTGGAAACAGGCAGGCTAATTCCCAAGCTCTAGTCCTCACCATTACTCCACTAAGAGGAAAATAACTGTCTTAAGTCTGTAAATGTTTGTTTACAGACAAAACTGGCCATTTTCCACTCCTGTTTTGAAAGAAGGTATCTGTTCGGTAAGTTACAAGAAAATAAATTTCAGGTTAAGAATTACCCATGAAGTTTTATTTAAAGTAAAATAGGCTAAAATATATAGAGTTCCCATTTGCCTTTTTGCCCAAATTTTAAATGGTAGAAAGTATACCTAAAAAGATGTTACAAATTGCCTTGACTGCTATTCTAAACATGGTATAAGAGGGAAACCGTCATGTCTTAGCAGCCACTCTGAGAAAGCATGTATAGCAATTTAGACCACTTAGCATAAGTACCTTTGTCAAGTCGATAACAGCCTGCATGGATTAATTCCGACTTTCACGTAGAATCTTGGACATTTGTAATGACAACATTAAACGAAATTCCAAACCAAATTAAGACCATACTTGAAAGATCAACTTATCTCTCCTTGGCACATTTCCATCAGTATCACTTATAAGATAAGCTTAAATAATTCAGAGTTGGGGTCACAGTGAAAAGGGAAAAGAGTTGACAGGAAATGTGTTCCCTAAGTTACTATATCAGTCCAAAAGACAGACAAGATGAACAAAATCCACAGGGAAAGAGCCATCTTTTACATTCTGTTCACAGTATCAGCACAAAGGGCATAATAAGATGTTTGGGTGACATAAAGCCCAGGCTCCTATTGTAAATAGAACAGGCATCATAAGAAAGCAAAGCTAAAGTGAACCCAGATACGATTATGCATGGTAACTAGAGGTCTCTGAAGATTTCAACGCCTGGCTTCGAGGAACATGGCATGATCCCAGAATTCCATGAGACAGCAAGAGTACACAACCCAGGCTCTGGAGTGACAGTCACGTTTCTAAAGAATAAAATCAAACTACAAAGGAAACAGAGTACTAAAAACAAAACTAAAAATAAAACAGTATATGCCTCAATGAAGGAGACTTCAACCAGAATTATGGGGATATTTCTGAATTCTCACCCAGAAGCAGCAGTAGTGGTTAACACATCTTCCTTTCAGTTCTCTAGCATAAGAAATTTACAGATTATCTACCTGCTTGTATATTTTTAATATGTTAAATAGAAATATCAGGAGGCATTCTGGAAATATGGTGGCAGTGGCAGCATCGTTTTCACTATCTCCAAATCCCCACATAAAACCAGATAGAACTAGAAAACCAACCCCCAAAAAACAAAAACAAAATCAGATGACATGATATCCCCACAAACTTTAAAATACAAACAGAATGGGGAGAAACCACCAATAGGCACAAGATCTTCATGGTATCAGAGGAGGGCACAGGGTAGAAGAAAGATGCAATGGAGGAATGTCTGAAGGATCTGAGATCAGGAGAACCCCAAACTACTGAGCAGGAGTCACAGGAATGCACAGAGACCCACTTGAGAATACAGTCGCTCCCCACTTAACCATGGTTCCACTTTCCATGCTTTCAGCTCCCCACAGTCAATCACAGTCTGAAAATATTAAACAGGAAATTCCAGAACTAAAAATCTCATAAGATTTTGCCCGGGTGTGGTGGCTCATGCCTGTAATCCCAGCACTTTGGGAGGCCAAGAGCAGATCACTTGAGGTCAGGAGTTTGAGACCAGCCTGGCCAACACGGCAAAACCCCATCTCTACTACCACTACAAAAATTAGCCGGGCATGGTGGCACGTACCTGTAATCCCAGGTACTCAGGAGGTTGAGGCAGCAGAATCACTTGTACTTGGGAGGTGAAGGTTACTGTGAGCCAAGATCACACCACTGCCCTCAAGCCTGGGGGACAGAGTGAGACTCTGTCCCAAAAAAAAAAAAAAAAAAAAAAAAAACCCAGAAACTCATAAGGTTTAAATTGCTTGCTATTCTGAGTAGTATGATAAAATCTCATGCTTTCCTGATCCATCCCACCTAGGGAGTCGATCATCCCTTTGTCCAGGAGATCTCCGCTGTCTATGCTCCACACTCATTAGTCACTTTCTAGCCCTCTTGGTGGTCAGATCCACTGTCCCGGTATGGCAGTGTTTGTGTTCAAGTAACCTTTATTTTACTTCAAAATGGCTCCAAAGCACAAGAGTAATAATGCTGGCAATCTGGATTTGCCCACAGTGCTTCACTTACGTGAAAAGGTAAAAGTTCTTCAGTTAATAAGAAAAGAAAAAATAACGATATGCTGAGTTTACTAAGATCTACATAAGAATGAATTTTCTATCCATGAAACTGTGAAGAAAGGAAAAATAATTTGTGCTAGTTTTGCCATCGCAATTCAAACTGAAAAGTTACGGCCACAGCGCATAAGTACTCAATTAAGATGGAAAAGTATTCAATGTGTGGGTGGAAGACATGAACAGAAACATGTTCTGACTGACAGCAATTGCATTTGGTTCTATCTGATGCTTCAGGGATCTACTGTGGGTCTTGGAACATATTCCTTACAAGTAAAGGTGGCTCCTGTAGCAGTTGAAACTGGGAGAATTTTGCCCCCTCAATCATTAAATGTGTTCTATCCATCCATGATAGAAAAGAAGGAACAAGAGCAGTCCCCACCCCAGTAAACTCTTACACAGGTCCAGCAGGGCTTCTTTCCAGGACAGAATCACACACAACAGAGAAAATTCTGTAAGTGGAATCAAAATGCAACAGAAAAGGGATTCAGGACACAGAGAAAGTCTAGCCCAAAGTGCAAAGGAAAATAAATCCAGAAAATAACATAAAACAAGCTTCCACATTTTTAAACACTACACAAAAACAACAGAAGAGGAAGCTCTGCAATGTTAGAGAAGCTATGCTGAAGCCTGTCTGAATAAAAATGTTAAGTAAAACAAACACTAACTTTATATAAAATGAACAACAAAAATATTAAGGTCATTACTCTGCGTTACTATAATAAAAAAGAGAATAAGAAACAGAATAATATCCCACAGACAAGAAAACATATGCCGGAATGATAAGCTCCCCTCCAAAAAAGATAAAAAATTTAGCCATACTATTTCAAAACAAGCTGAAAGACAATGACACAAAATATGAAAGAACAACATATGTCAGAATTTTAAAACTCAGATATGAGGTGACAGTACTCAGGATAAAAACTAAAGATGAAAGAAAATAATTCTAAATGAAGCCTCACTAGAAGGAACACAAGAGCCAATCACACAAACGTAATACCTTAAGAGAAATAGAAAATTAAAAATAAATCTTTGAAAAATCAAAAAGAAGGAAAGAATTTGGAAGATAGCGACAACAAATACCAAAGTGAGATATTGATCATGTGAGCCCCTGAAGAAACAACAGGATAAATACTAAAAACTGTACTTCATGTCACTGAAATTGTTGTGAATCTAATATGGGATAAACAAATAAGCAGTTTTTGAATGTAATTCTGTCTTCTAATTCCATCCTGCATTCTTGAAAATCCGGATTATTAGTGTGGAAGAACGGAGATACAGACATGATAAAGAAGAAGTTAAGTAAGACTCTGTAATCTTGAATTTGAATTAGAACTAATATGAACTCATAAAGAAGTTTACCTTTAAAAAGTATGTAATTCCTACCTTCCCCAAAAAGACCCCAAAACAACCACTAACCAGATAGCAAAGGGCATTCCTCATGCCCGGATTATGGTCTTGAAGCACCATTTCCTCAAGAAGAAATCAGTGCTTCTTGAAGAAATGGCTCATCCTTCTGGGGCAGAAAATCTGTCAGATGACAGTCTGACTAAAACATCTTATGCAGCAGATAGCAAAGAATCTATCAAATAACTACAAGGCCATATCAAAAGAACACAGGAACTATGTTAGTCTGATTGGGCTACCATGACAAAATACCACGGACTGGAGCTTAAACAACAGAAATGTATTTTCTCATAGTTCTGGAGGCTGGAAGTTTAAAGTCAGGGTGCCCACTGGGTTGGTCTCTCGTTGGCTTGCATATGACCATCTTCTCTCTGTGCCCTCACATGGCCGTTTCTCTGTGCACGCAGACTCCTGGTGTCCCTTCCTCTTCTTCTGATGACAACAGTCATATTGGATTAGGGTCCTACCCTTGTGGCCTCATGTAACCTTAACTACCTGCTTAATCTCTAAGTCCATCTCTAAATACAATCATATTGGGAGCTTTAATATAAATATTGGGGAGACACAATTTTGGTTATGAAAGAAGCCACCTTCAAAATGTTTGCAGTGGCCAAATATGAGACAATTTGAGCTTTAATAATAATTGTAACGGATTGCAACCAACCAAATATGCTTAAATCCATGGGACTGTATTGATTGTTTTAAGTCTGTCAGCTTTGGAGGATGATGAGGGAAGATTATATTAATTTGGAAAATAGTAAATAAAAAGAAAGAAGCAAATAGGTATCCTGCCTTTTGGATATGAACCGTATCAGTAAATAACCAAACAGCAGACAGAAGAAGCCTCTCTTCATAATAAATAATAAGAGAAATAATAAAATGTGAATGTCACCATTAATCTCTAAGGAACTGATGGATATAGGCGTTAAGCAACAGTAGCTGCTAAAATCACAGAGACAACCAGACCTTAAGTGCCTTCTACAGTCCCTGCCAAATACCAACTAATGTCTTGCTGAAGGAATCAAACCTGAGTCTGATCTTGTCTCTGAATCCAGCTGCCAAAATGGAAGAAACACAAAGCACTAAGGAACATTTTTGTTGCCACCATGAGTATGCAATCAGCAATATACAGACTGGAAAACTCTGAAAGCCAAGTGGTCCAGATTCTCAACCGATATATAAGGAAAAGAAAGAGATGGAGGGAGACCTGGTATGTTACAAGAGTTATACAAAATAATAAAGTTCTAAAGATCTGTTGCACAATACTGTGCTTATAGATAGCAATACTATAACACACACATAAACATTTATTAAGAGAGTAGATGTCATGTTCTATATTTTCATCATAAAAAAAGGAGAGACATAGAAGATATAACAAATGTTCTTTTAAAATGGGCAACACATGGAGGTGATAAAAACTACTTTTTAACAACAAAAGAAATCATTATACAAATAGTATAGTGGTAACTTAGTGATAAGAGAATATTTTGTTAATAGAATGGGACTCATAGAAGGACTTTCAAGATACTGCCAAAAGTTTCAAGTTTTCAACCTGGGTGGTAGTTACAAGGATGTTCAACTTATAATAACTTATTAAGCCATACATTTGTCTGACTTCCTGTGTCTGTGACTTATTTTATAATAAAAAATATTTTTAAAGTAGGATTGCTGGTTGATAATACGCATTCTCCTTTTATTTCAACTTTTACCTCTCCTCTAGTTAACTCACAGGATTTTTATAATTGTAGCACGTTAGCTTTACTGATGGTAGACATAGGGAAGAGTCTTTGGTACCAATAGGTTGAGATCAAGACATATTTACCAGAGTGGATGTTACATGTTATGAAATACCAAATGCTCACCAGATGAAAACAGAGCCTTGAAATTCACAATAGAAAACTGATAATTGGTAAACTTGCTCCTCCTACCTTTTCTAAGACTATCTTCTTTACAAAATACATTCAAGAACTGAGAGGAGTTTTGGAAATGTTATAATGGCAGAAGGGGTTTGACTGACACACATGTAATCTTTCATCTATATAGAATAAAAAATACTTAAGACCATTGATCTAGAACAATCTGCTGAGAGCTAGCCAGCATCTGTGCCTCCTGCTGGAATTTTCTTTGAAAATCCAGGAAAGCAAAGGTCCCAGGAAAGCAAAGTTTTCTCTCTTCTACTGAAAATGAATTTGATGGTGCAAAGGTGCAAGGTTTGCAAATGCCATAGTCATTTTCAAGCTCAGAGTAAAGTCTTGATCCACTATAGGTTCTCCAATCACCTGCAATATAAAGAAATCTAGCCAATACAATAGCAACAATATTTCCCAGGGTAATAGCATGCCAAACCATTTACTTTCTTCTATGATTTATCCCACAACTTCGAAGGGACTTTATACTTAAATGAAGGTCTGATAACACCTCTTTAATGGCTACTCAAGTTCCCTGCCCTGAAGTGAAAATGAACCTTATATGTCCAAGAAACAAAAAGGGTCCGACTTACAGTATGGCTACACTATCTTACAGATAGTAACCATTAACTCTGGGAAAATGCAACAGACTTGAAAGCCCTAGAGAGTGGACAAAAGAGGGAAGATTCTGAAGAGGAGTCAATATTTGAAGGAAGAGAAAAAGCAGAGGATTAGTTTTCTATCTCTGTGGCCTTTAGCTTGAGGATATTCCACGTACAAAGTGACTCAAATAGAAAACTCATAGTTTTTCTGGACTGAAGAACTAGAAGACAGAGATTGGGGCAATCAGAGTTTCTAGAAAGTGAAGAGGGAATACCAGGGAAGAGAGGGCCAGAGAGCAAGAACCTAGTTTCTGTGTAAACTCTGCCCAATCTCTGGCCGATCCCTGAACCGCACCTCACATAACTAGAGCAAACTATAAGCAGCCTAGCTCTTGGCAAGCTAAGGATGAAGGAACTGAATGAAAATTACAGTTGTTGCCCAAGAGACAGTGATAGTTTGAGTCCAAACGAGTTATGTTACTCCTAAGACAAACATATCATAACTAAGCAATATAATAGAATCCAGAGTCACAACAATATAACATTCATAGTGTCCAAGGGACAATCTAAAATTACTGAACATACGAAGAGTCAGTATAACATGACTGTATTCAAGAGATAAGTCAATAACTTAAGGCCAACCCCAGACATTAGAATTAACAGAGAAATGCTTTAAAGTAGCTATTACAACTATCTCCAATGAGGTAAAAGAACATAAACTCAGAATAAATTACAGGACAGAGATTCTCCACAGGAGAAAGAACAAAATGGAAATTCTGTAACTGAAAAATATATAAAATAAAAAGTTCACTGTGTGAGCTTGAAAGCTGAGTAGAGTTGACAGAGGAGAGTTAATAAACTTGAAGACAGACCCATAGAAAATAATGTGATCTGAAGAAGACAGAGGAAAAGATTAAAAATAAATAGATGATGGGTGGATAGACGGATGAAAGGAACAAGACTTAGGGACCTGTGGGATAATAGCAAAAAGTCTAACACAGGTAAGATTGGAGTCTCAGAGGCAAGAAGAGAGGAAAGAGGGATGGTAAAATATTCCATGAAAAAATTACTGTAAATTTCTCAAATTTGGTGAACACCACAAATTAACAAATTTAAGAAGCTCACTGAACCCCAAGCCAAATGAAGGCAAAGAAAATCATGTCTAAGAACATTATAGTCAAATAATAAAAATCTAAGAAAAAAGGAAAAGGCAAGAATCTCAGGATGTAAACAAAGGGGAGAAAAACAGGAGATGAGGTTGGTTCACACGGGGCCTTATAGATCATACTTAAGAAGAATTGTATCGCAATGATGATAGCAACTTGATTACAATGACAGGAGTAACTTGATTTTATTTGTTTCTTAAAATTTCACTCTAATGGTTATTTTGAGAATCAGTATTTCTGTATTGCAAATGAGAGTTAGGACTAGGGTGAAAGTAAGAAGTGGGTAAGTTTAATACATATACTGAAGGTAGAAGATAACCTGGAGAGCAATGCCTTGAGTAAGACTTGGCAGCTGATAGAGAGAGGGGAATCAAGGATAATCCTTAGATTTTAGCTTGAGAAACTGCATAAATTATGAGTACCATCAAGAGAAAAGAAGAATACACAAGCAACAGGTTTGCAAGAAAAAAGAAAAACAGAATTCAGCTTTGGAAATAAGAAGGCTATTAGACATCCAATTAAAGATACAGAAATAATATTTGAATATGCAAATTTAGAACTCAGGAAAAAGATGCAGATTGAAAATATAAACTGGGACACATGAAACAAATGATGGTATCAAATACTGAAGATTTTTATAAGATCACCTAAGGAGAAAGTTTAGTTAATGAAGTTTAGAAGATCTCTCAATTTTAGTACTATTTACACTTGGGGCTAGATAATTCTTTTTTTGTCAGGGAGCTGTCTTGAACCCTGCAAGATGCTTAGCAGCATTCCTGAACTCTACCCATCGGATGCCACTAGCATGTGTCTACATACACACCAGCTATAACAATCAAAATGTCTCTAGACATTGCTGAATGTCTCCCCTTGGGTATAACCATCTCTGGTTGAGAACCACTGGCCAACACAAAGCTGGAGTCATGCCAATATGAATTGGAACAGAGGAGAAAGCCTTCAAAAGAGCCTGGGAAGAATCAGTCGATGGAGTAGAAGATTAAAAAAATAATAAGAAGAAAAGTATGGTTTATTCAAGTGTTTTACTTTGCTTTCCTGAACATTTGCTTATGTGTAATTAATTGGTACTACTTCTTTCCTAAGACTATGAGCTCCAGTAGGATAAGAACCACCTTCATCTTCTTTCCAAGTGACTACCACAGTACCTGGCACAGAAGACCTTCAGTAAAGTGTTAGCCTCCTTCCCTTTCTCCCTAAAGGCACATATAATATTTTATAAGAAACCTAATAAGACACCATCTTAGCTCAAAATGAATGAGATCATCTTAAATATATATATAAGAAGAACATATTGCTGAGGACACAAAAAACTGGTTCAGTAAGCCATTTGAAATAGCATTTGTGGCTACTGTATTTATATTTTTACAAATATTTTTCCTTAATGTACTGTTATAATTTATAGATTTGTGTTTTTTACTTCACAAAATACAGGCACTGTCCTATAAAAGTATATGTTGATATTATTTATTAAGATGAAAAAATTCAGAAGAGTATTAAGTATTTAGCTATTATGAGTTTTTATTGTTCTTGATTCAATAAAAATAAGTAACATTTGGCAACTGACAAATTCAGACAAATAAGGTCAACATAATATTCACAGATAGAAGAGTAATACTGTTCCTCATATATATAAATGGCATCACTGATCCAACAGATTGAGTACAGTTTTTCCAGCCATGGTCGATTAATGTCCATACAAAACCACATACTTAAGTTTTAACTTTTATAACCAATCACAAGCATATCTAATATGAAAGGATATTTTCTGTGTTCATTAATTCAAGCCAAGGTATGCTAAACAGAATACCCCTGCTCAAACCTGAAATCATGAATTTTGAGTCAACAAGTAACATTCTGCTACAGGTCAACCAGCTTAGGAGACAAAAGGCCTACACATATACACACACACACACACACACACACGCACACACACACACAGAGCAGCAGCAGCAGCAGCATATCCAGCTACATGAGGGATGAAAAACTCAACTGCAGTCTGATCCCCTAAGTTTTAAAAGAGACCTCAAATTATTCTATAGCTTTTTTGCCAACTCACCAGAAAGACTATCTCAATAACCAACAACCCACACTATTTCTCTAAATGAAACCATACCCACATGGCACAGCCCCTGCAATCCGGCCTGAAGAAGATATTCTGAACTATCTGGCACATGAAATTAAGCATTACCTCTTGCTTTTCAAGGATCGATTTGCTTCAACTGATCTATATGTACTAAAGACCTTGCTGGTAATGAAGTTGGAGGTGAGATGGAAAGACACCTTCAATGATAAATGTAGCTCAGACCAAAATTATTTATCGAGTTACAATAGATACTTCCTTTGGCATCAGCCCACCTCAATAATAACCCCATTTTCTCTGAGAACAGCTCTCTCAACATCCCCGTCCATGGGGACATATTGCCAGCCATATGTGTGTAATGTGACTCCACACCTCTGATTAGTTTGTTGACCTGAAGGTGAACATATAACTCAAACAGAGCCAATTGAAGTTTTTCACCTGGGAATTTATAATTGTAACACAGAGTCTAGTCTGTTTGTGGTCAGAGTGTTTTATATATAATTAGAAGAGAAGTGTCCATTCTATTTCACCATGGAGACGAAATACAGCAAATGGAGTAGAGAAACGGAAGGAAAATCATCTGAGCTCTCTACATTTCCTGTTTTAATTCTTTTCTGAGACCCAATGAATAGTTAATATACCAGTAAGAAGGTAGTAGGAGAAGACAGATTGATCGACACATTATACAGAAAGATCTAGGAACCCTGAAATACACGAGAGTGGAAAACCCAGTCAAATAAACCAGATGTAGAAATAATGGGTGGGGACACAGAGTGGTTTTGAGTACAGAATCATGATTGACACTCAAAATTGTCCCATCTCAATCACCAGGGCTTTTGTGTGCCCAGAAATAAATAATGAATCGAAAATAAACTGTAGGCTGGGCACAGTGGCTCATACCTGTAATCCCAGCACTTTGGGAGGCCTAGGCAAGAGGATTGCTTGAGCCCAGGAGTTTGAGACCAACCTGGGCAACATGACAAACAAATCCCATCTCTACAAAAAATAGAAAAATTAGCCAGTCATGGTAGCATGCACCTGTGGTCCCAGCTACTTAGAAGGCGGAGGTGAGAGGATTGCTTGAGCCCAGGAGGTCAAGGCTGCAGTAAGCTGTGATCACACCACTGCACTCCAGCCTATGTAACAGAGTGAGACCCTGTCTCAATTAATCAATCAATTCTATTACTTGGCACATCACCAGCTCTATAAGAGGGAACCCCCACTGCCACCATGTTTAACACACACATTCATGGAAATAGCGTTGCTCAGATGCTTGCAAATAAAAATAAACAAAAATTCAACCCAAATTGGCAAAAATCATAAGGGATTTCACTGGTCTAGAAAACTAAAAGTATAGAGTGAGCATAACGTTAGTTACCCTTGACACAGCTGCTTATATAGTTTTACAGAAGGCTTCTTCCTCTCTGCCTCTCCACTGTCTTCCACAGATTTTGCTTCATCCTGAATTTCTTTATGGTGAGCACCCCCCAAAACTCTGCCTCAAGTAGCACAATGGCTGCTGTGACTCAGTCCACACCACTCAGAAGAAGAGAAAATATCCTCAATCCAGTCTTTACAGAAGAAGAAAAACTTCTCTCAGAAGTCCCAGCAAACTTCTCATCCTATTTTATTGACTTTATTGGCGTAACAGTCCACACCTAAATAAGCACTGTGGCCAAAACATGAGGTACGTTGACTGGTTTAAGTCAACTAGGATCTGTCTTCCCAAGGGCACAGTTGGCTATCAGTGTGGCTAACCCTGGACCTGAGGTATGCCCATCTGACTATAGTCAGGTCAAAGACATAGAAATGTCATGGCATCTCCTTAAAAATATTTGTGCTAAAATTTATCCTGTTCCCACCATCCTCTTTTTTCCTTCTGGATTTCTAGAGGAACCTTAGAAGCCACGTATCCAGTATGGTAGAATCTCCATGGTAGCACTGGGCTGTTCAACTCTTCAAGGTATCAAAAAGAAAAAGAAAAATGTTATTTAAGCCACTGTATATTATGGTCTCTGTTGCAGCATTTTAGCCTGTTCTTTAAAAGCACAGTTTCTTGATTCTTGCACTCTTTTATCTTTTATACTGCTGCCAGAGTGTGTAATCTAACACAGAAATATGACTGTGCTATCCCAGCTTAAAGCTCTTCCATGTATCCTTGCTCCTCACAATAGTGTTTCTAAAATTTTAAAAGTAGTCTATGGATACTTGTATCATAACCATGCAAGAGGAGAAGGCAAACTGCTTCAATGAAAATGAAGATTCCCAAACAGGTTGAATCAGGATGTCTTGGATATCTTTATTTCTAAAAGTTACCACAAGTGTTTGTTTTGCATAACGAATATTGAGAGCCACTGACCTTTTCTCTGTCTCACACCATCAACTCTAGTGCCACTAACTCACCTGGAATCCTCTGATCACAGTGTTGTTCCATCACTTCCATAACTTTATACTATTTCTCCCCTAGGTGAGAATACCCTTGACATCTCTCTTCTTCCAATCCTTCTACTAAACATTCTATCATCTTTCCATATTCAGGTCATTATTTTCTGAGGGCCCATATTAGAATTAACCAATCTCTACTTGGATCCCCATCCAAACCTCTTCCAATCAGTACCATATCCTGCAGAACTTTTTATAATTTTATTTCATATCTCCTCTCCTCTAAACTGTCACCTTCTTGGGGACATAGACCATGTAATATTTCTCCCTTATCCAGCAGCTAACTGGTGTTTGTTAAAGACAAACAAAAAAAAAAGAATGAAAAAATTCCAGTCATCTGTATTAGTCTATGAGTTGCCTTGAAGAGTAACTAAATTTTTTTTATTAAAACAGATGCTCATGCCAGGCACAGTCGTTCACACCTATAATCCCAGTACTTTGGGAGGCCAAGGTAGGCAAACCACTTGAGGCCAGAAGTTCGAGACCAACCTGGCCAACATGGTGAAATTCCATCTCTACTAAAAATATAAAAATTAGCCAGGTGCAGTGGTGGATGCCTGTAATCCCAGCTACTTGGGAGGCTGAGGCATGAGAATTGCTTGAACCTAGGAAGCAGAGGTTGCAGTGAGCCAAGATCATGCCACTGCACTCTAACCTGGGCAACAGAGTGAGACTATGTGTCAAAAAGAAAAGAAAACAAAACAAAGCCCAGATGCTCATAAACTAGATAGATTTTTAAATATACTATAAGTAAAACAAGATTTTTTTCCTAAAACAAACTTGAAAGTGGTATGTTGTATGAAAAATGTCCCTAGAGAAGCTTTATGTTCAAATAAGCACTTGTTCCCTTAGAATTACTTAAAACTTCGCATTAACAAAACAAAACAAAAAAAATTCTTTCAAATTTCTTGAATTTTGAGATTTAAAAAAAGAATACAGGAAGTTCTCATCAAATAATTAAATAGTGACAGCGATAGGAGGCAGACAAATTCCTACGTAGACAGGGACACATCCCCAGTGAAACTCAACCTTCAAGCCGAGGACAGTCTGAAGCCTGAACACCAGCCTACCAGTTTGGAATACAGTACATGGACTGGAGAATTTCCATTTTCATTTGGTGCACTCAGCCCCTGAATGGTCCTGGGCCAAGGTCCAAGACCAAGCCTCAGCCCCTGATTGGTTCTTTACACTATCATACCTCATTCTAAATGATGCTTTTTTTCCAAGCCTACCCATAAGCCAATCAGCATGCATTTCCCTATTCTAAGACCATAAATACCCCAGATTCAACCTTACAGCCAGCAACCCACTTTTGTGTCTCCTCTTGCTGCTGAGGGCTTTCTTTCATCACTCAAAACAATTCTACTCTGCCTTACTCACTCTCCAGTGACTGCATACATCATTCCTCTTGGTCATGAGACAAGAACTTGCAACTCACCAAACTGCGGGAGTGAAAGAGCTGTAACACTCACTGAACTATGGGAGTGAAGAAACTGCAACAACAGGATAGCAAATAAACACATTGTATTAGTCCATTTTCACACTATTATAAAGACATACTCAAGACTGGGTAATTTGTATAGACAAGAGGTTTAATTGACTCACATTTCCACATGGCTGGGAAGACCTCAGAAAACTTACAATCATGGCCGAAGGGGAAGAGGTACATCTTACATGGCGTCAGGCAAGACAGACTCTGTGTGCCAGCTCAGGAAAAACCACCATTTAAAAACCATTAGATCTCATGAGAATTCACTCACTATCACGAGAACAGCATGGGGGAAACAGCTCCCATAACCTAATAACTTCGTCCCAGATCTCTCCATCAACACCTGGGGATATCAATTTATGATGAAACTTTAGGTGGGGACACAGCCAAACCATATAATTCCACCCCTGGCCCCTCCCAAATCTCATGTCCTCACATTTCAAAACCAAACATGCCTCCCAACAGTCCCCCAAAGTCTTAACTCATTCCAGCATTAACCCAAAAGTGCAAGTATCATCTGAGAAAAGGCAAGTCCCTTTTATCTATGAGCCTGTAAAATAAAAACAAGTTAGTTATTTCCAAGACACAATGGGAGTATAGGTGTAAATGTTCTTATTCCAAATGGGAGAAATTAGCCAAAACAAAGGGGCTACTGGCCCCACACAAGTATGAAACCAGGCAGGGAAGTCATTAAAACTTAAAAACTCCAAAATGATCTCCTTTGACTCCATGTCTCACATCAAGGTCACACCGATGCAAGAGGTGGGATCCCATGGTCTTGGGCAGCTCCACAGGGTGCAACTGTGGAGCTTTGCAGGGTGTAACACCCCTCCTGGCTGCTTTCACAGGCTGGCATTGAGTGTCTGTGGCTTCTCCAGGCTCATGGTGCAAGCTGTCAGTGGATCCAGCATTCCAGGGTCTAGAAGACTGCGGCCCTCTTCTCACAGCTGCACTAGGCAGTGACTCAGTGGGGACTCTTGTGGGGGCTTCCAAGCCCACATTTGCCTTCTGCACTGTCCTGGCAGAGGTTCTCCATGAGGGCTCCATTCCTGCAGCAAATTTCTGCCTGGACATCCAGGCATTTCCATACATCTCCTGAAATCTAGGCCAAGGGTCCCACTGACTTCTGTGCACCCACAGGCCCAACACCACATGGAAGCTGCCAAGGCTTGGGACTTGCACCCTCTGAAGCAACAGCCTGAGTTGTATGTTGGCCCCTTTTAGGCACATGTGATGGTTAATATTTAGTATCAACTTGACTGGATTGAAGGATGCAAAATATTGTCCCTGGGGGTGTCTGTGAGGATACTGCCAAAGAGGATTAACGTTTGAGTCAGTGGACTAGGAAAGACAGGCCCACCCTAATCTTGGTGGGCACCATCTAATCAGCTGCCAGCATGGCTAGGATAGAGGAATGTGCAAGGACTAGACAGGTAAAGTCTTCTGGCCTCCATCTTTCTCCCATGATGGATGCTTCCTGCCCTCAAACATTAGACTCCAAGCTATTCAGCTTTTGGACTCTCGAACCTACACCAGTGATTTGCTAGGGGCTCTGGGGCCTTTGGCCACAGACTGAAGGCTGCACTGTTGGCTTCCCTACTTTTAGGTTTTCAGAGTTGAACCGGCTTCCTGACTCCTCAGCTTGCAGATGGCCTATTGTGGGACTTCACCTTGTGATTGTGTGAGTCAATACTACTTAATAAACTCCCTTTTATATATGCAGCTCTCCTATTAGTTATTTCCCTCTAGAGAACCCTAATATGCCATGGCTGGAGTTGGAGTAGCTGGGACTCAGGGTACCAAGTCCCGAGGCTGCACAAAGCAGCAGAGCCCTGGGCCCTACCCATTAAACCAATTTTCCCTTGTAGGACTCCAGGCCTGTGATGGGAGGGGTTACCATGAAGGTCTCTGATGCACCATAGAGATATTTTCCCCATATTCTTGCTGGGTTAACATTTGGCTCCTCATTACTTATGCAAATTTCTGCAGCTGGCTTGAATTTCTCCCCAGAAAATTAGTTTTTCTTTTCTATCACATTGTTAGGCTGCAAATTTTCCAAAATTTTATGTTCTGTTTCCCTTTTAAACATAAGTTCCCATTTCAGATCATCTCTCTCAAGTTCAAAGTTCCACAGATCTCTAGGGCAGGGACAAAATGCTAAAACATAGCAAGAGTGACCTTCGCTTCAGTTCCCAGTAAGTCCCTAATCTCCATCTAAGACCACCTCAATCTAGACTTCTTTGTTCACATCACTATCAGCATTTTGATCAAAGCCATTCAACAAGTCTCCAGGAAGCTCCAAACTTTCCCACATCTTCCTGTCTTCTTCTAAGTCCTCCAAACTGTTCCAACCTCTGTTCGTTACCTAGTTCCAAAGTCGCTTCCACATTTTCTGGTATCTTTACAGCAGTGCCCCACTCTCCATGGCATCAATTTATTGTATTCATCAATTTTCACATTGCTATAAAGATATACTGAAGACTGGGTAATTTATAAAGAAATGAAGTTTAATTGACTCACTGTTCCACATGGCTGGGGAGGCCTCAGGAAACTTACAATCATGGCAGAAGGGAAAGAGGCACATCTTAAACGGTGGCACATGAAAGAGAACAGTGAACAGTGAAGGGGGAAGAGCCCCTTATAAAACCATCAGACCTCATGAGAATTCACTCACTATCACGAGAAGAGCATGGGGGAAACTGCTCCCATGATCCAATCACTTGCCACCAGGTCTCTCCCGAAACACTTGGAGATTACAGTTCAAGATGAGATTTGGGTAGGGACATAAAGCCTAACCGTATCACACACTATTCTAGTTCACGCAGGAAATAGGTAATTTATGAAATAGGAGACCACCTCTGAAACCGTGCTAACCTAAAGACTGAAATTGAAAACAAAGAAATAAGGTGAAAAACACTTTGAAATTGGTTACATTTCCCAGAGAGAAGTTCTGCTATTATATCTAAATACATTAAATACTAGCAAGTACCTGGTATATAGCAGGCTGTCAAGAAATGATATTTGCTTTTCTTATACAAACATAAATCTTCCATTTTAAATGAAAAATAAACAGTTCATTTAAAAATTAACAATCTTAGATATCTTCCCTTGATTCAACTGAGCTACCCTATTTCTACCTGCAGCCTTCATTACACCCCAGATTCTAGTATTACTTGAATCACAGTCAAGACTTTAAGTCCCCAAACTTAATTCTATATTGGTTCAACATTTTTAATTAGTACCTTTGCTTGTCCTGACTTACTCTCCTACCTGAATTCCAGCAAGTAGATTATATTCCTGTTCTCTCTTTCAGTTCCAGCAATGGGGTCAATTTCATCTCCCAACCCATACCAGATTGCCAGCCTTCACACCCGGCCCAGCATTTCCTAAGACCTTGGGATGCTAGTCATGGCTATGATATCCATCAAGAGTAACCACATTCTTAGTGTCTTTAGAAAGCACTGGATTCTGCCAGGCATGGTGGCTCACGCCTGTAATCCCAGCACTTTGGGAGGACAAGGCAGGCGGATCACCTGAGGTGAGGAGTTTCAAGATCAGCCCGGCCAACATGTTGAAATCCCGTCTCTACTTAAAAATACAAAAAATTAGCTGGGCGTGGTAGTACGTGCCTGTAATCCCAGCTACTCAGGAGGCTGAGGCAGAAGAATTGCTTGAATCTGGGAGGCGGAGGTTGCAGTGAGCCGAGATCATGCCATTGCACTCCAGACTGGGGGACAAGAGCAAGACTTCATCTCAAAAACAAAAAAAGCAGCACTGTATTCTGCCAGTCTTCAACCACCAACCCTGCCCCACCACCACCAAAAAAAAAAAAAAAAAAGGTCATCCTTGTCTTAAGAAGGTCAAGGAATGTCATGATGAAATTAATGTACTTGCTACCACGTGTCCCGTAAACCCTCAGAAACCTGCTCTGGATAAAATCTATCAGTTACTATGAGGTCCTATCCTGATCTACTAGAGTACAAGAATTCAGCTTCCTGATTACTTCCAGAAATTTAACATCAGATTTATGATTTAGAATCATTATTCAAAACAATTACATAAACTTGAGATCAGGAATCTTCTTTGTTTCCCAAAATAACTAAAATGACTTGTTTTTCTTCTGTCACTGGTTACTTTATTCCAAGTATGCATTGTGGATGAATATTTTAGTTGTAATTATTTCTCAGTTGAATTGGAAACTTTTAAGTTTAAAAAAGAAACTGTGTGCATATAATAGGCTTCTTTCATTTTTTATCTCTAATTGAAAAACTGTAATTATATATATTTATGGGCTACAATGTGAGTACAAAACATTCACGTACCTGCATACATTGTGGAATAATTAGATCAGGTTAATTAACATATCTCTGACCTCACATACTTATCGTTTTTTGAAGTGAGAATATTTAAAATCTACTCTTTTTGCAATTTTGAAATATACAATACATTATAGTTCCCATGCTGTGCAATAGATCCCTTGAATTTATTCCTCCTAACTGAAACATTGTAGCCTTTAACCAACATTCTCTCTTTCCACATTCACACCCCACACTCCCCTTCCACTGGTAACCACCATCCTGCTCTCTACATATAGTAAGCTTCTTAAGCCTATGTGTATCCAAGAATGCCTACTCTCTTATGTGTAGTTCCCTTCCAAAGTCTGTATCTCCCAGTTTACAGTATTGTGGAGAAGTTCAATATCAACCTGGCTTTTGGCCATTTAATAATCTATTTTCCTTAGACTATAAGCAAAAATGATTTTTTAATCCTTTAAATTCCAAGATTTTACCAAAATATATACCATTTCAATAATAAAAATAGCCGCAAAGCATAATACAAATGTCTACTAAAAAGCTAAGACATGAACCCTGGCAGTGTGGCTCCAAAACTCATGCACTTAACCAATACGCTACACCATTTCAAGTCTGATTCAGTAATGTTTCTTTTATATTTCTGAGAATAGCTTTTATATTTAGCCTACCTTTCACAGACTTCACTGTACCAAGAAATTCATGATTTTTACCAAGAATTATTTCTTGTTCCCAGATTATTTTTCAAGATTGTGCAGTTTTGTCTTTACAAATCCAACATAAGGTGTGAATTCCAGTTAAAGAGGTACTTTTTTGCTGTGCTTTTCCGCTATGGTTTGAGTGTCCCCTCTGAAACTCATGTTGAAACTTAATCTGCAATGTAACAGTATTAAGACATGAGGCCTTTAAGAGGTGACTAGGTCATGAGAGCTCTCCCCTCATGAATAGATTAATGCATTCATAGATTAATGTGCCAATGAAATGATGGACTATCATGAGAGTGGGTCTGTTGTAAAAACCATGTTGGCTCTCTCATGAATCCTCTTGTTATGTCATAACCTGCAGCATCTCAGGACTCTGCAGAGTCCCCATCAGCAAGAAGGCCCTCACCAGATGCAGCCCCACAACCTGACTTCCCAGCCTCCAGCACTGTAAGACATGTTCTTTTTTTTTTTTTCTGTTTTCTTTTAACAGAGTCTTGCTCTGTGGCCCAGGCTGGAGTGCAATGGCGTGATCTGGGCTCACTGCAACCTCTACCTTCTGGGTTCAAGCAATTCTCCTGCCTCAGCCTCCAGAGTACCTGGGATTACAGGCATCTACCACCATGCCTGGCTAATTTTTGTATTTTTAGTAGAGATGAGGTTTCACCATGTTGGCCAGGCTGGTCTCGACCACCTGACCTCAGGTGATCCGCCCACCTCGGCCTCCCAAAGTGCTGGGATTACAGGTGTGAGCCATCATGCCCAGCTGAAATGTCTTTTCTTTGTAAATTACCTAGTCTTAGGTATTCAGTTATAGCAACAGAAAGCAGACTAAGGCAACATCTTTAAGAGTAAAATACTGAGTTTGCTTTTTACAAATCCAATTATTTTTCTATTTCTATATGCACCCTTACCAAAGCTATCTGTCTTGCAAAGTATTTGGAGTTGAGATTGAGTTTGTCAGAATTTGTAGGTTTCTGTTGTCAACTTCTAGGCCTAGAAAGGGATGCTAAGTTTTTGTTTTTTGTAATGCTTCTTTAGTGCTGAGAGACTCAGGAGTCCCAGTGGCATAGGGAAGGATCATCATCAGAAGGTGCTGGACGTTTCAAGGTTCCATCCCATTTTCATTACTGTGTTTCTGTTGGCTCCAGGGTGATGCTTCATTCTCCAGCTAGTACTCCTGACTTTATTGTGGGCAATTTTAGCAGGAGACCTGCTTTACATAGCATGCCAGCCTTCTTAGAGTACATATACTTTATAAATTCCAATATATGGAGCACTTTAAAAGACATCAATACAGTCATCAATACATCAAGAATACTTTCCATTCTTATTGTCTCATGGCCCACCCTCTCTACAGGCCTCTATAATTCTGAGCCAAAAGGTGTTAGTAAAACTGTGCTGAGGGTGAGAGTCCTTATTTCTGGAGCAAGTTTTCTTTTACAAGCTACAGCAAACTGTAAGCTTACTGGTTTTCCTCTCACTGTTTTCTTCCATGAACTTTATCACACAGACATTTGTCAAGCATTTTGGTGTTGGCCAATATTTCATTGCAGTGTTCAACAAAGGATATTTTTTGTTTCCTTCCTTTATTCACTTTTATCATAATTTGCAGGATGAGAAAGAAAAAAAAGAAAGTTAAAATATTAGTCTTCTGAGTTCCACATTGGTAAGTATTATTATTCCCTTCATAATAATAATTAGGATACAATTATTGTCCTAATTATAAAAATGTGCTCTTTTATAACTAGAATACAGTTTCTGAAGAGGCATGTCAGCACAGTATACAATCGTTAAAAGAGAACATCACATCCCAAAATAACTGTGAGGAGTTCTTTATAATCTTTAGAGAAGTTTCTACCCCAGGCTACACAAGGAAATAAGCTAACAGATTCTGCGAACAGAAGCTAAGAGAAAAAGGTGAATGATGCTAAAATCCTTGGAAGTGTTTATCAGTTCACCTCCTGGTGACTACGGAAGATGATGTTAATTTGTAATGATTGGTAGAAATATGCTCCTGATAGCGTAATTATGCCTCATAGAGTAGCTCATGAGTTGATTTCCAAGATCGCAAATTCTCCATTTTAAGACACCAAAAGATGCCAACATAAATTTATTCACACATTATTTTGAGGGGGAGTGTGCTAGTCCATTTTCACACTGCTATAAAGATACTACCCAAGACTTGATAATTTATGAAGGAAAGAAGTTTAATTGACTCACAGTTCCACATGGCTGGGGAGGTCTCAGGAACCTTACAATCATGGCAGAAGGGGAAGAAGGAACCTTCTACACAAGGCAACAGAAGAGAGAAGAGTGAAGAGCTCCTTATGAAACTATCAGATCTCTATCTCTATAGCATGGGGGAACCAACCCCACAATCCAATCACCTCCCACCGGGTTCCTCCCTTTGCACATGGGGATTAAAATTCTAGATAAGATTTGGGTGGGGACACAGAGCAAAACCATATCAGGGAGGAAATAGATTTTATTAAATGCATACATTGATAGGGTTATTTCACAAAACATCCAAAGGTAAATAGAAAAATAATCACAGAAAGGAAAAAATAATGGTAGTTAAGCTGCTGGCTCTGAGGGTAAGAAGTAAAAGAAGAAAAGAACAAACAGCTTGGCATGCTGAAAGCCAGGAGTCCCCAAAACTGAGACTCCTTCTTGGTTTCCTAATTTTGAAAAGCAAGGGAACAGAAGAAGTGTGCGATCCAGGAACTATGAGGATTACATCTATATTCTCATAAAATATAAGACAGACATCCATCATTCACTATGGAAAATGGTTATTTTATAATTTACATGGCAAAAATAAAATTTTCATATACAGAATGCAAAAACTAAAGGAATAACAAAGGAAACCCACAAGTATGAAAGCTCACTAGGCTAGAAACAAAGCTCACTAGGCTGAGATAACAAAAAAGGTTGGACTGCCAAATCTGATGCACAGAATCAGAGATCTTACACAGTATCAGAGTTTACTAATAATCCTAAGGATACCAGGATCATGAGACACAGGAAATGCAAGAAATCTGAGGCCATCCCTGCAGCTCCCCAGGATTCTTCCTTGCTACTCTGGGATAAACCCAGGCCCAAATGTAACCACTCACCTGTTCATTAAACAAGAAAGGCCATTTGGTCATGAAATATCTTTTGTAGTCTAACTAACTGTGACATAACTAACAGTAACAATTTCATGTGGTCCATGACTCATAAATCCAAAAATTCCAGGTTTGTTTACCATAAGCAGCAACCAAGTAGGTACATCCTGCTGAAAGCATTCCATAGGTAATGGCCATCAGGAGGATCAATTCGCATGTTTAAAAGTTTTGATCTGATCATTTTTTTCTACTCTAACAACATATTTCGATTTCAATCTAATACCTTATTACCAGGCACAATTTTATTTCTCACTGCATAGAAATAGTTGCCACTACAGTTCGTCTCTTCCTGGCCAGGATGACCACAATCCAAATATTCCACAGAGAGTCTTCTCTCAGTTAAAGAAAATTTACCTACTGGCTTATTACTAGTATCGTTATATAACATATTCTAGAAGAATCCATGAAAAGTGTCTTGTTCCTTTCTCTTTCTAACAATGGCTGTGAATCACGTTGTTGACTGGATTATTCTTTGTAATAGCTAATAGCAAACTCAGAGCCAAAATTTTCAGCCTAGTTCAAAAATGTTGAGTCCTTATTCTGCTAAAATAAAATGTACATGTATTTTGTGTCCTAACCTTATATCTAATTCCATATTATTTTTATTACTCTTGGTTTGAGGATTATTTTTAGGCTTGTGTTCATATTCATTGTCCCACTATTATTATTTTCAGATTATATGAACCTCTGTACATTCATTTAAACTAATATCAAAAGAGCTAGAATATAAATATATAAAATAGAAAGCTATAGCTAACTGGAAACTATTAAGATATTGAATTGCTTGATCCCTTCTGGCTCAAATTATTAGCTATTCTTGAAGTTTTATAACTTGCATACTAATAAAAGGGTCCTACAGCATAAGAATATATTAACCAGGTAATGAGAAGTATACATCATATGAATAGCTATACAAAACACGCAATATAATTAAGGTCATTCAAACTATCATGAATGCAAGGTCAGTATGCACCTTTTGTCTTTCGGGACTGATTTCAGCTGTATGTACAACTGAAAAGATGCATCAGAAATATCTTAACAGGTTCCTGTTACAAGACAAGCAGAAGAAACTAATCATAATCATACTGATTCTACCTCAAATAATTTTGGAATCCACTTCTTCCTGTTGGTACTACAACCACTCTAATATAACACCTGGAAAAGAAGTATTAAAGGGATACCCTACAGAACAGAAAGGTCTTTTTTAAAATGCAAATTTGATCGTGGCACTTCTGCTAAAAGATCTTCCAGGGCTTTCTACTGCTCTTGGAATAAAGTCCAAAACCCTTAACATAGCCAGAATGTCTGCCTGTGACTGCTGCCTCACCCGTTCACCTTTTCTTCCACCCTCACCCCATCACTTTGTTACCTACAAACATATTTGTGAAGTGTGTACTATGCAAAACAAACACACACAATAAGCACAATCTATGCTCCAGTCTTTTCTTCCCTGCAGAATCAAGCTTCTTGAAAGGGTAGTATGAATTCTCTGTTTCCACTTCATGCTTGTGTCAGTTCTACAATCTAAATTCTGATCCTAGCACTCCTTGGTAAATGCATATACTCAGGTAAGTGGAGAACTCTTACTTGCCAAATCCAAGAGATATTTATCCATTTCTAATCATCATTGATGTCTTTGTGGACTCTGACTCAATTTACTCCCCAGTTCTCAAAACCCTTTCTTCTTCTTGACTTCTAAAATATTGCTGGATTATCTTCTGCCTCCTATTCCTTTAAGATTCCTAGTGGCTGCATGAAACCATTAATAGTACTAAACCCTCTATACGACATGTTTTGAATCTGATAACAACTCAGTGACTACTAAATGACTGACGGGCAGGCAGTATAGACCGTGTGGATACCTTGCACAAAGAGACGATTCATGTCCCAGGCAGGATGGAGTTGGAAGGTAAGAGAGTTCATCATACTACTCAGAACAGCAAGCAATTTAAAACATATAAATGTTTTTGTCTGGAACTTTCTCTTTCATATTTTTGGACCACAGTTGATCATGGGTAACTGAAACCTCAGAAAGCAAAACCACACATAAGATGTGTGAAAAGTACCAGAATAAAAATGAAGTCAGTTGTGTCAAACCCTAACAAAATAAATAAAGCCAGAAGGTTCTGAGGAGGGCCTTTGCGTATACATGCCTATGATAAGAACTACTACAAAGACTACCTGAAGGGCTTGTGGGTATATATGCTTATAACAAGAACTTTTGTTAAGGACTTTCCTAACTGCTGCTTGCTACATCAGTCCCAAGGACAGCTAACGGGATGCACAGGAACATTTACCTGAACATCACAGGAACATCACACTGTCTCCAGTAGTAAACTGGTCAACTCCTACCAGAAGTTCCTGTATCCAACGTTAGCTTTGTTTCAAAACAACTTAGTGTACTCCTTTTGCTGTTAAAATATTTCCCTTACCTCAACCTTCTCAAACGCACCCATGGTTGCAGCCCACATATTCTGCCTGCAATGCTTCTGCTGAGTTCAGAATAAACTCCTTGTCCTTAGAGAATCTTTGTTTTGTGGGCTGACAGCAGGGGTTACTGTATTTGTGTCATCTCTAGTTCCATCTCTCAGTTCTGTCCCTGAATGATCTTCTACTTCTAGGAATTCACCTACACACCCAATGATCTCCAAATCTTTCTCTGCTGCCACTCTCAATTGATATTTGGACCCATATGTTTAACTATCTAATACACATCACGACCTTGGTATGACACAGTAGCCTCAATATTGACATGCTCAATGTTGAACCTTCCTCCCTACAGAGTGTCTTACATTCCCTGAAAGCTATTTGAAAACTGGGAATCATACTAGACTCTTATTTCTCCCTCGAAGGTTCTAACAATTCTGCCTTCTAAATACCTCCCTCCGCTCCATCCACTTTTTCAAGAAGTGCCTCTGTAACTGCCGTTAAGTAAAACATGTTTCAAGGGAATGGTAAAAGGTGGGCTAAGTCAAAAAACATTTTCCCTATGAAAATAAATTGGTTTTCTCGATGATTGCAGCACTATTCACAATAACAAAGACTTGGAACCAACCCAAATGTGCATCAACGATAGACTGGATTAAGAAAATGTGGCACATATACACCATGGAATACTATGCAGCCATAAAAAAAGGATGAGTTCATGTCCTTTGCAGGGACATGGATGAAGCTGGAAACCATCATTCTCAGCAAACTATCACAAGGACAGAAAACCAAACACCGTATGTTCTCACTCATAGGTGGGAACTGAACAATGAGATCACTTGGACACCTGGACCTGTTGAGGGGGGTGGAGGGCTGGGGGAGGGATAACATTAGGAGAAATACGTAATGTAGATGAAGAGTTGGTGGGTGCAAACCAACGTGGCACATGTATACCTATATATCAAACCTGCATGTTGTACACATGTACTCTAGAACTTAAAGTATAATAATAAAAAAAGAAATGGATTATCTCTAGTAATTCTCAGAGATTTGAAACGCTAATATGTATTGTGACTCTTTAAAAAGGATGTTTAGGATGCAGCATTTCTCCCAAGCTAGTGAGATCGTTTTCCCTAAAACACTAATAAACAGCTAATAGAAGTAAAATGCAGCAGCACACAGTTTGCGTTTTGCTAGTAATTCTTTTTGAGGTCAACTTAATGAGGGTTCTTAAAAATGGCATCTGAAGGACTCATAAATTTACATGTTTCTACATTTTGGGTGGGAATGGGCAGCCCTATATTGTACATGAACTCTTGCCTCCCTCCTCAAGGTACTTCTCAGGATATGTGGTCTTCCTCCCACCTCTGCTACACTGCAGGGTGATGTCCTGTTTTTATTTTGATTAATAAATCAAATAAATCCATCAAAGATTTATTAAGCACCCATTCTGTACAAGACACTGTGATGTTATTAAGGATACCAAAAATGACCAAATGCAATTTTCCCTCCAGGGCACAGATTAGCAGGAAACAAATTTGTAAAAAAAATTAATGTGATAAAATGCTATAAAAGATGTACTAAGTTTTGTGGGAGCACAGAGGAAGAAATGATATCACCTTCTTGGAGAGACATGAAAAGGGTTCAGAGAAGATTGAGCAACATCTTTAATATTTGGTTAAATAGATGGTTTATAGTCTCCTTACAACCCCCCACCCCCCCCACCCTCGGAAAAAGACTTTCACAAGGTAGAAAAATATTGATATTTTATAAATGAAAACTTTTGTTTAATATGGTTCAATTTCCCTAAATTCACAAAGCTGACAAGTAGCAAAACAAATTTGAACTTGGATTAGTCAGACAAGAATGGGGAAAGAGAAGGAAGGAAATTATATTCCATAGAGAGGCAACAATAGGCAAGATGTATCAAAAGGTGTGGCTCATTGGGGAAACCAAAAGCACTGGGGAATGGGTGAAGTGGAGCGCCAGGTCTGTGTGTGGCTGTGGACTGAGGGAAGTTGTTGGGAGTTGTGAAAGGTCTGCACGTTACCCTTACTTGGTGTTTCACGGATGCTGGCATAAAACAGGAGACTCACGGCAAACAGCATGAACATCATGTCAGCACCCTTCTCCACAAGGGTTTAGGTAGTTGCCTGCATGTATAGAGGGTAGTGTTACAGGGGAAGAACACTGAACTTGTTGGAGATTCACCACTTCTACAGCAAGCCTAAGCAATCCTGTTCTTTATTCTGGGGGAGACCATCCCTCAAAGTTGCTCACTGCAAACACAACACTGACACATGGCCCAAGCAGAGGGAAGTCAGAGCCTTCATTGTTACCATGCCCAGCCAAAACACACACGGATGCTCAAGGCCCATAGTGGGTTATCTCCCACAACAGGGAGGCAAGATAGGAAACAGTGGAGAGGCCACAGGAGACAAGGACTGGAAAAGAAGGTGGGGATTACATCCCTGAGAAATGTAAACGCAATTCATGGGAGTTCGAGCTTTTGCCATAGCACTACAGAACCATGAAGGGTGTCTTAAGATGTGTATCAAACCCCTGTGGATTTATGTATATGACTTGCACAGCTTTTCTAAGATCTTCTCCTCCAACCCCCAATCCACCTTCATAGTTAGTTGGAAAAATGGCTATACACTATAAGGCGACACCCTCCTTGAAATTTTTTAACACATGACCAAGAGAGTATGGTCAGTTTCTCTTTTTTGGTGGAAGTGTTATAGCAGTCATATTTTCTGTTATGTGAACCAAGTCACTCTGCAGCAGAAAAAAAATATGCAAAAGCCAAACAGAGAGGTTTGTAAGCACTCTAGTCCCAATTCTCATTGCTTTAGCCCACCTACATCCCTCCCCCTCCTTTGCCTTCATTGTCCCTTGAGATGCCTCGATGTACTCCAATTCACTGACCTGCTGTCACTGAAATCTTAAAGTGTGAACAGTTTAAAGAGGCAATGGCATCAGGTTTTCCATATGGAAACATCACTGTATTAGTCCATTTTCATACTGCTATAAAAAACTGCCCAAGACTGGGTAATTTATAATAGAAAGAGGTTTAATTGACTCATAGTTCTGCAAGCTGGAGAGGCCTCAGGAAACTTACAATCATGGCAGAAGGCAAAGGAGAAGCAGGTACTTTCTTCACAAGGTGGCAGGACAAAGTAAATGCTGAGCAAAGGGGGGAAAGCCCCTTATAAAACCATTAGATCTCCTGAGAACTCACTCACTATCACAAGAACAGCATTGGAGTAACTGCCCCCATGATTCAATTGTTTCCCACTGGGTCCCTCCCACAACATGTGCAGATTATGGGAACTACAACTCAAAATGAGATTTGAGTGGGGACAGAGCCAAACTATATTAGTCACCATTAAAGCAGTATGGGAAATAGCTTCCAATGAAGATAAAACTGCAAATAAAACCAATACGCTATCATGACAGTCCAAGAGAGAAATGATGTTTCTTTGTTCTTAAAGATATGGCCATAATTAGGTACTCTGATTCGAAGATGACCTTAGAAGTAATTCCTGGCTCTGAAGTTAGTTTAGATCATCTCAGTATTTCCAGGGATGATTTTTGAGGAATAATTTTATTTATGGAGCTCAGGAGCAAAAACTGACTCTTCCAGATGGGGAGAAAGAGCACATGAAGCTAAAGAAGAAAGGGCCAGATCGCCGAGGGTCTGATAAGCTACATCAGAGCCAAGATGATCAGGACAAAGAACAATGAGATTGACTATTGTCTTGCTGCTATTGGACTCAATCCCAGGAGCCTGGAAAGCGTTATCACACAGAGAAGCTCAAGAAAATGGGATGGCAAGGCCTTCATCTCAGTGCTCCTGTAAGTGTGAATCACATTTATAAATACTAATTACAGGGTAACTATTAAAATATGATTCAATTTTTAAATATCTTTTTTGAGAATTCAAAGACAGAAATTTGTAAAGTATATATTTTTAGTTCTTCACTGCTTTTTCTCCTACGAATTCTATTCTCCAATGCTAACTACTACTAATGGCATTCTGTCCATATTGTTTGGGATTTGTTAATACATAAGTTGTATTAACAAATACAGTAGTTGTTAATACAAAACTACTTACATAATACATATGTAAGTAGTTTTTTTTTTTTTAAGTGGGGCCATATTTGCTTTTTCCTTTCAATGATATCTTAAGTCACTTGTTCATTTTGGTTTTCGTTTTGTTTTGTTTGAGACAGAGTCTCTGTCACCCAGGCTGAAATGCAGTGGCATGATCATAGTTCACTGCAGCATTGACCTCCTGGGCTCAAGCTATCCTCCCATCTCAGCTGCCTGATTAGCTAGGACCACAGGTGTACAACACTACTACACATGGTTGATTTTTTAATTTTTTGTTGAGATGGAATCTCCCTATTTGCCCAGGCTGGTCTTGAAGAACTTCTGAGCTCAAGAAATCCTCCTGCCCTAGCCTCCCAAAGTGCTAGGATTCAGGCGTGGGCCACCAAGCTAGGCTTCTACTTTGGTTATTTATACAGCTTTACCTTTATTCGTTTAATGTCCACGTAATTATCCATAATTTATCATTTAGTAGATGTTTACATTAACTACAATGACGATGCTTATATATAAACCAGTTTGAATTTTGTCCAATTACTTTCTTGGAATACTTTTCTATAAGTTGGGCAAAGGGTATACAGCATTTAAACTTTGAGTCATACTGCTGGATTCCCCCTGAACCAGAGAGAGTCTTTACCAGTCTTCTTTTTCAGTGTTTATAGATGAAAATGCTCTATTTCCCACCATCACAAGAACACTAGATATCTGTATTTCTAATCTTTGAAAACGTCATATTCCTGAGAAATTATTTTTCCTCTGTTAAGTTCACTAATCTTCACATATCCATAGTAGTCATTTATATTATTTGAGTTTCCTCTTTACGTTCTTTTTTTCATTTCACATGATATATTTGTGTCTTTGGTACCAATTTATGAGGGCTCATTTATGATTAAGGATGCTAACCTTTTGATTGCTGTGCATTACAGATGAAATGTCACAGGACTCCATTTCACTGTGATATTTCATTTTATTTTATTGTACAGAAGTTATGTATTCAAATACAATCATGTTCTTTTATTTTTAAGAAAGGCAGTGAACGAGAAATAAAGATAAGACTGGATTTTATTGGGAGCTCAGTTGGGAATCTATTGACAAATGGACTAGCAAGGGCTAAGAACAGATATAGGCTGATTGAGCAATTCAGCCATGAAAAGGCACTGGGTTAAAACAAGGTAGTAGCAATGTTGGTAGGCAGAGAATTCACAAAGGCATTTGTGAAACAGAATCTAGGAGAATTTGGTGATTGAATTGATAGGGCAGGTGGGGACTAAGCTATCATATCATCATGGAGTGTTATCCATTCAGTCATATTTTCAACTGAAGCCTAAAGAGCTAGCTGCCACCAATGCACTTCGCAAAAGGGGTGAGAGGAAAGGGTGGGGAAGGGAAGGAAAGGAACATTTAACAGAAGCATGATTATGAAGCAACTGAATGTGAGTAAAGAAATTATTGACTAGAACTTCTAAAAACATTTATAAAGTAACTCTAGAACAGATTTATGTTTCTATACATTTTAAATACAAATCAAATTATCTTATGAAAGCTGTGGCTTTATGTATTTAAAGTATATAAAGTATTATCATACAGAATCCTGGGAGAAAATAGACTGGCACCCTAAAATTACATTTAACAAAATTTTTATAAAGAGCAGGATATAGGAAAGCTGTGAGGATCATGCAATATTCCCTAGCTAATAACCGTGGTGAGGTCACTGCTACTGCCCCTTAGGGAACAGAGAGAGAAAGTCATTACAAGAATTCAGAGACTTGTAAGGACACTCGACAGGAGCTATGGTTTTAGGTAAAGGGTCATAACCAACCTGTAGTGACTCCATAAAGGTGAGACCTATGTCTGTCCTACTCCACTTGCCCAGTCCTTCTGTAGCTACTGCCTCCCATCAACTGCCAGAGCCAAGAATGCCCACTGATAGAGCCCAGGAACAAATGGTAGGATGGAGAGGGCTTCTGAAGGGGCAGACGGAGATTTGCCAGCACACCTCACCCTTGTGCCTTTCATATGGAAGAAAAGATCTTATCCCCAATATAGGGTATGTGCCAAGACCCTCAGCACTATGACATGCAAGAACACAATAAAGTAGAGAAGTAACTCCTACTCACTTGATGAAAGCAATCAAACATTATAGAATCTATCCCTACCTACATTAATTCAGCCTTAAAACCATCTTATATTTCCAGGCAAAGTGTCTCCCTCTTTATCTTAATTGAATTAATTGAAATACCATTATTTTGCAAAAGTCCAGTGTTTTGTTTTTTTGTTTGTTTGTTTTTGAGACGGAGTCTCGCTCTGTCGCCCAGGCTGGAGTGCAGTGGTGCCATCTCAGCTCACTGCAAGCTCTGCCTCCTGGGTTCACACCATTCTCCTGTCTTCCTGAGTAACTAGGGCCACAGGCACATGCCACCATGCCCAGCTAATTGTGTATTTTTAGTAGAGATGGGGTTTCATCATGTTGGCCAGGATGGTCTCGATCTCTTGACCTCGTGATCCACCCGTCTCAGCCTCCTGACTTTCTGAGAGGTTGGGTCATTTGCTAAAGGTCACATAGCTGGGAAGTGATGGAGTCAAGACTAACCTATTTCAAAACTATAAATTCATCGTTATTTACTAAAATATGTGACCACAGGCCATTATCCTAAGCAAATTAACACAGGAATGGAAAACCAAATGCTCCATGTTCTAACTTATAAGTGGGAGCTAAACACTGTGTCCTCATGGACATAAAGATGGGAAACACAGACACTGGAAACTACTAGAAAGGGGAAGGAGGGTGGTGGACAAGGGTTGACAAACCATCTGTTGGAAAGTATGCTAAGTAATGGGTTATGGGATCATTCATATCCTAAATCTCAGGATCATACAATACACCCAAGTAACAAACCTGTGCATGTTCCCCCTGAATCTAATATGAAAGCTGGGAGAAGAAATACATAACACAGGCATCTTCCTCGTCCACCAACAAAAAGAAAAGAAAATATGTGATCATAATATGCAACAAATAAGGTGATAAGTCTGCTTTTCCCATTTATGTATTCCATGACATTTTCATGGTTTGTCATAACTACTAGTTTTCCTTGTTATATAAGATATTTCCAAAGAGGAATTGAATAGGAAATATTTTAAAAGCTGAAGTTTTTTGTATGCTTCTGAACTTATCAAAGGAAGAAGTAAAATTTGGTTCTGCTCTTGTAATGAAAACTCTTAACTATACAAACACAGATCCACATAGCTTCACCTAACAAATAGTACCCTGAAGAACTCATTGATTTCTCAGCTTTTTTAGTTTTGCCATGTTTTTCTTATTCCTTTTACCTTTTAAGTCGATCAAATACCTTTTTTAAAAATGACTTTTTTCCCCCTAGAGTAAAATAAATTCCAAGGCTGGTGAGAACAGGCTGTTAATCTCTTCATTTTATTGACCTACTTCAGTTTTAGCTCATTAAACACAGACATCTCAATGATCAAAAGAAAATGAACCAAATGTAACTCGGTATAACCTTACCGAATAAGAGAGTTATTCAAAGAGCAAATAAATCTGCACAAGTAATTTGATATTGACAATCTGCCATTTAAAGAATATATATGTAATGAACAAGGACATCCAGAAATAATTTTTACGCTCATTTAATCAATGAAGACACAAACTCTTGATGTACTTTTTATCCAATTCCCTTCTCAGATGTTACCTTCTCCCAAGGCAAATACTGAAGAAATTATGAACTAAATTATCTTGAAACTGTAAAACAAGGAAAAGCAAAAGACTAACAAAACAGCTGCAAAGATTATTTAATTATGTTGCCTATAACGAATTATAAGAACTGAAATAGATTTGGTTATTATAGCACAGAGGAGAGAAAAACTAGTAATTTAAACCCATTATCTTAATAAGAGTAATAAACAATTTAAGTTATGAGACAATATTTACTAGCTTTTAAATATAACTACATTTGAAATATATTTAATAGCTGGACCATATCTAATTATGCAGGTTTGTTTCATTAGCATTGACTTAAATAGTCTTTCTACCTAAGTAAAATTTCTTAGCAGTGCTTGTAAAATATCCTAAACCAATAACCAGCCACAATTTATACAGGAAAAATTATAATTTTCTATGATACCATTGAAAAGAGGTCTTAAAGACTAGATAAACCTAGGCATCCATCAGCAGATGAATGGACAAAGAAAATGTGGATATGATAGAGTACTATTTAGCCATCAAAAATAAGGAAATGCTGTCATTTGCAACAACATGGATGAACCTGGAGGATATTATATTAAGTGAAATAAACCAGGCATAAAAAGACAAACACCACATGATCTCATTCATGTAGAATCTAAAAAGGTGGATCTCATAGAAATAGACAAGAGAATGGTGATTACCAGGAGCTGGAGCTGTGGGAGAGGAGGAAGAGTTGGAAAGATGTTGATCAAGGGACACATATTTACAGATAGATAAAAAGAATATATTCAAGTGACCTATTACACAGCACGATGACTACAGTTAATATGATATATTACATTCTTTAAAAATGCTAAGAGATTGAATGTTAAATGTTCTCACCACAACAAAACTGGGAACTAGGTGAGGTAATGCATAGTTTAATTAGCTAGGTTTAACCATTCCACAATGCATATGTACAGTGCTTCAAACCATCATGTTGTACATGGTAAATATACTCAGTTTTATCTGTCGATTTAAAGTAAATTTTTAAACAGATATGTATTTCTAAAATTGGAATTGTTGGAAAAGTTTCAGAAATAGATTATACCTGCTACAGTCTATCATGTTTTGTGATTTAATAGCAATTATTTGTTTCCTTATTCTGAAAACGGTGGTCCTCTGGTTGGTCTACAATGGAGACTGAACTCCAAGTCAGTGTCCTTTAACAAACAACGATCAGCTCAGGAATAGTTCCACAGATGAGTGATGTACACTTTACTCCCAACATGGGATTAACAAGGGTAAAAAATGGAAAAGCTGAATTCTTTTCTAGTTCCTTACTGTTAATTTCCTCATAGAAAAATACTATTTTGCAAAAAATTAAAAATTCAAATAATATACAAGCCAACCCATTCCAGAGCCAAATGCAAATTATAACTGCTCACCTTTATTTGTCTCCATTCTCTCAATAACAGATCAATGCTCTAAGGCAGATCAGTCGCCCCGCCACATGACGGTAACAGCTGTGCAAATGAATCCTTTAGATGTTAAGGAATTTTCTTTTTCTTACAGGACATTTGAGAATACTCCTTTCTAAACCTTTGTCTGGCAACTCATTTACTCCATTTCAAAAATGTTAGATAGCAGATAAAAATTCCTTTAAATTTAAAAGGTTTGGTCACTTTATAAAATTTGTGAGAGTTATGTAAGCAAAAATTAACCCCACAAAAACAACTCATTCAACACAACCGAGCCCATATACATTTTAAGAAACTTCACTCTCTATATTTCTCATTCTACTACTAATATTAAGCATTAAAAAATAATTAAACATAATAAATAACCTATTAGGTAGCTACAAAAATAAGGTGAATTCTACAAATAACTATTTATTTATAAATGTTGGCCTAATCACAGAACCAAAAAGGAAATCAATCACAGATCCTGCTCTCAAATAGCCTATAGTCTAGTAAGAAGAAAGAAATATATTTAAAATCAGTATTGCTACTTTGAGTCCCTGCCTTCCATTAGAAATAAGTATTGACTCATATGTGGTGAGTTTCAGGATGTCAAGGCTAATCAAAGAAAATACAGGACCACAAGATGGCAGTAGTACAAAAGGAGCTTTATTTGGGTGGTGCTTTGACAGGTTGCCAAGAGGCTGAAGTCCCTCACGACAGGAGACCTTCCAGAGACAATGGTGCCTGGCTACCACCCAGAAGGCAAAGATGACAAGAAAACTCCCAGGAGAAGGGGAAATCGGAGAGGGTGCTTGCATGTCTAGGTGATATCACTTACTAGAAAATAGGAAGTGTCTGGGTCAGAGAGCTTTCAAGGGTATCAATGGCTTGGGGTCTTTTAGTGTCCCACAGTTTATTCTATCTATGGTTAGCAGGCATCCAGTTAAATTTTGTCAGGGATGCAAAGCAGGTAGGTTTTAAATGGCTAAAAATAAGTTTATTTGAGCTATATTTAAAGCAACTGGATGTATAAAAATCAGAGTTGGGTACCATTTGGTTTTGGGCTAATGGTCCTAGTCTGCTGTGAAGAAGTAAGAAAAACATGGGGGTCCATCTTTAACCCATTTTATAACATCACAAAACAAAAAATATCATCGTACACAGAAGCAGAATCTGAGATATTCGGTATCCACAGGCGTATGTCTAGAGTTTAACTTAAGAATCAAAGTTCAAAAGATGTATCAAAATACTCCTTAAAGCTTTATTAAATTATGCAACAATTATTTAAACTCTTATTCTCTGCCAAGCCCTGTTCTATGCACCAGATACTCTACAGTCAATAAGGTACGCATTAGGACTGGCTACATAATTTGCAGAGCCCAATGCAAAAAGAAAATGCACAGCCTTTTGTTCAAATTTCAATTAGGGCCAGGCATGGTGGCTCACACCTGTAATCCCAGCATTTTGGGACACCAAGGCGTGCAGACTGCTTGAGCCCAGCAGTTCAAGACCAGCCTGTGCAAGGTGGCAGAACCCCATCTCTACAAAAAATACAAAACTTCGCCAGGCATGGTGGCATGCACCTATGGGCCCAGCTACTCAGAAGGCTGAGGTGGGAGATTTACCTGAACCTAGGTAGGTCAAGGCTGTAGTGAGTTGTGACTGTATTACTGCACTCCAGTCTGGGTGACAGAGTGAGACCCTGTCTGAACAACAAAAAATTTCAATAGGGTGACTAGAGAACATTAAACCAATCACACGGTTCATCTGAGTGTAGGATCTTGCTTGACTGCACAGGTCACATGCCCAGGAAAAAAAATGACCCTGGCAGGTATGTTCTTTATCTCCACCATGTACACAACCTAGTGGCAAAAGACGTAGAGTTAAAACAAAGAAAAGGAACGTGGCGTCATAAAAAGTGCCATGCAGGAAACAAAAAGGATTCCACAATAATAAGTGGTGTAACCTAGTTTAGTGAACTTGAGAAAGGCCTCTGTGAAGAGCTGACATTTAAGCTAAGACATGCAAACAAGCCAACTACACAGTCTGTGTGTGTGAAGGACCCACGGGTTGAAGAGTTCACACCTGTGGTTTTCAATAAGGACAAGTTTGCCTCCCATGGGACAGTTGGCAAAGCCAGGAGTCATTTTTGGTCATCACAACTTGGTAGAGAGTGGTAATGCCATTGGTTTCTAGTGGATGGAGGTGAGAGATGCTTCTGAACATCCTACAATACACAGGACAGCACCCCGCAACAAAGAATTGCCAATCCCCCAATGTCAATGGCACTCAGGTTGAAAAGCCTTAATGTATAGTAATGTAGATCATGTACAAAGCCATGAGTTGTGTAAGAGTTTGGCATGTGTGCCTTTGATGTCCTCAGCCATGTGACTTTATTGTAGAGAATACTGGAAACCTGCAGTTCTAAAGACAAAGATGAATTTAATTTATGCTACAGAGATTTAATACAATACTATACAGCCACTTAAAAAAATCAGGCTTAGAAAGATATTTAACAGCATGGGAAATGGGAAATAAAGATATGTTCATAATTGGAAAAGGCTTGTTTTTCAAAAAGGAAATTATTCTATGTTCTTTCAAAAAATAGTCATGCTTAGCAGGGGGCTGATGAGCATGCTAAAAAGACAATGCAAAGGCGTTTTGGCGGTAATTTCTAGATGGTAAAATTATTTTACTTTATTTGCACTTTTCATACATTCTTCCATAAAAACATGGAAGTATAACATCTCCTTTTCTTTCTATAAAAGTGCACTGCACATTCAACTTACATAGTAGCCATAGGTGGACCTGATGCAGCTAATCAAAGGCTGTGCTGTTTGTTGTGATTCATAGAGAAATGAATAATCATTTTAGCATAAATCGGGCAATCTCATTAGTGAAATGGAAGATTTACTAAAACTGAAAAGTTCAAGAATTGAGAGCATATTCAGTGCTGCCTTTTCTTCTTGTTGAAGGTCAGGACTTTATAAAAGAAAGGTAGATATGGAAAATGGCTATTGTCTATTAAAATTAATGGCTATTGTTACTTAACCAAGTAGATCAGATACCACATTCACAGAGAATCTATTTCAACAGGCGTATGTTTGAAGTCTCTCATAACCCCGTTTTAACAAATCAGATCTGTTGTTTGTCGGCTCAACAGTTATACCAAGTGACCATTCATCTATAAATCATGTCTGTTTAGGTGAGGCACCTAGCTAGAATGTTGTTTTTGGTCTTACCAGGTAACTATAAAAGAAATGTTGTAGATTTACAAAGTATTCTCATCAAATATAAGGACAATGTGAAAGTGGATTATACACACACACACACACACACACACACACGTACATACCAAAAATACCTATTTTCCAGAAAGCTTAACAGGCTAGAAACAAGGAAAAATAATAGGGATTGGGGGGTGATAAGTGGAAAATATTATTCTTAAGTTCCTCAAGTTGTACCCTTCCTAAGTCAATTTTACAACTATAGGATGTTGGACATTCAGCAAAATGGAACTTAAATTATGGGATGGAGAGAGAATGGGGATGCATATAATATTTGTAGTTGATGCACAAGGTTTATAGTTGACACCAATATTTACAATTGACCCCACAAGGGAATATGTGTGATCAGTATAATTCAGCACCTGATGAGGCATTGGATTCTATGACCCTAAAGTAGACAATCAAACTCACTTCTCCACCATTAAGATGCACTAAACGAAATTAGCTGGGCATGCTGGCGGGTGCCTGTAGTCCCAGCTACTCAGGAGGCTGAGGCAGGAGAATGGCGTGAACCCGGGAGGCGGAGCTTGCAGTAAGCCGAGATCGTGCCACTGCACTCCAGCCTGGACAACAGAGCGACACTCCGTCTCAAAACAAAACAAAACAAAACAAAACAAAACAAAAAGATGCACCAAACACCTAGAGAAAAATGAAACACATGATTCTCTTAGATATCAAAGCACAGACTGGACTTCCCAAGGGAAAAGGTGACAAACTGTCCTAGCAATGGAACTGGGCCTTGATGCTCACAATTCAAGATAAGTAACATTCACAGAATTAGAAAACAATGATGAGGCAAGACCTCTTGGGACCTGTGGTATAAAAGGATGAGGAGAAAGGCACTCTGCCTTTCTAACTAAAATAACTAAACATTCCCCTCTTTTGACCAACACTAGCTACTACTGCTTCTTTATTTATGACAACTAACCCTACCTTAATCTTTCTAACACCTAGATAAAAGTTCTCAAAATAGCCAATTCCTGAATTGCCCCACTTCATTAAACCTTCCTTATAATAGCCCACCACAAGCCCAAATCCCATAAAAAGCCCTCCCAACTACCTACTACCAAACTCTCCAGAGTTCCTTTGGTATGCAATCTCCCTTGCTGCAACAAACAAAATGAATCTAATTTTACTACATCTTGTTTCCAGTGGTTCTTGGCTGGTGGGCTTCAACCCAGGGCAATCCTGATGTTAATCATCTGCCCCAATGTCACACGACGGGTCCCAATTCTGGCTTTGGAAATCTGATCACCATAAATACATTGTTCAAACAGCAAAACTGGTTAATTCATGAGAAACAGAGTCCCAGTTTCAGATTACTGTCCATGAGTGACTATGGTCACCAACATTTTAATTGTGTGAATCTGTAAACCACCTTAGAAGCACTATTTTACCTCCCTATAGACAGAAGAATGGTGGTGTGGCAGTGGCGGCAGTGGTTACGAGCATTGCAGCTAGCAGTGGCACAGGCTTGTTTCATTGAGGCTTATTCGTTCACAAAAATAAACAAAATATTCACCATAATGTAACAGATATCACTTCAGATAAAAATACATTTCCCAAATTGAAAAATAATCATTTCTGACTTGAAACCAACTCGTTATTATAAAAACATCTTTGATATATAAAGACCTAAAATTAAAATGTCATCCTTAAAAATCAAGTTAAAATCAAGACACTAAACAAAAAAAAATTATAATGAAAACATGAACATATTTTCAGCATTTACTATGTGCCTGGATTTCTGACATTTTACATTATTTCATTTTACCTATGCAAACACTTTTTAAAAATATTCCTATGTATAAATGAGAAAACAGAGGTTCAAGATGATAATTTATCTGTGAAGCAGAACTACAAGTGGCAGAACCAAGTTTTAAAAGCCAAATGTCTATCCAGTAATTCCAAACTCCAAGGTTACCAAGCAGATCATTTTTCTTAGGTGTGAGAATGAAACTACACTGTCCTTGGAGCAATAAAAAAATCTGATTATAATGAAAGCAGTTTAAAAAAACAAAAACAACTTCAGAGCACTGCTTACAGTGTCTTTTAGTATTAAAATTTCACTTAACCATGTCAAGAGTTTATTTTTATTATTCTATTTATAGCCAAAATATACCAAGGAAGTTACTTTCACAGACTACTTGATATAGAGAGTATACTTGCTATAGAGTTCTATATCAACAAACACACATTTCAAAAAATAGTTGGTATATAAATTATCTAAATATAACCCTTACTTGTTTTATAAACTTCCTCTTTCTGAAGTATCCTCTAAAAGAGGCATGTGTGAACTATGCACAATGCATGTGCAAAGAGAATTTTAATAGAAAAGCATTATCCCATCCCCAATAAATAAAATAAAAATGAAAAGACCTTTAAAAGACACTTTCAGTAACAGTTCTTTTCCGAATAAAATAAACAAGAGCAAAGGGCACCTTGACTACTACTTAGAAAATAAAATCAGAACACAGGGAAATCTGTAATTCTAATCACATTTACACCTTCTCTCCTTTTTTACATTTCTCATCCAAACATCCTTAGGAGCTCAATAGGCTTAAAAGAATTGGAGCAGGGTAGAGAACAAAGGTGAGGGGAATCTGAGAAACGGTTTAAATCACTGCTCTCACAATTTTAATAATTTCAATTTGGATAGCATTTTTTTCAGAAGAAGTAAAAGTCACAAAGGTAGGAAGAAACTAAAAACTTATTCTACCTTCTTATATTATACAAACTGCATTTTGGCTAGACATCTCAGGGATTAACCACTGTGAACAAGAAATGCAAGAAAGCAGTAAAAATATGTACTTCCAAAAAAAAAATCAAATTAAATGTGTTTTAGTCAGTGAAAGGCTACGTGCTAAATGAATACATTTGTTAAAAGATATTACTATTTGTATTCTCATGTAGAAATGACTAAACCATGTTCTCTCTTGAGATTGAGGATAATCTTAGAAAATATGATAGTCAATTACCATATTCAATCATGTTAAATGTTGTAGATAATATAAAAATACAAAAAGAAAGAAAAGTATTTACTAAGCATGTGGTATGTTTGGTTTACTCAATTTGGGATTGAGGGGTTTTTTTAGAGAGATGAGAGGAATCAGTGCTTAAAAAACAGTTTAATATTTTGCTGAATTGTTTGTAAAAGGATGACCAACAATACAGACACAAAACTTCAGAATTGTATCAAATTCCTAATGAATGCCTTTTTTGGGGCAGTGGGTATAAATCAGCATAGCACTTTTTACTTTTGTGTGACTTTTTCTTAGTGAAAATATTAAAGGAACTTAGCTTTTCTTTTCACTAGTACCACCGATGGCTCTAAGCCTCTTCTGTGAGTGCTCCGGTGATTCCTCGACCACCTTCAGCCATAGATTTGAAAAAGGTGCTAGCAATAGGAAAACAATCCAGAGTGACTTAGGAAAGAAAGATTCCTTGCCGTCGTGGCACTTTTTTGTGCGTCATGTGTATCAAATGCAAATAATTACAGTTATTTCTCTCTCCTTAGGACAGAGCCTTAGTTTTCCCTGACATCCTAGTAAGACACTGTCTCAGTGACTGATACCCTGGAAAGTTCATCTTCAAAAGTGATGAACAACCCATCAATGTGTTGCATTCAGCAGATACCAGAAATACTGAGATACCAGAGTGGAGTGAATTCAGGTCCTTACTGGGGAGAAGGGGCTGGCCGTCACCATTCGGTGAACATAGCAGGCATAGTTACAGTATTTGGGGGTAAAAACCTAATAATTCAAGTGAGGATCTCACATCATAACACTCTCACCACCCACACACACAAACTCACTTTAGTTTTATCAGCAGCCGATAAGTGAGATTTACTTCCTAATGAAAAGAATGCACTAAGAAAACTACAGATCTATAAGGTGATATTTTGTTTGGGGATAGAAGAATCGCCCTAAACTGAGAATGTCAACTTTGTTTCAAGTAATATAGAAAAAGCACCTAGTACGAAACAGGTACACAAATAAATAACTGGGTTTAAGACTGGTCATGTAAACTCAAATGGAGTCAATGTTTCCGAATGCCTAGATTTTCTTTCTGGGATGACTTAAAATTGAGTTCACAACAAGCAAAGCAGTCAAGAAAAGCGGCTACAGCTCACAGCTCCTCAGTGCTACAAGCAAGTCCCCCAACCGTGGAAACTCAAACAGAAGATGGATTTTAGACTTAAGCGTCCTCCACAAGTTCTTTGTTCAACCAATAACCTCACAGATTCGTCTGTGTTGGCTTCAGAGTCACAGCCACGGCTCTAGTAAGACCTTACTTGGCTCCAGACACCTGCTATGACGTTTGACAGCTACGACCTATTCTTCCAGACAGAACCTACCCTGGAACTCCCACCAGCAGAAGGAAACTGGTGCGGTGGAAACGGGGAGCAGGGTTCGAAAGCATAGGCAAAAGGCGCTCACAGGAAGCAGGATCCACGCTGGCCACACAAACTGTATCTTTCCCTTTGGAACGCTGGTATATCTCATCCATGTCAAGTGACTCCCCAGTACGTTCGGTTTGATCGCCTGTTGCCATAACACTTTTCAGGCTAAAAACTACCTCGTGGTGCTGGGAGACACACTGGGTTGTTGGGTTCCTCCAAGCAGGGTTTGATGCCAGGGCACAGAGGGGCAGCTAAGGGTCACGTCTCTGGGTGCACAGGGTTCAAGTCCTAATTACAGAGGAGACCGGCTGCCCTTTTCTGTGCCCCATTCTCCAGCAAAGGGGTATATCGCAGGTTTGTGATTTTTAGTACCAAACTTGGGGCGATCGAATTCAGTTCCCTCCACCTTATGAGAAAACAGCAAACCGAAATCCCCAGTGGGGCACTGGTGAAATTCCTACTCGGAAGAGAAACGCAGTTAGACTGCGTGTGCCCCCCGCCCTGATGTCTGCTTTCCTGGTTCCTTCCAAATCATCCTCCGAGGCTAAGGGAGCCGGGCGGGAAGCAGACGCCCAGAATCGGGCTTCGTCGCAGGCGTGGTTATGGGTCCCCAGAGCTGCGCTGCGCTGCGCTGCACTCAGGCTATTCGCACCGAGCATCCCCGGAGGCCTCCCCGGGATTCACCCTGCGCGAATGCAGGGCCCGAAAGGTCATCTTCCCACGAGTGCCACCAAGGGAGCCCGGGGGAGCGAAGGTCAGGCTCGGACGCCCCCCGCCCAGCGACCCCCTCATTGCCCCTTACCTGCCCGTGGCGAATCCGGCAGCCCCCTGACAGCTCCCAGCAGCCGCCACTGGAAAAGTTTCCGAACTTCTTCGCAGGTCTGCACGCCCTCGCTGCGGGCGGATCCAACCAAGGCCAGGAGGAGGAGGCAGCGAAAGCCCACCAGCCAGGTCTGTGCGATCATCCTCGCCGTCCTGGTCCCCTTTATCCCGCAGGGGACCCCACTCGCCCCGCGCGCCCTGGCTGAGCTGCAGGCGTGGAAGACACGGCGGCCGAGGCTCTCGAGCGGTGCGAGCAGGCTGCGGGGTGTACGGACCGCCCGCAGGCACCGGCTTCACCTGGGAGCACTTAGCTCTTCCCGGAGGAGGCCCTAAGCTGAGACACCAGAGTTTTCGAGCTGAGCACCGTCTGGTCTTCTTCCCCAGCCGAGGCGAGTGGGCGCTGGGCGGAGCGAAGAAAACTAGTGGAGCCGCAAGGAGCCCGCGAGCATCCGGCTCTGGCCACCACTGCTGCCACTGTTGCAGTTGCCGCCGCTGCCGCCGCCGCCTCCGCCGGCTCGGCTCGCAGCCTCTAACCTGGGATGTGCCCGCTTGTCTGCGCTCCGCGGAAGCCCCGCCCCGCACGCCCCGCCCCGCGAACAGGCCGAGCCCCCGCCACAGCCCCTGCGCGCTGTCCCGCTCCGCACCGCTGAGATGCTGTCCTGCCGGGCCCAGGGCTGAAGACTCGGAGCAACATCGATGCAGATAAATAAAACGAAACCCGGACCTCGCTCTCCCAGTCCATTCTGGGGAAGAATTATCTGTTAAAAACAGAGAATGTATAAATAGGATCAGAGAAGACAAGAGATGACAAACACCAACTGGAACTAAGAAATATCTCATCTATGTAATCAAGGTCCTCAATACATAGGAATTTGAATTCTAATTGCATTAAATAGAATCTGGACATAATACAAAAAACAAAAACTATCTACAGTTAAAGATTTCAATTGAGAGACTTCATAACACTTAGGTTTTTAAACAGTGCACATGAGAAGCTATTTTTTTAAATTGCTTTGTGTTACTGCTTAGGAACATTTTTCCATAACATCATGATTTTCTGAAAGACGGTGTAAGTATTACAATCAAGCTTTATCACATTCTTATCACAATGAAGTCTAGTTTTAAGTCTCTTATCACCATTTAGTATCATATTTTACTTCAGCACTTTGTATCTGTGGGGCCCCTCTGAGCTTTATCACTTCTGGAATTTCTTTAAAATATTTTTCAGAGAGCAACTAAGAGTGCTCAGGGGAGTTCCTCACAAGGAATACAGAACAATAAAGACTTTAAGCAATTGTAAAATGGCAAAGGAATTTTGTCAATTTACAGTTTACAACAGGAATGCATTATGCACCAGAAACCAAAGGGCAGGTGCATTTTGTAAATGTGATTAACTCAACAATTAAGCCTGTAAGAGTGTCTCAATCCACAGCCACTTGAAGAGAGTACTCCTTCTGTAAAATAAACTAGTTAAAAGCACAGGCAGGTGGGACAATGAATGATTTAACCACTTTAAGGAATTTCATCTCAAATTTGAACCCCTACCAAGAGAGAGTAGTGAAAAACTTTATGTCTTAGTGAAAACTTTTAATGAACATTTGATATCAAAGGCAGCACTTTCAGCAGTACATCACTTGCTTTAAAACCATTCCAGGGCAATGGCTGAGACACTGCTTCAGAGTGAAATCATGCTACTTGGTATTCGGCATCAGTTTTCTGAATATGAGGTTTTGTTTCAAAGGGCAATGCTCTTCATGAATCTCTCCAGCTCTAACCACCCAGCATGGAAAGATTGCCTGGAAGTCAGCTGTATCTATGAAAAGAAACAAGAAAAACCATGAGAATATACATAGTGCTTATGGGGGTCAGATAATATTCTACGTACTTTATGGAAATGAATTCACTCATTTAATCTTTATAACAACCTTATTAAGTAGTTACTACTATAATTGTTTTACAGATGAGGAAACAGGAACAGAGAGGACAAGTGACTTACTGAGTGCCTAAGGTAAGTGACAAAGCCAGAAATCGAACTGAGGTTTCCAAATCCAGACTGCATGCTCTTCTACAGAGGCTCCCTTTGACTATTCTATGGTACACAAAATCCCATCAAGTTTCACCAAAGGCCTTTGGGCAGGAACACCAAAGGCTGTTTATTCATTTATCAGATTTTTTACTAGTAAATATGCATAATTTCTATCTATATAACTGTATTCTACTAGAATTATTTGTATCTCTATATAAGGCTAATAAATTCCCAAGTTTTTCTAAAACATCTTTATTCTTACCAAGATCTCTCCTTGATAGATTTGATCATCATAGACTCTTAGCATCAAAAAGATCCTTAAATTACCATCTAACACATTAACTGGAATCTCTAAAACAGTGTATCTTGCAAGAATAAAAATCAAAAATACAACTGAGTATTGATGGTTCAGTAAAAGCTAATCGACTAATACATATTGGTTGAACACATACAATTTTTTAAATCACTATTCTAGGCTTAACAGGAGTTTAAAGAGACATGCAAGCAAGTTTTCTCAGTGATTTTATAAGTTAACAAAACAGGTGGGAGGTCATTTATAGAAATGCCATAGGAACTAACAAGAATATATTTAGTCTGTATAAAATATCCCCATTAACAAAAAATAAATATATTTTCCTTCTACCTCTTATGCATAACTGCTAGCAAAGCGGATGAGCCAGCATGTGGCCTGGAAGGGCATCTTCCTATTAGTATCCCTAAGCCCACCACGGAAGGCAACAATATGCCTGCTACTGAAGCTGCCAAGCTTCGAAACAAGTTTTCTAGTTCCACCCAGAACACAATGCCACGATCCCTTTCATAAGAACATTCTAGAGCAACCTCTGCAAATTGTACCATAACTAGCCTCTTATTCAATTTACTGGTAAACATTACAAATGAAGCTAGGGAAAACTTTCCATAATTTGATAGTTATAATGCCTTATTTTTCAAAAGGTATTCAAAAAATGAATGTCTTTTATGTAATAGGCACTGTGCTTTGCTTTCAAAATACCAATACCCTTGGATAGGAGAATCTTTAAATGGTCATTACTTAAAATACACCTTAGTAATATTCTAAATGCAAAACTTCCCTGATACTTTTTATGTAACTGTGTATACGTTTATAGTTTGTCAACTTAGGACCTTGTAAAGAGAAATACAAAACCTCGGCCAGGTGCGGTGGTTCACGCCTGTAATCCCAGCACTTTGGGAGGCTGAGGCAGGTGGATCACGAGGTCAGGAGATCGAGACCATCTGGCCAACGTGGTGAAACTCCATCTCTACTAAAAATATGAAAATAAGCTGGGTGTGGTGGCCCGTGCCTGTAATCCCAGCAACTCGGGAGGCTGAGGCAGGAGAATCGCTTGAACCCAGGAGGCAGAGATTGCAGTGAGCCCAGATTGCACCACAGCACTCCAGCCTGGGGAGAGAGACTCCACCTCAAAAAAAAAAAAAAAAAAAAAAAAGGCCCTCCAGTGTGGTTTAGGTCATTTAATGACATCACAGAGTCTTCAATGCTGACTGTTCTTTTAGGCTAAGACTGACCACTAATTAGTTTACCCTCAGAAGCTGATTTGAATAACTTTTATACCCAGTCAATAACAAGAGCTAACATTTATTAAGCACTTACAGATATTATCTCATTTAACATTTCAACCATTCCATGAGACAGTTATTATTATACTACTGAGAAAACTGAAGTACAAGGAGATTAAATAACCTTCTAGAAACCCTGATAAGAGCCCAAATGCAAGCCAGGCTTCATAACTTCTGTACCCCCTTAGTCACTACACTTGCCTGCATGACAAGCCAGACACGTGGTTTGTGGTCCCTTGAAATCAACCTATCATATGAATAGAAACTCTGGTACTCACAGCCGTCTGTGTGGACAACCCACTGAATACCTTGGCTATAGTGGCCCAGAGCCCTGCATTGGCTCCAACAATAGCCTGATAGTACCTCACTGACATGCAGCTGGCCAAGATACCACCTGCTCCTACTTCCTACCTCCACCTACCTCCACTACTTCCTCCAAGCTTTTCACTATGAGAACTGTTTTGTAAGCACTAAAATCCCATCAACTGCCTTAACATCTTTGAGCCTCACGAGCTCCCTAGCCATGAGTTCTCCTGCTCTGGCCAGATATGCCCCCCACTCAAAAGGAAAGGCTTGCTTGCTGGCTACCTCCCTTAGCTGAACCAGCTCCATCCCACCCTGTCTTCAACCTAATGGCTTTCACCTCCCTTCAGAGCAATTATTCCAACAAGACAATCACGTCTGCCTGTGGGAACCAAGGGGTCCTCCCTGCAACACACCATCTTCTTGTTACTACAAAGCTTGCCTCCCACAACTCCTGCAGGTTCACTCTGCTCCCAAATGAAGGCCCTCCTCCCCTGTATGGCCCTGTGTGGCATGTGGTAGCCTCCTCCCCTGGGCTATGAGTGTATGTGACTAACAAACTGCTGTGAATCTCATCTGTCCAGTCTTGTGTGTTTGATCATCTCATATTATTTACAAAGGCGGATCCATCTTTCATCAACTGGGTGAAAAGGAGGTGGTCAGAGAAAGAATATCCTTAATACAAATAACTTCCACTTCACTATTTCGAAAAAAAGTACTGACTTTTGTCTTGCCCTACCTTCTCTCTCCCTCCGATGTAGGCTCTAAGCCCTTGGTTGCACAGTAAATACAGCCAAGATGGAGGTCAACCCGAGCTGCCACAGTAATGAATTTCTGCCACCAAGTAACCAGAAGGAAATTGAGTGATACTTCCTTGAAATCTCTAGTGAAGATAGTAATGGTTCTGTTAAAAAAAAAAAAAAAAAAAAAAAATCACCACCGGGCACAGTCACAGTAACCCGCGCCTATAATCTCAGCACTTTGGGAAGCTGAGACAGGAGGATCACTTGAGCCCAGGAGTTTGAGACCAGCCTGGCCAACATAGGTAAACCCTGTCTCTACAAACATTCCAAAATATTGGCCAGGCATGATGGCACATGCCTGTAGCCCCAGCAACTTGGGAGGCTGAAGTAGGAGGATCGCTTGAGCCCAGGAGGTTGAGGCTGCAGTGAGCCATGTTTGCAGTACTGCATTCCAGCCTGGGTGACAGCGTGAGACCGTGTCTCAAAAGAAACGAAAAGAGAAGAGAGGAGAGGCGAGGTGAGGCAAGGCGAGGAGAGGAGAAGGCAAGGCTGCCTAAAGGAGAGAATACACAGCAAATAAAACATTACATAAAATACTCAAACTCAGACATCAAACTGAAATTAATATGACAGTCAGTGGGAAATTTTGATCAGCAAACATTTTCAAAAATCGCAAATGCACACACACGTATGTCTGCATACCACTAATGTATATATATACGCACACACACATATGTGTTTCTGTATACCACTAACCTATATTTTTCAATTTGAAAACCCTCATAATCATCAGTACATGTTTATCAATGATTTTTAAATATTTTAGATATACTTATGTCATTATCTCATAACAAGTGTGCTTCAAGGCAAAGACAATGTTAACTATTTCACAAAAAGCCTTAAATAAATACTGTTCCTGTGTGAAAATTTCAAAAGTATTTTGTACTATCTTTAATTTTACATGTTTTATATTTACAATTTCTAATGAAAGACATTTCATTTTTTTCAGAGAACTTATGGAGAAATAAAAACAATAGTTGCTTTCAAAAAGAGAATGTAGGCCGGGTGCGGTGGCTCAAGCCTGTAATCCCAGCACTTTGGGAGGCCGAGATGGGCGGATCACGAGGTCAGGAGATCGAGACCATCCTGGCTAACACGTTGAAACCCCGTCTCTACTAAAAAAAAATACAAAAAACTAGCCGGGCGACGTGATGGGCGCCTGTAGTCCCAGCTACTCGGGAGGCTGAGGCAGGAGAGTGGCGTAAACCCGGGAGGTGGAGCTTGCAGTGAGCTGAGATCCGGCCATTGCGCTCCAGCCTAGGCGACAGAGCCAGATTCCGTCTCAAAAAAAAAAAAAAAAGAGAATGTAAAGTATTAGAACACTAGGAAAAGAAACCAGCAACACTCAATGATTTTATGAAACCAAATGTCTTCAAATAATTTTCTTCTAGTCTATAATGTAAGAATGTGAAAACCATGTCCCTCAAAGTTGCAATATGCATTGCATGTGTAAATTTTATGTATAATTACAATATAATGGAAATGAATATACTTCACATTTCTCTCACATTCAAATGTTTGTTTTGCACCAACTATTTTTGGTTTCCAAATAGAGTGAAATTCACATCAGAATTTCATTGCATCATTAATTATACCAACATCTTAAGGAAAAATAATTATATTAATCAATAAATCCAGTTGTTAAATACATGAAATACATAACCTTGCTTAGGTGAATGTTTTCCAGAAATTAAACTACGCAAAAAAGTCTCTAACCTTTATAAGACTTTATACCTAACATTGCCGGCTGTTTAACCTGAGAACTAAGGGGTCACAAGAGTTTTATCTGCCAGATGATAAGCCTTCTGAGGTCAAGTGAGCCTGCAAATATCCACCTCTACCCTCTGTAGTCATTGCATAACTTTATTGAATAAATTTGGCTGCTATAAGGTTGATAATCTCGTGTGTCCTATGTTATCTTTATTAAAATCTTTGATTCTTTTTTAAGCAGCAATCCACTTTTTAACTTCACTTAATCTCTAAATTATTATATTACTTTCAAAGTGGAAAATTCACTATCTGATAGAATAGTATCAATAAACATCTTCAGAACCAGGTTGTAATTTCTCAAGTTATTTGGGGATCACTGCATCTTCTAGATTTGACTTTCAGTAAATCTTTGATGTCTGTTTCACTTCTTGTCATTACTTTTTATGATTAAAAATTTGAGGTAGATATTTTTAAAAGTTAATGTTACTACTAAATTAATTATTGAATCAAGAGTTAAAGAATTATTTTCCTAATTGATTTCCTGCAACTTCTGACATTACAATATCTTAAATATTAATATATTCAGATAAAATTAATTTTAATGCTAGTTATCAAATATTCTCCAGAATGGGTATTCATTATCTGTGTCACTTTGGTGGTTGTTAAAACCATTCTGATATTCCCTTTACTTATTATGTAAAATGAGGGGAAAATACAATGTCTATGTTATAATGTTGATAGGGTTAACTGAGATAATATATGTGAAGTATTTTGTACAATTCTTGGATTATGTGACCACTCAGTAACTAGACATTATTCTTCTTCCCCACCAGAAAAAAAAAAATACCTTCCATTAATTTGTGATCTATTAGTTACATCCTAGAGGTATTTAAGGTAATAAATCCTCTCCTCTAAACTCAATAGTAATTCAAAACTAAAACCTCTTGCCCTCCCCATATTTGTAACGCGGTTCCTTCATGTAGTATAGTAGTTATGCACCTATCAAACTATCTTTTTGAGTAGTGGAACAAATGAGCATCATCTCAACTCAATGTAGGTACAGGAGATTTTAAGTTGCTCGAGGTCATGAGGTAAAAGTCACTTTTAAGGGTAAAAGAGTCACTCCTCTCTGAACATAATGAGCACTTAGAGTGGGATCTGGAAACTAATTATCATCAGCTTTTTAAGATGCAAAATGTAGACACTCTCCTAATGATTACACTTTATAATTGATAATTATCTTTGATTAACGAGTAGGAAGTTCTTCCAGAGGCTTTCGCTGCTGTGTACCATTGTCATAATTGATCTTTAATTGTTCCATGTAAGAATCCCTTTTATCATGTTTAATCTTTGCTATTTATAAATAAGGACCATGTACCACCCTTATTAACTCTCCCTAAATGTAATATTACTTTACAATTGTCTTTCCAATTTAATTAACATTCAGCCTAATTCTTTATATTTGCATATGAAAAGGTACAAGCAGTTCATGCTCTCAAGCAGAAAGGAGAAACCCTTTGCTCTGACCACTTTTGAATTCTCTTCTTGATCCAAATTTTGAGAGAAGAGAGAACAATTCTCTCTCTGGATATGCGAGAGGAGACTTTACATCATTGCCATCTTTCTGCTCCTGGAGAATGTATTTAGGCCCTTCTTATCTTAGTAAAATATATATCATTTCATCTCTGCTCTGTTTCTTATATAGCATCCTAGTTTTTCCTCACTTTCCTTTTCCTGCCAATATTTCTAAATGATCTAACTACTTTCCTGATCTCTGTGTATGAGATTAGTCCAAAACCACACGGCCAACTTTTTTCATGTATCTTCCGAGTCTGACATTGCTAAACACTCTCTTTAAGTTTCTGCCGCCTTCAGCTTTCCTGAAAATTGACGGTCCTCGGTCTTCTCCTCTCTCACCAACATTTCTTTGTCTATTCTTTTGCCTATTTTCCACCTTCCCCCTGCCTAAGAATTTCCCAAGGCTTATGCCCTAGACCTTGCTTTTCTTTTTCTACTTATTCTTCCAAGGAAGGTGTCCTGGGTTGAATAGTGTCCCCTCAAAATTCATGTCCACCCATGCATTTTGAATATCAGAATGTTACTTTACTTGGAACTAAGATCTTTGCAGGTGTAATTAATTAAGGATCTTAAGATGAAATCATCCTAAATTTAAATCCAATGACTGGTGTCCTTATAAGAGAAGTCGTAGACAGAGAAGGAGGAGATATGAGATGGAGGCAAAGATTAGATTGATTCAACTGCAACCCAAAAAATGCCAAGGATTGCTGACAACCACCTGATGTTAAGAGAGGAATGAGCCTGATGTGGTATTTGGTTTTCTGTCCCTGCATTAGTTTGCTGAGGATAACTAAGTAATGTGTTGATAGGTGCAGTAAACTACCATGGCACACATTTGCCTGTGTAACAAATCTGCACACACTGCACATGCAATTCCAGGACTTAAAATAAAATTCTTTTAAAAAGAGGAATGAGATACCTCCTCCCTCAGAGCCTCCGGGAGGAACCAACCCTGCTGGCACTTTGATTTCAGACCTATGGATATTTCTGGAAACTTGAGAGAATACAATTCTGTGTTAAGCCCCCAAGTTTGTGGGTTTGGCAGTCCTAGAAAATGAATACTGAGGGCTTATGCCTTTACCTCTAGCATCTGTGCTAAATATCCAGAGACATTTCTCTCTAGGTCTGGTCTCTTATCTGCCCCATCTGCTTTTTAATTTGGGTATTCTACCATCATCTCGAACTCTATTTTTATCAAAGGGATGTTATTATCTTCTCCCCGGTTCACACTCTCCCTTATCCATTGTTAAACTTATTGACAAATACAAGAGCTCGAGGTCTGTTCTTTTTGTTAATAAAATTATCCTTGCTAAACCAGAATGTTCGTATTCTCTCTCCTTTAATATCTCTATGTAATATAAATTACATGACTTATCAAGTTATCCATTTATCTCTCATATTCATCTTTTTCATTCCAACTTCCCCACCCTTTCTCTTTAAATTACCAGTTGAGGCCGGGCGCGGTGGCTCAAGCCTGTAATCCCAGCACTTTGGGAGGCCGAGACGGGTGGATCACAAGGTCAGGAGATCGAGACCATCCTGGCTAACCCGGTGAAACTCCGTCTCTACTAAAAAATACAAAAAACTAGCCGGGCGAGGTGGCGGGCGCCTGTAGTCCCAGCTACTCGGGAGGCTGAGGCAGGAGAATGGCGTGAACCCGGGAGGCGGAGCTTGCAGTGAGCTGAGATCCGGCCACTGCACTCCAGCCTGGGTGACAGAGCGAGACCCCGTCTCAAAAAAAAAAAAAAAAAAAAAAAAAAAATTACCAGTTGATTGCACTAGTCCCCAGAGTGGGGTCATCACCTACACTGTCTTTCTGGTCTAAATCATTCTCCATCCTAGACCCATGTCAGTCCATTTTCATCCTAGGCCCAGTCAGTCTTTTACATTAATATATGTATGCTACATAATATATTTGGTATATTATAAATATACTAAAAATGCTAATTGGTTATTTGTAGTTTATTACATATATATGTAATAAATATTTGCATATATATATATATGCAATGTATATTGGTGGCAAACTAGAGTCTAGCATCTACCTCTGTATTTCTTCAAATATAGTTCAGGGAATGCCAGTAACATATTCACTGGGAGTATTAGAATGCAGATTCCCGGGTCTTATCCAAAATCAGATTCTTGGTTTGGGATCCAGAGCTATTCTCATAAAATTCTCATGAAAGCTCAACATTTAAACATATTGAGTTCCCTTTACTTTTATCTAAATTCACTCTTCTTCCTACATAAACCCTCTGTTTCTTCTGGAGGCACAAAAATCCACCACTTATCTTCCCTAAAATGTACCTTGCTTATTTAAACTTGAAGCATCACTTAAGCCTGGAATACTTCCTTCTTGCTCTCCACCTCTCTTTTGTTAAAAGCTCCACTCAAGTTACTTACTCATCACAAGGACTTTTCCAGTCATGCAATTCCACACTATTGTCTTCCACCTCTGGGTTCCTATCACATGTTATTGTGCCAGTTACTATGTACTGATTAATTGTATGTCATTATTTAAGTAAACATGCAGTTATGGTTTGTTTCCTTAAGAAAATCTTAAGCTGCTCCAGACTCTGCACAGGATCTAGTGCATAACAGGAATTCAGCAAACGTTTTCTAAATTAGTGCTTGAAAGAAAGGCCAGGGGCAGCATCTTGAAAAGCTCACAAATGCATATAGGAGACTCAGATGTAGACCACCTTGTTAGGAAGTACACTAATGGGGATTGATACTTATATTCCTATTCATTCCACTTGAGTACAACTATGAAGGTTGACTGATGATAATGTAACAATGATACCATGTGTTATATTTGATCTTCAGGAATGTGAGAGCAGATAACCAGGCTTAAACTATTAAAGTTATTTTTTCTACTAGTCTAATAGCCCCTGAATTATTGCTAATACAACAAAACTGGACTAACAAGCTAAAAAAAATTATGTTGATAAAAGTACAATTTAAAAATTAAAACCATATCTGTATTCATTATTCACTTCTAAATATAAATCATTGCATTCACTCTGACCAATATTTATTGAGCATTGCTATGTATTATGCAAATCAAAATATTGATTACCTGACCTATGGCACACTAACCATGGAAATTAAACATAGAATGATCTCTATTGCTCTTTATGCAGATAGAGCATAAATATTCTGAAGAGAAATATCTACAACACACACATTGTACCAGCCTGCTTTATTTTCTTAAATCCATATCAACATAAATAAACACAACAGCACTTTAAGAAACTTTCTTTTTCTCCTTTTTTCTGAGACACAGTATTGCTCTGTCACCCAGGCTAGAGGGCAGTGGCATGATCTCAGCTCACTGCAGCCTTCATTTCCCACACTCAAGTGATCCTTCTTCCTCAGCCTCCCAAGTTGCTGGGACTACAGGCCTGCACCACTACACCAGATAACCTTTTTTTTTTTTTTTTTTTTTTTTTTTAAGTAGAGACTAGGTCTCCCTATGTTGCTCAGGCTGGTCTTGAACTGCTGAACTCAAGTAATGTTCCCACCTCAGCCTCCCAAAGTACTGGAATTACAAGTATGAACCACCAAGCCTAGCAAGAAACTTTGTCTACAAAGGAACATGTGTTTTCAAACTGTGCCTAGGCTTTCACTAATTAACATATTCTTCTCTCAGAAAAAATGTGTAATATATGTTACAAACTTCAGAATTCAAAACACACTCCTTGTATTCTCTTGTCCTTATTCTCACTTCGGAGATGTTACATACAGAAAATTTGGAAAAACAATCATACTAGCTCTCCCCAATATCACCTCTGCTCATACATTTAATACAGCGAATGTTTCCTCAGAATCCAAAAAGCATTACCTAAACCATTGATTCAGAGCAAACCCCACTGACTTCTGTATCAACTCTCAGTATGCCCTGAATCACTTCAATGATACACTGAAACATCAAAGCACTTATATACATGCCAGGCTCTATTCCAAGCCCAGAATTAGGGATGCAGAGCTGGATCAAATTCTGTCCCTGCCCTCAAAAAAATGTACAATTCTGAAAACTAGAAAGGCACAAAAACAAATAGGGACCATAAAAGGTTACAGATGTCCTAATCAGAGTACTCAAAGAAAGGCTACAACACCTTCACAAAGCACAAAACCTGAGAAGTAAGCTGTGTTTCTTGTGTGATTGCTTAACGTCTGATGTTCTTAATATTTCAAAATGCGGTTAAATAGAAATCTTTAAGAACATATATCTCCTTATAATAAGTCATTTATATAAGGGGGAATGTTGAAAATCATAGGGTTTGGAAAGTACAGACTCATGTTTTCACTCATAGCACTTATAAAAACAGTCCACATACCACATCATCAATATGATGGAAAGGAATGTAGTCAATAAAAATCACATTTTAAATGTTTCTAAAAACTTGAGGGCTGTCAGATGAGAAAACTAAGATTAGAAACATATACAGTCCCAGCTAGTCAGGAGGCTGAGGTGGGAGGACTTCTCAATGTAGCTGACTCTGTCTCAAAAAAAAAAAAATAGAAAAGAAAAGAAAAAGAAGTGTACATAAAGTATAATAGATGCTGCACTATAAACTCCATAGAAAAAAAGCGGTGATAAAAATATGCTAAAAATGCTAATTGGTTGTTTCTAGTTTATTACTTTTTTTATACTTTCAAGTATTTTCCAAATTTACAGTTAAAATCTGAAAATGGACATTTTATGCAAATAAAATTCTACAGTCTTTAAAAAAATTCACCTTTCCCAATATTATAGAAAGAAAAGGCAGCATATACAAAGATGAGTGGAAGAAAAATGCACTAAAATAAAGGCTAGCACTTGCCTTCCATCCCCATCACAAGAGATTTTAGTGGGAGCTTATAACTGCTCATTGTGCAGATTAGTATATTTCTAATTAGTATATTTCTAACAAAGATGAACCCTTATATCCAAATTAATTAGTATGCCTTAATTCGATTTCAGGAGCTGAAGTCAGTGGGCAGTAGTAGTTAAGTGGAAGCCCACCAGGCCCTTCAGATTATTAAACAATGTGAACTCCCCCTCTCCCTTTCTTGCCTGTGGTTTCCTCCACTGCTCATGTCCCTTGCTCCTATTCACTCAGCCTCAGCATTTCCCCGTCGTCCAGCTACTTGGCTGCCTAGGAGTCAGTGAGGTAGGTGACAGAGAGGGGGTAAAACCAACTCAGTCTAGACAGCCAGTGGTGGAAATATAAATAGTGCATATGAACAATTATTCTAGAAGGGCCAAAGAGACCACAGGATAAGTGTTATTGACATTTTCATACTGTTTGTATGTTAATTTGGATAGTGCTATAAGTAAAATAAAATATTGTCCTTGCACTTTATTACTACATGACTAAAAAATCTTCAAACAAAAATAACGATGGGGAGGGAAAATTATCAGCCCTTGGATATAATCTAAATTTTCCTGCATTTTCAGTACTCTGTGACCTTGAGCCATTCACCAAGCTCTCAGAGCTTCTGGTTTCCCTAGAGAGACTGAGCTAAATGGCCTGTTATGTCTCTTGCAGCTGTGAAAGTCTACAAACTTTAATAAGAGAGATAGTTATTGCTTTTAAACAAGGGCTCTTGAAAAACAATAAGCAGAAAAAATTTAATTGCTCAAAATGAATTAAGGCATTTATTCTCGCTATTTAGGTAGATTTTTAAAATATCATATATAATTAATTTTTTAGTCTTCATATTCTACAAGTATAAAAAGACAGCCCCCAAATTATATATAAATCTAAATAAGATAGACAGCCTTAGGGATAAAACAGAAAATAAGCTTAGCTCTGCAACAGAATGATGGGGATGGTTTTGCCTCATGATTTGGGTAATTTAGGAATTAAGACAATTTCACATAATGTAAAAGTTAAGACTATTGTATTGTATTTATTAGTAATCACATTTTGTTTTACCACTTACTATATATACTAGAGTCTGTGGTAAGTGTTTTAACACTCATTTTTTCATTTGATCCACATTACAGCTTGCAGGTACAATTATCATCCCTGTACACATGAAAGAAATCAATACTCAAATAGGTTAAATGATTTGCCTGAGATCATAAAGCCAGTGAGTGGCAGAACCAGATCCAGAACACAGGTCTGGGTTTACAGATTAACCAGAAAAATAAATGAGAGTAAAAATGTTAAAGCAACTTTTCTTTGATGAAACTTTAACATTATTAAATAAAACATTTTATCCAAGGTCTTAATAATTGTGAGAATCAGAAATGTAAAATAAAAAGTTCCATGGACCAAGTTGAACTTTCTCCATATTTCAGTGAAAACTAACCAAAATTTAAAAAATAATCTTCTCAGCTTTTCTTTAAGAGCCGGTGGTGGGCAGGGAGGGAGGGGGAGATTTGCCTGTGCCCCTAACTACTTTCACTCTGCGCAATGACACACCACAGTCCCTTACTCAACCTACCATTCCAGATCGTTCTTGAGCTGAGTCCAAACCTAGTTCTTTAGAATTGTTTTCCACCATTCCCTTTTACATGAACTTCATTCAAGCCAAACTGAATAATTTCTTCTTCTCATCTTTGTGCCTTTGCCTAAGCCGTTCGTTCCTAGACTTTTATTCCCAGTCCCTAAACATGTCTCAAATTAAAACCATTGTTCATGAAACCAGCTTGTCTTATATGAAAGCCATGATCCTCTCCTCAATTCTCATCTCACTTCTCTTGTATGGCATTTATCACCTCATTATTGGGTATTATATTTCATGTCTTGATTTATCACCTCTGCTACAGTAAAGTCCTTGTATACAGACTCAATAAAGAGTTCGTTTGTGTATCATCAAGGCATTTAGTACAAGAAGGAATGTGTTTGGTTTAGAATATAACTATTTGTTCTCAGATAATCAGAAAGTTTAAATATGGTTGTTTTGTTTTAAGGTCCAGTAGCATGTAACAGAACTGGAACTCCTCTCACCAAGGAATCACTGAAGAGGGAAAGACACACATACTCTCCCTCTCTCTCTCTCTCTCCTTCCCCCCTCTCTCTCTCTCCTTCCCCTTTCTCTCTCTCTCTCTCTCCTCCCCCTCTCTCTCTCTCTCTCCTTCCCCTTTCTCTCTCTCTCCTTCCCCTTTCTCTCTCTCCCTCTCTCTCTCTCTCTCTCCTTCCCCTTCCTCTCCCTCTCTCTCTCTCTCTCCTTCCCCTTCCCCTCTCTCTCTCTCTCCTTCCCCTCTCTCTCTCCTTCCCCTCTCTCTCTCTCCCCTTCCCCTCTCTCTCTCTCTCTTTCCCCTTCCTCTCTCTCTCTCTCTCCTTCCCCTCTCTCTCTCTCCTTCCCCTTTCTCTCTCTCTCTCCTTCCCCTCTCTCTCTCTCTCTCCTTCCCCTTTCTCTCTCTCTCTCTCCTTCCCCTTTCTCTCTCTCTCTCTCTCCTTCTCCTTCCTCTCTCTCTCTCCTTTCCTTTCCTCTCTCTCTCTCTCTTTCCCCTTCCTCTCTCTCTCTCTCCTTCCCCTCTCTCTCTCCTTCCCCTTTCTCTCTCTCTCTCCTTCCCCTCTCTCTCTCTCTCTCCTTCCCCTTTCTCTCTCTCTCTCTCTCCTTCCCCTTTTTCTCTCTCTCTCTCTCTCCTTCTCCTTCCTCTCTCTCTCTCCTTTCCCTTCCTCTCTCTCTCTCTCCTTCCCCTTCCTTTCTCTCTTTGTTCCCTCTCTCTCCCTCCCCTCCTCCCCCCACCACTTCTCTGTCTTCCCCACTTCCCCTCTCTCCCTTAAAGAAAAGCTGAGAAGATTTTTTTTAAATATTGGGTTAATTCTCACTGAAATATGGAGAAAGTCGACATGCACCATGAAACTTTTCATTTTATAATTCTGATTCTTATGACAGTTATTAAGACCTTGGATAAAACATTAAATATGTTAAAGTTTCATCAAAGAAAAATCACTTGAACATGTTTACTCTCATTTATTTTTCTGGTTAATCTGTAAAACTCAAGGTAAAACTGCGGTAGTGCCTGCACAGTAAAAATATCTATGCATAAATTATTTTGAAAATTAAATCTTTTTTTCTTACTATAAGATTTTAATTACAAGCAGAAAACATTGATCAAATGAACTTTCAATGTACTCACAGAATTTATCTGTCCTCACACCCATGAAGTTCTATTGTGGGGAGTCCATAGCCAGTAGTTAGGGCTCACAAAAAAAAACAAAAAAAAGAAACCCAAAACTATGTTATCAAACAGTGCCTTGACTCTGTTTTCTGCTTACAGTATGTTCATTTTTGCCTGCCTGCCTGCTTCACTTCCCTAGAAGCCTCTTCAACAGCTGAATCCATCAGACTTTTACTCCCCAGATAGCAATGCTCTCATCATTTAAAAAAAGAAAACCATCTTATCCAAATGTCTTGGTTTTCACACCTTCCACCACAATATCACTGGTACTTATTCCTCTTTTAATATATGTAGTCAATCATTGTCGTCAATTCTCCCTCCCAAAGTTTTCTGAGATTTACACTTTCTGTTTCTTACTTCCTTCAGCCTAATTCAAGCTTCAACTTCATAGGCCATTCATTCAGCAAAGACTTCTGTGAGCTACAATATGAAACTTTCCACTTCAGAGAACATGATGATTGAATACAAAAGAGTTGCAAATATTTCCTAAGAAAGTTAAAAGATCTCAGGTGCCTCCACATTGTTGAATGTAGAGATTTATAATCTATTCATTAATATTTTAATGAAATGGAGAATTAAAACATGAATAAGGTATATATTTACAATTTTATCTTAAGTTAGTGTACCTGATATACTTCATAATATGTTGCTTGTCCCTAACTTATTCCACATTTTTACTGTTTGTAGTATATCTAACATCTGTGGCCACAGAGGGTAAATGCTTATCAGTTGAAAATCCCAGATTCTGATGATTACACACATATTCTTCTAGTAGTTGTTTTTGGAATTGTTACCAACTTATTGGTTTTCATTTTTTCCTCCCCAGATCATTGTTCCTAAATTAGAGTTTGGCAGATGGTACAGATTACTTGTTTTTCCAGATGTTCTAAATTTTCTTAATGTGAAAGCTGCTTTACAATTGAGAAAGTAATAAACATTCTTAACTAGCTTCAAAAACGTGTTCGATTTTGATGAGATTAAGCAGCAACTGGAGATTACGCTCCAAGACTCAAAACTACTTTGCTGTGCTTAAACTTTTTAAATGCCTCATTTTCTCTGACATCCCAGTACCACAACCGTATCACAACCATTACCCGATAAATATATTGTATAGCTGTACAGACGAGCTACACTATAAAAAGGTTCCTCTTTGCCTTTCTTAGCAACAGAATAGATACTATATAATAACGAATGAACAGCTTTAGAGGAAATCATGTACTTGGTCTAAAACAACATTTTCCAGAAAGCTGTTCAGAGCCATGCATCTTAGTTCCTGTGCTTTTCAGCACTTTCTTGGTGAAATATTCTGAAGATTCTACCCTCTACTCTGAGAAAAGACAACCTAGATTCCATTTTATTAAGTTAACTGTGTAAATAAGAAACAATTTTCAATGAAATGTCTCACTCTGCAAAAAAAATAAAGGCCTGGTGTCAAGTCATTTTATTTTTGTTAAATATGACAAAATTGATAGGAGGACAATAGTACCTATTACAGAATCTACACATGTGTAGGTTGGTGTTTACTGTGTTTATCATGTACTAGATATTTGGCATTAATACATTTGGTTTATCTTCACTAAAACCCATGAATCAGATATTATACTCTCTACATTTTTTAGATGTTAAACGATGCACAAGTATGTAAGTAGTCCAAGGTCACACGGCTTGTCAATGGAGGAGCCAGGACTCAAACCCAGGTAGTCTGATTCCAGAAGCCATGTTCTTTACAATCTAGATGATAACAACAGCCAGTAAAGGGTAATCACTAATATTAGTACACTTCAGAATTCACAAATAAAATAAGATGGTAAGTTAAATTCTGGAAATGTGAAAGGGAGGAACCAGAAATGGAAGTCAAGCATGGGATAAATTGTATGATATGCCTAAAATATTAACGAAAAAACGGCTCTACAGAGATCTAAGAATTCTTTGGTAATACAAAGCTCTCGAAAAGTTAATACTGCAATACTAATATGCTGCTAGCTAAGCCACATATTTCATTCCTATGTCATCAAAATTGTGAAGCAAGCCTTCTGGATGATTTTCTATGGGAAAAGAACTTCAAGTTTAGAACCAAAATTGGTGCAAAAATAGTTTCTTTACAGAATTTCACTTATAAAAATCACTCTCCATCAAATATTAATAGGATCCATCTAATGTGAATAGAAGGGTTGCCCCTTGCTACGTTAGATCTGAGCTCACCTATATTGTAGCCACTAGCCGCAGCAGCTACTGAGCACTTCTAGTCCAATGGACATATGCTGTAAGTATTAAATTAACACTGGGTGTTGAAGACTTAAGACCAACAAAAGAAAAGCACATAAAATATCTCATCAGTAATTTTTATATTATGTCATTGAAATAATATTTGAGGCATATTGTATTAAATATATTATTAATATTAATTACCCACCCCTTTTTATTCTTTTTTCACGTGGCTACTAGAAAATTTAAATTTAGGTATGTGGCTCATATTATATTTCTATTGGAACACTTTAGATCTTTTAAGTGCACACAGTGAGGTCGTTGTAATATGTATTCATATTACCTAGTCTGAAGCATATGTTAGTATTAAAACTTTCCTTCTCAATTCATATCTGATAAAACTTTTAATTTCTGATAAAATACACTATATTTACTCAAATGTATTTTTTGTTATCAACTTCTGCAATGAACAGTTAAAAGACAGCTATCTTATTTTTGGTATCACACTTGCAAGACAGTTGCAAAGCACTGGAGCCACCAACTGTTCAAAAGTGGCAATACCCAGGTAATTGACTCTTTTACAGAACAAGAAATAAGTATCTGTAAGAAACACAATTCTGTGAAGGAAAAAATGTTGAATAACATGTAGACAATGTGTATTATTTATATTTTAAAGCAATGTGATTTATCCATTGAGGAAAAATACATTGGCTCACATGTCAGTAAGTTCTGTTTGGAAAATAGATGGAAATATTTGATGATAAAAGAATACTGATAAGTACATTAAAAACTGTATAAAAATCAAAAAAATTCTAACAAATATTGAGTAATATATAGTTATGCTATTTGAAAATTTTAATTAGCAGAAATCAGAAAATAACATTTGATATTTTACATAACAGGAAATAAAGCAGGTTATGCATATTTTTAAATGAATGCTTATAAGTTTGAGAACTTTTTTAAGATTAAAAAAAATGGATCCATGTCTATGGGATATGATGCTTTAAGGCCCCCTTCTAATATAGTAGTGTTGCTAATGACAATTATGACTGTTATCAGTTCCCCCAAATTCTAGCTGGTGCTTCATTTAGGACTCATAGCCACTCCATGTGGCACCTGAGGCCTAATGAGCCCTCTTGGCTCCCATGAGAGATGCAGAATCCCTTGACTGTCTTGGTGGAAAATTTTTTAAGTAGCTTGATCTGAAGAATAAGGAGATACATGCTTTCTACCAGGGGCTGAAAGATAGAGGGAAAACAACAAACTTAGCAAACATAAACTTTCAAATGTTAAACCTTAGGGCAGAGTCCCTATAATAGAATTCACGTCATCCAGTTTGTCTTTCATGGTGTTTGACAAGCCTAAAAAGGATGTCACCACAGTTCTGGGGAATTTTCTACAAAGAAGGGCAGGCCATTACTCTTATCTGTAGTAGCTATGGCCAAAGAGAAACCTGAAATTCTCCAGGATCATCCAGATATGAACTACTGCCAAACACTACTCTTATTTTTTGCTAAGAAAATGAACTTTATAGATGTGGTGAAATCTGAAAGAAATGTCCCAATTGCTGTGCTTAGAGAATATCAAAATGAAACATGATGGCATTAGACAAGGTTTGCAAGAAGAGGTAGCCTGGGTTCACAAGCCTGTATAGGAGAAAGGCATGAAAACTTAAGCAACTTTATTTTGAAATATACATACCTTTAGGCAAACCTAGTAATTTCAACATTTAAAGAAATTTTTGCTGTTTTAATAATACTGTACAACCTTATGTTGTCCCTTGTGGACTCAAATCAAGTTTCTGGGAAATTTAACATTTTAGGTTTTCTAATTCTGGCTTGAATTATATGAAAAATAAATCTTCCTTTAGAAAGTTTCTTAGAACTATCAGTTAGTTGCTAACGGTCTATATTCAAAAGTACTTAGTATGTTTAAAACTGGATGCCATCTCAAAAATCTTCTGATTTAATGTATTTTAAATGTGTCATTGGAAACATCTTGTTTTAAAATTTTTAACTTATAGTGTCATTTTGCAGTAAGAATTATTCTTACAAAAAAAACAGTAGCTTATGGGTAGCCAATACATGTGAAAGTTTTGCAACATATAACAAGTTACCCATCAATACAATTTCAAATGGAAAAACAATAAAGTATTGAAGTAGACTTTACAGGTGGAATAGAGAGCCCAGGCTTCTTGTGTCATACAGAGGAGTAGAGATTTGATTTCTACCCTAATGAAAATTACAGACTAGTTGTAGAGACAACACTGACACCTATAGCACCCGAATGAAAATTATGGAAAAAGTGTGGGTGTTAAACTTCGTAATTAGTGCCAACCATTTCAGAGAACTTTGATGCAGCAGAGAAGTTTTGCACTAAAGGGGAGAGGCTGTGAGGGCTCTAAAGAATATATATATATAATGAATATATATATTATATATATATGAATGTTATATGAATATATATATTCATTATATATAGATGAATATATATATTTTATATATAATGAATATATACAAAATGAATATATATGTGTGTGTGTGTGTGTGTGTGTGTATATATATATATCAGATAAATACAAGAGAAAGAGAAAGACATTCCAAGAAATGGGAACAAAATGAGAGTAGAAAAACAGAAATTTGATTTGCCTGTTGGATAATGAGTACAAGAGTTTGACTATTCTAGAAGGAATGTTGAGAAATAGTAAAATGACAAAAATAATATTGAATGATTATCCTTAAATGGAGTCAGGATCTCAACGCAGCCAATCTGGCTGTAGCACCTGTGTAATTTCCACCATATTAAATATAACCAATAGGTTGAAAAAGTCAAAAGGGAAAATCAGTGTCCCAGAAGGAAGAGGAAGGCAAAGTGTCAACCTTTTTGCCAGGGCAAAAATGAAACATGACTTGTTCATTCATTTATTTACCAAATGTTCTTGACCATCTACCATGGAAAGCTTCTATGCTCCACATCAGAAAAACACAAGTGAAAAAGATACACTCCCTGCCATCAAAGAATTCACAGACCCACTGAGGAGACACACAAGTAAATAGGCATTGTTTCATTTTCAGAAAGGAGGAAGGCTACTACTTCCTCAAAGACAATGTTCTCTCTTTTCTTTCTTTCCCCTTCCTTCACTTCTTTACCTCTCTCCCTTTCTTCCTCCAACCCTCTCTCTTATCCTTTCCCCTTCTCTTCCTTCTTTCCTCTCTTGCCTTTTCTTTTCTCAGTACTTGCCTCAAGTAGTATATTAAGTTGCAGGAAAAACAATGTATTACAAAATTCTTTATACAAATGCAAAAGCAAGTTTTCAAGCAGTGATGTCTTGTAGTGACAAGATGTAAATTTGAAAATGTAATATTTAGGCCGGGCGCGGTGGCTCAAGCCTGTAATCCCAGCACTTTGGGAGGCCGAGACGGGCGGATCACGAGGTCAGGAGATCGAGACCATCCTGGCTAACACGGAGAAACCCCGTCTCTACTAAAAAAATACAAAAAACTAGCCGGGCGCAGTGGCGGGCGCCTGTAGTCCCAGGTACTCGGGAGGCTGAGGCAGGAGAATGGCGTGAACCCGGGAGGCGGAGCTTGCAGTGAGCTGAGATCCGGCCACTGCACTCCAGCCTGGGTGGCAGAGCGAGACTCCGTCTCAAAAAAAAAAAAAAAAAAAAAAAAAAAAAAAAAGGAAATGTAATATTTAAACCAAAATTTGAGAAGGTGATTCTGAAGAGATACTATTATTGATATTAGAAGAATAGATGTGGCCCTCAGAAGCTTGCTATTTGTCACTACTTCTTTATTGCAAAGTCCTCTGTATAGTAAAAATTGATACCATTAGGAGTATACCAATTTTCTAAAATATGCATTAGTACATAAGTAACATGAATAATACTAATTTAATCACTAAGAGGGAATTTAAGATATTTCCTGTGCAGGAATCAATATTCTAAAGTCAATAGTAAAAGCATTTACTATAGGAAGTATAGTTATTCATTGAACACTATTATTCACAAACCAGAAGCATAGATCATATTCAAAAATAATATTTGTTCTGAAAGTTGACAATTTTACATTCAGCTAAGTAAAATTATCAACCGTTCCAAAATGATAGAGTACATGTTTACCACTTTGGTATCTCAAGGAGATATGCCATATATCTCAAACAAATTGAACATCCTCTTATATTTATATAAATATCAAAACTTTCTGCTAATAGTATCCCCCTTTGCCTTCCGCTGTGATGTAAGCTTCCTGAGGCCTCCCCAGAAGTGGAGCGGATGTTGGTTCCATGATTTCTGTAAAGCCTGCAAAACCATGAGCCAATTTAACCTCTTTTCTTTAAAAAAAAAAATTCTAATGGAAACTATAACAAAAAAATTATTATAGTGTCTTTCCAAGTACCTTATTTGAAATTGTTGTCATTCTAGAAACAGTCATTAAATGTTATTAAAATCATTGAATTCAGTCATGTATGTACTTAAGCATAATCAAAACAAATTATAATATTTGCATATTTTAAATTTAAATTAATTTTAGTAATTGTTATTTTTCCAACTTACAATAGGATGAAAACATATTAACAGTGCAGTCCGCTCCTGGTTTTGTCCATGTTGAGGCTCGCTATTGTTCTGCCTGACTCTGCTTTTTCTGCATGTAAACTCCTCTGCCCTCTCCACATTGTGGAAGACACGGCCACCCACAGCTCAGGAACCTCAACTGAAAGACCTAACACTTCCCCAACAGTTGTGGAAGCAGAGTCTCGTGAATTCTTGTGTCAAATGCTTATCCCACTCCCTATCATTCTCACTCAGACTGGTCAGATACCCACTCTCATGACCAGAGATGATAGGGATGATCTCTGTCTCACTCATTCCCCACATTTAAATGGAGTTCTCTTACCAGAAATCAAGTAGGAAAAGTACAGATATATCCACAGTCTACCTAGGAAAAACACATCCTTTTTGTTTGAGACGGAGTCTGGCTCTGTCGCCCAGGCTGGAGAGCAGTGGCGCAATCTCGGCTCACTGCAAGCTCCGCCTCCCGGGTTCACGCCATTCTCCTCTCTCAGACTCCCGAGTAGCTGGGACTACAGGCGCCCGCCACCACGCTCCGCTAATGTTTTGTATTTTTAGTAGAGACCGCGTTTCACCACGTTAGCCAGGATGGTCTCAATCTCCTGACCTTGTGATCTGCCCGCCTCAGCCTCCCAAAGCAAGCACAACACAAGGACTGTGATCATAGTGAAGATTACGTCGCATCTTGTATCCTAGGTTTAAAATGTAATCAGTTTAGGTTTTCTTCCCTTAACCTGAAAGAATACTTGGGCAGGCCCGTGATTTCTGTGGTTACTCAGAAGATAAAAAGTTCTTCAGTTAATGGTAAACACAGTTTCAACTTAAACATTGGAATGTCCAGTATAAAATTAATCACAATTTGAAACTCATCAAGAGTTCTGTTATCCTAAGCTTGGAGCTTCTCTCTCTGGAGCCTTGCCATGGGGAAGCTGAGGTGAGGAGAAGTGGGAGGAAAGAGGGTATGTACTTTGGCTCTCTGCCTTCACCCTTTTTCTCTTCAGAGAGTCCTTGACAGACTGTCTCCTACAGTGCCCCCTACAGGCAGATGTCTATTCCACATTGTCTTCTGCTGCCACTGTTTCCATACTTTTAGGCCTATATGTGTTCTTCGTCTTCTCCTTTTTTTTTTTTTTTTTTTTTTGTAGAAAGAGGGACTTGCTATGTTGCCCAGGCTGGCCTTGAACTCCTAGCCTCAAGCAATGCTCCTGCCTTAGCCTCCCAACTCACTGGATCCCAGGTGTAAACCACTGCAGCTGGCTGCTATCTTCGTTTTTTTCTGCTGAGGTTTCTTGGCTCTTATTGGACAAGATCCATGACATCCTACACATGTCCCACCTCTGCACCGTCTGTGCATATTTGTTACCTGGCCTCTCCTGGCCAATGCACATAGTAACAACTCTGTCCAGTAAAATCACTTAACCAATTTTACTCGGTAGAGCCCTTTTCCTTCTAATTCCGCATATGTCAGCTTCGTGAGGGCAGAAAGCTTAAACAGGTTTGTTTACTGCTCCATCCTCAGCACATGGACTAACAAGTGTCATGTAACAGGCACTCCATGTTGAATGCATGAATATGAAGTTGGGATCATCTGCTCTCATTTAGATATCCTGATATTGATCACTGATGGCTCTGTCAGAAGAGAGACAGGAAAGATCCAGTTTTAGCATCATTTTAGACACACACAAACAATTCCCACATTTCCTCTGCCTAATATAGTAAATACAATTACCCCACTTATAACTGAAAATGTGCTTACACTTCCCCAGAGGATAGCAACACAAAATCAAATCCAGTTACTCTGTAAGATGGTATGCCCAGGATCTCTAGAGAGGCACATTTTTCTTATTCTGATGAGTATGTGACTTGTCATGTGTGGCAAAGGTTGACTAAATTGTAAGTTTAATCACCCTGTGTTCTGGTTATCTATTGTTGAGTCACAGGCTACTCCAAAACTGGTGGCTTAAATCAATGACATTTATTCTGTTCATAAATTTGCAATTTGGGCAGGACTTGGTGGGGACATGTTATCTCTGCTCCTGCTGGAGTTAGCTGAAACAGCTTGAAAGCTGATGGCTGGCATCATCTGAAGACTCAGTTACTAACATTTTGTTGATGCTGACTCACAGTAGGACCTCTGCTGCGGTCATGACCAAAATCCTAGCACACAGGTTCTTCATATGGATACTTAGCTTCCTCAGAGCATGGTGGCTTGGTTCCAAGGGTAAGCACCTTAAGAGAATCAAGGAGAAGCCACATCTCTTTTATCTCAAAAGTCACACAGTGTCACTTTTTTCATGGCCACTGACCTACCTAGATTCAAAGAGAAAATATAGACCTGTACACCTACTGATGGACAAGTGTCAACATTGCACCATAATAAGAGCACAAAGGATGGGATATAGATTATTGTGATCACCTTTGGAAAACACACTCTTCTACATTCCAAAATACCAAACATGCAGTGATGAAGACGGGCAAAATTAACCAGTATTTGAAAAAAGTGAAAGTAAGACAATAATGGTTTCACACCTTATACCACCACCCTGTGGCCAGGAACAGCAAGGCCCATATTTCTGATCATTGTTTCTCAGCCTGCCAACCTTGGGCCACCAGTTGTACTTCCGCAAACTCCTCGCCACCCTCCACCCCACTACAGCCTTGTTTGAGAGGAGTTTAGGGAATAAATCTCCATCTTTAACAGCTCTCTTTTTGTTGGTGGTGGTTCTGAAGCTCTGAGAATGGACTTAAGACACAAGTGAAAGAAATTAATCAATACAGTATTACCTAAAATCTGAATTGCTGTTCCATTAGTTTTCTCTTAGTTCCACCAATTAAAATGCTGGTCCATGGCCTGTTTGTCCTCAGAAATGCGTGTTGCCTTTTTGCTCTTCTAAATTTGGTGGGCTCTTCCTCAGGTTCCTATGCCATCTACCTTTTGTTGGAAGCAAGGAGTGAGGGTACTCCTCCCTCTGCCTTGGGTAGAATCTCTGACCAGTAGCTGTATTTCCTTCATGACCCTATCACCTGGGTTTCAGGAACACTCCATTCTCCCTTTCTTCCTCCATTGTAGGGAAATGGCGCCCTACCCCCTGATGTTGCTAATATCTGGGTTGACATACCATCCCATCTGACTTCTCTCAACTATTCCACCACCTAAACTAAGTCCATGGTTAAATGCCCTCTGTTTCAAAACCTTAAAGTTACTCTAGTGTTATTTAAGTATTCAAGTATTATTTTAGCTATTCTATCTCTGTTACAGTTTTTGTGTATTTGTAGCTGAATCTACAAATTTTTACAAATCAAATTAAGTCTATGTCATGTCCTCAGGCCTTTTAAAATGTGGCTTCTCCCATTTAAAGTAAGCTGAGAATGTATTAATTTATTCACTTTCAGACAAGACAGGTATTTACTGAACACATTACAAACTATACACATTTAATAAATAATTCAGTTCTCACAACTCAGTGAAGTTGGGACATCACCCTGCTCTTATAGTGAAAAACAACTGAGACTCAGATAAGTTAATAAAATAGATTATCCAGAGGTTTTTTTTATTATTATTATTCTCATTGCAATACACTATGTCACTGCATTTCTTATTTTCACTCATTGGTCTTTATCCTGGTTTGAAATTAGCCATTGGAATTTGGTAATAAATTTTTGGGTGTTTAGTGAGCTCCTCCAAAGTCGTTATTAATGGTCTTGATAAGTATTTTTTTCATTGATGCTTTGATAAATCAAAGCTTTTGACTCAGAGTTTGTTACTATAAGAATCCAATTGGTGTTAAGGTAAGGAAGGGGAGATAAGGCATTTCAGGATAGGTGGACACAAGCAAATCACCAATAATTATTTCAATTTTTCGCTGTTTGCAATACTAATCTCAAAAAATTAATTTGTAGAAAGAACATCTACAAATAAATAAATATTAGCATTGAAATAAACCTGTTACTTGCTTACACAGCAGGTCTGTCATTAGGAAGAAAATACACTGAATTCATAATATCCTCATTATTATAACTATATTGTCAGCTACTCTCATGTCACAAAAATGTTTCTTCATAAAGTGATGGTTTTGTTGAAGCTACATATGCATTGAGCTAGATGAACAGCATCAAAGTTTATTTGGTATCACCTTGAAACATGTTTGCAGGCTCAGAAACACACATCTTTTATGTATATGTGTATTCCATCACACTCTTACATGTAGACTAATTTTGTGACAATTTGAGTTTTTCTGAGTTTCTTTTGGGGAAAAATATAGAAAAATAAAAGTTTGAATGTGAAGACAGAACCAAAGAAATGTAAACAACTGAAAGTGAAAATAACAGGTCTCTATCATAGGCAGGACTCTAAGATGTCCCCCAGTATTCCCTATCCCAGGTGTACTCACACTACATAATCCTCAGAACTTTAAATTGGATGTCTTTTATGCCTGTGATTAGGTTAGGTTAAATGATACCGTTAACACTGAGATGGAGAGATCCTCTTGAAGGGGGAGACCTCATCAAACGAACCCTTTAAAGCACAGAGTTTTCTCTGGCTGCTCATAGAAGGGGAAGTTGAAGAGATTCAAAGGGGAAGTTGGAGAGATTCAAAGAGCATTCTAGTTGCTGAGATGGAAGGCCCTTCTTGGTAAGGAAGAGAGAGTAGTCTCTAGGAGCTTAAAGTTGGTCCCAGCTGATAGCCAGCAGGGAAACAGGGATTTTGATCCCACAACTGCAAAGAGCTAAATTATCTCAGTGACAACAACGAATTAGGGAAAGAACCCTCAACTCCACGTGAAAATGTAGCTGGCTGACACCCTGATGTTAACCTGAGCAGAATCCAGCCTTGATTTGCCTGCACTTCTGACCCACAGAACTGAACTAAATGGATGTTGTTACATGTTGCTCAATATGCAGTCATCCATTACCTAGCAGTAGAAAATGAATACACCTCCAAAGGTGGTCAAACAGATCCCTTTCCGCGCACTGGGAAAGCATAGGTTGACAAAACATAGAGGAGCTTTTGGGCACAGACTTGTCCAACAGAAGTCATGCTGTACACTGAACAACTCCCGTGGGTTCACGAAGTATTCAGATTTATGGAGCACTGAGGTTTTATCATTCAGCTTTAGTACTTTAAAAGCATGTATAGTGTCCAAACTCATCAGGCACATTGGATCTGGGCAAAACTCCAAGAATTGTATGAGTTTGAAGCTCAGTTCCTCTCAGCATTTCGGTCCATAATCATGTTTGTAAGCAGATGGTAATCCAAGACATTGTATGATAGAAAAACTCTATCCTCAATATTTTCTCTCTAAATCCAATCAATTCCCTAAGATGTGTAATAGTCAAGGAAAATGGTAAACTATATTTTGTAGAATAAGCTGGCATTCTTATTTTTGTACTTATTGACCAGTAAATGGATTTGAATTTTTGAGAATTCTTGTCTGCAAACTGGCAATTTACAAATACCTGAAAAGCACAAACATAATCACAAAAACATAAAAAAAGTGTTAAAGACCATGCTGATAATTATTTTCTTACAAAGATAATTGTAAAGGATATTATTAAATTGTTTTGGGCAAATACGACATTCCTGAGAAGTTGGGCATAAAAAAGTATTTTTAATAACATAATTGCTACTGAACATATTAAATTTTAGAGATGGAGTTTATTGGCAGCTTTTACCATTTGCCTTTATCTCTTTAATTATTATGTGATTTGAGTATTTATTTAGGGAGTGAAGGTAACCTTATTAATAACATCATACTTCTGTATACAGTATGTGTTGTATTGGTTTGCTCTAGAGTGTTAGTATCTGAAAAGGATGAAAAAGAGACATAGCTATTACATACTTACTCTTAGCACTGCCTGATGGACTGAGTAGGGCATGAACACACTTTTGCTGCAATGAGACTAAGTATAGATTTTAAATTTATTGATGTCTTGAATACTAGATTTTATATACTGCAATGCCATCTCAATCATGAATCAAAATGTGGTATGTGGACCATGTGAGATGATTTTATAGATAGCACACCTAAGAACATTTTTACTTAAGTAGGTATTTCTTTGAATGTGTATTAACGTGTCTGTCCTTTCTATTTAAAGAAAATGGTACGTGTTGAGTAAAGTATTTATGTGAAGTAAAGCCATGACACTATTTTCTAAAATATCAAATATATTTAAGTAAAAATGAAATGAAATATAATAAAATGATTATTATTTTAGGTGTTAGGGGGTACGGCAAAAATTGTCAAAAGTAGTTTAAACATTTAAAATATGCTTTCTTTCCAGTTTTTTTCCTCAATTTGATTCCCAATTCTAGTATTAATTATAACCCTTTACTTTTCTAAAATATGTTTACAAAAAGCATTAATGTCAGCAATTAAATGTATTTATTTTAGAATTTAAAGGTATTTACTTTTAGTTGTTCAAATACTTTTTCTAAATGATACATAAACTACTTTCTGCTATATAAAGGTTCTAAATCCAAATTTCTCCACATCTTGTGATATGTGTTTTAAAATACAATTAAGATAATCTGTTTTCAACCTTTGCTTCATAGTTTTGAAATATATTTTTTTAATTTAGTCGATAAAATAGTTGATCAACAATTAAACACTTTTATAATCACTGCTTTTGTATGCATATTTTAAAATTTTAGTATATAGATGTTTATATTAAAAATGGTTTTAGCATATTTATATAAAGGATTTTTATATGTGTTATACAGTTAGTTGTTAGTGGTTATAACTAAAACTAGTATCTGCCAGTTTGTTCAGTATTTGTGATATAACAGAAAATACTGATGTTTTGTAAATTGTCCACGGTCAGTATAAAACAGAACTAAGTCACAGTGCTTTTTAAGATGAACAAAAATACTATTTCATTATGAAATATTTTGCACACCTCCAAATTATATTAGAATTTTCCCATTCTACCCTTAGGGCCTCTATATTATCTGAATCCTCCCCAGATGATCAGCAATGAAAATGGATAATGTTTTATCCTGTACTCTGCTCATTTAGTGTTAGTTACTACTGCTCTTGCCTCTGTCTATATCTTACTGTGTGATTGACACCAAAAGCAATCTTAGGATGGAGAAGCAGAGTCTTCTTATTTAGGCGTACCCTGGAATGCATTATAATTACATACTCAAGGGAACTTGTGCTGAACACAATTTTACATTTACATTATGGGCTCTGCCTACAGGCAATGACAGTCACGAGTAATGAGATGAAGCCAAAGATTTCTGCAAACTCTTCTCTCTGGAAAAAAAAAAAAGGGAGGAGTAGGCTCAAGGGAAAGAAATCATGCTGTAAAAGTTGCATGTCAGAAATAAAATATTTAATTTGAAAGGAATATGAGAAAGAAGACTGTTTTAGTTAGGGAACAGGTTAAGCTGATATAACAAAAAGGCCAAGAATATAATAGCTAGAAGGAAAAAAAAAAAGAATTTTATTCTCTCACATATCAGTCCAGAGGAAGGCAGGGGATTCAGGGCAAGCAGGAGACTCTGCTTCCCAAGGGTACAGTAAGGAACCCAGGTTTTCTATGTAGGGCTCTTTGAACCCCTCAAGAGCTTCCTCTTGACTACATATTAAAAACTGGCTCACCAGCACTGTGTCTATCCAAAACTAAGGAAAGGAGAAAAAAGAGAGCAGGGAGCAAGACTGGGATGTTGCATGTATCAGTTCCCCTTACATTCCATTGTCAAGAACCCAGCCTTACATATCTACACAGAAAACTTGGAAACTATAGTGTCTTGCAGGGCAAGCACTCAGCAAGAACTTGAGGAGCTTTATTATTAAAGGAAAACAGAGAAAGTATATTAAAGAAAGACTAGAACTCTCTGCCTTTGGCCTCGAGCCCCCAAGGATCCCCATGCACCATCTTCCCATACAAAGAACACAGCAGGTTCTCTCCTAAAAATGCAATTAAAGCTTGTCCAGTTATTGTTCCCCATTCAAAATCTGAGATCTTTATTTCTCTCCACCTGATCTAAAACTGGCTCTTCAAAAATTAGTAATTTATTATATAATATACGAGTTACTTACAATCCCATATATCTCAATGCAACATGGTGAAGTAGGATAAAGAAATTGAATAAACACTCCATTCTGGAAGAAAGACTAGGAAACACAGCAATCACTATGACATTGTTTGGCAGGAATTCAAAAGGCTTCCTTCCGAATTCCTTGGTTAGGCTCTGGTTCTGATCTCTGGAAGGAACTACTTTGTCTACCTCACCCCACCCCCATGGCCACTGGGTTTACCCCTTGTGAGTCATTCTTGTCCATTATCCATTTTCTACTGTGGTGTCACCTTATATCAGTCTGGGTCTAATCAGAAGAGAAACCACAGAGTAATCTGAACAAGGAAAGTTTAATATAAATTACTAACTATAACAGGGATTTGTAATCATGAGGATTTGTCTAATAAGAATAAAAGATAACTAAATAATAGGAATTGTTCATATAATGAGCAGTCACCATCCTTAGGGCTGAGATAGAACTCCAAGAAGCCCCCCAGGGACTGAAATGTAGACCTCAGGGGAGAGACCACAGCTCACTGAATGTCAGAGAAGCCACTGCAGGGTTGACTCAGTGAAATTTACCAGAAATCCACCCTCTAGGATGCTAAAAATAGCTCTTCATGAGGTGGTGTCTTGCTATAGGAACATCACTAGGAACCTGCCTGAGGAATCTGCTGCCTCTTGGTACAGCTGATTGCCATACTCCGTAGGAACCAAGCAATGGAGAAGCCACACATGCTACAAGAGCCTGTCGGTTGAGCACACCAAAGCCGGAAAGAAAACCTTTCCTTCTGTAATCTCTTTCCAGCACCTTGTATTGACAGAGTTTAACACTGTACCAACTGGCAGGAGAAAAATATTTAAAGGGTAACCTCCATTTCTGCACTGCAGGCCATAAAAGATGAATTTATTAGAGTGGATAGGCATAAGATGGTAACTGGCACACATCTGAAGTGAATGGTTGGGAGTTACCCTGTTGGTGACCGCATGGCTTTTGCAGCATGCTTTCTGCTGGTACAGTTTCCAGTTGGAGATCGCTGGGTCAGTCACGTTTGTGATTTCCTTGGCAAATAAATTAGGAGCCAAATTTAGTAGGCTCCTAGTCTCCTTGTTTCCAGTCATGTCCATGTTAAAGAGGCTTCAAAGATCAGATCTTGTTACAGTTCTTAAGCTTTCGGACTCTATTTTCTGGTTGTTATGTTCAGTATACCCAGCTCTCCCTTAATTTAGAGTGGCTACCTAGAGGCCATCTCAAAAAAGAAGACTTAGGTGGGAATGCAATGCCCTCAGTCTATTGTTGTGGGGCTGGCTCCCACTTTCTGGCTGAGAACATATACAGGAGGCTCTTGCCTGAGGGACAATGTCATCTCCTGTGGTTTGGAGCTACAGAAGTTGGCTTTGCCAAACCTGAAAGCCCCCTAATGCTGTCAAATTAAAAAATTAGGAATTTATACTATATACCCTCCATTTTAACTATATTCCCTTTCACTTCTGCTTGCAAAGTGACTAATTCTCATCTGACAATCATTGTCAAACCTGCCACATCTGTTTCTTTACTAACTACTTTCCAATCAATCAGTCATTACCTCATATTGTAAGTTTATGTTATAGCAGCACCTGATTTCAGGTAATAATGTCTGCATTAGTTTGCTATACACTGTCATAAATAACAGCAATTCAAACAATAAGTGCGCATTTCTCTCACATAATAGTCTAGATGTAGGCAGGCTGCCTCCAGGAGGTGTACTGGTCACCTTTAATATACCAAGACTAGCCGACCACTTAGGAGACAAGCTGACTGCCTTGACTCAGACTTTAACTCTTAAGGGAGCAACAATATGTCCTTAAGCAGACACCTTCCTTAGATACGAGTCTGCTGTCTCTGCCCACAGTTTTACCATCTCAAGTCGTACAGAACATCAGATTCAGCATCATACCTCATATATCACTCAAACCAAGAGACTTAACTTTACAGCAAAGAAGTTGGGGCCACTGATACATTGTCCAATGGTCTTAAATACTACACCTCACTGAGAAATCTAATAATGATGGTAATAATAATAATAAACATAATAACCTATTTAAGGCCCAGATAAGTTCCAGCTCAAGGGGACAACACTTGATGGGTTGGGATACTCCAACATGAAGCATGTGTGCTAAATCAATGGCCAATATATGGTGCTGTAACTCTGAAACTAGAATACACGTTGCTCAGAACATGAGGTGAAAATAGGATTTCACCAAGAAATCCTCAGAACGTGAGGTGAAAGCAAGATTTTATCAAAGGGTGAAAGTAGGACTGACCTCTCGAACCATTATTCCTTGTGATCTATTTGCAGAATTTGTGCTTTTTGACTCTGAAACTTTATGTCAGCCTTATTTGACGTCCTGGTCTGGAAGCAGGGTGGGATGAGAAATGCTTCTATCAGGACACAAGGGTTACACTGAACTTGATGCTGCAATTACCACCTGGTAACTCTGGCCCCTTAATGCTGGGAACAAATTGGCCAAAAAAGAAAGTTATTGTAATGCTGAATGTAATTCTGATCACCACGAGCTGGTGTACAACGAGGTGAGTGAAGAGAATATATTGAGTGCAGGGGCTTCACAAGGCTGTTACTTTGTGCCTTTATGCCCACTGACCAGGACAAATGGGCAATCATAGCAACTGTAGGCCAAGTAGGATATGGCAAGTAAGGGGTCTCTCAGGGTTGAGGGCCTGGATGATTCCATCAAGCAAGCAACCAAGATCAGCTGAGATGCTAGCTGAGCAATAGGGAGATCTAGAGATTTTTAAAACATGGCAGAGGAAGGAAATGTTGAATATCAATGACAGAGGTAGGAATAGCTGCAGTAATAGGAACATAATATTTTCCAGTAACCTTCTTAATACTAAGTGCTTGCCAAGATTGCGGCCAGCCACAACTTAAAGGGAACTCTGCGAATGAATGCAGGATATGAGCAGATCTGAGTGGTGGAAGCAGAAAGCGCGCTGTTAAACACTATTGTGCACCATTTTAAATCTCCATGATCACACCTCTTATTCCAGCCCCTTCTTAGGCAACGTGTTCTAGCCAAACTGACCACGCTTTACAGTGCACCCAGATAATGTCTCACCTTGGATTTGTGCTGTATCTCTCTCTCTCTGCTCAAGGAAACTCGATAGATACAAATGTATGTGTGCAATCCAAAGTGTGGGGTAGTTAGCACTGGGGAACCATTTTCACCAGTAGGGGGATGAGAACCAAAGGAAAAAATGATATCCCCTTTTCAGTCCCAGGTATAAGGATTGTCAGAAGGTTTCATTGGATGGAACACCAGACAACTATAGCAGTGACTATAACTTGATAACTCTTCCTATTTCACATTCCCTCTCCCTTATTCCTGCTTCTGTGATAAGTTCTAAACTACTTGCATATAGGTATTTGACTCAGATTTGATTATCAAGGCAAACTTATTTAAGGTAGGAGGATCTGTTCCAAAATGTCATCTAGGAATCAAGGTTCCTTTCACCCTGTTGTTCTCCCAACCTCCCAAGTTCCATTCTGCTCCTCTGCATAAAGCCAAGTTCCTAGCACCAGGTCCATATTTCACGTCAAAAAATAGTGAAAAAGAAATTGAGGAAGACAAGCACATTACTTCAAATAAAGTGACCTGGAAGTTGCACACTTTTTTTTGAGAGAGAGGGTCTTGCTCTGTCACCCATACTGGAGTGCAGTGGCATGAACAGGGCTCACTCCAGGTTCAACTTCCCCAGGCTCAAGCAATCCTCCCACCTCAGCCTCCCAAGCAGTGGGGACCACAGGCACATATCACCACACTCAGCTATTTTTTGTAGAGATGGGGTCTTGCCATTTTGCCCATGCTGGTCTCAAACTCGTGAGCTCAAGCCAATCCTCCCACATCGGTCTCCCAAAGTGCTGGGATTACAGGTATGAGCCGCTGCACACATTTCTAATCACTTTTTAAAAATTCTCTTTAGCAATAAGTCACATAGCCACTCTACTGCAAAGGAACCTGTAGTCTAGCTGGATAGCCCTGTGCCCAGGTAAACCTCTGTTGATCCTGTTCCTAAACGAAGAATGGGAGAAATGGATGTCGACAGCAGTCTCTGCCACAAAAACATATAGAAAATGCAGTAGTATACATTGAAGAATTTTTAAAACTTGTTCCCTCTACCACCAAGTAATAATCGCTAGGTATCTGGTCATATAAATATGCTTCAACATTTTTTCTGACACTAATTCTGCCATTTTCAACCAACACACTCTATATTTGCCATCTGTTTCATTTTCCTTGTATTATCCACACCTGTTTTGCCTGTTCACTTAAGAGAACTTTGTCATTTTTATTAATTATGATTGTTTTATGTATTAAGACTAATAATGCTACTTCTCATGTTTACTTCACATTTTGGTGTATTTTAATTTGGTTCTGCTATTTTTAATTATTTGGGGGCTCAGTATACAATGATGGCTGTTTAAGGTCTATTCATTTTGTCCCATTGATTTATCTTGATTAATGCCAGGGCATTCCATTTTATTAGTGTAACTTCAGAAAACATTCAATAGCTAGTCTAGTCTTTATGTTACTTAACATCTACTCATCTTCTCACCTGTTTGTTCTTCCAGAAGGATACTAGAATTATTTTTCTCCAAGACCAAAAGTAAATTCCAGACTTATTATAGCAGTGTTAGCAGAGTAACATAGTATGGGAAGGGTGACATAGTACTGTTTTCTCACACACAAAACCTGCCTAGAGTGCATAAACTCTATTTATGCACCTTTTTTGAATTTTATTAAAAGTTTATGAAAAAGTGAAGTATAAATTTTTACCTTTCACTCTGCATATGTCAAGATTTTCTTCTAGGTGCTTTATACTTAATAATATCTTGCAGTCTTTGTATTGAGCAAATTGTATTTGTATCAAGAAAAACAATGGTTTTTACATTTTATTTTTGTGTTAAATTACCTCACTGCAGTCTCTATTAGTATTAATTTTTCTAATAATTCTTTGGGTTTTCAAAGACAGTATTTTTGGATGTTAGCAATAGTTATGCCAATTATTTCTGCATTCTATTTAATTGAGTTTCTTAACACTACCAAAGCAGAGCTAAATCATGGTGGGGACAGCAGCTATTTAAGTATACTATTATCTTTGTTATTTGTATTATTTGTATGTAGTTCTTTTGCATCTGTCATGAGATTACCATTATGTTTTTGCTTATTTCTCAGATTTTGATGCTAATTTAAGGAAATGCATTAGGAAGTTTTTACTTTTTCCTTTTTTAAGAGTTTATAATATCATTTGAATTGGCTCATACTTCAGAAATTTAAAATAAATACCCCAGATTCTCTAGGCCTAATGTCTTCCATAGAATTATTTAATTACATCTTAAAATATTTTTTGGTAACTCGCTTAACAGTTTCCATGTTTTCTGAATCATTTTGGTAATATAATTTCTCCAGAAATCAGTGATTATATAAAGATGACTGTATGTTTTTTAGCATTATTTTTTTTTAACTACAGGCTTAAAATCAAATACCAAAAAATAAAGTACAGAAGAAAAAATGACTGAAAATTTCACTACAGATTAACACTGCAACAAACCTTTTTGCATGTATTTCTCCCAGTCTTTCTGGTGTGAGTATTTTATGTAATTCTCTCCCTAGTTTTCATAAAAATTATACTCATTTTAAACTATTTTTTCTGATTGTAGCAGGAATGTGATTATTCTATAACTTTGGGAAAGGTATAAACTCAAAATATTAAAACTCCAAATTTTTCTGTTCAGTGATAACTAACGTTAATATTTTTTGCTATTTCCTTGAATTTTGTTAGCATAGTTATCGAAATGTGTAAGCTGGACTGAAAGGCAATATAGCAGTTAAGAGAACTGGTGCTAGAGCCAAACTACCTAGATTTAAATCCTGGTTCCCCTGTTTTATCAGCTTTGTGAACTTGGTCCGCTCTCTCTCTCTCTCTCTCTCTGTTTCCTTATCTGTAAAATGGCAATAATTATCAAAGCAATTACCTCAGACTGGAGTTAGGGTTTCTGCCCAATAAAATTGCCTCCATGTTGCCTAATGCAGTTCTGCAGCAGGGCAGATTTGTCTATTACTACTTTGTTTCTACTAAGAAACTAAACCAGTAGGGACAGCAGTGATTCAGAGGAGGCAGCAGCATAATTGGCTGGGTTTTTCTTAGCAGTATCCATTATTACTGTCAATAGGGATCAAACCACGGTCTCCTCTTGCTGTATTGTGAACTCAGAATTTAGGGTTCTTGTTGGCAACAAACACTGTTTCTTAATCCCATCTAACTACCACCTCCTCTTCTAATCCACACACTACTAAGTGATTCTGGACCAAGCACTCGCAGTGCCTTCTGTCTCTAATCTCTTGTACACATAGTTACAATGAATTTCAGCCCACATATTCAGGGCAGGGGTAACGGCTTTTTTTTTTTTTTTCTATGCTGGTCTTTGGACATCAGGCCATGAATGTCACTGCTATGTTGTCTCTTGTTCAAACTGGAGACCTTCTCAAGCATGACTTTCAGGCATACAGAGATCTTTATTATGCAATCATTTAAATGTGCTGTATTGTTTATGCACATGTTTTTCATTTTCCAGTGAGGGATATAGTTGAAATCCAGAAGTCAAGTAAATTCCTTGTTTTTCTTCCTTTTATGAGACTAAGAGCTGAAAAAAATGGAAGAAAGGACATGAGGTTAAGGGAGATATCTGGGGAAAATCTTCAGGTAATATTTAAAAGTACATTGCTACATATACATCCTTACTCTGGTCTTTGGGCATAGGTTCATGAGATTAAAAAATATTTGAAAGACCTTTATTTAATGCTCAAACTAACATGGCTTCAAGATAAGTACCTTGTCAAGATAAGTACCTTACAAATTCCTTTGAATTTGAGGTGACTAGGAAATAAGAGACACTGTTATGCAAATAGACCAATAAATAGGCAGTTAAGTTTAGGGGGCAGTAACTTAATAAATCTGCCAGAAAATAACTTGGCCTTTTGCAACTGTTTCAAATTGTGCTATTATTTAAAATAATTACTTTTGCCCCTGAGTTTTCCCCCATATGAATGTAAAACATCCAATTGAAACTCAAAATGTTTTCTGACTACCTAGATAGGTCTACAAATTCTTAAAGTAAGAATAGATAGGGTTAATAATTACTAAATTCTTAACCGTGTACATATCATTGATGAGAGATACAAATATGGTGGGGAGGGGAGAAAATGGAAGCAAGCAAACATGCATTATTGCAATTCCAACAATTCCTCAAAAAAAAAAACAAAAAAACAAAAAAAAAACCCCAAATCTACTAAAGATCTATGAAGAGTGAAGCTGTGATGTCATTAAACACCTCTTCTAAAATATTATTCGTTTTATTCCCTATGATCCTGTATAGTGATCAAATTTGCTAGATAATTGCTTAACTCCACTTCAGTTTACCTTTGTAAACAAGGTCATTGAGTCAACATAAAAGACTCAAACAGTTTCAAAAGTGGAACATTTTGAAAGCATTTTGTTTGCTAATACAAATATACCTTATGGTTAACTATTTAGTAGAAATTGATTTCCTCAAACTTGGTCCAATTATTTGATGAGTCTAAGACAGAACAGCGTCAGTAGCACTTAGGCTGTTACAACATGGTTAATGTGTAAAAACCAATCATTAATCTCATAATTTCTTCAGCATCTTTGTAGCATGTGCTCTGTGCTTAGCATTGTATTTTTTTAAAAGTGGGCAAAGGTCATGGCTAACTCATTCTCAACAATAAGCATTATATAACATGCCCACTTAATTGCTGCAATGTAACCTCATTGAATTACCAAAACACTTTACTGGTAGTCTTTTTCATTTTAAAGCTCATCGCTACTTCCATAGCCTAGATCCTATCATTATCCAGAATTGGTTATGTGTAAGAAACCTATAATTTAAAACTGAATTACATGACTGTTAAATGGATTGCTGTCCCTAATTTTTTTATAAACCAAATCAATACAAATAACCCTATACAAAATATGAAAATTACTTTTAGATGGCATCCCTTTGGAGACAGACCTATGATTAAAATATTAGACTTTAAATATCAGCAGGATTGCATGTCTTTAAAGTGAATAAAATGTGCTTAGGGTCTTTGATATTCTAATATTCCATCATCATTTTAAGAAGGCACAGTACTTTATAGCAGTGAGATGTCTCAACTCCTATATAAACAAGAAAACCAAGAATTTATTCTGATAGTAATATCAACCAGGACTGGTTTCACTTGGTACTAAACTGTACATTCCATTTTTGGGTGGAAAAAATATTAAATATTAGATCCCTCATACTAAGGATCAACATACTGTGACAAAAATTCTTTTAAAGCAACCTAATTATTGTATTTGTGTATACTAAACTAGATGGAGTAACGAGACTCTTCTAATTACCTACATGTCATAATGTGTATCAAGCACACACAGTACTGCAGCAGTTATCTTGCTCTCTGAACTCACTTTCTGAGTACTGGTTACCACTTCATTTTATGAATTCTCATTTTGCAGACATGAGACTCATCTGAAAATCACCTGCAATCTTCTTGAGCACACACATGCTTTGTTACAGGGTCATGCCTATTTTCGTAGACATTCATCAGTTCACTCTGAAGCTTACTTCCCAGAGTGATCTGGTGAAGAACATAAAAGCCAAAAAGTGACGATTGCAGTCCCGAGGTACGACTGATTTCTAATTTCCTAACTTATAAAGAAAACAAACAAACAAAACCAAACCTAATTTGAGATCTGTTCTGAACTCTTTTATCACACTATGACCCACTAATAAAGTTCCCAGAGCTGACCAGAACCACTATCCCACCCCAGCCAGCCATTCATTGCCACTGTTACATATGGATTTGCAAATAACCCTTTCTTTTCTTTATATCCACTGCCTCATTCCCTGCTCTACACACACTATTGTCTTTATACTCTCCACCAAAGTAAGCATAATCTTCAGCCTCTACCTCTAAACAAAATTTGGCATCAGGAGACTGAGAAATTTAAGAATGGCATGGAAATATCTACTGCAGCACATCAAAGAATAGGTGAATTTTAACATGATGTTTAGGATAAATCTCCAATTCATTCAACAGCAATCTATTGAATGCCTACTTTGCAGTCATTTTGGGGAATACAAGTAAGATTTGTTCCTTGTTCAAGGAGCAGAGGTATAATAGAAGCTCTTACTGCTGGGCCAGAGTATCAAGGGCCAGGACTTCCCATCGACCATGGGCAAACCACCAGTTGTCTACATTTCCAATGACTAAAAATAACCAGGGCTTGCATGTTATAAAATTTAAGTAAAACTGACTTGAAATACAAACTACTTAAAATTTTTCTGTGCTTAATTTTAATTAAAAATGTTATTTCTGTCTCCTCCTTTTTGTCTTTTGCTTTGTGGGCTGTTTTCCTAGCCTTTTTCCTGGTGATTTCAAAGTATAGTCTTTTATTCTCCTAGTGGTCACTTTGAAATACCATTTCTGTACTCTAACAAAGTAGAGGATAAATTGCTTATTTTTACCTGTATTTAAAAGTTCATTTTCCAGTTCTGGCTAATTTTGAAGTTTTAGACCCTGATGGTCTCTTTACATTGTGTCATTTCTAAAAGCAATTCTTTAATGTTTACTTATATTGGTTAACAAAATTTCACTTGTCATTCTGAAGGTTGACTGATAAGGACCTACATTTTCTAGAATGTTTGCAAGAAGGATATTATAAGCTCTTCTCGTCTGAGAAAATGTTTTCTTTAAAACCTCTATAAACTGGCACTTAAATACCGTAGGAAAACATTGAGACAGTTCGAGTATGTTCTATTTTTTCTCATTGGATTAAGTATTTTCCTTAACTCATTCATTTCACTTATGCTGTCTGAAAACAACTCTAAGTAGTTATGTATGCCTGGCACTATAACCATGTCCAAAACCAACACAATTCCTTAAGACAGGCAGAATGACCTCCAACAGTATCCAAGTCCTAATCCTAGAACCTGCAAATGTGAAACGTTACAAGCAAAGGGGAATTAAGACTGCCAATCAGCTTACCTTAAAATAAATTACTTCTAAATATTTGGGTGGGCTCAATATTAATCACAAGGGTCCTTAAAAGTGGAAGAGGGAGATAAGAGAGGTCTGTGTGATGCAGACGCCACCTGCTGCTGCTAGATTTGAAGATGGAGTAAGAGACCGTGAACCAAAGAGGAATAGTCTTCAGAAGCTGGAAAAGACCAAAAAAACCTTGCCTCCCCTAAAGACTCCAGGGACTAATACAGCCCTGCTAACACCTTAATTGTAACCTAGTGGGACCTGTGTCAACACTCCTGACCTACAGCACTTTAAGTTTTTAAGCCATTAAAAGTTCGTGGCCTTTGGGAGCCCAAGATGGGCAGATCACAAGGTCAGGAGTTTGAGACCAGCCTGGCCAACATGGTGAAACACTATCTCTACTAAAAATACCAAAATTAGCCCGCGTGGTGGCACATGCCTGTAATCCCAGCTACTGGGGAGGATGAGGCAGAATCGCTTGAACCCAGGAGACAGAGGTTGCAGTGAGCTGAGATTGCGTCACTGAACTCCAGCCTGGGTGACAGAGCAAGACTCCATCCCAAACAAAAAAAAATGTATTTGTTGAAAGCAGTAACGTTAACGAATTCAAAATAACAAAATATCCAAATACATAAAAGTACAAATTGTAGTTAAGTAATTTGAATAAAACATGGCAGATTAACTGAATAGGGGAGAGCAGTCAGAAAAGGCTTTGAGGAAGTAATGTTTTAGCCGCGATCTAGAAGCAGCAGCTTCATCGGCCCTGCCAAGTGCGGTTGGACGATGTTTGCCGCTCAGACTTGTGCTCAAGCTATCAACTTTATGAAAATACTCTTGCTTCCCCTCTACCCTCACTAAAATCTGTGCCCCCAAATGTTAATATTGTACTCTCATCTTTCAGTGATCCATGCCACCAACCTGCCTAGGTATCCTGCGTGCTTCAGGGAGGGAAGACTTTCAGTGGTACTGTCAACAGACATGGTACACAAGGCTCAAGCCTGAATGTGACTTTGTCCCTCAGACCAAGTTCAGGTGGGCAGAGTGGAGAACAAAATTCACTTTGAAGGTTGAAGAAAGTTTTATTTTCCAGCTGGATGTGAATGTGATAGCTATGACAGCTACCTTTTTGACCAAGATGGGAAAGCCTACCCAAGCTTACAATTTTGGGGGAAAGACACGCACTTAACTTGCCTAAGCTGTTAATGGAGGAAACTGGTACTTGAACCCAGAATTCTCCATCCTAAACATTACATTACACTGTTAAGACTTCTTAATAGTTATTTAAGCTTCTCAACCAATTAGCCAAGTACTACATGACTCAAAACGAACAGAATTCAAGTTTTAGTTTACATTTGTTTCCTAAAATTAATCTGAGGTGCCTTTCTCAACTTCCCTTTACCGTCATCCATCTTCTCATGTCACATACAAACATGAAGTAACTGGCATAAACATCTTTTCTAACTTTGAAATTTAGATGCAGTCTAAAGAGTATGAGAAAGTACCATTTTGACAATTATTTTGAGGGTAAGACTAGAAAACTGTGGACTGTAACTTTTCAACACAGAATCAAGGGACTTTTAGATGAAAGCCTTAGACGAGAATCTAAATGCTGAAGACAACCAATGTCTAAAGACATGGCTTGTACCTTGTGCACCTTACTTGTTCAGAATGATGGTGGCCACTGTTGACAAGAGCCAACCAAGGAAATCCAGGTATAGCACAAAGACAACTACACACCTGGCCTGTTAGGTGCTGTTACCAAAACAAAGTATCACTGGAGAAGAAAAAGAGAAGTTACTGAAATTGGAGAGGAAAGAAAAGCCTGTGGATTTAGAAATAAATGTGGGGTTGGAACACATATTTTTTCAGCCAGCTGTAAAACTGAGTAATGACTGCATGAAACAAAGTTTACTGAGTCTCTTACCTGCATATAAATTCTAAGGTGTTTTGTTCTTCTTCTGCTTTCTTATAGCTTATCATTTCCAATAATTCAGGGTAGCAGATAATATTCTTATGCACAGCAAAATCAACAGGTATTTCTCAAAGTACTTGTCTGCGCAGCATCCTACCCCACAAAGATTCTAGTCTAATGCAGCTAGATTAAGGTTCCAGGTCTTTATGTCTTAATAATTTTAAGACAACTGGTTAAGAATCTTTTCATAATCACTTTAGAATTCCTATCACCACCTTACAGGAGCCCAATTTTCATCTACTCTTGGAACATTCACTAGTCTCATTGTTACCCCAACCTGCTGAATAGTGTGGTATTCAATCTGGATCAGTACATCTCAACAAGTGCAGAATTGATGTTGTCAAAGTTTTTTTTCAATGTTTTTCAGTCTACATAAGTTGAAGTCAACATTAAATGTACTAAAAACTTCACAGTACATGTGCTTTTATAAACAAATGTATGACAATTAGTACATGCTCACCTCTACTGAACGTACTCACAAATCTAGGTCTTAAGAGAAAAGTAAACATGCAGTTATTAAGGATGTATATTCAACCTGAGATCTAATTACTAAACACTTAGGAATATACTAACATTTCATTTTGGGGAACTTACTACCAAACTCAAGTCTTTGTTATTTACCTTTATAGCCTGTTAAATACTTGTCCCATCAGTGACCAATGCATTTATGTTGGCATTTACTTAAGTCAGCCCTATGTATCTGTGGTTCCTGCATCCAACCACAGATTGAAAATAGGAAAAAAAATTTCACAAAGTCCCCAAAAGCCAGACCTGAATTTGCCACACACAAATACTATACTGAATCTACATGAATATTGTCTAGGGTATTTTATCAGGTTATTATACAAGCAATATATAGACAGCTTAAAGCACACCTAATGACGTGTATAGATTTACATGAAAATACTGCACCATTTTATATAAGGGACTTGAGCATCTGAAGAATTTGTTATGCACTGAGAATCCTACCAATCCCTCCATCGATACTGAGGATCAACTACGCTACAAGTCTGCATGAGCCTAGAATTCTTGTGTTACTGTCCATAGGCAGGCACAACCTCGTACCTTATTTAAAAAGTATTTACAATGATTCTTTGAATTTTTAGAGCTGCTGAGAACATACTGTTCTCATTTAATGTTTTAAGAGTTAGTACAGACCCATTAACAAATATTCAACCCAGGAGCCAATAAGTATTTGACATTAGAAGCAGGAGTTTTCATATATGAAAAGTATATGAAAAGCAAGACTTTTCATATACTTTGGCCTCCTCTCTTAAACTTCCATATTATCAACTGGCCAAAAAACACACAAAAAACAAAAGAACTCCCACCTTAATAACATGTGTATAATATAAACAAAATGAAGATGCCTCAGACTTACCAAGATTTAAGGAAACTCAAGTGTGATCTGAGAACTTGTCAGATTCCACAAAAATACTAGGCAGAGGATAACCTTTTAAAATTGACATATTTTAATCCAGAGTCCATTTACCACCTTTCCATTCTGCTTGAAAATGAACTTCTGATCTCATATGTACACATTTCACAGGTAATGAAGGTTAAATAAGAGAATCCAGACAAACAACTTTGGTCCTTGTCTCCATTTCCCCAATTAATTATTAAGTAACAACTTTTAGACCATCTATAGCGACAAAACAAAAACGCCATCAAAACTGCGATAATAACCTTTAAGTTTTTATTTCAATATGCTCGTTCCAGACAATTTCTTAACAGCTTTAAAATGCAGCATTTTATTTATTAACATTAAATGACTACAACTCCAACAGCCAGACCAAACTGTAAATACAGAATTAGGCACATCTCAATGTTGTGTCTGTGTTTACATTATTGGATAAAGAAAATTAAGCATTCTTCAACTTTTCTATGGGTCTTATTTATGGAATATGTGCATTTTCCTAATGACCCTTTAAAATACCACATATGGAATTTAATTTATCAAGGCAGAAAACTACATTAATTTCGACTTTAGTAAGAATGTAACTCATACAACCACTAAGCTAAAGAATAATCTGAAATCTCAAGTGGGCATGATGATCTTATTTCATCCAACATCAAAGCCTGGCTCTGTGTATATTAAGCTCTCCTTACCTTTACTGCTCAGTTGAGACTCTTAATTCTCTAAAGCTAGACAAACTATGCAGAAGTGTCAATTCAACAGTGTATCATCAAATACATAATAAACTTTAATGTGACACTGAGTTGTTCTCCAGAAGTTGCAGGTTGCATTTTGTCAGGAGTCAGTGTGTCTTCAAACTACAGGAGAAAACCCAAGTCTGGCTTGTAGTTAGGTTTGCCTGTAAAATGAAGATCTCGAAAGTTTTCAGTAAAATCACCAATAGTTTGCAAGCAGCTTTAAAAAGAATTCCTAAAATGTTAAGTGCTTTCTTTCCAAATATAGGCTAAAAATAGAAAGTTGTACATGCAAACGCCAAAAAAAAAAAAAGTTGACCCATTTTTTTTTTCCCCTCCAAATAGTTAAGGCTATCTATTAAACCTGAAGCAACATGACCTCTTAAGTATCAAGCAACTTCAAGGTTAAAGCATTTTAAGAACAAGAGTCAAAACTGTTTTTTCTCAGGTCAGAGATGAGGCCATTATTAACTTGTTCACTCATCCAAATTTCAAAATGGCTAAATTAATAACATGAATCTTTTTATACAATACTTACATGGCTTTTTGTTGGCATTCCTAAGAAAATCTTAATAGAACCAAGAATGTAAAATTAGACTCACATTCTAAAGCCAGAAACAAATCAAAAGCAATACCTATTAAACTCTATAAAACCACTGATCACTACCAATCCCACAACAAAACATACACATTTATTAGCTTGCTGATTAGATTTAAATCTCAGTTCAAGACCAAGTAAGTTCTGAACACAATGAATACTACAGTTTCAGTATCTAGGGAGAAAAGCCATTTAAGTCTTTGTTATTGTAACATATTTGACTACATTTTAGACTATTTAAGGAATCATGAAGCAGGCTTCCTATCACACTGTTCCATTTTTTTAAAAATTGCTAGTATATTTCCCCAAAAGCTTTAAAGTAAAATGACATAGTCTGACAAATGTAAAACAAAATACTTTCCTCACTTATAACCACAGCACACCATTTTGCAAACTACCAGAACATGTTGTATGATGATTTTTCTTTTTTTTTTTTTTTTTCTGGAGACGAAGTCTCACTCTTCCGCCCAGGCTGGAGTGCAGTGGCAGGATCTCAGCTCATGAAACCTCCGCCTCCCCGGTTCAAGTGATTCTCCTGTCTCAGCCTCCAGAGTATAGCTGGGATTACAGGCGCCCGCCACTGCACCTGGCTAATTTCTTATATTTTTAGTAGAGACAGTGTTTGACCATGACGGCCAGGTTGGTCTCCAACTCCTGACCTCAGGTAATCCGCCTGCCTCAGCCTCCCAAGGTGCTAGGATTATAGGTGTGAGCCACCATTTCCAGCCGCAACTTTTTAAGCATAGTTTTAAAGCTGTGTTTGTCACCAAAATAACCAAAAGACACAATTATTAGGTCTCCTTCAATTCAAAATGCTTAAGAACTCTGCTAATGTACAATTTGATTTCCATTTTATAAATCACTGTTCATTTCACATCCTGCAAATCTTTTCATCAACTCCAGAATGATGGAATTCTTACCTTTCTATTCAGGAATCCAAGATTAAGTTCCTTAAATTTTTTCAAGAACACGTTACAGGTAAAAACTTTTGTTAGACTTCACACAATATTTTTAAAAGCTGATTTCTAGATTTATTGGGTGGTCTAACCTAGTGTTATGGAAGTTTATTTCTTATTACTAAGATAGCCTCTTTTACTCCAAAATACAATGACATTTCTCAAACCTTGTTTTTTAAACATCAAGTTTGCCTGTACTTCGGCTTGTGTCCAATTTTACCACTTGGTTCTTTTAAATTTATTATTCAGGTATTCCACATTTTTTGACACATATACACATAGGTTAGAGACAAAACACACGAAGAAAAGAGAGAAGGTAGAAATGCTGGATAAAACACTAACTGCCGCTTCTTAGTTTCCACTTCAGTGACTAAGTCAAGTAAGCCTGGAATCAACTATCACTGTTGCCAAAGTCTGGCTTATGTACGGAGTAGGGAACATAAATGTTAACTACAAACTTAGAAATAAATGAGTATCTGAATCTCGCCCCACCGCTGCACTCTTGGCATTTAGGAAGAGTGTACACATACATTTATCTGTTACTCTATTTAGCATGAGTGTGTTCTTTTTCTAACTCCCATTTTTTTAAGTTGCAGATGCTAAAAGCAGTCTGAGGACCTTGGTCATTTACAGCTTATTAATCACTGACAATCAAAGAAAAACTAGTATACGAGCATTTAACAGTTATACATCAGTTACTCATGTATTGGTAAAGAAGTACTTGCTTAATAGAAACAAACTGTACCCACCCTAAATTCCATGCTTAAAAAAACCCATCTTTACACATTGCTTTAAACAGAGCAGCATTCCCTCTAAATTAAAAAACTTGAGTAATATATGCGCAACATAGATTAACTTTTAGATTAAGTAAAATATCCTGGAATAACACTAACTCCAAAGAAAGCAAAAAGGTATATTCTAACTTTACAGATGATCATCATGTATAGAGTATGTTTAAGCACATCGCAATACTTAACAGCCAAATAAATCTAACAACAAAAAATATAACCAGAATTTATACTGCCAAATCTGACACGCAAACCAAAAAGTGAAATGTTTTTGGATGAAAACAAGATGTATTTAAACAAAAAGTTACACATTTTCTTTAATATTTCATATTTCTTGAACATTTAACAGTGGAAGTCGGAATCTTCAGTAATATTTAATTTTCAAAATCTTCTGGTCACAATCCCCACCAAACTCAACAGGCCGGGACAAGTGCAATACCATACAGAAACACAGCATTGCAACCGATCCCAACCTGTGTAGAAAGGGGTTTGAGTTTCCCTTACTTTTCTACAGACTTTTCACTACCACAGTCAGTTTTGCATGGATTTGCACAGCAGAATATCACACAGCTGGATGCAAACCTGCAAAACTAACCATAGAACAGTGTTCAGTAACAGGACAGTTTGATTGGGCGACAGGCCGAAGCTGGAGTTCTACAGCTAGCAGTACTTTAAGTGCTCATAATGCAGTAGATAACTAAACACTACCTGCACTATAAGCACTTTAGTGCTACAGAAGCTGTCACATCAGATACACCAGGCAGATTCTACATCGACACAATAAAAGTACACAAAATTAGTAAAAATCATTCATTTGAAGGAAATAGCAGGCCACCATCAGTTTTGCATAGATTTGCACAACTACATTCTTCTTGTAGTGCAACTATGCAAAACTAACAGAGGACTGCAAACAAAAACTATTAAAACACCTATATACTTGCTTGACTTGAATTATTGGATGAATACATAACTTCTTATGCCAGAAGGAGCACTTAGGGCAGTAGATGCTAATCTACTTCACTATCTGCACTAGATGCACCTTAGAACAAAAAGCACTCAACAGCAGCAGGCCCTGCACTTTAAAGCCCAACTTGGCTTCCCGAGGCAACTGTCACCATAATGCTACAAGTGCCTTCACTGCAGTAGATGCACATATCACTACCTGCACTGTAAGCACTTTGACATTATTCTGACTGGTCACAATCTTCAGTTTTACAAGGTGATGTTCTCTTTATTCCTGCTAAATTTGAAATAGATAATTAGAATTAACGCCTCCAACTCTAACAACTATAAACCATACAAATTCAGCATAATCCCTAATGGGTAAGAGAAAATTAGTTTAATTATCTCAAAGATATGAGGTCCATTTAGACACGTATTTATGCCTTAAGAATTCTTTACAGAAGGCAATCATAACCAACCATCCAACTAGCACTGGAAGTGGTGGCTCTTCCAATGGCTGGCCTCTCCCAAATGGATTGATACATAGAGAAAAAACAAAACAAAACAAAACAAAATGAGACTGCAAATAAATGAGAACTAATTTTGGAACATTTAAGGGCAATTTAGTCCATGTGTACCTTTTAGAGGAAGTCTTCACATCCACGTGGCAAAACATTTTCCTCTTCTTCTGGCTTCCACTTAGCGAATACTTGATGAAATGATTAACAAAATTACTGTTCAGACTACATTTCAAGTGTTACCAGTCAATTGTAGCAGAATTTAAACATCCTGTTTAAATCTATCATCCCAGGTTATACCTACTTTATCACCCAAAAGGATCTAAAATTGTATTTCGTAAACTGCATAAGCCAGTTTGCAAAGATGTACAGAGATATTTACACTGTAATTTTACTAACTTAAAATTAACAAATCCGTACTTAATGAGCTAGTTTTTCAGAAAAAGTAAATTGTCTAAAGGAAGAAACACCTACTTTTACTAAGAACCCAATCCTATAATATTTTTTCAACTTTACTATAATAGCAAGAGAAATTTGTTTTTAAGAAAAGTTCAAGAAAATCAGAATACACTTACCCATTCCATTAAACTTCCTTTTCAGCAAGTATCCTCAGAAAAGCTACTGGTGCAGTTAGCTCCACGTGTATGACTGGAGTAGGGGAAAATAAGGAAAAAAAGATAAACATGATTTGCTCAAAATTACCACCATCGTCCAAATCTGTATTTGCTATTTTCCAACGTCCTAATTAGCAATTAATTTCACCCATTTGCAAAACTGAGAGTAAGAGTCGGGCAATATTAGCAGGATTTAAAAAACCAATAGGTATAGTTGAAAAATGCGTAAGAGAATAAAGTTGAAAAACCCTTAGCTATCAGATACATGTCTTAATAAGCTTCTAAAATACTTGATTATGATCAGCAGCAATCATTGACTGCACTGTACAGCTCCAGTAAAAGGAAAAAAAAAGCAGCCCAGGGACTATTCTTCACCACCCCTCCCCCAATCAAGACCTCGTGGCTGCAAGCCGGGATAAAGAGTTGTTTCTCCAACTGCTGTGGTCCTGATGGCATGCCGTTAATTTTCTCTTCTGGTGATATTGCAACGACGAGCCTGCCTTTTTCAGTTCCTTTTCCCTTTGCTGCAGTTTAGGAACAGAAGACCGGGCAGGAACACCCGAGACTGCAAAGTGCCCGCCACGCTCATGGAGCCCGGGCCGGCAGCACATGTCGCACAAGGGGGAGCGCGGCCCTGCGATTCACCGCGTAGCCGCCAGGGGGCGGCGGGTCAGAGTCGGGCCTCGCCGGACGCGGCAACCCCCCCCCACCACCACCCCGTTTCCCGGCGGCAGCCGCGCGGCGACCGGCGGCGCCGAGGCCCGAGTGCGGCGGGGACGCGGGCGCGCCGCCCCTCCTTTGTGTCCCCCAGCCCCCCCCGAGCCCGGCCCAGAGGGGCGGGGGCTCCACGGCCGCGGTGCCCGTCGCACGCGGCCCGAGGCCTAAGCCGGGAACAATCGGCGGCGGCGCGCAGTCGCCGCCATGTCCCCCGCCCTCACCCCCGCGCAGCCCGCCCCGCAGGAACATGGCGGCGGGGACGCCGCTCCCGCCGAGCCGGGCCGGCCCTCCCGCGCCACACACCCAGCGAGCGGCAGGGCGCAGGCGGCTCCACGCCGCAGCCGAGGCCGACTCCGGCCTCCTCCGAGGGCCACGGCGAGGAAGTTGTGGGCCCCGCCCCGAGGCTGCCCACGCGGGCTAACAAAGCCCACGCGGAGCGGGGGTGGCGCCCAGGCCGCTCCGAGCTCCGCGCCCCTCCGCCCACCCTCGCGCGTACAAAGTTTGGGGAACCGCGGGCTCCCGCCCACGCCACGCCACCCGCTGGCGCGCAGGTACCTCGTGGGCGCGCCCCCTCCCGGCCCGCGGCCTGCCCCATGTGCCGCCGCCGCCACCGCTTTGTTCTGGAGGCGCTTTAACTCTCGCCCTCGGGAGAAACTTTCCTACCCGGGGACCCCACGCCCCGCGCGCGCCCCGGGCCCCGGAGAAGGCACGGGCCTCGCACGTCCTCTCCCCGAGGGGCCATTGTGTGCGCCGTCCGCCCACCCGCCTTCGGGTCGGCCCAGGCAGGGTCCGCGCGGGTCCCGGGCGCGGCCGCCACGCGCACGCCGCCCCCTCCCACCCTCCCGCCCCGGCCCTGCCGTGCCCTCTGGCGGCCCGCGGGCGAGCGAGGGGGCAGCCAGATGCGGCTGCCACACGCCGGGGCGGCCAACGGCCCGAGACCCGCCCCGGCCACGCCGCCGCCGCCACGCTGCCCCGGGCCAGTCCGCCCCGGGCCGCTCCGCCCCGCCCGCCAGACCCGGGCCGCACACAACAGGTTTCCCTCCGTCGCCGGAGGGGCGGGCAGACTCACCAGGAGGAGTAGCAGCCACCATCTTCGCCTGGCCGGCCGCGGGCGCCTGCTCCCGCCTCCCCGCCCGCCTGCGCTTTACTACGACCGGAGGCCCCAGGCCGGGGGTGCGGCCGGCCGGCCCGCCCCGCGAGGAGAGCTTCGCGGAGGGGCGCGAGCCGCGGCGGCGCTGCGGGGGTCGTCCCCACCCCCTCGGCCTCGCCCGAGGGCGCGAAGTGGCGCGAAGGCGCAGGTCGGGCGGCGGCAGCGGCACCTCGAAGGACCATGTGGGTGAATGAAGGGCGGCGGCTCCCGCCTCAACGTAAATACGGACAAGCCCCACTCCCTCATTAGCATAAAAAACAAAGTACTTCCGACCTCCCCGCCCGCCCGCCAATCACCGCAGGCCCCGCCCACGGCAGCTCGTTCTTGGCGGCCGGGAGAGCGGGAGCCGGGAGCCGCTGGCGGCGCCGCGCAGCCTTCCTCGGGCCGCGCTCCCCCGTGGCCCGCCCACCGCCGCCCGCCTCGCGGAGCGCCTCGCCCGGACACCTCGCGCCACGCCTCCGGCACGCCCTCCGTTTACAAGCTCTGCGCGCGTGCAGACCCCCGCGCGCCGCACACCCTCCTGCAAGCGCACGCTTCCCGGGGCTTCCTGGGAGCCCTGCTCTCCCTGGGACTCGACGTGTACGCGATGCGATCACAGTTTATTACTTTACTGGCCCTTGGTGGGTTTCCGAGGTAATTAGGGGCCTGCTCCATGCCATCCGGAACCAGAGAAGTAAAATCCAGTGACTTTAACATCGAAACGGAATTACTCGCTGCAAAGATCGTTTGAGACCCAGAAATAAATACATTACACCGACACTCTTGTGAATGCACACATCGTGGCAATGTGTTTCCTTAACTGGCCGCGTGTAAACCAAAACGCATGCCTGAGCAGAGGTTTCACAGCTGCAGTACCTGAGCCTCCCCTCTCATGCCCAGCTGCATTTAGTAAGAACTCTGGGTTCTCCAGTAGAAATAGTATAGCTCGGAAAGAACCTCATAAACAACCACAAAGCTGAGAAAAGAAGCCCAATCAGGAGCACCTCCTTCTTCACATTGTGGTTCAGGAAATTCCGGAATTCTCAGAAACATAATTGTTAAAACTGAGGATTCATAACATTTACGAGAAATACAGCAATTTTAAATAGGTTTAAATCTAGTAAGTAGCCACTGCAAAGCACATATCACTAGTTCGTGATTGTACAAGTCAACTGTAAAACACATGTCTTTAATGTCCCAATGTTAAAATTTTTGGCATTCAAACCTTGACAGTATTGCCGTTTACTGTCTTTTTGACTTATTTTATCATGCTTTGCTTAAATCCAATTGTCAAACTAGTGATGACATAAAAATAGTGGATTAAAGTTTTGTTTTTGCTACTCTTTTTTTAATTAAGGGTCTAGTTTCTAGACATTCCTTGCTTTGTAAATCAAAATAAGTGGCAAAATCTGAAATTTTACAATATCTAATATTTCTGTAATGTAGTCATTTATGAACCTTTCAAAGAGGAAAACACTGCTAATTTTATTACAAGTCTAATTTTACATTACTTCTTGTCGGCATTGACTAATATGTCAATGCCTTTTTCTTTAAAACTTTATCTTCTGTTTTAAATTAGAATGGTTGAGGCGGGGGGGATGTTGTGAGTAAGATTGTTCATCACACTCTCTGAATCATGGGAAATCCCACCTATGTACAGGTTTCTTAGCAGGAGTTATTCATCTCATAGTTTCCTTCCAATTAAAGTCAACATTGAAATACTACTAGCTTTAAAAAGCTGTTTTTAGATATCTAACAATATTTCTGTGGAAATCTGACATACAAGCAACTATTTTCTGTGACTACAGTATAAGGAATAATTCTTAATATATATACATTTTTTATGGTAATCAGGATTTTGGAAGGCGCAAATTCATTTAAACCTACTGACTTGGAAATTCCAGAAAGTTTCAGAATTAGTAGGTTGCATTTTATTTTTAAGGGTTTCGCTCACACTTCCTTTCAAAATTAATAAATTATCTTAAGTATAATTAGAATAATTGAAAACTTTTTAATCCCAAATGAATTTGAAGCTTAGCCAACTTGATGTTTTTTGGAAGTCACTACTAATGAGAAACCTATCTTCCTCGATTTTAGGGGCCACACTTGGTTATACTTTCTAACTAAAGGAAAGATTTTTGTGGTTATGATTTTGAAGATCACAAAAATATGTGAACTGCTAACAAATGCCTTCTGCAACTAAGGAATGTAAAAATAAAGCAATCTGAAATGCCAAAGTGAGACACACAGCCTTCTCAAGTCAGCTAAAACACAGTACTGTTTTACACAATCCAGAACATTCAGAACGTTTCAGATAAAATGGAAAGCTCAGTTCGACGTCAGAGCAGTTCCATACAGCCCTCAGTTTACATGGTATATAGAAAGTAGAGAATAACTGTATTTTTTACTTTTTACCCATGTATTTCAGTCTTATAGATGTTATGAATTAAGAAGATCTGAAAAGTTCTTGACCTTCTAAATAATATTGAGGATTTTATTTCCTACCTTTATTGTTTAACTATGTCAGTATCAACTGAGTTAAATGTGTTGAATTTTTGAAAGATAAATTCAGTTAAAATGTTATGTTTTAGCATAATTATAGGGTTTAAGAAACTAATAAAACAATAATCACATTCACATTATAGATGTGAAAACATAGGAATGATGCAGGAATCTAAGTTAAAGACAACTCCTAGTGTTATTTTAAACCTGTATTTATATATAATTTAAATAGTAATTCAGAGAGTCTAAAAATTTTCTAAGCAATTAAGTATATTTCATATTTTTGCAAATTGGCATTTTTAACATAGATGCCTATAATTATGTATTATTTTCCCAAAGCATTTGTATTTTACGGAAAAGGGATACAAATTTAAACACCACGTTGAGTTCAGAAAGTGAACTGGTTATAAACCCAGAATATTTTGGACTCTTTTGTAATGTAGCAAACAGTAATCAATGACACACATTCAATGATGTAATTTGAGATTTTTTTACAATATATAGTTATAAATGTCTGAAAAGCACAGTCTAGTCCTGCTATATTAATTATGTTTTCTATTTAAACTATTCAGTCCACTTTAGCAATTATGTATTATGTGTCTGCTATGCTTGCACTGGTCATAAGTTATAAGGAAGGATAAGACAGAACCCATGCCCATGAAAAGTTCAGGAGCTCCAGAATATTATTGATTACCACGAATCTTTCACAAATAAGCTGAAGGTTTCATGTCTTCAACCTTTTTTTTTATTTGTTCCGATGTCTAATCCAATTATTCTTCTGATGGCAGGTTATTTTATATCCTTAATTTAGAATTTAGAGCAACTGTATTTTGTTTGTTAGTAGATAATCCTGCATAACATGAATATATGAATTAATCCCTACAAATGGCATTCCAAGGTGCTGCTAATGACAATAAATTTGTAGTGAACACATAGACCATAATCATTTAACCTGATCGACTTAAGGTATTGGAATTAAGAAATTATAAATTATAGAGGGAAAAGTAAACGTGTGTGGTTTTGAATAAAGAAGCAATTTGAAGAAAATACTCTCTTTTTGTATCTTTGAAATTGTTACTGTGGTACTGTGTAGAACCAGATGGGGATAATTATTATTTAATTAAGAAAAACAGACATAATAGGTATTATTTGTCACAATAAAGAGGATACAGTCTCTACCCTTAAGGAAGTTTGCTATGCATTGATGTCTATCAGTATATATAAAGTGGTATGACTTTTATAAAACTAATACATTTTGAATTTAAACACTTAAAGGCAATATATTGTTATGGTACATCGTAGTAAAGTGTTTCACTAGTTTTTCATTTGTTTTTACTGGAAGAATGAAACATCAAAATTGGAAATGGCTTATTTTCAATTTCTTGTTCTTAACTCAGTGGTTCCCAGCCCAGCTGTACTTTACAATCAACCAAGAGCCTTTGAAACATGCAAATGTGTGACCCTTACTTACAGATATTCTAATTTAGGTGGTAAGAAGTGGGGCCAAAATCCTTTTTAAAAAATTCCCTATTCATGCTTATATGAATCAGGACTGACAAGCTCTGGTACTTAGTTCTTGAATGATACAAAAATGTTTGATTAATCATTACTATTAGCTGATCAATCCTGTTAAGTGTTGTGCCTGTTTGTATCGGTATCACATATGTATGTTATTAATTAACACATAAGGAAGCAATGAGAAACTGGCCTAGGATATTGCAACTCCTTCATCAAAGAGTTATGGGCATAAAGGTTAAAAAAAAGAGAGAAAGAAAACCTTCAGAAATAATTCTGAAAACTTAATGCCTTAAACTGTAGTAACCTTATTTTGGAAGACACATTGGTAATTTAGAGTGCTGTTATAGCTTTGCTATCTGAGGTTGAAGTTTAATTCAACTAACAAATATACTTAATCATGGAAAAATTATTCCTCGCATGGATTGTGTTATGTTTGAAAAAATTTCTCTGGAGTGGACATGTTTAGATATGATAAACTGAATTTGTTCTCAATCATTTAGCAGTGAAAAAGGGCTATGTAGAAATCACCTGGATCATCTACAATTTTTTTTAAAATAATAAAAGACAACAAGAAGAAGTGTCCAGGGCAGAGAAATTGCCAGATAGTAATGCTTTTAGTTAATTTCATTCAATTTGCTAAACTCTTCTTAGGTTTTTTGTTTGTTTGTTTGTTTGTTTAAATATTCTTGCTTTCAAATGTAAGATTTGACTTCAGTTTTCCCAGAAGAAACAAGTTGATTCAGCCTATCATCTGGCTTTTTTCTGCTAGATAATAGTTCTAGAAACAACTTAAGATACTGATTATATAATTTTCTCTTTAAGATTGCTCAAAATAACACACATTTGACAGTTGTCATAGTTTCACAAAACTACACTTAAGTACCAATGTTCATCTTAACCATCAAGCCTAATAATTTCTATGTATATCAAGATGACGAAAATTTATTTTTATTTTGTGTAAATTGTGATGGGTTATTTATATCTTTAATAATTTGCCTTTCTGGGGGCACTTTAAAAGTTGTATAGTGATGTGTTCAGATGGAATATTTATGAAGGTTCAATTGCTGTATTTCTAAAAGAGTGCAAAGAATAAATAAACTGATAAAATTATAAAAACTCAGAAGTATTATTTACATGAGACTACAGTGAAGGAAATACACATTTGACAAATTTTGCAAACCAGTGCACCCTAGTTCCCCTAAATACCAGTTAATTAAGCCTTTCCCCTATGCGGGCAGTACATTTTAATATACCAGCTTATTTTTCACATACTCATGTTCAAAACAAATAAGTATATTACAAAGTTTTGACCAGGTAAAACCAAGACTGAATTTGAACCATAATGAAAAATCGTGTCTGAAACGATAAAACTGTAAGGACAAATTAACATTATGGAGAATCAGTGGGAGCTCTGTACTGCAATTGTCCGGAGATAAATCAGTACCCACCCAAGTCACAGAAATCATCCTTGAGAATGTGAATGATTTTCTTTGTTCTCTGAGAATATATGCATAATGGCATTGTGTTAGTAAGAAGACCAGCTATGTCTGACATATTTGCTTATAGGAATCTTCCAAAGTTATCTGGGTATAAATTAAAAAGCAAATATTTGATTTAGCCATACATGCTTACATGTGCCCAGTGTTAACATTTCCTTGCAATATATTTAGAGCAAATTGTTCTCCTTCTCTGGCTGGGATGTCATGGTAGCTATTATTAAGAGCCACAAGTAAAATTTATCCAATAAAGTGTTTAAAGCCAAGTCAAGATAGGAAAGGATGAGGAAAGCTGAAGCTTATGAGTCATACAAACCCAAGCAGGATATTGAAACAAGGGGGAAGATGGAGCCCAAAGGACGGGAATAGGGTATAGAAAATAGCCTAGGAAGGTGGGTGCTGGAAATATTCTGTATTGTGCTCTGAGTGGTTACATAGATGTAAATGAAAGTCACCATTACGCACTTATAATTGGTGTACTTTATGCCATTTTTTTCTACGTGTGTTACTTCTCAATTTCAAAATAATACTGACAGCAATAACACCAAGGAGGAAGAAATCAGTGTAAGAACCCAAGGCAAAGAGAAGGGCAGGGATTAATGAGATACACACAAGGACAATGTAGTTAAATTCTTACATATTTGCTGTCGCTGGCTTTTATGTGTTCTTTGCAATTAAGGAGTCATTAGCAGAATGGACAAATCATCACAGTTAATATTTAAGAAACTACTTACTAATGCCCAGCAGTCAGAAGAGGTGGCTTTTACAATACCAAATATTTAAGAAAAGACTAATCTCTAACATTAGCCAAGGGAATTCTCTTTTGCAATATTACGTAGTTAAGAGATGATTGACATCTTACATTATCCAGGTGAGCTGGATGTTTTAATATACATTGTTTAGATCCTCATTGAACATTAGCTGTAGCAGTTGGTTATTTTAATAATCAGTGTTTGTTTTTTAATCTAATCTTTAAAGAAAGATTAGTGCCTAATGTTGGTAAAAAAGATTGGACTATTTTAAAGTCTAATACATGTTCGCTTAAAATAATTGCCACACAGTGTGTACTCAAAAATTGTTTGTTGAAATAATTATTGAATATGAAAATCCTATCTAAAGAATTATGAGTGCAATTACCATTCTATGAATGTATCCTTAGAGACATATTTAATAAATATGTCTTGTAATCTTATCTGAAACGGGAGACACATTTGGGTTTAATTTACACTCATGTAGTATTATACAAAGGGGCTTAGTTGAAGCCTTGGTAAGAACCAGTGGGATGTCAGAGATCAGAAAATACCAGAATAAAGAGATGAGTGAGATACTGATACGAGACTCTGTTAAGATTGTCAGGCTTTTGAGTTACAAAATCAGGAGTGAGTTGAGACCAAGGAATAAAATATTAATAATGGCTGGGGGTAAGGGTTATAATCAAAATGGTGGGGAAGCAGAAAGATATAAACAGGATATAAACACTCTGAATCAGAGAAACAGAAACAGAGATGAAGCTCTGAACAAATTACTGGTATCATCAGTGGGTCTTAAGAAAACACATTTTATCTGGGAAAGCTCAGTGATTTCCAAAGCATCTCTGGCCCTGAGCAGAAAGTTTTCTGTCTTAAAGAGCATTAGACACTGCCTTCCTCCATTGTCCATGTGTCATTTCAGTTATTCTAATATCAGAGTGACTACTTCACAGGCCAATAAGGGATTTCAGCTGTGTGGGCTAGATATAGGTTGATTCATTAAATTTCTAGGGCACTATATATTGTATCACATATCCCTGACATAAAACCTACAACAGGAAACTTCCAGATTCAAAAATGGTGGTGTAGACACAAGCTGGCTTTGCTTTCCCCCATGGAAAACCAAAAACAAATATACAGCACTGACATTGTCACTAGGAATATCCCAGAACTCACATATGAAGATGAGTCAGTTCCTGGGGTCACAAAAAAAAGTAAAAACAAGCAAACAACCAACAACAACAACAACAACAACTCTCCAACCAGACTGTAAGAGAATCAGATTTTCACATATGCAACACTCCTTATCCCAAGCTGATTGGCACCAGTGTGCAAAAACTTGTCCCTGACTCATGTTTTCTACACTAGAAAAAGTGAAATTGAGGTGGACAAGCAGCTTCCCCACCATCTTTTCTTTGGCAGGAGACCTCTCCTTGCCTCAAACCACAGGAAGCGTCATGATTGCCTAAAGAGAGATATATCTCCAAGGACAGCCAGAGGCAATAGGTGGAAACTAGACTAGCATCTCCACCCCGGAAACTGCCGTGTAGCTCAACCAAAGGAGAGGCCAAATTAGAATGGCTGTTCAGCAGCACCATGCTGTAGTGGATACATTCCACAGGTCCCCTGAGCACAAACCCCTAGCAAGTCTTTCAACACTACAGAGATATCCCCTCTGGGACCTTTCCCACTCTGAATGGGCAGTGTTCTGATTATTTGCCATAGCTGTGGCAAACCTGGGCTTTAGGCACCATTTAGCACCAAAAAGGAGGTAGTGACTTAGTATGGGAAAACTTAAGAAACTCAAGAGGTAAATTATGAAGAATCTCTAAGCAAACATATTCAATGAAAAACAAAACAAGACTGGGCACAGTGGCTCATGGCTGTAATCCCAGCACTTTAAGAGGCCAAAGCAGGAGGATCACTTGAACCCAGGAGTTCAAGATCAGCTTGGGCAACACGGTGAGAACCTACCTTTACAAAAAATGAAAATTAGTCAGGTGTAGTGGCATGTGACTGTAGTCTCAGCTCCTCTTGAGGCTGGAGTGTAAGGATCACTTGAGCCTGGTAGGCTGAGTCTGCAGTGAAACATGATTGTACCACTGAACTCCTGCCCGAATGATGGAGCAAGACCCTATTTATTTTTGTTAAAAAATCAAAACAAGACAGACGAGAAGACTGAAATAAATAACTAGTTTTTCAATGCAAAGTCATAGATGTACATCCATAAGAAACGATAACAAATAGGGAACTATGACCTTCCCAAATGAACAAAGCAAGGAGCCAGTGACTGACCCTAACAAGAGAGCAATATGTGAGCTCTCTCACTAAAAATTAAAAATAGCAGTTTAAAAAACTTAGTGATATCCAAGGTAACACAGAAAAACAATTCAGAAATGTATTAGATAAATTTAACCAACAGGTTGAAATAATAATAATTTTTAAAACCCAGAAATCTTGGAAGTGAGAAATACATTCTCTGAGCTGAAGAACTCATTGAGTTGAGGTTGAGTTGAGGTTCTCAACAGCAGAGTGGATCAAGCAGAGGAAAGAATAAGTGAAACTAAATACAGGTTATTTGAAATTATGCAATCAGAAGAGAAGAAAATAGAATGAAAAGGAATGTAGATTGCTTATAAGATAAAGAAAATTACCTCAAAGGACCAAATATAAAAAGTGTTAGTGTTCAAGAGGGAGTTGAGCAAGAACAAGGGGTAGAAAGCTTAATTTAAAAATAATAATAACAGAAAACATTCCAAAACTTAGAAAAGATATAAATATCCAGGTACAGGAAGTTCAGAGTACACCAAACAGGTTTGACCCAAATAAGTCTACTCTAAGGCATATAATAATCAAACACTCAAATGTCAAAGGCAAAGAAATGATCCTAAAAGCAGCAAGATTATAAAAGCAAATAACATGTAAAGGAATTCCAATTCATCTGGCAATAGACTTCTTAAGGGAAAGCATACAAGCCAGGAAGAATGACACTTTCAACATCCTGAAAGAAAAAAAAAACCTGTCAGCCAAGAATACTTTGTCCAGCAAATCTATTTTTCAACTATGAAGGAGAGATAAAGTCTTCCCCAGACAAACAAAAGCTACAATAATTCATCACCACTAGAGCAATATTACAAGAAATGCTAAAGGGAGTTTTACAATCCAAAAGGAAAAAAAAATACTAATGCCCAGAAATAATTTTGAAGGTTTAAAACCCACTGGTAAAATTAAGTACAGAGACAACCCCAGAATATTCTAATACTACAGTTGTTGTGTGCAATCCACTCAGAACTCTAGTATTAGGCGTAAAAGACAAATCTATCAAAAGCAATAATAGCTACAGAAACAAGTTAAGAGAGATAGGTATTATAAAATATGCAAATTGAGACAACTGAAAGTCAAAAAGTGGCAAGGATAAAGTTAAAGTGTAGAGTTTTCTTTTTAAGCTTTGTTTGTTTGTTTTTTGTGTGTGTGTAATGTAAGATAAGTTGTCATCTCTTTAAAATAACTTGTTTTATCTATATGTTGTTTTTGTAAACCTCATGGTAACCACAATGCAAAAACCTATACTACATACACTAAAAATAAAAAGTAATGAGTTAAAAAATACTACTAAAGGAAATCACTTAACCATAAAGGAAGATAGCAAGAAAGGAAGGAAGAGAGGAGTTACAAACCAATCAGAAAATAGGCAATGAAATGGCAGTAGCAAGTCCTTATTTATTACACTGAATGTGAATAGACTCAAGTCTCCAACTAAAAGGCATAGAGTAGCTGAATGGACAAAGAAACAGACCTGACTATATGCTGCCTAGGAGAAACCTACCTTACCTGTAGAGAAACACATAGACTAACACATAGAGAAACAATGGAAAAAGTTTTCCAGGCAAGTAGAAACAAAAAAGATCAAGAGTAACTCTGTTTGTATCAGATAAAATAGACTATAAGTCAAAGATTGCAAAAAGAGACAAAGGCGTTCACTAAATAATGATAAAGAGGTCAATACAGCAAGAGGGTATAACAATTATAAATGTCTATGCACCCAAAACGGGAGCTTCCATGTATATAAAACAAGCATTAATAGACCTAAAGGGAGATATATACTACAATACAATCATAGTAGTGGAGTTCAACATCCCGCTCTCAATAATGGACAGAGTACATAGACAGAAAATCAACAAAGAAACATCACAGTTAAAACTGCATACTAGACCAAATAGATACTCTTAGAACATTTTTCCCAACTGCTGTAGAATACATATTATTTCCATAAGCACATGAAACATTCTCCAGAGTGGAACATATTTTAGGCCACAAAATAAGCCTCAATAAATTTTAAAAAGTAGAAATGATATCAAATAGCTCTTTTTTTTTGACTGCAAAAAGTAAAACTAGCAATCAATAACAAAACTAATCTTTGAAACTACACAAACACACAGAAATTAAACAACATGCTCCCAAATGACCAATGGGTCAATGAAGAAAGTAAGAAGAAAATTTAAAAATTTCTTGGAACAAATGAAAATGAAAATATAACACACCAAAATCAATGGAATACAGCAAAAGCAGTACTATGATGGAAGTTTATAGCAATAAATGCCTACATTAAAAAAGCTGAAAGACTTCAAATAAATGACCTAACAATGTACCTCAAGGAATTAGAAAAACACAAACAAACCTAGCCCCAAAATTGAAAGAAAAAAATAATAAAGATCAGAGCATAAATAAATAAAATTGAGATAAAAAACACAAATTAATGAAACAAAAAGTTGGTTTTATGAAAAGATAAAATCCATAAACTTTTAGCTAGACTAAAAAAGAAAAGAGAGAGAAATAAATAAACAAAAATGAGTGAAATACGACACAAAAAGGAGAAACAACAACCGAGAGACCACAAAAATATAAAGAATTATGAGACTACTACAAACAACCATATGCCAACAAATTGAAAGACCTAGAAGACATGGATAAATTCTGAAACACATAAAACCTACCAAGATTAAAACCTGAAGAAACAGAAAAATTTTACACACCAGTAATGAGTAATGAGATCAAAGTCATAATAAAAAGTCTCCCACCAAAGAAAAGCCTAGGATGTGATGGCATCACTACAGAATTCTACCAAATATTCAAAGAAGATATAATAGCAATTCTCCTCAAACTCATCAAAATAAATTTAACAGGAGAGAATACTTCCAAATATATTCTATGAGGCCAGCAATACCCTGATTAAAAAAAAAAAATAAAAACCTCAAGGACACAACAAAAACCTAATACTACAGGCCAATATCCCTAATGAACATAGATGCAAAAATTCTCAATAAAATTGCAGCAAACAAAATTCAACACATTAAAAATACCATTTACCTGATCAAATGGGATGCATCCAATGGATGCAAGGATAATTCACTATAATCAAATCTGTAAACGTGATACATCACATTAACAGAACAGAGAACAAAAACCATATGATCATTTTGATAGATGCAGAAAAGGTATTCAATAGATCCATCATCCCTTTGTAATACAAACTGTTAACAAACTTTGTATAGACAGAACATACTTCAAAATAATAAAGGTTATGTATGACAAACATATAGCCAACATAATACTGAATGGAGAAAAATTGAAAGCCTTTCCTCTAAGATCTAGACCAAGACAAGGATGCTCACCTTCACCAGTTTTATTCAACACAATACTGGAAGTCCTGCCTAGAGCAATTAAGCAAGAGAAAGAAACAGCATCCAAATTGGAAAGGAAGAAGTCAAATTAGCTTTGAATGCAATGACCTGATCTTGTATTTAGTGAAACCTAGAGACTTCACCAAAAAAGTGGTTAGAACTGACAAATAAATTTAGTAAAGTTGCAGTATATACCATCAAGGCTGGGTGCAGTGGCTCACGTCTGTAATCCCAGCACTTTGGGAGACAGAGACAGGCAGATCACTTGAGGCCAGGAGTTTGAGACCATCCTGGCCAACATGGTGAAACCCTGTCTCCACTAAAAACAGAAAAATTACAGGGGCATGGTGGCATGTGCCTGTAGTCTCAGTTACTCGGGAGGCTGAGACAGGAGAATCTCTTGAACGTGGGAGGCAGAGGTTGCAGCAAACTGAGACTGCACCACTGCGCTCCAGGCTCAGCAACAGAGCGAGACTGTCTCAAAAAATATATATATATATATATCAGCGTACAAAAATCAGTAGCCTTTGTATACACTAACAGTAATAAATCTGTAAAAGGAATCAAGAAAGCAACCCCATTTACAATAGCTACAAAGAACATAAAATACTAGCAGGTAACCAAAGTTGTGAAAGATCTGAACAAGGAAAACTATAAAACAGTGATGAAAGAAATTGAAGAAGAAACAACAAAAAAAAAGGATATTTTATGCTAATTGTTTGGTAGAATTATTAATATTGTTAAAATGACAGTAGTACCCAAAGCAATTTACAGATTCAATGCAATTTGTATGAGAATACTGATGACATTCTTCACAGAAATGGAAAAAAGATCTGAAAACGTAAATAGAACCACATAAGACCTCCGATAGCCAAAGCCATTCAGAGCAAAAAGAACAAAGATGGAGGCATCACACTACCTGACTTCAGAATAAACTACAAAGCTGTGGTAACCAAACTATCATGGTATTAAAAAAAAGCTGGCGTAAAAACAGACACATAGACCAATGGAACATAATATGGGACCTAGATATAAGTCCATACATTTAAAGCCAACCCATTTTTTGACAAAGGCACCAGGAACACTCAGCGAGGAAAGAAGACTCTCTTCAATAAATCGTGCCGGGCAAACAATAATCATATGCAGTAGAATTAAACTAGACCCCTATCTCTCACCATATACAAACATGAAATCACAATGAATTAAAGACTAAAACCTACGACCTGAAACTAGGAAACTACTAGAAGAAAACATTGGAAAAATGTTACAGGGCACTGGTCTGGACACAGAATTTTTGTGTAAGACCTTAAAAGCACAAACTACAAAGCCGAAAATAGACTAGACCCCTATCTCTCACCATATACAAACATGAAATCACAATGAATTAAAGACTAAAATCTAAGACCTGAAACTAGGAAACTACTAGAAGAAAACATTGGAAAAATGCTACAGGACATTGGTCTGGACACAGAATTTTTGTATAAGACCTTAAAAGCACAAACTACCAAGCCAAAAATAGATAAATGGGAATACATTAAGCTAAAAAGCTTCTGCACAGAAAAAGAAACAATGAAAACAGTGAAAAGAAAACCCACAGAATAGAGAAAATATTTGCAACCTATCCATCTGACAAGGGATTAACGACCAGAATACATAAGGAGCTCAAACAACTCAATGGCAAAAAGCCAAATAATCTGATTAAAAAATAGGCAAAAGATTTCAATAGACATTTCTCAAAAGAAGATAAAGAAATGGCCCACAGGTATACAAAAACACGCTCGACATCATTAATCCCAGAAATGCAAATCAAAACCACAATGAGATATTATCTCACCACAGTTAGAATGGCTTTTATCAGAAAGACAGGGAATAACAGATGCTGATGAGGATGTGGAGAAAGGGAAGTCCTCATACATTGTTGGTGGAAATGTAAATACACTGTTGGTGGAAATCAGGCTGGGCACAGTGGCTCATTCCTGCAATCCCAGCACTTTGGGAGGCTGAGGCAGGTGAATTGCATGAGCACAAGAGTTCAAGACCAGCCTGGGTGACATGGCAAGCCCACATCTCTACCCAAAATACAAAAATTAGCCAGGTGTGGTGGCATGCACTTGTAGTCCTAGCTACTCAGGAGTCTGAGGCAGGAGGATCAATTGAGCCCAGGAGTTTGAGGCTGCAGTGAACCGTTTTCGTGCCACTGCACTCTAGCCTGGGAGACAGAGTGAAACTGTCAAACACTAAAAATAAAAAAAAAAAAAGAAGAAAAAGAAAATAGAAAATAAACCAATATATCAAAGAGATTTGCATTCCCTTATTTATTACAGCACTGATACAGTTTGGCTCTGTGTACCCACCAAAATTTCATCTTGAATTGTAATCCCCACATGTCAAGGAAGGAAGCTGGTGGGAGGTGATTGGATCATAGAGGTCATTTTCCTCATCCTGTTCTTATGATGGTGAATGAGTTCTTATGAGATCTGACGGTTTAAAAGTGGCAGTTTCCCTTCTGCTCTCTCTCTCCTGTTGCCTTGTGAAGAAGGTGCCTTGCTTCCCCTTCGCCTTCTGCCATAATTGTAAGTTTCCTGAGGCCTCGACAGCTACGTGGAAATGTGGAAATTACCCAGCGTCAGGCAGTATCTTTATAGCAGTGTGAAAATGGACTAATACAAGCACTATTCACAATTGCCAAAATATGAAATTAAACAAAGCGTCCATCAATGGATGAACAGATTAAGAAAATGTTGTAAATATGCACAATGGAATATTATTCAACCATAAATAAGATTAAAATCTTGTCGTTTGCAGAATATGGATGGAACTGGAGGTCATTATGTTAAGTGAAACAAGCCAAGTACAACAGACAAACACTGCATGTTCTCACACATTTGTGGGAGCTAAAAACGTGAATCTCTGGCTGGGCACGGTGGCTTACGCCTGTAATCCCAGCACTCTGGGAGGCCAAGGTGGGCGGATCACCTGAGGTTGGGAGTTCGAGACCATCCTGACCAATATGGAGAAACTCCGTCTCTATTAAAAATACAAATTGGCCGGGCATGGTGGCACATGCCTGTAATCCCAGCTACTTGGGAGGCTGAAGCAGGAGAATCGCTTGAACCCAGGAGGCAGAGGTTGTGGTGAGCCAAGTTCGCGCCATTGCACTCCAGGCTGGGCAACAAGAGCTAAACTCCATCTCAAAAAAAAAAAAAACCCAAAAAAAAAGTGAATCTCATGAGGATAGAGAGCAGATTGGTAGTTACCAGAAGCTAGGAAGGGTAGAAAAAAGAAGGGGATGAATAGAGGTTCATTAATGGGTACAAATGTACACTAATGTACACTTTGCAGAACTAAGACCTGGTAGACCTGGTGTTCAATAGATGAGTAGGTGACTATAATTAACAGCAATGGATTCTAAAGCAAGATGTGGTGGTTTATGCCTGTAATCTCAGCACTTTGGGAAACCGAGGTGGGAGAATGGCTTAAAGCCAGGAGTTTGAGACCAGCCCGGGTAACAAAGCAAGATCCCACCTTAAAACAAAACAAAACAAAACAAAATATTAATCAATTGTACTTTCAAAAATAGATACAGGGGAATAATTCAAACACTCCTAGAATAAAGAAAAGATAGATATTTAAGGTGATGGATATCCCAGTTGGCCTGATCTGATTATATGAATGTATCAAATTATCACCTTTAGCCAAAAAATGTATAGATCTAAGTCAATAAAAAATAAATTATGTAAAAGGTTTTTTTTAATTTAAAAACACTAAAGTAGATATGGGATAGAAATGAGCATTTCTAGCCAACACAGTTGACTAGAACACTGAACAGTCTTACAAAATTGTAGCAGATTATACTGTAACCATTGATCAACTGAATGATGTGTTAATATAACCATTCATTCACGTGTATGTGTTTGTGAAGCTAAGTGGATGCATTCTCTAATTGAAGAAGCTGATACAGAGATAGTGATAACCACATATTGTATGCATGATGAAAACAGAAATCAATAATCATTATCTGTGAATTATATCTAGTTCATCAAACTGGGGTCATGGGGAATGCAAAGCTGATACTAGGATGAGAAGAGTGCCCCTACCCTTGCCCCCCTGCCAAAAGGCCTGCCCTCCCCTGTAGAACAGTGGAAATCAGGTGAGGACGACAGCATGAAAAAAGTCAGTGCAAAGCACCAGCAATCATAACAGTGTCTGGTAAAAACCGATAGAGAGGTAAAATTCTGTTCCACCTAGGAGTTTCTTAAATATTTCCTTTTCAGGGAGTGTACTAACCACTGGCAATCCTAAATCAGTAAGGAGTAGTAGGTACATGAAGTTGAGACTAAAAGTGTTTTAAGAAACTAACAGTGACTGGACTCTAAGCTGAGCCATCAGGGGTCACTTTTGATAAAACTCCCCTTTATTTGTTCTATTCCTTCTTTGACCCTAGAGGCTGGATCCCCTCCAGCTTCTACTACTGAGCTCAGATAAGATTAAATGATACATTTTAGCAATACTTTACAGGTAGACACTATTACATTGGATACTTTTTAGATGACATTTGAATAATGTCAGCTAAGCTAGAATTAGAGACTTAGAGATTCAAAACACTCTGTATAGTTTTTCATTTTCATTTTCATTTTTCAGAAATATCTTGTGGTTTTTTAAATCAAAAAAACTGCCAAGCTAGGTATAAGGGTATTACTACCTTTATATGGGATTCTTGGTTATTAGAAATTTGTCATATTAATATATTAAAGAAAAATTAACTAAGTCCTTACATTTCCAAGGCACCAAACCCTCCTTCATTAAACATTTAGAAAAAATAATAAAAATGTACTCATTTCAAAAAATCTAACTTCCTTCAGTTCCAACAGACATCCAAAGAATAGCAAAGTTGCTATTGTTCTGATTACTAGCAAAAGACAAGGATTATCCTCACATTGCCATTTCTAGATAATAGAAAATTGAGAATATAACATAAATTAAGTAATCTCTTTCTGTTTCTCCTGAAGTCTCAAGCGCATCTTAAAACTTTCTCAGGAGTTTCGTAAGATATTCGGCATTTCCATAGCTCTTTGTGAGAGCAGGGAAGGCACAACATATTTCAATGTTTGAAGAATAAAATTTAGAGCCATAGAGATCAGTGTGGGGGTTTTATACCTTTACCTTCTATAATCCTGGACAACCTTCTACCTCTCAGTTTCCTCATTTTAAAAAAGCATAACAGGCTGGGCATGGTGGCTCACGCCTGTAATCCCAGCACTTTGGGAGACTGAGGCGGGTGGATCACGAGGTTAGGGGTTCGAGACTAGCCTGGCCAACATGGTGAAACCCCCGTATCTACTAAAAACACAAAAAATTAGCCAGGTGTGGCGGCACATGCCTGTAATCCCAGCTACTCAGGAGGCTGAGGCAGGAGAATTTCTTGAACCAGAGAGGCGGAGGTTGCAGTGAGCCAGATTGCATCACTACACTCCAGCCTGGGTGACAGAGCAAGACTCCGTCTTGAAAAACAAAAAATAATAATAAAATAATAATAAAAGCAGAAAATTAATAATATCTATTTCATTGATTATTTCTAAGAATTAAAGAAGATAAAAATGTCAGTGGTTGAGTGTCATAAAGGTATACAAAGACTCAATAAATATTAGTTATTATTAATAATGGAAATTTAGGCCGGGCGTGGTGGCTCAAGCCTGTAATCCCAGCACTTTGGGAGGCCGAGACGGGCGGATCACGAGGTCAGGAGATCGAGACCATCCTGGCTAACACGGTGAAACCCCGTCTCTACTAAAAATACAAAAAACTAGCCGGGCGAGGTGGCGGCGCCTGTAGTCCCAGCTACTCGGGAGGCTGAGGCAGGAGAATGGCGGGAACCCGGGAGGCGGAGCTTGCAGTGAGCTGAGATCTGGCCACTGCACTCCAGCCCGGTAGGCAGAGCGAGACTCCGTCTCAAAAAAAAAAAAAAAAAAAAAAAAAAAAATGGAAATTTAAAATATATTGTAAGATCACAACATGTAGCTTTATATTGTTGAATGGATACAATCATATAGTCATATATATTGAATCAGTTTCACAATATTCCATTTTCTATGAATAAATTGTAATCAAAGATGCTATAGCAATATTTTCACCATAAACATGTCCGTTCTACCATCAAAGTACTAGAGATCTCTCCATATAGGCTCAAGTCTACATACCCAACCACACATACACACACATTCAGCAGATGCAGAACTGAATAAATTACGTGTTTTTGAAGCAAAATACGTTTACACCTAGTTATGCAATTAGCACAAAGGAAAAGAGAAACTTAATCTTTTACAAAGTCTTTTCTCCCTGGTTTGAGATTTATGGGAATAAATAATAAACTTTAAAATCACCTCTAAACTGATACACTTGCTCTGTATCGAATATGGTGTTGTCTTCCTCTGGAGCATGATAGAACGTGTTGTTCTGTTTTCTTTTTTCATTCGGCTAAATCCAGTATTCAATAATGAATGAACAAATGACTGAATGAATTCATTTATGTCTTATATCATTCAACAAATAACATTTCAGTAAGATACAGAAATGTATATCATAGACAGCTTGTTTTCAAAGTCCCGAAATATCCATATGATGTACATGTGTGTAAGTATCATATAGGAAAACACAATACCTTGCAGTGAGAAGATGCTGGATACAGGGGTTCTTTGTACGTGTCTATACATTTTTTTAAAACGTACTGAAAGTGGATCTTCACTGATTTTCTATCATTTCGGTATTGTTTGTACAGAGAACTGAGGTTAAGAGCGATGTCAGCGTTTGTCCATGGATGGGTGAAGGGAAAGCAGGACCAAGGCAGAGAACACTAATTTCTTTCCATATTTATTTAACAGCATAGTGGTCTCATCCAAAAATATCTTGAGGTTCTTTTTTACCAGGAGCTGTCTCTAACCCCCACCTCTATCCCAATAATTGTAGCCAGGTCCTGTTTTCCCATGTTCTTTGTCGAATACATTTAAAACTGCAAATGTCCCCAACTTTTTCCTTGTTCACAATTTTTAAGCACTTATCTTAAAATATTCCATTTAATTTCATATTTTATCTATTATTTACTTGCTGCCTGTCTTTCTCAACTAGAAGATAAGACAGTCATCTTTTTTTAGATTCTTTACAACCTAAAGATTCTGGTTTATTGACTCCTCTTTTTCTTAATCCCAACTTTATTTTACTCAAAGTCATTTCTACTCCAGTCTCCCTATCACCCTTCTCATCAGCTCCGCCCTTTGCCAAATAAGGTCATAAAGGATAAAAAACAGAACAAAATATCTGAGTGTAATTTAAGTTAAATCTTCTTAAAGTTAATTCATTTTAAGTGGTATATGTATGTGCATGAAAGAAAAATCTCGACGATGGAAACACGTCAGTTAATTGTCATAATTACACAGTGTGTTATTTCCATTGGATCCTCTGATTTTCCAAGGGTTAAAGTATTTATTCAATGAAACAATCAAAGACAAGAACAACCCTGATAGGATGCAGAAATCTGAATTAACAAGGCTTTTAACTGTCTTTTTGTATTGATAGACCCCTAATTAAGTATTTTTAGAAGCATAGCACTTTTACCAATCAAAAGCCTTTAATAGTCTTCTAAAATGAACTGTGTATATAATCAGAGATCTTTGCAAACCTTGCTTACAAACCATTAGTAAGCAGGCCATCAACCACAGTGTCAATACATTTTAAAAGAGGCTTTAGAAAACACCAATTTTATAATTCCCTTTAGTGGTTTACACTGAGGGAAACATATAATCTTTTTCTAAGGCTTCAAAACTGTAGAAAGTAACATAGCTCAGAAGCACACTTTGGTAGGTGCCTAATTACTATGACTGACTTTTAATTCCTTGCATGGATGACATACCACAAAACTATCTACCAAAGAAGCAGGATGGATTCAAGTATTATATTTAAAACTACCAGAGAAAAACCCTTGATTTTATTTTGATCCAGAAAGTCTGTATATACACATATGCATATTTTTGGCATGCTTGTTAAATTGTAAGTTTCTGATGGACAAGGACAAATGAAAAACATTTTTAAATTGGAAAAGTAAGAAACTGAAGGCAATTCTAAAAATAATTAAACAATTGAAAAAATCTTTTGAAAACAATCCACTTTAAAAAGGTAAGGATGACTTACCGTAAACGTGATATTGTCTCAGTCAAAATTTGTAGAATCATTTTTTTCTCAGATTAAAAATGTAGCTCGAAACTTGAAAGCCAAAGGAAGAAAACAGAAAGCTTCAGTAATGCTTGCAAAACTGAATACATGGGATGAGATATATACATTCTCCATTAATGTAGACAATATCTCCGACATAACAAAGAGTTGACTGTACTTACTCTAAATAGGCATGGCCTAGGACAGAAGGATTCCTACCTCTGATTTTTGGAGTTTGGGGTAGGGAGTAGAGAAAGGAAGGGTTTCAGACAAACTCTAACTTTTGAGGGAAACATGGTGCCAGTGGCTTGTGGGTTATAGTTACCCAGATGCCTATTAATCAGGGTGTGACTCTAGCCATTCTATTAAGAATAACCTCTTTGGCAGGACCTAAAATGAGATCAGTACTCCTCTGGAAATTATATATAGCATGCTCCTTTTCCATCGGAAACTTATACTTTAACAAGCATGCCAAAAATATACATCCACACATAGGAGCACACACACACGTGCATGCTTGCAGAGACTAACTTTCTGGATCAAAATAAAGGTATTTTTGACTTCTGGATGCAACTTGTAAATTTACCCTGCTTCTTTGGTAAAGATCGTTTTATGTATGTCTTTGATGCAAAAACTTTAAGAGCCTTAATGATTAGAATGATTAGTTGGATTCTGTAGTATTGATTTTTAAAGAGAGTTAAAAAGTACAGTCATCGAAAATTCTCTCGTAACTCCTAAGTCTTCCAGAGCATCTGTTAAAATCCCTCCTATTAATCACAGCTTTTTTGGGTGAGAGATTATCTCCTTAAGATTCCTACTAAAATTCATCTGTTGGTAGGGTAACACAGTAACTCATGAGCATATGTTACACATTCATGCTATTAACCCCACTGAAATATTCATGTTAATTTAGGTTTTTAACTACTTTATCCAAACATAAAACAGAATCTGAAGAACTACAACAGCAAATAGTTAAGTGTTGATGCGGGAGAACTTTGAGGAGGAAGAATTTTGGAGATCATGAATTAAGGGCACTTGACCAGCCAGGAAACAGCTCTAAAATATTTATTATGGAATTAAAAGAAGTAGTAAGAGAGAAAGAGAATACAAATAATGATTTTTCAAAGAGGAATTGCGGGCATGGGGAACGGAAGACACAATGTTAGTTTAATTTATGGTTTGCCTATGATTAGCTTGCATACTTGAGTAAGGAGTAGGGCAGATCTAATATTGCTACACTAGACTTAAGGTATCTCTTGTTTAAGCCAAAATGTTTCAGATATGCCTTGTTTTTAAAAAAATTATGTGGTTTGTAAAGAATATCATTGTTATAACTCTCTCTGTGCCATTTAGTAAGCACGAGGCTAAAATGTTTCTATTGTTTTCATGATTAACTTTTCTAATAGTTAATTAATTAAATGAGAAAATAGCTAGCTTAAACACGTTTTCTTATACTTACTAGATTAATCATACTCCTCTTTTTCCTCCGCAAAATATCCTGACCTGAGACCGCAGAGTATATACTAGAATTAGTAGGCTTCCTTTCAGTATGCACTAGCTTTCCGCTCCCCCCATGATCAGAGTTGGGGTCTAGCCAAATGTCAGTTATGTTTGCTCCCAAACCGGTTTAAGTTAGTTGTTATTGGAATTATGTAATTGCATTAAATGCTACATAAACTGATGAAATAAGCGTTGGAAGAAATTTTTTTTTCTAGGAAAATGGAGTTGAATGTTTTAGAAAGACTCTCTACAAACAATATGATTTTTTTAAATGCTATTAAATTAGGTGTGTGTGAAAACTATAGAAGACTTTGAGGAAGATAGACCAAAAACCCATAAAGACTCCCATATTATTTTGCTAAAGTTTTATTTTTGATTTTTTCACTTTTAATGAAGCCAATATTAGATATCTCAGGAGATAAGCATGATGTGTAGGCCAGGCAAGGTGGCTCATGCCTACAGTACCAGAACTTTGGGAAGCTGAGTCAGGCCATCTGGTTGAGACCAGGAGTTTGAGACCAGCCTGGGCAACATAGGGAGATACTGTCATTACAAAAATTAGCTGAGCATGGCTGCATGTGCATATGGTTCCAGCTTCTCAGGAGGCTGAGGTGGGAGGATTGATTGAGCTTGGAAAGTTGAGGCTGCAGTGAGCGGAGATTGTGCCACTGCACTGCAGCCTGGGTGACAGCATGAGACCCTGTCTCCTGTCTCAAAAAAAAAAGAAAAAAAGAAAAAGAAAAACAAGTATGGTGTGTATGTGAAACATATGATATGAACTAATTAAAACAATTCTCATTAATGAACCTATACTTGAGGAACAGGCCTTGGTCCTGCATCAAAGAAATTTCAGAATAAAAGGCACACAAATGTGTTTTGTTAATATGCTAATGTGTTTAAAACATGTCATATTAACACAATTAGAATGCAAGTTAGCCATTTTGCATTTGTTTGTGTATGAATGCATACTATTTTCCTTGTTTGTTAATTTACATGTCACAATTTTGTGAGACCTATTTCCAAGCATGCAATAAAACACTAATTATCATAGTATTAGTAAGTTTATTGGCAGTATCTGATGTCTTCTAAGGAGTTAGATTAATTTGGGTCTTTAAAACAGCATATTGATTTCTTGTACTATTTTTTTTTTAATAGAGGTCACTTCGTAAGACTTGTTGTATGTCTGGCAGAAGGGATGAAGATGGGAATGTTCAGGATATGTGAGGCTGTCTGTGTTTAAATTGTGTTATCAACAATATGGTCCACAGCAGTGTCTCCCACATTAGTCTCTGAACAGATGATACAGTGTTTCCTAACCCATGATGAAATGAGGAAAATAAAAACGATGCAGTTATTTTAAAAGCCTAAATGTATTTCATGTTAAGGACTGTATTTATTCTTAAATATGTCCATTTTATTGTTTTGTGTTGAAATTGACTATTTTTTTGAAATTAAGATAATGGAAACTTAAAAAAAAATTTTAATGGGCAAAAAAATTTTGGAGGCTCCATATATCCTATGTTGAAGTTTTCCTTTTTTATTTTCTTTTGATTGATACTTATTCCAATCAGTAGGAGAGAGAAGGGAGCTAATAGCTCTCTTGGAACGGTATATAACCTGTTTTATCTTTCTTATTTATAGGGAATCCTATGGGGAAAAAAACGGTTGTAGGCTCATGGAGATCATCCAGACAGGTGGATTCTTGGCAAAGTTTGAAACCCTTGTTCTGCAATATACAAACTGGAAATATGCAGGGGGCTTTGAACAACTTTGGTTGCTCATGGATGAAGAGGCATGATCAGGCTTTTGCTTTAAGAATGAACATAGGGGCTGGGCATGGTGGCTCATGCCTGTAATCTCAGCATTTTGGGAGACCGAGGCAGGCAGATCACTTGAGGTCTTGAGGTCAAGAGTTCGAGACCAGCCTGGCCAACATGGTGAAACCCCATCTCCACTAAAAATACAAAAAAAAAAAAAAAAAAAAAAAAAAAAGTTAGCCGGGTGTGGTGGTGGGCACCTGTATTCTTACCTACTCTGGAGGCTGAGGCAAGAGAATTGCTTGAACCAGGGAGGTACCACTGCCCTCCAGCCTAGGTGACAGAGCGAGACTCTGTCTCAATAATAATAATAATAATAAAGAATGAGTATAGCTATTATTAATAGACAACTATGCTGACCTAGGTACAAGTGAGGAGGAGGGAGAGGATCAAAAGGTAATTATCTGTTCAGTATGAACTTGAACAGAATGAAGTTAAATGAAGAGGCATCCCTGTGGAACCACATCCATCCTCAGTTGGCTGTGGGCACTATTGATAAAGATTATTAATTACACCATTCATATATAAACTAATTATACCAAATATGACACATATCAATGATTTCCATTCTGAGTTGAGAATCTTGAGAAACCAGGCTGGATGGGGGTTAGGCTAAGCTTTCTCGTAGTTCAAAGGATACTTATGAGTTTTTATTGTTCTCCTGGGAATAAAAAATCTAATGTTAATACCAAAAGAAAACAAAACATAACAAAAATGACCTTGGCAATTAGATAAGAGATGCTTAAGCAATTCGTTCACTCAGTCCATACATAACCTTCTTAGAAGAATAACTCTGTAAGAAAAAATATTTATCAAATATTCACATAGTGCTTATATTTTTATAGGTGCTTCGCAACTATTACCTTATTTAATTCTCAAACAATATGGTATGAAGCAGGTCTTAGTATTGTTACGGCCCATATTTTATAGACAAGGAAACTGAGAGAGATTTATTAACTTTCCTGAGGTACAGTTGAGAAGTGGTGGGGCTGAGATTCACACTCAGGCAGTGTGGCTGAAGAGTCTGCACTCCTATTTTCTACACATTGCTGCTTCTTTAGCAAAGGATGTGGTGGTTGTTGTGGCTGCAGTTACAGGCCACATGTTCTTCCTGCCACCACCTTTACCTTTATGTCATTAAGACCCCAGAAAACCCTGATAGTGCTTAATGAGCAGTGTTGTCCCTGACAAACCTGAAGATGGGTCCTTTCCATGACCTTCCCAAGTGATTTCAGTGCACAGTGGCCAGGAGAAGCCAGAGGAAAGCTATTGAGTCATGGCCCCTGGAACAATTATTCTGGTGTAAAAGAGACAGCCAGGAGCCATCCTCCCTTTTTTTTTTTTTTTTCCTAAACTGTAAAGGGAAGTAGGGAACTACTGTAATTTACTCAACTCACTTTTTTTTTTTTTTTTTTTTTTTTTTTTTTTTTTTTGAGACGGAGTCTCGCTCTGTCGCCCAGGCTGGAGTGCAGTGGCCGGATCTCAGCTCACTGCAAGCTCCGCCTCCCGGGTTTACGCCATTCTCCTGCCTCAGCCTCCCGAGTAGCTGGGACTACAGGCGCCCGCCACCTCGCCTGGCTAGTTTTTTTTTTTTTGTATTTTTAGTAGAGACGGGGTCAACTCACTTTTAAAGTCTGTGGACACGCATATGTACCTGCATCTCTGAGAGTTCTTCTTCTGGCCTGTAACTCTTCATGGTCTCTGGCCAAGGAAAAATGGGAAACCCAATTCTTGCATTAAGGCCAGGATAAGAAAGCCTAAGTCCTAAGATTTCTACATACTTCCAATCCAGATATACAATCATATCATGTACAATAAGTATCTTGCTTCATCCTTCCTAATATTTATAACACATTGATACGGTTTGGCTGTGTCCCCACCCAAATCTTGTCTTGAATTGTAGCTCCCACAATTCCCACATGTTGTGGGAGGGACCTGGTGGGAGATAATTAAATCATCGGGGCAGTTTCCCCCTTACTGTTCTCCTGTTAGTGAATAAGTCTCATGAGATGTGATGGCTTCCCCTTTGCTTGGCTCTGATTGTCTCTTGTCTGCCGCCATGTGAGACGTGTCTTCTGCCTTCTGCCATAATTGCAAGGCTGCCCCGGTCATGTGGAACTGTGAGTCCATTAAACCTCCTCTTGTTTATGAATTACCCAGTCTCTGGTATGTCTTTATCAGCAGCATGAAAATGGTCTAATACACTCGTTCTCGTGTCTAGTTAATTATGCAAATATATAGCTATTTCCTCTAATATATTTATGTCAAGAAAATATCCTTTCATTTAACAGCAGTTTTAATTCTCACAGTGACTTAGTAAAATAAACGTTACTATCACTGATTCACAAAAGATGAAACAGGCTCAGAGAAGTGACAGAATTTTATACAAAGTCTCAACAGGTTCAAGTGACTGAGTCAGGAAAGAAACCCAGGTCTGTCCAATTGCATTATACCATACTAACTTTAATATTCAGCTCATGAAGTCAACATGCATAAAGAAACCTGAAAAAGAATCATTTATGACCTACACCTCTACTATAGAAGTGGGTTACAATATTACTAGATATCTAGTCACCTTTCTCCACTGAACACATGGCATGCTGTTGAAATATCCCAGAGATAAGACCTTTTTCTTTCCACTTGTACTGCTCAAGTCGCATGCCACCCTGCTGTACACTCTTTTTATCCCAAACCAGAACTTACCATTATGGAAAGAGGTGCAGCCACAATACCCTAACAACAATTTCTCATAAATATGCTTTTCCTCTTAAGCATACATCCTCTAGAAGACGGACTTGAGAGATCTCTGCAGGTAGCCTAATTGTCGAGCTTTTTCATCTTCGTGGTTAGCATATATGCCAATATCTAGGAAAGAGGGAAAGGGAGATTTCCTTCAGTGAGGTTGGCTGGCAGATGAGAGCAGGGATGGAAGTGTGCACCCCGAAGTGCTCTTGCTTTTCATAGTCAGCCATCAAGGTGATTTAGGAGAGTGGCTCATAAACACCCGCCATCACACTGGTGCCATTCCATACCAATGTTTACACTGGTTACGGCAAAAATAATAAAAAACAAAACAAAACATAACACCAGTGAGTTTTTTTGTCATGTTTGGAGTGTAACGATTTAGTGTTTTAGATTTTATTGTGAGGTGATAGCCATCTTATTTCTGTGGGGTTAAAACACCTTTTAAGAAAGGACAATAATGGTGATGACTGGGGAATGGCATTTGTTTTTACCAAATGAATAAAATTAAAATTTTAAAATCTGAACAATATTAATTTTAATTTTATTTGATAAAAATTAAAAATGTAAATGAATAAAAGACTGGAGTATGAAATCAAAATGCCTAGGACTGTTCATTCTAGTGTTTCCAAACCTTGATTCTTTTCTCCCCAAACCTTGATTTTAACAACATGAGCATGCCTCTAGTTATTCCAGTGAATGTGAAATTCTTAAAACTCAGTAATTTTAAATTTCTTTCTTTCCTTCTTTCTTTCTTTTTCTTACTTTCCTTCTTTCTTTTTTTTCTCTCTCTTTCTTTCTTTTTTCTTTCTTTCTCTCCCTTCCTTCCTTCCCTCCCTCCTTTTCTCTTTTCTTTATTTCTTTCTTTCTCTCTCTCTCTCTGTCTTTTCCTTCCTTCCTTACTTCTTTCCTTCCTTCCTTCCTTCCCTCCCTCCTTCTCTCCCCCTTTTCTTTTCCCTTTCCTTTCCTTTTCCCTTTCCCTTTCTTTTCTTTTCTTTCCTTCTTCCTCTCTCCTTCCTTCCTTCCTCTCTCTCTCTCTCTCTCTCTCTCTCTCTCTCCCCCCCCCTCCCTTCCTTCCTTCTTTCTTCCCTTTTTTCACAGTCTCAATCTGTTGCCCAGGCTGGAGTGCAGTCGCATGCTCTCAGCTCACTGCAACCTCCACCTCCTGCATTCAAGCAATTCTGCCTCAGCTGGTGTCGAACACCTGACCTCAGGTGATCTGCCCGCCTTGGTCTCCCAAAGTGCAGGGATTACAAGTGTGAGCCACCACATCCAGCCTTAAAATTTATTTCTAAGGAAAGCAGAACTCCATGCCATTCAACACTTTTAAAGTTTAGGGGAGGAAATCAGTCAAACAAAGGTAGTTTGTTCTACACATCTGGTGGCAGGTATGTTATTGGGAAGTTTTCATTTTAAGCTGGAGTTTAATTGGCCAGTTATAGCTGGCTCTCAGCAGTCTGAGAAAGACAGCAGAAATTCCAAGTCTCCCGGGACATGATCCTAGATGCAGGTTCATACACAGTCCATAAGTAACATTCATCTCTTTACATCTACGGTGAGAAAAAAATGTTGTTAAGAAAATCAAAAGGAAGAGAAAATGTATTTTCTATATTAAATGGAAATGGGTCATTATAAAGGTCTTTATCTTCCTAGTCTTCATGTTGACTAGGCTGAGGAGGAGGTGGAACAAGCGGAAGGGGAGGTAGGAGAGGCAGGCATAGTGGTGTAACTTTTATTGAAAAAAAATCTGCATGTAAGTGGACCCCAACAGTTTAAACCCCTTTTGTTCCACAATCAACAGCATATTCATTTCTATTATTTTATTTTTGCATTTCACAATTTTATTGTTTAAACAGTTTCAAATAGATTTCTTTTCAGAGAAATTGTAACCCTAGCATGCTCAGGGGCATCGTCCCCAGCTCTGGCTTGCAGCTTGCCAGGGAGTGTCCTGCTGCTGCCCAGCCCATCACAAGGAGAGGATGTTTGTCTCAGAACCCGTGAGCCTAGAACCTTTCCCCTTACCGCTGCTCTGCCCACTCAGGCCCCTTCTTGTTGTGTGTTCCCTGGCTGGTGCCGCTTGGAGCAACCCCTGTGTCGAGCATGAACCTTCGTTTGGGGTCTACATGTCTGCACAAAAGAGCATCAGCATTGCCGACTCTACAAGGTTATTGTGAAACTTGAAACTTAGCTTTTGGCTATGTTCTGGTTTTTAGAGTGTGGTTTAGGATGATGTGGGCTTTCGTTCTTCAATATACAGTTTTTAATAAGGCAATGCCAATAGGTTTCTGCCACTTATTTTCTCGCAGTAGCTAATCAAAGCCATTCACTCTTCCTCAGGACCCAAGGAAACAGTGCCATTCTTCTGGCTAACTTTAATGTGCTGAGGACTTTGCACCTATTAAAGCGGTTCACACACCGAAAGCAACTAGGTTTTAGGACAGAATTTAAGTCCCACAACCAGCATATCAACTTGATTGTAGAGGTTAATATCTTCCATGCAGGAATCTTCTTTCCACAGTGTTCTCCAGAGTGCATGTTTCCTGGTTCACAACACTTTGTTGCTGTTGTTGCTATTGTTTTGATAGTACTTGTTGTTTCTCATAACCTGCCTCTTCTTAACTGATACTGGATTAACAGAACCTTTCCATTTCTTTTGTAAAATAGGCTGACTGATGACAAAGACACTGAGTGTTTAAGAACAGTGGACTCCTCTCTGATAAGTTAGTCAGCTCATTTTTGACCCCAGTAGTTGAGTTATATGCTTATCAACGTACCTTAGGGTTACAACCTTAAATCGTATCACTTCCCAAACCTGTTTAGGTTCATTTTAGTTGTTAGTTTAATGATATAATTTAATTAAAAATTATACAAATAATACAAGATAAGTTTGAAAAGAAAATAGATACTTATAGGGAAGCTAAATAGAATATTTTTGAATGTTCTATGAAAGGCAAGTGATAAAATTACTGTTAAATTAGTTGTGCGAGACTGACAGTGGGAAAAAAATTATGAAAACTCAAAAGTCAGTTCTCAGCTGGTTATAGTGTCTTTAACTGTAACTTTGCATTAGTCTTAAGTTCTTGTTCCACTTGAAAGAAACTGAACCTGGAAATTGTACACAATGCATTATGTGAATGGCTTAGGTAAGGAAGTTGACGTAGAACTCCAATCAATGGGTTCATATTTAAAGAAAAGGATTTGACTCTATATCAAAAGATTGGTGAATGAAATGTGGGTGTCTATGTGTATTTGTAAACGTTACGTGTTTTAACTTAAAATACATAGATGTGCTTTTCCATTAACAGACTAACCAATGGTGTTAGTACTATTAGATAAGTGACTTTTACTTTATTTAGATGTTTTTGAATTTCTTGAATTTTAGGGTTTAGTTTGTTTTGCTCACTGCTTTATTTGGAAAGGTGCCTGGCACATAGGCTGTCTATCAATGGTTGTTGCAGGTGTGTGAATGAATGTAATGACTAGGTTCTTCAATTTGGAATAACGAAATGTAAATATAAATATATATAAGGGTGTCCTTCAGACTACCCTAAGAGTCAAAAGTTGAGGGTTGCTGTAGGTGAAGGAGAAGGAGAGGAAGACAATTGTGCTCTTTTGAAGGACCTAATACAACTGAGTGGAGTGGTTTTGTCAAATTGTACCCCACCAGTCTGACATGTATCCTCAGTGTACATCCTCAGCTTTCAAATTCCTCCTGTCTTTTCTTGGCTAAGCTCCACTGCAATTTTGTTAAGAACTACTGCCCTAAACTCTCATCTGTATTGTAATTTTTCTCTGAAACACTTAGATTTAGTTCTTTGTATGTTAGGATTGATATGTCTCTTGGTTTACTTTGAACTTTAACACACACAGTTTATTGCACATCTGATTGTTTATTGGTTGAGAGAAGCTAACGCCAAGAGATTGTTTTGAAATTAATGAGAAATTACCAGCAATTTGCTAATCAGTTATGTGACTTAATTTGATTTCATTATTAATTATGATCTTTATTATGTTGTGAAATATGGTACACATATATAAAACCCAGTGACATTATAAAAAACGAAAACCAAAAAAACTGAAATCTTGTGTGCCTACCATCCAGCTTGAGAGACAAGATAGTACAGGCACCTTTGAAGCCAGCTGAGTGCACACCCTCCTACCTTACGTCCCTTCCCATAGTACCTGAATTTGGTGCTAATCCTTGCCTCACTTTTCTTTATAATTTTAGTGCATTGGGTGTCTTCCTAAGCTATCTGTTGTTTCATTTGTCTGTTTTGGAAATTGAAATCAATGGAATCATATTATATTCCTCTGTTACTTGGTTTTTCATTTAACATTTAGTTTTTTTTTTTTTTTAAGATTCTTTTTCACTGATACCTATAACAATAGTTCATTGATTTTCCATTCCGTAAAGCATTCCAGTATACAAATGTGCTACAGTTTATTTATCTTTTCCAGTGTTATTGGACTTTTGACTTATTTATATGTTTTTTGCTACTGTGAGCAACATGGCTACGAGGTTGGACATGCCTCTCCTGCTCAGGTGGAAGAATTTCTCCAGCCGATAGTATTATGCACAGGGATGGTCATATAGTATGGGTATATTAAACTTTACCAAGTAAAGTCAAGTCATTTTCCCACATTGGTTTTAGCAGTTTGCACTCCCACCAGCTGTGTATGTATGTTTAAATTCAAGTTTTCAAAACACAGGCATGTGTAGATTTATCTATACCCTGAAATGCTGCTTAATGGCTGCAGTTGGTATAAAGATGTGTACTTCTTTTAAAGCTTACATTCCCCAAAATAAAAGGAAAGCCAGGGAATATGTATGATTCTGTTTATGTTAATTTGTACTGGTTTATATTGGCTAAATAAGGAAAAACTAAGTAGTAGACCTGAAAATGAAAGGAAAACATTTTCTTGTTTCTCTTAATTAGGTCTTTGAACTTAATTGCCTAGTGTGAAGGGTAAATTCCTGAAATATATGCTATACCACATGTATTATAACACAACCCAGAGTCATTTTGTCTTTATTTTGTAAGAACTTTAATAGAATAAAATTAACAGTTGACTACAGATTTTCTTGAAAATATTTTTGTTAATTCTATAATTATTTTGCTTTCATTTTATGACTATTATACCTTTCCTAATTTAACAGTTTCTTGAAGTAGCATTCCCTCTATTCTGTGAATTGTTTTTGATGTTTTGTGATTTAAGAAATGAAAATATATACAAGTTTTACATTTTAAACAACAAACGACTTTTATTTCCTTATTGTTTCAAATTAGACTTTGGAAATATTTTTAAATCATTTGTGACACAGTGACTAATTTACCACATGTGAAAAAGACAGTTTATTAAAAAGATGGTGAATTTCATTGTCCTATCAAATGCTTTTAATTTCAAGTTTCAACATATTTTAGGTATACAGTATTTTGATCCTAATTTCCAAGCTAACAAAAATAAATGACTCCAAGAAATGTAGAACTTACAAGAAAATGACAAAGCAAATATTTTGTATGACCAAGTTGACATCAATAGAATGTCTTCTGTTATAAATATATCTTAATTGTTATTTCTGGCACACATAATTAAATGCTACTATTTCTGAAAATATAATAGCCCTTGAATTTGGCAAATAACACTTAATTTTAAAAGTTATTAATTACTAGCTATGAGGAGATTATTTAACCAATTCAACTATTTCTTCCTAAATATTTTATATAAATCTAAAATTTAATATGAATTTATTATTTTGCTATAGAATTTTGAAAATAATGATGGGAACTATGGAAGAAATTTTAATATTTATTCATTTATATATAATTGGCCAATAAATGTTACTTCAGCTATTCAGTTTTGTTTTGTACTAACATTTGTAATGGTATAAAGAAAACATGTTTATGCTTGACAAGTATTTGGGAATTTGCTGTTTCTTAGCAGGACCCAGACTCACATTGTGACAATGAATCAAGACATAAGATCCTATTGAATAATTATGTTTTAAAAGGGAAACAATAGTTTTACTACTCGTTTTCTTTTACTTGTGCATTCTGTCCTTAGCTACAGTATGCACAGCTTGACTATTTTAAGAAATTGAACAGCTGCTAATTAGTGGTTTTAACAGTCAAGAAAAGGGTGAAGCATGTTGTGCATATAAAGTCAACCTAAATGTTTTCTTCTGAATAGGGTTGCACAAAAAAAAAAGCCTTTTAAAATTGCATTTTCTTCGTGATCCAAAGTAATATAACCATTTATATCTGCATCCATTTCTCTCAAAATGATCCACAATAGATATGCTTTAAAATAATTTTTTAAAAAATTTACAGACTCTTGAATAAGTAGTGGGCATACACAAACAAAAGTAAGAACTGTATTATAAATCAAGAAAGCATGTCGAACTTATTTTTTTAAATTCTTACATCTCTATGTTTGGGAATTATATTCTTAATGGTTTTCACCTTAAACGATATTGTCTAAACTCCTCAAGTAAGGCTAATGAAAGTAGATTATAATTGAAAAGTTTGTTTGCCCAGAATGATCAGAACTAATTCAGAATTAATAGTGATTCTGAAGTTTAGAGAATTTAAATGATTGAAAAAAGATATTTTAGTTCCCAAATGTGGTTTACATCAGATATAAGATATGGTACTAAATACACCAGCTTTAAAATCGGAGATGCCTTAGAAAATTTTATATAACATAAATAGTTGAGGGACTATATTGAGTTTTTTGTTGTTATTTTGTGTCAGTTGCAAATATTTGAGTTTATCTGAAAATGGAAAAAAGTTTCCTGTAAAACACTGCACATTTGATTATGAGAAAATATTTTAGCTGCCATTTCAACAAAATCAAAATTTGCCATGATAACAATTTGCAAAAATTTAAAAAATGACTTAAAAAGGAGCTCTCATCCATCAATAACAAATACGTTAACATTTTATTTACCTGAAAATCTACGTGGATCTGCAGATAGGAGAGAGGCAAAATCCCTCCATGTCAAGACGGGTTGAGAAGCCCCTGCAGAAACCCAAGGAGAAGATGACTGAATAGCTTTTTTTTTTTTTTTTTTTTTTTTTCCCCAAGGATCTACCTGTGTCCTTCGATTACTCTTACTAAGTTTTTATTTTCAAGCTTCACTTGTTTCTAGATCGTACAGGTGGAGTTTTTTCTCTTGCTCAGTGGTAATGATCTTAGTTCTATTAAATGTATGGGCTTTTTTACATAGAATATTCTCTGAAAGGGCCACTTTCGTTTCATTAATTATTCCTCGTACCACACAGTCCATATTACAGTCTGGCTGTCACTGACGTGGCATTTGCAGCTTTACAGAGACACCACAGGAAATTGTTCTTCAAGTGTTAACCAGCGGGATTTAAAACAAAACAAAACCAAACAAAATGCTTATTTAAAAAAAAAAAACCTTTCGAGAAAATCTCATATTAAATGCTTCCCATATTTAGATTCCCAGGATTTAAAAAAGCCATTTGATTTCAAATAATTGAGAAAACTTGTTTTATTAGAGTTTGCTGTTATTGTAAATTGCATCAAGCGTGAGATGTATGATTTATGCAGATGTGAAAGAAGCATCATGCAGAAGGAAAGAGAAGCAGCAGAGAAATAGAGTCTTCAGTCCTTTCTCTTCACTGTCATGACCATGCTCACTCATTGAAAGAAGATTCTGAAGACCACACATTTGTAAATTATTTCTGCTGTTGTCCACTGGACTATCAGAGACTCTAATTAATAGTGAGCCGTCTCAGCTACTTTCTGAAATTTTTACCACAGCCGCTTTCAAGTAGCAATTTTTGGTTTCACTGATTTGCCCTTATCCTGCCTACCCTCTGGTGGTGGTATTCAGTAATAGTGAAATGGCTACACAGGGAACCACAGAGAAGAAAAGCACGAGAAATAATTCACACTCCCAACGGGAAAGTGAGTGCCTTGACAATTAAAATTAAATTATACCATAAATATCCACGGAAAGACTTAAAAAATATCAACAACCTCACAGTTGATGGTGATAGTTTCTTGAGAAAATGTCTTTTCTCAAGAAGTTATTTGGGTTTTTTTTTTTTTTTTGGACCACAATTCTTTTATGTTCAACCTTTAGGTATAATTTAATACTTAGAGCAGTGTGTTGTGAGCACAACCAACGTTTATTCTGCTGTAAGTAAGTTTGAAAGGCTATCTGGATTGTCTGAAATTAATTATATGACATTAAAAATTATTTAAACAAGGAAAGAACTCATTGACTCAGGAAAAATAGCAGGCATACCAATACATAGCAAACATAATTATCTGTGAGTTGTCAAATTTTACTTTTGCATTCTCTGTCAATTCTTCCTAAAATGGATGTATATTAACTCTTTTAACTCAAAACGGTTTATTTTAAACTTTAAAAAACTTAAAACAATATTTTAAATTTAAAAAGTTAGCCGTGGGTTGTTTTTATAAGGTTTAAAGATGTTCACAGATAGACCAAGGAAGTTTCCATGATAGACACCACTTTTGTGCCCTGGAAGTTTGTGTGTGTGTGTGTGGGTGTGTGGGGGTGTGTGTGTGTGTAGTGCAGGAAGATGGGGATTCTCTAGCACAATTAAAGAAGAAGGAAGTAGCTACTGTCTCTGTGATTTACAAAGATGGCTAGGGTCATAGAGTATATTCTTAATTGTTTGCTGAGAGATTCACTTGCAATTTGCAACACGTTTTCAAGTCATGGGACTCTGAGACATCTGTAGTCTAATTTCAGTGCCAGGTTAAGTACCATAGTGCTAGTCATGAATTTCTAAGAATTTAAAATGCAATCCTCTGATATTAACTACCTTTGGGACTCTTGGTTTAAGTCTGTCAGTTAATTATTTTGTTTATTTGAGATGGAGTTGCTGTGTCACCCAGGCTGGAGTGCAGGGGCACACAATCACAGCTCACCGCAGCCTTGACCTCCCTGGCTCAAGTGATCCTTCTGCCTTGTGCTCCCAAAGTGCTGGAATTACAGGCATGAGCCACTGTTCCCAGTCCGAGTATAATTCTTTACACCCATTTCTTCTCCAATCTATTCCTCTCTTCCTGCTCTACCATACAGCTTCCCAATTATAGTGTTTTTCTTAGTACTTAACCCAGGGTTTACAAGACCTTTCTTAAAGCAGATACTCCAAAGATATGTTTGATTATTTGCTGTGCCAGTCATTCCTTTATCACCTCTCAGCTCCAAATTCACCCTTGAATACCTGTTCTCCGGGTCCGTATTGAATCCTTGATGGTTTTTTTCTTTTCGAAAGCATGTTGTAAATTTAGCCAGGGGGTGTGGGAGGGAAATTGCAGGAAGAGGTTAACTTTTCCTGGTTCCTTTGTGTATTTTCATTCTTGCTTCTGCTGCCTGGTTAGTCAACGGTGGGAAGACATGCAGTGCTCCTCTGCAGGACCATGGGACCAGTGTGTGTAGTTTCTGGAACTTCCTTGTATCCTTGGCCTGAGCCAGGTGACCCGCTTCCTGCAGGACTCTCAATGTTGACAGTGCATGCTCCAGGCTTCTAACCTGCAGCAGCTCTCCTACACACTTTGCACATCTTCCTGCTAGCTGTGACTCCCTTGCACCCTCCAGGACTATTTCATGCTTTTCTAGCCGCTGGCGATGCAGTAAACTTCTCTGCCCTCCAGTGGGCTACAATAATATTTTCTCCAATTACGTCTGAACCTTAGCCTTGAGAAGAGGACCCTCCTCCCAAGTTTGTCCTTCTTTAGTCTGCTCCCTCAACTTTAGGGTACACTTCAGTGTTCTCTTTACATCTTTATAGCTACTCTCCTCTCATAACTGAAAATTCTTTGTTTTAAACATCTGCTGCTTAAATTACTGTGTGATTTTTGTCTCCTGATTGGGCCCAGACTCATACACTGGCTGATAAAGTATGACACTATCATAGAAAAAACTATGATAGTCATAATAGTACCCTCAGTTATACTTCTTATTTATATTAACATATTCAATGTTTTAAAATGTCATCATGTTTCTTTGTGCTTATTATCATTACAGAAATAATTTATATAATATCACTGAGCACCAGTGATATAAATGGTATTAATATCATAGGTTGTTTTCAGGTTTATTCAGATTTTTACTTTGCTTGTAATCTGATTTATATAAGACCAACATTTATAAAACAATCAATAAATCATATTTATAAATGTTTATATCTCAGCTATTGAGCTTTTAAATTTTGGGAGATAGATTTAAAAATTACAGTGTAAGTGATAAAATATTTTCTTGAATGTATAGTGTTACATAACTAGGAAGTTTTTTTTTTATTCCAAATAGTAACTATTTATAATTTTTACTACCTCAGGATCTAGGTGTCTTTGATTGCTATTGTACTGGTCAAGATTTTTTACTTTGACCACAAGACAGCAACTCCTTCACAGATAAAACATGTGATGAACCATTGTGCAGATAACAGGAAAATAGTAGATAGCTCCATATCAAAAATGTTTCTCTGTCAAAGATGCCATTGACTGAGAATCACAATGTAATTATTTATGTAACGTAGGAAGGAAAGAAAGGGCTGAAACTAATTGTAAGACACTGTAAATGTAATATATTCTGATTTCAGAGATGTTAAAATGTGAAAAAAATATGTCTCTTAGAGTTGATGAAATATGGTAGAACTCTAGATAATTTTTAGGATCAATATCCTTGGTATTGCTGCCATGACAAAATTATCCATATTTTAGTTGAAGGAAAAACTACTCTGTGAAAATCTACCAAAATATATGCATTGCAGATGTTCTACAAAAACTTCCTTAAGTCTCAGGTCCAAGGTCCTCAAGTACAGTAGTTCTCAAATTATTTTAACCACAACCCACAAGCAATAATTTTTACATATTGACCCAATACAGATTTATATATAATAAAAACAGAACTTGCGCAAAATAACATTTAGTGTTACGATGTGTGATTATCCTGATGCTTTACTGTCTTCTTTATTCTATTCTGTTTTATTTGTCTAAACTGTAAGGCACAGAGCATATGTTCTATTTTTCTTGTGTACTCTCACTCTCACCTTAGTTATGCATCTATACCGGGAAAGCATATTGCCATTATATATTATGCTATCTCTCTTGTAAATATCAATTAGTCATAGTTGGGTAAATATATATTTAATGCCACCATTAGTTTGTTTATTTATTTTCTTTTTTAAAATTTTGATGTCTCTCCACTCTTTTAAGATATCTGAAGTTTGTTCCCTGTATCATTACTTAAGAAAGGTCCATGGGAACAATTTTCTCTGAATTCTTGCATATTTGTATTAATTTGTCTGTCACTTTTATACTTGAAAATCAGTTTGGCTACAAATAAAAGTTGAGACTTTTATTTTTTTCCTTGAGGATTTAAAATACGTTACTCTATTGTGTTTTGGCATAAAATATTATATTGCTGTGCAAAAGTCTGATAGCAATCTGATTTTCTTTCCCTTGTAAACTACTTGGTCTTTTTAACTTTTTTTTTTTTTTTTTTTTTTTTTTTTTGCCTCGAAGGCTGAACATTTTTCTGTTTTTGTTTTTTCAAAACAAGTAGCTTCACTAGGATATGCCTGCCTTAGTTCATTCTGGATCAGTTTTCCTAGGTGTGATGTGCAACCTTTCAATATTAATTTCAAATGGTCTTTTATTTCATTTTGTTAATTTAACAAAATGTCATTTTGTTAAATTTTTCAAAAAAGTTTTTTAAGATTATGGTTTTTATTATTTGTTCTGCTTAATTAATGCACTATACGTATTTTGGATATTCATTGTGTCTGTTCTATCAACTTCTTTCAAATTCCTTTCATCTTTATCTTTTTGACTTTTAAAACCATTCCTCTTTCTCTTATTTGATTTTTCTCAAGGTATTATCTGTTGTGTTTGTTCTCTTTTGTGTTCCATCTAGTATAATCTTTATTTATCAAAAGATATTTGTTTTAATTTTATTTCTTTCCTGTGTTCTCTTTTCAAATTATCTTTTTCCCTTCTCTTTCTAAATCTTTGTTTTTCCCCAATCAGCTCATTGGTAAGTTTTTATAATTCTGATATATGTGATCCTTTCGTAACTTTTATTATTTTATTTTTTCTTTTATCATCTATCAAAATATTAGGTGTACGTATAAATTTTATACATATATAAAATGTATATATGTACAAAATGTTTATATATGTATAAATTTATATATAAATTTATATAAGTTTATATACAATATATGTATAAATTTATGTATAAATTATATATATATATCTCTCTCTCTTTTCTGGGGATGTGTTTTTCTGGCAGGTTTTCCTGGAGTGTAGGAAAGCAATTTTGTTCTTTCAAGGAGGGAGAGTAGGTCAAGACAGTTTTTCGGCTTTTTGGCTCTAGAGCTCCCTCTTTGGTTGAGACAATGATAAAGATCGTATCTCATGCTTTTCGAGATATGCATCTTTTGTTCTTCCCCTCAATTTTTATCAGAACTTTCTTTTTCCTTTGTCATTCCTGTTTCTCTCTGTGTTCAATTTGGATTCTATTCCCATTGAATTCTAATCCTCAGCAGGGGTTTTGTCTCTAAAATCAGTACGGTGTATTAGTTTAGTACTCTATAGGATTCAGAGTCCTTGGGCACCATTAGACCACATTATACTTTAACACTCTGTATTTATTCATGAATTGAGTCCCGTAGAAACCCATCATGGTTTTGGCTTCTGTTCTCAAAGTGACCTGCTGCAATTTCCAGTGAGTACTCTATGGCAATTAGATTGTTCATTATTCTTAGGACTATCAAGCCAGTTCCCTTCTCTCCACTTCCTGCCAGTCAGATGGTGATTCCCTCTGTGTCTCATAGCTCTTTATGGTCTGTCCCCATATGCTCTCACTTGCATTATAGGTTTCTAAAGTTTTCTTGTAGATGTTTCTGGATTTGCTATTCTTGCTTGACTGTCTGTTTTCATGGAGAAATTAAAGGAGATTCCAAAACCATATTGCTACTGCCAAAACCTTACCAGAAACATTTTGCTTTCTAAACTACCCATTCCAGCCCATTAGAGTGATTTCATCAATTCCTGATAGGCCTGGACCTGCAGTTTGAAAAGCTGCAGTTTATTTTGTGCATCGTGGAACTTTTGGAAATACCAGACCAGTATGCAAAATACTGTGCTTATGTGCATTTCTCTATGGTGATGTTCTAGTCGCTCTCCAACCCCCTCACTCTTAATTCTCTTCAATGTCTGATTTCCAAGAAAAAGAAAAAACGTGCTCTGAAATATATCCATGGATTCAACAATACCAACAAAAATTTATATATAGACTATATTGTTTTCTAAAGCCAATCATCTCCAAAGAATCTCTTTTATGGACCTTCCTTTTTTTTTTACTATGTAACCATTTCATTACATTGAGGGATGCTAAAAGAAATAGCTGTATTTGCTGTAAAGATGTTTTAAAATGCATGCTTTTTATGTTCTTATTTCCTCTTAAGTATCCACAGAAAAATTTCTGTCATGTCTCAGTATCAGGAATTGTTAAATGTCCTTCACTGTTATTTGAAGAACACAGAAACAAATAAGTTATGAGCATTTTTAGTATAAAGATAATTAAAGAAAATACATGGCTAATGCTTAAACTCTAAAATCTAATTAAAGACACTTATTTTAATATTGTGGTATTAACAGAAAATACTATAAATTTGCCTGCCTAGATAGTACTATCTAACAATATTCTTTCTTTATTTATTCTCTTTGCCGTAGACTTCTGGGACTCTTCTACCTCATGTTGAAAATAAGAACCTTGAAATAACTTATTATAATATGAATAGATAATATGGTCGTTTCTTGACTCGGTGAAATGTCTTTATGTTTTCAATTGTAAAATGTCTAGACTCTCCATCATGTCAAACTACTGTGCATACTTTCATTTTTGTTACCTGTATTATTTCCTGGAAATAACAATATTTCTTAAAGACATTTAAATATTTGTTAATGCTCTTTACAGAGCAATATTTCTATCTTACTGTCTTTAAGGCAATGAGATTTCAAAGTGGTTGGTTATTTTCTTCTATTCTGAATATAAATACTCCATTGATTTAACTTGAGCTAGTGGAACTATTATCCCAATAAATATACAACAAGTTGAAACATTGTTTATATTTTCACATGTTCTATTAGTCCATTTTCACACTGCTATAAAGAACTATCTGAGACTGGGTAATTGATGAAGAAAAGAGGTTTAGTTGACTCACAGTTCTGCAGACCTAACAGGAAGCATGACTGGAAGGCCTCAGGAAACTTCCAATCATGCCAGAAGGTGAAGAGGAAGCAAGGACCTTCTTCACATTGTTTCAGGAGAGAGAGAGAGTGAAGGGGGAAGTGCCACACACTTTCAAACAACCGCATCTCATGAGTACTCACTCACTATCATGAGAACAGCAAGCAGGTAGTCCACCCCCATGATTCAATCACCCTCCACCAGGCCCTCCCCTGATACAGAGATTATAACTCGAGATGAGATTTGAGTAGGGACACAGAGCCAGACCACATCATTCCTCCCCTGACTCCTCCCAAATTTCATGTCCTTCTTGTATTTCAAAACCAATCAGGCCTTCCCACCAGTCCCCAGAAGTCTTTACTCATTTCAGCATTAACTCAAAAATTCAAGTCCAAAGTCTCATCTCAGACCAGGCAAGTCCTTTCTGCCTATGAACCTATAAAATTAAAAACAATTTAGTTGCTTCTAAGATACTATGGGGGTACAGGAATTGGGTAAGTATTTCAGTTGCAAATGGGAGAAATTAGCCAAGACAAAGGGGTTACAGACCATGAAAGTCCAAAACCCAGGAGGGTAGTCATTAAATCTTAAAGCTTCAAAATGATCTCCTTTGACTCCATGTCTCACATTCAGGGCACGCTGATGCAAGGGGTGGGTTTCCAAGTTCTTGGCAGCTCCACTCCTCTTGCTCTGCAGGATACAGCTCCCATGGCTGCTTTAGTGGTCTGGCATTGAGTATCTGTGGCTTTTCCAGGCACTTTATGTAAACTATCTGTGGACCTACCATTCTGGGATCTGGAGAACAGTGGCTTCTTCTCACAGATTTACTAGGAAGTGCCCCAGGGAGGACTCTTTGTGGGGGCTCCAACCCAACATTTTCTTTCCCCACTTCCCTGGTAGAGGTTCTCCATAAGGGCTCCACCTCTTCAGCAGACTTCTGACTGGAAATCCATTTGTTCCCATACATCCTCTGAAATCTAGGTGGAAGCTCCCAAACCTCAACTCTTGCCTTCAGTGCACCCACAGACCCAACACCACATGGAAACCACCAAGGCTTGCACCCTCTGAAGCAATGGCCTGAGCCATACCTTGGCCCCTTTTAGCCAAGGTTGGAGCTGGCATGGCTAGTATGCAGGGTGCCATGCCCTGAGGCTGCACAGAGCAGCAGAGCCTTGAGTGTGTTCTGCCAAACCATTTTTCCCTTCTAGGCCTCCAGGCTTGTGATGGGAGGGGCTGTCACAAAGGTCTCTGACATGCCCTGGAGACATTTTCCCCATTGTCTTGACTATTAACATTTGGCTCCTCTTTACTTATGCAAATGTATGCAGCAAGCTTGAATATCTCCCCAGAAAATGTTTTTGTCTTTCCTACAACATGGTCAGGCTTCAATTTTTCTAAACTTTTATGCTCTGCTTCCCTTTTAAACGTAAGTTCCAATTTCAGACCATCTCTTTGTGAACACACAATTCTATATGCTCTTAGGAGCAGCCAGGCCACATCTTGAATATCTTTCTGCTTAGAAATTTCTTTTTCCAGATACCCCTACCTAAATCATGTCTCTTAAGTTCAAACTTTCACAGAGGTCCCTAGAGTAGGGGCACAATGCCACTAGTCTCTTTGGTAAAGCATAGCAATAGTGACCTTTACTCCAGTTCCCAATAAGTTCTTCATCTCCATCTGAGACCACCTCAATATAGACTTCATTGTCCATATTACTATCAGCATTTTGGTCTAAACCATTCAATACGTTTCTGAGAAGTTCCAAACTTTTACACGTCTTCCTTTCTTTCTCTGAGCCCTCCAAACTGATCCAACCTCTGCCTATTACCAAGTTCCAAAATTGCTTCCACATTTTCTGGTATGTTTCTAGCAGTGTCCCCACTCCAACCAATTTTCTGTATTAACACTTTTTCACACTACTCTGAAGAACTACCTGAGACTCGGTAATTTATGAAAAAAGAGGTTTAGTTGACTCATACTTCTGCAGGCTTAACAGAAATCATGACTGTGAGGTCTCAGGAAACTTACAAGCATGGCAGTAGGTGAAGAGGAAGCAAAGACCTTCTTCACATAGTTTCAGGAGAGAGGGAGAGTGAAGGGTGAAGTGCCACACACTTTCAAACAACCAGATCTCATGAGAACTCACTCACTATCATGAGAACAGCAAGGCGGAAATCTATCTCCATTATTCAATCACTTCGCACCAGACCTCTCTCCTAACATGTAGGGATTACAATTTGAGATGAAATTTGAGTGGGGAAACAGAGCCAAACCATATCAGATATCATTACAACTTTCTTTTCTAATTATATCTTTTGAAAAACACTTTGAGTATAAAAACAATATTTCATTAGGAATTTGGTGAATAATGTAAAAAAATGCATTAGATATTTTGATTTTATAATTTTATAAACTCCAATAATATAAAACGATTAGAAACCAAATATGGATGGGTGATGAGGCGAATTTTAGAAGTACGATGCTGTGATCATAGAATTCTCCAGATTTGCCGGAGTTCTCTGAATGTTTTTCTAAATGTGTTACTATTCTATGGGCAGCAAACATCCAAACACCATTTTAGGGAAAGAACTCCAGATTCTAGGACAGGAATCGGTAAGGGCTTGGAAGGGCTTCAGTTCTATGGGGCACTGAGTTGTAGGCAAAACTTGAAATTAGAAAAACAGAAGCCAAAGCAGGCCCTGATCTATCAGACCTAGTGCAACGTGTTAGCATTGCATTGCTGCCCATAATGGTGAATCTCAGAAGGTGGGAAGTCTCAGAAGTCTCAGAAGGTGGCTGGGACCATTTACATATGTGTTATTGAAACACCAGGGTTTGGTCTAGGTGCTGGTGCTCATTGCATGGAAAGCCCATCACTGACACAATGCAGTACTGACAAGGAAGAAGGCTTTAATTGGGTGCTGCAGCTGAGGAGTTGGGAGCTCAGTCTCAAATCCATCTCCCTGCTGGATTAAAAGTAGGGGCTTATATAGAAGGGAAGAAATGTGATCATGTGTAAGAAAGCAGGAACTATTGAAGAACAAGGAAGCAATCATGATGATTGAGGGGTTGGCATCTGACGTAGTGATCTTGTGAGTTTCAGTTATTTGATACTTTTTTAAAGAGGTCTGAAGGTTGGTTTTCTGAGGAAGAAATTTAGATAAAACAAATGTTAAGTTTTAAGATCATATGAGTCAATTTTTATGTTTATAAAAAAACTACGAGACTATTGGATCAGTTTCATATCCACTGTCATGCATAACTACTAATCCCCAGAACCCTGGGTGTAACCTAGGGGTAGGCATAAGTGATTATGGGGGAAAAAAGATAGATGGATTTAGAAATATGCATGTTGGATAATTAATACAATTGAAGTAGTGTGCCATCACTACATTTCTATAAATGAATTAGTCAAGGAGAAAAAAATGAAATTATTATAGGAAACACAGGTAGAATTAAGATGATCATGATCTAAGAGTACATGTAAGAGGGGCAGTTTTCTAAAAAAAAGTCTTCCTTCAAAAACTTGCCTATTTGTCAGCTAAGTGGCCTCTGCTTGACTCCTTGACATTGGCTGCAAGAGTTGGCCTAATGACATGTTTCGTTTCGTTCCTGGGAGGAGAACAAAAGATCTTTCTTTGTGAAAATCCAAACCATCCAACTTTAGGCCTATCCTTAGTATTCTCCCTGTGTGAGAGTCTGGGCAGAGGGAGGGACTTGGCTGATGTCAGGGCTCTGAGACTCTAATAAATCTCAAATCTGGGATTAAGTATAGTATTATAGTATTAAGATGAGTCACTAGAGTCCAGTGAACTTATTGTAAAACAAACTAATTATAAGAGTAAATCTAAAACAGTTTAGTGCAGTCTCATAAAAGCAAAAAAAAAAAAAAAAAAAAAAAAAAACAGTTCTACAATTAACAAAATCTGTTTGCAACACCCAACAGGAGAGAACAAGAGAACAAGTCCTCTGACAGTAACATTTTTATCTCTCTAAAGACAATACTTTATGACAGTGAAAATCTACTCGCTGACTACTGAGACTCATTTAAAAGAAAACATACGTATTGATATTCATGGAAATGCAGTTAACTTTTCCTGGCAAGCTCTCTGGGTATGCCAGGCATTGAAAGGAAATAACAACAGAATAGGTTAACCCTCCTCCTTAGTAAAGATTTGATCAATAAGAATTTTCTCAGCAGGGCACAATTGCTCACACCTGTAATCCCAACACTTTAGGAAGTGGAGGTGGCAGCTCGCTTGAGCCCAGGAGTTTGAGACCAGCCTGGGAAACATGGAGAACTCCGTCTCTATTAAAAAGAAAAATTACCTGAGCTTGGTGATGTATGTCTGTAGTTCCAGCTACTCAGAAGTCTGAGGTGGGAGGATCACCTGAGCCCAGGACACAGAGGTTGCAGTGAGCTGAACTCCAGCCTGGGCCATAGAGCAAGAGCCTGTCTCAAATTAAAAAATAAAAAAGAATTTTCTCAAAAGTGATATCTCAGGTCTCCTGCAATTTAATGAAACCATAAAAAATACAAAATGTTTCCTTTCTCACAGCAAATGATAATTTAAAATTAGACTACAGAGAGGGAGGCTGAGACATAAAACCATGTACCACCTTTACTTTGCAGGCAGAGTAGTGGCATGGCTTCATTGCTGTCTTTCTTGTTGCAACTCAATTTTACATTAAACTCATAAGAGAAATAATTATACGTATACTGCTTAATTTTTGTTAATGCACTTTTTAAAAACCTGGCATTCAATTGCTGCTTTTTTTTTTTTTTTTTTTTTTTTTTTTTGCTGATTGTCTTTACAATTGCACTGGAGTATTAGATCTATAAAGACAGGAACTCACTGTATTCTCATATTTGAAACAATGCATGACACATAGTAGGTGTTGAATGAAAGAGTTGAGATGAGGTAGGGCAACTCATGCATGTAATCCCAGCATTTTGGGAGGCCAAGGCAGGAGGGTTGCTTGAGGCCAGGAGTTTGATACCAGCTCGGACAGCATTGTGAAACCCTGTCTCTACAAAAAAAAGTTTACAAAATTAGCTGGGCATGGTGGCAGGTACTTGTAGTCATAGCTATCTGGGAGGCTGAGGCAGGCCAATTGTTCGAGCCCAGGAGGTCAGGGCTGCAGCAAACTATAATCATACCACTGCACTCCAGCCTGAGTGACAGAGCAAGATCCCATGATATGGCTTGGAGCTATGTCCCCACCAAATCTCATGTCAAATTGTAATCCTCAGTGTTGGAGGTGGGACTTGGTGGGAGTTGACTGGATTACGGGAGTCAAGTTCTCATGAATGGTTTAGCACCATCCCCTCAGTGCTGCTCTCGTGATAGTGAGTTATCGTGAGATCTGGTTGTTTAAAAGCGTGTAGCATCTCCCCCGCCCCGCTTTTCCTCCTGCTCTGGCCATGTAAATTGTGCCTGCTTCCTCTTTGCCTTCCAACATGATTGTAAATTTGCCAAGGCCTCCCCAGAGGCAGAAGCTGCCATGCTTTCTGTACAGCCTGCGGAATGGTGAGCCAATTACTCCTCTTTTCTTTGTCAATCACCCAGTCTCAGGTATTTATTTATAGAAGTGCAAGAATGGACTAATACACCCTGACTCAAAAAAATGAATCAATGGATGAGTGAACAAATGGATATTCTAAAGGACTGTTTTCTAATGGGGTGTTTGTACTACAGTCTCATGAAGGAAAATTTATCATACAGGAGAGTGATGACAAAGGGGGGAAAGCTAAAGGAAATGGTGGTCTTTCTTTACCTAGCAGACTCATGTACTCTAAAATAAGAAATAGCACCTGTAATCCCAGCACTTTGGGAGGTCGAGATGTGTGGATCACTTGAGGTCAGTAGTTCAAGAGCAGCCTGGCCAACATGGTGAAACCCCGTCTCTACTAAAAATACAAAAAAATTAGCTGGGCGTGGTGTCAGGTGCCTATAATTTATCCCAGCTACTCGGGAGGTTGAAGCAGGAGAATAGCTTGAACCCTGGAGGCAGAAGTTGCAGCGAGTCGAGGTTGCGCCACTGCACTCCAGCCTGGGCAAGAACAAGACTCCATCTCAAAAAAAAAAAAAAAAAGAAAGAAAGAAAGAAAGAAATAGAACCCCAACCATTTCATGTCTCTGATTTCTGTCTTTGGCTTATAATTGGCTTATATTTTCTAATGTGGGATGTTTTATGAGATAGTATTAGAAAGTACTGTGTTTCAATAGATAAGCTATTAATTAGATAAAAGTTCTAGGCAGAAATATGCATTTTTTTTCAGTAGTTTGCAAGCTGGAGGTTTTCCCCAAATACTAATGAGATCACAGGAGAAAACCCACTTAATTTCCCTAAGGGTTGGGTCACTTCCATAAGCACAGACGAGTGCACTTTATGGGGCTCTCAGAAACTTGTTTTGATTATTTCACTTCCTATTTTGGGCCTAGGTTATTTCATCAGTGAAACAGAATTATGGAGGTAAAACTCTCCTGAATGTATACCCACACTTGATATATGTATATATATTAAATATTGAAATATGTAGTTTCTGCAGATAATCTTGAAATTTGGCTGAGGATACACATTAGAAGAGTTCTTGGAATATAGTAAGCACTATTTAGATATTAGCTGTTATCATTATGATTATTATTTTGATGATAACCACTCAGTAGCTTAAGTGTTAAATAAAGAATTGATTTAGGCCAGGTGTGGTGTCCATGCCTATAATCCCAGCAATTTGGGAAGCCAAGGGGCAACAGGATCTCTTGAGCTTAGGACTTTGAGACCAGCCTGGGCAGCATAGTGAGACCTCATCTCTACTAAAAAAAAAAAAAAAAAAGTACCCAGGCATGTGGTGGCAAGTGCCTGTAGTCCCAAGTATTCAGGAAGCTGAGATGAGAGGATGACTTAAGCCCAGGTGGTTGAGGCTGCAGTGAGCCACGATTGTGCCCAGAGAGAGTGTCCCCAAGAAAGAGAAACAACTCTTAATGAAGCCTTACTGCTAAATAGCTCACACTGGAGAGGATATCACAAATTCTTACATTTGATGTCATGCCTTGATAAAACATTAAAACGTCAGACTCAGGTAGATATTTGTAGACATGTGGATGTGGGGTTTGTTTTGTTTTGTTTGAGACAGGGTCTTAAACCATTGCCCAGCTGGAGTGCAGTGGCGCAATCATGGCTCACAGCAGCCTCTACCTCCCAGGCTCAAGCAATCCTCGCACCTCAGCCTACAGTGTAGCCAGAACTACAGGCTTGCACTGCCACACCCAGCTGATATTTGGATTTTTTTTTTTTTTTGGTAGAGAGAGTCTCACCCTGTTGCCCAGTCTTGGATGTGGAGTTTCAGGTTTTTTTGAGATGTTGGACCCTTATAGGAAATTGGGGCATCATCTGTGAAATAATTATTCCCTCACCAAAAGAGTTACACCAATCTCCTATTCTTTCAAAAAATGGTTTGCTACATTGATCTTAACTATGTAAAGAAATATCTTCAAATATCTGATGGCCTCTATGTAGACCATGATAAAGTACTATCATGGTGTAAGAATAGCATATTTTTAAAAGTTTTTTAGGGGTTCGGAAAAGTTCCATAATATTTTTACTATTTTTATAAAATCTCAGTATATTTGAGATAAACTAGAACTAGGTGTTGCTTACACACTTAAGCCAGATCTCATTTAGTCAAAGAATGAATTCAACTGTTTGACATAAATTAGCTAGTTTTCATCAATTGTTGCAAAGACGTTTAGACAGCACACCTGACACTCAGATATTGGTGTCTAATACTATCCCACAAGAAACCAGGGCTCCTTGGAGAAATGGCTGATCTCTAGGAGAAGACAGAGTAAGTATAAGATAAGCCTGGCATGAAAACCTTGTTGTGCCAGAAGGTGAGGAAGAACTAAAAACAAACAGACAAAAGCCAAAAAGAAGTGTAGGCTTCCATCCATGTCTGTGGGTTCGCCATCCACAAATTCAGCCAACTGAGAATTGAAAATATATTTTTAAAAAGGATAGCTGCATCTGTATTGAACATGTACAGGCTTTTTTTCTTGTTATTATACCCTAAACAACACAATATAAGGACTACTTACTTAGCATTTACATTGTATTAGGTATTATAAGTAATCTAGAAGTGATTTAGAGCAGTGGTCCACAACCTTTCTGGCACCAGGGACCAGTTTTGTGGAAGACAATTTTTCCACAGACCAGGGTTGGCGGGGGTGGGGGTGGGGCGTTTTCAGAAAGATTCAAGCGCATTACAGGTATTATGCACTTTATTTCTATTATTATTACATATTCACTGTAATGTAGAATCAGTGGGAGCCCTGAGCTTGTTTTCCTGAAACTAGATGGTCCCATCTGGGGGTGATGGGAGACAGTTGACAGATCATCGGACATTAGCTTCGCATAAGGAGCATGCAACCTAGATCCCTCACGGTTCACAATTGGGTTCACACTCCTGTGAGAATTTAATGCTGCCTCAGATCTAACAGGAGGTGGAGCTCAGCTTCACCCACTGGCCTGCATCTCACCTCCTGCTGCGCAGTCATGTTCCTAACAGGCCACAGACCAGTTCAGGTCCATGATCTGGGGATTGGGGACCCCGATTTAGAGTATACAGGAGGATATGCACAGGTTATATGCAAATATTACACCATTTTATAGTACCAAGAACTTGAGCATCCATGGATTTTGGTGTCCTCAGGGGTCCTGGAACAAATTCTCCAGGGATACTGAGAGATGACTATGTTATGGGGACATAGGATCCAGCTTGAGGGGGCTCCTACTGGTCAAATCTGGGAAATTGGAGCACCAAAATAATGAAGTCCAGGGATGAATCATAAACCACAAAAACCACAATGAAATGTCTTCCTGAACCCTGATAATCATTTGATAGATGAATGGATACATATGGATACATAATGGATACATAAAACAAAGATACATAAATGGATACATAAAACAAGGAAGGAACTCAGGAGAGGGGAGACTACTGATCACAGTAGCATGCTGAGGATTGACTGATAAAGGCTGAGGAAATGCTGGAGTTGAAAAATCAGGTTTTTGCAGCCATCATAGTAAAGATCTGCTGAGGAAAGAATCACATTTATACTATCAGGATTATCTTCATGGTCTTGAAGGGTCTCTTCCTAGACTTTATCCTAGATTCAGGGGGAAAATTAATAATTGCACAGTGAGGAAATCAGACAACACCTTGGCTAGAGACCCAAATTAACTTCATTAGTAAGGGGCAGATGAACACTGAATGCCACCTGAGAGGCAATAACCTCATCAATCCAATATCCCCACCTGGGGATGCATAACCTGAATCTAATCATGAAGGAGTATCAGGCAAACATGAAATGAGGAATGTTCTGTTAGAATATAGGACTTTACTATTTATAAGTGCCAGTGTCATCAAAGACAAAAGATGGCTACAGAAATGTTTCAGATTAAAGAAGGCCAATGAGGCTTAACAATTAAACACAATACCTGAATCTATACTGGATCCTATACTAATGAAGAAAAGTAATACAATGGATATTATTGGATCATGTGAGAAAACTGGAAGAATGGTGGTGGACTAAATAAGTGTGTAGTAGTCTGTTTTCACACTGCTGATAAAGACATACCCAAGACTGAGTAACTTATAAATGAAAAGAGGCTTAATTTATATTTTATTACAGTTCCATGTGGCTGGGGAGGCCTCACAATCATGGCAGAAGGTGAAAGGCACGTCTTACATGGTGGCAGGCAAAGAGAGAGAATGACAACCAAGCGGAAGGGGTTTCCCCTTAAAAAACCATCAGATCTCTTGAGACTTATTCACTTACCATGAGAACAGTATGGGGGAAACTGCCCCCATGATTCAATTATCTCCCACCTGGTCCCTCCCACAACATGTGGGAATTATGGGAGCTACAATGCAAGATGAGATTTGGGTGGGAACACAGCCAAACCATATCAAAGTGTTAATTGCTGAAGTTAATAATTGTATTAAGTAATTGTATTGTGGTTAAGTAAGGTTATCCTTATGTGTAAGAAACATAAGCTGAGATGCTTAGGAGGAAGAGTCATGAAGTATATTACTTACCCTCAAATGTTTAATAAAACATACATACACATCCAATTAGAAAACAAATAGAATAAAACGTTAGTATACAAAGTAATATATGGCATTGTTTGTACTATTTTCACTTTTGTATTTTTTGTACATTTGAAATTATTTCAAAATAACAAGTTTAAAAAATACATTTGTGTCTTAAACCTATTTTAAAAATTTAACTCTGCCTGCCAAAATTATTTTGATGAAATAAAACTTAAGACCAAAATGAATATTCCTATATTAAATAATTCAAATTTGATAATAATTAGCATGTAGTATTCTACTTATGAAGCCTACTTTATTGCTTTTAAAATGTTATTTTTAGATTTCTAAAAATATACCCTTGGATAAACTTTGTGTGTCATCTGTGAGTTTTATATAGTATTGGAAAAACACTGATTAAAGAATAGATAGACCAACAGATCAACTGACATGTAATATTGTAAGGAAATTAGCAAAAGATTTTATTTAATTATTATTTATCTTGGAGAACCAGCAATAAGATGATATTTTAAAAGACAATTTAAATATTAATAAAAACTTCACGTTTAAACTTTATTTTCACTTTATTTACTTCACTTTTGTTTTTCACTATTTGTTTTGCTTTTGAAAATTATTTACTATTGCCTGTAATAAGTGTAGTTAATATAATAGCTCTTATCTTAAACAAAATTGTACTGATGGTTGCAAAGATATTCAAACATAACTGTTTGCACCCATAGACATAAGATTCCTTATCAGTTGTAACCAATCATCTTTTGTTCATGGATACTCAGTTAATAAGTGAATGTTTCTATTGCATAATTTACATTAAAATGTTTCATTTGACTTTGCTAAATGGCACCCTGTGCTGACCCAAAGATGAAAGCCTTACTGTGTTCCCTCTTGGAGAATATGAAAAATTATGGCAATTCTGGAATATTTCCATTTCATTTTCAACAGGACATCTAAACTATTGTCAGTGGTGTAATTTAAAAAATATAGATCAACAATGGTTAAGCTCTTTAAATCCTTAGTTATCCCACATTCCACAACATTAATATTTTAAGGGGCAGCCATCCGACAACACATTTTGTGGGCAAAATAACAGATTCATAATGTTGTATTATTTATGTACAGTTATCATCACTGTGGATTCTGTTAGTAAAAGCAAATAGCATGCATTTGTAATAACTAAAATATATTTTATTTATGAAATTATCTTATAAAAATTCTCTAACACTATACATACACACAGTGAATTTTGTAAAAAAGTGCTAATAAAATTTAATTAGATTATCTTATGGAAATTAGCAATAGTTAACATTATTTAATAGCCAATTCCTTGAAATAATTTGAAATCCTATTTGCCTTGTATAGCCATTTTAGTTTATTTAGTGTTGCTATAAAGGAATACCTGAGGCTGGGTAATTTGTAAAGAAAAGATGTTGATTTGGCTCATGCTTCTGCGCATCGTACAAGAAGCATGGCACCAGCGTCTGCTTCTGGTGAGGGCTTCAGTCTCCTTACACTCATGGTGGGAGGTGAAGGGGATCAGGCATATGTAGAGAACATCCAGCAAGAGGGGAAGCAAAAAAGAGGAGAGAGGTGCTAGGCTCTTTTCAACAACTAGCTCTCCTGGAAATTAGCTCTCCTGGGAATAGAGAACACACTCATTACCACGAGAACAGCACCAAGACATTCATGAGGGATTTGCCCCCATTACCCAAACATCTCCCATTTGGCCCCACTTCCAACACTGGGTATAACATTTCTACATGAGATTTGGAGGGCACAAACTGTAGCAATAGCTAACATTTGAAGCTATTTCTATCTAATCCAAACAGATAATTTAATAAATAACTCAAATAAATAAATAAATATCCCTTTGATTCTAAACAATTCTATTTAGTATTTATAAATATTCAGATAATTGACAACCATTTTTATGTTCATTCTGATCTTTAACTCTTGCATGCATACAATGTTTACAGTTTAAACTAAATAGTATAAGTAGATAATAAGAAAACCTGATTGATTATACCTATTCTTTCTAGACATTTATAATATGTCATCAATATTATCCATGTGTATTTACTTAAATCAACTAGCTTTTAACTGCTTTTCTGACATTTGAATAGACATTATTTCTACTGATTCAATTCAGATAATTGAAACTTTAATATATCCATCAGTTACCTTGCTTAGACTCCAACACAGTTTTGTTCATTGTTCCAAGGATCAAAGTTTTCTTGTGGAATGCAATAGTTCCCTGACCCACCTCTCAGGATGTGTGACAAGGGTGTGGCTCATCTGTTCAGTTGCTGCCGCTGCTCAAACTCCTTATGGCAGGGGGAGTACGTAGACGGACAGGTGCAGGAGCCCAAGTGGGCATGTGTTACAGTGGGCTCTTTTAGCCTTGCTGTCCTTGGATGGCTTAGGTGTTAAGCAGCTCAGTGAACCCTCTGCCTTTTTGCATGAGCAGAGGGCCAGTGTGACAGATTTCTGTATCCTGAGCTCTGGTGTAGCATCCCAGAAGAATCAGGTCACACATGGACTTGAAGGATGGTGAATGTGGGGGTTTTATTGGGTGGGGGAGGTGGCTCTCAGCCGGATGAATGGGGAGCTGCAAAGGGGATGGAGTGGGAAGATGATCTTCCCCTGGAGTTTGGCCATCCAGCAGCTGATTCTCTGACCATCCCCAGCTAAACTCCTCCCAACATATCTTCTCTTCTCTCCTCGGTTGCTCTTCTGCTCTTCCCTCTGCCTGCTTGTCTCCTCCTGGAGCTAGGGGTTTGGGGCTTATACGAGTACAGGATGCGGCAGGGTGCGGGGGGAGGTTGTGGTGGGCCAAAAGGCAACTTTCAGGCACAAAAACAGGAATGCCTGTTCCCATTAAGGGCTGTGGGTATCCAGGCTTGAGGGTGAGGCCTTTCCCAGGGAACAGCCCTCTTCTACCCAGTACTTCCCTGTCTCCTGTCCATATCACTTGTTGTAGAAAAAATAATGCCCCCTTAAATTAACTGAAACTAAATGTTGACATTCAGAAAAGCTGCAGTGAAACACCGTGTTGTGAAGTTTTTATTAATGAGTCTCCCAGTACTGCTGAAATTTACTCCAACTGATAGGGTTAATTCCACTGTAGAGTTCACACATTTTATTCTGTGGTTAATATTAAAGATGAATTGAGAAGAATCTAAATGAGAGAATTAGGAGTTAAGCCATAATCTGGCACTATTGAATCGATGGATTTCAAAGTTTTTTGGATTGCAACTCACAAGACAATTTTTTTTTAACATATGATCACATACACATATGTAAAATTGAAATAAAAGCTTCATAAAGTAATCTTCTTAATAGCTCTTTTTCACTCTGAAATTTCATCTTTTCTGTTTTACATGCACACAAACACACACGCTGGTCAAAACCCACTGAACTGATTTCATGATCTGCTGATAGGTTGCAAATCACAGTTTGAAAAACACTCATGGGAGATCAACTCTGTTGTTTATTGTTTATTAGATATAAAATGATTAAACATATAATACTGTTTATAAAATGAGATGACTGTACTAGTTACTCTCTGAATCACTTAAATCAGGAATCTACTTTAAAATTCAATTTAAAGTCCCAGCTCGTGGATGATTTTGGCTGCCTCCTGCACTGTTTCAGAAAAGCAGATCAAAACCAGTTCGTTCAGGCCTTTTGATTCCTGGGTAATATTGTAAAGACTGGATATCGTCAAAAATTCCACAGATAGATACATAGGCAGATAGATTAATAAATTGAAAGTATTTTTATTACAATGTGTGGTTTACTATATATGTGAAAACACTGATGGATATTCATGTTTGTGTGGGTGTCTAGTGAGTTCACACACTCGTTAAACAAATACTCATAAATTTCTACCATGTGCTCATCACAATGCTAAAAAGTAATCACTGTGGTTTGGGCGCGGTGGCTCACGCCTGTAATCCCAGCAGTTTCGCAGGCTGAGGCGGTCAGATTGTCTGAGCTCAGGAGTTCGCCACCAGCCTAGGCAACACGGTGAAACCCTGTCTCTACTAAAACACAAAAAATTAGCCGGGTGTGGCAGGCGCCTGTAGTCCCAGCTACTCGGGAGGCTGAGGCAGGAGAATCGCTTGAACTCGGGAGGCGGAGCTTGCAGTGAGCTGAGATCGCGCCGCTGCACTCCGGCCTGGGCAACAGAGCGAGACTCCGTCTCAAAAACAAAAAACAAAAAGCAGGTACATTTTTGAGCACTTCAAGGAGCTTCTATATGAAACTAAGACGTCTAAAGACCGTGATTTCTGGAAACATTCTGGAATTGACATTTATACCCTTTTCTGGAGAATGTAGGTTTATCAAATCTGGTCTAAGTCCAGACTTGTTTTCAGTGGGCATCTTTAAGGGCTTAAGCCAGGGGACAGTTTAGGGGTGGGAGTTGAGAGTGGGCCTGAGGAAAGCAGAAACTTCTTGAGTAACTGTTCACGTTATTTTCCCTTAGTAACTTTTTACCATAATTGCTCCAACATTTTGGAAATCTTTCTTCCTTTCAAGTACTTTGTTTTCACTTTTTTTAAATAGAGAATCATGAGAATTTTCAAACTGGAAGGAAAAATGCAAATCTTTCCATAAGCCTCTTTCAGTGCTTAATATTATGCATATTTCTGTTTCTGCTACTTATAAATTATTTAGGCATATAGAATATTATTTTATGGTTCACAGAAAAATCAGATTATTTTCTTGACCCGTTCTTTTATTCATTCATTCAATATTTAGACAGCCAAAGAATTGTAATAGCCTGGTTAATGAGTTTCCTTGTCAATCTGTACTTCTAGGGAAAATCAGTGAATACATGCTTTTTCATCTTTTCTTATTTTAAATTTGTTTATTTAAGAAGTCTTTCTTGTGGCGGGGGCAGTGGCTTACACCTGTAATCCCAGCACTTTGGGAGGCCAAGGCGGGTGAATCACAATGTCAGGAGTTCGAGACCAGCATGGCCAATATGGTGAAACCCTGTGTCTACTAAAAATACAAAAACATTGGCCAGCCGCAGTGACGCGCCCCTGTAATCCCAGCTACTCAGGAGGTTGAGGCAGGAGAATTGTTTGAACCCGGGAGGCAGAGGTTGCAGTGAGCCGAAATTGTACCACTGTACTCCAGCCTGGGCGACAGAATGAGACTCCATCTCCAAAAAAAGAAAAAAAAAAGAAAAAGAAAAAGAAAAAAGTCTTTCTTGAGCACCTACTATGTGCTGCTTGGAATAGAAGACACAAAGAAGAATAAGCTAAGTCTGTGTGTAAGGGTCCGTTGTTTACAAATACAGCATTCTGGCTCAATAATGCAGCCTAATAAAGCTGTAAAAGTGCTATCCAGTTCTTACAGAATTGGAAACCATCACTCTTTTTAATAGTTCATAATCAATATTGTGTAAGCAAAGTTGTCATATATCGATGAAAATCTACATAACATACACTAATAGTTGAACTCACTTTGGAATTACATGGAGGACTTGTTAAAACCTGGATTGTGGCTTTACCCCTCAGTTGCTGATTCAACGCATATGGGGTGGGATCTAAGAATTTGTATTTCTAACCAAGTTCCCAAGTGAGCCTGATGTTGATGGTCCCAGAAACACACTTTGATTTAAATCAGGGCTCCATAAACTAAAGCCCAGGGGCTAAATCCAGCCACCACCTGTTTTGTAAAAATAGCTTCGCTGGAACACAGCCACGGCCATTTCTATTGTCTCTGATGGCTGCTTTTGTGCTGCTGTGACAGAGTTGAATAGTACTGACAGAAGAGACCTTATGACCTACAAAGCCTAAAATATTTACTACCTGGCCCTTTACAGAAAAAACGTGGCCAACCTCTGATTTAAATGATCATTGTATTTTCATGTGGGATTCTTATTTAAAACTACTTCTGTGATTTTTGAGTTAAATATTATTTTGACAATCACAAATTCAAAGCAAGAATTATTTGTTTAATGCTTGTTTGAGGTATTGAATATGCAGTTTTTTAAAAAATGATTTAACCAGTTTCCATAAAGTGTTGACTAACAAGTAAAATAGAAATTCTTTTTCACTCCTACAAAGGGCAACTATGCCAGTAAGAAAAATTGAATAAGTAATTCAGTTTAAAGAGTGAAGTATTTTGACAGCCAGACCGAACTATATTATTTGACATATCAACTCGAAATTCTAGATGTTTCATCAACTAACATGTTGTCAGTTGGCAAGAATATTGAGATAGTGGTTGTTTTCACAACTATTTTTTTTCTGAAATGAATAATGTTTCTATTTCTTTCAGAATAAGTGACTTTCAGATATTTTTTCAGATATCTTTCTTTCAGATAGAAAGTGACTATATGGTATAAGATGTGAAATTTTTTCTTTTAAAATTAATCAAGAACCAAGTATAATTCATAAAGCTGTCAGTTTTGAGGGAGTACCACAGCTAACGAAACTCTCCAGGAGGTCCTACCAGTTCTACCACTTGGCGGTGGATCAGTGATGCATTGTATCTGATCTGTGGTTAATCAGGGTGCTGAATTCAGGCCATTTAAGACCCTGGAAGAGGCCTCCTGTGTTCTTAGAGAGGCCTTGACTGTGTTCTCAGAGAAAAGTTGTTACTTCCAGCAAGAACTTATTCTCTTTTTGAGGAACATTCTCTAGCTTTACTATTGGACCTTTATTGGTTAGTTTAGGTGCCTGACTATGGTGGTTTTAAAGTGTGGCCACAGGTTATTTGATACTCTTCTATTGAAAGGTGGTGCCTATGTCCTTTCCACTTAAATCTGGATGAGCTGTGACTGTGTTGACAAATAGAGATTAGTGGAAGTGATGGTATGCGATTTCCAAGACTAGGTCATAAAATGTCATGCAGCTTCAGCTATAGGGCTGGAGCGCCTGTTCTTGGAGTTTTAGCCTACCACCTAAGACATCCAGATTCACCCAGGGTCCATGCTTGAAGAAGCCCAAATCACATGGAAATACTACACAAAGCACTTTTGTTAGAGTCCCAGCTGCACCCCAGCCTTCAAATCATCCCTGCCTAGGCACCAGACATGTGCATGAAGAAGCCTGTGGATGAGTCTAGCTTTGAGTTGTTTGTGTATTCTTTGCTATTCAAATATTTTCAGCTGAGACCACAGGCATTATGGAGAAAAAAACAAAACAAAATGAGTCAGTATATATCCAATATGAATGGTGTCCTTATAAGAAGAGACACCAGTGGTGCAAGTGCACAAAGGGATGGCCATGTGAAGAGGCAGCAAGACGGCAGCCAGCTGCAAGCCAGTTGAGAGAGGCCTCAGAGGAATCCACACTGCCAGTGCCTTGTTACTGGACTTTTAGCCTCCAGAACCGTGAGAAAATAAATTTCTGTTGTTTAAGCAAACAAATAAACAAAAAACTATCTAAACTGTACAGTCTCTGAATTCTTGAGCCATAGATATGTGACTATTCACAGGTGATTTACTAGGTAGCAATAGATAACTGGAACAAAATTTGGCATTTGGAGTGGGGTATGATATAAAAAAGACAGAGCCAAATATAAAGAAACTTAATGATGGGGCATTGTTTTGGGGATAGTGCTGTGGATGGAAGTCTGACAGGTAACAAGGAGGCTGTTTGTCAATGTTTCAAGAAAAGCAAGGAAATTTCTACAGAAAGTGGAAGGAAAAAGGACCCCCGTTACATAATGGTGGAAAGTTGTCAACACTGCTGTTTGCAGCGTTGTGGAAAATTGATCTAGCTAAGGAGATTTCCAGGCAGAGTATTGAAGCTACCATCTGGCTGACTTTTTCTGCCTATTATAAAATACAAGCAAAGAGAAATAAAATAAAGAGTACATTTTCATTTTCAAATAGAATTTAGAAGAAAAATGGAGGAATCAGAATGGTCTTTTCAGCCAGTAAAGGGCAATACAAGAAGGAACTTCAGGGCAAAAATTAAATCTAGTTTAATTTTTACATATTGCCAGTAAAATGCAGTGTCAGACTAAAGAGAAAGGCATAGGGAAGAAGCAGCAGAATGATATGGCTATAAGCACAGACAGGAATGGTTCTTGACTTATTTTAGCAATAACTCATGCATTGCCCTTATTCTTGCCTGCTACCATTTTATGCTTGGTAAGTTTTTGCTTTTGTAAATGATAATTTCACTAGCTTTACTTTGAACTCACTTTTATTATCCTGGAGATATAGAACCAACAGGGAAGCCTTCAAACTGCGTGTATTTGTATGACTTATGGTCTGACTATTTTAGGGAAGGTAGTGTTAGAACTCAGGCTGAAGCATCTGAAAATTGGTTGGCCATACTTCAGTTTTCTCAAGGGAGTGGATAAGGTTATGACAGTTTGGAAATCATGTTTCTTTGTCTAAATCATTTTTAAAAGGTCCATGAATGATGAATACATTTATTCAGGAAAGAAATATATTTTGAACTCCACAAAACATATATTTTTTCTCCCTTCTCTTCTCTACCCACCATACAAGCTCACAAATTACATGTAAAACACTATGAGAATGAAACTGAAAATGTGTGTGTGTGTTTGTGTGTGTGTAAGAGATAGAAAGTGTGTGTGTGTGTATCATAAAACACTAGTTATGTTTTTATGGCAATGATTAAATATAAGCATTTTGTTGGATAATTAGTATAGGAAATATTACATAGTAAATATGTAAGATAGTTAATGCCATAATCAGATATCTCATCTTTGAAAATTTATTTCCTAAACATTAAAATGTAGAATCAAAAGAAATGTAAATTCTACATCCCAAATAACAGAGACTTACAAACCAGCAGTGCAGTGCTAACCTTAGAATGCTAAGCATTTTAAAGTTATTGAATAATCCTGATAATATCAATGAGTTTTGTTATTGATTAATATATAGATGTGAATCTCAAATCATTGATGATTTAGTAAGAGTTCTCAGTGTTCAGTTTTGGCAAGTAATAATGGACCCAACTGGTTAGTCATATTGTCACTGGACCATTCACATATATGATATTAGTATTTATAATATAATAACACAGTATCTGATATCAGGTATTAATAAGTGCTTTTTAAGATAGGTAATTTAAAATTGACATTAACTAACTGATATTTAACGGTGAAACTCATTAAATTTCCATTAATTGAGGAAACTTGCTTTTTGCTTTACATGTAGAAATGAATGTTGTAAGTAGCCAGTCTATGGTGGTCTTCTGCCAAAATTATCCATGATTAATATGTTTGCAAACCAGTCTACTCTATCAATCACAGTAAAATGATGTAAGAGGTAAAGGAAACAAAGAGATTATCTTGTTGAAATATTTACAGCCCTAAGCTTTAGAGAGCCTAAGTGATTTGTTTGAGGTCCCTCAGATAATTGTAATATAAATTCCTTAATTTAAAATTAGATTATATTACAAAATATTAATCTTGCTAATTTTACTGATTGAAATATAAATTTAAAATAATGTAAAAAGTGTTCTCATGGTGGATAGAAAAGGAAACAAATAATAGAATATATTATGCTCCACTTTGAGAATTTCGTATTTGAGACGAAAATGTAGAAAACTATTTTTAATATGGTAAATTTTAAAAATAGCAAAGCAATATTGTCTCCAGTTTGTTTTCTGTTGTCATAATAGATTGCCACAGACTGAATAATGTGAAAGAAGTTTATTTGGTTCATGGTTCTGGGGGCTGGTAAATGTGAGAACACGGTGCCTCATCTGGTAGCCTTTGTGCTGTGTTGTAATATAGAGAAAAGCATCATATGGTGAGAGAGGGCAAGAGCACAGGAGACAGAGAAGGAAATCAGACTAAACTCATTCTTTTATCAGAAGCCCACTGCTATGATAATGGTATTAATCTATTTATGAGGGCAAAGCCCTTGTGATGTAATCATCTCTTAAAGATCCACCTCTTAATACCCTCACAATGGCAATTAAATTCTAACATGAGATTTGGAGGGGACATTCAAAGCATAACAAATATTTTAAAAATGTAGCATTATCTTGAATAATGCTTAATCTGAGGAGTTCCAAAATTAGCACCTTCTTACTTGCCCATGGCTCTGAACACTTTGAGAAATAAAACAGCAAATATTAAATCAATGTTACTGATAGAGACCAGGTTGGAATATATACTCTGGTGTGAGATGCAAGTGTGATTTCTAACACTGAGCAGAATTAGACAGTCTTACAAACCTAAGCACTAATTCCTCCTACATTTAAGAAATTTATGGCAGGGTACAGTGGCTCATGCCTGTAATCCCAGCACTTTGAGAGGCTGAGGGGGGTGGATTGTTTGAGCCCAGGAGTTTGAAATCAGCCTGAGCAACATGGCAAAACCCTGTCTCTACCAAAAAAAATGCAGAAATTAGCTGGGCATGGTGGCATGTGCCTGATTCAGGAAGCTGAGGTGGGAGGTTCGCCTGAGCCCAGGCGAGGTTGAGGCTACAGTGAGCCATGATCATGCCACTTCACTCCAGCCTGAGTTACAGAATGAGACTCTGTCTGGAAAAAAAATGTGCAGAGCCCCTGTATCGTCAGAAGTACCAGGAAGAGTGTGCTCCAAATAATGCATGGCTTTCCACTGAAACAGAGAATCCCCCCATTATTTTAAATATCCCAATCAGAAAAACATGATTGTAGCAATGGAATCTATAGAATGTTTTTGCACAGAATGATGACAAATCTAACAATATAGGTTTATAGTTTCCTATAGTACTGGGTAGCTGTACTATATAGCTGTACTATATAGGCTTGCACCATCATGCCCCTCTAAGCTTTGCATTTTTATTTATCTATTTATTTATTTTTGTAGAGACAGGGTTTTGCCATATTGTCCAGGCTGGTCTTCAACTCCTGGAGTCAAGAGATCTTGCCTGCCTCAGCCTCCCAAAGTGCAGGGATTACAGGCGTGAGCCACCAGACTCTGCACTTTTTATTACTGTTGATCTATGTTACAATACCTTTGTTGTAGTTGACTGACAGCGATGCAAAATAATTCTTATTTATAGACATGCAAACATATTCTATTAGGTGATGTCAAAGAGATTTTTTTTCTCTGTACAATGGAAGAGGCAATTTTGCCTTTATTTGCAAGTTCATTTCAGTATTTCTGATTTATAATTGTGATTGTTCTTTGGATTATCTGAACAGATTTTAGCATCTTACCAGCTCCCTCATTGATAATGAGTTACGTAAAAATTTTCACATATGTTCACTTTTTTATCTGTATAAGACTCAGAATTTTACCTTTTAAAAAATCCTTTAGAAAAGAAATGAGTTTTCACTTTGGTGATTCTTAAAATATCATTTTCTCCTTTTTTCAAAACAAAATTATTTTAAAATATATTTTCTACTGGGGACGTGAATTCAATACAAATAAATGTAGGAGCAATAAAATGACGAATGGTAATGAAAAGATATAAGTACAACTTTAAATCACTGAGGGATGAAAGAGGCGTAACACTATCTCTGCAACTCTCCCAGTGAACATGAAGGTAAGAAGCAACCAACCTATATACCAATATACATACATTTCACCTTGTAACCAATGTAAGCAGAATCAGCGCAACATATACACACCTATTTTAAGTGTAACTCTTATTTTTTGAGAAACAAATGAAGCTAGACTTTATTTTCCCTTGTGCAATAAGACCTTAGCAATAATGAAATACAACCATTGTTCTTGAAAAGATATTTAAAAACAAACTATGAACATTTTAAAGGAAAGACAGAGGAAATTTTATATCAAAAAAGAAAAAATAGAGTGGAAGCCTTGGTCAGGAGGTGTAGAAATAGACAAACAAGTAAATAACTGGATCACTTTATCCTTGCCCTAAAGGATGGGAGTTTACCAGGGGAGACAAACACACAGTCATATATCACTTCACGATGGAGATACATTCAAGGAAATGCATCGTTAGGTAATTTTATCATTGTGCAAACATCATAGAGTGTAGTTATACAAACCTAGATAGTATAGCCTACTACACACCTAGGCTATATGGTAGAGCCCATTGCTCCTAGGCTAAAAACCTGTACAGCATGTGTCTACTAAATACTGTAGGCAGTTGTGACACAATGATACATATTTGTGTACTTAAGTATATCCAAACACAGAAAAGGTACAGTAGAAATATGGTATTATAGTCTTATGGAACCACTGTCATATGTGTAATCAGTTACTGACCAAAATGTCATTACGTGGCAAATGACTGTACAGATAAATAATTACAAAAAGGTAAAATAATGTATTAGTTTCCTGTGCTGTTATAACAAATTACCAAAACTTAGCAGCTCAACATAAAATATATTATCTCACAGTTTGATAGATCAACATGAATCTTGCCGGGCTAAAATCAAGGTATTAGGAGGGCTGCATTGTCTCCTGGAGTCTCTGAGGAAGAATTTGTTTTAAACTGGCTTCAGGTTATTGGCAATATTCAGTTCTGGGTGGCTGTTAAACTGGGATTATTTTTGCTTGCCAGCTGGCAGTGGGGTCATTCTCAGTGGGTGGGTAGAGACCATCCACACTCCCTAGCTCATGGCCGCCTTCATTGTTAAAGCCAGTAATGGCAGGTCAGGTCCTTCTCACACTTTCATTTTCTCTGCTCCTTCCTGCCTCATCTCTTCTGCCTTACTTTTCTACTTTCCTCCTTGGCTTTTAAGATCTCATGTGATTACCTTGGGCCCACCCTACCTTGAGGTCATTTGGCCTTAATTACATCTCCAGAGTCCCTTTAGCACAGTGCCTAGATTCATGTTTGAATAACTTGATTTGAGGAATCTTGGGACAGGAGACATCTATAGAATTATGACTACCACAGATTGTGGGTCAATACTCATGTTATATATAGGATACATGCAAAGCTCTGCACCAAGATGCTAGTGACTACACTGAGGGCACTGAAATTGTCATCACAATGCCTGACACTTTTAGCAATCTTTTTGTCACCACTGCAGTGATTGTCTTTAGCACAAATATGCCTATCAAACTAGTATTAAGAATTTTGATATTTTGAGTGCTAACCATCCTAGGGAGGGTATTTAGAAAATGTCCATTTTAGCTTTACTCTTTCTTTTTGCAGCCTCCTTGTCCTTGAACTCAGGCAGGAGTCATCAGGCATTTGGCCAGAGAGCAATCTAACATAAAAATCCTACGCATAATGTTTTCCCTTTGACAACAAGTCCATTATACTTGAAACAATCTTCTACAGAACTATCTTTTTCCCCCTAAGAATGAGTTCGTCAGAGGTTTCTTAGGCTTTCACGTAAACAGACTCATGCCATTCCTACCTCCTAAGACCTATAGGCTCTGCCAGACAAACACAGATCCAGGACAAACATAGATCCATTTTAAACGGAAATGCTTGTTACACAATGCTGCAAAGACGAGCAATGGAACCTTCATTTTCCTTAGAATTGGAGTATGGTTTCTTTGAACTTCCCAATTCTTGGTCTGTGAAAAATTCAACACCCTTGCTACGATTTCTGTAAATTATCTTCCAGCTTACTTCTTCACGGTCCTGTCTCTTCCCTCTCCTATATTTGGGTATATTGATCAGTTAGGACCTGCTTTAGCAGCGTGTAACAGAAATGCAACAGCAATGGCTCAATGAAATAAGGGAGTATTTCTCCCAATCTAGTTCCACAGGGTCACCGTTGACTCAGGCTCTTTTCATCTTTCTGGCCCTCTATCTTCAGGGTACTGACATTACCCTCCTGCTTGCCAGGTGACTGCTGCACGGGTAATAGCCTGATCATACCACTGGCAGGAAAACGGGAAAAGGAAGAGTTGACGAGTCACCTACATTAGGAAACCCAAATCCCCATCAGTCCATCACTCGTGTCTCATTGATGAGAACTGTGTACCTGGGTACAATTTCACCCTGAACAAATGAGGTTCTGTTAATAAAGAAGAACGAGGAGTGGGTATTCGTCAGGTGTTCGTAGTGACTACTCCAATAGGTGCCTTCTCACTTCTAATGTAAACCAACATATGCAAACAGGCCTGTCATGTGTCAGTTTCAACTAAAGATCACTCCGCGCCAAACATTCCGACAGTCTGATAATTTTGCTGAAGACTCTGGTTTCATCGGGAAAGAGGGAGTCTCTCAAACATCTTATTGGCTGCACTTACCATGCTTTCTTACCCCTCAATTCACACAAACAGAGCCACTGCATCTAACACAGGGTTCCGAAGATGAAGGCCTATGCCTGCCATTAATATAATAATTCCTCAGCCTGTTACATACACGGCACTTTGATATAAAAATATATTTTAACAAGAAGGAAATATTCATGCTCTTCATATACATTCTCAAACAATGTATGTTCCACATTCACATAATTGCTATCTCCAGGAAGTTGATCTCACAGTCCATATTGAGAAAAACTGTTGTCATGTTGTAAAGGAAGCAGCCTTTTAAAACTATTTCCTTGAGCTTAACTTGATTTTTTTTAATTCTGGAAGAATAAGGTTGTAGCAGCTTGATTCTAGAGAGTCTGAAAGTTTACATTAGAAGTTAGGAGACTGGGTTCTATTTTTGGCTGTAACATTAAGAATGACTGCTGTAAGAAGTTACAGGTGTTGTGTCTGTTTTGATCTACATGTGCCTTTTCTGTAAAATAGAGTAGCTCAGCATGCGTAAGTTCCAAAAAGTTCTGAGTTGTGAGAGATCAAACACTTGTATTATTATTATTATTATTATTATTATTATCATCATAATCATCATTGTTATTATTTTGAGATGGAGTCTCACTCTGTTGCCCAGGCTGGAGTGCACTGGCGTGATCTCGGCTCCCTGTAACCTCTGCCGCCCGGGTTCAACCGATTCTCCTGACTCAGCCTCCCTAGTAGCTGGGATTACAGGTGTGCACCACCACGCCTGGCTAATTTTTGTGTTTTTAGTAGAGACGGGGTTTTGCCATGTTGGCCAGGTTGGTCTTGAACTCCTGACCTCAGATGATCCACCCACCTCAGCCTCACAAAGTGCTGGGATTACAGGCATGAGCCACTGTGCCCAGCCAAGATCAAACACTTGTAATTAGCTGTTGCTTTAAGAGAAAGGAGGAAGAAAATAAGCAAAGGAAGATGGGGATGGGAGGAGAGAATCATAGGGAAGCAGAGAGGCAGACCTGGAGAGACAGGAAGGAGGGACAGAATGAAGGGGCGGTGGAGAACCCAGTAGAGTAGGAATGACCAAAGGAAAAATGTAGCTACCTTGTATTCTACTTTTGACTATGACTAGGTAGTTATTTCTGTCTTGGTCAATTTCTGAAAAAGACTTTGATACACCCACTCTGTGCCATAGTACATGCTGTTTCTTCAGTATGAGGACACTAGTTCATATCAGCAAGCATTCCTTTCTCTATCACTGTGCCTGGCTTATTCCTAGCCACTCTTCTAAATCGGCACAGAAAGCACCATCTCTGCAGGGGAGTTTTCAAGCCTTTGCCTGCCCCCTAAATTCATAACCATTTTGAGCTATGAGCTTCTCTATGTGCTCTTATAGTTCCTTATGATAGCTTCTTCTATCAGACTTACCTTTATATACAAGTGTATTCATTTATTCTGTAAAGCATTAGGTCAATGGAGTTTATTGAGTAGATATCATGAAGGAAAGCATATGATAGGTAATAGGTTCAAAGAGAAATAAGTTAGTGTTGCTTTCAAGGACTGAATATTCTACCAGGATAAATAACTTAAAGGGAAAGATAAATGCTATAATAATGATATGCACATAATTCCATGGAAGCTAAGAGGAGAGGTACATAGACAAAGCTAAAGGAGTCAGAGGAAGCTTTCCAGAGAAGATTCCTAAGAATAAGAACAATCTAGCAAAAGAGGAAGCACTAGCAGCAGGCATGCCGAGCAGAGGGCACAGCATAGGCAAAGGACAAGAGAGAGAGAAATGGCACAGCTTGGGCTGTGAGAAGTCACTGCTGCAGGAAAGAGCTGTCCTGGTAGTGGTGAACAAGGGACATTTACGGCAGGGTATGTGTACAAATTCCAAGTTTATCCTAAAACCCATGGAACCCATGGAGAGGTTTAACTGTCTGGGATGTGACATGATCACGCTACAAAATCATGGATGCTACAAAAATTATTTAATTTTTTTTGAATTGTTGATTTTAAAAATACTGAATTAGAACCACATATTTCCTTCTATGTCTTGCCTACTATCCAGTGAATTTCTTTGAAGGCAGGGATGATGTTTTATTTGCATCTTTTCACTCAGCAAAGTTTCAGCACATAGTAGGTAGGTGTTTAATAAATGTTTGTTGAATGAATAACAATAAGTGAAAATAAGTGAATTTAAAAAATGAATAGGAGAATTTGAGTGAAAAGAAAAGTAACATTGTTAAATATATTCAGGGATGCTGTTAAATTGCACACAAGATGGGAAAGGCTAAGATACGTCCATGTATCTAAAATCTAAAACAAAAGCTTCCTAACTCTGAAGTTGCAGTGATTTGAGTCATGGAGCTATTTTTTAAACTCTTAGTTTATTTTTTTAAGATGGAGTCTTGCTCTGTTGCCCAGGCTGGTGCAGTGGTGTGATCACGGCTCAGTGCAACCTAGACCTCCCAGGCTCAAGTGATCCTTCCACCTTACCCTCCCTCCAGGAGCTGGGACCCCAGGCATATGCCACCATGTCTGGTTAATTTTCAAATTGTATTTAATTTTTTGTAGAGATGGGGGTCTCCCTATGTTGCTGAAATTCCTGGCCTCACATAACCCTCCCATCTCGGCCTCCCAAAGGGCTGGGATTACAGATGTGAGCCACTGTGCCTGGCCTGTTAAAGCCTGAAATCTTGAAAGTAAAATGTCTTTACAATATGGTGAATAGGAATTGTTAATGAGTTTAAAGAAGAGGCAGATGTGAATTGTTAGAAGGTATTTTCTTCCTAATGCTAATAGGCAAATACTAATATGTAAATGGCATTTAATCAGTAAACTGTAATATTAATGATATCATTTTTACTTAAGGAAAAAAGCATCCTTGGCTAGGACAGGTACATTTTTTGAAATATTAATCCTACATTTTATGTCACATTTATATTCTAGATTTTAAATCAGCCATATAACCCATCTTGTGCTACTTCTAGGATGGTGCCTAGGAGTAAGTAGTAACCAGCTTCCATGTTTTAAATTCCAACCATATTTCAGGAAGGATAAACGCAGGCAAAAATAGTAAGTGGAGAATTGCTATCATCTCTCTTAATTAGCTATACCAATAGAAGCCTAGTTCTTCAAGACAGTGAATCCCTAACTACGATTGAACCTGTATTTGGTATCACAGGATATTAAACTGCAGGCCCAATTCTTAGGGAATAAACAGTTTGAAGATAACTGATCTTGAAGACGCACATCTACAAAATATGATAAATTTTATATATGGTTTTAATCTTTATTGCAAGGATCTCCAAATCCATTATGGACAGATTAATCCTCATAACCTTTATTTGGGAGATGGCAAGTATGGTCTTCGTCTGATATAGTGAAAAATTGAGTCATCTAAGATCTTGGCTTGCATCCAGTTGCAGAGCTGGAACATGAAGAGGAAGGAGAAAAGGATGTTAGATCTGCTGCCACTTGGTTTAGAGCTTTAGTCACTAAAGTTTGGCAGCTATCTAGGTGGTAAATTATAAAATTAATTTTCTTCTGAAATTCATTCTTGACAGATGTTTTCCTATTGGTAGATTTCAAAATGTACGCTGCCTAGGAAAGAAACATTTTTTCTCCTCCTAGGATTTCTTCTGGTTGAATTGGAAAATGTTGTTGGTGAAAACAACCTTGCTGTTTCGTTTTAAGTTAAATGAATGCATCATTTAACAAAGCTTGTGTTTTAAAAGCCCGTTTTTCATACTTCAGGCTAATATTTTGTTTCTTTAATTAACTGCCTTAATTAAAATGCCTGGTAAATTATATAGTTAATTGCTATGCAATTAAATATATAGCTAAATACTATGCAATTTAACTGTAAATATGTGTACATGTGATGTATGTGATATATATGTGATTTAATTTTATTTAAATTTAATAGTATAAATTTATTTCTTTTTTTAATATAAATTAAATTTCAACTGTATTTCAGGAAGGCTAAATGCATGCAAAAATAATAAGTGGAAAATTGCTATCATCTCTCTTAATTAATTAGCCTAGTTATTCAGGATGGTGAATTCCTGAGATTGAACCACATATTGGGTTTGTTTTTTTTTTTCTTTCTTTTTTTTTTTTTAAGACAGGGTCTCACTCTGTTGCCCAGGCAAACAGGCAAATATATATAACCATATTCATATATAACTATAAATGTAATATATGTATGATGTAAAGATATATGTTGTATGATTTTAAAAAAACAGTAAAACCAACACCCGTATATCTAGCATTCAGCTTCAGAAATGCATTACCAATAACTCTGAAGCCCCCTTTCTTCATTTCTGGGGGTAACCACTGAATGATGTGTTTATCATTTCCTTGATTTCTTTATAGGCTTTCTACATATGAACCTATACCCTAAACAAAAAACAACATATTGTTGAGTTTCATCTGTTTTTGAATTCTATATAAATGGGATTATACTATATGTATTTTTTGACTTGCTTATGTCATTTTAACTCCAGAACTTAATTTTATTACATATATACCATAATTTATTTTTCATTCTTGTGTCAGTTGCCATTTGGTGATTTCCTGTTTTTTTTTTTGTTTGTTTTTTGTTTTGTTTTTTTTTTGCTATTGCAAACAATGCTGCTATGGAAATTTCTGGAAGCATTTCTTGCCTTATCCTGGGTTCTCATGAAAACAGAACTTGATCCACTTGTTTACAGATAGTTTATTTGGAAAGTGATCTTAGGAAGTAGGAGTGAGGAACCAGGGATATGAAACAGATGAGAGGAAACCAATAGAGGATGTTGTCTTTATTGACTGAATATTTGTGTCCTTCCAAAATCTATATGTTGAAGACCCAATCCCCAGTGTGACTATATTTGGACATTGGGCTTCTAAAGAAATAATTAAGGTTAAATGAGGTCATAAGACTGAAGCCCTCATCCTATAAGATTAGTGTTTTCATAAGAAGAGACAGCAGAAAGTTATTTCTTTCTCCCACTCTCTGACATGGAAGGATATAGTAAGAAGGTGGCCATTTGCAAGCCAGGAAGAAAGCCCTCACCAGGAACCAAATCAGCAGGCACCTTGATCTAATGCTTCTAGACTCCAGAAGTGTGAGAAAATAAATTCCTGTTCTTTGAGTCACCCAATTTATGGTGTTTCATTCTGGCAGCCTGAACCAACTAAGGCATTATCCATTGCAGTGGATACAGGTGTAGTGAGTACTTGCAATTTTATGTTGGCCCTGAATCCATTTTGAGTATAGGGTTAACTGTCTTCTACTAGAAACAGGATTTAGTCACCTTTGATCCAGTTTTCAACTCTCTGCCTCCTGCCAGTTCCTCAGTGTGGTCTATCTAGATATCTGCCCTACATAACCACCTCCTGTTAACCACTTCCCTATGAAACATAGAGATACAACCTACTGGACTCATCACACTGACACTCATACCTCTCATGGAATGTGCAGATGTGCCATAGTGATCACTTCTAAGTCACAGTGTGGCTTATGGGTCTTATGTCTAATTCCATCAATTAGAACTCCTCATGGGAAATCTGCTTGGGTGCCCTGCACCCCAATAAAGGCCTCAGCCTGCATCAAGGGTGACTAAATCCTGTTTCTAGTATGAGACAGTTAACCCTGTACTCAAAATGGAGTCATGTCTATACTTAGACCTTATATATTTAGCCCTATACTCAAATGGAGTCCGCCTACAGGTCTACCTCTCTATCTTCTGGTTGAGCACAATCCCCTTGAGACCTTCCCATCAGCCCTGATTAGTAACTCTCTTCTCTCTTGGACCTGTAAGTAATAAATGATTGCTGTTATTTTGAGTATTTTGTTGTGTGCCTTCTCTGTGCCTCTCCTGACTGACACACTTGGATGCAATGTTTCTCCCAGTCATAGTTATTTTTCTAGAGATGGGCTATCTTGACCAATCTCTTAAGATACAAATCTTAAATACAGGTCAGACAGGAGCCACATGGTACCTGCCAGTATAAACAAGTGTCCTGTGAGGACACCTGGTCATAGGTTAGACATTAGGTAGTCCATCGGGATAAAGAAGTATCTGGGAAAGGCACACTAAATTTCTATAACCAAATCCTTGAGGTCCCCATCAGGGTAGGGCTAGAGTTTATGGCTATTCTCAGGAGAGGTACCTCAAGATCAAATTAGAAAGAAATGAAACAAAAATGTGTCCTATTGTGTTGATGTTCTCTGGGGGGAGTTTTTTTGAAAGACTAAACTGCAAAAAAACAGACACAAATACATGTATATTGTCTTTTATGTTTACCTATGTGTTAGTGTTATTTCTTTCTTCATGTGAATTACAGCAAGTCTAATACCCTTTCATTTCAGGCTGAAAAACTTGTTTTTGTATTTCTTATAGAGTTAGTCTGCTGGAGACCAATTTTTAAAGTTTTTGCTTATCTGAGAATTACTTAATGTACACTTTGTCTTTTGAATATTAGTTGCACTGAACATAAAATTCCTCACTGACAATCTTTTTCTTTTAGCATTTTGAATACAATTACCTTCTCTTATCCGTGGTTTCACTTTTCACAGTTTCAGTTACCTATGGTTAACTACAGTCTGAAAATATTAAATGGAAAATTGCAGAAATCACCAATTCATAGGTTTTTAATTGCACACCATTCTGAATAGAATGATGAAATCTTGCACCATCCTGCTCCATCCCACCCAGGACACAAATCATCCTTTTTTTTGCAAAGTATCCAGGATGTACACAGTACCTGTTCATTAGTCACTTAGTAGCAGTCTCAGTTATCAGATCAACTGTAGTAATAACCCAGTACTTGTGTTTAAATAACCCTCGTTTAACTTAAAATGTTCCTAAAGCAGAAGGGTTGTGATGCTGGCAATTTAGATATGCCAAATAGAAGCCATAAAGTGCTTTCTTTAAGTGAAAAGCTGAAAGTTCTTGACCTGATATGAAAAGAAGAAAAATTGTGTGCTGGGGTTGCTAAGATCTGTGGTAAAAATTAATCTACCTATGATATTGTAAAGAAGAAAAGAAGAAATTCATGCTAGTTTTGTTGTTGCATCTCCAACTGCAAAAGTTACAGTGCTTAGTTAAGACAGAAAAGGCATTAAATTTGTGGATAGAAGACATGAACAGAAACGAATTCCAATGAACAGCAATAGAGTTTGATGTTATCTGCAGTTTCAGGCATCCACTGGTGGTCTTGGAATATATCCCTTGTGAACAATTGGAGACTGCTTTATATAATTCCATGGTCTCCTGGCTTCATGATTTCTGATGGGAACTCAGCTGTTAATCTTGAAGATTCTTTGCATGTGAGGAGTTGTTTCTTTGTTTTTTGACAGTTTGATTATGATGTGTCTAGATGTGGATCTCTGAGTTTATTCTACCGTGAATGTGTGGAGATACTTCTATTAGGAGGTTAACATTTTTCATTAAATCTGGGAAGTTTTCAGTGATTGTTTCTTCAAATATTCTTTCTTCCCCTTTATCTCTCTCTTTTCTTTCTGGAACTTTCATTATGCATGTGTTTGCAATGCTTGATGGTCTCTAACAGTTCTCTGATGCTCTATTCATCTTTTTAAAAATTCTTTTTAATTTCTGTTTCTTAGATTGGATAATCTCAACTGATGTATCTTAAAGTCTGCCAGTTCTCTCCTGTGTAAGTTGAAATCTGCTGTTAAGAATCTCTAGGAAATTTTAAATTTCAGATATTTTAATGTACTTGTTTATATTCTTATTTCCCTCACCAGAATGTGAGCTGTTTAGAGAAAGGACTAGAAAGGACTAGATCATATTTGTTTTTTAGCCCTAGCATTGGGAACATAGAACATACTAAGTGCTCTATAAATAGAATTGAATTAATTAATGTAAATCAAGTTTAATATACAAATAGTGTGTACCATGCAAACACAGCTAGACCCACTGGATTCTCTGGAGGATTCTTTCACCATTTAGATAAACTATTTTTTATTATATAAAATCAGTTCTAGAATAAATAGAAAGATCAGAAATTTCTTGATTTATCCTGTATGACAGCATAGTGTTGTGGTCAGAGTGCCAGCTTCTGAATGAGACAGACTGGGTTCACATTCTTTCTCTGCCACTTACTGACTGTGTAGCCTAGGGAAAGTGGCCTCCTATAGGCTTAAATTTCACTTCCTGTAAAGCAAAGAGTTGCTATAAGCATGAAGTGACATATAGATGGATAGAAAATAACTGGCACAGTTCTAGATACATAGAATACATTCAGTAAATTGTATCATTAATAAAATGACCAATATGCCACTCTAAAGAACACCACGGATCAATCTCATCAATGTATAGAGACATAGCATTTTCAAATAAAATGTTATTTCATATGATTAATCATAAGTATAAAAATATTTCCTTATGACTAGATAACCTTTTTCCTGAACTCAAGAATGTGTCAACATATGGGATTCTAATAATAGACTGAATTTCTTTGCCAAAGATCTATGGTAAAAACTAATCACCTATGGTATTGTAAAGAAGAAAAGAAGAAACCTATGCTAGTTTTTTTGTTGCATCTCAAACTGCAAAAGTTACAGAGCTTAGTTAATACAGAAAACGTATTAAATTTGTGGGCAGAAGACATGAACAGAAACATATTCCAATTGCCAGCAGTAGGTCAATCTTTCCTTTATAATTGATAGGATGTTGATAGCACTGCCAGGTTTCTTTCCTTAAATTATTATATGCATTGCTTCATTAATCTATAAGGTTTTTCTCAAGTGGATTTACATTGTCTATGGAATCAAATACTTAATTTAAGCCCCACCTTCATATTTTGCTTCACCACATTTATTTAATTTTTATTTTATTTTAATTTCTTCTCCTGACATTTCCCCATGCTAACTTTGGACTAGAAATAAAGTGGATCATCTCTCCTTTCAAATCTCTTCTGCTCTTCTGCCTCTTTCTGTGTGTTCATTTCATACCTTCTCCCAAAACTGTAACTTGAATTTTTTCCTCAGGTTTATTTTAAATGTGTATATATTCACATAATAATCATGTCTTTTCTGAATTTTCCTATATATTTTTGTGTTTATTATTAGGTGGATGCTATTATTACCTAAAATACCTTTATTGTCCTTTTCTACAACTAGATTATAGTCTTCTATAATAGAAAAGTCTAGTTACTTTTGTAGACTCCACTAGCAATACTTATGATTACTGAGGAAATATTTGGTGATTTTGAAACCAACTTTACACATCACGCTTTGTAAAAATTCAGTTTTATCTAGTCATTCTTTTCCAATTGTGAAGAAACCATTTCATGTCACTTTTTAGAACATTTAATGTGCTCTGATCAAATGCATCTGTTTAAAATTCTGTTTCTCTGTACACATAAAAGTTTAAACTATATGATCTTTTACAAGTTGAGTTTATCAAGGAGTAGGTATGTCTATTCCACTGTGTGATAGTTGCCATAGAAATGAATGAATGAGGATGTTATTAATTTGGTGATTTTAGGGTGGAGGAATACAGTTCAGAGTGAGAATACTCTGTATGTGAAATAAATATAGACCTGCAATTGCTGGAGAGAAAATTCAATAGGGGCAAAAACAGTTGCTGATTTTCTGTGGTGTTTATTTAGTTATTGAGACAGAGTCTGGCTCTGTCACCCAGGCTGGAGTACAGTGGCGCAATCTCAGCTCACTGCAACCTCTGCCTCCCGGGTTCAAGTGATTCTCCTGTCTCAACCTCCCTAGTAGCTGGGATTACAGCCGCCCGCCACCACGACCAGCTAATTTTTGTATTTTTAGTAGAGATGTGGTTTCACCATGTTGGTCAGGCTGTTCTCAAACTCCTGACCCCGTGATCTGCCCACCTCGGCCTCCCAAAGTGCTGGTATTACAGGCGTGAGCCACCGCGCCCGGCTGTGGTGGTGATTTTTTTGTCCAGTGTAGGCAGGCTGGAGAGAAGGGACTGTTGGGGAGAGTTCTGGTTTTTAGTATCTACTTAACATCCCTCTGGGGCAGCTGTTTTGTGTTTTGTAATATATAGAACCGGGAAAGACAAATAAAATGAGAAAATGTAGCCTATCTCTTTTTAGCAAGGGAAAAACCAAATGTTTTTGTAGTAACATGATAGCAGAGTTTTGTTTGTGACCTGACAACAGAGAGAGGAGGAAAAACTGTTCTGTTCTTCGCAAAGGATAGAACAGGAATTTGATAAAGTGTGACTAATAATTGAAGATAAATAAAGTGAATGCCTAGTGTTACCTTTAGTTTTCTTTTTAATCTCTTCAAAATATGCTTCATTCACGAATGACTATACTGCTCTGATGGCATAAATAATTATTTAAGGTAGACATATATACTTTTGACTTGTTTTCCAGTTACCTTATGTTATAGAAATGGGGATGTTGAATCAAGAAAATTTTAGAAGCTACCACTTATTGTGTGACATTCCCCAACTTATGGTTCGAGTTACGATTTTTTTCAACTTTAAGACGGTGCAAAAGTGATACGCATTACATAGAAACAGTCCTTCGAGTATTGATGTTTTCCCATGCCAGCAGTATGTGGTACAACACTCTTGTGATGCTGGGCAACAACAGCTGTCAATCAGCCACGGGATCCCAAGGTTAGACAACCAGTATGCTACATTATCCCATGTTGCCAGATGATTTTGCCCAACTCTAGGCTAATGTAAGTGTTCTGAGCACGTTTAAGGTAGGCTGGGCTAAGGTATGATGTTTGGTAGGTTAGATGTATTAAATGCATTTTTTTTTTTTTTTGAGATGGAGTCTCGCTCTGTTGCCCAGGCTGGAGTGCAGTGGCGCAATCTTGGCTCACTGCAACCTCTGCCTCCCTGGTTCAAATGATTCTCCTGCCTCAGCCTCCAGAGTAGCTGGGATTACAGGCACCCTCCACCAGGTCTGTCTAATTTTTTGGATTTTTAGTAGAGATGGGGTTTCACCATTTTGGCCAGGCTGGTCTTGAACTTCTGCCCTCAGGTGATCCACCCGCCTCGGCTTCCCAAAGTGCTAGGATTACAGGTGCGAGCCACTATGCCCGGCCTTAAATGCATTTTTGATTTAGGATATGTTCAACTTATGATAGATTTATCAGGATGTAACCTTATCACAAGTTGAGCAGGTTCTGCCTTTTAAACAAGGGCAAAAGAACTAAAACGTAAACAGCTTCTAGAATATTGAACTTGTAACTCTTTTATCTATTCCATTATAGTGTCAACATTCAGCAATGCTGACAGGAAAGCTATCTCCTATTTAATTAGAATCCTTATATTTCAAACTCTATTCCTCAATTCTTGGTGCTGGTAAGGAATGCATCCTTTATCAGAGCTAGATTTACCAATGGAGTCTAGCTTCTCGGCTTCTCACTTGCAAGGAGCCTTGGGAGGGATCCCAGCATTCTGTTACATGGATGTATATTTTCATAACATTTGCAAAATTAAGATATTTTAATTGTGCTTAGTTGGATTACTATCACTCATCCATACTTACTGTTATCATGCTTTCCCTTGGTGCTAGATAGCAGGAGAATGGTCATGGGCATTTGTGGATCTGCTAAAGGGAAGTCAAATGTTGAATACATGTATTTTGGTGTGGTGGATGGTGGACATATTTTTATAGTTCACAGACTCACTTCTATGTGTAGTTCAGTTGTTGCTAGTTATCCCATGACAGGAATTGTTTCCAGGAGTATTACTACTTGGTACCCACTGGTGACTTACCTAGTGTCATGAAATAAAGATGTAGGACCAGATATTGTAAAATCAAATAAGCTTGTCCTGTGACACTTGCCACTGGACTTACATGGGAAGTGGGAACAAATAAGTGTTGAAGGCTTTGCAGATGCCACCTCTGCTGTGAGACCTGTACTATCAGTCATGGTCAACCCCACTGTGTTCTTCGACGTCGCCGTCAACAGCGAGCCCTTGGGTCGTGTCTCCTTCGAGCTCTTTGCAGACAAGTTTCCAAAGGCAGCAGAAAACTTTCATGCTGTGAGCACTGGAGAAAAAGGATTTGGTTATAAGGGTTCCTGCTTTCACAGAATTAATCCAGGGTTTATGTGTCAGGGTGGTGACTTCTTATGCCATAATGGCACTCTGGTGGCAAGTCCATCTACGGGGAGAAATTTGATGACAAGAACTTCATCCTAAAGCATATAGGTCCTGGCACCTTGTCCATGGCAAATGCTGGATCCAACACAAATGGTTCCCAGTATGTCATCTGCACTGCCAAGACTGAGTGGTTGGATGGCAAGCATGTGGTCTCTGGCAAGATGAAAGAAGGCATGAATATTGTGGAGGCCATGGTGCACTTTAGGTCTGGGAATGGCAAGACCAGCAAGAAGATCACCATTGCTGACAGTGGACAACTCGAATAAATTTGACCTGTATTTTATCTTAACCACCAGACCATTCCTTCCGTAGTTCAGAAGAACAGTCCTCCACCTCTTTTGCTCGCAGTATCCTAGAATCTTTGTGCTCTAGCTGCAGTTCCCTTTGGGTTCCATGTTTTCCTTGTTCCTTTCCATGCCTAGCTGGATTGCAGAGTTAAATTTATGATTATGAAATAAAAGCTAAATAACAAAAAACAATGAGGGTTGAAGTGTTCCGATCCAGAAGCTGATCTATGAAAGATTTTTCTATTTGTCAGACTCATAAAATTATAAGCAGAGAATTGGTTCTCATCAACACCTAATCAAAATGGAAAATATCCCTTATTGGGAATATTTGATAATGTAGCATATACAATGATCAGTGTATCATATATTTTTTTTATTGTTGGGGGAATTATACAATGGAGAATTGATCAGAATGTGTTTTTATAGGGCACAAACCTGTGGGTTCTAAAAAAGCACATGTCTGTGTGAAGTCACGTTTTTGAGCATCCTAAATTCATTTTTTAAAAATTCAATTGACCATCCTAGAAGGAAGATTGAATTGTCTCTCTATTCTTTCTCTATAAAGTTACACAGAACCATTGTCATATGATGAGGCAAAATATGGAACATGTAAAGGTATACAACACAGACAATAGAAATATTTTTTGAATTTTTGATGTTTGTGATAGTTGTCAGTTTTTTAAAATTTTGCAGTTTGTTGTAATTTCATTTTTCATTCTGAAAATACTGTTCTTCTGAGTAACTAATTTGTTATTCTTTTCCTTAAGTATCCCCCAAATTATACGTTTAACAGACCATTCGTATTTGCCCTTCTGCGCTATGTAATGATATTTAAAGGGTCTTACCAATTTAGTTAAAACATTGAGACACTGAAAACATTTTTTGAAACTATATAGAAACAGCATAAAATTTTTCATATGTTGTATGCTCATTTCATATGCTCATTCCTTTTTTTCTAAGAACAACAATCTTAGTTTTAAAACTATTTCTTTGTGTGTTATATTCTGAACACCATTGCTGTCCAATAGAACTTTGTGTGATGATGGAAACGTACTATATCTAGACTGTATAATATGATAGCCACTAACCATATGCACTGGAAATGTAGCTGGTGAGTCTGAGGAACTAAGATGACAACTTTATTTAATTTACATTTACACAGCCAAGTGTTTGGCTATGTAACACAGTTTATACCTTCAATCAACTTTGGGATTAATCCTTCATGTCCTATCCACATTTCTATCTAGTCACTGAGTATGGATTCTATGTCTCTATGAAGTAAAATCCTAACTCATAACTAATATAACATGTATTATTCAGAAAAGTGTGTTTTATTTTTCAATATCTCTCAAATCAAATATTCTTGTATTCTGATTATGTTGTAGACATTTTTATAGACAGGTCTTATTTATTTTGTTTACATTTTGCAGATACTGGAAAGCTTAACACAGTTTTGTGGAAATTCCCCATTAAAACATGCTTTTCAACTTGTAAAATCAATCAACTCAAGGATGCTTTATTTTGGGGAAATGATGCATGGAATCCAATCAATAATGACATTCTGTTTGCCTAAAAGTTGTGCTTACTAAACTGAGCTTGGCAAAAGTTTGACACATTCAATAAATTGAGACTTGGTGCCATATCAGAATTAATAACTCTTAGCTAGATACTTCATATATTCTACAAATATAGAGTGATAGACAAGGCAGATGCAGCCATGACCTGCCCCCTGGAAGATGACTGTTTATACCCAAGAACAATTCCTGGAATGTAACAGGAAACTGCACATGACCATATATCTAAGCTGGGTATTTCTCTGGGCTTCCTGTTAGAGAAATGACGGATTTTCACTCCCCTCCAGGCACAGAAGAAAATCACTCTGAAAACCATACAGAAGAAAATACGTATTTAAAACAAATGTGACTTCCCAATATCTGATTCTTAACACAATAATCTCTAGATAGCTATTGAAACAGTAGGAATTGGAAATCTAAACTAAAGCTTCAGAAAAATTAGGAGCAGTCTAGAGTTTCAGTATATGCAAAATTATTCTGAAATTCAATAGTAGTGCTAAACAATCTCTCAATCTTTAGGCCCACAAAAATTTACAGAAGTTTGCAAATTTGAGTCAAGACATTTTTCCTTCTTACTTCTTTATTTACATAATATGCCTATGTTTTAGTCTACTGTTTTCATGCTAATGATTGAAAAATCACAGTTATTTTTCTATCAAATATAGTACCCTGTATGCATATGTAATGTTAAGTATTGTGTTAAAACTAAAATGGTTAGGCAAACATCAACATATTTTTGTGTCAGTTAACTGTGTCCTTGAGGCAAGTGGATGATGAGGCATTTTTTTCAATTTTCACTTAGAATGAACCCTAGCGTTGGGTGCACACCAATTCAGCTTGCTTATAAAAAGGGACACTTATAAAAACCCAGAGTAATAAAAGATTTTTTAGAGGCTCCATTTTGCTTTATATTTTGATATTTGGGTTCTCAGCGTGTAAGTATTTGCTCATTTTTTGGGCAGGGTTCACAGTTTATGTAGAGATATAATTACTTTCTAAAACTTCTGTGTCCCTATAAGAAAAATCCTGACTTAGTGTTTATGTAATGGATTTAAAGGTTTAAAAACATTGTTTCCAATATAATTAAATGATAACAAATTTTGGAAGAAGAAATGAATATTTGTCAAGCTGAAGGAGATAAAGCCACCTAGGATTATAATGTCCGCTTTAGCAGTGGAGTCATAGTTTTATGACTGAGAGTTAATTCATGGACCATGAAAAAGTAAGGTTAAAAAAAAAAACAGAGAAAACACTATGAGAAAACCTCAGGAATGAGAGTGTTTATAATGTTCTTTTACATGAGATTTCAAAGTTATTTAAAAAGTTATAAGGAAATATTATGAACAACTTTATGCCAATGGACTCAACAAAACAGATAAAGTGAATAAATTCCTAGAAAGGTAAAAACTACTAAAGTTCACTCAAAAATAAATTGATACACAAGTAACCCTACCTTCACTATAGAACTGAACTTTTAGTTACCAGCCTTTCTGTAAATACAGTTCCAGGCCCATAAAGCTTCACTGGTAAATCCTTCAAAGCATTTAGAGAGGAAATGCCATCTACACACAGGCTCTTTCAGAACATTGAAGAGAACTGAAAAGAAGAAACACTATCTTTAGCTTTATAGGCAGTTACGCAAACTTCTTGTAGCACCCTTTCTTCAGATGGCCTGGACCATAAAAATATTCATGGAGAACTGTCTCCCAAAATATACTAGCAGTGAACACTTGGAAATTAAAATTTTTAAAAATTATTTTTATAATCCCAATACAAGTTGTTTATGTTTAAGGATAAATCTGAAAAGGGTGCTATATCTGCACACTGAAAACTACAAAACATTATTGAGATTTTTTCAAATATTTAATAAATGAAGACATATGCCATATTAATGGATTGGGAAACTCAAGTATTATTAATATATCAGTTCTCCATAAATTGTTCTATAGATTTGACATTGTCCTAATTGAAGTCCTGGAGGCTTTTTTATAGAAGTTGACAACCTGATTCTTAAATTGATATGAAAATGTAGAGAACCTAGAATACCCAAACTCTTTGAAAAAGAACAGTTAGATGGCTGAAATACTTGTCTTCAAGGGTTAAAAACTATAGCAATCAAGACAGTGTAGTATTGGAGTAAAGATAGACAAATTGAATCATAATACAGAATAGCATCCAGAAATACACTCACACATATTATCAATCGATTCTTGAAAAAGTTTAGAAAGGACAATCTTTTCAAAAATTAATACTGAAACAAATGGATATTCCATAGGTAAAAAATAAGAAAGTTAAGTATAATCTTACCTCATACAATTTCAAAACTTAACTCAAAATTTATCAGTGACCTAAATATAAGTTCTAAAACTATAAAACTTTTAGAAGGAAGCACAGGAGGAAATTATCATACTCTTGACTTAGAGAGTTTTTAGCTGTGATATCAAAGCATGATTCATAAAACAAAAATGTGATAAATTGGACTTCACTAAGATGAAGATCTTCTTCCCTTCAAAAGACATGGTAAAAGAATGAAAAGATAAGCCTCAAACTGGAAGAAAATATTTGCAAATCATGTGTCTAATAAAGATATGGATCCAGAATATTTAATGAACTCTCAAAATTCAGTAGGAAAACAAACAAAAAAGGCCTGGTTTTATGGGCAAGAGATGTGAACAGACACTTCACTAAAGAAGGCATATGGCTCTGTACAATGTGAAGACACAGCTAGAAGACACCTTTTATGAGCCAGGAAGCCAGCCCTCACCAGATACTGAATCCGCTTGGAAACTGGACTTTCCGGTCTCCTGAACTGTGGCTTACTAGAGACATTGTATACCAGTTGTCAGAAAGAAGGTCCAAAGTTACCGGAGAATGATCATGGCCTGAGTGGAGTGCTGAGGGAAGAGGGCTGGAACCCGTCAAAGAACTCACAGGAAGAAGCTGAGGCACAGAAAAACAAAGCAGCAAGAGTGTGGCAAAGATTAATCCCTGAGGAAATTGGAGTCCCATGGAAAGGGTAGGTAGAGGTATTTGTTTATTCTCACATCCCAGCGGTAGACTGCTGACCAACGAATTGTCAGAGAACCCCTCAGTCCCTGTGAGACCAGGCACTGCTGTGAGTGGCAGTTTGTGAACTTCTGGAAAGCAGAGCACAGGGCAGCCATCTTGTACAAGTTTGCTTGTTCTCCCTTCAAATGCAAGGTGAGGTGATGAGTGCCATTTGTGCTGTGCAAACATTGTGGACCACTCTCCTGCCAAAGAAATCTCAGCTCTTGTTTCTCTGCATCACTAGATCCCCCACAAACATTTGTCAGAACCCACTCTGACTGTGGCAGCCACAAGGGGCTGGCAGCACCCTGGGGAGCTGTGGAATCCCCGGAGATCTAGCTCTCAGCATGGGCTTCTCCTAGGGGAAGGGGGATTGCAGACCCTTTGAAACAAAGGAAACCAGATTATCTGCTCTTTCCTGCATGAGAGCCCTCCTGCTTGTGACCAGACAGTGACCGGGACTCTCCCAATGGAGACATGGGGGTGGTGCTAATCTCTGAAGCAGGGAAGGGTTGTTCTGCTCCAGCAGCAGGCAGCACTATTGGCCAGGAATTAACATGGAGAGGAAGTCTTCTCCTGCTCCCCCTGCCCACTGTTATGGACACAACTGTGGCCTTTCCTACTGGGAGTTGGCATGGGTGGACTTGGAGAAAGTCCTTCCAGTGCCATGCAGGGTGATGTATCCCCACTGAAAGTGAGCCCACTGGCCCAGGCTTGCACAAAGGGAAGGATTCATCTCTCCCTTTCTATGCAGAGTGGCAGTGTTCCTGCAGTGGAGTGCAGACCAGCTGAGGGCTGCCTGTTTTGGGTTGAGGAAAGAGGTTCCACCCTGAGGTCATTTTGGTGGTAGTCGTGGGATAGGCATTTTTCACAGACCTCAGTTGCACTGTGGCCTGGAAGTAAAAGACAGTACTTATGTGAACTGAAATTTGCAAGTCCTGGGATGGGGTCTGATAGGGAAGTGGATCATGTTTCTGCCTGGCAGGATGAGAAGCTGATGCAGCCCCCTCTTGCACACCCCCTACAAAGATGTCAGAGCATCCCACCAGGAGGCACCCCCACAACCCCTGTCAAGATGGGTGATTTCATTCATTATTGGGGTATTCGAGGAAGAGCCAGCTCTTACTTGTAAGTGCCACGTACTGGGCTGGAGACTGAAATGCACAACCAAATGAAAAACCTGCTGACAGAAGGGCATAGTGCTAAGGAGCTAGATAAACTTCTTGAGACATCCGCACTCCTAGTCCTGCGGAAGATAGTTAGTCGGCTTATACACTCAATAAATTGTTACAACGACCAGAATTTGAGAAAACTACTTATACAAAAGTTATCTACAACCAAGGAACTCACAGGGAGTCTTGGTCCCCTGAAAGTGCCCAGACTTGAAGCCAAATGATGACACACAACATACATTACAGTTACACCCTCAAGGGAGAGGATAATAAAAACTTAAAAGTCCAATCCAAATGAAAGCACATTCAAATATAAGAAGTGATAGCTTCTTCAAATAAGAAGGAATCAGTGTAAAAACTCTAGCAGTACAAAAATACCGTGTGTCCTGTGAACTTTGAAAGGAGAGAAGGTGAGAGAGGAGTGAGAGTTGAAAAATTACCTCTTGGGTACATGTTTAATATTTGGGTGATGGGTGCACTAGAAGCTCAATCTCCACCATTAAGCATGTACTACCCATGTAACAAACAAGCACATGTATCCCTGAATCTAAAATTAAAAAAATAAGACAGAGTGTTTAGACACCCCAAAGAATAACACTAGATCTCTAGCAATGGATCATAAGCAAAATGAAAACTGTGAAATGACAGATAAATAATTCAAAATATGGATCATAAGGAAGCTCAATGATATCCAAGACAAAGTTGAAAATCAAAAGAAAGAAATTTTGAAAACAATTCAGGAATGAAAAATTTACTAAAGAGATAGATATATAAAAAAACAAACAGAACTTCTGGAAATGAAAAATTTATTGAAGGAATTATAAAATATAGTAGAAAATTTAACAACAGAGTAGCCCAAGTGTAGGAAAGACTTTTAGAGTTTGAAGACCCGTTCGTTGAATTAACCCAGTCAGACAAAAATAAAGAGAAATAAATTTTAAAAATGAACAAAGACTTCAAGAAATATGGGATTATGTAAAACACAACCAAAACTATAAGTTATATGCATTCCTAGGGAGAAGAAGTAAAAAATAGAAAATTTGGAAAATATATTTGACAGAATGATCCAAGAAAACTTCCCAGGTCTAGATAAATAATTAGATATATAGATACAGGAACTTCAAAAAACATTTGGAATAATCTTTGCAAGACAAGGCTCATCAAAGCATATATTCATTAGACTATCCAAAATTGTCATGAAGGAATACATCCTAAGTGCAGCTGGAGAGAAGCATCAAATCACCTATAAAGAAATCCCATTAGACTAACAGTTGACTTCTCAGCAGAAACCTTACAAGCCAGAAAGTACTGGGGTCCTATTATCAGCCTTCTTAAAGAAAAGAACGCCAGCCAAGAATTTCATATCCTGCTAAACTAAGCTTCATCAATGAAAGAGAAAAAAAATCTTTCTCAGATAAGCAAATGCTAAGGGAATTTATTACCAATACACTGGCTCTCCAAGAAATGCTTAAATGAATTCTAAACATAAAAGTGAAGGAAAAGGATGTACTCAGAATTATTAAAGTACGCATAAGTAAAAAGCTCACATCCTACAAAGCAATCATACAATCAAGATTACAAAGCAACCAGGTAACAACATTATGACAGGAACAAAACTTCACATATCAATATTAGCCTTGAACATAAATGGCCTAAATGTTCCAGTTAATAGGTATAGACTGGAAAATTGGATCAAACAAAACAAAACAAGATTCAACCATTTTCTGCTGACAAGAGACCCACCTAACAGGTAAATACACACACAGACTCAAAATAAAAGGGTAAAAAAGATATACCAGGCAAACATAAAACAAAAACAAGCAGGAGTAGCTATACTTATATCACATTGAAGAGACCTTAAATCAGTAAAAGTTAAAAAAGATAAGATTATCACATAATGATAAAGGGTTCAATTCAACATGAAGATATAACTACTATAAATTTATATGTACCCAACAGCAGTCCACCCATATTCATAAAACAAATCCTACTAGACCTAAGTAAAGAGACAGAGAGCAGTAGAATAATACTGAAGCCTTCAAAACACCACTGAGAGCACTAGGCAGATCACTGAGGCAGAAAATCAGCAAAGAAACTCTGGACTTAAACTGGTTGCCAGATCAAAAGGACCTAATGGACATTTACAGAATATTCCACTCAACAATTGCAGAGTATACATTTTTCTCACCTGGGCATGGAACATTCTTGAAAATAAACTATATGCTTTGCCATAAAGCAAATCTCAATAAGTTTTTAAAAACCTGAAATCATATTGGATATCTTTTTAGACCGCAGTAGAATAAAATTAGAAATCGATACCACCAGAAACTCTGAAAACTATAGAAACACTTGGAGACCAAACAACTTGCTCCTAAATGATCTTCAGGTAAATGAAATTAAGGCAGAAAAAAAAATTTTTTGAAATGAATAAAAATAGAGACACAAGATAGCAAAACCTCTGAGATATAGCAAAAACAGCACTAAGAGGAAAGTTTATAGCATCAAATACCTACATAAAAAAGATAGAAAAAGATTAAATTAATAACCTAATATCATACTTCAAGGAGCTAGACAAAGAAGAAAAGAAATAAAAAAGATCAGAGCAGGACTGAGATTGAGACAAAAAAATACAAAGGATCAATGAAATAAAAAGTTGTTTCTTTGAAAAGATAAACAAAATCGTTAGACTGCTAGTTAGACTAACAAATAAAAAGAGAGAAGATTCAAATAATATTCAACATAGTTCTGGAAATCCTAACCAGAGCAACCAGGCAAGGGAAAGAAATAAAAAAAAAAATCCAAATTGGAAAAGAGGAAGTCAAATTATCTCTGTTCACTGAAGACATGATCTTATACCTGGAAAACACTAAAGACCCCTTCAAATGACTCCTAGACTTGATAAATGACTTCAATCTAGTTTCAGGTTACAAACTTAATGTACAAAAATTAGTAGCATTTCTACACACCAATAACGTTCAATCTCAGAAGCAAATAAAAAACTCAGTCTTATTTATAGTAGCCACAAAAAATTAAATAAAATACTTAGGAGTACAGCTAACCAAACAGGTAAAAGATCTCTACAAGGAGAATTACAAAACACCAATAAAAGAAATAGTAGATAACACAAATGGAAAAACATCTCATGCTCATGGATTGAAAGAATCAATATCATTAAAATGGCCACATATTCTAAAGCAATATAAGACTCAGTGCAATTCCTATCAAATTACCAACATCACTTTCTAGAGAATTAGAAAAAATAATCCTAAAATTTATATGGAACCAAAAGTGAGCCCAGATAGTCAAAACAATACTAAGAAAAAATAACAAAGATGGAGGCATCACATTACCTGATTTCAAATTATGCTACAAGAGTATTGTAACCAAAACAGCATAGTACTGAAACAAGAGTAGACATATAGATAAGTGGAACAAAATAGAGAACCTACAACAAAATGATCTTTGACAAAGCCAAAAATATATATACAATGGGGAAAGGAAACCCTGTGAAAATTGGCATATGCTGAAGAATAAAACTGGATCCATATTTCTGACCATATACGAAAATTAAATCAAGATGGATTAAAGACTTAAATGTAAGACCTGAAACTGTAAAAACCCTGAAAGAAATCCTAAGAAAAATTCTTAAGACATTGGCCTAAGCAAAAAATTTAAGACTAAGACCTCAAAAGCAAATTCAACAAAACCAAAAATAGACAAGTGGAAGTGAATTAAACTAAAAGTCTTCTGCAGAGCAAAAGAGATAATCAACAGAATAAACAGACAACCTACAGAATGGGAGAAAATATTTTCAAACTGTGCACTGAACAAAGGACTGATATCCAGGATTGACAAGAAACTCAAACAACTCAACCAGAAAAAACATAATCCCATGAAAAAGTGGGCAAAGGACATGAACAGATAAGCACATTACTAGATGCTCAACATCATTATTCGTTAGGAAAATACAACAAAAATATGCAATGTACTATTTCTGCAAACCCATTACAATACCTAAAATTAAAAGGAATGACCTTATCAAGTGTTAGTAAAAAGATGGTGAAACTGCAAACGTTACACATTGCTTATGGGATATAAAATGGTGAAACCACTTTGGAAAACCATTTTGGCAGTTTCTTAAACAGTTAGATATACCTGCATATAACTAAGCCATTTAAATTCTAGATATTTCTGTAAGAAAATGCAAGCCTCAATGACCCGTACATTAATGTTCATAGTAGTCTTATGTGTAACAGTTAAAGCCAGGAAACAATTCCAATGTCCATCGACTGGTGAATGTATAAACAATTTTGGTTTACACAATAAAATACTACTCAGCACTAAAAAGGAATACGTGCCTCAATGCAGATAAATCTCAAATAATTATGCTGTCCAGCAAATACTGGATAAATACAAAAGGTACCTCAAAGAAGCAAATGATCAGTTTTGAAAAGTGTGACAATAGAAACCAGGAGTTGTTGGGGGAGCAAATCAGATGATGTTACTTTGCTGTCTCTGCGAATGGCGTCAGTCTTTATTCATTTGCTGAAGTAAAATACTTGGACATCCTCTTAGACTTATTTTCTCCCTTGTTCTTTCATCCAATTAGTTATAGTTGCTTTTCTCTCCTATATTAGATATTTTTGAAATATATCTTATTTCTGTCTTGTTTTCTCTCGTTCACTATCCACTACTTTGGTCAGCCCCCAATTATTTCCTACCTACGAGTACTTTGTAACCATTCTCTCTACTTCCAGTCTTCTACAGTCAATCTTCATGCAACAAAGGGAAGCAGTTACCTGAGGGCAGGGTACCAAGCACCTACCACAAGTAGGAAAGAGAAAGTTCTAGCTATAGGCCAGGTGACAAGAGCTGTAGTCTTTGATAGAGACCATGTTCAGCACAGCCATTGCTGAACCATGGCCTAGAGGGAAATGGGGGAACAAATACTGACTTCACCTTCCTCTTCCTGTTCAGTCTCCTGCCGTTGTCTTTTATTGGACAAACCAAAACTGGAAGCCAGGGAGACCAGTTGATGCAGTCCACAAAAGTCAGCCTTCCAGGGCACAAAGCAGGGTGGAAAAGAGATAGAGTGGATTTGGAGAGGCAGAGACTTTATCAGTTCATCCTTCTAAAACATAACCCTGATCATATCATTCCCCCTATGAAAATAGCCTTGTGCATGTTTTGGGGCAGGAGCAGATCTTTGCCCCTTCCTTCAAAGTTGAAGGGTGATACTTTGTTGTTATCATTAATATTTATTTGTAAGAAAAATTATGTGCTGAACTGGATTAATGATAACTATAATTTATTAAGTGAGTACTAGGTGACAGGCACACTCTTAAGTATTATATTTATATATGTATATGTATATATAGTTTCATTTAATCCTCTCAATATCTCTGTGAAAGAGTTGTTACTTTCATTATTTTACTGTTAAGGAAGCTTGTCTGACTTTACCATGGTGTTGCATTACATATACATATCAGTAATCTTACATGAATTCAGTAATACTTATAAGGAGGAAGATGTGATAAAGCAAAATGACAAATTAAATAATACAGATGATTCCACTGCCTTTCCACTGTCAACACTGAGTAAAAATCTAGAGTGTATTTATTTTTTAAACGTACACTAACTAGTTCATCTGGTACTCAATGGAAGAAGCAAAGTAGGAAGAAAATTGGCAATTATGATTTATTGCAAGATAGTATGCTGTTTTCCAATGTGGCTCAATTTGCGTACCTTATTTTCGTCTTATTCACTGACTTTGAAACCTAACCTTTTGATAAGCTGGCTCCACTGTGAAGAATTAGAGCCTAGACTAAAACCCAGGCTGATTGGCAAAGTCTTTCTGATGATCAACCTTGTCTGTGCTCCTCAGCACTGTTGTATACGGCCTGGCTAAATAAAAGGATAAAAGCTGCCAACTTTTTTTTTTTGTTTCTCCTTGCAGAATTGAGAGCTCAAGATTATTTCCCTTTCTCTCAGTTTGCTGTTGCTTAATATTTTCAAATGCCTGCAACTTGAAAGGCAATGAAAATTGTATATACCCTGCCATTGCCTTTTGTTAGTATGATTTTTATGAAAGGGTACACTTATAAAATAGTATTCATATTTTAGAGTGTAGGATATGTCAAATTTCTATTGGATATAAAAAGTTTATTTCCATAACTTATACAATATATGTCAGAAAAAATGCTAGTATTTTCAACACTGGTGGCAATTGTTTTCTCTTTGTTAGTTTTCTTTGTCTAAATATTGTGCAGAAAAATTTAGTAACCATAATCTAACACTGATAGGGATTCAAATACATCCATTTTTTAAAGCAGAAGATACTTTTAAAAAAAGAAACAATGAATAGTACATTCTAATTGGAATAACCATATATTTTTCTTTGAGTCCATATTCCTACTTTCAAAATATCTTTCTAATTCATAAGGCACATCAACTTATATTATTGCTATTTATTTTTAAGCTTTATCTTCTGTATTAAATGAAAGAGTCATGTATTTTTTAATTTGAATTTTGAGGGTGCCTAGAATGTTCCTGAAAAGAAATACTCAGCAATGACTGCTGAATGAATGAATTTTCTAGATGACAGCCACCATCTAGATTTATTTATTTTATTCTGATTTTTCAGAATTTTCACTAATTTCATTTATAGTTGACCTTGAAAATCTATACTATTTATATATAAGAAATGATATAAAATTCTAATATATAGAGTTATCATAGTTATATATATATATTTATATATATATACATTATTTTATGTTTTTGAGATGGAGTTTTGCTCTGTTGCCCAGGCTGGAGTGCAGCAGCCTGATCTTGGCTCACTGCAAGCTCCGCCTCCCAGGTTCACGCCATTCTCCCGCCTTAGCCTCCTGAGTAGCTGGGACTACAGGCGCCGCCACCATGCCCGGCTAATTTTTTTGTATTTTTAGTAGAGACAGGGTTTCACCATGATAGCCAGGATGGTCTCGATCTCCTGACCTCATGATCTGCCCACCTTAGCCTCCCAAAGTGCTGGGATTACAGGTGTGAGCCACCGCGTCTGGCCATCATCATTATATTTTTATACTTTGAAATAAAATGTGTTTATTTTAAGCAGAAAACAACTATAAGAGCAACAACAAGAAAACTATCAATGGCATAAAGCAAAAAGTAGCAGTAAGTGTTCTGTCGGGTGTGCACAGAATTTTTTTCAAAGTTTTTGAGTTAGCAGTTTAAACTTAGATTATTTGAAATAAAAGTTGGGATTTCCAGATTTTCTTAAAATCTGAAGATAAGCCAACACTTCCTCTCTTCCCAATGCAGCCTTTTAGACCTGGCCCTTGGCACCCTCTGGTTCACCACTGACCCCACCCCTCATGCAGTGCACGCATTTTCACTTGTAACTGGCTCCAGTCATTATTTATACCACTTGCCTTGAGACTGAGAGTACATGAGAAGAATAATCAGATTGAATGGTTTTAAGGAAATCGGTTTCCGGTTTATCAAGTTCTGGTATTCTTTCCTAAATTAGTCTGACTGAGAACCTGCCTGAGTTCATGGTAACCCTTCTTCCACAAGGCGTGTCCTCTCCCATCGCGCATCTGTCCATGGACTAGGGCTTTGGGGCATACAATTTATTTCAAACAAGCCTCTTGTAAGGATTAATCAGAGCACCACAGAACTCAGGAGCTGCTTATCCTTCCTGTATTCCATTTTTGGGTTCTTGGAGAAGCCAGGCATAAGAAAGGAGGTCCTTATTTGATGCTTTAAATTCAGATAAATTCTCTAATAAGGTTGTGAGAACAATGTTTATTTTACTCATTTGCTAATTAATTAAACTTATTTTGAACAAATATATGATTCTATTGAGGGAAAGTCTCTCTATTCATGCAACTAGAGTATTTATAAGAGACACTGAACTAATAAAAACATACTTATTTAGTTTTTTAAATTTAATTCTAAAGAGTCATCTTTAGTCAATTTTAATTTTCTTCTTATTTCAGATTGCTGTCCGGGTATGATTTAGCAATATATACCTTTCTCTTTTTTAAATAAAGAGGAAAAAAATTAATTATAAAGTCCAATGAAATTAATGGCTTTAGCTATAACTTTGATACTCAATTATTATTTTTAATTGTTCCTCACATCTGCACACCAGAGGACCACTACACTGTGTATTATCCTTCTCAGTCTATATATAACTTAAAATTGTAGCTACACAATTTTTACACATTATTACAAATTAAGTATCCATCTTGGACAGTGTTTTTTATTTATATAATTCCCTGAAACACCTATTATGTATATTTGAATTGAAAATGGTGTTCTGAGTTTCTGTTTTTATAAGAATATAAGTCTAATTTTGTTGATTCATTTGACAGTGAGGATGGTTCTATCAATTAGATATAATAGGTATTTTCTGTAAATCATGTGAGCTAAAGCTGCAGTTCCAAGTTGTGATGAAAATATATTTTAAAAATGTAATAGTATAAAACTTTTATTAAAAACATATGTGCAATTAACATTATATTTGCAAAATTAGCAATATTTTTATTTTCTCAACTCTTCTGAGTCTTTTGGGGTAAACTAAGTATTTCCAGTGAAAGAACAACAGAACTATTTAATAATCATTTGATAAGTGTTGGCAAAGGCTTTTTTATTTTATTCCTAGAAATTGAGTAAGGGAATGATAGGACACAAACAAAATTCAATTTTTTTTTTTGAGACGGAGTCTCGCTCTGTCGCCCAAGCTGGAGTGCAGTGGCGAGGCACGATCTCGGCTCTCTACAACCTCCGCCTCCTGGATTGGATGGATTCTCCTGCTTTAGCCTCTCTAATAGCTGGGATTATAGGCGCCCGCCACTATACCCAGCTAATTTTTGTATTTTCAGTAAAGACGGGGCTTCGCCATGTTGGCCAGGCTGGTCTCCACCGTGTGATCCACCCGCCTCGGCCTCCCAAAGTGCTGGGATTACAGGCGTGAGCCACCGCGCCTGGCTCACAAAATTCTTTTACGCTTAAGGTGGTTTCCAATTCTTTGCTTTCAACAAATTTGGACAATAACCTAATAAAGTAGACAGCTGATAGCATATTAAAAAGTAGCTTTTAAGGATAGATGGTTATGTAATTTTGACAGATAGCTCATAAACATTTTAAAAATTTAGTGACACTCCAATAACAAAACTTGTTTATATAATGTTTCTCAGTGCTTACATTAATTAAAATGAAAAATTGCAACAGAATTGATACTGACCCCTTTATCAGTTTGGCCAGATGAAATATGGAATAATTGAAAAAAGGAAACCTAATCCCATCTATGTCATATAAGAGATGCATTCACAGTAAAATGTTGTTTTATATTTATTATGATTTGTATTGTATTTATGTTGTTTTAATCAATTGTTTATAAAATATAGATTAAAATTTATATACATGTATTAGTTATAGAAAAATCTGATGCATAATCATTAAAATACTTTGTGATTTTTAATTTTCAAACATAATACATTACATAAAAATAAAGTTCAACAGAGAAAAGGAATGGAAATACAAGTTAAAGGAAAAAAAGAAAATGTATACAATTTCTAACTGTTAAAGATGAACTTTTCTTTGTAATGGTGATAGTAAATAACTTATCATTAAAGTGTTTAGCTTCCACTTGATAAATTTAAAACCATGATTTAACTGTTTTGTTAAAAATGTTTTATTTACAATATGCTGAAAAACATATGCATTGCAATTATTTAAACTCGTGATGAAAAATTTTAGATGACTTAAAAATACGTGAGGGACGCATAGTTTTTCTGAAACTACTTTAGGGGCTATATGAGCAAAACGTTTGTTCCTATAACATTTGAATTTGTAACTTCTGCTCTAAGGTAGGTTTGTGTACATAACAGAAAACGTCTTCACTTGAGGGAAACGGTTCCAGATTAATTTAAATTAATCTTCAGTAACTGGGACTAAATATTTAAAAGAGCCTCTGTAGTCAGAATGCACCCTGCTTAGTGAGAAAGAGAAAAACTCTAAGAGAGGCGTGTCCAATCTTTGGGCTTCCCTGGGCCACTTTGGAAAAATAATTGTCTTGGGCCACACATAAAATACACTAACACTAATGAGAGCCGACGAGCTAAGAAAAATCGCAAAAATAAACCTTCACAATTTTTTGAGACAGTTTTTGAATTTGTTCTGAATTACATTCAAAGCCATGTAGGGCCACATGCGGCCCATGGGCCGGGGGTTGGACAAGCTTGCTATAAGACATGAAGTGGATTTCAACAAACAAGGTGCACATGTTTCACAGCTAAATGAACATTCAATTCATATCAAAGAATGGAAAGAAATTAAAAGTTCTCACTGTGTACACTGAAGTTTAAGATGCTATAAACCTTAGAGGGCTATCAACAGGTTTACTGTAGTGTAGGATAAATAACCTTAATTCTCTTACATAAATGAATTTCTTATCATTGTCTTCTGTTGAGTGAATTTTAGCACTTAAGATTTGGGAAGAGACAGCTAGCTGATTTAACTTTTTGTGTTTATATTTATAGGTTAGTGTAACTGTATTTAGTTCTATAAAGATAAAAAATGATAAATGTCATAAATAGAAAATAATTGTTGAATATTCAATTGACACAAACTATTTTAATGGATTAAATAACAGACCTTTAATGATATTGGTGTCTTCCTTGATTTTACTTTTTGCTTTTCTCACTTTCTACTAACCATGATTTTAGCAAAACATATGGAGGGAAATTAAGTCATCCCGAAATGAATAGGATATTAAAGAAGTAAGGAAGTGACATAAGCTTTTCTCTTTTTTGATAATGCTGTCTTCACATACACCAACTCCAACACAACAATAGCAACAAACTGAAAAAATGATGATGAAGTGTACAATGTTCATGGATTAAGTTAAACCCACAATGAATAAAGGGACTATGCATCACAGCAATGTTATCCCTACTGATTAGCAAATATTCTCAAAAAATCCAGTGCACTCCACAATGCAACTCCTTCTTTCTCCTTACATTCATGACAAAAGGACACGTCAGTGGCGCTGAAAATCACAGGGCACCTTTGCTAGCTGAGATGGAGGAATGTCAGAGCTGTAGAAAGTTGTCCACAACAATAGTAATCTCCACTCCATAAAATGACACAAATTCTGCCTCTTTGGCATATTTTATGAATGGGGCCTGGCTTCCCGTGAGCTGGCAACATGCTCCAGAGTGGGGTTCTACCACTGGTATAGAAGCTTACCTGCCTCTGTTGCTCAACTGTATTCACTTTACAGATAAATAAATGGAGGCTTAAAAATATAAGTAAATTATCCAGAGTACATGATTTGTAGGTGGTTGAAACTGGAATTTTAAATGTCTGACTCTGTGTTCTTTATAAAAATTTTAAAAATAGATTTATAGATTTAGGGGTACAACAGCAGATTTCTTTTTATTTTATTTTATTTTATTTTATTTTATTTTATTTTATTTTATTTTATTTTATTTGAGATGGAGTCTTGCTCTGTCACCCAGGCTGGAGTGCAGTGGTGCAATCTCAGCTCAGTGCAGCCTCTGCCTCCTGGGTTCAAGTGATCCTCCTGCCTCAGCCTCCTTGATAGCTGGGATTACAGGCTCCCACCACCACACCCGGCTAATTTTTTTTTTTTTTTTTTTTTTTTTTTTAGTAGAGATGGGGTTTCACCATGTTGGTCAGGCTAGTCTCAAACTCCTGACCTCAGGTAATCCACCTGCCTGGGCCTCCCAAAGTGCTGGGATTACAGACGTGAGCCACCACACCCGTCACAATGCAGGTTTCTTACATGTGTGTATTGCATTGTGGTGAAGTCTGGGCTTTTACGTTAACTGTCACTGGAATACCGAACATCGTACCCAACAGGTAAGTTTTCCACCACCCTCACCCTGCTCCTACCCACCCACCTTCCTCCCCTTGGTAGTTTCCAGTGTCTAGTGTTCCACCCTGCGTGTCCATATGTACTCATTGTTTAACTGCCACTTGTAAGTGAGAACATGTGTTTGACTTTCTGTTTCTGTGTTATTTCGCTTTGGGTAAAGGCCTGCAATTTTTTCCGTGTTGCTGCAGAAGAGGTGATTTCTCTCATTTTTATGACTAAGTAGTATTCCATGGTATAATTATACCACATTTTCTTTATCTGACCCTCTGTTGATGGACACTTAGGTTGATTCCATATCTTTGCTATTGTGAATAGTGCTGTGGTAAACATACAAGTGCAGGTATCTTTTTGATATAATGATATTTTTTCCCTTTGGGTAGATACCCGGTAGTGGGACTGCTGGGTGGAATAGTAGTTCTATTTTCAGCTCTTTGAGAAATCCCATACTGTTTTCAATAAAGGTCGTACCAATGTTCCTTCCCACCAACAGTGTGAAAGCATTCCCTTCTAAGTTTGTATTCTGAACTGCTCTATTATACTATCTTTTATTAAATTTCAAGCTCTCAGAAACCCACAGATCTTATTTGTAAGTTTTATCCAGTTCCACCTTCTGGCTCACCTGTGTCTTGCTTGTTTTGAGGGATACCCTCCAGCCTGAGGCTCCGCAATTCCTCCAGCCTGGGGCTCCACAATTCCTCCTGTCCATCTGGGTACTTTGAGGTATCCTTCAACAATGTCTACCTAAGCACAAAATAGTAAAAACAAAACAAAACAAAACAAAACAGGCCGGGCACGGTGACTCACGCCTGTAATCCCAGAACTTTGGGAGGCCGAGGCGGGTGGATCACGAGGTCAGGAGATCCAGACCATTCCGGCTAACACGATGAAACCCCGTCTCTACTAAAAATACAAAAAACTAGCCGGGCGAGGTGGCGGGCGCCTGTAGTCCCAGCTACTCGGGAGGCTGAGGCAGGAGAATGGCGTGAACCCGGGAGGCGGAGCTTGCAGTGAGCTGAGATTGCGCCACTGCACTCCAGCCTGGGCGACAGAGGGAGACTCCATCTCAAAAAAAGAAAAAGAAAAAAAAAAACACACAAAAACCAAACATGAAAACCCAAAACAAACAAAAAATGTTTTAAGATATACATAAAATTGCGATTGATCATTTTACATTTTTATTACATGTGAGAACCTTAAAATCACTTAAAAGATATATCTGTGTTAATATTCAACATACATTAAGTGTAAATTACCTTGGGCTCAGTTCTGTCATTCACACTTAGGAAATACTACTTCATGTCGCCAAGGGAACGCAATTCTCCTTGGGACTATATGATGTGGGGGAATTAATTCTGATTTCTTCTGCCACAAGCAAAGTAAGTTTCCAGAAACTTTCTTTACTCCTGAAATCCATGACATATTCAGAAATATTTAGTGCCCTTCATATTCTTTTCATTATTTTTTAAAACAGGGAAAATCATAAAATCTCCAAGTAGCTACAATATCTATTTGTTTATTGCTGCGGCTGTTTCACACTGACCTTAAGAAATCAGGCTCGCTTATGGTGCTTGCTTTAACTAAAATTATTATATTAAGAAAGGAAAAGAAAATCAGCCTCTTGGATATTATCACACAAGAGGCAAAATTGTTAGAATTCAATAATTTGGTTGAAAATTTTAGTAACTAATGAAAAATTTAAAAGAATATTAAAATTTAAATACACAGTGATACATGTTGTGTATTTAGATACACCTGTGTCTGCATTATGCATCTTAGATTTTAAGTCTACACTAGACAAAGATTTTTAAAACTTGTTCTATATAATGCTCTCAATTTTTGAAGATAATAAGATTGAGAGTTCATGTTTCTATATCATACTCAACTTTGACAATTAGAAAGACTAATAATCAGAATCCAATTTTTGTATGTTTCTTAATTGATACAAACCTTTCCACATAAACTCTACCAATTTCTTAAGAATTTCCCTTCTTGTCTAGACATTAATCATATTTGATCATATAGAAAATCAGATAATGCCACATTTTCTAAAAGGTATTTTTTTTTTAAAGCCTGATCTAATATATTAGCATGTTAGTCAGGTTCTTCAGAGAAACAGAATCAACGCATTATTTATTAATTAATTTATTTATTATTAGGTACTGGTTCATGCAATTATGGAAGCTGATTAGTTCCAAGGTCTGCAGTCTGAAGGCTTGAGAACTGGGAGAGTTGACGGCAAAAGTTCCAGTCTGAGTCCAAAGTCAAGGGAACTCTGATGTCCCAGCTCAAAGACTGTGAGGCAGGGAGAGTGAATTCTTTAATTCTTTCTTGCTCAGCCTTTTCTTCCATCCAGGCCTTCAGTGGGTTGGAGGAGTCCACACTGGAGAGGACAGTCTGTCTTACCCAGTCTACTGATTCAAATGTTAACCTTATCCCTGCAACATGGGAGACTTTTAATCAAATATCTGGGCACCCTGTAGCCCAGTCAAATCAGTGCATAACATGAACCATCACAATTACCTCTGTGTGAATTTCAGCAATGTGCCTATGGTCACTGCATACAATTTGTGCAGGCTGTGTACTTCACAAATTTAGAAAACATTATTTATCAAATTATTCATCAAAAGGTCTTAAAGGTGCAAACATTCTCCCCACTAATTTATGTAAAATTAATGTTTAGGCTAGATAGAGGATTCCCTTTACTATCAAAGTGTTATAAAAGAGTTTCCAAGTTATGATTTAAAAACTGCTCCCGTCCGGGCTCGGTGGTTCACGTTTGTAATCCCAGCACTTCGGGAGGCCAAGGCAGGCAGATCACTTGAGGTCAGGACTTTAGGACCAGCCTGATCAACATGGTGAAACCCCCATCTCTACTAAAAATACAAAAATCATCCAGGAGTGGTGGCACGCACCTGTACTCCCAGCTACTTGGGAGGCTGAAGTGGAAGAATCTCTTGAACCTGGGAGAGTGAGGTTGCAGTGAGCCATGATTATTCCATTGCACTCCAGCCTGGGTGACAGAGAAAGACTCTGTCTCAAAAAACAAACAAACAAAAAGCAACAAAACAAAACGAAAAAAAACCCTGCTCCTACACAGTTAATAAGATAATTAGGTAATCTTTAGAGTAAAACAAAATTCCCATTTCCTTTAAGACATATTGGAGATTGAGTTACCTCTGTTCTTCATTTACTCATTCCTAGCTTAGTGATTAGTTTTTGAAATGAAATTGTATTCTTAATTAAGTATACAATGTTGCAATCTCAAAAAATATATGGTAACTTGTAACTTACAATATTAAAATGCTTCTAAAGGGCAACAACTTAAACATTTCCAAATAGAAAATGAAGAGAAAGAAGGAAAAATTAACTAAAATAATTTTACAGTTATTTTTTCAACTCATTAATAATCAGTTTGCAAGAGAAAAATCTAGTTTAATCAATTTTTAAAATTAGAGTCTCTCTTGTTTTTTTGTTTTGTTTTGTTTTGTATTTACAATAAACTTTTTTCCTCAAACTTGTTTGCCATGTTAAAATAACTGTTGATTTGGAGTTCATTTTGTCGTGAAAATCATTGCACCGAGAAGAAACAGTGTCTGGCTTGCCAGAGTATAAATGATGCGGCAATCTGGAACTGCACCCCTTTCCATCTAAGATAAAAGTTGTTGAGTAAAAATAAAATCATTGATTTTGAATTCAGACAAATGGTTTCAGAAATCTTTGCAAAATAACCTCTTTTAGTGATCCAAAGGGTCTTATGAATTTTCATGGGAATAATATCTAGCAAGTAATTCCAAATTTGATATCAAATTATCTTACATTTTAGTTCCTTTCTCACCTACTATCACTTTTGTTGAAAGATGACCCTAAAATTAACCTAAAAATAATCTGTCCTGCATCTCAGTGATGTGTGTGTGTACCCTCACCTCATGCTCAACATTTTTCTTTCTCTCTGGACTTCCTTACTTTTCTCAAACTAACAAACTATCGTTGTTGTCATTCTGACTTAAGAGGTTTCCTTTATGCCTTTTTCTCATCTTCTCCAAATTCAGTAATGAGAAACTCACGGTTATTTTTTCTTGTCATTGATACCTCATTTTAATTCCCACTGTTATCATCTTGGTACCAGAACTCATTACTTCACAGCAAGATGATTTTAATAATTTCTCAGCTGATCTTTCTTGATCTTGTTTCTGGCCTCTCCAATATTTTCTGTATGCCACTACTTGCTTTATTCAGTTCATCTTTCTACTCAAAATCCATCCAGATTCCCTCATAATTAGTAGAATAGCTTTCAGATTCCTTTAGATTTTCTTTAAGATTTTCCACATTCAGACTGCAATCTACTAATCTAACATGGTTTTGCTCTGTATCCCCATCCAAATCGCATCTTGAATTGTAATCCCCACAGGTCAAGGGAGGGAGATGATTGGATTTGGGGGACAATTTCTCCCAAGCTGTTCTTGTGATAGTGAGCAAGTCTCAGGAGATCTGGTTGCTTGATAAGTGTGGGGCTCTTCCCTCTTGGTGCTCTCTCTTCTTTCTCATCTGTTGGCATGTAAGACGTGCCTGCTTCCCCTTCTGCCATGATTGTAAGCTTCCTAAGACCTCCCCAGAAATGTGGAACTGTGAGTCAATTAAACCACTTTTCTTTATAAATTACCCAGTCTTGGGTATTTCTGTATAGCAGTGTTAAAATGGGCTAATACAGTAACCTCATTGATTGGCTCAATCAGAAGACATTTTTAAGAGCTACTCTGTGCCAGGGGCTGTGCTGGGAACTTGATGTATCAAGTTAAGGAGAATGATTATCGGTCTTGACAAGCTCACAATGCTTCTCAGCCGAAGGACCTTAGAGGCTGGTAATGCTTTCCATTACCCCCTCCACAATTTCAAGGGCTATTTTTTGATTTAATAACTAGTTCATTTACATTGTTTTTCCATGAAACCTTCTCTAACTATCCCAGTCCATTTTGGTTTCTTCCTCCTCTGAAATTTCATCTTATTACATTTACTTATGATAATCTAGATCACTTGTTTTTAACTGGGGAGGACTTTGCTTCCCAGGAGATGTTTAGCAATTTCTGGAGACATTTTTAATAGTCAGAACATGCTATTGGCATGTAATGAATAGAGGCCAAGGAAACTGCAAAACATTCTAAAATATGGGGACAGCCCCCCACAGCAAAGAATTATCTGGCCCCAAATGTCGATAGTGCCAGTTAAGAAACCCTGATCTAGGTAGGTGTTATCTATATATAAGCCTTATTTCCAATTATGCTGTAAACGTATTGAAGTAGAAACCATTTATTTTTCCATATATTTTTCTTTCTTTTTAAAATCATAGTGTAGGCTGGGTGCAGTGGTTCACACCTGTAATCCCAGCACTTTGGGAGACCAAAGCAGGAAGAGTGGTTGAGAGTTTGAGACCAGTCTGGGCAACATAGGGAGACCCCATCTCTACAAAAAATTAAAACATTAGCTAGGCATGGTGGCATGTAGTCCTAGCTACTCAGGAAGCTGAGGTGGGGGGATTAATTGAGCCTGGAAGGTCAAGGCTGCAGCGAGCCATGTTTCTACCACTGCACTCCATCCAGCCTGGGTGACAGAGTGAGATCCTGTCTCAAAAAGCATAGTGTAGTGGGTTGAATGGTGCCCCCCCAAAAAAAGATATGTCCACATTAAATCCCTGGAACATGTGAATGTTACCATATTTTGAAAAAGGGTCTTTGTAGATGTCATTAAGTTAAGGATCTTAAAAGGAAGATATCATCCTGGATCATTTAGACAGGGACCAGATTGAATGATGGACAATAAATAGAAGAACAATAAATGGTCCTTATAAGACATACAAAGAGGAGATGCATAGACAGGAGAGACACACACACAGAGAGGAGGAAATGTGAAGATAGAAGCGGAGGTTGCAACCACGCAGCCACAGCCCAACACACAGAGGTGAGGAGAAAACAGAGATGGAGATGGAAAGGATGTGGCTACAAGCAAAGGAAGATAAGGATTGCCAGAAGCCACCAGAAGCTGCAAGAAACAAGGAAGGAGGATTCTCCTGCAGAGCCTCCAGAGAGACTGCAGTCTGCCAAAACTTTGCTTTTGAACTTCTGGCCTTCGGAACTCTGAGAGAGTAAATTTCTGCTATTTTAAGCCACCAGGTTTTCAGTAATTTGTTATGACAGCCTCAGAAAATGAATACACCTAGTAGGTACAATGCATTCATTACCCATAGTGGGTGGTTAATGAATATTTCATATTTATAATGAAAACCGTCTTTCTTCTTTGTAGAAGTTCAATTATGCCTTCCTACAAAAATTAATCAAATTAATATTCTTGTACTTCGCTATAACTTTCCTCAGTTAAACTTCTAGATGTATCAGCACAGGCATACCACTTGCTCACATGAGAAGCCACCCAATGTAAATATCAGATGCCAATGCAAATTCATATGTGTAAGTAGTCATTAATTTATTTAAAATATACTCCATGTAGATGTACTTTAATGAAAACTTAACCTACCCTGCTAAACTTAACAACTATAAAATATAATTTCATACTTTAGAAGTTGGTTGTGTTTAATGTAGCTTGTAGCAACATCAGCTTTAATCTCTAGATGGCACTATGTTATAAGGAATCAACCCAAAATCTGATAATACAATTTTCATATAACTCTTCTTGTAAATGAAGAAAATTGTGCTGCTAAAAATCTTCTGAGGAATTATATACCGCACAACGAAAGTCCGATTTTACTAAATATGGATAGGCTTCTAATTTATACATTACTGTGGGATAAGGAAAGATGATAGGGGAATTGAGTTCTTAAAACATGCTAGTCAACAGTAAAAAATATGTCATAAAAGTTGTTCACTTATGCTTTTGGATTATTTTGTGTACATTTTGTTGGAAAATTATATATAAACAACAGAGCTAGTGCTAGGATTCTTATATGAGAATGTCCATGTAACCTAACACTTTATCTTTGATAGTTATAGGTGAAGATTAATGAACTACTTTTCACTTTAGCTTAAAACATAAACAAGATAACACATTTGCTTTTTTAATCATTATTGAAATTCCAACTTTGGTCTCAGTAGAAAGACAAAGCTACTTGTATCATCTTTTTCTTAATTCTCTTTTTTACATTCCTGACCTCTCCTCTGAAGAATATATTTTGCCTTGAGTCTCTAGTGACTTCTAGGGATTTAAAAAATTCTTTTAACTTCCCAAAGCCTTTAGTAATGAGATTTTTCTCTATTTGCATATGTGGTAAATTCAATAAGGCAATCAATAATCTCTTATCTAGGATTTCTTCACTTTCATAGCATTTTGAACCACTCCTAAAGTACACTTTTTCATTTATTGTCCTGTATTTTAATTATCTGCAAATAGGTCTTGCCATCTCTATAAAATTATACACTTCTGGGGGGATGGCATCCTGACTACCTTTATGTACCTGCTATGTGCTTAGTAACTTCCTATTGAATTAAATGGATTTAGTAGCACACAACATTATCCTATTCAAAGTGAAAAAAAAAAAAGCAAATTTGTAAGTTGACTTTCAAAAACCCCCAAAACATCAGAGTATCTTTGATTGAAGTATAAAATGAAGGTTTCAAATAAAATTACACATAATTTTCTTGGTGAGATCAATGATTTATGCAATAGTTTTTAGGTAAAATTTGAGTACCTTCAAAACCAGTTTGTTTGAATTTTTGTACTCTCTATGTACAAATAGAAAAATAATCTCTATCATCACCCCTAACAATCCCATTCCCTTAACCTTTACTCTTCCTTCAGATCTCAACTTATCTGCCAATTCTTGCGGGAACAATTCTTTCATCTTCAGAAAGATGCCACATTTCTGTGTTCCTAAGTCATACCACCTTTCCCCTGTTATAGCACAAAATTAGACTTTCACTGCTTATTTCTTTGTCTATGTCTTTTACTAGTCTTTAAATTTTAAAAGAACAGGAATCATGTGTATTTTATTTACTCTTACAAGCCCAGCACCTAGCACAAAGCCTGCTGCATCTTAATCCACACACGTGGATATGGGGAGACGGAATGATTTCAGGATGAAAGGAAAACATTTACATTGTTTACTTTACCAATATGTTGGGATATTTATGAAGTGCCAAGCACTTGTGTATTCTAGACACAAACAACAGAACAGTGAGCAAGGCAGAAACTTCCCCTGCCTCCATGGAGCTTCCATTTTGGTGGGGCAAAGACAGGCAAGTCAACAAATAAATACATACGTAAACAACTGAATACAAAATAAAGAATTTGTTAAAAAAAAAAAAAAAGCTAAAATATAATAAACAAATAAGTATATAACATACATAAATTAGGTAAGCACATGTGATGAAGAATAATGGAGACCAGGCGTGGTGGCTCATGCCTGTCGTTCCAGCACTTCGGGAGGATGAGGTGGGAGGATTGCTTGAACCCAGGAGTTTGAGACCAGCTCATGATAATTTGAAACAAAAGATGATGGTACTTAATTATAGCACATTGAATTAAAAATATGCAGGGACATTAGTAATACTTCATAATAAGAAAGAAGGAATAAAGAAAGAGGGGTCCAGGCAGGGTAGCTCATGCCTGTAGTATCAGCATTTTGGGAGGCTGAGGCAAAAGGATCTTCTCAGCCTGGGAGTTTCAGACCAGGCTGGGCAACATAGCAAGACCTCATCTCTACAAAATACTAAAAAAAAATTAGCCAGGTATGGTAGCACATTCCTATAATCCCAGCTACACTGGAGGCTGAAGTGGAAGGATCACTTGAGCCCAGGAGTTGGAGGGTGCTGTGAGCTAGGATTGTGTTATTGCATTCCAGCCAGGGTAACAGCGTGAGACCTACCAAAAAATAAATAAATAAATAAATGTGATGAAAACCTTTCCAAGAAGATACAACTGAGGCAAAATCTGAATGAAGTGGATGAGGGGAAGGGTACCTGTGTGTGTTTGTGGAAGGACATCTCCTTTAGAGGGCAGTTAATCTGATGGGCATGGAAGCAGAAGATTGCTTGGTGTGTTCCAGGAACAGGCGTGAGGCTGGAGTGCGTGAACAGGAGTAGCAGAGTGTGGTTGGAGATATGGCTGGAGAGGAAACCTGGTGTCAGATAATAAAGAACCTTGTAAAACCTGACAATGACTTTGGATTTCACTGGCTATGGGAGGTCCTTGTACTGAGGTCGTGGTGATGGCGGTAGCAGGCATAGCCAGATTTGGTTTATATTTGAGTTGGAACTGTCAGAATTTGCTGATAAATGTGGAGTGTGAGGGAAAGGGAGGCATTAAAGATGACACCAGGTTTTCGGTGAAGGCAACGGGAAAAATGGAGCTGCTGTTTATTGAGACTGATAAGAAGTAGAAGTTTTAACTTTTTGAAGCAGATATGGGGACAGAGAGGCTTTTGCTTTTAAGGTAGGAGCTATATCAGTGTGTGTGTATGCTAAAGGAAGTGATCCTCAAAGGTGGGAATGATTAAAGTTGCAGAAAAGAGGGGATAATTCCAGGAGTGCTCCTCTATTTGCTGAGAAGAGCTGTGAACCTATACAGGTGAAGTGGTTGCCTCAGATAGTTCACCCTTGTGCAAGGAAGGACTGTAAGGGTACAAAGGTACAGATGCAGAAAGATTGGTAGATTTGAAGCTGAGAGTACATCAAAGCTCTTTTTGATGCCTTTTATGTTAATTAATGAATCAATAAATATGTAATGTTTCTGAGTCATTGCAGGAGGCTATGAAGAAACCCTGAGTAGCCTGGCAGCCTAAGAGTAAGTTCTGAAGTCAGAGAGACTTAGGAATTGATTCTCAGGTCCTTCACTTAGTAGTTGTGCATTTTTGGAAAAGTAGTATCTCTGAGTCTCATTTAGAAAAAGGAAAGAAAAAGGCCACCATTTATGAGCCAGTCGACCATCTGAGAGCCAGGAATTTGTGTTAAAGCTTTACATGAATTATTTCACTTAATCTTACAAAATATATATAAATCAAGTACTACTTATCTCCATATCTTGATGATGTGAAAAACCAAATTTGGGAGGGCTGTAAGGATCTTGATTAGGATCTTGATTGTCACTCATATCAGATGAGTGACAGAGGCGAAATGCCTCTGGGGAGGCAGACCCCAGATCTCATGCTCTTAAATGCTAAATTAAATTACTCATTAATAAACTTCATGGAAATACCAGCCTTTGAATGAAACATCTGAAAGTCTCTAAGATAGCTTTGGGTCTCATCTGTCATATACCACCACTAGGCAAAGTTCTGAGATGGCCCTCAATGTTCTCTGCTCTCTGGTGCATATACCTTGTATAGCCCCTGGATTTGTGAATATGAAGATTTTGGTCTCTGATTATATTATGTTCTATGGCAAAGTTGACCTTTAAAAAGGAAGATTGGCCAGGTGTGGTGGCTCACCCCTGTAATGCTAGTACTTCAGGAGGCTGAGGTAGGAGGATTGCTTGAGCCCAGGAGTTTGAGACCAGCCTGGACAACATGGCAAGATCCTGTCTCTACAAAAACAAAAAAAAAAAAAAAAAAAACAAATTAAAATTAGCTGGGTGTAGTGGCACATGCCTGTGGTCCCAGCTACTTGTGAGGCTGAGGCAGGAGGATCACTTGAGCCCAGGAATTCAAGGCAGCAGTGAACTATGATCACACCACTGCATACCAGCTTGATTAACAAAAATGTGTGTGGCCTCAAGGACCACACAATGGCCCTGGGGGGCCTCTAGGAGCTAGAAAACCCTCTGCTGACAACCAGCAAGGAAACATGGACATCAATCCCACCGCCACAAGTAGCTGAATTCTTCCACTATTCTGAATAGCTTAGAAGTGGAATTTTCCCAAAGCTTCCAGATAAGAACTCCATTTGGCCAACACCTCAATTTCAGTCTTGGGAGAACCTGAATAGAGAACTCAGTCACAGACTTCTGACCCACAGAACTGTGAGCTAATAAATGGCCATGGCTTTATGTCACTACAATTGTGGTAATTTACCACGCAGCAAGAGAAGCGTAATACAATATCTCAAAGATTGTTGTGAAGATCAAGTACCCAGTATTCCTACTTACTTATCAAATGGAGGTAGGAGACCTGCAGGACTTGTTTTCTGGTCAGAATCCTGCTGACCAAAACAGGATCTGGTCTAGACAGGTTGAAATGAAGGAACTGTCAGGAACCAGCAGATGATGAAAAAAGAGATCCCAAGGTGCTCACTGCTCATTAGCATAAGACACTCCCATCAGCACCATGACAGTTTACAAGTGTCATGGCAATGATCTGCAAGTTACCACCCCTTTTCTTTCTTTTTTTTTTTTTTATTATTATACTTTAAGTTGTAGGGTACATGTGCATAACGTGCAGGTTTGTTACATATGTATACTTGTGCCATGTTGCTGTGCTGCACCCATCAACTCGTCATTTACATCAGGTATAACTCCCAATGCAATCCCTACCCCCGCCCCGCTCCCCATGATAGGCCCCGGTGTGTGATGTTCCCCTTCCTGAGTCCAAGTGATCTCATTGTTCAGTTCCCACCTATGAGTGAGAACATGCGGTGTTTGGTTTTCTGTTCTTGTGATAGTTTGCTAAGAATGATGGTTTCCAGCTGCATCCATGTTCCTACAAAGGACACAAACTCATCCTTTTTGATGGCTGCATAGCATTCCATGGTGTATATGTGCCACATTTTCTTAATCCAGTCTGTCGCTGATGGACATTTGGGTTGATTCCAAGTCTTTGCTATTGTGAATAGTGCTGCAATAAACATACGTGTGCATGTGTCTTTGTAGCAGCATAATTTATAATCCTTTGGGTATATACCCAGTAATGGGAAGGCTGGGTCATATGGTACATCTAGTTCTAGATCCTTGAGGAATCGCCATACTGTTTTCCATAATGGTTGAACTAGTTTACAATCCCACCAACAGTGTAAAAGTGTTCCTATTTCTCCACATCCTCTCCAGCACCTGTTGTTTCCTGACTTTTTAATGATCGCCATTCTAACTGGTGTGAGATGGTATCTCATTGTGGTTTTGATTTGCATTTCTCTGATGGCCAGTGATGATGAGCATTTTTTCATGTGTCTGTTGGCTGTATGAATGTCTTCTTTTGAGAAATGTCTGTTCATATCCTTTGCCCACTTTTTGATGGGGTTGTTTGTTTTTTTCTTGTAAATTTGTTTGAGTTCTTTGTAGGTTCTGGATATTAGCCCTTTGTCAGATAAGTAGATTGCAAAAATTTTCTCCCATTCTGTAGGTTGCCTGTTAACTCTGATGGTAGTTTCTTTTGCTGTGCAGAAGCTCTTTAGTTTAATGAGATCCCATTTGTCAATTTTGGCTTTTGCTGCCGTTGCTTTTGGTGTTTTAGACATGAAGTCTTTGCCCATGCCTATGTCCTGAATGGTACTACCTAGGTTTTCCTCTAGGATTTTTATGGTATTAGGTCTAACATTTAAGTCTCTAATCCATCTTGAATTAATTTTCGTATAAGGAGTAAGGAAAGGATCCAGTTTCAGCTTTCTACTTATGGCTAGCCAATTTTCCCAGCACCATTTATTAAATAGGGAATCCTTTCCCCATTTCTTGTTTCTCTCAGGTTTGTCAAAGATCAGATGGCTGTAGATGTGGTTACCACCCCTTTTCATGGCAACAACCTTGAGGTTACCACCCCTTTTCTAGAAAGTTCTAAATAACCCACTCCTCAATTTGTATTGACTTACCCCTTAATTTGCATGCAATTGAAAGTGGATTTATGTGACTATAAATGTGATTGACAAGAGCCCATATGTGGCCGACTGTGGGTGCACTGCCTCCGAGTTAGCTCTGCTCTACAAGGAGCAGTACCATTCAGTGAAACAGTGCTCTCTAACACCACTGGCTTGCCCTTGAATTTGTTCCTGGGTGAAGCCAAAAACCCTCCCTGGCTAAGCCCCAATTTTGGGCTTGCCCATCCTGCAATAAAACCATAGTAATTTTCTTGAGAAAGCATTCATTTTCAGTCAGATTTCATTCACTTGAGAATGGAGACCTAAAATAGCAGAAAAGCCTGAAAAGAGCAACTGGTTATGGGAAGCTGAACAGATCTGGAAGAAAGCCCAGATGTGAGGAACACAGGAGGAGGTGGTGTGTTGGAAACCCATACATGAGCCATGGGAAAATAGGAGTGGCTATTAAGGATCCTCAGCAAGTTCACACTCTAGGGTTCTTGCTGTGGAACCTAAGGCTGAAACTAAGGGGCGGTTCTTAAAGTGGAGGGAAGGTATTTAGGGTGGCTAGAGCCAAAGCAAACTTGTGTGGTTGCATTTCACTCTGGCTTTGCCCTTAATATGCTTTTCTAATTAGACTCTAATGTTTAGTCACCTAGGTTCAAAGCGATGCTGTTATTTTTGCTGTTTTTTTGTTTTGTTTTGTTTTTTTTGAGATGGAGTCTCACTCCGTCCCCCAAGCTGGAGTGCAGTGGCGCGATCTCAGCTCACTGCAAGCTCTGCCTCCCAGGTTCATGCCGTTCTACTGTCTCAGCCTCCTGAGTAGCTGGGACTACAGGCACCCACCACCATGACTGGCTATTTTTTTTTTTTTTTTTAATTTTTAGTAGAGATGGGGTTTTGCCATGTTAGCCAGGATGGTCTCAATCTCCTGACCTCATAAACCACCCACCTCAGCCTCCCAGAGTGCTGGGATTGCAGGTATGAGCCACCGTGCCAGAGCAATGCCGTTATTTTTAAGTCAGTCCTTCTACAAGTCATTGAGTCTGATTAATGATACATTCAAATATTTCTTACTTTTCCATTTCTTATGCTTGCTCCTTATTTTAGCACTTTGTCTTCTGGTAATTGGTTTGCTATTGCAAACACTTCCAGGCCATTTCTGTGCATCAGACTGATCTTACCCGAACCTTTCACTCCTCACGGCATTTCCTTGCTCGCAGCTTCTCTGCCTGGGACTCTATCTTGCCTAGAACTTTGAGTTGTAGCAGTCTTTTGGTCTAGCTCGATTCTTGTATGAAGAAACTGAAGCCAATGCAGTGCACTTGTTAGAGCAGCAAACAGGGCCAAAGGAAGGCCTAGTACAAGATCTCCTGATTTAGCTCAGTGCTTTTGTCCATCACACTATTCATATTTCTCACAATGGCTTCAAGGTTTTCCTCATTTATTTCCAGCCTTACCCCACCACCTTTGCTGTCTTTACTCCTCATTGTGAATCTCCCACTCCAGACAGCCCCATTTCCTCTCTGTCCTGTGAATGTGTGGGACTCACCTTATTCCACCTAGTGGGTGCCCTCTTTTCTCCTTTGCCTTTCTAATGATGGTGTTTATGCTTGCCTGTCACTCTACCAGCACAGATTTCTTCTTTCTCTGAATTCTGCCAGCATTCACTGTTTCATTTCAGACATAAATGAAACTTTATGTATCATTGAAACATAAAGTTTACAAACCACCTTATTTGGTTGTAAATGTTTCATGGGTGCCTGCCTTATTTTCCAAGAAGATTGTACATTCCCAGATGATATCCACAGTTTCCTTTTATTTGTAGCCAGTTCTATGCCTCGTACAGAGTAAATAAATAATATATTGAATTAAATTAGTCTCAGTGTTCTGCACTGTTTACAGATTAAATCGCGATCATTTATTTAGGGCCTATTAGGTATTAGGCAGGGGGATAAAAGGTGAGTTAGGTTAAATCTCTCCTCAAAAGGAGCCCATACTCTAATGGGGAATTTGGGCAAGTGAATTGGAGAGTTAAATACATTGGAGAGTTTTGAGGTTATACTACTCTGAATACCAATCCAATTATTACAGGAAAGTGAGATGTCATGGCTGGTCTTGCTCTTGGCACGGCTTTTCTCCAGATGAGACTGATGATTCATGCAGGGATTTTATCCATGCTACATGTTACATTAGTTCCATGATCTAGCCAGTTGAACGCACTCAGAGAACTAAAAAATGTTGCAGCAAAGCCACATTTTAAGGACTTTGCTGTAGCACAGATTCAATTATTCTGGGTAAATAACTTATCTGATTAGATGCCCTATTGTATTTTCATTTGAAAAGTGCTCTGATCCAGAGCCAGTTAATTAAAAATCCATTTTCAACCTCATCTTTTTCATTTTAAACAAATATGCCCTTACCATATTGTGAACAATTTAAAGTTTAGAATGTTGGCCCTTCAGAAACATGTTGAACTTAATTATAATAAATTATGTTGCTTTGACACTAGCTACAAATGAAAACAAATCTTTTTTACATAATACTTTCTAAAAAGGCAAAAATAAATAAATAAATAAATAAATAAGACTGAAAAGTCCAGTTGACAAATTGCAACCGGTCTGCACTAGGATGCTTTAGTACATCATTCAGTATCACTGAAATGTAAAGGAGCTTTGTTAGGATTTTAAAAATTGAGGACTTGGATTCCTACCCAGTTGCAGTAACACAGGGTAGCATTGTTAGTTCTGATTCAAGTGCAACTGATCAAAAGGTTATTGAATATTCCTTGTCTCTCTGCCAACTCTGAATGTGTTCTCCCTGCCTGGAATATTTGGATCCTGTTGTTCATTAATGCTTATCTTACATTCCACTCACTATCATTATCTACCTTTCTCAGTAATTAGCTAATTATATTTCAAGATAATTAGTTTAATGAAAGTGTGGGAAGTATGCAGTAAGAATCTAAGTGATATTGTCATGACCTCTACGTGTAGATTAAGTAAAAAATAAGGGACACAAAATACACAAAAATAAGGAACACTTACAGTATTATGCATGTTCAAATGATAGGATATACTTTAGTGAAATATCTCAAATAATCTCTAGTCTCCTTTTTGTTTCTACAACTCCTGGAGAGTATATAATGGTCCATTGCATGTTAGAGATATGAAATTATTGTTTCAAGCCATTAGGGCAGCTTTTTGGCCCCTATAGTTGTAATTTATGGTGTTCTGTTTATGGATTTCTCAAATACAAATAAAGAAATGCAGCAATTTAGGAAAATGAAGTGAAATAATGTAAGATGAGTAAAGTAGGTTTATTAGTAGATGCAATATAGCCACACTTGTAGAATTTCTCTACTTTTTAAAAAAGAGCATATTAAAAAAAAGAGCAAGTTGAAAGTAAAACTAAATGCTTATTTATTACCTTGTGATCTATTCATTTGTAGCTATGTATGTATGCATTTACATATGTATGTCCTTGAATGTGGCACTTTGCAGTTTGCTATGGAAGAAGAAAAGTATATTAGACATGATTTCCATCTGTAAGGAGGTTATTTCTCCTTAATGGCAGTTATGAGAATGTGCTTCTCAGTTCTCTAACTCTGTGGGTATTGAGTATGACTGACTGTGTTAGTCCATTCTCGTACTACTATGAAGAAATACCCAAGACTAGGTAATATATAAAGGAAAGATGTTTAATTGACTCACAGTTCTACATTCCTGGGGAGGCTTTAGGAAACTTAGAATCATGGTGGAAAGCAAAGGAAAAGCAGGCACCTTCTTCGCAGGGTGGCAAGACGGAGTGAATCCAAAGAGGGGAAATGCCAGATGCTTATAAAACCATCAGATCTCATTAGAACTCACTATCACGAGAACAGCATGGAGGAAACTGCCCCTATGATCCAATTTTCTCCATCCAGTCCCACCCTTGACACAAGGGGATTATGGGGATTACAACTTGAGGTAAGATTTGAATGGGGATACAAAGTCAAACCATATTACTGACCAAGGACTTCTGCTGTTGTGCTTTGAAGGCCATCACTGCTACATTTGCACTGTGCACAAGGAAAATCATACAGTTATCACAGCCTTCCAAGCTATGGTTAAATTCTCCACACTTCCTAGTGACTGTTCTCAGCTGATAACTGAGTATAGCTGAGATACTAAAACAGCTTATTCCCAGAAGACATGAGACTCCTAAGATAGCGCAATTTGGATTAGGGACTCTCCATGAATATTACTGGACCTTCCTCTGACTGCATCGCAGTCTAGGACGATTCCACCCAAGCTTCCTTCCCACTCTTCTTCCTTTGGGATCAGACTTGCATTGTATTTGAATAGTTCTTCCAGCCTCCCGCTCCTTATTTTCCTGTGCAGACACATTTTCCCCAGTAAAAATCCTCACATGCTTAATCTTGTCTTGACATCTTATCTTGGAGGACCCAGACTAACATGCTAGATGAATAAATCAAATATTACTCCGGAAAAATTGAAAACAACATTATCAGTAAGTACAAAAGAAGAGGAAATGGGCAATACAGTGGAAGATGTCACAAAATGACATAAAGTACTTGATTCAGATAGGTAAAAAGGGACTGATACAGAAATTGTAATGCATAACGTGCTTTGGGTACAGTAGGCATTGTAACTGAATGGAATACAAAGAACTGAGGATATGCTGGAAAGGTTTATTGAAATCAGATTATGGAGGAACTTGAATTTGGCTGGTCTTTTTTCTCTACATTTCTTTTGAAAATGTGGCAGCAGTGGAGTTCCAAGGATCTGAGAATGCTGGACACTAGCTGGCATTTTCTTTCTCAGACTATCAATATAGGGGCAGGACTAATGTCTAGTGGAGTTCAGCAGCCCAGGAAGAAAGTTGTGAAAAGGAACTTTAACTCTGGACTGGGATTTGGGATCCTAACCACTTTGTAGTTTCCCAGTGAGCCAAAAATGTAACTACACATGCATGCAACAGATTGCTTTCGGGAATCAGACTTCAGTTCTGCACAAGAACAAGCAAAGGGGCTTCTTTCACTTCTTTCTTCTAGAAATGGGGTAACAATGAGCAGTTATGGGCTAAAGTTGAAAGGTTTTGTTTGGCAATCCAAAACAAGGTTTGTTTGACAATGAATGTGCTTTAAAAAAATCCAGAAATTTAACATTGAAATCTAATTTTGTGACTGTTCTTGAATAATCAGTTTATGTGAACAGATTTTTATTCTTGCATGGTCGCAAAACTAGAGTTGAGTAGCAATCCCTCTGTTTAGATAGGGTAAGCGTTCTTTGGTATACCACAATCCCCACTTCACCCTATTGTCTAACATCTGTTTCATGTTGTAAATCTATAGTCCTGTCCAGTGTTTGTAATTTTTGAGTGTATGACCCCAATCTAAACCTACACTTAAACTTTAGCTTTTTAGATCCTCCCACGTTAGTGTCGAAACCTCATACCAGTTCAGTCGCATGGGCAGGGCGTTTTGCTTTTGGGCAATTACTTTGTGTATATGAGTTAAAACAGCTGAAATGCATTGGATGCCTGGGAAATTTGTTGTGAGATTTTCTTGTTGACCAAGACATAGAAGGCTAACATTTTCTACTAAGCTGCAAGAGGAATGAATTGACAATCATGGCAACTGAGTTTCCATGCAATGATTGTTGAGAACAATGGTTGGGGAGTCTTACTCCAAGGAATAACCTGAGTGCTTTCCTCCTCTACAGGTGCTGAGGAACATCAAGCATTACTTGAAAACAAGTGCCCTCAAACTATTCAATATGTTATCACGTTATATGTCTATGTTATGTGAGAGCTTACATAATCTTCCTTTAAAGGTTCAAAAACTTTTATTCAAAGACCACAGGAGCCACCTACTCTGTGTCTCAAATCACGAGGCTCATACTTGATTTCTCTAGTCACGGCATCTACCTTACAGATCCATAGATTGGAAATCAGCAAACTTTTTCTATGAAGTACCAGATAATAAACATTTCCAGTTTTGTGGGCCATACAATCTTTGTCACAACTATTCAACTTGGCCCTTGTAGCATGAAAGCAGTCATAGACATTATGTAAATAAAGGAGCGTGGTTGTGTTCCAATAAAACTTTATTTACAAAAACAGGCCGTGGATAGGATTTGGCCAGCAAATATAGTTTGCCAACACTGCCATGGAGCATAAGGAAAATGATACACTTATCACAGCCTTCCAAGCTACAGTTAAATTCTCCAAGAATTTAGGACGTGTTAAAACTCCAGCCACCACTCCATGTATTCCAGGTCCCTTCCCTCTCTGGTTAAAATGTAAGCTTCTCCATATTTCTACAATATGCTTTCCAGAAAACTCTCATTTTTTTCTTCCTAACTTCCTCATGAACTCTCCAAGAATTTTGTCATTCCTAAGCCTCTGTAGTTTCCTGGCCTTACCAAAAGCCTGGTTCTCTCCCTGAGCACACCGCCTCTATAGCCTGTGTAAGTAAATGGAACAACCGGAACCTGGAGCCTCAGGTCATTGACCTTCTCATGCTCAAATAACTGAGCTCTGGCAACTCCTGACAACCTCCTGTGACATTTCCATTGCCTATATTATTTCCACATTTCTATCTGCAGTCCTGACAAGAATTTCAACTTGTTTATCCTACCGCATGACTGATAGCCTTTTAGAGACCTAACAAAGAACTCAAACGCAGTATTTCCAAAACAGAATTTACTATTGCTGCCCCTAAGTCTGTTCCATCTTCATCTTCTCACCTCAGAAAATGACTTCACTTGACCCTCATTGCCTTAGTCCCAAGCTTATCTTGTTCTCTTTTTCTTATTCCCCACCTTCAAGTCACGAAAACATATTCCAACTCTCACCTTGTCATTGTCACGCTTTAGAGTATTCTACCTTTGTCTCTTCCCTAGATTACTGCAATGACTACCAGCAACTTGATATTCCTGAGGCCCACTGTTTGTAGTCTACACATAGAAGCCAGAATTGACTTTTAAAGCACGAAACAGATCACTCCTCCACTTTAATTTTCTGACATTAAAAAAAAAAGGAGCAAACTCCATGCATTTTTCTATTAGACTGTACACATTATGGCCTGTGTCACTTGGATGTCATTCTTATTTTATTTTATTTTATTTTATAATTTGAGATGGAGTCTTGCTGGTCACCCAGGGTGGAGTGCAATGGCTCAATCTCAGCTCACTGCAACCTCTGCCTCCTGGCTTCAAACTATTCTTCTGCCTCAGCCTCCTGAGTAGCTGAGTGGATTACAAGCACCCACCACCACGTTCGGCTAATTTTTGTATTTTTGGTAGTGACGGGGTTTCACCATGTCGGCTAGCCTATTTTCAATCTCCTGACCTCAAGTAATCCCCTGCCTCAGCCTCCCAAAGTGCTGGGATTACAGGCGTGAGCCACAGCGCCCCATCACATGTCATTCTTAAGCACTCTTCTCCGTGTTTGCTCCCCCTTGTGCCGTGGGCCTACTTTGCATTCCAAGCTCATTCCCATCTTAGTGCATCTGCACTTTTGCTCTGTCATCTTTCCAAATTGTTTTTCCCTTCATGCTTCAAAGAGTAATATTTCTTGTCATTCAGATTTCAACTTAAATGATGTCTCCCCGAGATCCTGACCCCTCAATAGAAAGTAGGCACCCTGTCGTTCCGTATCTCTTCGCCATAATTTTCTCTGTGGTATTCATCACACTCTTTGCCATTTTATCTATGTTTGTTTTATGGCTCCTCCAGTAGAACGTGAGTTTCAAAGGAACAAGAATTGTCTGCTTATTCAATTACATTGGGTCCTTAGTCAGTTGATTCATCACCCCTTCTAGTTTTCTCTCCTTGGTTTTGGTTGTAAATTGTCTTGATGATCATTTCAGCAACTTTCCTGCCAATTGTTCAGGCCTCTTTTCTTTTAATCACACCATTCTCCCAAGTCGTCATCCCTGGATGAATCTAACTTCTACCCACTCTGTGCCAATAGTCTGTCTGATAAGATTTGCTGCAGAAAATTACATAACCAAGATTGGTACCATTATAAATTTACAGTCATCACCTCCCCTGGGCTCTCATTGTTGCCTGGCATTCTTAATATATTTCCCAATTGGCTCATGCTGATGTGCATCACAACAATTATTTCAAATCTCCACCCCTTCACTCTCACCAAATAACCTCACCCCGATTCCATTTAAACAAAGTCCCAAGAGAGGTGTTTTTACACCTTCCACTACCAAACCTACAAATCTTCCTTTCTTCCTTCCCCCCTGTCATATTGGCAGAGGTGGTTGTTTCTTGTATGTAACTGCACTCTTATTTTTGCTTTGGACACTATCCTTTCCCCTCTTTCAGGATCTTGCCCTATTAGTTATTTTCTGTTCTGTTTCAGACACTTCCTCCCCTTACTGGCCCTTCCTCACTCATTGTTCTTGATAGGTTGAATTCATTTTCAGTTCCTGGCCTCCAACAACCTTACTCTCTCTCTCACTCCTTCCTTTTTCCACCTCTTTTGGGATTTCTAGCAGCTTTCTCTGCCTGCATCATTCCCTCTTTTGTTCTTCAGTGCCCCTTCCCCTCATATCATATGGCTAATTCCCTTTCCTGCAGATTTTAGCTTAGATGTCCATTCTTCAAAGTGGCCTTTTCTTTCTGCAGACTGTATTAGGGCCCTTACTATTGCATCTATATAATTTTAATTTTCCTTTTTTAACCCCCATCATAGTTGTAATTATTTGTTTAATATCTGTTTTCCTTGATCAGGGAATGAATGCTCCATGAGGGAAGGGACTGTGTGTATCTTGTTCGCCCCTGACATTTGTACCTGACACAGCTCTGGCATTCATGCAGTGGATATTTGTTGGATGAACGAATAGAAGAAAAAGGAAGGGAAGGAGAAAGGATGACAAAGGAAAAAGAAGAACAACCAAAAAAAAAAAAAGCACACCCGAAAGCCTGAAGCTGATAAGACCGTATTAATTTCATGTCTCCTTTCACTAGAGTCACCCTGTGGCTCCCAAAAGATGGGAGGCCCTGGCCTTGCTATCAGGTATGTGGTCCAGTCTCAGTGCATTACCCATATGGGTGACAAGCATTCTGAGCTGGCTCCAAGTTCCTCCAGCCTGATGTGCTTAATACTCCATCTCCTAGTACTGTTGCCCAATGAGTCTGATGTGTACTCAGACCTCCCTGAGGGTGGATTTAGTGTGGGGACAGGGAGGAGAATGTTGTGCTCCTCTTAGTGGTCATAACCCATAACAAGGAAGTTTTGGGTGGAGGGGAGAGATTAGAGTTTGTAGGGGTAGACTGGGCTAATAGGAGGATATTGCAATGGATGAAAAGCGAGGTGATAAGGATCTATGTTAGAGCAGTGAGAACTCTGGCTTTATACTGTTAATCATGTGTATACTACTGAATATTAACACACAGCTTAAAAATCACTAACAACAGAAGACTAATTCAAACGAGTGTGTTCTTGTGTGTTTCCGCCTAGGGAGATTAGGCTAAGAAATTATTAAAATAAAAATAAAAAGCTAATTTGAACATGTCAAATTGGCTTAGTGAATAACAAGAACTTTGTTTTAAACAAAGGAGGACATATTCAAAATATCAGATTACTGTTTTAATTAGTAACTAGGGTTAAAAGAAAAAAGAGAGAAAAGAAACAAAAAAATCCCTTCAGAATTCAATTATAGAATCCTTAGATAAATGCTATGTGAATTTGATTTTCCTTTTATAATCTTTACCGTGTCACATAAAGAGTAGCAGATGACATAAGCAGATGGACTTGTGTTATCTGCTACTGCTTAAAACCTTCTCTAACATTTTTTTGGCCATATTCATAAACATAGGGTATGGTAGAACTAACTTACATCTGTTTAAAATCCTTGGTAACTTCTGTTAAAATTTATTTTAGTAAGTTATAATATGGCAAGGCTTTTCTTCTTTTTATTATGGACAATATTCTATCCATTTTAGAAATAAAGTCTGAGGTATATTTCAATGCTTCTAGATAACTATGAGTTTGAAAAAGGAAATGTGCCTTTACTTGAGCTTTCATATGGGTGAGCATTCCTAAGGGAATCATTGATTTTGGATGACAGTTTCAATTCATGGAGGAAACGGGAGAAAGAGATGGAGAGTCTCGTTTTAATTCATAATTTCTATAGCTTTTCACAATTTTCAAAGCATTTTAGCACCATCAATTTCATTCTTTACCTAGGCTTGGCATTTTGAGAAGTAGTATGTTTTTCAAATGAGCAGAAAACGAACCACTCTGTGTGCATTACCTTCATTGACTTTATCTGAGAAAAAAAAATGTAACCATCACCACTCTTTACTTGGTAAGAATTTACACAGGGAATTGCTTGAGCATTGTACCCAGGAAATGTCACACAGAGTCTTAAGAACTCTTAAATAATTAATCTTAATGAAAGGAATAGGTTAATACTTATGTAGTTATTGTTCAGGTTATGAACAAATTCAAATCTAATGAAATTTGTGTTTACTCCAGTAAATTTTTAAAGAAAATTATGTATTAAAATAGGACCTCTAATAAATGTAGAACTAAATAGCAGTAACATATATACTGTCTGAAATAATAGTCATAACTTTCAAGTTCTGATTATATAATTACTTTTTTTGTTTTAGAACAAATCTGATGACAATCTAAAATTGTCTTAAAAAGCAAGATTTAAAAGCTAGAAGCTGTAAGCCTCAAAGAAGCTCCAGGTCAGATGTAGTTACACATAGAAAATGTGTTAGTGAAGTATACATTCACTTTCAGGCAAATACTCTTAAAAGAGTTTCTTTAGCAGGGATCATTGAGGAAGGACAATTCCTTCAGTTATGTCTGGATTGTTGCGGCAGGTCACTGATTTCAGACGGACTTTATGGAGTCCTAGCGTCCCATAGAATTCCCTGAGAGCCTCTCAGAGGGTAGCAGGGAGATGAGAGGGAGTGGGCTACTTGGAAGATATCCTAAAGCATATAGTTGAAACACAATTCCAAGAAAGTAACCACATAAACCACATTGACTCAGTAATTTTTGTTTTTTGGCAGATACCTAGCCAGAACAGAAAGAAATAAAATAATTATAATAAGAAAATATCATAAATAATTTTTGTGGAGAGCTTACTAGGTCCCAGGTACTAGAATAAATATCTTATATATATTAATACATGTAATTTTCACCTCATCCTCACTAGGTGGCTAATATTATTATTATCTCCATTTATGGTTGAGGAAACTGAGGCAGAAAGTAATGAAATACCTTGTTCAAAGTTTATCCAGGCAGCAAGTGGTGGAGTCCAGATTGAGGTTGACTCTAAGCTTCCCCAAACTTCTCCCTTCTAAAGAGCAGCTCTGCCTTTATATTTGATTTATTGAGGTCTCACTTAAGATGTTTTGTTTTTTAAATAATGTTTTGCTACTAAACACAACTAATAACCACCATACAAAATAAACAAAATAATTACTTCTTAAATAAGGATGTTAAAACGATGAGCTACACCAAATAGCAATCAGATAGATCAGCTACTGTTTTCTAAGCATTTGGGCAGTTATTTCTATTTGAATTCCACCCAAGAATCCCCATATAGTCTCAATGTGTTTTTGAGGTTATTTTGGTGTAACATATTGGCATTAGCATATTTATAACATGCTTTTCTCCTTGATTCTTAATCGTCCTAAAAATCCTCCTTGTACAATTCAACAATTTGCTAACAAAATTTGCTAATCTGTTCATTTTCAAGACAATGCAAAATAATTATTCAATATGTAAGTGCATTAAAATGATGTCAAGTCACTTTTATAGGACCAGGAACTAACAGCAGGGGAGTCTTAGCTAGTAGCAAACATAGATCCTGAAGTTTATACCTGTTTTGCCATTACTGTACTCAACAGCTCCAGATGCTTAGAATCAGGTCATAGAGAAAAGTCCAAGTTGATGGGTCAAATGAAAAATGATACTTTAAAAGATTAAAAGTCAAGAATTCCCAAGCAAGAACAGAAAAGATTGGTTGAGATATGAATAGCAGTTCTTTTGTGTGTATCAGATAATTTTGGTTTCTAGTACCTGAGGATGGAAGAGTCAGCAATACCCACAGACATACCCACTTATATTCCACACCAATGTGTTTACTTCCAGCTCTTAATGATGGGGCTGAAGGCCTACAATTCAACAGGACCATTAGATTAATAATGTCACCCAGGGAATACATCAATGCCAACCACTGTTTCTCAGCAGAGAAACCTTCTCATTCTGAATTCCTGTGAAGCACTTTCCTTCTTCGTTGGCCACACAGTCTGAAATATTTAGTTCACAATGGAAAAAGATAAAAACTTCAACTCTATCCATTTTTTTTCAAGCTAAAGAGAAATAAACCTTAATGCCTCTCAAGCTTGTGATAGGTGACCTTTGTTGTCTGACAGGAAAATGAAAAGCCCCCTATTTTTATATTTGGCTTAATAAGGTACTTGAGGTAGTATGCTCAGTAGCCAAAACTGACTGGTGATTTCCTTTCTAGATGACCCATTAAAATTGGCTGGAGATAATGAATTCATCCATCACTTATGACTAAGTGTACTGTCCCCTGCATACACTCAGGATAATAGCATTTCAAAATGAAGGGTATTAAAATCATCAGATAAATCTAACATTACTGAGGAAAGTCATTTCAGAATGATCACCCGGAGGTCATCATTATGCACATTCATGCCAGTTTCCAACTGGTCGAGGCCCAAAATTGGAGAAGGGAGCAGGGCAAGGAACAATTTCTTGTGAATGACATCATGATTTTTTAGCTACTAGGTTGCTCAGCCTTTTTCAGGAAGAAAGAGACTGAGATAGAGAGAGATAAGAATGTTTTTCAGTTCCAGGTTTGTAGAAAATTTTCCTACATTTTACAAAACTGAACCTTTATTTGTTTTATTAATATGAAGCCATATGATGTCATATTTTCAGAGAATAGGATGAAAATGTGATGAAAGGCACACAGCTTTGACACAGCTCCAGGAGAAGCTGTCTCTAGCATAAGAGTGAGGCCTAACTCAGCTTCAGTCTGGACTCTACCACTTGCTGCCTGGATAAACTTTGAACAAGGTATTTCATTACTTTCTGCCTCAGTTTCCTCAAACATAAATGGGGATAATAATAATATTAGCCACCTAATGAGGATGAGGTGAAAATCACATGTACTAATATATGTAAGATATTTCTCACAGTACCTGGGACCTAGTAAGCCCTCCACAAAGGTTATTCATGATATTATTCTTATCATTGTTTTATTTCTTTCTCTTCTGACTAGGTATCTGAAAAAAATAGTACTGAGTCAATGTGGTTTTCGTGGTTACTTTTTTGGATTTGTGTTTCAGCTAAATTCTTTAGGATATCTTCCAAGCCAGCTTGCATTTTCTCTTATTAATTGGATTTCATAACACTCATGATCAGAAATTACTCTTGTTTAATCCAACTTACCCATTACTTTGGGAAACATAGAATACTGAAAGCATAATATTGGATTCAGTTTGTTGGTGGGGGGTGGTAGAACAAGGAGTCTGGAATGATAAGAACCCTCTGGAATATGAATGGTTTGATGTTCTTTCACTGTGGAAGGTGATACAAAGACAGGATAGGAGTGTCAACCTATCTCAACCAAAACTTTCTATCATTCGTTATGGGTGACTGCTGTTTTGGTAAAGGAACATGGTGGAGCAGAATGGATGTTGGAGAAGATACTACAACCAGTTTGCCTATAAAGCAAAATATGCCAAATTCCCCTAATCTGCCTTCTCCCTATTACCCTGAGATCCTATAGAGCTGAAGTAGGATCCTCCTTCCCACTAAGCCTATAGGGAACATTCTCATTTGTTTTCTTTTCATCGGATTAAGAGACTATAACCACCCACTGTGTACAGGACAAACTTGCTGATGAAAAGTTTCACATATTTGTGGCCCATCTTTATTAAGAAATATCTATTTAGCTAATTTACTCTTTGTTTAGATCCTAGGACTACAAATATAAGTAAGACATAATCCTTGCCTTCAAGGATCTCATAGTCTAACAGAGGAAAACCCTATGATAGAATGACTCTAACAAGTAACAAATCATTTAAGCGTAAAAATTGTTCTAGAAACTGAGAGGAGGAAGAAGCTGGTCGACCAAGTAATCAGTTGCTGCTGACCAATTTTTATAGCATCAGTGAAAATTCATTCATTTAAATGAAGCTCATTCAAAGAGACAGATGGTCTCAGAAATTAAAATATCCCTAGATGGCTTTCCTGAGTTAACATATTTTGATAGAACTGAATAAAAAGAAGACTTCTTTAGGCTTTAATGTTTTATATATTATAGCACTGAAAGAGGTGATTCTTATTCAGCAAGGACTTCTTCTAGGCATTCTTGGTCTCTATGTTTGCATTTTGATTCTATTAATATTTATAGAACAGCCACAGGGTGCTCAGCGCAGTCACCAGTTATATAATTTCATTGAGTTTCACTCTTAAAAAGCAATGTTGGAGCATCCAACAGGGATAAATATTTATTGGTGAAACTATGTATCAGAAGAAATCATTTAAATTCATTACTCACCATGCCCCTGAGCTATAATTCTGTAGTATTGGAGGCAAAACTAAGAATAAACCCCCAAATGCCATAACTTGGGTTTAGAATTCAAGACAACAAATGTGGCTATGTAAATTCTATATTTCACAAATAAGATTATTATTCCTTACCATAGAAAACTGAAATGTAAAAGATAGGGGAGGAGTGAGATTAAATGTCTTAACATGATAGTTAATTGAATTATAAGCTGCAAGTTTTGTGGGCCACTTCTACTAAACTACATACATTGAAATATGTTTAAATATAGTAAAATTTTGGTTGCAAGGTAATACATAAAGGTCAAACAGAAATTAGATTGTATTTAATATATGTATCTATTCATCTTTTCTTGTAGATACTTTTAGATTTATACCTCCTCACGTTATCATTTATCACTCTTCCCGCCAACACCATTCCTTGGATGGTTTCAGAGTTCCCAACTTAAAAATTCATTCTCAATTGTATGACTAATCTTTTTAACAATTGTTATTATTTTGTTAAATATATATAACATATAAATTACTATTTTAACCACTTTTAAGTGCACAATTCGGTGGCATTCAGTACATTTACAATGTTGTGCAAACATCATCACTATCTAGTTCCAGGAAACTCCATGCCCATTCAGCAGTCACTCCTTTCTTCCCTCCTTCCCCTAGACCGTGGAAGCCACTAATATGCTTTCTGCATCTATGTATTTGTCTATTCTGGATTGTGTGGCTAATTGAGATGACTAGTGCTGACCTGAGAACAAACATTTTGGTGCCTGGGATGCTGACCTCATTCTTATTCTGGGAAATGCTTTCAAAATTTTACTTCTTTTCAACTTTGGAATGTATGTTCCAACACTTACCATTACTTGCCCTGCTGTAGAATACTGACTTTTAACTCTGTATTGCCTTTGAGCTCACTTTCTGTTTATATTAGACACCCAAGTTGTTAAGAATGCCATCTGTGAATGGCATGTAAATGTAAATGGCATGAGTGTAAATGACATAGGTGAATGAATGTAAATGGCAATAGGATAGTAGAATGAGTAACTAATTCAGAGGAAGAGAGCTACTACTTAGGGTTTACTCTCCAACATGATCTTAAAATTCAACACATGTTTATTGAGACCTTCCTAAGTGCAAAGTGCTGTGAGTGTGTGAAGGTAAAATTTCTAGGGACTATGGATGGATGCACAACACTCAGTCCCTCCAATGATAGAAAAGAAAATAAAGGACCATCTCTCAGGCCTCATCAGCAAAGGAGGCCCAGCACCTTACTGAACTTTGGGATATTAGAGACAGTATGTCTCAGCTGGCCGTTCTCCTCGATCCTTCATATCAGCTATTCTGCAAATCCACATCCTTTGAATAGCACTTGAATCAATGGGCATCTCTGAAAGTTGTCCAAAAATGCTTTGACTGATGACAGTTCACATGAGTGGCAATTTTGCCTATTATAGTCTCTGGGAAAGGGAGGCCATCCGAATTACTTATGCAGATGCTTATGGTAAGTGTCTGTTGTAAGATGAAATTGACTGCTGTGAAGCTACTGATCGAGCCTGCACTGACCTGGGGGACAGCACTAATAACTGGATCCTTCAGTGTATCAGAACTCATAACACATTGACCGTCGTAGACTGGGCACAAATTAAAAGACTTTGTACTTTGAATACAGAGCTACCACTGCATGAAAGATTTGTGACTTTCCCCAAACGTTAATGGGAAGGCCACTTTGCATGGGCTCTGACCTCTGCTTACTCCTGGGAGTCTATCAGGCATATGGCTCCTTTGGGGGCCATAAAGGTGGCCTGATTGCTGTTGATACTTGTCAGGGTATGGAGTTGTTGCAGTCTGATCAGCTGACTCTGGTCACACTATTGTGGCCCTTGAACTAATCAAATGTGTCATGGTTTTGGCTTTTCAGACCATTTTTAGTCTGACAATTGTGAGCCTTCTAACACAAAAGCCACATGGCAGTGGACTGATAGTCAAAATATTCAATAGCCTTTGATGCTCTGCGCTTTCCACAGGCATCTGGTATTTGGTGCATTGGAATGGCCCCCTCAAAAGTTGACTGAAATACATTTTGACTCTACCTCCCTCACCTTCTTCTGATCCATACACCTTTGTGAAGCAGTTTGCTCACTGAATGCACTATTCTCAGATATTCTCAGAAAAGGATTATTGCCTTTAGACCACTTCCTGGGTTATGATCAAGGCAAAAAGCATTGGATAGGGAAGTTATACAGACCTACTTTGAAAAAATTGGGATTCTGTTTCAACCATGCCTGGGCATGATTCTTCTTTCTTTTTCCTTAATGACATCCACATTTTAGTGTGGTTTATGCCTCCACTGGCTGGCAGCCTGGCCTAGGAGATTCAAACTTTATTTGGTTCAGCCACCTGGAATCTATTCTTGAATTGACATGATCCAAGATCATATGGCTAATGACCACTTGGATAAGTACATTAGTCATGAATTCCCACAAAATGGCCCACATAAGACAAAAGAGAGAACATAACGGGTCTTCGAAAGATTTAGTAAAATGCCTTTATCATTCCTGTGGCTGGCTCTTCATGATGAAATGTCTGGATGCAACTACGGGGAGATTAGAAAAAAAAAGTAAAGCTACAGCTACTGGACTAGGACATGCTTTTTTGGGGAGGTTTTGCGGGGAGGTGAAATGAGAGCAATGACCTGGAGGGAAACACCGTAGGCCCTGAGAAGTACAAGAGAATGAGGGACATTAGTGATCACTGACTTTCAGATTCAATACTGGAACTTTTTTCACAAAGGAAAATACTCTAAGGCTCTCTGAAAGTTTTGTAAACACCTCGAAATAATTAACTAACTGTTGGTCTGTCATCTTCTGCCACATGATTTTGACTATGATTTGATCTCCACTCCCTAAAACTTTACCTAGGAGTCTGTTGGAAACATCAGGGAGGGCTGAGCTCCTGCACTTCCCTTGCAAAACACCCCATCAGTACCTCAGAATATCGTTTCTAACCCCACTCCTGCAGTCATTGTAGTGACATGGAAAAACAGGCAGGTTGGACTGACACCCTGAGAAAGTCTCTTCAGAAACAAGGAGTAGATTCAATTATTTGAACTGAACTGGAAATCTAAGCCCTGCCAGTTACCTAAGACATTGTGTTGGAAGCACTGCCTCCTGTTTCCTTAATTGATATAGGTCCCAGTTAGGAGGCACTGACATTTAATTTGGTCCCAGTCTCTGTTCAGATTAAGTACTGTGACTGATGAAGTGGTGTACTCAAGAGAAGATTTACCAAAAGACAAGATAGTATAGAAATGAAGAGGCAATATCATTGGGAGACAGTTCTTCATGGGTTTCTTCCTTTTCTGCACATCTTATGAGCAGAGGGACTAATTCACCTTTGTTCAGGGCTCTCTTTTAAAGGATTTTTGTGTGGCAAACAGCCTCAGAAGTTGGAGCTATTTTCACCAAGTACGTGTTACTGTATATTATAAAACACTGGGATTTCCTAAGCTCAGGGTAACTCTGCTGTAATGCCATTCACTCCAGGTGCAGGTGTCACCTGACCCTTTCTACATTGCCTTATGGGAATTGGGACGTAGGGGTCAGCACAAGAAAATTGACACTCTGACCAATGCTCTTTCTGCGAGCAATAAACTGTGCATTGTTTCTGACCCAGGAGTCTCTTGTCTTCTGTCAGCATCCATGAAACTGGCAGAAGCTTGCTCAACTTGCTAGCTTAAAAGCAGGTTAAAAATTTTAGACTCTACTATTTCTTAAGAAGCCTGCCCTGAAATAGGGTCTAAGCTGTGATGTGGATGATGCTGTTTGTGAAAATAAAATTTCCAAAGGTTGAAGCCAGATCCACCAGCCAGAATTGCTCATGAAAATATAGATCATTCTAATATGCTTTGGAAAATCAGACAAATTAACTTGAGGTTTGATGATTGGTTTTACTTAGAAAGAATGACTTTTTGGTGGGCTAATCAACTGCCTTTCTATTTTAGCTAAACTGACTAAATAATATGATCCCATATAATCATATTCCTTAACCAAAGAGCCAAAACACTAAATGTTTCTTGGTTATAGCAACTAAGCATAAATAACTGAATTGCTGCATACTTGAATGAGTAACTAGAACACAACTCTCATAATATAAAACAAGATAGAAAGAAACCCAGTTTTGCAAATTGGGTTATAGTTTTGAAGTTAAAGGAAGGCAGGGATCAGGTCCCCCATTTTCAGAAAGAGGCACCATTGTGACAGTGTAAATTGATTTGAGAAACAGTGCTGAAAGCCCATGATGAGTACTGAAGGACACTGGATTAAGGTCACAAAGATGATTCACAGCACAAATGGGGAGTTTCAGGTCGGCAGAAAGAAAACCCATTGAGATGCATAACTGAGAGAGTGACAAAACTAAGTCCCACAGAATGTGGCAAGCTGGACAGCTTAAATATATCTTTTCAAACTCATGCTAACAGGGAACCGATTAATATGTTGCTAAATCTGAAGGTGTGGTATATTGGAGCTAGGAGGTGGTGTGCATTCTGCAATCAGTGGTTGAAAATGTTGGGAAAATCAGGGAAAGGGAAAGGAGTCAAGGAGTTGCTGCCTTCTGGAAACTTAGTATCTATGTGAATAGTACACACTAAAGGAGCTGAGGGAGGGGAGGATGGAAAACAGAAGACTGTGCTCCAGGAACTGGGAAAAATTACCTGAAGGAGAACTAGGATAGTGCCATAAGCATACTTTCTCTGACCTCATAATTGTTTTCTTGGAGCTTCTAGCATGCTTAGACTCATCTCCACATGCAAAGGACAGAATGTTTATTGTTATTATTGGTGCCATTATTATTACATGAATATATATGATTATGTCACACTAAAATATGTCTTTGGACGAAAAAGCAATGAAATTTTGTCATTTTGTTACTTTATCAGAAAGTTGAAAGTCACATGAATTCATTTTATTTCTATTTAGCTCTGAAGAATAAATTTGAATTCTTTCCTTCAGTGGCAATATTGCTTTTAGTAATTTCTATCAAAAGATGACAGATGAAATAATTTTGGAAAGATGATTTGGACTAAGTATATGGTTTCATTAATGGGGTCTACAGTATACATTTGCATCATGAAAATATGAATATGTATAAAACATACTTGTAAATTCTGATTTCCTAAATTACACCAGCCTTGGGGAGGGATAGGAAGATAAAACTTGGGTAACCTTCAGAGTGGCATTACTCAAGTCTCAAGTCAGATCTTGAAGTTTGTAACTATACTTACTTTAGATTGCAAACTTTATTATGTTTCCTATTTTATAGGTAGGAAAAATGCCGATTATTTAGGGAAATAGATACTGAACCAAACTCCAACTGAGAGTTGGTTAGAGAAAAGCAGGGATCGGGAATCCTATTAGCAGATGAGGGCTTTCACAGATCTTGGTTCCCTCTCACTTCTATTTCTCCATTATTTGCATCTTATACATACTTTTTGTGCCAAATAAAAATACATCTCAAATGCAATGTGACATTCCCCAAATGAGGATCATCCCTTTCCATTTTGAAGTAGGATGACTCTGTTATTGCAAGAATGACTTCCTTTCCTTCGTTGTGTTCCTCCTGTTATAATAGTGCCAAGACACAAATATGGTTATTCAGCAAAAAGAGTTAGTTCTGGTTTCTGCTACAAACCAACACAGAAAAAAACCCAGAAAACTGGCTCAGTCATTCAAAGCCAAGGTTAAAGAATTCTTTTTTCTAGTTTTGATTTAATTTGGGTGCCATTGCCATGTGGTCACAAATATCCTTTGCTTGACCAAACTTCAGTCAGGCTTCTGAAATTTCTCCTCAGCCCATCTCTGTACTTCCTTATAAAATCCTGGTTTAGCAAGGCAGTTTAGCTGGATATCTGCTCACACCAGATATCTGATCGGATTCTTCATCCCTCACCATCCCCCAGGTGAGGTCTCATTACCCTGGCCTGCATTCAGCAAGAATCCTGTTAGGTCGGTTTAGCCAGAATCCCCCTTACCTCTGATGTTTCTTCTTAGTAATTTTCCATCCTTTGACCCCCTACTTTGCTCCTTGGATGTAAATTCCCACCTGCCCATGCTGTATTTGGAGTTGAGCCCGATCTCCAATAACTACAAGACCCTATTGCAGTGGTCTCTATACCTATTGCAACTGTCCTGAATAAAGTCTTTCATACTGTGCTTTAATAAACATCATTAAATTTTTTTTTTTTTTTTTTTTTTTTTTTTTTTGAGATGGAGTCTCACTCTCACCCAGGCTGGAGTGCGGTGGCACGATCTCGGCTCACTGCAAGCTCCACCTCCAGGGTTCACACCATTCTCCTGCCTCAGCCTCCTGAGTAGCTGGGCCTAGAGGTGCCTGCCACTGCACCGGCTAATTTTTTGTATTTTTTAGTGGAGACGGGATTTCACTGTTAGCCAGGACGGTCTCGATCTCCTAACCTTGTGATCCTCCTGCCTTGGCCTCCCAAAGTGCTGGGATTACAGGCGTGAGCCACCGCTCCCGGCCTAAATAATTGTTTCTTTAACAATGGTGTCACTTCGTCACTTTTTTTTTTTTTTTTTTTTTTTTTTTTTGAGACAGGGTCTCACTCTGTTACCCAGGCTGGAGTTCGGTGGCTCTATCATGGCTTACTGCAGCCTCAACCTCCCCAGGCCTAGATGATCCTTCCACCTCATCCTCCCAAGTAGCCGGGACCACAGGTGCACACCACCACACGCAGCTAATTTATGTATTTTTTGTAGAGATGGGATTTTGCCGTATCGCCCAGATTGGTCTTGAACTCCTAGGCTCAAATGACCCTCCTCTCTTGGCCTCCCAAAGCGCTAGGATTACAGATGTGAGCCATCATGCCCTGCCTACGTTTAACAAACAATCTTGCCATGCCACTCATGTGGCAGTACAGGGAAAACATCTTGGGTGTCTGGAACAGGATAAGTAAACACCACAGTGAGGCAGAATCGGTGGCCACCGCCTGGTGTGAATCTGGATAGTGAGGGTTAAGGCCTCTCTGTACAGTATCATCTTCCCAAGTCAGGAAAGGGCCACAGATTTGACATCACAGCTTTCTCTCCCTGGATTTGGAACACTGTTTTCTCCCTAAGAACCTCACAGGAAGGCACAAATATACTTCCAGGGTAATATCTAGCAAGAGAAAATAAAATAACAATCTCAAGACTGCCTTTAAGGGGCAGTAGTGAAATTATTCCCATACTGAGGGGGTAAGATTTTAATCCCCAGCTCACTTATTGCCTAATTCGCTGGGGTTGATTCCTTTGTATTCCTTAAGAATTATTAGCTAATATTTTAATAAGGGTCACTGGGAGATGAGATGTGATCATTAAACAGGGAAAAGAGGAGCTTCACATACAAGCTTTAGTCTGCTTTTCAGTTTTGCCCAAAGTTGGATAGGATCCAGAGACTGGAGAGGGTCTCGGTTCCTCCCCACCTTCACGTTTCCACTATCCACATCTCATGCACACTTTGTGCATCCAACAATAATACACCTCAAATGCTATGCTGTTTCCTGAGCCTCTTAAGGAGCTTATTTTTATCATGCCAAGAACTTTCTGCTTTCCATGAAAGTAGTTCTTTTAGTTAGCACCTTGAATATTCCTTTTTCTAAATTCTTGCTCTCAAATGAAGAACTGCTTTGAACACTACAAAAAATCTAAGTAGAGAAGAGGACTGGGAGAAGAACAGACAGTGGCCATCTGTTGCTCTGGCTATACTTATGCAAATTGGGAAAGCTGTTTCTTTTCTTTTTTTAAAAGATATGTTTAATTTTGAAATTATATAAATGTTTAAAGTAGCTAAAAAGCCTAATATTAAACTAATAATTTATCTCAAAGTTTATGAAACATTATTGACTTTACTCACCTTCTAGCACATAAACATACCTTCGAGCAGATAAACATCCAAATAAATATTATCAAAATCAGATTACAAAATGGGAAGCTTTATTCTTGCTCAGTTAGGAGTATCATTTTCTGAAACTTTTTAGAAATAAACTTTGGCAATTGGCTTCAAAACTAAATTAAAATTAGACCAAACATTATTTTTACTATATAATCATATTTTTTCCCCAACTTTTCATCAGACTTGAAGCCATATATTTCCTAGCTGTTTTCAAAATTCAAATCTGTTATCAACACAATTTGTTATATTTTATTTTTCAAGTCATTTTATTTTAGTTTCAGAAGAGATCCCTGATTCTATAGAAGTAACAATGAAAAAAATGTCTAAAGCCACCAATAAAAACCAATATTATAAAAAGTATTATAAAGGGTCAACAATTATTTGGGTGTGTGGCATATGGCAGGTTTGTTTTAAAAAGTCACTTTTCTGAATGTTATACTGCGTATATTTCTCTGTTTTCAAAACCAATGTGATTGAGGAAATCAGCTCTGAGTGTCAAAAGAACTTCCTGAGTTTTCGTTCATTTGCTTCTTTATTGTCGCGAGATCGCTTATTGCTTACATTGAAACATTTATTTATTCTTCTATAAAGATGCCAGTGCCAGAATCTCAGCAGAGAAGCAGTCAGTAGATGTAAGAGGTTCTTTTCTGAAAGAAATAGATTCATGCTTCTTGTCTAGCATTTATGCAGTTATTCTGATAATGAATTTCTAGGTCAATTTTGTGAGTGGAAGGTATACAACTCTCACAACCACAATAGGCATTTGGAATCTGTAGTAAGAAACACTAGACAATTTGAAAACAAAGTCAGAAACAGGAACTCTTAATGAAATTGATAACGAATATTCAATATATAATATGAAAGATAGCTAACTGCAGAAATCATACACTAAAGAAAAAATAATAAAATCACCCATTCTAAGAAGGCATTTGTAAACATTTTAATAACACCAAGTTGTTGTTTTAATATTTAAACCTCATCAAGATAATTACAGCAATTGAATTCAGTGGGTCCAAATGCCAGTCCATGATGGATAAACTGCATCAGAATTACTTGGGCAGTTTTAAAATTGTTTCCACTTTAAACATTTTTGATATAGTCCCTAGGGCCTTACTTTAAAACTATTGAAGCAAAATTGCAAAGACCAAGGTATCTTTAATTTAAAAAATATCTCAGGTGATTCCGATACAGTTTAGCTATGGACAAGGACTACATTTGAGAACTCCAGGTGCAAAGGAGAGTATCCTTAGCAGTTGTCTCAGAGAAACTGCAGAGCAGAATAACCTTTAGTGATCAGAGATGAACCCACGATTCCTGCTTTAAAAAAGCTCTGTGTTAGGGGAGAGGGGTTGGAGGTTGCCAAGAATGGGTTCTCTGCAGATGCTGAAGAGAGAGAAACCTGAACAACTCTGAAGAATCTAGACGGACTCTAAAAAATATGGAGGCTTTTACTGAGTATTAGAGGATGTTAAATTCAGCAGGTGATGGAAGACACAGGCAAGACACTATGTGTGCAAAGGGAGGGATAGGTCTATAAGAGAACATGTAATGATCTCTTAAAATGTTTGCTGGGCCTCTCTCCTTAGAGTTAAATTTCCCTGCAGGGGATCTTTGGCAGATGTCCTTTGAGCTGAGAGCAAAAGGGCAAAGGGCATGACCCTTGCCCTCTGGCTGGTCCCTGTATTCTCTTATGCAGCTGTTAGAGATGCTTATCAGCCTTCAAAGGTTGCCCGCAGGGAATCCCTGCTGGGTGCCTACTGGCACGTAGAAGTCCTTTTCTTTAGGGAATCTCTCTCAAGCTAGGGGCAAATCTAACCAACGCATGTTTAACCTAGGACAGTATGTAAAACCCTTTTGTATGCACCATTTCATCTAATCTTCACAACAATCCTGCAAGACAAGTATTATTTCTCAACTTTTTTTTTTCCTTAGGGGATTAAGTCACTTGCTTAAGAACACAAACAGCTAATAAGCTGTGCAGCAGGAACTCAAACCTATGTCTTGGACTCAGAATCCTGTGATCTTTGCTCTACATTTATAAAGCCCCTCTGCTTCTGAGTAAACTGATGAAATTGAGATTCTGGGTTTATAAGGCTGAAAGCCACACCTGCACTAGTCCTACTTCCACCTTGCCATTTTAAGTTTCCTTGGAGTGTTCTTTTAAAGGACTATGTGGATCTCAGTAAAAGCACAACAAATATTTGTTAAAAAATAAACGGATATATTTTATACTTTGAGAGTCTTTGCAAAGTGTATCGAAGTTAATCTTCCTTAAAAGTTCAATTCAGAGGAATTTTATCTCTTCTATGTCTGAAAATTATGCTCCCTTGCCTTTAATTAACAGAGGACAGTGCCTTAAAAATAAGGCTTTCCCAATGCGGAGAGCAACATACTAACAGATTGAAATAAGGTAAGCTACTGGTCCAAGGGTGTAAGGTTGAGAAGGGAAAATACAAAATAGTAGGTATCAAGACCTGTGTGAATAGAAGGGGAGCTAGAGAACAGGCTTACAAAAGTGACAACGAGGACATTTCTTTTTTATAATGATGTCGAGGGTTTCCCCAGTCTACACCTGCTATTTTTGTAATTTCTTTATGAATACTTTGAGCTATTTAGCAAATTGTAGATCATTCATACTCTTTCACTTAGTCCCCTGACTTCTATTGCCAACCTAGCAACTGTTGTTTTCCTCAGCAGAAATAGATATAAAAATAAAGCATCAGACCAAATGTGCTTAAACGCGGTGATCAAATTCTCTTAGAGAGTGGCTTTAAAAGCCGGATGCAGCTGAGCCCATTCCTTAAGCAAAAACATGGAAACCCAGTAAGTAAAACAAAAGCAGAGCTGATGTAATAAAAACGGGGTCAGGGGGACAAACCTCTATTTCATCACATCCTTCGGGGCGACCTCTCCTCTAGCAAAGGAGAGCCACTTCTGGGATTTGAAACGAGTTGAATTATCCTGTTTTGTTTTCTATAATACAATAAAACAACGGGACCTAGAATCTATTCTTTGAATGTCTTTTCTGGCTCCACTAAAAAGTAGAGTTCAGGACAGTAAGGAATCCGGGTGGCACATAAACTAAGTCCCACGAAAATGGGAAGTGGGAAAACTGACACACATCTAGTAGCATTTCAATAGCAACAAAGAACTATTTTTCTTTGAGAATTTTCACAGTGAATATAATCTCATGAAAGAATAAATGTTCTGTCATTTTCAGAATTTAAAGAGTGGGATGAATAACTTTTAAAAATACTGAAAAGTGCATTGTATCTCTTTGATTTGTGGTTTAGCTCCACCATCCATCATAATTGTAGGCGATAGGAAGAGAATCTTGATCATGAATCTACCCGTGCTCTTGTCAGCGCTGCTGTCCTCAGATAAACATAATTTGTTTCTACTATTTATTTTTTTTTCTGAAAATATTTGAATAAATGGAAACATAGAAGCATTTATTTTAGGCATATTCTTTTGTAGAACTGAGTGGCTTTGGAGCTTGTTTAAAGCTTGGCCAACCAAAAATGGAGAGAGGAAATTATATGTACATTTTATAATATATAGTAAACTTTAGGTCAGCTTGCTTTCTACTGGGCTAGAGGACATTAGATCCTTTTGTGCTTTTGTAAATCACAGGATGAGGTATTTATGAAGCTCTTATGAAAATTACATAATTTTCAAAGTGCTCTTTCTATTAAGGATATGTGTATTTTTTCACTGAGTAATGTTTCACAAGCAGCACTCTTCTGTCTATGTGCAATAGTTAGAAATCTTGAAGAAAGGAGATTCAACTGAACTTGGACCTGCCATTGTTGAGTACTTCTCACTTACAAATTAGATTTACCCTTATATGATATACAATTTGTTTTTGTATTCAGTCAAATTCCTCATTCACTTTATGGCATTTCTCTAGTCTTGGCCTTTTAGGCATCCAAGTTTTTCAGAACTTTAGTCCAATTAAACATCTCTGAAAATATTCATAGGTATACACCAACTATCTCTGAATCCCAGAGAAAATTAGGAGATGCTCGGCTTATTCTCTTTTTGTAATTAGCTCTTTTTTTTTTTGAGACAGAGTCTTACTCTATTGACCAGGCTGGAGTGCAGTGGCATGATCTCAGCTCACTGCAACTTCCGCCTCCCGGGTTCAAGCAATTCTCCTGCCTCAGCCTCCAGACTAGCTGGGATTACAGGCGTATGCCACCATGCCTGGCTAATTTTTGAATTTTTAGTAGAGATGGGGTTTCAGCATGCTGGCCAGGCTGGTCTCGAACTCCTGACCTCAGGTGATCCTCCCGCCTTGGCTTCCCAAAGTGCTGGGATTATACGCGTGAGCCACTGTGCCTGGCTGTAATTATCTCTTTAGAAATAAAAAGTCTTCTAAACTTATCTCCATTATGTATTGACTTGAAAGGCCATTACATACACAATAAAGCTTAGAGGTATAAATACACGATGCAAAATGTCTGTTTTTTGAGTTTTTTCTTTTCTTTAACTTATTTAGAGATTTCGGGGGTACAGAATACTAAGGAAGACAGCACAGATTCAGTAGCAAACAATTTCTGCATATTAGAGCATTTCTTTGAGGAAATATCATGGAGAGGATGTATGAAAATTTTAGTTGTCTACCTAAGAAAAAGCTACCATGTTTTTATACACAGGGACTCAAAATAAGTGTGGCCACCAATTTTAATTTTCCACATAGTCCTTTGGCATTAGGTGGCAAGTCAGATGATGTTTTTGCTAACACCCTCCTTTTTGGTCCTTACAATAGAGATGGTAATTCCTAAAATGGCTATGTAAAGAGGGTGTCATGAAAATAACCTTAAAAATGAGTGCAAAAGTTGAAAAAAAAAATGAATCCAGATTATGGGCTCATTCCACAAGAATGAATCAAACAGGGCTGATATTCTTTTCTAAATGCAGATGAGTGTTGGAACAGCATGCATGTTCTGAAAGGCTCAGACAACCTGAAGTTTCATTTTTTTGAGCCCTTCAAAGTTTTGGCTTTTCAGAGAAAGACTAAAGAGAGGAAATGACTCAGCATCATTGAAAAAAGGAATAGATCAAACTTGAACTCAAAAGTTCTATTTTCAGTTGAGGAAGTCTTGTTGCTAACGCACAGATCTGTTCGCAACTTGAACACACTGAACAAGCCCCACTTCTTTTGCAACCTCTATTCTTACAACAGAATATGTGTAGATGTGTACCCCTTTATAATGCTCTTGTTTTGCATGCAATCAAATGGTTATGAAGTTTTTGTACAAGAATTTCCGTTTGAGGCTAACCTTTATTCCTGAAGTGTCATATATAGTTCCTCTTAAAATATTTATTGCTATTACTCTTGATTCCTTAATGTGAGGTTTGGTAGAGCAGTAACTGCCATCTCTTACCGTGTTGTTATCTTAGTTGCCAACTATACTTTTCTATTTTTTAGAGCACTTTTACATTCCCAACAAAATTGAGCAGAAAGTACAGAGTTCATATTTAACTCCCTGTCCCTACAAATGCACAGCCTCCCCCACTGTCAAGGACCCTCACCAGATGGTACATTTGTCACAATTGATGAACATATATTTATATTTCTTTATCACCCAAAGTCTATAATCTCCATTAGGGTTCACCCTTGGTGTTGTATGTTCTATGGGTTTTGACAAATGCATAACGCCATATAGTAACCATTAAAGTATCATACAGTATCACCTTAAATATTCTCTGTGCTTCACCTATGGATATATGTGTCTCTCCCTCTCCCTCCTCCCAGCCCCTGCCAGCTACTGCTCATCTTATTGTCTTCATACTTTTGCCTTTTCCAGAATGCCATCTAGCTGATATTATACAGTAGGTAGCCTTTTCAGAACAATTATACTTTTGGAAAACCCAAAGTATTTAGTTGCAAACCATAGAATTCATTTCTAAATTCATGGCTATTTTTAAGATTAAAAAATTAGTAACAATTGAAAATATAGTTATTTTAATATAAGATATAAATATATATGTGTTTCATGTAAAATAAAAATACATACGTATTCTTTGCACGATCGCTGCATCCAATGTCAGGAGCCATTTTCAGATCCTGAAAGAGGCAAACTATTGTCTTAACTGTATTCATATGTAGTTTCCAAATCTCCTTTTTCTGTATTCTTAGATAAGATACCTGCTAAGAAAAAAGACAAATAAGGCTAAAATATTTGAAAAAGAGAGATTTACTTTTTTCACTTTAAGATTCAGTTTTTCAATTTTTATCTACTTTTCTGTCAAGAAAGGAAATCCTGATTTCTACCAGGGTCATGACTTCTTAATATATTTCCTGCCTAACTAGAATTTAGAAGACTTGAAATTTTCAAAATGGATTGCTGGAGGCTTAATTTTTAATTACTTATTTTAGGTTAGCCGTCTTGTTCCTCCAAACTAAACCTCGAGTAGTTTGGTTTATGATTACCCTGGCAGCTGTGAAACAAGGTGACAAGGAGGTCTTGTTTTTGTTTTGTCAGAAGTAACTGTTATGGACCTTGCTAGGCTGTAGCGATTTCGTCCCTCTACATGGATGGTGTTAAAATCTCCTCATAAAGTGAAGTTTTAAAATCTCATAGTAAAAAAATCAATTTTCCTTTGAACTGCCAACCAAGTTTCCATGTCACATTTGTAAACGTCATTGTGGTGAAGTGAAAACTGCTTGAGAACTCCTAGAGAACTGTGGAAAGAAACACTTATGTGTGAGTTTTGCTAGCTGTCAATTCTTAAATATGGAAGCCTAAGACGAGAAAGTGATAATATTCAAAGAAGAGGAGGGATACTGAAGGAATAAAAGAGTGTGTTAAGCTTTGTTCCATGTGTTAATAATGTTAATACTTTTTAATTGTTATTAAAAATTTGGTAGTTGGCTCTTCTTTTTTTATCAATGAAATGTCAATTAATTTTGAGAATAATTTTCAACGCCGTGTGAGATAAAAAAAAAAAAGTCACAAAACAGAGACATTATTACCTGAAGAGGAAGTGGTTTAGGAAACTTGTCAATCACAGTCATGACTAGGGAACCACTTTGGTCACCACTTCCGATCCTAACTAGCTGTTATCTGGAGAAGAACAGTTAGTGGCACCCAAGTTAGATGTCACATTCATGACAATTGCTTGCGGTAGGGATGAAGAAAATGGATTTAAGATATTTGTCTATGGAGTATGTTTTATTTTAAAAAATCAACTTTAAAAATTACTTGTAAAATATTCTAGTCATCAGCTGACCCTAACATGTTAATGCTCTTTAATGGAAAAAATATTCTTGATAAAGTTTGCATAAAACAAAGAGTGTCAAATGCTGTTGAAAAGTAAAGCAGATTTCTAATCTAAAATAAACCACCTTAGTTATATGATATACTGATAAGCGGACTGGTTGAAAGTTACAGAAGAATTAGATACGACATTAAAAACGTACGTCTTGACAAATGATAATTTGTTAGAATGCGGTCAAAAGTGAAGCATGCAGAGGTGCAGTCTAATAAAACTTAACTTTCAAATCAATTTTCTTTTTTTTCTTTTTTGAGACTGAGTCTCGCTCTGTCACACAGGCTGGACTGCAGTGGCGCCATCTTGGCTCACTGCAAGCTCCGCCCCCCGGGTTTACGTCATTTTCCTGCCTCAGCCTCGCGAGTAGCTGGGACTACAGGCACCTGCCACCACGCCTGGCTTATTTTTTGTATTTTTAGTAGAGACGGGGTTTCACCGTGGTCTTCATCTCCTGCCCTCGTGATCAGCCCGCCTCGGCCTCCCAAAGTGCTGGGATTACAGGCGTGAGCCACCGCGCCCGGCCGAAAATCAATTTTCAACAGATGTGAGTGCTCTCAAAATTCTCAATGTATGAGATATCTTTACAAGAATCATTACTTATTACAAATCCTGGCATAGTTCTGTTTCTTTTAAATGCAGCAGGGCGAAAATATGTAATCTTATCAGCTGCCTCCGGAACTCCGGCGGTATTGTTTTGTTTATGCAACATTCACTAGGACAGGGAGACCCTGAGGGAATGGGTGTTGGCAGGAATGAAAGTAAAGAAGGAACAGTTCTGCTTCTGCGAGCCAGGTGGAGAAGAGAGGGTTGGAAGTGAACACTACCAGAGAAGTAGTGTTGGAAGGGAGGTGGGTGTCAGAGATGCCAGAAAGGTTAAAGCCTGGAGTGCTACATGGCATAAATCTGCCCCTCCTTGGGACCCCCAAATCTCCAGTAGAAGTTTTGTTACACTTAATAGGCCTGATTTTTGTAGCTTTTGGGAGATAGGATAGAAGAGGGACCTTTGTTCTATATTTGGGATGACCCCAGGATGAAAATATAAAAATAGGCATGAGACACATGGCAGGGGTAAAAAATTCAACCTGAGGAAGAAAACCGTATCAGAAGAGATTATGAGAATTTAAGGCACACCTCCACCTTCTCCATTCCCAGGAATTTGAATATAATTAGGGAAGATGTTGAATTTCCACAATCCATGCATTTGAGTGTTTGAATTAATCTTATTTAGATTTTAAGTAGTGAGGAGACCAGGTGACATCATGATTACACAATAAAGTGTGATTCCGTCCATGATTGTGTTTGAAACTTCAGAAGAGGTCTTTTGCCCATGTTTTTAGTGGATTTTCTTTTTCATATTAACGTGTAGAAGTTCTTTATATATATGAATACTAATTCTTGGTCATATTTTTCTACTATATGGCTCTTTATTGCTTTTATAGTATCTTTTGATGAGCAAAAGTTTGAAGTTTTAATGAAGTTGTGTTTATTAATATTTTTCTTTATAGTTGGAACTTTCAGGGTCTTAAGAAATCTTTCCCAGTTCTGAAATCATGAAGATAAACTGTCTTCAACAACTAAGTCTTAGTCTTGAATCCATTTAAAGTTAATGTCTATGTATGATACAAAGTGTGGATGCAATTTTATTTTGTTTTACCTTTTTGCCATGGAAGTGATAATAATGAATATCTTTGTCATTAAGCTGCTTTATCTTAAAGTAAATGTTCTCAATGTTTTGCCATTAAGTGTGGCATTTATTTTAATGCTATTTTTATACATGTTCTTTTCAGGTTAGGAAATTTCTCTCTTGCCATTTTCTTGTTTGTCTCCTTGCTTGGATTTTTTATGGGTGATGCTGAATTTCATCAGTCCCCTTTTTTTGTATCCATTGGGGTAATAACATAATTTTCCTTTTTTATTCTTTTAGAGTAGTAACTGATTTTAATACTTTATTATTATTAATTCAATCCTATATTTCTGAAATAATTCCAGCTGGGTCTTGACATATATACACTTTTAAACAATGCTGTGCTCAATTTGTTGAATTTGTGCTCATAAGTAAGTTTGATAAATACTGTTTTCCTTGTTTTTCCTTGGTATCACAGCTTGAGCGCGCCATCTCAAGCTTGAGAACTACATTCAAAATGTATTGAGGAGACTATTACTTTTCTATTCTCTGAAAACTTGTGTAGGATTGGAATTATCTGCTACAAAGCCATTTGGACCTAGTGTTCTCCTTTGGAGAAGATTTTTAACTGCTGATTTAATTTCTTTAATGGCTCTAAGACTACTAAACTTTTACCTGCTCTTTGAGTAAATTTTGGAATTTGTATTTTTAAAGGATATATCTATTTTTGACGACATTTTCAAGATATTTGACATTACTGTTGCCCCTAAAAACTTGTCGCCTTTTTAAAATCTCTGTAGCATGTACTGTAATGTCTCTTTTTTATTACAAGTATTTTTTATTTTGTGTCTTCTATTTGTCTTTCAATTGATCTAGCCAGAAGTCTTTCTGTATTATTAATCTGTCCAAAGGCTTAATTTTTGGCATTGTTGATTCTCTCTATTGTATGTTTTCACTTCTCATTGTTATGATTTTATTTTTAATATTTCTTTCCTCTTATTTTCTTTGTTTTTGGTTTTCTATTCTTTTTTTAAATTTCTGGGTTGCACACTAAACTTATTAATGTTGAATGTTTCTACTTCTCTAATGTAGGTATTTCATGATATATATTATACTCTATGCATCAATATATCTATGGCAAGTATTTTTTGTTGTGTTGTGTTGTGTGTGTGTTTCTTTCATTTTTGGTGTCTTTATTTATTTATTTATTTATTTATTTATTTATTTATTTTGAGATGGAGTCTCACTCTGTTGCCCAGGCTGGAGTGCAGTGGCCTGATCTGGGCTCACTGCAAGCTCCACCTCCCGGGTTCACGCCATTCTCCTGCTTCAGCCTCGTGAGTAGCTAGGACTACAGGTGCCCGCCACCATGCCCAGCTAATTTTTTGTAGTTTTAGTAGAGACAGGGTTTCCCTGTGTTAGCCAGGATGGTCTCGATCTCCTGACCTTGTGATCCACCCGTCTCGGCCTCCCAAAGTGCTGGGATTACAGGCGTGAGCCACCGCGCCCGGCCGTCTTTTTTTTCCTTTTACTTTTTTCTCCTCAACTTGTTTAGAAGCTACGTGTTCTGCGTCTATTCTTCTAGAAGTATCAAAACGTTTACCTTCATCCTGAAAATTACAAGAACCTTAAAATGCTTTAACTTTGATCTTACTTCCTTTCTAATTTACATACGGTGGTACCTGATATTTTAATTCTGCAGATCTTTAAAGACAGAAATTAAATGTTACTATTTTATTCAATCAATATTGTTGAGATTTAATAAAAAATTTAACGATATCTCTGCTTATGATCCCTTCTCATACTCAGACCTCCTCCCTGGTATTATCTTTATTCTGCCTAAAATACATCCTCAGACTTTCCATTATTAAGGATTTGGGATGACAAAATGATTTTTCGTTTGTTTCTTTCTCAAGGATTTGGGATGACAAAATGATTTTTAGTTTGTTTCTTTCTCAGTTTTTGTTACAGAGATTCAGTTTTACTTCATTTACTCAAAAGAAGGAAGTAGTTAAAAAGACAGGCTGTGGGACTGAGGGAGGGAGAAAAGTTAATTCATCTTAAAAGGTAGAGAGTTTCTGTTTGGGATGATGAAAAAGTTGTGGAAATTGATAGGAGTAATGGTTGTACAATGTTGTGAATGCACTTAATGTCACTGAATTGTATACTTGAAAATGATTAGAATGGTAAGTTTTATGTTACTGTGTTTACACACAGACTCGCACACACACACGCATGCACGCACAGGTTCTGTGGGTGCATGTATAAATGTACCCGTATTCAAATCGCCCATCTTTTGCTAACAGTGATTTTCAGGCAAGTAAATTAACCCTGCTCTGCCTTTCTTCTCGTATCTGTCGAACGGAACTATACATGAGGTAGACTGCCTACCTCAGGGTTTTTATGAGGACTCAATGAGGTGGTATATGTAAAATGATTAAAACAAGGCCAGTTTATATTCACTATTCAGTAAGCATTAGCTATTATTATTGTTCATTGTTCCTTATATGCAGAGATCACTAGGCAGTGATAAGAAAGACAACACAGGCCTAGGGAGGCCATGGAATTCACTCCAAGCTTAAACCCAAGCTGAAAAACGTCTATGCTGCTTCCCCTGAAATCATGGCTGCATACCCAATGATCTCACACAATTCAGGCTTATTCCCACTCACCTTTTCTGGGATGTGAACCTGTGACTTTAATTTCATCATTTAAAAACCAAGTTTCAGTTTAATAATTTAGTGTTTAAGATGGTTTATGAAACAAAAGTCATCATCCTGTGAGGGTAACTGTCGTACCATTTCATGTTAGTGTTAGAATACTTGAGTACTTGTCAGAGAACAAATCTTTGGCTACCTTTCAATTCTTGTAATAGTCTGAAGGTGCTTGTGAGTAGGATGATTTTTGGCTGTTTTACGTATTTGTTTGTAGTTCTGAACAAAGATATCTGTTTAACCTGGATGTGAAGGCCTGGTCTATTTTCATTCTTTAAAATTGTTTTTTTTCCTTTCTTGTTTTGATGTCTTGAAAAAAATAAAATTAAAGATACCACTGTAGTTTATGAAGAAAAATAATAGGAAGTAACACAATATAAACATGTTTAATTTCTTAATCTGCAGATTTTATTGGGCATACAGTATATATTTTTGAATACAGTTAGGAAATTGCTAAAGATTTAATCAATATGAAAGAATTAATGTTATCTCCATTCTTGTAAGAGACATATTCAACTGCAGTCATTAAGATTGCTAACCTTATTTATCAGGCAGTCCAAGTATCTTTTAAAGGTACGTAGAATGCTTAGAATACTTATACATGCATAGACTGGAAAGAGTTTATATTGAAATTTACCCAATTGTTTGGTTTGGAAAAAAATGTAAACCTCTGTAATCACATTTGCAATATGAAAATTATTAGTGAAGACAGAAAGTATCTAACTGACTGAGAACTCATCAACAGAGAAAAAGCTTCTTTCAGGCACCCATGGGATATCAGAGCTCTGCAGCCCCTTGACGCTGAGGGTCCCTCAGAGGCACAGCCACTTCAAAGGCTCCCTTCTTCCCAGCTGGCTCTCCACTTCCTGTGAATTCCGCTAGGAATATTTCACCAAGCTGGAAGATAAAAATACCTTTCAGGGTCAAAATCTCACAATCTTTAATAATAAGATGTTTTAATTGGCTTTTCTGCTTTTGTTTTTTAAACAGGGCAGTATAGCCTAATAACTCAGAGCTAGCGTATCTTTTGGTGGTCAAATGTAAGAAATCCACGAATTCCAACTTTTTAATATTATAAATAGAGCAAGATCTGGTGGCCATTGATTTTCGAACCAATTAAAGTTACGCCACAAAAAACAGTGATGACTACTGTACACTACTGGTTTTATGTAATATTTTAAGTGCAAATTAAATTAAATCTCTCTAGGAGATATTTCATATTCGTTGTTTATTTGTAGTTTTTGTTTGTTTTGAGGCACATGGGACCTGGAAGAATAACTCACTGTAGAAATCAGCATCTTCAAAGATGAAGGATTGAATTTTAAATCCCCAAACTGATGAATCATAGGGCTGCAAGGGATCATGTTTTGTATTTTTATTGTTATTTTGCCTTTTAGAAGGATGTATGTTATGTAGTCAAATAAGGTTATAGTCCGTATTGAAAGTTTCTCCAAAGAAATAAATGTAATATACAGTTCACTTTTTCCAATAGTAGACAGAGCTATTTGCCCTACGGAGGTAGAGAAATCTAAGTTAACAGTTTACTTTTGCCTCGCTTTTAAATGTAATGTCTTCTGTCTTTTATTGTTCAGAAGTTTGCTGTCAGTCTATTGTTGATCCCTTGTAAATAATCTGTCTTTTTTTTTTCTGGTTTCTTTAAATACCTTCTCTATGACTGTAACTCTACAGTTTCAATATTATCTATCTATCTATCTATCTATCTATCTATCTATCTATCTATCTATCTATACAGTTTCAATATTATTTGTCTGTCTCTCTCTCTCTCATCTACCTGTCTACCTATGTATCTATTTATCTATCATCCATCTATTATCTACCCACCCATCTATTAATCCTGAGAAGATCTTTTGCTTTTCGACTCATGAATGACAGCCTGAATACATTATCAATTAGTAACATTCACAGCCATTATATTTTTGAGTAATATTTCTACATTCCCTCTGTTATCACTATCCAGAACTCCAAAGAGCTGTATATTTGAACATCTGATTTTGTTTTCTTTGATGCTTAAATTGTCTTTTATTTTCCTAATTCCTTATCTCTCTTTGATACATTTTAGGTATTTTCCTTATCTTTCAATTTGTCAATTGTGCCTTACATTTTGTTTTATCTCCTATGTCATCTGCCTATTAAGATTTAATTTCTATGATTATATTTTTTACTGTTACAAGTTTGAATTGTTCTTTCTCAAAGCTAGCCAGTCTTTTTCCATTATGTCTTGTTCTTTTTAGAAGTTGATTTCTCTTTCAATAATTTTAAACATGCTCATTTCCAAAGGGTTTATCAGAGTCTTTTATAATATGAAGTTTGTGGGATTCTAATCCTTTTGGCTGTCCCTGCTAATCATTGCTCATATGGAATATTTAAAAGTAACTTTAAACATATTTTTGGCATTGCAATTTTAGGGTACTTGTAGGTATGTAGTGAGCTTAGGTGGAATTCGTGGCCCTCCAAGGCAGATTTGCATTTGCTTCTACCAGATACCCTACAAGCTATCAATGCTCGGAATAGTTTTGCTATTGTTGCTAATACCTTGGCTTGGGAGTTCCTAGACAAACTAGTAGAAGAATTCTGAACCCCGAACCCACACTAGGTGCTGGTCAGTTGTTTTTGATTTTCAGGGGAGATTCTCTTTTTTTTTTTTTTTTTTTTTCCTACCTAAGCCCATGGCAGAGACATAGCTTCCTTGTTATTTTGTATGTGAGTATATTTTTGCGTCAGTCTACTTGTCATCGATAGTGAAATATTTTGAGGTTCCAGATTTCGGTAGGGGTTTGAGTTCTAACTTCCTCCTCCTGTTTGGGCCCAAGGCCTCATTTCTTGTCACTTATGGTGTTTAAACCCAGGCTGTAAGTTTATGGAAGCTGACCACATCTATCATCCACGGTAAGGACAGCTGCCAGTATATTTGCATACTACTTTAGTTTTTCAACTCTCTTGTGTTTCTGACTCCTGAGTACTTTCTGTTCTTGGACTTTCAACTGTGGATTTAGGTGGATTTTATCCAGCATTTCTGGGTGTTTGCATCTGGATCATTTTTAGTTTATCATTTTCCACCATCTTGTTAGAATATGTCATACAGCTAGTAAATGCTGCTCCCCTGAAAAGCCAGTTGATGCTTTAAAATGACCTCTTCCTAAGCAAAATGCCGTTTTTCTCCTTGGCTTCTCTTTGAAGTGAGTATAGTTGTAGTTATAATGTGTTGAATTATTACCATATATTTATGCTTCAATTATATTATTTAATGCTGACATAAAAACCTGACAGGTTGGGTATATATGCATTTTATAAGTGAGGATATTGAGACTCAGAGAGGTTAAATGACTTGACCAAGGTCACATAGTAGAAGACTATCAACAGGCACGATGTCAGTGGAGGTCTACTCAATGCAAAAACTTTGCTTATAAGCCTTTACAGGTTCAGTATCGCTTATCCCAAATGCTTGGGACCAGAAGTGTTTCAGATTTCAGGTTTTTTGGGGGTATTTTAGAATGTGCACATATACATAATGAGAAATCTTGGCGATGGGACCCAAGTCTAAACACAAAATTTATTTGTGTTTCATATACATCTTATATACATAGCCTGAAGGTAATTTTACACAAGATTTGCAATAATTTTGTGCATGAAACAAAATTTTGACTGCAACCCATCATATGAGGTCAGGTATGAAATTTTCCGCTCGTGATGCTGTGTTTACCGAAAATAGTTTTGGGATTTTGGAACATTTTGGATTTCAGATTTTCAGACTAGGGATGTTCAACTTGTGTCTCTGTGGTCCACAGAGATAATTAGTTTCAAGAGATACTATTTGATATGAATTATCTGGTATGCTCCTTATAAAAAGTTTTATTGCCATTAATATTTGGCTTTAGAATATGCTATTTATATGTATATATTCACATGCACACATGGAATTTTTTAATTTAAATAATGATCCCTTCCCATTAATGTTTGACTTCAGAATGCATTTTATGATTTAACATTTTCTCCCTGTTTCCCAGCCAGACATTAAAATTAATCAGAGCCTATTTATCACTAATGAAAATTCACAGAGTGCCTTATAAATATATTCTTTCATTTAGCTATGTGACAAGGCAATGCTAGCAGTGATTGAATGGCAAAATTGTCTATAGGATAATACCTACAGTTTTCAGCTTGTCCCATGAAACCTTTGTGAACTATTCCCGTCTTGTTACTACTCACCCTCCCAAACATTGTCCTATGCTTTTGAAGTAAGAGGTGAAGTAGGAAGTGACCCACGGAATGCTCCTTCTCATTCTAATTTAGTAACTGGATGGGTTGGGGCAGTTGCTAAGACAGAGAATGTTGGAGGTGAGGATCCGGTTTGGGGATTGGAGGAGAAAACAAATAAGCATTGAGTCTAATAAGTTTTAGCTCTGGTGGGACATCCAAGTGAAGATGTCTAGGAGGCAGTTTGGTTCTGGAAAAAAGGGGAGAGAACTTTGGCCTCCATATTCCCAATTACAGTGAATTTTCTAGGCAGCAGGGGCTGAATTTATATTTTACAATGCCCCAACACAGTGCCTTGCTCAACAGGTGCTCTCTGTCTAGCATCTGAGTCCGTGAAGTTATTTGGCTACATTATCTCCATGCATTTCCAGAACACCCTGTTTACCTAAGCCTTAGCCCTTTCCACACTACATGCCTCAGATACTATCACACTGTTTTGAAACCTTCTGCTTAATTTGTGTTCTCCCCACTGGACTATAAGCTTTTGGAGAGCAGGGACAGCTCTCTTGTTTATTATCACAAATGGTACCTGGTGCTAAATACATACTCGTGGACTAAATGAGTAGGTGCTGACTAATTATAGTTCTAATTCAATACGAAAGCACAGCAGGTAAGGAAGGAAGCCAGGGAATTGTTATGTGGGAATGAATAGTAAAAATGAGGGCATTCTCTTTGGGCTAGGTCAGAAGAAAAGTGCCATGAAAGATAAGCCTCATGAAATGTACTTGTTTGGAATTATTGCTTAGTTTTTAACTCGGAAATAAACTGGAGTTAAGCTCACTTATTTCTGATCTTATTATACTTTGGTGTTCTGTACACTCCAGTTCCTTATTCATTTTTCACAAGTTAGAAGGGTTATTTGGAATTATACAAAGAGGTCTTCCATTGCTATGAAAGGAATGTGTGTTGGTAACTTCCACTAACATTTGTCAAAGTTTATATGTCCTTAACTCAATGTAAACAAAATGCCTCAAATTTCTGTCTCTTACAACCTTTGTTTATCATTAATAATTTTCCTATTTAAATGACACAAAAATGTACATGCTTTAAAACTATATTAGTTGTTTAAAAATGTCAAGAAAGGTAAAGTTTATGTAGTCTGCCACCTGCTTAATGCCTGTAAAATAATTCCTGCTGGAGATACTGAATTGTTTTCCATTATATTAACATTGCATGAATAAAAATCTAAGCCTTTTAAATCACAAGTTTCATAAGGTGTTGATTGGCCTGGAGCAGGATAAATTCAGACAAATATTTATGGTGCCAAGAGTTGTGTGTATAAATATTCTTCCTCGAAAATGTTTCCAGTGTACTGTTAAACTGCCAAGGTGATATAATTTAACAGGTAAAGCAGTGAATAGAGAGCCAGGGGTCACTGAGTTTGAATTCTTTCTTCATTCCTACTTTAATATTTGATCCTGAACCATTTGGACCTTACCAAAGTCAAATTTCTACTTTGTGAAATGAGGACAAATTAATCGTTCAGTTGCTGGGGCATGAGGATAGGGTCCGTGGTTAAAGACACTTTAAAAATATACAATTACTATTAGAATGTAGATAGTCACAGCATTGCTTTAATAGTTCATTCAGGCTGGTATAACAAGGGCATTAAACCAAATCATGACTTAATCACCTCACCAAGCTCCACCTCCCGGGTTTACGCCATTCTCCTGCCTCAGCTCCACTTCTTAAGACCATCACCTTGGCAGTGAGGATTTCAACATATGAGTCTTGAGAAGACATAAACATCAGGCCATAGCAATTGTCAGGTATGAGGGAATTGGTTTGCATTTATTAATAATCTTCACAAAGCATCATCAAATTAATTTGCAGTGACACTTGTTACTATTTACTGACTGCTTGCTGTTACTCAGACACTGCCCTAAGTGCTCTATGTACCCCATTTGCTCCTTGTAACAAGGAGTTAATAATACCTTTGAGGCAGTGAGAGTAATATTAAAGGAGGTGAATGAACTCAACATCACCCAGCTTGAAGATGGCAGAATCACGTTCAAACCCACGTGATTCTAAAGCCAGAAGTCTGCGTTTTTGTACTCCATGCTATGATGTCTCCATGCTTTGCAAATGAGGTATCTGAGGCTTAGAAAGGTCAAGCAGTTTGGTGAAGCTCACAAGCTAACATACTGGACTGATGAAAGCCCTGATGTGTCTGACAAGGGAGCTCTAGCTATTTCTAGTATTGCTTCTCTAATATTATTAATGTGCTTGATATCTTTTGCACCACTTCTCTCTCTTGGATTACCAAGATAATTAGAGTCAGTGTTCTGCTGAATGCCTTGACCTCCCTAATCTCAGAAGCCCAGTCTTGCTAATGAATTCTACTTTGGGGGATATGAAGGTGGATTATGCATCAAAGGTGGAATCAGCTGCATTTAAACCTTTCAGAATTCAGTTCCTTATTGTTTAAATGAGGGGTTAGGATGGTAGAATCTATGGGTTTTTACCTCTATTATAGTTTAGCGTCTTTGAGTGCAATGAACAAATGTGGTCCATCTACTGAGGCCCTGGTGCCTAACTTTGTAGATATACCAAAAATATTCATCAGCTTTAATGAAGTTGCATTAAATTCCTTGATTTTAAGACGAGGTAAAACAAAATTTCCACTCTATTTCATTGCTTTTTAAAATGGCAAATATGTTATTTTCTTTACCAGATGAAAGGAATTAAATATAGTGGCCAAACGATGTACTTAAATTGTTTATTACATCTTTGTTCGTTAGACAGAACATGTGAGATGGTGGCATGATCAAACTACTTAGGTAGATCCATTTAGAATAATTCATTTGCTTAATTGAGATGAAGCTGCCAAACCAGTCGTGCTGTCTTGCTAAGACTGTTGAGCAGAACGTACACTGTGGAGAAGAACATTCACAGAGAGTGTAAAATGGTTAAACACTAAAGCCCCAGGTAGTTGCAGCCGTGGGATATATTGATTAGGGACATGAAAGTAGTGTCAGAGAGTCCAAGGTTTTCAACATAGATGGGCGTATTTTCAACACGACTGCTCTCTTAAGATAGTCGTAGAGCATGATTGCTTCTAACTTAATAGCATTTACACTAACACGATTTCACGTGGGTAGAGGAAGAATGGAAAGTTTCTTCAGCATTAAGTTCCATGTTTCTAGGAATGTCCAATGCCAGCAGCAGCAATAGTTACATCTGAGTTCCAGCCACTTGTTGCCACAATACAGGACCCTTCCAGTTGGTCCCGTGGTGTCGTTAGTAGGTCGAATAGTGCTGTCTAAATATGTGCATGCTCTGATCTTTGAAACCTGTGAATGTGCTACCATGCAGGGCAAAAGGGACTTAGCAGATGTCATTGTTTCCAGACCTTGAGATGGGGGAGATTATCTTAAGTTATCTTTGTGTGTCCAGTGCAATCATATGAATCTTTAAAAGCAAAAAGTCTTTTCTGGTTTTTCTGGTGGCCAGAGAGATGTGATGAGAGGACTCAACCCATTGTCGCTGGCTTTGAAAATAGATTAAAGAGGCCACAAACCAAGAAATGCAGGTGGCCCCTAGCAGATGGAAAAGGGAAGAAAACAGGATTTTATCCTCCCTAGAGTGCAGAAAGAAGTGCAGTTCCTTTGATTTTAGCCTGATGAAACTTGTGTTGTACTAATGATCTATAAAACTATAAAATCATAATAAACTTCTGTTTAAGTGGTTATATTTGTGGTAATTTGTTAGTGAAGCAATAGAAAACTAATACAGTGTCATTGTACATATTTCCTGAATCACAGCAATGAGATTCAATAAGAACTACCTTTCGAAGGGTGTGTTAGGTATGGTATTAAGCTATATGTGTGTGTGTGTGTGTATAATTATCATGCAACAACCACCCCCTAAGAATCTATATTATTGTCTCCATTTCATAGATGCAAGAACTTACATAAGTTCTTTTTTTAAAGAACTTAAAGTAACTTACATAAATCACCTAAGTAACTTACATAAATCACATATCTAGTAAGCGATGCAATAGTTATTTGAAACCAGGTCAATCTGGAGTCAAAACCCATAGTGGGTCTACACTACCCTTCATATACAAAATGTTAGGATTATTTTTCTTTATCAGAAGGTATTTAAAAGCAATCACATTCATGTAAAATAGACTTTGTTACGTCAGATCTTTAGTTACCTTAGATGTCAAGTCATTTTCTCCAGAAGAGTGCCTGCTATATTATAGGCATTTAACATGTGGTAATAGAATGAATGATCAGTGCTGTTTAATAGACATGTGTGATATAGGTATATGTTATTATGTTTATTGTATTCTGTGTACATATTATATTACACCACACCTGTATATGTATAGGTATCAGCTTTTTTTTTTTTTTTTCTTTGTAAAAACGGCAGAGAGATGTTACTTTTGCCACTGAAAAATCAGAGATTCTAATAGGTTTCTTCTACATCTATAACATTTGAAGTTATAATTACATATTATTTTTAAGAAGTTATTTAGGCCAGGGGTGGTGGCTCATGCCTGTGATCACAGCACTTTGGGAGGCCAAGGCAGGCAGATCACTTGAGGTCAGGAGTTCGAGACCAGGTTGGCCAACACAGCGCAACCCTGTCTCTACTAAAAATGCAAAAAAAAAAAAAAAAAAAAAAAAAAAAAAAAAAATTAGCCAGGCGTGGTGGTGCACGCCTGTATCCCAGCTATTCAGGTGACTGAGATACCAGAAACGCTCGAACCCGGGAGGCGGAGGTTGCACTGAGCTGAGATCGCAACAATGCCCTCCAGCCTGCGTGACAGAGCGAGGCTCTGTCTCAGAAAAAAAGAAAAAAGAAAAAAATGTGATTTGGAGGTCATGTGTGGTTTATTTTCATAATTAGCATCAGTAATGAGAGTATATTTAATAAGGTAAAGAGACTAAAGTGGAGGGAATCTTTATGAATTTAGATATTAATGTTATTTTTCATTAGAATACTTTTAAAAGATTACAAACAATGCAAGGGAAGTTAAATGACCTTTGCTTTTTCAGGCCAAGGATTTCATTTTCTTTTTAAAATTGCCAGTAAAATTAGAAAGGTAACAGCGTCTAATTCAATGATATTCATTTTATTTGAAAGTGTACACTAACAGCACAAACTTACCAATAGTGCAACCTGACTTACTGGTTAACTTTCATTGTATGTTAGTCCACCTTTAAATGATTACTACATGCCTTAAGGAAGAATCTTAATGCTACAGAAACTTCACTTTTATAAGGACATCAATTACAACTAAATTGGTAAAGAGGATTGTTAATTAAGAAGCAATTCTTCATATAACCTTTCTTAAAATAACCTTTCATTGTACATTTCCTTCTAACTATTTTGTAACAATTTCAGTGAAGACTCCTAAAGGAAAATAGGGATTCATTTTATTAATTAGAAAAGTAATTCCTATCATTTTACTAAAATGACAAATGTTAATATTTGACAACAAAATAATCATGAGAAATTGGGAATGCTATTTTGCATTTAGTAGAAATGTATTGAGTAGCTAGGAGCAGGATACTTAACCAGGCACTAAAGTAATTTTTAAAATACTTAGTTTTGTATCCTCTAACCTACGTCTCCTTATTTCTTCCCCCTCTCCCTCCCATCCCTGTTTTGTTCTTTCTCTTATGTTTGAATTTTTGTTTTAGAGTCTACATATAAGTGAGATCATGAAATATTTGTCATCTGTCTGCATAATGTCCTTCAGCCTCATACATGTGGCAAATGGCAAGATCTTGTTCTTTTTTAGGGCTGAATAATATTCCATTTTATGTCTACCACAGTTTCTTTATCCATTCATTTGTTGACAGATACAGAGGTCATTTACATATCTTGGCTGTGTAGCTAATGCTGCAATGAACATGAGTATGCAGATATGTTTATGTGCTAGTGTCTTTATTGCCTTTGGGTATATACCCAGAAGATGGATTGCTGGGTCATATGGTAGTTCTATTTCTAATTTCTTTAGAAATCTCCATACTGTTTTCCTTAATGGCTGTAGCAACCTAAATTCTCATCAGCGGTAGACAGGAGTTCCCTTGTCTTTACATCCTTGCTGACATTTGATGTCTTTTGTCTTTTTGTTATCAGCCATCCTAACGGGAGGTGAGATGGTATCTCATAGTGGTTTTGATTTGTGTTTCCCTTTTATTAATGCAAAGCATATTTTCTCATACCTGTTGGCCATTTTTATGTATTCTTTGTAGAAATATCTAGTCAGGTCTGTTTCCCATTTTTAAACTGGGTTATTTGTTTTTTCACGATTGAGTTCTCTGTAGTCTAGAGATCTAATGTTGTAACACAAAGACCATGGGCAGTAAATTTGTACTGTATGTGAGATTCATGCTAAATTAGTAGATCATAGCTGCTATTGCCACCAACACACACATACACACAATATGTAACTGTGTGAGGTTATAGATATGTTAATTTGTTTCACTATAGTAACCTTTTCAATATCTCTGTATCCCATAACATAATGTTGTAGACTTTAAATATAAACAATGAAACAAAAACTATGACCATTCCGCATTGAAAGCAGAAACTTTAACAAGTATTTGTACATCCACATTCATAGCCACATTCTTAATAATAGCCAAGAAAGAACTCATGTGTTTATCAATGTTTAAAAGGATAAACAAAATGTGGTATGTGTGTATATGTAATTTTTATACACACACGCACACACACACACAAAATGGAATGCTATTCAGCCTTAAAAAGGAAGAGAATTCGGCGGGTGCGGTGGCTCAAGCCTGTAATCCCAGCACTTTGGGAGCGGCTGAGATGGGCAGATCATGAGGTCAGGAGATCGAGACCATCCTGGCTAACACGGTGAAACGCCGTCTCTACTAAAAAATACAAAAAACTAGCCAGGCGAGGTGGCGGGCGCCTGTAGTCCCAGCTACTCGGGAGGCTGAGGCAGGAGAATGGCGTAAACCCGGGAGGCGGAGCTTGCAATGAGCTGAGATCCGGCCACTGCACTCCAGCCTGGGCAACAGAGCGAGACTCCATCCCCCACCCCCCCCAAAAAAAGGAAGGGGAATTCTGACATGTACTAAAACATGAATGAACTTTGAAGACATTATGCTAGCTGTCATAAATGAGTCATACATGGACAAATATTGTATGAGCCAACTTACATGAGGTAACTAAAGTAGTCAAATTCATAGAGATAGAAAAGAGAATGGTAGTTGTCAGTAGCTGGGAGGAGGGAGAATGAAAAGTTAGTGTTTAGTGGTTACAGAGTTTCAGTTTGGGAAGATGAAAATCTTCTGGAGATGAATGGTTACGATGTTGCTGAACAATGTGAATATGCTAATACCACAAAACTCTACACTTTCAAAGAGTTCAGATGGGATTTTGTATTATGTATAATTTACCAGTATAAAATACTTTTCAGTCATTCACAAAATCTTAGTTGTGAGATTAACATGCTGATTTATTGAAAGTCTGTAACACTGTTATTAATATACATAAATTATATTTGTATATTTTAATAATATAGAATTACACATAACTTTTAAAATTATATATTCTATAATGTATTGGTGCCTAAATAATAAGCAATGTGAAATTCTTCACATTGAAGACCAAAGGTATGAAACGTGTGTTTTATATGAAAACAGTCTGGATTGTGGCATATATCAAATATCTTGATTCACCAATTCAAACATTTTGTAATGACTACATAGTTACAGCCATGGAAGTAGGGGTGGATTTTGTCAGAAGAGTAAAAAATAGGGAACATTTCAGATGGTAATATTCATGGTAATTTGGAGAATTCAAATCAGAAGTCAATCATGGAACCCAATCAGATCCATGGAGTACCAGTACCCAGAGGGCAATCATCAAAATTGAAATGAGACTTGGGGCACAGGGAGAGAGATTTGAACCACATGAGTTCAGGAAGCACTTCCTCATACCAGTGGCCAGGAAGGAGTGGTTTAGAAGGAGACAACAAGAGCAGAATTGAAGCCCATGAAAAAGCAAATGTCTTGGCAACTAGTAGTTAATTACATTTGCTTTCGCCTCTTCCCCTCCTGAGGGACAATTACTTCTGTGCATTTTCAGGGAATCCCCTTCCATGTGAGAGAGGAATTCTCATCACCTGCTTTGGGATGTTGCTTCCTAATTATCCTTTGCCATCTTTCTCCCTAGTCTGTCTTTACACCCTTCTCTTGATTATGATGAAGTCAAATTTATCCACAAAAATGCTTCCCTAAGCCTTCCTGCTAATTTTTATTTTAAAGTTATCTAGTTGATTCCTTTTTCAATCTTACAGATTTTTTAATTCCCTGAAAATAACCACATGCATTGAACTCAAAATGTCTTATAGTTTGTGTAACTCTTGGTTTGCATAAACCCTAAAATGAAGTAATGTGTACATTAATTATATGCTTTGCCATTTATTTGTGGTTTCTGTGAAAGCAAATGCCACTATTTTTAGTTCCTGGTCTTCAAATTACTCCTTCTCAAATGCTGTTAAACCTTAATGAATATCCAAATTCATATAAATTATTTAAGCTATAATTTCCTATACTAAACAGTCATTAGATTAACATACATCCTTAGAGCTCTTCCAGCTGTACCAAATTAGCTTTTTTTGAATACTTTTAGATTTGAAGCAATGCAGAAAGTATTGCTCTTCTAAGTTGTATTCTAAGGTTACAAACAGCAATTTGACTTAAAAATGCCATTTAGAATGTTTTCTCCAGTTAGTATTCATGCAGTAAAACCTCATGTTTTTCCCTAAGAATTACTGAATTTTAAAACATATCCTGATCTTTTCATTTACATACAAGTGAGGAAACTAAGATATAGAAAGTTTGGATGAAGTGCTCGGCATTTCAAAAGAAGTCTGTATATTGAACTGTTCTTTCCCTCCTTTCTTTCTTTTTCTTTTATTTTCTACTAAGAAAGCAAGTATGACAGAACCATCTTAGTTTGGATAATAATTCTCACTTAGAAAAAAATATAAACTAATTGAAATGATGAAAATCAAAACAGAAAACATTCATTTAAATCTTTATTTTTTAAAACTAACACATATTTAAGAACGTATAAATTCCAGTGTGTAGCTACCAAGGTATTCCTGATTTTATTTTTCACTACACTCTTTTCCTGAGTGTTTTCATCCCTAGAAGACATACCCACATGGAGGAAGCATCTTCATGTTGTTCCAACAAATGCATTTTCTTTTTCTTAAATTTCCCCTTTCTAGCCTCTAGATATAGGCTGTCTTTCTGTTTCTATCTCATATCTTTTAGAGATTCTTTTCACATACTTCGCTGTGCTAGTTATTAGTATTTCCTCTCTGACAATTCTTTATTTCTCTTCCTTTGAAAGGGAACCCTGCTGCTGTCATTACTTTTTCTTCAGATTTCCTTCAGATCTCTCCTTTTGCCAGCTACCCAATTCCCAGTTTACAGGGAACCCGCTGATGGCAATATTTCTTTCCTTTTTTTTTTTTTTGATTCAGAATACTCAGAATGCTGTTTGAAGAATAATGATGATAGGTATATTGTATTTACAAATTACTGTCCATCTGGTGATTTCAATTTAATTTATGTGCATGAATTCATTAGTAGTCTCAATTTTCACACGATGTGTTGGAACAACTTGTGTTGTTTTTTCTCAGTGAGGAAACAAAGGACAAAAGGGAGACAAGATTAGGGACTAACATTGTCTATTAGCGTGATGTGGGCACAGTGTCCAAAGGAATAGGGTTTGTCTTAGTCCATTTTGTGTTGCTGTAAAGGAATACCTGAGGCTGTGTAATTAATAAAGAGAAGAGATTTACTTGGCTCATGGTTCTGCAGGCTGTACAAGAAGCATGGCACCCACATCTGCTTTGCGGGAGGGCCTTAGGAAGCTTCCATTCATGGGGGAGTGGAAGTAGGCATTACATGGTGAGACAGAAGCAAGAGAAGGAGAGAATGGTGTTAGACTCGTTTTAAGAGTCAGCTCTTGTCAGAACTTCGAGTGAGAACTCACTCAATCCTTTAAAAATGGCATCAAGTCACACATGAGGGATCCATCCACACACCTCCTGCTAGGTCTCACCTTCAACACCGTGCATCAAATTTCAACATGAGATTTGGAGGGGAGAAATGCACCAACTATAACAGGGACTTTTTTGGGACAATATAATAACCATATATTTCAAAAATTTGATAGATTTTGGTAATTTTAAGGAAATGATATTAAGTGAAGACAGATTACCAGGATTTTAATTTTATTCCAAGAAATTCTACTTTCAATTTTCCTTCCCCTACTAGCATTTCTAGGTACAGACAAGGCATTTGTGGCATAGAAGATTACGCTCTTCTTGCCATGTCTTAAGGTGGGTTTAATTTCATCTTTTTGGTTTATTATGTTGCCCTTCACATTTGCATCTCAGTCTTTTATCCCAAGTTGTGGCCTGATTATAATTATGATGGATACCAAAGAAATTTTAGGAGCTATCTTATGTTTCCTAAAAGCAGAACTTGGCATGGTGATTTTTGTGCAAATGGTCTATTGGAAGAGTACATGCAGGAGAAGGGAAGAGAGGGAAGCAAGGCAGGACAGGGAAGAAGCTCCCGAACAAAGCAAGATTTCAGAGGAAAACTCACTCCAGCTTCCCAGAGAGAGCCCACAACTCCTGAATTGCACCCACTTTGCAGTAGGGGTTTGACCTGTTGTACCTCCTTGTCAGCCATTTATCGTGGACTGCCTTGGGGGCAGAGTGTAATCTCTAAGGTAAGGCAGTTCTCTGAAGTAGGAGCAGCTCTGGGCCCTCAGTAACCTCACAGCCACTGGAGAACAGGTAATTTAGACTGGAAAAGAAGATTGGAATGTGTGTATGGTTGAACTTTGGCAGTGTAGCAGACCACCTAGAGGCTTGAAACTACAGTGGCTGAGTTCATTTCAGATTTCTTCAGGTTGTTCCTGTGGTGGGGCAGCTGGACCATGCTGCAGGCCTCAGGAGGTTTCAGCTGATCTAAGCTGGGCTTGCCCCCACGTCTGGGGCCTTAGCTGGGATGGCTGGGGCAGTGGGCATGGCTAGGGCTCTCTTCACATAGTTTCTTACCTTCTATCATAGGGATCTGAAACTGTGACCCATGGGCCAAATCCAGTTTTTTTGCTTGTTTTTGTAAAGAAAGCTTTATTGGAGTACATTCTTTTATATCTTGCCTGTATCTGCTTTATCAGTAAAATGAAAGAGTTAGGCTGAGACTGTACAGACACCAAAGCTAATATATTTACCATCTGACTCTTTACAGAAAAGGTTTGCTGACCCCTGATTCATAAAGGTAACTCAAGCTTGCTTGTGTGGTGGGAGGGTTCTCAGTGCAAGAGTGCAAGCTGCAAGGCTTCTTGAGGTCCAGACTTGGGGTGTGCACAAGGTTGCTTCTGCCACATTCTGTTGGTCAAAGGAAGTCACGAGGCCAATTGAGTGCCCCAGGAATGGAGAAATAGACTCCATCTGTTGATGGGAAGAACTTAAAAAAAAAAAAAGTGTGGCCATGGTTTGCTGTGTACCATGAGGAGGCCCCAACAACATCCCCTACAGAATTCAGCCTTGTCCCTGTCCACTGCAGATGAAGACAGGGGATATACGTCAAATATCATACAACTTGTTAGGGGAAGAACTCAAACTACAATCTCGGTCTCCTGATCAATATTCTGCTACTATTTGAACTCTGTCATGGTGACTTTACTATATCATTACCTGCAAGAAGCATCTCTTTTTGGCTATTGAATTGTTACTCCTCAGAATTTTAACAGAATTCTACAACACACCAAAGAAAAATGGAATCAAACTCATGCGGAAACCTGCTTCCCCACATCCTGGGTTCAATGTACAGTTACTCTTTGTCTCCTATTGTTTTCAAAGTCAGCTGCCTTCACTGATACTCTTTATGAAATGTAGCTCCATAGTTTTCAACTCAAATTTATTGGCAAATTCTATTTACCTTCATTTTTTTTTTTTTTTAACAAGTATCTGTTAAATAGTTAGAATAAACCTAACCCTACGCTAGGTCACGGGAAATAAAAAGACATCAAAATGCAGTCTGAGACCTCAAAGAGCTTTATAATGAAAAGTAGTGGTTTCCAACCTGTATATATTACAGACCCCTAAGGATGACAGAAATGAGAGTTGCACTTTCTGTAGACTGACTCAGGCTTCACAAATTACCTGTATAATTGCTTTGCAAAAAGGTGTGTAGACACTTCCATGACTAATAGAATACAAGTGTATGAATGTATACTTGTTTGTCATGATGTTTGCCACTCAATATTGTTAAGAGTGGAAAACTCTTAATATTTTTAAGCATGAGCCCTGAATATCTCCACACACTGCAAGGCGTATCCCACTACTGGTGAACCCATTTCTGTAGCTAGTAATACAGGCAACTGGTAGGTAAAGGGATCATAGTCTGACTTCCCTATAAATGCATGCTACTTGGAGAGAAAAGGACTGACTATTATTTGCTACAATGTTTGCTGCTTGCTCAAAAATAATGCTGGAGGCCAGGTATGGTGGCTCAGGCTTGTAATCCCAGGATTTTGGGAGGCCAAAGTGGGCAAATCACCTGAGCCCAGAAGTTCAGGACTAGCCTGGGCAACATGGTAAAACCCCATCTCTACAAAAAACACGCACAAATTAGCCAGGCATGGTGGCCTGCACATAGTCCCAGCTACTCAGGAGGCTAAGGTGGGAGGTTTGCTTGAGCCTGAGAGGTTGAGGCTGTAGTAAGCCATGATCATGCCACTGTACTCCAGCCTGGGCAACAGAGCAAGGCTTTCTCAAAAAAAATAAAAAATATTAAAAAATAATGCTGAAATGTTGTGCCATGTGATCCAGCAATCCCACCACTGGGTCTTTATCAAAAGGAAAATAAATCAGCATATCAAAGAAATATCTACACTCTCATGTTTATTGCAGCACTGTACATAGTAGCAAAGATATAGAATCGGCTGGGCACAGTGGCTCATGCCTGTAATCCTAGCACTTTAGAAGGCTGAGGCGGGTAGATCATGAAGTCAGGAGTTTGAGACAAGCCTGGCCAACATGGTGAAACCCCATCTCTACCAAAAATACAAAAATTAGCCAGGTGTGGTGGTGCACGCCTGTAATCCCATCTGCTCGGGAGGCTGAGGCAGGAGAATGGCTTGAACCTGGGAGGCGGAGGTTGTAGTGAGCCGAGATCACGCCACTGCATTCCAGCCTGGGTGACAGAACAAACAAACAAAACGAAAAAAAAGATATAGAATCAAAGAGAAAAAAAAAAGCTATGGTTGATTCCATTAACAACAATGTATTTTATATTTGAAAGTAGCTAGAAGAGATGACTTGAATTGGTCCCAACATATAGGAATAAATACTTGAGGTGATGGATACCTCAAATACCATGACTTGTCCATTACATATTCTATCATGTAAGAAAATGTCACACAAACCACATAAATGTCTCAAATATAATGTATGAATTAATAATCAAATTTAGAAAAAAAATAATAATGCTGAGCCCTAGGCTCTGAGTTTCTCATCTGTGAGCAAACTCAGTGGATGTGAAAGACCTATCTGGGCCCATAATACTGCTTTGGTAGTACTGGGTGCAAGGGCTATGAGCCTCAGTATCCTGATGTGCTTGCTGCTTATTTCGTTATGCCAAAGTCCTTTGTTTTTGGTCTAGGAGTCTCCTCCTTCTGCCAGCATTCATGAAACAGTAACAGGCTAACTTATTAGCTTGCAAGTAGTTAAAATCTCAGAGCCTTCAGTTCATGACAGACCTGGAAAGCTTCAAAATTTAATTTTTTTTAGCATTAAAATGATCTCTAGTACTCCATGGGCTGGAAATCATTGGTCTGAGGTCTTAGGTAAATAAAACACTATTAATTAAAAGATTTATATGAGCTAAAAAGAAAAAAGGAAGGCCATTGGAGAAGAGAGTGACCAAGAGCAAAGGTATGGTGTAGAGGAAGAGATCAAAAGTGTGGAGTAAGAGAAATGTGCCTACTTCATTGGCTAAAGGAGAAGGGATTGAGTGAGAGAATTCTGAAAAAGTTGGCTGGGACCACACTTTGGAGCACACTGAGTGTCAGGCAACAGGGAACTCTTAAAGGTATTCTAGCAAGAAAATGACATAATTAGTTTTTATCTGGGAAAATTAAATTTTAGTAGAGAGAGACTGGACATGAGAGAGCAGTAAGGAAGGTTTTAAAAATGCTTTGAGCACAAGTTCTAAACTATTAGTATAAAAGGAATAAGAGGTGGACTGATGAAGATATTCCATGAAGAAAGATAAAATGGTTGGCTGGGTGCAGTGGCTCATGCCCGTAATACTAGCACTTTAGGAGGCCGAGGGAGGAGGATCACTTGAAGTCAGAAGTTCAAGACTAGCCTGGCCAACATGGCAAAATCTCTTATGTACTAAAAATACAAAAATTAGCCAGGTGTGGTGGTGCATGCCTGCACCAACTACTCAGGAGGCTGAGGCAGGAGAATTGTTTGAACCTGGGAGGTGGAGGTTGCAGTGAGCTGAGATTGCACTACTGTACTCCAGCCTGGGTAACAGAGTAGACTCTATCTCAAAAAAAGAGAGATAAGATGGTGTTCTAATGGATTGCCTTTTAAGGGATTGAGCAAGAAAGTCAGATAGGATTATGGTTTTAAAGTGGGAGACAGTGAAAGCACTGAAAAACAAAAAACAAACAAAAAACATATAAACCTAGAGAGAGAGAACTCCAGGGAATTTCAGGTGTGGGTGAAGATAATGGGTTCACTTTTATTCCATTTTGATGGAGGTTGGCAATACAACCAACCTTCCTTCTTTCCTTTCTCCCTCCCTTACTCCATCCTTCTCTTTCTTCTTTCTTTCCATCCATCTGTTATTAAATATTTAGCTTTTTGCCAGTCATATGCTAAGACTTGGGAATAGAAATAAAAATGTTACAATCTAAGAGTATAAAAAGGTGGATTTAAAACTTCAGTATAAGGTGACGAGTTAAATAATAGAGATAATACATGCTATGAGTATAGAAAAGGAACAGCAAGCTCTGTCCAGGGGAATTGAGGAGACCACCCAAGTGGAAGTGATATTTGAGTTGGGAATGAAATGCTGGGTAGGAGCTTATCAGTGTGAAAAGGGATAAGAAGAGGACACTCCAAAGCTTGGGAATAGTGAACATGTGCATGGTACAACCAGGTGGAAAACATATCCAAGAAGTCGGTGATGAAGGATTAGAAAAATAACTTGGCATGTCATTCTATGATATTATACTAGCTCCAACTTGGGCACAATGATAACAGCTTATCTTTCTATGTGTTTACTATGTGCCACACCTCTTATTTAAAAATGTTTTACAGGCATTACTTTTTCTAATATTCAAAATGGTGATATAAGTATACAGGTGAAGAAACGGAGACTAAGAACTTGACAGATCCTGGAGTTTATGAATGGTGGGGGTGGATTTGAACCCCATCAGAGCTAGGATACTATTCTCTTTATCCTCCCTCTGTGTGGAGCTGTGCTCGATGGCCCTGAACCATCCAAACCTGGTTCCAGAATCGCTCTTCATCATCATGTTATACATTATCACATTCCTTTTTTATCCTACTCATCCTATTCCTACCTACATTATCACCTTCTTAAATTGAATAAAACTTCTCTGCATCTTCTGAAACATGCAGAACTGAAGGGAACGTACATGGATTTTTCTGGAGAGATCATCAGATTCTCAAAGGGATATGTAACAACAACTACTACTACTATTACAAAGATTAAAAATCACTATACAAAATGGTCAACTTTAATCGTTGGATGGGTATTTCTGTGGTTTTTTTTTTTTTTTTTTGACAGAAAATCAGGAAAACAAAATAAGAGGCAGTTTTCTCAAAACACGGTCAATTATTACTCAACATAAAACCCCAATGTATATTTCAATTTGTGGTAAATGATTCAGGGTGGCAGAACTTTTCAAGTTATCTCTACTTTAGTTTCTGTCTTTCATGAAATCTAGAGTGATGAGGCTTCACAGGCCCTTATGGTCAATGACATTTACTATCCTGAACAGGCAGCGGACAATCAGTAAGCGATTCCCCCCCAGCACCCCCACTGCTATTTCATTCTTTTTTTTTTTTTTTCCAATATTTCCACATTATTTTTGAAGCTGAATTAGAAATGCAATGCTGACTTTTTTTCCTAAGTATTTTAGATAGTCTCACCAAAAAGTGGAGAGAGGTTTAGATGCTAAAAACATTAGCTAGCAAGTTTTTTCTTGCACTCTTCACATTAAGCCTGTGATAAAAGGCCCACTTGAGGGCTGTGCTCAGTGCCTAAAGTGAATGCTTTAAATTTAATGATACAATCAAAATCATTTTTCCCTAGTAACTACTACCGTGTTCATTTGAATGGATTCCAGAACATTATGCTTTGTGTATAAATATAAGTGAGATGGTTTAGTTCATGTATAACAAGTATCCAGCTAATAATTTACTTTGCCCATTATTTATCTCTGTCAGGATGAATGTCTGCCTCTTTTCTGTCCCTGGTTCATAGCCATTATTATAATAATGTTGGTTCTGCATTTTAAGAATTCCATATGGAGTTGCTGAAAATTGCTTAGAAGTACTTCATACTAGAAGGTTAAATCTTAAAAAATTTTGGTTTTGCATCTAGCAAGCTAAATTGCTCCTAACAACATTATATTAATTAATGTCAGGTCAAGCTATTTATTTTTCTTTGTATTCAACTCCAAATACTCCAGCAAATGGTTTCAGCTGTGCCAGCAACAAACTGATTTGAACAGTAGAGGCTGAATGGACTCAAATCACTTGCTATTGTGAAAATAGCTATTCATTACAAATTTGACAGTATTTTATCAGTTTTCAGAATCACTTTTAACAATAATTCAACTCTTTCTTAAAAGCTGGCTTGAAATTGCATAAATAGCATCTTTTCCTATTTTGTCTAAATACATGCATAAATGTCATAAGATGGAATTGGTCAATATGTAGGGACAGATCTATCCCTGGATGATTTTCTGCCCTTTTTAAACAGTGATCCTACTTTTTAATGTTGTCAGCCTTAGAAAGGCGACGAAGCAAGCAGATCTAAGGGCAATGGGGTAGGGAGGATGCTAGGTGGATAAATCATGGCAAGTTCATTTCTTACTTAGGGATCCTCTTTTCTGGCCCTGACGTTTTGTTCTGTGCACTGCTCAAGTTGTCTTTCCATATGCCACATGGGATGGAGGCATGTCTCAGGCCCACTCATGATGTGAGAACTATCCCTGTGAAACTGATTAACCAATGGGGTCTACTCGTGATTTAGTTATACTGACCAAGGCATTCTTACTTTGGGGAAGTTGGGGAAGTTGAAAGATCAAATGAGCTTTAGGCCATGAATTGAATTCTTCTAGGCATAATACATGTGTGGCTACTATAGCATTAGTCATCTAAAATTTGCTCAATCATGTTGACAAGAATGAATATATCAGTTTTGTTTTGTTTTGTTTTCTCTTTTTTATTTTGGAGACAGAGTCTCGCTGTATCCCCCAGGATGGAGTGCCGTGGTGCCATCTTGGCTCATTGTAACATCTGCCTCCCAGGTTCAAACGATTCTCATGCCTCAGCCTCCTGAGTAGCTGGGATTACAGGTGCCTGCCACCATGCCTGGCTAGTTTTTGTAGTTTTAGTAGGGTCGGGGTTTCATCATGTTGGCCAGGCTGGTCTCGAACTCCTGACCCCAGGTGATGCACCCGCCTCGGCCTCCCAAAGTGGTGGGATTACAGGTGTGAGCCACCATGACCGGCTGAATATGTAATTTTGGGAAGTCACATTAAGAGGAGACCTATTAGTTAACATGTAGATTATAAAAATGTAATAATTTATAGAATGTTTTAAATTTAAGTAAAGATTAAACGTGTAAAAACTATGGGAACTTTTCAGGAAGAGTCAAGGTTCTTTAACTTACCAATATATAAATTACCATGAATAATTTTTCTTTTAATCTTTTATATCCTAGCTAAAAGGATCCAAGGGTCACCCAATCTTCCTGTTACCAGGAAATAACTATCAATCAAGTATTGAGAAATAATCCAAGAGAGATAAAAGTAGAACAATGTACGCATTTACACTGATATATGTATGTAAAAGTGAAAATAGACCATACTCTTTTTTTTCTCTCTTTTTTTTTTTTTGAAGAGATGGAGTCTCACTCTGTTTCCCAGGCTGAAGTGTAATGGTATTGTCATAGCTAACTGCAGCCTCAAACTCCTAGGCTCAAGTGATCCTCACTCCTCAGCCTTCTAAGCAGCTGGGATTAGAGATGTGAGTGAATCGTGCTTAGAAGGCTGAGGAGATGTGAGTATAGATTATACTTTTCTTTATACATACAGTATCTGGTCTTATTGTCACACTTTAGACTTTGTTTAGTTTCTGCATTTTGTTTTGGTATATTTCTGCAGGCCAAGGGAAGACATGTTTTATCAGTACACTTCTCAAGAAGAAGCAAGAGAGGAAAAAAAAATCTAAAGAGATTTAAATAGAAAGGAAAATAAATATTGATTTTTTCAGTAGAGTTTTACTGACAGTATTTTGTGATGTTGGTCTTCTACCTGGTGGGAGGGTATAATGAAATCAGTTTTTGTAATGACCATGCCACCATACCCTGAAACTAAGGTGCCTATAGCTGGACGGTAATGCTAAAGAGCCATAGTCTCTTGTTACTTTCTAAAGTTTATCTCACAATGATTGATACAGTTATAGGATCCTAGTTGATAATACAATTTGTGCTGCCATTTCTGTTGGTAATGTTGGAGGACAGCACCAGGACACATTCAGTCTAAAGTAAATTTGGATTTCTCCATTGGGCATTAGATGGCAGTATTAATCAAGACATTCAGAGCTGACTTATGTGGGAGCTATTTCTAAATTATAATTCTCCTAAGAGCGTTTCATAAAACAGATATTTATCCTGCATTTTCTACTTCTGCAAAGAAAATGTGTAAGATGGACTGCAGGTCTGGTTTTGTAATATTTTGCATCTTATATTTATTTTTGCTTTAGGGAAGTTCCCAGAAGACAAGTGACTTTATTTCCAGTTAGTTATCACTAACGTGTCCAAAATGTTTCTTGTACAATTTGTAGCTCTTCTTTTCTTGTGGATATACATTTATATATGTCGATGATTACAATTTCAGAGTTAGAGAATGCTCAATATTAAGAATTATTTATAATGGTTACATAAACTTGGGTTTATCATGCCACTTGCAAGAGAGCAGAGCACTAGAAGCCCTGCTCTGCAGCTTACTAGCCATGTCTATGGGCAATCTATTTAACCCCTCTGTGCCTAACATTCCTAACCTGTACAATGGAGATAATTCTTGTTTCCATCTCGTAGTGTTGCTGTTGAGGACTGAGTGAATTATTACATGTAAAGTGCTGAGAACAATAGCTGGTATTATATAAATATAATATAGTAGCTGGCATTATATAACACTTAGAGCCAAAGTGTTTTATAAATATTTGCTGTTTTGAAGGGGAAGGTGGGAAGGGGGTGCCACTGTGTGTAATAATAACCCTTCTGGAGTGTTTCTGTTCTGCGGTACACAAGGTATCAGGAGTGCAGTTCATACAAAGCGAGGTCTCGTGGCTGCTGTAGCCAGGCGGGTTGATGTTCAGTGGAGCTAAGCAGGTGGCATCATAGCTTACTTGCCACACAGTAGGGGATTCTTTTTGGTGATGACCAAACTCAGAGGTGACTCCTCCGACCAGAAGTGTTATGGAATCAGGTTCCCTCTATCCCTGCTGCAACGCAGAGCAAACGACACAGATCTGGCAACGTTGAGGGGTGTCAGGCTCAGAGCCCTCCCAAAGGAACAGGAAGCTGCGGTATGCACACATGGAGAGAGAAGCCACTTTCTGGGACATGAGTAATCCTTGGCAGGCATTCAGAAGAGCACTTTGGAGGAGAGTTTGAAGATCATTTACCATGGTATACAAAGACTCGGATATTGAAATGTGAACTTTTGAGATATTGCAGATAACATCTGAGACTTCTCAGTCCTGATGCTGGGAGGCATTTGACCCCTTCCCTCCCCCTGAAGGGCAGAATAAGAACATTGTGGGGGACTTAGAAGAGGGTAAGCAAACCCCAGAGATCCAAAGAGAAGAACTATAGCTCAGATCCTTAGCGTCATACATGGCTCATGGTTTTCACCAATCCTCTGTGAGGAGAAAGTATTTCTATAATGTGCATGATAACAATAATAGCTAACACTTTAAAAAACTAGGTGCATGCCAAGCACTTTGCTTGCATTATTTCATTAAATTCACATTACCATTAAGGTATGTGTTTTTCCATTATGCTCCTCAGGAGAAAACTGAAGCTAAGAGGTGTTAAGTAACTGCAGGTTATATAACTGAATTAACTAATTCAGTGTCAGTACATACATTAACTGATTAGTAAAACAGAATATAAGTCTTTTATCATATTAGCTCAGTCCTTCTCCATGAAGCCTTTTATAGATTCAGAAAACTCTTAAGTTGAAGAACCCCTCTGGGTAATTTTATAGATACCTTTGGCTTGTTACAGATGCAACAGGCCCGAAAGGATTTTACCTGGAGATCTCAGTAAAGGCACTGGGTCCCAGAACAGACAAAATAAGCAGCTTTCTTTCTAGAATATTAGGTAGTGCTACATGTATGTATCTCTGTATACAAAGACACACACACATATATTTATATATATGTGAATGATTATATTCATTGCATATGGAACTTGCCCTCTTTATGCCTGATACGTCATCCAATCAAAATTAAATGTAGGATAATTTTCACCATTCAAATGCTGGGAATTTAGGAGCTCTAGACTTGACTTCAAGACTTATGTATTTTAATTTTCCAAGATATAACGTTCACTTTAATGTATCAATTTGACCTCGTCTGCCCTCATTACTCCCATCCGTCTCTATTATCAAATGGAACAACTTCAGATTCCATCGTTCCTTAATGTCTATTAATGGAATTCAAGTTTTTCATTTAAATGTTCCCAAATTAACCTTTCTAATAAGGAGTTAAGCACCTCTTTTAAGCAAGGATTTTTTAACTTCAAGTGATCTGAATGAAAATATCATTTTAACTCTCCCTGACATCCCCTTTCCTTTTATATTCCATAAAATTTATCATTAGCTTTCAATGAAGCTTCCAGGGATGTTTTTTTCTTGCATCTGACACTAAATACAAAAAAAAAAAAATGTGACTCATCTGCCACAGTGGTTGGATATAATGTCTGAAACCACTGTTTACAAGGTCCATTAGTGTTTACAGCCCTGCCACTTTCCTTCATGGTCTGCAAAGCATTTTAGTTCACACTGAGTTATTCTTTCATAGCAACAAATTTTCTATATCTCTTGGATATCTCTTCAGTGTTGAAAACTCCAAAGGGAGTTCTGCTGTCTTCTGTGTGAAGGCCAGGTAATACGTTAATATTGCAGTGCAGCACAGCCCAGTGCATGCACCATGATTTGTTTGTGATGCAAGGTGAACTGTGCATCCGGAGCTCCAAAGTCAAAATGGTATCAGAGATGATGCTGTCCAGTTTCTACTAAACTGTTCAAAAGCTTGGTGTATTTTTCCTATCAGACAATTCTGTTTTTCTTTAACAATCTCTGGTGCCATCACCACTTCAGGTCCTCCATACCTATAAATCCGTTATGCATAAACATATATACACATGGTAAAATGTGATTTGGATGGAGACAGATCTTGGGCTAAAACTTTGTCTACAATATTCATCTATAAAATGAGTAATATATTACTTAGTACCCAAGGAGTCAAGCAAGGCCAGGACTGGAGTGAGGGAAGAGAGGAGCCCATAGAGAAGGCCCTTGCAGGATCTTGAATGAATTCCTCCTTACATTGTTCGCCCAAGGCACCTCTCGCTTTGCCCTGGTGCCATGATTGTAGTTTCAAGAAACATGAAGGGTCTGAGATTTTATCTTACTTGCAAGCTAACAAGTTAGCCTACTTTAGTTTCATGGATGCTGGCGAAAGACGAAAGATCCCTGGGCCAGAGACTGAGGACTCACGGCATATGGAGCAGCCCGAGCTTCCCATTCGTGCTAGTTCCCTTGCCACCCAAGTCTGCTCTGTAATGGTGAGCAGCCTAGGTGGATGCTGTGTCCTCAGTGGGTTTGTCACATAGCTCAGGAATTCCAGGCTTAAAGAATCCACATCTTTTATTATGGTGTGCAAGCAAACTGGCCTGACCTTTGTACCAGACTAAGATATTATTTTCATTATATTGGGCAGTAGAACAGAAGAAGGAAAAAAAAAAGCAGCAACAACAAAAACCAACCAAACAAAACCCCTGCCCTCTGCTCTGGAAAGAGACACCATTTTTATCTTTCAAGGCTGTTTGCTGTACAAAGATACTCTGGAAATAAAGCTGTGAGTGACTTTGCTCATAATATGTGCACAGTTATCAGAGACTCATGGAGAATTATCTGCTAACACAAGGTTTTATATGACTACATGAAACAGTGTTGATAAAGCACTCAGTACCCATACTCAGTATGGGTGAATAGATGGCCCACGGACGTGGCTAGCCTGGGGAACGTAATAGGAGCTCAATAAATGTTAGCTCACTTTTTATTCCTTCCTCTCCACTCTGAAGCATGGTGCCACTTACATCATTTCCCCACAACCAGAGGGTTAATTGAAGGTAGGAATCATATTTTGTTTTTTCTACTATGGAAAAACATTTTCAGTTGGTTTCTGATTACTTTATGTCTGCATATGAATCCAATTGAGTCAACCACTACTGAGTTCATGTGAATTGCTGATATTCTCTCTACTTCAGGACCAGTCAATTGAATCATTGATGATGAACCAATCCTCACTAAAGCAGACCATGTTTGAGTAGTCTTGACCTACCAGGCTTACTGATGCAGATCTAGCAACCAGTATCAGAGACTGGTGGATTACTGGGCAATTTATTTGCTCTCTGATCCATTTCCCTCCCTTTGCCCTGTATAGTATGATATTGACTCCTGCCACCTGCATTTCTCTAGCTTCTTATCCAATCAACTTCCGGCTGCGTTTGGCCAGTGGGAAAAAGAGGCAGGAAGTAGAAGGAGAGCAAGAGGGTAGAAGCCAGGGAATTTCTCTCACCCCTAACCTTCCTGTTTTGGATGGGTTTCTAACTATAGTTGTATCAACTATGCTTCTAGCTTTGCTAGGCAGCACCACTCTCTATAATCCCACATCCTCATGGGCAGTCCTAACTCTTGTGTTCTATTAGCCCTATCTTCTCCCTCTGGTTCTCCAAACCCATAGGTAGTAGTATCTCCCTGCAATTGCCTGGGTTGCCTCTCCAATTCCACATTTGCCTCCTTTTTTTTTTTTTTTTTTGCCCTGTGTAATTATCACATAGAGGTTCTATTTCTCGACTGGTTTCTGTTCTGATAAACTTAGATATCTGTACATTTTCTTATAATACTTTCTTCTAGACTTTTCTAAGGTAGTCCAGCCTGTTGACCACAATTCCATCTTGAATCCTTTATTGCCTTGGGAGTTATTTGGTTGTAGAAAAGAGAAAGGAATTTAAGCTAGCTTCATTGAAGGGGGATATATTGTAAGGATGTTGGATATTTTTACAGAAACACAAAGTGGGACATGCAATCGATCTGCCTTGTCTGCTTTAATAGCTGATTTTCTTGAATGGGGATAGATTTAATCTGGACCTTTGGGGTTGATTTTGAGCAGGAGGGCCAAAGCAAGGAAATCTTTCAACCTAGAATTTCATTACTGTTCAGCTGAACTATACTAAGGAGCCAGTCCAGTCATGAACTGGGTAGGTATTGACAGGACCATCAGGAGGCAGCCAGGGAAGGCCCAACATGCTAAGTAGGCCTGATTATAGGAGTAGTTGGCTATATGTCTCAGCTAGGGAGACCCTTATCTTAGTAATATGCACCCCCACGGGGCAACCATGGCCTTTAAAAACATTCATCAAACTAATATCCATAGGAATATTAGTGTGATACTAGTGGTTACAGATACCTAAGAGTAGATGGTGACTAATAAGAGAATTTGAAATAGAGGCCTGGATCTGTATTGACCTCGAGGCATATTTTGTATTTTTTTAAGGTACATCTTACTTTCTGCCATATTTTTAATTTTTTTTTTTTGTAATTTGCCTCTTCCTTGGGAAAATGGGGTGCAAACATGCAGCAAAACATCATGATTAGCATAGGTAAAAGCATTTGATCAAAAGAATTTGATCAGACCAAGCGTGTTGGCTCATGTCTGTAGTCCTAGCACTTTGGGAGGCTGAGGCGAGTGGATCACCTGAGGCCAAGAGTTTGAGGTCAGCCTGGCCTACATGGTGACACTCTGTCTCTACTAAATATACAAAAATTAGCCAGGCATGGGGGTGCATGCCTGTGATCCCAGCTACTTGGGAGGCTGAGGCAGGAGAATTGCTTGAACCCTGGAGGCGGAGGTGGCGTGAGCCGAGATCACAACACTGCACTCCAGCCTGGGCAACAGAGTGAGACTCTGTCAAAGGAAAAAAAAAAAAAAAAAAGCATTTAATCAAAAGCATTTGATCAAATTATTTAGAGCAATAATTTTATATTGTATTTGTTTTGTGGGACTTTAATAAAATTATGGTCTTTGCTATCTTTATTGGTGAACTTTTACACTTTAGTGGCATCTTAAGTATGTTATGTTTTAGCATTTGCAAGCATCTCAACCTCCTAGGTAGCCTCAACTATACTTTCATACATTCATATTATTTTCATAAAGGGATACCGTTATTTTGTAAGTTTTTTTATTACTGTGCTAAAGACTCAAATCAAGTTTGTGTTTTTATAATCACGGGTGTAAATGAGACTTCATAGGCTAATTGCTTTCCACGGGATTTAACTAGGTACTCTATACTTGAGCAAGGTTGAATTTTTACATCTTTAAAAATCAGGGTACTGTTGACTGAATTGTGCCCACCCCTCCATACTTGTGTGTTGAAGCTCTGGCCCCACAGTGTGACTATATTTGGAGGTAGAACCTTCACAAAAATAATGAAGGTTGAATGAGGTCATAAGGGTGGAGCTGTGATTGGACTGGATTAGTATTCTTATAAGAAGAGACCTAGAGGGCAGGCACAGTGGCTCACACCTGCAATCCGAACACTTTGGGAGGCTGAGGTGGGTGGATCACCTGAGGTCAAGAGTGTGAGACCAGCCTGGTCAACATGGTGAAACCCCGTCTCCACTAAAAATGCAAAAAATTTGCTTGGTCTGGTGGCGGGCACCTGTAATCCTGGCTACTTGGAGCAAAGGCAAGAGAATCACTTGAACCTGGAAGGCGGAGGTTGCAGTGAGCCAAGACTGGGCCACTGCACTCCAGCCTGGGTAACAAGAACAAAACTCCGCCAAAAAAAAAAAAAAAAAAAAAAAAAAAAAAAAACATCTAGACTCTCTCTGTCCCTCTCATCTATGAGGACACAGTGAGGAGGTCGCCCTCCACAAACCAGGAAGGTATCCCTCCCCAGAACCAGCCCATGCTGGTACCCTTATCTTGGATTCAGCCTGCAGACCTGTGAGACAATAACTTCTGTTGTTCAAACCACCCAGTCTATGGTATTTAGTTATGGCAGCCCGAGCTGACTAGTGCACAAGGTTTCACTCTAGTAGATCATGCTGGTGTTGCTACATCTGTTCTTAATTTAATGGCAAGTGAGGTGTCTGAATGACTTGAAGTGGCCTTGAAACATGAGGTAGCAATAAGTTTGAGGAAACAAATATTTGTTTGTGAATCAATAACTTTTTTTTTCATTGTCAGAGAGAGATGACCTAAGCCCCAAATGATTGCCTTTTCCAAAAGTTACAATATGAGGTTTTTGGCAAAAATTTTAGTTTATTAAAACACACAATACGGTACTGAAATGCAGTAATTTTGCATTAATTCTGGATTAAAAGAATCACATATTTTTAAACAGATTGAATGCTAAATGGAGAGCAACTTGTGAACATATCTGTTACTTAGGATTTTCTCTTTTAATAGAATTCATTTTAGCCCCACCACAGCCAAGTAGTATTAGTAATGGCTGGGATCCAGGGCTGGAAATAGTATCACTCAATCAAAATGGATGCTATAAGTCTAGTCTTTAAAATGGAAATCCACATGTATACATTTAGTTTGCATACCTTACTAAGAACGATGAGCAGGGAGGTGATCCATTTTTAGGTGAACAAATAGCACTAACATTAACCAGCAATAAGCTTTACCAACTTTATTTTGAGTGGATAAAGATTGATCCCAGTTTATGAATGGTTACCCTGTTGTATCAAAGATGGGCATTATTTCTTTTAACAATAAGTAAAATATAATGTTCGCCATTTTGGATGCCTCGTAGCCTTTATTATATATTTTTAGCCTCCTCCCTACCTGATAATTGGTGTAGTTTTCCCAAATATCTAACCTAGCACATACTTGAAGAGTTGGCACTATTTCCTACAGAGAACCACGCTTGGGAATTTTTAAACAAACATTGATTGAAATGTACATATGTAAGCAGCTACTCTATGCCTATCACTCTGCTTCAGGCTCAACCTACCACAAAAATAAAGCTTCTATTTTCTGTCTTCAAGGCGCTGAAGGGCTCCTAGGGAAAGCAAACCTACACACAAACAGCTTTGGGTAGAGGTAGGGCTGCTGGAAGTGAACTAAAAATGGAACTAGTCTGCTTCAGCTTCTACCTGGAAAACTGCTATGGCTCACGTAAGCCATATTAAAGACAGATCCTCCATACTTGTTTGCTTAATGCTTATAAATAATACACATCTACAAAAAAGAGGGCAATCTTGCTTCGACCGCCATGATTTTAGCAAATCCTTTAAACAAGTCTGGTTTTATATGAATAAGAAAATAATATCTTTCCCTCTCTCTACTCTGGACACCTTCCTATTCTCTTTCCCTACTTTCTCCTGTCTCTTACTAATTCACAAAACTTCTCACTACTCTCATACTGCCATTGTCTGGTAGGATAACAGGGTCCCCCACCATATGACCCTCTAGTCTAGAATGAAATCTTTTTTCTGTAAGGGGCCATCTATCTAGTAAATATTTTCGGCTTTGTGAGCATAGCCTTATCTGTTTGCTGCTTATTTATAGTTCTTTTAAAATATGCATATTATTTTAGCTCTGTGGGTGGTATAGCACCATATAGACCAAACAACCCTCATTAATTGTCAGGCTTTAGTGTGCATCAGAATCATCTGGAGGGCTTGTTGAAACACAGATTACTGGGCCTCACCTCCAGAGTTCCTGATTCACTCTATCTGGGGTGCGACCTGAGGATCTGCTTCCTTCTCACCAGCTTCCAGGTTGTGATGATACTGCTGGTCTTGAACTGTGTTTTGAGAAGGCTTTTAGCAGCGCTTCTTAATCACAACGGTATCTTAGAATCACCAAAGGAATTTAAAAAAAAAAAGCAAAACAAAACTCCCCAAATTATGTCCAGGCTTCATCTCAGAGCATAAGAATGGTTTTTATATTTTTAAATGATTAATATATATCCAGGTCCTATCCCTGATGCTTTGTGTACACTTGCGCGCGCGCGCGCGCGCGCTCACACACACGCAGAGATACCTACATGGCTCCCTTGTGAGTATTATATGCAATCAGGACGGAATACCATTGCTCTCTACCTTGCTCTAGAACCCCTCCTTCCTACAAAAGATACCTACTAAGTACCTTTTCCCAAGGTACCCTGTGCTGTGTGCTGGGCAATACCTGATAAGCTGAGATATGTTTTTAAGTTATGGGTACCCATTTTAACTTCTATTACCCCAGGGTCTAGTCTGATCCCTTTCAACACACAGGTGCCCCCTGCCAGCAAGATCTCAAAGTCAAAGGGTCCTCAGGAGAAATAGTGGGATTAATAGAGTATATCTGGAGACTCTATGGTTATTAGCACACTGACACCTAAAGAGAAGATAATTTTTAGTATAAAATAACTACCTTGGGTGAGAAGTTTGTGGACTCCTTTTACTTGTTTTTAATGAACATATCCACTGAGGGATAGGGTAAGGGGCGAGATTTGGTGTGAGAAGAGGGAGAGACAAGTGCAGGCTTAGGCTAAGTGGAGGGGGAGCGGATATATCCCCAGTCAGGCCCTGGGGAAAATGAGACAGGAGAGTCTCCATTTGATGGAGAAAGACACAGCACATAAAATGCCATCTGTGGGCAGCGGCTGGGTCCCACAGAGGGTGAGCACATGGATGTACACATGCCTGCTTGACGGTGTGTGTGCGCGATCACAGAAGGGCAATGATGTAATCACTTGATCATTTCGCCCAGGGTTGATGTTTCTCTTGGACTACTGTTTTCAGGTGTGCATGTGTGGGAGCGAATGGGGTATGACTCTTTCTAGAAGCCCGACCGTTTGCTTTTTCTTTTCCAACCCAGCTTGGAAGGGGCTATCAGGAATGTACAAAGTCAAAAGGGCAGCAAGGCGGTGGCTCCTCCTCCCACTGTTTCAGTGAGTATCTGGGAGGAGAGCTGCAGAAAGATCGAGTAGAGTGGGAAGGTTGGAAGGATCGAAGGGGAGAAAGAAGAGGAGAGGGAATGGGATAAGAAATAAAGGGGCAAGGAAGCCGAGAGGTGCCTGCCCCCCTGAGCCCCGCCCTCGTTCCTGGGCTAGCGCGTCCCTTTCTCCTGGGCTTGCGGCTTCCGGCGTACAAGATTGCGCTGAGCTGGGTGGGATCTGGCCAGCGGGGACCACCAGTGCCAGGCTCGCCGTTTCCCCGCAGAAGGCTGGGTGTACCGAGCCCCAGACTCAGTCGTGAACGCAGATTGTCTGTTCCTGGGCGGAGGGCCGTCCCCCCGTCCCACTCGGGGCTGGGCACTGCGCGCTCGCGGAGGACGCGCCCGGCTGCGGCCACCGAGGCGCGCCCAGGCCCGCGGGCACCGGGGCAAGCGGCCGAGGAGCGGTGCTGTCCACCGGACGTGGAAAACAACAGAAGATCCGCCCTTTCGCTTCTTCTCCCTTCTTGCTGGTCCTTTACCCTTCCTTCCGGGTTGTGTGGGAGGAGCTGGGCTGCCTTGTGAAGGCGCCCGGGGCTGGCGTGGGACGGCGCACCCTGGGGGTTCCCGGGAGGGGGTGTGAATGGGTGGGGTGACTGGGCTGCTCTGTTGGACTCAAGCTTAGGTTTGGCCCTGGCCGCCAGCTCAGTGCTGTGCTTCAGGGAGTGAAGCCAGAGCCTTCAGTTTCGGCAAAACTTGACTGAACCACTTTGGAAAGACGCTGGGGATGGGGTGGGGTGGAGCTGATCAGTGGCTTCGGAACAGAAGGCAATGCCGCCTGCCATTACACCTCCAGTTCTTGGGCTCACGCTGTATAACTCTCATCAGATCGTTGTCATCAGAAGATGGAAAGTAAACGGGACATTTTGGGTTTAAGATCGCCAGACTGTAGTCTGTAAAAGCCCACCTGACCTTACCTTGTCCATGGTCACCCTCAAATCCTAAAGCAGCGTAAAAATTTGAGAGGCTGCTGAAAAGGCTGTGTGGAAAGCCTTCCCACAGTGAGGCTTAATCCTTTCTTCCTCTGGACTGTTAAAGTACATCATTATTCTTTCCCAATGATACCATGCCAAATTAGAAGCGCACTTCCATTTTGTCTTTATATACAGAGTGCCTGGGCACAGGAAAGACTCACAAAATATTGTGGAATGCGTCAGAATCTCCTGGAGGCATTGCTAAAGCAGTCTTGGGCCTCACCCTTGGAGTCCTGATTCAGTAGGCTTGGGGTGGACCCTGAGAATCTGCATTTCTAACAAGTTCCCAGGTGATCCCGATGCTGCTGATTTGGAGACCACATTTTGAGAGCCACTGCCCTAGGGATTGATTTACCATCTTCGGTGCACATTAACATTAGAATCACCTTCGGAGCATTCAAACCAAACCAAAGGAACAACAAACAAAGTGTGCCCAAGCCCCAGTGCCAGATATTCTGAATTAATAGGTTTTGCTGGTTAGAAATTGGCTCTGGTGGCCGGGCGCGGTGGCTCACGCCTGTAATCCCAGCACTTTGGGAGGCCGAGGCGGGCGGATCATGAGGTCAGGAGATTGAGACCATCCTGGATAACACGGTGAAACCCCGTCTCTACTAAAAACAGTACTACTACTACTAATAATAATTATTATTATTAGGTGGGCGCCTGTAGTCCCAGCTACTCAGGAGGCTGAAGCAGGAGAATGGTGTGAACCTGGAAGGCGGAGCTTGCAGTGAGCCGAGATGGCGCCACTACACTCCAGCCTGGGCAACAGAGCGAGACTCTGCCTCAAAAAAAAAAAAAAAAAAAAAAAAAAAAAAAAAAAAAAAAAAAAAGAAAGAAATTGGCTTTGGTGTCATCCTCAGGTGATTGAATCTGCTTCCAGGGCCGAGCACCCATGCCGCGGCGCCAGCAAGTGCCACCATTAGAACCACCTGGTTAGATTAAGAATAGAGGTAATAGATAAACCCACTACCTCATTAATAGGGATAAGTTTGATTAATTTGCTTGTCCCGAGAAAATGGCAAATCGGACAAATGCAGTCTAATGTGAAAGGCATTGTGAAAAGAAGGAGGGTTTTTCTTGCAGGCAGATGATCCGAAGAGGGGTAAAGTAAGGAGGAGGATACTTAAGTAGAGGTGACCTAATCACCAGTGATATTCTCATGTGGACCTGCAGTTCATCCCAACTGCATACCGACTCCTTAAGCCTTCTTTTCCCAATTAGCCAAGAAACCTTGTTTATGGAGTTGTGATTTAGTTCTAGGAGAAAGGAAGTCATTATTTGACAGTGGGCGATATTTCTCTAACATCTTATGTGCCTAATCATATTTAAAGTTATGAGCAACAGGAAGAACCTAGAGTCCCAGAGAGGAATAGCAAAAATAATAGGTAACTATAGATGTGAATTAAAGGCACATCTAAGCCCCAGGGTTTAGAACATAGGGGAGACTTAGAGATTCTATAGGTCTGTGGAAAACATGCTGCTGTCGTGGCATAGGTGGTCCCAGTGGGAGGCGACTTCCATAAACCTTAATTTGCATTCACTTTTCCAATCTGCATGTTGCACTGCTAGTGCAATGTGTTTTCTTACCAATCTGATAGTTGACATATAACCTCTCATTTTCGTTTTGAGTTGAAATTTTGAATTGCTACTGAAGCTGAAATCTTTATATGCCCACCGTCAATTTTAATCGATTATCCTATGATGTGATTATTCTAATCCTTTGTGCATGTTTCTATGGTACCTATGGGTACCTCTTTTTCTCAATAACTTGTAGGAACTTTAGGTGTCTTAAAGACATGGATATCTTCTGTATACCTTTGTATACATGGTATACATTTGTTGCTCCGTATGCCAACGTGTACATTGACTTTTAGGTGTCTTAAAGACATGGATATCTTTTGTATACATTTTCCAAATTTTTGTCATTTTCCTGTGATAAATGCTTTGATATTTATTTATTTATTTCATGTAAGCTTTTTTTTTGTCTGGAAATAATTTTGCTGTATAAAATGAGGTAGAGATTGGTTTTTGCTGCTTTTTCCGAATGGAAAACTAGTTATTCCAGCACCATTAACACCTAATCTTTTTTCTTGATCTGAGATGCTGCCTTAACCTATAAATATATACATATATGTGTGTGTGTATATATAATGCGTGTGTGTATATATGTGCATATATATGTGTGTGTTTATATGCGTATATGACTTTATGTGTGCATGTATGTGCACGTGTGTGTGTATATGTGTATCTGTGTATACGTGTATGTGTGTGCATATATATGTGTGTGCATGTGTGTGTATATGTATGTGTATCTGTGTATACGTGTGTGTATATGTGTGTGCATATGTGTGTATGTGTATGTATCTGTGTATACGTGTGTGTATGTATGTGTATATATATGTGTGTGCATATGTGTGTGTGTGTATATGTGTGTGTGTATTCTGTCTCATCTTGTCATCTGTCCATTCCCTGGCCAGTATCTCCCTTTAAAAAACGATTGTAGTTTTTTAGAAAGCATTTTAATATTTCAAAGGGCAAGGACCTCCTTATTATTATTTTAAAAATTCTGGTCTACTCTAGCTCACTTATAATTCCAACTGAAATAAGAAATTGCTTTGTTGTATACTCTTTCCTCTCAAAACTTATAATTATGATAACTTGGAACAACTGCAGATGTTCAAGGATGTCATTCAGATGAAGGGAACAGCCTCAAGGAAAATATATCACTGGAAAAGTACAGCTCACGTAAGTTTGTTTAACAGGTACAAATGAAATTTGCTTATTTTTGGTCCAGAATGGCAAGGTATTGAATATTCAAAGCTGTTTTTAATTAATAAATTAGTATAACATTAATTAACTGACAAATGTGGATATCTAGGCTGTGTAGGGCATATTATTTGGGATAAAACTAAACTTCAAGAGACAGTTTTAAAGAATATAGAAGACGGTTCCTTGCTCGGAGGATAGTTGCAGGTCAGTAGGGTGACTCTACTCCTTGGAGTTAATTTGGTATCTAGATTTCTGCTAATTTTGTGTTCTGGCATTGATATTGTTTGGCTCTGTGTCCCCTTCCAAATCTCATCTTGAATTGTAAGCCCCACATGTTGAGGGAGGGAGGTGATTGGATCATGGGGAGGTGTTTCCCTCCTGCTGTTCTCGTGATAGTCAGCTCTCATAAGATCTGATGGTTTTTAAGTGTTTGACAGTTCCTCCTTCACGCTGTCTCTCCTGCTGCCTTGTGAATAGGTGTCTGCTTCCCCTTATGCTATGATTGTAAGTTTCCTGAGGCCTCCTCAGCTATGTGAAACTGAGTCAATTAAACCTCTTTCCTTTACCCAATCTTGGGTATTACTTTATAGCAGTGTGAAAACAGACTAATACAGGCATTCTCTCGGGCAATCACAATACTGAACTGCTGCCCTGTCTGGGTTGCAGCAAGAAGAAAAAAGAAAGAGAGCATGGAACAGATATGTTCATGGTTTTAAGGCACAGCCTCATTTCATTATAAGACTGAAAAGACATCCATCACTTCTGCCTACATTGTTTTGCCAAAAGCATAGTGATATGGCCCACCCCTAACTGTAAATAAACCTAGATCCTAGAACCATGGGAGGGGACATGCTCAGCACTGTCTATACTGTGTAAGAGAAAGATCAGATTTTGTTGATCAGCTTGCAGTCACCATTCAGAGAGCAAAGAAAAAGCATGTGGTATGGTAATGTCTGATCATCTAAATTCCTTTCTACCCACACAATTGCTATCAGTGTCACAAAGAGCAAAAGCTAGTTCTTTAGTTCATCAACCCATAGCTGCCTTCGATGTCACCTTCTTAAAAGAGCAATTGTAGGAGCAGCTGTATAACAAGCTAGGGGTGGCTAGTAAAAGTTGGCTAGGGGTCATTCTGAGTGATAATTTCCATTTCTCTAGACATTGTAAAACCAAACTAGTGAAATCACTGTAGTTGTTAGATTGGCTATGATGAATTTTTCTGTCTGGCATTTCTGAACTTTTTTTCCTAACCACATTCTCATGTCTGGCACTGTCGCTATTGATAACTATGGAGCATCAGGAAAGAACAATGTGGTCTTAGATGCTACAGACACATTCTGAAGTCTCAGCCAGCCCACTTCTACTAGGCTGAAACATCTAGTGTGCCAATAGGCAGTGTTTTGGTTAAGAGTAAGACATCATTTCTTTATTTTTTCTTTTGTAGAGACAGGATCTTGCTATGTTGCCCAGACTGGTCTTGAACTCCTGCCCTCAACCTCCCCAGTCGCTGGGTTACAGGCATGAGCCACTGCACCCCACTAAGACATCTCCTTTCCTTTAAGTGATTGATGGTTGGGAAGGTTGCTTTCATATTTGATGCACTCGTAATGGGAAAGCCAATCCACAGGCCCTAGAGCTGAGCAATAAGGCCATAAACTAAGATTTAGACCTGCTCTGTTAGCAGCCAAGCCAACACTGGTACTGGATATAGATTTAAACTTCATTTTATTCATTAGAACTACATTTACTGTTATTTTGCAAGAAAAGATTTATAGTTGTTTAGGTAGATATTATTTTCATGCAGCTTTAGTGGAATTATGTTTGCTGCTGTGTGAAATTCTTCCTGATAATCTAAAATTAAAGCGATTCTTTGGCAATTTTCACATTTTCCCACTAGAGAGTTTTTCTGATTTTTTTTTTTTTTTTTTGCTCATGTAATGAAACCAGTTGCAATTTAGGACAGATTTATTCTAATTAGCTTGAGTGTCATAGATTCCTTAAAGATTGAGACCTTTGGTCTGACAGTAGGAAAATAAGATTTGATCTCTCCTTTTTTTTCTTTCTTTTCTTTTCTTTCTTTTTTTTTGTTAGCAGTGAAGCACAACAAGCTGTTTGACTTTTCTTTGTTTCATGGAAAAGATTTTCCTTTCTTGGCCTGTTGCCTTATGTCCCCAAAAGAAAAAAAATCCCCTCTTTAGCCACATGGATTTTTGGGTGCAGATGAAAAACTTCTTGGTATTTTCTGTTTACTGGTAATGGAAAACCCAACCTATGGTATGTTTGATGATGGGATTACAAAAAATTTCCTAGAAAGGGGCTAGACTGGGGCTATCTGATATCAAGTGAAAACCAGAGTCAGGGATTATGGACCATTTTTGCCTTCGAGTGTTTTAATTGCCATGTTTAAATACTGTGTTTCTTGAAGATTTAGCATAGCCAAACCAGTTTTTCCAGTAAGCAGACTATATATGTGTGTGCATGTGTGTACTGACCTGCCACCAAGGATCCTGAGTACCGCTTCTGGACTAATTTCTAATACCACTTTCATTGTATCTTTCTCTTCTTCAAAACTTTAGAATAGTTTCTCATGAGCCAAATAGTTTCTCATGAGCCACTGACTTCTGTCTCTCAGGGTGTCCAGACTTTTGCCCTCTGTGTCTGTTTCCTAACAACTCCTATCAAACTCTCTGTTCTACCAAGTAAGCTTCTTCATTGTCATTGTACATATCATGCTTATTTCTCTCCCTACCAGGAATCTAACACCTATTACATTTGCTTGGTTAATGAATGAATAAACAAATTCTTGACTTAAGTGCTTTGCTCAGGCTGATACCTAAGACATATGGACTGAAGAAAATGAAATTCACACCCTTTTCTCCATTTTGCTTCAAATTCCTGAGTGCCTGTCTGTAGCCAACTCTTCCTTCATGAAGCCTTCTTTGATAACTGTCCAGCTCTTTCTTTTCCCTTCAGGTCATTCATCCTGAAATCATGTAGTATATATTTGGGTATTGAATTTTATGATTAATTTAGTATTTTATTGTACAATTTCTTATATTCGTTGACTCTTTGTTTCACAGTAAGTATTAACTACACCAAAGCTTTCCAAGTGCTGGTACTCTGCCATATATTATTTTAAATCCTCTAAGGAACATGCACACACTATCAAACATATAATACATCCTTAAAATAAATACTTTGAGAATTGAAATGAATAATATTGATATTCAAAAAGAATGTGATCAATTTGTGCTACGGCTACAATTCAGTTCAATTCAATTCAGCACCTGCCCCTCTATACTATTATCACTAAGCCAATGAATCACATTTGATATGTATTTCTTACACACATACGCACCCAAAACCAATAGTCTACTGCAGGATTAATTTTAAGGTTTTGATCCTATGCAAAGGAAGTAATTCACTGATCTCTCCATTCATTCTCCTTCCCAGTCATGGGAAACCACCACAAACGGTTGCAACTGTCCTTATTCTCTAAATCCTGGGCAAGGCTCCATTGTTAAAACGTTGCCCCGAGTTTAATGGTTGCTCTGCCATTTACAAACTGTATGACCTTGGGCAAATTATGGAACCTGTCTGAACCTTGATTTCCTCCTTGTAAAATGAGGATAATCATGGCACCCTTTCAAGGCCACTTTTGGGATTAGCAGTAACACCTATAGTAGTCACTATTTATAGAGATTACTATGTGCTTGGCAGTATGCTATGTACATAAATTTTCTCCTTTAATTGTTACTACATTTTTGGCATAAATCAGATGCTCAGTAGCAGTGACTATTGTATTTCATGCTTTGGCTTAAATGCACACTGAGTCAGACTGGAGATTGCCAAAGACTTATTTTTCATTTCCCAGGCTTGGCAGAAAAGTTTAATAAAGTCAGGCTACCACCAGGGATTTGTGGTCAGTGTAATGGTTACTCTGAGTGGAAACCAAAATGTGGGGTCCTGCCATCCCATTCACCTGATGGCCCTTGGGACAGAGATGCTTGCTCTCACAGCAGAACCTGGCTTAGGAGACAAGATGGATTCTGCTTTGAGTGGCTTGTGAGCTGATTTCTAGGACAGCCTGGCAGAAATGGTGACTCAATTTCATCAAGCATGAAAGGAACTCACCTTATGTAAACTTGGGTGACACTTCAAGAGAGGGCAACATCTGAATGTTATTGGCAAGTCTTATTTCCTCTGAGCTAAACAGGCTCTGAGCTGAAATAATGGGACTTATCTTTCAATAGGAGGGATTTAGATTAAACTCTAGTAAGAGTTTCTTAACTGTAAAGGTTTTGAGCTATTGGAAACACATCAACAATAGAACCCATAAGAACTTGTTCAGGGTTTTCATCTTTCTGCATGGATTTCAGGGTCTTTCTAGGAAGTGGGCAAATGATCTAGATGATCTTGATCAGTAACTTCCCTGGATAGTGTTTCCTTCTCTCTCTTCCTTTCTAATACTAAATTATATTTTAAATTATATTTATTTTCCCTGTTAATGCAGTTCCACATTAGACTTCCGATGATGGGGCTTGGAGATTGGTGTTTTTGAAAAAGTCTTCAAATGATTCCATTGCCTAGCCAGGTTTGAGACCATCTCTTTGGAGAGGACACATCCCAAAGCCTGGGAGAGCCTGGGCTTCAATCCTACGTGGGTTTGACTGTGATGTTGTCCTTTCTCCTGTCATCTTGCTGTTGTGTCTCCCATTATGATCCACATGGTCCTGGCTGAGGTTGGAAGAGGGCTTTCTTTCCATTGGTCTTACAATAATTTTATAAAGTGCTTGAATGGAGTGATCTTAAATCTTAGTTTCTTACAGAGTCACTAACTGTTATATCTTCCATTAACTTATTGTAACCTCTACTCAGAGCATGCCATAGAGCCTTTTCCATTACGGTATCCTGACAGAAGCTTCGGACTACTCACAGTTAAGTGCACTTTTTGAGATAACAATCAAAGGCATTTTTAACGTGCCAGATTCATTAGCATCTTTATTATACAGATGATGCCAATGAGGCCTGGAGAGGTTAACTAACTTGTCTAAGGTCACACAACTTTTGAGTGGTAGAGCTTGATTCAAAGCCAAGTCCATCTGGCTTCTGAGCTGATGTCATGGTAGTAGAATCCAGTCACTAGAATGCTAGAGATTGGTGGCAAAATGGCTCACAAGATAAAACAAAGCACTAGTCCTAGAAAGGGCTGTTGGGATGTTTCTCTTAAACCAAATATGGAACTCAAGAATACAGATGAAGGCAGAATTTATTTTATTCACAAGATAATATGTTGAGGAGATTGAGTGTTAAAGAGGGGTAACTAGACAAACTCCAGAAAGCATTCAAGATCACTGGACACAGAAGCCTGGTATCAAGATTCTCCTCAGTTCTGGAAGAAAGAGGAATATAAAAATTTAGTCATTTATTCAAAGTAGCTGTCCTGGTAATGCATGTGTTGGTGCCATGATGGGAGGAAAGTGGAGCTGCATAGTCTAAGTGGTAATAGTTGCTGACACTTTACGAGCACTTGCCCATATTCCAGGCAACACGGTAAGCGAGTGTTATGCATTTTTTCATTTCATCCTCAGAATAAATCTATGAGGTAAATAGCATTTTTATTTTTGTTTTTGACATCACCAATATGAAGCTGTAATAGATTTACCCACGTTCAAAGATAGTAAATGTTGTAACTGAAATTTAAATCTTGGACTATAGAGCCTTCACCATTAGCCCTCTCCACCTCAATTTTCTCCTCCCCCAGCCGTCACCCTACAACTTCGTTTTGTGATGGAAGATCAATCAGGAAAACTGAATTCTACCTATTTCCATTCATCAATCCAACTAAATTAAATTGAATGCACTGTCAAACATTCCATTTTCATGGAAGCTATTTGATATGTCTTACTTGGTGGTGGGGGCAAGGAGAAGGGGCTTCAGTATTTGAGGAATCCGCCCCACGTCCCCAACACACACAGGCACAGTCTATGAACTGTGGTAAGAGGCGCGGTTGTTTCTCTCTTTAGAACCAGTCATGTGACATAGGCTCAGCCTACAAGATGTTCTTGTCTGAGACTTTGAACTTTAAATCTGAAGAAGAAAAGTGACTGGTGAGAAATTTTCCAGAGTGGCGGTGGAAGCATCAGAGGAGACTTGAGTGCCCACTGGGAGTGTTCCTAAGAGAGCATCTGAATCAAGCTTTTCAGTGGTAGGTGTTTAACCACCTCCTCTCCCTGAGTAGTACCCATTTCTGAAACTCATTCTGCAGCGTCCTCCCCTCAGATCAAGTCTTTGAGATATTGGATATCTTTCAGTATTTTTTTTTTGCTTAAAGTTGAGTTGATTTCTGTTGCTTGCCACCAAGAATCCATACTGATTGACTGCTACACTTCAAGAAAACTTACAAATACAGTAATTAATTATACATAGGAAATACACAGACTTTTGATACAAATAGGTATTTTTTAAAAATCCTATTATCATTTTACATAGCTGGCTCCCTCAAAATCTTGGTCACATTATATAAAAGGTTTTTTCTTCTCTTTTAATTTACTTACATTGATCTTGCTCTCAAAGTTTCTTTTTGATCTACTTTTCTGATTTATTCATTTGACTGTTTCTTCAGATTTTTTTCCACAGCCGGGTGGGCCACATATGGAGTCTTTAATACTTCCGTCAGTGCTCTCTCTGGGTGTTCTACACCTAAGCTTCTCTAATCATAACCATGATTGCCTTGTACTTTTACAAGGCATTTGCTTATTTAATTTATTTAGTGTACTGTTCCATTAATGACTTAGTCACAGTCTGCTTAAAGCTTCTGCACCTCTCCACCTCAGAAATGGAAAAAGAGAAGTGTTGCCTTTTTAAAATCCCTGAACTGGTTTATACTGAAACAGAAAATGAGTATTTTAATTCTTTCATCACTGTTGTATCTCCTCTAACCCTGAGTTAGGTTGTTATAAATCTCTTCTCTTGCAAAAGCACTTCTAAAGCTTAAGGGTATTCATTGAGTCTTTGGTTTTGATGACTCTGATGTAAAGGACGACATTAGTTGTTGAGTAACATAAAGTAACAGGGAGAAAAAAATGCTAGTTAAAACTACAAATAACATAACTGCCTTTGCCCCTAAGGAGGTAGCATAATTTTTCTCTGGAGTCTTTTGTTTAAGAAAATACGTTAACAGTCTGACCTTGGGAGTAAATGTGTATAGGATTTAGAAGGAGACAGCAAAACAGAAGATTGGTAAATTGGCTTTAAATAAAATAAAAAGAAAGTAGACAGTGGGGAGCTGCCTGGAAGTGAAAAGGACAGATGAGGCTTTGCAATAAGGCAGAAGTCTGCCCAAGTAGAGGGGATACTCAGAAAACAGCCTCTCGCGATGGGGATGGTGAAAAGAATTTTGAGGATAGGATGTTTAATAGTTTAAGTGTTTTTTTCAATTCTCCAGTAAAAAATGTTATACCTAACCTTGATTTAATTGTTTTTGGGGGTGTGAATGGGTGGAGGTGACTGCCAGTCAAGGGGTAGAAGTCTCTGATGGGGTTAGGAAAGAGGTGCAGAATAGAAATGACTCAGTAGGAAAAAGAAATAGTTTCTCTTTCTCCCAAAAAGACCAGAGGTAGGAGAATCCTGCGGGAAGATGATGGTGGGCTGAAAGCATTTGGGTTGTAATTGTTACTACATAGACAGAATTTTGGGGAAAGAATTGACCAACTGGGGAAGCAAAAAAGGAGCGAAAAGAGCAGTTATCATAAAGAAAGAATCAGCCTGATGAATAAAAAAAAAGCAGGAAGAATTGAACCTTCCCTTATTTTCCTCCCTACCTTTTGTAATGCTGAAATGTGACAAGGTCTATTGTTCTTTGTAAGTATCGCTCTTAAGCCTATAGCCAAGTGGCATGAACTCTATTTAGCACTGTCTAAAATGAGATGAGAAGAATCAAGTTATTTCCCCCCCAACAGCATTAGTCAAAAGCAGAAAATATTAGAAGAATATCCAAACATCTAACAGAAATGTAACTAAGTAATTATTCAGAATGTAAATTTTTTTTAGTGAGAATGTTTGTGTAATGGAAATGATTTCCTTACAGATGATAGGTAAAGAAGTCACTGTCTGCTATTTTGCATTTATGTTTGTGATTCCAAATATATAAAATTTGATTATAGCCATAAATTCTTAATATAGCCAGTCTTATTAATCATTTTATGACTGAGAACAACTTTCAAATCTAAAAAAAAAAAAAAAAAAAAAAAGATTACACTCCATGGGAATGAACCGTTCCCCAACTAGGATTTCTAATATCTGTAAGAGAGAGAAATAATGGTTGAGAGGGAAGAAGTTAAGCGTCTTTTACAGAACTAAGACAGAAAGAGAATGAAGAAGAGGATGGGCTAGGGAAAGCAAAGGTATTGGGAAAAACACAGTTGGTGAGAGTTACTTTTCAAAGCATCAGAAATATATTTTCTTCCATTTTTATCGTGGTTGGGGTAAGTTCTCACCTTTAGGAGGTACCTACAAAAAATAAAATTTCTACTCAAAAAGTAAAAATGGCTGCTTATTTCTAAGTTAACGCATTACAGCAACTGGTCAATAATCTTAAAAATCTATGCTACAGTATTGATATGTAGCCACCATCACCATCAACATAGAACTTACAGTAGTTTTGAAATAAATATTTTGGTTTAATGTTTTTATACTTGAAAATATTTGTAAAGAAATTCCTAATTCTTCAAAGATTCCCTACTCAGTTCAGTTTTAGAACTTAGAATACAAGTTGTGTCATATTTTTAAGAATATGTAGGTTCTTATAGGCTATTGGTGGCCACCTGAATCTGAATCTTCCTACAACTTCTCTGAAAAGCCATACATTTCAAAATAATAGCAAACAAATCATCTATAACCCACATGTAGAGCATAACTAGGATATGGTGATTTCCACCAACTGATACATAAGTAGGGAAGGAAATATTTAGTTAAAACTAGAAAAGCCAGTTTCATAGCCCACAGTGAAATGGAGAGTTCGTTGGAAACTGACTGGAAAAGTTATCAGAGACTTGGCATAAAGTCTTCCCTAGAAATAAAGAGTTATTTGAGTCTCTTTCTAAAAGAAGGCATTTAGATATTTTTCAAAATAACATTATTTTTTCTAATAGGATTACTATGCTGCGTGGGGACTTGGTGGAGAAAAAAACAACCTTTAGGCAGGAAATGATTAATTTGTGTGGACTGAAAGCTGTTCATCATATTCAACATAATTCTGCTTCCTAGTCCTCATTTAAAAGTAAAATATAAGAGGAAAAAATAAATATGCAAAAACATTATTAATGTAAACATTAAAAGCAATCCAATATAGTGAAAAGATAGAAACTCAATTAGATAGAACCATTGAAAGGAACCATATAAAAATCCTTGTGTAATTAGCAGTAAAGAGTTTGTGACGTGAATGTGAGTCAAGTGTAAATCAGGAGTAGCTTTTCTGGGACAGTTACAGGGGAGGGCTCCCCAGCATCAGGCACCCAGTCTAGTTACCTTTGATGACAGCCCAAGTCCAGGCAGCTATAAGGCCCCCAAATGGCATACTGTCTTTTCTAACTGACATAAGTTCTGCCACCTGCAGGATAAAACCTGCCTGCCAGTTTTTAGGTAAAGACACTTGTTTCTTTCTCTGTTGGTAGCAGGCTCCTGCTATAGAAACACTTCTCTTGCTAAATCAGGTACCTGAACAGAAATCACGGAGGTTCCTCTGCTCCCAACCCTGCCCTACTCTGTTTAATAGGTCTTGTCCTCTAGGTCTCAGCTGTGACTTCCTCTGCAGAAGACTTCCCAGAGCCCAAACCCATTTCCCACTGCCATTGTCCTGCCACCACCACCTGCCTTTGCTCATATCCCAGATGGTTCAGGTATCTTTTCCTATATCTGGTGTTTACTGAACTTATCCTCATCCTTCCCCTTCAATTACATTATTATTTCCTGTTGACTTACCTTCCACTAGACTGTAAGCCCAACTTTTCCCCCTCTTTGAACTCTGTCTATCATTATGCACATTGTGTATACTCAACAAATATTTGCTAAGAGAGTACCTTTGTTCTTCACCTTGAGAGAAGAAATTGAGTATAATGATGGAAACTTTCAGAGGTACGTAATAAAATATGATAACAATTGTGATTGCTCTATCATATGCCTCACGCACATGAGTGAATGGAATAACCCTCTACACAGCTTTCCAGTGAGAGCCATTCCACTTGCATTTTTCTGTCAATTTAGGCAATATTATTCAAGTATATGAAAAAATATAACTGGAATCATTCTCTGCAAATTATACCCCCACTGTAGATAGATTAGATGGATTGGTTTGAGTATGTCATACAACTTTCTTAACTTCTGACATTCAGTCTAGCCTTTCCATGCCTATTGCAGCCACCAGCATAGTTTGGACCTTTACAGACCTCTGCAGAACTAGTTTTTAAATTGTGAAAAGGTAGCTTCACTCCCTGTCACTTCATCCAATCTCTGCCACACATTGCAGCTGCTTCAAACTTCCCCCAGCATAGAGGTGATCATGTCATTCTTTTAACCAGCAACCTATAGTGAGTGACTCTCCCTTGGATGTTTGTCTTATTGGCAGTGAATAAAAAGTTATCCAACTTACCCTCCATTTTAAATTTTTCCCTCTTCTTTATTTTTTTAATCAAGATGAAATTCACATAACATAAAACTTACCAGCTTAAAGTTAACAATTCGGTGGCATTTGGTACAGTCACGTGTTGTTCAACCACCTTGCTCTAGTTGCAAAACATTTTCATCACCCCAAAGGAAACCCATGCTTACTGAGCAGTTACTCCCTGTGTTAGTCTGGTTTTGCTTTGCTATGAAGAAATACCTGAGGCTGGGTGATTTATAAGGAAAAGAGGTTCAATTGGCTCATGGTTCTGCAAGCTGTGTAAGAAGCATGGTGCCAGCATCTCCTTCTGGTGAGGCCTCAGGAGGCTTTCACTCATGGTGGAAGGTGAAGGGGGATCAGGCACATTACATGTTGAGAGCAGGAGCAAGAGAGAGAAGCGGGAGATCCCAGACTCTTTTTTTTTTTTTTTGAGAGGGAGTCTCCCTCTGTCGCCCAGGCTGGAGTGCAGTGGCGCGATCTCGGCTCACTGCAAGCTCTGCCACCCAGGTTCACGCCATTCTCCTGCCTCAGCCTCCCGAGTAGCTGGGACTATAGGCGCCCGCCACCACGCGCGGCTAATTTATTTTTGTATTTTAGTAGAGACGGGGTTTCACCGTGTTAGCCAGGATGGTCTTGATCTCCTGACCTCATGATCCGCCCGTACCGGCCTCCCAAAGTGCTGGGATTACAGGCATGAGCCACCGCGCCCGGCCAGACTCTTTTAAATAACCAGATGTCCCATGAACTCGCAGCGAGAACTCACTCATCACCACCGGGATGGTGCTAAGGCATTCGTGAGGGATATGCCCCCATGACCGAAACACCTCCCATCAGGCCCCATGTCCAACACTGTGGATTACATTTCAACATGAGGTATGGAGGGGACAGACATCCAAACTCTATCACTTCCCATTTACTCCTCCCCAGCCACTATTGCCAATATCCTTTCTGTCTCTATGGATTTTTCTATTCCAGATATTTCGTATAGATGAAATTATACAGTTTTGACTGTATAATTCATTATGCAGGTCAAATTACTGACCTTTGTCTGACTTTTTGATGCAGGGCACAATGTTTCCAGTTTTATTGATTTATCAGTAACTTCATTTCTTTTTATGGCCAAGCAATATTCCACTACATAGATATGCCACATTTTGTTTAACCATTCATCCATTAATCGACATTTAGGTCATTTCCACTTTTTGGCTATTGTGAATAGAGCTGGTATGAACATGTATGTACATGTATTTGAGTACCTTGTTTTGTATCTTTTGCATATATAAGTAGGATTGGGATTGCTGGGTCATATGGCAATTCTATGTTTACTTTTTTGAGAAACCACCAAGCTACTTTTTAAATAACAACTGAAAGGTTTTACATTCCCTCCAGCAATGTACAAGGGTGCCAATTTCTCCACATTCTTGCCAATATATTTATTTTTATAGCCATTTTAGTGAGTATGAAGTGGCATGTCATTGTGGTTTTAATTTGCATTTCGTTAATGGCTAATGATCTTGAATGTCTTTTCATGTACTTTGAAGAGATATTTATTTAACTCCTTTCCCCTTTTAAATTTGGGCTGTTTTTATTTTTTATTTATTTATTTTTTGTTATTGAGCTCTAAGCGATTTGTATATTCTGCACACCAGATTTTTGTCAGATATATTACTTACAAATATTTCCCTGCCTTCTGTAGGTTCTTTTCACTTTCTTATTAATGTCCTTTAATGCACAAAAATCGTTAATTTTGCTGTAGTCCAGTTTAGCTGTTTTTAAAATTTTGTTGTTCATGCTTATGTTGTCATATCTAAGAATTCATTACCAAATCCAATGTGAAGATTTGCTTGTACATTTTTTTCTACGTGTTTTATAGCTGTTAGCTTTTGTATTTTGGTCATTTATCTATTTTAATTTTTGTAAATGGTGTGTAGTTGTGGTTTTCCTCTTTTAAAAATATCATCTGTCACTCAGGCAAACAGAAATAAAATTATTTCAAATAAATTCCTGTCTCTAAGCCTTTCTTATTTCTTCTGTCTACACTGACCTTCCTTACTCTCATCCTCACCTGAGCTAGTATTAACAATCATTCAATGTTGCACAAACACTAACTCTGCCTTATATTTTATCTTAATCTCCTGTATCCGTTTTCCACTTCTCATCTCACCAAAATTAGAAGTAATTTGTCTTTTCTCTGAACCCCCATGACCTCTCTTATGGCACTCCATCGTATATTCATGTATTCATTCATCCAAACAATTATCTACACATTCAAATATTCAAAAAATAATTATTGGGCACCTATTCTGCTAAGCTCTACACCCTTTTCAAACTCTGTTATATGTGTTATTTTTGTGAAGATATCTTCTTTCTCCTACTGCTGTGAAAGTTTTGAAACATAGAAACACCATCTCATTGATCTCTGCATCTCTCACAGCTCTCAGCTCAGCAAACTGAGTGAATTAATGAATGTAGGAATATCCGCATTTTCTAAATATTTACCACTGTCAACGTAGACGACTGCCTCTAGATCCTTGACCTTCACGTATCTTCAGCTAACATGAAGCATTGATCTCAAAAGCTGGGGAAGTTTGGAGCAGTACTCTTTCTCCAAACTTATCAAATTTACTGCACCATCTCTCTTTTATTCATAAATAGAATTTTTAGTTTCTCCGGGGTGGGAATTGTTACAGCAAGATAACCATCAGCTATTTCCTGGCAGTGCAACCAAAAGAATACAGGACTACTTCAACTTGCTTAGAGATTTTATATAAATGTTTGTGCCAGACTCATTTGAAGCTTTAGTAAAGCCATTTAACGAAATCCCAATATAAGAAATGGTTCATACATTTTTAACCATTTCTTTCCCAAATATTCCTTATATGAAGACTAGAAGAAGTTATGATAGTCTTTTTATTGTGTATGTGTGTCTGTGTGTGTGTATGTGTGAGATATGCTTCTTCTACCTCATTCATTATAAACAGGTTTTCAAAATTTTTCTAGTCTTGAAGCAATGAAAATGGCCATGGTGAATACAGGATTGATAGCTTCTAACAGAACATCTGACATTTTAATTACATCCAATGTTGAATAGAGACAAATTGTTGGATATTTTCTAGGTCTAGACTTTGATTACTTATTTTCTCCAAGCTACAAAATAATCCCAAATTAGCAAATTTCTGAATTTAAATACTATTTCCTACATAGTACTGGTAAAAAAAAAATCTATTATTTAAAAATGAGAAAAGATAATGTGGCAGGTATTCCTTAAATAAATTCAGTTGGTGTGCTAAAAAAAAAAAAAAAAAGACACAAGAACCATGATTCATTTAAATACTTCATTCAATTTAATTTGAAGTAAAATCCTGATAATGGCAGTTCTGATTAGGTGGTTATTTTCAGTTTCTCTTGTTTCCCAGTGTTAAGTTCCCAAAATACTTGCTGATTTTAAGTAATGCATTAGATGGCACTATTCACATAGTTTAGAACGGCAGCCACTGCAGCCGTTTTCAATGCACAGACCCAAATATACACCTTCTTTTTGGATTTTACACCATTCCATCTCTGTCTTTAATTGTTAGTTTCCTGGCCTCCTTTTATGCCTTTGGTGCAAGTAGGGAAAACAAAAATTAAAAAAAACTTCTATAGGAAAGTTAGTAATTATGGATATCCCACGACAGACATAAAAGCAGATTCTGTGTCTTTTGAATCTTTATAGCTTACTTAAGCAATAAGGAAATGTGGAAGATCATAGCTGTTTCTCATTCATGGCTATTTATGGTTCACAGAAATACACATCACTGTCTTTTGCTAATACAGTGCCAGCCATGCTCGCTTAAAAGTGATGGGATGACTTTATTAGTAAGAAAATGTTCAGATTTGAATCACATTCTTCATTAAAAATTGTTACTAATTTAAAAGTCTTATTAGATTTTACTATTTTTTCCTTATTATTTCCTCTTTTGCCTTTTTATAGATTTTGACCATTTGGCTTTTTAAAAGAAAACCTCTATTCTAACCCTCCTTATGTTTCTATTTATTTTTATCCTCAAATCCAATAAGGATAATTTGGCAGGTCGAAGCCTGACTTAACTCCATTGGAGCAGAGTCCGCATGGACCAGATGCCAAATAATTTAATATATCTTAGAGCCATCAGGGAAATATCTCAAAAGCCTAAATCAAGATGCCATTTAGCATCAGGGCATAGCTTTCTTTTAGAAATTTAGCTTGGAAAAATAAATCCTTAAGTCACTGTTTTTCTTCAAGTAGCTGAATGGTCTACGCTCTCCAATTTCCACTACCCAGTAAAATCTGTTTTCCAGTTTTCCAGAAACCCTGGGACCTCTTGACCCAGGAAGGTATCATGCCATATGTTAAATCCACTTAGACTAAATTTAGAAGCATCTTTTCCCCTTCCCCAAGTGAGATCAAGCAGTCTTTGAGGAGAGGCTAGGCATTGCTTCCGGAACTAAAGGTTGCAAGGTCAGAGGAATAAAGGGGGCTTTGTAATACCTGAGACTTAACCCTTCTTATTCCTTCCAAAAACACCACAGATTTTGGATATATGTAATGATAAGCTTTCAAATGGAATAAAATCTTTTTGGGGGGAATGAGCACTGAAAATATATTTGTTAAATGAATGCTATCTGATGGAATAATAATGTATATCCAATAGGAGTAACAAAATTCTTACATAAACACAGAAGCTCATAATTTCTATTATCTTATGTTACCAATGAGAAAATTGAAAAACAGAAAGACACACTTCAAGTTCACAGATCTAAGACTCATACTCATCTTCTGATTCCTGATTTAGTATACTTTTAATCAAACTTGGAAAGCTCAACTAAATTCTATGTTTGTTTGTTTGTTTCTGTTTAGCAATCTAGATTATGGATGTCTCACTTAATCATTGGCTTTAATGTGTCTTGATTTATTAACTCAGGGCAAAGCTATAGGTTATTCCCTTTTCTGGTTAGAAAAGAATTATTGGAATAGCTAGAAAGTCTCCACTTACTTCTTGGCTGGCTAAATTGCCCTATTACTCCTAAGTTAATTTGAATACTTTTAGGAGCCATGTTCTTCTGGGTTTAAGGATTTTTGAAAGGGTGAATAGTATTTTAGAGAATTTATCTCTTAAAGGAAGACTGAAACAGAGAAATGCCCTTTAAGTGAGAGTTTTCATGAAAAGACAAAAATTTAGGAAATTGTGATAGACTCTATTTGATTTTTAATATCCACCATATGTCTGATTTTATTCAGGGACTAGAGGAGTGGGTTAGTGCTTATTTTCACAGATTGTATAAATAACAGTCCTGCTATTGCTTCTTCCTTCTAGGTGATAACATTTTGGGTTGTACTAAAGTGCTAGGAAAAAACTTAAAACCATCACTTATTATTAATAGAGACAGTCCACTTTTAGGTCTTTGGTTTTTCCGTAATGCTGTGGGCTGTGAGCTTTTAGAGTGGGGATTGTTTTACCAACCAGAGATAAAGGTGATCGCCCTCAGGCATTTCAACATTAATATTTCATTTCTTGTTGTTTATTTTTCTCTCTGATTTTTTCAGATTTTGCGTAATGATCTATACATCTAAAAGTAAGTTTTAAAATAAGGGTCCAGTAACATCTTTTTTTTATATATTTTTTACTTATGTATCTATTCCCTTGTAGGACACCAAACATCAACTTTCCTACTTTCCTTTTCCTGTGTGTCAGTGGTAGGAGGGTAAGTAGACCTTGCTTACTCCCGTGCCCACAGGGAAGGAAGCACTAACATTTGCAGAGTGCTCTCTGGGTCCAGGCACTGTGCTAACCTGTTACATATGTGGTGGTATAATATTTCAAAGTGCTAATTGTCCGGTGGAACAGCCAATTCTCCCCGGCTTGGCAGCTAAATGGAAAAGCAACATGGCCGTGGGGACGATTTACAGTGGGGAACAAAGTTCTTTAGCTTTTAAGTTCAAAGGGCACCATCTGGGTATGAGACAGGGAAATTTCTGAAAAGGAATGCAGTCAGGGAGAACAGGTTTTTCTTCCTAATGTGAGACTAAAGAGATAAAGGAGCCTGGAGTTTGCAACCAAGTTATCCCCACAGTCATCCAGTTCTAAAAACACTGGCCTTGATGTTACTTTCTGCTTCCCTTCTTTGAAATATGTCTGTGGCTTCTTCATTTCAGAGGCCACCAAGAATCAGCAGTTTCTCAAAGGATAGCAGACTGAGGCTACTTCTTTGGGATTTGTAACAAAAAGGGGACAATTGAGTACAATGGACCGTTACAGAAGAATTCATTAAACATTTTAGTGGATGAGTTTGCAGATAGTGATCTTTGGCAGTAAATCTCCCTATTCTTCCTCGTTTCCAAGTTTCCAAGTTAATAACAAACAGGTCTCGTCTCAGCCTCACCCTTTTTGCTGCTGCTCCCATTGGGTTTCAGAGAGCTTGCAGACTTCTGCTGCGATGACTTCATCTCTAAGGAGGATCTCTATAAGTATTTTCGAGCCTTTGTGGCAAATCTTTGTAAGTTCCCCATTTTCTTTAAGCCCATCCCTGGGGCCTCCTCATTGGCCACTAGCTTTCTGTCTCTCACTTGCGTTTCTCTTCTCTATATATTTGCCCTAATGTATCCAGCATCTGAAGCACACTAACACTTGCCTGAGTTATCTTTTCCCCCCCATGAGCTTTTGTCAATATGCAGAATGAAAAGAGTTATTCATTTCCTTTAGAAAATTGTCATTTTGTAATAAAAAGTTTGACTTCTGGTAGTGAAACATTTAGCATACCACTAGGAGGAATCCTCTCCATTTCCTCCTTCTCCAGAAAATAAATAAGCCAAACCCCTTTCTAGTTTCTTCTTGAGTTTCTAATTTTAAAGCATCCCCGAAGCAACCATGCTCAGAACAGCAGTGACCACCAGCTGCTGGAATTACAGAAGGGAGACAAAAGCTTTCAACTCTCTACTGCACATGGTATGTTGGCTACTTCAGCAGTGTGGCCACTGTGAGAGAGCTGGGCTACATGTTAGGGTTTTAGGTTCGTGCATAGCTCCTTGTACAGATGTCACTTCAGACAAAATCATTTGTCTTAATTCTTCATCTGCAAGACAGATTTCTACTACCACTGAGTTAGGATAAAATGAGATGAAATATATACAAATATTCAAGATAAACATGCTTTTATAATGCAGAGTAGTGGTGGTGTTCTTTGGAGATAAGGTGATAAAAAATTCACTGTCTTTTGTTAAAGATGAATAGACTCAAAATATATGTACTGTTTAGACAGGATTTTTTTAAAGATTAGATTTCAGTGCAAATCTGTTTTGAAGATAAGTACAATTTGAACTGTTTTGGATGTCTTTGTTTGATAAAATATTTAAATGAAACAATTTTTGTAAAGTTGAGTAAATTATGTCACTTATAAGTCAGATTTTTCTTTTATTTTATCATAACAGCCAGGCAAATTAAAAGTCATTGTGCAGAGTGAATACAAAGAACAATGACTGTGAGATTCTTGCTACTTAATAAGAGTTGTTTAGTTCCAGATTTTAGAAAAAGTTATCACTTTTTATATTTGCTGGTGGCAATCAAATGCAAGGAAAAAACAGTTTTGAAGAAAAAAAACTAAATAAATATTTCAAAGGCTATGCAGATCTATTTTCATTTTCACAGATGGAAATACTGCAAAGTTGGTTATAGTATATTTATTTTATTCAGAACAATCTCAGTTGGATCTTCCCTTCTGTACCAAAAAAAAAAAAAAATGTAATTTAAATGAAAAAGTGTGTTTTCATGTAACATTGATGTCCTATGTAACCTGCATTTCAAAACTGATAGATGATAAACATAATCTTTTCTACTTTGTTAAAAACAATACTCAAATTGTAAGTTTGTTTCTCTTCAAATGCTATGATATGGCAGGGAAAGAGTAGAAGATTTGGTCAGGAATTAAGGCTGAAAGATTGATGTAGTCCAGAGAGTTGCAACATGAGAAAGCAAGAGGGAAATAGGTGACTGCAAAAATACCATCTTGCATTTCTGAAGGAAAATGATGGAAAGTAGAAGAAAACCTAACTTGCATCAGAAATGCAAAGCCATCTCAGGACTCCATTAACTACATTCCTGGAATGAGATTCAGAAGTATCACATCTCGCATTTCACCATCCCTTTCCAACATTTGCTCAACTCTGATGGAATTTTAAAGCTACGTGCATCATCAGGTCAATATTTCAACCTGGAATTTTACATCTGGTTAAAGACACAGCACTGCCTTCCTTTCACTTTGTACCATGCACTGGTGCACTGGTGTCTTTTTGTAAGCATTTTTATCTCCTGCACAGGACTAAGAATAACTTTGAGGTCAGAGAAATCTCCCTCTCTCTATTGCTAATTGTATCTCTAGCAGGGCTTAGCACAGTACCATGATTTTAATTAAATTTAAGAAATAAAATATATCCAGTTTACATAGTGTTTGTTTACTGATCAAAAACTACAAATACACCTTTACAACAAATAAAATAATACTGTCCATAGGACCAATTAGGCAGAAGCCTACACAGACAACTGAAAAAAATGTGAAAATTTCAGAAAAATAAATACTACTGTTATAAGAAAAATTTTGCTCTGAGAAATGCAAGAAGAAAGTATTTGCATATGGCAGAAATGGATAGATTTCTCCATTTGCCCCTGGCTCTCTGTTCCCACGTCTATTCTCCACCTTGGTCTGTTTTCTAGGAATGCAGCTTCTGTGAACATTCATGTACAGGGTTCTTCATGCTTGTATGTTTTTATTTTTCTGGGATAAATGCCCAAGAGTATATGATTGCTGGATTGTACGCTAAGAGCATTTTTGGTTTCATACATTAGCTCCACTTTTACTTCCCAGATAGCTTTGTAAATACTATCTTTACAACTCTTCAAATTGGCCATCACTTTCCTGTTGAGATGGAAAGACTGAAATTAGAGAAAAACAAAATGTTGGAAATATAAGAAATTTCTAAATTATGCAGAAAATGTTTAATCATGCACTCTTTGCTATAAATATATATGCCTTAATTATCTTACATTCAACTACAAACATGGGGCAAGAAAGATGGACAAAGAATAATAATTGTCTTCCACCTATCAGAGGAAATCCAAGATAACATTATTTTCTGAAATAGACCAGCAGAAGTTTAATTTGGCTTTGGTTATATCTACTATCTATTGTCTTCCATAAGGCTGTGTGTACTCTTCATAATAATAAATTAACTGGAAACATCAAAAAGTTACAAAGCTCAAATTAACATAAAAAGGAGAATCACCCACGTATATCTGAATGTGTAGTAGCAGGACTGTATCTCACATTGCCTAACACAAAAATTGCATAAGTTGTCACAAAGGGCAGAGAAAATATCTTCTGTCTGAGGTATAATTGTGAGGTACAGGATGCTGTGAGCCTCTCCCCAAATCAGAGTGCCTCATGTCACTAATGATTCAGTTGTTAATGCATTCTAAAAATATTTCCTGGCCACCTACTGTGTAAAATGCATGTACAGGAAGACAAGCTGTAATTCTATGCTCCAAGATAATTTTCTGAGGACAGAGCAGTTCCTCAGGAATTGCTTGAGATAGCATTCAAACACTAGTAAACATAGTAGCAAACTTTAACAGAGGAACTCTGAATTTGAGTTTTAATAGCTGTGCAACATGCGTAACAAAACAATGGAATCGGATAAATTCATCCCAAAACAAAAATCTTGATTTTATAAAATATTGGAGGTGATCATAAAGATAAGTGTTGTTTTATTGATTTTAATTTTTTCTCATTGTCTTTATTGTGCAAATGACACAAACCTAGAGACAAAATTGTTAGATTTTGTAACACTGAAATTTCTGCTCTACAAGTACAAAAATCATGTGTTTTTCAAATAAAATCAGAAGCTCGACATGCTGTGTTGTATAAAAGGGTAGTGTAGATAAGGAAACAGCTCAAAGAAAAAAAATTAGATACAAATTCTCTTATTACTCTCCAGGATGCACAGGAATGGAAAGTGGACAGGAATTAAAAGACCTTGGACAAAATCTGCCTCAGCATGTTCCCACTGTTTGTAACCTTGGTAAATAAATCACCATCTAGATTCTCCTATCCTCCTTGATCTCTCTCTTTCAAAAAATTAAATAAAAATGGCAGGATAATAATGCCTACCTTCACAAAGTAATTATAAGGCTTACTTCACCAGAGTGCTGAGGCAGTAAAAATACAGTAGGAAAGCACTATTTAATAAATGCTTACACACCTATGCGAACAAATAGCAAGATTTCATACAAACAAGTGCTGCAATCCAAATAGTCATGCTTCTTCCTCCCAGTTTTCCATTGTTTAAAACTTTTGGAAATCCTCCTATGAAATGATATTATTAAGATCAGTTTTTCAGTCTCACAAGAGCATCATTCCCATTATGTTACAGCCTCGTGTCCTGTTTGGTCAGACAACGCCTCCTTCTTCCTTGGCTTACTAACCTCCTTTATTCATCACATGGCATCAAAATTACCTTTGATTTTTCTTTTCAAAATGGTGAATCAAGTCATCAAAGAAGGGACCAGTCACCATGAATGAAGCTATCTAAAAGAATTTGTCTCACGCTTTTAAGTCGGCTCTGTAGTTTAAATAATATATACTTATAGAAAGCTGCAGAAAGTAGGTGTAAAGCTTGATCAGTTTGCACAAAATGAACACATTGGCTAATCATAACCCAGGTCAGGAAACAGAACATCACTGCCAGCTTAGAAGCCTCTTTTTTGCCCTCTTGTAGTCATTAACAATTTCCTAGCTGCCCAAAGGTAATTACTATCCTGGTATCCATCTATACAATTTATGGAGATAAAGTTGTTATATACAGGATGACAAAATATGTACATTGTGTCATATTCACTCAAAATTAATAATTACCCACCTCATTACATATATCTGTAGTCAATTTTCGCGTGTTAATGCATTGAATGAATATTATGAATATGTCATTATTATTCATTCTGATGTCTTGATGATTATTTGATAGAAATATTCACCAGTTTCAGGCTATTTCAAATAGTGTGTTTACATGTGTTTTGGTGAACATAAATATTTCTGTTGAGTGTATTCTTATGAGTGGAATTACTACTTCCATGGACATATATAATTTCCATTTAATTAGATACTGCCAGTTTTTGAAAGTAATGATACCAATTTAGACTCCCATCACATTATATAAAATTCTAATTTCATTTTTTTAGGAAATATTACTTAATTTCTAGACATAAGGTGATTTTATAGTGATTTTGCTGTTATTAATTTCTAGTTTTTTATAGTCAGTGAAGATATTCTGATTAAAATCCTTTGACATTTGTTGCAGCTTACTTTATAGACTTGTTTGTGGTCAGTTTTTGATAAATACTCAACATTTACTTGATGTATTAGTCAATTTTCACACTGCTATAAAGAACTACCTGAGACTGGGTAATTTATTAATAAAAGAGGTTTAATGGACTCAGTTCTGCATGGCTGGGGAAGCCTCAGGAAACTTAAAATCATGGCGGAAGGTGAAGGGGAGCAAGGCACATCTTACCATGGTGGCAAGAGAGAGAGAGAGAGAGAGAGAGAGAGAGAGAGAGAGAGAGAGAGAGAAAGTGCTGCACTTTTAAACCATCAGATCTCATGAGAATTCACTCACTATCATGAGAAAGCAAGGGGGAAATCCACCCCCATGATCCAATCACCTCCCACCAGCCCCCTCCCCTGACATGTAGGGATTACAATTCAACATGAGACTTGCATAGGGCAGAGGCAAACCATATCACTTGATAAAGAGTGTACATTCTGCAGTTGTTGGTGCATTGTTTTATGTTTGGTCAATTAGGTCAGATTAGTTACAAGCGTCCAAATCTTTTATAATCTTATAGACTTTTTTGGTCTGATTTTTCTTTCTGTTATGAAGATGGGAATGTTAGTATCTCCCATTACGGGTCTGGCGTTGTGGGAGGCCCAGGTGGGCAGGGAGGCAAAGGCAGGAGGCCAAGGCAGGTGGATCACGAGGTCAAGAGTTCGAGACCAGCCTGGCCGATATGGTAAAACCCCATCTCTACGAAAAATACAAAAATTAGCTGGGCATGGTGGCGCATGCCTGTAATCCCAGCTACTCGGAAGGCTGAGGCAGGAGAATCGCTTGAATCCGGGAGGCGGAGGTTGCAGTGAGCCGAGATCACACCACTGCATTCCAGCCTGGGAGACAGAGTGAGACTCCATCTCAAAAAAAAAAAAAAAAAAAAAAAAAAATGTGTATATCTATATATATATTTGTGTATATATATGGGTATATATATGTGTGTGTGTATATATATATATCTCCTATTGTGATAATTCAACTTCTGTCTTGCATTTTTTTGCTGTATATATTTTGAAGGTATGTTATTAGATGCATAGAGTTTTTTGTTGTTGTTGTTGTTTTTTGAGGCAGAGCCTCACTCTGTTGCCCAGGCTGGTATGATTTCAACTCACCGCAACTTCTGCCTCCTGGCTTCAAGCAATTCTCCTGCCTCAGTCTCCGGAGTAGCTGAGATTACAGGTGTGTGCCACCATGCTCAGCTAATTTTTGTAGTTTTAGTAGAGACAAGGTTTCGCCATGTTGACTAGGCTGGTCTTGAACTCCAGACGTCAGGTGATCTGTCCACCTAGGCCTCCCAAATTGCTAGGATTACAGGCGTGAGTCACCACACCCGGCCTAGAGTTTTGTTTTAATCTTCTTTGTGGAGGAATGTGAAGGATTATTCCTAGTAATGCTTCTTTCCTCACATTCTGTATTGTCTGCTGTTAATTTATATACATTAGTTTTCATTTGATTAGTATTTGCATAGAATATATTTTTTCCATCCTTTTACTTTCAACCTTATTTTATTCCTTTATGTATCTTTATAATTGTGTCTTATAAGCAGCATTTATTTTGGATTGTTTCATACAGTTTGATAATTTTTAAAAATTAGAATATTGAGTCCATTTATCTTTGTGGGTATACTTTTTTTTTTTGCTTGCCTTTAATTTTTTTACTAAAGTGAAATTTTCATACAGTGAGACCCATACATGTATCTTGGCTATAATATGACAACTTTAAAAAAAGTATATACTCATACAAACCACTCAAACCAAACATAGAATGTTTCTATCTTTCCAGAAAGTTCCCTGGGTCACATTCCAGGCAGTCTCTACTCCCATAGACAACCATTTTTCTGAGCTCTAACTCCATAGACTGGATATGTACTTCATATAAATGAATCATACAGCATGTAAACTTTTGAGTATATGGTTTCCTTTATTTTGCATGATACATGCTTACCATTTATAAGTAATTTTTTTATTGTTGAATAGTGTTATATTGTGTGACTGTTTTTTTGTGTGTGATATACAGTTGAATTGTTTCCAACCTTCATATATAATGAATAAAGATTCCATAAGCATTTATATGTACATACATTCTTATTTTTCTTAGGAAAACTTCAATGGGGTGGAATTTCAGGGTCAGAGAATAGATGTATATTTAATTCATAAGAAACTGTCAAAAAATTTTCTCAAGCCATTGGACTACTTTACAATTCTAGTAAGCCATGTGTATGTGATATAATCACTGATATATTTGACATTAAGTCTATCGTCTTACTCTTTTCTACTTGTTCTGCCTGCGATACATCTCTTTTTATGCAAGATTTTTTTGTATTTCATAAAATATTTTATCACTCCACTTTCCTTTCTTTAACTTTGTAGGCGACATTAGTTACAAAACCATATTAGAAGTCACTGTATGTATCCTTAACCTATAAGACTCTATTATAAATTGTATCTTTATCACCTCTTATACCTTATGGAGATCTTAGACTCTTTAACACCAGTTGCTGTCATTCTTGCTTTTTGGATTATTATAATCATGTGTTTTACTTCTATAAGTATTTCTACCACATAAGGTGAAATTATATTTATTTTCAGTCAATATTTATTTAGATTTACCCACATATATAAATTTTTTTTTTATTCTTTCTTGCATTTCTGTGCTTCTGTTACAATTTTCCTTTTGCTTGAAAAAACATTTTAATATTTCTTGTATGCAGATATGTTGGCAAATTTTGTTATAGTTTAAGTTTGTATAGAAAAGCATTTATCTCATTTTAGAAGACTATTATTTCTTGGTATAGATTTCTAAGTTGGCTGTTTCTTTTTTCTTGAAAGATATCATTTCGTTGTTTTCTGGATTTATTTATTTCTGTTGGGAAATTTACTATGGAAAGTATTTTGCCCCTTGAAAGTAAAAGCTTGTAATTTTTCTGTAGCGGCTTTGAAGGTTACCTCTTTTCTTTTGTTTTCAGCAGATTTTACTAATTTGCCTAGGTATGGTTTTCAGTGTATTTACTGTACTTTGGGTTCATATTGCTTTTTGAATCTGTGGGTTGATAACTTTTATTAGTTTTGAAGAGGTCCTGGCTATTATCTTCGTAAATGTTGTTCGTTTCACTTTTGTTCTTACTCTCCTGTGGGACTCTAATCACACATATTAGACCTTGGCATCTTGTCGCACATTCTCTGAAGTCTTTGTTCTGTATATTCTAGCTTTTTTCTCCCTCTGTTTTAATCTGGCTATTTTTTCTAGTGACCTGTTTTCCATATCATTGTCTTTTTTTTCAGTTGTGTCTAATCTGTCATTATGGCAATCTATTGCATGTTTATTTTAGTTTAATTTTTAGATCTAGAGATTTCATTTGATTTCTTCTTTCAATAGGTTTCGGTTTTCAAATGCAATTGCTCATTTTGCCAAGTATGTTCTTGAGTTATTGGAAAGTCTGTGCCTCATAACTCCGTTGTATCTATTACATCACCATCTGTTTCTGTCATCTACTTTCTCACTGGGTCTCCTCTCAAATTGTTCAGTTCACTTCTCTATGCTTACCTTCTCTCCAGTTTATGGCTCCTTGGAGTTTGGACTCCAAGTTTTAGCTCTCCAGTTTGGTGAGACTGCAGGAAACCCTGGGATTGCTCAGGGAGAAAAGTGGTGTAAAATAGGGAGACTCATCTCAATGAATTTCTCTAGTCTTTGGGATCTTGACTCCTTTATGTCGGGGCTGTTTTGCTAGTTCTTTAAAACTTTCAGGCAAATTCTATTTTTTTTTTTTTTAAGACATGGTCTTGCTTTGTTGCCAAAGATAGAGTTACTGGCATGCTCATGGCTCACTGTTAGCCTCAACCTCCCAGACATGGGCTGGGACCATGCCTGGCTTATGTTTTTTTTTTCCCCTCTTTTTTTTTTTTTTTTTTTTTAAGTAAAAACAAGGTCTCCCTGTGTTGCCCAGGCTGGTCTCAAACTCCTGGCCTCAAGTGATCCTTCTGCCTCGGCCTCCCAAAGTGTTGAGATTACAGGCATGAGCCACGCGCCTAGCCTCAAGCAGATTCTTGAAAAGTATTTTCTCAAGCTTTTCTAGTTGTTCTGGGTATGAAGACCAGTCAACACTAGTCTGTCACAGCCAGTGGTATGTACCTTATGCTTTCATAGCGAAGCTAAATGATTTAATAGCCACAGAACCGCTGCGGTTGCACTTTAATCCAAAGGCCCCTGGGATTTTTAGCTTCATGACAGAGGCAAGCTGCCATCAGGAAGAAGCTGATCAGCTGTTCTTCCAAGTTAGCCACAAACAAAGCTTAGAGAAACTGAAGTAGTATGTCCTTGGCCATACTACCTCCCAGACGTATTTCTGGAAAGAACAGACACTGGGTAAAATCGGCTCTGAGCAGCTCTGATCTATTCATGAAAATTTCACACCTGAATTTTCACATTTTTTGCATGATTACTATATTATGGAAATAGTAAAAAACATGAGGAAATTTCCTTATACTTACAGGCAGAAGTGGAGACTGATACAATTATGACATCAACTTGGGCAATGACTTGCAATTAATTGAAATATCTTAATAATCAAGTCCATTGCCTTCCTCCAAAGCACACCACACACACCACCCCTCACCAAACCACAAATCAGTATATGTTAATTTAAATTTAGGATAAATCAAGAGAAATATTGTCAGCTTCTGTTTCAACTTTAATTGAACTAAAATACCACAAGGATTACTTTTTATTTTCTAAATTTTCAGATTTAAAAAAAATTTAGCAAAATTGGAACTATTATGACTAAAAGACAAAATGTACAATTAAGAAAATAATTAAGTACTATAATAAGTCAGAGTAATGAAATTAGAAAATAAGTCTATAAAGACAAATATAGTTCACTCATTTCCTTTCAGTTGTAATGAATTCCATCCTGTACTACTGCAACTGTATTACTGCTGTGTACATTGTAACTGCATTATAATGCATTTCTGTATAGGTAATTTGATTTTCTTTCTTTTAAAAAATCAAGTCCTATTTTAATTGTGGTGGGGGAGTTCATTATTTAAATGATGCCATAAGGAATGCATAAGGAAAATAATTTATTTGGTAAAGTCAACTCTTCCTTTTCATTTATGTTTTCCAAATTTGAAATATCCATTATTATTTTTAAAAAAAATGAAACATAGGTGTTTTAGAGTGGGTATAAATTATAAGTAATTCTGATACCCTATTCAAGAAAATGGAATTGTATTTGAGGTAATATGACAGATTTTGAAAACACAATTAGAGCCTTTGATATTAATAAATACATATTTATGTAAATTAATGTTTGATACCTGAAATCTTTTATGGGTACATTGTCAAGAGAGTTACTTTATAGGAGGAACACCTGTATTTCTATGGTTCTGAGAGGCAGTATTTAATACTCAGCATGCCCTTAAATGTTACAATAATATGAATTTATGTTTTAATCAGAACATTAAATGTAGCCTTATATGTTCTTTAAGTTCTCATTCTCTTTATTCACTTTCCTTTGGTAGTTGTCTAAAAGCCAGAACCCTGCATGTTAGTTTGCTTAGAAATGTTTAAACCAGACTGCCAAAAACCTTTCCTACAGCTTTAAAAAACCATTTTTCAGATGTATAGGAATTCTTATTTGTTGAAAATCTGCATGAATCTAAAATTAAACACAACAACAGCAATTCATGTTGAAAAGAATTTATAAAGAAGGAAACCATGGTAACAGAATCATTTATTTTTAACTGTACCAACCCTTATCTCTACTTTCACCCCCAAACTAAGCGCACTAAAGCCATAGCCTTTTCTAGACTGCCTTATCCCCATTGTAATTTTGCACTCGTCAAAAATAGCAACAGGAATTGTCATATTTCCATTACTAAGTACTGTGCATGCCATGCTTCTCTTCCTCTTTAGTTGCTCACATTATCCTGCAGACAGCCTTTGAGGAACTTTTGTGGTTGTCAAGGGGAAGCTCAGCTATTGCGTACTGCAGGGCCGATGCCATTGCTAATGCCAATGACAGGCTCTCTGTTGGTTAGATTGAGGTCCTGACTTAATTCCTCAGAGATCCCACATCTTATCCGAAGCGAGCTGACCACACAGGACAAGAGCAGATGTAACTGCAGCATATCACAACACAGCATCCCTTGGCTCCCAGGGATCCTGTCTGTACACATATCTGAATAGCTCTGTTTCGCTACACCACTGCCTTTTATCTTCCTGGTCATACTTACATCTCTGTGCCAGGAGAACTTACACTTACAACATGCATGCTTTCCTTAACCAAAGGCTAACATACTACAGGAAAAGGTTGTTTTTATTAAAATGTCTTAAAAGTGCTCATCAAAACTTTTCACATGATTGATAAAGCTGGAAAATGTCAATGTATTTTCCTGTTACTAATTTCAAAAACAAATTACTTGTAAGACCTAAGTCTGAAAATCTAGTCACCCATTTTAATAAAATATCAACTGATAGGATATGGTATTTAAAATGTGTCTTTTGCAATTCCTTTGTCTGTTTTGATTTCTGTTAGCTCACTTGCATGAGGAACTTAGGGTGTTCAGAGATAAGGGTTCATTCCTCCTTGATTCAGTTGAGCTAATCATCCTAGAAGGGCCCTGAGAAAAACACAGGCTTTATTTTGGAAGATCAAAGACTTGGGTGATGCAAATAGGTACAAGAGTATGTTTGAAGGCATGAAGGGCACTAATCCAGTAACCCAATTGAATCACATGGACAACTGATCTTATATTTTCTGAAATAAATGGAAAATCTGATGGTTAAAAGGACATTGGCCCATTTATCTATGAACCATGCTCAGGGTTAAATAAGAGACAAAGAGAAGGCTACGTCTAGTAATGTGCTGGTTACAGCAATAGGAGAGCAGAGGCACTGACTCTTTATTAGTTCATTTACACTTCTTTTTTATTTGTTTCTGTCATTTGTTCCTGTGGCCCATTTCTCCGAATTTCTCCCATTAGACGAGTCTGTAGATCCATTTTCCTGACTTTTCTTCACCAAAGGCCTTCTGGAGTATGAACCAAGGTTACCAGGGCTATCTGCATAAAAACACTGTCAAACTCTCACATAGATACTTAACAAAAAGAATGAGTATCTACCAATGGCAAAGTGTCATGTTTTCTCTGAAGTAAAGGAAAACAAAAAAAACATTGTTTGGACTTCTTTGAAATCAGACGAAGACAAAGCTACGTTGTTTTTCAGCTATAGTACAGAGAAACAAAATCTGCCTCTCTTTGGAGGAATTATGAAGAGAAAAGCAAGAATATCATATGGTTTCTCTGTTTCCACAGCTGCAGTTACTTTATTTTCTGTGATTGCTTTTTTGTTTCCAAGATTTCCCATTTTTGGTAGCAGCTCTGAGGATTATTCAGCAAATATTTATTCTGCCCCTACAAGGTATGAGTCACTGCCCGTGATAAATGATAGCTGTGGAAGTCTGGCCATGGAAGCACAGAAACTTGAGGGAGTCTAGGTGTAAATAACGTTTTGAATAGTCATCTCTCACCATCCTAGAGAGACATGAGAAAGAAAGCTGCTTATTCAGCACAGAAAAAACAATAAGAACACAAAAATAAAGAGAAAGGACACAAATTTTTTCCCCCACAATTAGTGGAATATTGCTAAATGATTATCTTTGAAAGAAACCATATTTTGATAATATAATTTGATAAAGAAATAAGAAAAAATAAAAGTTTATTTTTCTGAGCCTGTGGCCAGCCTTGTAATAGTCAAATGTGATCAATTTGGATACTTTTGCATTGAAAAAATTACTAAAAAGTTGATAAAGCCCAGACTAACAATTTTTGTGATTTTGATATGAAATTGGACATTTATTAAACATATTAATTAGGTAAGCAAGTAGTAAAGGAAATTTCGAAATATCTGAACAAATTGCTCTTGGGTCTCCGAGGTGCACCTGTTCGCAGGAAGGTACAAGTATTTGAATTCTTTGTTGCTGCAAGGAAACAGTAATAAAAAGAACAATGAAGTCAGCTTGAGCAGAACAGATTTATACTTGGATATTTTGTTTATAGCCAACTCACTTTTAAATGGATGTTTTAAAGTGATGTATATAATAGGATAACAATAATAAATACATGAGGCAATCAAGGCAAGGGAAAAAGCAGGGTGGAAAACAACTGAGGCTAAGCCAGAGGAGCAGGAATGTAAAGTGTCATTGTCATGGGGCACTGCCTGCTTCCCCGGAGAGAGCCACGGTTTTGCTCCTGACCTTTCTGGCCACTGTTCTAAATAGAAACCAAGCAGTTACATGTTTCACAGTGTCCATGAGCTAAATCCGAAGGAGTCATTCAGAAGAAGCGTAACTATTCCCAGTTCTTAGACTCGAGAGAACTTTCTCCCTCCCATGGGTCCTCATAAAAACACCAGTGCATCATCTGGTGCAGCTCCTGGAGAGGGTCCTCAGCGGCAGCCAGAGAAATCTCAAGGAGGAGCTGCCTCCCAGCATGTCCCACACAGCCACTCCATAAACAAAGCCACTTCACCTCTGGGTGACCAGAATGGTTCAACTGGAAAGGCTGGTGGCCTCTTGGGCTCCATCCAACAGTAAAGATCTATTCCTTGGAGTCTGATCATTACATTAGGTCTTTAAAAAGCTCTGCTTGCTAACATTTTTTTTAGCCTAGAAACGCAGAATATTCTTGAATTCAGACTGAGTAAATGTCTATGTATTCAGACTTCTTACTCATTGATTTACTGTACAAGACAGAGTCCAAAAAGGAAACAGAATCAACACCAGTAATTTATCAAGGAATATTTAATAGAACTACTAACTGGTAGCAGGTGAGTAGCCACTCAGAGAGTATAAAAGAGAATTCAGGGAATTCCCTTGAATTCTCCGAACGTCCCAAATGAAGAAATACACTTGGAGAAGGGGGTTCCTCTCCAGCACTAAGATTCAGACTTCATTGGAATCTAAATTCATTGTGGCTGGACCTACTGGATGGCAGAGAAGTTGGACTGCTTCAGGCCAAATCTGGTCCATGGCCAGTTGGCTGGGACTGGTGAGCTGGGAAATCCAGGTAGGAACTGGCATTCAGAAAGCCTTCCACTGGGGTCCAAGCAAAACTGGCTGGAGGGCATGTGCCACGTCACCTCTTGGACACACACCTCCAATTGGTACACTATAAAACAAGAAGAAAGGAAGCAACCAAATCAAGAGAAGTCTCTTCCTCTGGCACTGTCCCTCCTCTGATGTCTCCCACTGACAAAGATTAACGTGATACTGACTAGCAAGAGATAAGTCTTTTAGGGTTCCATCTCCAATGTTCCAAAGCAGGGCAATGAAGGGTGAATTTGAAGCACAGGGGCAATAAATGAGTAACTGGCATACTTAATGTGAACTCCCCACATCTGAGATTGGTCTCAGTAAATTTAAGAAGTTTGTTTTGCCAAAGTTAAGGACGTATGCCCATGACCAGCCTCAGGAGGTCCTGACAACACATGCCCAAGGTGGTCAGAGCACAGCTTAGTTTTATACATTTTAGGGAGACATGAGACATCAATCAACTTGTATAAAATGAGCATTGGCTCTGTTCAGAAAGGCTGCGACAACTGGAAGCAAAGGTAGGACAACTTGAAGTGTGGAGGGGGCTTCCAGGTCATAGGTAAATAAGAGACAGATGCTTGTGTTCTGAGTTTCTGATTAGCCTCTCCAAAGGAGGTAGTCACATACACATTTATCTCAGTGAGCAGAGGGGTGACTTTGAATAGAATGGGAGGCAGGTTTGCCCTAAGCAGTTCCCAGCTTGATTTTTCCCTTTAGCTTAGTGATTTTGGGGCCCCAAGATGTATTTTCCTTTCATACTACTTTTCCCCAAATCATTAAATTCCAAGATATGTAATGCACATTTATGAATGCTCATTACAGATTTTATGCTACAATAAATAAAGTGATGCATTTTATAGTTTTCAAGGAGTTGCAATAAGAAACAGTGGCAGTGGAGTCTAAGGCATCCGAAGTTTTTCTAATAGCCCATAGGCAGCTGACAATGAATGTTTGTCAAATAAGCATGCTGCATTGCTATATTGACTTTCTGATATTCATGCATAGAAGCTTGTGATTCAGACCATTATAACATCATTCAGTAAGCCAGTGATTGCCAGAAAAAGGATACCATATTTTGAGTAAATGTGAATTCATTTATTTGATCAGTCAACAAATATTTGATGAATACCTACTGTATGTTAGGTATTGGGGATATAGAGCAAAGCAAACATTTAAAAGCCTCAAAGACTTTAAAGTGATAAGTGTCTTGAGGAAGATGTGTAAGTGCTATAACAGCAAATAATGGGGAGACTTCATCTACTCAGGAAGATTGGGAAGAATTTATAATTGCAAGAGGTGCAATTGAGGTTGAACTGAAAGAGGGAGTTAGTTGTTTAATGGCAGGGTGTAGTGGGAAAAGGTATTCCAGGATTGGGGAATATCATGTGCAAAGATCCCATGATGAGAAAGAGCATATATTCAAGGAAATGAAATAAGGTCTGTTTGGCTGAAGCATGGGGATAATGGAAAGGGATCATTGAGGGACATGAATTCTCCAGCAGATTTCATTTGCACCATTGGTTCTCCTGGGTCTCCAGTTTACCTGTCTACACTACAGATTTGGACTTGCTAGTCTTCATAATCATGGAAGCCAACTCTTTATAATAAATCTCTTTCTCTATTTATATGCACATCCTATTGGTTCAGTTTCTCCGGAGAACCCTGACTATTACAGACTGTAATAGGTAGGAAAACTCCTTAAATCATTCTGGAGGATTTCATTCCATCTCACTGGTTTATCACTGAGGGCAATTTCCCCCTCCTGGAAACATTTAGCAATGTCTCAAGATGTTTTTGGTTGTCATCACTTGGGGATAATGTTCCCGGCATCTAGAGGGTAGAGATTAGGCTAAGCCTCCTAAAATAAAAAAAGACAGTCCACCCAACCCACCCCAATAAAGAATTATCCCATAGTTGAGAAACCCTGCTCCATTTGAATGGATAGCCACTGAGATATTTTATGCAGGACTCCGGGTGGAGGGTTAGGGTGGGTTGGGGGAGGGAGGACAGTGAGGGTGATCTTTTGCATTTCAAAAGTATCTTGCTCTGGAGAAAGCTAATAGTAGATACAGGTTGACATCAAAAGGGTCATAAAGAAATTACAGTCACTATTAGCCATGTGAAGCCTAAAGTAAAATTTGTTTACTATCTCACATAGTAGTATTAAATTTTTTTTTATCATGACTATAAAAACTGCACCCATCCCTCAGGAGGATGGAGAAAGTCAGTGACATTATTCATTCAAATGGCTTAACATAGGGGAAAAAAATTAAAACATGGATAATATTTGTCGTTTAGTTATCTCATTCAGATGACATGTGTTACAGATTTTCATGAAATTAAGGAATCTATTTCCTATCAACTCAACTTTCAGACCTTTCAAGTAAGAAAGCAATGCAACAAATTCGCCCAAATTTCCATATGGTTAAAAGCTATTGAAGCCTAGCTCTACAGGAAGTCATAAATATTCTAGTGGAAAGGTAATGAAAACTAAATCCTGAGAGTTTTAATTGGAAACCATAGGACCCTTAGCTAAGATCTGAGGGGAAAGAATTTTGACTGCTCTAGGAAGTATTTGGTATTGTGGTGATAGATCTGAAAATTAGAAAAAAGTACATTCAGGCAGCGTAGGATGTCACAGGCTGGCCACTGTTAAGTATTTTCTCAACAGTTATCAGCCCATTCAAATGACCCTACCTCTAACTCAGGAAGGGTAATATTTTAACCCTCTGAGCATCTTTTAGTCTAATCTTTTTCTGTGTAGCCACCATAAAAACTATAGGCTGCAGATACACTGCTATAAACAGATTTATGTGAGAATTTTAGAAGAGATTTTGTTTTCAACTCTCTTTAAAATGAATTACAAATATTGAAAGTCTTTGTTGCAAAGGTTTTAACTAAATGAGCATTTATTTGGCAAGCTCTTAATTTTCCTTTTAAAGTTTGATTGAGCCAGGTGTATTGGCTCACCTAAACTGACTTCATTATGGTGCCAATTTTCACTGTTTTCGAAGTATCAAACATGTATTTTGAGCCTCAGAGAAAGAGAAACTGCCAGGAAAAAACAAAACAGTGGACTGTGAATGAATGCAAAAAGTGGGTGGAAATAGCTAAAAATAAAACTATTCCCAAAGCAAATATTAAAATGCTTCTGTCTTGATGCAAAAAGAAAAAAATAAGAATCTCCATGCTGGCTGGGCAGTAAAAATAACCACAGAACATCCCATAAGTAGACAAATCCTAAAGTGTTATGATCCAAGAGATTTCATTCATTCTCATCTTGGTGAAAAAGTATACATCATTCTTCGTTGTGTCGAACCTTCTAGACACTTTTATTAATGTGTATCTTCAAGCTTTTTTCCCCCTTATTTCTTGCTTAAAACAAGCAAGCAAGCAAGCAAACAAACTTGAGTATTAGAAAGGAAAACTTGTGAAAACTCGAATCATGTGTTACCAATCAGCAGTGTGTATTAAATAGATTCTGAATAGTTATTATCGTAAAGACTAAATGAGGTTTGGCACTTAGAACTGTACGTGCTAAGTGGTTGAATATTCTACCCGGAGAGCTTCTACCTACGCTTTTGCAAGCCTGGTTTCCTCTCCTGTACTTGAGTTAGCTCCAACACTACCTTTTATTCCCAATGTTTGCACATATTCACCTTTCACTCACAATGTTGATAAAAGGAATTGCATGTCTTTGGAAATGGAAACAATCTAGAAAGTGAGTAAAAGGAGGTATTGATGACACACAGCTGTGAGATGATGTCTGCAATTTTTAGTGACTAGAGTGCAAAGTACAAGAAGTATAATTTATTAAAGCACCAATCTTTCCACCTCTTACTACATTATATTTTAAATCAAAGAAAGTAAAGATTTTTAAGAGGGAACATGAATCCAAGTGTTTACACTGTAGTTATTGAAATCAATCTACGCCACTGGAGGAAACTTTAAACGTTAGAGCATTTTCCTCCGTGCTTTGTAATTTTTTCTTTTATACTTATTCTCTCTTCGCCTGATGGTTGGCAGAGAAACTATTTGCAAACATTTATATGACTTCTGCTTATGTGTTCCAGAGGGGAAAACGCCTTTTGTTGTAGGTAGTAAAAATCAAGCGAAACAGACAGGGGCATGATTTGCCAAAGGTCAAAGGTCATGACAAGTGAGTGACTCAAGAAGCCTTGAGGTCAAAGGTGCAGCTGGAATCCCATAACCTCCCCTCCACTTTTTACATGACAAAGGAAAGCTGTGCTTTCCTAACTTCTGTGAGGGAATCTAGCTACATGTTCACATTTTCCCTTGAAAAATTATTTTCAAATGATTCTGCCTATGATTATTTTCTCCCTTGAAACCAAGTGGCATGAAATAGGCTTTTATATAAATTGAATGTCTCCTTAGCCTTTTATTAGTATTCTATATCGGGAACCTAGAAGAGGAAGAACTAACAGAGATTAATATGTGTTTTTTAAATGGAAAATAAGCACATTTTTTAGATCAACACAGACTAAAGAAGTACCTTTATCCTTTTTTGTTGTTTTCTTTTTCAATCCCTTGTGTATTTACTGACTGTACCTAAAAATGTTTTTCTTGCAAAAGTAACTAAGAGTAATAGTGATCTCTTACGCTTTCCATTTGGATCACGTTCTTCTGGTAAATCCTTAATACAGCTCCAAAAATAAGGTTTTGTAACAAGAACCATTCTGGTGTTAACATTTTTTGTTTGTTTGTTTTCCTGATTTAAAACAATTACAACTTTAATGATGCCAAGAGGGCCACTGTTTAGGTCAGAATGTCTGGCAAATCTCAGGATATCTTAGTAGCTGCCTATATCTCTACCATGTGAACTGGAGGAAAAATGCAGAACCTTACTTTTCAACTCCATTGGTTTCTAACCTCTCATGAGCACTTAATTCCTCATAGAGAAGGAAATAGTCACGCTGTAGAATCCTGTGGCCCATGAAGGGTAATTGGATAACATCTTTTGAAAGATTTACAAGGCTGCCAAGGATTTTGCCAGCTTTAAACCTGATTGATTCAGTGTGAAAAGATCTGAACAATTCTGACCTAAAAGTTTAAAGACAGATCTTTCCTGTGAAAGTATAATTTAGAGCCTGTAATAAAATTGTATTGGAAAACACCACATTGAAGAACACAGCCATAAATTGCATTATGTTAAAGAACCTTTTTCCCCTTAAATCCTCTGGAAGAAGCCTAATTGTTCACCAGATACTTTAATAATGAAGTGTTTTCGTTTTTGCTCTCCTACCCCCTAAATAAGTCCCTAAAGAAAGACAAAGCTTGCCAGCTACTTTGCCTCTCTAACCAAAAAGTTTGACTTCTTGGTTATATGTACAGATATAATTTATGTACCTTTTTTTCTCATTAGGTACAATAAAGGAAAGCAAAATTTCATTTATCTTTAACAAACAAAGAGTAGACCAAATAGACTTGTCCCGTATTTTAATTTTAATTCTCATCTCATATTAATTTCCATCTTGACAAAATATACATACTCATGATTAGTGGAATATTTTATCGGTAAGCTCAAATGCTTCTGATGACTCAGACAAATTAATGATTAAACATCTTCCAGCTAATTACTCCAGGCCATTAATTATTTATCCAAGTCCATCAGTCTATCATCTATATTAGCCTCACTTTTCTGCTGCCCATTTTAGAAGAGACAGGTTTGGAAAAACTAAAACATAAGAATTTCAAGTAAACAAAATTAAAGAGTATATACATTTTTTTTTTCTTTTTCTCTAGAACCTGGGAAATTGAGACCATGGTATTTAGACAAAAGCCCCTTTATCTTTAAACAATACCCGCTTTGTCACACGCTCACGAACTTTGTATTTCCTCCTCAAATTTCAGTTTGAAGGATTTAGGGAAAAATGCCATGTGCCCACTTACCTGTGATTTGAGTGCTAGACCATTTTGCCTTTTGAAATTTTGAATCATATGAACTAGTCTTAGATGTTTAAAATAGGAATCCTGATACGTGTACTAGGCATATTTACAAGTGACCAAGTATGATTGCTTTTTATAGAGATTGGTGAGAACAGAAACTTTCCAGCAAATTGAAAGCCTACTTCCCTCTCATTATTTTTTTTTTAAAAAAGACAAAAGCAGAACTGTGACATTAAGAAAAAAATGTTGCTTAAGAGATATGTAAAGGAGCGAGCCCTCAGCAGTGTAAACTAGTTGATAGCGTGAAAGGGCACTCGGAAGGAAAGAGGGACACAGAGCTGTACTCTCACATTTCTTTCCTGAAGAATTAGGTAATAAGTTGGCTCAGCCTTTCATCTCCTTCCACATCCTAACTAGAGTTAAGTGTCAAAGAGGTAATTTAACCAGCCACCTGAAAAGCCTCTCCGTCTTGTGAACTAGAACAGCTCCCCACTTCTGGAAGTCATCGAGGGTGGAACAAATTCCACTGTATCAACTTCCAGCTGGTCATTAGCATTTTCTGTAGGATGTGTTGTTTATGATTTTGGTCTACAACAGTCTCTTAAACTGGCACCGTCCCCAGAAGTTCCTCAGAACGTTGCAGTCGGTTAAGCTGAAAATTGTTAACTCCTGTACAAATACCCCAGAGTGAATGAAGAGGCTGATTAGAAATTGGTAATAAAAATATATTTTGACATGTTCACCTCACAAGTATCTTCATAGGAGTCATCCTACAGTAAAGGCTTGGAACAGTGAGACAACCTTCCAAGGAGTCCTGATTTTGAGTTCTGGTGCCACCTTGTGGGCAGTGGGAGGAAGAGAAGATTCGAAAGAGGTTTGACTGAGTCATTCTTCAGAAGATCAAGACTGTCGTCTGATTAATTTCCTTCATACCCTTTGCATCGGAAACAAAACAAAACAAAACAAAAAACTCCAAACCAGAAAAAAAAAAAGGCAACACTTTATCACTTTCCCGAGGAGAAACTCTTTAGCACTTCCCATCAGTTAAAGGATTAAGAGGATTCAGACCAAACCCCGATTTTGCTGACATTCAAGGCCTCTCACAATCTGATTCTAGCCGATCTTTGCAGCATTACTGGGAACTGCTCTTCTCTATGAATTTCTCATGACAGCCAGACTGTTCTGCTCCTCCCAGACAGTCATTACCTTTGCCCATGTTATCCTCCCACCCAGAATAGACCTTTATATCCTTTTACAATCTCCCGTTTGGAAGGACTTTACGATTGGATTTGATGTCTTCAATGTTTGTGCCTCTCAAAAAACTCTCTCCTAAGAAGTCGTTGAACCTCTTCTTGAACATCTCTGGGGCAGTGCATTCAACCTGATTAAGATGACTTATGATTTTTTCAGTGATTTCTAGTAGTAAACGCTTTCTTAAGTTGGACACGTACCTTTTGCTCAAGAGCAAGGTGAGTGCTGGATGTATGGGTACTTCTGCGCATAGAGTCTGGACCAAGATGAAGATGAGTTGCGTTCAAACTTCAGCTTTGTAGCTTTCTAGCTGCGTAGCATTGTACGCATAACTTATCTAGGCCTCAGTTGTTTCTTCACCTGTAAAATAAGAATAAAAACAGTGTCTACTATCAATCATATCAGTGTTGTAAGTCATCTTATATGTATGAAAGTACTTACAACAGTATGTACCATGCAGTTCATGCTTTGTAAGTGCTGGCTTTATTTATAGCTTTGGGAATTCATCAAGATGTGGGTGATGATTGCAGTAATGGAAACAGATGAAAAGAGAGTATTAAACAACATATCTCAATGTGTACAGTTGGAGCATCCAACCTAAAGATGCCACACTAAAGTTCCATAGGGATACAAGTTTGGGATATGCTGAATGCTATATACAGCTGCATACTGTGTGCGTGCCTGTACTCTATCTATGCAGATATATGATAATTAGCATAATCGAGGCTCCTAATTCTTGACATATAACAACCCACCTTTGTCTAACTTGGCATTTCCTGAACTTATGTGATTCGTGAATCCTTTTCAAAGTAACATCTTGACATCTCATTACATATGTATGTTGTAGAAGAAGAATCCTCAACTCAAAATGTTTAGGGACAAAGCAAATAATGTAAATGAGGGAAGAAGGCCAGGTAAAATACAGTATGGAGTAGTGTGAGTTACGGAAATCTAGAGGACGCATGCTTCGCCTAAATGCATTTCACTTTGGCTTGTGAAAAAACACCCTGTAGGCCAAGGAAAACATATCTGAAATCTGAATCTGGGCTGTGTTCAGCAAATTTGTGATTCCTGTAGAGTGAGAAAAGGGAAGTAACTGCATAATCTGGAGAAGAACCAATTTTTGGAGATAAAGAGAAGCCAGGAAAAGAGACTGTGAAGGAAAAGTAGGAGATGTAGCCAGAAAAAAGCAGCATCCTGGAAACAGAAAGAGGCAAACCAGAGGGGTCTCTGGGTCTCGAGAGGTCATGTTGGTTTCCTATTGCTGCTGTTCCGAATTACCACACATTTAGTGGCTTAAAGCAACACAAACTTATTATCTTATAGTTCTACAGGCCAGAAGTTTGATGTGTGTCTGACTGGGCTAAAATCAAGGTGTGGTCGGGGCTGCGTTACTTCTGGAGGTTCTAGGACAGGGGTCCTCAACCCCCAGGGCCACGGACTGGTACTGCACAGCAGCAGGTGAGCGGCGGGCAGGTGAGAAGCTTCACCTGTACTGTAGGCTGCTCCCCCATTGCTCCGCTGGCATTACCGCCTGAGCTCCGCCTCCTGTCACATCAGCAACAGCATTAGATTCTCGTAAGAGCCCAAATCCCATTGTGAACTGCATATGTGAGGATCTAGGTTGCACACTCCTTATGAGAATCTAATGTCTGATGATCTGTCACTGTCTCCCATCACTGTCTCCCATCTGTGACGGTCCCATGGGACCGTCTAGTTGCAGGAACACAAACTCAGGGCTCCCACTGATTATACTTTGTGGCGAATTGTATAATCATTTCTTTATATATTACAACATAATAATAATGGAAATAAAGTGCACAGTAAATGTAATGTGCTTGAACTATCCTGAAACCATCCACCCTCCACAGTCCGTGGAAGAATTGTTTTGCACAAAACTGGTCCCTGGTGCCAAAAAGGCTGGGGACCACTGTTCTAGGAGAAAATCCACTTCCTACTCTTTCCTAGCTTCTGGAGGCTGCTTGCAGTCTTTGGCTTATGGCCCCTTCCCCCAGCCAGGAGTGTGGAGTCCTTCTCATATCACACCATTTGACCTCCTCTCCTGCTTCCCTCTCCCGCTTTGTTCCCCCAAATAAATAATGTTCATTTTATTAACTGTAAGCCAAATAAATTAACAAGCCGGCTTTCTAGACACATACTAGGTATTATCACCATTAGTATATGTTACTGACACAATTAATAATGTCTCAAAAGGTATTGAACTTACTGAAATATTGTTATGGTTATTTTTTAAATGTTGTTAGTGCTATTAATCATATGTATAATTGTTTGATAATTTTTTGAACTTATATGAAGCAAGGTATAATATGGAAACAAATTATAATTGTGTAGTAATTAATTTTAGGTGTTGAAGAAAATATTCAAGAAGTTGTTGGGCATATCACTGAGGGTGTGTGCAGGCCTCTAATGGCAAAATATTTTGTTTTTATAAGTGATTATGATATCTGGTTAAATTATTGCCTTATTAGTAGGAATTTAACAAAAACTGATACCAGCTTGAACTCAAGCTGTTATTTTTTCAAATTAACACATAAATATAGGCTAATAAAATACACTTGAAATAATAATTGCTAGTTTTCTCTCTGAGAAAGAAAATTGGAAAATTCTTTATATATATATATCTTTATCTATCTATCTATCTATCTATCTATCTATATATACACACAGACTTTTTTTTTTTTAAAGATTATACTTTATAGTGATTTATCTTAGTCCAGGTGCAGTGCCTTACATCTGCAATCCCAGCACTTTGGAAGGCTAAGCTGGGAAAATTGCTTGAGGCTGGCAGTTTGAGACTTCTTCCACTTTTAAGGGACCTTGTGATTATAGCTGGTCCACCTGGATATTCCAAGATACTCTCCCTATTTTAAAGTCGGTTAATAACATTAATTCCATTTTCAGCCTTAATTCTCCTTCATCATGTAACACAACATATTTACAGGTTCAGGAGATTAGAACATGAATATCTCTGGGGACCATTATCCTGCCTGTGACAGAGGGTAAATAGAATACTGAAGAAAGGCCAGGAATCTCTGAGAGCTGGAACTAGGGCTTTCTCATCCTCTCCTCTCCTTTCCTAAATCCATCCTCTTACCTTCTACTAATGGGATAGAAAGTTGGGAAACGAGAAGATAATTGAAACCCATTTGACAAGAAATTATGCAAATAATTCACGGTGTGTGGCACTAAATAAGGATGGGATGTCTTTTGGTACTAAGGAAATAGTTCAGGGAAGCAGCTGTATGATGTCTGTGCAAATTAGAATCAAAATGCCCCTCCAGGAAGATAAATAAAAAGAGGGAGCCTCTTCCAGGAAGATAAATGCTGAAAAAGCTACCGTTTCTCCATCTGTGAATGGGTGATACCAAAATGATGGCCCCTTCCAGGCTGATACGGTTTGGCTATGTCCCCACCCAAATCTCATCTTGAATTCCCAGATATTGTGGGAGGGACCCAGTGGGAGGTAACTGAATCATAGGGGCAGGTCTTTCAGTGCTATTCTCATGATAGTGAACAAGTCTCATGAGATCTGATGGTTTTATAAGGTGGAATTTCCCTGCCCATCTCTCTCTTTGCCTGCTGCCATCCATGTGAGATGTGACTTGCTCCTCCTTGCCTTCCGCCATGATTGTGAGGCCTCCCCAGCCATGTGGAACTATGAGTCCATTAAACCTCTTTTTCTTCCCAGTCTTGGGTATGTCTTTATCAGCAGTGTGAAAAGAGACTAATACACAGGCCAATGCAGTCCTGCGAAGGTCTGCAGAAATGGACAAGTGGCACACCCATGCAGCCCCTGGCTGGGTTCCATTGCATGGGGCACAGTCTTCACAACTGTAGGGGCAGGCAGAAGACAGCCCAGGTTCTGGGCTTTCCTGACCCTCTTACCCCTCCAACTAGTTCCTGCCTACCAAAAGACATCCCATCATTATTTTCGTGCTCAGAGACACACTTTTTACTCTTTCTATGGTCTTCCCCAAATTTCTAGGATTTTCTCAGAGCATTTTGTACAGAGCTCTAGAATAGCCCATAGCACATGTTACTTTGGTTTCTTACATAATTATCTTTCTTCTTGGCAGTGAATTCCCAGAAAGCAAAGGAAATTTATTTTTTTTTAACTCAGTAGAGTGTTTATATTTATATCATTCAATTTACCACTGATGGGGTATATGAAACAATTTTACTTGATACGAAGATAAATTTTAAAACGTTGCTAGTTAAGTATTTAAGTGTTTATCAGAATATGTATGTAGCATCTTGATATTCATAATGTGGTTCTCAGACTCATCTGAGAACTTGTGAGAGATGCAGAAATGGCCCCAACCCAGACTGATGGCATCAGAATCATTTTAACTTTATCCCAGGTGATTTGAGCTCACATCAAAGTATGAGAAGTGGCCAGGGGGCCTCACGCTTGTAATCCCAGCACTTTCGGAGGCCAAGGCAGGAGAATCACTTGAGGTCAGGAGTTCAAAACCAGCCTGGCCAATATGGCGAAAACCCGTCTCTATAGCCAGGTGTGGTGGCAGGTCCCAGCCACTTGGGAGGCTGAGGCAGGAGAATTGTTTGAACCCAGGAGGCAGAGGTTGCAGTGAACCGAGATCGCACCATTGCACTCCAGCCTAGGCCACAAGAGCGAAACGCTGCCTCAAAAATAAATAAATAAATAAATAAATAAATAAATAAATAAATAAATAAGAAAGAAAATATAAGGAGCACTGAGAGCACCAAACCCATCATCTAGCGGGTGATACTGTGTAGAATGGGCCACGTTTTAAAAAGGTCAGTTGATTGAAGCTTCATTTAAAGGAAAATAACAGGTAGGCATTGCCTCAATATGACAAACTGTGAAGGAACTAAACAAATGACTGATATGTGGGAAACAGTGAACTAACGCATGAAGGTGGCTGTAAATGTGTGTGGAATTTGTTGAGTATTTAATTTTCTGTAACTTTTGACAACATATTGATCTACGAATCTAACAGGTACCTAATTCTTTCTTTCTTTCTTTCCACCTACACCCAGATTTTTTCTTTTTCCTGCCTCACTCACTCACTTCCAGGCTTTGCCTTATACATTTCTTCACTCAGTCATCAAGCAACAGATAGTTATTGAGCCCTTGTCTATGCCCCATCCTAGGTATCCATACATGAGTCAAAGTCTCTACTTCATCAATATGACATTATGTTACCATACATATGGTCTCAGAAATCCCTTTAAGCACTTAAAGTAACTCCTTTATTACTGACAACTGTGAACAAACTCAACTCTTCTCAGGATTGAGTTAATCACACAGAGCAAGGAACACAGGTACATGTTACAATAGTTACATTGTAATGTGAAGTCCATCAGATTACATAAGGCACGTGCACAATCAGCTGAGCCATGTTGGCAATCCGGATTCCACCCAGATGCCACAGGTTTCAGGAATGGAGTCTGCCACATATTCATTCAAACGATGTGCCCAGTCATCAGCAGACTTGAGCACTCTCAGGCAAATAACAGCAAGAGGTTAGAAAGCAGAGAAAGAACCCTAGGCTCAGAATCGCTAATTGCTAACTGCTTTGGGGCTACCACTTGGGACAATACAGTTTTATTCTTGAGATCCTGGGCATAAATTGTTCAACCCTATTGTCCTTGGCCTAGCCATCACTAAACCAGTAATCTGAGAAGCAAAATGCTCTACCTATAGTTCTTCTCAAATTCTCAAAATACCCATACTTTATGTACAAAAAGGAAAATGCTTGTCATGATTCTATGTTGCCTGTTTGTGGATAAATCTTTTAAGATGTAACATTAGGAACACTGTTAGATTGTGTTATGCTGGTTTGACACTTCTAAATGACTGATTCAAGTGATTCATGAGTGGTTTGGTGTGTGGTTTTAAGATAGAGAGGCAAAGAGCATTTGTGCCCATAGAATATGATTAATTTTTTAACAATCCCTTATTATTTGGACATTTAGAGAGACTGGCAATCAATACTTTATTCACTGGATAATTGATTCAACAATCCAATGCAGGTCTAGTATGAATTGTTGATAATGGAAGCATCTTTGTTATCTAAGACATTTAAATGCTCACTTCTGCATGTTATTTCGATGTAAGAGCTGTAATTTAATGTTTATCAGGTATCTTAAGTGCTTTATTTATATCTTTTCATTTAATCATTACAACTTTCATTTTACAGGAGAAAAATATGAAATCTGAGGTACAGTTGATTTGAATCCAAGAAATCTAAAGGAAAAAGTTCAAGCTCTTAATCCTTTCATACCGTCCTTGTTGTTAAACTTTTTTAAAAAAGTTAATCTTGTCTATGAAGCATGAATCTATAATACTAGGGAAAAAACTGACTAACTTGAAGAAAAAATAAATTGAAATGGAAAGCAATTAATTCCTCTTAATGTGAATAAAGGATGATCTAAATGCTTTTGGAGAAATGATTTCCAGTAATGAAATTTTCAGGACAAAAATCTTCTTTTCTGAATAGGCAATCATGGTATTAATCCTCTGTTCCTTAATCTTTATATTTATATTTTTTACACTTGTTCTTAAAGCTTGGTGTTTTCTACCAAAACCATCTGTACATCTCTGTCTGTCTTCATGTGCTCTTTCTGTACACATGCATGCATGCACACACACACACAGATTTCATCATTTATTCATAAAATGTTGAAAATCACTGCTTTGGCCCTTTTTAACTCTCTCGACCAATCTCTCAGTTCTCTAGTGCTTGGAAAGGAAGTATTTATTTTATTTTATTTTTATTTTATTTATTTTGAGACTGAGTCTCACTCTGTTGCCCAGACTGGAGTGCAGTGTTGTAATCCAGGCTCACTGCAGCCTCAGTCTCCAAGGTTCAAGGTGTCCTCCCAGCTTCCCTTGTAGCTGGGACCACAGGCATGCCACCACACCCAGCTACATTTTGTGTTTTTTTTTTTGTAGAGATGGAGTTTCATCATGTTCCCCAGGGTGGTCTGGAACTTCTGGGTTCAAGTGGCTGGCCCTACCTTGGCTATGATTATAGGCGTGATCCCCAAGTTCTATGATTATAGGTGTGAGTCAACCTCCCTCTCCAGGAAGTATGACAAATAGAATGAGCCTGCAACCAGAGTCCTTTGATTTAAACCCTTGCCCGCCACGGACTGAATGTTTGAGCCTCAGTATCTTTATGTGTAACATGAGGTCTATAACAGAACTTAACAAACAGGAGATTATTATTAATGAGATTAAATGCAGTGAGGAACGTCAGTGGTTCCCTCTCTGTGGAGGAACTTAAGGAGTTGAGCATCCAAGCTTATTTCTTGATATGCTGATAAAAGACATAGCCTAGTTTATGGCGGATGCTGGTTAAATTCCAGCCCTCTCTCTTTCAGTCAATAGGCTTGGACTCAAAATAAGCCCCATTCAGGCTGATTTGTCTCCATATATCAGTCACAAACTGCACCTCTTGAAAAAATAGCTTTCCCTCCAATGTGTACTGGCCTTGAAGAAGACTGAGAAATAGGGCAACAAAGATCCTTTAAAATCAAGTTACTGAAAGTCATTGAAATAATATACAGTGAAAGATGTATGATGCCATTATTATATAAATAAAGTCAGTACAACCATTAAAGAACTTACAAGTATGGGTTTTTTTCTTCTCTATGGTTACAATAATTTTTACATGACCATGATTATATTATATCTGGATGGTTTAGATGTCTGTCTTTTGTGTCTTTCAAAAAATTAATATTTATTCTTTGACATTATATAATTTCTTAAATAAATATGAAGAGAGAAATGTTTTGAATAACATTTCTCCAGCCCTAAATTTTCTATACTTAGCATATATTGTTTCTTTTTTAGTAACTTACAGCAACTTTATTTTAAAATTAGTTTAGGAAATGATGTTTTTGGAAATGGCTTCTTTGAGGTCGCTTCCTGGAATGATTACAGTCATTGTGTAAAGCCAGCAATAAGAGAAGAATTTGAAAGTAGAGAGTAGAACGGTAGTTACCAGGGCCTGGAGGCAGGGGTAGAGGAGATATGGGTCAAAGGACACAAAATTTCATTTAGAAGGAATAAGTTCAAGAGACGTACTGTCACATGGTGTCTACAGTTAATAACAATGTATTGTATTATTGAAAATCCATGAGAGTAGATTTTAAGTGTTCTGACCACAAAAAAAAATAAGTATGTGAGATAATACATATGTTAATTAGCTCTATGTAGCCATTCCATAATGTATGCATATTTCAAAACAACGTGTACGTAATACACAATAAATATATAGAATTTGTTATTTGCCAGTTAAGAAAAGGGTTTGACACTTCAAACAACAAAATACTTTTGGCGTATGAAAAGTCATTTACAATCACACCCCAGACTTTGTTGTTAATATTAGCTGGGATAGTCATTGCTGAAAAGGTCTTCACACGCTTATAAAAGAAGTTTCACTAAATCTAGTTAGCATTGAGAAGTGTTGAAGAGTTGAAAATAAACCTCAAGACAACTTTTTGATTTAAAATTCTATTTCTTGGTGTGTGAGTGTTGTTTTTAAGGAAACATACACTTTATTGCAACATAACAAATAAATGAGAAAGTAAGACAAAGAAAATGTTATTTCACTCAACATAGCAGGGTGGTCTTTAAATAAGTGCATAAATAGCCCATGAGCTAGCTTGAAAGGTCACCCTGTTGGTCTAGCCAAATGACTTACATATTAGCAATTTGTTGGCAAAACATCTTCGTCTTATAGTTTCAATTGGATTACATAAGATTGTTTTCTCCTGATAGATAATCTGGACTTTCTTCACCAAAAGAAGGTTAATATTCCTACACATTTTAAACCAGAACATTAAATTTTATACTGAAAATACATCTTCCTTGAGGTCAAGAATGTAGGGGAAGGCAGATTTTTGGTGTTCTTTTCCAAATGATAGCCTTGTAAACCAGGCTATTTTCATGAGGGGATTTTCTTACTTTATTTAAATCTTCTCTGAGAGTAGCAGGAAATAAATCTGGAGACTCCAGCTTCTAGAGCTTTTCCACAAAGAAGATACTGTTTCTGATATAAAGACACAATAAATTCTTCTTTCTCCATGTTCTTCAAAATCCATAGAGCTAAAATAACTACTTATTTTCATTTACTATAGAATAGCATTATTTCCAAAATTGCATTTAAATCATCTACATACAGAAGGTTAAATTTGTTTAAAAATGAATAATTGCATTCATTTCCTTACGTTTGTACTCTGAAGAATGTGGAATTTAAAATAAGTGTGATTGCGCTTTAGCTATGGGCAAGTCACTTATTCTCTTCAGAGGATTAAAAGGATAAAATATTTTTTAGAATTATCTATCTATCTACACACACACACGCACATATACATATAGTTCTTATACAAACCCTCATTAAATGTAATCCAAGTTTTAGACCCACAGTACTGATTTAGGTAGGCAAAATATCAAACTAACAACAACAAAAAAATACCAGACATAAAAATTGTGCCTCGTATTCCGGACGCATCATTATTCTCTGCAATATCCACAGACCACTCTAATTTGAGCACAACCTAGATGGACCAGGAACACAAGTAATGTGAATGACTGCAATAATAAAATGAGTATGTTAAACTATCAGTTACTTGACTTTAACTCTATGCTTGAAATACATTCAGTGAGCCTCTGCTGTGTGCCAGACAATGTTCTGGGCAGCAGAGATGTACTCGTGAACAGTCCTTGCCTGTATGGAGCTTACATTTTAGAAGACAGAGACAGATCAATAAATAACTCAGCAAACAATTCATCAATATAACTTCAAATAATAACAAATACCTTGAAGAAAATCAACTAGGGTCTTGCCTTGAGGGCTTGGGAATTAAATGTACTTTAGTTTGGAAACCAGAGAAGTCATGGCTGAGGGATTTATGTCTTCACTGACAACTAAAGACCCAGAAGAAACCAGCAAGGCAAAGGTTGGAAATGAATGTTTCCAGCTGTGTCCTTGAGGAAGCAGGAAATGCAAAAGACTCTAAAGGAAGAAGGAGCTTACTTATTTGCCAAAAAGAAAGAAAGCGGATGAGAGCAACTAAAGCGCAGTAAGTGAAGGGAGAGTGGGAGGAAAAGGGTGGGTCATTAAAAGCCTTTTTAGTCATTTTAAGAGTTTTGAAATTTTTAAACAGGGGAATGAGATCATCTGATTTTTGCCTGAACAATGACCCTGGTTGCTACATGCAGAATGGCAGCAGGGAGATAAGGATGTAAACAGAAGACTAATTAGGAAGTTCTTTTAATTTAGGGAAGACATGATGGGCTTGGACTGAGGTAGTAGCTACAGAAATGGAGAGGATGTTATAGGTCCTATGACATTGAAGAGAATACTCTGGAAGCAGAATTGATAGACTTCATGATAGGTTATATGAGGAGGGATCAAAATGGAACCAAGGACAACTATGCAGTGGTTGGTTTGAGCAATTGATGGTACATGATGCCATTGCTGAGGTAAGGATATTTAAGGAGGAAGATAATGCGGTGAGGAAACTTTTTAGAACAACTAGGTGAACCTTAGGTGTGGATATTGTCCATTTCTCCAAATGTGATGCAGTTACTGGGGAACTGAGAAAAACTAGTGCTTTCTCCATCTTTCTAAAATGTAATTCACTTTTTGCTCATGTCTTAAACTCTATGCACAACCTAGATTCTTTATGCCTAATATATATCCACAACACCATATCTGCAATTCCGAATCCCATTAGCTTGGAAAAGTCATAGATTTGTGTAACCTACTTGGCAGCAAAATTCACCTGATCTGGTCTAATTTGGTGGCAAAATCCAGCTTGAATTTAAGGGATGTCATTGGTAATGTCAAAGCAAGATTAAATGGAGACTCTGCCTGAAGAATGCCTTACCAAACAAAACCAACAAGGCTTTAAAGAGAGCCTTAGCCTTGCTTAAGTTGCAAACATAAGCAAAAGTTAACTCGGATCTTTTTGGGTAAACGCTTATATTACACAGAGACAAAACTTAACCTTAGCCAATCATGAGCAGCCAACTAACATATGATTATGTGACTAGGGACTTTCCAACAAGGTAAACCATAAAAAGCAATTTTGTAATTGCCACTAGTCAAATAACTTGTTTAGTTTTCTTATTCACCCTATAAATATTTGCCTCTGAAGCTGTGTCATTGGAACACTAAACTTCATTTAGTCTGGTGTTCCCCAATTCATGAATTATTTCTTACTCAAATAAACTCTTTAAAATTTTATTGTGCCCCAGATTTTTCTTTTACAAGGATCTTTATCCCTTTTAATATTACTGTTTATACATTTTGCTATAGAAATATTAGCATTTGATTTCAGAGTGCCACTCTAGACCCCATTGGGGTTACATAGGATATAGTACATGTGCTGTGGTATCTTTATGACTTTTTTTAAACAATTAAGAGTTCTGAAACTCGTCTATACTGTGGTCCTAGAGAAGGGATATAGACCTTTAAATTGGATAGTATTTTATTATGTGTTTTACTGCTTGGTGTAAAGAAATATTGGATCGTTTGCTGAGAGAAATGGTTTATAAGGTGTCCTTCATGAAGGGAGGAGAAATTCAGAGAGCAAAATTTGCTGGTGTTACAAACTCTAGACCTAGGCATAGAGGGCAATGTAGGTGACTTCAGTGTAATGGATTATGAGGGCAGGAAGGAGGGGTTCTTACTAAAGGGAAAGTAACATAGACAGACAGATTAAATTAATCAGCAGTCTAATGACTTAAGAATTGTGTCAAAATTCCTAACTCAGCTTGACAAAGTTAACTTGGGGCAGCTTGAACACTTAATTTTATTGAGTCTAGGCTGCACATTTTCCACATTTTAATTTTTCTGAAGTTGGGACATGTCTTATGATTGATGGAATCTTAAAGTGGACTCTGATCAGGTGGAGATGATGGCATGTTATTTCCCGCCCATACTTGACCTTGTCTGTTGCTTCTGTACCATATGGCAAATAAAAACTTTGATATCTCTATCATAAACTATTTGAGAGCATTAGTAGGAAAGTTTATGTCTTTTGACTGTTACCCAAACTTTTCCATTGTCAGAATCAATTAAGATCAAGAAGACACTACACCAAGACTGAAAGGATGTTGGAAGCTTGAAAGAAGACCTCAAAGACAATATTTGGGCATATTTTAAGAGCATAATCAATACTCTGTATGGCACCGAGGATGACACTTTATGGGAAAACAGAGTTATCAATGACTTTTTGTTGGAAATTATCCAAAAGAGTAAGATTCTGCAAAGAAGTTTGTGTATTTCTTTGCCAGTTTATTTTTATTTCTATTTTCATTTTACAAGTGCATGCGAGTGATATTTGAAGTGTTATATTCATGTATGTCTAAATTTTTCAACAAGTGTCAAAGATTCTAAGTTATTAGAAAGCATTGTGTCAGTTTAATTGGCTGATTTCTTAAAATTAGCTCCACACGAACGAATGGTGTATCTAAAATTGATAATTTGATAATTGTCTCAGATTTGAGGAAACACTATCCTCCATTATAGACAAAGGCTAGAAGGACCTGGGAATGGGGAGAGGGACTATGTAAGAGACAAATATTCCAATCTCAGATGATTATTCTTCCACTCTCCTTTTTTCTCTAAGTTCATCTTTTACTGTCCCTCTGGACTTTAACAGGCACTCTGCTACTAATGCTTCAATGGAGCATCTACTTAATTAGATTACAGCATTTAAAGGACATCAACCTTTGATTACATGTCAAAGACCCTGGACTTTAGGCCACAACCAATGTAAGTGGATGATTTCCCAATGATAGCATATGCCTGGGAAGGTTAGGCTTTATTTTCCATGAGTTCTTATCTAATGCAAAATAAACTTTGAATTTATATTTCTTGAGTTTTCCAGCACACAATGTTTTGCTTTTATAACTTCCATTATTAAAATAAGAGTATTACACCATTTGTAAATGTTTTTGATGTGGAAAATTGTATACCTATAGGTTGCAAAATCTGTGCATTGCACTAGAAATTTTGCTGAGTTTTCAGCTGTTAGCCACAGCATTTAAGTGGTACAATTCATTGCATATTTAACTTTATTTAAATATCATAGTGACTGGACCATTGGTTTTCAGATTAAATTTCTTTGTATAATCTGAGTTGATTTCCCATTGTGTCTGCCAAAGTACTCTTCTTTCTTCTTGAGGACAGTGCAGTAACACATTTAGAAATTACCTTTTTGAAACATTTTGAAAATTGACTCTTCAAATATGACTTTTGATACTTAAGAACATGACAAAATATATTTAAAACATATCTTTTAGTAGCATATTATGCTCTATATAAAACTGTGTACCTGTGAATGTTCAACAGCTATCCTCCTCCCTGAAAAACAGCAACTTATTTTGTTGCATTTGCTGATTTCCATGGTATAAATACTCCCGCATGGCCAGTTTCAAAGTACCAACTTGATGTCACTGGATATAGAGTTAGGAAGAGGTATCATTATAAAGTATTTTTATAGTAAAGATGCAATAAATATAAGCAACTACAAAAGCACAGATAATAGTGAAATGCATTAAAATAATTGGGAAATATTAAGTTTTGAGTATTCATTTCCTTATCTTGTAATTTATTTAATTGTAAGTTTATATAATTAAATTTTTGGCCATGCCTGTATTTAACAACTGGTTTCCAAATTTACAAATGTACTCTTTTAGGCCTACATGAACTGGGTGTAGTTCAGCACTCCTGTATATATGATATTTGATATTGCCTATTATAACACAGGTTAAAAACAGTGAAACTTAAACTTATGTGAGACTCCTTCTATCCCTTCCTCCCTCCCTTCCTTCCTTCCCCTTTCCTTTCTTCCTTCCTTTCCTTCCCCTTCCCTTTCCCCTTCCCCTTCCCTTGCCTTCCCTCCCCTTCCCTCCATCGTTAAGTTCTTACAGATTTGCTAGACATGTCAAAATGAGTAGAAGTCATTATGAACAAATTAAATTATCAAGTTACCTATTTATGCTATTGATATGGGGAGAGAAAGAAATAAGAAGTTTATACTTTTCTAGGATTCTATAATATACATTTTCATTATGCATCAGGACATATGTACATATCCAGTTGTGCATCTTGATACAGTTATTTTTGTTTCTATGAAACCATGTTGAATGCTATAGAAAGCATTGATAATGGTAAGTTACTAAAAAAGGCTCTCTAGTATGAGCAAGAAGGTGAAAGACTGAGATAAAAAATACCAGCTGTCAGTTTCTGTATTCTGATTGCTTTGCTAGTATCTTTTATTCTCAGACCACTTTAAAGAAATAAAACCAAAAATTTTAAATAATGAATTTCTAGAAAATACTTACTACTGATTTATAATTAACAAAAAAAGACCTATGTATAAAAAAAGTAAATAAATGTGTGCATTTTTGTTGAAGTAAAAATCAATTTTAATTATTTTAATGATTATTTGTATCATTTGTATTTAGAATTTTTTGTTTTGTTTGTTTTTGCCGTTAACTGATAAATGATTACCCCAAGCACAGTGGATATTAGGGCTTCACCTATGCATATACTTACCATATCCAAAATTTATGTTTACTAAATTCTGAGAAACGCAGAGTTAGAATGTAGTAAGGTGAGGAAAGATACATAATTACTAGCATCAGGTGTTAGAAGGGCCATACAATTAAATTCCACAGAATTCAAGAGAAAAAAAATGAATGTAGTCAGGTAATCTCTCTTGTTGAAATTATGACACTATTTAGTTTATAATCAAATTGCTGATTGCTAACAATTTTTATTGACTTTTTGTTATGTAGCCCTGGAATAAGAGGTAGCGATAAGGAAAAAAAAATCCAAATTCTCTTTAACCTAAAAGTCATTGTCTTGAATGTGACTATATTGATGCTTATGAGGATTTTTTAAAAACTTGTGTATATCTGCATACAAAATGATTATTCAGAATTTTCTGTCTAAAAACTTAGTATTAATTTTTTTGTTATAATTTTTAGAATTTAGTTATTTGTTAGCCCTACAAATCTCATATATTTATAAATCTAGAAAAATGTAACAATACTTTGAAGAAGTCTTTAAAGATTAGTGCTGTTTAAAACTTAAAAATGAGTATTTTAAAATAAATTTATAACTTTATTATATTAAAAATACTTTTTTTTTTTTTTTTTTTTTTTTTTTTTTTTTGAGACGGAGTCTCGCTCTGTCACCCAGGCTGGAGTGCAGTGGCCGGATCTCAGCTCACTGCAAGCTCCGCCTCCCGGGTTCACGCCATTCTCCTGCCTCAGCCTCCCGAGTAGCTGGGACTACAGGCGCCCACCACCTCGCCCGGCTAAGTTTTTGTATTTTTAGTAGAGACGGGGTTTCACTGTGTTACCCAGGATGGTCTCGATCTCCTGACCTTGTGATCCGCCCGTCTCGGCCTCCCAAAGTGCTGGGATTACAGGCTTGAGCCACCGCGCCCGGCCTAAAAATACTTTCTAAGTAGTTTAATTTTCTGACTGACCAACTTTCAAGTACTCGAGTATTACATAATGATTGAATAAATTAAACTTATTAAAATGGTTGTGTCACTAAATGTTCTAATAATTTTCATTAGTGTTTCACTTATACATTTAAACTTTAAATCACAAGTTGAAATCAATTATTTAGCAACACATATTCAATTAAAATCATAAGGTTATCTGTTATCCTATTGACAGTAGGACAAATTATCTTGAACACTATACAAACCATAGAAAGCAATGCTCAGATGTCTTAATACAAATATAATTAACACCAGAATTTTGATCTTCTTAGATCTTTTTATACTTAAGTTTACATCTTCTCTGGGTTAAAAGAACCTTATTTATTAAATGAACAACTTTGTCATCCCAAACAATTTGGGAGGTTGCTTTTTCAGTTGGTTATGATAGAATAGCGAATGACCAGAGACATTTGAGAGAATATTTACTGGACTCTCTTTTCATGATGTTGTTGGGACATCCTTAACCCCATTTATAATCTGGCATTATCTAGAGGCAAAACCCTATTAGCTTCCGAAGTCTAGTTTCCAGGTCTACTCATGGAAATCTGAAACTTCCACCCAAGATGCTATCCTATTTGATCAGACTGCATTTCTTTGGCTCTTAATATTTATATAATCCCCTTTGCTAGTTATAGGAACCTTCACATTTTCGGGGTTCCTGCATTCATTTATTTCATATTTTTCTTATCTCTTTAGAACCATAGCAAACGTAATGCTGATAGCTGATTAAATTTTGAATCTCTTTCGTGGCTTCATTTGGCCAAATCTTCGGAGATCTTTCTACTGTGAGAAAGGCGTTTGATGCTTCCCATTAGTTAAAACAAGATCTTAGACGTGGTTCTAGGACTGTACTGCCACAAGAATGGAGTAGATTCATGCTGAAGGGATTTCATTAATGTTATTTGCTCAATCATTTGTTTCTTAATATGTAAATATTCTATTAAAGTGTCTTCTCTGTACCCTTCAAAACTATAGGCCAGGCGCAGTGGCTCACACCTGTAATCCCAGCACTTTGGGAGGTTGAGGTGGGCAGATCAGTTGATGTCAGGAGTTCGAGACCAGCCTGGCAACATGATGAAACCCTGACTCTACTAAAAATAAAAAACATTAGCCAGGCATGGTGGGGGGTGCCTGTAATCCCAGCTGCGTCGGGAGGCTGAGGAGGAGAATCACTTGAGCCCGGGAGGTGGAGGTTGCAGTGAGCTGAGATCGTGCCACCACACTCCAGCCTAGGTGACAGAGCATGACCCTGTTTCAAAACAAAACTATGTTATGAAGGGAGACTATGGGGAGCCTTTGTATACGTTTTAAACTTCTCTAATTGTAAATATTGCTAGATTAGATAATAACTGCATTTAAATGCTCAGTCTCCCCAGAGTCCTTTAGGAAAAAAAATCATTGATTTCTCATGAAAATTTATGGAGCATAAACACAGTGGGACACATAGATGAAAGACGCGGTAGCAGCAAGCTGCAGTAAAGCAGAATATGCCTAGGGGATGGGCTCTGACACATGCCCATAAGCAGAGGGAGGTATGAGGAGTGCAGGGGAGGAGAGACACATCAGGGAACTGTATGTAATGGAGCAGTATTTCAATCCTGCCTTCATATCTTTCTGTATTTAATGGAAAATGATTTGAAAATAATATGTTCTTTGCTTTTGAGTGCCTGCACCCTGCATATTACTAGAATATTCATTACCCAAATCTTAAATCAAATGGCAATCACAACAGCTCAGAAATATTCATAAATCTTAAAAATGTTCTTACAAAGTGAGACTTGGTGTGGGCTAGGCAACTTTTCACAATATGAGGAAAGTAGGTAGTGGGTCCACTAGTTAATCTGTTCAAAACAGTGATTTCAGAAACTTTTCCACCGAATTTTTTTGCTTTTTATAGAACTCAAGCAATTATACTTTTCTTTGTGTGTATTCTTGCCTAGACATAAGTTGCCCTATTTACTGCTCCAATCTCTTTAAAATGTTTTTCAACTAACTACAATGTGATTTTCTCATGGGAACAACTTACATACATATAGACCGTGTTTATACACATAAATTGAAGTTGAAAACTGAGCATTTTAAGTTAAAATGTTTTCAACTTTTGACTTTCAGTGAACGTAGTTGAGTTTGAACTATTATGATTCCAGTTACACCTTGGTAAATGGTTTTGCTGGAAACAAACTTTAAAAATGAATGCTCAAGTCAGTAACATAGATTTGAGGGACATGTAATTTTATTTTGGATCAGTATTTTCATTTTAGAGGTTTTTTAGGTTATCGTTGTCAAGATCTGTGTTAACAATATTCACTTATCTGATGGATGAGGTACAGCTGTAAGTATCAGCTTAGAAAAGAGGACATTTATCTAGACCAAAACATTTTTTTTTCTTTGTACAATAGAAGTAAAATAAGTGGACGTAAATACGCTACTTATGCCTGATGACTAGAAAATTCAAACGGCCAAAGGGTCTTATTGGTGGGCCTGAGACAGATACAAACCTTCAGATAAATGCATAAACAAAATATAAATGTATGAAGGTGAATGTGCATGTGTGCAAATTGTTATGTTTCATGTTTAAAGCAGCTAAACATCAGGTGGAAACCTTACATTAAAATTACTTAGAAATTACTTGGAGAAACATGTTACTTTTCATAAGTTGGCAAACATATATTCTTTTCTGGATAATTTATCTCTTTCTTCCATTCAGTACACATTTTCCTAAGGTAGTACCATGAACTCTACATGAGTGCAGTCTACTATTTAATAGTTCAATCAGTAGATATGCTGTTTCTTATTCACAATTCTGGCCACTGTTGAATGGTGCTATTTTGTTCTAAGCATACAGTGCTTTCATGAGCTTTCTAGGGATCATGAAATCATCTGAGAACATTTAATAATTACAAGAAATTTGCACTATCAAAGTAAAGAATTGAGCAAACTGCCAAAAAAGTATGACAATTAGGGATAGAAAAAGGGAGGAGAATACTTTCACCCTAATTCAGATTTCAGGCAAGAGGAATAGTCACTTATAGAATTATCTGGAAAACTACTTTCATACTTTTATTCATTCAGATGGCATAAGCTTTGGCCTCTTTGATAGTTTTTATTATGTACACTAACATTATGATTAAGTCTGATAAATCTGTATTTTGGTAAAAGTGACTTTTTTGTGACAGAAAGCCTTGTATTCTGTAGTTTTCATCTTTTTTTAAACTTAACTTTCCTTTTTGATTATTACTGAAACCAATAGTCTGCTGTGATTTGAATTCATGCAGTGAATGCTTAACTACGTGGTACTACTCATGTGTGAAATTAACAATGGAGCTGGGCTTGTTGTGTGGCCTCTGACTTGCTTCCCACAATTTGAGAAGGTGTCAGAATTATGGCTTCTATTAACCTTCCTTTATGAGGGATTTGTGAACCTATCAGATTTGCTTCCAGCTTGAATCAGTAGAAGTAAAGTTATAATTTTTGTTGTTCTTCATTTTGAAATGAAAAAGGCACATCATATTGAATCATTTTGAGCCATTCATTGATTTTAATTTGTCCAGCTGGAGACCCTGTGCACTGGCTGTGATTGTGAATAAAATAATTGAGAACTTAGAAAACAAAAATGGAGCCACTGGAAGATACTTCATTATGATGAACAGCCATCTCCTCAACTTCCAGAGAAATTTGTTTCCATTTTCCAGGAAGCGCAAGTTAACACCATATTTATGGTAACTCGTTTACTGAGAACACTTTCTAGTGGATTTAACCCTGAAGGCAGGCCAGTGACATTGATAGTAAGTATAATAGAACAAATCACAAATATCCTTCTGCGTCAAAAAAATCCTCTTTTTATTTGTATATTGTTACTTGTATGTCTTGTATACATAACCTTTTAATTTTTATATTACAAAATAATATAAATACAAATGCAAATAATATAAAAATAAAATAATATAAATATAAATTGTATATATTTATATACATATAAAATAGAAACTATATATTTATATAAATATATAATTATAAATATATATAATTTTATATATAATGTATATACACGTTTATATTTATATAAATATATATAATTTATATTTTATATGTATATAAATATAAAGTGCATATATATATAGAAGTCTAAAATCTTAGATCTAATGCCATACTAAACTGTAACAGTAGAGAGGAATAACATTACCCTTAGGCCAGGCGCGGTGGCTCATGCCTGTAATCCCAACACTTTGGGAGGCCGAGGTGGGCGGATCACCAGGTCAGGAGATCGGGACCATCCTGGCTAACATGGTGAAACCCCGTCTGTATTAAAAATACAAAAAATTAGCCGGGCACGGTGGCGGGCGCCTGTAGCACCAGCTACTAGGGAGGCTGAGGCAGGAGAATGGCGTGAACCCGGGAGGCAGAGCTTGCAGTGAGCGGAGATCATGCCACTGCACTCCAGCCTGGGCAACAGAGCAAGACTCCCTCTCAAAAAAACAAAACAAAACAAAACAAAACATTACTCTTAAAAAATACTAATTTTGTCCGTCTGACTTGTTTTACTTTAAAAAATCCTCTTGTCTGTAGTAGCCTTTGAAACAGAAAAATGCAGCTTAACGCATATTCTTAACCACTATTGTAGTGGGTTTGTACTATTGTTGTTTTCGTTTTAGCCTATTTTTCCCCAGTGAGAAGTATTTCAGTAAGTTTTACCGTTAAATCAGTTCAATGCAGAGCTCTTCATCCACTGAGAGGGAAACATTTGATTGAAGATTCTTCTCAACCTCGAAAGGGTCAGTTAAATTTTACCCCAGCCAATGGCTTTATTGTCTGTGTTGACTTGAACTGTGTTTCAAATAATAGAGCTTCTGCTATACTTTCAGTCTAGTACTTTCTAGCGTACCTTGCTTTTGTTCCTCCTAGGAGGAAAAGTGCTCAAGGCAATCATTAAAGAGAAAAATACATTTCTCAGAGTGAGAAAAATAAATTCATAAACATAAAATAAACCTTAAGCATCATTGCTATTATTTTTATGCTACAATAGACATACTTTTCAGTTCATAAAGAAAAACATAACCAATTTTATTGGGTAAAAGCTTGACAACTCATTATTACCTTTACACAGAATTCACTTGGATCAGGATGCCCGGACTTTATACCAGCCAAGGGCATATGATACAAAAGATAGGCTCCTCAGCTGAATTTGTATTCTCTGCTTCCAAAATGTGTGTGTGTGTGTGTGTGTGTGTGTGTGTTTAATAGAACATGTTAATGCTACCAACAGTAGCATAAAACCCCTCTTCCCTTCTACATCTTGGTTCATCTTTCCTGAAGGCAATCATCTGAAACTCTACCACTGAAGGCTTCAATTTCGACCGTCCTATTTTCAATGATATCATAATTTTCCAAATTTTTTGTTGAAAAGAAAATTCCTCAGGGAAAGGTAATATTTTAAAAGTTACCAGTCATCTTTAACTATGTCAGAATAATTTTGGATCCATTCCTGAGATATGATATTGTTCAAAGAAGGAAAACCATGCTGAGGGGAGGGTGGGAAAGATGTTTGGGGCTCAAAAGACCAACATTTTATTAGAATTGTAACCAGCTGCAGCCAGGTATCTTAAGATGTTTACAGGAGAGGGTATGGCATGAATGTTTATTCAGAGAAAAGATTTCCTCCTCCTCTTGACCTGAGCAAGATGATATCCAGACTGTGCTTTAGATTTAAGGAAGATAGGGTGATCTTTCTTAACCAGAAGCTGTATTGGCAGTTCTAAGACAGAAACATCACATTATTAACAACTATGATTATTTTCTAGCCACATACGTCCTCAAGCCAGTCAGCAATGAATCTCCTGTTTCCATGAGAAGACCTCCCCTGTTCCATGTAGATGGAAGTGTAGTTAGAAGTTTCTAAGAAAGTTCTGCTTAGGTCAGAGACAAAACACCTGACAGCAATAGTCATGTCATTTCTGATTGCTGGTGGTACTTGGGTATTGACTTTTGTTTCTCCTCTCTCTGGATGACCTCATTCACTGTCTTTTCTTTAAATGCTGTATTGTGCAGATGATTTCCAAATAAATCCTTTAGCCAAGGCATCTCTGATCTCCAAATTTGTATATAAGACAGACATGTCCACTTAGACATCTTAGGTATCTCTGCATGAACATAGCTAAAATTGGACTATTGATTCATACTCCCACTCAAACTCAGTTTTCCCTCGCTTTTGTTACATTCCCCATATTAGTCAATGCATTAACTTCGTCTAGTTTCTCAAGCCATGAACCTAAATTTCAGCTGTTTCATTACTTTTCTCATTTCCATCTCCACCATCCAATTCCTCAGCAAATGCTGTATCATCAAAGAGCTCTATGCTTCACTGTCTTCACCACCATTGCCCAAATTGAAGCTGTCATCATCTCACATTAGAGATGCTGTATGGCCTGCTAATTGGCCTTCCCTCTTCCATTCTTGTTTCCCTAACACTTAATCTTCACATGGTCACCAGGAAGTGTTTTATACGTATATATTCCATCTTTATGTTAAATTAAATACTGACATCTGGTGCACTTGGAAGAGTTGTGAAATTCTTCCATTGCACTTGTAATGAAATCCTTATCTTGGTGTTCAAGGCCCTACAATGCCTTGCCACACCTTTTTCTTCAACTTTACTTCTGCCAACTCCCCTCTCAGTCCTCCAGCCTCACTGGCTTTTATTTCCAGTTTCTTGGACATTCCAAGCTTTCTCTCACCTCAGGAATTTGGCACATGTCCACTCTGCTTGGAATTTATTTTTTTCCACTTTTGGAAATAATAGATCTCAAAATAAATACCTATTCATGGAAATCCTAGCTGCCTACTCCACTCCTTGTCAACCCCTTGTCCATCCATTACCATCTTCTGAAGCACAATGTTCGTTTCCTTCACTGTGCTTTCCACAAGTTAACACTTGCAGGAGGTTAGGTGTTTGTCTTACTCATTGTCACTCTGTATTTGTTATGCTTCCTGTCACTTGACCAATATTTGGGCATTCAGTGAAATAAACTCCTACTTTGTCTGGATCCTCCAATTGCTGTAACCATCCTGAAGCCTGTCTACCTCTTTTTATTTTTTAGGGCTTCTGTTGTTTCTCACTTATTTTCCCTACTGCATTCTGGATACTATCTTCCTTTCTGCATTCTGGTACTATCTTCCTTTTTGGTTTCTGTGCATTATCTTGATCTTCTGTTCCCTTGCTTGGATTCCATGGGTGTTCATGTGTTCAATTCATTTAAACTTATTTGTGAGTCCTTTAAAAGGAAGGCAGTTTGTTGAATACTGCAGGGCATAGAACCATGAAAAAAAAAAGCCTACTCATGTGTGATTGGCTCATTTTTGGTATAAGCATGGGGCAGAAAACAGGGAGGAAAGGCAAGTAAACAAACAACTTATATACTAAGATCTAAAAACTTTCCAAGAATTTTAGCTCATTGGTTTCAGTGGCAGTCACTTTGATAAACAACAAAAGATCCAGAGAAACTAGTTATATAATATCAACTGCAAAGATAATGGAAAAGTCAAGTGGTTGTGGTATGTTATTAATTATGCCACAACCAGCCAGATTCACCATCTCAGAAGGCTGATGTCACCCTGAAGACACACCCTTGACAATCATTCATAGCAGCAGCAGCAATATAATTTTTCATTGAATTATTTCATTCACTCTCTTAAATTTTGTTAAGGTTTTAGAAACAGTAAGTGAAGTAATTGCTCTTGAAAGAATAGAATAGCATATATAGGAAAAGTTCTTCTAAACTTTTCTTTAACACAGTTAATAGCATGCTTTTTCCTTTTTGCTCTTTCTTTTTTTTTTTTTTTTTTTTTTTTTTTGAGACGGAGTCTCGCTCTGCCGCCCAGGCTGGAGTGCAGTGGCCGGATCTCAGCTCACTGCAAGCTCCGCCTCCCGGGTTCACGCCATTCTCCTGCCTCAGCCTCCCGAGTAGCTGGGACTACAGGCGCCCGCCACCTCGCCCGGCTAGTTTTTTGTATTTTTTAGTAGAGACGGGGTTTCACCGTGTTAGCTAGGATGGTCTCGATCTCCTGACCTCGTGATCCGCCCGTCTCGGCCTCCCAAAGTGCTGGGATTACAGGCTTGAGCCACCGCGCCCGGCCCCTTTTTGCTCTTTCTAAGGAGAACAGTTTAGTATTATCAAAATTCACCATCGCTTCACACTGGTCTCTCTCTGATTATTCAAATAGAAATGTTATTAGGCAATCAGCCAGAGTGTCTACCAAACCTTGGCTCCAAAATCAGTGGGCCAGTAGTAATTAAAGAGTAGTGGAAGCTTAATTGTGTAGCCAACTTATTCCAGCAAAAAACAAAAGCACACAAACAAAAACAAAGCAGAACAAAACCCAAAGAATAAAATTCTAAGCATTTGGATTCTGCAATATCAAATTAACTTTAATAGTAAAAAGATGAATGTTTTATTTAAGTCTATCCAGGCAGACACAAAACTCTTCCGATCACTAACAAAAAATGTCTAATACCTTGTGTATGGTCAATTTAATATTGCTAGGGTGAAAAATGTTTATTTAGCCAGCCATCAAACACATATTAAATACTGGAAAAGTTTCCAAAGTTGCACAAAACTGCTGTTTGAGATCAATTCTCAAAGCAGTTTATCAGTTCAAATGTGTTATTTCCATGTTTAATTCATGTTTGGTAGAATGAGCATCTAGTTGCCGATGTGAATGTAACTCACATGAGATGGTGTTGACTAGACAGGTGGGAAAGGGATATTTTGTAATTTATCAAAACAAAATATTATGAACCGAAAAGAAAACTCACTGAATAACCCCAGTGCCATCAACGAATGTACATGTTTTAGGAAGTTAAGAATAAGTGACCAAAATTCATTTTTATTCTTAGACTCTTTAAAAATGAAATAACATTGGGAACCATAAATACAGTCACTTCTCTATTTTGATAAGTTGTTTTTTTTTTTTTCTCTGTGATCTATACTGTACAAAGGGGGTTAGTTATGATTTTTTTTTTAGACAAAGTTTCACTCTTGTCTCCCAGACTGGAGTGCAATGGTGCAATCTCTGCTCACCGCAACCTCTGCCTCCTGGGTTCAAGCAATTCTCCCACCTCAGCCTCCCAAGTAGCTGGGATTACAGGCGCCAGCCACCACGCCTGGCTAATTTTTTTTTTTTTTGTAATTTTTTTTTTTTTAATAGAGATTGGGTTTCACCATGGTGGCCAGACTGGTCTCAAACTCCTGACCTCAGGTAATTCTCCCACCTCAGCCTCCCAAAGTGTTGGGATTACAGGCATGAGCCACCATGCCCAGCCATCATTTTGTTTGTAACAAACAAAAAACTGAAAATAATTATAAAACAATCTCCTTTTTTTTTTTTTTTCCCTGAATGTCAGCATGAGTCTGACATTGAAACAAACACAATCCAGTCCTTATCCAGAAGGGGCACTCATTGAATTTACAGAATTACCTGAAATACAATTTATTACTCTGCACTGAACAAAATAACATTTTGATTAAGCTAAACTCCCAGAATAAAATGTTGTTTGGCACTGGCAAACCTCAAGGAGAATATACTACTTTCAAAATGTGATCCTAATGTGATATAATGTAATTGCATTATTGTTATCTTATAATTATTATCAGATACGTCATGCATTTAATGAAGAAAATTGAACAACTTCATAAAGAATAAAGCCAGTTTGTGAAATTTTGAAGACATAAAATTATGGTAAATGGTTTGAGTTGTAGTATTTTATTATGTAAAATATGTGTCAATATCATTATTACTTCACTTTCCGGGGTACTTTATGAGCTTGTTGTAATACAATTTAGTTTAGTGGAGTGCACAGTGAAACAAGTATTCTCTGTTCCTATACAACTAATCTTTGCAACAGCTGTGCTTTTTACCATCTTCAGCTGTTCCAGTTACAACAATCATCCTTTTAACAGCTCGACACCTGTCTCTTATTATATTTGAGCGCAATTATTAATTTCTTTAAATTTCCCATCCCTTTTTGTGCCTTTGTGTTGCTTTATATTCTGATGCACATTTACATGCTCTATTATATTAATTCTCTCATTTGATCTCGAAAACCTAAAAATTATTAGGAAGTTAATTGTGCAGGGATCAGAGGTTTTTCTCACAGTATAACTCTGTTAAATGACACAGTTTGTTCCAGCTTCTTGCTGACACTGCAAAGGATTGTCTAGAACGAAGAGTTCAATTACTTTCACAGTGCTAATCATATATCATTATGTAGAGGCATGAATCCTTAATTCCCAAGCCAGTGCTCCAAGCAGCATGACAGCAATAAAAGACACATTCCAAATTCCTCTGTCCACTGCAGCATGCAGGTAATAACTGAAGAATACAATAATTGTGTCTACTTGGCTATGTTTTTCATCAATTTGAATATTTAATACCCATAATGAATCACATTCCATTAATTTTTATTCACCCACAAAAAAGAATTGATTTCAGATGCATTTTTCAAGGCCGAATATGTATTTACAGTTTTTTGAGAACTTCCCCCTACAATTTACTTCTCATCATTTGTCTTTGTAATTTTTCAAGGTACAAATAAAAGTCACAAAAACACCGAACCGAGTTTCCCAGGTGAAAAACACCTCAGCGTTAGTAAAGTCGGACTACTCCTTTTCCCCACACAACCTCAGACACATAGGTTAATACGTAACCAAGACTGTTCTCTTGTTCAGTTTTCCCAAGGTCAACGAAGTAATGAAATAGGAGAAAATAATATTTTGTTTGTTTTATAGGTAGGAAAATGGCTTATAAAATCTCAGAGCGAGGTGTCATCTCATTAAGATAAATGTAAAAGTAACTCACCAATCAGTAGTTATGGACACGGGAAATGTGTCATCATCAAAGCCTGTGTTTAATAACAAAGGTGCTGGTACACTTCTGGCATAAAACACTTTCTGTCAACATTTTCTTTCTTGTCCTCCCATTCTTCTTCTCCTCCTTTTTCCGCTCTATTTGCCTGGGCATGAAGTTTGTTGGTTCCGTCTGGTGCTGTTGCCAGTTTGTTCTATAATCTGTGCAGCTATAAATTCCCCCCCATACCCCTTCATAGCTTCCAAATCTGGGATAGGGTTATAATCAGATTGCCCCTTTGAACAGAAACATGGATAGCATAGTCCATACCCTTAAACATTTTTTTTTCTTGCTAAAGCGTCTACTTATTTTATACCTGCTGTTTTGTGGGGTATTCTTACCTATAGGAATCTTAAAGATGTTTTACAGTTACAAACACATCAGTTTATTAGCAAAAAATAACTTCAAATGGAATTTTCCAGTGAAATCACTTCAATCAAATAGTAACACTGGCAAGTAGTAAGTTTCAAATGGTTTCCCTGTTTTTGTTTCTTTAACTTTCTTCAAAATTGAAAAGGAAAATAAATTTTCCCATTTTCCTTTTTCCTTCCTTCTTTTCTTCTTTTTTTCCTTTTTCTGTTTTTTTGGGAAAAAGGTTAGTCTTGTGTCCTTTTGTATTCCATGTACGAAGTTCCTACACCTGGACTTCAGTAGATATTCAGCAAAGTTTTCTCTGTGACTGTTTTCTAAATAACCTGTAAATACAGCTTCAGTATTATCTCATTTTTATTGAAAAGATATACTGTTTTTCAAAAGTTCAATCTATGACATAGTGGTTCTTTCTTTTGTCCAGTCTCTTCTATAGCATAATGCTTACACTAAAAAAGTTCTCTACTTCATATTATTGGAAACTAGTACTTTCTGTGTAAACCGTGATCTCTATAGATATAGCAGATTCTTTTTATGGTTAACTGGTAATCTTTTGCCTCTGTTTGTTATGTAATCCACCTTGACTACTGGGAGGTACAATTTGCAAAGATGCCACTGTGTTACTTTGAACATATTTTACAACATGAACATGAAGTTCCCATAGATTTTAAACACCAGAATAAGAAATAGATTATTAGAAGTATCAGAATGATTATAAACAGACAATAAGAATTATCAGACTTGATCTGGTTCAACACAATGAGACTGGGAACAGCCAGGGATCTGGAGAGTTGGTAACTGTTATGAATCATTTTGAAATAATTGACTTATTTATATTTTGAAAAGGACAAAGTAGTGATGCTTATTAATCCTAGTCACACTTTGAAATCATATAGAAATCTTCTAAAAGTTACTAATATCTAGGCTGTAACCAAATCAATTAAATGAAAAGCTCAGAGATACAGTGTGGGGACCTCTATGTTAAAAAGCATCCCAAGTGATTCTGATGCAAGGAAAGGTTGCTGATACCTGGGCTGGAGTCTTGGGTTAAAAGCACAATGCTGCCAAATCAAACCAATACTTGCTCTTGTAAAACTAGTGTCTGGCTACCTTTTGGACATTGGTATTCATTTCAAAAGGTATTTCAAATTAGCTTTCTTAAATATCCCATCCCATTTTAAAATTGTCATTCTGAAATTCACCTTAAAACATCGTCATGCATCGCTTAACAGCAGGGATATATTCTGAGTAATGTACCATTAAGAGATTTCATCATTGTGCAAACATCATAGAGTGTATATAGACCTAGACAGTATGGCCTATGCCTAGGCTGCACAGTATGGTCTATTGCTCCTAAGCTACAAACTTGTACAGCATGTTACTGTGCTGAATATTGTAAGCCCAGCTTGTGCAATCAGCAGCCTATGGGCCACATGCAGCCCAGGACAGCATTGAATGTGGCCCAACACAAATCTCTCTCTCTCTCTTTCCTTCCTTCCTTCCTTCCTTCCTTCCTTCCTTCCTTCCTTCCTTCCTTCCTTCCTTCCTTCCTTCCTTCCTTCCTTCCTTCCTTCCTTCCTTCCTTCCTCTCCCTTTCTCTCTCTTTTTTCTTTCTTTCTTTCTTTCTTTCTTTCTTTCTTTCTTTCTTTCTTTCTTTCTTTCTTTCTTTCTTTCTTTCTTTCTTTTCTTTTCTTTTCTTTTCTTTTCTTTTCTTTTCTTTTCTTTTCTTTCTTTTTTGCACATCAGCTATCATTAGTGTTAGTGTATTTTATGTGTGTGGCCCAAGATAATTCTTCCAATGTGGCCCAGGGGATTCAAAAGATTGGACACCCCTTCTGTAGGCAATCATAACACAGTGGTAAATATTTGCATACTTAAACATATCTAAATGTAGAAAAGGTACAGTAAAAAGATAGTATTACAATTCCATCAGACCAGCATTGTTTATTTGGTCTGTCATTGATCAAAATATCATTATGGGGTACATGATTGCATTTACATTTTAACATTTTATATTAAGTCACTGAGTTCTATGGTTTTACTGTTGGAAGTTATGCTTTCTCTTTTTTTCTTCCTTCAAGACTGAGACATCTCTTTAATTGTAATACATTAAGATATTTTAGGCCAGTCATGGTGGCTCATGCCTATAATCCCAGCATTTTGGGAGGCCAAGGCAGGCACATTGCTTGAGCTCAGGAGTTTGAGACCAGCCTGGGCAACATGATGAAACCCCATCTCTACAAAACATAGAAAAATAAGCCATGCATGATGGCACACGCCTGTAGTCCCAGCTACTCAGGAGGCTGACGTGGAAGGATGACCTGAGTTCAGGAAGCGAAGGTTGTAGTGAGGCAAGATTACGCCACTGCACTCCAGTCTAGACGATAGAGCCAGACCTCTCTCTCTCTCTCTCTCTCTCTCTCTCTCTCTCTATATATATATATATATTAAATAAACATGATGTTTGAATTTGTAATTTTATAGAATAATTATTAATAGTCATTCATGTATATTGTCAGGTACTATTTCCATTTCATTTAATTTTTTCTTTTAAAATAAAATCAGTTTTTAAATATATATTTTAAAGTACAATTTTGTATCTTTGAATTTTTTCCAGGTAAATAGAGACTGAAACTAGAAAAGACACTGTAGTTCATATATCTATATTTAGAAAATAGTCACATTAAATGTATCTATTCTTCTTTTTCTTTCCAAATTTTCAAGAATGCCTATCTTTTAATTTTCTTTGTGTGACAGTCTGCCATCTCTTTTCTTTTTTAGATTGTGGGTTTTTTTTCCCCAACCACTGTAATTTATGTGTGGTCAGTGTCTGGCACACCAACATGTATTGATTAGCTCTTGCTGCATAACAAATTGCACCGAAGTTCCATGGCTTAAAACAGCGAACATTTGTAACTGTTCTTGCTTCTCTGAAGGTTGTCTGAAGTTCAGCTGATGTAGGCTGAACTCAACATGTGGCTTTGATGATCACCCTTCACAAGCCTATGGAATGCCTGGGGTGACTCCATTTCAGGCCTTGGGAACAGGGGGTTTATGTTTCATATATCTCACATTTGTCTCCTGCTACCAGAGTGCCACCTGGGGTATGCTTTTTTCATGAGAATGACAGAGGCACATGAGAGCAAGTGGAAACACAGGAGGACACTGAAGTCTTGGTTCAGAAATTGCACACTTCTACCCATGTGCTATTAGGCAAAACAAGTTACAGGGTCAAGCCTGATTGAAGGATGGAGAAGCACACTCTGCCCTCCCTCCATAAAGCCCTGCAACAGTGTGGAAGCAGGAGAAAGTAGGAATTGGGGCGAGTAAGACCGTTTGTTATATAGAACTACTCCTCATTCTTGTGCTCCTAGCTGATATCACTGACCTTTTAAATGACTCTTCCACTGAGCTAGCACAAGCCTCAGAATTCTTCTCAAGTCAGTGTTCAATGAAGCTATGTGATATTGAATCATTGGATAGACCCTGTTTTCTCTTTCTTATCTAGTATCCACTTTTTTCAAGTCTAATATTTCTTTCTCCTTTAAAGTTCAGACTTGACATAGCTTGGACAATTGGTTTAAAACATTAGTTACCCAATATATTTTTTATTTGATCAATGGTTCCTTTTTGCCTTCTGTTGGGATAAGATTGCAAGGGAAGGATGACACTCCTGTCTCTTGTTGAGGTTTTATGCATAGCCATTGACTTATGATCTTAATGAAATTTGACCAGAAGTAACTCATATTCTTCCGAAGAATCCTTTACTTGTGAGACGCTTCAGCACTTTCACCCTTGCTATGTGGTTATAAAAGCAAATATTGAAATGAAGGTGTAATGCTAAGCCATTAGAAGACAGAACCCCTGAAGCATCACCCAGACCCTTTGCCAACTTCCTTAAGCAAGAAATAAAACTTTTTCTTAAGCCACTGAGATTTTGGGATTTTTCTGTTACCCCCTAACTTAGCCTGTCATGAATAAACTAGATTTCTCTAAAACTGGAACTGAATGTAAAGAAATATATAAATAAATTCAATTCACTGGGGCTGATTCAATATCCCAGACGAACAAGAACAGTATATTCTCACAGATTTAGGAAAGAAAAACCTAGTAGAAAAAATGTGAGTGATTTATAAAAACTGTCTTAGTTCTTTTTTTTTGACCACTGGTTGTGGTTGAAACTGATGCTCTCTAGAAATATTACCGTGCTGGACAAGAGCTGGTAAAGTAGGAGAAAATAAAAATAAGTGAGAAAAGGAGTGGCTTAAAATTGTCAGGCAAAGGGTATATCCTTAGTAAATTTTCCTTTTGTGCTGTCACTCATACCTGAGAGCTGAAGTTTAAATATGGAAGTATTGATTGAGAAGGTATCTTTGGAAGAGTTGTCTATTCTGCCTTTGCTTTATATCTGACTAACTTTGGACTGAAATTTAAGATGCTACCCTTTCATATCTGCGTTGATTGAATTCCTTGCCTACCTTGCAAAATTGATGTTTTTCCTTATTTTGCTGTCTTGGAAAGAGCATTTTTATTTTTACAAACAATATATAATCGGGTCTAAGCAACAGATTGTTTTTTTTTTAATTTGGAATGTTTTGTCCAAGTACATTGAATACAATATTGATGCATTTGAGTTTATAGCTACCATATTACAATTTGTTTTCTTTTAGACCCACTTGTATTATGTAATGTTTTCTTACCTTCTTTGCCTTCAATTGGATGAATGAAATATAATTTTTTATTATTATTTTTTCCTGATAACTTGTTGGCCACATAAGTTTTTATTGTTCTTTTACGCTACTCTAGACTTATGCTTCTCAGTGTGGTGGCCACTAGCCACAGCTGGCTATTTAAATTTAAATAAAATTTAAATTTCAGTTTAATTTAAATTTAAGTAAATTTAAATTTCAGTTTCGTAGTCCCACTAGCTACATTTGGAATGGTCAGTGGCTATGGTATTGTTAGTACATTGTTTGGAATGGTCAGTGGCTATGGTATTGTTAGTACATATACAGGAAATTTCTATAATTACAGAAAATTTTGTTATACAGTATTCCTCTGGAGAGTGCAGCCTATATGTGTATTGGGGTCTATCTGAAATTATTATTCTTACCACTTGCCTGATCATGCTAGAATCCAAGAATAGTCCGGCCCTATATACCCTTTCCATACTTTGTGTCATTGCCATGTGTTTTAATTCTATGTATTTTAAATAAACATTTAATTTTACTTTTTTGATTTAGATTTACAGAAAAATGATGATGCTACACAGAGTTTCTAAATAACCATATTCACTTTTCCATATTATAAACATCTTACTTTATTAAGTACATTTGTCTAAATTAACAAACTAATATTGATACATTATGATTAATGAAAGTCCATACTTTTCTCAGATTTCCTTAGTTTTTTACCTAATTGGTTTTTTTCTGTTCAAGGATTCCATTTATGATACCATATTATATTTAGTTGATAAGTAGATAAACTTTTTAATGTCTCAAGATTTAATATTATTTTGTACAGTTAATATTTGTTTCTATTTGCCCACTTTTTAAGCACCTATTTTACCCTTCTTACTGCTTTTGTTTTTGTGAGACCATTATTCTTTTTCATAAAGAATTTCTTTTTTTATTTATTTCAGTGAAAGGCTTCTTCAGTACATTTTTAAAAACTTGCATTTACCTAAAAATGACTTTGTTTAATATTTATGTTTAAAGAGAATTTTTACTTGGCATATTTTTAGGATGGCAGATATTTTCTTTCTGCATTATGAAGACACCATTCCTTTGTCTTTTGGTTCCCATGGTTTTGGTAGACAAACCTGCTGTCATCCTTAAGGTTGCTTCTTTGAAAGTAATGTATCATTTTCCTATGGCTGTTGTAAGAATTTTCCCATTCCCTTTGATTTTCAACAGTTTTATCACAATGTGCCTATTTGTGACTTTCTATGTAATTATCTTGTTTCATATTTGCAGAGCTCCCTGTAGATTCTTATTAATCACTTTCATTAATTTTTGTTAAGTTCTCAGCCATTGTTTCCTTAGATATATTTTCTATTTCAATCTTCTCCTTCTCTTTATATGAACTCCAATTTTACGTATTTTAGATTTTTCACTCTGCTATTCATGCTTCTCATGCTTTCTTTATTTCACAATCATTTTTCTTTCTGTATTTCGCTTATTATATTTTATTTTGACCTGTCTTCCAGTTTATCTTTCCAACAATCTTATTTTTTACTGTATTCAACCTGCCAGTATACCCAACCAATAGTTTCTTAATTTTAGATATATTTTTCAGTTCTAAAAGTAAAAAGGTGTTTCAGTTATGTGATCAAATTCTTTCTCTTTTTCTCACTCATCTATTTATTCCTCTCTTCCTCTGTTGCCATTAACATATCATTATTATTTTAAGGTACTTATCTGTTTCTCTGTCTGCTAAATGGAGGAAGATAACCTTATCTTGTGTCTCTTGTTTTTTATTTACAATGTGTAGCATTAAATCAAAATTATTAGGCAACAGTTAATTGATTACTCAAGAATTCAATTTCGAAGGTGATCCATTTATTCAAGTAAGCAGACAAAGGTCTTAAAGGGGAAACTCAAGTCTTTAATTTAGTCGTGTTAATCCTGTGTGACCAGAGATGTCTCTGCTGGTTTCTTTGTAATCCAGTTCTTCTCCAGGGACAAGAGTGGAACCCCTTTCTCTGCCCACTGAAGAAATTGAAAGTACATCTGTGGATCACCAATACATTTCTCCTTCCAAGACTTTTCACTGAAAATATGATAGTCACTCGGACCGGTTCATCTGAATAGTCTTTTCTCTTTAGCATCACATTACTGTGAAACAGTCTGCTTTACTATTTTTTTCCACTGTTTTAGTGGCTCTTTTTTTTTTTTTTTTTAAACCAAATAGATTCTTTTAGAGAAGTTTTAGGTTCCCAGTAATATTGAGTGGAAGGTACAGAGATTTCCCATATGCCACCCTGCTGCCACTCCACCCCACACATGGCTTTCCCCATTTCAACACTCCCCGCCAGCAGGGCATATTACCACTCTGAACCCACACTGACACATCATTATCACCTTAAGTCTATAGTTTACATTACAATTCACTCTTGGTGTTGTGTGTTTTATGGCTTTGGACAAATCGATAATGACAAGCATCCGCCATTATAGTATCATACAGAGTATTTTCAGTGCCCTCTGGTCTTCACTGACTCCACTCTATGGCTCAAGTTGTGCCATATTTCGCTTCCACCTCCCACTAACCCCAGGCATCCACTGATCTTTGCAGTATCTCCACAATTTTGACTTTTCTAGAAAGTCATATAGTTGGAATCCTACAGTATGTAGCCTTTTCAGGTTGTTCTTTTTTCACTTAGGAGTATACATTAAGTTTCCTCCATGTCTTTTCATGGCTTGATAGCTCATTTCTTTTAAGTGCTAAATAATATTCCATTGTCCAGATGTAACACAGTTTATCCATTCACCTACTGAAGGAGATCTTGCTTGCTCCCAAGTTTTGATTATTATGAATGAAGTTGCAATAAATATCCATAAACAGGTTTTTGTGTAGACATGTTTTCAACTCCTTTGGGTAAATACCAAGGAGCATGATTCCTGAACTTCATTGTAAGAGTATGTTTAGTTTCATAAGAAACTGCCAAACTGTCTTTCAAAGCAGTTGTACCATTTTATATCCCCCCAGGCAATGAATGCGATGAATGAGGTTTCTGTTGTTCTACAGCTTCTCCTGCATTTGGTGGTGTGACTCTTCTGGGTTTTGGCCATCCTAATAGGTGTAGTGGTATCTCATGGTTTTAAGTTGCATTTTCCTGATGACATTTGATGGAGCGCATCTTTTTTTTTTTTTTTTTTTTTTTTTTTTTTTTAAGATGGTGCAGCGGTGCAATCTCAGCTCACTGCAAGCTCCGCCTCCCGGGTTCAAACCATTCTCCTGCCTCAGCCTCCTGAGTAGCTGGGACTACAGGCGCCCACCACCACGTCCAGCTATTTTTTTGTATTTTTTTTTAGTCGATACGGGGTTTCACCGTGTTAGCCAGGATGGTCTCGATCTCCTGACCTCATGATCCTCCCAAAGTGCTGGGATTACAGGCGTGAGCCACCGCGCCCGGCCTGCAGCGCATCTTTTTATAGGTTTATTTCCTCTATATTTATCTTTGGCTGCTTTACTTTATCAAGGTTTTTGGATTACCTCTTCTGTCTCTTTCCTATCCAGTTTTGGGGATAATATGTATGTTTGAGGCCACTTAACTTTCCAGTCTTGTTTTTCCAGCTCTGTACAACCACTGAACACTCTGCTGATTCTGCTCTCCACATAGCGGCTTTCTGCCTAGACCAAACCACATTCTTTCCCTCTTCCTGGTGCTCTAGCCATAACAAATGCCCTAGCGGCGGCAGATCACCAGCTCATTTCTCCAAAGTCTCCCCATGTCTACATACTCGTTTTTAGTTTTTGTTGCTTCCACAGAAATCCGATGTTTTAGATAAGTGATTATTATATTTTATCTATCTTTCCTACTTGCTTTTTGCGGAGGCATTAGTATGGCATGAACTACTCAATCCTCTCTCAGTTTAGTCTTTCCAGATTTCATTTCTGTCTGAACATTGTGTTTTCATTTCTTGAGTTTTAGTGTAAATATGGCACACCTTGAATTATTATTTATGAAATTGCTTTCAGAAATAAAAATAACACTAAGAAATTCTCCATATTACCCTAAAATGTGTAAATATTTTAACTTTTTTTGTTTTTTGTTATTTAGGGTAAAACTCTATAACCTACATAGCTTAGCATCTTAATCTTCCTTCAGCACATTGATGCTATGGTAAGTATTATTTGGAGCACAAATTAACTGTAGTATGTTGAAATAGCCAATGAGTTCATTAAGGCTACAGGTGCAGAAGAATAATTATTTTTGTGCATTTCTTAATGTCTTTTTGCAAACTTTCTGAGGCATTTTGAACTTGCACGGTTTCTGTCCATGACAACCTGTTCTCAAGCTTTGAAATGCTGTTTTTATTATCCTCAATTTTCTCCCTAGTAACAAAGTTTATTAGTGAAGCTAATAGCCATGAATGGTGGTTCATTAACTGAAACTTCAGATTCACTGGTTTTAATAAGAAAGCCTATAGTCACTTTTTAAATCACTTTCACATGTACTTAATTTCTTCTAATCATGTTTTTTTGTTGCTTTGTTTTCTTTGTTTAAAAATAACTTAAAAAGGATTGATTCATTAATACCAACAAAATGGTTGAGTTTGTAACATTAATAAACTAGAAAAGATAAAATCCTAATATCTTTTCAATGATACAATTTAAATGCTCTTCTGATAACAAGGATTTAATTTTTTTTTAAATATTTGTTTTTGAGATTAAAATGTAAACATGTAAGGAGGAACCAATTATTTGATTTTATGCAGATCGTAATGTGTCAATATTTCCTATTTTGATTTACTTTCTTCGTGTTGTTATAGAGTGTTTTGTTTCAAGACAGTGTCATTTGGTCCTGAAATGTTATTTTATTTCTTGTTGCTATAACAATAATTTAAATAAATACCCCAAACATATGTGAAAACTATTTTCAATGTATTACAAATAATTTAACATGTATGTCCATACACAAATACATACACATATATACACATATTACAAATAAATATATAAATATTATTCCATTATACTCCCTAATAGTAGAAAATATAACTTTTAATTGCCTGCTATCTTGTCGCCTCTTTGTAACAAAGAGTGGTCTTCATTACGTGGTCAGTTTTCAAAGCTGAGTGAAAGTTTACTTGATAGTTACAGTGCTTGAAATCTTGTATCATGAATTAGGTTCCACAAAACTCCCATGTATTTATTGGAGTTTAACAAAATTGCAGGATTCTGTACTACTTGGGTACCAGCAGGAAGTAACCGCTGGGAGAAGGAATCACAGCTGGGAACAATTAAGAATGATTAGTTTGTGGCTGAGAAAATCAAAATGGAAAGAAACTTCTCTTCAGGGGGAATTAGGAGCTGCATTCCCAAGCATTTCTGAGCTAAGTACAATTCTCAGAGGAACTTAGGGCTGAGGAAATATGTGAATTTCAAATATTTGGAGGTTTTCTCAGCTTATTTAGTATCTGCATACCCACCGTGTGTTGACGCCATTGGATATTTGCAAGAAAAAGAAGTTCAAGTAAATTCACCAACCTTTCTTCCTACACAGTTCCCAACTTTTCTATACATCCCAGGGTTTCCATAATATTTTCATTTGACTTTGTAGATAAAATGTGGATGGTTTCATAAATTTTCCCTATTTATTTCATAGAGATTCAGATAGTTGTGGTTTCTGAGAAATTGGCAAAGCACATAAATATCAGTTCTTTTGAAAAAAGTGCACAGTATTGTGCATAAGATTGGTCTGAATTATCCTTTAGAAACTGTAAAAGTGTCCAGTTGGAATTTTAAGCAAGAGATACGCAGAAACTTTATACATCATTTCCTGAAACTGCCATCCTGGATAAAGAATTGGTTCCTAAAAAGCCAGATAAGAGTGTGCTTAATAAAGCAAAAGAAGTGAAATAAAATTCCAGTAGAATGCATAGTTTTTCCCAGTTTCATTTGCTTTATAGCTGAATTATGGTGATGCACAGAAACACATAATAGTTCCTTTACATAGGCTGCATTTGATCAAATTATAAATATAAACTAAATAGAAAGTTGTTTTCTAGACCTTTTTAGTAATCTATCAGAGATTTATTTAAACATTATCAGTTTTATTTGTCAGTGGTGCTAACTTTGTTGTTTTATGTGGATAAACTTGTTAGTATAGCAAGCTTTCTTAAAAGAAATATGATAATGTGGCCGGGTGCAGTGACTCACGCCTGTAATCCCAGCACTTTGGGAGGCTGAGGCGGGCGAATCACTTGACGTTGGGAGTTCAAGACCAGCCTGACCAACATGGAGAAACCCCATCTCTACTAAAAATACAAAATTAGCTGGGTATGATGGCATATGCCTGTAATCCCAGCTACTCGGGAGGTTGAAGCAGGAGAATCACTTGAACCCAGCAGGCAGAGGTTGTGGTGAGCCAAATTTGTGCCATTGTACTCCAACCTGGGCAACAAGAGCAAAACTCCATCTCAAAAAAAAAAAAAAAAAAAAATATATATATATATATATATATATATATGTATATGTATATGTATGTGTGTGTGTGTGTGTGTGTATATATATAATGTAATATTAGGATGTTGTAAGCAGTAATGAGTCTATTTCTTTCTTTTAGTAGGGTTATTTTTATATGTAATAATCTACCTAACATGATAGTCTCGTGTGTCCAGATTTTTCACAATAACAGTTTTTTCTCTTTTTTCTTTTCTATTCTTTTCTTTCATTTTCTTTTCTTTCTCTGCCATTACTAGTCATGCTCAAAATATCACATATGAGGAACAAAGTGAAAGTCAATTTCTGAAATCTATTTCAAATACGTCACTTTGAAGGACTGGTGGTTCAAAGAGCCTAAACAATATAGAAGAGGGAATTGTGGTTTGGTGGGATGATAAATGACTGAACCAAAATTGGTTTTGGGTTTTATTTCTAGATACGTAAGTACATCTCTGTGTAAACTCACTTAGGTTACTTCATTTATTTCACTGCATCAACCATTTTAGAGACGGATCATGCTAATTCTGGATGCCAGATGATTGTCTAGCCTTATTATTGCATATTATTAGAAATATAATAATAATAATACACTTCATTTCTAGCCTGAAATAATTATTGATTAAAGTACAGAAAAATCATGATTTAAAATTTAGCGATCACTGGCCAAGGGAAGAAAGTAGAATGACTGGTTATTGCCAAACTGGCTTTCTATTTCCTAAACCAGTAGCTCTCAAGTTTTTTCTTTTATCTAAGTTCCATGAGTTCTTCTATGAAAGAATCTAAGTTTCAACATAATAAACACAAAATCTCACTTTTTTTCCAAGTTGCACATGCATATATTTATGTGGATTTTATAATGTTATTTATAATAAGATTTAGAAATACAAATAATAATACTGCAATAATATTCGGGTGTATATTTTTGCTGTTAAAGACCCTATATCTAATAATGCTGTTATCTCTTGAACAAGGCAAATCACATTACGGTCATCAGTGGATTAATAGAGCTGCTACCTAGACTGACAAGACACACTAAAAATGGCTGGCAAGTTGGAGCTGGGGTGGTATGGAATCCTACAAAGAAGAACCACAGAAAGCATCATTAGAAAGAAAGCCTAGCATGTGAGTTAAGTGAACGCCTTCATTTCCAAGTTTATCATATATTACCCATAACATTTTTCCACTTGCAACTAGACCTGGGAATTAAGTCAGAAAGAAATCTTACGGATATTCAGGAAAAATTTTTATCACTAGTGATCTTCAAACTGGGATTGACCTGTTAATTCTGGGAGTGTAAGAAAACTTTCTAAGGGGTAAGGGAACCCAGATGTTTTAAGGAATATTTTTCAGATTCTCCACCTTTATATGACTTCTTTTCTAAAATTAATCTGTGACAGTTTTTGCGATAATTCTTCCATTTCATCAAAGAAAGGCACCCTACCATACCCCAAATTTTATCATGGTGCTTTAGGCACCCTCAATACTAAAACGAAAAGTTAAAGGAATGACCCCTTTAACTTTTGACAACTGATCAATGCACAAGAAACCATCAGAGATTTTCATTGTTCTTTCTCCATACGTGTTCTCTTAAGCATATAGCATGGCGTCAGACAGCAGGGTAGTTTGATTTGTGTGGGATCTTCTGGATTCAGGTATTTGGTAGAATTGCACTGTGGGATTAATGGCCTTTATTCAAAACCTTTATTCAAAAGTTTTGTTTTGTTTTATTTCATTCCTCTTTTGTCCTATTGTACAAAATGCATTACTCTTGAAGGAGATTAAAACACAGCTAAGTAAATATCAGTAAGATGTACTGAGCAATAAAAATATTTTTCTCGTATATGTAATCATAAACTATTCTTTTTCACTGTTCTCAAAATTCACCCTTGGAAAACTTTCAAAAGTACTTTCAAAAAGTCAAAGCAAAACAGATTATTCATATTGACTTTTTAACTCTAACTGGAATATTTTCAAGGACTATTAAATTTTTCATGATACATTGGCTAAAAGTCCAAGATAAAACTTTATTATGATTTCTTTCAAGTTCAAAATAAGTCATACTGTGAAATATTTATTGCAATTGTAGCCTCATCTTATTTCATTGTATTATATATTTAGTATTTTTTTGCCACCTATAGACAAAGTCTAAAATTATATGCTAGCTCATGGATGGATTCATTTTAACATTATATTCTTTTCTCTTTCATTGGTACATTAGAAAAGTTTGATCATGATGTATAAAGTTAATTATTTCTTATTTGATAGTTGGTTCTTATTCAGTTATTCTATAAAATTGAATCCAGGATGTCAATCTCTCCATATAAACATTTTTCAAAGAATACCATAACTTATATTTTCAATTTTATTAATACCTTTAATTTTAGCTATATATCATGTATTAATTTTATATTTTATCTCATTATAAAGTAAAGAGAAGCTGTATGTTTTTCTTCTTTTTTTCTAATATTATACATTTGGATAAAATAAATATATTGGATCTCGTTTGGTTTAATTTTGATGAGATAACCTCTAGTAATTAATATTGCAAGATGATTTATTCCTTAGTCAGCTTTGGCTAATTGTTTGGTAATAAGAATGATTTTGCCATTTAGGCTATATTGTGAAAATGTTCCATAAATGAAGTAACTAAAATATGCAAGTTCAAGGTTTCAAAATATGAAAGCATATTTTACAAAAGTTAAGATGAAAAATAATAAAAATATTGCATTGGAAAATGTGTGTTGAAATAACTATATTTTAATTTTTTCCAACTTTTTCTGACTATACTATGTATGTTGGGGGTACAGGACCACCCTCAGATTTGATGATTTAGTAGGATGACTCATAGGACTCAGCATATAGTTGTACTCAGTGCTTTAATATTTTACAATGGAAGTACAAGCACAAACAGCAAAGGGAAAGCGTGCATGAGGCGAAGTCCTGAGAAAACCAGGCACACGCTTCCAAAGTGGAGCCAGGGCACACTTAATTCCTCCAGCAACAAGTGACACTAACACTTGGGAATTGTTGTTTGCCACAAAAAGCTTCTTTGAGACTCACTGCCCAGGGTTTTACTGGGGGCTGATCACCTAGGTACCTGCTGCCTGTCATGTACCCAAATCCCAGACTACCAGAAAGAAAGCAGGTGTTCAGCCTAAGCCATATTGTTTGCATAAACAATTTAGAAATCATAAGCCATTATTATCATCTAATGGTGGTGGGAATCCACTCAAAATCTAAGTTCCCAGGTGCCAGTCATGAGCCAATTTTGCAGGCAGACCTTTCAAAGGGATAGCTTTTTTGTTTGTTTGTTTGAGACAGAGTCTTGCTCTGTTGCCCAGGTTGGAGTGCAGTGGCACGATCTCAGCTCTCTGCAGTCTCTGCCTCCCGGGTCCCAGCTATTCTCCTGCCTCAGGCTCCTGGATAGCTGAAATTACAGGTGCATGCCACCATGCCCCATTAATTTTTGTATTTTTAGTAGAGACTGGGTTTCATCATGTTGGCCAGCCTGGTCTCGAACTCCTGACCTCAGGTGATCCACCTGCCTTCGCCTCCCAAAGTGTTGGGATTACAAGTGTGAGCCACCGTGCCTGAACAAGGATAGCTTTTTTGAAAGTTCTATGTCAACTCCTTTCTGACAACTTGCTTTAAAAAAAGGTGTCCCCAAGTAAAAGAGCTACCATTATAATTAAGAGCCACTTGCTAAGTTTTGGTAAAGCTTTTCTGGGATACTTTTCAGATACTGAGAAAGTAAATTCTGGGCAAAATATTATTTGCAGGTCAGGTGGTTTCAAAATTTGCTTTCAACATGATTAAAAACAAAATATTTGAGTTATTAATTGATATACTATTAAAATCATTCCTGATAATATACAATTTTGGTATAACATTCAGAAGAAATTTACAAAGTAAGTGATATTGTTATCAAGATCTCTTCTATTACCACCTACTTATTACAAGCTCATGTAGTTCTTTTTGGTTGACATTAAAAAATTTAAAAAGGAGTTTAAGTAAACAACACAAATACATTCTAAAATCTATAAATAGGTATTAAAAATGAAAGTAAAATTTTATTGCAAATATATCTCTTAGAAAATTAGACTTTTTTATTTTTTATTTTTTTTTACAGTTAATGTATAGACTCATTCTAGTTATTGGTCATATTCATTCAGTGAGACATGAACTAACTTAAAAAAAGCTCACGATTTTCTTTAGGAGATACATTTGCAATAGTTACTTTCATGTCTTATAGATTTAGCAATATGTTTATATTATTTACTTAAACTCATTTGAAAAATTGTAGATAAAGACCAAACGAACTACATGAAATTTCAAAATATTTTAAAGTGATAGGTGAGTGAAGATGAAGGCAGTAGCTTAAACTACTTATATCTCACTTTACTGAGTTAGAAAAATTTCTGTAACCCATGGTTATAAAATCAGGAACTGAGATGATGAGTAGAAGGGAAAAATAAAAAATTTCTGTAATTAAGAGGATATAAGAGAGAAATACAAAATTTAAAATTAGAATCATTAAAGGTTAAAATATTTCTGACCTGTAAAGGATAATGTAGATTTTCAAATCTTCTCTCATTTTTACTTTTCAGATAAAATAACTGCAGCCTAGAAATGTTGATAATGGGAAGAATACAAGCTTTATATCAAGTGGACCAAGATTTGAATCCCAAAGCTACCATTTATAATTTGTTTCCTGGGCAAAGGTTTTACCCACTGTAAGTTTTATTTTCTCACCCTATAAAATGTGGCTAATACTTATTTTTCTACACTGTTTTAAATGAAATTTATGTGTTCCTGTCTAATGCCCGGAAAAAAAATAAGTGGCTGAGAAAGATTCCTTTTGGTTATCACAGAACCAGTTGGTAACAGAACTAAGGCAAGGCTTCATCAAGGTTTTCTCATTTCAGTCCCAGGCATAGTCTATCCTTGAATCTATGATATTTCTAAGTGCTATCCCAAGTGAGTTGTTTGATAGCAGCACTCTAAACATGATAATATCATACATATTTCAAAGTACTTTTAATATATTGTTTCATTGAAATAATGCATCGATGGGGTAAGCATGGAATATGGGACTTTTCCTTAATGAAGTTCAGGAACGTTAAATGACTTGCTCAAGATTGTTTCATTACTAATAATTAGCGATGGAAGGAGATCAAGAATTTAGCTTTTCTAACTTCTAAAGAAGTTTTCTGACCACAGGCTGTTCTCATCTACAAAATGAGATTGTTAGACTAGATTGTTGACCCCTAACTGGCACTTCTTTCTCTCTGTCTCCTTCTCAGTCCTTTATTAAGTGCAGGTTAAGTGCAAGGGTCTGTTTTCCGGCCACAATTCTCAGGGGTCCAGTTTTCATGCGGTGAAGAGAGAGGTAAACGTTTTGGGTGTCCCTTTGACTTTTTCCACTCTCTCTCCAGAGCTGTAGGGTAGGCAAGAGCCTCCCAGAGGCGGTCTCTGCATGGGACCTGGCCCCTGCTCGAGGCGTACCCCCACGTTCTTGCTAGCTTTTCTATCTTTTCCTGCCATCTCAGTACTATGATTCAGGGAGCTGAGATTTGGACGCGGGCTTAGAGGGGAGGAGCAGAGGAGACAGCTTGACTTATTTAATTAAGGGCCATCGAGCCCAGGATGGAGTTCCCTGGTTGTGCCAACATTTCTTGCCTATGACGACGTTATTATAAGACACCCACACCTACCTGGCTTGGTCTCTGTTTAAATCTTTTCTTGGTAAATCTTAGAGGGTAATGTGGCTGCAAAAGAAACAATCACGTACTTAGAAGTCTACATTTCTACTTGGGTGTGAGTGTGTGTAGGTGTGGGGGTGTGTGTGTGTGCGTGTGTAGGGTGTAGAGAGAAAAGCAGAGGGGAACTTTGAGTTCGTCTTAGATACCAACAGTCAAGTATAGACTTCTGCACAGATGCATATATTGTTGGTTCAAAAATACATAAATAAGACACAGATAAGAGTGTTTTCATTCACTTGCCATTGATTTGCTCAAGCATTTATTCAATAAATATTAACACCCTATATGCTCCAAACCTTGTACTTGTGCCCTGGATAAAAAATATTAAATGAGACACTACACCTACCTCAGTGAATTCAAGCCTGTTGGGAGAAATTGACAATTACAGCGTAGTAAATGACATGATGGCAGCATGTACAAGAAACCTGTGTTCAATGAGTTACCTCACCTGAATCAGAATGGTTTCCCAAAGGTGTCAAGAGAGAATATGGAGAGAGATTCAGCAAGTTCAGTTTTGGACATGGCTTCTTGAAAGATATTTATCTTACCTGCAATCAAAATCTCTAAAGGTTAGAAGTTTACATGAATGGCCTCTCAACTAGGGAATGAATAAGCAAATTGGGGTACCTTCACACAATGGGGTATTACTCAGCAATAAAAAGAAATGAATTTTTGATACATGCAACAGCATGAATGAATCTCGGATGTGCTGTGCTGAGTGAAAGAAGCCAGATTCAAAGGTATGATTCCATGTATATGGTCTTCTGGGAAAGACACAATTATGAGGACATAAAGCAGATCAATAGTGGCTAGGGGTTGGGGTAGGAGGAGTTTTCTTCAAAAGTCATGGGCGAATTTTGGAGGAGATAGAATTGTTCTATATCTTGGTGGTAGTAAAGTCTCAGAATTGTTTCAGAATTGTTTACTAAAAACAGTGACTATTATTGAATATAAATTACACCTTAAATTTTTAAAAAAGAGTAAGAATTTGGCCGGGCACGGTGGCTCACGCCTGTAATTCCATCATTTTAGGAGGCCGAGGCGGGGGAATCACCTGAGGTCAGGAGTTCAAGACCAGCCTGGCCAACATGGTGAAACCCCGTCTCTACTAAAAATACAAAAATTAGCTGGGCGTGGTGGCAGGCACCTGTAATCCCAGCTACTCGGGAGGCTGAGGCAGGAGAATCGCTTGAACCTGGGAGGTGGAGGTTGCAGTGAGCTGAGATTGCACCACTGAACTCCAGTGTGGGCAATAAGAGCAAGACTCCATCTCAAAGAAAAAAAAAAAAAAGAGACAGAGCAAGAATTCACTTAGCTGTGTCCCCAAAGATGCAGACTTGCATGTGCACACACACATGCCCACCTACAATACTGCTAGGGTGATGCATTCCTTTTTCCTCGTGTTTTCCTGTGGAAATCTCTCCAGAAGTGCTCTCAACAGGAATGTTATTGTCTTTTAGGCAGTAGAGTTCCACATTGGCTGGGACTGTAGTGTGCTTTGCAGGATGTTTGGTAACTCTGACACGCACCTACTAAATGCCAGGAGCATCTCCTTGCATTTCTTCAAGTCTCCTGTGGAGTCTATCTGCAGCCCAGCTGAAAACCACATGCTAGAGCAAAATCCCTGGACTCTCTTCATATGAGGAGGGATGCGTTTTCTAATTCATTAGTGAAAGAAGGAACTGGTGTGGTGTGTTTGACTTATTTTTTTCCCTTTTGTTCTTGAGGGCAGAGGGAGGTGGAAACTGCCTACTTGTAGTGAAAATTAATTGTGGTCTGCTTTCTTCCATAACTGGTGGAGTTGACTTTGCTTCTTGCCATATCCTGGGGTTAGGGGTGTGTGTGAAAGTTCAATTCGCATGAGTGTCAGCAAGCCATCTGTCAGCACACCTGCCATGTGTCCTCCGAGCTAGCTTCTTCCAGTAAGAGAGGTGGCGCATTCATTTCCATCAATCTGACTCCTGTGTCTATCATATCTGATCTTGGGAAGGAGGGAGAAGAATGCTAATTATGGATCCACCACTCCAAATATATGTAATGTTAATCCATAGAAGTATCAGATGGGATACTACTTATATTCCAACCTTCATTCCCTGCTATAACGCATGCCCTGAGTGTATTAACCCAGATCCTGGAACTCAAAGTAATACTGAGGGATTGTGAATTTTTGGAATTAGTTCAGTAGGTGTGTACTGAAAATTGGTGCCATTTGCTTCTTATAGCACAACAGTAGTTTCTAAGTTCTTCCTCCACCTTTGAATGTAGCAGGTTAAATTTACATAGCAGCAGTCTGTGTCCTGGTGACCCTATGTCAGGTTTCCTAATTGTGTCACTGACAGATCCAGGCTGACTTTTGCACTGCAGTTTGTACTCAGCACACAGTATAAATGAAACCTTCAGTGTTAGGTGGAGACAAGCTTTTGCTTTGAAGTCTGGAACCACTTTTTTTTTTTTTTTAAAGCAAGAAAGTCTTTATTTTGTGAGATAATGGAAGTGTCATAACATGGAACATTATCAGATCTTTTTGTCAGTGACTTCAAAAGCTAGACACACTACCACATACGTGCTGAGGTTGAAAATTCTTGTTTAAACTAGTATTGATGGCATTTTAAGATGACAGAGGTGTACTAGCCTCTGAAAAAATGTTAAACAGGCAATTTATTCCTCCCACCTTATGACAGAGTCCTTCCAGAACTCTCCCATTAGTATCCTTGTTCTTTCACTGATATCCCACGGAATGTGTCTAAAACTAGTTGACTAATCTAATAAACTGTACGACTAAAGTATCAGTAGGTGTTCATATACACCTCACCTTGTTCTAAATGGCTTTTTTTTTTTTTTTTTTTTTTTTTGAGTCGGAGACTTGCTCTGTCGCCCAGGCTGGAGTGCAGTGGCGCCATCTCAGCTCGCTGCAAGCTCCGCCTCCCGGGTTTACGCCATTCTCCTGCCTCAGCCTCCTGAGTAGCTGGGACTACAGGCGCCCACCACCACGCCCGGCTAGTTTTTTTTTGTATTTTAGTAGAGATGGGTTTTCACCGTGTTAGCCAGGATGGTCTCGATCTCCTGACCTCATGATCCGCCCGTCTCGGCCTCCCAAAGTGCTGGGATTACAGGCATGAGCCACCGTGCCCGGCCCTAAATGGTTATGTTTTAATATGTAACACCACCTCTTCTGCTTTTTAAAAATTGCCTTTTAAAAGGACTTCCAAAGATTTAGCCAAGGGAGTACTGTTTGGGCTTCAGGCCCTAAAACAGTTTGTGGGAGGGATATGGTGTTCTCAGAGACCTACAGATAACACTGCACAAACGGTTCCTGGCCTTGTAAATACCAGTTTCTGGAACAGAGTTTCTGAATTTCTGTCTCAGAAATTATGTATTTAATAAATGTGAGAATATTTTGTGTCATTTTATCTGATCGAGGCTGCTATGTATTGTTTTATTTGGCAGAGGCATTTAATTTAACACATATTTACTGAGTGCCTCCTGTGGACTGGGAATAACAATAATAGTAAAAACATATATAATGTCACTCTGTGCTAGGCATGCTTCTAAATATTTCTTTGTATTGATTCGTTTTAACCCTCACAGCAATGCTATGATGTAGTTACTCTCATTAACGTATCCATTCTACAGATGAGAAAACTGAGGGGTGATGTAACTTGCCCAAGGTCACACAGCTGGTAAGAGGTGAATTTGGTTTGAATTCTCATGTTAGGCTCAAGTCTGCTGGTTGGGTTAATGTCGGAAGAGATGGTAAGTGGTCCATTTCAAAGATAATTTTGTGTATACGTGTAACAAAAACAACAAACATGAATTAGATTTGTGCAGAATGGCTCTAATTATGAAGCAATTGCTTTTTAAGTAGCATTATTTTGTTCACACTAATAGTTTTTTCTCAAAATTAATTATTTCTTCCATAATCTCTTCTGACAAATAGTGTTAGTTTGGCGTATAGGTAGAAGCAAATTTTACAGAAATAGAATGTGTAGGTTTTTACGGGACAGTGTAACATTTCTGCTTTTTAATTTATAAATGATTAAAAATCTTCCATTAATAGGCGCCTCTCTTCTCTTAGAAAAGAAGCTTTACAAAAGACTTAAAAACCTAGATTTAAGATATGTATGCTATTTAAACTGATCAAAAGTACAAACATAATTTGACACCTTTTAAATGCATTTGTGAAATATCTTTAAACTGTATTATTGACATTACTCTGTGAAGAGACCATCATGTGCTATGTATTCCTACTTTTAACTAATAGCCACTAGCATGCATGTAAACTTTTTAGAATGAATTTTATAAATACGTCACAATTATCTCAGCCAAAACCCAAACCACACACAATATTCGTTGTAATAGATGCAAGTACGCAGGGAGAACTCATTTTCAGATCTTATGTTTGCTTATTAGATGTTGAAAAATATAGTAATGATGTACCAGTGGAAATAATTTAGGTACGTGGATTTATCAAGATATCTTGTTGAAAAAGTTATTTACATGTGTACTATCTTCTGTATGTGTAGAAAGAAGCAACTATTCTTCCAGTTAATTCATTCTAAATTGAGAAATTGCTTAGAAATTAAGGCAGAGAAAATAATCATTACTACTCTGTAAATGAACAAAAAGAAATGATTAGAGAAGACATTAACTGGTTCAATATTTTGTTCCTTTTATTGACTTTTATTATAAAACATGACTTTTTATGTTAAACATTCTCCTTAATACTGTTGGTTTGTTGGTGACACGTGGCTCCCTTTCTAGAAGTGGGATGGTGACACCTCAGTCCTTCTGGGAGAAAAAGGAGGGTGACCCACATCCCCCATCCCTCATCTTGAAGTCAGGTTCATAATTGATAAGGTAAGCTTTCTAATGACTTCACAAAGAACCAACCTCAATCAACTTTGGTAATTGATAAAATCAGCACTTAGCTTTCTGATATAATGGCAATAATTACGTAAGAAAAAAAGTTGTGAAAGATGAAATGTGCATTTCTCTCAGACTCTTGAAGGATATTTGAATAATTTCAAAAGTGGAATCAGTAGTATCAGCTGAAGAAACTCGCTTAGCTAGAATGTTGGACACGTGGATCTAAGTCCCTGCCCTTCCAATAACCAGCTGAATGGTTTTGTGTAAACCTCCTACACGTTTGTACTTGGTCACCTCATTTGTCAAAGTAAAGGCTGAAATGGGAAGATAATGAACCATATCTTTTTGGTCTCTTTTCCATTCATTACTCTGATTTTACAAAGAGGACTGTATTTCCCTGGTGAGGTTGAAGATGAATCAGGTTTGAGAGGTCCCTGGAAGTGGACAAATGGTTATCAGCAGACCTCTCAAAGTGTAACTAGTTCACTGAGCACCTACTACTTTCTTTCCAGGTCTCTGAAAGGCCAGCAGAATGCTATCTCTTTATCCTTGTCAGTGCCACACCTACTAGCAATGGGTAATGTGATCTCATTAGAGTCCATAGAGTCTGTGTTTTAGAATCTAATATCTCAACATTAAAAATACGTCAGAGAAAGGGATATGCTTTCACTTTTCTCCAGAGCAGTGCTTTTTAGAAAATTGATACCAGGCCAAAAATTAATTGTATTAAATCACAATTGATCAAAAAACTAAATTTATCTGACACGCATTTCTTTTAGACATGTCTATTTTTTTTGCAATGGTTATACGAGTTTTTTATTTTTGCTATCATTTTATGTTAAAAAAAAACTATTTTCTAATGTATATGATATGATTCCTGACTTAGATTGCGGTTGCTCTGAAGCAGACCATGAGATGAGGATTTGGGTGAACATGGTTTGTTAGGAAATATATCCAGGAAAAACATGTAGATGGACGGGGACCTGAAACAGAGATGGGAAAGGAAGTGAAGGAAAGGGAAGAAATCCAAGCAAGCTTGTATTATATAGTTATACTCCATGGAAAACATCTGTGGCTCAATCCAGCAAAGAGGATCTGGAGATAAGGCCAGTCACTTAGAATCGTCCCCATCAGAGACAAGGGTGCTGAAGTATTTACAACTGCACCGTGAGTCATGATGGGGGTATGTACATTTCTAGGCATGTTTGCTTTTTCCTGTGTGTTGTCAGAAGGGTTCTGGCAGATGGAGGTAGGCCTCCGACAAAGAGAGCAAGTGCTGTCTCAGAGAATAAAAATGAAAGACATGAGCAAAGAGATGTGAGAGTTACAGGCAGAATACTGACAAGGTCCGCTGCAGGTTCATTTGTAATTACATTCCACGAGCAACCATGAAGCTGATGAATATTAGTTAATGAAGTCATTTTGTATAAAGAACAGGGCGGTAGGTCCTGCTCATCTGTTTTACAGACCAATGTCTGTATTGATGAGTGCATTGCAGGAAGCAGATGGTCCACCATACTGGGTAACTTTATATTATTTTAAAAATCTTTTAATTTTGAATTTTTGTGGGTACACAGTAGGTGTATATATTTATGGGGTACATGAGATGTTCTGATACAGGTGTGATCACATCATAGAGAATGAGGTATCCATCCCCTCAAGCATTAATCCTTTGTGTTGCAAACAATCCAGTTATACTCTTTTAGTTACACACTGGGTAATTTGAGAAGAGTTTCATCAAAGGGCTATTTAGTAAGGTGAGGGCAGAGGGTTAGGAAGCCGTGGGGGATCAGTGCAGAACTGGTTGTGGGGTGAATGTCACGCTTAGATTGGAAGGGGTAAGGAGAAGCAGCATAAAAATGCTGTGTGAAGAGAAGCAGGATCTTCCTCAGTTGGCGGGAAGCCTGCCCGGGGAGTGCACACTGTGTCTCATGTTCTGTCTTCCTTCCCTTTCCGGCCAGGCTTCTGATCAGCCAAATAACAAGCTAGAGGACTCAGGAGGCCCTTGCTTTGGTTCCTATTGGAACAATACAACAAAGAACAGGGCTGAGAAAAGGGCAAAGGAAATACAAAAGGACGCCTGGAAGATTTGCACAGGGCAAAGGATGACTTGCTGAGTTAATTTAAAGTGATGTAAATTGCTAAGACAACACAGCAAAGCATTCCTATCATTTTTTTTTTTTCCAGGAAGAAAATCTAAACATTTTCTTCAGGATCTTCAATAATAAAAATCTATTTATCAAACATGAACTTCTTTTTCTACCCTTTACCAGACTGCCCTACTTACTTGTCTAGAGCAGTTACTAAGAGAGAAATAACCTGATCCTTAGTAGTTCTTTCTCATTACCTGGCAATGAGGTCTTTCCCAGTGCCTCAAGATTTGACCTTTGACTCCATTTCCTATTTATCTCATAATGCCTGAGTTTTTATGGCCTTCTTCTCAGCAAAAAATATTTTCTTTGGTCACATACATTCCTTTCTTTTGTCTTAAGATGAAATAGGTTATTTCTTATAATTACATAGTATATGTTTACTATAAATAATACCAATTTTTAAAAATGCTAGTAAAATTACCTTTAGTCCACCAAGCAGGGAATAATAACTCATAACATGTTGCTGTATATCCATCCAATATTTTTCAGTTCACATACACAAATGTGTGCACACACATCCTTTCTTGTAAAAATGGGAACGTTTACAAAATGATTTGCATTATTTCCTTTGATTACTCAAAGAAATTCTTCCATATTTAGGTAGGTAGATCTGCATAAAACTTTTATCACTGCAACTTTTTAAAATTATAGGAATGTCAAGTAATTTATAATATTTGATGAATTCCATAATATTGAACATGTAGATGATTTCCAATTTTGGGACATTCTTTACAATGATAAATAATGTGACTATAAACTAATTGTATATATGTTTTTTACTTATCCTTGACTTTCTTTGGCTAATTTTCTAGATTTAAATGTCTTGCTGGAAAGTTTTGATTCGCAGAATTTCTTACAACCCTTAAAATTCTTTTTTGAATGCCAGTTCTATGTGATATCTTCAATTTGGCCCAGGCTTTATTTGATCTGCTGGACTGTTAATTGTTATAGCAACAGAAACATTTCCACTGTATATTTATTGGTCTTTTCAGGTTGAAATTAAGAGAAATCTCCTGAGGCCAGTGTAAGTAAAATGGGAGCTGTGTTTATGGTGCTACAGAGGTGTTTCATGAAATCCAAAGTCAGAGTTTCAGTTGGGTTCCAAGAACAGCCTAAGCTGGAGACTAGAGGGCTAAAAGTAACCAGTAGATATTTTCCATGCATATATTTGTTCTCTCCTTCTGTGTATAAGTTCAGTCAATGCCAGTCTTTCTGAGTGTTTCCTATTCCTTGTTTAAGTCATTCTTTGTTTCATTGAAAAATTCCCTAGTCCAGTTCCTCATTTCCTCAAGAAAGGAACAAATTAATTGGACCAGTTTGGGCTTGAAGGTTCACTCCTGGCCTCTCCCAAACCATGGGTATAATTTTAGCTAAAAATAATAATAAATATGAGCAACAAAAGTTAAAAAAAATACTACTATGCCAAAGGAAAATTTAACAACTCTTTTAAAGAAATTTTGGGTCATAAGGAATCAAATTTATGATGACCTGCAAAATACAATTAATGAAGAACTTACGGTTACAGCTGAATCAGTGCTCACAGGAAAAATCTATCATAAATAAATCCATTGGTATAATAAACAAAAATAATCAAAATCTTTAATCACTCAATGCAAGAAATTACAACATTTAAAAAAGGGCATTAGAAGGAATAAATTAAGGTTAAAAACAATAGAAATAGAAATCATGAAAACTGTAAAACTATTACATAGTTTCAAGAGTGCATTGCAGAATTACAGAAAGCTTTCGCTTTAAAATCAGGAATAAGAAGTCCCTGTTATATATTACACAGTATAAGTTAATTCGATGTGGAGTCACGATTTAATGCAATTAGATAAACAAAAATAATTTTTTAGAAAAGATACTCTATTGTTGAAGGCAAAATTGCTATGTGAGGCTCAACAATTGAGCCTAACTAATTCTCTGTCCCTATGTTAAACAATGCTGGGACCGAGCAATAATAACTTATCTGCATGCTCCAGAATTACTGGCTCCTGAAAGATAAGACCAGGAAAGCCCTAAACAACTTATTATCAAGACTAACAGTTTGCTCCTCAAGACTCCCTTCAAGATCATCTCACTGCTAAGTTTAGCAATCAAAGTAAACACTGCCCGTTTCTGGCATTTCTCTGCCTTAAAGTTACCCAGCCCAGACCCTGGACCTTCAAAAATGTATTTTCCTGTTTTTCCAACTTTGGGAGACTGCTAACAATTGTACTGCGGTATGTCTCATACACAGGTTAGCTCCATTAATAGATGTCTTCTCGTGGTCATATGTGGTATAATGGGCAGGCTTAACAAAAGAGGAAAATGCTAACTTGTGTTCTCTGTTTGCCACGAGGTCACTTTGGTTTTGCAGAGATTGAGAAACTGAAACTGTGAGAGATTAAATAATCTATCAATAATCTATCAAAGTCATTGCCCGCAAGCAGGGTAGGAGGATTTAAAAAGGTCTGACACACACCTGAAATTCTCCTTGTTCCATTACTATATCCTGCCTGCAGTCGGCCGTCTCTGTTTCTGCATTTTGCTGGGAGAATCCCACCTTGAGTCCTTTTAGCCTGCACTTTTCCTTCAAATTATCTCAATGGCAGAACATGAGAAAAGCCCTTGAATTGCTCTTTTTATTACTTCAGTTGCTGTAGAAATTCTGTGTCCTACCTCTCATCTTAGCAGAATGATCATCAAAGGATCTGAATGATTGAATTTGAGAAATAAAAGCAATGATGATTTCTCATGTATTATTTTGTCTATTTATATGTGCCTGCTTGAACCTGAACAAGATTGAAGACAGTTTAATGCATGTTTGCAAAGGCTGTAGAGCACATCCAGTGGTTTTACATGCATTGTCTTATTTGAATTTGATTTGATTCTAGTCTGAACTTGTTCTCAACATGTTACCATCCACACTTATAATAAACCTTATTACTTTCTTGTGTTTTATTTTCCACTTTTGGATCATATAAATTTTATATTGTCACTGCATTGGTCAAAGTTTAGCCCTGCAATTTGACTTGTAACTATGTATATATGAAAACAAAACGTATTTGTTTGCTTTACATGGTTTTAGATAATTGGTGTTCTGCTGAAAAATGCCACATGTGATTATGTGCTCTTGGTGAATTGCTCGATGGATGACCATATCAATACATTCTTTCAATCTATTTTATAAATTCCAGGACTTTTACTGGTTTATGGTGACTGGCCCACTTTGAAAGCACAATGAAATTGCTTTGCCTACATGAGCTAGTATTAAAAACTGTAGGGTTAAAATGGAGATTTAAGTGAAGCAAAGTGATAACACTGATTAAGAGCAGAGATATCCCTTTTCAGTTTTTTATTTCCAATAGCAAGTTAAAAACTGTTAGATCTTGCAATCTTTCTTCTCTCCTTTCTGTCTCTTTTGACCCGAGATACATTTCAATTACATAAATCCTATTTCCTGTTGCTAATCACCTACTCCAGTCAGTATTCTTTAAATAGTCATTAAGGCTGGGATGAGATCTCTGTCAGTTCTGAAACTAAGAAAATTTGGAGCAGCCCATTAACAGAACAGGAAATTCCCTAATATCCTCAGGATATGTATAGAAACCCATCATGATTAAATACAAGAGGAACTAACATCTCCTGGGGATATTTATTAAATAAACTCGTCTAAATAGGTCTGACAAATACATTATCTTTCCAAAAAAGTCTTATTACCAAGATCCATTTATTTAATTAAGCGACCCTCAAATACCCTATTTTTTTCTTTTGAAATTCCTCTATAATAATGGATTTACTAATAACGAGCTTCCTAAAATGGGTACCAAGACAATCAACTCGTTTGTGCTTCTTTTATGTTTCCTATGTTAGACAAAGGCATTCAGAGGAAAAACAAGCCATTATTCTACCCTCTGAGATTGAATAGAATAACTTTTCCTAAGGAATTTTTCAAAGAAAATGAAAAACATTGTTTACTTCAATGTTATTTGTAGCAGTAGCAATAAAATGAATAAAGGAAATAAATGGCAAACCGTGAATTATATTTTAATAAGACAAATTTTTAAGTTTTTCTTTTAATGTAGCAAGAACAATAGCATGCCATTTTTCCAGATAATCAAACAATAATTATCTCATAAAAGGGAGAGGGCAAGCATTAAAATATGTATTCATAAAATGAACACTTGCTATTACACCACTGACTCTGTATTGAAATTCAGCAAAATGAAGGCACATTCAAGGAGCATTGCTTATCAAAATACTTAAAATACCTTTTGAAGTCAAGGTTTTTTCAATTTAACTTCTCATTAGTTTCTTCTTTTTTATACAACGCCCCCCCGCCCCATCCAAGCTGACCTAAATACATAATTCTCTTCTTATCCAGAAAGAAGAAAGAGACATTCTTCTTTCTTCCTTCTGCGTAATTTGACCATGGCTTCTCCCTGTGTTTAGAATATTCTCCCCATTTCCCTTTGGCCTGTTAATCACAAGTGGCAGTTATAGAAAATGAGAGGAGCGAAGATTTTGAAATTTGGAAGAAGTGGATCTGAATCTAAGTTATCTATCTTACTGACTGAGCAGCAGTAGGGAGAAAGCTTTGAACTTCAGTTTTGTCATTTGTAAACTGGCAATGTGTCATCTCGTGGGATCGATCTGAAGGTTAAATAATACAACTAACGTTTTTTTGAAAAGTTCTGTGACATGGAAAGTTCTGCATAAATCCAACCCCCTCTGTAGGATTTTCCTAGCAGTTACTGCCACAGAGATCTCTCCAAACATCCTGCACCAAGTCTGCAACTCATTTGGTTCTTTTCAAATACTTTGTGGAGGTAATGAATGTTTAAAGTTCACTGAAAATCAGTTACTGAACACTTGCTAAGATTCATACTGGGTGTTAGATGCTGGTGAAGACAGAAAAAAGTAGCCACAAGAATCTCATGTTCTATGTTGAATGAAGGTCCAGTAATTTGGGCTTTGCAGAGCTGAAAAAGACAACCACTACCAACTATATATCTCCCCCAATCGAAGCAGTGATGACGGCTGGCTCCGAGCAGGTAGTTTTAATAGGAGATAAGATTGTGACCCTGAGGTTCTCTCCTGTTGTGTATTTTTGACAGTCAGTAACAGAGATCAGATTATAGAGGTTGGGTTCCTCCTGAAGCTTTTAGGTTCTAAAGGGAGTCAGAATTCAATTGAGAGAGGAGGGAAATTTTAACAGCAGAGTGGCTACTAAGTAAAACTCTTCAGGCTTAAAACTTCTAGAAATTTGGTAAGAGATACTAACACAAGATATTTATTATCAGCAAAGAAACCAGAAGCCTGACCTAGAAAAGCCTGTGATGATTTCAGCTCTAAATTAACCCTCAAAGACCCAAACCTACTTAATAGAAAACAGACTGCAAAAGGTTTGCCCATAAGAAAAGCATACACCCCTTTCTTTCCTACTTTTGATAGGATCACAGAGAATAAGGACAAAAAAGAAGCTCCTGAATATAAAATTAGGACAGGAATTCGGGGCTGCCAGATGGGCTTATGCAGCCCAGAACCACACATCTGTCAGGGCAGCAGTCTTCCCAGCAAAATTTGATTGTTGCTATGCGCCAGAGATTATCTTGTTCCTAACATTATCTGCTATTGAGTTTGTGAGCATGTGTGTGTAAATAACGATGGGGGACATATAACTTTCTTTTTCATTCATAGTTTCCTAATCAGGAAAAACAACATATGGAATTTATGGAGAAGACTCTCTCTCAGAGATCCTGGACTTTGATCTGGGTGCAGAACCTGTCTGGGACTTTTTTTTTTTTTTTTCCTTTTTCCTTTGGACAAGAGGTGAATGTACTTTTCTTATGACAAGAAAGATGCACACCAGATATTTTGGTGGTCAAAAGGTCAGGATGTGGCAAAAACTGTTGTTCCCTGATATACAGTTTACTGATTCATTTATTTGTTTTTATTAATATCATATTTTTTGCAATGAAAATTTGATTTTTATATTTCCCAGGCTCCTTTGCAGCTAGAAGTGATGTGCGCATTCAGGGTTGTGCTCTGTAAAAGAGAGAACATATTCATCTCACTTCTCTTGGTTTTTATCTTCTTGTTGGACAGAATATGGACACAGTGGTGGAAAACCATCTTAGAACATGTAGATGAGGGAAAAACTCTTAATTTTTAATTTGATGAAGCCAAATACAGAACCTGGGTTCTTGACAATCTTGGCGCTATGATACCACCACTGGACTACTTACTGCTGGACTGAGGGGACAGAGAGAGGGAGAGAGAGAAAGAGAGAGAGAGAGGAGAGAGAGAGAGAAAGAGAGAGAGAGGAGAGAGAGAGAGAGGGATCTTTTAGTACCCTTGCTTATAATATTTGGCATATAAAATCATGGGTTGGGCTAGTTCACTTAGGGTGGTGGTTCTCAATGGGAAATAACACTGCCCCTGTCCAGAGGACATTCAGAAAAATCTAGAGACATTTTCTGCTGTCACAACTGGAGACTGAGTGCTACTGTCATCAAGTGGGTGGAGGCCAGAGATGCTGCTAAACATCCTACGATGCTCTGGAGAGCTCCTCACATCAAATAATTACTCAAAACAAAATATTAGTAGTGTCAAGGTTGAGTAACCCTGACTTAGGTTAAGCATTGATAAGAGTCCAAAGATTGAAATAGATTATCCATTTGCCTAGAGCATATAGCAGTGGCAGAAAAGGACACTGGAAAATTAGGTAAGTCCAAGTTGTTAAGGTTCTTTTAAGCCATGTGAAGAAGTTTAGATTCTATACCAAGGGTATTTAGAAATTGTTGAGGGAATGAAACAGGATAATATGATAATATTTGCTTTTTAATGAAATAAATTTGGGTGTAGTGAGCAAAATGAACTGGAATGAGCCAGTCTGTAGGTTATTTTAGAAACACAAGTTGAGAGATAGTGTCCCTGATTATGGTTTTGCAGTAGAAAAGGAAAAAGAAGTAAATCGATTTGGAAGACTTTAAGAGGTAGAAGCAATATATTTGATTACTTTGCCACATTGGTGAGGGAGAGGGGGTGTTCAGGACTTAACCACATTTGTGGCTTGGACTGGAGGTATGGAGGTGGCGCTCACTGAGAAGAGGAACATTTCTCTGCCTTGCATATATTCTCAGGCATAAAGAAGACATGAGTTATGAGGCAAGAGATTCAACAAATATTGAAATAATCTCCGGAGATTCCTATAGATATTTGGAATAGAAAAGGAAAGCATTATTATTCACATTTACTGGGATAAGCTAGTAGAAATCATCTCTCAAGAACAACAGCAACAACAACAAAGCCAGGATATGGGGGTCCTGGCAAACCTTCTTACTGAATATGATAATATCATGTTATACCAAATACATTCTGTCATGTTGAGGGATGGTCTCAGACTGGAGACGTTTGTAGCTAACATAGAACTAAGAAGTACAGTAAGAATACTACAGTGTTCAAGGCTGTTTGCATCTTAGCAACCGTACCTTTGTAACTAACATGGAACTAAGAAGTACAGTATGAGTACTACAGTGTTCAAGGCTGTTTGCAGAGTTGCTGTGGTTAAATACATCTTAGCAACCGTAGGCAACTTTCTTAAGGTCTCCAAGTATCAGTGCCAGAACCAGAGTTAAATTTTAGAGTTATTTTATATCAGTGCCAGAACCAAAGTTAAATTTTAGAGTTATTTTAAATACTTAAAACAAGATTTATTATATAATAATTTGTTTTATATATATTAAATATGTATATATATGGAACAGTTAACTTAAGAAATTCAACATGTCAGTCCTAGTTCCGGGATACATATTAAGAATCCGTAAATGCTAAATGCATCAGGTACACATTTAATAAAGCTCTCCTTAAGAATGGAAATTTATCCTTAAAGCCTATAAGCTTTCTGGCCTTACTAGGGTCTCTCAGAATAAGTAGTCATTAGTTCTTAAGACTATTAATTCATTATTCCCAAAATTCTGAAAAAAAAAAAAAAAAAAACTAGATAAGAGAGGATAAAAAAACTCACTAAAGAGTTTTTATTTTATTAACTTCAAAATTTAAAGCCATTTACAAATTATTGAAATGATTTTGGAACTAAATCTAAGAGAAATTACTCCCTAAAAATTATGATTTTGAAGTCTAAGTAATTAAATCATTGTAATCCAATGTGAGTTTAATATTACACATTTAACTCACACACATAGCATATCCCAAGATATGTAACAATCTTTTTCCAACATTTATTTGGCATGTTTCTACTACTATTAGATTTCTAAGAAGGAGTTAAGAAAAAATTTAAAAAACTCTAGAATAGATCATTGTTTAAAATGTGCCATATGTAGTTTAGTATTTCTAGAGTTTAAAAATAATTTTTCTTTGTTTGGCTAATATTTAGAATTAAATTTTCATGGATGTAGTGCCTTTAGCAAAATGAAAAGCATAAGACCTACACCTAGGAATATTTTATGAACATTTAGTATGCGCTATTGAGTTGACTTAAATACATTCTTATTACAAATTTATTCTTTAATATAGCATTCAAAATGTTTTCTACAAAAGCACATAGTAAGTCAAAGAAGTTCTTCTGGTAGAAATGAAAATACAAACACTTATTTGCTCCCTCTGCTGGAGAGATGGGTGTTAATGGAAAGAGACATAATTTTAAGCTCTAGAAAGCAGTGTGTATGTTTTATTTCTTTAACTCAAGAAGTGGCCTCGTAAGCAAATGTAATGGCATCTAGAAAGGCGGAAACGAGGCACGTTTTAAATTTACTTGGTACTATTCTATTTCAGAAGACTAAAATAAAACGACGTGCTTTTGGAAAATGTTAAACTGAGAATGAAGATTTCAATGTTTGTTTCTAAAGCTTACTTTAGTGTTTATTGTGTGGTTTCTCTTCCTAGAGCTACCTGTCTATTTATAAAGATGGAATAAGTGTTTTCTGTTTTTTTTTTTTTTTTTTTAACAGATGATGTGGGCTCTTGAGTACTGTATTTTTATACCATCGATACTCAAGCAATAAAACAACAGATCTTGCATGATTTTTAGTACCTAGAAGTTTATTTATTTTGATTTTTTTCTTCTTATTTCTCAAGTATGCTTTCTGGTACAGTTACAGTGAAAGTGTACTAACTAGCAAGGCTAACCATATACCAGCCTGCAGATATAACAACAACAATATTTAATCTTTATTTTGCCCTAACTAAACAAAACTCTGTTAAATTCTTTACTTGCAGTATCTTACTTAGTCATCTCTCAAATGTATGTGGTTGGTATTAAAAATAGACCATTTTTTAAAGATGAAGAACACCGAGGCCTAATAAATAAGAAACTTGTCTTAGTTCAAATACCTAGTAAGTGGCCAAGCCACGATTTTCAACTTGGTTAGCTGCAGCCTGAAGCCTCAGCATTGAACCATTTTAAGAATGTTTAAATGATGTCTGTAATTAAATGTCACATGCAAATTTCATGACTGTTTTTAAACAAATAGAAACTTATATATATTACTACAAAGCTTCCATTTCCTCTTGCCAGCCATCATATTAATGTAAGTTACCCATGAAATGTAAGCTTGTACAAGACTTATTGTTCTTTCAGACTGCTGCTCTGAGGACAACATAAACATTTTTTTTAATGGGGAAATGCATGACACAGTGGACTTTCTGCTTAAGAAATCTGCCTTTAGATACTGATTCTCTGGGTGAAAAGGTCAGAATTTCTCAGGTTTTCTTACTATGAAAGAAGATGTGCCTTCTGTAGGGAAGTCATAATAATAAATTTGAAAAAAATCTGCATGATGTGCTATGCCTTACAACATAGAATAATATGCTCAATAAATACTCAGTAAAAACCTATCAGCCCAAAAGCTGGCTTGATGTGTAGCTATGCTCTTGTGCATCACATATGGTAATGGAATAGAAAATTACCTGGAAAAAAATCTTTTACACTGTTAGAAGATACAATTCAACGCCCTTAAGCTGAAGAATTTTGAATTAGAGTGTTAACACCTAATTTAATGGTTTGAATACAGACTTCTTACCAATTTAAAGGAAATGTAACAATGCATCTGCTGCATTTTGATGATATAGTTAAACTGTAATACAAGGCCATTGAATCTATTGCTCCTTGAATGAGTTGGTATTTTCTAATTGTTTTGCAAATGATTGCTGATTAATTGGTTTGACCAATTATGTATCTGATTATGAATGACTCATAGGCCTGCTGTATTGAGGAAAAAATGATATGGGAATTTTGATTGAGGCCATGAAACTCATAGTTTAAGATACAGGAACTATGATAGTTAAATTGATTAATTATTTAATCATAAACCATTTGAGGACTATATGTATAAATCGATTCAGTTAGCTGGGTAACAAAAACTGCCCACTGAATTGCTTCACATATACACATTCTTAAAGAATAAAACAATTCCTCCACTAGAAAATGGTAATTCTATTTTTAATACCAAAAGATCTCCAACATAGTTTGACCACATTGCACAGAAAAATCTTTTCAGGAGAAATTGCACCAGCAGTATTAAAGATCCTTCAGACGGCTCAAAGGGCATCAGATGGATCTGCCACATCACCTCAGGAAACTACAGCTAGAAACGAGGAGAAAAATAGTTCCTTCCACATTTCACAGAGAAGGCTGTATTAATTGACACAAGAGGCATGCCCAGGGCCACTGAGAAAAATATGTGTGGGGATATTTCAAAATTCCATAATAGAGGCTGCTGTCAGAGGTAAAGCAATTCTGTATTTCTTTTAATGTGATTTTATTTTTATTTCGCAGGTAGCATGGTCTGAGAAAATACAGGTTTATTTGTGTGGGTAACATGGCACATGAGAAAGTTGAGACCCAAGGACGTTGTGACATTTTTCTAGAATATTACCACTTTTCACTGGGAAAAATCAACTGTAAATATTATTTTAGACAAGAAAACCCTTAATGTAGTGATTATCGTAATGGAAAAAGGTCTGAAATCAGAGTGTCAGATAAAGTCCGTTAGGCTATGTTTGTGAAGAAGGAGCGGAATGGGGCTAATTAAATAAAATCTGTTGTATCTACATAGTGGAATTCTATGTAGAATGAATTCTAAAAAGAATGTTGCAGGTGTATTAAAAATCACTAAAGAGAAATCACGATAGCTGAATCTTCTGCAAGGCTCAATCAAGGTGTTATCTAAGACTGGATTCTCATCTAGAAGCTCAACTAGGGAAGTGCCTGCTTCCAAGCATACTCAGGTTATGAAAAATTCATACGGAATTACAAAATATGTTTAAGTAACCTATAGGAAGGAAAGACAAGGAAAGCAAATAAAAATAAGAGATCTTAAACAAAACAAACAAAATAAAATGGCTGACAAACCCTAATATATTGATAACTTTCTAACTGCAAATAATCTAAATATGCCCATTAAAAGAGTTTGAGAGAATGAATAAAAAATATGAAACTATGCATCCATCCCTCAGTATCTTTAGATTTGTTCAAGGGTGCCTCTGGATACCAAAATCTGAGGATTGTGCATGTAATGTATGTACATCCTGCTGTATGATTTAAATAATCTCTGTATTACTTTTTATACCTGATATAATACAAATACTATGTGATTAGTTGTTATACTGTATTATTTTTTCATTGCTATTATTTCTTATTGCTGTACTGTTGCTGTTATTTTTATTTTTTGAGGGTTTTTCAACATTTGGTTAAATCTGCTGATGCAGAACCTGTGAATCCAGAGGACCAGCTGTATTCTGGCTGTAAGAAATTCACTCCAAATATAATAATATGGGTAGACTGAAAGTAAAATGATGAAAAATATATACACCATGCAAATATTAATCAAGAGAAAGCAGGATTGGCTGTATTAATATCAGATAAATTGGACTTCAGAACAAAGTAAATTACCAGAGACAGAAAGCAATATGACATAATGACAAAGGATTAATCCACCAGGAAGATATAGCAATGATAAATGTATATGCAGTAAACAACCTTCATATCCTAAAACCTCTTGTTTGATAGGAATGCTTTTGTATAACTAAAGATATCAGCTATTTAGAATACCATAATGATCTTAGTTCTCTTTATTTACACCTATCAATTTAATGTTGTCCTTGGTCTTTTAAAAATTTCAAGGTTTACACTTTTCCAATAGAAAACAATTTTACCAGTCCTTCTCTGTTATAGGGTCACTAGTTAGGCAGATGGACACTTTCAGTGGTAAAGTTGTTAAGTTTAAATTATTAGCACGTGTAAGGGATGCAACATAGTGCATTTTGAGAAGCTAGATATGAGATAGAGAATATGCACAAGATTCTTTCCTAACACCATTGCTCAGTGTATAGGTTAGCTACATTCCAATACTACATAACAACTACTCTAGTACTTGATGACTTAAAGCAGTAATCAGTTATTCTGAAAGACCCGTGGGTTAGTAGACTTGGCTGATCTAGGCGGGCTTGATTTAGCAGCCCTTCCTCAGGCTAACCAGCTTGGTTACCTTTGTTTCTATCTGAAGGCGCATAGTTGCCTGGGGTGGCTTTACCTGTGTGTCTTTTAATCTCCTTGGACAAAGTGGCTACTAGCAGTGTGGCCTATCATATGGAAGTAGCAGAGGCACAACAGATAAGATGTGAAGTATTTCAAAATGTAGTCTTGGAACTGTCATATTGTTCCTTCTGCCTTCATGCCATTAGCCAAAGTTGGTTACATGGCTAAGTCCAAATTAGAAGGATAGAGGAATATAACATTAAACTTTAATGGAACTGTAAACTCCCTTAGCAAAGGGCATAGATGTAGTTGGGGGCAATGGTAAAATTTAATAAGCCTGTTACTACCTACGCTATCAATCCCTCTCCCCAAATCACACACACAGACACACACACACATACACACACACACACACACACACACAGCTGACTAATACCTTTCACTGAGTTTGAGTAAATTTCTGGCTGCTTTACATTTAACAGTATATGTTACTCCACAGGACCTTGAAATACAATTTATTTGTAAGTCAAAGCCATGAGCAGTAATAGCATTTGATATGATTTGACTGTGTCCCCATCCAAATCTCAACTTGAATTGTATCTCCCAGAATTCTTACATGTCATGGGAGGGACCCAGGTGGAGGTAATTGAATCAAGGGGGCTGGTCTTTCCTATGCTATTCTCATGATAGTGGTTAAGTCTCACGAGATCTGATGGGTTTATCAGGGGTTTCCGCTTTTGCTTCTTCCTCATTTTTCTCTTGCCACCACCACATAAGAAATGCTTTTCACCTCCCACCATGATTAGGAGGCCTCTCCAGCCATGTGGCACTGTAAGTCCAATTAAACGTCTTTTTCTTCCCAGTTTCGGGTATGTCTTTATCAGCATCGTGAAAACTGACTAATACAGCAGTGAACTTCCATTCTATTTTGGTCTGCCACATAGTTCAGAAAGACATGCATAAGGGGGAAAGGGGAAATGGTGGGCAGTGGTAGGGGCCATGCCATTGGTGGTAAGAACAATTTTATGCTATATGTTTGAAATTTCTCTTGTCCACCTGGTGAGTGCTCATGATCTTTCCCCTTTTTTTTTCTCTTTTAAGTCTGTCATAAAATCATGGCCTGATTAGGCTAGAAGAATCTAGACACTTTAAAAGTAATCCAGTCTAAAAATATTCAATCTGTGCTTCTCATAACTACTGGGTTATAAAATGGGAGGGTAGATATTTGAGGATCTTTCTCCCTATTTAATAAGAAGAGATCTATTTTAGCCTCTTTGTCTATTGACCTCACGTGTAATATTTCATGACATAAAATGATTGGATTATTCTCGATCGTATTAAAACCACCATCTTGTGAAACAGATGAGGACACTGAGGCTAAGATGTGAGGTGACTTATTTCTTCAAGGTACTATGGCTTAAAACATTTAAAAAACAGGTCAAACTTGGCTTCCCTAACTTCAGTACTGTATTAGTTTCTTATGGAGCATAACAAATCACAACAGATTTAATGGTTTAAAGCAACACACATTCACTATCTGGAAATGGTCTAGCTGAATCTTCTGCAAGGCTGCAATCAAGGTGTCATCTGAGATTGGATTCTCACCTGGAAGCCCAACTGGGGAAGCACCTGCTTCCAGGCACACTCAGATTATGAAATAATTCATTTCCTCATTCCAGGGAGAACTCATGGTGGTGGGAGTCATGTCAGTTTGCTTCTTCAAAGCCAGCAACAGGAAGAGAGGGACCTAGCAAGACAGGCACTGCAATCTTCATGTACATTTCATGGCCTTTCCCACATTCCATTGGTTAGAAGCAGGTCACAGTTTCTGCCCACACTCAGGAGAGAGAATGACACAAAAGCATGAAGACGAGAAGGAAAATTCATGGAGCTCATCTTAAAATCTGTCCACCATAATATTGTTTCAGCTGTCGAAGTATTACTAAGTGAAAAGCACATTCATTAACTGTAGGTGAGTAGGTGCAAAATTTATTATATTCTTCCCTTCAATTCCTTTCCCTCAGCTAGATTTAGAGACTCATTTAAAACAAATAGAAAATGGCAGAAGTGATGGTGTGTGACTTCTGAGACAGAAGACATTGTGACTTTCTCTTTATGCTCTTTCTTGGATTTCTTACCCTGTGGGGAACCAGCTGCCATGTCATGAGGGCATTAAAGTAGTTCTATGAAGCAGTCTATGTGGCAGGAAACAGAGGGCTCCTGTCAAAAGCCAGCAAGGGATTTCTGCCAACAAAACCCTATGTGAGTGTTGGCTTTCTGCTAACAGCCACAGGAGTCACCCATTTTGGAAGAGGATTCCTGAGCCCCAGTCAAGCCTTTGGATGAATACAGACCTAGCCAGTGTCACCTCATGAGAACCTGAGCCAAAACCAGTCAGCTAAACCACCCCCAAATGTCTAACCCATGCAAACTGTAAGAGCCATAAATTTTATCAATGCAAGTAACCAAGTTTTGGCATTGTTACTCAGCAATAGATAACTGATATGGACACAAAATGCTTTACTACCTGGTTTCACATCCATCAAGGAACCTCCTGTATTAGGCTATGCTCACACTACTAATAAAGGCATACCCAAGACTGGATAATTCATAAAACAAAGAGGTTTAATTGACTTACAGTTCCGCATGACTGGGAAGGCCTCACAATCATGGCAGAAGATAAAGGAAGAGCAAAGGGACATCTTACATGGAGGCAGGCAAGAGAGAGCTCGTGCAGGGGAACTCCCATTTATAAAACCATCAGGTCTCATGAGACTTACTCACTACCACAAGAACAGTTAGGGAAAGACTTGCCCCATGATTTGACTTCCCAGTGGGTCCCTCCCATGACACGTGGGAATTATGGGAGCTACAACTCAAGATGAGATTTGAGTGGGGTCACAACCAAACCATATCATCTCCTAACTGTAGGCTACAGAGGACTGTTTCTGATAGACTGTATTTTATATTTTCAAAAATACTCCCAAAATGTTCTGTTTTATTTTTCCACCTAAATTGACACCAACCCCAAATAGAAATGTCCACTTGTGTTAGCACTTAAGAGTTCTTTGTAGAATAAACAACATTTCCATACTGTGTCCCAAAGCTTTGTTGGAGGGGAACTTTGCCCTGGAAAAAGCTCAGAGCAGACTTTTCTACCTGCTCTTCTAAGAAGTGTGTGCTACAGAGAGATCAGCACATTATCTGCAGAGAAATGCTCCAAAGATAAACAAGAAAGATGAGAACACTTGTTCTTGGATGGTTCCAGGTAAGTGAAGCCTCTGCCGATGCAAATGAATGTGCTCAATGGCTTTACTGGGGAGAAAACAGTCAAAAGATAAAATCTGTAGAAGAAACTATAACCCTAACAAACTTCAAAAAAGAGAGGTGCTACTGACAAGAGCCTGTGGATTGTCCCTCCCTCCAGCTGTGAGCACAGGAGCAAAGCAACAAAAAGTTCATCAAATTGGATTGGTTTTCTTAATAAGACTGAAATAATATGGTCTAAGTGAAAAAAATCAACTCTGTTTGTTAGGGCTTAGTTAAGAAGGCAATTCTTTGTGATTATCAAAATAACTGGCTTTACAATGGGTGTTAGTACAGGGTAGCAATTTTTCTTGCTTTCTTTACTATTTTTATCTTCTTGTTTTCCTGTTTATCGTCAATGCATTACCCTATTTTGGTTAAGAGCTGATTAAGCAATGATAGAATATAATCACTTTTCCATCTCAAAAATTATCCTAGAATACTCTTTTCCCAAACTCATCTATTTCACAAATAGGCTTATTACTTTTTCTTTGCTATTGGTGTTTCTGTGGCCAAATTGAAGACAACTAATGTATATTCCACTGTGGAAGAAGTAAAATGCATATTATTAATAGTTTAATCTTACCCGTACTGAATTTTGATATTTGTGCCATAAAGGAGTACATTGAAAGGTCTGGATTTAATTTATCAAGTATACTGAAGTAGGTAAATAACAGCATGGTGCTTGATGCATCAGAGCTGGAAGTATAATGAGATCAGTAGGTAAGCCCTCCGTTAAATTACTCTGGGCATAGGGGAATCCAGACGTAGCAATTATACTTAGCAAGAAGAAGCAGTTCTAGAGAGTGGGAAGCAATTAGTCAGATTTACAATCTCAAAGTAAAAAAGAGAAAATTACTTAAGTTAAACTAAGAAGCACTCTAAATCATCATTACACTGTATCGATTTCAGTTGAATGTGACTGGATAGACATGCTTGGTTTATCTTTACCATTAAATATTTCTATAGTGTTTGACTAGAACCAAGAATATATGGCCCAATATTTAACTGTAATAAATTATAAACACATTGGCTTTTGCAACGTGTGCATATCTTTTGGAGGAAAACTCTGAGAACATTTAGGAGAGTCAATATTGATCTACATGCTAGTTGTATTTTTAACATTCACCAAAGTAAAGGGTGGGAATATAGAGAGAATGAAGAAGTATATATGGCAGTGCTTTTAAGTGAGAAATAGTCTGCACTATTTTAGCTGTTTGGTTTTATATGGAAACATGTCATTGTCCATTTATTTGTTGAATGGTCCTGAATATTTCTTATCAAGTTTATTTCCAAGGAAAATATAATGTCCCTAAAATATCATAAAAAGATTTTGAAATATACATCCTACATTGAAATATCTATTATATAGTCAGTAGTGGATACGCTGAGCAATATTTTCCACTGATTTGTACAAATACAGTTGAAGATGTCAAACTATTCATAGTAGAGGCATCTGATGCCTTCAATTACAACTTTAGATTGATGAGAGGCACATAATATCATCCCTGCTTGCCAGTAAAATTTATCCTTGAATTTGTCTTAGTACTACTTGGAAAAATAAGTACTCAAATGTCATCTACGTATTTTTAGCAATGAGCTAAAGATTAGAGATACTCATTTTCTGTACAGAGAAGCCAATTATCATTTCTACCAATGATCTGTTAAGTATGTGGCTTGAAGAGAAGAGAGAAAAAAATGGAGGGATGTGATCTAATAGTATCAGTAGGCAGGTGAGGTGGTGTGTATGTGTGTTTTCTCACATACACTTTTGTTCCTTAAGATGCTGTAGTTAACATAATTGGTCAAATATACCCCCACCCCTCACCCTACCTACAGACACACACACACAGGTCAAATTGACCAAAGCTACAGACTACCTGAATTTCCCTTTCTGGAAGCAACCTTTAAAGTTCTTCTGTAAAAGCAGATGAGAAGTAACAAATACTACCAGAAATTGTATGGCAGCTTTTTACAGATTAATTTAATATTAAGCAATTTCAAAATAATGTTATTGAGCTGCCTGTTTATTAGGATAATCAATTTTTCTAATATTGAGGCCTAGAGAGAACTAAAGAGTAAAAGAAAGGGCAATGTTTATTAGCCATATCATAGACCAGTCAAAGAATTACCTGCTCTGTGGAACATTCCTATAAGTATAAGAAGAAAGATAAAATGATCTATGATCCCCGCAGAATCTCTCTCTATCCTTACCATTTCTCCTTAAGGGGTTATTGATGGGGAAGGAAAGCCAGAGAAGTTTTCAAACTTCCAAGATTTGGTTATTTGTATTGTTAGAGGTGGATACCAGCGTTTCTACCTTTTTGTGTTTGGTATTTTTTTATATTTGTGTTTGGGAAACACTTTTTATAAATCCTTATTTATGCAAAAGAAAGGCAGAAAGGCATCAGGGAAAATAAAGAAATTGCAGAAGCCTCTTTCTTATGCATATTGATGCAAAAATCTGTAAAATTAACCAATAGAGTCCAACAGCATGTGAGAAAATGATGTATCATGATTAAGTGAGCTTCTTTCCAGAAACCTAAGAATGCTTTAATTTTAGGTAGTTTTTACCATATTAATAGGCCAAATGCAAACACAGGAGATCATTTTCCATGGATGTTGAGGTAGTGTCACATAAAACTCTACACTCATGCTCCATGCAATGCTGGATATATTGCATTTGTTCCTCTCAATATTTCTTCACCTTGCTCTGTCCCTTAGGAAGCTGGCCTGTATGAACCCCATCAAAGAACAGTCTCAATTTTGGGGGTCCAGCTAGGTTCAGCCAATAGAGATTCCTGTCCGGCATGAGGAGATCAAGGGTAAGACGTCAGAATATTTAGTTCTTGTTTCCCTCTCTGAAGTATTGCTTCTGGCTGACTGTGTCTCTCAAGGAAATGACACTGTTCCCCTTGAGTGGCCTTTCTAAATGACTCTCTTCCTCTAAGACCTGGTAAAGGCTTCAACCCCTTGTCCCTTCTAGCCTTTAAGTAATACCAAGTTTACTGAAATATCTTTTGAGGTTCATTCATTGATACCCACCCTCACCTTAATAAGTCGTACCTTTGTTAAAACCAAATTACCCTAATTTCAGTATGTTACCTGTTTTCCTCCTGAGACTTTGCTTGGTTCAGGAGAGACATTTCCTTGACATGATCAGGCATTGTACATATCAATAAAGTATATAATTATGTAAAATAAAATAAAATATTATTTATTTTACCTAGGTTTCAGGCACAGAGCTTCAAAAAACCCTTGGAATTTACTGAGCAATAGGAACGTCTTTGTCAGGCTAACTGTGACTCAAGGAGGGTCATCAGATAGCCTCAGAATGAGGTATCTTCACCAAAAACCAATTACATGACCAGAGGGTTAGGAATTTTGAGCTAGCCTGACCTCCAGGGAGCTGATGGGGGCTAGAAATTGAGTTCATTAATCACATGGCCCATGACTGTGATACAGGAGATAGAAAGAAATTATTTAGGCAGACAGTGAGGGTAAAAGAGTCCTCAGCAAAATTTCCCTTTTAACAAAAAAGCAGCCCCCAAATCATTTCTTTTCTAACAAAGAGCAGCCTGAAAAATTGAGCTGCAAAGATAGATAGGCAAGCTTGAAGCTTTCATGGGGGAATGCCAGCAGCTGTGCCAGTAGAAAAGGGCTAACTGACAGCCAGGAATGTTCAACATGGAGGCTCCATCCTCCCTTTTCTTTGTTACCATGTGTACAGTAAAGAAACAGGCAGCATGGCACCGGCCAGGTAGAGAACACATCTGCATAATAAAAGATTAGGGTGGGAATGAACACCTTTTTGTGTGCTATGTAAATGGCACACCTAGCCCTAACCAGTTTTTCATGCCCATATGCAAATGACACACCTGGTCCAACCAATCTTTCATACTCTATGTAAATCAGGTACCACTTCCTCATGCTCATCTATAAAACCCTTGCATTTCACCATGGAACCGGAAAACCCACTTGGGACCCCTCTCGCAGCAGGAAAGAGCTCTTTTCTTTCTTTCACATATTAACTTCCACTCTTAACCTCACTCCTTTTGTGTCCATGTCCTTGATGATGTCATGAGACATCAATCAATATTATTCATGTGAGACAATGAACCTTGGGTATTACCCCAGATAAACAACACCTCTTCAGTTGGCTACATAATGAAACTCCAAAAAGGAGTTCAGTAGAGCTTCCTGGTTGGAAAACACATTGATGTGATGGCCCTGACTCCATGTAGCGATTACATAAAACACTTCACTCCCTCCCAAGCCTCACCCTATATGTATCTTTTATAAGGCCTCTAATAATAAGTCTATCACTGTGAACACAAATCTCAGTTAATTTAGAATACTTATGTTGCCAAGTGTCAGATCTCGGGGTCTGGGTCCAGCCAATGCTGAAGTCTGAGGGGAGTGGGTAGATGAGCAGAAAGAACACTCACAGGGTTGTAGGCAGGTGAAAGGTAATTTTACTCGGCAACAACTCTCATCAACAGCTTTCTCACACTGTTCACCTATATCTCAGCTGTCTGCTCTGACCCTGCGGCTCCTGCTGCCCCCAAGCCTGCAGCTGGATGGCCCAGTGGCTCTCCCTTGCCTTCAGGGTCAGCAACTTAACCCTTTCTCTCTCTGAGCATGAGTGCAAGCCATGCTGTGACTCTGTCTGTCCATCTACAAGATGGACAGCTCTGGTTCTCTCTCTCTTTCTCTGGGTGCCACCATGCCTGCCATGGTAAGCTGTGTTGAATTGAGCCAAGTCCCAAGAGCTCCTGTACAGCGTTAGCAGGACAATTATACCTTTTACAGACAATAGTGGCTCAGAGCCAAGAATGAACTTACACAAATAGGTTATATGACAAGTGGAGGTGTGCGCCTGTGCACCAAACTCACTGAGTCATGCAGGCCTGGATATCTGCCTTGGCCTATTCTTTGACCAAAGCACATCCATGTACCTTACACCAAGGTTGAGGACGTGCACCCATGGCACAGCCTCAGGAGGTCCTGAAAAACATGTGCCCAAGGTGGTTAGAGCACAGTTTGTTTTTCTACATTCTTGGGAGTCATGAGACATCAGTCAATATAGGTAAGATAAACATTGGTTTGATATGGAAAGGTGGGACAACTCAAGGCAAAGGCTGGATGACTCAAGTCAGGAGGGGACTTCCAGGTCACGGGTAGATAAGAGACAAATGGTTGCATTCTTTTGAGTTTCTGATTAGCCTCTCCAAAGGAGGCAATCAGATATGCATTTATCTCAGTGAGCAGAGGGGTGACGTTGAATGGAATGGGAGGCAGGTTTGACCTAAGCAGTTCCCAGCTTGACTTTTCCCTCTCGCTTAGTGGTTTGGGGGCTCCCAAATTTATTTTCCTTTCACACCACTTTCCTGAGTTGTTCTAGCAAATTATCGAACATGAAGGGGTCATGAGAATGCTTGAATTTATAGTCGCTTGGAAGGCCAGGTGGCCTAGGAGCTGCCCAAATGCAGGTGGAGTCTGAAGAACATTCTTGAGGAAGACCGAAACTTTAAGCCGGTGGAGTCTGATGTTAACTTTCGGTAGTTTCAGAATTGTATTTCAGTACATCCATCCAGTTGCGGGTGAAACAGAACAAACATACATATTACATCAGGAGGTGGCATTGTGTTTACTGGTAAAACATAAGAAATATTTCCATTAAAACTGGAACATCTATTGTATCAGTATTTTCTTTTTAATTAATACAGTTGATAAAAATCTATGAATTTTCATATAGTAGAATACTGGTTTTGCTGAATTTTACAAGTTTTGATTTGTTTCCCACTTGATATTTTTAGTTTGGATATTCTTCAGTTTGGATGTTGAGTTCTTCTTTGATTCAAGAGTTAATACTTTTGTTTTAATTTCAGAAGCTTTGTTTTTGTTTTCAAATTAGTTTTGAAAAAATGCTGTGACTGCAGTGCATTGTAAACAGAGTGCATTGACTCCTTTTACCTAACTGAGATCTCAAAGTTAAAACAAAAGAGGTAATATGGCTGGGTGAGGGAATGGTCACATGCTCTGTATTCTCAGAGATATGTTGTAAAAGTGTTGCAGGCCCTCCCTTTCTACAATCAAGCCAAATGAGTTTCTATTAGTGTTGAGATAGACGACAGCTGAAAATTCCCCAGCTGTCCATGAACGGATCACCTGGAATGAGCCAATTAAGAAAAACTGATGACTTTGGCTTAAATATCCTTTGATCAAGACACTGTTTCTCTCCTGACTCCTCACTCTTGCCCTGAGATTTTTGCCTTTATAATCTTTTTTCCCTGAATCCTCAGACCACACTTGTATTTTACACCAAGGGCTGTCTCCCCAATCTGTAGATAATTCTTTTTTTTTTTTTTTTAAATGAAACTCTCCCTTTTTTCTTTCACAGATCTTGTGGTCTTTTGTTAAGATTGCTTTCTTTTTTTCTGAGACAGGGTCTTGCTCTCAGGTTGTCCAGGCTGGAGTGCAGTGATGAAATCATAGCCCTGCAGCCTCAAATTCCTGGCCTCAAGTGATCTTCCTGCCTCAACTCACCAAGCTGCTCAGACTACAGGCATGAGCCACAACACCTGGCTAATTTCTAAACTTTTTTTTTTTTTTTTTTGAGAGAAGGGGTCTTGCTATGTTGCCCAGGCTGGTTTCAAATTCCTGGCCTCAAGCGACCCTCCTTCAGTGCTGGGATTACAGATGTGAGCCACTGCATCTGGCTCTATGTTATGAACATTTTTTGATGATGAGGATGGGATCTGAGGGAACCCCAAGCTCCTTTTCTTTGCCACCTGGAACAATGCACTGGCACCTGTGAGAGTTCTTTGAACTTGGCTGCCTTCAGAGCTGCATTGGGTAGGAATCAGATAAGCCCTCTTGGATCCCAGATCTCCCATTTTTAGGATGAGGACTTGGATGCTTCATTTTCTTTAGGGAGCCTGGATTACAACATACAATGGTAGACAGTGGAGCCAATCAAGTAACTATTGCAGTGATCGAGGTAGAAATAAAAGTGAGTTGGACTAGGATAGTGGCAATGGAGATGGAGTCAAGTAGATGGATTCGAGATATAAATTAGTTGGAACAGGCAGGATTTGGGAAATGGTTTAGCTGTAAAGAGTAAGAGGGTGGTCAGGTTTGAGAAAATGTTCTAGGTGTACTGCTTTGGAAACTATACATGGAAAGATTTGAGTAGCAGGAATAGGCTTTTGGGGAGATTACAAGTTAAGTTTTAGGAATATTGAATTTGAAGTGCTTTGAAAGCTATGTTGACATGTCCAGTGGAAGGTGGATTGTATGAGTCAGGAGCTCAGCAAAGGTGAAGTGTACATTGTGAACCATCAGCACATGGGTGGTGCCTGTAGGCATGGATTGGATCAGAAGAGGGTATCAATAAAATGGAAAGCAGATTCCTGAATTATATTACTTAAAGATAAAATAGAATTTCATGAAGCAGAAAAGAAAATTGGGTTGGGACATGGATTTTGACTTTTCTTACACTTTAAACTCCTTCAGGTACTCCACAGGGTACCCATTTGTGGGGTATGCTTGCACATTGAGGGGTCCAGTCAGTCTTGGCGAAGTGTGTTCACGTTCAGTTTTGCAGGTACTCACACTTCGATTGCACTTGACGGATGCCTTCATAACGTGAGTGCTGTGGGTAATCTGGGTTCTATGAGAATGGCTTCTGACAGCTTTCATTAGTGTAGCTCAGTGGCTCAGTCTCTGATCAAACACCATCAGGTACTTTGATGGTTTTAAAAGGTAACATTTAAAGATTAAGGCTGGATAAAAATTGACCCAAGGGACACATCTAAATTAAACTATGTGCACAGTGAAACAAAGAGGGGTCCAGACCTCTCAAAGATAGTAATAAACTTTCCTTTAATCAAAACTTTTGAAAACTCCAAATGCAAATGAGAATCCCTACATTTTTTAAGACTAATCTGAAGATTTAACCGTTGTCTCCAAAAACTTCAAAAGCTCTCAAGGTTGAACATGGTGACTCACACCTGTAATCCCAGCATTTTGGGAGGCTGAGGTAGGTGGATCACCTGAGTTCAGGAGTTCGAGACCAGCCTGGCCAACATGGCAAAATGCCATCTCTACTAAAAATACACAAATTAGCTGGGCATGGTGGCACGTGCCTGTAATCCCAGCTACTCAGGAGGCTGAGGCAAGAGAATTGCTTGAACCCGGGAGGTGGAGGTTACGGTGAGCCAAGATCATACCACTGCACTCTAGCCTGGACGACAGAGTGATAACTCTGTCTCAAAATAAATAAATAAATAAATAAAGGCTTTCAGATCCTAAAACAGGGATCCCTGTAATCCCTGTATCTCCCTGCCCCTACTCACATTCTGCCTCCACTTTTCCCTTCTCACCACAACCTTCTCTGTCTGGAGCATTGCAGGGACCTGGCCCCTTGGTACCAACACCAGCCCTTGAGGCCTTCCGGCTCCTCCACAGTTATGCCTGGGTGAGTCTTTCTGGATTCTTGAGCATTCCACGTGGTTGACGGTCCTGTTTTATTCAGCTAGTTGTTCTCACTCCTTGATGAAGGAGTAAGATATTTTCCATGAGACTTTTCATTTTTCTAGAAGCGGGTAATCACTCTGTGGTTCTCTCTCAAGATCACATTAATACATTCCTATACCATTTCTCCTATTCACCTCCTTTGTGACTTGATTTGTCAACAAACCTTCAGAGGGCAAAAGGAAAGCCTTCCTTTGGCCCCTGCAGCTTTAACACAGTAAGCAAGACACCAAAGACACTCTGCTTTTCTAGAAGCTAGGACTTGAGAAGTCAACAGAAAGGTAAAGATTATTTATGATTTAAAAAAAAAAAAAAATCACTGTTTGCTGTTTGTCTCCTCTGCAAAACTTTTTTTTTTTTTTTTTTTTTTTGACCAAGTCTCACTCTGTTGCCTAGCCTGGAGTGCAGTGACCCGATCTCGGCTCATTGCAACCTCTGCCTCCTGGATTTAAGCAATTCTCCTGCCTCAGCCTCCCGAGTATCTGGAATTGCAGGCACGTGCCACCCACCTGGCTAATTTTTTTTGTATTTTTAGTAGAGATGGGGTTTCACTATGTTTGCTAGACTGGTCTCAAACTCACTTCAGGTGATCTCCCCTCCTCGGTCTCTCAGAGTGCTGGGATTACAGACATGAGCCACCGTGCCTGCAAAATCTTGATTCATGAGAAAGAAAGGATTTTTGTGACTGGTCTTGGGTGTAACAACTCTGGTGTGCTTTTAGTACTTTTGGGTATAAATATTCATATTGCTTGATTCCTTTTCCTTCCCCAAAGAGTCTTTTCCTTTGTCTTTGTCTTTCCGTGTTGTTCTGTCATAAGGAGGGCACCAGAGGGTACATGGACCTAAAACCCGTGTAAGTTAATTGCGCGAGCTGGCTCTGCAGCCTGGTTAGTTTACAGTTCTAATCGACAATTTTTTGCTCTGGAGGGAGTTTGTCTAAAGACGTCCCATTCTTAGGGAATTTTTGTCACCTCAACCCTTGCTACCTGGTAAGTCATGGGAAAGTCCAATCTCAGGAGGGCCTTCTTGGCATCACAGATGAACAGGTCTTTAACTGGTGACCTCCTACAAATGTGTGGGTCACCAGAGCCAGCATATTCACAAACATGATCCTTAACTGTTGTCTGTGGTGACAAGAGTCTTTAGCCATCTTGACCTATTTCTGAGTACATTTGTGTGTGTGTGTGTGCATGTGTGGATCCTTGGAATTGCCTCTTTTATGACCTCTCAAGGAGACACTTCTTTCTCAAATTGCCTGCTTTGGATCCCCTCCCAGATTTATTAAAAGAACACCGTAACTGGTCCCGGTGGCTCATGCCTGTAAGCCCAGCACTTTGGGAGGCCAGGCAGGTGGATTACTAAAAATACAAAAGAAGTAGCCGGGCGGGGTGGCACGTACCTGCAGTCCCAGCTAACTGGGAGGCTGAGACAGGAGAATTTCTTGAACCCGGGAAGTGGAGGTTGCAGTGAGCTGAGATCACACCACTGCACTCCAGCCTGGGTGACAGAGTGACACTGTCTCAAAAAAAAAAAAAAAATTCCTGTGTTCTAGTGACTAAGATTCTGTGCTTACATGACTGTGGTACAGGTTTAATTCCAGGTCAGGGAACTAATCCCATTGTTTTCAATTATTTATGTGACTCTTAACCTTCTGGAGTACCTTTTTATTATTTACCCTATTCCCTTTACAGACAGCTTTTAGTTTCTTGTCTTTTTTTTTTTCCTCTGCAGGGTATACAGAGCTTTTGGGCCTTCATGCATAGGTGCTCAGCTGGAGAACTGAGATCCTAAAATGTAAGGCCAGACAGAAACGTGAATTGTAGTCCATTTGCGGCTAGGGAATCTTTACTTTCTTTGATTTGTCTTTGAGGTGGTTCTGAATCTTGTGAGGTTCTGAATCTTGTGAGGACTTATTTCCACCTCTTTAGAGATACTTTATGTGTCCTTGGTTAAGTCATAACCCTGGCTTATTGTTTTTAGTAAGTCACTTGGAAAGGCACCTCTGGTTAAAAAAATTTCAAAAGTCAGGAATATCAGTTGTTTGTTCCAGCTAAAATCCAATAATAAAAAATTTTAAAAGTTTTTTTTTTAAAGAACCTTATGGTTAGAGGTCAGCTTAATTAGAAGCTGATAATCAAGATCCTCTTTCCTATTTACTGTCTTTGGCACCACATCAAGACATCTAGAGGAGACTTCTAGTAGCTCAGACTATTTAAGAAACATAAAAACGGTACCACTCATTCCCTTTTTTGGGGCCTTCTGTCTTCTTGTGTAGCCTAAGGAGTACTGGAGAGGTGCTTTACAAGTCTAAAACTCTGCTTTCTTTTATGTTATGTTGCCTCATCTCTTTAGATTTTAGGGGTACCAGAGATTACTTTCTACTATGTAAACAACCACTGGTGGGTCATTGGCAAGGGCTGCAGATTTAGAGGTAGTTGACAGTGGTTACAATATATGGTTGTTACTACAATTCCTTTGCATGTTTGGATAAAAAGACAGGTTTAAACACTCAGAGGCTATGAGGGTGGTCACCACCGAGGAATAAGACTCCCATGGAGGATGGGCTGATCAGAGAGTGGGCTGACTGTTGTTGGGCCACCAGCAGCCTTGGGGGAATGTCTTTACAGTGAGGTACACCGTGAAACTGTGTACAATCCATTCTCGTGGCATTTTTCTCTTCTCAGGTACTGGAATTCAGTCTAAAAATGAGATGCTTGATTTTTAAAGATCTAGATACATTGCCTTCCTTAAATATTAGGACCTGAACACTAAAAATACTTTCTTTGCCCTATTAAAGAACTCTACCCTGAAGCCAGTAATCTAGTAAAAAACCCACCAAAGCTAAGTTAAAAAGACCACTTGTCTAATTAGATTACTGTCAAAGACATTTTCTAAAATTTAGCTGACAATTTTAAAACTCATTGTAAAAACATTTACATCTATTAAAAAGCTTCATTTATACACATAAGCTTCTACAAACTTTTATGATAAAAAAGACACTGGCTTCAAATCTACATAAGAACCTTACCTTAGTCTGAGATACTTTTCCTGACAATCTTGTTTTGACTGGGCCTTATTGTTAAGCCTTTCTCTTGTCTCAGGAAATAATGGTGTTTATATCTAAGTTCTGTGTCTCTGAAATGTAAATTTTAACCTGGAAGTCATGTCTGTTTTTTTTTTTTTTTTTTTTTTTTTTTTTTTTTTTTTTTTTGGTGTCAGTGGTGCAAGTTTAATTTTCAAGCTATTATTTTATTCAATGAGAGGCAGACCGACTAGAATCCGATCTCATTTTTTTCTGAGACAAGATACATATACAGTTGCTCAACAATCAAATGAAAGCAATAGGAGAAACTGCCCCACAGAGTTGCAGTGAAGAGGAAACAAGTATAAATATGGAAGGCAGTTAGAGCAACGGGTGCACGCTAGTCAGTATCACATAAGCATTTGGTATTATTTAATCTTCATAACCTTGTAATGAGTTATAGAAAATTTAAATTAGAACAGAGTGGAATGCTGGGATTTTTTTTTTTTTAGATTTTTTAATTGATCTCATTTAAAAACAAGAAAAACCTTTTATTTTAGGTTTGGGGGTACATGTGAAGGTTTGTTACATAGGTAAACTAGTATCATGGGGGTTTGTCGTACAGATTATTTCATCACCCAAGTATTAAGGCAAGTACCTTCTCTTTTCTGCTGCTCTCTCCTCTAACACTTCAAACTTAAGTGGACTCCATTGTCTGTTGTTTCCTTCCTTGTGTTCTAAATTTCTTATAATTTAGCTCCCACTTTTAAGTGAGGACATGTAGTATTTGGTTTTCTGTTCCTGCATTAGTTTGTTAAGGTTAATAGCCTCCAGCCCCATCCATGTTCCCACAAAAGATATGATCTTATTATTTTTTATGGCTGCATAGTATTCCATAGTGTAGATGTACCACATTTTCTTTATCCAATCTGTCATTGATGAACATTCCATGTCTTTGCTCTTGTGAATAGTGCTGCAATGAACATTCATGTATGTGTTTAAGTAAAAATTTCAGATTGCCTAGCTAACAATTGTCTAGGGCTTCACAGTCTAGTAGAAAAAAAATTAAGACATGATAAGAAAATCATATAAAGCTATAACATCTATTTCTATGTGTATGTCTCTATGTCTATATATTTTTATGTGTTATGTATGTATAATATTTCTGTACCAAAATACATTTTAAAACCTCTAATTAATTGGCTTAAAATAAGCACATAAATAAAATATTTTATCAAAAAATTTAAAAACTAAATGCATTTTAGCTCAGTGACTTTAGTAATCTTTGGTAAACAAAAGTAGTTTAAAATTGTTGCCAAAATAAAATGGCTTCAGAATTGTCATATTAAATATAATTCAGACATTTTTGCCTGGGCCTACTGGTTCGAAAGGTTTAGGCTGTTTCTCATAGATGTCTTAGAATCATAACTGTCACTTCTGTATTATTTTTCTAATTGTTTGATTTGTCTGTGAGTTAAAGCCATAAGGACTGGCTGCTGGACTTCCTCAAGTCCATATTCGAAGTACATGAAGTCCTAAAACTGGGTCAGTAATGATGAATGAAAGAATGAGATTGTTTAATCCTTGGGTCCTAGGAATTAGGCACTTTCTTTTCTTCCTTAACTGAAATAAACATTTTAGGTGAAGGAATGTTAGAAGATCTTTTCTAGCTACTGTCCCAGAGTGAAGATTCCTGGTTAACTAGCTTGGCCTTACTTGGAGGGGCTCCTATGCAATTATGACAGTTGGAGGTATAAATTATTTGACCTTTGGAAAACTACTGCAGAGTATTGGAGGTATAAATTATTTGACCTTTGGAAAAAAGGATCAACAGAATTGAAAATAATAGAGTGGTTACGTACTTTTGTTGGATATCTCAAACCCTTTAAGTCGTGTGACTTTAACAATTGCTAGAGTAATTGTTAATTTGCTAGTTTAATTTTTATTTATTGTATATTTGTAGAAATATTTTGCATTCTGGGTTGTCTTATTTTTTAGTAGTATAATTGGCTCTGCTAAACCTTGAAAAAAAAAACTTTACATTTGTAGTAGAATACGTCATGCAGTTAAACCTATTTAGCAGTGAAAGGTTGAAATGAAAACATAGCCATGAAAAATCAGTAAGTTAAAGACCACAGATGGACTTTTTGATATGTAAATTCTGACACCATAAGTTACCATCTATGTAGCATTTGGCAAACTTCTGAAACCTCAGTTTCTTCATCTCTAATAGGGAATTATTATAAATACTGTATGGATTTGTAAGCATGTGAGTGTTCAATGAAATATCTACAAAATCCAATGCACTGGCCAGGTACATACATAGTAAGTGGACAAGAGATGTTAGCTTCTTCCATTCTTCAATTTCCTGTATCTACTCTGAGATCTGGGATTTATTCTAGGCATTTAAAGACTAGTCTCTAATCTGATTTGGTTTATATTTTATTAGATTCTCTTGAACATATGATCTTAATTATGAAATATTTTTTACACTTATCCTATATGAGAAACTAGAAAATAACTTTCTGGATGTAAATTTGGGTAGAAATGAATGTCTTTTTAAAATTCCATTACCGTATGTACAATTTATTCCCAAACAACTATTAGTGTTGTCTTTCAATTTGAGAAATATTTTTTAGGATTTTTACATTTATGGGAGGAACAAATTGTGTGGATTCACTCCTAAGTATAACACTCCTCAAATTGTGAAATTAGGTGTTTGTTTGTTAGGATCAAATCTTTATTTTTTTTTTACTAGCAAGGTAGTCTGGATTATCCTCCTTAGAACCTTGTGGTTAAATCTTAGATATTGCTGGCCAGGAAAACAGTGGTGAGTGTTTTTCAAGAATCAAATCTTCCTAGTCTGATGTACCAATGACCAAGGTCAACTCTCATCAAAGTGGAAAAATTGGTCTCGGTTTGCTGCTTCATGATTCTATTTGCATTTTACTTTTCTTTTGCAGTAAATCTTTTCTTCTTTTTCCAGCATTTTGCTTTACTCTCCCTCATCGTGAGGTAAACATGTTTAAAGCATATAAGTCTGCTAGGCAATGCACACAAGGCGATATTCATTTCCTCCCAATGCAAATTTGTTTTTTGGCAAAAAGTAGTTCTTGCTGATATTTGGCCATGTAGGCCAAATATTGTATTGTTCTTTTTCTTCTGGAATGGGAACAGATATATACATATTCTCTACAGTGAAGTTTCATGCTGAGTTAACTGAAATCAAGTATTGCTTTACACTTGTGCTTAGCAGTTTGGAAATCTAAAAGTGCTTTTATATTTTATCTTCTTAATAACCGTGTGAGGTAGACAGGATAGGCAGCTTTGTTGTTTGTTGTGTAGATGAAGAAACTGCAAATCCAAGGTTCTAAGTGACATATACAGAATCTAGCAGCTTGAGAGGATGGGCTGAAAACTCATCTTTTGCTTGTTAGCTCCGTGATCTTTCTGCTAAGGCACCAAGCTTCTCTATTTTTAGCTCAACTAAGCATAAACTGTTTGTACTAAAGAAGTTGGGGATATGTGATTACTTATTTTAATTCTGACACACCAAATTATAGAGATGTTTAATTTTTTAATTCCAATATTTATAGTGAATTGTGAGAGAGGTGATCTTGTAATTCTAGCTTTAGCCATCACATAGTAATTGATAAATGTTAATTCACAGCCAAATAAATTTGCTTAAAATTATTTGTCTGGTGAGTAGACATGTCGTGGGCCATGGTGGTCAGTGTCAGGAAATGCAAGGTGACAACTTGAATGCACCAGCATTTTGTCATTACAGTCAGCTGTAGAAAAAAATAAGGAAGTAAATGAAGTTGAAATGTTCCCTGACCTGTTGAAAACTATTTTATTTCCAAGAATGTAAGTCAGAAAACAGAAGAAATATTTCTCTCATATGTAAGTATGTTGATCCAGGTCATTTCATGTCAAACTGCCACCTGGTAGTTATCAGCAAAGAAGAAGTTGCTGTTCATTGAACAATTTACTATATATGATTATTCCTTTATTTGACCAGCCCTTTCAATCCTGTCAAGTCTGCAGTGTCTATATTATTGCCCCATTTATAGGTGAGAAAATTGAGGCTCAGAGAGGTCAGTTACCAATAATGACAAAACTCAAATTTGAAGGAAGTGTTGTCAAACAAAACATGTTTTTCTACTCTCCCAACAAAACTTAGTCAAAAACCAAATGTCTACATTTTTTGTAATCTCAAAATATTTGTATTTGTTCAACTCTTATTCTAAACAGATAATTAATTCATAAGTAAATTAGCCAACATTTTTATGTGCCTGAGCAACCATAACACTTCAAATTAAAAAAAGCAGACAAATCAAAATATGTTCATTAAGATGTGTTCATTTATTGATTTTTGATAATATTAAAATATGTTCATTAATTGATTTTGATCATATAAGTCAGATAATTAAAACTTCATGTTTAGTATGTTTGATTTTGGGTGTAAGGCATGCCTCTGATGCACTACAGTATTTGTTTCCATAGTATAAAACATTCTTTTGCATGGGACAGAAATCTCAGCATGGTTAGTGAAGATTAGCCAGCTTAGAAATTTAAAAGGCTTTGACCTGTGTATCTACAGGTGAAATAGTTAGATTTAGTACTCAAAATATTTGTGTGTTCTACTGACAATTTAAATTTTAGTTACCATGGCACACAATTATAAAAAAGACTCTTCAATACTATAATTTTAAAAACTACATAGATTTATTTTCTCAGAAAATATATGTGTGATTAATTGCATGCAAAACTCTAAGGAGATCCTTAGTACTTTGCTTCGGCATACAAAGTTTTTATTAAAAAATAGTATTAATGACTCATTAAGGTTTCATCTGAAAATTTTTTGCATTTTAAATATTGTTTGGTACATTCTAGTTTTGACAGTAGTGAAATAATTTAATTTGAAGTGGGTTCTCAGTCATGATGAAGAACTGTAATAAATCAACTTAACAAAAAAAAAATCAAGTGTACATCACTGTATTAGCTCCAGGCCATTCAAAAGCAGTGAAGGCTTTGTTCTACTCCAAAAAGGAATGTTTAATTCATTAGAACAGGTAGAAAATAAGTATGTTTATGCTTTTTCTTGGTATTTTGCTTGAAGATTAATCTTTTGTTCACCACTGGGTCTGCACAAAAACAAATTTATTTGAAAGGAATTAACTGTCACACAGTGTGTGGGTCTTAGTTTTCTTAGAGGAAATAGGGCATGGCTGGGGCCTAAACAATATTTCAGTTTGAGGGTAATGTGTTTTCTGGTTTCTACCCTGTCAGATTCTCACCCTGGTCTCCATAAAAGCAAGGAGAGATTGCCTGCTTGACATATTTTGCCTAAAGCAAGTCCTGAAACTAGGAATCATATTCTTCATTTGACTGAGTGCTGATTTCCATAGTTTTGCCAAGAGGCAGAATACAATATATTTTCTTAAAAAACTTAATACCTTCATTAAAAATCAAGTTGTAGTTTGTACAAAATAGTGAAGGAAAGTCGGGAAGAGGGGATGCTAACTCTGAAACCGATTTTTTTTTTTTTTTGGTTCATTAAGCTAGATAAAATCAGGCTTTAAAATAGGTTTAAAAATGTTAACTAACTCATTTATTTTTAGAGGTATTTAAAAATTTAGGATTCTCACCCTCCTTTCTGGCCACAGATGAAAAGCAAAATAACCAATATTGGAAAAATAAGTTAGAAATCATATCTTCTCTTTCTTCAACATCTGGATTGCAACAAAGCAATATAAGTTTAGTCTGATGAAGTAAATGAAGTATGACTTTTTCTGTCTACCCACAGATGTTAGTTTCCAACAAAGAAAATCTCCTTAAGTTACAGGCTGATCTTTTGGAGATGGATTATCCATGGACCCACTTAATAACTATCAGTGATGCTATTACAACCCACAGAGATTAATAGAAGATCACATTTTGTTAGATGAAGTAGTTTTCTTAAAAATAGGAAATATTTCATAAAATTTTATTCTAAATATCATAAATATAACAACATATACTTTGTTCTTCAAATCCAGGGATAAAAGTGTAGAAAATTTTTCACTCTAGAATTAAGTGAAAAAGACAAAGTCAGTACACAGAGCCACATGATTTATCTGTGGCACAGATGAGAATTACTTTTACAAGTAATTACAGAAATTTCAACATAGAGATTGTGCATTGAAGAATGAATATATGCCCAATCACTATTTTGAAATTTTTCTATAATGACCACTACAATTATAATTGGTCTTTACATTGACAAAAGCCACATCATAATCTTTCTAACCATCCTCCTTCAAACTGGTTTCCTGACTGAAATTCTCCATGTTTGTTAATGCTGCTACCAACGGCCCAGGCTTGATATACTGGAGTGTATTTTAACCAATTCTTACATTTCATCCTGTATATCCTATGAAATGTCAATTGACAAATATTCTACCTTTATAATGCCTTCTTTATCCACCTTGTTCTCCCCTAATCCCATTGCCATTACCCACGAGGAACAGGATAACTTAATTCAGACTTTGTAATAGAGAAAATAAACATCTTCCATCATTGAAAATTTAAGTATCTCACCACCACCATCCCAAACACCCAAATATCATTCACTCAGGAATGAAGGATTATACCCGTCCTGCTGTAGAGCAAAGATAGTTGTTTGTTGACTTGATTCTAATGAACTGTCAAAGTCAATTGAGAAAGAGCTAGTAGAAAGGTTTTTTAAAAAGCAGTTTTCTCATAGGAGAAGGATGAGTGCTAAAAGAGGTAAGAAGGAAGGAAGAACATTAGGGGAAGACAGGCATATCCTGTTCTAAAGAGGTGATTAGAGAACAAAGGAGGAGAGAAAATACAGGTAGTTCTTTATAGCACTGTGAAAACAAACTAATACACTGAACTTAATCAACTAGAGGTACCCAGAGCTCAATAGCGTTTAATGATACCACATTAAGACATGTGGGTCTCAGAGATGGCTTTGCTTGGCTCTGATTTATCATATTGTTAGAAGATAAATTTGTAAAAAGGCCAAATCCTGACTCTCATAAAAAATATAAAATGAACACATGTCAGAGCTTTTATCTAGCTCATGAATTAATGAGGTAACCAGTTAGATGTTATACAACTAGTTCAAATGATAATTCAAAAAGCAGAAACATGTAGGTCAGGAAATGATTTTACAGATAGAAGTAAAGCTGACTCTTTTTCTACAAGGGTCGGGGACCTTGAAATAAGGGAAAGAAATAAAATGTCTCTCTATCAGACAGAAATTATTTGCATGCTTATAGGCAGGAACTTTTTGCACTGTTACCAGTTATTGAGAACTTGCAGAATTTCTAAGCAGCTCAAAAGACTATGAAAGGTGCAAAACCCTTAGATTTAGAAACTGGAAAGGTGTTCCTCTAGACTAGAGGTTTGCAAAATTTTCAGTAAAGGATCAGATAATAAATATTTTAGGCCTTATGGACCACTTACAGTCTCCATCACTTCTTCATCTTTTTTTTTGTTTGGTTTTACAATGTTTTAAAAATATGAAAAACATTTGTAGTTCAAAGGCTATACAAAAGCATGCCTCCAGCCAGATTTGCTCCTAGTGTGACAGAGCCCTGCTCTCAGCACACGTGTTTAGCTACTGAAGTCACCAGTAGTCTTTTCGGTCCATTTCAAAGTCTTTTACAATTTTTCCCAAGAGTATTGGACTTATCCTTCATTTTGGTATAAAATAATTTTTTTAAGTTACTAATTTCGTCAAAGCCTTCTACCTCTCAAAAAATTTCAGTGGATCCTTGCAGAATTAAAAACACACTTCTCAGACCCAATATTCAGTGCTCTCTAATCACCCATGTGACAGTTGCAGATTTATTCCTTAGTGTCTTTGCACGTATGAATCCTTTACTCTTAAATATGTCACATTTTCTCCCTTCTGTAGCTTTTCTCATGTTTTAATAATTATTCAGATTTCTCTCCCCATTTAAAAATCCTGGAAATCTTATTTCAAAAACTATCTGTCCAATAAAGTCTTTCCTGATCTTTATTCAGGGAACATATTCTTCTTTGGGCCTTCTTTACATTGAAATTATTATTTATATCCATTGCACTAATAAGTGTTCTATTGATTCATCTTTATCTGTGTTATTCCCTTACAATACTGAATTTTTTTTTTCCTTATTTGATCTAGGTCTTTAAAAATTAGGTGCTCAGTACTTTTGTTGCATTGCATCACTTGTTTCTTCTCTTATTCCTTCATAATTTTTGATTTGCCAAGGTAAGACCTATTACTGACTTATTGAGATATGTGAAAACTGTTGATTCCCTTTACGTAAGTAGCCAGGATGGTATCTATGGGAAATCACTTAATATACTTGCCATAGTTATTTACTGTTACATGCCAGATTACTCTAAAACTTATTAGCTTAAAATGAAAAACATATTTATGAGGTACTGGTTTCTATGCGTAAGATGTCAGGATGTGACCTAGCTGGTTTCTTTGGCTCATGGTCCATCACAATGCAATCAAGGTGATGCCAGGGCCTCAGTGACCTCAAGAGTTATCTGAGGAGGGATCTACTTCTAATAAGCTCACTCCCATGATTTTTGGCAGGATTCAGTTTCCTGAGGGTTGTTGGACAGAGGGCCTCATTTTTCACTGGCTGTTGGTCAGAGGCCTCCTTCTGTTCCTTGCCAACTCCATGGCACTCAAAGCAGCTCATAACATAGAGGTGTGGCTTCATCAGAGTGAGCAAGTGAGAACAGCCAGAGGGAGCCTGAGAGCCACAAAGCAGGAGAAAGAGAGAAAGAAAGAGAGAAAGAGAGAGAGAGAGAGAGAGAGAGAAAGAGGAGGGATAAAAGACTGAGCGGCAAGATAGGAGTTGTCTTTTATAACCTAATCTCGGAAGTGACAATTCTGTTCATCACCTTCGCTATATATGTTTTTATTTGTTAGAGGTGTTTAAAGAAGGAAAATTACTCGAGATGTTTGTAAAAACGACAAGGCCGACTTTATTCAGGACTCCTGCCATAAGTATAGAGACTACTGCAATGGGGTTTTGCAGTAAAGGAGCGAGTTTGGGCTCAGCTCCAAAATCCGACAAGAGAAAGTGGAAATTTATAGCCAAGGACCAGGGTGGTTGGGTGGGTTGGTGGATGGAAAATTACTAACAGGAAGCATCAGGGGTAAGGGGGCATTAGGGGCTGAACCAACCTAACAAGTTCTTGCTAATGGCAGGCCAGGGTGATCAGGCATCACCAGTGGGGTTGTGGGGGATGAGGAATCTGATCAGTTATTGAGGGTGATCAGATAACAAGAGTGAAGGATTCTGGCTAAAAGAACTTGACAGAATTCTTGCTAAAATCAGGCAAAGCAAGGAACCCAAATCTAGGCCTATTTGGGAGGAGGATTCAGAGGAGCCTGGTCATAGTTCGGCTGAGGAGAGACTGTCAGAGGCAAGTATCCAGCTCCAGTCTACAGCTATAAGGAGGGGATTACCCCAGGATGTGGATATTAGGAGGTGGTATTCGGAGGAGCGCATTTTTCGAGTCTGCCTGCTCCAAATTCTCTACACTTCCGTTCTTTACCTCTCAGATGATGGTAAGAAGGTTGGATATACTGAACTTAGAGAATTAGGTCAAAATACGATTATAAATTCAAAATAATATGAAAATTTTAAAGTATTCTCTAAATATAAGAAGACCATGGGAAACCTTCTCCTATCAAATAAAGGAGAAATTGCCAGATTGATCTTGTTTATGAAAAAAGTCAGAACGAATCCTCAACCAAAATTAATTTACTGAAAATGTTAATGATTACATTGGACTATGCATTTTCACCTCTGTTATCTAGGCCTCCAGCCTTTGGAAATCCAGATGGTTTTCTTTTGTCTCCCTATGATGTTGCATATTTGAAACAGGCATCCTTGCATCTCAAAAGAGCCTTTGGAAAGAGACTCTTACCACAGAGAAGAGGTTCTCAAGCATCTGTGAAGGTCTCTAGTGCTTGAAGGTATCTGTCCTAGAAATCTTCAAAGAGATGGTTTTCTCTGCCTCTCTGTGTATTAGATCCCTGGGAAATTATCTTTAAAGGGTCTGGTTAATGTGGTTTAATCGCTACTGTTTTGATTCTTACTGCTGCAAAGATGATTGCAACTATACTATCTCATTGCTCCAGTAGATGGCAGAAGTATACTATGCACAAAATTGAAGTAAGTTAGAAAACTTGTATATAAAAGGCATGAACAAATGGTCTCAACTTGTTTTAAAAATCTGCCTTTGTTGTGTTTGGGGCACCGTGGATGTAAAGGGAATTGTAGCATTCCATCACAGACACCTCTGATTCCAACAGATTTTGCTGATACTCTGCAGAATAAAAATATAGTTCATAGGAATGTGTGATATCATGTAGAATTAAGTCCTGCCTATATGCTCATCTTGTAGTCTCTTCAACAAGGCTTTCTTCATTGTTTTCATCTTTATAAAACAAACTGAATATAATATGGAAATCATTTTAATGAAAAGAAAGGCATATGGCATTTTGTAATTATAAACCATCAGGATCAGGTATTTAGATAGTGGTGTTCTGCAGTGGGAGTTAAAAGACATGGAAAGACAAAAGATATTCACATTCGATAGCTGTTTTTCAGTTACGTGATACCAGTGTATTCAAAGCACGTACATATTATTGCATATATTGTAGCTTTGAAAATACATATCTTAACAATTCTATCGCTGTTCTTGTCTGTTTATGTTCTTGCTAATTTGACGATAGTGTAATTTAAACCAAGGACATTATACAGCGATGTAATTGTATCCACAGAGAAATGGACATGGTGAAGTTTATATTCATGTGAAATGAACATAAATTAGGCAAAATTCAGATAATTTTCCTGGCATTTATGCTACATGGAAAGTATGCATACAACTAAAATTCAGCAATGCAAACCTTGATTTTCTTTATGTTTGCATGATAGAAATGAGATGCATTCTCACTTAAAAAAAGAGAGAGAGAAAATCCCCACAATGTTTGTTGATAATGATGCCCATTGCTTTATTTCTGCTTTTGACCTAGCAGAATTTCATGGCCTGTCCTCCCTGTGAGGGGCTCTACCCTTGGTAGGAAACTACTCAGGGCAAAGGGCCACATCTAGGCAGAATAGGTATTAATGTTGGGAAGTTTACTGGTGATGCTTTACAGTGGGCAGATGGGCGGGATTTTACCTGGAGATTGCATAGGTTATCAAATCTGAGAGCTAAAGTAATATCTTAAAGGAAAATAAATACTGAGGTTCATAGCTGGGAAATTAGAGCAAGACTAGATGAGCTGTGAGATTGATTTGGGCAGTTCAGGAATTAGTTTTTGAATCGGGTCTGCATGCCTGGGTACTTTTTTCAGTGTGGAGTTTTGGAAGACTTTCTTTTAAAGGCGCCAGCTAAAAGGAGCACATTACATCGATGCCTTTAGGGATTGTCAATCTACAAAGTCCTCTCTGTTTCCTGAGTTTTGCTGATAGCTCAGACCCAATTAGATTGTAAATGAGATTTGGATTACTTTTTGCTTAATATACTATCTTACATATGTTTATAACAAAGCTTAGCTGGCATTTTTCCATCCGCAGTAGACATCTTTTGATATTAACTTATTCGACTAGGCATTTTATTATCTCAAAGTGCTTGGTTTTGAAGGGCAGCCTTAAACAACTTATTGTGCCTTTTCTTCTACATCAGTACCTTATTATTACTGTCTTTTCTTGTCCAGAAGAAATGTTGATTTTCTTTTACAGATTTCTGGTGAATCTGTGATGTTTACTTATCCATTTTTTAATCCCATAGAGATTCTTAAAGAGTCATGTGAGTGACTTTAGTCAAGGTTTTCTTAATAACATAAAGTTATGAGCTTAAAATAAGGCTATCTTGAGAATTAGAATCTTGAAAAATTCAACAAAAGAAAAAATCGGGTGTGAAGAACTTAATCCTTGTCGGGAGAATGGCATTAGAGAACTTACCTATATGATTTTTACATCTGACATTAGAACAAATCTATGTTATTAATTTTGATGTACCATATTGATATGAAAGAAAGTGGTAGGGACTCTATCCACTTCAATTTCAATGAAATATATGTAATTGTTTTCTTTGTTGAAGACAGTATTCAGTCAGAAAAGCTCTTTAGTGTTTGTTTCTGTGCCTCGGTCTCGAGCTAATTGTGAATCCTTTTTTGGATTTTGTTACTTGGAGTTAATAACAGTGTTCTGATACTGGTTTTGACTTTCTACGTTCTTTTGTACCTTTTCTCATTTCTTTACTTACTTGAATATTTGACTTTCCCAAACCTTTGGGTGACTTATATTATTTTTTATTTTTATTTTTTTACTTTCTAAGGTGTTTTTCATCTCTTCTTCAATTTCCTTGGCTTTAGGGTCTTGGCTCTGCTTTATGCCAAAATACATGCTGTTAACCCATCTTACTTATGCCTCGGCTTCCTCCCATCTCACAAATACAAATACCACTGAAATGCAATTCCAAAGCACAGCAGTAGAGTCTCATATCTTTGTTTCTAAAATATTTATTGAAAAGCCAGTCTATTTCTTTGCTACTCATTTTAGCCTCTCTTTCAATTTCTGAATGCCCAGCTCTTCTTTCTTATCTGTAACAGAGAGTTTCGTTCAATAATTTAACACAAATTTACAGAATATCTACATGTGAATATAGTAGTGAACAATACTAATGGAATCTATGTCCTCATCAAACTTCCAAACCACAGGCACCTGCCACCATGCCCAACTAATTTTTTGTATTTTAGTAGAAATGGAGTTTCACCATATTGGCCAGGATGGTCTTGGTCTCCTGACCTTGTGATCCCCCCACCTTGGCCTTCCAAAGTGCTGGGATTACAGGCGTGAGCCACCATGCCCAGTCATATATGTTGTTTTCTGATTCTTGGCCGATTACTTCTAAGAAGCTGCTCATCTTGAAGAGAATGGGCACAATTAGGTATAATAATCCTGTTTAGTAAAATATTTCTAGTCTCCGGAGTCCCAGAATGTTTTATTTTTTCAGCAAAGAGTGACTGAATACTTTGGTTATAGTATTAGCTAATGTGAATTGGCTTATTATCTTCCAACCTGCATCTGTACTGGGGGACTTCTGAAGACTGAGTTTATTACAGAAGTATTTATAAACTTCCATACTAAATAATCAAAAAGTGAAAAAGTCGATTTTATAGGGTTCATTCACTCATTCATGTAATATATATTAAATACCTTCTACCTGCTACTTACAGTTTTAGGCTCTGAGGTATAAGAGATGAGCACATTGCCATCCAGGAGCACCCAGTGGAGAAAAGAAGAAAATCTAGAAAATGCCCTACTGCAATTCAGGGTGTTATGAGACCACAAAGAACTGTTATCTAAATCAGAAGCTTTCTCTAATGCCTCTAATCTAAAATGGAGTTGATTTGAATTAATTCCTGCACAAAGCAATGGGTATTATTATCTCTAGCAGTTTTAAAAATATTGCAGATATCCTAGAAAGGGGCAGCATAGGTCCATAGTGTAAATAGGACAGTATTTCCCTTTTCTATATGATAGATGGCATGTAGCACAATGGAAGATTGTATCTCAATCTCTTTGCTGACTGCAGCAAAAGATCGGTTTCCCCGTAGGCCTAATTTTCCCTGCTAGACTCTACATTGTGCCAGGTATTGTGCTTGGTATCTGAATGTGATTCGTTGCCAGTGATTCTCAACACCATTAATGCGTACTTGAATCACCAAGAGGACTTCTTAAAGCAAAGTGCTAGGCCGTGACCCTAGAATTTTTGATTCAACAGAACTGGAGTGGAACCTAAGAATTTGGATTTCTGATAATTTCCCAGGCGATGCTGTTGCTGCTGGTGCCAGAACCACATTCTTGGGATCACTGCATTAGATACAATCCTGGTACTCAATGAATTTACAGACAGGTGGAAGGGACAGGTAAGTGAGCAGGTATTAACAATACAGTGTCATAAAAGCAAAGGGAAGTGAAGATTTGAGCTGAGATTGCTTAGACTAATCAACCATCTGATTCGTGTCAAATGGTGACTTAGCAACTTGTGGACAGGCAAAGTGAATCGAATATTTGATGTAATTATTAAGATAACTCTGTCCCCAAACCCAATAGTATAAACCTTTTACTGAGAAAGTAAAATGACAGTGCTGCCTTGTTTACTTGTCTGTGTTGATTGGTTTCACCTGCTAAATGCTTTCCCCTCACAATTCACCTCACCTTTGTAGATTTAACCTCACATCATTTGGGAGCTAGTTTTCTCTCCAGTGTCATCGGATACAGGGTGGCAGTATTTGTGTTTCTTGACAGCTATATAAAAGTGCAACTGTAAGTTTGGGTTTCATCTTCCTTCCTTTTATGTATAGTTGCAAATATAGTAAATTTTGTCAGAGCCTGAATAAAAGTCCTTTCTTTTCCTTTTTTTTTTTTTTTTTTTTTGGGCAAGGTTTATCTTCTGACCCAATTTGAACAATATCAACTGAGAGATTATCTTATTCAATGAAAAGAATGGAGAAATCTAAACTTTTGAAGACAGATTTTATTAGTACAAAGTAGCAATGTGAATACCCTGTAATCATTTTACTTGAATCATCAGAGGGTGAAAAAAGTTATTTCTTTTAAATTTCACTTTAGAGAGAGATTGAAGAGCAATGTCAAACAGTGTAGTTATTTTCCTCAGATGTCAGGTATTTAGAATTGTCACAGAGTAGAGAACAATGATTTCTAAAAGCATATTTGGAAACTAATGAATGCTGTTGCCTCATATTTCTGTCTTCTGAATTGCTGTCAGATAATTCTGTGTCCTCATGACTTTCTTCCTCCTACCCCCTGTCTCTTTGCTTTCTCATGCACTCTTACAAGAAAAAGAGAAGTTTCCTGCCAGCTGATGTCTCAGGACTATTCATAAGGTTTAATCCTATGTCTGTCTCATCTTATTTTCCTCTTATGTAACACCAAAGTTTGACCTACTTTTCCAATTTATGTCACTTAATCTTCCCTATGATTTTGTCATCTTCTCCAAAATACCGTGGAATAGAACCCAGCCTTCCTAATCCTGATTTGTTTTTAACAGGCACCTAATTACCTTTTTTATTTTGAAAGAATTTAGTCTTAATAATTAGAAGAGGATATATATAGATAAACGAAATTAAAATATGATCAGGAGATTATATATAGAGTCATGAGACGTCTCATGGCGGCCGCTTTATAACTCTACCCGCTTTTAAAATGCCTTTTCTCTGACTCCCTGATCCATTTGAAACCCTCACTCCCCGTGTCTGTGATTGTTCTGGGAATCTCTGAAAGGTAGTTTTCACACAAGACATAATACTATACCTTCCCCCATTATCTAGCTGTCCTTACCCTTGACCCCTTTTTCTTTCTGCTGATGACAATCCTATATGCCTTTATACTAGCGTAGGCATCTTGCTTTTCATTGCCTGCATTCAGCATGGCCACCATGGACCACAGCAAAACTTTCCCTACTAAAACTTTATTTGATGCCATAAGGAATATCTACACTTACCTTATATTCTGCTACCAAGTACTCAAAAGTATTTTTTCAGCGGTCTGATCTAGATCCCACCAGTTTACAATAAATTAATCAGCGAGTTTCACTGTATCCTACAGATAGTTTCCTAGTTCTTCCTGCCTTTCCCTCCTTGCTTTCTCAAAACAAGGGGCAAATTCAAACCTTCGAGACTCTTTCTTGGTACTGTGTCTTTGGTACCAATATCTATTCTAGACTGGGATCATTGATTGTAAGGAACTGAAACCTGCTCAAGGTTTCATAAACAAAAAGGGAGGTTTATTATAAAGTTTGGCTGAGTATAGTCAGGGCTTATGGGAACTGTCGTTGGGAGCAAGGCTTCTATCTTGAACCATGTTTAGTTTTTCAGCATCCTTTGGGCAAAATAATTTCCTTTAGGTGTTTATTCATGAGCCTGGTCTGTTGTGCTCTTCCTAATTTTAACTTGACCTTGCTGTTTCACTTGGCTCCCCACAGCTCATTGACTCCATATTCCAGGGTCTCTGAAGAGACTGAAGAGATGCGTAGATAGTCTTCATTCATCAGTTGTCCTTTGGGGTGTGGCTACAGGAATAAGTCAGCCACACTTTCACTACTGAAAGGATTTCATCACACTGATCATTTTTATTGTCAGAACCACTTTTACCAAAACGTTAGATAGGTTATTACTTTTAGAAATAATTTAAATTAAAATTGTACATGTGAGAAAGCAAGCTGTTTTGAAGCTATCTCAAAGGGAGGCCCTTGATAAAGTAGGTAAAAAGCACACATCTTTAGTATGCAGCAAAATCTGCTGTGACAATTGCAATCTCTGTTTTTCTGTCTACAGGACCTTTAAGTACCCAGTTTAAGAAGAAATCTGCATGTTAATAAGTAATGACAGGCCTAAGATAGTGCAGGATATCTGCCAACCAGAGTAGTGATCGATGACTATCAGCAACCTCAAAAAAGGGAGCAGATAAACTTTGTAGCAGGTGCTTTACAAAGCAAGCTTGAACTATTACTTTATCTGATTTGTGGAAAAGTTCTCATTGATCTGTAAATGCCATTTTCTGCATAGGCTCTTACCTGCAACCTCTTAAATTATTTGACAAAAAGAAAAAAATAGTTTAGGAAGAAAATGAACCAAAAGAAAGTAAAAAGAAGTATTAAAATATGAAGTAGGGTATGATAATATTAATATTTTCAACTTTTTATAAGGTACAGATTAAATGAACAATGTTGAACATTTTCTTTCCTTTTAGAATTTTTTATGCTTTTATTTTAGGGTTGGAGGTACATGTGAAGGTTTGTTACATGGGTAAACACGTGTCATGGTGGTTAGTTGTACATATTATTTCATCACCCACATATTAATCCCAGTACCCAATAGTTATCTTTTCTGCTCCTTTACCTCCTCCCACCTTCCACCTTCAAATAGGCCCCAGTGTCTGGTGTTTCCCTCTTTGTGTCTATGAGTTCTCATCATTTAGCTCTCACTTATAAGTAAGAACATGTGGTATTTGGTTTTCTGTTCCTGTGTTAGTTTGCTAAGGATAAAAGCCTCCACCTCCATCCATGTTCCTGCCAAAGACATGGATCTTGTTCTTTTTTATGGCTGCATAATATTTCATGGTGTATATGTACCACATTTTCGTTATCCAGTCTGTCATTGATGGGCATTTAGGTTGATTCCATGTCTTTACTCTTGTAAATAGTGCTGCAATGAACATTCACATGCATGTGTCTTTATGGTAGAATGATTTATATTCCTCTGGGTATATGCTCAGTAATGAGATTGCTGGGTCAAATGGTAGTTCTTCTTTTAGCTCTTTGAAGAATCGTGAGCACTTTTTTTTAACAAGAGCTTAGCATGGACAAAACCTGAAGTCTTTAGAGGGTGGCAATGTGACTTAAACGCCTCCTGAGGAAATCCCTTCCCATAAGGCTCCCCAATCTTTATTCCTTCTTAAAAATGTGAAGCAATCTGTTTTTTAATTTTTGTAGATGGTGCTCTGAGTAAAACAATTAAAAATAATTTACATTCATCTGTTACTTGGACTATGTGTGTTTATTAAATTCTGGAATATAAAGTTTTTCTTTTTCCTTTTAAATGGAATTATGAACAACTTCAGTCAACAATAACTGTCTTGAAGTTGGGTACAGTGGCTCACACTTGTAATCCCAGCACTTTGGGAGGTTGAAGTGGGAGGATTGCTTGAGTCCAGGAGCAAGAGACCAGTGTGGGCAACATGGTGAAACTCTGTCTCTACTTAAAATATAAAATATTAGCCAGGCGTGGTGGGGCATGCCTATAGTACCAGGTACTCTGGAGGCTTAGGTAGAAGGATCGCTTGAGCCTAGGAGGTTGAGGCTACAGTGAGCTGTGATCATGTCACTGCACTTGAGTGTGGGCGACAGAGCAAGACCCCATCTCTAAAAAACAAAACAAAACAAAACAAAAAAACACCACATTGGGGAAGGAGAAGGGGATAAAGAGGGGGTGAAATCATATAATTGGTCCTAAAGAAAAACTGATGGGGCTTATTAGTAAAATTTGTGGGCAAAGGTCAATGACTTTTTGTTTGTTCGTCCTACGATTGCTTGGGGAAGCCACGAGGAAAAACAAAATGCAAGGTGGAGGTTTAAAAGTAGTACCAGATCAAGTGGAAGAGCTGTTTTCCCTTTCTGAAATATATTTATTCTACAAATAAATTTTTGGTTCTATCAAATTAGTTTTATCTGATATTATGACATGACTAGTATGAATATAAGCAATGCAATTTATGGCAAAATATAAGCTGTAATACAGTTACCAACACATTTTACACATTATGGCTTTGTGTTGAAAACAAATTGCTCCACATATATTTATTGTATGTCAGATATTTTTCTGAAACCACCACCCAACCCCTAGATCTTCCCTCAAGCTGTTCGTCTTCCCTGTATAAACATAGGTTGGATTTTCAGTGTCTCTGTCTTTAATCCACACTGCCCCCTCCCTTCACACCAAATGAAGCTGTTCTTACAATACAACTTTGGCATCAGAGCCAGGACTGGAAGCTGCCACTCATAATTCCAATCCAGTCTGTTGTTTATTGAAACATGGTGAAAAGTTTTTGAAAAATGAAAAAAAAATGTTTTCTGTATGTATATATGATGAAATTAAGTGACATTTTTACATGTAGTTAAATATTCACAAGAAGAAGCCTTATGTCTGCCACGGAGTTTAAGCCCTGCCCTGGCATCAGGATGTGAGGCACAGAAGTGGAGAAAAGGGTAGTTTCAGTTCAGAGGTACTATTTTCACATTAGAACCTGTCTATTTTAACTTTTGCAGTTACTCTCTTTTGCAGAAAATACTCAAGTTAGCAGTATCAGTATATTTAACTGGAAAAATTTTCAGAACAAGTTTCTGCCCTACTATAAATACCTTTGGATAGGAAATAGCATATAGCAAGAAATAATTGATCTAAAGTAAAGAGGCAAGCAATGAACCTTCTTGCAACCTGGTGGGATAAACTTGAATATGGAAAGAAGTTATCATGGAGTTTTGTTTCCAGAAGGCTACTTAACTGGTTATCAGTTCAAAGTATGTCCATGAGAATCCTTGCCAAGGCTGGCTAGTTTAGAGGTTTCCAGATAAGTCCTTCATGGATAATGCAGATTTCGTACTTGTACTTGATCTCTGGAGGGAAGCATCGCAAACATTTTCTGTAGAGGGTCACACAGTCTCTATGGCAATTAATCAACTGTCCTTGTTGTTGCCATAGACAATACGTAAATGAAGGTGTTCCAATGAAACTTTCTTTACAAAAACAGTTCGTGGGCAGGATTGGGGGGAGGCTCTACTTCCCTGCCCGTGTATGGCTAACTACCTACTGTAACAAGTGGAGGACCTTATCCAACTTCAGAAGAACACTTTCCACATAGTTACGGATACTGTTTTTCGTGAGTATCCACATTTCCAGCAGTAGCTGCAGTTTATGTGGCTTTGGAGCCTTGGTGCCAGTCTCCACACCAGTGCCATAACTAGCGCTAGAATTTGCATTTAGTGCAGAGTGTCTTGACCCAGCAGAACAAATTGGGTGCAGCACAACACATGCACAGTGAGGCTTTGGCAAGGGGACAAGGAGGGCGGCAGTACCAGCAGCAAGAGCAAATACTGTCATGGAGTTTTGAAGGCTTGGAGGCTTTGCAGGGTAAATTATCACAAGGAGTTGAAACCACAGGAAGTGGATAAGCAGATAGCTGGCATTGCATGACAGGTGAAAATAATGTGCTCAGAAGTACATATGAAACAGATCTGCTGAACTCTTGAAGTTTGGTGGAAGCCCCGCATAACGTGTACATAGTATTGGAATGAGGGATGTGCAGTTACTTTGTGAAATCGTGACTTTGTTTTTACTTCCAGGTTAGGATTTAATTGATTTTACATATTTCTGATTGCCAGTTTCCAAATCTGCATAAGGGAGAAACAAGTTTACTCTAGGCACTTTTAATAAAGATTAAATCAGAGCACAGAAACCACTTAGTAGAGCACATGTATAATTCTCAATCCATGTGTAATTCAAGCACAAATGTACTTCCCTGTCCTCATCAAGACTTCCCTATCTGTCCCTCTCTTAGCAGTCCCTGTATTCTAATGTTTCAGGGCAATCTGAAGTTTGTCCCTCATGTATTTCCAGAGCTGTCCATTTGACGGTTGGTTCTAAGTGTGGTGTATTCTTTCTCAATGTGAAGCTCCCAGTCCTGCTGTGGGCTTCTCCACCACTCAGTCCCATAGATGTAGGAAACTTCAGTCCCTCTCTAGAGGCCGAACATGAGAACAAATCAAGAGGTAAATATGGGTAGGCGATTTTACCTTTTCTGCCTTGTCCTTGAAATTATCTTCCCTCATTCATCACTACAGGTTGCACAGGTAGATAGCCATGTTTTCCTGAAGAGTTGGAATTATTAAAATAAGATTACCAGGCCGGGCGCGGTGGCTCATGCCTGTAATCCCAGCACTTTGGGAGGCCGAGGCAGGTGGATCATGAGGTCAGGAAATTGAGACCATCCTGGCTAACACGGTAAAACCTTGTCTCTACTAAAAATACAAAAAAATTAGCTGGGTGTGGCAGTGGGCACCTGTAGTCCCAGCTACTCAGGAGGCTGAGGCAGGAGAATAGCATGAACCTGGAAGGCAGAGCTTGTAGTGAGCCGAGATTGTGCCACTGCACTCCAACCTTGGCGACAGAGCAAGACTTCGTCTAAAAAAAAAAAAAGCAAAAACAAAAAGCAGGATTACCACTCTTAAAGTCTTAAAGTATATTTAAAAATATACAAAAGCACAACACTTACATAAATGTAAATGTAAAAGGAATATATTATTGTTTTTAATCTCATTGGTTAAAGAATAATCCAGTGGGATGTTACAACTGGTTCAAAGGATGCCACACACATCAAGATTAATCATAAATGCTGAAATGAATTTACAAATAGATGCAAAAGTGTCTTTTTTAATGGGGTGATAGAAGAATGAGGAAGGAGGAAAATCAATTGTCCTTCTGGACAGGACTTATTTGCACGTACATGGACAGAAGTAATTTGCATTGTTATCAGTTATCCATATTTTACAAAGCTGTAAATAGCTCAAAGGCAATGAAAGAAACAAAAACATACATTTACGTAATCCTGAAGGGTGTGCTAGACAATGCTTACTTTTCCATTGAACATACCCAGCAATCTTTCTATTCTGTTTAAAAGTCTTTCACAATTTATCCCTATAGAACAAAGAAAAGAAATGGTTAAAACTGTGCATGAAATACGATTTTCTTGGGATTCTAAAGAAAAATTATCCAAAGCACAGTCATATCCTTAATTTCTATGCTGACTTCCCCCTTTTCACCTCTTTCCGTTAAAGATCTTACTTTTATTCTCTTTCGGTACATCGCTACCCATATTTCAGGATGTTCAAGATTTACCCAGTGAAGTACTTTAACTGAAGGATCCAGCTGCCTCGTCCCGTTATATATTTCTCCAGGCAAGTCACTCAAACAGGACCAATGCCATGAGTCTTTAGCAGAATCTTCAGTTCTGACTGTAAATACCCAAGGTCTATACAATAAACCAAGGAGAGGGGCTTTTTGTGGCAATCTAGCCTAGAGACACATGCTGTCTTCAAATCTGGTCTTCATGAATTTGCTCCATCTTCCTGAGTTTCATTGTGTCTGTTTCTGTTCTCACCTTTTCAAGGAGTAAAGATAAGAATTGTAGGACATATTTATACCTGTGCCAAGAATAAAGCTAATTAACATAGGCAATAGGCTAAATCTGTATGGAGAAGAAAGATAAACGTTATTCAAACTGCTTCATAATTTTTAAGGCCCTTCGTCTTCATAGAGCCAGTCAGTAGCCTGATATTGCATGGTAGTGTACAGCTCTTTCCCTGATTGTAATGAGTACTCTTTTGAGACTTCTGCAGATTAGGAAGGAACCACATATCTCTTTATGGCTGTACCTTTAGTTTCAAAAATGAAAATTTGAACCAATTATTCTAATAAGGACTCAAACTCTTAGCTTAGTGTTTGTCAGGAAAAAGGGGAGGAAGGAAGGTTAAGTCTTTCATTTTTAAATGTTTGTTCACTTTCCTTTTCTTTTTCAGTCTGGGAGAATAAGTAACACCACTTGTTAGAGCTGTATCTAAAATAGAAGTATATGGTTAGTGAGAGAGGTTCTGAGGCTGAGGTTGTCAAACTTTTTCTGAAAGGAGACAGGTAATAAATATTTTTGTCTCTGGGGCCATATGGTCTCTGTCATAGCTACTTAGCTCTGCCACTGCAACGTGAAAGAAGTCATAGACAATATGTAAATGAATGGACATGCTGTGATCTAGCACAATTTTATTTTTTATTTTTATTTTATTTTATTTTATTTTATTTTATTTTTTTTTTTGAGACTGAGTCTGGCTCTGTCGCCCAGGCTGGAGTGCAGTGGCCGGATCTCAGCTCACTGCAAGCTCCGCCTCCCGGGTTTACGCCATTCTCCTGCCTCAGCCTCCGGAGTAGCTGGAATCACAGGCGCCCGCCACCTCGCCCGGCTAGTTTTTTGTATTTTTTAGTAGAGACGGGGTTTCACCGTATTAGCCAGGATGGTCTCGATCTCCTGACCTTGTGATCCGCCCGTCTCAGCCTCCCAAAGTGCTGGGATTACAGGCTTGAGCCACCGCGCCCGGCTAATTTGGTGTGCCACATTCGGCCCGTGGGCCATAGTTTGCTTACCCCTCATTTAAGTGTTACTGTTAACCCGTGAAGTGCTTCAATTTAGTATCTGTGATAAAAATGTTTTATCTCTTGAGTTTATTCTGAGTACATTTCTTCTTTTGTTTCAAAAAAGGCACAATGGTATGTAAACCATGTTTGAAAAAAATAAGAATTTTAAATTAGAGAAAGATACAAAATAATTATGAAATAATAGGATGATGGTGAATTAAACTTGTAAATTGTTCTCCACAGAGTATCCCAATCTCAGCATCCTTGCCTTTAATGGATTTTTGTCTACACTGTGTGGCTTTGCCTGTGTTCATTTCATTTTTTACGTAACACATTTTCATCTGTCTGGTGCTAATGGTTTTGAAAATAAAGCTTTAACTGACAGTGTAATCTAAAAGCAGGTGTTTATGTCTGTTGGGGAGATTTTGAGTGTGTGTGCGTGTATGTGTGTGTGTGAATTTTTGTTTTCCTCAAGTTGCACTGACTGGGGCCTCCTGCTCTATCTACGCTGGGTTTTACCTGCTTCTCTCTCCACAGTGCCGAGAGGCTCAGAACAACTAAAACTTGAGCTTAAAGAGAAGTCTGAGACTAGAATCTAGTATCAGACTAAAAGTCTTTTAACTTGACTTCTGGCAGACTTTTAAAAGATTCCCTCAGACACTCTAGCATATAGATAAGGAAATAAAAATGTGATGGAAAGATATGCTATAAAATAAACAAGAGCACTTTCTTATTTTATCTTTGAAGAATCTGTTAGAAAATTCAAAGAAACTTCAGGTGAGTTTGAAGCTATACCTACTCCAAAGAGTTTGCCATTCCTTGACCACCCCTTAAATGTGCTTTAGAGGCCATATAAGAAGTGAAAATAAGTTCTTGAAGAATTATAAAGCTCTCACCATACCATACTTGATCAAAAAATATGTGGGTTAACATCTGCACTTGAAATATCTGTGGCCAGAAATGACAGGAACTCAAAATTCTACCCAACCTGCAAGATCCTTTTCTACAAAGAAGCCTTCTCTCATAATTACAGTACATAGAAATATTCCCTTCCTTTGTACTTTAAACATATTTGTAGGTTTTTTGTTTGTTTGTTTGTTTTAGATACATGGCCTCCCTTTGTTATCCAGGCTAGAGTGCAGTGGTGTGATCATAGCTCACTGCTGTCTCCAACTCTTGGATCAAGTGATCCTCCTGTCTCAGCCCTCTGAGTAGCTGGAACTACAGGTGTGTGCCACCACACCTGGCTAATTTTTTTATTTTTTATTTTTGTAGAGATGGGGGTTTCTGAATCTCCTACCTCAACCTCTCAAAGCTTTGGGACTAGAGTTGTGAACCACCATTCCTGGCTCACATTTTTTGTTTTAATTTTTCTCTTTGCTACTTATTTGCCTTCCATCATTTACTGGTGTCTTCTCTTTCTGACCTCTTAGATAGTGAAGTGTTTTAGGACTCAATCCTAGATCTGTTTCTTTTCTGTGAGTATGCCCTCTCCCTGGCTGATTCCACCAGATTTCATGGTTTAAAACCCTTTCTATTATCTGATGTCCCTCAAAATGCGTATCACCAGCCTTGGTTTCTTACTTGAACCTCAAACTTGTATATACTAGGGTCTCTCCAAAATTTTCACTCTAACTTCAGCATTCCCACCCCCTACTCCCTGCAATATCTCAGCCTAACGAATACAAAATATGACTCTTGGTTCTGTTACTCCCATTGCTTACACCCTCGATGTCCTCCATCTTACTTAAGCACCTGACATTCACCTACTTACAAAGGCTAAGATCTAGGAGTCATTGTGACCTTTCTTTCTTCCCTCACTACCCATATTTACTACATTAACTTCAGACTATATCTCAAATCTGGCCCCTTCTCACAATTTCTACTTCTTTTACCTTAATATAAGCCACCATCCCCTGTTATGAAGACTTCTTCCTCACTTATCCCCCAGCTTCCACCTCTCACTCTCTATGGGCCAGTCTCCACATAGATGCCAGAATGATTTTTTTTTTTCCCTAAGGTGCAACAACAGATCATGTAAATCTCCTAACAAAAAATATCTAATGACCTTCCATTATAAGTAGAATAGCGTAAGTCGCAAGTCCTTACTGTGGCTCAGAAGGCTGTAAGTAATCCAATTTTGTCTACATCTTTGATGTTTTCTACCACTCTTCCCTTTGCTCACCATATAGTACTCACACTCGTCATCTTCCTGCTCCTTTCTTCAAGTTTCATTAAAAACAACATCTCATTTTAACTGTGATTCCTCTATTTGTGAGAAAAAGCATAGTTTTAAATGTTTATTGACAATTTGTATTTCTTCTTCTGGGACAAACTCATTCAAAATAATCTCATTTCCCCTAACAAAGGAAAGATCCTGGTAATCCTTGGTTCTGCTCCTTGGTTCTGCCAGTCCTGTTCTTTCCTTGGAGTCTTTACCATTGCTGATGCCTCTGTCTGGAATGGCCTGTCCTGGGTGTTTTATGGCTGGTTCATCCGCATCATTCATGTCTTTGCTCCAGTGTCGTCTTCTTTCTTGTCTAAGGTACACACCCCACTAACTACCTAAACCTTTAGCTCCTCCCTATTTCTTATTTTCTTCATAGCACTTAGAACTTTCAAAATTTATGTCATTCATTTGTTTGTTTGTGGTTAGCTTTCCCTTCTACCATGTAAACTTTATAAGATTAGGGGCTTGTATGACTTCTTACCCACTTCCCCAGGGTACAGAATGTCTGACATAGAGTCTGCACTTAATATATATTTATTGGATGTGTAAGTTAGTGTTTTTATAATTTATTGAAGGTTCCATTTAGATGTATTTAATTTAACTAAAATTTTCTTAAAGTTTCATTAAAAGCAGCATCTAATTTTAACTGGGATTTCTTTATTTGTGAAAATAAGCATAGTTTTAAGTGTTTATTGGTAATTTGTATTTTCTCTTCTGGGACAAACCTGTCCAAAATGATCTTATTTCCTCTTATAAAGGAAAGATCCCAATAATCATAGTAGTATTAAGTGTCAAGACTAAAGTAGTACATGCAAATAAAATTAGGATAGCCACTTCCCTCTCCAATCTTTATTCATGACAAAAATTTAATTTCTTTATAATCTATACTTAAAGAAGCTTATAAGAAATAAAAATGTCCTCTGAAAGACCCCACTGTGTGTTTTTTTTTTTTTTTTTTTTTTTTTTGAGATGGAGTCTCACTCTGTTGCCCAGGCTGGAGTGCAGTGGCATGATCTCGGCTCACTGCAGCCTCTGCCTTCCCAGGTTCAAGCAATTCTCCTGCCTCAGCCTCCCAAACAGCTGGGATTGCAGGCACGTGCCACCATGCCCAGCTAATTTTTGTATTTTTAGTAGAGATGGGATTTCCCCACGTTGGCCAGGATGGTCTCGATCTCCTGACCTTGTGGTCTGCCAGCCTCGGCCTCCCAAAGTGCTGGGATTACTGGCATGAGTCACCATGCCTGGCCCATGCTGTTGCTTTGAAGTCACTTTACGGAACACAGACCCACGTGGGAAAGAGTTGGCATCCTTCAGCAACGTCCTGTCTTCTTAAAGATCCACAGGACTTATTCTTGGCTTTCTCTCTCCTTCCTTCCTTCCTTCCTTCCTTATTTCCTTCCTTCCTTCCTTCCCTCCTTCCCTCCTTCCCTCCCTCCCTCCCTCCCTCTTTCCCTCCCTCCCTCCCTCCCTCCCTCCCTCCCTCCCTCCCCTTTGGGGCCTGCAGGTACATCTGGGGTTGTGATTTAGCATGTGGGAAGAAGTCCAGGGGAACTTTTGGAAACAACACCAGGCATTTTATCTTTTCAGTGACACTTTATCAAACGATGTGTCAATGTATTTGAGGCACTCAGAGCCAAAGGGTTGTGCCTCTTACTTAAAGTCCTCCACTCCTACTTCTTAGGTAAATAAATAAGAACTTCCTACTCTCCTCCTTTCTCTCTCAGACTTTTCTTCTCCTGGCCTCTGCATTGATTCTATAAACAATCTTTGCCCCCTTCACTTTTGGAAAGAGAGGGTAGGGTCAGTCCTGGCTAAGACATGCCCTGGGAAAGTGCCTGCCAGAGAATGCGGTTAACCTGCCAGCTTCTTGTCTTTGGGGGAGATTCAATGCCAGGCCCACAGCTGGTTTCAAGAGACATTTTCATAGTTTTCTTTTTTGTCACGGGGCTGTATCTGCCTCTCATATTTCCCTAACACACTTTTCAACTTAGAAAAAAAATAAAAAAAGGAAGAGAATAATAATAGAAAAAAGCACTGGACCCCTGTTGGGTCACATGGCCATCTCTGCATTCACCATTGTGGCTCGGGGATCCTGTGATTGGAGAAACTGAACAGAAACACTCTCCCCTGCCCTTATCAGTGATTCAAGGTTGGAGAGGTAGAAAAACCATTTCCCCAAATTAGAGCCTGCTATTTAATGCAGGTTAAGCAATGCTTATTAATCAGAAAATCAGAATTGATCGAATTGGTTATCAGATTTTTTTTTGTGCCCTAAAAGCAGTGACCAAACATTGACTTACTGTATCAGAGATACTTCAAATGTAGGATATTGTAAATAAGTGTCAAAATGGTGCAGTGGAGGAAGTGGGCATCTCAGACTTTTGCACCGAAGAGCTCTGTTGCCTTTGGTAAATCACTTAAATGACCTACCCCTGGGTCTCTGTCTATGAAGTGAGCATAAATGACTTCATTATAGTTTTGTTTTAAGGACTGGAAAGGAGAAAACATGTCTGCATATTGCCTCTGATGTCTAGTACACAGTAATCACTTAGATGGTGGTGGCCAGTGTTGTTATTTGTTGCTGCTGCAGAATTTTGCAGTGGAAGTACTTTTTGGGGGCTTTCTTATAGCAATGCACATTCCATCTGAACACTCTGCCAAGGCTCTAAAAGTTCTTCATCCCAGCTGGTAGCACAAAGGCAAATGTTCCACAATATACAAAATACACATTTCTTTTGTTTTTATTCTCTTCCCATCTAGGTTACTACTTTCTGCTTTCTTTCCCCCTCCCTATTCTTTCATTTCTTAAGTTGATTTTCCCTATCTATCTTCCATCTCTGACTGCCCAGTGCTGACTCTCTGCCCACCCAGGGACTTTGATGCTTCTTCAGACTTGTGGGCTCAGTTCATCAGAGAATGTGAGGCCCATTAAGCTTCTAATGGCATGACCAGATCACTAATAACAAAGTTTCAATCCTGACACTGATTCCTCTGCGATGAGAGGAGAAAATGCTTAATTATATAGAAAAGAGTTGTATTCTAAACTTGACCATTTGCTCCTACAAATCGCACTGGCAGATTGCTGTAGGTTGAGTTCACAGCAAATAGTTTTAAACAGGAGAGGTGTATTTGTATTCTGTGCAATAAAGTCTCTGTGAAATGGGGGGTGGATTCAAGGTCCAATTTTTCAGTCACATGTGTGTCTGTGGTGATGGTGGTGGGGGAGGGGATGACAGACCAAATTCCACTGTGCCTTTCACATTTGGATGGTATTAGCATGTTTTAAAGCATCTTCCTTTTTAATAAGCATTATGTGTTCTGGAAATGCCAACTCATATTAAAATACAATTAGCAAAATAATCTTCTCTTCATAAAGATAATGCATTTTAAATTCAATATACACATTTTGCTACTTGCATCATGCTATCCATTTTATTTTCTAGTCATACACATCGGTAGACCAGGTCAATAGATGAACAGAAACTCAATATAAATAGCATCCACTTGAGATATCATAGATAGCAGTACAACAAAATGCAGCTTCTCTTTAGCTTTGAACTTCACCATAATTTCACCTTATCAACAAATACATCCTACTGTCAGTTTCAGAATGCACTTAGCTCTAGCTTACTCTTCAATATTTCCTTGACTTAGTATGTTGTTTTTTGTTCTTAGCTCCTTTTTCTGTGTATTGGCAATTTTATTATTATTTTCAATATGTTAATCCTCCTTAATAAAAGCCATTTATTTAATTCTCTTAGCAGAGTAACTTGTTAAGTACTTTTTTGGTGATGGTGATGTTGGTATAAAAATACCCCACATTATATAATTGAGAGTGTTTGACAGTGATTTATGCATTTGTAACACCTTAAGACTTTGCCATTAACAAGTGCCATCCATGTCAAAACATAAAAAGGTAATTACTTTGTGGAAAGAGATGTTACCCAAGTAATTCCTGGAAAGTGTATGTTACTTCCAGTAGAAATGAAATTTCAAGTCATGGCCAATGAGAGCACTTCTTGCAGTCATCAATGCATAATCTTAATCTTAATGAGGTTCCAATCACATTTGCCTGTCATAGGCTTTTAAACATCTCCTAGGTCTGTTACTTGGTTCCATTAATTAGTATGTATATTTTCAGGAGCCTAAAATAGATATCATATTAAGCGAAAGATTTTGAGATCTGTTCTTGACATCCTGTTTGGCTTTTACACTATTCATAGGCAAGAGCAGCTTCAGCATTAGTTAAAAAGCCTTCCTTATTCTGATAAGACAGAGAACATATGTTACAGGCATTCAGCCACTCTACAAGAGAGCCGTATTAAGATTTTCCTTTTTTCTTTTATTTTTTTTTTTTAGGTTTTACTAGGAATGAAAAGAGAATTGTCTTAGAGATCCACAATGTACATTTTGGGTATTTTGGAGAGGAACTGGAGGGGTGTGGAAAGACTGCTACTGACATTGATGAATTCTGTCAGTTATCTGGGTGATGGGTCGCAAGTAACAGCCAGCTTTATAATCTCTAAAGACAACATTATGCTAATTCTACTAGAAAAGTTAATAGCTATTTTGTGGGCAGTGATGGTCAAAGAGTACGTTTCTATTTGATTTTGCAGGAAAGATGCCTTGGAAATTAAAAACAGTTCACCTTGAACAGCTCAGACTTTAAAAGTCTGACTCTGAGCCTTTATGTTCCAATGACATATTTCACTTTTAAATTTGGCTAAGCATAAAGCAGATGAGTGACAAATATGTGGTGGAAACATGTCACTATAGGTCATGTCTCAACGGTGTTTTTCAAAAGCTAGTAAATGTAATATCCCTTTGTACAGTTTCTGAAGCATTCAAGTGACAATAATAACTTACACAGTTCATCTGAGTCTTGTAACATGTTGCAGATATTAAAATGAGCTTATCTTTATTTAAAACAAAAGTGTTTTGAGACGTGCTTTTAAATGGCTGTCAAATATTAACTTTGTACTTTTTATTTCAGTAGTTACAAATAGCACTCTAAATAATCCATGGCTCTCAGTACTATATTAGCATCTTCTATCAAGGTTTTATGCAAATATCTAGTTAATGAAGGAACAATTATTGTAACAATGTTGAAGAAATATTATTTGGTGATAGTGATAACTCTTACAAAAGTAGTTTTATTTGAAACATGATACACAATGAGGTTCCAGAATACATAACTTACAAATAGCAATAGTTTCAGGATCCTGAATATTTACTTCTCTATACTGGGAAATTTTAATTCTATACATCATAGTTGTATTTTCCACCATCAACACTATGAGGAAATGTATATAAGTAAGATCAACAAAAAAAGTAAACGTAACTTCCAATAGTTCAAATTTATATTCTTAGAGTAAACATTTTTTATTATCTTGATTTATAGATTTAGATAGTGAAATTTAAAAAGTTATATTGGAATATTAAAATCTATTAGAAGGGCTGAATTCAGAAATATAGTTAATGAAATAAGATGAAAGTGCTTCATAAACTTAAGTGCTGAATAAACACCAAAAGCTGTAAATAGCTCAAACCATCCTCCTAGCTCAGGGATACTTCTATTGAAACAGACCAGTAAAAACTGAGCATTCTGTGACTATAATTACTACAATATTTTCTTCTTATCCTGAAAATTTAAATAAAATCAACTATTTGGATCGACTCCTTTCCAGCCCATGATATCTAGCCATTTCAGCAATCATCTGAGAACCCTATCTGGATTTCCATCAGAAATAATGCTCTGTAAAGCAATTCTGGGGACAAAATTCAAAATACTCAAGTTTAGATGATTAAAGGCAAGATTTTGTTCTTTGGTTCAAAGATTAGTTGTACATATAGTTTGCATTTCAAATGACTACAATAGGAATGATATTGTGATAATCGCAGCCTTGAATGGAGTTGCTAATTACATAAACTCATTTTAGAGGATCCATATACCTCTTATTCCTGGGTCTTATCTGGCCTGAATAAAGATAATTTATGATGTAGCATTAGTTACCCTGGGAATAATCAATATTTTAATACATTTTAAAACACTAAAAATGTTCAAGTGATTCTTTTGGAGGAGTAAGTTAGCATAAACATTTTCTATTGTTGACTGCTGTTTCAGTCCTTGTGCTCAGGGTGTTAAACAAAATGTTCTGTTACTGGGGAAAATTAAACAGAATAAAGATAAAAAGCTTTAATATAAGGAGTATCCAATTTAAGCATAGGTTAAGTTGGTTTACTGGAACTTGGAGACTGTTCTCTAATAAAAGTTATGCTCTGAATATTAAGAAAGAGAGTAAAGCTGGTACACACACACGCACGCACACACACGCACACACACACGCGCACACGCACACACACACACGCACACACACACGCACACACACACACACACACGCACACACACACACACGCACGCACACACACACACGCACACACACACACACGCACACACACACACACACGCACGCACACGCACACACGCACACACACACACACACGCACACACACACGCACACACACACACGCGCACACACACAGGCACACACACACAGACACGCACACACACACGCACGCGCACGCACGCACGCACACACACACACACACACGCACACACACGCACACACACACGCGCACACACATGCGCGCACACACACACGCACGCACGCACGCACACACACGCGCGCACACACGCACGCGCACACACGCACGCGCGCACACACACGCACGCACGCACGCACACACACGCACACGCACGCACGCGCACACGCACACACACGCACACACACGCACACACACACACACGCGCACACACCCCCATCCCAATTTTCCCCGTAGTCGAGTATATACCATGGGGGGAAAGAAGAGAAGAAAAAGTCTCCGTGTGCCTTAAATCCTGGCACTGAGAAGTACTGGTGTATTTAGAAGCGGCCATCAGGTTTATGAGGACTGAGAGGGAAATTTTAAATTCCTTCAAGGGCTTAAAATATACTGTATGGTTTTTATTTTTGATTCGTCTTGTTAATAATACTAATATTGTGTTTCATCAGCCATGCCTTTTGTTTTGTTTTGTTTTGTTTTGTTTTTGTTTTTTGAGACAGAGTCTCACTCTATTGCCCAGGCTGGAGTGCAATGGCGTGATCTTGGCTCACTGCCACCTCCGCTTCTCGGGTTCAGGGGATTCTCCTGTCTCAGCCTCCCAGGTAGCTGGGATTACAGGCGCCCGCCGCCACACCGGTAATTTTTGTATTTTTAGTGGAGAGGGGGTTCCACCATGTTGGCCAGGTTGTTCTAGAACTCCTGACCTCGGATGATCCGCCCACCTCCGCCTCCCAACCTGCTGGGATTACAGGCATGAGTCACCGCGCCCGGCCCATTTTTGGTTTCAAGTGAAAGTTTTTGAGTTTAGGAGATGGATAATGCAGTTGATACTAAGAGGAAAAGAAACGTTTTGTTAGGCAAGAGGCAGCACCAAGAGAAAGGAAGAACTAAAGGGATTTACAGAGAAGTGTATCTCTGGATAAAACAAAGACTTACTATATTGGAATTAACACAATTATGGGCAATACGTAACAAACAAAGAGAAACCAGCACGTAAATAAAGGAAGCTGTGCCTGTGCGTACATTTCTCAGATGAAATATGGGGTCATCCAGTCTCCTATCCAACCACCAGGTGGGGCCAAAGCCCCAGCACAGAGGGGTGGAAGATGGCAATCAGCGTGGAATAGTGGTTACCTAGATGAATTTAAGTTTGTTTTTTTTCTCTTGAAAGAATATGAGATTGATGAACCAGTATTTATGATTGTTTTTTCATGTCTAACTTACTCTCTTTGTTCATATTTTAAAACATTAGGATCTGAAAATGGAAGTGGATATTAGATGTATGATGAAGGAATACAAATTATAAAAGATTCCTAATACTTTCCATTATCATTAAGATTTCAAGGCCTCAAAGAAGATAAAAATGTTATTGCATCATTGCTTTTCATATTTGAAATGATTTTAGCATTGATAGCCAATGTCTGAGAAAAACGGCCAATCACCATACATCCTTCTTGCAAAAGATTTCATGTACAGCTACTTGTAATTAAAAACAAAGTGTTAAAACAAGCAGTTTAAAGTATAACTAATGTATTGTAGATCACTTTAAAACATTTTGGGGTGCACCCAAATAGCACTGATTATATAAAAAGGATTTTGCACTTTACTAATAGTAAATAGTTGTGTGCTTTTTCAAATTCGAAAGTAGTCTAGGAAGTTAACGCCATCTATTTTTTAGGCTATAGTGCGATGCTATCATTTTTGATATTAAGCACTATGATTAGTCCAAAATAGTTTTCTTTAGAAGTGATCTGCTCAAATATGTGTTAACATTACCATGTAAATGATGAGTAGTTAAGTTTGTTATTAGCAAATGGCAATCCTACCATTGCACATACATAACACTTCTCCTGCAATCTTATCTATTTTAAATGTATTATTTAACGTAATTATATAAAGACAAACTTAATCTTAATGTGTCAGAAAGTATTATCATCTTGCAAGCAGTCCTCCAAGGTTAATAATATCTGGGGATATAAAGTGTTTTTGACTGTAAGATTAGTCTTCTTATTTGAAAAAGGCTTTAAATTTCATTTCAAAGGAGATTTCACGCCCCATGAAATTTAAACTATGACATTTAGAAAACATTCACTTTATTATAATGCACTGAAAAATTATAGTGCAAATGCTTCTTGTTCCTATCCATCAAAACTGTTGTTAGAAATGTAAAGGGTGCTTTCTTAGGTAAAAATTATGTGATATGCTGGGGGAAAAAAATGAATGCCTCCAACTGTTCATCCTGAAGTCAGGTAATTACTGCTTCAATTATGTTATTGAATGCTTTGAAATTAGGTCCTACGGTAGGTTTCAGTAGAATTTATGTTGAGATAACCTTTTGTTCATTGAATTTTCTGTTTATCCAAATGTTGTATGAAGGGTTCCACAGGCCTTAAAAGTAAGTTTTGAGGAAATCTTTTTAAAGTACTCTTGATATTTCTCCTGGGCCACAAACTAATGGGGAGATCATAAGGTGTAAAACTGTGGTACTTTTAAATACTAATGCAGACACTTCATTTGTTATCACATAGCGGTTTTAGATATTCTGGCTCGAGCTCAACTTTATTTGTGTCTTCTTTTCAAAACAGACTAGTTTTGAACCATATCAAAAAATCTAAGAAATTCATATTCCTACAAAATTTAATGCATGATGATAATACTTTAATTCTTGTGTTTTAGATCATGTTTATCATAACCCCAACTTATGCTTCAATGTTTATTTTGCTTTCTTAAACATCAGAAGTTGACTTAATCCATCAAAATTTCTAAGAAGATCCTAAGAAATACAAACCACACTCTGAGTAGCAATGGTCCTTAGCAGAAACTCAACGAATGTTAGTTGAATGAGTGCATTGGTGTGTCAATATGTGGCAGAAATTATGTGAATTATGCCTACTATAGTGTCAAACAATAATGACTAAAATCACATTCTGACAAAGAATATGTGTGCTTATATTTCACATCTGTAAAAATCTCATTATATTAAATAAGACTGGCTCATTTAAAAATAGACATAAACAAATAAAAGGTGAAGTATACGCTTTCTGATTTAAGTTGAAAAGAGTTGGAAATAAATCATAGGAGAAGGATAAGAGATCAAAATATCATCTTTATTCCTTTTTTTTGTTTTTGCTTTTTTTTTTTTTTGAGACAGAGGCTGGCTCTGTCACCCAGGCTGGGGTGCAGTGGTGAGATCTCAGCTCACTGCAACCTCTGCCTCACGGGTTTGAGGGATTCTCCCACCTCAGCCTGTAGCTGGGACTACATGTACATGCTACCATGCCTGGCTAATTTTTAATTTTTAGTGGAGATGGAGTTTCACCATGTTGGCTGGGCTGCTTTTGACCTAGTGACCTCCTAGGTCAAAGCCTCCACCTGCCTCCCAAAGTGCTGGGATTACAGGTGTGAGCCATGGAGCCCAGCCATCTTTATGACTTTTGAAGCCCATTGGTTAATGATGAAAAGTGTTTGCTAATCTCTGCACTCCACACTGGCCTATCCATATTATCAGGAAGAGTTGGCTAACAATAAGCCCCATACCCTGCACTTAGGAGCCTACGAAAAAGAGCTCCCTTGGTGCTGAACAAATCAGAGGAGAAAACAAGTCTTTGAGAAGTAGCCACAATTAGATCATTCTTGTGCAGTTTCGTAGCCCAGATTTACATCAACTGTGTTGTGCAAAAATCCTGGATTGGAGCCATGAAGTTATTTTGAAAAAAATCCCAGACTTGTAGTTTCACTAGGTTCTGGGGAAGCAAATGGGAATCCAATCTGAAAGATGTCATTCTTTTAGTCTAGGTATCAAAAATTCCCCACAAAAAATTACTTTCAACCAAAATAAGCAGCGTTGGTCAAAAACACAAACACACACACACACACACACACACACACACACACGTACAATGAGAGAATTGGCAGGAAAAAAGGAAAGCCAAAGTAGATCCCAAAATAATATATTAGAATTATGAGACACTGATTAGAAAATAGTTTTTATGCTTAAAAAAATAAAAAGTATATGTGTATATATATGTGTGTATATACATACGAAGAGAAAATAATAATATAAAAATTGATGAAGCAGATTTGAAAAGGTAGGATATATACCTTTTAGAATTAAATATTATGATAACATTTATTGAAAACTCAATACATGGATTTAAACACTACATACAGATGTAGATAGAATTAGATAGAAGAAACATCAGAAGAAATTACCCAGAGCACACTTCACAGAGAGACAGGTTAAGTGGTATGGGAGATTTAGTTAGTTCATAATTAGAAGAAGAAAGAGTGAATGCTGTCTCATGGCTAGTGACTTTCCAGAACTGGTATATCACCAATCCACAGACTCAAGAAGCTCAGTGGATCTCAGAAAGTATGAGCAAACACAGCTACATTTAGACACATTGTAATGAAACTGAAGAGCACCAAAGGAAAAAAAATCTTAGAAGTCACCCAAAGTAGGAAAAAACTATATTACCTCCAAGGATTTCTAAATAGATCAATGGCTATCTTGTCATCAGCGATAATGATAACTAGAAGACAGTGGGTTGAACTTTTAGTATACTGAAGAAAAAAATCTTGCAATCCATTAATTCATAGCCAAAAAAATATTTCAAGAATAAAAATGTTTTCAGATAAAAAAAAAACTGACAGGATTTTCAATCAGTAGATACTTGCTACAGGAAACAGAATGAAGGTGTATGTTCTACAAAGCAGTAATGAAAAATCAAAGTGGGCCGATATTTGGGTAAATCAGAATGATTATTGACTATAAATATAAATCATAGTAATAATGTTATGGTGGATTAGATTGATAAAAATTAAAACTTATGACAGCAATAATATATAGTTGGAGTGGGAATAAGTGGAGATAAAGTTGAGTCCTTGTTTTTTCCAGGAAGAGACAAATTGTTTATTGATTCATATTGGAAAAATAAACATGCATGTGATAATTTATAAGTAAATTAGTAAAAGGAATAAACAGACTATGTAACTTCCAAACTATTGGAGGAAAAACAAAAAGATGAAACATATTCATTAATCCAAAAGAAAGAAAAAAAGGATCAAAAGAGCAACATACAAAAAGCAGAACAATTAGCTCACAGTAAGACGGTAGATGGTAAACTTAAATCCAAATACATTGGTAAAGATGCTAAAGGTAAATTGTCTACTTGGCTCAATTTAGAAAGATTGTTAAGTAAAACCATCCGAATGAAAAGTACTATGAAAGACACATCTAATTGATAAAGCTGTGTGAAAGGCTATATATAAATATAAGAGTTAAAAGCAAAAGGGTAGAAAAGACAACCATACAAACAATATCCAAATGAAACCTGGTGTATTTATTTGTATATCACACAAAATAGAATTTAAGGTCCATAGTATTACTCAGGATAAAAGTGGCCATTTTATAGTATTGACAATTTCAATTTCTCAGGAACATAAAATAATTGTAAATTTGGACATATCTACAAACTTAGTTTCAAAATACATCAAGAAAATGTAGTCAGAAACAAAGTGGAAATTAACAAATTGACAATCATGGTAGTAGAATTTAACAATTATTTCTCATTAATTGATAAAAGGCAGGCAGAACCAGTAAAACAAATACAGATTTATAAGATGGAATTAACAAATCTGATCTAAGAGCCACATACAGAACATCATATCACATAACTATAGAATGCACCTTCTTTTCAGAAACAGAGAACATTTATAAAAGTTGTCTATACAAAACTTGACCGTACTGCCAGTTTCCACACATTTAAAAAGATTGCTATCCTGACAACTGGAGGATAAACCTATAATTCAATGATGAATCAATAATACAATATAATATTTCCATCCTTTGGAATTAAAAGCTCAAAATAATCTATGTTCAAAGGATAAATCATGATAGATACAAAATATTCTGAAAAATTATACTGCAAATACTATTATGTCAAACTATTGGAAAAAAGCCAAAACATTGCTTATTTAGAAAAGAACTCTAGGTGCCGGGCGTGGTCACGCCTATAATCCCAGCACTTTGAGAGGCCAAGGTGGGCAGATGACGAGATCAAGAGATCAAGACCATCCTGGCCAACATAGTGAAATCCCGTCTCTACTAAAAGTACAAAACTTAGCTGGGAATGGTGGCACGCACCTGTAGTCCCAACTACGTGGGAAGCTGAGGCAGGAGAATCACTTGAACGTGGGACGCGGAGGTAGCAGTGAGCCGAGATCACGCCACTGAACTCCAGACTGGCGACAGAGCAAGACTCCGTCTCAAAAAAAAAAAAAAAAAAAAAAAAAGTCTAAAATTAATCAAATGATTAATTTCATTGTTATTTAAAATTCCAAAGCAACTCCAAATAAAAGGAACATAACAGAAGTTTAGATAAAACATTAAATTAATGTTATAGAAATGAGGACATACTAAAAATTTTGAACAAAGCCAAAAGGTTGTACTTTGAAAAGATTACAAAATGAACAAAATTTGATTGATGGTACTATTGATACCATTGATCAAGATGATAAAATAGAAGGCACAAATAACTGATGCCAGAAATGAAAAGGAAGCCTAATTTTAGATGTTATATGTTTTTAAAAGATAATGTAAAGATTTTATGAACTTTTAAGTCAACACATTTGAAAATGTAGATAAAATGGACAAAGTCTTAGGAAAGATGTAGTTTTGCATATCAAAGAAAAGAGGAGCCTGAATTAGTACTTAAATGTCTTCCCGTGGAGAAAACTCCAGACTTTATGAACTTTAGTGTGCTATTACTAAGAAAAAGATAAAAAATGGCAAAATACAAGAAATATGATAAGCTAGAAAATAAGACACTTAGAAAGTATTTCCCATGCTTGCAGATGGTATGATCAGATTGCTGTGAAGTTCCAGGGCCTTGGGCTGTAAAGAAGCAGATGCTTGCTGTCGAAATCATGACCATCTCACCCAAGCACGAACATCTCCATTCTCTGCATCTTAATCCTCAATCTTTTTTTTTTCTTTTCTTTTTCTTTTCTTTTTTTAAATTTTAATCACAGCAATAAAGAACGAAATGCCAGGCCATATGCATATGGGCACATTCGCCTTTCTTTGAACTTTTACAAGACACAAAAGATGAAAAAAATAATGACGTGTCATACTTAGCATTCAAGTCTGGTAATGTGTGGACATTTGGACTACAAAAGGAATAAAATCAGCAGATTAGAAAGAACGTTGGCTCTTTCTAATCTTTGACTTTTAAAACTGCATGAATGATCATGGTGAATCATTTTTATTTTTAGCATGTCTGCCTTCAACAAATTTGATCATATGAAGAAAAGAAAATGTGACTTCTTTGGAACTGAAATACATATATATTGGACACCTTTCTACAGGTCTTGCTTTTTAAATTACACAGAAATTTCTATGGGCGGCCATCAGCTTTCAATTTCCTTTTTCTTACTTTCAACTTGAACGTAACAGCTTAAATGTTACCTGACCCTGTTTCACAATGGCATAGTATGATGATTTTATATTAATTCACATTAATAAAAAATGATAAAAATAATAATTCCCCCTACTAGTGGCTAACATTTACTCAGTTGCTTATCATGAATCTAGCACAGTCCTAAGCACTTTCATCACACCTAACATTTATTATTATGTTTCAATAACTTTACATGAATTATAGAAGTTTAGTCACTTGTCCATGGTTATGAAGTTATGAAATGGCAAGACTCGGATTCAAACCCAAGAAGTCTGAATCTAAGACAGTGGTTCTCAATCTAGTTGAGGGCTTATTAAAACACAACTCACTGGGCCCACCCTTAGTAGGTCTGAGGTGGGGCCAAAGAATTTGCATTTCTGACAGGTTTTTGAGTGAAGCTGATGCTACTTGTCTGTGGCACACACTTAGAGAACCATTGCTGGAGGACCCATGCTGGAAGGTACTGTGCTGTCTTGCCTCCCTGTAGCATCTCATTTAATCCTGCTGACAACTCTGAGATATGTACTATAATGATCTGTATTTCTAGTTAAGGAAATTGAGAATAAGAAAGATTAAGTACATAACTGAAGGGTCAAACAGCTAGTAAATAGTAGAATCAGAAATTAAAACTGTGACTCTCTGACTCTATTTTTTTTAAACTGTGTTTAAGTGCACAGGTGTAGGTGTGTGTTTAGCTTAAAAATAGTTTAATGTAGATTTTAAATTCTAATTAAAATCCAACATTGTGGAACCATTATTCTCTGTAGAGCTCTATCCAATGGTTTCCTAGAACATGGTTTAAAAACCATTGCAGAGACCAGGCTTGCTGGCTCATGCCTGTGATCCCAGCACTTTGGGAGGCCGAGGCAGACGGATCACCTGAGGTCAGGAGTTCAAGACCAGCCTGGGGAAACCCCATCTCTACTAAAAATACAAAAACTATCCAGGCATGGTGGTACGCGCCTGTAGTCCCAACTACTCGGGAGGCTGAGGCAGGAGAATGGCGTGAACCCAGGAGGCGGAGCTTGCAGTGAGCGGAGATGGGGCCACTGCGCTCCAGCCTGGGCAACAGAGCGAGGCTCCGTCTTGAACTATTAAAAAACTCTCTTGGTGTCTCTACCAAGGTAAATGTCCTCAGTAGGGATAACCATGAACGGATAAAATGGCCAATAGCTACCTTCCATTTAGTGACCATGTAGACTGTCCTTGGAATTTCTTCCCTCATTTCTGAGTTCATGCAGCCTTTGCTTTGACTGCATCTCTAGCTTAATAACAAAGCTGGTGCTCATTTTTTTAGGCAAACAATCATTTTCTTACTTTTGTCTCATTATTGAGGTTTCTTTCTTTTCTAAACACTTTGCGTTTATCGCTATTGTCATATTCCTTCAGTTTTTATTTGGTTTCACTATTGACATTTATCTTTTCAATCTTTCTTTATAGATTAATCCTGTCAGTTCTATTGGCCTTTTTGTTATTCATTCTCATATTAAACACTGATTCCAAAAATATAACCTCAATGCATTTTTGTAGCATCATGTACATCTGAGAAGATTAAATATATTTCTGTGCACTTTATGAAACAAGGAACTCTCAGTTGACTCTCCTATTAGTCTTCATGCATTAATTGGGTGCCAGTAAATGTGATATAGTGTGTGTGGATTACCAAACACACTCGAATGTATGGGAAGTGTGTAGTTATTTGGTTAAACCTGTCCTTTTGTATAACTGTAAACACCTTGATGGCAGGAACTATGTCAGTTTTCCTCTTTGTACAATAACACATATTTTGAAATGGGAATGAAAGACTGCATTTTGAGTTGAAATTGGTAGTTTATGGTATAATGGCTTAAAATAAAATTCAATATTTCTAAAAGTCAGTTTCTAGAGTTATTTTAACAGTCAGCGAACAGAAATGTTTGAGTTGAAATAATTGAACCACCTGAACCATCCCTGATTTTACAATACTGTTTTATCTATAGGGAAAAATAGTCTTTTAAAATTATTTATTTATTTAGTTACTTCTAGAGATGGGTTCTCACCACTCTACCATATTTGATCAAAAAGTGTGCAGGTTGACATCTGCACCTGTTGAAATATCTCAGGCCAAAAATTATAAGAACTCAAAGTTCGGCCCAACCAGCAAGAACCTTTTCTAGAAAGAAGTCTTCTCCTCTCATCATGCCAATATATAGAAAAGTCCTGTACTTTGGGCTTTAAACATATTTATTGTTTTTTTTTTTTTTTTTTTTTTGAAGAAATGGGATCTTGTTCTGTTGTCCAGGCTGGAGTGCAGTGGTGTGATCATAGCTCACTGCAATCTCAAACGAAATAGCTGAGATTGTAGATGTGAGCCACAGTTCCCAACTAAAAAATTCAGTTTTAGACTAAAAGAAATGTAGATATCAACTAGAATGTGTTAATATTTTTGAAATTTTATTGGATTGTATTAGTCAGCCCAGGCTGCCATAAACAAACTAGGCGGCTTTAACAAGAGAAGTTTTTTTTTTTTTTTTCCTAGCAGTTATGGAGACTACAAGTTCAAGATCACTGTGCTGTCAAATTGAGTTTTTGGTGAGGGTTCTTTTCCTGGTCTGCCTTCTTGCTTTGTTTTCACATGGCCTTTCCTATGTGAGTGCATAGAGAAAGGGTATCTCATGTCCTCCTCTTCATATAGGGAGACCAATCCTTTTGTATCAGGGCCATACTCTTATGACGTCATTTAACCTTATGTACCTTCTAAAGACCCTATTTCCAAACACAGTGACTTGAGGTTTAGGGAATTAACATATGAATGTTGTCTGGGGGGAGACAATGAGCAAATCTTTCCATAACAGGTGTATTTTTAACTTAAAACAATACTCATTACTTAGAGTGCTTCAAGGGGTCTCCAGTGGAAATACAATAAGGAATGATAAAGACTTCAGTAAAGTAGACTTTCAAAATCACCATGCTTAAAGAGTACTGAAGAAAAATAATCTTAAAAGTCAGACTTTCACTTATAAGGATTAGGCTCTTGAGATAAAAAGGCTCTCTGATTTGCAGGTGTATTCTATAAACTTCAAGAACCAGAATCTAGATGAATCCAAGCTGTAAGATGTGTGTAGGAATGGATGTGAAAACAGTTTTTCAGACTGAAATGAGGTAAAGGTCTAACCATTTGGCTCAAAGGGAAAAAGATGGAGAAGGGGGGAGTAAGATTGAAAAACAGGTGTTTTTGAGAGGGCTGTGGCCCTAGACTCTCCTGAAATTGAATCTCTAATGCAGTAGAGAATATTTATTCCCCCAACAACTTGGATGATCCTTGAGCAGAAAAGACTCATATTCTAGTTTCTGCCTAGAACCCTGGGAATAGTTGTTCTTCCAAAATTTTCTGAGCCATTGTAGAAATTGAGAATTTTTTTCCTTCTCTACTATACATTATGTGATATTTCATGCTTGCAGTTCGAGTTAATTATAAAATGAAAAAATTCTGAATAAATGAATGTCTTAAATATACTGGAGAAAGTCTAGAATATGGCAAGTGTTCCTAATTTCAGCAGTTTTCTCATGCCATCAGAAATGCTGTCTTTTAGCCCCTCACCCCCTACTTTTTTTTTTTTTTTTAGACAAGACTGCTAATTTCCTGGAAACAGTTACTAGGGATAAAAGCAAAGGTAGTAAACTGTCTTTCTAGAATGATTTTGGAAACCTTGAACTCTTTAACATGGTAAGATTATCACAGTGACTCTCTAATGCTAAACACATAAAGAATCAGAAAATGCTTTTACTTTCTAGAACCAGAGAGATGGTAAGGTAATTCAATCACTCTTATAAATTGTATTCAGAAACATCATGTTTTGTAGCCATAATCTGACAAAATGGAATCTACAGAAAATGCCTTCTGATTAATGTTCTTAAACTATTAAACAGAATGAAGTAAATCCATGACCCATGGAATACAGAATTATTTTTTCTGAGATCTAGAATCAACCTGTGTTATCATACGCAGACTTTTCCTATATGTATATTATTCATAACTTGGATCTATGGTTTTAAGATTTTTTAAGTTTTGAAAGATCAAAAGAGGTTAAATATCATTGCTCTGCAGTAGATTCTGCAGACCCTCAGGGGAATAGGTATTAGGAAATAACTGAAAAATGTTGATCAGAAACAAGTTATCCTAACTTTGTAAAAATGATGGTCTCCTGGTTGTTAGAAAGAATCTTCTCTCATAAATACCAGAAAGGTTTTTTGTATGTTGAGCCTTTTTATTATGTGTTGTCAATGATACTTTTAAATGATAATGTCAGTTGGTAATTTCTGCTACACTCTTTAACTTAGAATAGTTGGATTTCAGATTTAAAAACATTTCTGTGGAGATAGGAATTGACAATCTTTATTGAAGCTTTTAAAATGAGGCAAAATAATCACATCAGCTTTGAATTCACCTAATAGTATTACTTTTTGGGTAAAAATCCTCAAAATGAGATCATCATGGTAACTAAAACTATTATGAGGTCTGAGGTGGAATTCCTATATTCAGAATTTCTTAATACTCTTTCAGTGATATCTCAAGGAACTTTGCACACATTGGATATTTTCTGTGTGGACCTTTGGGCTCTAGACTCACGGTAAGCATGGGCGAGGGCCAACATGTTTTCCTTTATAGGGCAGCATCAGGAGTGCATATTTGTTGCAACATTTGTTCTGTCTGGCCAACTCTGCTGTGTGTGCCAACCATGCTGATCACACAACAATTTAGGTTTTTGGCAGATTTTCCTGCCATTTGCGTTGGGGTAAAGGTAATATTCTGTGTAAAAAGACTGTGTAGACTAATATGTCTGAGGACCTCTAAGGCAATCCCAGGACAGTTTAGATGTTGAGGTGCAGTAATGAAATCTTGGTAAGCACAACATGTTCACTACAAATAGTAATTGTCAGCAGCATGGCTCACTAGAGCTGTGGTTCAGTTTCTTTTCCCTTGTATACAGTTAAGCGGAGGCTCTGAACTATCCTATAATGAAGAAATACATTACACGTGCCATGCATCTTGACATGTTATCAGGGTTTTACTGTCAAACATGAGTGAATACTGAAAACATCCTATTGGTAAGATGATGGTAATTGCAGATGGGGAAAATGAAATTAAATCTACCTGAATTTTCAGGTTAGTAATGAGTCAAGGGAAGGAAGTATCCATGAGCATGGTTTTCAAAGAAGTGGCTAAATAATTTAGTAGGATACTTAAATTCTTGGATTATGCTTTTCAATTTGTTGGATTCTAATGAGACAGAGAAAAGCATATTGTAACATTTTTATGCTTGAGCACAATAAAAAGAATGATACTTAAGAAGCAATCATAGTGTGGTCTTGCCTTCTTGAATGAAAATGAAAAGAAAACAACTTCCTTTAATAAATCTAAATAACATATAATGATAATGTTAATATCAGCAAAATGATAGCATTTATTATGTACCAGGTGCTGGCTAACCATTTTACCTGTATTAACTCATTTAATCCTTCCAACAATACTATGAAGTTGGTATTGCTGTTGTCCCCACTTTACAGATGAGTAACTTGCCCAAGTCACATAGCTGGGAAAGGGTTGATCTAGGATTCCAATCCATACAGCTTACCACAAGAGCTCCTTGCTTGCCTAGTATACTACACTGACACTGAAGTAATAATAAAGGTAACATTTATTTTATGCCCTTTTTTTTTTCTTTTAACTACAAGTACTGCTAACTCAACCCTCACAACAACCCTAATGAGGTAGGGACTATTACTCTTCACATTTCTCAGAGGAAGACTGAGACTCAGAGAGGTTAAGTGACTTGTTAACATCATAAACGATGGAGCTGTGGTCTGTACTCAGAAAATCTAGTTGTAAAATCTGTTATTAACTATTCTGCTATTTACCTGTCTAATGTTTTCAAAGTAGGCAATTAATTTAGCTACGACCTAGAATCATAGTAATTGAAATTGAGTGGTTTGTTAAGGTTACTCCTTTTAGAATTTTATGGCACTTAAATGCTTCAACCAATGAGAAAAACTTATGTTATGCCAGCAGAAATGCTTATTACACAGGAATAGTAGATGGATACTAACTTTGCTGTGGAATTTCTGGGTTGGCCCTTTGGAATAATAGACTTTACTAGATTATCAAAATTTTTCCTTTCTATTGTTTAATGTAGATATGTTCATGATCTGCATTTACTGGGAATTAAAATTATGAAATGAGTAGGACACACTACAGTAGCGTGGTTATGGGCACAAACCCTGCGGCCAAACTGCCTGGGTTTGAATCATCCACTGACTCCTTGCATGAACTTGAGCAAGTTACCTATCTACCATGTCTCACTTTACTCATCAGTGAAATGGTTTGTTGGACCAATTTTTCATTGCTTTAAAGAAATACCTGAAGCTGGATAATTAATAAAGAAAAATGATTTATGGTTATGCAGGCTGTACAAGCATGGCTCCAGCATCTGCTTCTGGTGAGGACATCAAGGAGCTCAACAATCATGGCAGAAGTTGAAAGTGGAACAGGCAGGTCACATGGTGAGAATAGGAACAACAGAAAGGGAAAGGGAAGGTTCTAGATTCTTTTCAACAGTCAAATCTCTCTTGAACTAACTGAGTGGGAATTCACTTATCATGGAGGGGATGGTTCTAAGCCATGCAAGAGGGATTCATCCCATGACCCAATCACCTCCCATGAGAACCCACCTCCAACATTGGGAATCATATTTCACCATGAGATTTGGAGGGGACACACATTCAAATCATATCAAATGGGGATCATGCTAACCCCTATATAATAAGTGTGAGGACTGAATGGATTGTTCTATGTAAAACATTCATGAACGTTTTATACTGTATAAAACGTTGTCTATATTGTAAGCATTGCATACATCTGGTAGTACTAACTGTCCAACTCACCAAGCATGATCACACCTCATGGTCTTTGCATGTGCTTTACTTTCTACCTGGCCTGCTCTTTTCCCCAGATGACTGCATGCCCCATTCAGTTTCCTTTTGGTCTTTGTTCAGATGTTATCTTTGGTGTAGGTCTTCTGTGGCCACCCTTTCCCAGCCTCTCTATATTCTTTATCCCCTTTCCTTACTTTATTCTCCAGCCAAGTCATGTGCCCTAGCAAAACTAGTTTAATTGTTTTCCTTATTATTTATGGGTCTCCTTATATTCCTCCTTATCATTTATTTTGCTGGTTTATGTTTATGTTTTCTGGCTGCTCCTTTGTGTTTTACTGATTTAATCTGTTTACACTCTGTCTCTCCTCACTAGAATGTAAGCTCTATGAGAACAGAGATTTCTTTCTGATTTCTCTGGGCTGTGTTGCTAATGCCTGAATGAGCCCTGGCACAGAATGGGGGCTTAATTAACATGTGTTCTGTGCATGCATACATGCACGCATGCATGGGTGACTGAATATTTCCTCTCAGTGCTAGGGGGTATCACACATCAGGTGTTATGTGATGTATTTGGTTTTGTATTCAAAGGAATGCAGACACTTGTGTTTTCAGAGAACTATAAAATCTGCTGTCAGCCTTGGTGTGAAATAGAAAATGATGCTGTTTCTTCCAGAATGGAGCTGTGAGCTAGGGCATGTGATTTGGCTGGGAAAGCACAGGACAGATTCCAGGCTCCTCTTGCTGCCACCTTTGTATTCAATAGAAGCACAAATTACTTTTTACTAAAGGAATCAACTGAGATATTAACATTAATGCAATTAATTGAAATGCTTTTGTAAAATAAACAAAGTTGGTTAGTAAACATCAGTCTCTATCATCTATCTAGCTATCATCTATCTTTGTAATCAATATGTGCATATCATATGTAGGGTTCATTTCTTCATTTATTCTGACGAGGTTGATATTTGACAACTTGAAATTTTTATGTAAACCTTTTGTATTTACTTAAAATAATATAAAGGATAATATTAACAGAGACCACTGCATTTGAAATAGATAGAAATTGGATTTTTAAATGTGAGGAAATGAAGGAAATGTTTGCCACTGGGAAGCAGAGTTGCCTTTCTGCTGTTTTAACTTAAATTTGCCTCATTATGGCCTGGTTTTGAAATTTTTACATTAACTCTATTTTGAATCACGATGGAAAAATTGGATAGGCTCTGTAATAGGATAAACTATTTTCTACCTAGAAACATGTAAACACAGTTTTCTAGCTTCAAGTTAGAAATACTAGGTGGTTCCTGACACTGTGTTGAAATTTACATATATTACCATGCCTAAATTATGTTAGCAATTAAAGATAGCCCATATATTTCTGTCTTCCCATTTACCATACCAGTATATTAATGTTAACTTTTATTTTCCTTTTCACTGTTCCTCCATACACATTTAATTCTTTCACCCAGATATTTTATCTCTATTAATAATCAGTGTTTCTCAGAAAAAATATTGTAAGTTTTCATAAAATGGTAATGTATAGATTGCAGTGATGTTCCAGGGTGGCCTCTGAGAGCTTCTTTTCCATTCTAGGCTGAAGGTTCCCATGACCTGTAAGAAGAGGTGATGGTTGTAATCTGGCACCTTAAATAATTTCTGCAGGTTCAGTCTTCCTATGTATATTCTGATCACTCTTTGTCTGACTTGAAGTTGTGATTTCTATTCAGTTGCCTTATACGTAGACTTTCTCTCTGCAGTCACTTCAGTTGTGTGAAATATCACCTTTCCTATGCTGTTTTTCTTGGATTAACCTTGATGCTGCAATTTGCAGCTGAGGGATCCATCCAACCTGAGCCTGGAACTGAATCTCAGAATTTCAGCACAGTTTTCAGGTCATCTTGAGTTCAGATATATGAAGGAGCATGCATCTAATCTTCCAGGGGGTCAAGGAACATTCAAAGAATAGGTAATATTTATTCATTTTCAGTATTCCATTGCCTTTAATTTATTTCAGTGACACACAATTTACTCATGTAATAAATCTGCATATGTATCCCCTGAACCTAAAATAAAAGGTAGAGAGACAGGAAAGTGTTATTTAAACCAAGAGTAGAAGAAATGAGTAGATCTACCAGGCAGACGAGGGAGATAAGCCTAGATAACAAAAGGAACACCATGCGCTTTGGTATTCAAGAACTGGGAGGTAGTGGAGTACTGTGTAAGGTGTTTTGGTGAGAGTATTGAAATAGCAAAGGTACACTAGAATGAATCACCACGGCATTTTTGGCTTAATTTCAATTTAATTTGTTGGCTATCACTACCCATCTATAACATAGTCATCCAAAAGCTTATTGGTTGAGGGGTACAAGTCTAGTAATCCTTTTAAAACCAATTATAAAGTACCAAAGTTTACACATAATTTATTTTAAGAGTTATGAATTAGAAACACGTTAAGATTATATATATAAATACACACACACAATATATATGTATATAACATACATACATACACATATTTAATAATTTTACTCTCACTTGCATTCTACCTTGTTTTCTTGGAGGGTAGATTTACAGACAGTGGTCAGATAATTACATTTATTTTGAGAATTCCCACAGAAGTGGATGACTCACTAATATCATCTGTCATAATTAGAGTGAGATTGAGAACCTCATGAGAGGAGTGTAGGGAAGGTGATTGTGGGCAGGGTGGTTGGAGGCTGGTTTTGAAAGTCCTTGAATGATGTATTAAGTAAGGCACTTGAGTGTGTTGCAGGGACACTTCCAGTTCAGATCTGTGTTGCTGGAAGAAATGAGGCAGCAATGTAAGGTCAAGAGTTTGGAGCCTAAGAGACCAGTTATAAGGAGGTCTCAATATCAAAGAGATGATAACCTAAATTCAGGTCATGTGAGCAAGGATGGACGAAACTCAATGAGTCTCTGCAGAGGTAGAACAACAGGATAAGACAACTAAAATTAAGTGGTGCCACATAGTATTTGTCTTCCTCTGTCTGGCTTATTTCACTTTTGCATAATGCCCTCTAAGTTCATCCAAGTTGTCATAAATGTTAACACTTCCTTCTTTTTTATGGCCGGATATATTCCACTGTGTGTGTGTGTGTGTGTATAAATCTGTATACCTACACTAAAGATAACATTTGAACAAAGAACAAAAGGAAATAATGAATGGGCGATGCAGTTATCTGATGGAAAGGGTGGGTCACGTAAACAGTAGAGCACATGCGAAGACAGTGAGGTTGGATCACGCTTGGTATCTACATCTATCTATATCTATATCTGTATTTATAGTTGTGTCTATGTCTGCATCTATATGTATGTATGTATGTATGTATGTATCTATCTATCTATCTATCTATCTATCTATCTATCATCTATCTACCACATTTGTGGAATTTTAAAAACGTAGAACTCATAGAAAAACAGAGAAGAATGGTGGTTGCCAGTGGCTAGGGAGTGGGGAAATGTTGGTTAAAGAGTACAAACTTTTAGTTAAATACATTTGGAGGTTCTAGTATACAACTTGGCGACTATAATTAATAACATTGAATTATCTACCTGAAAATTGCTAAGATAGTAGATCTTAAGCATTCTCACTGCCCCCAAAAGATAACTATTTGAAGTGAGGGATAAATTAATGAAGATGATTGTGCTAATCATTTTTGATGTATACATATATCAAATCATCATGTTGTACACTTTAGATATATACAATTTTATTTGCCAATTCTACTTCAATAAAGCCAAAAAAAGTAAATGGGAAATTAGGGAGAAGGGAGAATACAAAATGACTCCCTGGGACATCTGTGTGGCTAGGCCTAATGATAATAATTATAGTAAATATTACATTTATCAAGTACTTCCTTCTTGCCAGGCATTGGGATGCATGCATTTTTCTCAACAATGAGGAAAGTGAAACTTATTTAACATAAATAATTTGGCCTAAGAGTGTTGGCTGGGAGTTGCCTGTAGACACTCTGCTTCCAAAGCCTCTATATTCATACTTAACTACTGCACCATATGGCCTCTAGAGCTTAGGAGGGATGTCGGGGATAGAGATGGGGATTTGAGAGCTATTAGTTTTGAAGTGATCCCTGCAGTTGTGAAAGAAGATGAGTTTTCCTAGTGGGAGATTGTAGAAGGAGAATGCTGGCTGAACACATCATACAACTTAAGCAGAATAAAGTGATTATAGATATTTAATGTCATGTAATGTTGTAAGACCGCTTTACATTAATTTCCTCTTGCAAGCAAATGGCTTTCTGAACATAGTGATGTACCTATGCTCAATGCGGTTCATCTCTCATTTATTTTTTGGGGGAAGAAGCCAATTCAACAATACGTATGAGTAATTCTTTCCTTAAGAAATAGAGATGAAGAGGTGACGTTCTGCACTTCCTTCTGATGGCAGGTTAAAAAGAAAGGATTGGGGTTAGATGAACGGCCTGTATTTCTCTGTTAGGTTATGATTATTTCACATGGTATGCCTAGATTTATTCACTGTTGATCAGTATGAAAATAGGAACCAATTATAGGAAATTATAACACAAAAGAAAGAAAATACCCAGCTTTTTGATGTTACTATGCAGGACAACTTTGAATTATTATTTATAGTGTAAAATGAAGAGGCAGAAATGTTACGTTGTTCCATAGTGACTTCAGTCTATCTTTCAAGTATAAAAAAATCCTTTCCCATCATAATAGAAGTGACAACAGATTTTAAAGGAGCTGTAAGTCTCTAATATATATTATCACTATACCTAATTTTTAATATATTCTCCGGTATAAAGCATCTGATATTGGACAATATTTATGTAGAAGGTCAAGATTATTTTTGTTTAGAAGGAAGAAACCCTAATTAAAATGAAAATATCTCTGGAAGGAATAGCTATTTAGTTTGGTTCTTCTCAAACTTGATTACATGGCAGAGTTACTATCTCAGGAGCTTGAAATAATAGCAGTGCCAGGGCTTCACTTCCAGCAGATACCAATTTAATTGGTTCGGGATAGAACATGGGCATTAGTATTTTTTTTTTTTTTTGGCTTAAGACAAAAGAAATTTATTGTCTCTCAGTTTTGGACAGCAGAAGTCTAAAATCAAGATGTTGGCAGGACTGCATTCCCTCTGATAGCTCTGAGGGAGAATTATTCCCTGCTTCCCGCAACTTCTGTGGGCTGCTGGGGCTGCACAATTCCAACCTCTCTTTCTGTGCTTACAAACCTTCTCTTCTGTGTATTTAATCTCCCTCTGCCTTTCTTTTATAAGGACACTTGTCATTGGATTTAGAGCCCACTCAGATTATCCAGGAAAATCTTTTCTCAAGATCCTTAATTTAACATCTGCAAAGAAACTTTTAGGTGACATTTATTGCGGCTGTAGGCTGAATTTTTCTCCTTCTTCAAATTCATACATTGATGTCCTAAGCCCCAATGTGATGGTGTTTGGATCTGGGGTCTTTAGGAAGTACTTAGGTTTAGATGAGATTATGGGGTGGGCCCTTCATTATAGGATTAGTGCCCCTATAAAAAGAGATACCAGAGCTTGCTCTCCCTTTCTCTCTCTCTCTCTGCCATGTAAGGACACGTCTAGGAGGCAGCTGTCTGCAAGCCAGAAAGAGTGTCCTTTCCAGGAACTGAATCTGCTGGCATCTGCTTTTGGAATTTCCAGCCTCCCAGACTGTGAAAAAATAAATGTCTTTGGTTTAAGCCATCCAATGGATGGCATTTTGTTATGTCATCACTAGATGACAAAGTCAGCAGTGTGCAGCAATTAGGAATATCTTTTGGGGGACCACTATTCAACCCAGTACAACTGGGGATCACTGAAAATATAAGCTTTTGGTTATATTTTCACTTTCACAGCCCAAGATTAAAATAAGAGAAAAACAAACTTCACCATCCCTTTTTCCCCTCTCCCCCATATTAGAGTAATTCTTGGGCATTAGTATTGTTTTAACTCCCCATGGGATTCTAATACACAACTGAGCTAACATACATGATGGAATGGTCAGATCAGAGTCTCATAAATTAGAGAACTTATCCAGTGTCATGATTTACTTGAGGCCTGTGTAGCTGGAACATGGCAGATGTTGGGGAGAATCCGTGAGACGGGGCTGGAGAGGTGGGCTGCAGCCAGGCCAGGCAGGGACTTATCAGTCACAGTTCTAGGTTTAGATTTTGCTCTCATAGCAATGGAAAGCTATTGAGAGATATGAGGGTATATTTAAGTGGAGAAGTGAAAGTGGTTCCTGATCCACTTCTCTTAAGTCCCAAATTAACTGGGTGCTTATCCCAGTTTGACAGAGGGCCCTCGTCAGATGTGTATTTTGGAGAGGATCAACAGTTTTCTATCCAGTGGCTATATCTGCTGCCAAAGACTTTGCTGGCTGAGAAAACACTGATTTCTCCAAGGGAAACATCAAAAGGCAGGAGGGTGCATGACAATTTGTAAAAGTGGGGTTGATAACAGAGATAGAAATACTTGGTTTTTAGCATTGGGTTAGAATTATCTACAAGACGCTATGAAGATGGGAAAATATTTTGACCCATCTTTGATAGTTTAGAGTAATATTAAAATTGACTGCACAAAGAAATAAAATGCATATAGGGATTTAAAAATACCTATTATTTCATATGCAATGCAATATGTTGCTTATGTTCTTTATTGCAGTGGAAGCAAAAAAAAGAAAGAAAGAAAGAAAGAAAGAAAGAAATACAGTAGACAAGCCAAAATAATTTGCATAAAACACAATGGAAAGTGGCTGAGAAGAGGACAATTTAGAAAAATGATCTCTCCAGGAATGCTGCCAAGGTAAGTAGCAGTAGATATTGATTATATAGACCTGTCATGGATCGGTTTAACCAGTCATTCTGAAAATTGAATTGGATTTTTCTTTCTGAAATGATGTTTTTGAAGCTGTGCCAAATGCTATCTCTCTCCCCACCCATTCTGGTTTGTGTCTGCTTTTCAAAGTTAATACTGCTCAGATATTTATAATGTTGGTCACAGAAAAGTCTTTCTCTATGCCCAGAGCAAACTGACTACGTTACATCATTTTATGTGACAATTTCCCTCACTTGCAAAAATTATGGTATATTCTGAAATAGTGGAGGTAAAATATGCAATCCAGTGTGAAAATAGGTTAAGCACAGATGAGAAGGGAAAGCAGAAATTCATTGCAAGCTGTATAGATAAGGTGACTATATAATTTATCCTCCAAACCTGGAAACTTCTGAGAGTAGCAGCAGGCACTGTAAATAATCAGTACAACAGGCTTAAACTGGAGATGCTCTGGACAAACTGGTACACATCATAATCCTGTGAATAAGAAGAGATAGAAAAACCTGGGTGAAAGTGAAATGTTGACGACAGGTAGGTATTTGTTTTAGGAACAAGTGTCAGAATTCAGTTTCAGAATAAGATGTGTTATCATTGGTAATGTTTGAAAGAATGGATTGTAGGATGGGACACACAGAATTTTGGAGGTTAATGAGAAAGCTGATAGCAACATCCTTTGTATTAAAAATATGTCCAGCATTTTGAACGGGACCAAGAAGTGATCAGATCCAATCTTGGACTGTATACCAAAACCCCAACATATGTAAATAAAAGATAAATGAAGCATAAGTAGCATCCTGTGACATGGGAGAAAGTGAAAAATATTAACAAATATATCAAGAGCTAACAGAGAGTGACTACCATGAAACTTTTAGTTACAATCTGGTATGGTTCAGGAAGATTTCATGGGCCATGTACTCCTCCAGACAGTACATGATGTATAGGCATTGGGGAAATGACAGGTGAGAATGAAGGCTATTTCAATATAGAGAATGGTAAAATGCAAGGTGTATATAGGTAATATTTGACTGAAGTATAGTACATGAATGTGAGTTTTAGGAAATAAATTTTCAAAAATAGTTTGTTACCAACTCATACAATGTCTCTAAGATTCAAAATGTGCCACTTGTCAATTGGTGGATACTTCACTAAAAGTTATGTCCAATATCCATGGAACCCGAGATTCATCAAAGCTAAACTGAAACTGAAGATCTTGACCATAATAAGCTGGTTCAGAATATTAAATTCCAATAATCAGCTTTATTAAATTATTTTTCCATGTATCTATCATGTACCTACTATTTAAGTATCTGTTAACTAAGATTGTACTATCATTTGAGATATAAATAAAATTGATTCAAGAACAAAAGATTGATAGAAGCTTCTTATCCTACTTCACACAGGAATTATCGTGCTCCTCAGGGTCCCAGCGTGGAGTCTGTGTTTCTGCTCAGCCTTCTCTCTTCCACAGCCTGCTGGCCCTTTCAGCTCTGTACTGGCTCAGGGAGGGATTGCTTCTTTCCCCTTGTTTGTCACATAAATCCGTTTTCATAAAGCATCTTGGTTTGTTGCAAGCAAATGCACGGACAGACAAAGCCTTGGTAGAGGGGTTGGAGGTAGCGAGAGGAGTGAGTCAGAAAGGATGACAGGCCCCCATGAGATGTGCTATTGATGCCTCTGTTGTGAGCAGTGAGGGCTCCACCCTCCGAGAGCTTACCAGGAAGCATGCAGAATGTCTGCCAGAGTGGCCCTTTCTCAAGATAGGAGTCTGAGCATATATTTGCCATCTTCTGCCCACATTGGCTGAAGGTTGAAGTGGCTGTGCACACTGTCCTGCGTTCTGGTCTGGATTATATTGGGATGAACAAACTGTTGTGGCGTTTGAGAAGGCCCTGGGGCAGAATGCCCAGGAAGGGGGTGCAATCTTGCAGAGGAGCACTGGTCAATCTGTCTAGGCTCACTCAGAACTGTCCTCCAAGGATAGTTGGAGGCAGGAGCAACAGGTGGAAGTTTACACAGTACTTATACAAACTGGATTTACCTTAGTTTTAGAGGATGTTTATGTAGCAGAAAATTAGGATATCCATTTAAAATTAACTATGAGACATCTCTGTCTCTACATGGTGCCTGATGGTCCCAAATTCCTCTTGGAGCATCTTATTTTCTAGATACTGTAAAATTTGCTCTTCCCAACTTGCTGCTTCGTCCTTTAACTCACTTTAAATCTCATGTTTCTCTCTCTTTGGAAGTTTATATAAAAGTATACAAACTGCTTCATTGGGGCTTTCTTATGAAATCTGAAGTCCTGAGATCAGGCAGCACAGTTCACATTTCTACTCCTAGTTAGGATCTGGACTACCATTCGCATATCCAAAAAATGTGTTTACGTTCTTGTTGAAGACACAGTCATCTACTCTGAGTGTCACCTTAGATGTATCAGAGAAGAACTGGCAAAGATTATGAAAGGTCAGCCTTCTCTTATCCCATTCTCTCTCAGCCAAGGTAAGTTGAAAGAAGCAGTTTAGAAATTTATTTCCCCCTTAATATGAATGATGCCTCCCACTCCCAGTCTGACAACTTCCTAATGGCAGAAGGGCCTACAGGCAGTAATGATTTTAAATAGTTTATTTTTTCCCCTGAATCTTACAGAAGTTGAGTAACTTCCTGTTGACACAGACGATGAGTGGCAGAGCTGGGATTTAGATTCACTTACATCTGTTTGATGCCAAAGCCTCATACCAAATATGTAATCATTGCACTAGATTGCCTTTCTAAAAAATAATGCCATGCTTATATTTAGTGAACCTCTTCACTCTTTCTCGCCTAGCTAGGACTGGTTGAAAAGTTGGAAGTCAAAGACAGGAATTTATATTCTTTGAGTAAATTCAGTGTAGCTAATTATACAATTAAATGCTGAGGAAAACTTTGTTTTTTATAGTTGATATGCCAATTGCTTTTATATCACCTTAGTATTAAACTCAGCTGCATTTTTCTTTTTCATAAATCTGGGAAAATGGGGTAAAGAAAAAAAATCTAGTAAACTACCTAAAATAGTAAGACCTTGATTAAGAATCTGTACATTTAGACCAAATGTAATCAGCATCAAAAATAACATGAGAAGGTAAAACAAAAACATTATGTGTGGGTCTTCAGCATAATTTATCTTGAATTTTTCTGTCATAAAACTCAGCCTCACATTCCTCTAGTCTCCTTCTCCCAAGTGATTTTTATATTAAACCTCCCAATTATGTATATGCATGCAGAGATTTATTTATTTATACATGAAATGGCTGATGAATTGGCTAAGTTGAATTTTTTTTTGGATATGTTTTCTTATCAAAACACAATTTTCAGGACAAAACTCATACAAAATTTTAAAGTAGCAAATGTTATATTTTCTTTTTGCATCACTGCATTAGCATATAGATTTATAGATAAGAAACAAAAACAATAACATACATAATATGGACTATAAAGTTTTATATCAAACATATAGATAGCATAAAAAGAGAATGTAATATTATTATATAGAATTTCAGAATTATATTTACTCTTTTGTTTCATTCCATAGCATCTATGTATTTATTGAAGAACTTAGAAAGGTATTGATTCCACATAATAATTTTTAATACGAAGCTTAATATATTTCAGCTGTGGCTGTATTTGCCCATGTAATTTGTGTCTTTAATTATTAGTATAGTTAACCAGTTTACATTGAGCTCTTTAAAAGAGCACCTGTCTCTCTCTCTCTCTTTCTCTGTGTGTGTGCGCATGTGTGTGTGTATGTGTGTGTGTGTGTCATGTTTATGTAATTTCCCAAGAGAGTTCTTAAGAATGCTCCAAACCAGTGTCCTTAGTATTAAGTTCTAAAAGAAAAAGCCCTTATCAGAGATGAACTATATATAGGCTCTGACATTCTAAAGTCATTTTTCATTTCCTTCAAAGCAAAGTGATTGTGCTGATACTAAGGTGTCAATGAAAACAAATAAGTTTGCTCTTCTAGAAATACAGTTTAATAATTGCTATTGCTGTCATTATAAGGACAATAATGCACTCAGTTTTTCCTCCAAAAAGGTTAAGGACACTGTTACATTATCAAAAGTAGCACTTTCAAAATTGCACAAAATGATACATGTTCTTTTGAAGGCATTTTATCAATGGCTATTGATTGAACCCAGAAACCAGATTTAATAATGACTGTTTTGCTAAGTACTTGTCACAGTGAAGTTTCTCAACCAGCAATCTTTAAATGAGAAGGCTGTACCTGCATTGACGCCTCTTCTTAAGACTACCCTGTAAGACTTTTAGTTTATCAAAATAATATTTATTTAAACTAGAAAAAGACACATTGTAGTAATTTTATTATATTATTTTATGGCATGCTTTTAAATTTGTACTACAGTGAGGATAAATTTTAATTTAATGAACATTAAGGTTTGCTTAGATTTTAGGGTAGAATGCATATCCTTAATCTTTAGAAAAATATATGGGTTTGATGTTTAAATTACACAATTAAGAAATTAATCTAGTAGTCTAAAAAAAAGATTGAACAATTTGAAATCAATGGATAATTTTACTATATTCCTTGTGCATTTTAATCTTTAATGTTTTGTATTAACTATATACATCTTTATTAACTAACATTTTCTAGGTAAAACGTTTATTTTGCAAAGTAATATCAAAGTAGTATGTAAAATAAAAATCATTGAGCATGAATTTACTAGGTCTCATTTTGGCTAAATTGACCAAATTAAATAGTATTGCACAGTTCTATTTCCAAAATAAATTTAGGCTTTTCTGCTTGTGATACAGAGTTGACAACCAAGTAAGGAAAGTTTAAAGTGAAATTGTGTCAAGAACTCTGAAGGGTCTGTGATTTTACCCTACTTGCAACCTAATAAATTAAACTGCTAAAGTTTTACGGATGCTGACAGAATATAGGAGACTACTGTGTCAGAGACAAAAGACTTTATTACTCGCAGCAATCTGGCAGTCTGAATATCAGCATTACCCTAATTCTTCAAGCCCCTGACCTTACAGAGTGACACAACAAAGGCCAGGTATTACCTGCAGCTGCAGTGGGATATGTTACAAGATGGAGACCCTGAAGCTGCAACCTGAATCTTTTCTTATGGGCAGTAAGAAATCCCAACTTCAGAGAGAGAGAGAGAGAAACTAAACTATTTCTACTCACTTTCCCAGGCTATTCACTATCCAGACATACTTGAGAAGATAGTCTATTGCTTACGTGCAGCAGTGCCTTTCTGCAAGACCTGTAGAAACCTGAGACGCTTCTGGAGACTTGTCTCCTAACGAGCTGGTTTCCATGAGTTTCTGATTCACATACACTGTATTTTCATTCAACAGAATCCTACGAAAGTCTGGGTTGGTTGATAAATAGATGCAGCAATCGCCTAGCTCATTCAAGTTTTACCATCAGTAGGTATGTGGTATGAGCAGGCAAACGATATGGGACTGCCAAGAATTTGCACTAGCATTTTTTTCTTTTTCCTATTATTTATTTATTTATTTAAGAATCTAATGATTTTAATAAATATTTTTATGATAATATATACAAGTAATATAAATATACATAAGACATGTTCTCAAAAAGTTAATTAATAAAGAAGAAAGAAAAGTAAAACATTAATTATAGAGAAATGAATTATATATTAGATCTTTTGATAGGGATTATATATTGAAATGAATTTTATATTAGATCTTTTGATAGGGATATGGGAATATGAATGAGAGATCTCAAAATCCAGTTATGGAAATTTTGTTCAAATTCACAGATTTTTAAGCAAACTATATTTATCAGAAGCAGCACCTGTACTGTACTATCTACACCATGTTGAATGATCACAGTTGACTTCAGCCATGTTTTGTTAAAATGGGCTTTAAATTTTATACTTTATACTGCGATTGATGTGATGAAATGCATGAGTCAGAGCTGTAATAGTTGATTATTAACATGTATTTTTTTCGGTGACTGTTTCTGTTCAGCTTTTGCCATGTCATCTAAAAATTGCCTTCCAGGTACTATTAGAATCTATTTAAGTAGTTTTCAATTCAGGATGAGTTAATAAAAAATACTGCATTATCTCGACTAGTTCAGCAAGGTCTCTTATAGTTTAAAAAGAATGAACCAGTTAGAGGATGGAATTAGAAAATAGCCAGCTGTTGATTCATTTTGTGGTTTGATGTTTTGCACATTGTCACTTAACCTTCCTCATTCTCTAAAATTATTTTATGCCCTCTGAATTCCTATATAATATTTATTCCTTTTATAAGACTAAAATAGAGATTTCCTTGGCTTTCATCTTTTATTAATGTTTTAACAGCTTTATTCAGGGATAATTTACAGCTCTATAATTCCTTCATTTTAAGTGTATAGTTTGGTGAGTTTTACTGTTTATGAAGATATGCAACCATCACTACAATCCAGTTTCAGAACATTTCTGTCACTCCCAGAAAATTTCTTCCTGCCATTTTCTAATCCTCATTCTCATCCCTTTGCTTGTTAACAACTCACTTGCTTTATGTCTCTATAGTTTTTACCTTTTTTTATAAGTTTTGAAAAAATGAAATTTTATAATATATAATATTTTGTGTCTGATTTCTTTTATTTAGCTTTTGAGATTCACCCATACTGTTGCATAAGTCAGGAGTTCTCTCCTTTTTATTTCTGAGTATTATTCCAATGTATGGATATGCTACCATTTGTTTATCCATTGAGCAATTTGAAGTACATTTTTGTTGCTTCTATTCTTTGGCTATTATGAATACAGATGCTATAAATATTTGCATATAAGCCTTTGTGTAAATATTTATTTTCATACTTTGTAGCCCATACGGTAAGTGTATGTTTAACTTATTACAAGGCTGCTAAACTGTTTCCAAAATGGTTATACTATTTTATGTCCTCATCAGCAATACAAATAGGTTGCAGTTTATCCTTATCTTTGCCAATACTGGGTGTTACCAGTCTTTCTGATTTTAGCCAATCTAGTGTGTGTGGTGGTATCTCATTGTAATTTTATTTTCTGTGTTTCTAATGATGATTGATGTACATCTTTTTGTGTGAATATATATCTTCTTTGGTAAAATGTCTATTTACCTTTAATCTTTTCTAAATTGGGTTCTTCATCTTCTTATTGAGCTACAAGTTCTTCATATATTCTGAATAAAAATTATTTATTAGATATATGTTTTGCACATATTTCCTCCTTGTCTATGACCTGTTCTTTTATTAATGTTAACTTTTGAAGAGCAAAAGTTATTAATTTTGATGAATCCAATTCACTAATTTTTATATTATTGTTAATTTGGGAGATCAGAATATTTGAATTTCTTTGGCTATAGTCACCTACGTTTATCTCTGTCAGTGGCTCTAGGACACTTCAAGCTCTTGCTCCCCTAGACAATGAGCACACAGGAACTAACAACATTTGCCTTGGTGACTCCTTCTGCTTTCATAGATGACAAGCACTCCTTCTAACTGACACAACGCTTAGATAGTTAAATACATAGAATTCCAGTCCTGAATCCTCATTCCAGCTTCCTTTTCGAATTCACTTCCAGCGAGCAAAATATCTCTATGATTTCTGTACTATTTGTGAAGCCATCTCAAATCCTCTAATAAGTAAAATAATTACCTTTATTATTATTATGGTCACATTATAGCTAGGTAAGGACTTATTTTCTTGATCTTAGCTACCTGTTTAACACAAGACCTGCTTATAGATAAAAATTTGTTTGATGTCCTGATTGATTAAAATATTGTTAATTGGGCAAAGTGATATTATTCAGCTTCAAAGAATAGTAATACAATATTTTGTGTTTAATATATTAAATAAAAATGGTATTTTCTCTATAAGAATCACTAGCCTTTCTGTTTTTAAAAATTACTTAAATCTCAACTCCCTGTTGACACTTTCCTTTTATTGCAGGAATAATGGTAATGAGAAAGACTAAATACATGTTAGCAAACTGATACACTTAAGCATGCTATGCCATTTACTTTAGAGGATTTGTTATTCAAATTTTCCAGCTCTTTAAAGATTGACACATGTGTACATTGCAAAGAAAGGTAAATAGCCTCTGAGGCTCAAGAATATTTCTACAGAGTATTAAGTGCATCTAAAAGCAAGAAAGTTAATAACTTTTATTTCCTAATGCCGAAATGTGAATAAAATGTTTAATGCTCAACTGACCTACCAAGGACCTTTCTATTCTTGTCAAGATTTCTTCCCCTGTGAATATCAACTAGAAAATTCTTACAATTCTACATTATTTTTCTGTAATTACTTAGTTTTAAAAATGTGATTAAAGGACTTCAATGAACTTTCAACCTCATAGACATACTCTTCATTGTTTCACATATACATAATAGAAAAATATATATGGCAGAGAGTATAAAATATCCAAGGGAAATATATGCCAATCTTAGATTGAATAATATTTAATAAACAGAACAAAACAAAGAAAAATGTTATTTAAAATAATTATTTAAAATGCCAATTTTTTTCCTCGAATCTGCAGTAATAGAAATGAGAACACATAGCTGAAGTTAATAAATATTTTCATTTATAGCCATAGAATAAAAATATTTGCAGTCTGTTTTCCAGGTTGTTGCTTATATGTCTAAAATGGTAACATTTATCATGTCATTTCCTTGCTTTAGATATGTTAATGATTACCTATCAATTGCTAGATAAAATAGAAATTTATCTTCTATTTTAGAAGATAATGGAACATTACTATGCTCTTCTTCATCCTCCTCCTCCTAACAGTTACTATAATTCCTTGTTTCCGTAGGAGCGATGCTGTGCAATGTTTTATATGTATGAACTCACATAACCTTTATTGTAATCTGTAAGACAGTCATATTTGTCTCTACTTTAAAGATGAAGAAATTAAGGCTCAAAGATGTTAAATGATTTGATTCAAGCTATACAGCTAATATTTTCATAAGTCATATATCTGGATTTTTCACTCATCTATTCCTCTGTGCTTTTAACCATTTTTGCAACTATTCTATACAGAGTCTCCTATAACAAATTTCAGTACTCTATGGGAAATGCCACAGCAGTAGAGAAGACTATGGAAATGGGGTTGAGGGTGGCCACCATCCTACGCATCATGATAAAGGGCTTATGTTGTGCTTCATAGAGGATAAATCACTTCAGCTGAATCTTAAAGAAAGATCATGATTCTACTAAGTGGACAAAGAGTGGGGAGGAGAATATTTCAGTTATATGCTCTGTTACAAACAGAAGAGCATAGCATTGGAGGAGCAAGAAGGAGCATTCAAAATAGCATAGGATAGTCTCAGATTTCTGTGACACATGTGTGTGTGTGTGTGTGTGTGTGAATATCTTAACATAGAACGTAGTGTGTGATTTACAAATATGACATTTTTCTGAGATTTTAGTCATCAGTTTGCTAGAAAGATACTCAATTGGATGATCTTTCATTTTCCAATAAGATAATATTGTTGACAATATAACCAGTTGTCATACTAATACTGAATTATTTTTCCTAATATGATGATATAACACAAAAACCATATAAGTTTTTAATGACAAAAGTTATTAAAATTGATACCCCTAACCCAAAGGTTAGCAATGATCATGGGACTTTCTGGGGTTCTTCTGCTTATGATTCTTGTGTTTTAGTCTTTTTAACCCTAGGGAATGCTGCTGCATAACTAGCAAGAATTAACAGTTTTCAAACCTGTGTCTATCCTTCCATTCTCTATGCTGACTATTGCTATAGGTTTGTTTCTTAAGGATTTCAATTTTTTCTCTTTTATTTTTATTTTTTATTTATTATTATTTTTTTTTGAGATGGAGTCTTGCTCTGTCACCCAGGCTGGAGTGCAGTGGCCGGATCTCAGCTCACTGCAAGCTCCACCTCCCGGGTTCACGTCATTCTCCTGCCTCAGCCTCCCCAGTAGCTGGGACTACAGGCGCCTGCCACCTCGCCCGGCTAGTTTTTTTTTTTTTTTTTTTTTTTTTTTGTATTTTTTAGTAGAGACGGGGTTTCACCGTGTTAGCCAGGATGGTCTGGATCTCCTGACCTCGTGATCCGCCCTTCTCGGCCTCCCAAAGTGCTGGGATTACAGGCTTGAGCTACCGCGCCCAGCCTCTCTTTTATTTTTATGTACATTTCAAGCCTCTTATGAATAATGGCTAATAATGGCTGGATATAAATTCTACAGACACATAAATCTTATGACCTAAGCACTTTGGTACTGTTGTGCTAGATGCTTCTTATATGTGGTTTTTCTTTATACCTGAAGTAGAAGCCCCTGCTTGCTTTGTACAGTCAGTGTTAATGAGAAAAAGCCCAGTTCCTGTCACAATCTATATAGGAATGTCAAGAAGGAAATTAGAGATATTGTCTAGATGTTGGATTTCATCAACCTGAATAGAAAAACCTATTATTCTGAAAATTTATTATTATCTAACATACAAAGATCATCAAGAATACCATTTACTGATGGTCTGCTCTACTTCTCACAGAACCACAGGCTGAAACTCTGTGATTTTTAACAAAGATAAACTGACTAGATCATTTTAGTGTCCCTCAGCATAGGGCTCGCTCTAGTCATGCGTCACCTTTCTGTAAGTGTAGTAGCTGGTTGCACCTCCCAGCTGAAACCCACCTACTGCTGAGTGCCAGCAACTACCATAGGGAAAAGCCAAGGGGGACCACATCTCGTAAAAGGTGCCCTTTTCAAAGTGAGTGCTGTGTTTCCAAGGACTCTTTAAGGACAACTTACAGATCAGAGTATCCAAATGGCTAAAAAACATGAGACAAAAATGTAAAACTTCACTATTAAAAATTCAAATTATCCCTGGCACATTGGCTCATACCTCTAATCCTAGCACTTTGGGATGGGAGTCTGAGGCAGGAGGATTGCTTGAGGCTAGAAGTTGGAGACTATCCTGGGCAACATAGTGAGACCCTCATCTGAAAAAAAACAAAAAATTCAAATTGAAAGGAAAAAGGAATATCATTTAATGTAGAGATCATTGCAGAATAAAAGAAAAACTAAAATATTATCATTTCATAAGCATTTAATGTCTGTTTTCTTTTTCCCCAGTATAGTAGCAGGTATATTTTCTAATATAGTCATTGTAATAATTGTAGAATTGAGTTGTGGACTAGGCATAATCACATCTAGTAAAATCACTTAACACCATAAGAGATTTCAGAAAAAAGACCTATTTTTTGAAATCATATTTGCGTATGTAAACAAATATATTAGTTTGCTAGTGAGCATGAGAAAGCGTAGCCTTTCCTGGACTTTTGAGAAACCTAACGATGAGCTGCTGCAGTGTAGTAGAAGACTCGGGCATTTGGAGTTTACTCAGGTTTACAGCAAACTGGCCTAAACATTTCACTGTCATCATCATTTTTAAAGGCATCCTTAAAGCCTTTTTAATAAAAAAAAAAAAGCCATAACTTGATTTTAGAAACTGTCCAGATATTTCACAAAGCCTAATTAGGTTTTTCTTTTTATACTGTAACCAAATGTCCCCTTTTATGAGCTGTAGTCCTTAATTCAGATACTATGGTGTATATGCCAGGAGTGCTACTCTTCTTCATTGCCACTGTCCCAAGGCATCTTACATATTTATGTCTGTAATTTTAGTGTTTCCATTTTCTGCCTTTTGTTGAAATTATTTCACCAGATCATGTTTCTTGACTTTTACTTTTCTTATTAAAATTTTGTTGAATACAGATAAAATCTATTTTATTATTTAACATTTTACTTACTTTTCTGATTAACAGTAGTAATGCCTATATATGGTGTTTATTCGTATATTGGACGTTAAACATGTATACCTCAATATTGGAGATCCAGTATTATCTGCCAGAACTAAATCACTTCTATGAAAGGGATGAAGAGAACTGTCACTCATAAATATTCTTTATATTCAGGACATTTTTCAAGTGGAGTTTTGCAAGTGGTTATTTAAGACTGAAAGTCAACTTGCAGCAACATATTTTCAACTTCATCAGTTGTTATTTATTGAATGTCCACTGAGTCAGTGGCCTGTGATTAGTATATTTCATAGGCTGTCATGGGATGATTTGCCAGTAACTCTGGATCCCTTGATTTAGATGATTAAAACTTCCAGTGTGGATTTTCAATTTCTAACTTTATTTTTATATCTGGGAGTTATTTCATTTGAAATAGTGTTGAAATAATACATGTTAGAAAGTAGATTTTTGTTGTTTTAGGGAATAATAATAGCAGATACTTTTCTATCTCTTTGTCTTTTTTTTTTTTCCAACTTTTATTTTAAGTTCAGGGGTGCATGTGCAGGATGTACAGGTTTGTTACATAGGTAAATGTGTGCCATGGTGGTTTGCTACACAGATCATACCATCACCTAGGTATTAAGCCAGCATTCATTAGCTATTCTTCCTGATACTCTCCCTCCTCCCACTCACCCCTTTGACAGGCCCCAGTGTGTTGTTACTCACCATGTGTTCCCATCATTCAGCTTCCACTTCTAAGTGAGGATGTGTTTGGTTTTCTGTTCCTGTTTTGGTTTGCTGAGGATAATGCCTTCCAACTCCATCCATGTCCCTGCAAATGGCATGATCTCATTCCTTTTTATGGCTGTATAATATTCCGTGGTACATAAGTATCACATTTTCTTTATCCAGTCTCTCACTGATGGGCATTTAGGCTGATTCCATGTCTTTGCTATTGTGAATAGTGCTGCAATGAACGTATGCATGCATGTATTTTTATAGTAGAATGATTTATATTCCTTTGGGATTATACCCAGTGATGGGATTGCTGGGTCAAATGGTATTTCTGCCTCTAGGGCTTTGAGGAATCGCCACATGGTCTTCCACCATGGTTAAACTAATTTATGCTCCCACCAGCAGTGTAAAAGCATTCCTTTTGCTCTGCAACCTCGCCAGCATCTGTTGTTTCTGCACTTTTTAATAATCACCATTCTGAATGGTGTGAGATGGTTTCTCATTGTGATTTTGATTGGCATTTCTCTAATGATCAGTGGTTTTGAGCTTTTTTTAAAAAAAAAATCTGTTGTCCATATGTATGAGTTCTTTTGAGAAGTGTTGTGTTCAGGTCCTTTTCTCACTTTTTAATGGGTTGTTTGTTTTTTTTCTTGTAAATTTGTTTCAGTTTTTTGTAGACTCTAGATATTAGACCTTTGTCAAATGAATAGATTGCAAAAATTTCTCCCATTCTTTAGGTTGTCTGTTCACTCTGATAACAGTTTCTTTTGCTGGGCAGAAGCTTTTCGGTTTAATTAGATGCCATTTGTCAGTTTTTGCTTCTGTTGCAATTGTTTTTGGCCTTTCATGAAATCTTTGCCTGTGCCTATGTCCTGAATGGTATTGCCTAGATTTTTCTTCTAGGGTTTTAATAGTTGTGGGTTTTGCATTTAGGTATTTAATCCATCTTGAGTTAATTTTTGTATATGGTGCAAGGAAGGGGTCCAGTTTCAATTTTCTGCATATGGCTGGCCAGTTCACCCAGCACCATTTATTAAATAGGGAATTCTTTCCCTATTGCTTGTTTTTGTCAGGTTTGTTGAAGATCAGAGGGTTATAGGTGTGCAGTCTTATTTCTGAGTTCCCTATTCTGTTCCATTGGTCCATGTGTCTATTCTTGTACCAGTACCACACTTTTTTGGTTATTGTAGCCTTGTAGTATACATTTTAATGCCACATAGCATTATGCCTCCACCTCTGTTCTTTTTTCTTGGGATTGTCTTCGCTCTTCAGGCTCTTTTGGTTCCATGTGAACTTTAAAATAGTTTTCTTTTTTCTTTTTAATTCTGTGAGGAACGTCATTGGTAGCTTAAAGAAATAGCATTGAATCTATACATTACTTTGGGCAGTATGGCCATTTTCATGATATTGATTTTTCTATTCATGAGCATGGAATGTTTTTCCATTTGTTTGTGTCCTCTGAATTCTTTGAGCAGTGGTTTTTAGCTCTTCTTGAAGAGGTCTCCTAGGAGATGAAACAAAGTCATCAGTGGAGAAATCTGGTGTGGGTGTGCCAGGGAGGGGGCAGTTTAAGGAGAGGGAATACAATTTGAGTGGTTATCAAGGTCAAATGAACAACTTTTGATTTTTGTATTGTTAACATAGTACTGGCAATTGTGCATTTGAAAAGGGAGACTTAGTATGCCATGCTTGAGATGATGGATGTAAGAGGTCACTTTCTTAATGGATCTTAGTTATTCCTTTTCTTGGCATTCTCTCTCAATTTATCGTGACTTCCTGGAAGGCAGATGTGAATACTTTTTCAGGTTTGTGTTCTCAGGGTCTTTGACAGTACCTGGCATTTAGTGGGAATACTAAAAACATCTGCTGAAGTGAAATAAATTTAATTGTGGGGGTTCATGCTCAGGAAGTTGGTTTAATGTTAAGAAATAACCAATAAAAATTAGAAAATGGAGTGGGAAAGTGTATTAGTCAATTTTCACACTGATATATAAAAAACTGCCTGTGCCTGGGTCATTTATAAAGAAAAGAAATTTAATTGACTCACAGTTCTACTTGGCTGGGGAGTCCTCAGGAAACTGACAATCTTGATGAAAGGCAAAGGGGAAGGAAATATCTTCTTCAAAAGGTGGCTGGAGAGACAGAGTGAAGGGAGGAAGTGCCACTTTTAAATCTTAGATCTTGTGAGAACTTACTCATTATCATGAGAACACTATGGGGGAAACTGCCCCCATGATCCCACCAGGTCCTTCCCTTGATAAGTGGGGATTACAATTCGAGATGAGATTTGGTTAGGGATACAGAGTGAAGCCATATCATTCTGCCTCTCGGCCCGCCCAAATCTCATGTTCTTCTCACATTGCATAATACAATTATCCCTTCTCAACAGTCCCCTAAAGTCTTAGCTCATTCCAGCATTAACCAAAAGTTCAAGTCCAAAGTTTCATCTAAGACAAGGGAAGTCCCTTCTGCTTATAAGCCTATAAAATCAAAACCTAGTTACTTCCAAGATACAGTGCAGGTACAGGCATTGGATAAATGTTCCTGTTTCAAATGGGAGAAATTGGCTGCTTTGTGCAGCCTCAGGACTTAGTGCTCTGTGTTGCAGCCACTCCAGCTCCAGCTGTGGCTGAAAGGAGCCAATATACAGCTCAGGATTGCTTTAGAGGGTACAAGACCAAAGCCTTATAAGCTTCCATGTGGTGTTGGGCCTACGGGTATGCAGAAGACAAGAGCTGAGCTTTGGGAGCTTCCACCTAGATTTCAGAGGATGTATGAAAATGTTTGGATGCCCAGGCAGAAGTCTGCAGGGGTAGAGCCCTCATGGAGAATCTCTACTAGGGCAATACAGAGAGGAAATGTGGGGTTGGAGCTCCTGTGCAGAATCACAACTGGGGCACTGCCTAGTGAACCTGTGAGAAGAGGGCCATTGTCCTCCAGTCTCCAGGGTGGTAGATCCACCAACAGCTTGCACCACGCATCTAGAAAAGCCACAAGCACTCAATGTTAGCCCATGAAAGCAGCCATGAGGGCTGTATCCTGCAGAGCTACAAAGGTGGAGCTGCCTAAGGCCTTGAGAGCCCACTCTTTGCATCAACATGGCCTAGATGTAAGACATGGAATCAAAGGAGATTATTTGGGGACTTTAAGATTTAATGAGTACCCTGCCAGGTTTTATACTTGCGTTGGACTTGTGGCCCCTTTGTTTTGGCTAATTTCTGTCTTGATGATCTGTGTAATATGGTCAGTTGGGTGTTAAAATCTCCTACTATTAGTGTGTGGGAGTCTAAGTCTCTTTGTAGGTCTCTAAGAACTTGCTTTATGAATCTGGGTCCTCCTGAATTGGGTGCACATATATTTAGAATAGTTACCTTTTCTTGTTGAACTGAACCCATTACCATTATGTATACCCTTCTTTGTCTTTTGTGATCTTTGTTGGTTTAAAGTCTGTTTTGTCAGAACGTAGGATTGCAACCCCTGATTTTTTCTGTTTTCTATTTGCTTGGTAAATTTTCCTCCCTCCCTTTATTTTGAACCTATGTGTGTCTTTGCACATGAGATAGGTCTCTTGAAAACAGCATACCTAAGTCCTTGTTCTTATCCAACTTGCTGTTCTTTGTCTTTTAGTTGGGGCATTCAGTCCATTTACGTTTAAAGTTAGTATTGTTATGTGTGAATTTGATCCTTTCGTCAAGATGCTAGCAGGTTATGTTGCAGACTTGTTTATGTGGTTGCTTCATAGAATCACTGGTCTGTGTGCTTCAGTGTGTTTTTGTAGTGACTGGTAACAGTTTTTCCTTTCCATATTTATTGCTTCTTTCCAGAGCTCTTGCAAGACACTCCTGGTGCTGACTAATTCCCTCAGCATTTGTTTGTCTGAAGAGGATCTTATTTCTCCTTCACTTATGAAACTCAGTTTCCCAGATATAAAATTCTGGGTTGGAATTTTTTTTCTTTAAGAGCATTGAATATCTAATGCAGGCAGGGCTTAATACCTAGATGATGGGTTGAAAAGTGCAGCAAATCACCCTGGCACATGTTTACCTGTGTAAGAAACCTGCATGTCCTGCACATGTATCTCAGAACTTAAAATAAAATAAAATAAAATAAATAAAATAAAAAATAATGTTGAATATTGGCCCCCCAATCTCTTCTGGCTTGTAGGGATTCCACAGAGATGTCCGCTGTTAGTCTGATGGGCTTCCCTTTGTAGGTGACCTGGCCTTTCTCTCTGGGTGGCATTAACATTTTTTTCTTTCATTTTGACCTTGGAGAATCTGACAATTATGTGTCTGGGGTTTGATCTTTTCATGGAGTATCTTACTGGGGTTCTCTGCATTTCCTGAATTTGAATGTTAGCCTGTATTGCTAGGTTGGAGAAGTTCTCCCAGATGATATCTTGAAGTATGTTTTCCAACTTTGTTCTATTCTCCCTGTCTCTTTTAAGTATACCAATCAGTTGTAGGTTCCTTCTCTTTACATAATTTCATATTGTTTGGAGGTGTTGTTCATTCATTTTCATCCTGTTTTCTCTATTCTTGTCTGCCTGTCTTATTTCAGAAAGATAGTCTTCAAACTCTGAGATTCTTTCCTCTGCTTGCTCTATTCTGCTATTAATACTTGTGGATTGCATTGTGAACTTGTCATGTTGTGTTTTCAGCTCTATTGGTCAGTTATGTTTCTCTCTAAACTGGCTATTCTGGCTATCAGCTCCTGTATTTTTAAAATCATGATTCTTAACTTCTTTGCATTGGGTTACAACATGCTCCTTTAGCTCAGCAAAATTCATTATTAGCTACCTTCTGAAGCCTACTCTGTCAATTCAGCCATCTCAACCTCAGCCCAGTTATGTGCCCTTGCTGGAGATGTGTTGCTGTCATTTGGAGGAGAAGAGGCTCTCTGGCTTTTTGCATTTTCAATATTTTTGCATTGATTCTTTTTCATCTTTGTTGGCTTACCTACCTTTGATTTTTGTGGTTGCTGATCTTGAATGGGGTTTTTGTGGGTTCTTTTTGTGTTGATCTTGCTGTTGTTGTTGTTTTCTGTTTGTTTTTCCTTTAACAGTTAGGTCACTCTACCATAGGGCTGCTGCAGTTTCCTGAGGATCTGCTTCAGACTCTAGTTGCTTCAGTTTTCCTTGTACTTGGAGATTTACCAGTGAAGTCTTTGAAACAGCAAAGATGGCAGCCTGCTCCTTCCTCTGGAATCTCCATCCCGTGAGGATTCTGTGTGTGTGTGAGTGGCTGCTTTGTCCTAACTCCACACAGCTCTGTGTATCAGACTCTGGTGGTACAGGCTCATGAGGGGATTTCGTGATCCATGGGTTACAAAGATCTGTGGAAGAGGCTGGTTTATCAGGTGAAGTCACACAATCGCTCACCACTTCCCTTGGTTAGGGTTGGAGGTTCCTTTGCCGCCATGCTGTTTCCAGGTGGGCAGTCACCCACCCTGCTTTTCTTCATTCTTCATTTTTCATTCTCCATGGGTCAAATTGTTTGCCTAGTCAGTCCCAATGCAAGAACCTGGATATTTCAGTTGAAGGTGCTGAATTCACTTGTCACTTTCATTCCTCTGTGATTTCCATGGACACAGTTGCTTCTAATTGTCCATTTTGGCCCCTCCCTCATGTAGTTTTTTCTGTTGCAGATACTTTCAAATGAATAAGAAGAGTCTGGGTAATTGCAAAATTTTTCCAATTAAAAAAGTGTGCAATTAAATGGCAGAAAGTGCAGAAATATTTTAACCTTGTGTTAAACTTTTGAACCTAAACACTCCAGAAGTGTTTATATCAGTGATTTTTTAAATGGAGACAAATGATGATCAACATCCCCGGGGAGGCTTTTAGAAACCAGGGTGTCTTAATCCATTTGTGCTGGTGTGACAAAATACCCAAGACCAGGTAATTTATACAAAATATAAATTAATTTTCTCAGAGTTCTGGAGGCTGGGAAGTCCAAGATTAAGGTGTCAGCAGATTCAGTAGTAAGGTGAGGGCTGCATCCTCTGGAGGGGAGAAACACTGTGTTCTCACGTGGCAGAAGGTAGAAGGGCAAGAAAACCCAACACAGTGCAGCATCTTTTTAAGGGCCTTAATCCCATTCGTGAGCAAAGAGTTCTCGTGGCCTCATCACCTTTTAAAGGCCCTGCCTCTTACTGCCATCACACTGGCAATGCCTGAATTTAGGAAAGACATTCAAACCATAGCACAGGAGCTATCTCAGTTTCTTCTTGCTTGGGAAAGCACAGTGGTTGAAGTCTGCTATTTTGAATCACACGTGTTTTTATGAGACAGTCACTTTCAGAAATGTGATATGTAAGCAAAATATATCATCATTAATCAATGCAAAAATCTAGATGAATGTTAGTGACAGGTGGAAAAAGCATTTTTTCTCTAGAGAGATTAAAGATTGGAGGGCATTGTAACTGTTTGCAAATAATAGGTTGAGTGTTGCCAAAAAAAAAAAAATAGAGTCTATCTCTGGTCCTTCAAAATCTAGATGGAGTTCAGCAATTCATGAGGAATTTATAACTCCGTAGACATTTTCAATGTCCTTAATTCCAGAATTCCATTCCTGAAGCCCTCCTTCCTGCATGCATGATTTTAAACAAAGATATCAAAGTAACCTCTCTTCTCTGAATTTCTGAAATTCTGTACCTATTCGTTATTCTTTCTCTTTCCTTAGGGTTGAGCTAAGAATGAGTCTCAGACTTTGAGATTACTTTTAAAATAGACATGAAGATCAAGAAAGGCTACATTTGGCAAAAGTGCATGGAAGAAGGTAGAGAAATATGACACAGTATCTGAAGTCTGACTAGCTTTGTAACTATCTTCTTCTAAGTGACATCTTGCGTTTCATCAGCCGTGAGTCTGAAGTTCAGCCTCTATAGAAGAATGCCCAAGGCAGGAGTTTGCAAGGGGGTGTGGAGGTAGTGAGAGTTGGTTTTATAGATTTGAATGGATATTGAGAGCAAAAAATAAAAAAAGACAGGAGCAAAACCAAATGTAAAAGGAAGGAAGAAATTGCCTTTAAATAATATGTGTTCATGACTTGCAGGTTTTGTAGAACAATGTTGTAGGTGTTCTGGAAAAAAAATGAAATCAAAATAATAGTTCCATGACTTATGACAAGAACAAGAAGATTAAAGAGTAAGCTGGGAATGGGTAGGGTAAGGGGAAATGGGCCTATTTGGCCCGTACCTTTCTTTAGTAAGACTTAAGAGAGGACTGAGGCATTTATTTGTACAGATGGCACATCTGAAAACAAAGGAGCATGACACTTTGGAGTTAAGTTATCCCTGGCCTTACATCATGAAGTGAGCTGTAGATCAAAACCAAAGCTCTGCCTAGGCTTAACATAAACTATTTGCTAGAAGCAAACATTCATGTGGCATTTCTGAATTTTGATTAAATTCATGTCAAGAGATTATGAGTAGTCCTTGAATCTAAAGACCCTTTTGCAGTCGGCAAGATTTACTACTTCTGAGGACAACATAACAGTAGACAAGTTAGCAATGCTATTGATGGCAGTCGATGTGTGCTGGCAAAATAAACATCAATCTACTAAGTAGGATGACAGCATGAGGTACCAGAAGACTGTAACAATAGTCTTAACTGTAAGAAAATGCAATTTCCCCTGCTGTGTTTTATGCTTAGTTTTATATGACTACTGCATTATACAAATTAATATTTAATGCAGTTCAACATCATGCTTGTCAAAGAGTAGCACAGGATATAAACTGCAAAATCACACATTATTTTTTCTGTTTGACAGAGGATAATATCATGCCTTTTCCTGTTTTTCACTGCAGCTGCTTCAAGCTCTGGGGTTGTCTCACCATCACGGGATCCCCTTTTACAGCCAATATTGTTATGTTGATCACACTCACCCTATGAAGATGAAGGGAAAGCAGATTTTGTTTTCAAGTGAGAAAAAATGCCATGGATTACTTGAGTGTATTCTGTAGGGGAATGGATTGAGACAACACTGGAATTAAACATGGACTTCCATTATTTTCTCTTATTCAGAATTTATATTTGAAAAATATAATTTCAGAGGGAAGCACATGATAAAAACCCAGAAAGACTTTCCTGGGCTTGTTTTCTTTTTTCGAATATGCTTGTGACTTGGTCCTAGGGCAGGTCAAGGAAAGAGTTTAGTAACCTCCTTTCTCCTAAAGGGAAAAGAGACAGTGAGCTCATAGACAACTGAGTCATGATGTACAACAGACCTCCCACTCTCCGTAAGAGGTGGGTGGTAGCCCCATCCATTAGACTTCTTGGGAAAACTGGGACACTTTTTCCTATTTTCTTTTTTTTTTTTTTCTTTTTTTTTTTTTTTTTTTTTTTTTTTTTTTTTTTTGAGACGGAGTCTCACTCCATCGCCCAGGCTGGAGTGCAGTGGCGCAATCTCAGCTCACTGCAAGCTCCGCCTCCCCAGTGTCACGTCATTCTCCTGCCTCAGCCTCCCGAGTAGCTGGGACTACAGGTGCCTGCCACCACGTCCGGCTAATTTTTTGTAGTTTTAGTAGAGATGGGGTTTCACTGTGTTAGCCAGGATGGTCTCGATCTCCTGACCTCGTGATCTGCCCGCCTCGGCCTCCCAAAGTGCTGGGATTACAGGCGTGAGCCACCGCGCCTGGCCCTTTCCTATTTTCTTAATTTGAAGTCAACTTAGTTATTTTTCTTGCACTGCAGATGGGTTGGTGCTTAGTGAAACTTACCTGTCATTCGGCAGAATGGCCATGGGTACATAATTGATGATGACCTGTAGTAGGCAAAATAATGAAGCAGGCAACGTTTATCATTACTCTTCATCTACTTCTCCTTTCTAAATTTCTTTTCACATTTTCAGGCCAATTTTCAATGTTCATTATCAGTCCTTTGCTCTAACCAGATCAGTTCTCATGTGGAAATACATATTTGGAATTTTTTTTCTTTCCTATTAAAATTCTCCCTCAATGTCCCTGCTTCAACTGAATATTAAAAGAATAGTCTGGTGGGAAATTTTAATCTAATTTACACTATAGTCAAAAGCATTTGTCATAATTAACCAGATTTCTACTATTCCCAGGCATTAGGTGTAGCACGTGAGAAAGTACTGTGGTCAGAAGCGGTCTTCCCAATAGCCTCGTAATTATCACACATGGAGAGTGATCTAACGTAGTCATAAGCTTTTGTCTCTGTATATAGCAACTCCTTCCTCCAGGTTTCTCAAACTGGAATACTTGGAATCATCCTTGATGCCATTCTTTCCTTCACAGCCCACATCCAGTCACTGGCAAATCCTGTAAATTCTGACTTCATATCCTGAATCTGCCACTGATCACCACCTTCAGTGTGATTCCCTTTTCACCTGCCCTTTGCTTTAGTCTCCTGACTCAGTCATTCTAAAATGGGCAATACCTTCTTCTGGAAGCACTTTCAAAACCTATGGGGCTGTATTCATTGATCAGAGGAGTTGAAGAAGATATTAATCCTTTACTGAGTAGGGGGGCTAGTGATGCACAGGAAAGCCCACCAGAAAAAATAATTATCCTTCACTCTGCTTGACTTTTAAGTGCCTCACATTCTTGGTCATGTCTGAGCCTAGACTCTCATTCTATTTTACTTACAAACATAAAGTAGGTTGGCCCCATGTTTCCCCCTCTAAAATATGTGGAATTCTTCAGGAACATAACTGCTGTGTAAATTAAAAGTTTACACTAAGTGTTGTTTGAAACTTTACTAGGATTATTTTCATCACTTCAGACAATAACATTATTATTGGCCATGCAGTTTTTGTCCTTGATTTGCCAATATAAGACATCTGGATTGGTCAGCCCTTTTAGCTTTCACATTTATGGTACACATACACATGGGTGTCAAAATCTGATCACTCATTATTGTTTTTTAATGCATTATTTTTGCAAAAAAGACGTTAAATTAAATGATTTTTTAAAAAATTATTTTTCATTTATTGCTCATTTGTATTATAAATAGGAATTTCAATTTTTGATAATCTTTTTGTTTTGTTTTAATTTTTAGAGAGATGATCTCACTATGTTGGTAGGAGTGGTCTTGAATTTCTGGCCTCAAGTGATCTATCTTGGCCTCCCAAAGTGTTGGGATTATGGATGTAAGTCACCATGCCTAGGTTAAATTTTGATTTACTTTGATAATCAGTTGTACAGGTAGTTCAGATTTATTTAAAATGGTAAAAAAAAAAAAAAAAAAGGAGGGGCCTTAATCTTTGTTAATTTTAAAAAGCACTGGATTTGATGGGGTTGAGAATCACCCTCTTCATTGGTCTCTTCTTTTTCCTTCCTCCTGACGGCTCTCCCTATGGAAGCCAGAGTTAGCCTATTAGCACTGTAGTGGGCTCTACCATCTTCTTCACCACAGTTCTCAAATGACTCCCCATATCACTTAGAATAAAATCCCAAATGAAAATCTGTGTGGTCGTTCCCTAATATCTTTGCTGCTTCACCACTTCCTGCAACACACCCAACTCATTCCTCTTTAGCAAATGCTGATCTCCTTGCAACTGTTCTCACACATCCAGCAAACACCCATCTGGGAATATCTCAACTTTTCCTTTTGCAAGAAATGTCCTGCATCCAGATACCCTGATGACAGTGCTGGGCTCCATTCAGGTCTCTGCTTAAACATCTTCTTTCCTACAAAAAACAGTGTTTAGACGCCCTGACTTGATCTTTTCCCTCACTTTGCTTTTACTTTTTTCACAGTGTCCATTAGCTCCTAATATATTATGTACTTTACATTTTTTTTTTTGTCTCTTCTCCTCAGTACAATATAAGAGGTAGGACATCAGAATCGTGGTCTGTTTTGTTTCCCACTTTATCAGTGATGCCTAGAATGGTGCTGGCACATAATGGTGACTGGATTATACTGCATGAATAAGTGAGAGTCTGTGGTTTCAAATTCGTTGGAATCCTGAATGTGTCATTTATTGAGTGTGAGATCATCCGCAATTCAGCTTCAAGTCTCAAATATTACATCTCATTTAAGATGCCGACTTCATAGGATTACTGTAAAGGCTAAGAAGCATAATTTACATAAAGCCCTTATGACAGTGTATGAAATATACAAATATTCAATTTCAAATACCATATACTTATCCTATCCATCCATCTATCTATGTGTCTAATCTAATCATCTAAACATTTTTCTATACAACTGTGCATTTGTTTATCTTCATATTCTCTCATAACTGTCCTGCTTCTTCTGACAATTTACAGATTAGTTAAATTCGCCCCAGTGTGCCTTCAGTCATGCAATTATTAAGATTTGTGTACCATGTGAGTACGCACAGGGTCTGAAAATGATACTCTCAAGAAGACAGAGACTTGTATTATCTGTTAGATGTAATAAAAATATTGATATAGAAAAATTCTCTGGGAGTAAATAATACATAGTATCATTTTATCATTAGTCTATTCTAGAAAATGCTTTCACCTAATCAATCCACTTTACTGGATCCATGTTTTCTTCTGTATTTGCAATTATTATAGAAATTTAATTCATGAAAATGTGTTTGACTGCGTTGCCAGATAGGATAGATTGACCATGATAATGTTGCTACTCGTGCATATAGTACCTTTATACAACTATTCAAGTAAATAGACAAGTTTATTTTCAGTAGTAGCAATAATTAAAATAATATTTCTAACAAATTGAACGAAAAGATTTGATCGAGTAAAGACAGAGAAGTAATAAGGCACACAGATGACTTCTTCAGTTCTCTCGCTTTTAATCCTTTTATTTTCCTGTAGTTCATCCCGGGATTTTTGCCTTATTTGAGTCATTAAGGTAAATTGCGCTTTGTAGTTTATGTTCCCATTTAGAAAAAGACAGTGCAGCCCGCTGCCAGCGCTCATTTAATTTTACATAAACACGCTCTTTGATAGTCTGTTTTGGAAACATTGGATTCATCCAATAAATCTTCAACCAACAACTGTTCGAGAACGATGTTAACATCATGGGCAAGAATGCTATGTTTTCTAGGATTTGACATTTTCAGCAGTTGAGAATTACTATACTTTGTAAATGGAAATGCTACTACTAAAACCAGAATGCTACCAATAGAATAATGTCTTTTGTTTTCAAAGTCAATATATTAGAGAGATGTGAAAATAATAATAAAAGTGAGATACCTTGTGGTAAGGTTATCTCAGGGTAAACTCTGCAGCTGCAAGTGCTGCTGGCGAGTATTCTCGGGGCAAACGGGAAAAGAGTTAACTTACTGGTTATAAGCAGGCAAATGTCTGGTTACTAAATTACAAATATTTTACTCCTGTTACTTAAGTTTGGGTAAAAAAAGTATACCTATTTTTGCATATATCATAATTAAATATTAAACATAAAATGCAATGGATATTTTATACAGAAACTGATTTCTTAGAAAAAAATTCAAAATCAATTGCAACATTATTTGCGATAGTGAAAAAAAGAAAGAATTCAGTTCAAAAAGAGATTGTTTTTCAAAAGGAGAAACACAGCATAACTGTTTATGAATAATAGTATTCTGTTAATTAAAACGTACATATTTACCTCTGTATTTCAAATTGTTGAGTGGTTTTTACTTCAAGATTGGAGTTGTGAAATAATTTTATTTTCTATATATTTCAACTTGATAAAATTTGATCATCATATAATAATAAATCAATGCAGGCTACAATCCTTTGATATAGCTAGATAAACTTTGTAGAAAAATTACACTGGCTTTAAGTATACTTTTCTATACCTTATAAGCTGGAAGAGCTTATAAATTCAGTTCTATACTTCTAGAAAGAATGTAATTTGTAGCTCACATAAATAGAGTACTCGGACAAGCTATTTAACCTTTCTAAGCCTGTTTTCTCACTTGTAAAATGAAGATTTAATAAGAGTAACTACCTCAAAGATAGTAAAACTGAATAGGAGAATTACTACTCACAGTAAATGCCATGTCAAAGAAAACTATTGGCCTGACTTTTAAATCAGAACAAGAAAGCCCTTTCAGAAGAATAGGGGACACAGAAGAAATACTGATTATTAGTGGTCGTAGCCTTTGCCTCCCCTCCAGAACCTTGTGTCTGTTTCTACTTTCATATATTCAAATGGAAATTATTATTCTATAGCACCTTCTGCTGGGCCCTTTTCCTAAGCCCACTGGAAAAGAATATTTTCTCTTCAGAAGCTAGAGGAATTTGTCCAGCTTTCCAGCAAGCATCTAAGAAAGGGTAGATGCTGTTGCTCTAGACAAACTCATCCCACCAGGACTTAGTACCAAATGTGTAACAGAGAGGTGTGTGTTCAACGTTGAGTCATAGAAATCATAGAAAAGACAGGGATGGAGCTGAGTCCATTGTAACCCACTGTGTGTAATTAAAGTCTCTCCAGGTTTTGTGTTTATGTGACTAAAAAAGAATAGTCTCATTCAAACGAACATCTTTATAATATTGGCTCATTGCCTCCCACTTGAATAAAAGCAGAGCCTTAGCTCTCCTCCCCTAAATCTTTCTAATTCTTTATGAAGGTCTCTCGGTTTGTTATATATCTATGACCGGCACATCGTATTCTTCCATGGCAAAATAACATATTGACATTTACTCTCTAAGTGGTCACCGGGGCAAGGACCTTGCTTTGGCGTCTATCCTCTGCAATAAAGAGAAACATTCTCTACAGTTCTAACCTTGGAACTGTATTTCCCAGTCTGTGACTCCCTGGCTGGCAGATTTCAAGTTTGATTTAGGTTTTGCACTGAGATGTACTTATGGAAAATTTGTAAGGTGAAAGTCTGCAAAGGTGTTTTTTTCTCCCTCAGTGGTGGCAGTTGGTAAATAGACTTCTGTGGACACGGATTTTTGCTACTGTTGAGGTCAGTGTTCTGCTGCCTGGTTTCAGACTTCGGGGCTGTGGGCATTTGGAGAGTTGGCAGCTATGTCAGGAGGCTTTTTCACCTCTGGGTGGCAGCAGAAGTTTTCGGATCTCTCACAATGGCAGTAGCATGGCTTGAAATCTAATAGAAGCCCCATGACTTCTGTTCACCCAATCCTTCTAACTAGGCTGTACGCATCACCTTCCTTGTAATAAATCTGTTTCCATACAGAAATATTAGAGGAGTCTCTGGTTTTTGCCACTGGACCCTAAAAGACATTGCTTTATTTTCATGCCCCCAGCCTGGTCATAATTCATTGTCTCTGCCCGTTCATTTTCTGGTTCTGCTTTTTTCAGGAGCAACAGAAAGGAAAGAGTGTAAACACACAGGAAATTTCTGTGGCCAGGCTGGGAGCAAGCACACACCATTTCTACTCACATTCCATTAGAAGTCAGTCACATGCCCACATCTAATTTCAAGGGAACTGGGGAAAGTTAATCTAGCTGTGGCCCAGGAAGAAGAGGAAATGAGTTTTATAATCAGCTAGCACCCTCCGACACACAGAGTTTTAATTATTGTGTTTCAGCAGAATTACTACAAATTGTATCTTTAGGAAATTTGGATATGTTCAAAGTGTATTTCTTCATTATCCATTATGGATTCCCTGAACTGCAAATGATATCTTCCCATTAGCTTTATCTTATAACACTGTCTGAAATCTAGTTCTGTGGAAATATGCTTATGTTGGGACATGGTAGATACATCCATGAGTTCATTTAAAACATGACTGAACACTTTTCTATCCAATGTTTATATGAAACAATCACTGTTGCAGACAAGCTCTTTATGGTCATTAACTCAAGAAAAAAAGAATAACAAAGTTAATTTAGTCAAATTACTATCATAGTGCAATTTGCTTTGCATATTTCATACTTCAGTGTATGAGGCCATGACTCACTTCTGTTTATATAAGACTAGAAGAATACCTTTCACTGACTTTCTTTTATGAATATGAAGCACATTAATGTGGCAAATAAGATGGACTCACAAGATAGAGCTTAATAACTTACTCTGAGTCCAAAGAGCCTCTCATTTCAGAAGACAATGCTAGAGATAAAAGGGTAAGAACGAGAAGAAAGTTCACATTGGTATCAATCTTTTAAAAAATATAGTGACAGAACTCTGTATTTCAGCGACTTTATTTCTGAGACAGAGTCAGGTGTTTCTCGGGTAATAGACACAGTGGATTGTTTCCTGTATTACTCTCCTCTCATCTTCGAAAATTGGAGTGTTTTTATTTCTATTCAGAGAAATGAAGAACTACTACTGCTTCTGAATCTTTCCACCTTCAGGACCTTGAAGTAAGTCCAAGATATGCTAGCAGGTGATTTTAGGTCAATGAAACTGTCATTTTCTCTCTAAAGAAAGGAAGAAACTCTATTTTCCTGTGCCACGGTTTTCCCTTCTTGTTAGTGGTTGACTGAGCATTGTGAACATAACACTTGGGCAAACTAGGAAGGGAGTGGTAATTGTTGTACCTCGTGCCCTCTCTGTGCTTCTTCTTTTTTCCTAGGCTGTGATCTCATGATTTGTTCCAGGGAACATTCACACTCTCAAAGCTGAGGAAGAAAACTTATGGGCCAACAGGGATTTTAGTTTTGAACATGCAAAAATGGTGGCTGTTGGAAATAACCGAGACATATGGAGCCAATCACTATGTGATATCCATGATTATGTAGTAAAGTGATCACATTTCTAATCAGTTTAGGATGTGGGCTAAATGTCTAAGTAGAAGGCATCAGGGAGATACATGATGATAACAAACTTTTCTTCTTTTCACTCTTTTTTACAACCCATAGAGTAGTTCCTTGCTTTCTGAGCTGTGGGGGTCACCTTTCTCTATGCCTTCAGGGATCCCACCTTTATACACATTGTTACAGTGTGATTTGTTTTACCATGTGGTAACTCACATAGCAAGTCCACCTCATCTTTTTACATCAGGTGGATTGGTGAACCGTAAAACAATGGCACTACTATTTTATCTACATGTTCACGAAGGGGCACTGCCTCTTTGAGGCAAAGTCTAGAACAGAATTTTCCTGTGTTAACTGGTAGGTTGCACAGAACTATAGCAATCAGGTGTGAGATCAACAAAACATAATGTTCACTTCTTTCTTTTTTAAGAGACAGGGTCTCACTCTGTTGTCCAGGCTGGAGTGCAGCAGCTCTGCGATCACGGTTCACTGCAGCCTCAAACTCCTGGACTCAAGGGATCCTCCCACCTTAGCCTACTGAGTAGCTGGTACTATGGGCACACACCACATGCCTGACCCACAATGTTTATTTCTAAAAGGAGTCAGGGACATTCCAGTGTAAAACTGGTCATATAGATCTTCAATCGCACAGGTAAGGTACTTTTTGAGTAGCTGGGTATCTCATAGTAATCAAGGAATATACAAGCATACTTCAAAGATATTGTGGGTTCCATTCCAGACCACCACAAGAAAATGAATATCACAACTTCCAGGCCACCACAAGAAAATGAATATTGCAACTGAGAGTCATACAAATTTTTTGATTTTCCAGTGCATATAAAAGTTATTTTTTGGGATCGGGTGTGGTGGCTCATGCCTGTAATCCCAGCACATTGGGAGGCTGAGGCAGGCAGATCACGAGGTCAGGAGTTTGAGATCAGCCTGGCCAACATAGCGAAACCCCATCTCTACTAAAATTAAAAAAAAAAAAAAATTAGCTGGTCGTGGTGTTGGGTGCCTGTAATGCCAGCTACTTGGGAGGCTGAGGCAGGAGAATTGCTTGAACCCAGGAGGTGGAGCTTGCAGTGAACCAAAATCACGCCATTGTACTCCAGTCTGGGTGACAGTGCGAGACTCTGTCTCGAAAAAAAAAAAAAAAGTTATGTTTTTACTATACTGTAGTCTATTCAATGTGTAACAGCATTATCTCTAAATAAGCAATGTATGTAACATAATTTAAAATGTTATTGTTGAAAAAGGCTAACAATCATCTGGGCCTGAAGTGAATTGTAATCTTTTGCTGGTGTAGTGTCTTGCATCAGTGTTAATGACTGCTGACTGACTAGGGTGAAGACTGTGGTAATTTCTTAAAATAAGACAACATTGAAGTTTGCTGCTTTCATTGACTCTTCCTCTCAGGAAGGATGCCTATGTAGCATACAATGCTGTTCTGTAGTCTTTTACTCACAGCAGAATTTCTTTAAAAATTGGAGTCAATTCTCTCAAACCCTGCTGTTGACTTATCAGCTAGGTTTATGTAATATCCTAAATTCTTAGTTGTCATTTTAACAATGCATATAGCATCTTCACCAGGAGTAGATTCCATCTCAAGAAACATATTTCTTTGCTCATCTATCAGAATAAACTTCTCATTCATTAAAGTTTTATCATGAAATTGCTGCAGTTTAGTCACCGCTTCAGGCTCCACTAATAATTCTATTTCTTTTGCTATCTCCACTACATCAGCAGTGACTCCCTCCACTAAGGTCTTGAACTCCTCAAAGTCACCTATGAGGGTTGGAATCAACTTTTCCCAAACTCCTGCTCATGTTGCTATTTTGACCTCCTTCCATGAATCATGACTGTTCTTCATCACATCTAGAATGGTGAATCTTTTCCAGAAAGAAAAAATTATTTTTCCCAGATCCGTCACTATCTATGGCAGCTATAACCTTATGAAATGTATTTTCAAATAATAAGACTTGAAAGTCAGAATTACTCCTGGATCCATAGGCTGCAGAATGGATGCTGTGTTAGGACGCTTGATACACAACATTGATGTCCTTGCCTGTTGCCATCAGAGTTCCTGGTTTATCAGGTGCTTTGTCAATGAACTGTAATATTTTGAAAGAAATCTTTTTGTTTCTAAGCAGCAGATTTCAACAGTAGGTTTAAGATAGTCGGTAAGCCATACTATAAACAGATGTGTTATCATCCAAGTTTTGTTGTTCCATTTACAGAGCATAGGCGAAGTAGGTTTAGCCTAATTCTTAAGGGCTCTAGGATTTTCAGAATGGTAAATGGGCATTGACTTCAACTTAAAGGTTTAGCTGCACTAAACCCTAACAAGAGAGTCAGCCTGTCCTTTGAAGCTTTGAAGGCAGGCATTGACTTCTCCTCACTAGCTATGAAAGTCCTCAATGGCATCTTTTTCCAACAGAAGGCTGTTTTATCTACATTGAAAATCTGATGTTAATGTAGTCATCAATTGTCTTAGCCAGATCTTCTGGATAGCTTGCTACAGCTTCTCCATCAGCACTTGCTGCTTCACCTTGAACTTTTAGGTTATGGAGACACATTCTTTCCTTAAACCTCACAAACCAACCTCTGTTAGTTTCAAAATTTACTTCTGCACCTTCCTCAGCTCTCTCAGTCTTCACAGAATTGAAGAGAGTTACCGCTTGGCTATGGATTTAGCTTTGCCTGAAGGGAATGTTACAACTGATTTGATCTTTTGTTCCAACCACTCAAACTTTCTCCATATCAACAATAGGCTGTTTTGCTTTCTTGTCATTCATATGTTCCCTGGAATATAATTTTTAATATTCTTCAAAAATGCTTTCTTTGCATTCACAACTTGGCTAACTGCTTGGTGCAAGAATCCTAGCTTTTGGCCTATCTCAGTTTTCAACCTGCCTCCCGCACCACTCTTAGTCATTTCTAGCTTTTGATTTCAAGTGAGGTATGTGTAGCTCTTCATTTCACTTGAACTCTTGGAGACATCATAGGATTATTAATAGGCCTAATTTCATATTGTTGTGTCTTAGGGAACAGGGAGGCCTGAGGAGAAGGAGAGAGATGGGGCAACAGCCGGTTGGTGGAGCAGTCAGAACACACATAACAAGTACTGATTAAGTTTGCCGTCTCATATGGAAACAGTTTGTGGCACCTCAAGTCAATTACAATAGTAACATCAAAGACCACTGATCACAGATCACTAGAACAGATATAACAATAATGAGTTTGAAATATTGTGGGAATTACCAAAATGCGATACAGCGACACAACGTCAGAGAACTATTGTTGGAAAAATGGCACTCATAGACTTGCTCAAGGCAGGGTTGCCACAAACTTTAAATTTGTATGAAGCATATTATCTGCGAAACACAGTAAAGCAAAGTGCCATAAAACAAGGCGTGCCGGTATTAACATTCATGGAGAAGCCTGTGGGAAGAACTTGAAGATTTTCTATTTCTTCATATGCAATAAAATCAAATACCTGCCAGATGGAAGAAAATACTGTTCATTGTTTCCCATCCACTTATCCACAGTAGTTGCAGTTATTAATTGTTTCTTTTGTTGTTTGTCGGTTACATGTTAGAGTCTTATTATTTTAGAAAAGTATACACTTAAATCTTTTTTTTTTTTTTTTGATGAGGTATCACTCTGTCACTCAGACTGGACTGCAGTGGTGTAATCACGGCTCACTGCAGTCTCAATCCTGGGTTCAAGCATTCCTCCCATGAGTGAGCCACTGCGTCTGGCCCATTTAAATTATCTTAATGTAGACAACATGTAAAGGATATACAGTGTGAGGCTGGTAGGCAGATAGGCAGGTAGATAGATGCAAAATCTTGTCATAAAATGCCAAGGTTTTGAAGTTGCTACATACCATAGCATATCCTATCTTATATACCACCAATCTGAAGAGTGAGGTGTTTTGGGCATCTCCATCTGAAACACAGAATAAATTTTCCCAGAGAAGTGTCAGTTAAATAACAAATAACATGATATACCGGAAAGAGAATAGAATTTGGAACTGAAGAGCATTTGTTTTCATTTCAGCCTGGCTACTTAGTTTGGGTAAATTGACTTGCTTTAATCATTTCAGTTTTCTATCTATCACAGTGGTCATAAACATCAAATGAGGTGATGTCCAGGAAATAATTTAGTCAGCTTTATAACCCTTATAAAATTTAAGATATAACTATCAATTTTTAATTACTTTATGTGTGGCATAGTTAAAATAATATTTTAAAGGTTTTATTTCTAAACTATTTATGACAAACTGTGAATTAAATTAAGATTGGTTCATGTAGGTGTGATTTAAAATTAAAAATTAAATAACATTAACTGTTGCTGTTAATCACCACATTAACATCTCGCTGAAAGTGGAGTCTATTTTCCAACTTATGTTACTACTATCTATACTAATTTACATATAGTTGATACTAAATAAGGACAATAGGGTAAAAAATGGAGACCAGTATATGTGTAAAAATATCATCTAGAGAACAAAATGAGTATTTCAGAATATTATTAAAAAAAAATATCAGTTAAAATAAGTTTACTTTTTAAAAAGTGAAATTTGTTTTTTTGTTTTTTTGGTTTTTTTATTTTTTAAATTATTATTTTTTTATTATTATAATTTAAGTTCTAGGGTACATGTGCATAACGTGCAGGTTTGTTACATATGTATACTTGTGCCATGTTGGTGTGCTGCACCCATCAACTCGTCAGCACCCATCAACTCGTCATTTACATCAGGTATAACTCCCAATGCAATCCCTCCTCCTTCCCCCCTCCCCATGATAGGCCCCGGTGTGTGGTGTTCCCCTTCCCGAGTCCAAGTGATCTCATTGTTCAGTTCCCACCTATGAGTGAGAAAAGTGAAATTTGGATTGTTGAATAATCATTTGGAAACAAGTATGGGTACAATCTTAAAAAACAACCTAAATTTTTAATGAATCAACAGTTTAAACATAAAAAATTAAATCCTAAAATAACTAGCAAAGTGTCCAAGGATTATATAAACTTGGAGAGTAGAAGGCATTTCTAAAGATAATAGTGAAACTGAAAGACAATTAAGAAAAGTGATGATATGATTTGACTACGTAAAAGTTAAACTTGTATGTATGGATATTTAAGCACAATAATATTCAAAATATGAATTATAAGGTTGGAAATTTTTGCAAGATTTATAATAAATGATGAGGTATTAGTCTTAATATTTATTAATAACAGTAAAACAAAGAAATTTCCAACTGAAAATTTATCAGTGAACGTTGTATTAATCAGCTTTGCTGCAGTAGCTGATATTATGGCTTGCCATAATGTTTTACAGTGGAACTTCAGGTCTCTGTGGGCTGATATAGGCCTGTTCTATGTTATTTAACCCAAGGATTCAGACTGTAGAAGCAACTTCCATTTGGAATGTGCCATTGTTGTCACAGAAATAATAGAGCAAGAGTGTTTGTGGATGTCTGTCATGGCTTTCTAACTTTCCACTCACACATGAACAACATTATGTCTGTTCACATAAGAGGGGATTAACTATTCTCAATGCCATCAAGGCAGAGATGTATACATTTTCTGCAGAAGGCTTTGAAAAATCATATGGTATTAGGTATAGCTGTATAATCTATATATAAAGAAGGGGCCAAATATTTGGAACAAAAAATAGAGGTTATCATCAGAGATACAGATAATTCATAAATGTATAAATAATAATTGGCCAGTAGCATAAACATGTGTAGCCCAAATAGTTCAAAATGCAAATGATAATATAATGGTGACTCCTGGTACAGATGAGAAAATAAATAATTTTACCTTCTCTGATGATGAGTTGATCATAAATATCAGTAACTTTACTTCTAGCCTCCCTTTGATTAGAATTTAAGATTGTAAGAAAATAAATTTCAAAAAATTACTTGAAGGACATTTATCACAAGGTAGCTTATGAAAGCACTATACTGGACATCTACTCAATGTCCCATGGAATTGCTGGGAATTGTTGAAATAAATTATAGCACACTCCATTTAATAAAATATTGTAATGCCATTGAAAATTACAGCCTGAAATTCTGTTTATGATGTCAGTAAATTCATTTGAGATCCTCAGTCTGTTTTGTGAAATAACACACCTGAATCAGTGAGTATACCCATTATGTTACCTGTGCTTGTTTCCAATTATTTAAATAACGGATAACTTCTTCTTTGAACCAGTTTGCATTTTTAAAATTACTTTACAGTGAACAGACAAGGCATAGAATTAAAATATTTTTTAAAAATTGAGTCTAATGCAAGTGCGTAAGTTTCAGTAGATGTTGCCGTCAAAAGACACAACATTTTGTCTCTGTGTTCAAATCTAAAGAAAAGACAAGTTAAAAACAGTGATCAAAGTTGGCCACTCTGGATAACCCCTTGCAGAGCGCTGTCAAGTGAAGCATTTTTAGACATTTCAGACGCACACACTGTGCACCATTCACTTGCTCTCTGTCAGAGTCTTCTGTGTCCTATAATTTTAAACTCTAAAAATACTCAGTGGTGAAATATTGATTTTCTCTCTAATTTTGCTCAGACTTTAGTTGGATGCCTGGTAAGGATTTCATTCTGAGATCAGTACTTGACCCTGCACTTTGTTCTTTAGTAAAGAAACACACTGTATCTTTATTCTTCCACCTCAGGTAGTCTATGTCTATGTCTTTTTCTTGGCATTCCTATTGCTACTGTGCATCAAAAGGAGGAATCTTATTTTACTTTAAAATCGGCTAATGATAAAATATCCAAGGTGTTTACAGATTTTCTAAGAAAGCAAGCACATAATAGCTATAAGGTAGAAATCATATTTATTGTTTCTTTATTCATAGGTAAATTGCCATGAACTAAACTAAGCAATGTTTAAAAATTTGTAAAAATTCATCTGAGTGTTAGTTATAATGAGTAACTAAATTACGATCTCCCTGAGGCCCAGAGATGTTATTGGCTCATTTAAAAAAATTATACATCTTATTTAGTATATACCTAGTACATTATGGAAGAGAATAGAAAGATCAAGGAACACACACAAGCAAATGTAAGAATTTAATTCATCATTTTTTAAAACATTTATTTTAAACTATTTTATATATATGTTTTCTGAATAAATATTTACCAAACAGCTATTGTATCCCAGGTATTGTTCTGTTTACTAGGATTATAAAATTGAGCAAAGTTGACAACCATTTTACATTTATTGAGCTTCCATTTTAGTGGAAGAATATAGAATAAATTCAATACTTTCAATCACTGGAAAGAGTGATCAATGAATAAATGAAATTTAGATAAATTAAACCCAGTACAAATGAGGCAGGGGTATATACTGTAGGAGACCCTGAAAAGTCATACGGCATTGAGTGGCACAGTTTAGGATAAAATAAGTTTGGGAAGTATTAAAACTTTAATCATTTTACAGAGTCCTTGGTTTAATAAATTTGAGTAGAGATTAGATTGGAATAAATCCCTATTTTCTTTGGAAGTCTTGCAATATAGCATGAAAGCTATATATTTTAATAATAAGAAAGAGGCTAAAAGTACCAGTTTTATGGCAGGAGGAAGACTGCAACACACCAACTGCAAGATGATGCCTGCCTGGGTTAGTTTTCCACTAATACTTTTCTTTATCCTCATTGAATGTTTGGCTCTGTACATTTATATCTGGGTAATCAAGAAGTATAAAATTACCACATACACCCCACTCTTTTCTGCCAATGACACACTAAGGCTGCTTCTGGATCAAGACATTTCTTGATAGTCTGAATATTGTGTTGATTCCACATTTGTACCTATAAACTTTCTTTCCTTTTTTTTTTTTTTTTTTTTTTGAGACGGAGTCTTGCTCTGTCGCCCAGGCTGGAGTGCAATGGCGCAATCTCAGTTCACTGCAACCTCCGCCTCCCAGATTCAAGCGATTCTCCCACCTCAGCCTCCCGACTAGCTAGGATTACAGGCACCTGCCATCATGCTCGGCTAATCCTTTTGTATTTTTGTAGAGAAGGCATTTCACCATGTTGACCAGGCTGGTCTTGAACTCCTGAACTCAGCTTATCCGCTCGCCTCAGCATCCCAAAGTGCTGGGATTACAGGCATGAGCCACTGCGCCCAGCCTGTACCTATAAACTTTCTATGATTTCTTCTTTGCTCTGAAGTTATATAATGTATATTAGAGATAAATTGAGTTTTCGTTAACATACATACACTGATGTGTCACTTATGAGGATTTAGGGAAAATTAGGGGAAATTAATATCTAAATAGGTATTTTACTCTTAAAATTAACTACAAATAATGTTTTACCTCATACACAATAGTAATTTCCTTGTTTCATAAATTATTAAATTTGAAATTATGTTAATTCATTTTCTTTAAGTATTATGTTTCAATTTCCATTAATTTAGGTGAGTCTATAGATCTTAAGTAAAACTGAAAACAATACTAGAGGAGAAATTAGAAATTTCTAAGAACTTTGAAACATAATATTACAGTGATGAATACATTTTAAATTGGTAGAAATATTAGTTTAACTTAGCTAGAATTTCAAAGACATGAAAGTCTATGGAAATAGTTAAAATTCGCGGTGGCTCACGCCTGTAATCCCAGCACTTTGGGAGGCCGAGGCGGGCGGATCACAAGGTCAGGAGATCGAGACCACAGTGAAACCCCGTCTCTACTAAAAATACAAAAAATTAGCCGGGCGCGGTTGTGGGCGCCTGTAGTCCCAGCTACTCGGGAGGCTGAGGCAGGAGAATGGCGTGAACCCGGGAGGCGGAGCTTGCAGTGAGCCGAGATCGCGCCACTGCACTCCAGCCTGGGCGACAGAGCGAGACTCCGTCTCAAAAAAAAAAAAAAAAAGATGCAAAAAAGGAAAATATCCAAAACAGTATGGTATTTAATTTTTATCACTGAACGATGAGATAATTGGTGAAATGAGCACATTATTTGTAGGCTAAATTTCAATATAAATTATTTGGCAACATATATAAGTCTAAATATGTCTTTTACTAAACATCTCCATAATAATATTTTTCAAATAAAGATTTTAAATAATAAAAACCTATACATTACAATTATTTTTGCTTTTTAGTTTTTGCTGTGTCTTTGTATGTGTTTATGTGTGTGTGAGAGAGAGAGAGACCCAATATCAGAATTTTTAATATTCCCTATATTACTACATTGCTAAAAAAGTTTTTAAAAATACATTTCTAAATATTTGTGGTTTTTCAAGTTATCATTTGATTATTTCTTTCTAACTGTGCTGTTCAAATCCATATTTTCCTGCTTTTTTTTTCTCCTATTTGTCCTATCAGATTGAGAGAAATATATTAACATTTCTAAATAAGTGTTTAGATGTATCACTAATATTCCTTCTGTCAATTTTTGGCTTTATGTATTTTTAACTAGTGTGACTAAATGTATACAAATTTATAACATACTCTCAACCTGTTGAACTGACTGTTTAAACATTATGAAATATTCCTCTTAAATACATTATATTTATGTAGAAAGTCTATATATGTTTTTGAAATCCCCTTGTTGAAATGTAATTAACTATCCTCATGTTGTGTGTAGACTGTGGTTTAACTACATTATACCCAATGTGTATGGCACAGAGGAGAGTACATATTGGGGAGCTGTTGGTCTAAGTGTATAAAGATGCAGAGAGAAAGGAAGAATAAGTTTTGAATTCTATTACACAGCACAGTGACTACAGTCAATAATAATGTATAGTATATTTCAAAATAACTCAGAGTAAATTTTAAGTATCTCACCATAAAACAATGTTGAGTGTGGTGATGATATGCTAATTAATTTTATTTAATCATTCCACATTGTATCCATATATCAAAGCATCACACTCTATGCGCATAATTGAATGTAATTATGATTTGCCCATTAAGATAATATGAATAAACATGGATTGTATGTAAAATGTTCTCATTTTTCCTCCAATCATGAGATTTCTTTGTACCTGTATATCATGCATGCTTTGATATGGGCCAATACTTACTATAAAAGAGTCTGGAAAAAGACTTGACAGCCTTAGTTTGGTAATGATGAAAGGATTTATTTTTATTCTGAGGTATTATAGAAGTGGACATAGAGTGAAGTAAGTAGAGGCTTTAAGGAAAAGAGGTGAGAAGCCCAACCATTCTTTTTGCCATTAGCAGTGTACTTTGGAGGCATGAGCTATTAACTTCATGGATAACTGTGGGAGGAGAGTAAACAGCTGGAGTTGACAGAAGAGGTAGAATTAAAGGGAGATCACAGACTTGCTGAATCAAGGACTTGCTTATAAAGTCAGGAGTGAACTGTAGAATACAGATTTTCAAGAAGTTCTGGGACAGGGTCGCTCTTTTTCTCTCCAACACCTATCCAGTTCAGTTTAGAAAACTGATGCTTACCACCAACCATGTTCTAAATGTCCCTAGGTGCTGAGGTTCAAAGACAAATAAGGTGCAATTATAAATCTTCAGATATTTGTCATCTAGTGAACAAAACACAAATAAATATTTTGAAACAAAGTAAAGGAATATGAGGAGTCAGACAAGCAGACACCAACTAACACCTGTACACAGCCAACTTGTAATGTAACACAGGGGGCGGTTAAAAAGGGAGATAGTAAATACAGAGGTGAATAGTAACAACTAAGTAAACACTTGTTTATTAAATCTTAAAAATGACAGAGGGGGCTTGGGGAGATATCAGTTCAAGGATATAAAATCTCAGTTAGAAAGGAGAAATAAGTTGAAGACATCTGTTGTACAATACAGTGACCATAGTTAATTACAGTGTATTATACACTTAAAAATTGTAAAGACGGTAGAATTTACACGTCCTCACCACAAATAAATAAGTACGTGAGGCATTGCATGTGTTAATTAGCTTTTTTAGCCATTCCACAATGTATGCATATGTCAAAACATGTGCACAATACATTTATGAAATTTGTATTTTTCAATTAAAAAATAAATTTAATAAAAAATAAATTTAAAAAATTCCAAATATTCAATTTATACTTGCAAGTCAGAATATTAGTAAAATTTTAGACTTTATATTTGAAAAAAACATTTGCATAATAATATAGTAAGAAGTTTTTGTAGATTTCAGGATATTTTATGTACTACAGCCTGCTGAAATTTTTTTAAACATACTCCTCTGCCCCAAATCAGTAATTTAGTGTCTTGTGGCAGGCACTTATTTGCACAAGGTTGCACTAGATAAAATTCTATGACCCTTCCATCTTTATGGATAGTATTTTCATGAGAGAAGGTGTATAGCAAGCACCTTCCTATTTTTAGAAGGGAAACTAGAGCTTTTAGATATCTAATGCTAATGGAGAAAAATTCAACTGAGCTAAATATATTGGAAAGTCAGCCTTGACAGCTGAAACGCATACATGAAATCCAATCTTGCTGCTTGAGTCACAATTTAAGTTTCTGCTTGGGGTTGAGAGAGGCCTTGAAGGCATCACCTCCCTTGCTGCTAGATGCTTCTGCATGTACTGGGAACATGTGCTCCAGCATAGATGATTTAGAGGATGATGATACACTTAGCATGTGCTATAAATGCCATGAAATCATATCAGGAAATTCAAAGAGCAAGGAATTAAGAAAAAAATTAAGTACGTGGAGGATTTTAGAAATCCCAGAAGTTAATAATAGTACAGTTCCATTGGGAACGTTACAAAATTGAAGGACCTAAATATAACTTTTTGAGCAACTGCTCAAAAATCGGACTTTTACAAATTGTCAGAGAACAGAGAACTGGAACAGGAATCATATGATGATGCATATGTCAAAAGAATTAGAGTTGTGTTGTGTAATTTTTCCCTTTGGATTAAATGCCATAGAGGTTTTAGTCTTGATTTTCTGTGTAAGTGTATACAACTCATTTTTATGCCTGAATACCAAGAGAACAGCTCAAATTCATGTTCTGCCATTGAATTACACATGATAATATATGGACCTTTTATTGCAACTTACTTATAATAACCCACGTTAATTGAACACATGTATCTTATGTGCAAAGCACTGAAGGAACTAAATAGATGAGAAGTAAACAGGATCTGCTCTTAAGAAATTTTAATCTGGTAGGAGACAGGAGGGACATCCAAGAAAAGATGATGCACACTCCAAGTAGTAAAGTATAGACCATGAAAGAGTGATAAAATCATACTAGGGTATCCAGAAAACATAACATTTCCAGCACAGTTAGTCAGGGGGCTTTTACTAGAGGTCATAAAGGCAATTATATTTGAACTTTCTCTTGAAAAATAGGTAAGATTTGAATAGATGTAAATTTGTGGAACACTTTTTCATAGTGGTGTACTATTATTCGTAAATATGTAGATAGAAAAACACAATTAAGTAGACTGGGCAGTCTACAGATGACATTTCCTGAAAGACAGTTATGGGAAAAACTGTTAAGGGGGGTTGGGACCCTCTTTGTAATGGGCACTGAAACCTGTGCCAAGAACGTAGATTCTAATCATCATAAAAATTGTCTTTATAATCAGTAAAGGAGTTGTATGATTGAAACAGTGTGCTCTAATCGTTCTAGAAAGAGTACAGAGAGCAGCAACAAAGCCAGAAGTCTAGAAAGATGCTGTTATAAGGTCCCAGGCACCACATCCCAAGGCCAGGGAAATGGCAGCAAGAGATTAGTTAGTTAGTTCTCTTTTTACAAAAAAAAGAATAGACTTTAGTGAATGATTAGAATTTGTGGGCCTTAGGAACAATAAGAAGAAAAGTAATAGGTCCATGAATAATAATATGTAGTTCTAGGGAGAAAAAAATTGAATGGGTTATACAAGGAGAAATTCCCACCATGTTGTTTCTTATAAGAAAAAGAATTTTAGAGCTAAGTCAATAGAGATAAGACTTTAAACATTGCTTAAATGTTTAAAGTCATTAAAACAACTGTGAACGTGGAAGCCAAGAAGATGAACAAGATTCTTATGGAGATGATCCAGGATGAGAAGGGTGATATAGCAAAGTCCCTGCTCAGGGCAGATCCACAATTAGTCCTATCATGAATCTGGTAAAGGACACGGGAATGAGTTTTCAGATAGTTGAAAGGGGACAAAAGGTGATAGAATATGACTAAGTGGAATAAAATTTTACAAAGAAAGTCCATTGTTATATAAGGTAAAACAGAGAGATGGACAAGAATAAAGACTGATAAGCAGCCATTCTAATAACATTTATAGATATCTTGTGGATTTTTAAAGTGCGGGTTACAAAAAGTGAAAAATTTGTGGAAGCACCTGTATAAGGAAGGCATGTCAGGTTATCAGTTTTGGATTCTTCTCCATTCACTCATTCACAACATATTTTTGGAACACCTCCAATGAGTTCTAGGTGTTGGGAATACAGTAGTGGGAAAAACAAATTCCTTTTCTCATGATCCTTACATTCTAGTGGGAGGAAACTGTTAATTAACTAATATATGTATCAATTGCTGATAAGTTAAAGAAGAAAAATAAAGGATGGGAATAGCTGGAGATTCATAGTTTCCCAACTTCAAAAAAGAGGCTTTCTCTTCACTCATGTACCAGAGTTCTATCTCTGAGTCAGACTCAGTCATGACTACAGATTCATTTTATGATTTAAGAAGATGGCAAAATGTCATTGGAGAATTGAAAAAGTCACTCCCTGGTCTTGCTCTCCCTATAGAACACAATCCTTAGAAAATATGGGAGTCTATTCATGTTGCTTTTACATGATAGGAATAGTGCTTTCTGCAAAAACTTAACAGCTTTGCAGACTCCATGGGTAAAAAAGAAATAAAACTGAGATAATAAAGTGGTAGTTCCAAGATATCGTTCTCCACGTGTCTGTCTTAAACAGATCTGGAAGAAGACCAAGTTACAATATTTTAAGGAATTTTTTGCCTTAAATGTGTTAAGGGCCTTATTAACACAGTATATGTGTGCCTGTGCCTACTACTGACATGATTTGAGCATCTTTTCAACAAAACTCAGTGAAATGAGCAAATAAAATGTGAAATCTTCTATAATAATTCATGGTTTCATGTTGGAAGAGTTATAATCTAAAGTGTGTACATATAAAAATGCATAGGCAAGTTTTAATTTAAGTTAACACTTTTGCAAAGTCATATTGTTTAAACGAATAAGGAAATCAGGCTGTAACCAGGGCAGAAATCAATGCTAAGCATTGGGGAGAAGGTTTCCTTTCACTACCTCTGTGACCCTTTCACTGTTTTTCTTAAAATAAAAATGTCTGGAAATGTAGGAAATTTCACTCTTCCCCAAACACACAGTAATTAAAATTGCCTTATGTGTCTGTTTAGGGAGGATGTGTGATGATATTCTGCCTTTATTTAAAACCATCTTTGGTATTAAATGTTACCTTACCTAAAGAGTAATATAGTGGAATGACTTTTATTATGGATGATAATTTATGAAAAATGTAGCCAATGGAATTGATGTCAAACTTTTATCCACAAGTGCTATTTGCTTTAGTATTGTTCACTATTTGCCAAGGTTTGTTACAGCACTAGTCACTATCTCAGTTGGCATTCTGTCTGTTTATATTTTTTAAAGTGGCATTGTGTTTTATTCTCATGCAACACTGGAGCTAATTACAGCGGCTTACTCTTCTATTTCAACCCTTAATGCTCCCAGTTTTCTCTGGGTTTTGCTCTCACCCGCGGTCATAATATTTTTTTCCATTTTGTGTTTGATCCTCTTTCATACACAGCCAGGAGAGGAGCATCCAATGCCACAAAGAATGAAAAGGCTTTTAGAACTAATTTTCATTTTCTGTGCAATGCCCATGGCGATCTCTGAGTGTGTGATGTGCCACCATCAGGTTTTGATTATGCAATTGAAATGCAAAAAGGTTAAAAGCTCAGCTTTATTGGCCTTATCAGCAGTTTGCACTCTCCCAAAAGCTCTGTTAGAACAAATACTTGATCACTTTTGCTCAAAGAATACTACATGTTTTAAGAAGAGGAAGCTCATAGATGATGCACAGAGAGAAATTGATGTTTTGAAATTTTATACTATGTTTTCTCATGCCAGTTTTATTAAGTTTTTATATCAAAAATTGTTTTTGAATGTGATTGAAGTTTCAAAAGTGCCCAAATATATCTTATTTCTTGATTTGCTGGTAAAGACTTGGAAGAACAGAGCTTTATAACAAGATTCTACACAGAATAAAATACAGTGCAATACTGGCTGTTTATATTTCTACACCCTCAAGTCTTCCACTTTAAGTAGTTTTGAACTGGAGTGGATGCTGTATTATTGCAAAGAGCACAGCAATCTCACTTGCCTCAGGAAGAACCAAAAACTCGGAGTGTCTGTGTGTGTGTGTGTGAATAATTCTATGCTAGTCAAGATGAGACTTCAATAAACATGTAGAATCAAAGAAATTCCAGCTAGATTATACCAGTCTTGAGGTCGCATCTTTGAGAGTTGGCAGGCACTATCATATGAGTTGTACTATGGGGAATATAACTTGCTGTATTTTCTCTCCCTCCACTGATTCAGATATTGTAGGGACTTGTAGTAGGAGATATAAGCAAAAATCCTGGAATCTAAGAAATAAAGAATACATAGTTTTTTTTTTATTTTTCAGGCTCTGATGTTCACATTAAAAATGATTTTGTGCTCATTTTAGAAATAAGAGAGTACATGATGAATTATAAGATCGTTGTCTCATTTATATTTATATAAAACATCATGCCCAACTTTATATCTTCAGAGAACCTATATCACATTTGCATTGGCTAGATTAAGCACTTCTGAAAGGATAGTGATCACGTTAACCTCCCATGAAACATGAATAGAAATCACTGAATTCATTTAGCAATGTAGACCTCACTATATTACATTCTCCTCATGAAAATGAGATCTATATGTGACAATGTACTAGCAGCAAAGAAATCTGAGAGAAAAAAAGAACTTCAGATTCCTTACAGAATCAGAGATCAAAAGATCTGTTCTATTAAACTTTAAACCCAAGAAATTCATCTGTCTGCCCCAGTTCCTAGTGTCAATCAATGACTCAGCTTTAGCTGGATTATGGTTAAGCCTGAATGGTCATGCAAGAGAGAATTTCAGACAACCAGTCTCCAAAGAGATTGCTATCCTAAGACTGAACATGAAAGAGAAATATGCTTAGGTTTTAGCTATGTAGCAAAGAACTCTTACTCACCTTTAATGATATAGTAAAAGAACTGTATAGCATATTTGCCACACTCACGCCTAATGAAACACACAGTGTATTCATTAGTAATGTGACACAAATCAATAGATATTTTATTTCCTGTATTTCTTGCTAGAGGTTTGGGGACTTCCCCTCTTCTCCATTTGATGAATATAATCTGACCCAAAACTCCCACTGGCTGATATTTACCAAACTGGTGAGAAACTAGTTTTATTTTATATAATTATAAACAGTTTATTTAAAAATTCCAACTCATTGGGATGAAAAGAGGAAATAGTTTTTTTTTTTCTAGTAACTTTACCACCTACCTCTCATTGAATTCCCCTTTCCCACTTAGTCAATTTCTTTACAAAAACATACAACTCTTGTAACTTTTCAGTTACATCACTTGTAAGAAGTCTTATTTTTGTTATTAAAACCAAGTGCTACTCATTATAAAAATTCAATATCATAGGTTTCAGTTTTATGGTTTACTTTAAAAATGCAGGATCAGTATGTCAAGTTGAGGATCATGTTTGTAAATAGTGTCTTTTTCCCCATTATTTTAAAATTATGACAATGTAACACTGATTGCATAAACAAACTAACACACAACCAAAAAGAAAAGAAATGAAAACTCCACACTTTAACTTCATGCCCCCACTTTTAAACTTTTTCTTATTTCAATTTATGTCTTATTGCACTATGTCTTGAAAAGTAATTGTAGTTATTATTTTTGATCAGTTCATCTTTTTGTCTTTCTACTCAAGGTAAGAGTAGCTTACATACTACAGTTACAGGGTTGTAACATTCTGTGTTTTTCTGTGTACTTGCTATTACCGGTGAGTTTTGTATCTTCAGTTGATTTCTTATTACTCTTTAATGTTCTTTTCTTTCAGATGAAAAAACTCCCTTTAAGCATTTCTTACAGGACTGGTCTGGTATTAATGAAATCTCAAACTTTTGTTTTCCCGAGAAAGTCTTTACTTCTCCTGCATGCTTGAAGGATACTTTTGCTGGACATGCTATTCTAAGAGAATAGCTTTTTTCCTTCAGCACTTTAAATATGGCATGCCACTCTCTCCTGTCCTGTAAGGTTCCACTGAAAAGTCTGCTTCCAGGAACATTGGAACTCATGGCATGTTATTTATTTATTTTCTCTTGCTGCCTTTAGTATCTTGTCTTTATCCTTGAACTTTGGGAGTTTATTAAATGCCTTGAGGTAGTCTTATTTGGGTTAAACCTGTTGGGTGTTCTGTAACCTTCTTGTACTTGAATATGGATAACCTTCTCTAGGTTTGAGAAGTTCTCTGTTATTATCCCTTTGAATAAACTTTCTACCCCAATCTCTCTATTTCCTATTTAAGGCCAATAACTCTTAGATTTACCCTTTGAAGCTATTTTTTAGCACTTGTAGGTAGGCTTCTTTCTTTTTTCTTTTTTCTCCTCTATGTATTTTCAAATATCCTGTGGTCAAGCTCTCTAATTCCTTATTCTGCTTGATCGAGTCTGGTATTAAGAGACTCTGACGCATTCTTCAGTATGTCAATTGCATTTTTCAACTCCAGAATTTCTGTTTGATTCTTTTAAATTATGTCAATCTCTTCATTAAATTTACCTGATAGGATTCTAAATGGTTTCTCTGTGTTTTCTTTAATTTCAGTGAGTTTCCTCAAAACAGCTATTTTGAATTATCTGTCTGAAAGGTTACATATTTCTGTCTCTCCAGGATTGGTCCCTCGTACCTTATTTAGTTCATTTGGCGAGGTCGATTTTTTTCCTGGATGATCCTGTTGATTGTGGATGTTCATCAGTGTCTGGGCATTGGAGAGTTAGGTATTTATTATGGTGTGCACAGCGTGGGTTTGTTTGTACCTGTCCTTCTTGGGAAGACTTTCCAGGTATTTGAGATAACTTGGGTGCTGTGACCTAAGTTTTTGGTCACTGAATCCATATCTGCATTAGGGGGAACCCCCAGCCCAGTAACACGGTGGCTTTTGCTGACTCGCAGAAGTAACGCCTCAGTGTTCTTGGATAAGTTCCAGAAGAATTCTCTGGGTTACCTGGCAGAGACTCTTGCCCATTTCTCTTACTTTCTCCCAAACACACGGAGTTTCTCTTTCTGTGCTGAGCTGCCTGGAACTGGGAGCTGGGTGAAAAAAGTACCCCTGTGGCCATCACCACTGGCTCTACACTGGGTTAGACTCGAAGCCAGCACAGCACAGGATCTCACCAAGTAGTCACTGCCTGGTTACTGCCTATATTTGCTCCAGGCCCTAGGGCTTTATAACCAGCAGGTAGTAAAGCCAGACAAGCCTGTGCTCTTCCCTTTAGGGTGTTGAATTCCCTTGGTCCTGGATGCATCCAGAGATGCCCTCTAGGAGTCAGGGCCTGGAGTCAGAAACCTTAAGAATTCACCTGGTGTTCTATTCTACTGCAGCTCAGCTGGCACCCAAGCCACAAGACAAAGTCCTTCCCACTCTTCCCTCTCCTTTCCACAAGCAGAGGTGTCTCCTCCTCATGGCCACTACTGCCCGAGGCCAGTGCAAGTACTGCCTGGCTACCTCTGATGTTCAGTCAAGGCCAAGGGCCCTTCGGTCAACTTGTGGTTAGTGCTACCAGGCCGTAGTCTCACCTTTCAGGGCAATGGGCTCCCCTCTGGCCCAAGATAGGTTCAGAAATGCCGTTCAAGAGCCATGGCCTGGAATCAGGGATCCCAAGAGCCTGCTTGCTGCCCTACCCCACTGTGGCCAAGCTAATACCTAAGCTATAAGATAAAGTCCCCTTTACATTTTTTTCTCAAGTAAAAGGAATGTTTTCCCATAGCCCCTCAGTAATACCTGAGGGCAGCATGTCTCTTAGTCTCACCCAAGGCTCATAGCAAGTACCGCCTGGATACTGCTGTTGGTTATTCAGGGCCCAAGGGCTCTTTGGTCAGCAGGTGATAAATTCTGCCAAGACTAGATCCTTCCCTTTAAAGCAGCAGTTTCCCTTCTGGCCCAGGGAGTATTTAATAATGTCATTTGGGATCTAGGGCCTGGATTGGGGGCCTCAGGACTCTGCCTCGTGTCCTGCCCTGTCCTACTATGGCTGAACTGATATCCAAGTTGCAAGACAAAGTTCTCTTTACTCTCCCTTCTCTGCTCATCAAACAGAAGGAAGAAGTCTGTCTCAGGGGTGTGAGATGTGCTGCCTGGGGTAAGCATTCTCTTGGTCACCCCAGCTGGTATCTCGCTAGGTTGTGTGTGCCCCAAGTCCACTGGCTTCAAACCCAGTACGGCACGAGGACTTGCCCAGGAATTGCAGTCCTTGTGGCCTAGACTGCCTTTCACATTTACTCAGAACACCAGAGCACTTTAGCCCACACTGACGAGGCTTACTAGAGCTCAGGTTCTAACCTCTGGGTTGGGCAATTCCCCACTGGTGAGCGCTCATCTAAATGCTTTCTCCATGGGTATCATCTGAGTTCTGTCCCATGTTGCTTTCCACTGTGACAGGGAAGCACTGAGTTCTAATGCAAAGTCCCACAATCACTGTGCTCTCCCTCCCCCAAGCACACAGATTCTCTCCCTGTGCGACGTGGCTACTGCCAGGGCATGGGGGAGGAGTGCTGTAGGTGTTTCTAGGCTGTCTCTCCTACCCTCTTCAGTGCCTCTTTCAGCGATATGACGTTAAAAGCAGGTACTGTGAGTGCTCATCTCATTTTTGGTTCTTATGAAGGTGTTTTTTTGTATGGATAACTGTTAAATTTGGTGTTTCTATGTGTAGGATGATTGGTGAAGTCTTCTATTCACCCGTCTTCCTCCTCTGAGGTTCATGCTTACTGGTGTCATTTGGGGAATTGATCATGTGACACAAATTGCAATGTACAAAATAATGACAATTGAATTAAAAAATTAAATCTTAACATGAAATGAATAAAATAGTTTAAGTCCATATACATTGTGTTGGTTACTTGCTATTTGGTTTTTCACATGTCTATCAGAAGAAAAATTTAATTTGGAGGATACACTCACTAAACCTTTCATTAGAGGAGAAATTTCAAGATTTGTGACTCCTCTAGCAATAGTTACATATGAAATCCTTCAAATCTATTTAACTTTCTTTCTTAAGCAGAGTGTGGGGAGAGTGGAAAATATATGTATTGTATTCGGTAGTTTATTTTAAAAAATGAGGTTCACCTGGCTCACAGTTCTGCGGGCTGTACAGAAAGCATAGTGGCTTCTGCTTCTGGGGAGACTTCAGGATGCTTCCGAGCATGGCAGAAGGCAAAGGGGGCACAAGACATCTTACATGGCTGGAGCAAGAGCAAGAGAGAAGCAGCGGGGGAGGTATCCCACTTTTAAACCACAAGATCTCACGAGAACTTACTCATTATTGTGAGGACAGCTTCAAGGGGATGGTGCTAAGTCATTCAGGAGAAATCTACCTTTATGATCCTATCACACCCCACCAGGTCCCACTTCCAACATTGCAGATTACAATTGAACATAAGATTTGGGTGGGGACACACATCCAAACCTCATTTTTTAATATATCCCCATATATATATAATATATCCCCATATATATATGATATATGTAACATATATCAATAGGAATATAATAGATATATATATGTGTGTGCTACATATAATACTCCCTAAGATATATATATTTTAGAAATTTAGGTTGGGCACAGTGACTCAAGCCTGTAATTCAAGTACTCTGGGAGGCTGAGATAGGCAGATCGCTTGAGGTCAAGAATTCGAGACCAGCCTGTCCAATATAAAAAAAAAACCCATCTCTACTAAAAATACAAAATTTAGCAGGGTGTGGTAACACATGCCTGTAGTCCTAGATACTCAGGAGACTGTGGCAGGAGAACTGTTTGAACCCAGGAGGCAGAGGTTGCAGTTAGCCGAGATCGAATCAGTGCACTCCAGCCTGGGTAACAGAATGACACTCCATCTCAAAAAAAAAAAAAAAAAAGACATTTAATATATATACTTTTGTAGTAAGTCAATGACACTGAAATGTCAGCCTTTAAGGTATGACTCAACTTTATTAGAAACCCTTGATATATCAAAATATAAAACTGTAGAAATATTTCAAAAACTGGATACCATTTTCCACTTTTGAAAGGAGATCAAATAATTATTTTCTAATAGAATACTGGTCAAATATTTATAGTTTTATACAATTGCAAAAACATCGATGAGCCACAAAGCATGTCGATCTGAGTTCTGGATCATGGGTTAGAGGAGGAAATAGATGAAGGATAACTAGAGATCGTGGTGAGATTGAAGTGCCATCTGTGTATCTCCACAGCGTCTGTCACTGTGGCAGCTGGGCGTGACAGGGAAATCTGCATGTACACATCCGTAGGACAGCTTTGAGGCTCAGAGTCCTGGTGACCTCAAAGATCCCAGGAATTAAGTGATTTTATGAATTTCCCTTTCAGTCTTCGGCTCAGCTTCTAATAGAACTCATTAACAAATAGTAATCAAATAATGGTTTTCACTTGGGTGCTTACAACAAAATGACCCTCTCAACTTTATAGCCTCTGCTTCAAGACAAAAAGTCCTAAATGTCAAAGTAGAAATATAGCTCCTGCTCACTGCCTTTTTGCATATAAGGAATGAAACTGTGACTGATGTTTATAGCTAAGCCTTTTTATTAAATAACTGTCTTTCTTTGAGCAATGGAATAATTCGAAAGGGAATTCATTAAAGAACATTGCCTGACTTTCTTCCAAACACTCTTGTGTTCTCTTCTGAAAGAAAAGATGTTGCTTGGAACCTCTGTCATCTTGATCTGATTCAGCATTCTAATTATTTTACTTTAATGGAAGAAACTCTGATAACAAATTCATAAATAAATGCTTATTAAAACAGCTCATCTATCAGTGCCTCTTTATAATCAGTTCAATTGGGTTATGATTTAGGTTGTAATGCCTGCAGCATATTAATTTGGCTATTCAAGTGCGATAATCAGTAATGACTTGTATTTGAATTTTGACCTCCCTTCTAATGATTTAATATCACTTTCAAAACAGCACACTAATAAGAGTATATGTGAAGTTTATTTGAGCATTGTATTATGAAAAGTATCTGCAATTGGACCCTGCAGTAAGCCAGATAAAGTATTATAAATATAAGATATAATTACCTAATTATATCTTTGTTTTTGTGGAGTAACTATGTTGAAAATGGATGCAATAACTATTACCCCTTTAAAATATAAGGTTTATAAACGTTCTTAAGAACTTTTTCTGCATCTACATAAGGTTTAAAAACATGGAAACAAATAAGTTAGTGTACAGAAAAGGGATTGCATTGTCCACTGAGATACAAAGTAGATAAAGAATTGTTTAGCAAGGCAGCTTATTAAGCCTCGTTGTTCCAAACTTTCAGTTTAATCCAGAGTCCTGTTTTTCAAAGATTTTCTGCATCTCTCCACAAATTGCATTTTTCAGCCCGTTTCTTCATGGCTACTTTCTAAATGGTTAGCATTTTCATAGCAGAAAGCTAGATATTCTAAATTGTTCTAATTAGTTGATGTGAATGTTATACTATATAAAAGCACTTACTTACACAAAGCCTAGCACATAGCACTTAATATATTTCAGGATCCCTTTTTCCATCTGTAGACACCGAGATATGGTTCAACACTTTACATGTTGAAGATGCATTGCGATGTTCACTGAGGAATGCAAAGATGAACGAGGTGTTAATGAGCTTGTGGGGAAAATGCACAGGAAAAATGCTTAATGAGGGGAGAGACTGTCTTTCCTTTGTGTAACCTCAGTACCTAGCACAGTGCCTGCTCAATATTTAGTGCTGAAAATGTTGATGGAATCAATGATTTCAATTTGGAAGAAATAAATAATGTGTACAATGAGTAACATATTGTAAACCTTAAGATAATACATTTTATTTGAGAAAAAAGGTGCTGGAAAGGTGCTATTTTTTACGGGTCTTAAAATATTGGTAAGCTATGAGAAGGGGAAATGTGTATTTGAGGCTGAGGAGAGAGTATGGAAAAAAAAAGAGACTTGTACTCTTGGCAATGTTGGTGTAGTTTTGCCTGAGGTGGTTAGATTTGCTGTCACTGAAGCTGAGTATGTGTGCAAAGACAGAGTGAGAGATGAATCTGGAATGGCATGTTCAAGTTAGTCACTAGAAGGCCTCAAGCCACCCCCTTCCCCGAACCCCGGTTCTGTAGATGTTGAGAGAATGGTGGACCAGAGGCCTGCTCTCTCTGAACCTGACTCCTGATTTCCCTATGAAAGCTGGCTTTGCTATGTGTCCTGTGATGTATTTGGGTTTATCCCTACTTTTGCAAAAGTAGGAACATTGTTTCCAGTTTACCTCCAGTGTCTAGAAAAATATGTGGCAGAAAGCATAACTTCAATAAATATTATTTTAATCACTGAATATTTCCACAATTCCACTAATTCTACCTGACATTGTGAAATATTGAACATTTTTATATGGAGAAAAAGTACTATCTTGCCTCTCTTTTATGAAAGTAATATTAAGAGTTGGCCTGAACATGTCTATTCATCCACTTGCATTTGTGCTCATATACTCATAAGCCAGTCAATGTGGATGAACAGAATGGTCTATCATCTAAAGCCAATATTTCTTTTCCCTAACTTCCTATCCAAGGACATTATTCCAGAAATACTTCTTTGTATTTCCTACATTATTAATTTTGCCCTTTCTTTGGACCATTTCCATTGGCATGCAAACATGCTATTATTTTTTTCCATTTAGAAAACATTAAGCACAACTATCTTGACTCTATTTCCTCTATAACTATTTACCTTTTCTCCATTCCTTTTTTGAGTGAAGTGTCTTGAAATTGTTGCCTATACTTACTGCATTCAATCCCTCTACTTCCTTAGAAATCCCTTTCAATCAAGCTTTCTCCTTATCACTTCCCCCAAAAAACTCTCGTGAGGTCATCAGGGAGAGCCCCTTTGCTAAATCCAATGGCTGATTATCAGGTCTCATTTTATGTCAACTTTCAGCAGCATTTGATCAAGTTGGCCCCCAGTTTCTTGAAATAATACCTTGAAGACATTATTTCATCTCCTTTGGCTGTGTGGACATCATACTCTTCTTCAAAACAAGCTGTTTTGTTTTGAAAGTATAAAAGAAGTATAATACATAATTTCTGATTCGTTTTTTTTAAAACTACGAAATGTTGTTTTTCCCACTATTCTTCTGAGGGATGTTCACCAATATTCTGGCTTTCCTCTGGACACATGGTTGAATTGCACTTCCTCACTCCCCTCCCCATAGCCTACCATGCTTACAGTTAGTTAGGCACAACCAATGACCTGCTGCAGCCAGTGAAATGAGAGCGGAAGTGAAGTGTTTCAGTTCCTAGTAGAAAGATTTAATTGTAGGCACATGACTGAACTCCCTTTTCCCAAGTGTAGAGATTGTAGTGGCAAGTCCTGAAATGGAACTTCCATCAACCTGAGTGACTACAATGAGCTGAAATCAGTGCTTCTCCATTTGGACATTCAAGATGAGTGAGATGAAAAAAAAAATGTTTTGTGTTAAGCCACTGAGAATAGCGTGGTGTTTGTTACTGCAGCCTGACGTGGCCCACCCTGACGAGTACAGATGGTGGCCTGTAGTGCTTATAGACCAAAAAAGAACGATCCTAGAATGCACAGTGTAAAGCCACTCAGTCATTTATCATCAAATTCATACAGTGAGAAAGAGGCCACACAGATCCGCAGATGGTGGGCCAAATTCCTTGGGTGGTTGGTATTGGGAGAACAAGTGTTAGGCCTGGAGAGAATGTGTGGGTAGCCATCTGTCTTTGGCCAAGTGAACACGCTAGTGTTCCAGGTCTTTAGGCAAAAGCAGAAAAGAGATGACAGCTTTCAGCTCAACAGATAACTTAAGATGCCAAACTTTTTTGCTCTGTACCTTATTGTTTTGAAGAAGCCCAGAGATCCCCAGTTCAACAAATAACTATATATAATGACCATGAACTTACGTTTGTCCTAGTTCTTGCAATAAGTAATTTGAGGCAGTTGTGACCTTGGCCATGGATATGGTGGTAAATCATTTGCACTGTTAAGATTATGACGAAAACATTGCACATACTCAATTTATTTCATATTAAAAAAATAAAATACTTTGAACTCACCATAAAACTGCTTGATTAAAACATGGCTATTATGTACATTCTAAATATACTTTTCTTTATTGGAAAAATATTAATTAAAATAATTATTACTTTAACAGAAACTCTAAGTGATTAGTGCTTCATAATTATTGCCCACAGATTTAGGATATTTATTAATTCTATAATAATATAGTCTTTAGAATTATATATGTTTAACTTTTTCAGGCTAAAATAATGTGTTACGTATAAAGTAGTGTAATAGGGTCACTAGGCATGGTCCCTAATCACTTTACCAGCCCACTTATTTAGAATTATCTGGCATATCCTTAAGGTTGATAAGAAAGAAAGGGGTAACTGAATTTCTCAAAGGGAAGTTAAAAGATCTCATGTAACTTTTAGTCTAATACCTAAGTCAAGAACAGCTTCATATCAAAATCAATAAATATTTATTATGAGCACATTATTTATCAAAGACTGCTCAATTCAAAGGCAGTGAAAAGCACTAAGAGGACCTGCCTGAATGTATTTTACAGTCTCTATTAATTAAAATTACCATTAAGCAAATAATTTGTTATGGTCCTAATAAGTGCAACAAAGGGGATATTCAGGCTCTTGTAAAAGTAGATAACAGAAGGACATAATCTTTTGTTAGGTCAGGAAAGATTTTAGAAAAATAAAATTTAGGCTGAAAGAGAAATGTGAATGATAAGCAGGGAAAAAGTAAGGGAGTAGAGGAAGAACCTTTCAAATAGCAGGTCACAGGAAATGGTGTGATTCATTCAAGAAATCAAATGAAGATGAGTGTACAAGAAAAAGAGAGGACAGGAAGGAAAAACAGTGGAAATGGACTGTTTTGGAAATAGAACGTTTTGGGTTGTTTCTCTCTCTCTCTCACACACACACACACATACACACACACACACACACATACACACACTAGTCCCCCACTTATCCAGGGTTTCACTTTCAGCAGTTTCAGTTACATGAGGTGAACTGCAATAGGAAAATATGAAAGTGAAAATTCCAGAAATAAACCATTCATAAGTTTGAAATTGCACACCGTTTTGAGTAGCATGATGAAATCTCTTGCTGTCTCACTTCATCCTGCTCGGTGATCAGATTGACTTGTGGTGTCTCAGTGCTGTGGTCAAGTCATCCTTATTTTACTTCATCATAGTCCCAAAGCCAAGAGTAGTGCTGCTGGCTATTTAAATGTGCCCAAAGAAGCCATAAAGTGCTTTTCCTTTAAGTGGAAAGGTGAAACTTCTTTATAAGGAAAGAAAAAAGAATCTCATGTGTAGGTTGCTAAATCCTACTGTGAGAATCAATCTTTTATTTGTAAAATTGTGAAGAAGAGAAGAGAAATTTATGCTAATTTTACTGTTACATGTCAGACTGCAAAAGTTTCCAACACATTGTGCAATAAGTGCTTAGTTAATGGAAAAGACATTACATCTGTGGGTAGAAGACATGAACAGAAATGTGTTCTGACTGATGGCAATTGGGCCTGGTACTATTCATGGTTTCAGGCATTCACTGGGCATCTTGGAACATATTTCCTGAAGATAAGGAGAAGCATGGTACATAATATATAAAACACATATTGTATGAGTGATTGAGATCTGCTTAGGAGAAACATTTGGAATAAGAAAAAGAACCTTCTGGCCCTGCACTGTGGCTCATGCTTGTAATCCCAACACTTTGGGAGGCTGAGGCAGGCAGATCACGTGAGATCAGGAGTTTGAGACCAGCCTGGCTAACATGGTGAAAGCCCGTTTCTACTAAAAATACAAAAAAATTAGCTGGGCATGGTGGTGGGCACCTGTAATCCCAGTTACTTGGGAGGCTGAGGCAGGAGAATTGCTTGAACCCGGGAGGCAGAGGTGGTAGTGAGTTGAGATCCCGCCATTGCACTCTAGCTTAGGCAACAAGGGCGAAATTCTGTCTCAAACAAACAAACAAACAAACAAACAAACACCTAAAGAACCTTCTTCGGGACCTAGAACAGAGTCCTGAGGAATAACAACATTTAAAGTTGGAGGAGGTAGGCAAAATGATGGGAGAAGAACCACCAGTGAATCAAGAAGAAAACAAAGAAGGTGTGGTGCCCCTCAAAACAAAGGAAGCTTTCAAGAAGAGGGAATGCTGGCTTCCACCTTTCTCAGGCTGATTACTGTCTCAGAAGAATGGAGACCCGGTGTTGTGAGATCTGGTTTTATAAAAACTCTGAAATTTAAATTATTTGACATCCCTCCATTGTGTATTATTTCTTTTTTTCTGTCTTATTTAAAAATCTTTGTTTTACTGTAAGTTCCAGGATACATGTGCAGAACATACAGGTTTGTTACACAGGTATACACACGCCATGGTGGTTTACTGCACCTATTAACCCTTCATCTAGGTTTTAAGTCCAGCATGCATCAGCTGTTTGTCCTGATGCTCTCCCTCCCCTCCTCCCACCCTCACGGACCCAGTGTGTGCTGTTCCCCTCCTTGTGTCCATGTGTTCTCATTGTTCAACACCCACTTATGAGTGAGAACATGCAGTTTTTGGTTTTTTGTTCCTGTGTTAGTTTGCTGAGGATGATGGCTTCCATCTTCATCCAAGTCCCCACAAAGGACATGATTCATTCCTTTTTATGGCTGCATAGTATTCCATGGTGTATATACAGCACATTTTCTTTATCTAATCTATCATTGATGGACCATTTGGGCTGGTTCCATGTCTTTGCTATTGTAAATAGTGCTGCAATAAACATACGTGTGCATGTGTCTTTATAGTAGATGACTTATATTCCTTTGAGTATATACCTAGTAATGTGATTGCTAGGTCAAATGGTATTTCTGGTTAAATTCTTGAGGAATTGCCACACTGTCTTCCACAATGGTTGAGCAGTCCCACCAACAGTGTAAACATGTTCCTATTTCTCCACAGCCTCGCCAGCATCTGTTGTTTCCTGACTTTTTAATAAGCACCATTCTGACTGGTGTGAGATGGTATCTTATTGTGGTTTTTATTTGCATTTCTCTAATGATCAGCAATGTTGAGCTTTTCTTCATTTTTTTGGCCTGTTTTTGACTTTTTAATTTTAACTTTTATTTTAGGTTCAGGGATACATGTGAAGGTTTGTAATATAGATAAACTCATGTTACAGGAGTTTGTTGTACAGATTATTTTGTCACCCAGGTACTCAGTCTAGTACTCAGTAGTTACTTTTTCAACTCCTCTCTCTCTTCACACCTTCCACCCTCAAGTAGGCCTCAGTGTCTTTTGTTCTCCTCTTTGGGACCATGAGTTCTCATCATTTAGCTCCCACTTATGTGTGAGAATATGTGATATTTGATTTTCTGTTCCTGCATTAGCTTTCTAAGGAAAATGGCCTCCAGCTCCATCCATGTTCCTGTAAAAGGCATAATCTCATTCTTTTTTATGGCTGCATAGTATTCCATGGTGTATACGTACCACATTTTCTTTATCCAATCTGTCATTGATGGCATTTATGTTGATTCCATGCCTTTGCTCTTGTGAATAGTGCTGCAATGAACATTCACATGCATGTGTCTTCATGGTAGAATAATTTATATTCCTTTGGCTATATACTCAGTAATGGGATTGCTGAGTAAAATGATAGTTCCGTTTTTAGCTTTTAGAGGAATCACCACACTACTTTCCACAATGACATCCGTCAATTTTTAAATGAAGACTTAATTGTTAAAACTGTACAAACCCTGTCAATGGACTGGAAAGAATGTTATTTTATAACCTCTGTGTTATAATACATCAACATTTGTAACCCATAGTGATAACTATTTGGTTTAATTGGACATCTAGAAAATTAGCAAAACATTGTGCCATAATTCTTAATTTAGCATTGAAATGTCATACAGGCATAAACAGGGACATACGGAAAAGAGAGAAAGTCCATAGTAGTTTTACAACCAAAAGTATTCAATTCAATTCAGATCTCATGGTTAGAGTGCATATACTGTATATGCAAGCAAAAATGTAGTTAGTTGTAGTTTTCAAACTAAGGAAAGAACTGGGCATGAGTAACAATGGACACTACTACACGTTGTTTTCCTGTTTGTTCTACTCTATGCATAAGAAAAGAACCTCTTTCATCTTCCCTGATTCCGATCTCTCCAGACATTGTCCTACAAGACAATGTATTGACGTTCTTGATGACATCATTGTTCTCTCCTCAATTAGGTGGTCAGCAGGACTGTGCACAGCCTGCATTTCTACATGGAAGTGCTGCAGGGAATGCTGTACAAAGCTGCTCTCAGATCCAGGGCTGTCATGTCTATTGGTGCCCACTAGGATTGTGCAGTGGCCTCAACTGAAGCATGACCTCTTCTCTGGAAGTCTCAGTATTTCTTGTTTTACTTGACATTGAACTGGTGGCTTTGCGTGTATACTGGCTCTTTCTTCTCTCCTCCCTGTTGATGTCTGAAATGCACACGAAAGCACAAGGGAAGCCTGCCAACGTATACTTAGATTAGATTACTGGACAAGGTTGACAAAGGAAGTATTTGAATGGGAAAGATAACTAAATTAGGACCCTTTGTCAAGAGCAAAATCATTTCTCCTCTTCTGAATCTGAATCTTGAAATAGTATTTTTGGCATTCTTAGCAGCTACAAACAGCCTGCTTATTAATTATGGCTCTGGAAATTGCAAACTTTTTTTGAATATAAAATTACTTGCCATGTTTAGTATCATGAGAGAGATGATAATAGAACTTCACTACATTCTTGATCTTTTTGTTAGGTTAGACTCACTCCTGGATATTATAAACTGTAATTCTATGAGCATGTCTTTTCTTTTACCTTTTTAACATTTCTTGTTTCCTAGTATGTATGAAAATGTAAGAATTATGGTTATCAAAGTCCTCCTTTTCATAAAATAAAAATGAGTTTTCAAATGAGGTTTGATAATGTTTATATTTTAAGTATTTTCACATCTGTGAAATTTAAAACAATTTCATCTCATTGAAGGGTAAATTGAATTTTCTGAAAAACCAAACATGTAGTGATTCTATATAGTGAAGCCAGTGAAGGACAGATTATTTTTCATATATCACATATAACTAAGCAGGTTATATGTTATTATGCCATTGAATAAAACATATAACTTGTTTTCCTGCAAGATAAATTCTTCCAAGACAGTAGGATGTGCCTGGAACATCTGTGACCTCAGTGAAAATCTCTGGGGGTTTGATTCTTTAAAAGGGTGTCCTTTCTCTTTCCTCTAGACTCGTTTCTGGTTGGATGTGTGGGGTTTTGTCTGTTTGTTTCGGAAAATCTTGACTTGGAGAAAGAAGGGAACAGTTCCTGGTCAACAGTGATTGGTTAGCTTGCTACAAACTAACTTATTTATGAACACATTTCCCCAAATACCATATTACTAACTATAGATGACAATCAAAACTCTAGGTTCCAATTAGAGGAATTTAGTTGATGGTTCAAATGCAGGTAATTTAAGGAAGGGACTGTGTTTAAAAGTTGTAGGCAGCAATGAAGGGACTGCTTGAGAGAACAAAAATGGATATCGAGGGAGGTGTCCAAAGAATAGCCGGTGAAGCAGCCAAAGGGACTAAAGGAGGAAATAGAGTCACTGCTGGAGCCCAGACAGACCTGGAGCAGCTCAAGAGGCTTTGCCCATCAGAAGCTGTGGTTACAGAGGAATAGTTCTGAGCAGTAAGATTGCTGGGAGAGTAAACACCCTCTCACTCTCCATCTCCTGCTGATGCTGACTAGTGTGGCGAACTCAACAAGCAAGGGAATGCGGCCCGCAGAGCGCTGAGCAGGGTGGAAGGAGTCAAGAAAAGGTCTAAATCGGGGTGCAAATGGAAGATACTCAGCACAGATCAGAATCCTGAGAGGCAGGGCGGGTCTCTAGCATCACCTTGGGTGGGTGTTTAGGACTGCGTTCCAGAAGTAAATCGGAAAGCCTGGGAATGCCAGGTAACTGGTTGGAGAGGTTCCTAAGGAAAGGTAGCATTCTGAAAGCTGTGGTACCTAACATCCTCGAATATCATTATGCCAGGAATGGCACTGAGCCCTCCAAACCCTTTGTCTCACTTCTTATTGACAACATTTATCTCTGGGAGGAATAATTACCAATAATCTATCAACTTTAAAAGAACTGATTTTTGAGAGCTTACATAGCTGGTAATAGAGAGAGTGGTACTCAGGCCAAATCCTTGTCAAGTCTTCAGCCTGCATCTTTCCTTTATCCCATGCTTCCCTTTGACATTTGAAAGCATTTGCTTCACTCAAAGGCATGTAAGCAGCAGAAACCCTTCATCTTCTTTCCTGGCGGTAACAGTGACCACCTCAGTCAGCAGGATCATCACTGGGGTCTTTTACTTCAGACCTTCCAACTCTTTTGCTTTTTCAGATCTGGCTTCCACCCAGACCTAGGACTAATTCTTACTTCCGCACCATCTGGTCCCTTCTTTCCTATTTTATTCTGGCTTCGGCCCTTAGTGTCGGTCAACTACTTCCCACAAAAAAAGAAACCTTTTTGTGTTTGGAAGAAACCTGGAATCAAAGGTGAAGAAAGTGAAGGAAAAAATCTGGAAGTGAGTAGAGAAAAGAGGATAGGAAATGTTCACGGAATGACTGGCACTTGTTCTGAAGTGGGCGAAGGGAGTCGGGCTGTCCAGAGACAGGGTTGCTTTTCTGAAGCTTTGGACACACTGTGAGCCCAGAAGATTGCATGCAGCTGCTTTAGTTTGTAGTTTTGAGTTTAAACCTCAAAAGGAACTAGAAGAAAGCAGAGCAGGAGTGGACTGAAGTGAAACTGGGAAGAATTACACTTCTGCAGCCATCTGTTTTGTGAGCTAGTATAGCTGTTTTTTCCTCAGCTGGATTTTTTATTTTTTTTAGAAAATTTTAAAAAAAAGTCTAGTAGGACTTTACTTGCTGAAGACATTGAAGTTATATGAAATGTGCTTTCCTAATTCAGGATGCTACTGAAATATGCAAACTCTGCTTTACAATGGAATCTATTAAACGGACGTTTTTGCCTGGCTAGCATGTGGACGAATATGGCCACCCTCTGTCTATGGTGCCTCCGCCCTCTCTCTTTTCTGCAGGGGTAAAAGTTTATTCTCCTGAAACTAATGAAGTTTAAATCTCAGGATCCCTCAATTGCCCGAGCTCCTCCAAGACCATATGTCTAATTTTGTATTTGTAGTTTTGTCTTCTTTTTCTTAAAGAGGGTCCTTCAAATTTTATAAGCTTTAGACTCCACAGAAACTGGTTGCTGGGGTGGGGTGGGGTATAGGATTGGGCTTCAGAAAAGGGCATGATGTGGCAGAGACTACAAATCCTTTTATCACCAGCTGGCTGATTCTCCACCACTTGGTAAATACCCTGTCAGCATTATCACCCTTGACTTCACTTTAGCTCCACAACACATCTGAAAAAGAGTTAATCAGTGACAAATTCTTCTGTGATAAGTTGCTTCCAAGATCTTTTACACAACACTCAGGCCAAGTAAACCTGAGAGATTTAATACATGCATGTATTAAGTGCTGCAAGCCTTCAAGGAAGCTTTCAAGCCAATGAACTCTAAATGGTGTGGAAAGGAAAATGCAGGATGAGTTGTCCTTCTGACGCATTATTGTTCTTTAAAAGTATTACTCATCAGTAGCTTTGGAATAAAATTGTCTTTTTTGTGTGTGTGGATACACTTTGTGTTTAAACCACATCAATGGTCTTTTTTTTGTGTGTGGATACACTTTGTGTTTAGACCACATCTATGACCACAAGCGTGCATTAATGGGGAAGTAAGAATATATACCTGGGGTCTGCAAACTTTTTCTGTGAGGAGCCAGATCATGAATACTTACAGCTTTGTAGGCCATGCAATCTCGGTTGCAACTATTCAACTCCAATGCTCTAGCATGAAAACAGCCAGAGGTGGCTGGGCATGGTGGCTCATGCCTGTAATCCCAGCACTTTGGGGGACTGAGGTGGGTGGATCACCAGAGGTCAGGAATTCGAGACCAGCCTGGCCAACATGGTTAAACCCCATCTTTACTAAAAATACAAAAATTAACTGGGCATGATGGCACACGCCTGTAGTCCCAGCTACTTGGGAGGCTGAAACAGGAGAATTGCTTGAACCCAGGAGGTGGAGGCTGCAGTGAGCCGAGATCGTGCTGCTGTACTCCAGCCTGGGCAACAGAGGGAGACTCAGTCTCAAAAAAACAAAAAACAAAAACAATCAGAGGCAAGACTTAAATGAACGGTTGTGGTTGTGTTTCAATAAAGCTTTACTTATGGACATTAAAATCTGAATTTCAGTGTGTCAGGGAATAGTATTCTTTTGTATTTTTAAAAAATTATTTAAAAATGTAAGACCATTCTTAGTTCACAGGGTAAAGCAGTCTAGATTTGGCCTATGGACCATACATGCAAATCCTTGATATATAGTAATAGTGAAAAGAATACAAATTTTAGAGCATTCATACTTGGTTTTCAATTTTGAGTCTGTTGCTATTAGGTCAATGAAATTGTGCATCTGTATTTCAACTCCCTGGATCCATAGTTTTCTCATCTAGAGAATGGGCTTGTTTAACTTGTTGGTAGGATTACATGAAATATGACATTTCAAGGCACCTAGCATAGTCTCTGTGGAGCTGTAGTTAATCAATATATTCAAATTCTTTTCTGTGTTTTTGACTATTTATTTGACTGACTGACTGACTTGTTAACATAAGTATCTTGAACGATATTGTACAGTCACAAAAACTGAAAAGAGTTTTGAAATTAAACATGAATTTTTAAGTATGCCAGTTGGTGGGATAATCTGACAAAAATCTCATTCATATTTGAATCAAAGTTTGTGTCACCTTTATTTTAACATTGTTCTTTGGGGTCATATAGTTTTCCTTGCATTCTTGAATTTTTTTATGTTTAAATCAAAATATTTTAATATTTGATTTCATTCATATTGTAATACTCGGGTGCTTCTCCTGTGAGTTTTTACCATATCTGCTCCAATGGGTTTACTTTGTATATAGCCATGAGGACCTTGATAGATGAGGACTACAAATACTACATGCCACTCTAATAGTGTATGTTTGTATATTCTATCAATGTACGTGTCAAGGATATAACTCCATTAGTATACACTGAAGGTTTACACTGTTGACCAAGGTCACAAGAATCCACAGGAAAACTGGATTACTTCTAGACAATCTGCATTCAATTAGTTCTTAATAGGAGACATATTAGTATTTTCATATTATTAATTAATTAGTAATATGTCAAATTTCTAGGACAAAGGGAAGAAGTAATGGACTTTAGACTCATTCAAGGAACTTTTTCAAAATACACACATTCTGATTTTTCACCACCAGCCTTCCCCATCTTGTCAAAATACAAAGAACCATGGGGTGGGGAGAGTGGTTATTTGTATTTTGAATAAAAAAAACTCCTTAGTTGAGTGGGACACACACACACACACACACACACACACGCACACACAGCACTTCTGGAGGTGAATGACAGGGCTTTTCTATCTGTTTGGGTTCCTTCTAGTCGAATAGTTATTTTGCTTCAATTCTTACTTTAGATGTGGAGGATTATTACCAGGGAATTACATTCCATTTTCTCCAGGGAAGCAGTCAGAATTTTGATAATTTTTTCTCCAGTCTTTGATGCTGGAAAAAGTTATTGAGCATTCGCTGAAGGTAGGACACTGCCACACGCTGCGAGGTATAAAAAAAGATAAATGTTACTCCTCATGTTTGAGGAGGTGCAATATAATACCTAAGACCAGATGAGACAGATACACACGTAAGCACATATCACAATGTTAAGTGAGAGGTATGTGAAAGAAGTACAATGTCCTGTTGGAAACTGGATGATTGTGATATCATATATGATTTCAAAAGCCAGGAAATGTTTTATATATAATTGGAATTGCCATTTTAAAATGTTGCCAATGTTTAAGGAAATGAGTAAGTGGGCATTTCTTTATAATCCAATATTGCTCCTAAATTCGGATTCTATTCATGCTATTGAAGTGTTAGGTACATCTTTATTTAAAAACGTTTGAATCATTCTCTTAGGAGTAGCATCCATAAACGTTTTAATGCATTTGAAGGTGACAGATTTCCTAAAGTATTTTCTATCATTATATAAGAGCCTATAGCTATAAAATCCAGAATTTATTTAACGTAGTAATTCATCATTCCAATGCAAATTCCTCAAATGGATCAAACCATATTAGATTTAGCTTTTTTCCCCCCACATGAAGGATTTCATCATGGCACATTCTACATTTCCTGATTTTCATTAAACAGAGAAGAAAGAAAAAAAGCACTTAAAAATCCACCTATATCTATAATTTATGAAATAAAAGGAATAATCTCTAGAATGCTTACAAAGCATGAAAACCTAAATAGATTCAATGGATTTTGTTAAACTTTGTGCTCTTTAAGCAAGAATTGCCTTCTGGCTTGTACACATGAAAATTATAATTTTAACGATATGATTTATTTTAGGAAAACTGAACACCAAAGAGAGATTTTTAATCTGATGCTAAATATGTTTATCAATTTCTTACATTTGTGTTTTAAACTCTTCAAATTCTTTAGCAAGACATTTTGATCATTTGTTAAAGTCTAGTTTGTTCGACTACACAGAAAAATTAGATAAGATTTAGTTCAATTTAGTCGTGAGCAGCCCATGAAATATTTAATTTATAATAAAATGAATTTTGTTTCTCTCCAGATCCTCATTTCATATTTCACTGGAGAGACTTTAGTCGTAGAGATATAGTGAGTGGAAATCCAAATTGCCTTTTGGAAATCTTTCAGTAAGGCCAGAGTTTTAAAACAGTAAATGTTTGAGCGACATATACTGAATCCAATTTCAATAACTATTTGAACTTAAGAGATAAGTAAGTCAAATCAAAAGGCAGAGAACTGGATGATATTTTCCCTGATTTTGTAACTTAAAAATTTTTGCTGTAATAATTTTTCTAATTAATTAAGAGAAACACAGCTATGAGATGATAGGTTTGGGTAGTTGCTCTCAAACTATATGTTTTAAAAAAGAAATCATTGAATAAAGTTTTGTTATAGTAATTTGTACAGTTCTCTCACAGTTAAGAGGGTTTCTCTACCTGGATGATTTGCTCATAGGACACATGCACAAAAGTGTCACCTGTAGCATGCCAGTGACTCAAGAACTTCAAGAATCATCATCATACTTGATGAGAATGAGACAATAAAATGGAAATTCTAGAATGAGCATACCTTAAAGCTTTAATATTAATAGTGCTGTTACATGAACATTAGTAATTTGAGTGTGTGTGTGTGTATGTGTGTGTGTATATATATATATATTTTCTGCACTGTGTTTGTTGACATAAACAGATGGGGAAATTTTATCTCCAGTACAAATCAATGGATCCTGGGTAATAAAAAAAGAAATACTATACAAGCAATGGCCACATCCATAGCACTGCTATTTTCATTGCATTGAACAATTTGTGTCAAAATAATTATTTTAAATTTTTCCTGTTACCTCAAATAAGTGATATATGTGAAGTAAATTGATTACTGTTCCCAAATTCCTTTCACATTTTAAATTCACATACTCATTTATTTCAAGAAATAAATTCTATTATATGCAATGTTAGGGTCGGTACCAAACCAAAAGTTCGGTACCAAACCAAAAGTTCTAGCTATTCTAAAACTAGGTGTTCAGAGTGTAAAATTTGGCCCCTACTAGAAACCAAACTGTAAAGCATAACTATTGAACACACATAACGCTTGTTGCCATAGTTTAAAACCTACCTTTAATGATCTAAGAAAGGGTTTTGTAATGTAAGACTGAAAAAAATTATTAAATGCAAACTTATAAAAATCTATGATGATTTTCATAGACTGGCAGCTTGGCAATGGCTAACCTAAGTCCTCACACTCACATTTATGTTCTGGCTAATACATAGTTATTACTAAAATGTGATTCTAATATTAACCACCAACCTACCTGTGGATTGGGGAAATATTTCCGAGAAACATGAGTGGCAGGTCTGTCCTTATCTCATTTGCTTCTTCACTCTTTTTTAAAGCCTTCTCTTTGCTTTTGTATCATTGCCTGGTCCATACTCTTATGCCTTGGATAGAAAATTTTCTTTTTTCCTTTTTTTTGGTTACCCCAAATTTAGTCTTATGTAACAAGCTTTCTTTCTTAGATGTATAGACAAATATATATTTATATCTGTTTTTCTTATTTTTATTTACATTCATAAATGCTGTTAAGCAACTCACATAATGCAGAAACTACAGGAAGTAAACTCTCAAGTGACTTTCTTCAAGTTCCCTAGAATGCTTGAAAATATCTATGAAAGCTTATGCTGTTCCTTGGAAACATTTTTTTTTTAAAGAACACCCTAATGTTAGACAGGAAAAAACAAATGATATGTTCCAGGCCAAATAATTTTCTTCCATTACTCAAGCACTTTTCCTTTCTTTTATGACTGTTTCCTGTCTACAGCTTCAGTGAATGGGGAGAAAATCCTAAGTTTTTAACCTTATAGTTCAAGGGTTGTGGTTTAACTCTTTCATATCTGTTAGTATTGGGATACATTCTACTACAAAAGGAATGAATTCCACATGAACAGAGAACAAACCAGAAAAAAAATTATTTGAACCATCCAATCTGTGGCCCCAAATTGTATTTGTAGTATAAGTTTGTCATTTAACTTATATATTTACTTCTGAATGCATTAATTGAGCAATATAATTATAATTATCCAGTTCTCTGCAACTTTTGCCTATTGATCAGATCTATTGCCATTTGCAATTATGTCTTTAAGTCTGATCTAAAGACATAGATTTATAATAGCACCGAATAACTGGATAGAGATGTTGATTTTTAACAATTACTCCCTTAAAAACCTTATTATGCTCTCTTTAATCCTGAAAATAACACCGACACAACAATGGAAAGATCATATTATTACCTTACTTTTACTGAGGAAAAACTGAAACACAAAGAAATTAATTTGAACAGTATCAGACAATGGCAATGGTAGAAGCAGGATTTCAGTTAAGACTGTCTAGCTCCAGAGTATATGCCTGAAGGCACTGCTACATGTGTATTCTGTGTTCATTCAACATTCAGTAAAAGCCCATGTGTTAATCACCAACACAGACACACAGATGCTCAGTTCTAAAAATGAAGAAGAGGTATCCCCAAGGCACCTTGAGTATAAAAGTGACATACAAAAGACAGTAAATACGACAAAAATTTGTTCCATAAAAGTGTGTGCAGGGTACAATGGGAATAAAATGAAGGGATAACTGATTAAACTTTTGTGTAAGAGTGATAATTAGAAAAGCCTTCCTAGAAGGCATGAATTAATGAACTGCGACTTAAAATCAGATTAGTGTTTGTCAGGAAGACTTGACAAGGAGAGTCAAAAAGTGGAGTTGCCATATGACCAAAGGCTTAAATAAATTAAGCCCAGGCCGGGCGCGGTGGCTCACGCCTGTAATCCCAGCACGTTGGGAGGGTGAGGTGGGTGAATCACGAGGTCAGGAGATCGAGACCATCCTGGCTAACACGGTGAAACCCTGTCTCTACTAAAAATACAAAAATTAGCTGGGCGTGGTGGCGGGTGCTTTGGGAGGCTGAGGCAGGAGAATGGCTGAATTCGGAAGGTGGAATTTGCCGTGAGGCCAGATCGCGCCACTGCACTCCTGCCTGGGGACAAGGTGAGATTCTATCAAAAGAAAAAAATAAAAGAAAAAAGAAAGAAAAAATGAAATGAAGCCCAAAGAAATCTTATGGTGGTATAATAGGGCTTGAAGGCTGAGGGCAATAAAAACTAACTCATGAGAGTGATGGGAAAGCCAGTCTTGGAGGACTCTGCTTAGCTTATTGAAGAATTTAAAAATTTTCTTACAGAAATCGGATACTCACTGAAGATTTTAAGTCCAAACAGATCTAGGGTCGAAGGCTGAGCCCCATAATGGGCACAATGACGTGTAAGGCGCTGGAGCCCTACAAGTCTCAGTTCTGTCACTTGTGAAGTGCAGATTATTAATACCTACGTCATGGTCTTTTATTTTTTGATACAGGGTCTCACTTTGTTACACAGGCTGGAGTGCAGTGACGTGATCTTGGCTCACAGCAGCCCTGACCTCCCAGGCTCAAGTAATCCTCTGTCCCCAGCACCCACAAAAGCTGGGATTGCAGGCACTCATCACCAAATCCAGTTAATTTTTTGTAGAGACAGCGTTTCGCTATGTTGCCCAGGCTGATCTCAAACTCCTGAGCTCAAGCGATCTGCCCACCTCGGCCTGCCAAAGTGCTGGATTACAGGTGTCAGCCACCACTCCCAGCCCTCATGGTCTTTTGTGAGAAGTGAGACAATCATATGTAACATACATCTGATTCTTTATCCCCGAGTTGAGAAGGAAAGGAGAAGCAGAAAGAGGGTAGGCATGTCTGTGTGTGTGTTGGAGGGTAGGCTCACTGGTGGTTTCAATGGCTGTGTAATGTAGAGCAAAGCAATTGAGGACTCCTCCTTATGAGTTAAGGCAGGATTGCACTTCCTTACTCTCCTTGAACCCAGACATCACCATTGACTGGCTGGTCCAGTGAGATGTTAGCAGAGGAATATGTCTAGCTTTAGATGGGAGCACTTAATTGCCGTAATACCACCCAGCCCTCTCTTCTGCTGCTGCAGTGTTCATGGAAGCTTCTATGGAGGTAGAAGGTCTGTGTCCTGCTGGGTGCCCAAGTAATTCTGTGCTCCACTCTTAGCTCCTGCTGGGCCTGTATTATGAGAGGAAAAAGTTCTTGTTGAGATAAGCTGCTGTGAATCTGAGAGTTGTTACCAAAGCATAACGTATTCCACCTGATTATACAGAGGTCAAACGGCTTCACAGAATTGCCGTTGAGTACAGGGTCTCTCACTTGGGGACATGGAAAGATAGGCTAAGTGATCACTGAGGGATGAATGCACACTGAAGTTTCAATAACTGTGAAAGGCAAGAGAACAATTCCAAACTGGAATACTTGCTTCAAAAGAAAAGAAAAATTACATTAATAAGCTGGAAGAAATCTAAACCAGTCCCTGGCTGGCTGTGTGCTACCCCATGATAGGGTTAATATGTGTGTCTGAGGACCATCTGGTTGTAATAACCTGGTTTTAAGACACAGGGTTGAAACTAACATGATGCCTAGCATATAAGGTAAGCTTGACAAATAGTAGTTGCCTTATTCATCTTCCCATTTCTTCTTTTAGAAGATCCCATTTGCTACTTATTTATCAAAGGGCTAGAATTTTTGACCTAAGAAACCTTAAAAATGCTGTTTCCGTAATGAGTTGCTTCTGCAATTTAGTGTTCCTGGAGTTGAGCACTTCACATGCAAACCTAAATGTGCTGAGTCATTCACTTTCCTCCATTCCGTATTCGGTAGTGAATAAGCCATGACCTCATGATTTTCAACTTAGAAAAATATGAGTACCCAATATCTTCATCCCACATAGTTTCATTCCTTCGTCGTTGCATTGTACAGATGTCTACAGGATGTTTCTAATCATAGCATTTCATTTGATGACTATATGGAGGCAGACACTTTGACCCTACTAACATACCTAAATTGTTGGCTCTGATGACGTATACAGTCACTGAAGGGCTGTACATCTGATTAGCATGTGTAGTGGGAGTATTTTTTTGTGTAACATATTATGATGTGTTAGAAAAATTCTAGGAGACTATGGAATAGTTTATGGAATTTCTATGGTTTAATTTATAGAATAGATTGTGGAATAACATCTAACACACAGAGACAGACAACCAGAAGGGAAGTCACAAGTCATGACAGGTCCAGAAACATATGTAAGTGTGCAGCAGAAGAAGCTGAAACTTGGAGTTTTATCACAATCAAGTATCCAGTGATTTAGAGAAAATATAACTCACCAGTAACTGGCAGCAGAATCTCACTCATTCTTTGCCTTTCTCTTTGCATGTGTGTGTGAAAAGGGGTTGGCAGAAGAGAGTTTAAAGGATTGTACTGAGTGCTCTAAGAGGGCAAAAAGATGAATTAGACGTAATCCAAAAGTTCACAGAGTTTAAGCATGACAGTTAAATTAATGTATAAGGTATCCTAGCACAGGGTTTTGGAAAAAAAGCAGAGGTTGAAATGAATACTAACAGTTTCAGTCTGAAGTAATCTGAGGAGCAATAATAACATCATGGAGTTGGTAGGGGTTTTAGCACTAAACTAGTCTAATCTTTCAACCCATCAAGAATAATTTACAAGGCTAAACATCCCTCACGACTTGAGAACATGCTATATCTAAGCTTTATGATAAAATTACCAGCCAATTTATTAAACTTAAATCTTATATTTAGCAATCTTCTTTTCACTAATGAGAAGGTTCTAGATACATTATACATTTGAAGTCATATACTAAAAAAAAGTTTAATAATGTTTAATAAGCTGAATTCCATCAATGTTTACATGACAAAATAAAAATAAGGGCAAAAATCAAAATTGGAATAGATATTTTTCCTAGAAATTAATTTTACAACTGTTCAAAATTAAGAAGCCCATTATATGGTGTAATGAACTTTCATAATAGCAATATCTAGACTCTAGATTATGTGCTAAGAGTGTAAGGTTAGAGCACCAGGATTATAAGCCTGATCTAAGCTTGTGCCTTAAATTTCAGGAGTCCTAAATATCATCCATAAAACTTTTTGATACTGCATGATAATGGGAAAACAATACCTTGGTTATCTAACTAGTTTATTTACAGATTTAGGGTCATTCAGTACAGTGCTGTCACAAACATATTATGTTTTATTAGCGGATCAAAAGTGGATACCATAACTCACTCCATTTTACTGTCATCATTGAACACAATTTGTTGTTATCTTGAAACATAATATGGGTGATCTATGTTTTTTAGTGTTTCCAGCATAAATATATTTTCAATTGACCACAAATTATTATTATTATTGTTATTATTAATTATTATTTTGAGACAGGGTCCTGCTCTGTTCCTCAGTCTGGAGTGCAGTGATGCAATCACGGCTCATTGCAGCCTCAACCTCCTGAGCTCAAGTGATCCTCTCGCCTCAGTCTTCCTAGTAGCTGGAATTATAGGTGCAAACCACTGCGCGAGGCTAATTTTTTATTTTTTTAGTGGAGACTGGGTCTTTTTATGTTACCCATGATGGTCTCGGCCTCCTGGACTCAAATGATCCTCCCGTCTTGGCCTCCCAAAATGCTGAAAACAGTGTGCCCTGCTGACCACGAATTATATTGTAAATGCCTTTAAGTTACAGCTATGGAGAGAATTTAAAGGAGAAATAAGAAAAAAAGGTTGCTGAGCGGTATTAACTACTAGAACAGGTGACATATCCACTCTTCAGTGTCTTTATAAAATAGACAACTCATGCAAATTAAGATTAGCTGGTAATGCAAAAGCAATAAAGTAATGTCTAAAGATGTAAAGGCAAGTAAGAATTTTAACGCAACTTTAAAATAAGGTCTGCATTTACATTGAGTCATTAATCTCTATAAGACAGTTGACAGGTTTATATAAAAAATAGAAGCCACATTAAACTGTATAGATTCAGAAATATTTAGAGGTCAGATTATTTAAGATAGTAATGTATAAGGCATGGCTCTATTTCTATAAAATATAATATAAACTTATTAAACATTTTTCAGAAAAGTCTGTTTGGCAGAATGTATACTCTTTTGAAGATGATTAAAACATGGCTTTTTGTTTTTATAACTCCTCTCATTGAAATTGCCTTCACACTCAGTTTATAATGTAAGAATCATTACTAGGTAGTTACATCTTCTTGACATCCGAGCTCTTTCTAAAAAACACACTTATTGTCAAAAAACAAAGCTTTGCCACCACTGAAGATATTAAAAAGAAAATGCTACTGGTCTGGAGGTAAGATGAAAGAGGACCAAATAAAGTGTTTTGAGCAATGACAGCATCACTGAAATAAATGGACACCTTTCCTTGGAAAGTCTGTGTAGCTGACAGTGTTCATTTGTTCAGGGAAGAAGTGTCTGGCGGGTGCAAGAAAAGAGCTTCCATACATTCCATTCTCTTTCACAGTTGATTCTTTTTTATCAGGAGCTTAAATGTAGTGTCATCTAAGGTTCTGCCATCTGCCCTCATTTTTTCCCCATTTGATGATGTCTCTTGTAAATCTCAGCGATGTCACTGGCTACAGTTGTCACCGTTATGACCACCAAATTTATACCACCAGGCCAAATCTTTTTTCTTGATTTTATAACAATGCATCCAGCCTCTTGTTGGGCTTCTCAGACCACTTGCATATTCTACAAATACCTCCAGTTCACCATGACTGAAATGAAGCTCATCATATGAGATCTTACAAGACAGACCCTCAATGTGTTTTTATCCCAGTTCAGTGGAGACAACCACCGTGTGCCCCATTAGCCAAGCCAGAATGAAGCACACCCTACATTCTTTATTCACTCTTCTTCCCTGCCTCAACAGGCCATCCAGTCCTCTTCCAGAATATATCCTCAGCACCCTTCTTTCCCACTATCACTTCCTGATTCAGGTCCTTGTCATTTCTACTTGATATATAACAGACTTTGGGTTGGTCTCATTGGCTCCTGCTTCTTTCTTGCAAGCTATTTGCAACTGTTACTAACTTTTCTAAAATGAAAATAATATCACATCATTCGCCCCATTACTCCAAAACAAAATGCTAATGTGTTTCCTTGAACTTTGGCAGAAGGCTTAGGTTTCCTTTCCTCTGTGTGAAATGGCCTTCCTCTACGTCCACTGTGTGCTGTCCTGTTCGTTGTGTAGTGAACTACCACGCACAGTGGGCCAGCTTTTCTCTGATTTCAGTTTCCAGCTTCCATGAGACTTACGTTAGTGCCACATCGTGTGAGATGCCTATCTTGTGTAACAGGGTAAGTTACTGTTAGGTAACCTTCCATGTCTGAAATTTGCCTGTTTTCTCCAGTAAACTGGGCTTTTCTTTAGGACAAGCAACATCTCTTTCTTTCCAAGACCCAGCAGAGAGTCTTCAGGTGTTCAACGACTGGTTGAATTACTGAGGGTCTCCCATATTTTAGAAGCTGGAAAGGAAAAAATAGAAAATGAAAAACACAACCCTCTTATTGCCTGCTGTGAGTGGTATAATTCTGCGTTTATTTCAGTGGATACACTAGAAATTAAAATTATATTTTGGTGACAGTCTACTATTTTAAATACAGAGGAGATTAAACAACTTAGTTCATTTAAATGATCTCCTAGGCAGAATATCCATCAGAACACCTAAAAATTATGAACAGATTTAATGGTCCCATTAGCATTTTAAAATACAGAATTCAACAAAAGTATGGAAAAACGCTACATTTTGCTGTTTTTAAAGTTTAAAGGATAAACATGGTTTACATGTGAGTACTAGCATAGCTCAATACTATCATTTGCCACTGACTAGTGCTTAGAATAACACATTTTTAAGAAAAATTATTTTATAAGCATGAATCATGGAGACCTCCAAAATGAAAAAAAATAGTAAAACAAATATATATTAAAACAAGAAAATTTAAGATTTATAATTTGCAGTTCCTCCTCAAGTATCCCCGTAATAGCACCACGATCAACTAAAATCTGAAAACAAGAAAATGACTTAGTTGACCTTAAGTTATATGAATTTCAAATATGCCTGTAGATCTCATTTAAAAATGTATTTATATAAGTATTTTAGTAATTTTTCCCTGAGTTTAGATGACTTTTTAGAAACAATTTCTGTCAAATAATTCAGAATAAAGTCCATATACATAAAACATGTCATTCAACAAGGTAGGTACAACTTTACCCCTAAACCAAAATATCCTCAGGAGTACTTCATATTTTGAAAACATACATTTTTACATTGTAATGTTTACATTTTGTATCAGAATCATAAAAACTAAGGTTAATCAATGAACATTGGAAAACCCAAATTTCAAGGCTTTACGATATCTGAAAATAAACCTTAAGATCATACTTCTCACTTATGAATTTTCATAGATGTATTCTTCCAAAGTGTCAATAATGAAGTTAGAAGAGATTAAGGCTTAGTTGATATTTTAAAATTTGTGTTTAAATTAAGCAAATACAAAGTATTGCAAATACAGAATTGTATATATTTGCGATAGATATAATGCTTCCTGGGCCTCAGAGGGCCCCATTTTCCAACACTTAGAGATAAGTGCCCACCCTCCTCTGTCATTACAGATAGGTATGTGAACAAATTTGAGAAGAGTTTCAGACAGTTTAAACTGAGTTGCATATTGCAAATCCACCCAAGGCTATCGTTCAATTATTCATGAGAATAAAGAAGCACACATACAACTTCTCTACTCTTATCCCTGCCTAGGTAATTTTAGACGGAAGAAACCAGTGGAAACTGCTTCCATTTTACTTCACAGAGATCCTTAACATATTGATAGACCCTCAAGTACCTTGTCCAGGAGTAGAAACATAATAGCACTTGCAACAGCACTTATTCCCTGAGTGACAATCGATCAACTGTTTAGAATTTGCCACTTTATTATTATCACTACCTTAGTGTATTACTTGTATGATACTTCATAAGATCTTGTTCCTGATGTTTCAAAACCTATATATTTACTAAGTTTCCATTTTTTTCTTATTTCATTACATAATTACTGTTGTTGATATTATTACTAATATCAATTTAGGATATGATTTTACATTAAAGAAATGCAAATTAAAATCACAATAGATACCAGTCAAAATGGCCATAATTAAAAAGTCAAAAAACAACAGATATTGGCAGGGCTGCAGACCATAGGGAACATGCATACACTGCTGGTGGAAATGTAAATAAATTTGGCCATTGTGGAAAGCAGTTTGGAGATTTCTCAAAGAACTAAAAACAGAACTACCACTAAACCCAGCAATTCCATTACTGGGTATACACACCAAGTAAAATAAATCACTGTACAAAAAAAAACCACATGAACTGTTATGTTCATCCCAGCACTATTCACAATAGCAAAGACATGGAATTAACCAAGGTACTCACCAGTGATGGATTGGATAAAGAAAATGTGCTACATATACACCATGAAATACTCTGCAGCCATTAAAAAGAATGAAATCATATCCTTTGCAGCTGGAGATCATTATTATCCTAAGCCAATTAATGCAGGACCAGAAAATCAAATACTACATGTTCTCACTTATAAGTGGGAGCTAAACATTGGGTACATATGGACATAAAGATGGAAACAATAGATACTGGGGACTACTAGAGGGAAAGGGAGGGAGTGGGGGCAAAGGCTGACAAGCTACTTATCAGGTACTATGCTCATCACCTGGGTGACAGGCTCATTTGCACCCCAAACCTCAGTATCACGAAATATACCCATGTAACAAACAGCAGAAGTACTCCCTAAACTTAAAATAAAAGTTAAAATTATCTTTTTAAACATTTGATTTTATAATATAGCAATATTTTTAGCTAAATTAGCAATATACCTTGTTCATAATATATTTAAGAACAATAACTAATTTTAACTGTTTTTAAAATCAGTATGTGCAGTAAGTACATGTACCTTAATGAATGAGTTTGGAAGGATGAGTTGAGCTGCGGAACAAGACACACAATAGGTTTTCACAATTTCCAAAATTCAAATTTATCTCATATATGTATAAATATATATATATACACACACATCCACACATATAATGATGTATACTCTCATCCACACATATAACGTTATATAGTATTATAATGTATTTTTAAAAGATCTCAAATTGCATTTTACCATATTTCATTATAGATAAGAAAATGATATTGGTAATAATTATTGTAATTCACTGTTCCTTGGAAAATCTTTAGGATCAACTGAAGATACAAATTTATGCAATTGAAGATACAAATTGCAGATACAAATTAATTGTAATACAATACATTTAAATCAATTTTACTTATTACATATTTTTTAGTATATTAAAAAGTGATGACATTGAAAGTGGTAGTATAATTTTTTCAACATCAATTTCTATAAAATGGTAAAGATTACCTTTATAAAACACACAAAATATCCGCTGTGATGTGATCCTTATGAACTCGTCAGCTGTATATCTTCATGAGCTATTATATCTACACTATATATCTGAGTTAACCTTTCATGTCTATTTGTAGAAGGAAATTAAAACCACCTCTTAAAATTTAAAACAAAGAGAAATGAAGATAAGCAATACAAAGGCATATGATGGAAGAAGCTGGGTTTGAAGACAGATGAAGCTGATTTCTGATTTTTTTCCTCGGTCAATTATTTAGTATGGCATAACTACGTAAGCCCTGAGGTTCATTTTGCTGATTTATAAAATGGGGTTAAAAAAACTACCTCACATATTATCTGGATTTGGAGAGATCATTGGAGTCAGAGCTTAAAATAGTGCTAGGATTATAGTTATAGGCACTCAGAAAATTGTTACTGTTTTATAATAATTAATATAAAATTTTATTATAACAATTTATAATAATTGTTACTGTATTATAATAATAATTACACTTGAGAGTTTTGAATAACTTTCTATTCGTAATATTTCCCCAGTAGAAAGAAGACTCAGCAATTACTTTGCTCTAAGCATCTCAACTGTAGAAAATTTTTGAACCTGACATTTTTATGTCCTTTTTTTTAGAAATGGGGTCTCATTCCCTCACTCAGGCTGGAGTACAGTGCTGAGATCAAGGCTCACTGCAGCCTTGAACACCTGGACTCAAGTGATTCTCCTGCCTCAGCCTCCTGAGTAGCAGAGACTACAGGTGCACGCCACCACACTTGGCTAATTTTATTTCCATCTTTTATTCTTTTAGAGAAAGGGTCTCACTTTGTTGTCCAGACTGGTCTCAAAGTCCTGGCCTCAAGCGATCCTCCCACCTCAGCCTCCCAAGTAGCTAAGATTATAGGCATGAGTCACTGAGCCTGACACTTTTATCTTTTCATGGTGATTCTGTAACTAGTTCAAGTTGGAAACACAACAACAAAAATCAATAGATGGCATTTATATGAACGTGTCTTCCATATCATGCCTTAAATGATCTCAGTGTTTCCTGGAAATTGTGCCTTTTATAAAAATATTTTGACTTTAAACGCAGAGGTCAAAATTAGATAATTTGTAAGAGGAAATTGATTTTAGAAGACTCCAACATGCAGCTTAATAAATGCGAATATAATACATTTTTATGAGGTTGTTTTTATTTGCTCTTGGGTCTATAAAAATATCTGTTTTTTCTGTCTTGACCTATGAACATTTACCGTATTCTCTTGAATAATCTCACAAGGATGCTGAATCCAGGTTCTCCTAGGCAATGAGCACAGGCAGGACTGCTTAGGTGGTATGAGAAAACTGGGCTCATTTCATGGTGAGTGTAAACGTAAATATCCTAAATCCTACTATTTAAGCCCATCAAAAATGGTCAGCGGAAGGTTCAAATTTTCAAAAGAAGTGCACTTAAAATCCTTACAATGCCATACAATCATAAAATATCTTAGTGTTCAAAATATTTTTTTTCATCTTTTCTTTGATTTAATGTTTGAAAATACTCTGAATCTGAGCAAAAAATTACTGAAAATTTGTTTCACCAGGGCACAAGGAACTAATTATTGAGCATCAGGGCTTAATGATATTAGAAGAGGAGGGGAACAACAGAGAAACAAAGGGCATTGTGAAATCTTGTTCATGAGAAAAACAGTAGAATATGAGAAAATGTGTTTTGCATTGCTGATTATATGGATCTTTGTGTTTTAAGTTGTCCTTGTGAAAATTGATGATGATGGTTTCAGATATAAAAGCTGGTGGAAGAGAGTGTACTTTACATTTTGCTCACTGATGTTGCAAGTTATTGGATGCTATTAGGAACTCTTTTAGAAAGATTTATGATAATACGTATTCATCACAAAGCCCATCATTCTGGAGAACAAAAAGTGATGCTGCATTCATTTTGTGTGATTAATGATTTGCATGTAATGAGGAAAAACGTTCAGGACTTATCTGCAATTGTAAATGAAAATGAACTTTATAAAGAGATTTTTCTTGTTAATGTCAACAAAAGAAAGAAACCTTGCATATGTGCGATATTTGCAAGTATTTACGTCAGGTAACAAGAACCATTATATCAAGCAATAAGACAATCTGTTAATTTGTATCATAATTAAAAATTCACATTCTGTAATATCTCAGACCTCTAAGCATGTTTAATAAAATTTAGGCAGTGTATTTATTTTGCTATCCCAGATAGGATATTAATGAATGGGCAGACTCAAACCTATTTTGCATAGTAAGTGAATATAATTAAAACCAGTCTTTCATTAAAAGCTCACAAGAAAATATTTAATCTGTGGCATATTTTCAGGAAGGCAAGTAGCAGAGCTTATTTTCGGGTCTAGCACATTCTACAAAACCAGTTGAATAAGAAAACAACTTAGGCATATTGTTTGGTTCTTTCCTTGCCACTGAGCTTTGGCATCATAATCATTTATTTTGGGCAAGTGTGATCTAAACTTCATTATGATGTAAAAACCCTGTAAACATAAAATGAGAAATGTTGTTTTTATTGCTGGTGTAGATATTTCTTTTCCTTATTGACCTGTGGGAATTTGCTAGCTTGAATTGCACCCTCAAGTTGGAGACGCATAGTTCATTAACCACATCCATATCAATGTTAAAAAATGTGACTCCCATGGTATCAAACTAATCATTACCTTAAAGTTTTTTAACCTTGAAAATATTATGAAATACTCATTTTTGTTACATAGAACAAAGTAACATTTATTTCATTTAAAATTTTGCTGAGACAAATTTATTAGAAAATTTGAAATACTATACTCTTCACTAATAAAACTGCTCTATTTTTTCTGGCTTCTTTTTGATATATGGATCAGCTCTGTGTGGTTGATCTTTCCTTCTCTGAATATGACCAAATCACTTTCAGTATGCTGTTTAACTGGGGCGGGATAAAACAGGGTCATTGACTGCCTGTTCTCTGATTAATTTTTTAAAGCCGTATTTTTTTTTTTTTTTTTTTTTTTTTGAGACGGAGTCTCGCTCTGTCGCCCAGGCTGGAGTGCAGTGGCCGGATCTCAGCTCACAGCAAGCTCCGCCTCCCGGGTTCACGCCATTCTCCCGCCTCAGCCTCCCGAGTAACTGGGACTACAGGCGCCCGCCACCTCGCCCGGCTAGTTTTTTGTATTTTTTAGTAGAGACGGGGTTTCACCGTGTTAGCCAGGATGGTCTCGATCTCCTGACCTCGTGATCCACCCGTCTTGGCCTCCCAAAGTGCTGGGATTACAGGCTTGAGCCACCGCGCCCGGCCACTATTGTATTTACTCATAATCCTATTCTTATTATTTGCCCCCTCAGGGGTCTCTTAATGTCAGTTCTCCTGTGGATAGCATCACTTTACTTTGCTTCTATTTGCAAAACTCCTTGGAAAAGTCGAAAAGTTTTCTATACTAATTTAATTCTGCTTCCACTTTTCTCTTGAACTCACTCTGACTCGTGCTTATTCTCCACAATTTAGTAGCTTTTGTCAGGATTCCCATGACCTTCCTGTAGCTATTTTCAGGGTGAATTCCCAGTTTTCACCTTGAACTATCAGCAGCATTTGACATAGTTGATCACATTCTTCTCCTTGATCTACTTCCTTTGCACAGTTACCAGAATATTACACTTTTCTCCACCTAGAATTCTGGATATTTCAGTTTTCCTTGAGTTTTATGAGTTTTTGCTTCATGTATTTTTTTTTTTTTTTTTTTTTTTTTGAGGTGGAGTCTCGCTTTGTCACCCAGGCTGGAGTGCAGTGGCCTGATCCTGGCTCACTGCAAGCTCCGCCTCCCAGGTTTATGCCATTCTCCTGCCTCAGCCTCCCAAGTAGCTGGGACTACAGGCGCCTGCCACCACGCCCAGCTAATTTTTTTTTTGTATTTTTAGTAGAGACGGGGTTTCACCGTGTTAGCCAGGATGGTCTCGATCTCCTGACCTCGTGATCCGCCCGTCTCGGCCTCCCAAAGTGCTGGGATTACAGGTGTCAGCCACCATGCCTGACCACTTCATGTATTTTGTAACTTTGTTGTTTGCATAATTCAGATGTTATTTGTGCGCTGGTTTCCAATAAGTTAGATATGAATCAATTAATCATTTTGTGTTGCTTTTATGGTGTTTTAAAACGCTTGTCATGCCCACCATTTTTACCCATGTATATCCTTCCTGCATAATTTATGTTATTATCTACTTAATTAAAAAATATTTTGCTATATAATTGAGCAGGTGAACCTTGACATAAACCATTCATGATTCTTTGAGTCTCTGAAATATTTCTAACTAAATGTGAAAGTAGCTATTCATTTTAATTTGATTTATTGCATTTCTTTGAGTTTTATTTCTTATATGTTTAATATTTTTGGATATGATTGACTTTGCTAGAATTTGCCAAATAAGTCTCTTTCCCCACCTGATTACTCTATCTTTTAACTTCAGGTGAATTTTAGCTTGTGTCTAAATTTTTTTTTCCAACTAGATGTTTACTATCTTGGAGGATAGAGATTTATATCATTTGAATTTATTATAATCACTGTTGACTGGAACAAATCTTACTTTTTACTCTTTATTATTCATATTTCTGTATTGATTTTCTTTCCAGACTTTTTATATTCTATTAAAATCTTATTGTATTTGTTTTGTTATATCAAGAAGGATATATATCTCACAGTCTTTTAGAATCTATTTTAATAATTTATTTTATTTATTTTCCTATCATGCCTAGATATTATTCTCCCAATGAACAAAAAAGTAGCACATTTCCACTTATTTTACTTTTCAATCTCTTTCCTTTTCAGATTGAGCATATTTTGAATACCAATGATAAATTCTCATTTTTATAATAATTAATAATTGTTTTGATAAGACTTAATAATTTCTTGGTACACTAATTTTTTAAATTCATGTCTTTATTTTTATTAAAATCCATTTTTACAAAGTTGGAGTATATACTTCAGATTTTCTTTCATAGTTTATGGAAAGCAGTCATTCTGAGGTTTTGTATATTGAAATAATCTTTTTATTCTCTCTTAATCATGAAAATTTGGCTGGTAATAGAACTGTATGCTCATATTCCACTAGAGGTTTAAAATAGTCTCTCTTTCTTCTAGCATTAATTATTGCTGAATGAGAAGTTAGAGTCTTCCCAATATGATCCTTGTCCCTTTATCTGTGACGTTCAGAGTTTCCATCACATTATGTTTAGGTTTTATTAATTTTCTTTATGGAATGGCTTTGGTGCCCATTCAATTAAAAGGTTCATATATCTTCTTCTCTGTGTTTTTTTTTTCTTCTAATTATCTTTTTCAACTTCTTTCTGTTGATATCTTGTTTGACATCTCTTAGATGGTCATGTTAGTCCATTTTGTGTTGCTTAAAGAAATACCTAAGACTGGGTAATTTATAATGAAAAAACGTTTATTTGGCTCATGGTTCTGCAGGCAGTAAAAGCGTGGCATTGGCATCTGTTTGGCTTCTCCTGAGGCCTCAAGAAGCTTTTATTCATGGCAGAACGTGAAGGGGGAGAAGGTGTATCACAGGGCAAGAGGGAGGTGGAGGATCCCAGATTCTTTTTAACCATAGATCTCTCGGTAACTCATTACCATGGGGAGGGCACCAAAGCATTTATGAGGAATCCACCTTCATGACTTAGACAGCTCCCATTAGGCCTCACCTCCAACATTGGGGATCACATTTCAACATGATATTTGAAGGGAAAAAAACATCCAAAATATAGCAAAAGATATTGGGCTCCTGGTCTATTCCTGTCTTTCTAATTCTTTCATATAATTTTCACTTTATCTTTTTTTTCCTTTGAGACAGAGCCTCATTCTGTCGCCCAGGCTGGAGTGCAGTGGCGTGATCTCAGTTCACTGCGACCTCTGCCTCCCGGGTTCAAGTGATTCTTCTGCTTCAGCCTCCCGGGTAGCCAGGCTACAGGTGCACCACTACAGCAAGCTAATTTCTGGGGGTGATATTTTTTGTAGAGTCAGGGTTTTGGTCAGGCTGATCTGGAACCCCTGGCCTCAAGTGATCCACCTGCCTTGACCCCCTAAAGTGCAGGGATTACAGGCCTGAGCCACTGTGACTGGCCCTATCCTTCTGATTATGATTTTTCAGCTTATTTAATACTAACACAACTTTCTTCCTTAGCTATTTCTATTTTGCCATTAAATTAACCCCAGATAGCTTCTGCTCATCCTCCAAACCTATATGTTTACTTTTCATGACCTTTAATTAATTATTTTTGTAATAGATTGTGCATGTGATAATTCCTTTAATCTCTCCTAAAAATTTTTTTAATTAGCTTATTTATTTATTTTAAGAAATGGGGTCCTGCTTTGTCTCCCAGGCTGGAGTGCAGTGGTGCCATCATAACTTTCTTCAGCCTAGAACTCCTGAACTCAAGCAGTCCTCCTGCATTAGCCACTACACTCTCTCCTAGAATGTTAATTTTACTTATGCTATAGTCTTTTTCAGTTTGCTTTATTAGTTCTACTGCTTTGGTGCTGATTCTCTTGTGTTTTTTTTTCTTTTGTTTGTTTATTGTTTTTGTTCAACTGAACGACTTTTAAATAGGTTTTATTTCATGTTTCATGTTTGTTATTGATTATTTATTCGTTTAGATGTCAATTAACCTATTTGTATTTGCCGGTTCTTCTTTCATATTACCTTTTGTGATTTGGGCAGAGGAATGCTATATGCTGTCAGAAGTGGCATGACCATGGTTTATCTCCTGAGAGGTGTCCTCCTGGAAGAGAGTTCTTCACTCTTGACCATCGATGACCTGCTGCATAGCCCGGCCTTTAGGGCTCCAGGACTGGGTGGCTTTAGGGCTCCAGGACTGGCTGCCTTAGCTTGTGGGCCAATGTGATGGCTGCACTCAGCTTAGCAGAATAGCACAAGAGGAGAGATGCTGGTTTTCCCAGCTTCCCTAAAGATATTTTCTCAAATAAGCCTCATAGAGCCCTGAAGAACCCTTCTGATTATGATGCTGAGGTACATCTCACAATATCCCCAGTTCCACAGCAGCTCTTTCCAACACCACATCTTCATGAGACTTTTCTTAGTCTTGCTGATTGCCAATCCAGTCTTGTCTGCTTTCTCTTGTTAAGAATTGTTCGATATTTTTCTTACACTTCTGGCACTATTTCTTGCTGCTCAGCATTACTATAGATTTATACATTTTAAAGTATCTTTTTTCTTTTCAAGGGAATTTAGGCAGAAGGCATAAAAGATACATGCACTTAGTTTGCTGTGATGTTCAAATTCTTTCCACTGACCTTTTATTTTAAATATGCTTTAATATTTTTCTTCTATTTGAACTTATTTGAATCAGTATTATTTTATTGGATTTGGGTTGTCCTGGGTTTTCTGGCAAAATATAACATATAATAATAGCTTTTTGCTCTTCATATTTTCTTTTTTTTTTTTTCTGTTGAACACTACCTTCCAAAACTGACTTTATACTTTTTTCTTTTATCAGCCATTTCCATTATAACTTACTGTTTTATCATTCTCTCTCTTTCAATTTTGTTGCTAACTCACATCTCCTGTCAATATATTGTCTGTTAGCAAAATTATCTTTAAAGTATTCACTTACATCTTGAATTTTATGCTTATTGCATTACTATTTCTGTGTAAATAAGTGGATCTAATTTCTTTACATCTTTTGACATCTTGAAAACTTTGCCCAGGAAGATAAAGATTAAAAGTAACTTTATTGGTATAGTGAAAACCATTTAAATGAAAATCAAGTTGTTAAAGCTCTTGAAAAGATAACATCAACCAATTGTTTACCCCCAAAGTATTTGAAGCTCCTTCACCTCAAATTTCAAGCCCTGCCACATCCACCAATCTTAAACCAGTATATTATAACCTTTAATCCTAATCAAGCCCATTCCTCTCCCCATCCCATGCCTACCACACTTAATGAAAGACCTGCCTTAAATCAGATTCCAAGTCTTACTGATACCTTGACTTTGTTCTTCTCTTTCTGAGAGGTTACTACAACTGTTTTGGTAGTGTTCTCCCTTGCTGAGATAGCGTGTATCTAGCTTTGTGTGATTAACAGGTTTTTTTTTTTTTTTTTTTTTTTTTTTTTTCCAGAGAGCCAGCATTCAACAAGTAGGTATTATTTATCTGATTTTCCCATTTGGAGAACTAAAATGTTGAATTTATAAGAAAAACATAAAATTATTTAAAAAGAAGTGAACCACACTCTAATAATAGCATATAAAATGACTATATAAACGCTTAAGCACATTTTACACTATGGGTATGCTAGCCTCAATTCTTGCTCACTAAGAAAAATCAAACTCTTAGCCATGGGTGCCTAAGGAAAAATTTCTGTTGATCTGCTTTTGTTTGAATGCTCTTTCGTAATGTGATTTTATATCATTCGTTTCCTTTCCTTTTCTCTTTATGTTCAACACTATGCATTTAAACGATTATTTCAAAAGGACATTTAAAGGATTATTTCAAAAGATTTTGTTCCTTTTTATTGCTGTGTGTTATTTTGTGGTGTATGTACATCACATTTTGTTTAATCCACAATTGATGGGTACCTGTGTTGATTCCATATCTTTGCTACTGTGAATAGTGATGTGATAAACATATGAGTACAGGTCTCTTTTTGGTAGAATGATTTATTTTCCTTTGCATATATACCCAGTAGTAATTTACTTTTAGCTCTTTGAGAAATCTCCAAAGTGCTTTTGCAGTAACATGGATGCAGCTAGAGGCCATTATCCTAAATTAATTAAGGCAGAAGCAGAAAAGCAAATGCTGTGTGTTTCAGGTATAAGTGAGAGCGAAACATTGGATACAGATAGACACAAAGATGGGAGCAATAAATGCTGGGGATTCCAAAAAGGGAGAGCGAGATGATGGGGAAAGAGTTAAGAAATTACCTATCAGGTACTGTATTCACTACTTGGGCAATGGGATCATTAGGTGCCCAACCTCAGCATCATGCGATGCATCCATGTAACAAACCTGCATATGTACTCCCTGAATCTAAATTTAAAAATAAATAAATAAATAAATAAAGTTCATTCTGAGTCACCCCCCAAAAAAGTAAATAATTACTTCCTTATTTTACTATTTATTTATTAGAGCAGTGTGTTCCTCAATAAATTTACTCCAAGTTGTTCCTCAAAGTACAAGATCTTTATCAATAATGGTTTCAAGGACATGTACTTTCCTTTTCATACAATGTCTCCTTAGAGTTCTATGCTCTGATTTCCATATTTTTTCCTTATTTAATCTCTTATCTCTGGGTTATGGTGGCAGAGTTGGTAAAGTTTAGGAGAGGAAAATTTGTGTTTAAAAGCCACTCACTTATTAGGAGAATAGGGTAGCTTTCAGGTGAAGTCTATCCCATAATGTGATATCCTTTTGGGAAAAAATGTGTTTTATTAAGAAATTTGTGTGTAATATTTATGCACATTCCCCTTGAATAGGAAAGGTAAAGCTCTTTAGGCTTTACTGGTGAAGTTTTATGTTGTAGTGAGTCTCTTTTTATAGTAAGATATCCAAGATGAGGAGAAGGAAGGTTTTTTTTTCCACCTTCTTCACCCAAATAAACTGTTGTTTTGCTCATTGAGGATTACTAAACTGCTTAAGAAATTTCATTGTCAGTTAATCATTAGAGAGAATTAGGTGCTAAAGTTAATATATTAGCTTCACACTCTAAACATACCCTTTGTACAGTTACTCATTTGATGTTATTAGAAATGGAATAAAATGATTACAGAGACTTAGTTAAACAAAGGTAGAAAACCACAAAGTAAAATGCAGAATTGACCACGCACTAAACCCTATTAAGCACATAGTAATGAATTAAATAGTCTTAAATAGACTTCCTAATAGAAGACTAAATTATGATTAACTAACGGCAATAGAAAATGTAATTGGTACTTGGCAAGGATCTTTAGAATTCAGGCTGCCCTGAAAATGGAAAGTATAGGTGACAATGTAAGTGACTGTATTACTTTTACACAAAAATTGCCAATAATTTTAAAGCATATTTGCCTATTTGATACCTTTTTAAGTTCAATAAACATTTAGATTTTTAAAAGTAAACAATTATAAGCCACATGTAAACATTCATGTAAATAAAGTTTTAAAATTATTTTTGACAATTTAGCTGTATGGGTAAGTAACTATTACTAAGGTCAGTGAACAAAATTAAGTTCACAATGCCATCATTTTGTTTATCTACACATTTTTCTGAACACATTTTTTGGATACCAACTCTGCACCTTCATCTCATAGTTTTGGGGAGACTGAAGAATGCAGCTGGATTGAGAGATGAGGGAGAATATGTGTTACTGATGAGTAGGAAAAAACAGATAAAGAACATAGTGGAAGGAAAAGATAATGAATTAAATTTTGAATTGTAGAGATGGTTCTAACTTCTAATTTCATTTTTGTAAATAAAAACCTAGATTTTGAATGTGAATTTTCTGCTGGAAATATTTTGAGGGGATGATCAGGCTATGGCTTACAGATAACAGGAGAACTTTGGGGTGAATATGGCCTTCTTGTTACAGCATGTAGAATGACAATAGATGAAGGCAAATAAATAACAACATGAGAGATGCTGGAGAAGAGAAACTGAAGGAGACCTAACACTCCTGAAAACAATGAAAATGTGTTATCGTGTTTGTTAGTTTTCACACTGCTATAAAGAACTACCCGAGACTTGGTAATTTAAGAAGGAAAGAGGTTTAATTGACTCAGTTGCACATGGCTGGGGAGGCCTCAGGAAACTTGAAATCACAGCAGGAGGTGAAGAGGAAGCAAACGCCTTCTTCACAAGGTGGTAGGAGACAGAGAGTGAGCGCAGGGAATATTATCACTTTTAAAATCATCAGATCTCGTGAGAACTCACTCACTATGAGAAGAACAGCATGGGGAAAAACGCCTCCATGATTCAGTCACTTCCCACTCTGTCCCCCCCTTGGCATGTGGGGATTACAATTCTCTAGATGAGATTTGAGTGGGGACACAGCCAAACCATATCACTTATGAATGTGCAATAGATACTATAACAGATTAATGCATTGGTATTTACTAATCATTCTGTCTATCCCAGATATAAATTAATGATCCAGAGTTTGGTTTTACCTACTTACATAATTATTGCTTAACAGCTGGGAGTGTATACTTCTAGTTATGAAAGGGAAAAGATTCCTTTTGCCTTGTGTCCTAAATTCAAAGAGCCTGACCCTAACAGCTTGTTATTCTAAACTTGGCTAGGCCTGAGTCATAAAAGAGGGGCGATGAAATTTTGGAGAGTTGGATATCGCAGATCTGTGAGTCTTTTCTGATAACTAGCATAGTTTTAAGAACAGAGGAGGGATTCAATAAATCATTGCTGTAAGTTAAATTAATCTTTTGGGAGTTGCATAACAGTCTCTATCTCCTGTATGTGCCTATATTGCTTATACTTTTATTGAGTGGATGAGGGAAAGGAGGAGGAAATGTAGATAAATAATATTTAGGGTTTGTTAATGCATGAATTGTTGCTGTAATAATATTTATTTAGTTCATAGCTTTCTTAGGATTTCCCAGAGATTTAGGTAAGTTTCAGTTTCCCCAAGGGCTTCATAATTAGTTCTTCCGTAGCACATTGAGCATTCCCAAATCAACTGATACCCAAGTGTTGACATTTAATTTATAATGTAAAAATGTGAAAGAGATAAAAGCATTGGTGTTTATCTCCCTGTCTCTGTATTTCATATTTTGTTAAACATACCCATTTTAACCAATATTTTTCTTTATGATTTACTACACTCTAGTGAGTTGCTCTGTAACTCATGAAAATATTTTTCAAGTTTGTGATATGAAACTTTTTCAGTTTTGCATTTGTTTTGTGTATAAGATTTTTGACTCTTAAATGTTACCTTCAGTGTATAAATTGGGAATAATGGATTTACAGTTAAATTTTCCATGCATTAATGGGATGCCATAAAGCTTTAGAAAGTTTAGACTATCTAACTTGGTTTTAAACTAATAAATATTTTATGGTTCCTCTGGGGTTATTTTTCAAGCATTACATTACCAGACCTAAGCTTACATTGTTTCTTATTTCCTAATATATTTTTGTTTATTTGTAGACTCACCAAAGAATGGGTATTTAATAAATATTTAATACATATTTTAAAATGAAGAAACAAACTATAAAGTGTTGGCAACAAAAATTTTGACTGTGTGTAATTGATATCCACACTATGCTAATAGCAAAGCGTATGTTTCATTTCACTTTTGCCCCTGGCTTCTTTGCTTTTATTGTTATTTCAAACTGAAAGTGTTGCCAGTTTGAAAAGTCTTAGCAAAAAGATAGAAAAAAAAAAAGATACAGTGACTTTTTTGGGGATCAGTTTTTGAATATCACTTTTCTAGGTTTTATAAGGATAGATGAAAAGCAATGCCAATATATACTTAATAAAAATCTACTCAATTCTTCCTATTGACTCAGGCTTCCAAAAGACATACAAAAGGAACCTTGATCACTACACATGAGGAGCTCTCTTATCAAGATGTGGTGCGTCTAGGCTGAGGCAAATGAAGCGCTTATGATTCTGTGCCTTTGTGCCTCTGAGGCAGCAGTCCAGTGACCACACTCTAAAACCATTAAAAAAAAAAAAGAAAACAGATTATTAGGCTTCACCCAAAAGATACTGGGACAGGGTTATTGATCCAATACAACAAATACTATGAATTAGCCACCTCAGGTGCAAGGTTTAGGGCACCATAAAAACTTAGCAATCAAGATAAATATGATTTTAATGCAATCTTTTTAAAAAATAAAAATTACTGAAAAAGACAAAAAGTGATCAAGAAACTAATACATTTTTAAATAAAGATGTGATCGGTATTATTGATCTTTTTGTCTCAGGCTATGATATGGCTCAGCGGGGCATTGTATATTAAAACCAACGCACAACAAAACTGAAAGATTACCATTTATAGGCCAAAGCCATAGAGGAAATGATTCCTTCAGTGGCCTGTGTTAGCTGCTTTCACTTCCCTCCTATCAGGGAGTTCCTGCAGTTACGGGCTGCTTATTTGCCACAGATGCTACACTCTGTCCTCTCAGCCAGCACCAGGGATCACCAAACTGGCAGGAAGTAATTGGCTTGAAGACAGTCATCTTTGGAAGTACAACTTCTGGACTTCATTTCAACAGGGCTCACAAATTTCCGTTATAGGCATATACCTATATTCACATTCATCATTGCTTTAGAAGAACTGTAAATCCGAGAAATGATTCAGATTGAAATTTAACAGAAATCAATAATAACAAAACAAATATGTTTATTTCTTTGAAGATTTCGGTTCCTTCAGATTCAGAATTCAGGTAGTATATGCCTCCTGTTTTTAGACGGTTTATGCTTACTAAAGTGAATAATGATAAGTGAATTGACAGTTTTCTTTTACATATATTGAGCAATACCAATTTAAAGGTGTGTGCAAAATACTTTGGTAGGAGTAAAATCGTTTGTATGCCTTTAATAATCACCATAAATATTTTCAGAAGGATAAAAAAGTAAAGTAAAATGTGTCCTGTTTCTCATGTAGATTTTATTACCTTTTTCATACTTATTCTGCTTATGTAAGATGTTATTGCTTTTTAAAAACAATTTTTACTATTGCTTACCAACTACATGGAATGTATATATAAAATGGGAAGAAAACAAAGGGAAATTATCATGACAAATATTCATTTATGCCTAAAATAAGCTGTGTCCTATCATAATATAAACAATATGATAGAGGAATTATCTGGTAGATCAATCCAGAAACTTTAATATCACCAATCCCCAACTCTAAGAAATACAGAGTAAGCTGAAATGGCAACCATTCCACAGTTTTATTGAAAAGAATGGAGTAATGTGTAAATTTCATTCATTTATCTGGCCATAAAAAGAATGCATGAGTTCTATGCAGAAGACGACAGAGAAAAACACTCCATTTAGAATGAAGAATGTAACCTTTCCTCTGACATTCTGTGTGACTCTTCCTACGGGTTATTTATCCTAAGCTATGCGTGATACAGCATAATACTAATATTCCATAAGTGCAACCACTGGCAACTAACAAGAATTGTACAAAACCATGTCTCATGGCAATTCATGAACTTTACCTTCAGGTCTCAAGGATGCAAATGTCTAAGCATATGAAACAAAGTTAACTGATACAAGTTTGGTTATCTGGATTCCCCTTAGGTAACTGCTGATAGTCTATTAGAAATCCACTAGGAGAACAGAAGCAAATAGGGCAAATAGGAGAAACTGAGGACAAAAGAACAAAATAAAACTTTAAGATGTAACAGGTAGGGGAAGAAAAACAAGAGGAGAAATAAAATCAGCAACTGTAATTCAATCTACAGACATTTGCTATGGGGAACAAAGAGTTCCTTTCTATTTAATAACTTCATGGCCCATTATTGAATTTCAGCCTAGTGAAGCAAAAATCATCAAAATAATGATCCTGGCTTATCACAAAGAAGGCAGAGTATATTAAATAAATCTGGTGAAAAAATAAAGTTTTAATACAAGTTTTAAAGTTCTCTCTCAAAGTTGTGTGTGCACGTGCTAATAACTGATGTCAAAATAAGTAAAATAGTCACTTTTTAAATTATCTCATAATGCCATCTCATTGCATTATGATAACATATGTTATGAAGCATAGCTATCTCTCTATTTTGAGTATTCTCTTAATAAAATGTTAGGGATTGTGTGTATCTCCTGGAGGTAATAATAAAAATAATTTCTTTTCCTCTGTCTAAGAAGACAGAGTGGTTATAGAGGAAAAAAAGGCTACACTTGATATTAGAAGTCCTTGATATGAGACTCTGCTCCATAATTTACTTATGCTGTAATCATGAATAGAAGCCATTGAAACTTTTAAACTTACATCTATTGAGGAAAATGACGTCTGCCCTGTCAACTTCGGTAGCGGTGGATCACATCGGATAATGAACCTGTAAAAACCTGTAGTTCTCCTGGATAATATGCTGAAGAGTGTTTTCCAACTTGGTTCCATTCTCACCATCACTTTCAGGTACACAAATCAAACATATGTTTGGTCTTTCACATAGTCCCATATTTCTTGGAGGCTTTGCTTGTTCCTTTTCATTCTTCTTTCTCTGATCTTGTCTTCATGCTTCATTTCATTAAGCTGATCTTCAATCTCCGATATTCTTTCTTCCACTTGATAGATTTGGCTATTGATACTTGTATATGCCTCAAAGTTCTCGTGCTGTGTTTTTCAGCTCCAACAGAACATTTGTGTTCTTCTCTAAACTGGTTATTCTAGTTAGTAATTCCTCTAACCATTTTGTCAAGGTTCTTAGCTTCCTTGCATTGGGTTAGAATATGCTCCTTTAGCTTGGAAGTGATTGTTATTACCCACCTTTCTGAAGCCTATTTCTGTCAAATTGTCAAACTCATTCTCCATCTAGTTTTGTTCCCTTGCTGGCAATGAGATGTGACCCTTTGGAGGAGAAGCAGTATTCTGGTTTTTGGAATTTTCAACTTTTTGCGCTGGTTTTTCCTTATCTTTGTGGATTTATCTACCTTAGGTCTTTGATGTTGGTGACCTTTGGATGAGATTTTGGTGTGGATGTCCTTTTTGTTGATGTTGATGCTATTCCTTTCTTTTTGTTAGTTTTCCATCTAACAGTTAGGCCCTTCTGCTGCAGGTCTGCTGGAGTTTGCTAGGGGTCCACTCCAGACCCTGATTACCTAAGTATCGCCAATGGAGGCTGTAGAGCAGCAAAGATTGCTGCCTGTTCCTTTCTCTGGAAGCTTTGTCCCAGAGGGGCAACTGCCAGATGCCAGTCGGAGCTCTCCTGCATGAGTGTTGACCCCTGCTGGGAGATGTTTCCCAGTCAGGAGGCACGGGGGTCAGGGATCCACTTGAGGAGGCAGTCTGTCCCTTAGCAGAGCTCAAGCACTGTGCTGGGAGATCTGTTGCGCTCTTCAGAGCCAGCAGGTGGGAACATTTAATTCTGCTGAAGCTGCACCACAGCTGCACCATCCCCCAGGTGCTCTGATGGGAGTTTTATCTATAAGAACCTGACTGGGGCTGCTGCCTTTCTTTCAGAGATGCCCTGCCCAGAGAGGAGGCATCTAGAGACACAGTGTGGCTCCAGCAGCTTTGTTGAGTTGCAGTGTTCAAACTTCCTGGAGGCTTTGTTTACACTGTGAGGGGAAAATCTCAGTAATGGCAGATGTCCCTCCCCCCACGAAGCTCAAGCATCCCAGGTCGACTTCAGACTGCTGTGCTGGCAGCGAGAATTTCAACCCAGTGGGTCTTAGCTTGCTGGGCTCTGTGGGGGTGAGTTCCACTGAGTTAGACCACTTGGCTCCCTGGCTTCAGCTCCTTTTCCAGAGGAATGAACAGTTCTGTCTTGCTGGCGTTCCAGGTACCACTGAGGTATGAAAAAAAACTCCTGCAGCTATCTTGGTGTCTGCCTAAACGGCCGCCCATTTTTGTGTTTGGCGAGACAGGTCAAGATTCAAATTCAGAAAGTACAGAGAACACCACGAAGATAATCCTCGAGAAGAGCAACTCCAAGACACATAATTATCTGATTCACAAAGATTGAAATGAAGGAAAAAATGTTAAGGGCAGCCAGAAAGAAAGGTTGAGTTATCCACAAAGGGAAGCCCATCAGACCGACAGCAGATCTCTCTACAGAAACCCTGCAAACCAGAAGAGACTGGGGGCCAATATTCAACATTCTTAAAGAAAAGAACTTTCAACCTAAAATTTCATATCCAGCCGAACTAAGCTTCCTAAGCAAAGGAAAAATAAAATCCTTTGCAGACAAGCAAATGCTGAGAGATTTTGTCAGCACCAGTCCTGCCTTACAAGAGCTCCTAAAGGGAGCACTAAATATGGAAAGAAAAAACTGGTACCGGCCACTGCAAAAACATACCAAATTGTAAAGACCATCGACACTATGAAGAAACTGCATCAACTATCGTGCAAAATAACCAGCTAGCATCATAACGACAGGATCAATTTCACACATAACAATATTAACCTTAAATGTAAACAGGCTAAATGCCTCAACTGAAAGACACAGACCGGCAAATTGGAAAAGCAGTCAGAAACCATCTGTGTGCTTTATTCAGGAGACCCATCTCAGGTGCAAAGACACACATAGGCTCAAAATAAAGGGATAGTGAAAAAATTAATAAGCGAATGGAAAGCAAAAAAAAGCAGGGGTTGCAATCCTAGTCTGTGATAGAACAGACTTTAAACCAACAAAGATCAAAAAAGACAGAGAAGGGCGTTTAAACCAACAAAGATCAAAAAGATGGAGAAGGGCATTTAAACCAACAAAGATTAAAAAAAAAAGACAGAGAATGGTAAAGGGATCAATGTAACAGGACGAGCTAACTATTCTAAATATATATGCACCCAATACAGGAGTACCCAGGTTTATAAAGCAAGTTCTTAGAGACCTACAAAGAGACTTAGACTCCCACACAATAACAGTGAGAGACTTTAATACCCCACTGTCAATATAAGACAGATCAATGAGACAGAAAATTAAGAAGAATATTCAGGACTTGAACTCATCTCTGGACCAAGCAGACCTAATCGACATCTACAGAACTCTCTACCCCGGATCAACAGAATATATATTCTTCTCAGCCCCACATAGCAGTTATTCTAAAATTGACCACAAAATTGGAAGTAAAACACTCCTCAGCAAATGTAAAAGAACGCAAATCATAACAAACCGTCTCTCAGACCACAGTGCAATCAAATTGGAACTCAGCATTAAGAAACTCACTCCAAACTGCACAACTATGTGGAAACTGGACAACCTGCTCCTGAGTGACTACTGGGTAAATAATGAAATTAGGGCAGAAATAAATAAGTTCTTTGAAACCAGTGAGAACAAAGACACAGTGTACCAGAAACTCTGGGACACAGCTAAAACAGTGTTTAGAGGGAAATTTATAGCACTAAATAACCACAGAAGAAAGTGGGAAAGATCTAAATTCGATACCCTAGCATCACAATTAAAAGAACTGGAGAAACAAGAGCAAACAAATCCAAAAGCCAGCAGAAGACAAGAAATAACTAAGACTGGAGCAGAACTGAAGGCGATAAAGACATGAAAAATATTTCAAAAAATCAATGAATCCAGGAGCTGTTTTTTTTTTAATTAACAAAATAGATAGACTGATAGCCTGACTAATCAGAAAAGAGCAAAGAATCAAATAGACACAATAAAAAATAATAAAGGGGAGATCACCACAGATCCCACACAAATACAAACTACCTTCAGAAAATACTATAAATACTTCTATGCAAATAAACTAGAAAATCTAGAAGAAATAGATAAGTCCCTGGACACATAGACCCTCCCAAGACTAAACCGGGAAGAAGTTGAATCCCTCAATATACTAATAACAAGTTCTGAACTTAAGGCAGTAATTAATAGCCTACCAACTAAAAAAGCCAGGACCAGATGGATTCATAACCAAATTCTACCAGAGGTACAAAGAGGAGCTGGTACCATTCCTTCTGAAACAATTCCAAACAATAGAAAAAGAGAGACTCTCCCTTACTCATTTTATGAGGCTAGCATCACCCTGATACAAAAACCTAGCATAGACACAACAAAAAAAGAAAATTTCAGGCCCATATCCCTGATGAACATCGATGAGAAAAATTATCTCCAGAAATTCTGGCAAACTGAATCCAGCAGCACATCAAAAGCTTATCCACCACGAACAAGTTGGCTTCATACTTGGGATGCAAGGCTGGTTCAACCTACGCAAATCAATCAATGTAATCCATTACATAAACAGAACCAATGACAGAAACCACGTGATTATTTCAATAGATCCAGAAGAAGCCTTTGATAAAATTCAACATCGCTTCATGCTAAACTCTCAATAAACTAGGTATTGATGGAACATATCTCAAAATAATAAGAGCTACTTATGACAAACCCACAGCCAATATCAGACTGAATGGGCAAAAACTGGAAGCATTCCCTTTGAAAACTGGCACAAGACAAGGATGCCCTCTCTCACTACTCCTATTCAACATAGTATTGGAAGTTTTGGCCAGGGCAGTCAGGCAAGAGAAAGAAAAGAAGGGTATTCAGTTAAAAAGAGAGGAAGTCAAATTGTCCCTGTTTGCAGATGACATGAGTATATTTAGAAAACCCTAATTGTCTCAGTGCAAAATCTCCTTAAGCTGATAATCAACTTCAGCAGTCTCGGGATACAAAATAAATGTGCAAAATCACAATCATTCCTATACACCAATAATAAACAACAGAGAGCCAAATCATGAGTGAACTCCCATTCACAATTGCTACAAAGAGAATAAAATATCTAGGAATACAACTTACAAGGGATGTGAAGGACCTCTTCAAAGAGAACTACAATCCACTGCTCAAGGAAATAAGAGAGGAAACAAACAAATGGAAAAACATTCCATGCTCATGGGTAGGAAGAATCCATATCATGAAAATGGCCATACTGCCCAAAGTAGTTTATAGATTCAATTCTATTTCCATCAAGCTACCATTGACTTTCTTCACAGAATTAGAAAAAACTACTTGAAATTTCATGTGGCACCAAAAAAGAGCCCATATAGCCAAGACAGTCCTAAGCAAAAAGAACAAATATGGAGGCATCACGCTACTTGACTTCAAACTATACTACAAGGCTATAGTAACCAAAACAGCATGGTACTGGTACCAAAACAGATATATCGACCAATGAAACAGATCAGATGCCTCAGAAATAATGCCACACATATACAACCATCAGATCTTTGACAAACCTGACAAAAACAAGCAATGGGGAAAGGATTCCCTATTTAATAAATGTTATTGGGAAAACTGGTTAGCCATATGCAGAAAACTGAAACTGGACCCCTTCCTTACACCTTATACAAAAATTAACTCAAGATGGCTCAAAGACTTAAATGTAAGATGTAAAACCATAAAAGTCGTAGAAGAAAACCTAGGCAATACACTTCTGGACATAAGCATGGGCAAGGACTTCATGACTAAAACCCCAAAAGCAATGACAACAAAAGTCAAAACTGAGAAATGGGATCTAATTAAACTAAAGAGCCTGTACACAGCAAAAGAAACTACCATCAGAGTGAACAGGCAACCTACAGAATGGGAGAAAATTTTTTGCAATCTATCCATCTGACAAAGGGCTAATACCCAGAATCTACAAGGAACTTAAACAAATTTACAAGGAAAAAAACACCTTCAAAAAATGGGTAAAGACACTTCTCAAAAGAAGACATTTATGCAGCCAGCAAACATATGAAAAAAAGCTCATCATCACTGGTCATTAGAGAAATGCAAATCAAGACCACAATGAGATACCATCTCAGGCCAGTTGGAATGACAATTTTTAAAGAGTCAGGAAACAACAGACGCTGGAGAGGATGTGGAGAAATAGGAATGATTTTACACTGTTGGTGGCAGTGTAAATTAGTTCACTCATTATGGAATTCAGCATGGTGATTCCTCAAGGATCTAGAACCAGAAATACCATTTGACCCAGCAATCCCATTACTGGGTGTATACTCAAAGGATTATAAATCATTGTATTATAAAGTCACATGCACACGTATGTTTATTGCAGCACTGTTCAAAATAGCAAAGACTTGGAACTAACCCAAATGCCCATCAGTGATAGGCTGGATAAAGAAAATGGCGCACATATTTACCATGGAATACTATGTAGCCACAACCAAGGATGAGTTCATATACTTTGCAGGGACAGTGATAAAGCTGGAAACCATCAGTCTCAGCAAACTAACACGGGAACAGAAAACCAAATACCAAATGCTCTCCCTCATTAGTGGGAGTTGAACAATGAGAACAGATGGACTCAGGGAGGGGAACATCACACACTGGGGCCTGTCAGGGGATCGGGGGCTAGGGATAGCATTAGGAGAAATACCTAATGTAGACGATGGGTTGATGGGTGCAGCAAATCACCATTGCACATGTATGCCTATGTAACAAACATGCACGTTCTGCACATGTATCCCAGAACTTCAAATATTAAAAAAAACCAAACTTGTAAATGTATAAACTAATATATGCCACTTAAAATATATACCACTTAAAAAAACTTGAAAAATTATGAACAATTCACAGTGTAAAACATCAGAATCTTACTGGGACATTAGATTTTCAACAAGGAGCTTTACAACTTTTTAAAGACAAGATATTTATAGCAGTTTCCTCAGCATGGGTTACTTTAAACAAAGAATCTGTCTAAATCAATTTAGACTTTGATATGGAAATTTTAATGTTATTTTTCTGTACTATTTTAAAAAGAGGCTTTTTTGGTACCTGTTAATATTCTCATAGAAAATATACTATAAGCCCAAACTAAGAAGGATATTTATGTTTGTCTAACATAATCCTAACTACTTTGTCCAAGTAATATTTGTAATAGAGAATTCAGTGGTAATTATTCTTTTTAATGAACACATTTGAGAATTCGTTGAAATCTATATGCTATCATTCTAAGGTAAACATTTACATATGAATAGTCACTTTTTCTCATGTAATTTTCAAGAATTCATAGACATCTTGAAGTCAATCCATGAATTCAAAGGACACTGCTCTATTTCTTTCCAGGCAATGGGTCCAACTGAATTAATGGTAGACCTGAGTTTTCCCTGAAATTGACCAATAGCAAACAGTGAAATGGTGAGAATTCAGAGTTAAGAATAATACTCTGAGATATTCTGCTTTTTCAATTTAGGTTGTTTTTAACATTTTCCTTTATTTAAGAAAATAGAATGTTACCTAATAATACAATAAAACCATATCTAAAGTGTAGCAAATAATTATAGAAAATGAAATTAAATTGAGAGGGGGCCACATCATTTATAAAAACATTATAATAGTCATTTGTTTGTTTATAAACTTTGAAAAGCTTTTCTTTGGGGGTAAACTTTATAATGATTGACATAATTTTAAGAATAGGTGGCATTATTAATCTAAATTTGAACAGATAATAATGCAAGGGAACGCTTTTCAGGGGTTAAAAGCAATGTCTGATTTCATGTCAAAAATCCAATTATCATAAAAAGAAAAGTCACTATTGGGTGGATGAGCCATCAACAGAAAGAAAATAAAGAGAAGAGATGCCTAGAAGCTGGAGAGAATGAGAATGATGTAGCTATGGTGAAAGAAAATAAACGAAGTTAACATAGGAGTAGCCATAATTAATTGCTAGGTTATCGTAAGTCAGTGTATGTCAAGAGTAAAGCCCTAAGCAGAGTGTCACAATTCATGTAAAAGAAATGTCTGTTTTGAAGAAAAAGATAGAACTCTTTTAGATTGATGATTTTAATTCATTTGGTAAATCCAAGAAATCTGAATATTCCACAAGCAGTTGTTCCGCAGATGTAGTTACCTACAGTAATAGGAGTTAAACAATGTGGGATTTATGGTTATATGACTGAAAACCTTCTGTATTGAAACCCTGAGTTAGTACTGGGGCTGTTCACAGAAACAGATATTCTAGGCTCAGAAAATAAGGTTTGCAGAATCTTTTTATATAGAGAGTGGAGAAAAGAGTGGAGAGGCAGTGAGTTCTCCCTCACTGTTGTAGAGAGTACCTTGAAATACACCTGAGAGACACAAACCTCTGGAGTGGCTTATAAGAAGTAACATCTAGAATGAATTTTGTCTTTTTGTCTCAGATGAAGAAACAGCAACAATCCCAATCTGGGGTTTCAACACCCACTCTCTTTGCTTATGAGCACATGCAGCCTTGGCGTGAGCATGAGCTAGCATACCAGAAAGCACAAAGGAGGCCTGACAGTAGAAGTGCAAGCATTACAGGGTTCAACATTATTCACATTGCTGACCTCAGTCACTTTCAGAGAGGGTATTTTTTTTTCCACAATGAAAAACAAGTTGTTTAGTGCGATGGTTAGTATTGAGTGTCAACTTGATTGGATTGAAGGATGCAAAGTAGTTTTCCTTGGTGTGTCTATGAGGGTGTCACCAAAGGAGATTAACATTTGGGTCAGTGGACTGGAAGATGCAGACCCACCCTCAAACTGGGTGGGCACCATCTAATCCACTGCCAGCACAGCTAGGATAAAAACAGGCAGAGGAACGTGGAAAGCCTAGACTGGCAAAGTCTTCTGGTCTCCATCTTTCTAACATGCTGGATGCTTCCTGTCCTCAACCACTGGACTCCAATTTCTTCAGCTTTTGGACTCTTGGACTTACCCCAGTGGTTTGTTAGGGGCTCCTGGGCCTTCGGCCACAGACTGAAGGATGCACTGTCAGCTTCCCTACTTTTGAGGTTTTGAGACTTAGACTGGCTTCCTCACTCCTCAGCTTGCAAATGGCCTGTTGTGGAACTTCACCACATGACTGTGTGAGTCAATACTCCTTAGCAAATTCCCCTTCATATATACATCTATCCTGTTAGTCCTGTCCCTATAGAGAACCTTGACTAACACACCTAGGCAAATGTAAACTGGTGTTCATGTGTTGACACCTTGTATTGCCTCACCTGTATCAGCCTGTGTTGAGATAACGCTTTGGAATTTGAGTTAGGACTGAAACCGAGAGTTATTTTTTCTTAGTGTCTTCAAAGACTTTTAAGGGGAAAAGTTGTAATGATAAGGCTTTCATTGCAGAAAGCTCACTCTGACAGCACCACACGGCAGAGCAAGACCAGAAGCAGTCAGAAGGCCTAAGAATTCAGCTAGGACACTGACATGTCCTGAGCCAAGACATTAGCCATGAGACTAGAGAGGATTTAATAGATTTGTGTGAGATTTAGAAGATGGCATTGAACTAGAATTTGGCAACAGATTGTACATAGTGATTGGTGGAAAGAGGGAAGCCTAACAAGGATCGTCAAGATTCCGAGTGGGGTGACTAGTTAAATTATGGTTTTGTTGACTAAGACAGTATTTCAAGGAAAAGCAGGAAGTTTTCATAAGAAGTTTTGAACATGTTGGGTTTGAAGTGCATGGTAATCTAATTGGAGACATTCAGCCTTGTTTTGTATATATGTCTCAAGTTTAACTAAAATAACTATTTTTTTTTTTTTTTTTTTGAGACGGAGTCTTGCTCTGTAGCCCGGGCTGGAGTGCAGTGGCCGGATCTCAGCTCACTGCAAGCTCCGCCGCCCGGGCTGGAGTGCAGTGGCCGCATCTCAGCTCACTGCAAGCTCCGCCTCCCGGGTTTACGCCATTCTCCTGCCTCAGCCTCCGGAGTAGCTGGGACTACAGGCGCCCGCCACCTCGCCCGGCTAGTTTTTTTTTGTATTTTTAGTAGAGACGGGGTTTCACGGTGTTAGCCAGGATGGTCTCGATCTCCTGACCTCGTGATCCGCCCGTCTCGGCCTCCCAAAGTGCTGGGATTACAGGCTTGAGCCACCGCGCCCGGCCTAAGTTTAACTAAAATAACTATTATGGAAATAAGCATTTAGGATTCAATAATTTATAATAAATACTTATTGTCACAGATTCAAAAGAAAGCTTTCGGTGGTATTTTTAGAAAAGTGACTGTCATCTGGAGTAGGTTATGGAGGCATATTAGAATCATCTGGTAGGGGTAACTTTCAAAGTGTACATTTACCTTTACTTCTTTTTCAAGATTATGATGTAGCCCTGAATAGATTGCCCGCTTACTACTCTCCTGAACTGAGATTCTTGCATAGTAAGTTGGTATTTTTAAGTGGGAAGCACTTTTCAAGTAGTTTGAAGCATACAATCAAAGATTAATAAACAATAGAACCAGAAACTGAAAAATTTGGCTTAGTAAGTATGTACCGAATAATTTATGAAAATTCTCCATCATTCTTGATAATAATAAACAGTTGAAGGACACTTGACTGTACTGTTTAGTAGTGACAATTTATTTGGAAAATCAGACAAGCGGTTAATACCTTTAACACTATGAAGAGAGAGCATTGATATATTCCTGTGGTGGTATGTGAAAATACAAACCGTGTGTGTGTGTGTCTGTGTGTCTGTGTGTGTGTAGGATAATACGGGTGACAGCATAGACTTCACAGGAAGAGGGATCTGGAAAGCTAAATTTTGAAGGAAGGGGCTAGGTAGGAGAAGGAATTTCCCAAATACTGTTGCTGTCATGTGTCATTTTAGATTGCTTTTGGCTACAAGTAACAGAAAACCCAACCAGTAACGGTACTAGCCATAGAACCATTTACATTTTTAAAAATAATATTTAGAGTGAATATGTTATAAATAATTTGGAATAATGACACATGACAAAATTGAAAATACCAGACATAGCTGTATAAGCATATTTTATGAAAACATGGAGGCAAATAATAAAAAAAGCTAAAAAATGAAAAACTGAATATACCGTGGAATAGGACTGAGGGATATTGAACGGTGATGTAAAAAATTGCTACTTTTGGAGTGGCCAAGGTGGTCAACTAGATTCAGTGGCAATTGCAGGCTCCTATAGAAAAGAACCATAACAGTGTGCAAATCCTGCACCAACAACTGAGGTATATAGGTTCTGTCATCAGAACTGACTAGGTGGCTGGTGTGACCCATGGATCGGAAGGAAGAGTAGTGTAGTGCGGAGGCCCACTTGAGAGCAACACAGGTCAGGGGACCCCCCACCCTCCAGCCAAGGGAGGCAGTGGTTGAACCTGCTACCCAGCCTGGGAAATCATGCCTTTTCCACGGAACTGTGCAACCCATGGATCAGAAGATCCAACTCGTGAGCCCATGCCACCGAGGCCTAGGGTCCCAACCACTGAGCAGCACAGATTCTCAGTAGCAACTAGGCTAGAATCTGCTTAAGCCTGTCAAGCTCCCAGTGGGTAGGCCGACCAGCACCACAGCTGTGGCTGCCTGCTGTCTAAGCACTTTGTGCTCCTTGCAGGAGGGATGGCAGCCAAGACTAGGACTGATAACTGCTTAACATACTAAGCTCCCAGGGGAGGGGAAGGGTGACAGCCATCTCTATAGTTCCAGGCTGTGCTTTTGCTCTGCTGGAGCCAGGGAGGCTGGATGGCTTGGTCCCAAGAGGTATCTCTCACAACCCAACAAACTGGCTGTGGGAGACTCCGGCCAGAGTGCCTCTTCAGGACTGACCCTAACCCATCCCTTCTCACTGTGCGGGGCCTCCCTGCAGAAACTCCAACAATTCCAGCCAGCGTCTCAGGGACAGAACTCTCATCTCCCTGGACCTGAGACCCTAGAGGGAAGGGTGGCCATAGTCTCCATGGACCAACAGACTTAGTCTTTCCTCCTGCTAGTTCTGAGGAATCTGGGCAGTCCAGATGAGTGGGTTTCTCTCCAACAAAGCACACCCCGTCCACCAAGGAACAGTCAAAGTGATTCGTTAAATGGGTCAGGCTCCCTGTGCCACTCAACTGGGTGAGACCCTCCAACAGGGGTTGTCAGACACCCTATACTGGAGTGTTCCTACTGACATCAGGTAGGTGCCCCTCAAGGTCAGAGATCCCAAAGGAAGGAGCAGGTACCCATCTGTGCTATTCTCCAGCCTCCTCAAGTGACATCTCCAGGATGGGAGTGAACCAGATGAAAATTGCCTGAAGGGACTTCCCAGGAAACCGCAGCAGCCCTACAGAAGAGGGACCTGACCATTGAAAGGAAAACAAACAAACAGAAAGCAAAAACGACAGCATCAACAACAACAAAAAATCCCAACAAAAATCCCATCCAAGGGTCAGCAGCCTCAAAAACTGAAACTAGAAAAACTCATGAAGATGAGAAAGAATAAACGAAAAAATGCTGAGAATCCTAAAGGTCATAGTGCCTCTTATTCTACAAATGATTGCAACACCTCTCCAGCAAGGGTGCAGAAGTGGACAGAGGATAAGATGTATGAATGGACAGAAGTAGGCTTCAGAATGTGAGTAATAACAAACTCCACCGAGCTAAAGGAGAACGTTCTAACCCGATGCAAAGAAGGTAAGCACCTTGACAAAAAGTTACAGGAGATGCTAACTAGAATAACCAGTTTAGGGAGGAACATAAATGACCTGATGGAGCTGAAAAACACAGCACAAGAACTTCATGAAACATACACAAGTGTCAATAGCTGAATCAACTGGGCAGAAAAAGGAATATGCGAGTTTGAAGACCATCTTGCTGAAATAAGGCATGCAGACAAGATTAAAGAAATAAGAATAAAAAGGAATAAACAAAACCTCTGAGAAATATGTGACTATGTAAAAAGACCAAACCTATGATTGATTGGAGTACCTGAAAGAGACAGGGAAAATGGAAACAAGTTGGAAAACGTAATTCAGGATATTATCCAGGAGAACTTCCCCAACCTAGCAAGACAGGCCAACATTCAAATTCAGGAAATACAAAAAACACAACTAAGACACTCCATGAGAAGATCAACCTCAAGACACATAATCATCAGACTCTCAAAGGACAAAAACAGGAAAAAATGTTAAGGGCAGCCAGAGAGAAAAATCAGATCACCTACAAAGGGAAGCCCATCAGACTAACAGCAGACCTCCCAACAGAAACCCTACAAGCCAGAAGAGAGTGGGCGCCAATATTAAACATTCTTAAAGAAAATAATTTTCAACCCAAAATTTCATATCCAACCAAACTAAGCTTCATAAGCAAAGGAGAAATAAAATTCTTTACAGACAAGCAAATGCTGAGGAATTTCATCACCACCAGGCCTGCCTTACAAGAGTTCCTGAGAGGTACTAACTATGGAAAAAAAAATTAGTATCATCCACTGCAAAAACACACCGAAATACAAAAACCAATTATACTATGGAGAAACTGCATCAACTAGTGTGTAAAATAAGCAGATAGCATCATGATGACGGGATCGAATTCACACATAACAATATTAACCTTAAATGTAAATGGGCTAAATGCTCCAATTAAAAGACACTGACTGGCAAATTGGATAAAGAGTCAAGAACCATTGGTGTGTGGTATTCAGGAGACCCATCTCACGTGCAAAGACACACATAGGCTCAACATAAAGGGATGGAGGAAAATTTACCAAGCAAATGGAAAGCAAAAAAACCAGGGGTTGCAATCCTACTCTCTGATGAAACAGACCTTAAACCAACTAAGATCAACAAAGACAAAGAAGGGCATTACCTAATGGTAAAGGGATCAATTGAACAAGAAGAGCTATTTTAAATATATATGCACCCCATACAGGAGCTCTGAGATCCATAAAACAAGTTCTTAGAGACCTTCAAAGCAACTTGCACTCCCACACAATAATAGTGAAAGTCTTTAACACCTCACTGTCAGTATTAGACAGATCAATAAGACAGAAAATTAACAAGGATATTCAGGATTGAATTCAGCTCTTGATTAAGTGCACCTAATAGGCATCTACAGAACTCTTCACCCCAAATCAACAGAATATACAATTTTCTCAGTGCCACATAGCACTTATTCTAAAATTGACCACATAATTGGAAGTAAAACACTCCTCAGCAAGTGCAAAAGAAGGGAAATCATAACAAATAGTCTCTCAGAACACAGTGCAATCAAATTAGAACATAGGATTAAGAAATTCACTCAAAACCGCACAACTACGTGGAAATTGAACAACCTACTCCTGAGTGACTGGGTAAATAATGAAATTAAGGTAGAAATCAAGAACTTCTTTGAAACCAATGAGAACAAAGAGACAATGTACCAGAATCTCTGTGACACAGCTAAAGCAGTGTTAAGAGGGAAATTTATAGCCCTAAAAGTCAACATCAGAAAGCTAGAAAGATCTCAAATCAATACCCTAACATCACAATTAAAAGAACTAGAGAAGCAAGAGCCAATAAATCCAAAAGCTAGCAGAAGACAAGAAATAACTAAGCAGAACTGAAGCAGAACTGAGCAGAACTGAAGGAGATAGAGACAAGAAAAACCCTTCAAAAAATCAATTAAACCAGGAGCTGATTTTTTGAAAAGATTAACAAAATAGATGGACTGCTGGCTAGACTAATAAAGAAGAAAAGAAAAAAGAATCAAATAGACACAATAAAAATCATAAAGGGGATACTACCACTAACCCCACAGAAATATAAACTATCATCAGAGAACACTATAAACATGTCTACACAAATAAACTAGAAAATCTAGAAGAAATACATAAATTCCTAGATACATACACCCTCCCAAGACTAAACCAGGAAGACGTCAAATCGCTGAATAGAACAATAACAACTTCTGAAATTGAGGCAGTAATTAATAGCTGACCAACCAACACAAGCCCACGACCAGATGGATTCACAGTTGAATTCTAGCAGAGGTACAAAGAGAAGCTGGAAACATTCCTTGTGAAACTATTCCAAACAATTGAAAAGGAGAGACTCCTTCCCAACTCATTTTATGAGGCCAGCATCATCCTGATAGCTAAACCTGGCAGCAACACAACAAAGAAAGAAAACTTCAGGCCATTATCCCTGATGAACATTGATGCAAAAATCCTCAATAAAATACTGGTAAACCAAATCCAGCAGCACATCAAAAGCTTATCCACTATGATCAAGTCAGCTTAATCCCTGGGATACAAGGCTGGTTCAACATATGCAAATCAATAAACTTAATCCATCACATAAACAGAACCAATGACAAAAACCACATGATTATTTCAATAGGTGCAGAAAAGGTCTTCAATAAAATTTAACATCGATTCATGTTAAAAACTCTCAATAAAGTAGATATTGATGGAAAGTATCTCAAAATAATGCTATTTATGACAGACCCACAGCCAATAACATACTGAATGGGCAAAAGCTGGAAGCATTCCCTTCGAAAATCGGTACAAGACAAGGATGCCATCTCTCACCATTCCTATTCAACATAGTATTGCAAGTTCTTGCCAGGGCAATCAGACAAGAGAAAGAAATAAAGGGTATTCAAATAGGATAAGAGGGAGTCAAATTCTATTTGCAGACGACATGATTTTATATTTAGAAAACCCCATTGTCACAGCCCCAAAACTCTTTAAGCCGATAAGCAACTTCAGCAAAATCTCAGGATACAAAATCAATGTGCAAAAGTCACAAACATTCCTATCGAACAACAAGTAGAAGGATAGAGAGTCAAATCATGAATGAACTCCCATTCACAATTATTACAAAAAGAAAAAAAAATACTTAGGAATACAACTTACAAGGGATGTGAAGGACCTCTTTCAGAACTGCAAACTGCTGCTCAAGGAAAGAACACAGGGCAAAAACAAATGGCAAAACATTCCATGCTCATGGATAGGAAGAATCCATATCATGAAAATGACCATACTGCCCAAAGTAGTTTATAGATTCAATGCTATTCCCATCAAACTACCATTCGACACTCTTTACATAATTAGAAAAATCTATTTTAAATTTTATATGGAACCCAAAAAGAGCCCGTATAGCCAAGACGATTCTAAGCAAAAAGAACAAAGCTGGAGGCATCACGCTACCTGACTTCAAACTATGCTACAAGGCTACAGTAACCAAAACCAAAACAGTGTGGTACTGGTACCAAAATAGATATATAGACCAATGGAACAGAACAGAGACCTCAGAAATAACACCACACACCTACAACCACCTGATGTTTGACAAACTGTTAAAAACAAGCAATAGAGAACGTATTCCCTATTTAATAAATGGTTCTGGGAAAACTGGCTAGCCATATACAGAAAACTGAAACTGGACCCTTTCCTTACACCTTATACAAAAATTAACTCAAGATGGATTAAAGACTTAAATGTAAAACCCCAAACCATAAAAACTCTAGAAGAAAACCTAGGCAATACCATTCAAAACATAGGTATGGTCAAATGTTTCATGACAAAAATGCCAAAAGCAATTGCAACAAAAGCCAACATTGACAAATGGAATCTAATTAAACTACAGAGCTTGTGCACAGCAAAAGAAACTATCATCAGAGTGAACAGGCAACCTACAGATTGGGAGACAATTTTTGCAATCTATCCATCTGACAAAGGGCTAATACTCAGAATCTACAAAGAACTTAAATACATTTACAAGAAAAAAAAAAACCCTTCAAAAAGTGAACAAAGACACCTCTCGAAAGAAGACATTTATGCAGCCAGCAAACATGAAAAAAAGCTCGTCATCGCTGGTCATTAGAGAAATACAAATCAAGACCACAATGAGATACCATCTCACACCAGTCCGAATGATGATTATTAAAACTCAAGAAACAAAAGATGCTGACGAGGCTGTGGAGAAATAGGAACACTTTTACACTATTGGTGGGAATGTAAATTAGTTCAATCACTGCAGAAGACAGTGTGGTGAATCCTCAAGGATCTAGAACCAGAAATACCATTTGACCCAGCTACCCAACGAAACAAAAACCATTCTACTATAAAAATACATGCACATGTATGTTTATTGCAGCACTATTTACAATAGCAAAAACATGGAACCAACCAAAATGCCCATCAATGATGGACTGGATAAATAAAATGTGCTATACATATACCATGGGTCACTATACAGTCATAAAAAGGAATGAGATCATGCCCTTTGCAGGGACATGGATGAAGCTGGAAGCCATCATCCTCAGCAAACTAACACAGGAACAGAAAATCAAACACCACATGTTCTCACTCATAAGTGGGAGTTGAACAATGAGAACACATGGACACAGGGAGGGGGACAACACACACTGGGGCCAGTCAGGGAGTTGTGGGCGAGGAGAGGGAGACTATTAGGACAAATAGGTAATGCATGCAGGGCCTGAGACCTAGATGATGGGTTGATAGGTGCAACAAACCACCATGGCACATGTATACCTATGTAACAAATGTACACATTCTGCACTTGTATCCCAGAACTTAAAGTAAAACAAAAAAAAAACTTAAAAATTGCTACTTTTCTGTATAAGACTTGCAACACAATTTTTAAAAACTAGCTACAAATAATTACATGATAAAAATAAAGTTTGAATTTAAAGAATGTTTTGAGTATGTTGATAAATTTATTCTGGTTATTGCTTATTAAGTTTGAAGTTTCAGTTGTATAACATAAGGGCAATATATACATAATTTTGAAACTCAAAAAAAAATTTTTGAAACTCAGACCTTGAGAGATATTGTTTGAGAATTAAAAGCCCTACAGAAGGACAGGAGAATAAAAAATCAGAAAAATGAAATAAAACGAAACTTACTAATATAGGAATTTACTATAAGAGAAAGTAATTAGTCTAAATAAGTGCTAAAATTATACTGTGTATTTGTCAAACATTTAGTCATTGGTGAATTTGATAATAGGAGTTGTGGTAACTTGAGTTCATTTGACTACTCAGGAATGTTATAAATACACATCATAAATCAAATGCAGATATCTTTGATATATATGAATCCTCTCTCTCTTTCTCTCGTTCTCTTACTCTCTCTCTCTCTCTCAGGGTTTTCAAAGACTCCTAAGCAGGGAAGTTGGTGATGAGGTTTTCAATGTAGAAAGCTCACCCTGACAGTACTGTACAGCTAAGCAAAGGCGGAAACAGTCAAGAGGCTTAAGAATTCAGCTAGGAAACTGACATGGCTTGAACCAGGTTTTCTCTCTGGTTCTAGTACACTCTTGCTGTCTGTCTTTCTTGTCTTCTTTCTGCACATTTTCTTCTCAGGAAATCAAGACATATTTCACTTCCTTGAAGGGGTTTGAGATTGATAAAAAGAAATGTGAAGAGAAAGAAGATAATTTTTTTTTCTTTTTCCAGTTCATGTAAAGATGATGCTCTAACCCTCCTCCCTTAGAAGCATGTGTACCTATCAAAAGAAAACTTAGAAACTTGAACCTTGAGTTTACATTTAAGTCATAGCATGGAGAGGATTGAGAATGTGGCACAATGGAATTCTCATCCCTACTATCTCTAAATCTTTCAGCAAACTCAAGCTAGGTCTCTTTGCATGATTTCCAGAGGAGTCATAATGGAATGGAGACAGAAAAAGGACAAAATACTCAAAATTTATGTCTTGGTTCTCACCACTCACTCACGGTTGAGACTCATATTGTCTACCTGTGCAGATATATTATGGCACTGATGGAGGCGGGTGTGCAAGTGAAAAAGCCACAAATAACGTTACTTCCCTGCTGACTTCTATTAATACACAGTCAATCTGTAAGTTATTCAGTAACACCACTGAGGGAGCAAAATGGTAGCTGAGACAAGAGCTTTCATGCCTCCCACAAAGCTGTATTTTCAAGGGGGCAAGGTACCCTGAAGGTGGGGTTGGAAATTAGACATCTTAACTGAGGAACCATGAAGATGGTGCCCAAGAACCAGAGAAGTACATTTTCTGCTAATATAGAAATGGAGACAATGAATCAGGGAAAATAACTATGATCCTGGGAGCTAATAAAATCACAGGCTGCCAGTGCTAAGACAACATACCACATCTTTCACCAGCCTCTAAATTCATCAGCAGGAAGCCATACCAGGTACACAGGATGAGCAAAACCAGAGACTTACACTCAGAAAATGAACTGTGACCACGTTTTCTTCTTGAAATTAGATGCCATATTAGGGAGTAGGAAAAGTTAGGGAGAAACAACCCTGATAGGAACTTGAACTTTAAATGGTTTGAATACTAATACAAAAGAGATTCAGTTAAACATTTTTTAAACAAAGATTGTCACTTTGTCTTATCTTTCTTATAGGTTGGTGGCCTCTGATGAAGGTATTCCAAATATAGACATTTTAAAAAAAAACTTCTGTGTTAGTGATTTTAGTTGCTTGATCCTGCTATAGTATGTTAGGTAGGAACTCAACACATATAGGAAAAATTGAAGAAATGATGTGTGTCCTCATTTATAGATTATTCCTCATTTTCTCTTGAGCACCTCTTTCAGGATTCAATTTCCTTTTTAAATCTTAAGATTTCTGTAGGTCCATGACTTCTAGAGATCAGCTGCGACAATAAATTGTAATACTGTTGATATTAACTAAACATGCCTGTGAAAAGTCTAGCCAAGCAAAACTCACTTACCTAAGAGCTGCAGTAAGTTCCAAGTTTATACTTGTGAAAGTCAAGTGGCTATTAAGAAATCAGGAGTTAATCCAAATGACTATGTCATCATTTTAGGACCTACTGGCTCCTCAGTTGCCAAATATATTCATGTTCTTTCTATTGAGAGACACATTACCTCATCAACATAATTCTTATGTCTTCTTCCAGGCTTAGGACCAAGCCTGACTTTAGTGAAGAGGGATTTAAGTTGCTCCAACAATCAGGAGACTCAGGAGCAAGTTAGTCTTTCTACTACATTAATTCTAACTCTGTCTCCAGTTTTACATCTCTTGTCACTTTACTCAGACCAGGTTCTCCTTCCACATCCCCTTTCCATTATTTCAAATGTCCAAAATCCTGCTTTTGTTATCTAATTAGTACCAGAGTCTTCTAAGGCTGGATTTCTGTTTTGCTCTTATTTGTCTCTCCTTCTAAGAATTGACTAATTCTTCCTAAACGCTGGCTCTGTAACTGGGACGGAAAATTGTGACAGATTTATCGTTTGCTCCACTGAGTTTCAGAGAACTGCCTGTAGAGGCACCTTCATTACATTGTGTTGGGCAGTCAGGAGGCCAAATGTTTTCCTGCATTACCATCTGCTGTCTGTATTCTTCCTGCTGAGTTTTACTTCAACTCATCAGGTGTCATTGACTCTTTCTACCTAGAGCTGGTTCACAGTTCCAGGTATTTGCCTCTTCCTGTCTAGCCTGCACCACATGCTTTGAGATATAATGATCACTCGTTTGGGAAAAAACTGTAGACCAACTAGGCTATATGCAGCTTTATATAATGGAAAATCTGTTTCAAACTGGTACATACAATGAGAAACGTATTAGTTTTCAAATTTTGAAGTTCAGGGATGCGTCAGCTTCAAGGTTGAGGTCAACTAATGGCTCCTTATTTATGCATGTAGTTATGGAGACATGCAGTGCCAAGGTGCAATTTTAAGACATTATTCAAGAATAAAAAATAGTTTCTAAAAATAAACTATATCAAGATTACCTACTTTTTAGAGAATATGGTGTAGTTTCTTCTTGTCATTAGTATACACATAAAGAGTTGGAGACAGTCATTTCTATAACTCACATTTAGATTTACAGAATGAAATAAAGGATTAAAATACAAGAAGCCAAATTAATAGTATTAAGCACATTTTTTATTTATTACCTTGACTTGGGAAAGGGTGCTTTAAAGATAGCCAATAGAAAAGGATAGACTCAAGTATCTTTTCTTGGGAATATTTATTCAGAAGGCTTTCTACCAGAAGATAGTACATTTTCCTTAGTCCTCAATCTACAAAATTCTGTATCCAGGTACATTTCTTTAGATTCAGCATTTATTAGATTAATCCAGATCTACTGGCTCTTTCTAAACAGGACTTTCCAGGATAAGTTTATTTTTGATATAGTTTTATTTTTGCCTTATTCAATTTTACCTTTAAATGTACTGGTCTTAAACCAAAATTGATATTTATTATGTTATCATTATCTTATTTTCCTGTTTTCTTCAGTTATATGCACTTCTCTCAAAACACCCATTGCCCAGGTACCACCACATACATATTTATTTTTTATTGTATTTATTTATTTATTTATTTATTTATTGAGACAGGGTCTCACTCTGTCACCCAGGTTGTAGTGCAGTGGTGCAATCTTGGCTCACTGCAACCTCTGCCTCCCAGGTTCAAGTGATTCTCCTGCCTCAGCCTCCCGAGTAACTGCTACTACAGGCACACACCACCATGGCTAGCTTTTTTGTGTTTTCAGTAGAGACAGGGTTTCACCATGTTAGCCAGACGTGTCTCAAACTCCTGACCTGAAGTGATCCACCCGCCTCGGCCTCCCCAAGTGTTGGGATTACAGGCGTGAGCCACCATACCTGGCCACACCACATAATTATTTAGATTAAAGGTCATTGTTATATTTTAATTTCAATATTTTGAAAATAATAACATTGACCTTAATAGGAAGTTTTTTTTCTAATTTTATCACAAAACTATTCATTACGGGCTGGAGGCAAGGGCAAGAGACTTTCTATGAACCAAAGAGTCTTGAATAGTCTTACGTGCAAAAACCACTTTCATGTGTATCATTAGTTGTGATCTTTACAACAATGCCATAGACTAAGTTCTAAGTTTGGAAGTTATGTTGTATGACAATGTGATATAATTAAAAATGTGCTGGAGTTGAGTTATGACACCTTCCCTTACATCTCTAATCTGTCTCTTGCCTGCATGGGGACTTCAGATAATTTTATTAATCATCTATGGCAGAGTTTCCTCAATCTAAAATGGGAATCAAAACAGATATTTTGTTCCACTTCTAGGAGTTGAGTGAATCAACTGAAATAATTAGAGATCTTAGTATCAAGGTATTCTACTAATGTAAATAAGAGCTTTACACTGAAGGAGACCAGACATGCATGACTGAGGTACACCAAGTATGTTTGCTTATTTAAAGGATGCAACAAGAAGCCAGCTAGTTGGGATATAAAGCAGGAAAATCCACATTGTTTTAAGTGATAGACAGAGGATTAAATTCATAGGCACCCTATGAAGCCCTCAGAAGTAAACACACAATTAAAAATGATAAGTCTGAGTGAACGACAACCATATCAGATCTTTTGAAAAAGCTCAAAGGCTTCCTTTTGTGGCCAGGCTTATATACAAATGGTTTTAGATGTTCACTGCATCTATTGGGAGCCATCTTATTTTAGGCAGGTACACCTTACGGGTCTTAGTGTAATACAATAAACATTGTGAACACAGACTCGGTGACCACAGGGCAGTGCTCTCAGGAACAAGTGATCCTCATTTATCCCTCAGTATTCCCAGTACTTGCTTAAACTTAGAACTGCCAAATTAGAAGTAGACTTAGTTACCGAGATGTCCTTACTCCATAGTCTCTTAGATTAGCCCCAGAATATATTTTTCAGGTCGCCACGTTTTCTTAATACTTTCTGTGTATGTGGTCTTAACCAATCTAAATAATTTGATGTTTGAACTTTCTTCTACACATCATATGCTCTGTGTTAGGGAGTCAGATATCCAAATTCGACCTCAAGGGTTTCAAGAAGCAGTAAGGGACAGCTGTATCTAATATGCTCTTACCTAACTTACAAGATGACACTTTCTGCTAAATTCTTGCCTATTATGACAATTAAAATACAGAACTTCTGGAATCTCCGTCATTAGGTAGGCAGTCATTTTATCCTATTCATTTTATAATAAATTCCTCTTGTGCCAAATCAGCAGAAATTGGAAGTTCAGTGAAAATGCAAAGGATTGCATATCCATCCAGATAGGGCTGCAAGATGAAAGATATAGTGATTAACAATAGCTGAGTAACTGTACCGGAATTCTTGCTTCACATGTAAGATACTTACATGTCTCAAAATCCCAGACAGGAACCTCAGCTACGGTTCAAGTGAATGATCCCAATAACCAACGCTAGTTCATTTGGGAGAGAGGGAGAACTGTGCTCTGGACGTTGTGAAGGACAGTACTTTTATTCCTCCAAGTGAATGCATTCTCTCTCCTCCTCCATTCCCCAGTATAAAGAAATTTAGCAATATCTGTCAAAAAATATTTTCACTAATTGATCTGAGTAGTAATTTTTGGTCATGTCAACTGTAATGAGGAAGTAATTCTCTAACTCCAAATTTAAGAGAGATCAGGATCTTAAAAAAATTCTATATTGCTGATCAGATTAAGCCTATTGTGTATCAGTTGAGATCTAACCTCTTTCTCCAGGCTTTTTCCTTGAATAACTGTGCACTGTAGAGTATTTATCATCATTGGTCCTACTAACCATGGTCAGTCAGGGCCTTTCACAAATAGGTATTTTACTTGAGTTGCTTTTTTTGAAACAAAAAAAATACATATTAAAATTTTATAAATGTCTACATTATTTCCTATGTTTTATTTCATCTTAATAATCTACCCAAAGTTTTACATTGTTCTGATTTTTTTCAGATAGTTCTAGAATACTGCCAAGGAAGGCACATGTTTACACTGATTTGGGATGGTCTATTTACTAGTAAACAAGGGTTGGAAGGCAATAAGGCAAGCCAGGCCACAGGACATCAATAGCAGAATTTCAGAGCTTCACACTGCATTTCAAACACTTTTGCCAGTACATTTTTAATAGTAATGGTAGAGGTGTGTATTACTTATTGAGTTCCTACTGTATAAGGTACTTAAATGTGCATAGTTATTCAAGGTAATGGCCTTGTAGGAAGAGGTTAGATCCTAATTGATACATAACAGGCTTAATCATATCAACAATGAAGGCATTTTAAAATAAATGATTCTTTGTATTTTCTTTTAAATTCTCATGAAAAGCATATGAGTTATGTGTAAAATTATCACCCTTCCTTCCTATTTCCATCCCTTCTCTTTCCTTTCTTCCTTCCTTCCTTCCTTGCTTCCCTCCCTCCCTTACTCTTTTTCCATTTCTCTCTCTCTCTCTCTCTTTTACATTTTAGTTGAGAAGTTGAGAAAATTTGGCCAGTCTAGACATAGCATGTAAGCAGATCTGATCTCTTTATACAACTATGCTTTATGGAAACTGAGAGGTTTAAATATTACTTTGTGAAGGACTATGGTAAAAGTGAAGTGGGTATCATTGAAAGGTTTCAAGATCTCCTTCCTGGGGGTGACTCTAGGGACTAAAGCTAAAAATGTTAGATTCATTAATAATCAAGGTGTATGTATAGATAGTATGTATAATGATTGATATATACAGTTGTAAATTGCTTTTTCACATTTTATTTTCAAGGGCATAAATTCTAATTAAACTAAAATCAAATGATTATTATCATTTCCACTTACAGCAATTATATCTTTGAGATTATTGTATTAATTCTAACAAAATGATATATTTTTATTTATTATCAAGTTTAAGATTCTCTTAATTGCTAACAAAGCAAGAAATCTAGCTTGTTCTTTCCTCTTTGAAAAATCAAATAAGGGGCATCAACTAAGTTATACTCATGAAAATATGTAATGCAGTAATAGTAATAAAAATGATATATTTTCAGTAGGGATAACCATACTAAAATATTATAGGAAAAGAAATTAGTAAACAGAATGTAATTCCTCCTGATAGTGAATGCTTTACCTTGTAAAATGCCTAAAACATTGCCACAGAACATTAATACCCAGTTTTGACTGTTCCAAAAATTCTAAAAAATTACGGATCAAAACCCTGCTGTCAACCATCTGTAGCAGAGCCTTTAAAAGCCTTTTAAACTGGCAAGAGACCACATTAATCAATTTGTGATTTATATTGGACTTATAATTGATTTTCATTTGAAATCATAAATATAAAATAGTTTCCATTAAAATAGACATACACTCCTAACACTGTAATAATGCACTATTCTGACAATATGGAATTGAAGTTCAAGTTCATAAATGAGAGAACTGGGTTCAAGTAGCTGACAAAATGCAGAATGAGATTTGTAACTAGCTCTTGAAGGTAAGACTGCAAAGATGAATAGAGACAATTGAAAGTACTTTTGCATCCCAAATAAATTATTTTAAGTACACTTCTGAAGGAGACTCTTTCTCAAATGATGGTTTTTATTATTTAAGCATGATTTGTAATATAATTCTCTTCTGTTAAACGTACCATTCTTCTTTTGGGGCCAGTACAGAGATGATAAATTTGAAATAGTATTTTTATTGTCCTACATTCTAGCATTTTCTTCTGCTTCTATGTCTTAAATATTATCTGTAAACAATCACAATGAACAGGTAATGAGAGCAAGTGGTGATATTAAATAACCAAACAGAATTGTATTACGTTAGAAAGAGTTAGATAGATAATCCAAAAAGTAGTAAATTTCACATATTATCACATTATTATTCAATAGTATGATTACATTGTATAAAACAGAATGTTGAAGAGGCTCAGAGTAATGAATATAGTCAAGAATATTTTTTAAAGAAGGATGATAAAACTAGGTAAAAGTGTGTACAGTTTTACTTCAAATTTTATTTCTAATCATCTTCTGACAGTGTAAATGAAAAGATGTTTTGAATACAGATGTGATGATGGGGTCTCTTAATATTCAAAAAATTTCATATTTCTTCAGAATGTCTAGCAGTGAAAATGTCTGAGCTGCTATTTCCATGTTAGATCAAGCAGCTTCTACAAGTTGGTTCCGGTGTTTTGAGAGTCCCGTTTCCCTACCGTTTAGTGAACATCCTCCATGCTAAGAGTCCTGGGAGCTGAAGGCCCTCTCTCATCCATCTCATGGAAATCTTAACCCTTCTCCCTTTCTCCCTTGAGCCCATGGGAAGCCCGTATGACAAGGTGTTGAGTCTCAGCTCTTCAGATGGCACCCAGATCCCCTCCTACTTTGACAGAATCCTCATTTCCAGTGCCAGTCCAAGCCTGACTCTCCTCTAACGTCCTGTTCCAAATCCAGCATAAGAGGATGTCTGTTATGGCCACTACCAACAGAAGCCCTTGGCGAGTTCATTCAGCATTAAGAGGAGTGAGAGATGCTTATTCCACAGGTGTGTGTGTGTGCGTGCGTGTGTGTGTGTGTGTGTGTGCTTGAATGGAAGAGAGTTCCTTAGCATACCTCTTCTGAACTCATAAGTAAATGAATTGATAGCTTTTTTTTTTTTTTTTTTTTTTTGCCTGAAACCAGTTACTAACTACTGTGTAAACATTTCTATGGGGACATGTACGTTGTATTCCAAGAAAATAAAAAAGTATAAAAGTTAAATTGTGATGTTTTACTGCCTCGGCATTCAGTCTACAGATACTACAAATAGATTACCAATTACAAAAGAATTAAAACATATTAAACATACTTAATATGTAAGTGGATATTATGAATTTAATTTTCATTAATCCTCTTTAGGGTTATCATTAAAAGTATTATTTTTCAAGGAGGGGAAATATGCTATAACTCCTACTATTATTATTATTATTATTATTATTATAGCAGTGTCATCTAGTGGAATGAGCATGAAAGACAAAAATAACCTACATCACTGATTTTCTGGGAGGAATACTTGAGTGGATGCACTTAAATTTCCTCCCACAGTTCCTGGTATATTTGTCAATGTTCATGATAGTTTTTTATTTTTTTTATCTCTATGTGGACAGTTATGGGTACTTTGGATTGTGCCATTCACTTATTTGCCTATATTTTACATTTTCCAAAATAAATTATTTCTTTTGGTAATCAGAGAAAAATACTCAGTACAATGTCTGGCACGTAGTAAGCACTCCACAAACGTCAGATATTGGTATTTATATTAATTATATATGTTATTTTCAATGTGCCTTCCTATCCAAGTCTAGATTGTCAGCATTTTCTCACTTTACTAAATATTCTTCAAAAACAATTTTACAGGTATATTAGAGATTTAATATTTCTTAATTTCAGTTTTAAAAATGCCACAATGAATGTTCTCATACATAAATCATTTTGTACTGTTCTGAATTTTATCCCCGAGGATAAAATTCCAAAAGTCAAATGGCTTTTTTTTTTAAATCATTATTCCTTAGCATGAGAAATTCAGAAAGAATAGATTTCTTTAATAAATTTTTATTTTCTGATAGTTGCTGAATATTGTATGTTTAAATTACATTTATACTCTAACTTCTTTCACTCTCATTTATCTGTTTCAAAATAGACCTCACAGTTTTCTTAGCAGTCTGTATATTTTAATTTTGGATAAACATGATTTGAATAGCTCGTTAAAAAACAAACAAAATTCCTCCAAAATCATGCACCTAAAATACAGTGTTTCAATTGAATAAAACCTATCTCTAAGCTCCTTGTCAGACTAAGAGAAGAAGACACTAAAGAGAAGATACTAAGAAGAAGATACTAAGATACTAAGAAGAAGATACTAAGAGAAGAAGATACTAAAATGTGATAGTGTTCAATAACAAAATAATATTGGGGTATTAGGGGAGACAATATTTTTCTTGGGTTCAAGCTGCAGAGAAAATTTTCACGTGGACAGTGCCATAGGCCATGCCCAGACTGGCTGTGATCACTTCTGTCTAGACCTTCACACCATGGCTCGTGTGGCTGCACGGGCCTGCAGGCAGGTCCTCTACACACAAGGTAGCTTCATTGTGATTGGCCACGCGTGACTCCTAGTCATAGTTATATAATTTGTGGTCCAGGAAGCATGAAAAAACTGGAAGTCAAGTTAAAAGTTGTACTTGATATCTAAATCCTTTGTTCCCAGTTGCTATGGCTTGCTAGAGGCTGGAGTTCCAAGTGGTATGGTTGAAAGAAGCATGGCAAGCTCCTTCTCAGGAGGGGGATGAGGCAGAACTCCTTGGACAGGAGGAATGCCATTGCCACCAACAAAGCACGTCTGCCCAGGAGGACCTGGGAGTCCTGAGAAGCCACACGCAACCCACATTACTGAGCCTGCTAGACTTTGTTGAGAATACACTCTTTTAGCTCATCCCAATAAACTGGAGGTTTATATGTGAGACTGCCGATTTTCTCCAGGCCTCCAACCAGGTCGGCTGTGAATTAGTTCAGATGCACTGTGGGATATAGTAAATGGTATAACACATGAAGTCAGAGGCGACAATTTTATATAACTGAAGCAAGAATACATGTGTAACTTTTTCTCCTAAGGATCTTAGTAGTGTTAGATGACAAAAATAAATTTATGGACAAGTCCTTTTAGGATATATTAGATTTACAAGTTTAAACATACTTATTTATGAAATATACAGGACTCTTGATATGTACTATTATATATTGTGATTGTACACTTCCCAAACTTTTAAAGAAAATTCCCTCATCCCTACCCTCTGTTTCTATACCTCCACACCAAGAAATTTACTGGGATTAATATTCTGTAGTTTATCATTTTGGAATTAATGCCATCTTAGCAAACATATTTTTCATGTTTTGTTCATTGTCACAGATAGATGAAAGCAGCCTCATTGTTAAATAAGATGTGTGTGTGTGTGTGTGTGTGTGTTTATATACACATAAAATGAAAGTGGAGTGATTGTGTTAGGCTGTTCTTGCATTGCTATGAAGAAATAGCTTAGCCTGGGTGATTCACGAAGAAAAGAGGTTTAATTGGCTCATGATTCTGCAGGATGTACAGGAAGCATGGCGCTGACATCTGCTCAGTTTCTGGGGAGGCCTCGGGAAGTTTTTACTTCTGCTGGAATTGAAGCAGGAGCAAGCAGTCACATGGCTAGAGCAGGAGCAAGAGAGAGTAAGGGGGAAGATGCCACACACTCTTTTTTTTTTATACTTTAAGTTCTGGGGTACATGTGCAGAATGTGCAGGTTTGTTCCATAGGTATACATATGCCATGGTGGTTTGATGCACTCATCAACCATCATCTAGCATTAGGTATTTCTCCTAATGCTATCTCTCCGCTAGTCCCCCACCCCCTGACAGGCCTGAGGGTGTGATGTTCCCTTCCCGCCACACCCTTTTAAATGACCAGGTCTCATGAGCACTTACTCACTATCACAGGAACAGCACCAAGGGTATGATTCGAAACCATTTATGAGAAATCTGCCCCCATGACCCAAACACATCCCACCAAGCCCCACATCCAATACTGGAGATTACATCTCAACATGAGATTTGAAGGGGACATTCAAACTATATCAATGATATTTATGGATTTGTGGAAGGCAGGCTAATATGGGCACTTTTTGAGGACTTTTTGACTGGCAGGGCAGAAAGTAATCTGGGTCCTCGATTGAATAAAGAAGAGCAGAGAAGGAGGCAGCACATGAGGGGAGACTTTGCTGGAGCCAAAGGACAGAAGGCATTGAAGATCGCGGTCTCTGATTTGCCAGAGCACACCCATTCCACTTCAAGAAATGGTGTGTAAAAAAAAAAAAGGAATAATTTCACAACATCTTATTGGCAAAATAAAAAGTCTGACAAAAAAAAAAAAAAAAAGAAAAAAGAAATGGTGTGTGCCTGTAGTCTCAACTACTCAGGGAACTGAAGCAGGAGGACAACTTGAGCACAACTTGAGGCTGTGGTGTGCTATGACTGGATCTGTGGATAGCCACTGCACTCCAGCAAGACATTAAAGGTTGAGTTACTGTTGAGAAATGGATTGACCTGTTGTAGAGAATTATATTGCAGGAATGATAAAACAAACACTGGAAACGGTCAGTGTGGAGTGACTACAAGTGAAAAAGACAACAACCAGGGCACCTTTCTTCTTTTAATGTTATTTCCAAAGTAAATAAGAATTCCTGAACTAAAGTCTTACATGCTTTAATCTCCATTTAAAAACATTGCTAGACACAGCTTGGATGCATGCGGTAAGCAAAGGTTAACATAAACACACACACACATTTATATGTACACATATATGCATCGTTTGGCATTTTTCTAGAATAATAGATGGCTATGTATCCATGGAAATGCAAGCACATTCAAATTGACCATAAATATACAAATTGTATTTACTGAATAGACTATATATGTTATGCGCGCATGCATGTTGTGTTGCGTGAGTGTGTGTGTGTGTGTGTGTGTGTGTGTGTATGGAGAGATAAATTTACCCTTTTATTATCCAGTATGAATTATTCAGGATGCCCTGTTGATAAAATATTCTGGGTATGGTTTATGGGTTTGACTGAAACATAAGTGAAAAAGTAAAATTAATCTGAATAAATATAGTCAAGTTTAAGAAAATTTAACGCTACCTTACTCAAACAATGATTAAAAATGAATTGTTGATTTATTTAAGGAAACCAATATTGGGAGAACCTGCTCCCGATGTTTAACGTGGGTTCTTTTCTATTTCCTAAGTGTCTCAGCTGGGTTGAGAAATAAAGGGAAAGAGCACAAGAGAGAGAAATTTAAAGCTAGGTGTCCGGGGTAGACAACACATGTCGGCAGGATCCGTGATGTTCCCCGAGCCGTAAAACCAGCAAGTTTTTATTAGTGATTTTCAAAAGGAGAGGGAGTGCACGAATAGGGTGTGGGTCACAGAGATCACATGCTTCACAAGGTAACAAAATATCACAAAGCAAATGGAGGCAGGGCGAGATCACAGGACCACCGGACAAGGTGAAATTAAAATTGCTAATGAAGTTTTGGCCACGCATTGTCATTGATAACATCTTATCAGGAAGCAGGGTTTGAGAGCAGATAACCTGTCTGACCACAATTTATTAGGTAGGAATTTTCCTCCACTTAATAAGCCTGGGAGCGCTACAGGAGACCGGGGCTTATTTCATCCCTTCAGCTTCCACCATAAAAGACTGCTCGCTTTTAGAGGGCTGTTCACAGGCCTACCCTCAGGGCGCATTCTCTTTCTCAGGGATGTTCCTTGCTGAGAAAAAGAATTCAGCAATATTTCTCCTATTTGCTTTTGAAAGAGGAGAAATATGGCTCTGTTCCTTCCAGCTCACTGGCGGCCAGTTCAAAGTTACCTCTCTTGCTCCCTGAACATCGCTGTTATCCTGTTCTTTTTTTAAGATGCCCAGATTACATATTGTTCAAACACACATGCTCTACAAATAATTTGTGCAGTTGATACAATCACAGGGTCCTGAGGCGACATTCATCCTGCTCAGGTTACAAAGAAGATGATGGGATTAAGAGATTAAAGACAGGCCTAGGAAATCACAGGGGTATTGATTGGGGAAGTGACAAATGTCCATGAAATCTTTACAATTTATGTTCAGAGATGACAGTAAAGACAGGTGTTAAGAAATTATAAAAGTATTAATTTGGAGAACTAATAAATGTCCATGAAATCTTCACAATTTATGTTCTTCTGCAGCGGCTTCAGCTGGTCCCTCCATTTGGGGTACCTGATTTCTCACAACAAACCAACACATAGGTTTATTCAAATTTCCATTTCTGAATGCTCTCTATATAATTTCTTGCTAGTTATAATACCGTTGCTCATTTTGATTATTTGGGAAACGAGTGTTTTTGGAAGGCACAACTTAGATATATTAATATCATTTATATGTTATTAATTGAGAAATAAGACATTCAGTCTCTCGCTACATATATATGTATATATGCATATATGCACATGTACATATATGTGTACATGTATATATGCACATGTACATATATGTATGTATATACGCACATGTGCATATATGCATGTTCATATGCACATGTACATATATGTGTGTATATACGCACATGTACATATATGTGTGTATATACGCACATGTACATATATGTGTGTATATACGCACATGTACATATATGTGTGTATATACGCACATGTACATACATGTATATATATGCACGCACAGGTACATACATGTATATAGGTATATATGCACATGTACATGTATGTGTGCATGTACATATATGTATATATGTACACATACACATATATGTACATATGTATACATATGTATATACGTACATGTACACATGTATATCTGTATATACGTACATGTACACATGTATATCTGTATATACGTACATGTACACATGTATATCTGTATATATGTACATGTACGTATATGCGTATATACGCATATACGTATATGCGTATATACGCATATACGTATATGCGTATATACGCATATACGTATGCGTATATACGCATATGTATGTGTGTATATGTATGTGTGTGTATATACATATATGTATGTGTGTATATACATATATGTATATGTGTATATGTATATATGTGTATATATGTATACGTGTGCGTATACACATATATGTATGTATGTGCATGTACATATATGTATATATGTGTATGTACATATATGTATATGTATACACATGTATATACACATATACATACATATATGTATATACATATATGTATATACATATATACATACATATACGTATATATATATGTAGTGAGAGAGAGACTACATTTACATATTTTGACTTTTTTTTAAAGAGATGACTTTAAGGTCTATTAGTATAAAAATACATAAATTTGATGTAAGATAAAGATTCTTATTTCTGGCTGAAATTTCATCTATATTTGACTTAGATATACAAACTTAAAGAACATGAACTATTGTTAAACACAATGACATCTTATTTAGCAATTATACGAAATATTTTAGACCTTAAAAAATGGACTTTAAAGACAATCATTGACTACTCTGTTTTCCTTCCAATGGGTCCTAATTCAGCTGATAAATTAAGAATGAATCACAGCAGAAGTGTAAATAAATTTAACATCATTCATTGATCTGTGGCCAAATGTTTTCCAGCACAACCCTCTAAATCCAGGCCTTGGGAGGATCCTGTGAAGCCTTATCAGGCACTTAGGATAGACAAGGGCAGATTTTGATCATTCAGCCCAAGATGGGAAGAGAAGATTGTGTGCAGGTGAATAGACAGAGGGACTTATCTATCTGTTCTCTCAAGTGCACCCATGCAATGGTTTTCAAACACGGTTCAACCACTTAAATCAGAATATTTGGGAGCATAACCAACTTTGGCATTTTAAAGCACTTCTTAAATGGTAGCAGTTATGTGCAGACAGAGGTGAGACACTCTGGAAACAGAAGCTCCTCACCAGCACCTTGTAATTCTGAAGGGAAGGAATGCCTACTTTATAGGCAAAGATGGAAATCTTGAGGTAGAATAGTTTTTCCTATTACACAGACTGGATCATCACATTTTTATTATTTGGTCATGAATCTTTTTGACAGAGAAGCCCTGAAAATTTTTCTGCCAAAATTCAAAGCTTTATAACCAATATTGACCTGACACAAGCCCAGGGAGTCAGGAGAGAGAGAGTTAATATATTTCAAGAAAAAGTATTTTATACACAGGAAAGGCAGCACAAGTAGTAGAAAAGACCTTTGAATCTGGATGGAGAAGGCTGTAAGTCCGAGTCCCACCACTGATTACGACTAATTGTACTGATTGTGTAGATAATTCCTAATGTGTTTTTCTAGTTCTAAAACTTCACAACTCTCATTTGATTTTAGAACCCTCTTAATTTGGGTTTAATTTCCTTTTCTTTTTCAGCCTCACCTTTCTCTCTGCTCTCAAGATGTTCCCTGTAATTATTTATTGTTTATTTCAATAGCCCTCTCTAACCTTTCCCTTTGTGCATTAAACTTATCTCTTGAATGTGTAACCCATAAAGTGACCTACTTACTTTTGGTTGTAATTTTATACATAATCAGTTAATAATAGGGTTTTAGTATCTAACACACTTCCTTTCTTGACATTTTATTCAATTGAATTTGAAACAGTTCTTTCATCCAAATGAATGAATGGTAAATTTTCAGCTCTCAATGCTAGGTTAGGAAAGAATAAAAATTGAGAAAAGATACCCTTTCCAAACATCAATAAGTATATGTATCAAAGTAGGTATGGCTTTAGATAATGGGTATTTTATATAATACCCTCCCATAATTAAGCTGGTGCTGGAACTTTCTCTCCATATAATTCTTGAACCCTTTCAATATACCATAATTCAACAATATCAACATGTTCAGGTTGCATCTAAATAGATATCCTTCTTGCTACTTGTGATTTAAAAAATGTATTTCCTGTGATTAGTTAATAAACATATAAACAGTTTCAAAAGGATGAAAATATAATTTTATATATTGTGTGGAAATCTAAGTACATAAAACTTAATGCACATGTAGTCTAACGTTCAACAGGAAACACACATATATCTATATCTAGGAACTAAAATTCACTGTGTTTCATAGTGGGTTGAGACCTTAGGGGTCACATAATTCAAAACACAAATAAACTGTCTTCTTTGACATGTGAGCAATTCAATTTATCCAGTCAATAAAGAATAACGCAGAAATGGAGTGGGAGGTATATTTCCTCTCAATTAACTGTTTTCTGGTTGTTGGTTTTAGATTGTTTTCTAACAACTTGATGTTTCTAATAAATTGTATTCTGCTGTGTTCAATTGTGCCCCTTCTAATCTACACTGCTGACAGATCGTTGTAAAAAGGCAAATCACATCATGTTACTTCCTAATTATTATCTTTGTGCAGCATCTCTTTGCCTGAAGCATTGATTTTCAACACTGGCTACATATTAGACATGGGAAACAAAATAAATTAAAAAAAAAAAACAGTTGATGACCAAGTCACTTCCTAAGTCTATTCAATATGAATCTTTACTGTTAGAGCCTGGCCATAGTCATTTTAAAATTAGAATCCCCTGATGATTCCAAACACAGTTATTCTTGGCAACAAGAGGCTACATCCTCAAACTGATTTCTTCTGCATGGCATAAAAGTAGGATGCTGACACCAGAGGCTGCCTCCCTTGTCTCCGGATTCTCTTCCCAACTGCACTTCATTTTGAAAAGCACATGGACACACACAGGCACACACAAATACATGCATGCACGTGCCAACATGCTATATTCAGTTGCTTTTAAACTCCTTCATGTTCCACAAATGAGCCTCAGATGAGATTTAAAATCTGGGTAAATGTGGTCAACAAAAGTTCCGGATCATCCAGCCACTCAGTCAGAGACAACACCAAGAAGACTCTGCTTTGTTCAAATGGCTTGTTCCGGTAGAAAAGAACTCTGCCCCACCCACCCTTCCCCTCCCTGAATTGGAACCCACCTGGAGCCTTGATCACACCAGAACAGGTAGTGGGCTGTCCAGACCATCCTGTGCATGCTCAAGACAGCCAGTTGGCTGGACTTGTAGAGTAAAGCTACCTCCACACCCCAGGGAAGGACCATGATATGCTTCCTTACTCTGAGCTGCAATCACCTGAGGACCAGATACGAAGCAAAGCCCAGATGTTTATTTCCAGCATCCAACATTTTACATGCTGCTAGAATTCTGCTAGTCCTGCTTATCTGCCCTCCTCCACAGATCAGTTAGAAAAAAATATCCTCCAAGATTCATGTCCTGCTTTGCTCTAGAACTAGTAAAGTGCTTTGTTAATAGTAGGTTATAAAATTTGTTGAAAATGAATGACAATAACAGTAATAATAGCTTCTTATGTACCAGGGGGTGAACTAAACACACACTTTTAATATGCCATCTTCTATATTGTAATTTATTATAATTTTTATTTTTAAAAAGTCTATATGTGAGTAATATTATCTCCATTATACTAATGAGAAAATGGGGAAAATTTAGGAAAATGAGGTAACTTGTTCGTGAAAATTATCATTTTCAGTGCAAACTAATACTGAGAGAGTTTTCCCTCTGCTAGTCACTATACTAAGTGCCTTACATATCATAACTCATTTAATTCTTATTACTCCCATATAAGTTATGTACTAATATTATCCCAGTTTTGTAAATGGGGAGTTGTGACATATAGAAGAAAACCTGCCCAAACTCACTCAGCTATTAACAGTCAGAGTTTGGGTTTAAGCGTAGCCAGTTTGGTCTCTGACCAGTGTCTTAATTACAGCGTAGTGCATTGTTATTTAAACATAGTACTCTGACTTTAAGTCTCTTATTCTATCCAGTATTTAATGAAATAGAATCATTATCTGACTCAAAAAAATTATTCCTCTTCTGCAAATTGGAAGTAATCTTTCTTAGTCTTTCATGTAACACACAAAATCTAGATTTCAGAAATGAATATATGGAGAAGGAAATATATCTAGGGTATATTGAATTAAAAAAAACGAACATGAGTTTTACTATGACCTGAGAATTGTAAATACATTTAATTAATAAAACCAATTTAATTAACAAAAGCATTTTAAAAGACTACATTGTATTAGTCCCTTAGAGAACTTTATTCACTTGCATGTTGGTGCAAGCCCATTGCCCTATATTTGGGGGGATATTTTAAGAAACTATCTCTGTGAGTCTCTGTGCTTTGATTGTGCATTTTTGCTGTTAGGTGGATGTTTATGATATCCAGAGTGTTTTCTTAATTGGAACCATTGGGGAAACATCTTTCTCATCTCATTTTCACTGAAGGTTGTGCCTCCCCTGAGAAATGAGTTGCTTTAATCTTATGAACTTGTGAATCATGTAGCATATTTCGATTACCCCTTTATTCTGGCTGGTAAAAATCACAGAGGCAAATTTATGACATAGCTTAAACAAATATTTAGGGAGTTATAGCTCAAATTTGGTATATTAACTTCAATGCAATCTGCATTTTGCATTCCTATGTTTATTTCACTATGGATGTTGAAAGTTCTTGTAAGCTAAGGCTATGTAAATGTAATTATTAGTGTCCATATTAGCAGATAAATTTGCCTCACTCTAGTTTGCTTTGATTCTATCACATTGGAAATAGCACGATCTATTTTTTGGAGATTGAAAGCACTGAGTATCTAAAATGGAAATAATCAAAATATGAGGATTCTTAAATTTGCAGGATATAGGACAAGGAAATGTTATTTTGCCTAGAGAGACTAAGTGTGCAAGTATAAGACAACTATATTCAAATAGAAATCGCTGTGACCATCAACTGGATGTTAACGTCTAAGTGCACAAACTCTGGAGCCAGATCCTTGGGTTCGAATCCTGCCTTTTCTTATTATTGAAGGAAACAAGTGAGTTGCTGAGTGTCCCTGTGTCCCAGTTCTTTTGTTTACATGATGGAGATAATAGCTCCTACTGTATAGGGTTTTTGTATCAATCAAATGAGTTTATTTATATAAACTTCTTAGAATAGTGTCTATAAGCACGATAAAAGTGTTGGATATTATTATTTGTTGAATTTTTCCCACCTGTTGATATTATCAAGAATGATGATATGAGTATGGGTAGAAGGAAATGAATGAAGAGGAGTTAATGTTTTCAACAAACAGAGAAGAGTTACTGGGAGGTCTGTTAATTATTGCTTCAGGGAGCTATAGCCAAAGTAAGTCCTTTAAGACGATGTGTAATTTAAAGCATGGGTCCCCAACCCTGGGCCTGCTGGGAACAGGGCCACATAGCAGAAGGTGAGCAGCCTGACAGAGAGCATTCCCGCCTGAGCTTGGCCTACTGTCAGAGCAGCGGTGCCATTAGATTCTCATAGGGGCTTGAATCCTATTATGAACTGCGTATGTGAGGGATGTAGGTTGAGTGCTCCCTATACTAATGTTACTAATGCCTGATGATCTGAGGTGGAACAGTTTCATCCCAAAACCATTCCCCACCCAATCTCCCCCACCGGTCTGTGGAAAATTGTCTTCCATGAAATTGTTCCCTGATGCCAAAAAGGTTGGGGTCCGCTGATTTAAAGGACAAAGAAAAAGATTTGAAGTCACAATAGGAACAAGCATGGCAATATTTCCACCCTCAAGTTCTGGCATACAGAGGTAAGAAGAAAGTCTCGATTCTACCTAAGGGGGCAGAAGGGAAACAGTATTCTCTCAGAAACCAGTTTTCAATTAAGGGCAGGTGATGCAAATTTAAATAAATTTGAAGATAGTAGGTATTTAATATTACCTGACTACCTACTCAAAGTTACAGTTTTCAAACTAACTTTCATGCTAACCTGTCGTTCTCTGTGCTGACAGCTGCTATAGGTGTGTTTCTTAATTATTTCAGTTCTTTAATAATCCCTCTTTGGTTTTCATGTACATTTCAATCTTCTTCTGAATAACGGCTAGCTGCTGAAGTTTTCAAGTGTTAACTCTTCTGACTTTTGCTATTGTTGTGTTTGCTGTGCCACGTAAGTGTGTCCTTCTTATATCTGAAGTGGAAACCACTGTTTATTTGGTATAGTCAGTGCCAATGTGAAGGAAGCTATTCTTCTGCAGTCTGTATTGGGATGCCAAAAGGGGAATTATTGAGGTTACTGCTTGAATTTTATCCACTTGAGGAGAAAAACATATTACTCTAAAAATTCATCATCATCTAGATGCCAGACCTCATCAAAAACGCTACTCAGTTTAGAAATAATTGTGGAGTAGAAGAGAAACTAAGAGATAGCATTATTGATTGGGAGGCATTCAACATCTTCTTCCCTTTTCATACCATAGGAAGCTGAGGGGGGGAAAAAAAACAACAACAACTATGGGTCCCCATTGATTTTATTTGGTGTTTGGGGCATTAAAAAATCAGAGATACTGAAAATATTTAAGACACCTGGAGGCAATACTAATCAATATCCTCCATTTCAATGCTTACTAAATGTATCCTTAAAGCCGTAACTCAATTTTGGGTATAAGCATGAACACAACTCCACCCAAGAGGGCTGCAGGGAAAAGATATTCTCGTGGGAGCTAGATTTCAGTTAAGGTAAAAAGGTGGTAGAAAAACTAAAACATATTTGAAGGAAAATTATAGAGACTTGTTGGTGATTCCACAGGCATTTCAGAGGGAACAGTGGAAAAGTTTTACAGAGCTCAGGTTAGAAATACACAGAAGAGTAAAGTGGTAAAATACAACAGATTCTCTGGGAATTTTTGGTTTCTGGAAGTCAGATATGCATGGCAAAAAGGCATGATGGAATTAGTCTTGAAAATTGTTTAAAGGGAGGCAATCTATCAATTCAAGGTAGATTGAACTGGCTTCATGAAATGGGGCTTCTGAACAAACTACTGCCTCCTGGGACCCTGGATTGTGGATGGAGAGGAAGAAAGACAATCTCACAAGGAACACTTGGTAAGGTGAAGACATCTGTGATGTTGTTTTCCTAGGCAGATATACAAGGTGTGGCAGCACCAGAGAAACATGATAAGTGATAGTCCTTCAGAAGATTAATTTTTTTCTCTTCTGTTCATGTTGTTAAAATGAGAGAGACAGCTGGACATCGTGGCTCACATCTGTAATACCAGCACTTTGGGAGGCTGAGGTGGGAGGATTACTTGATCCCAGAAGTTGAAGACTAGCTTGTGTAAAATAGAGAGACCCCAGTCTCTACAAAAAGTTCGGGAAAAAAAAAAAGTAGATGGTGTGATGGCAAGGATCACTTGAGCCCATGAGTTCAAGGCTGCAGTGAGGTCTGATCATACCGCTGTATTCCAGTCTTGGTGACAGAGTGAGATTCTGTCAAAAAGAGAAAAAATAAAAAGAAAGAAAAGAAAAGAAAATGAGAGAGCGCATATATAAAATGAATGTATCCTTTAATGGGCCAGAGATACATGGAATAAATGGATCTGTTACTGAAAATGTGCCCAATTATGACATATATGACTTGCTCTTAGTAACTTTCCTGTTATTTGGAAAGAAAGCTGAGATGTGTAAGGAAAAAGCTTAAAAGCATCAGATAACAAAAGCTGATAGCATTGGAATAATAGCACAGACCATGGTTCTGAGGGATGAAGGAATTTGCACACAGAGAGCTTAAGAGGTTAAAGTGACTAGACTACAGAGACACAGTTGTGAAGGAGCTACAGGTGTAGTCAGAGGCTTTATCTCAAGAGTGGTTTTAAGCTACTGACACGTTTTAAGTTAGTGGGTTAAAATAATGTTTGCTTGGTAATGAGCGAGAAGTGTTGGTAAAGAAATTATAAGGCTGTGGCAAGTCTAGCACACAGGAGCTTGCAGCAATTGTGGATTGCAACTATCGTCTTGGATTATCCTGTGAAAGTATCCATGTCTTATAGGAAGTCAGTATATCCTTCACAATTTCTTTGAATGCTTATGTTTTTATAGTCATATTTGGATTGGATTTCTGACTGCTTTTGGATTCTTGTTCTGTTGCATTGGACTTCCCATTGCTGAGTCCTTTTCTGCCCTAAACTGCATGCATAACAGGTCACTTTCCATGCTTTCTTCAATACAACATTCCTACAAAACATTTTTGATTTGGTAACTTTTGCAGGGGTTTCTTTAGTGGTGGGAAAAGTGGCCCATCACACAATAAAAATAACTAATTAAAATTAGACACCATTGTGCGTAAGAGTATTGGGCCATCCATCCCCACAGCCAGGAATTTTATATTAAGAGGCATTTCCCCCATCTGCTACAGATTGATTGCATCTACTTCCTAGCCCTCAGTACTCTGCTCGTATCTCCCAGTTCCTCAGAGTGCTTTCAGTCTTCCGAATTTAGATTAATTGCATATGCAGAACAGTTTAGCTGTCACTCTGTCACTATTATATTATCTCTTATCCCTCATAGAAATATTTTTTTGAAAAAAGAAATCAATCCACAACAGAAATAAATTATAACAATATTGTAGTGCACAGAGGATTTGTGTGGCTTTAAACATCATATTTTTGTACCTGGAAAAAACCACAAGCAACTATTGCCCATTTTAAAATAGGGTCCTTAGTTCTTCTGTTGTTGAGTTGTTTGAGTTCCTTATATGTTTTGGATATTAAACCCTTATCAGATGCAGCTTGCAAAAAATATTCTCCTATTCTGCAGGTTGTCTCTTTGCTCTGTTGTTTCCTTTACCATTTAAAAGCTTTTTTGTTTGATGTAATGTCATTTACCTATATTTACTTTGGTTGCCTGTGCTTTTAAGGTTTAATCTAAAACAATCCTTGTCTAGACCAATGTCATGAAGCTTTCCCCTGTGTTTTCTTCTAGTAATTTCATAGTTTGGGGTCCCACATTTAAGTCTGTAATCCATTATGAGTTACTTTTTGCATATGGTAGGAAATAGGATAGGGTCTAGTTTTCTTGTTCTGCCTGTGTATACCCAGTTTTCTCAGCACCATTTTTTGAAGAGGTTGCCCTTTCTACATTATGTCAAATATCCACTTGTCAAATATCCACTGGTTGTAGATGCATTGGTTTATTTCTGGATCTCCTATTTCGTTCCACTAGCCTATGTGTCTATTTTTTATGCTAGTAGCATGCTGTTTCGGTTACTAAAACTTTGTAGTATGTTTTGAAGTCAGAAGTGTGATGCCACCACCCTTTTTCTTTTTACTCAGGATTTCTTTGTCTATTAATGGGCTTTGTGGTTCCATATGAGTTTTAGGATTTTTTTTATGTCTATGAAGAATGCCGTTGGTATTTAGATAGGAATTGCACTGAATCTGTAGCTTGCTTTGGATAGTATGGATATTTTAAACAATATTAATTCTTGCAAAAAAAGAAGACATACAAATGGCCAAGAGGTATATGAAAAAGTTCTCAACATCACTAATTATTAGCAAAGTGCAAATCAAAACTATCATGAGACATCTTATCACTACAGTCAGAATGGGTACTATCAAAAAATCAAAAGGTACACAAACAAGTGCTAGCAAGGATCTGCAGAAAAGGGAACACTTACACACTGCTGGTGAGAATGTAAATTAGTACAGCCATTATAAAAAACTCAGAAGAAAAACAGAACTACTACATGATCCAGCAACCCCACCATTGGCTACTCATCTAAATTAAATAAAATCAGTTTGTCAATGAGATATCTATATTCATGTTTATTACAGTACTATTCATAATAGCCATGATATGAAATCAACATAAACGCCCATCAATGAATAAGTGGATACAGAAAATATGGTATATATGTACACTGGAGTACTATTCATCCATACAAAAAATGAAATCTTGTTATTTGCAGCAACATGCAGAAACTTGGGAGACATCACGTTAAGTGAAATGAGCCAGGCAGAGAGGACAAATATGGCATGATTTCATTCATATATGGAATCTAAAAAGCTGTTCTCATAGAAGTAGAGAGTAGAATCCTGGTTAACAGAAGAAGGAGAAGGACAAGGGAAGGTGGGATGGTGAAAGATTGGTCAATGGATACAAAGTTACAGTTAGTTAAGAAAAATAAATGCTGGTGTTCGATTGCATAGTAAAATAACTGGCATTAACAATGATGTATTGTACATTTCAAAATAGCTAGAAGAGAAGTTACTGAATGTTCTCATCACAAATAAATTATACATGTTTAAGGGAATTGATATGCTAGTTAGACTGATTTGATAATTATATAATTTATACATGTATCAAAACATCATGTTGTACCCCATAAATATGTACAATTATTATATGTCAATCACAAGTTGCAAATAAAACCCCACAGAAAACTAGTGCAGTTTCCTGAGGAAATAAAACATCAAAGGAGGTGTGTAATAGAGATCGGGAGTTGCATTCAAATGGAATAAATCATATATTTTATTTCTACCCACTAACATCTGGGCAATTTTCCAATGCAATAAGAATTCAATAAATTTATAAACTATTACTAGAGCATGCAGGCTTCTTGTTTTTAAGTGTGTATAAAGATTGTTTACTAGCTGGAAGAGGTAACTCATGCCCGTAATCCTAGTATTTTGGAAGGCTGACGTAGGCAGATTGCTTGAGCCCCGGAGTTCAAGATCAGCCTGGGTAACATGGCAAAACCTGATCTCTACAAAAAATGCAAAAACTAGCTGAGCATGGTGGCAGACACCTGTGGTCCCAGCTACTCAAGAGGCTGAGGCGGGAAGATTGCTTGAGCCTCAGGAGGTAGAGGATGCAGTGAGCCAAGATTGTGCCACTGCACTCCAGCCTGGGTGACAGAGAAAACCTTGTATCAAAAAAATAATAATAATAAAAAATAAACCTATTTTTTACTGGTACTTAAAATGTAAAAAATTAATAATGACTAGAATTTTTGTAACTATTTACTTTTACTGATTTTTATTCTCCAGTCCAAATATAGCACATGGGGAAAAAAGATAGATGGGGAAATATAAAACCAGACTTTTAAAAGAAGTTTGCTTTTAAGATCTGCAGCTGAGATGTGAGATAGAGGAGCTTAGCCTAAAGGAAATGCATTTGTTTCTATGTCACAGCTCATAAATCTAGTTATACTTTTCTTTTCTTCCATTCTCAACTTTCCAGATGAGAAAAGTTTTACTAAGATAAGAGCATATATTTTTTATGTATCCTTTAGAGCTGCTTTCTGGGTAGAAATATAAGCAGTTGCATTTTTAAATAACTGGTTTTGTTAAACAAACTATAGTCATCAATAAATTCACCTACTTTTGCTTAAACTCAGAATCGTGCAAAGAAACATATTTGGTTTCCAATGCCAACTATGCTTTTGAGTTCTTGAATGAGCAGTCATTGATTCTGGAATCAATCCTTTGCGCTGCTTTGCTGGAGTAATCACTTAACACTAGGACAGTTTGTTTTCTCCAAGTTCAGGATTCATCCAGGCAGGTTTTAGGAATTACTTTGCATTATATTGAGTATACTCATATAAATATATGACAAATAAAATATAATTTGTAATTCATTTCTGATAAAGTTCATCTGAAAATAAATTACCCTTGAACAACATGGGTTTGATCAGCATGGGTCCACTTACATTCAGTTTTTTCAATAAATATATTGGAAACTTTTTGGAGATTTGTGACAATTTGAGAAAACTCGCAGATGAACTGCATAACCAAAAAGTCGGAAAATTAAGAGAAAGTTAGGTATGTCATTAATGCATAAAACATGTGTAGATACTAGTTTATTTGTTAAATTGACTATGTATTTGTTAAATTGACCAGTAAATCTTCTGGTCAACAGTAGTCTATTAGTTCTAAGTTTTGGGGAACTCAAAAGATAGATACAGATTTTTTACTACATAAAAGTGGCGCCCCTAATCCCTGCATTGTTCAATGGTCAACCGTATTGCTATTTTAGTCACTATTAAATTTATCTTATAAATATTGATGAAATCATTGATTTAACTGATAATTTATTGTACATGGCATTAGAGTCAGTCCACAAGGGGGCTCCCTTGCTCTAATTTTCAGAATTTTCCCTTAAAATGGATTATGACGCTTTGGAAGATTTTTTTATCTTCGCAAAAGAATTTAATAAACCAATTTTAAATGCACCAGAAACTCTGAAATATATTAATGGGTCACATTAACCTGAAAGAAAGAAGTACAGCCTCCACACTCTCTGGGGCATGTCATTTTCCTTAGTGAAAAACTTTCTTTACTGAATGTCATCTTGGTAGTCAACTATGACAAAGTTGTGCTTCTCTAAGTTGTGCAAAACCAACTATATCACTGATTGCATAAACACTGTAAGACAAACAACATAATTGCAGTGGTTAAGATCTGTAAGACCCTCAGGATTTCCAAATGACAACATGCTATTTCAAATGGGCAGACACATAGCACACAAAACTAGACTTTTGGTTTATAAAAACATTTTTATAACATTTCTTAAAAAAGAAAAAAAATCCTATTTGTTCCTTCAATAAAATAGGATTTGAAAGCATTTGAAAATACTTGAAAATATCTAGTCAACTAAGCATCTATTCGTTGCTTTTTCAGGAATGCCACTGTTTATTCGGTTTGGTTCAAAAAAAAATTTGAGTACTGGTTTCATCGCAAATATTGCTTTGAAAACCAGAGAAGTTTTTAAACTTCTCTGATACCCCCAAGCAGCTCACAGTTTCCAAGTGGAGAGTGAAACAGAAACAATCATACAGCAAAATGATGGGAGTTCTGAATAATACATAGGGTTTTGCATCTTGATAAACCAGAAAAGAAGACTGAATTTATCTTAAGTTTAAATATATCTGAATATAATGCATTATTTGACCTTTTTAAAGGCAAATACTTGTTGCTTCTTTTGCCTTGCACCAGTTGATGTGTTTCATAATTTTTGCACATCCTCTTATATCATTCTCATTCCGTGCAGTGGGTATGACCATTAGCTTCCATTTCAGGCCTTTGAGCACTATTATTTCCCCTGTCAACAATGGAGGACTGACTAATCCCGACGCCCAGTTCGGCCTCTAGGTGGTGCACAAGTCTTTTTGTTGTAAAGCTGACCTCACACCTCTGATTTAGTCTCCCCTTTCTTAACAAAAAAATTTCTCAGAAAACACTACTATAGGCTTTCAAGTCTCACAAGATTCCATGAGTAGCAACCAATTCACAGGAGGAGTAAAACACATGATAGGAAGTTTTTTGTTTTTGTTTTTGTTTCGAGATGGAGTCTTTCCCTGTCACCCAGGTGGGAGTGCAGTGGCACCATCTTGGCTCACTGCAATCTCCACCTCCCTGTCCTGGTTCAAACAATTCAGCCTCCCGAGTAGCTGGGATTACTGAGGCCCGCCACCATGCCCAGCTAATTTTTGTATTTTTAGTAGAGATGTGGTTTCGCCATGTTGGCTAGGGTAGTCTCAAACTGACCTCAGGTGGTCCACCTGCCTCGGCCTCCCAAAGTCCTGGGATTACAGGCATGAGCCACCGTGTCCAGCCTGATAGGAAGTTTTGTGTTATCAAGAGCAACACTAAAATCAATGAAGTGTTTTTAAAAGGCGAGAAGGATAGAAACAGGGTAGAAGAATGGTTGCTAAGAATGGAGGAAGGGGAAGTGGGGAGCTGTTTGTCGAAGAGAACAAAGTTTCAGTTGTGCAAGATGAATCAACTTTGGAGATCTAATGGACACAGAGTGGTGACTATAGCTAACAATACAGTAATGTGTACTTGATATGCTTACATCTGAAGTGTTCTCACCGCACACACACACACACACACACACACAGAGTAACCATGCAAGTGATAGATATGTTAATTTGCTCGATTGTGGGATCATTTCATAATGTATATGTTTATCAAAAGGTCAAGTTGTAGATCTTAGATATATACAATTAATACTTGTCAATTATACCTCAGTAAAGCTGAACAAAAAGAGGGGAGTTGGGGGATATTGAACTTTTGGAATGATAGATATGAGCTGAACATGGAAGGTAAGCCCTAAAACGTCAAGGATCTTTGTCTTTTTGTTTCTCCATTTCTGTATTTCTAGCACCTAGTTTATAGAAAGCATTCAAAAATTACTTGTTTAATAATTTGCATCCCTAACACATTTCCTTTTAAGACTCAGAGAGTGAATATTTTTGCGTTTGTTGGCCATACAGATTGTATAGCAACTACCCAACTGCAGTCTTCATGAGAAAGTAGCATAGCCAATATAAGAAAACGCATGGTTCTGTTCCAGTAAAACTTCTTTTACAAAAACAGCTGGCTAGCCTACTAGCAGTGTATTGCCAACCCCTGGTCTGGACTCTTCTACTTCTGCTAATGCATTTCCTTGGGTGTTCAACATTTTAGAAACTGATACTTCAAGACTTGTGATAAAAAGATACTATGGCCGTGTGGAGCCATGCCTTGAAAATTACATTAGAATCTTTTTGCTTATATGAGAGATCAACAGAAATGATGACTTCATGATTATTATCTTTGTTTCTCTCTTTTGGAGGCTGTGATTCTTTTGTGAGCACCACTAATTACATTGGAAGAATCTCTCCAATCCCACATTTCATGTTGATCATAGCTTTGGGAATAAGTAGTAATCTCTCGTGGCATAGAATAAGTAGAGGTCTTTCCCATCTGCTTGTTTTCAGTTTAAATGTTTATTTGCCCTATAACTGTAATATTTTCATTACCAGAATCATTTGGAAAAAAATACAATAAAAAAAATTTGCCTCGAAGCTTTGCTCTATTTATTTAATTCAGCAAGAAAGACTATCAGGCTGAGAATATGTAAGTTTTATGATACTTCTTACTTCTTAAAGAACTAAACTTTAGTTCTTTAAAGTTTAGTGGCAAACCCTGTTTATGTCATTCCACACTCTCTCAACCCCTGCATCCACACCTTCAACCGCTGCATGTCACTGCAGTAAGTGTTGGTGAAGAAAAGGTACAATGACCGCAACAACAACCCTACACAGATATACCCTCGAAAAGAGAACAAGGATGCACTAAGATCCTCTGCTTCTAATTTATTAGTTTCTTACATTGTATCGGTTAGTTTTCTGTATCAACTTGTCTGGGCCATGAGATGTCCAGGCATTTAGTCAGATATAATTCTGAGTGTTTAATGTTTGAATTGGCAGACTGAGTAGAGGAGACTGCCCTTTCTAATGTGGGTGGACCTCATTCAATCAGTTGAAGGCCTAAATAGAACAACATGGCATAAGTTCTACCTAGTAACAGAGGCTTCTTCCCACCTGAAGGCCTTCAAAGTGGGATATCAGCTTATTTCCTGCTCTGGACTGAAACTAAGCCATGGGCACTTGTGGGTTTCCAGCTTTCCAACTCACCCAGCAGATCTTGGGACTTGCCAGCCTCCGTAATCATATGAGTCAATTCCTTATAATAAATTTCTTTCTACATCTTGTTGATTGTTTCTCTGAACAACTCTGACACATTCTCTCTCTTTAAATATATATATAATATATATTTATATTTTTTGTTATATATATTTATATATTATATATAAAATATGTATATATACACATATGTGTGTGTATATATATACACACATAGGAAGGGAACATGTGTGTGTGTGTATATATATATACACACATCTACACACACACACACACACACACACGCAGGAAGGGAACATGCTACTCACATAGCTGAGGATACACCAGGGGAGGAAAATGTGGTTGGCATCCCAAATTGGAACATCAATGTTTCCCTAGTATACTCTGATAAAGCCAAATTATAAATATGTTTATTTAACATTTTCATGTTTTTATAGAAAATAAACATTATAAAAATATTTTCAAAATAGAAGGACATTCAACTTTCCACACAATTCACTAACAACTCTTGGGAGACCGTCCGGATGCAGTTTATACATCACAATCTCCCTGGTTCTTTTTAGTTTGTTGCCCAATTTCTTAAGGTTTAGACTGATTTTTTTTTTAAGTCTCTGGCTTGTGGATGTATGCTAATTTATTTAATTTCTTTAATGGAAATTAAACAAATTAAATAAACAGAAAGACATTGAAAAGGACTGATATTAGTGATGAGCTTAAAGAAACCAAGACGTTTGGTTTACACAAGGTGCTATTGAAATATCTGGAAAGAAAAAGCGCTTTGTATTTCAAGGCTGTTTAGAAAACAAGGCATAAATCTTTTCTTGATAAGAGGAACAAATCAATAGAAAACAAAACACATTTATATGTTTCTGATAGCATTACAAATGGGGACTAGAACACATAGGTCAACCTATTGTTCAGGAAGAGCCATTCAACTCTGTTGTGTATAAAGAGTATAATTCAGGAATTTTGATAATGTTTGAAGTACTTCTTTTTTTTAAAAGCATCTCTAACCCCTCCTCTATGAGTTGAAAATTTGATAGGTTTTCTTACTTTTAATAGTTAGATTTCCCTGCCAAGTGCTGAAACAAACAGAAAAAGAACACAGTGTCTCTGCTTATAACTGCGGAAAAACTACGTTGACATTCATAGTCACTGGAAAAGTCATTTTTTTAAGAACAGGTAAGCAACTAGAAAATATGGAGCTGTAACAACGAGGGAAGAAAATAACTGTGATCCCACATATTGAATATTAAACCAATAGGTAATGATAAAAGAGTTATGGCCCTGTAGATTATGCAGTGAAGCAAATTTCTATCAGATCTTGACTTGGTTTATACCTTTGTTAGTAAGAAAAATAACAAAAAATTATCTTTACATTATACACTCTTCTATTATAATGGAGAGTTTCTTTTCTTCTTTTGTAGTTCTACTGAAAAATCATAGTGATTTGCTACTTGAAACAGAATTAGCATTGCAAAAGAATGAATTCCTCGCTAAAACTTTTTTTAGTTCCGTACTATCGATAGACATAATGTGTGTGGTTCTGAAAGCAATTGCACATAAAAGCAGAGAAAGGCGTGTGTCCTACTTTCCTTCTTCTGAGGCCCGGTAGAGCTCAGCCTTGCAAAGCCAGCTTCCATCACTTCACTTCATGTGTTGACTTATTTTTAAAGCGATACATAATAATTGTACATACCTATAGAGTGGAATGTGATATTTCCATACATGTGTACGTTGTATAATGATTAAATTAGCGTAATTAACATATTCATTATCTAAAACATTTATTAATTCTTTGTTCTCTGTAACCTTCTTTTAAATTGGATTTTGGGAGGCTGGGCGAGGTGGCTCACACCTGTAATTTATGAAGGTAATTTTTGTAAAGGTAAAATTTTAAAGGGATTCAGAGGAGTGGGTTCGCAAACCCATGTCCGTGATCCAATTCTTAAGAAGTTCTCTTCAGAAATCAGAAAGGTGACTAGAAAATGGTTTATATGGAGTAGTTTCAATATGCTAGAGGAATATCTGAATGATCTCTAACTTACTGGTTTTGTAATGTTATTCACAGAAAGAATATTGCTTATGTAATGGCTTTTTTCTCCAAAAGGGTTAAACTTTCCACCTAATTTTACAATGTGGCTTTAGTCATAATAACTAAATTCCCACATTTAATAGAAGTGGAGGGAAACATACAGGCCCAGGATCCATCTTTAGGTGGTAACACATCCACATTCATCAGTCCTTTGCTATATATAATGGTTACCTTATTATACCAGAGCTTGTGTAGACACCTATAGGATGCTGTAGGAAAGGGGATGTTAGACTGAGCACAAGGAAACCTGAATTCTATTACTGTATTCACCTATTTTTGGACTGTGGATAACCAAAGGTAACTGAAACCATGGAAAGCAAAACCCATGGATAAGTAGGGAACTATGGTACAGGTTATTCTAACTTGTTTTGTGATGCTTGGCAAGTTTACCAATTTCTATGAGACGATCCTTTTTTTTTTAAATAAAGGACTTGATCTTGTCTTGAGTAATGGTTTTCAATCTTTGATATTCAAGGCCCCTGAAAGTTCTTCAGAAGGGTCTTGAAGATGTGCCATTCTGGGGGAAAATACATCTGGTCGGCTTGAGCCAGAGTGATTCTACTTGTAGTTATTTTTCATATTGGCATCTATTAAAGATATAATTGGAATAAGCAATTCACTAGTAAAAGCTTCTATAGTCACTTTCTCCATAGTCTCTGAAGTCTCTTTAGCTGTAAGAATGCGTTAATTATTTCCTATATTGATAAATTTAGAAATAAAGTAAAAAAAAAATTAAAAAACCAATCCACATAGTACATACCAAATGCAACGACTCTTTCTAAGAGCTTGAAATAAGGTAACACATTTATATTTCACAGAAAACCTATAAGAATAGTGTTATACATATTCCCACTGGCAGACGAGAAAGTGGAGTGTTTAATTTACTTGCTAAAGTTCAAACCAAGGCCAGCTGGCCCCAGATTCTCTCTCTTAACCCTACACTGTTGCCAGGACCCAGCTGCACTGCAGCGGGACACACACAGAATGGTGGGCACTGGAGAGTCCATTTCTAACCATACAGGTTTATTTAACTCAAGATTTTTTTTCTGTGTTCTTAGGATTTCTGTACATTATTTACATTAGAGAAAACAAAAATGGAAAGATATGTGTATGGAGCCATTTCTCTGCGGCATAAACATTTGACACCATTTGTCTCATCTTTGCTGCAACTGAAGGAACAAATGTTTGTGAAGAAGCAGCTTTGAAAATTGAAGATAATTTGGTTGAGATTTTCGTAGATGCCTTATTTCAGACACTTTAAAAAATCTGTATGACCTTGAACAAATTATTTAACATCTCTGACCTTATATTTCCTTATCAATTCTATCTTGGGATTATATTTGAAAAGTCCACCTACTGAATTTTTTATAATAAAATGAGATATAAAAATATACACTATAAATTATACAACTTTAATATTTCATATTCCTTTTCCTCCTCTCCTCTTCCTGTTTTTGTTCTTTTCTCATTTTTATTTTGATGGTGATGTGGCTAAAAGTCTTTTTCCTACTTACCAGATGTTTATCTTCCTAAATGCATCTTGTTTAAAAGCACTTAATTTATCCTTTAAAACTTTTCTTGCTGAAGATACTAATGCAAAGTTTGTGTGTTAGAGATAATTTGGATACCCTTCTAGCACATTAGTCAGCTTCATGTGGAACATCTGTCCTCTTCCAGATCACTGGGGAAAACATCCTAAGAGTTGTATTAAGGCTGTGGGCTGTGAATCTACTCTTTTGAACATATTTCTTCCTCTTTTGCTATTCAGAGATACTTGGCAGCCATTAAATAATCTTAAAAGAAAAACAAAGTCAGTGGATTGATAATAGGTCCACAGAGGACTTTTGACATCTTCCTAGGATTCCTAATATCCCTCTATTGTTGAAGAGTGTCCATGGTGTGAGGGCTTAGTAATAATTCATGCCATGCCTTACCCTTTCTCCTTTGATTGTGTTTTCATTTATTTTTGTGGTGTGCTCCTCTCTCTCTTATTCCTACTAATTCTTCAAGGCTAATGTTTTCCTTTCTGACCATTCCTAGATTTTCACAATTCAGACATGGTATCAAGATTGAGGTCTCAAGATTCCTGGATGGCCTCACAATCCTTTTGTCACATGTCCTTTATTGAACTGGTCACATAGTATTATAATTACCTTATATTGACTATTTCTCCTGAAATTGGCCATTTGCTTCTCAAGAGAAATGACTCTGTCATAAATATATTTGTGTACTCTCTTTGCATCACATAGTGCCTGATACCTAATGGAAGATCAAACAATGCATGAATTAGTTAATGGTTATGTCAAAACCCGAACCTGTTACCTGCACCAATTTCACTTGCTTACTCCATTGCTTACTCTAGAGCAAGCATAAATGGTCTGGAGTTGTTGTATTTTTAGACTGAATTCTACTCTTCAATGTTGGCACTGATGGATGCCAGACTATTTAAGAAAACAATTTTTTTTTTTGAGACGGAGTCTCGCTCTGTCACCCAGGCTGGAGTGCAGTGGTGCGATCTCGGCTCACTGCGAGCTCCGCCTCCCGGGTTCATGCCATTCTCCTGCCTCAGCCTCCCGAGTAGCTGGAACTAGAGGCGCCTGCCACCAAGCCCGGCTAATTTTTTTTTTGTATTTTTAGTAGAGACGGGGTTTCACCGAGTTAGCCGGATGGTCTCGATCTCCTGACCTTGGTCTCGATCTCCAGCCTCCCAAAGTGCTGGGATTACAGGCGTGAGCCACTGTGCCTGGCCAAGAAAACACATTTTTTTTTTTTTTTTTTTTTGCCTGCTCTGATGGCACTTGAACTTTTTATTAATGATTTTAATAAAATTGAAATAAACAACCAATAAATAATTAGTGATTTGAGAAATTCCTGACTTCCCATTTTTTCAGTAATTTAAATTATTGATATTATTTGCTATAGTGCTGGCAATTTGACCAAGTGTCCTGCCAAGTTAGTAATTAAAATATAAATTGGTTTTATGAATCAAAGTACTTCCTTTCTGGAAAAATAAATCCTCAGAAACACTGGCAGTTGGCATCAACTGTACTTGTAAAGTCAAATGAGATAACAGTTAGTTGCAATTGTAGAAAGACTAATGATTAGAGGTGTTCAGGTTTGTATTGACAGAATTACTCTAAACAGAGATAGTCTAGTCTAAACACTGTCATCTATTGTGATAAAATTTGCCAGAAACCCTCAAGCATTTTTTCTTCGTATTCATCCATTTTAAAAATCAGACAATCCAGCATCCAAATGCTTGTGTTTCTTTATAAATCTATTATTTCAAACTCAGGGAAATAAGCATGTCTCCCAGTGGTCATGTTCCCTTTCTATCTGTGTCAGGCTTACTTTACATAGATGACTCCTGGTGGATGTACTACACTAAAAGCATTGGATGACTTCAGCATCAGACGCAAGGATGATACTGCCTCAAAACGCTAACTTTAAACACTCAACATTCGTGTTCCACAGGGAACTAGGTGGAGTTTCCTTTCCTCCTACCTGTTAGATAATGGGACTGGGGACAAACTTGAGGCATTGATTCCTTAGAAAGAAAACCAGGTTCTAAAAGGAGGAGTACTAGAGAGTGAGTAGAGAGTGAGACTTTTCAGAGGGGCTTAGGGTGGGGATTCATAGTGAGAATCTGGAGATGTTAAAAAAGGGAATGAAAGCTGTAAGTATCAGAACACGAGACACGGTTCACCACCATATGAATGTAGTTGCCTTTTAAATTTTCTTAGCATTTCTCTTCACCCTTACTAAGAATAGAGAGGGGAAGGGATAAGTGACAGAATGGGGGATCTTTCCTTTTCTGTCATATCCTTGTTGACGCTGATTTGATTGAATATGACTCTTGTAAGAATAGTTCTAGTTCATGGTGTATGGATACTTTCCTTCCCAAAGTATCATTTGGTCCTACTTTTTCCTTCTAGTTTTGCTGAAAATCAACTAGAACATTCCAACTACCTCTCCTTTTAAATAAAATGAGATTCAGACCCTTTCTTCTAGTTATTAATGTGCTATCTCTGGTAGTCTAGTGTCTCTTCTGCAAATTGCAGACTAAATATGGGGTGAAGAATCTGGCACTCTTATGGTGAGGTTGTATGCAGGGCTTTTATACCCGGACCAGAGGTTCTCTATCCCTAGTCCTTTATTTAATCTTTCATAGTTTAGATAGGACTAGTAACCCATGCACATAGTATATTATTTGGTCCATGTGTGTTTAAAAAAATGTTTCTCAAATTGGTTAGTACAGGAAAAGTGATGAGGTTAGAAATTAAGTTCAGGTCAGAAAACAGAGAGGGAGGATCCTGAATGAACTCTTGTTACAGGCCCATTATCTGGCAACCCAAGTAGACATAGGTGATAAGATGCTAAGAGTAAAGTATGAATCCAAGAATAAAAATGTTAAGGGAAATAATCCATCTCTGTTATTTATCAAACGTTGACATCTTGGTGCAATAGGTCTTTGGATGGAGAATCAGCTTTCTTCACCTGGCTATAGACACTAACATCCTAGAATAATGTGCTGCATGGCTAGGCCACCCGAAGCCTTCAAAATGCCAGAGGCAGTGTTTGTTTGTAGGGGCGTGTGTTTGTTTGTAGGGGCGTGTGTGTGTGTGCACGTGTGCGCATGTGTGTGCATGCATGTGCACACGTTATAGCATTTTAGGTAGGTGTTGTGCTCTTACAGGAAGAGAGAGAGAGAGAAAAAAAGAGGAGATAGAAGACAATGGTAGAGAGAACAGGGAGTAGCAGATTCCATTGTGAGGTCATCATAGCTGGGTGCTGAAGGGATCTAAATACTGAAGTGAGGAAGACCAATGACAGAAGAATGAAGGTGCTCTTCTTTTCTGCTAGTTTAAATTAATCATCATAGCTACACAAATGCTATCATTCAATCTGGATCTTAGTTAAAGAGAGAGAGAGAAAACGACAGTGACTGGATCTGGGGTATAGCAAAGAGAGCTCAGTAATTTGAACTCGAATTGCAATGTTGGTGGGTAGAGGGTAAGAATTCATTCTCTCATATACCCAGAGATCCAGAACTGTTCATGCAGCCCCAGGATAGACATGTCATTTTTAGGTAACATAAATCTATGCAAACGGGAGAGATGGCTTGCAGTATCAAAATCAGAAGTAGTTTCAATAGGAGGAAGCAATCTTACATTTTTCCTTTAAATTAGGCTGTATTTACTATTTAAATACAGAAAGAAAATGTTTAAAGAAAAATGTTTATTACTATTAATAATAAAATAGGTGAAGAAATGCATATTCTTTGGGAAACCTGTCAAGTTTCCTATTCTAAACTATTATATTTGTCCCCCAAAATTTCTTAACAAACTCCCTTAAGGTCAAGTTGAAACCTCCAGAGGTCTCAAGCCAACAGAAGCGACCTATATGTGAAGGGTTATTTCAGAAAGGGCATTTTGGAAGGGGTTTTAGAAGAGATAAGGAATATAGAAGGGGAAAGGGTAAAATCTATGCACAATATGAAATGACTCCACCCTGGTCTTTCAAAATGTTGGTGAAGGAAATACACTCACAGAATGTTATAAGCAAGTTTTTTGAGGGAAGGAGTGTTGAACATCATGTTTAACTTGATGCAGGTGAAAATTGTATCAGCATATTTGGAGCAGAAGTACACGTAAAGTGTGAGAGAAGGAAGTGTACAAAATTTGAAAAAGAAGCTGTGTGGAGAGGGACAGTGAGTTCCTGTAGGACACGACACTGGGTTTTCAATCCAAATTTAATCTTATCTCCAGTGGGCTCTCAGCTGACAGGTGGTTAACAGTAAATTTGGAGTCTCATACTTATTTTTGTTTCAAATGTGTGTGTATGGATGTACACTTATATGTAGCTGAGGCCTTCTTACTAAATACAAAATATCTCCTCATTTTCATGACACTTATATTTTATTCTAAAAAACCTAAAAACCTAGAAGCAAACTTAATTTTAATTTACTATTTTATAAAATAAATGAGGCACATTTTACCTTTCAATTTCCCTATTTAGATTTGTTTTCAAATTAGTTTGGGGTTACATTTCACATTGTAATAAACAACCATGCATTTACATAGTTATAAATCTGATTATCTCCTTTGCAGAAATTCCTGGAAGTATTACAATATATAACATTTTTTAAGTTCTTGATGTTTATTGACAAATTACTTTCTAGAAACTTACTGCTTTCTACTCTCACCAGAAACTAGAAACTGTTTTATCTACTTGTCATTGAAATGGGATACTATCTCATTCTGATATTTGCTAATTTGGTAAATTAATATGTTTAAATTTAAATTTGCATATTAATAAGCTCATGTAGTTTGAGTCAGTTTGTTAGTGTTTCAGATGGTCTTGGTAGGTTTCTAACAGATTTGTATGAGCTTTTGTATATGAATGGATAATAAATATCATGAAAGGTTTCAGATATATTCCATAGGGATATCTTCATATAACTGTTTTTGAAAGAGTTTCTGTCAGTCTTAAATGAATTAACTTCTTTATAACCCTTGGAAGAGTTCCTTGCATTTAGAAGTATTATATGTATTAGCTTTTTATTGCTGTTAGTACTTCACTTACAAATTCATCAACTATAAAAAATAATTCACAGATTCTTACAGCTAGAAAGAGCTTAGCAATTATGAAGAAAAGTGGTAATAGAATTTTTTACTGGTGGATCACTTATTCTAATGATATAAAATCCATTTTTAAAAAAGAATTACAAGCATAACCCTTCTGGCTCAAGTGGGCAGGGGTTCCAGGATACCACCAACTTGACTTGGCTTTTCCTTTGTTCCCAGAGTGACCCATCTTCAAAGCATCTCTAAAGGGACTTTAGTGCGATTGAGCATCAAAGACTGGACACTTACCACAGACCAAGTCCCTCATTTTTTTAAAAAGACACAACCATCCCAGAGAGGCAAATTAGCCCTTGGTTTTACAAGAAGTTGTAAGAAGCAGCACATCTCTTATGTCTTTTCTTTGCAGTTGCTACAGAGTAAAAGAAAATCAATTCAGTGTATTCTCCAGGAGTATGAAGCAAAACAGCCCTTATTTCAAAAAATTTTGGAAGGAAGAAAACCAACATAATTTGTGTGGTTATTGTTTTGTAATACTGATGGTGAAATGCATGTGAATTATCCAGACACATCTTTAGTTCAGCTATCCTAAAATTTTGACTAGAATTACACATTAAACTCTAATTGCATAAATGTAATTAAAATACCAGCTCATCAATGATTCATATTTAAAAACACACAAATCTTTCAAAGAAGCATCAATTATATGAACTTAAATGACAAAAATAAAAAAATGACAGATATCAGAAGAAATCTCAAAGTCACATGAATGGTAATATTTTTCTTTTCCTAAGGGAGCTAAAAACATTTATTATTATCTTATTATTAACCTTGTATTTTCGTGACTTAGAAGAAAACTAGTTGAAAAATCACAGTACTTTTGCTTACTCTTCCCAAACACAGTGTGTCAATAAACATTTATTGCTATATTTCTTACATAATAGGGATATTTTAGGTGACAAGTGTTTGTTTTAATGTTGCATACATACACAACAAACAAAATGCTAATTTTCAGGAAGTTTGATATGCTTTATTTTTGCTTCCTTTGCTGAATTTGCTTTGTGAGATTATTATACAGGTTATGATTTTTGGGACCTTGGAAACCTAAATAGGACTTTATTCTTTTCTTTGAATTTGAGAGTTTAACTACATGTACATAACAATGTGCAGTCCATCTTTATTCAAATAGTCTAAAAAGGCATTGTGCCTGAAGGGCTGTTTTATGGCATTATTTGGTTTTATATCTTTGCAATCAACACTATGCAGCTCACATGGCCATGTAAATTCATGAGAGATTTTTCTATTGAAATGCAAACAAGGTCACCTGCTTTTGAAGATCAGAGTGAGATAAAAGTGACACTGTTTTTACAATGGTACTAAAAACAATGTGGAAAGCCTCTTTTTAAAAAAAAAAATACTATTGATTTCGTCTGTGAAAATGTCTTTTTTTTTTTTTTTTTTTTTTTTTTTGCAAGTTTGGATTTTCATTGCTAATTCTAATGAGGAATTTGGGATGAGTTCTGCAATGAGCTATTTATACTTGTTTCCTTTTACATAATGGTCCCTAAAACATTGAAAAGGGTTCAAAACCTGTTTTCTTTTCAATGGCCACAGCTTCTTCAGGTATCACATTTATACGTGAAGGTGAGTTTGCATCTTATATGACTTTATGTGTCTTTAGGATACATTCTATGATACATGCTACAGGATAGATTTGTAACATTTAAAAAAATCAACTGGCCAATATACTTAATGAGATTTCTTTTCTTTTGTCTTTTGTTTAGAGGTGGGGTGACTTCCCTTGTCTCTCCTCTTCTTCCCTCTTTTCATAGTGTCATTTTTTTCTTAAATGTATACAAAATGAAGTTCACATTCACTTACATGTGCACTTTGTATTGCACCAGCATATGGGTTTCTACTAATCTATCTATTGAATGTGTGTTTGGCTCCATCTTACGTGGGTAGCTTTTAACAGAGAGCATAAACTAGCTTAACCAGAGATTAAGCTCAAGACTTTCTCCTTATTATTCTGCTGTATTTAGACACTAGAATGCTCATCTATTCTCCCACAGTTGTAATATTGATAGTTCTAATAGGACCTATGCTAAGCATTTTATGGAGTATCCAGTTCATTCTCAATAATCTTATGCCAAGGTCCTATTATTTTGTAATATTATCTACAAGAAAACTGAGGCAGAGCATATATAAGTAGCCTGTCAATGTCCAGGATGCTAGAATGTGGCAGAGGTGACATTACCAGTCAGGGCTTTCACCCTCATCTACTGCATCATAAAATATCACCTCAATTCAAGAGCCCCAGGCCCTCAATTATACTTAGAACAAAACAAATTGTAGAGATGGAAAAGAGAAGGGCCACATTGAAATTTAAGTGGTTTTTTTTTTTTTTTTTGACCAATTCTGGTGAGTTCTGTAGAAGTTCTCACAGTGCTGACAGAGTCCTTGCAGGAGAAGGAGAGGCACTTGCCTGGGTGTCAGAAATGCTGGGATTGAACTTTCATCTCATTTTTAAATAATTATAAGGAAGCACTGGGGTAAGGCACTTCATCTTTTTAAGACTTAGTTAAGAATACAGACCTTTACTTTTTCCCATCTAAATCATAAGGAGGTTATGAGGCAATAAGTGCAGGGAAAAAATATAAAGTATAATATAATTATAAGGGATTACAGGTGAGAAAAAAAGTCTCTTTGAAAGATGATTTGAAAAAGTGCAAACAATTTTAGAAAAGTACAGAGATTTACAGAAGTGCATACTCACGATGAAGGATTAACTGTATTTATACTTTATCATTTTTGCAATAGTTTAGAAATAAAATAGAATCCCTTTTTTCGTATCTCAAAGTTCATTTCCCTACCTTCCCACTCTGAGTAAACCAATGTGATGAATTTGCTGAGTGTTCCATTGGACCATGTGTGCACTGAAATTCTGTTTCTGTAAGTAACGTGTTTCATTACGTTTTTCCACAGTTATATAAATGCTGTCGGTCTGTACAAAGCAACTGATTCTTGCAACTTAATTTTTTGTTCCATGCTGTGTTTTGAGCTCTTCCCTGTACATTTCTATACCTCTGATTCAAGTGTATGAACACTTCACAAATATTTATCCATTCTCCTACTGATGAACAATTGATTGATCCCAGATTTCGCTATGCTTTAACATGCATACATCTCCTGATACACCCACGGAAAAATCTCTCTCTTCATTTACCCTAGATTGGAGGCACACCCAGGGTTCAGGCCCAGTGCCCTAATGTGATAAGCACACCTCATTTGAACTAACATTTCATGTTTATTCTCTTGTTTCCTGTACTGAATCATTTGCAAGCATCCTATCTCTAAAGGGCACAGTGAAACAAATATTTTGGATTTTAGTACTTTGGTTTAACGGGATCTTGAAAGATCTCTGGGTACTAAAGAAGTAAGCACTTAAAGTCATCTGTCATTTGGCCACCGGAATTCATTTTTAAAAACATGCATTTAATCATCAAATTCTTTAGTGCAAAGCATTTCAATTAAATTGACGTTCTATGATTACCAAGTAGGAAACAAGTTCTTAGTAAGCCTGAAAGAATCTTCGATGGTCTCAACCCCTATTTTCCTCCTTAATCTCTTGATCTGTGCCCCTGACTATGTTTTATCTACATTAAAACCCTTGCAGTTCCCAATCTGTTCATTGTAGTTTAATACTTTCATGCTTCATTAATGTCACTGCCTCTGTCATCTTTGAAAAGACGATAGTTTTGTGCTTGCTGAACATATATGCAATGCATACAAAAACAGTTTGTTGCTATGACTTGCTCTTCCCACTTTGCATTCTACCTGGCCTCTAATTTAATATCAATTGTTTTGGAAATCGGAATCGACAAAAAGACCCACAAGACTTAATGGGGTCCCATCAGTCATTGTAATTAGATTTGAAAGGCTGAAAGCAGGCAGCATTGTGATTCGTAGCCAAACGGTTCTATTGAGAGGTCTTGGACTATCTCCGGCCAGCTGCCAGACCACTCCATGCTCTGGGTGTGCTCTTTTGAACAGGGACTGGGAGGGAAACTACCTCTCCTTCCCTTAACCAAGCATATATTATGTTTGTTAGCAAACCTCGCTGGGAATATGTGTCAAGCCACATCCCTCCTGGGGCAACTGCCACTTCAGGGATTCACAATAAACAATTCTGAAAACCAGATACTATCTGTAATTTAGCATAGCATGGAATTATGATACATAATTCACTATGCTTCAGAGAGTAGTGCTGCAAGAAGAGAAAATCAGGGTTTTAATTCCCAGCTATCTCTCTCAAATTTTAAGAGAGATGTTATGGACTGTGCTCTCCCCCCAACCCCGCCATAAGTCATATATTGAAGTTCTTACCTCTAGTACCTCAGACTAAGACTATATTTGGAAACAGGGCCTTTAAAGAGATGATTAAGTGAAAAACAGGCCTTTAGTATGGGCCTAGTGTAATCTGACCAGCCTTTATCAGATGAATAAAGTTAAATACACAGAGAGATAATAGGGATGCATTTGTCCAAAGGAAAGACCATGTGAGGACACGAAGAGAAGGAGGCCATAGGCAAGCCAAGGAGCGAGGCCTTATAAGAAATCAACCCGGCCGGGCGCGGTGGCTCAAGCCTGTAATCCCAGCACTTTGGGAGGTCGAGACGGGCGGATCACAAGGTCATGAGATCGAGACCATCCTGGCTAACACGGTGAAACCCCGTCTCTACTAAAAAAATACAAAAAACTAGCCGGGCGAGGTGGCGGGCGCCTGTAGTCCCAGCTGCTCGGGAGGCTGAGGCAGGAGAATGGCGTGAACCCAGGAGGCGGAGCTTGCAGTGAGCTGAGATCCGGCCACTGCACTCCAGCCTGGGCGATAGAGCCAGACTCCGTCTCAAAAAAAAAAAAAAAAAAAAAAAAGAAATCAACCCTGCCAGCACCTTGATCTTGGACTTCCAGCTTCCAAAATTGTAAGAGAAGAAATTCCTGTTGTTAAAGTCATCCCATCTGTGATATTTTGTTACGGAAGCCTGTGTTAGGTCGCTTTTGCATTGCTGTAAAGAAATACCTGGGAGTTCATAATTTATGAAGAAAAGAGGTTTAATTGGCTCATGTTCTGCAGACTTTACGGGAAGCATGGCGCTAGCATATGCTCAGCTTCTGGTGAAGTCTCAGAGAGCTTTCATTCATGGCAGAAGGCAAAGGCAGAACAGGCACATCACATGTGGAAAGCAGAAGAAAGGGAGAGAGTGAGGGGAAAGGTGCCACACACTCTTAAATTACCAAATCTCACAACAACTTACTATCAGGAAGACAGTACCAAGCCATAAGGGATCTGCCTCCATGATTCAAACATTTCCCACCATGCTCCATCTCCAGCACTGGAGATTACAATTCAACGTGAGATTTGGGCAGGGACAAATACCCGAACTGTATCACAGTCCTAGTAAGCTAATACAACGTAACTGGGATGTCATCCTGCACTTTGGAAAATTTATTACACTTATTCTTTTTGAAGTCTATCTCAAAAAAAAACCAAAAAACAGAATTCTGTTTCATTCATTAGCCAGTGAACCTCACTGATGCTTTCCTGACTATTCATTATAAAATTGCATCTATGTTTCCAATGTTCCCTACCACTTATCATCCTCTTGCAAACTACACGTTTTTCATGTATTTGTTAATTGTCTGGGACCCTTACTGTCCCTTCCCCTGCTCTATATTACATCACTTCACTAGAATTTAAACTGCTGGAGAGCAGATATTTGCATTTGTTTTGTACATTGCCCAGTGGCCAGTACCTAGAACACTACTAAGCACAGAAAGGCTGTAAATAACTATTTGTTATATGACAGCAAGGACAGTTTAAGAATTAGGTAATCTTCAGATTTCTATGCAGAGCAAATGCATGGTGTGACAGAGGTATGTAATTTGTAGATATTTAACAAATACCTACAGATTTCAAATATTTTCTTCAGAAAATTTAACAACTGCATAATTTTCATTCTTTCCAAATTCTGTTTTTACTTTAAAAAATGTTACATGCTTCATTTTAAATTTAAGTCATACGTGTGTGTGTGTGTGTGTGTGCGTGTGTGTAATGCTCTAGACATAGTTCTTAAAGTTTTACTAAATTTGACACATTTAACTCATAACAATTCTTTTTTGAATTTTTAAAAGCAAATTGTAAAAGGTAGAGTTGGTGGGGAAATCTGGGGAAGAAAGGATCCTAGTTTGAGCTTTGACGTGCTCAGAAATAATTCCAGTATGAATGTGGAGATCAATAGAGCCTTTGAAACTCAGATTAGAACAGAACATAGGAGAAGCGAGGGTCGTTGTTGCTGACTGGATTTAGTACATAGGGAATGTGTAACCCAGTGTTATGTTTTAAAAACCATTCAATCAGTGGCATTACTAATTGTAAATTACATTAGATTTATAACTATATGGTCACTTTTAATTTTTGGGGGGGCACATCAGCTTAGTGTATGCTTGTGTTAAGAACTGTGAAAATTCTGAAAACTTACTCAGTTTGCAAGGGAACAGGTTAGACTGCCACAGTTTTATATATACTGGCAGAAGACACAAGATTCCTGTGTCAGAGATACTGAACTTGCTTACTCACGGCCCTGAAGGCAGCATGAGCTCAGGTTTGCATCATTCTCCTTCCCCTGCAAGCCCATGGGGGTCAATGTGAAGGCCTAGGTGGATGTTGCATATACAAATTTGTGCCACAGATGAGGAATTTCAAGGTTAGGAGGTGTCCATTCTTATAAACGGAACTTCTAGCAAACCTGCCTACCTTTTTCCTTGGAGGGAGACATTATCTGTATTATCCTAAAGAGCAAACAAATCTGCTCTTGGTTCCAAATAGAGACACTATCTCTATCTTTCAAGACAACACCTATGCAAATATCTCAGAAAAGAGAGTCTAGGAGAAAAAAGCTGCCACAAGAACTGCAAAAATGCAAACAGCCTATAAGTAATTGTCTCCCAACATATTGACCTTTTGTATTATTCCCTTTATGCATTTTCATAAAAAAGTTGAGAGACTGCAATCCTGCACCTGAAATCCTCATTTCACTTCTTTTCAGTGTTCTTTACCTGGTTTTTCAAAATTCATATATTATTTGTACAGTTTCTATTGAACTTCACCTGAATTCCAGTTTTATTTACTATGTTAAATGATTCATTCAACAACTATTTACTGAGTGTATATTGAAGAGACAGCTGAACTCCCATGTTTGTTGCAGCACAGGTCACGATAGCCAAGATTTGGAAGCAACTTACGTGTCTATCAGCAGATGAACGGATAAAGAAAATGTGGTTCATATACACACAAAGTACGATTCAGTGATCAAATGAATGAGATCTTGTCATTTGCAACAACATAGATGGAATGGAAGTCATTATGTTAAGTGAAATAAGCCAGGCACAGAAAGACAAACATTGCATATTCTCACTTATTTGTAGGATGTAAAAATCAAAACAGTTGAACTCATGAAGGTAGAGAGTAGAAGACTGCTTACCAGAGGCTGGAAAGGTGGCGGGGGAATGGGGGGGAAGGTGGGATAATTAATGGGTGGGGCAGAGGTTGCAGTGAGCCAAGATCACACCATTGCACTCTAGACTGGGTAACAAGACCCAAACTCTGTCTCAAAAATAAATTAATTAATTAATTAAATAAAAACAGAGTTTCCTGCACAAGCTCTCTTTTTGCCTGCCGCCATCCATGTAAGATGTGACTTGCTCCTTTTTGCCTGCTGCCATGATTGTGAGGCCTCCCCAGGAACTGTAAGTTCAATAAACCCCTTTTCCTATATAAATTATCCAGTCTCAGGTATGTCTTTATCAGCAGCATGAAAACAGACTAATGCAATGACTATCATATACATTTAGGACAAAGCAAAAATTCTTCTTAATATGTATGTCACCACAGACATGAAATTTTAAATATTTCTTCAATCTTCTTGAGTAGTCAGCTCTCAACTGAGGAAATAAATCATGTTTTCTAAGATTGTTGCAATATGCTCAGGCTAAAATATGGGGAAAAGATTAGAAAAAATGAAGAAATAAAGGTGCTACCTAAAAATATATTTACCCCAAACATGGAATTGATAAGGAAACCTTAGATTCTCATTAAATACAATCTTAAAATATTTAATGTTGAATATATTCTGTAACAATTTATGTTTTTTTCTTCATCTTGATTTGAAGACACAGATATGTGTCCAGAGAAATAAAAAGCTAAATACTTTTAAGTGAAAAAAGTTTGTTTCATTATCTAATTTGGTTTAGTCTCTATAAGTGGTGACTTTATCCAGAAGCAAGAAAGTTGCATGAATTTAAGGATTAATTATTCTAAATACGGTCCTAAGTAGCAGAAACATGTAAAATAAGTGTTTTAAGGTCATCATTGTTATATACCATCCAACAGATTTTATCTGTTAACATACTGATAACCTATTCAGGATTTAAGTATAATTTTCAAAATGTAGTTATAATGTGGACCTATACAATTCAATTTGTTTTCAGTTTAGCATATTCTTTTAAAACATGATTTGAGGGCATAGATACAGAATAGGCAGACATCTATAAATGTTGTGCCAGGATCTTGAGAAATTTTTAGTTCCTTTATATAGGAAGTTCCTTTATATAGTTCCTTTATTTAAATAGCAAGAGTTGATTTGATCAACTGTGTCCATCAGCCACAATTAATGAAAAACATATTCAGTCATCTTAATGTTAAAAAAAAGGAAAAAAAGAAGGTACTTGTTAATATCTTGAAATGCTCCTGAGAAGTGTAAGAGAGAAAACAATGATACAATTTATTTAAAAAGTATTTTAGCTATATCTATCGTATTTAGTAGAATTAACCATATAAACATATAAGAAGAAATCCACTTCTATACTTTTACATTTTATTGCTAATGATGGGCCCAGCCAAATAACTCCTTGGGCATTAGAGAAACTGACTTTACATACTTTTTTTTTTTTCCTTTGCTTTGCTTTTAAGGAAGTAGATCTTTCACAGTAAGAAATACCCTAAATACAATTTGTTAACTGATTTCAGAAAAAGCTACAGTGATGGCATTTTTACATACTCTACAGTGTCTGAGAGACCTGATAAGCCAACTATCCATCCACACCATATAGGTACAAGGCTACTGATTCTTGGCACATTGGGGTTTACTGTCCATTGGGCTTTGATTTATGCACCTTTGCTTAATAGTACCTTCCATATTGTCTACATATCTGCTGGGTAGCTAGTCTCTCTCTCATACTCTCTTTTTCTCTTTTATTTTAAGATACTTATTATTGTATCCTCAAGGTTTTTCTTCAACATTCAGTTTGCAGTTCATTATTCAAAGTGTTGTATGACATAAAAGTTAGTATCAGCCTCCACGTACATTCTGTCCCACAGATTTATATTGGATTACACGTCATACTTTGTTTGTAAATGGGCTGAATTTTATTAGCTTGTTTCAATGATTTCGTCTCCCTATTTAGTATGAAGTATGACCCACAAGTGACATTACTGAACCTTCTTATAAAGACTTTTCATTGCAATGTGTTCTGGGGAACACAATGTGAATACTACAGAAACTGCCTTATTTACATCTTTAGCCTTGTTCTTTTTTATTGTTCCATGTTCTATTTTTTTTTTTTGTTACAGGTATCAAAGTATTTTAACTACCTACATGGTTTTAAGAACCCTGCCTCTCTCTTTCAAGTTTTTTCTACCACTGACTTGTTTGTTTTGACCTACAATCGCTTCTGATAAATTCCATTCTATTTTCTCTTTTATCTAAAATGGAAATTATTTTGCACCCAATTCAGCAGAATTGCATTTTCTTGGCTTAGTCTGTAGAATTCCAACTTGCTAATTGTTTTATATATCTTTCTAAAAACAATTTTGAGGAACAGATGGCTACAACTGCCCAGGTTCAGCAGCCAAAGCCACTACTCAACCAGCAACAATCTTTGGCACTTATACTAGTTCCTTGTTACGAGATCCCTGGGAACAGGTTGATAGAATTAGGACAATTCCTGTATATTATAGTCTTTTAACTCTAGTGTTTTCTAAAATAAAACATACCTACACTGTCCATAGTAACAGTTATAATTTTAACACCGTCATGGCCATTCCCACTGGGAGAACTATCAACATGAATCCTTGATAAGAACATGCGGACTTTTATTGTTGCTTTCCTAATCGGAGATAATTACTGCAGCAAATAAATGTTCACAGGGAATTACAACCTAGGTTATACCAGACTTCCTTTGGTTTAATGTGATATGCTTCCAGCAGAATAAATTACATTTCACACTAGTGAAATGTAGCAGAATCTCTACAGATATACCTGCCACCCATTTTATTATCGGATTCTATTTTTCAACTGCTCTGTCTATATTGAGAGCCAACTTAAATAAATTCTCCTTACAAAACACATTTATTGAGTGCCTGTTTTAAGAAATATAGTAACATGTGATCTACTATATTTAAAAAAAGCCCACAGTGCTGTTAAAACATTTTTTGGGCATTATTTCCTACATATTGATGCAATATTTGTTGGATATCCTCCTTCTTTGTGTGACATGTTTTAATACTGGCTAGGATGTTCCTCTTTCAATATTCTTCAATTTCGAGGAATATTATCCATGTGAATTTTCTTCTAGACAGAACAAATGTGATTATGATCAAATTTATCAGAAATATTAAAACAATGTGGAGCTGCAGGTATATACTTGTGTTTCACCACAATGAAGCCAACACAACTGGCAAGTGATCAAATTCAGAAGCCTTCAATGAGTTTCCTTATATGTTTCCTTGTCCTGTTTTAATACCACCATCAATTCTGTTGCCAAGTGGCTCCTCCTTGGCATAACACCCATCACAGTATGCTCTCAGAAATTTCTGTATTTGAACCCTATACCAGTATCTGTTGATCAATGACCATTTTGGCTCAGCATGGAGAAACTGCCCTGCATGAAGGTAGTGAGAATAAAAAGGCTCTTACCACCTTTATTGTGAGGGTATTAAAATTATAAAGTGCCAATTTCACCCTTTATTGTGAGGGTGGCTTTATTGTGAGGGTGGCTTTGCTCTCTCTCCATTCCAGGTTGCTCTCTGTTATAGAAAGCAAATGTAGTAGACATCTATTGTTTTTGCCTAAACAGGATCCCTTTTTCCTTTTTTTGTTAAAAAAAACATAGTTCTGGAAGGACTGAAAATAACAGAACTCAGCACCATGATCGGACCTGGACAATCAGACTATTTCATCCCTCAGCAAACAGAGATTGATCTGGAAAGTGGAAATATGAGCTCTTCTTTGGTGTTGGCATATGGACCCTGAGCGAAAGAACTTTAATTGTTTTTCTTGGACTGAAATAAAGTATAGCTGCCTAAAATATTTTTCCTGATACTTGGAGGTTTGTCCACAATAGGTGAAATAAAGGCAAGATGTAACACTAGATGAAAAAATAAAATGAACAAAAAAGAAGCAAGTATATGGAAAATGGTGCACATTGTATCACGGTGGCATTGAATCTCAGTAGAATCAGCAGAGGCCCTTCCATCCTGTGATCACCCTCACTGTCTTTCCCAGGCCTAGGAATCCTTCTTCCCTTTTTTTCATTCCATTAAGTTATTTTGAGTTACTGTTTTGTAAATCTCATATATAAAGTGTTGATTAATACACAATAGTTAATAAGATGATATTATGTTTAAGTAATTAATAAGAACAATAATAGCTAATATTTCACAATTACTGTACATTAGGGGCTTTTCCAATGGTTTTATAAATGTTAGCTTAATCTTCACAATAACCATATCAAAAGTTTAAGGCATGGAGAACTTAAATGAATTGTCTGACTTTTCAAGGGCAGAGCTGTGACCTGCCACCAGGCAGTCTGATCCCCGAACTGGCTCTCAACCATGTTTACATGATGAGAAGAAGAGGTGACCATTGTATCAGCTCTAAAGGCCTCCCTTTTGGTGAAATGGGACCTAAAATTGATTGCACACTTGATTACTTGCTGTCAATACTGAAATTGGCACTTTATAATTTTAATACTATTGAACTTTCACCATAACCCTGTGCTATAAAGATGACTCGCAAATGAAGAAACTCTAATTCTTCAATATTATAAAATGTATCCAAGAGTGACAACTAGTGAGAGAAGGACAGGATCTAACTAACCATATGAGGCTGTGTCTTCACACCGATTCCACACAGTATCTTGTAAATGTTGAGAGGAGAGGTACTTTAGGTCATGGGTGTCTTTCAATAAGTGCTATAGAAAACAGGTGATGACTGATTGGGTCTTGAGGTATGAACGGATTTGGCCAGGCAATGAAATAGGAAAGCAAATATTCAAGACAGATTACAACAGCTTGAGAGAAGCAAAGTGAGAAAGTGTAAGGCAATTGATACTGTCCATGGATTTTAGGAAATTGTGAAGTGGAGTGATTGTGATGAAACATGAAAGATTGTCTGGGGCCAAGCTGTTGAGGGTTTGGTTTGCTTAGATAAGTCAAATGCAGTAGACAATGGATAGTCATCACAGATTTTTGTACATGGGACTTCACATACATTAATTGAATATCCATCATGTACAAAATATTGCTCAAGCACTGTATGGATCAAGGGAATAAAAGTTTATTCTGATATTATGGAGCATACAACAGCCATGTAAATATGCATGGTATAGGGATATCAGTTCTGTGATGGATATAACAGCAAAGTTGCAGAGCATTATACAGAGTTGCTTTTGATATGAGCCCTAGAATAAATTGGGATAAAGAGGGAGTTGGGGGGAAATTGAGATAGTTATTCAAAGAAAATAAAATATGGGAACAAAAACAATAGATACAATCAGAGATAAGTTATATTTTGAATTTTAAAATTATTTTTACAATTACCCTTGTTTTGAGTATATGTCTTGTCAAATCATTCTAATAAATATTTGCTAATAACTGTGTAGAATACACAAATAAATAGTAGGTAGAAATTTGGAAGAATCACTACATATTTTCAATTATCATTCTCTATGTAAATGCATGCTTTAAAAATATGAGAAGTTAAAGTGCCTTGGACATTATTTTATTTTCTATATTTTGTCCCATATTTTATTGTCTAATTTTCATTGAAACCACATAACATGCTTGAATAGGCACGTGGTAACTTCTAAATAAATATTTGTGGAGTGAAGGGATTTTATACATCTTTTTTCTCTAAACAAAAATGTGTTTAGAATCATTAATGCACATACTACCATAAACGTTTACTATAAATATTTAAATGTATTTTATTTTCTCTTATTCTATACCCAGAGTTGATTGCTTTTCAGCTCATAAGTGAAAGGTCACCACTTAGAAGTAGAGGCAAATGAAATTGGTGACTCATAAACACATTTATTTAAATGGAATCAGGGCAGCAAAATCTAATTCCATATATAGTATTGTGAATTATTCATGTTTTTCATAGAAGTGGGCCACAAGCATTTGATGACATTTTGTAAATTCTAACATTTTTATTATGCAGAATCCCATTGTGTTGCAGATTTCCAGTGACTTCACAGGTGTCCTAAAACCCATAAACATCACGACATTTCCCTCTCAGTACATATTGTTTTAATTACAATTGTATTTTCAAATAGCCTAATTAGTTGACACATCTTTGAATTACTCAGAAAACCAAATAGCTGAATTATTTTTGGTTATTGGCTTAGTAGGAACAAACAATGATTATAATGACAAAAATGCTGAGAGAAAATGGAACAGAGCTGACTTATTTATAAGACTGTTGATTTGAATTCAGACTGATTCCAAATTGTTAAAGTTACTAAAAGTAGTGTCAAGGTTCCGTAATCCTCACTGGTTCTTAATTATATAATTGACCTTATTCTCCTAATATACATAAAGATGCTATTTTATATACTTACTAAATTTAATTGGAAAGAGGAATTAAATACAAAGAAAACAAGGTCACCATAGCTCAACTACTTAAAGGAAAGCCTCTGTTTACATAGATCTGATTTACATATTCAGCCTAGTTGTTCTATCATCACGTTTATATTTGGTGACTTTCATTCTTTCCATCAACAATGGTTATACTTGGAAGAGTGAAGACACAGAATAAAATGAGATGCTTACTAAGAGTAAACAGAAACTAGAAGAAATAACTATTTGAACTTAAAATCTTCATATATCTGTTCAATCATAATGACCCAGATATCATATGTTAGTTGTGCTAGTTTAATAACTGGGACAAGTTAATGTTAAGAAACTTGGAATTCAGTAAGTAACACTTTCAGTAAGTTGAACTTTTTCTTTGTTTATAAGGCTGAGTCTATAATGAATAAATGTATTTTCTGTTGCCTAAGGATGGCAAATGCATGTATTTATTTAACTTGTGACCATTATTTTGTTACTCTGTATACAGACATACAGGCATTTTCTAAGAGCGTAGTTGAAGAAAAGAGCACAGTACTAGGAAGTTTGGTTCATCAAGTCACATTTCTATCAGACCAAACTTCTCTGGGCCTCAAAAATGTAACCCATAAAAAGCAAGCATAATTGCCATGCTCAGGGGTTGCTGTGAATTAATAGATGGGAAATCACTTTTAAAAATAGTTTTATAAGTTATGCAAATTCAAGGTGTTAAGAGATTGTTGTATAAAAGTGAAAGATTGGCCTATCATACCACAGAAATGATAAATTTTATGTAAGTTTTATGTTAATGATCTTTAGATGTTTAGCAGGCAAAGGCCTAATCTTTTTGAGCTATTAATACCTCCCTTCATGCCAGCTTAAAATACATTTAATAAGGCTATGAATTTTTTTAAAAAGAGGTAAACCTGACCTTGCCTTACCTTCCTTTCTTGAACTTTAATATTACCACACTACATGCCTTTCTGGGGCACAATTGATGTTTCTTTTGAAATAATCAGGACATAGACCATATTTTCTAAGAAATGGCAATATTGGCATCTCTCATTTCAATAGTTTAAGCCACTTGTCAAAGAAACAGTCATATGAATCTTGCCTTAATAGAAAAAATGAAGCTGTTTAAATTCAAGCAGAAAGTCCAGTGAATAAAGATTTATGTTATTAAAAACAAAATAAAAAGAATGGGGGATAGATAACAGCGTTAGTTGCAAATTATTTAAAATAAGTGTAGCCACAAAGAAAGTATTTTTATATCATATTTTTCCATGAATGTTTGAAATGCTAAAGTGATCCAAAAGCAATTGAAAATACTTTCAGAAGTAGAGTTGCTAGTGAGTTTTCTTGCAGCTTTAGTTAATAATGTAAAATGTCAATATTTGCAGACAAATTTTCAAAGGCATCAAATGGCTCTATGAAGTCCAAGTTCTCGCATGACATTCTAACTCAATTCTTTTTTTTGATAATAGGTTACTTTTATGGTACTAATCTACATGACACCAAACAGTTCCTTGATTAGTTCACAAGCCAGTTGTCTTTTTCTGGCTATATCAGCATGTTCTTACAAGTAAGTGAATCTCTTATCCAGTATTCCCTCAAGGTTTATAGGGGTTTTACAAACTTTTTCAGTGATCAGTAGGTCACATATAATTTGAGAACTTGATAAAAATTTTGACCACACTGTACAATAAATACACACACAAATCTCATTCTGTGCCATCTCCTGAGATTCCCAAACCTGTAAAGTATACTTTAAGGTAGGAGTAGAAAAATATTTCTTTAAAGGTTAGACAAATTTTGACTTTGTGGGCCCAAGCGTTTCAGTTGCACTATTCAACACTGATGCTGTAGTACACAAGAAGCCACAGACAATAAGTGAACAAATGAGCATGACTATGTTCCATTAAAACTTCATTTACAAAAGTGAACAATGTGCCATATCTGGTCATGGGCAACACTTTTCTGACCACTGTGTTTGGGGACCACTGACATCAGATCAAAGACTTGTTGGAAGGGCATGGCTTTAACTGTTAGGATTTTAGCCATCTTGTGTGTGGAAGCCAGTGCTTCCAGAATCAGTGTAGTTCATTTTTTAGCTCCTGAGATTGTAGGATGTACCCTAAAATTTTATTCTCTATATTTTTTTATTTGACTGTGAGTACATTCACCCAAATCAGAAACTGCATTCTTGCTATAGACTGAATTGTGCCTCACCCACTCCCAACCCCACAAATTAATATGTTGAAGCCCTAACCCTCAATTTGATGGTATTTAGACATGAGGCCTTTAAGAGGTAATTAGGTCTAGAAGAGCTCCTATGTGTAGGGCTCTCATGATGCTGTCAGGCTCTTGTAAGAGGAGACCAGGAGAGCTTGCTCTTTTCTCATCCCCCTACTTCACCATGCATTTAGAAGGCAGCCTTCTGCAAGTTAGGAAGAGAGCTCTCGTCAGAACCTGACCATGCTGGCACCCTGATCTCAGAATTTTGGGTCTAAAACAGTGAAAACACAAACTTCTGTTATTTAAACCAGTCAGTCTATGATACTTTATATGATAGCCCAAGCAAACTAAGACACTTCTCCAGCCGTTACCGTTACTGGCCATGGTCTTGGACCATGAGGATGAGGGCTATAGCCTTTTGGATAGCAGTGCAGAGAGCTGGAAGGAGACATAGGTTTCCTGATGATTTTGTAGAGTGGATATCGTATCATTCCTGGAACAGAAAAGCTATGGATTTTATGTTAGAGAAATAACCCTCTATCTTGTTAAATTACCAGATGATTTAGTAGTTATTTTGGTTTTTCTCTTAGGTACAATGAAATACACTTTTAACTAGTAAAGGAAATATGAGTGGATTCATCCCACATTCTTCACTGTATGGAGTTGTGTTTATTTGACCTAATCTCTTTGAGCAATTTCTTGAGAATTTTGTCAAGATTCACTTGTTGGGGTTCAACACTATAGATGCATTTAAAGTTGTCATGCATCTTGGGATGGTGATGAAAACTAGGCCGATCTGACCTGTGTAACTCTTAATCCGTATTCTGACAGTATCTTACAATATGTGTAATATATGATGGATATTAGTAGGACTACACACATTGATACAGTTTGGCTCTGCATCCCCAACCAAATCTCATCTCAAATTGTAATCCCCACATGTCAAGGGAGGGACCTGGTGGAAGGTGATTAGCTCATGGGGGAAGTTCCACCATGCTGTTCTCGTGATAGTGAGGGAGTTCTCACAAGATCTGATGGTTTTAAAAGTGTCACTTTCCCCTGCAGTCTCTCTTTCTCCTGCCACCTTGTGAAAAAAGTGCTTGCTTTTCCTTTGCCTTCCACTATGATTGTAAGTTTCCTGAGGCCTCCTCAGCCATGCAGAACTGTGATCAATTAAATGTCTTCCATTTATAAATTACCCAGTCTCAGGTAGTATCTTTTTAGCACAGGCCCAGTGGACTAGAAGGGGAAAAATTGTTTCCTGGGTCAGGCCCAGGGCCCTGCTGCTCTGTGCAGCCTCGGGACTTGATGCCCTGCATCCCAGTTTCTCCAGCTCCAGTCACGGCTAAAACAGTCCAAGGTACAGATTGGGCCATTGCTTCAGAGGGTGCAAGCCCCAAGCTTTGGCAAATTCCGTGTGCTGTTGGGCCTGCAGATGCACAGAAGACAAGAGTTGACCTTTGGGAACTTCTGCCTAGATTTTAGAGGATGTATAAAAATGCCTGGATTTCCAGGCAGGATTCAGCTTCAGGGGTGGAGCCCTCATGGAGAACCTCTGCTAGTGCAGGGCAGAGGGGACATGTGGGGTTGGAGCCCCTACACAGAGTCCGCACTAGGGCACTGACTAGTGGAGCTGTGAGATGAAGGACCCCAGAAAGGTAGATCCACTGGCAGAATGCACCATGTGCCTAGAAAAAACTGCAGGCACTCGACACAGCCCATGAAAACAGCCTTAGGAGTTACCCTGCAGAGCCACAGGGATGGAGCTGCCCATGGCTGTGGAAACCCACCCTTTGCATCAATGTGCCCTGAATGTTAGATATGGAGTCAAAGGAGATTTTGGAACTTTAGGATTTAATGACTGCCTGGCTGAGTTTTGGACTTCCATGGGACTGTAGCCCCTTTGTTTTGGCCAATTTCTCCCATTTGGAATGTGGACATTTACCCAATTCCTGTACCTGCATTGTGCCTTGGAAGTAACTAAGCAGCTTTTGAATGTATAGGCTCATAAGTCGAAGGGATTCACCTTGTCTCAGATGAGACTTTAGACTTGGACTTTTGGGTTAATGCTCAAGTAAGTTAAAATTTTGGGGGACTGTTGGGAAGGCATGATTGGTTTTGAAACGTAAAAAGGACATGAGATTTGGGAGGGGTCGGGGTGGAATGATATGGTTTGGCTCTGTGTCCCCATCCAAATTTCATCTCAATTGCAACTTCTGTGTGTTGAGAGAGGGACCAGGTGGGAGATGATTGGATCGTGTAGGCGGTTCTCCCATGCTGTGCTAGTGATAGTGAGTGAGTTCTCATGAGATCTGATGATTTTAAAAGTGGCAGTTTCCCCTGTGCTCTCTCTCTGGACACCTTGTGAAAAAGGTGCTTGCTTCTCTTTCACCTTCTGCCATGATTTTAAACTTCCTGAGACCTCCCTAGCCATGCAGGACTGTGAGTCAATTAAACTTCTTTCCTTTATAAATTACCCAGTCTCGGGTGCTATCTTTACAGCAGTGTGAAAACTAACTAATGCACACCTCTTGTGATAAGCTTGTCCATGAATGTAACTGATGTGGTCCTCACTCTTTTTGTTAACTAGGCTTCCCCCTGACTTTTGCAATCCCCTCTGACCACTTTTCTGGTACGATATATGGTCTCATGCCAGAAATAGCAACCTGGGACCTCACAAGATTTATTTTTATCTAGACACTATAGAAAAAGACCAGTTGAGCTCGTGTACTACTTAGAAAGTTTCTGTTCTTTTTATACCACTGCCTTCTCCTGTTAGTCTACATTAATTTGTCTGCATTTCTCCCTGGTACAATGTCTTGTTGTTAAAGCCAGAAAGGAAAACCTTTACATGAGGCATTGTAGAAATAGATGGCTTTGCAGTTAAGGAGACTGTTTGCTGTTGCTCTTGAATCTACCATTCTCTTAGGTGGGGCAGAGTGGTACAACCTTGTGATGTCCATAGTAGCAACCATTGGAATAAGAAGCTAGAATTAATAGCAGTTAGAAGAATGTTGTTCAAAACCCCTCATGTTTATTCCTTCACATTAGTATCTTTCATTAAGTCCCAGCAAAATTAGAGTCCTTCTCTTTCAGTTTTTGCCAATTGTTAATTGAGCTACTGTTTTGGATGCGAAGAATATCAAGGGGTAAAGATCAGAACGCCTTTGTGTCATTGCTGTTTTAAAAGTCCATCAACCACTCAATTACTTCCTCTGCCTAAAGGTAAGATAAGAGGTGAAATTCCAGTTATGAAGTCACATTCTGAACATCCACGGTGGTGAAATGAGTTTATTAATCAGCAACAATGGAAACATGTATCGCCAATGCCAAGAATAGATCATGAGTACCCGTAAAACTCATTGCATACAAGACTTTTCTTGACAATCTACCATTCCTTAATTCCCACTGATAATGTCCAGGAATTGGTGCAAGTTCAATATTTCCCTATAAGATTGTTCATCAGAGGCTCTTTTCCTTACTAGGCTGGAATACTGGTTTCCTGTATGTCTCTCATCTTCTTGAACTTCCTCCTATTAGTTTGCACTTCCTTATCATCAGTACTACTGCAGGCAGAGTCCAAGCAAGGGCTGGGAATGACCTAAGAGAATTATCCTTGGTGCTGGTGCTCAGAAGAGTCCTTTTAAATTACAATGTGTTTACTTCAAACACGAAATTCACTTTTATAGACTATTCCTATGGAAGCATTCAGCCTCCAGAGTAATAAAGAGTGACAAGAAACTAAAACCCAAACCACACTTCAACGTTTCATGTTTATTTCTGTAAACACTTACAGGTCATCAAATGCCAAAAATTCTTACAGGCAATTCCTGTTCCAGAAGGTTTTATCCCTAACACTGTCTCCAGTCACTCTCATATTAAATCACAAAATCAATGAGACAGATTCTTAGGAGTATGCCAAAGGAGTTAGACCAGGCTCACAGAATTGATCCAGGCTTAGGACAAAAAGGAATTCTTGAATCCAGCTGCAGTTACTTTCACTTAGTTTGACTACCCAACCAGGAAATAGGCAATACAGAAAATATACAGGTAGTAAAATCTACCCCTTCCTGTACTTCCCCTCTTCCTCCTCATGGCAGACCTAAAGTTTGGAGGTCTTGGTCGTCTTGGTGGTCTCAGAGGGAGATGTAAGTGATTAGAGAAGCTCAGAGACTTGGTCCAATTTTATTTTATATTTTTTCTAGAGTGTGTTTTCGCCCTAGAGTCCATGATGTTACAATAGAACTATTTCTTGCTGTTCTATGGGTATATGCATGTTTTATTTCTTGATCTTCCATCAAAACCACAAGAGCTATCAGTTTGGCAAAGAGGTATTACTGCAACTCAGAGACAACCTGAAATTGTATGGAAAGTTTTCTGTATATCATTACATATTTATTTCTTCTGAAGAGAAATGTCATCCCTTTCATCAGACTCTCAAAGTGGTCTGTGATCTAAAATTATGAAAATAAAACAAACAAAACCCCACTATTACAGAAAATGCCATTCAAATGAGGAAATAAGTGATACAGTAGCTACAACATTCATTACAAAACAATTGAGATAAGATACCAAATTATTAATGTTAGGAACATTTCTAATCAAATTCTTATTGATGAAAATGTAAACTTACCCATATTAGTGAATACCAAGGACAACTAGATTTTTAAAAACTTATTTATCCAATTTAATATTTAAACAAGTATTTCTGTGAAGCTTTCTATATGAAGAGAACTAAATCAGTTTAGATGTAAGATGCAAAAAACAGATCCCAATTTGACTTTTCCTTCATGAAAGCGATTTTAAAGTTTACTTGATATTATAACCAAATATTGTGGTTTTATAATCATCACTCAGAAATTCCAAAACGAACTACTGAGAATCCATTATTCATTAAACAAGTATATATTGAGCACCTACCGAGGACCAGGTCCACTTCTCTGCCCAGGAAATTCAATGTGGAGAAAGACAAGTTCCTGCTCTTATGAGAGGTTAGAAGGAGGAGGTGATAGATTGGATATAGAAAATATTAAGAGACAAAAAAAAATTAGCAAGGTAATTTTGGTCTATTAAGAGAATATAACAGAGTAATTTGCAGGAAAAGAGTGAGATAGGGGAGAAGGCTTTATTAGGTTAGATCATCAACAAACGTCCTGCTATGGAGATGGAGAGTAGAAGGATGGTTACCAGAGGCTGGGAAGGCGTGTGGGTGGGTATTGTGGGTGGAAGGAGTGAGAATGGTTAATGGGTACAAAAATATAGTAAGAATGAGTAAGATCTAGTATTTGATAGCACAACAGGGTGACTACAGTCAACATTAATTTATTGTATATTTTAAAATAACTAAGAGTATAATTGGAATTTTGTAATACAAAGACATGGTAAGTGAGGTGATAGATACCCCATTTACCCTGTTAAGATTATTACACATTGTATGCCTATATAAAAATTCTCATGTGCCCCATAAATACATCTGTTATATACCCAATAGAATAAAAAAAATTTAAAAAAGAAAATGCCATGCTGGGTCAATATCTGTATTTAAAAGAGCTACCATCCTCAAGAAACCCACAGACTGGAGAAAGACATACACACGAAATGAAAAATAATATAATAAAATTTGGTAAGTGAGGTGATTGAAATATGAGCTATAGAAACCTAGATGAGGAAACCAGGAATTCTCCAAGTGTAAGAGGCCTATTTATCTGTTTATCTCTATGTATTAGCTTCTTGAAATAGAGTTTTGATAATAGTGAGATAAAATGTGCAATATAATTTTTAAAATACTGTTGTAATATAATTAAACTTTCTATTTGTTATCGTTTCAACTTGTTTATAACACATTCATCTTACAAATTAGCCTCTTGTGAATGTACTTATCTAAAGTTAGTTGCAGACAGAAGAGTTATACATTTCAGAAAGATCAAAGGTCAGGAAGAAAATGATAATTATTCAGAAACAGGAAGCAAGATTGGTCTAATGGCATCATACAATTAGGTATATTTTGGGCTTGAATAACATGATAGATGTTGGAAAAACCAAGAGATAGTTACTTGGTTTGCAACAGTATTGACGGGCCATACATAAGAAGCACACAGGTCAAGTTCAAATCATACATGTGGTGCAATTCTATTTGAAGATCCTTTGTGAGCATATATATACACACACACACATACACACACACACGCACGTGCATATATGTGTATATCACATATATAAAACATAGAAATAAATTTTATATAGAGAGATAATCATAATACTGTGGATCAAGCTTCTTGGGTTCCAATCAAAATTCAATTCCTTATGAATACTCTCTGCCCCAGTTTCCTCAGCTTTGTATCTTTCTCTCTTTTTTTTTAGTTTGTAAAAGTTACATGAGGTTGAAAACAATGAATAAAGAACTATGTATGGAAACTAATAAGCGCCAGATAATCACTAGCTGGCTTTACTATAGTCGTAATGCCACCTCTTGGGAGAAATGCAGGGTCTGTGGAACTCAGGAAATGGGGATATTGCTTCTAAGATACATCAGGAAAGACATTTGAGCTGTACCTGGAAAACAACTGGAATTCTATCATGTAGAGGTAGAGATTGTGGGATGCAGGATCAGAGAGAGGGAAGTGGAAAAGCAAGACTTTCTTAGAAAATGTCAGATGAACTCATTTTTCTAGAATGTTGATATTGACCTGATTAAGTGTGAGTGTTATTTATTCATTCCTGAAAGGATTCATTAATTCATTTATTAAACCAATTTATTTTGCTAACTCTGTGTAAGGAATGATGAAATATACAAAGAGAAACTAAAAAACAAAATCAGGAGAAAAGATGGTTTGGATACAGGTTGTAGGTTGTTTTCAGTGACTGAGAATTTGGTATTATTTATTCTCTAGGTGAAGAGGAACTGTAACCTACATAAAACCAAGGATAAGAATATTAAACAGTAGCATAATGAGAGAAATTTGTCTAAAAGATGTTTAATTCTATGCATCCCAGGAGGATATAAAAAGAGACTCTCCTAGCCAAAAAGAATTAAACACATTCTCATTCTCATGGTGTATGTAACATGTTATAATGATTACATTAAAAAAGATAATTGATCAGATATTTAATAAAATTTAGTAGAAAACTCACAATCACCAACCAATATGACTATTTGTTTTCCATTTTTCTAGATATGATTTATGGGAGGTGAAATATTTCCTGATAAGAAGAAAATCTAGAAGTGAGGTCACTACCTACAAAGAGATTTACAAAAGCTTGAAGAAAAATTACTCTAAAGATAGGTTAGCTAAACACCCACAACTCTAGAAAGACTGTAATTATAAAATAATACTGAGCGAAACTAAAATGTCAACAAATGTTATTACCTAATATGACCTTTGTGTATTCATAAAGGAGTCTCCACAACTGTAAGGCATTTAAATTTTGGCAAAAATGGGTAATGTGTAATATATTTCTCAGGTAAATCAATGCCATGCTTATCTCAGAGGAAACTACAACTATTTTCAAATATTCAGGAGTATAGAAGTATAATTACATGCGTAAATCATAAAAAGATTTAATTTAGAATATAGTGAAAAATCAGATTAACTGCAGAAATATAAAAATCCAGTTTTTATATGAAATGAAACAAAAGCCTGGAAAGATTTTTTTAACTACAAATATTTAAGCATGATTGTTTCTAAATAGTATGTTTTCTAGAGATTTCTTTGAAGCATCAGATTCATGTTAAGAAACACTTCTAGGGCCTCCAATTTATTTCCCGAAAGCTGATGTGCTAAGAGGACAACTGAGGCCAATTTACTTCCACAGGGATGTAACAGGTACATTTCTGAAAAAGCCAAGTATTTCTAATAAAGTATAGAGGATCTGCTACGGGGAAAGATTAGTGAGACAATAAAAATAAGAGAAGACAAGTTACAAATACACAATTGCAAAAGAAGAAATAAATGTCAACATATAAAAACTACTCTCCCTAAAGCATTAATGTGTTTTCAAATATATTCAAGGAAACAACACATGTACTTGTTTTTCCCTTTATAAATGATAGCGAACCAGGGAGAGTGGTTTAGAAACTCATAGAATTAGCAACTATTTGGCAACCATACATAAAAATGCACTGTTTGGTTTCTGACAGGGAGCTTGTTTTGGGTTTTGATTCATGAGAATATGGAAAATTTTAGTTTGGTTAATATTAGGAAAGAATGAAACAAACTTTTATCCTACGTTTAGCTCTTAAAAGAATTCAGTCCTTACCAAGGCAATAAAAACAAGCAAATACATATGTAAAAGCAGGAAACAAATCACCAAACAGATATTTAAGGCATTCAAACACAGAGGGTCTGCATTTCTTATTTACCATTGCCTTCCAAAATTCACTTTAAAACAAGTTTATTCAGAGCAGAAGACATCTATCAAAATATTAAAATGACTAGAGACTCAATTTTATAAAGTGAGAAAAGCAGACAGAAATTTTGCTATTAAAATACTATGCAGAGAATCATCGGGCATAATGGTTAGTTTTCTTGCCTAAGACAACTGAAGTACTAAAAGAACAGTCCATCAATTTAGATGACAGTGCTGAGAAAGGGATGTCTGTGCACCACTCCAGTGGTCAAGTGAGGCAGGCAAATGTTCCTGACTACAAATGTTATACCCTGATTCACTAACCAGTTCACAGATTATAATTTAAAAAAAAAAACAAACAAACAGGAGCACATTCATCAATAAACAATTTTTAAAAATTTTAAATAGTTGCTTTATTAGCATATATTTTTATTTAATACTTTGAGTTCTGGGATACATGTGCAGAATGTGCAGGTTTGTTACACAGGTATACATGTGCCAACATTGTTTGCTGCACACATCAACCCGAGTCATCTACATTAGGTATTTCTCCTAATGCTATCTCTCCACTATTCCCCCATATCATGACAGGCCCTAGTGTGTGATGTTCCCCTCCTTGTGTCCATGTGTTCTCATTGTTCAACTCTCACTTAAGAGTAAGAACAGGTGGTATTTGATTTTCTGTTCTTGTGTTAGTTTGCTGAGAATGATGGTTTCCAGCTTCACCCATGTCCCTGAAAAGGACATGAAATAATTCTTTTTTTTTATGGCTGCATAGTATTCCATGTTGTATATGTTCCACATTTTCTTTATCCAGTTTGACATTGATGAGCATTTGGGTTGGTTCCAAGTCTTTGTTATCATGAATAGTGCTGCAATAAACATATGCTTGCATGTGTCTTTATAGTAGAATGATTTATAATCCTTTGGGTATATATCCAGTAATGAGATTGCTGGGTCAAATAGTATTTCTAGTTCTAGATCCTTGAGAAATCACCACACAGTCTTCCACAATGGTTGAACTAGTTTACATTCCCACCGACAGCCACCGACAGTGTAAAAGTGTTCCTATTTCTCTACATGCCCTCCAGCAGCTATGGTTTTCTGACTTTTTAATGATCGCCACTCTAACTGGCGTGAGATGCTGTCTCATTGTGGTTTTGATTTGCATTTCTTTAATGACCAGTGATGATGAGCTTTTTTTCATATGTTTTTTGGCTGCATAAATGTCTTCTTTTGCAAAGTGTCTGTTCATATCCTTTGCCCACTTTCTGATGGAGTTGCTCGTTTCTTGTAAATTTGTTCAAGTTCCTTGTATATTCTGGATATTAGCCCTTTGTCAGATGGATAGATAGCAAAAATTTTCTCCCATTCTGTAGGTTGCCTGTTCACTCTGCTGATAGTTTCTTCTGCTGTGCAGAAACTCTTTAGTTTAATTAGATCCCATTTGTCAATTTTGGCTTTTGTTGTCATTACTTTTGGTGTTTCAGTCATGAAGACTTTGACCATGCCTATATCCTGAATGGTATTGCCTGTGTTTTCTTGTACGGTTTTTACGGTTTTAGGTCTTATGTTTAAGTCTTTGATCCATCTTGAGTTAATTTTTTTATAAAGTGTAAGGAAGGGGTCCAGTTTCAGTTTTCTCTGTATGGTTAGCCAGTTCTCCCAACACCATTTATTAAATAGGGAATTCTTTCTCCATCGCTTGTTTTTGTCAGGTTTGTCAAAAAACAGATAATTTTAGATGTGTGGTGTTATTTCTGAGGCCTCTGATCTGTTCCATTGGTCTATATATCTGTTTTGCTACGCGTACCAAGCTGTTTTGGTTTCTATAGCCTTGTAGTGTAGTTTGAAGTCAGGTATCATGATGCTGCCAGCTTTGTATTTTTTTTGCTTACGATTGTCTTGGCTATATGGGCTCTTTTTTGGTTCCACATGAAATTTAAAGTTGATTTTTCTATTCTGTGAAGAAATTCAGTGGTAGCTAGATGGGAATAACATTTAATCTACAAATTACTTTGGGCAGTATGGCCGTTTTCACGATATTGATTCTTTCTATTCATGAGCGTGGAATGTTTTTCCATTTGTTTGTGTCCTTTCTTATTTCCTTCAGCAGTGGTTTGTAGTTCTCCTGGAAGAGGTCCTTCACGTCCCTTGTAAGTTGTATTCCTAGGTATTTTATTCTCTTTGTAGTAATTGTGAATGGGAGTTCGCTCATGATTTGGCTCTCTGTTTGTCTGTTATTGGTGTATAGGAATGCTTGTGATTTTTGCACATTGATTTTGTATCCTGAGACTTCAGCTTAACGAGTTTTTGGTCTGAGATGATGGGGTTTTCTAAATATATAGTCATGTCATATGCAAGATATAATTTGACTGTCTCTCTTCCTATTTGAATACCCTTCTCTTGCCTGATAGCCCTGGCCAGAATTTCCAATACTATGTTGAATAGGAGTGGTGAGAGATGTCATCCTTGTCTTGTGCTGGTTTTCAAAGGGAATGCTTCCAGCTTTTGCCCATTCAGTATGATATTGGCTGTGGGTTTGTCATAAATAGCTCTTATTATTTTGAGATACATTCCATCAATACCTAGTTTATTGAGTGTTTTTAGCATGAAGGTGTGTTGAATTTTATCGAAGGCCTTTCCTGCATCTATTGAGAAAATCATGTGGTTTTTGTCATTGGTTCTGTTTATGTGATGCATTATGTTTATTGATTTGCATTTGTTGAATCAGCCTTGCATCCCAGGGATGAACCCGATCTTGATCATGGTGGGTAAGCTTTTTGATGTACTGCTGGATTCAGTTTGCCAGTATTTTATTGAGGATTTTCTAATCAATGTTCATCAGGATATTGGCCTGAAATTTTCTTTTTTTGTTGTGTCTCTGCCAGGTGTTGGTATCAGGATGATGCTGGCCTCATAAAATGAGTTAGGGAGGTGTCCTTCTTTTTCTATTTTTTTTTGAACAGTTTCAGAAAAATTTGTACCAGCTTTTCTTTGTACCTCTGGTAGAATTCAGCTGTGAATCCATCTGGTTCTGGGCTTTTTTTGCTTGGTAGGCTATTAATTACTCCATCAATTTCAGAACTTGTAATTGGTCTAATCAGAGATTCAACTTCTTCCTGGTTTAGTCTTGGGAGGTGTGTGTGTCTGGGAATTTATGCATTTCTTTAAGATTTTCTAGTTTATTTGTGTAGAGATGTTTATAGTATTCTCTGATGGTAGTTTGTATTTGTGTGGGATCAGTGGTGATCTCCCCTTTATCATTTTTTACTGTGTCTGTTTGATTTTCCCTCTTTTCTTCTTAATTAGTCTGGCTAGTAGTGGTCTATCTATTTTGTGTCTTTTCAAAAAACCACCTCCTTGATTCATTGATTTTTTTGAAGGGCTTGTTGTATCTCTATCTCCTTCAGTTCTGCTCTGATCTTAGTTATTTCTTGTCTTCTGCTAGCTTTTGAATTTGTTTGCTCTTACTTCTCTAGTTCTTTTAATTGTGACGTTAGGGCATCAATTTTAGATCTTTCCCACTTTCTTCTGTGGACATTTAGTACTATAAATTTCCCTATAAACACTGCTTTAGTTGTGTCACAGAGATTGTGGTATACTGTGTCTTTGTCCTCATTGGTTTCAAATAACTCATTTATTTCTGCCTTAATTTTATTATTTACTGAGTAGTCATTCAGGAGCAGGTTATTCAGTTTCCATGTAGTTGTGTGGTTTTGAGTGAATTTCTTAATCCTGAGTTCCAATTTGATTGCACTGTGGTCTGAGAGACTGTTTGTTATGATTTCTGCTCTTTTGCATTTGCTGAGGAGTGTTTTACTTCCATTTATGTGGCCAATTTTAGAATAAGTGCTATGTGGTGCTTTGAAGAATGTATATTCTGTTTATTTTGAGTGGAGAGTTCTGTAAATGTCTATTAGGTCTGCTTGGTCCAGAGTTGAGTTGAAGACCTGAATATCCTTGTTAATTTTCTATCTTGTTGATCTGTCTAATATTGACAATGGGTTGTTAAAGTCTCCCAATATTATTGTGTGTAAGCCTCAGTCTCATTTTCCTCTCTAAGAACTTGCTTTATGAATCTGGGTGCTCCCATTTTGGGTGCATGTATATTTTGTATAGTTAGCTCTTCTTGCTGCATTGACCCCTCTACCATTTATGTAATGCCCTTCATGTCTATTTTGATCTTTGTTGGTTTAAAGTCTGTTTTATCAGAGACCAGGATTGCAACCCCTGCTTTATTTTGCTTTCCATTTGCTTGGTAAATTTTCCTCTATCCTTTGCGTTGAGCCTATGTGTGTCTTTGCAAGTGAGATGGGTCTCCTGAATACAGCACACTGATGGGTCTTCACTCTATCCAATTTGCCTATCTGTGTCTTTTAATTAGGGCACTTAGCCCATTTACATTTAAGGTTAATATTGTGATGTGTAAATTTGATCCTGTCATTATGATGCTAGTTGGTTATTTTTGCCCATTACTCGATGCAGCTTTTTCATAGTGTTGATGGTTTTTACATTTTGGTTTGTTTTTACAGTGGCTCATACCAGGTTTTCCTTTCCAAATTTAGAGCTTCCTTCAGGAGCTCTTGTAAGGTAGGCCTGGTGGTGACAAAATGCCTCAGCATTTGCTTGTCTGTAAAGGGTTTTATTTCTTCTTCACTTATGAAGCTTAGTGTGGCCTGATATAGAATTCTGGGTTGAAAATTCTTCTCTTTTCCCATCTCTACTAAAAATACAAAAAATTTGCCAGGCATGGTGGTGGGCACCTGTTGTCCCAGCTACTGAGGAGGCTGAGGCAGGAGAATGGCATGAACCTGGGAGGTGGAGCTTGCAGTAAGCCGATATTGCGCCACTGCACTCTAACCTGGGCGACAGAACCAGACTCTGTCTCAAAAAAAAAAAAATAGAGAAACAAAAGAATGTTGAGTATTGGACTACACTCTGTTCTGGCTTGTACGGTTTTGGTAGAGAGATATTGTTAGTCTGATAGGCTTCACTCTGTGGGTAACCTGACCTTTCTCTCTGGTTGCCCTTAACATTTTTTTCCTTCATTTCAGCCTTGGTGAATCGACAGTTATGTGTTTGTGGAATCTAAGACAATCAAACTTATAGAAGATAAAGTAGAATGATGGCTACAAGAGGCTGGGGAGTGGGAAGTACAGTGTCAAGTGCACAACATTCCAGTTAAACAGGAGGAATAAATGATAAATATTTGAAATGATGAATACATTAATTGGCTTGACTCAATCATTCCACATTGTGTGCATAGATATCATGGCATCACTTCGTGCCTCATAAGTATATGCAAATATAATTTGTCCATATTTAATAAAATACAATTTTAAAAAAGAACAAAGAGTCAGCATATCTTTTGATGCTCAGCAAACCTCACATCATTGCCTTTTCTCTTACCTTTTGGTATATTTTGATGCAAAATTACAACATTTTACAAGGGAAAAGAAAGTTAAAAATTACTAGTCTAAGCCATTCTTTTTAGAAGTGAGGGCACTAACTTAATGCTCCATAACTTGCTGGCAGTCAGAGGTAGGAAGTGGCAGATAACAGGTCTCTGCAGAACTATTTCGAGAACAACACATCTTTGTAATTTACATTTACCTTTTTAAAGAGGCTTATTGCCATTTCCTAGTCACGCATGTTATTTTAAAGTTTCACCACAATGCCGACAATAGTTGTACACAGGGAAGCAACTGCCACAGTTTTCACAGAATCGAGCGTAGAACCAGCAACGGCGTAGTTGAAATAAACAAACTTCAGTTACCTTCTAAGCTTCAGATACAACCTGTATGAGTTATGTGTATGTGAACATGTATTATTTCCTTGACAGAGTTATTATTTATATCTGCAAAGAAAAAGTATAACTTGGATATTTTCTATACAGTAGTAAAATGAGAATTTTTAAAGATTGCTTTAACATTTTATGCCATGTGCTCTTAAATACAAGAATATTATATTCATGATGTGCTAGTTTTAAAAAGATGTTTCTTTGCCTGTCGTTAGATAGAAGAAAAATGTATTTATTTTTTTAATTTTTTTGAGACGGAGTTTTGCTCTTGTTGCCCAGGCTGGTCTGCAGTGGCGTGAACTCGGTTCACTGCAGCCTCCGCCTCCCAGGTTCACGTGATTTTCCTGCCTCAGCCTCCGTAGTAGCTGGGATTACAGTCATGCACCACCATTCCTGGCTAATATTGTATTTTTAGTAGAGAGATGAGCTTTCTCCGTGTTGGTCAGGCTGGTCTTAAACTCCTGACCTCAGGTGATCCGCCTGCCTCAGCCTCCCTAAGTGCTGGGATTACAGGCGTGTGCCGCTGCCCCTGGCCGAACTTGATTCTTCTTAAGCCAAAAGAAGTAAACAAAGAAACATAGACCTTGTAGGAAGTCTCCAAGATGGCCTCCAATGATCTTGACCTCCAGATATTCTTTCCTTTATGTAATTGTTTCCTGTTAAATGTGGTCTAGACTTACTTCTTGAAAATGGAATATGGAAGAAGTGATGGAATGTCATTTCTAAGAACAGGTTCCAAAAAGACTGTGGCTGCTGTCGAGAGTGTTTCTTGGAGCTCTCTCTGTCATCACCAGCTGCCACATTATGAGGTCACTCAGGCAGCCCATGGAGAATTCTATGTGGTGAGAAACCAGGACCTACCATTGTTCATGTGTCTGCGCTTGGAAGAAGAGTATTATTCAGCTGCACACTAGCCTGGAGATGCCTGCAGTCCTGCCTAACAGCTGAACTAAAACCTCATGAGGAACTCAGAGTCAGCTAAGCTGTGGCCATATAGCTCTCACACGAACACGAGGTGGTTAGGAAAGTTTGCTGTTTTAAACCTCTAAATTTGGGGGTATTTTTTTTTCTACATGCAATAGATAACTGTTATGGTCGAGTTGAACAGAAGCAGAAACTAAAACTCAGGAGTATCATTATTATTTTCCTTTTCATTCCAGAAGTATTGCTTTGGGGAAATAGCTTTCAGCTAAAGGTCAAAGTAAATCTTGGCTTTCCTTTTAAAGACTTTCTTCTATTTGCTTCCCAGAAGAGCATTTAAATATTTCCATAAACTTTAAAGCCACAGTAAGTTTCATGTATGTTTTAAACAACAAAATCCCTGTGAAAACTGCATCACTTTTTATTTCTTCTAATCGCTTGGGAAAATGGAAGAGAAATTGTTTGCCAGTTAAGTTCCCTCATAGTAACACTATCCAGCTAATCAGCGTTCTCACTCTGTAGTTACAGAGATTGTTAGCATGGGGTTTCGCTTTATGATGCTGCAGGGCAACTATTATTCACCCCTGGTTTAACACCATGTAGAGGTGGTGATAGGAATCTAATGAAGAAAACATCAAGCCTAGTAGTAATTTCAGGAGAAATCATGCATGGTTGGTTGAATAGGGTTGAGTAAGAATTGACATTTTATGTTATTGACTGTAATATAGGTGCTTTACCCTCTCATCTTTTGTACATTTACGCCACTGTGATTCCTTCTGTTTTAGAAAGCAATAGAGCATATCTTAACCAGAGCACTATCTTTGTGCCAGATTTTCCTGCAGCTGTTCCGGCTATAATTCTTTTACTAAGCATCAATCTTAAAAAAAAAAACTCTGAGAATCTTTGTTACTGTTAAGCTGTTTTATTACTATTATTATTATTGTTTTCCTATAAAATCAGACACCCTAACTTAGAATTCGTGGACACATAGAGGGCTTTTTTTTCCTACCAAACTTATATGTCTGTTTTTTCCCCCTTAATTGAAACAAAGTAGAAACTGTTATATACTTTATGGAGTTGTGATAAATGCATACAGTCATTCTCCGCTTTTATGAAAGGTGAGCGCAGACTTGTCAACAAGATAGAAATAATGCCATTACAAGCACATACAATCCGAGGGTAGTTTATCACATCTTTCCTATTAAAAAGTCTGTAATATATATCTGAACTACAAAGGTAATCTAAGTATAGAGGTTTTGGAACTCAAAACACAAAATCTAAGTTTTATATGTTTTGGCCTGGTTATCCATTTTTATGTTTATAGAAAGAGAAACTATCATGTGTTTAGAAAACAAAATAATTTATCACACCTTTGCCTAATACAAATGGTAATATCCTTATTACTTTCATATATCTTTTCTTAAAAAACATGTTTATAGAAATATAGATGTATTCTGTTTTATCAAGTTAGAGGATATTTCTATTTTAAGGATGTAGAATGGTGTATCACTGGCATAATATAATTGCCTGAAGAGTAATACTTAATCACCAATGGAAATTAAACTTTACAATCTTTAAAACTATGTGATTCATCATCCTTGGTTTAAAATCTATAGCTGAGGTAACTATTGTTTATTATTTTCCTCCCTAATTGAGCACTCCTGTTGAATGCTAAAATAGACTTTTTAAAAATAAGCAGTAATATTCTGGAGAGAATTTAACCACAAATCACATACAATCAAATGAAATTTTTCAAATACTTGAGAGCAAAATTATTCCAATTCTTTAGGATTTTGTATACATCTGAAGCCTAACTTCTATAATTATGTTTAAAACTTAGATTCTGTTGGCCCATGGCAAAGACACTAAGACACTGCATTTAGCTGATAGGTCTCTGAGAGACCAATTGAAGCTATTCCTCTCAAATGATATAAAAGAATTCAATCCATGTGCCTCACTGAGTTGTATCTTGGCTTAATCAAGGGGACTGGAAAATGAGCCTGGTGACATAGCATCTGGGATATAATTGTTGAGGAAATAGACTCGTGGGTGAAGATGAAAGAGGCACTGATAGAATACTCTAATTCCTTTGGTCTCCCATTTAAATAAATATTTCTCATTGTGGCCTATTTCTGTCAATAGCTGGAAAGAACTAAATATTCCCAGATTGCCTTTTACAGTAACACTGAATTTAGAATATTGCTTAATAAATCTGTCCCCAAACCTCACTAGCCTTTTGATTACAGAAATAAACATTTTCTTTAAATTATAAACACTTTCAGAGTTTCCACTTTTTAAACCACGTGAAGTCTGAGGTTTGTTCTATTAGGTTTCCCTCCTAAAAAATGTCAACATGTTATTGAACAATGCTTATGTGCTCCACAAAACTGTCCTGGAAATTGCACTCATTCACCTCTTTGGGAACTGCTCCTGCTCCTGCTGCAGAACTCACCAAGCCTTTGAAATCAATTGTCTTTCTTCCCTGTGGGTGTTTTCTCCAAGCCCTAGGCAGATTCTTCCCTCAATTCACCTGACTAAGCTAAATCTGGACTTGGCTATATATGTGACCGTAAGATAAAGGAAATGCATAGGAATACGAGAGAAACAATGATAGCATGATGCACACTGGTTTTACATATAATTACTTGTTCCAGACTGTTCCCGTTTGCAACTTCAGATTTTAGTCCAAGTCCCAGAATGGTAAGTAAGCCTCCCTCAACTCAATATAATGTAGTAGTTCAGGAAGAAAATGATGGTGGCTGAAATGCAAGTAATTTCCGAAATGGATAACTGGAATGATTTGGAATGTGTTTAGGAATAAGATACTGGATTTATAGATGGATTGGATATGGAGGTAGTGAGAGATGATCAAGTTAGGAGAAATTTTTATGATGAAATGGTTGTGGGAAATAAGCAAGAAAAGCCTTTCTCATGGTTTTGAAAACGTGGAAGTCCTCTTTCTCTCATAGCAAATGAAATGCATTGCTATTCCAGTTTTTACCTAACATTGCACAGGCTCATTAAGGGCTGAAAGGAAATGCAGCATTCATTACCCATCACTTCATAGTAATTTGGTTTCCTTAAAAGCTAACATGGTCACATCATAATAATTCTTCTTTAAATGGACAGGTTATAATTTGCTTCCTCAGATTAATAAAGTTGCCTAAGTAGAGAAATTCTAACATAAAAAGTCGATAGCTTTATGCTTATTTAAATAGATTATATAAAGCACAATAAATGAAACATAGTGTCTAAGCCATGAACACACGAATCTGTCTACATTTTGTGAAATAGCCAGACAGATTTTCATTGTATTTAGAGGGTAGGTAAATAAAATCACTTTCGGGGCCCTCAGGGTCTCCTTCAAAAATAGAGGCAGACATTCTTTAGCAACATTATAACTGTGACATGAGAGAGACCTATATGACTAAGTCCTCATCTTCTCTGTAATACTTTCCTCAGAGACCTTCCTGACCATGATTTCTAAAACAGCACCTCTCATTCTAGTCTCTCAGTCCACTTGACTTTTCTTCACACTTAATCTGACCATGTTAGGTATTTAATTCTTTACTTCTTATTGTTTGCCTCTTCTTCCCCAGATGCAGAATGAAGGATGAGTTTTTCTCTGTTTTGTTTATTACTGTAACTCCTGAATATAGACTAACATGTTACACACAGAATGCTAGCACTTATGATCATTTGTGGAAGGTGTATATGAATAATAAAATGTGCCATGTTTGCCGCTGGCCACGGTAATCACCTGAAATCTACCATTTAGCTTCTATTTCAGCCTTAGCCTTTTGAAGACAAAATAGGGAAATGTCAACTTTATTGTCATTTCTGACATTACTGAGCTGGTATGTGATCAATGATCATGTTAGCACACAGGCTACCATCATAGGTCATCAGTAAAATGTCAGTAATAAAAACAAGGCCTGAATACAAAATATTCACTTTTTAAAAGTAAGAATTATAGATGTACTCTCCAGTAAAAAATTCACTTTATGTGCTTTATGTTTTGAAATTCTATTAGTCTGTTAAAGTAATAACAACTATTTTGAATAAAATAACATAATATTTAGTTATGGTTCTGTTCATAATTATCTGTAATAATAAAACATCTATTAAGAATTTTAGAATATTTAAATAATTAGAATAATAGATTGCTAGTTATTTTAAATAATTAAAAGATAATGTCTGCTAAATTTATTCTGAACATATTTTTATATGAAAAATTGTTTATAAAAATTAAGCAAAATATGAATAATTATAGTGCTTATGTATTATATTCTAATTCCTAACATTTTAAAAATAACTTAAAAACTGTACTGATCTTAAGTAGACAAGGAGTGTTTCAAGGAAGGTCCTACTAAAAATTCTTCACCTATTTGAGGAAGAAATAAAGTTAAAACAATAACTGCCATCCAAAGGTTTTTGAAGAGAAAGATCTTCAAAATTGCCTAATATGTATGGTAAGTCATTTTCCATGCAGTCTAAAGAAGAACATAGAAAGTACAAAAAAAAGAAGTGTTAAAGTAAATTAGATGCCAACAACATATTTTGTTTTTGCAAATCAAACTTCATAACAACAGATTTCTCAAAAAGACATTAAGTGTAAAATATGTTTTTTAAAAAAAAAAACAAGAGTAAACTTGTTCTAAAACAATTCCTTACAGTTTTAAGTATATGGAAGACAAAGATTACATCAAGTTTGTTGAAATGATAGTGCTGAAACACCAAATGTTTTTAGTAGTTGAAGACGAAGTGCTTTTGAGAGCTCACAAAGGCGTAACTGAGAGAAGCACCTGGTTTTATAAAACAGAAACAAAAAAGAAAACAAACAATGAACAAGAAAACATGCTACTAAAAAAACTTTCACTTGAATTATGTTCTTCTATTAAAAAATTAGAGATAAATATTACAAAATCATGAGCCAATTGCAAATCAACTTCTATTTGGATGTGCAAGTATAAAAGGCACAGTAGAGAGTAGATAGCAGAGTCAGTACCTGGCAGCAGAAAGAACTTAATTTTTCATGACATATTGTCAAGATTTTATAATTTGACCAACATTTTAAATATTAAAAGTAGAATTAAAATTTTTGACAAAATGTTATGTATTCTTTATCTTAGGTTTTAGAAAATGGGTATATTAACCAATATATTGATTTTGATATGCAACCAATATATTGATTTTGACATGCAAACATTCATCTTTCAGCAAAATGTCTATTGGATAAACCATTGTTGTGTGAGGATGCCTTAGATACTTAACATAAAGAGTAGTTTCATGTTTGCACCCTTAGTTCCTTAGCACAAGGGGAATGCTCTGAATTTAATGTACTGAACTTTGATAATGTGCTCTCCCATCAGGAGAACTCTATCTAGTGTACTTCGTGGTCAATAGCAGCACATGGGATTTATTTATTTAACAATGCTTCAAGATTCTTTATTGCAACAAAAAAAGGTCAGCTTGAATACAATACTGACTGCCCTTTTTGAAGCGTCAGTTTGACCCACAGTTTGCCACAATAGGAAAATCCTTGATGCCTGCTGGTTTCCGATAAATGTATTATGAAATGGTCTTTGCAAATGGCAGTTTCTTTGGAAAGGCACAGGTTTCCAAAATGCAGTCCTTAATTTGTCTTGTCTTTGTGTACAACATGATACAAGATAAAAGGTGGTAAGCATAAAATACTTAAGAAAATATGTGTAAGAAACCTTTTAAATTAGTATTTTATGAAGTAAATAAAGTTTGTTTCATTTTCTCTTATTCACACTTCAACTTAACCAGTGATGACCGTCTTAATCACCGGTTTAATAATTCTTTAGGTATCATTTCCTTCCAGCAAAATGAAGAGAAGAGATGTTATGTAAAATTAGAATTCTTGTTTGAAAGCACTTAGTGAGGTAATAACATTTTTGTTGGCTTTGGCTTAATAAGAAATAGATGATATTGATATATCCAATATTGTTTACATATATATAATATACATAGGAATACATTAGAAAAAATCTAGAAACTAAGTATAAATATATTCTGTAAATTCCGTGTAATTACATTAAAAAATATCTAGAAATTATGTAAAAAAATAAAACATTTTTATGTGAAGGTTTTATAGAACTAATACAAATTGTATATTGAAATCTAAAAATATCTGTATACATTGCATAAAAAAGAAAGCTTACAGTATTTTCTGTCTTTTAACATATTTATACTCCTTCATTTTTATATGTTTATGGGAAAGGAAATTAAACATCTAAATAAAAGGGTTTTTAGTTTTGCTCCTTATTACAAATCAAAATCATGTGGAAAGCCAAACATATTTTTGAAAATTACTTATATTTTCTGCAGAATGTGTCTCAATCATTAGTATCACCTAGAAATATGAAACCAGTATTTGTTGTAATGCAAAGAATGTTGTAATTTTTCTCTGAAAGCTGTTGTAGGCTGGATTTGACTAGAATAGCAAAACCACTACAACTATTATGCAAATAAGGAGTTTTGTGTAGAATTAGGCTTTCCACCAGTGTGGAGGGAGCTGAAATTCTGAAGAACCAGGAAGACTGCAGCCAGAATAAGGTGCTGTAACAGCGTGCTTACTCCAATAGCAGGACATCATGCAGTGGAGGAAGGAAATGATACAGCTTCGGGAAGGCTGCAAACCCCATGGCCGGAAGTCCCTGGCAGCATGCCACATCCCTCTGCCCTGACACTGAACATCCTGGCGTTTGTTTCACTTCCATCTTGCAAATCTCTCATGGGCTCCTTTTATCAGCAAATTACCATTTGTAGTACAAGAGAGGAATTCTAAGAAAAGCAGTTAGATTTCGAGAAGTCTATCAATGGTGCCAAGTTGACCACAACCAACCAAGTCATTTGACACTATATCAAAGCTTGAAGCAAAAACTTTTAATTTCCAACATCATCTAGACTTTTTGCAGAACATGAAGGGGCGGACATTTTGGCCTGCAGGACAGACAAATATTGGACCTTAGTCCTTTCAATTTAAAGCTTTTTATCCCTCCTTCAAAATAAAAACTTCCTGTGATGCATATTCTTGAAATACGAGTTGGCTATAACATATTCAATTAGGAAACTTAGAGGAGGTTTCAGTTTAGGAAATGAAAAATGTGAAAGGAAGAGCATGGGCCCATTGAATAAAGAACAGGGAGGAACTGAGATAGAGATCGTTGAAAACCAATTTCCTCTACTTTACAATAACGTTTGAAACGAGTCCTAGGTGCTCTTTCAAAAGTTCTTTCAGAAGAATATTTCTATTCTTTTAAAATATAAACTATTTCAAAAATAACCATACAGTGGCATTACTGTTCTGCTTTATCATATGTAATCATACATATGAGGTAGAGATATGACATATATCTAGATATGATATAAATTTCTGATATATATCAATATCTAGATATGATATAGATATATATACACAAGTGTATCCTGATTTAAAAAATGATACTTCAAACAGTGGTATTAATTTACCTTCATTGCAGCACATTTGGTTTTTTGTTTTTGTTTTTGTTTTGGGAAGGAGTTTCACTCTTGTTGCCCAGGCTGGAGTGCAATGGCACGATCTCAGCTCACTGCAACCTCTACCTCCTGGGTTCAAGCAATTCTCCCACCTCAGCCTCCTGAGTAGCTGTGACTACAGGTATGCGCCACCACTACCGGCTAATTTATTTTAGTAGAGATGAGGTTTCTCCATGTTCGTCAGGCTAGTCTCGAACTCCCAACTTCAGGTGATCTACCCGCCTTGGCCTCCCAAAGTGCTGGGATTACAGCCACCGCGCCCGGCCGCACGTTTGGTTTTTAAAGAAGGGTGATAGTCATGACCCTGTAGAGGAAGAATATCAGCTTTTAAACTTCCTCTAGCATAAACTTAAACCTAATAATCTACTTATGAGGCTATAATAGTGTAGTGTTTCAAATTAGGTGGAAGGTCTGTGGAAACTTTCAGTAATGCATCTCACTGGTCCTAAAACTGTATTACCTATTATGAAATAACCATACCTAGAAAAGCTATAGAGGACAGTTAATGGAACTGTATTTCTAAATGTTGCACATATGTAGAACATTCACCCCCTGGGAACCCTGGACAACACATGTATCTAAAAACACTTCTTCTAGTTAGAAGGAGAAGAAAAAAAAGAAAACATATGAAATAGGATCTGTTCCATATATAATTAGTGCATTTACATAATTGAGTCATCCAGTCCCAAAATTTCATTTCTCCTTAAAACTCACTTCCAGAGGGGGTGGGGGGTGAAAGCCTCAAGGGAAACAAATATAAATAGGACTTCTTCCTGGGACTTTTTCATTTTACTAAAGAGAAAGTATTTGTTTCTATAATTGCTTTACTAGATCCAGACAATGTTTCTTGCCTTGGTGAGTAAGCTGAGTACAGTTAAAACTTAGAGATATTTAAAAATCCATTAATTACATCTGGACTTTTATACTCTTGGTCCTTAGATTAAGAAAAATCTATCAAGTTCTAATTTTTTTCTTGGGTGTCTCCTTAGTGCTTAACAAGACTTGCGATACTGTCTCTTCAAACGGTTCGGGGAAAGAAAACAGCATAAGATGCAGAAGTCTGAGGCTCATTTTTACCGTATGGGGGAAAGCATGCAGAACTAAAGTTAAAAAGCAGAAGTTCTCTTATGCTGATTTTGTTCCTTACTAAATGTATGGCTGTGAGCATTTCATTCAACTGCTTTTGGTCTTTAGTTGTTTTACTTGTTAATTTATAAGGACAGCCAGTGACCCCTTTTAGAACAAGATTTTATTTTATTTATTTTTATTTTATTTTATTTTATTTTTATTTTATTTTATTTTATTTTTAATTTATTTATTATTATTATACTTTAAGTTGTAGGGTACATGTGCATAACGTGCAGGTTTGTTACATATGTATACTTGTGCCATGTTGGTGTGCTGCACCCATCAACTCGTCATTTACATCAGGTATAACTCCCAATGCAATCCCTCCCCCCTCCCCCCTCCCCATGATAGGCCCCTGTGTGTGATGTTCCCCTTCCCGAGTCCAAGTGATCTCATTGTTCAGTTCCCACCTATGAGTGAGAACATGTGGTGTTTGGTTTTCTGTTCTTGTGATAGTTTGCTAAGAATGATGGTTTCCAGCTGCATCCATGTCCTTACAAAGGACACAAACTCATCCTTTTTGATGGCTGCATAGTATTCCATGGTGTATATGTGCCACATTTTCTTAATCCAATCTGTCACTGATGGACATTTGGGTTGATTCCAAGTCTTTGCTATTGTGAATAGTGCCGCAATAAACATACGTGTGCATGTGTCTTTATAGCAGCATAATTTATAATCCTTTGGGTATATACCCAGTAATGGGATGGCTGGGTCATATGGTACATCTAGTTCTAGATCCTTGAGGAATCGCCATACTGTTTTCCATAATGGTTGAACTAGTTTACAATCCCACCAACAGTGTAAAAGTGTTCCTATTTCTCCACATCCTCTCCAGCACCTGTTGTTTCCTGACTTTTTAATGATCGCCATTCTAACTGGTGTGAGATGGTATCTCATTGTGGTTTTGATTTGCATTTCTCTGATGGCCAGCGATGATGAGCATTTTTTCATGTGTCTGTTGGCTGTATGAATGTCTTCTTTTGAGAAATGTCTGTTCATATCCTTTGCCCACTTTTTGATGGGGTTGTTTGTTTTTTTCTTGTAAATTTGTTTGAGGACACAAACAAATGGAAGAACATACCATGCTCATGGATAGGAAGAATCAATATCGTGAAAATGGCCATACTGCCCAAGGTAATTTATAGATTCAATGCCATCCCCATCAAGCTACCAATGAGTTTCTTCACAGAATTGGAAAAAACTGCTTTAAAGTTCATATGGAACCAAAAAAGAGCCCGCATCTCCAAGACAATCCTAAGTCAAAAGAACAAAGCTGGAGGCATCACGCTACCTGACTTCAAACTATACTACAAGGCTACAGTAACCAAAACAGCATGGTACTGGTACCAAAACAGAGATATAGACCAATGGAACAGAACAGAGTCCTCAGAAATAATACCACACATCTACAGCCATCTGATCTTTGACAAACCTGAGAGAAACAAGAAATGGGGAAAGGATTCCCTATTTAATAAATGGTGCTGGGAAAATTGGCTAGCCATAAGTAGAAAGCTGAAACTGGATCCTTTCCTTACTCCTCATACGAAAATTAATTCAAGATGGATTAGAGACTTAAATGTTAGACCTAATACCATAAAAATCCTAGAGGAAAACCTAGGTAGTACCATTCAGGACATAGGCATGGGCAAAGACTTCATGTCTAAAACACCAAAAGCAACGGCAGCAAAAGCCAAAATTGACAAATGGGATCTCATTAAACTAAAGAGCTTCTGCACAGCAAAAGAAACTACCATCAGAGTGAACAGGCAACCTACAGAATGGGAGAAAATGTTTGCAATCTACTCATCTGACAAAGGGCTAATATCCAGAACCTACAAAGAACTCAAACAAATTATTATTTTTTTTTTTTTGAGATGGAGTCTCTCTCTGTCGCCCAGGCTGGAGTGCAGTGGCCGGATCTCCGCTCACTGCAAGCTCCGCCTCCCGGGTTTATGCCATTCTCCTGCCTCAGCCTCCCGAGTAGCTGGGACTACAGCCGCCCGCCACCTCGCCCGGCTAGTTTTTTGTATTTTTTAGTAGAGACGGGGTTTCACTGTGTTAGCCAGGATGGTCTCGATCTCCTGACCTCGTGATCCGCCCGTCTCGGCCTCCCAAAGTGCTGGGATTACAGGCTTGTGTTATTTGCAGAACCAACACTATTTGTGTGAAAAATAGTTTCACGAAGACTATGCTCCTAGGTAGAGAAGAAAGTAAGTCTGATGCAGCCCTATCTGTTAGGATTTTGAGGAATAAAAGAGAAAATCTCCTAGAGGTGTTTAGGTGACAGAATCCTACTGATTTACAAGGAGGCTTAGAATATCTCCCTTGGGAACCCTTTACTCTAACCCCCTCCCCAGAAAAACCCTTTAGTAACTGACACGTAACAGAAAGTCAAGTTTATTAATCAGTTCAGCCTTCAGAGATGCACCTGCTCACACTTGGAGAGGTACTAAAAGAAGGAGGAGTAGGGACTGAGAACATGGGCTCTGGAGCCTCCCTTTCGAGGTCTGTAATCCCAATTCTACTACTTACTAATGAAGGCATCACATCATGGAAAACTCACCTAACTTCTGTTTCCTCATCTGTAGGTTAAGGGACAATTCTTCCTGGCGCCCCCACACGTCTAATGACAGATTTTGTCTTGGCAACTTTTCAAGGATACCTAGAAAGCAAACAGTCTTGCAAAACAGCGACAGAGTCTCCCTGTGGGTCATAAGGCAGATTTGTTTCCTGATTAGAACAACATAGATTCATGATCCCCTCCCTCCCAAACCCTTGGGCAGGTGTGATTACAGTCACAAAAATCATTGTGGTTTTTGCCAGCACTTTTGATGGCAAAAACTGCAATAACTTTTGCACCAACCTAATAAGACAGGTTTTACTGAGCTTGGTGCTACTTATTTTTGATCCAAACCCACTGTGTGTACAGCGTTTGCCTGGCCCCTGCCTAACCATCTCCCTCATGGGACTTGGGTTGGGGAAAGCAAGCCAAATTGAGGTGAACGTGAAGTTCTTGCAGCTGCTACACCATTAGTAATGAAGTTTTCTGTCTCTGACTCTTCATATTTGTGTTTTCTGTCAGCATCTATGAAACTGCGGCAGGCTAACTAGAAAGCAAGCTAAAATCTCCAATGCTTCATAGTTTCTGACACTGCAAAAGAAAATAAAACAATACCTAGCTCATCAAATTGTTACAAAGACGATTTACTAACCTTTCTAAAAACCTCATAAAGGTAGCTTGTATCTCAGGTAAGTATTTGCTATATAAGACAAAAAATAAAGGCTATAATTTCATTTCTCAAAAGTATCTTCTCTCACAAGACTATGAATTCTCACATGTATATATTGTTATATTCAAAAGGACTTTAGAAATACACATAGATGGCAAATGCAGTTGGCATAACATCTATATTTTCATTATTCCCATATTAAAGACTCTGTGTGAAACCCAAAGACTTAAATATGAAACTCGGCTCCACTATTACTAGTTCTGTGGACGTTAAGCCTCTGTGATGAGTACTTACCTCATGCCCAAAAGCAAGTATAAGTTTACTTTTTTATAATTAAATTTAATTTGTTTTATGATAGATATTCCATGGGGTGTTAAAAACCGAACTCTGTTAACACAGGGTTTTTTGTTTGTTTTTTCTTGAGACAGAGTCTTGCTCTGTCACCCACACTGCAGCGTAGTGGTCTGATCATAGCTCACTGTAGCCTGGAACTGCTGGATTCAAAGGGTCCTCCCAACTCAGTCTCCCTAGCAGCTGGGACTATAGACACACGCCCACTGTGCCCAGCTATTTTTTTTTTTTTCTCTTGTAGAGATGGGTTGCTCTATGTTGTCCAGGCTGGTCTCATACTCCTGGCCTCAAGCAATCAATTATCCTGCCTTTGCCTCCCAATGTGCTGGGATTACAGGTATGAGTCACGGTGCCTGGCAATGCAGGGTTTTTATGGTTATTTCTGAGCACTGAAGATCTATGTGGTATCAAGGTAAGAGGCTTGGGGGAGAGAGGATCTTCAGCTGTCATATCATATCAACTGCATACGCAGACAGACTGAAATTTATGTCACCCGGGAGGGAATCCAGGTTTTGTAACTACTGATTATTGTACATTTGGTGGAGGGTTTAATTAAGATAAGACAGAATTATGAGCATAAAATTAGATATAAGGGAAAATGTATATTTAGAATGCAGAAATATATGATTGCATTTCACAACTGTCAAGAAGCTGATCAGTATCAGCTTGAATAGCATACATTCCAGAGAAATAACAACTCACTCTGTTACACTTCTTGTTGTTTACCATTTTGACTCAGTTTTAATGGAACCCATTATCTTTTTAAAACAAGTATTTCTAAAATATAATTAATGCAGAGGAAATGGTAACTTGTGTTTTCCTCTGGAAGTTTAATATTTTGTATTGATAGTTGTGATCACAAAATATGATTTCACAAGAAGAAAAACTCACTGTTCATTAGAGTTCTAAAGGTTTGTCACCTACAAATAAAGGGGTTCTGGTAAATTCTAGATGTATGATTCTTACAGATCTATATGTATGACATTAATAAGTATATATACTTCACCATCAAGTACAACTGGAAGAGAAAATCTTCTGACAGAGATGATATCTTATGATTCTGCACATTTCAAATCTTATTTACACTACCCATATACTTCCAGTGCTAGGTAATCTCTGGCACTATACACTCAGGTTATTATACCAGCTAAGAAAGTAAAGTGGGTAGCAAAAATATTCCTGAAAGTCTTTCACTCACAGAAGGCTAACAAGAATATAGTATACTTAAGAATCACCTAAACATAGGCCAGTGAATTCAAACTATATGTATTGCCAATTTCACTCTCTTTGCCAGGTCCCTAAAATGCATGCAATCATTCTAATACCACCCTACTCAAGTGGAGGTGTGGTAGAGAGGAAGTCAGTGTGGAAAAAGGCAGTGTTCTTAACCGATTGCAGCTAAAATATTTCTGTGAATTTGTAAAAAGTAGATGACAGGTCTAGCTTCTGGAAATGTTAGGATATTATATAGAAAATTAAAGCTTCTTCCAAACACAATGATGCTTTCCAGACAAATTATTATTGTTTTTTTTAAAAGTAACTGATTGAAGACACTGTAGGGTGATCCAAACCAGGCAGAAACCAAAGGGTACATGATGCTTGAAAGAAGAAAAAGACTGGGTGCAGTGGTGGACCAGCCTCAGGAGGCTGAGGTGGGAAGATTGCTTGAGGCCAGAAGTTTGAGGCCAGCCTGGACAACATAGTGAGACCCTTTTTCTCTCCAAGAGAAGAAAGAAAGAAAGAGAGAGAGAGAGAGAGAGAAGAAAGAAAGAAAGAAGAGAGAGAGAGAGAGAGAGGTTGCATGAAACCTAGATCTACCCAGCGTTTTTCCTTCTAGACAGTTCCCATAAAATAGAGCTCAAGCAAATCGTGGAATCATAATGGAATAAGAAGCCAGAGGCCAGAGTTCAAGGTCAACAGCAACTAGAAATTGAGAAAAAAAAATTAAAGAAGAGGGAGTTATAAATGAGGGAGTCAAAAATCTGGACACAAACTCTTCTCGGACTCTTGGCTGTTTTTGAACTGTCCATACATTGAGCAAGACTTTCAAGCTTCTCAGAAAAAGCAAGAGCTTGAAGGCTGACAGAGCCAAGTAGAAATAGCCAAGGCACTGACTACTAAGGAGAGAAAATGTAGAGTTTCATTCCTGCCAGGTAAAAGGCTTTTTGAAGAAATTATCAAGGTGGTACTAAAATTTATATGGAAATGCATACACGTAGGATAGTCAAAATGATCTAGAAAAAACAAGAACAAATAGGAAAGGTAACTGCCTCTGAGTGTAGGATGTACTAGATGAGGTCACCATGGAACTACCTGGGGTGATGGGCATGATCTATAGCTTCATAGAACTGAATTGGTGGTTATAGGAGGATACACATTTGCCAAGATTCACTGAACTTGTTGTGCACTGTAAACATGTACATTATATTTTTACCACATATTCTTCAGTTATAGGATATTGGAAAATAATGGGCTAATTTCAACACGTCTTGTGTCCTTGGAGTAATTTAGACAAGTTAGGAGCCCTGAAACTAAGATTCAATAGCATCATGAAAACCCTGTCTGGCCAGGTGTGGTGGCTCACGCCTATAATCTCAGCGCTTTGCAAGGCTGATGCGGGTGGATCATTTGCGGTCAGGAGTTCGAGATTAGCCTGGCCAACGTGGTGAAACCCCATCTCTACTAAAAATACAAAAATTAGCCGGGTGCGGTGGCTTGTGCTTTAACCTCAGCTACTAGGGAGGCTGAGGCAGGAGAATTGCTTGAGCCTGGGAGGAGGAGGTTGAGGTGAGCCGAGATCACGCCACTGCACTCCAGTCAGGGTTAAGAGTGGGACCCTGTCTCAAAACAAACAAACAAACAAACAAACAAACAACAAAATCTGTCTTTGGAGTTGTTCTACTGTGTCTTCTGATTTCTGTACATTCAAGTAACTGCTGTGGGAATCTCAGACTGGTTCTGCCCCTCCCACATCTCTTATTTGTTCTGCCATTCCCACCTTTGCCTCTCCGCCGACCTTAGATGCACTATGAAGTTTTGGCAGATCTTGTTCTCTCCCGGAGCTCTGAAACTTAGCAGAATTGTGGCATGTTACACCAGATCTACGTTTTCCTTTAGGTCAGCAAAAATCATACTATTTTTTACTTGATATGCTGGAGCAAATGGATGATGTCAACAAGTTAAATTTTGGCCATCTATCTGCCTAGAAGTACCAAATTAACATTTTTTTCTACTCTGCTTGATAGCATGCTCAGGAAACTCTGGGCTCTTGCAATTTCTCCAGGGCATTGTAAGTGCACAGGTTCACCACTGGATCTCCAAGTATGCTGAGTTTTTTTCATCTTTAACCCTTAATTGGGTTCATTTAAAAGGCTTGAGTATAGAGGAGAAGACTCCCTCTAGTCTCCAATGTCATTTGTTGTGAGGCTGGTTAGAGAGGTTTGAAACTTCACTTTATTTCTTAATATCCAAGTGACCTGGGTGAGATAGAAATTTCAGGTCTGTATAAGATTTTTATAAAATGTCGCGGGGAAGGTATCTATAGAATAGGTATAATTACAGCCTATGGCTCCCAGTGTTTTTCAGAGGATTAAATAAAATAATTTAAGATATTTTACAACTCTCTTATGTTGTAAGAGTTTAACATAATATTTAGTACAGTTTGTATTTAGACTACAGTTTGAGAAACAAATGGATATTATCAGAAATTACAAAATTCCGTGGTGTCTTAAATCCCTGAGGCGTTGGGCATGAAATACGCTAACTGTGCATGAATAGGGAAAAAAGTTACCGAGCAACAAGAAATATGTGAGGGGAAAACACACCACTTTAATATATAAAAATAGTGCCCTGAGATTCACTCCTCCAAGCCACAGTTTCCTATGTGTAAAATAGAGAAAAAAATTAGTTATCGTATTACATAGAAAAATTATTTATTTTTTTTAGCGAAATGCCTGACATACAGTAAGCAGTCAATAATGTTAAGTAAATTGACTTGTATAATCAATCATTTTCTATGAACTCAGAGGAGAGGAACATGTACAGGAATATATTTATCAAAAATACAGTGTAATAACAGGCAATTTCAAGTTATCTCCAAAGTATTACCTAAGCAAATAAGCCATCCACTGTGAATATTGAGCCATAACTTTTCTAACTTAATGATGACTTACACTAATGTACTACATCCTATTTCATAAAATCCTATTATGCTAATCGTCTGAAGGAATCCTGAAAACCTGTGAGTCAGATATCTCTGTTAATGAGAGGTTACAAGTCATGCCAGAGATGACACACGTCTCAGTGTCAGCACTGAAATAAAACCCAGTGTATTCCGATTCAGAGTCCCTAGTCTCTTCCTAATCCAGAACTTTTTCATATGTAAAAACAAAGCAAGCTGTTTCTGACCCATCCCTATTTTCTTAATTAGGACCCCCTGAGACTGTTCTCTTATCCAAGTTCTTTTCGGCTTATTCTTCAATGAAAGTTTTTGAGTCTCACCTTTTCTAATTAATTTTGAAACAGAACAAGCTCGTGCATTCTTTATACTGGTTCTGAGCTACCGTAGACTGAAAGAAAGGTGGCAGTATGTTGTGGGCATGGTATGTCTGAGAACTTACGTAAGAGAAATAAATGGACTTTAGATGTGTATGCCTGTTTAGAAACGGGCAGGAAAGAAAAAAAGAACATGATTTTCATTTATCTTCCTTTTAATCAAAGCGTGAATTTGAGGAGATCAGGTCCATCCCTCAAGGCAGAAGGCTAAGGGCTCTGTAGTCATCAGATATTAATCTATGCTAGGACAGACTCTACTGTCTACCTCATTCCTGAAATGGGGCAAATTCATCATTTAAAAACACATCTTTGGTTTACCTTATAAAGAGATGAAAACTTACATATAGTAACCCTAATAATAATTAGTGATATCAAATTTTATATTTTGCCAGTGTTTGTTTCTTTACATATAAATGTTATAAAATAACCAAGACATTAACAGATACAAAGATTTTTATAAAAATAGAGAGCCTGTGCACCATGATGATAAGTATAGTACTTACCAGCATAAGAAATACCCTCTAAAGTAGTGTTGGCACATCTGAAGTTAAAATGGACTTTTCCATCATTATTCCTTTATGAAATTTTAACATTTTGGTCAATTTATTATGATACTGCAATTTTGGGTGAACTTGAATGAGTTCATGTGTTTGTTAGGATACAATATATTTATGTGGAAGCATGTGTTTTGCTTGAGTAATATAATTGTGAGATCAAATGCAGATTTGAACATTACTATCTAACAGCAATATACACATTCACGACTGAAGAGTCTTGTAGCATCATAAGCTAAAATCCTGGTATTTAAATTCCAAATTAAGTAGTACTAACATCTTTGTTGGAGAGGGCAATATAAAGTGTCTGAATCATGTCTTGCTGTTATAGGAAAAAAATGCATCCAAAGTAAGTATTCAAGTATCTCATACTTGAATGTTAACAATTACATAAAATAAAGAGCATGGTGAGGTTGCCTGCATTTTACTGTAAAACAAAATATGGGTTGCTACAGCTTACAAAAGGAAAAAAAAGGTAAAAAGGAAACCTGTACAATATTGCCTTAAATAAAAAGATAATTCTCTAGATGAAGCTCTAATCCCTAAAAGGTCTAAGTACAATCAAGAATTATCCCCAAACCAGTAATAGGAGTGGCCTAAAAAGTGATAGAAAATATTGTTGATTGTGGTATCACTCCCTGGAAATAAATGTAAATGTTACTGATGAGTGTCCATTTCAAGGCCTTCCAAAGGCCTAAGAATTTGTAATCAGGGCTTATGGTTTTTCACTGAATTGGGAAATAATTCTTCAAATCTGCATGGTATCTTTTGGGTTCTCCCTCTATTGTTTCTTTAGTGAAATAACAGAATTGGTCTAGGATGTGATTCATGATTACTAAAGAATGACAGGGTCTCTTGGCAGTTCGGGGTAAACTCTGGTACATGTCGTTGGAAACCACATACCAGACATTTGTGTCTTTTTCCTTCTTCTAGACTTCAGCTGCTGGTAATTCTGTGTGACCTCACAGGGCACAGGAGAGATTCTGGGTCTCTCAAGGTCTGCATGGGTCCACAAGGTGTGACCAGCATCACTTCAGGACTTTGTCACTTGTCTCCTGTGGCCTCATGGCTAAGTCATGGGCAGAAGAGAGCTCTTCTCTGGTCTGTGACAAAATGTCCCTTTATTCCCATGATGCTTGACTTTTGATATGTCCTAAGGAATTTAAAAAACTATATTTTCCTTCACAAAGCCTGGCATTCAAAGATTTTTCTGCTGCACCTTCAAAAATTCTGTTTTGGATACCGGAAGTTAAATAATAAACTCTGCTCTAACAATCCTTATGCCCTGTCTTTCAAAGCTTCCTCGCCTGTACCCTCCTCATCCCTGTAGATAAATGCCTCAGGAAAACGTGGAGAAGATCAGTATATGAAACTGTATAGGAAAAGAGTATACTAATTTTAAAAATAATATTACCTGTGTTATATATGTGTAAATAATTATTAATATCTTGACTTGAATATATTGGTTTGAATTTCTGACTACTTTTACTTGGTCATTAGAAAAATTATTTTCTTATATTATAGCGAACATTTTAATATATTTTAAAAATTATAAAATTGCATTCTGGAAAGCTTGTGTGAGGGAACCAGCACAGTCTTGTCAACCTTATCTTGACCAATGAGAGAAAAAGAGGGCAAGAAAAAGACAGAGAGAGAAAGAAGATGAGAAAGACACACACGCACAGAGATTTGTGCTTCATTGTAGTCACATAAAATAAAGTTAAATATTGGCATCTTTGTTCACATTCATTACCTACGTTTTTGTCTATTCCTGAATCTGGCCATTTGTAAGACTGAAATTTCTGTGATTTTGTTATCAATGTTTAGGAAATCTTTATACACAGAGCATATCAAATATCTGTCATATTTATTATAGTTCATTATTTTCCTTTAGTTTTAGATTTTATCATTCTGATTCTATTGTTTGTTGTAATTTCCATAATCCTTTTAGGCTTTAAATTCTGCAAGTAAATGAACCACAATTATTGCATTCTTGAATTAATCCCAAATACTCCAGAACAATAGCTTCAGATATTTGTTTCTCAATAAATATTCTTCAATAAATAAATATTTGAATATTTCCTAGTCTTAGCTTGGATTGTATTGGTATAAGTCCTTATGGCCATCTAAAGAAAGATAAAATAATCAAAATGGGGAAAAGAAAGATTCACCTTTTACTGTGTAGAGTGCTTTGGCTTACTTACAATTTTTCTTTTTAGTTATAAGAGCAACTTTTTTTTTTAATATACATCATTGGAAACTCTAAAAGGAAACTGAAAAAGAACACAATTTACCATCCAAAACATTATTGATATTGATGTTTTAAATATTTTAAAATATTTTCCCATTTGTGTATAGTTGTATTTACATTTAGTTTACATTTTTTATGTATCTGTGAACATAGTGAATATGTAAATGATTATTCCTTTTAAAACTAAATATGTAAAACACTGATTTGGAGACTGAAGGGAATAGTCTTCCCCATGTGTTTCAAGAATGATAATTTCATCTTTGTTTACAAATTGATATTGACAACTCCTTTGTTAAGTATTGTATCCTCTCAGTTGCTAAGATCAGCATTAGTTTTTGACAGTCATTAAACTTCAAAAAAGTAGGCCTTCAGCTGCTGTAAGTGATTTTAGTAGCCACAGATTAAGAAAATTGATAGTGATAAATGCCATATGAATTTGTATTTCATATATATTTTATAGAATACAAATTCATATATATTTAAAGTGACATATATACATATGTATCAGCACAAACTGGAAAAACGAACTATTCAGTATATAGTCATGCATATGGATTTTCAGACCGTTTCTGACACCTGTCTTCATCGCAATATCTTCCTCCCACTTGAACTCCTCTATGGCTCACACCGTATGAACCACTGTGTGAGGATGACAAATATATCTGTCAGTCACCCCCAAAATTTATAATCCCATTAAAGTAAATTAACTCCACTTTAAAAAGGTTGATTCATCTACATTTTTCCTCAAAGCGGTTTAATCTCCTTATTCTCAAAGCAGACCATTTTGAAAATTACTTCCTACTTGTCTATCTCTCAAGATAAAGAATGACTTGAGTTCACAGCAAAATCCAATGATAATCTGCAGAATTATGGGCTACTTTACCCCAATCTGTGTAGGATACGTTGACACATGTCTCTATGGAGAGAAATGTGGGCATTTTCAAAAGACAAAAGAAGAACGTTTTGTTTTTTTATCAAGGAGACCTTTCAATATTTTAAGTGCTCCTCTGAAATCTCATAAAATGTTTTCTTTCTCTTTAAATGTCAAGGTAATGTTCTTATGACTAATGTAAAATCAAACTCACAGCTCATTCTTTGCACCTTAAATGACATTAGCAGGTCGAGACAAACAATCATAAATAGGTTTTCCTGAGACTAAAGTTAAAACAACATTACCTTCAGAACTTAAATTCTTAAATAATGAATAATAATTTTTAAAATAGTTTCTGCTCTACATATTTTTAAGATATGAAAGAAATTTCAAAGTACCAAGAGGGCAAAAAGACTCTCAGATGTTCACCACAAATTTAATTGCATATCCAGCAGAGAAGCAGCTATATTTAAGTTTGTCTATTATTACTCAAATAATCAAATTTGCTTAACTATGTAAAATTATGCCAGCAATAATGTATGTTATATTTTATCATTTGCCACATTTCCAAATTATGCTACCAGGGTTATTTTGTTCACAACATTCCTAGGAAGCATGTAGATTAAGTATTATTATCCTCATGACAAACCCAAGGCAGAGATCACAGAGCCCAACTGAAGATCACACAGATAATTAATGCCAAGGATAGGACTGAAAAGAAGATGGTTTCATTGTGCCAAATTTTTGTTCAACTAGATTGCCTGTCTCTACTGATAATAATATGAAGTGCTTTATAATAGTTAATATTTATAAGGTAAGCCTTAATTATTAATTCTGTAGTCAATGGTTGGTATGGTTTGGCTGTGTCCCCACTCAAATCTCACCTTGAATTGTAATAATCCCCACATGTCAAGGTTGAGGTCTGGTGGAGATAATTGAATCATGTGGGCAGTTTCTCCCATACTGGTCTGGTGGTAATGTATAAGTCTCATGCGATCTGACGGTTTTATAACTGGGAGTTCCCTGCACAAGCTCTCTTGTCTGCTTCCATGTAAGATGTGCCTTTGCTTCTCCTTTGCCTTCCATCATGATTGTGAGGCCTCCCCAGCCATGTGGAACTGTGCATCTGTTAAACCTCTTTTCTTTATAAATTACCCTGTTTTGAGTATGTCTTTATTAGCAGTGTGAGAACAGACTAATACAATGATCTGTATAAAAATGTGAAGAAAACAGATTGTGAACACTGTAGCCAGGAAAATATAATACTGGCATAGAATACCAATATTAATATAAATAATCATTATGTGCCAGGCAGGAGATATACACAGTCAACTCCACATGACCCCATTCCTATGGTTTTGACTGGAGGCTGTCCAGCACATTGCAACTGAGATGGTGGCCTTGATAATTCATGAATCATCATTAGAGCCATTCTTCCCTTTTCTTGAAGAATACTGCAAGTTTACAGATGAATGTCTGTAAATGAATGCCCTGTCCTGTAGGATCTAAGTAGTTTGACAGCCTTCCTTTATTTATAATAAAAATTGCCTTTCTCTATTGTCTAATAACATGTTTCCCATTTCTACATGAGGCTTCATCAGAATACCCTTTAGTGCCTACATTTCTTCCAACAGACTATACGTAACTATTTATGTATTCTTTAAGAAGATGGAATCAGGCCGGGCATGGTGGCTCACACCTGTAATCCCAGCACTTTGGGAGGCTGAGGAGGGTGGATCCCAAGTTCAGGAGATCAAGACCATCCTGGCTGACATGGTGAAACCCCTTCTCTACTAAAAATACAAACAATTAGCTGGGCGTGGTGGCAGGCACCTGTAGTCCCAGCTCCTTGGGAGGCTGAGGCAGGAGAATGGCATGAACACGGGAAGCAGAGCTTGCAGTGAGCCAAGATTGTGCCACTGCACTCCAGCCTGGGTAACAGAGCGAGATTCTGTCTCATAAAAAAAAAAGAAGAAGAAGAAGAAGAAGAAGATAGAATCATTATCTGTAGCCCTGCTTTTTTTCTTTGTAGTCCTGACCAGAATCACCTTTAAAGCTGCCTCCACATTTTTTCATATTGGTTATAGCAGCAACCTACTTGTCAGTATCAAAAACTTTCTTCATCAATTTTGGCTGCCATAACAAAATTCTATGGATTGGATGGCTTAAACAACAAATATTTCTCATGTAAATATCAATATAAATAATTATCAATATTTATATAAATGATAGTATTATTGTCTATGAGACTATATATATATATATCCCATTATAAAATTGTCTAATAAAGAGATGTAATAAATTAATAACAAGATTCAGCTATATGATGCCTACAAGAGACTCATCTCACTTTTATGGACACACGGAGACTGAAAGCAAAGGGATGGAAAAGATACTCCTTGCAAATGTAAACCAAAAGAGGGTAGAAGTAGCTATACTTATATCACACCAGATAGACATTAAGTCAAAAATTTTAAAAAGAGACAAGAACACTATAGGCTGGGCGTGGTGGCTCACGCCTGTAATCCCAGCACTTTGGGAGGCTGAGGCGGGCGGATCACGAGGTCAGGAAATCAAGACCATCCTGGTTAACATGGTGAAACCCCATCTCTACTAAAAATACAAAAAGTTAGGGAGGCATGGTGGCGAGTGCCTGTAGTCCCAGCTACTCAGGAAGCTGAAGCAGGAGAATGGCATGAACCCAGAAGGCAGAGCTTGCAGTGAGCCAAGATCACGCCACTCACTCCAGCCTGGGTGACAGAGCAAGACTCTGTCAAAAAAAAAAGAGAGAGAGAGAGAGATAAGAACACATATAATGGGTTCTTTCCCATCTGGCGGCCGTGGCTCCTGTCCTGACCCTGACCCGCCCTCCCGAGGCTCAGCCGTCCCCCAACGCCCCCCAGCCTTGCACTGATGTCGGATGCGAGAGCCTGTGCTTAAGTAAGAATCAGGCCTTACTGGAGACATTCAAGCAAAGGTTGGACAACTACTTTTCCAGAACAGAAACGAAACTCATGCATCAGAAAAGGTGACTAATAAAGGTACCAGAAGAATATGGCTGCACAAATACCAGAATCTGATCAGATAAAACAGTTTAAGGAATTTCTGGGGACCTACAATAAACTTACAGAGACCTGCTTTTTGGACTGTGTTAAAGACTTCACAACAAGAGAAGTAAAACCTGAAGAGACCACCTGTTCAGAACATTGCTTACAGAAATATTTAAAAATGACACAAAGAATATCCATGAGATTTCAGGAATATCATATTCAGCAGAATGAAGCCCTGGCAGCCAAAGCAGGACTCCTTGGCCAACCACGATAGAGAAGTCCTGATGGATGAACTTTTGATGAAAGATTGCCAACAGCTGCTTTATTGGAAATGAGGACTCATCTGATAGAATCCCCTGAAAGCAGTAGCCACAATGTTAAACCATCTGTCATGACTTTGGCAAATGGAAACCACTGGAGAAACAAAATTGCTATTTACCAGGAATAATCAAACTAGAAGGTCTTATTGTTCAATGAAATAATAAGATGCAACATTTGTTGAGGCCTTATGATTCAGCAACTTGGTCACTTGATTAGAAAAATAAACCATTGTTTCTTCAATTGTGACTGTTAACTTTAAAGCAACTTATGTGTTCAATCATGTATGAGATAGACAAATTTTTATTACTAAAAGTAAAATAAATGGAAATATCACTAAAAAAAAAAAGAACACATATAATGATAAAGCAGTAAATATATATGTACTCAACATTGGGGGCAGCTAAATATATGAAACAAATATTAAACGATCTGAAAGGAGAAATAGATTGCAGTATAATAATAGTAGGGAACTTCAATACTCCACTTTTAATAATGGACAGATCATCAAGACAGAAAACTAATAAGAAAACATTGGACTTGAACACCTTTCATCAAGTGATAATGGACATGTATAGAACATTTCATTCAATAGCAACAGAATACACAGTCTTCTCCAACATACATGAAACATTCTCCAGGACAGATTATATGTTAGAGCACAAAACAACTATAAGAAAATTTTAAAAAGCTGAAATTGTATCAAGTATTTTTTCTGACCACAATGGTAGAAAATTGGAAATCAGTAACAGAAGGAATTTTGGAAAATTCACAAATACATGGAAATTAGACAATATACTCTTGAACAATAAATGGGTCAATGAAGACATTAAAAGGGAAATTTACATATATTTTAAGACAAATGAAAATAAAAACACATTATACCCAAACTTATGGGACACAGCAAAAGTGGGTCTGAGAGGGAAGTTTTTAGCAGTAAATGCCTACATCAAAAGGGAAGAAAAATCTCAAGCAACTTACAGTTACTCCTTGAGGAACTAGAAAAAGGACAAACTAAGCCCAAAGTTAGCAGAAGGAAGTTACAAAGATCAGATCGTAAGTAAGTAAAAGAGAGACAAGAAAAAAGTGAAAAGATAAATGAAACTGAATTGAATTTTTGAAAAGACAAAGTTGACAAACGATTGGCTAGATTCTGGGAAAAGGGGAGAAGAAAAGAAAATTAGAAATGAAAGAGTAGACATTACAATCGATACCATAGAAATACAAAGGATAATAAAATATCACTATGAATAATTACATGTCAGTAAATTAGATAACCTAGAAGAAATGGATGAATTCCTAAACAAGGACAACTTACCAAGACTGAATCATGAAGAAAGAGAACATTTGAACAGACCAATAATGAATGGGAAATTGAATCAGTAATAAACAGTTTCCAATTAAAGAAAAGTCCAGGACCAAATGGTTTGACCACTGAATTCTACCAAACATTCAAGAAAAAGTTAATACCAATTCTCCTCAAACTATTCCAAAAAATAGAAGAAGAGGGAATAATTCTACACAATTTTTAGGATGCCAACATTACTTGGATATCAAAGCCAGACAAGGACACTACAAGGAAAGAAAATTACAAGCCAATAGTTTTGATGAACCTCAACAAAATGCTAACAAAGCAAATTCAACAACATTTTAAAAGGATTTATGCACCATGATCAAGTCTGATTTATCCCTGGGATGCAAAAATCATTCAACATACAAAAATCAATAAATATGATATATCATATTAACAGAATGAAGAACAAAAGCCATATGATAATTTCATTAGATACAGGAAAAGCATTTGACAGAATTCATCATCCTTTTATAATAAAAACTTTCATCAAATTAGCTAGAACAGGAATATACTTCAACACAATAAATACCATATATGAAAAGCCCACAGCTAATATTATACTGAATGGTGAAAAATTAAAAGCCTTTTCTCTAAGTTCTGAATTGAGAACTTATGTTTCTTTTCTTAATTCAAAAAGAATACCTATTGCTTCTCTTCAATATAGTAGTGAAAGTTCTTGCCAGAGTAATTAGCAAGAGAAATAAATAAAAAGCGTTCAAATAGGAAAAAAAAGAAAAAGAAGTGAAATTGTTGCTGTTTACTGTCAACATTTTCTTATATATGGAAAATCCTAGACTTCACCAAAAAAAAACCCCTGTTGGAACTAATAAATGCATGCGATGCAGTTACAAGATGCAAATCAACACCCCGAAATCAGTTGTGTTCTATACTCTAATAATGAACAATTCAAAAAATTCCACATGTAATAACTACAAAATATTAAATACTTAGGAATAAATTTAACCAAGGGGTTAAAAAATAAACTAAAACCTATAAAAAGCAATAGAATAAATTGAAAAGAGCATAAATAAAATAAAAAATAACCTGTGTTCATATACTGGGAGAATTAATAATGTGAAAATGTCCATACTACTCAAAGCAGTCCAAAGAGCATGGAGTCAGTGCAATCCCTAAATTTCATTTTTCTTCATAGAAATAGAAAAAGGAATCCTAAAATATGTATAGAACCACAAAATCCATGGATAGTCAATGTAGTCATGAACAAAAAGGACAAAGCTAAAGGTGTCACACTATCTGATTTCAAACTACAGATATAACTTGTTTGTTTGTTTGTTTTTTATACTTCACTTTATTGCACTTTGTGGATATTGCATTTTTTACGAATTGAAGGTTTGTGGCAGCATTGCATTGATCAAGTCTATAAACACCATTTTTTTTCCGACAACATGTGCTCACTTCAAGTCTCTGTGTCTGAATTTTTTTAGCAATAAAGTATTTTTTATGTTATACTTTTTAAAAGACATGATGCACGCTTAAGAGATTGTAGTTTAAATATAACTTTTATATGCACTCAGAAACCAAGAAATTCATTTGGCTTGCCTATTGTGATATTTGCTTTACTGCTGTGATCTGGATCCAAACCTGCAATATCTCCAAGGTATGCCTGTGTACTACAAAACTAATGTAATTAAAACTGCATGGTATTGTAATAAAAACAGATACATAAACCAACAGAATAGAGAGCCCAGAAATGATTTTTGACAAAGGAGCCAACAACATACAATAAGAACAGGACAGTCTTTTCAAAAAGTGTTGCTGGGATAATTGGATATCTACATTTAGAAGAATGAAATTGGAAGTTTATCTAACACCATACACAAAAATCTGCTCAAAATTTAATAAAGACTTACATGTAAGAGCAGAAACTGTAAAACTACCAGAAGAAAACACACACAACATTTTAGAAAAGCTATATGACATTGGCCTGAGCAATGATTTTTTTGGATTTGACCCCAAAAGCACAGGCAACAAAACAAAAATAAACAAATGGGATTACATCAAACTAAAAACTTCTGCACAGCAAAGGAATGCATTAGCAGTGTGCAGATACAACCTGTGGATTGAGAGAAAATATTTATAAGCCCCACATCTGATAAGGGGTCTATATCCAAAATATATGAAGAACTCAAGCAACTCAATAGCAAGAAAACAAATAACTTGATTTAAAAAAATGGGCAAGGGACCTGGTTAGACTTTTTTAAAAATACATACAAATGGCCAACAGATGAATGAAAAATGTTCAACATTAATAATCATTAGAGATAATCATTAGGAAAATCCAAATGAATACCATAATGAAATATCACCTCACACCTGTCAGAATGGTTGGTGTCAAAAAGAGGAAAGTTAACTAGTGTTGGAGGATGTGGAGAGCAAGGTACACTTGTATATTGTTGGCGAGAATATTAATTAGTACAGCCACATGGAAAACTATACAGAGGTTCCTCAAAAAAACCTAAAATAGAACACCATGTGACTTAGCAATCCCATTTCTGGATATTTAAACAGGATATTTGAAATTAGTTTGTTGAAGAGATGTCTGCACTACCATGTTCTTTGCAGCAATTTTCATGATAGCCAACCTCAGCAGCCATTAACAGATAAGTACATAAAGAAAATGTAGTATATATACATAATAGAATACTCTTCAGCCTTAAAAAAAAAAAAAAAGAAAAGAAAAAAAGAAGGAAATGTGATCATTTGTAACATGGATGGAATTGGAGAATATTACGCTAAGTGAAATAATCTAGGTACAGAAAAATAAATACCACTTGTTCTCACTTATATGTGGAATCTAAAACAATTGAACTCATAAAAACAGAGAGTAACGTATAAATTGCAGAGGCTAGAGGTGGAGAAATAAGGAGATGATGGTCAAAGGGTACAAAAGCTTAGAAAGGAAGAATGAGGGTATTTTTTTTCTTCAGATCAATTCCAAAGCATGATGACTGAAGTTAATTACAGTGTATTGTCCATTTAAAAATGGTTAAAATAATAAATTTCAAATGTTCTCAACACAAAAATAGTAAGCATTTGACATTGTGGGTATGCTAATTAGTTTGATTTAATTATTTCACAACGCATTTATAAATCATAGCATCACATTGTACCCCGTAAATATATATACTTATACCTTTCAATTTATAAGAAACATTTTAAATATTTAAAAGTTTGTCTAATGATCACTGAGACAAATAAGACCAAAAAAAAAAAAAAAATCTTAAAATCATGCTTGCCTTGGTGGCACATACACTAAAATTGGAATGACTCAGAGAAGATTATCAGGGTCCTTGCAAAGAATGACATGAATGACATAAAACTTCAGGAAGCACTCTGTGTGCATTTTGTGAAACATGCTTTGGAAATAATTGCTGAATTATAAATTTGAAAGGGATTCTGCAAGACATTCAACAGTGGATAACTACTTTTACTGGAAGTAGGTTAGCAATATTTAAAGTTAGAATTTTCATATATTAAAGTAATTTTTAAATTTCAAATTACAGATCTTATTTGTGAAAGTAGTCTATTTTACTTCCTTAACACTACCCTCCCCAGTATGCTACTTTATTCTCATGCAGTGAATTTGGGAATGAATAATAATTGTATTTTAATATGATATAATTAAATGAAATATTGAGATATTATTTATAATCCACCAATGTATGTATACTTTACTTGAAATATCCAGAGAGAATTAAGAAATAAATTAGAGACAAGAAAAGGCATATTAATATTGTGGAAGTACCATATATTTTTAAAGTAAATTGTAATAAACTACAGTGTAAAACAATTTAAAAGATGTTTTGATAAAAACAATTTATTTCTTAAATATTTTTCAGCTACTAAATCCATTTTTTCTCTCTCTATATATGTTCACATTTAGATATGCAAACTTTTAAGTACCACTTTATGATTAATTAAAACATCTTTCCTACCTTTATAGTTATTTGAGCTTGAAAGTTCCCTTTTGAGAAAACGTCACTGAAAAGAGTTAAGGTGAAAGGAAAGAGTGAGAAGGAAAATGGTAATTTTAGGAATATCAGCTTTTAAAAAAAGTAAAGCATATTGAAATGCCAGTTTGGAAAAATATGTGCAGCATAGTAATTAGAGTAATAGAAGACAGTATGTGAAACGATATGTCTAAATTCAGACCTGACATATTGAATGCATATGCAACTTGATTTTGGAAAAAGCAATTGTTATTTGTTCTCATAAAATGGAGAACTATCATATAAAATTAAAATAGAACAAACAAATGAGGGGTAGAAATGCATCAGTTTAACAAGTGTACATTTTATTTCAAAATTGAGCATTCTAGCAAGAAATGAAGGAGTAGCTTTATGAGAACAATATGCAAATTGAAATTCATATTGGAGTGATCTGCAATTAAAAGATACGTTGAAAGAAAGGCATTCTAGAATTAGTAGTTTTCATTGACAATATGCTCTGTTATAAAAAAGTCATAATTACATATGGATTATAGTCATGCATAGCATAATGTCATTTCAGTCAGTGATAGAGCACATATATGAAGGTGGTCCCACTAGATTATACTTTTTCTATGTTTAGAAAAAGTCCATATATAGGTTTGGTGTAGCCTATATATACAGGTTTGTGTCCTACAAACAATAGACTATACCATATTTTGTAGGTGCGTAGCAGGCTATCCCATCAAGGTTTGTGTAAGTAAACTCTATGATGTTCACACAAAAATGAAATATCTAAGAACACATTTCTTGGATTTCATTCCTATTGTTAAGCACTTCATGATTGTATATTTCTTAAGTATCATGTGAGAAATTAAAAAAAAAAATTTTATTTTTTGTGCCTAATTTGATCTGCACCCAAAATAATCTTGGCATTCATGATTATAAAGCACTGAAAACATGTTAGTAAAATTAAGGTTACTTTATAATAATGGAGGGAAGTGGACTTACTCCATTTATACCTCAAAATTTCAAATGTAAAATATTCCATTTTTAATGCAAATTTTTTTTACAGTTTTTAAGTTGATTTCAGTTTTTAAAAAACCCATTATAATAGAAACTGCTCATTCATTCAAAATTATTTTGTGTTTTTCCCTCACTATTGTCATTTGTTTCATTCAAATAAAAATGTTAGCAATTTAACTTATTAATTGATAGTATCTGGTAAGTCCATGTGTTCTTCTTATGATAGATATGTTTACTCATATTTCTACCATAAATAGTTCTAACTTTCTCATGCACAATTCTATTGGGGGTCACATTTTTTATTATATATTGCCCTGCATCCTCTTGGTTAATACTGAAGAATCCAGAACAAGTGCTTGGCTCAGGGGCAATGAATCCAGAGCCAGGCCAGGTGTTTTTGAAATAAAAGATAAACAAAAACATTACTCTTATGAAATTTGAACTAATTAAACCCGAACGCTGAAAGAATAAGTTAATTACATAAGAATATCAGGTGAATGGTCACGAAGAAGACTTAGGATAAAAATGTACTCAATGGAACATGTTTAAAGTCAACATTATGTTGAAAAGGAATTAATTTTAAGCAGGAAGATGGTGGTAGAGAAAGGTGTAAAGTCAAGTCACAGATAGATACGCCTTGAGAGGGAAAAGACTGCACAGTCTTATTGGTTCTGGATGACTTTAATGTCTATTTTACATTTTTGTTCAAAATAAAATTCTTCCCTTGGATGGGTGTATCTTCTTTAACAGAATTCTGCTGTCCCAGATCGAAAGAACGTAGAGAGTAACTTTCAAAACCATATAGGGGAGAAAGTTTCCTTATTCCAACAAAAATTTTCTAAATGATTTTTCTAAGATCTCCTTTCGTTCACAAGTCAGCAAATTGGGCTCCAGAATTATTTGATGCAATGGATATGCAAATAGAATCATGTTGTGTCTGCTTCTTAGGTTGAGAATTCTTACAGTTAGCAGAATTATCCTCATAATTTCACCTTAACTAACCCAATTTTTTACGGCTGAATCCTCTAAATAATCTAGGACGTCAGTCTCCATAAATATATACTCAGGAAAAATAAGTAGTAATTTGCGATCATATATTAAAATAAAAACATCTTAATGAGACAAATTATAAAGATAATTGGTAACACAAAAAGACAAACTTGAATATTGACTGCCCTAGTCATCAGGGCACTTTACCCACTTTAAATTTACTTCAAGGGCCTCTCCTCCCCCACTCCCCAGGTTTCAAAGCTTAGAAATAGGAACTAGAAGCCTCATTATGACATTTATGTATTATTAAATGATAATACTTAATTCATTTCTTTTTCACCAGCTTAATTGTTACAGATATTCATTATGCAGGATTTTAGCCCCATTGACTCTTTAGTGGGTAAAGCTATTATGCTTATTCCAATATACTTAGCAATCTGTTGCATTTAAATTCTTTCTTCATGATACCTAATGTTGAATAAAATTGAAATGTTTTAATTTATTATTTCAATCTAGAATTCAAAAATATTTTTAATAGAGTAAAAGGGCACCCGTATGACAAGATCAACATATTATAAGGGAGTAGCTATCTAGTCCAGGTCCCCAGAGGGACAAAAATTCAAAATGAGTTCACGGTTTTTTTTTTTTCTCATTATCCTCTTCTGTTTAGATTTTAAATTTCTGAGTGGCTTGTACTAATCTATATTCAACACTATTTTGTTGGAGTATAAGGGCAATGGTTGTGTGTTAAAATTCACTTGGGAAAGAACAAGATCTACAAAGAAACTTTTTTTAAAAATAGAGGAAAACAATATTTATTGTAAAAGCTACTTTTTAGGCCTCTTTGCTTTGTCCTTGGAAGAATTTTAACTGAAAAGAAAAAACAATTATACCTTTCTGCTATTCTCTTGAGTCCTGTGACAAGATGAGCTCTGGGAAGTCTGGGGGCCGACTTGAATATGAGGCTACAAGGAGGAAAGCAGGTCAAATTCAACCTCCAGAAGCTTCTCTGCTGCATTGACTACCTGAGAGACGGTCAGATTGTTTTGTGTCTTTTTGGGGTTAAAAACCCTGCCACCTTTGCCCTTGAATATGGCTGTTCCATGTCTATGTTTGACCCTTAGGGTTTCATTGTGCTTTCTGGACTATAGAAAATCAATTCAGAATCCCCAAGTGAATTATGATTATAAGTAATAATTTTACAAAATTATTATTTTGCTACAGTTGAGAATAAAAAATCTGTGATGCATATTTGGCATTTTCAAAGACACTTAATAAAGTATTGCTGCAGTACTTCTTGTTGATACTATTGATAGCAAGGTTGCAAGCATGCCAGCTCTCAGTTATTTAAGTCAGTGGGTAACTGTCAATGAGCAAAGCGTACTCCAATTGTCACAGTTTCCTCTTTCAACTCAACTAATGTCAGAAGCAATTCCTGGAAATAAATTTGAACTATTGCTTTTATTTTTATTTTATTTACTCTTAATACAACCTGATGTAGCTGCCACAGTGAACTTGGACTTGCAAAAATCATAAATGATTTTTATGTTATGAAAGCCAATGGGTATTTTTGGTGTTGTTATCTTGCTAACCTCTCTTCATTCATTCACTTAATGAAGTATTGAACTCTTGCCAGGCTCTTGGAAAACAGAGTTGCAGAAGACAGAGATCACATTTTTATGATACTGACAATTGACAGCGAACAAATTATACAGATGCTAAATGTGAGAAGCTGTCAAGTGATTGAGCAGCAATCTCTAGTTTTTATTGTTGTTGTTGTTGTTCTTTGAGATAGAGTTTTGCTCTTGTTGCCCAGGCTGGAGTACAATGGCACAATCTCGGCTCACTGCAACCTCTGCCTCCCGGGTTCAAATGATTCTCCTGCCTCAGCCTCCCAAATATCTGGGATTACAGGCATACACCACCATGCCCAGCTAATTTTGTATTTTTAGCAGAGATGGGGTTTCTCCATGTTGGTCAGGCTCGTCTTGAACTCCCAACCTCAGGTGATCAGCCTGCCTTGGCCTCCCAAAGTGCTGGGATTACGCGTGTGAGCCACTGCACCTGGCCTGGCCATGTTGCTCTAGTTTTGAAGTTAGAAACGGTGTCCCAGTGGGAGCAATTTTTAGTTAGGCTCTAAGTGTAAGTAAAGATTTGATTTGTAAAGTGGGAATAAGCAAGGATTTTTTTTTTTTTTAACATGGGAAAAGCAAGTTCCACCTCCTCACCTTTCTTTCAGTTAACACCTACTCATCTAGCAAGAGCACTAAATCTAGTGAGAAATAATAAGGCTTTAGAATCAGGGATTGAAAAGAATGAATGTATTCCATTGTATTAAGAATGAAGATTCAGAAGGACTTAGTGATTGGGTGGATGTGAAATGAGGGAGAGGCTGAAGTTAAGAAAGTCTCAACATTCTGGTTGGGTCACTAAGTTGGTGGCGGTGCCCTTTACTAAATCTGGGAGCACTGGAAGAGGAATAGGTTTGCAGAGCGCTCAGGAAGCCAATTTTGCATGTGTTGAGATTGAGAGGCATGGGACATAAACTAGTGGCAGTGATAGGTAGGCAAATATATGGTGCTCCAGAAAAGAGGCTGGAGACACAGATAGGTATCTTACCCTGAAAACATCCCAAAGTCAACTCATCATCACACAAAACGGTATGTGATCTGGATTTTCCTACAGCCTTGTGATCATGGGCCCTGCATCCACTTTGCCATCAAAGCCAGAAGCCTGAGATTTACACTTACATCTCATACTTTCTCATTCTCCTAGTCTTATCCACCACTGTGCCCCTCCAACTCTCGTTTTTAAATTTCTTTTGAAACCACCCCCTCAGCCTCACCCTTTTATTTCATTCTTTACTTCCTCAAACTCCCTCTCTCCCTGGGAATTGAAATATCCTGCTAATTAAAGTTGTTTCCTCAGCAGCACCATGTCCTTAAAATGAACATTTATATTGCTGCCAGCATGAGCCATTTAAAATAGAAACATTTTTGTTTCCCTTTTTCTCTTCTTCCCAGTGTCAACTTCTAATAGGGTTCTGTATGCATTTTGATTTTACCATTTCAGTTCTTTATCTCTCATTTTCCCTTTTTCCAGAATACATATGGGCATAATTTCTCTTCAATTCTTTTTTCATTTGCCAATTGTTTTGCTTACCAGCTAGCCAAAATACATGTAAATGCATTATAAAGGCAATAGAGAAGAATAAGACAATGGGTAACAACACGGCCTGTAGAGAGTGAGTGCTTAGATTCAGGCAGCAGCACCAATATTAACCCAAGAATTGCCCAAGCCTGGTGTCCTTGGGCAATTTACTTAACCTGCCCAGTGTTTCTTTGTCTTCACGTTATAGAATAGGGATAATGATAGTAAGTATTTCCTAGTGTTATTTCAAGGATTTGATTATCTAATACGTTAAAGTGCTTTAGTATATTTTAATGGTAACTGAAACAAAGAAAGCATTAACCATATGAAGCATTATTTTGGGATACTAATGAACAGAGGGGTACATATAATATTAATTTACTAAATTAACTAAGTTTTTGTGATAGTCAAGATTTATCAAATACCTGGTGTGTTTCTGGCATTGTCCTAATACTGGTTATGTGGTAACAAACATGCAAATCATGGTTCCTTTCCTCGGGAAACTTATCACCTAAAGGAAGAAATACACATTACACATTAGTGAGGAGTGATACGTTTATCAACACCTAACCATTATGCAACTACCACATATTTAATATTTTTAAAATAAGATTTCTATTTTTTCCCTAAACCTACTTTCCTTTGCTTCATGTTTTTCATAATGGAAATGTGTGTTCATTCTGTTTATTCAGAAAGAGTACTGCCCTCCACTCCTTGCCCTAACTTTTATTCAACAAGTACTTATAGGGTGCATTGTATGATGATGTAACATTGAATGTGATGGACACAACTTTCCCCTGGCTAGATCCTATGTTATCCTATTGTGAATATCTTATAATTCATGGGCAACTTCCTCAAGGAGGTAGTGGTCTTGTTGGTGGAAATGGTCATACATTTCTAAAATATTTCATGAAATAGTCAAATCATGCAATGAAAAAATTTAAGAGCTGCTGTGAGGCAGCATGCGCCTCTAAAGTGAAGGAAACAGGGATGCAGAGATTAAGGAGGTCATCTTAGCAAGGAATTGTCACTGAAGCATTTTCTGTTAGAGATAGGATTTGAGAGGGTTGGTATTTCTTCCTTACCTTATGTATTACAGAGAGGTCATTAAATCAAATTCATTATTTTCTCATTGCAGCTGATTATTTTCCTTTATTGTCTGGTCAAATGCCTGAATGTTGGGACTCTGTCTCAGCCCCCGTGTGGAGGGTGAGGTCCTGGAAGTAGAAAATAACAAGAAAGAAGACACCCAGTTTATAAAATAATTAGCATGTGCCTAGTCACTTCACAGGGGATTCTAACCCATCTTAACCTATGCTAACCCCTAAACCAGTTTTCATTATGTTTTTATAATTTATCCATTTTATTTAGACTGTGTCTGTATAAATTATGAAAAATGACTGAGACGGCTGGTGGATTTTCTAGGACTTTCACAGTCCTGGAAAAAATAAAGCATAAGCTAGTTTGGTTTGTAAGTGGAATTGATGGGAGAAAATCTGGGTAACCCATTAGAAAAGTAGGATTATACTCACAATCGCCTCTTCCCCAAACCTAAGTTGGCTTTACCTGTTGACTCCATGTTTACCTCCACTAATTCTTGTTCCCATTATCTATATCGATATATTTATCTATTCCCTTGCCCAATTGACAAACGCTTTAGCTCAACCTCTGCTGGCAAACTTGTTTTATGAGAGATCTTAGTCATTTGTCTAAGTTCTGCCTGCTCCATGACCCTGGCTTTCCAGACAAAATTTGGTTTCCTATTAACATAATTCCCTAATCTGACACACAGTCATTTAATGAAAGGAAAATATCTTAATTAAAACATATGATTAGCTTTGTCAATTCAAATGAAAATGACTCTCTAATTTAGACATAGGCATAGAATTTTAAAGTTAGAAGAGGCTTTAAAGATCACCTAGTAAATGAATGGTTTTGGTAATTATTCTCCCTTGCTGTGTGCATTAGCATCTGCCCTGCATTTTGGGCTGTCAAATAGATACTTTAAAAAGAGAAAATATGGACTTAGAAATATGGAAAGTTTCTTATAGTTGGACTTTTTAACAATCTTGCTAAAGTCCTCTGACCCTATAGTTCATGACATAATTATTTATTAGGCTTGGGATAGAATCATTTATGGCTTAGAGTAGATAATAAAAGAGTAGATAATAAAAGGGATTACTACACAGGCAGTTTCTCCCTTAAACTCACAGTTTTTGTAATCTCTTTCCCTATGGTAACAGAGCAATTACTTTCCAGCATGTTGATTCTTTTGTACTTTAAATATAGATAAATGTAATCATGCTGAAAACCTGGGGGTTAGCTAGTGCTCCTGAATTGAAATCCCAAACTGCAGAAAAGCATTGCTTTAAGCTGGTTACAACGGTAACCAGTTCTCAGGCAAATCCATAACTACCACAGTTGTGAAGAACAAAGTTTCATACGCCTGAATCTTAATTAAAACATTATTTCCAGAAAATGGAATAATTTTGATTTGTTTATGTATGTTATGTTTTAGAAATTACAGCTTGATTGACATAAAAATAAAGTTTATGAAAAAATGTACTGGCTTGAGATGGGGAAGGAGGAAAGCAGTACAATGGAGAAGAATCTCTGGAATTTTGTAAAAGAACAAATCAACTAAACACATCATAGATAGAAATAAAATTACAGCAGAGAGACTGTGTTTAAAACTAATATTGCCCAAGTACCCAACGGGCTTAGGGAATTTAAATTTGGGGTTTCACGTGAAACAAGTCTACCTTAATGATTAAAACAACTGACTGAAGAAATTTCTAGAAGAATGGGGCATAAACTTGTCCTAAATGATAGTGAATCCCATCAAACATGGAAAGTTTATTGAAAACACCATGAGAATTGGTGTGCTTTAGATGAATTACTTTATTTTTATTAGTTCCCACATAGTTCACAAAACATTCTGAGCATGTAGTAACTGGTGTAATTTATGGTAAAAATAATTTGTGTCAGGAGTGTATGTTTAGTATCATTATTGAAATAAACTCTGGATTTATTGTCACTTAGGAAGACTGGAGAGCAAATAGCTAAAATATTTGAAGATTTTTCTTCCCATCTTTTTAAGAATAATTTTAAACATATCATTTGCAGTTGTTATAGTCTTTAATTCTCTCATCTGAAGGGTAGAACATAGGTCATAAGTATCCTTTCAAAATTAAAGGGAATAAAGCAAGAAAATGTCTTTCCTAAAACAGGAAATATGAAGCATTGTGAACACTGCTCTTCAGGAATGGCAGATATGACATTTTGAGACAATCTAATTTCTGCTGCTCAGCTCTAAAATTAAAAAGCAGTTATTGATGATGGAGTAGGTGGTTAACTTGGTAACATACATTATTATCTATTTTTAAAATTTGCAAATGCTGTTTCTTGTAATAGACTAATGCTTTCATCCAATAGTTAAAGTAGTATTTTCGAACTAAATGTTCAATCATTAACTGCATAGTCACCTTCATCTTTACATTTGGAGGTCCTTGATACACACTGATATAAGTATTAATTTGAGTCCTATTGTGCAGAGAAGTAGAAATAAGACTAAAAAATATGTTTAAGACATCATTAAAAGCCTCAATTGTGTGAACCCCAATTGTGTGAAACAAGTCTTGGTTAATTTAGGAAGTTTATTTTGCCAAGGTTGAGGATGCGCACCCATGACACAGCTTCAGGAGATCCTGATGACATGTGCCCAAGGTGGTCAAGGCCCAGCTTGGTTTTATACAGTTTAGGGAGATATTAGTCATCAATCAATATATGTAAGCTATACATTGGTTCCATCCAGAAAGGCAGGACAACTCAAAGTAGGGAGGGGGCTTCCAGGTCACAGATAGGTGAGAGACAAAAGGTTGCATTCTTTTGAGTATCTGATTAGTCTTTTCAAAGGATGCAATAAGATATTCATCTATCTGATGAGCAGAGGGATGACTGAATAGAATGGGAGGCAGGTTTGCCCTAAGCAGTTCCCAGCTTGACATTTCCCTTTAGCTTAGTGATTTGGGAGCCCCAGAATTTATGTTCCTTTCACAGTTTTCCTTTTTCTTTTTTTTTTTTTTTCTTTTTTGAGATGGAGTCTCGCTTTGTTGCCCAGGCTGGAGTACAGTGGCACAATCTTGGCTCACGGCAATCTCTGCCCTCAGATTCCAGTGATTCTCCTGCCTCGGTCTCCTGAGTAACTGGGACTACAGGCACGTGCCACCATGCTGAGCTAATTTTTTTAAAATGATTTTTGTTAGTAGTAGTAGAGATGAGGTTTCACCATGTTGGCCAGGCTGGTCTTGAATGGTTGACCTCAGGTGATCCATCCACCTCTGCCTCCCAAAGTGCTGAGATTACAGGCATGAGACACCAGGCCCAGCCCCCTTTTCTTTTTAAAATCTTTTGTACAAAGCATTTTTAGCAAAAAGTGAGTCTCTGGTTTCAGGTTTTGTCTGATCTCTCCTGGCTAGGATGGTTTATTCCTAGACAGGTAGGTCTCGAGTTATTAGGAAAGCTTATTTTTAGCAGGTTGTGAACTCTCATCTCCTGTGAAGAGAAAATGGAAGAAGGTAGGAAAAAAAACAACAAATAAAATAACAATCATGGGAAATAGATATAGGCCACATTTCTCTGAAGTTCATACATCAGCAGGCAGGTATGAAAGTGACTTACGCATGTAAATAGGTTGCTGTTATTTTCTTCTGAAGTTTAAGTTGTCCAGCTTCAGTTTGGACTTTAAAAAAGCCTAGCTAAGTTTTCAGTGATTTCAAATTAGGAAAAATCGAGGTTGGGGGAAGGAAAGACAGAACAACAACAACAAAAAATTGAAAACATTATTTTAGAGACATGTAGCCAGGGAAAATTACAATTTAGTCCAAATGGTAGAAAATAATAAACATTGAAAAACTTTAGGCAAGGTTAGACTCTAACAACAGGTGTATTACAGTTTTAAAACATAATTTTTCTCCCTCCAATTTCCCATTTTTACTAAAGACAAATCATGGTAGGACCAATTTGCTTTATTATACTTGGCAGATTATTTGTGTAAAGTGCAGGAAAAAACATTATTTTTCACATAGGCTTTTAAAATTGGTAATCTCAGATAAGACTTTTTTAAAGCCAAGCCCAGTCATGGATTTGTAACATCAAACACCTATGAGTTAGTGAATTCATCTTCTCTTGAAGTCACAAGATACAGTTGGGGCTTCTCAACCTGTTAGAAAGTGATATTCTTTACTCACAACAGGTCAGGAACCCTGTGCAGGGACTGTGTAGACAAGGTATGAGGACAGTTTTCCCAAGGGGCTTTTATTGACTCCGTAAGTCAAGTTTGATTCCTTAAAGGAAAGCACACCATTCCAGTCAAAGCCTTGGTAAAATAACCAGTTTCTCCAATTGTGTCCCATTACAAATGAAAATAGATTCTCATTGCACTTATATAAATAACTATATTGCCATAAGTTAAGAATACTCACAAATAGTTTCCAAATTCTGGACAAATCAGGTAGAAAGAAACAAATATGCTCCAAATTTTGTCCACAGGAGTATACTTTATTTAATTGTTAAAAGCTGTCAATAGCTCAAAAGAAAAGTTTCCTTGACTTTGAAAAAGAAAACAAAGGATCAGCAACATTTTAAGCAAAAGGACAACAATGTCACTTCAGTCTTCTATTAGTTCAGTCCATACAGTTAATTCTTGTTCAGCTTGACATTCATGAACATTTCAGCTCTCCATAAGTCCCGAAAGTTTTTCCTCTGTTCTGATCTGCAAGGTTATCTGCAAGGTTATCAGAGAGACCTACATTCGAGAGAACCTGTTAGAGTTTTACAGCTGATCGTAAAACCACATTCTAAAGAAGACCAAAACAATTGTTCATGCATGACAAAAAGTTTTAGGGCAGCCATAGTCAGAGATACTATTGACAAAGAAATTTGTTACCTCTGTGGTACACAATAATTTAACATATCAATTATAAATATTATTGATAACATACACTAAGTCATATCAGAATTATAAGAGTTTCCCATAATTTTGGAACACATACGAATAACATATTTTTACAAATACAACCCAAAGAAAGTCAAACACCATTTCACATTTGACAATGCTTCCCATTTAATTTTTATACCAAATAGCCAAATATGTCATTTTTGAACTTTAGGGAATCTAATATCTTAAAGGATTAATTAGGTCAGAAAAGACATAATTTATAATTTGATTTTGGAAAGTTTGTCAAGTATCAAAGGTTTAAAACACTTGATATCACAAAATAGGATTACAGGTCATTGTCAAATAAGTCATTCATTTAACCAAAGTGATAACTCAAGGATTTCAAAAATAGGCAAAAACCTTCATCTTTGAGAGAGGACACTTAATTTTCAAAATGATAAGCCCTAATAAAAACAGCATGAAGTCAACTGAATTTGTTTTTCAAAATTTTAGAAGCAATCTGTAAAATTTTAATCTTGACCATAAGATGTAACTTCCATAAGCCTTTCCTAATCTTTATAATCTTTATTAGGGAGTTGGTTAATGCTTAAGAAAATCTTCTTAATCTGACACAGGGGCCCATATGCTGGTCTTGCATCAGTGTGCCTTTTATATTAATGATTAAATTATAGAGAAACAGAATTTATTTTATCTTTCAAAATCAGCCCTTACAATCTCATGTGGCCACCTCTTCAACGATAGTCCCTGAGCCCTGAGGAACTGAATAGCTTTAATTTGTGGTCCTGTGTCTCAGGAACACAGTTTATTTTGATTGACATCTTCTACTGGGCTTGAAAATGAGGCTTCAATTGCTGTCAGTATTCAAGATTTAGCAGGACTTGGTGTCCTTTTTGGATCCAGGAGCCAATGCTCTGTAACTAAATCTCACAAGGACTTTAAAAGCACATATAAAAAATACACAGATGTAATCATCTTAATTTTTTTAAAATTCAGTTTTCTTCTGAGCAAACCAAAACTTTATAATAATGGCATAGGACTTATTCAATAAAACATAAAATCTGTTAGGCCAGTTACCAAAAGGCAAAAGAAAAGACATTCTGCAGTGCACAGAATATTATGTTGGAAGAAAATATTTTCTTTAGACCCTTAAGTAAACATCGTTAGCATCAGGCCACAGCAAACAGAACCTGAGGGGAAAAAAAACTTATATGAGTTGAAAAGGACTTGAAGGAGAGTGTTTGTGCCTTTTAAAAGGTGAGAGAAAATAGAAAATGGTGAGATGTAATAGTTGAACTTTGGATTAAAAATTTTTTAAATTTCTTATAATTTATTAAGAGGAAATCACTCTCTCCCTCAAGAAAATTTTATTGTTCTAATCAATTATTTAGTGTAGGTGTTTTTTTTACATCAAACTCGATCTCTAGAAAGACCATTATAATTTTCCTTTAATTATAGACAACTTGATTATACAAAAGTTTTTGGTTTTTTAAAATAAATCCTCTTGTTGTGACTTTTATAGACCATTAATGACATGCTTGGACTTTCTGGTTTATCCTGAACATCCCTCTTTCTTAAACAACCAGTCATTTTATTCTAAGACTAAATTTACCATGCAAGATTCTTGCTCATATTTCTGTTTAAGCTTTCTTACCAAAAAAAATACCTCTTTATTTACACAACTTTCTTTATATCTCTCTTATTTCCTGGTTCCTTTTATAATGTTTTATCTAATTAGCCTTTTCAAAGGAGGCAATCAGATATGCATCTATCTCAGTAAGCAAAGGGATGACTTTGAATAGAGTGGGAGGCAGGTTTGCCCTAAGCAGTTCCCAGCATGGCTTTTCACTTCAGCTTAGTGATTTTGGGACCCCAGGATTTATTTTCCTTTCAAAATTGGGTTAATAAGGCCATATTTTTATCATTTACTTAATGCTGACCCAGAAGTAATATTTTAGCAAATGGATGATATAATCAGGGTCATCACTGAAAGATCATTCAAATGTCTGAGAAAGACCAGCTGGGGCAAGATGGGAAAAAGGTAAGTTACATAGAAAGCTATTGTGATAATCTACATAAAAAAATTTGTGGGGCCAGAGCAAAAATGCATTATGATGGAGAAAATAATACAGATTAAATTAATGGTTAGCAATTAGAATTGTAGACTTTGCCAATGATTTGATATGGGGGGTGAGAGAGAGAGAGAGAGAGAGACTGAGAAAAAAAGATTCTAAAATAATGATCACATTTGTGTATTGGGTAATGGGTGAATAATTATTATTTTTTTCTCAGGTGTGAGTACAAAATAGAATATCTTTGAGAAGGGAAGATTTTGAATTGAGTTTTGAAGATGTAGAGCCTGAGATGAGTTTGTTTGTGTGTGTGTGTGTGTATGTGTGTTGGGGGGCAGGCATTGGTGAGCAGGTTGAGTTGAGACCTTCTATTATTTAGCTGGTAAAATAACATGTGTAGTTGCAGTAGCCCAGGGAAAGAAGATGGAAGAGTAGACTACTGGGGATGAAATTCTCAGAAACATGGCCTTTAGGTTCAGAACAGATGCTCAGGAGGATGAATGAAAAGAAAGTGCAGAAAAAAAGGAGGAAAGTTAACAAAGACTGATGTTCAGGTAGCAAACTTTCAATAGTAGTCTTTAAAAAAATAAAATGGTGAATAGCATAGATACAAAGCAAAGAGGAAACTGAGGATGAACAGATGATACCTCATTTGTAAATTAAGATACCATTAGTATTCTTAATCCATAATATTATTAGGGAAGAGATAAACAAGCCTAGAAATATTTTAATATTAAAAGTTAATTTCTAGAGCTAGAGTTGTATAGAACAGAGGGCTTCAAATTTTGACCACAAACAAACGAGTTAACAACAACAAAAGAGTCCACTACTTGTATAAGTAAAACTATCTATTTATAAATTATATACATTTAGTATTCAACTAACATATCAACTACTTTATAAACCATGTAACATGATTAGGAATTTTGAAGCTCACTGAATAAAGCAGAGATAAATAAAATATTAAAAATAATTATATCTCAGCTGATACCATGATTTTGTAAACATGTTGTTCTCAGTAAATAAAACAAAAGTGTAAGAGGGAATAAAAACACAATCTTTAACAATCCTCGCTGATAAGAGAAAAATACTAATTGGTAAGAAGACCTTGCCAAAAAGTCAACCAGGAAGTTTTGTTTCCTTCAAGATTAACTCAAAGTTTATGAGCATCCTTCTCTAATGAGAAGCTGTTAGTCTGAATAACAAAAGAAGGCAGTAGTTTATTTTAAAAGGGAGGAAGATTCCTGCTGTGGTTTATTATTCATATTATTTTGATCAAAACAGCTACTGTTTATCACTTAAGGGGAAGGAGATTTCTAAAGTGAATTCTCATCCTAAGAGGGGAAAAAATCCCATTACAATTATCTCACTACTTCCAAGCATCTCCTCATGTCCCGAGGATAAAGAAAGGAAAACAATTTCAAAAGCTTTCAAAGGCAAGCAGATCATCCTGATAATACAGTAGACAAGAGTACTGTAAATTCTCTGAACATCATCCACTTCCAGATAGCATTACAGTAATTTCATTTAAGCAATTTGCTCTTAGGATTAGTTTATTTTTGCGTAGATTATTTGAAAATCTTTTCAAGAAATATGCCTCCTTTTAAGAATAGAGATTGATTTGCATTTGCCATATGCACATAGGCATTCCAGTGGGAAGGGTACCATGTTACTAAAAAACAGTTTTTCACTTGACAAAGTTGTCGTTCACATTATTCTTTATTGTTATTTAATTACAAGGCTACTACATCACATTTTTCTTCTGTGTCAAGTAATACATAGATCTAAGGAAGTGTATTTCCTCCTCCTATATTGCGTGTCTATATTTTACTTTTTCAGTATGTTTATCAGGTGTTTATTTCATCATTAGCAGATTCTTAGTTGAATAATGGATCTGACATGTAATTTTAAGTCTGAAAATTAGAAAAATGTTAAACATCAGATTTAGGTGGAATATTGAGGTCTTGATTCACAGATGTAAACATATAATTCACTATAAGAGGTAAAAGATAGAAAAATAAGCTGAGAACTGAAATCTACTCAGTGATAATCCTTAATTCAAAGTTCTCTACTGTGGCCTTGACTTGTCATCTTTGTTAATCAGCCTCAGCTTGAAAAGTGAAGCAAACTTAGCTATATCTCATGGGAATTTCAGGCTTTAATGTTAATTAATATCTGACTACAACATATTCAGAATAAATAAATACTTGTTAAGAATCAAGCTGTAGGCAAGGTTGCATCTACTCCCCTCACTAGCCAACTCTGTGACTTTGAACAAGTCACATAAACACCAGGAGCTTCAGTTTCTTCATCACAGCAGGAGAAATTCTAAACTGCCTTGGATGGCATGGTAGGTCCTCATGGACTTTCCCTGACTAATTTGCTCAGCCTTGTCTTCTTTTTTTTTTTTCTCCTTCTACTCACGTCCGCACTCCACACATTCACATTTGATACTCCAAGAATATTCAACTACTTGTAGTTCCCAGAAAATGCTCTATTTTCCCATACCTCCTGCCTTCACGTGTGCTTCTCTTTGTGCTCAAAATGATTCCATCTCAGCAGTCATTTTAAATTCATTTCCTTCACTTTTAGCTTCCCCTGAAGTGCCCCCTCCTCTGAGAAGATGCAGTGTTCTCTGAGGTGTGGGGTTTCTGCTGGCGATGCGTATACTACACCATTTTCCTCTGCTTTTCATGACTTCAATGACTTGAGCTTTATCAAGGTTCTGATTAAGGATATTCTCTCAGGGGAATGAGCTTTTTCTCCCTTTTCATACATAGAAGATGCTTAACACTTTTATTGAATATGCCTACAAAATGGATGTTTGAATACATTTGTCCAAAAAAGTTATATAATGTATTTACCATTGTATATTAAATATTGAATACCAAAGAACATTCTTAAAATCTTTACTGAGCAACCACTATGCACCCAAGCAATTAATAAGTACTAAAAACATAAAGCTGAATAATGCAGAATCCTTGTTCTAGTCGTGCTCATCACCAGAGGTGGAGGCAGGACTGTAAACAGACAAATAAGAGAACAATCCTGTGAGTCCTTCTCAGGGATAAACAGAGTTTCTTGTACTATTTAAGGCCAGATATTAGACAGAATAATACTGCCTAGAAGACATAGGCAGGTTTCATCAAGTCGGTGAAACTGATCTTGAAGTTTTGGTGAGAGAAAGGAAGAAAGGCCATTTTAGAAGTGAGTGGAATGTGCAACGGTAAAGAGGTTGAAACTTTTTTTTTTTTTTTTTTTTGAGGACAGCGATATCAGTGGAGTGTGGCATAACTTGCATGCATAGGGTGAGGTGAGTGGTCAGCGAGTCTACAAATATACATTTGAGACTTGGTTCTACAACTTTGTTGATCACTGGGTGATCTTAAACAAGCTACTTAACTTTTCTAAGCCTCTCTCTTGTTTCTGCAAGACAATGCTAAGAACGAGTCTATCAGTGATAGTGATAAGAGTAAGTCAATCCTTCTTTCTGGTTTTTCCTCCTTCTAGGAACAAAGATAGTTCTTCCTAGTCACCTTATGGTTAAACCAATTCTGACTACTGATTTGTCAGCAGAAGTGATGAATTGGATAATCTGCAGTGTTTAATAGTGGGTGTGAGACACCCTTCTCTCACTTCTCTTTTCCCTCTGACATGTCAAAAACTGAGACATTGTTTGCTTCCTGAGACTGACCTCTGAGGGACTACAATTAACAGAGCTTCGCTACCTCCCCTGAGATTTTCTAATTTGAGGAAGAAATAAGCCTTTGTTCTTCTGAGTCAGTAAGGTTTGTGAGGTATTAGTTACCTGAGGATAACCTCATCTATCCAAGTCTATCTGGTATTCAATTGCTAAAATGAAATAAAACAAAATATAAGAAAACATTTTATTTGCCAGAAATCACTACATAGATATTTATTGTTAAACTCTTAATTACAGTCATGTGTCAAAATATTGAAAATTACAATACATTATAAGGAATATCAGGAATGTTTTCTAATGGGAAAAATTGGAAGGATAATTTAAACGTTATTTTTTATATGGTATATGTATCAAAAATTATTTTTGGATAGTTCTTTAAAGATTATTGTCCTTATAATTATAAATTATTATAATATTTGCAGTATTACCACCTTTATTTAAGCTCTGGATCATACCAATTTCATTCCAAAATTAAAACTTTTCATTATCTTATCCATGGATTTATAACTCTATTTTTGCATTAATAAAGGAAACAGTATCAAAATCTCTAGTTAACAAAATATATTCAAAAGTGACTCTGACTTCTGGGTATATTTGTGGTTTTAATGGTTGACAACTTATTAAAATGAAATGAATTGTATTGATGTCTAGTTTACCAGTTTATTGTGAACTTTAAAAAGCAAAAATAAAGTAAGTAGTGTGCTGGCACACAATAGGACTTGAATGCGTTCCCCTCTATTAAACTGATTATAATTATATTTGATTTAAAATGGTCTTTTAAAAACGAGCTAGAAACTAACTTTTGTCTATGAGCTTATAAAAGGGTTATAATTTTTCAAGAAGTCATCAGATTAAATTTTGAGTCAGATAAGAAATAGATTTTAAAAACAGCAGGATCTCATAAACTGCTCTAAGAGCAGATCAATTATTCTCCAATAAGGAATAACTTCTAGAGCTGTAGGAGAAGGTTTGGATATAATGAGGCTTCAGGAGGGAGAAATTATTCAGTGAGTGCTACCCCATTCAGGGGACTTGTCTGCAAGGATTTGACTTTCATACCTCAAGCAGCCAAACAAAGTGTGAGTGGTCATTGCCACTGCATAGTGATTTTTGTCCTCTACGTGTGGATCTCTTTATTTTCATTAACTTTCAGGGTCACTACATTTTGAAATTGGGTGGGAGTGAAAGGATCCACTCCCTCTGCCAAGTAACAAATTAGCATCTTACATTGTTTAATAACTGCATCCAATTGCAAATGTCACCAAACAGCTATTAAACATCAAATCCCATGCACAGAAACTTAATGGTGCATGATACTGCTGATTAGATGCTGGTTTTTTGTTTTTTTGTTTTTCTGAAACGGTGACTATTCTTAGAAGGAATATTTCATTACCCTTAATCTGGGTCCAGTTTATGCACCCATAACCTGAAGCCTAATAAGGTGTGTAACCAAACAAACCTGAATATAAATCTATCAATGTTTGTGTATTATCTTGGCGAAGCATCTGTATGATGGAAATGCACTATTCTAAGTTATGTGTCAGAGCTTATTAAAACTCTCACCCATTGCACTGTTGAAATTTTAAAAAGGTTCTACTATTTTAATGCATGATTTGTATTAGCCTTCACTTGAAACAAAGCAGAGATCTCTGCAGTTTCCAAGCAGCACATCTTTTTCAATTACTCTTGAGCATTGAATTCTGTCTCTAGATTTTAAATGCCCTTCCCTTGTTCAGTATGTGTATATTTAGAGTCTTACCAAAGAATAAAACTATTGCATTACTTTGACCGAATCTGATGTATGTCACGTGTAAACCACTTGTAAGCAAGATAAATACATTAGGACATTCGAAACTGAATTACATCAGTTGAACTTACTTCCAGCGAAGGAAGAATTCAATTTAGTTAAAATTCTATTCAAAAAGGATTTATACTGGTTGGAGTTTTCATCTTATTTAAGAAGAAAACAGAGTAAAATTTCAGAACCCAAATACCATATTCACCCTTATACATTTTCTAAGATAATAATAATTACATAACAAAAATAAGGTTTGCTTTGATTAAGGCAGCTCATAGATATGATGATGACAACAATGATGATAGATAGATGTGCTTATCATGTGATTGGCCTTGACCTAAGTTTTTGACATATATTAGCTTTATTAATGCACAAATTAATGCCTAGATCGATAGGTAAGTTGGTTACTAGCATGAGCCTCACTTTAGAGATAGGAAACAGAAAGAGTTTATATGATATTCCCAAGGTCAATAACTTAGTGAGTGTCAGGCCCAGTATTTAAACCAAGATAGTCTGATTTGGAACAATGAAATAATAAATGTATATGCCAAAATTGATTGTCATAATTTATAGCCCTAAAGTTAAATCTAATAATCTCTCAAAATAAATTACCAAATAGTTTCAGCATATCCAAAATTAGTTCTGAGATTTGGAGCAAAAATTGTACAATAATTGCTTTATTTAATAAGCAGTTATGATTTCCTAATACATCTTATTGTGGAAGATATTACTAGAAGAAAATTAACATGAGACATATTTTCTTCCTCAAGAAATGGAATTTCATACCTACTCTCCATATACTCTCAATGTTCCAAGGGCAACTCTTAACCTCTTTCTCCAGAAGATACACTGCTGTTTTCATGTTACAGAGTGAATTTTCCCTGGAAAAATAACAGAAGCAAGGCACAGAAATGGCTCTACAACCTGGCCATTGTGGCAAACAAGAGAATCTGTATCAACTGGTCCTGGAAAAAACATTGTGGATGGAGTCTCTTTCTCATTGTGAATTTCTCTGTAGGTTTGTATGTTATTGGTATCTGTGAGGCTAGATGAAAAATCAAGCTAAATCAAAATCCATCAGTTCATCCTGTATTATACTTTCTATTCATTTGTTTTAACAGATATGAGTTGGCTTTTCCATACACAGGCAGTAATTTATAAACTTTTTAGCTTCTATAATAAGTGTCCTGCAATACATTTTGATAAAAATGACACAATCCAGAAGACAAAAATTCGCTTCTGAAAAAATAAGTTTAATGCTTTTGGTGGCATTAAACTTATTTTTTTCTTTGAGTAAGTAGACAGAATTTGTATATAATAAAATGAGAATCTGCAAGAAATGTAACAGTTTTGATATAATTACCCAGTACAGCAATGTAAACTGCTTAGCAACATCCACTTAGCAGCCAAAAAAAAAAAAAAAAAAGGAAGAAACAAAGAAAGAAAAGAAAGAAAAATAGGTTACCATGGATATATAAAAATAGAGCTGCATGGCTAGAACATTTTTGTGTATTGGTGTTGGGAACAGGTATCCTATGCTCCACTTTGCCAAAGTCCAAAATAAATGGGATAATTTTGAGGTTTTACTTTTGGTGCCTTAAAGCCAAGGATGTGGAGGGACTCATGCTCACCCTTAATATAAATATATGTATGCTACTCCATGTCTTGCACTCCAAAAGGTCATGGATTTCCTATTATATGTTTAAAACCTCATGTACATGGAATGAAATTCAAAAGGAATAATTTAAATGATTAGGAATGGTATTCCATGTGTTTTGAGGTAAGACCATGTCTACTTCTTGAAGGCAGAATGGTTTAAATAATCTTTTCATTTTTGCCTACCACTCTGTGTCCATGGTTAATTTCAGTGTCTGGTACAGAGCAAATAGGCATCTAATAACATATTGTTGAATGTGCTAGCATGGTGACTCATGCTTGTAATATCAGCGCTTTGGGAGGCCAGGGTGGGCGGATCACTTGAGGTCAGGAATTCAAAACCAGCCTGGCCAACATGGTGAAACTCCATCTCTACCAAAAAAAAAAAAAAAAAAAATTAGCTGAGCATGGTGTCACATGCCTGTGATCACAGCTACTCAGGAGGCTGAGGCAGGGGAATTGCTTGAACCTGGGAGGCTGAGGTTGCAGTGAGCTGAGGTCATGCCACTGCACTCCAGCCTGGGCAACAAGAGTGAGATTCTGTCTCATAAACAAACAAACAAAAAACAAAAAAATGCATTGTTGAATGAAGAAAATAATTCTTAAGGGTCCAGCCAACCAGCATGGTCTGTCTTCATGGTAGCAAGAGAGACATTAGGAAAACCATTATTAACATGACTATCACTCAGACAATGAAACAATGCTTTATCCTAGCCAAAGGAGGCACACTTATTCTTGGCAAATGAGCAGGGGTGGCAGATGGCTCTGTGGAGAGTGTGTGTGTGTGTGTGTGTGTGTGTGTGTGTGTGTGTGTGTGTGTGTATGCATTTGGGGAGAGGGCAGTTGGTGGGGAAGGGTGAGCAAAAACACGAACATCAGCAAAAATCCCTATGAAAAACAATTAGTTTTAGTTTGCTTTAATTCCAGATTTACCATCTGTAATCCATTTCTTCTGTCACAGCCGGAGTTAACATAAAATTTATGTTCTGAAACATAAATTTTATCAGTATCCTCTCTTCACATAAATTTCTTTAATGTGCACTCCATATTCCTACATTATAAGCATCTTCTTTCCTATTACCACCACCCATATTACTTGAGGTCCAATCATACTGAAAGTGATTATGCTTGTATTGAGAAAAATACATTATTAGAAAACTCTGAAATGTTAAACATCTAAATCTGTCATCATCAGTATATCCATTTTTGGCAACTTCCCCGCCTTTTGACCCAGAGGAAGTGTCTTTTTCAGAAAACATACTAAGTCCCAAAGTACTCTTCTCTTCATCCATATGCAATTTCATCTCTTCTTTGCTCCCTTCTCATGAGCTGTATATGCTATCAAATGTGCCCTGTGCTTCCTTGTATCTTCAAATGTTCCCACTTTGGTGCATCCTTCTAGTTATCATTTAAACATAATTTAGCACTTTTCATAAAAAATTCCTTCTACAGTCCATGCTCTCCTTTTGGCTATGATTCTCCACTTCTCCTTCCATATACTCCACAACTCAACTTATTCCTGAGTCAGTAAGATCGATGTGACTTCTTTTGCTTCAGTCATCAGTCTTCAATCATGCTGAGGTAAAAAATGGATTCTGTTGACTGCTTCCTCTACCATGAAACAGTTTACTGTCTGGGTTACTGTAATTTCATTGTTTATTTATACCCTTCTTATCCTTGTTGGTTACCCTTCCTGGATTCTCCATTTCTGTTGAAACTTTAAATACAAAAGTTCCTCAGGGTTTTGTCCTATACACTTTTTGATTCTCAAACTATACCATTCTTGTAGAAAGTCTCATAATATCCCATGGAATAAAAAAAACATACACATGTTGATAAGCTCCAAATTTATAACTCCAGCTGGGGCCACATTACCAAGTTCCATGCACATATATCTGACTGCCTATTCAGCATCTGTACTTGTGCAATAGTTAAACATTTCACACACAATCCGTCAAATTTGAAAACTTGGTAATACTTTTCTTCCCCTTTCCCTCCTCAACCATCCTTTCTCCAATGTTTGCTTTCTCAATTGATAGCCTCATTACTCAAGAGTTGTCCTCCATAACTGATTCCTTCATATATCTAATAAATTACTGAATCTCACTCTTTCTATATCTGATTATTTATCAAGTCTGTCTCCTTCTCTCCCTTTCCACTGCAATCACTCCAGGCCAAGCCAATGACAATTCTGTACATATGAGTACAGTGGCCTCTAAGTTTGTCTCCAAACATCTTCTCTGACTTTCTTTTCACCTACTGTTCATAGAGATGCTAGAACGATCTTCAAGAATGTAATTCTGGCCGGGCGCGGTGGCTCAAGCCTGTAATCCCAGCACTTTGGGAGGCCGAGACGGGCGGATCACGAGGTCAGGAGATCGAGACCATCCTGGCTAACACGGTGAAACCCCGTCTCTACTAAAAAATACAAAAATCTAGCCGGGCGAGGTGGCGGGCGCCTGTAGTCCCAGCTGCTCGGGAGGCTGAGGCAGGAGAATGGCGTAAACCCGGGAGGCGGAGCTTGCAGTGAGCTGAGATCCGGCCACTGCAGTCCAGCCTGGGCAACAGAGCAAGACTCCGTCTCAAAAAAAAAAAAAAAGAATGTAATTCTGCTGGTTCTCCCCTTAATATGTTTTCAGTTCACATTGGTTTTAAGAGGGGATTCAAAGTCTTTCACCGACTGAAAAAGGCCATAGCATTCATCACTGCCTAGCTCATAAACTTTACCTTAATCAACTCTTACAAGTCTCATTGTTGCCATTTTGGTCTCCATTTCTTTGCTTAAATGAACATTCACCTTCTCTCTTGAGATCACAGCCACACGTATCATTTTGTCAAAAGGCTGGCACTAACCCTTCCAACCTTGAAAGTTTCTAGGTACCCTGCAGGTCTGAGATTAAGTCCTGCCATTCTAGAAATCTCTCCCTGACTCCCAAGGCTATTTTGAGATATTCTCCGTTATAATCTCTTACTGTATTTTATTTTTTCTTCATGTTCATTAGAGCAATTGTAATGAAATAAAAATTTATGAAATTATCTGTTGAAAATGTGTGTACCCTTACCAGCTATGAATTCCACGTAACTAGCAACCTTGACTTTATTTTCATCATTCTTTCCCCACCATAATACACACCAAGTAAAAAGCTATGAAATGGATATTGAATAAATTATGCAAGTATTTTACCAAAGCAATTTTTTTCCCTTAGCAGGATCAAAGAATTTAGCAGAAATCAGAGGAATAAGTCAACTGGAGCTTTCTTCTGATTTTCAATTTTCTAGCCTTTGGTGTCCCACAGGTTTATAAAGACTTAACATTAGTGAGTTAATAGCTTGGTGGCTCTTCCTATTATTTAGTGCACCAAATATCCTATGAGATATTACTTTTGACTTTGAAAATTAGATAAGATAAGCTAGCAAAGACTCAAAATACCTACTTTATATCGTGATGAACTAGAAGGTCAGGGTAATGTAAATGTTCTTAGTGTGTGTATATATCTAATCTCTTCATTCAAAATTTCAATAAAATAAGTTAAAGGCTGTTGGTGTCATTTAAAATGTAAAAACAAAAACAAAAGGCTGAACAGATGGAACACACAGCAGGGGACAAGAAGACCTACAGTATAATGGTGTTTTACTGTTGCAAAATCATTCAGATGACAATGTTCACAAAAGTACAACAGTCAGGTACAGAGACTCAAATGCATCAATATCACTTACCTTGAATAACCGTACTCTTGACATATATAGCAATATGCCTGTGTGAAGATATTTATCAACCACAATTTCCAGAAAATTGTGGACTGAATAGCAACTTGTACTGAAAGTATGTTTATACTCAGAGAGACATGATATAATAGAGCTAGAATGGATTGGAGTAGAGATTAGGAGGCAATCTTTAAAAAGGTCTTTACTCTTGTAATGTATTTGCCTAAATCAATCTATTCCTCCAAAGAGAGTATGGAAGAGACAAATACAATGATCTCCTGGGAGAAGTTGAAGCATTTTGCTCCATTCATACAGCAATTATAATAACATCATTTGGTTTCAGTTAGAAACTGTTTAAGCACTGCTTAAATATTTACAACACCAAAAAGCAATTTAAAATGGAAAGACTGTGTTGTATTCAAAATCATTTTAAAAACATGAATTTTTATCAATTTGTAGAATATTTAAATAAATGACTGCGTTCTTCCTGATTCCATTAGTGTTTCTTGTCATAAGCTCCGAAACTTAATACACAATCATACACACAGAAGCAGCAGAGCATAGAAGAATGACAAGTATTTACATGCAAGTCCTACTTTTAAGAGTGTGAGCAATCTCCACGGGACACGTCACTTAACATCTCTGAGATAATTATATATACCTTGCAGCAAGGTTATGAAAACTTGAAATAATAAATGTAAATTGACCAAACGTGCTTGGCTTATATTGACACAGAATAAATGGTAGATATATTAATTAGATGGTCAAAATAATTCTTTTCCATATTTCTGCATATTATTTATTTTCTGTGGGGCTTTATACATAAACGTGGTCTTGCTCACATGGCTTTCAGAGATATCATAGAATTAGTGCAGTGCAGTGTCTTTTCCAAGGTTTTGAATGAAGGGTGGCTGGGGAATACTCCTGAGAAAGAGTTTTTTCCAAGAAAACAGAAAATTAAATCTCTAGCACAGGGCAATGAGTCACTGATTTTAAGAATAGCTATTTTTAAGTAGTGCTCTGCCATTCATAAGCATGTGGCTAGGCAGCAGCTACAATAAAATTCAAGTACAAACTAAAACAGTTGCATTCATTTGCCAAAATCACACATATCAATAAGGGTACTAATTGGTCTGTCTTGTTCACTTTGCATTTATAAACAATACCACGGTGCTTACCATAGAGTTGGCACCTCTCAGCTTGTTTACTAAATGAATATGGGTGTTGAGTAAAATGAAGTTTGGGTGCATAATAGTTAATCCAAAATTAAAATGCCATAACAGCAGGATCAAGTTAGACTTTTTCAGCAGTGTTTCCTGGCCTTTGATAAACACTTGTTAAATGGAAATCATAAATACCTATTGTTATCAATTAGACCTAGAGAGACACAGAAGACAACACGCTTGAGTGTATTTAGAGCTTTCTCAGGACACCTTACCACTTGGAGATAGACCATGATAAAACAATAATACTGACCAAGCATGTTCTTTTATTATTCCACGTTGGCTGCTGGTATGAGAAATCATAAGCATACTTTAGAGCATGTGAAGGGGTTGGCATTTTTATAGATCAGATGACGTAGGGACTACAGAGGTGTCTAGTCTTACTATTATTATTAATATGATCCAATATCCTGCTCAAAATTTGGTACATTAAACAACATAAGTAACATCTAGGTAACCAACTACAGCTCAAAAAACAAACAAACAAACAAACAAACAAAAGAAACAGAATTTCTGGACCAAGTATGTTGGCTCATGCCTGTGATCCCAGCACTTTGAGAGCTGAGGCAAGAGGATCACTTGAGCCTAGGAGTTTAAAACCAGCCTGGACAACATAGTGAGAAAGCATCTCTACAAGAAATAAAACAAATTGTGTGGTGTGGTGGCATGTGCCTGTAGTCCCAGCTACTCAGAAGGCTGAGGTGAGAGGACCCCTTGAGTCTAGGAGTTCGAGGCTGTAGTAAGCTATGATCATGCCACTGCACTCCAGCCTGGATGACAGAGTGAGACCTTGTCTCTAAATATATGTATATATAAATAAATAAATTCAAAAATAAGTAAGATCAAAAAATTTCAAAGAAGAAGAGATCAGTGTCTATACACTTATTCTTTCACAAAACAACACCATATTATGCTTTTCAGTGATACTCAAAGTATATAGAAATAAATTTGTCATCAACTTCTATGTGTGATTTGGTAAGGGGTGGGATGGCGCTAGAGACAGGTGACATAGGATGGGTAATGAATAAGAGACCTTTGAGTGTCAACCCTCTTAAGAAAATATTTTCCACCTCTATAAAATAATGGAGAATTTTAGAAAAAGAACAGAAATACTTGGGAGAATTGTGGAAGAAGAGAGAACACTCCTCAGGAAAATAAAGTAGCAGAAAGGGAGAAGATTAATATTTTAATAGTGCCAGTTTTGTACTAGACACTTTACATAGTCTGTAACATATAACTCTCACAAAACTCTCATGAATATTTGAATCCCCAGATCTCTCAAATACAAGAGCTTAATGTCATTGTCTTGTTAACTTCAGAGCTCCTGTTCATGCAGCCTCAGCCTGGGCTCTAGAATCTCTGCGGATGCCTACCATAATTCAAGAAAGGGGGTCACTAAGAAAAGCCGAGATGTGCCCTTTAGTGAAGGGCAGAAGGTAGATTGCAGGCAGAGGAAATCTGGGTCTAAAGTACATAGCAGAGCTTGTCTGCAGGTACATGGAACTGGGCACTGAGACTTCTCGTCCAAACCTTAAATGGGCACAAGATGGCTGATGGAGATGATGTCTGGCAAAATAGAATCAGGATGTATTCTGATTCTAGGTCTGGGTGTTTGCTGGTATACAGCATGGTAACTTTCTGAAGATATACTCATTTGTATACCTTGAATTTGTGTGTTTGTCTATGCATACGTAAACAGACATCTATACATACAGATATAAAAAATATCTTAATTCAATGTTTACGAAACAAAAAAATCAGTGTCCAATGTGCACTTTTATAACAAAAGAATCTGGACCTAGCCCAAAGGGAGTCAGAGAGAGCTTTCCCAATGAAATGGCATTTATTAAGCTGTCTTTTGAAAAACAGAAGAATCTAGCCATAGTTACACGCAACAGATAAATAGAAATGTGTACAAAATGGCATAGAGGTCAAGGAAGTGTTCACAAATAGACAAGGACATTGAGAGACCAGCTAGATGGCAACTTCTCTTGTGAGCATAGTTTGTGAGTGCAAGAGAGACATTCACTAAAAATATACAAAGTCAATAACTTCTACAAGGAAGCAAATGGTAAAATCTCTCATCTTAAGTTAATATTAGTCATAATGCAACTTTTTGCAGAAATACAAGATATTCTTTATGGTTAGATTACTTACAGGGAGGTCCTGCTGTGAGAAAAGTTTTTTTAATTGGCTGTTTTCCTATACTTTGTGAAACGGATTTTTTAAGAACTTGCTCTTTAGCAGTAAAATTGACATTTTGCTAGGCTTGTGGAGCCTCTATTATAATGAGACACAGGGACTTTGTCAGGGATAGAGCAGACAGCCTGTTGGAGATTTATGTTCAATTTTCTAAATAATTAAATAAGAACAGAATTTTTCAAGCTGGCTCAAGATCTTGTTTCCTCTGATTAAGAACTTGTTGGGAGAGAGAACGAGAATGTGACTACAGTCTGGACTGTTCTAATTATTTACAAAATTTACTCTTTTATGGCAATTGTTCTCAAGGCACCGTCTACCAACTGGCAGCTTCAGAATCACCCGGGAACTTATTACAAATGAAAATCCTTGGGTCTCACCCCAGACCTCCTAAATCAGAAACTCTTGGAATGGACTCAGTCCTCTGTGTTCTCTAAGCCCTCCAGGTGACTCTAGGGATGCTGTTTTGACAGCAAATACAACTGCTCACTTTCACCTCCCTGTTAATTGGAAATTGCACAAAAGGAGACCATAAGTATCTGTGTTAGTCAGGGTTCTCCGGAGAAACAAAATACACACACACATCCACAGAACTTAGAAGAGTACCTGGCACAGAATATTGGCTCTTGTGATTATGGAGGTTGAGAAGCCCCAGGATCTGCCATCTGCAAGCTGGAGGGTGAAGCCAGGAAGGCAGGTGGAGTAGTCTGAACCCTGAGAATCAAAAGTGTGGAGGGCGGGAGAAGATGGATGTCGCATCTCAAACAGGTAGAGGGAGTGTGGATTTAAACTTTTTCCACATTTGTATTCTATTTAGGCTTTCAAGGGAAAGGATGTTGCCTATCCACGTTGGGAAGGGCCATCTTCTTTACTGAGTCCATCAGTGCAACTGTTAATCTTTCCAGAAACACCCTTACAGACACATCCGGAACTAATGTTTAATCACATGTCTGGGCACCCCGTGGCTCAGTCATGTTAACACATAAAATTAACCGTCACAGTACCTAAGGACCACTTTAATGCATCTACTCATATCGTAGTATAGCTTTTGTACCTGCTGTCAGCATTCTCCAGCAACCTGTATATTATATCCTTTCTGTAAACACACAAGGTGCAGCAATTATCCACGTTCACTTTACTTCACTCCAGCATCGCCTCCTCTTTATTCTTCGATTCAGGGCCATCTGGCTTCTAACCCAGAGAATTTGCTTCACTTACATAACCCCAGGGAGTTCCTCATTGGTAAGTGTCAATTCATGGTCTTGAGTTACACAATAGTTTGTTTATTGTCTGTCTCCTATTAGAATTTCATCTCATTAGGAATGTGATTTTTCTCTGTCTTGTTCACTATTGTATTTCCAGCAAATAGAAGAGTAGTTGGCTCGGATTTGTTGCTAAATTCATTTTCTGAATGACTGAATGAAATAAGTTTTTCTCCTTACTCCCCTGTCTCAACACCTTTGAAGCACTTTGCAAGGGTAACAAACTTCAATAAAACTAACATTCAAAACTATCAAATCCTCACCTTTGATTTTGAAGGTATTTCAGTCCCTGGCTTTTTGCATGTGCTTCTCTGTCTTGTTTTTCATTCCCTTGTGCTAGAGATTCTTTTTCTATTTGTTTCTGGGTAAATTCCTTCATTCTTAGTGCACCCTAACATCATAGAGAGGCTGCAAAATACAGTAATTTAAGAAGACAAACCCTGAAATTGTACCCCTGGCAAATTAACTTTTATAAGCCTTACTTTTCTCATCTGTTAATTGATATTATATTGTTCATCTTGCAGTATTATTTTGAGAACAAAATGGAATAACATTTGTAAATTAGAGCACGTGGCCCTCACTACATTTTTTTTTTGTTCTTTATTATTGTTTCTCTACAAATGATTGAAATCACTAACCTCCAACTTTTTTTTTTTTTTGGTTTATTTATTTAAGTTATTTATCTCCATAGGTTTTTGGGAAACAGGTTGTATTTGATTACACGCATAAGTTCTTTAGTTGTGATTTGTGAGATTTTGGTGCATCCATCACCTGAGTAATATACACCAAACCCAACTTGTAGTCTTTTATCCCTCACCCCTTCCCACCCTTGCCCCCTGAGTCCCTGAAGTTCATTTTATCATTCTTATGCCTTTGTATCCTCATATCTTAGCTCCCATTTATGAGTGAGAACATATGATGTTTGGTTTTCCATTCCTGAGTTACTTCACTTAGAATAATAGTCTCAAAACCCATCCAGGTTGCTGCCAATACTATTAATTTGTTCCTTTTTTATGACTGAGTAGTATTTCATCATTCATCATATATATATATGATATATATGATAACTGTGATGTGTGTGTGTGTGTGTGTGTATGTGTGTATATATATATATATATATATATCTCACAGTTTCTTTATCCACTAGTTGATTGATGGACACTTGGGCTGGTTCTGCATTTTTGCAATTGCAAGTCGTGCTGGTATAAACATGCTTGTGCAAGTATCTTTTTTGTATCATGACTTCATTTCCTCTGGGCAGATACCCAGTAGTGGGATTTCTGGATCAGATGGTTTTTCTACTTTTAGGCCTTTAAGGACTCTCCACACTGTTTTCCATAGTGGTTGTATTAGTTTACATTCCCACCAGCAGTGTATACGTGTTCCCTTTTCACCGCATCCACTCCAAGGTCTATTATGTTTTGAATTTTTTATTATGGCCATTCTTGTGGGAGTAAGGTGGTATAGCATTGTGGTTTTGATTTGCATTTACCTGATCATTAGTGATGCTGAGCATTTTTTCATATGTTTGTTGGCCACTTGTATATATTCTTTTGAGAATTGTCTATTCATGTCCCTAGCCTGCTTTTTGATGATATTGTTTGTTTTTTTTCTTGCTACTTTCGATGGTTAATACTGAGTGTCAACTTGACTGGATTGAAGGATACAAAGTATTGATCCTGGGTGTGTCTGTGAGGGTGTTGTCAAAGGAGATTAACATTTGAGTCAGTGTACTGGGAAAGGCAGACCCACCTTTAATCTGGGTGGGCAAAATTTAATCAGCTCCAGCATGGTTAAAATATAAAGTAGGTATAAAAATGTGAAAAGAGAGACTGGCTTAGCCTCCCAGACTACACCTTTCTAGCATGCTGGATGCTTCCTGCCCTCAAACATTGGACTCCAAGTTCTTCAGTTTTGGAACTCAGATTGACTCTCCTTGCTCCTTAGCCTGAAGATGGCCTATTGTGGGACCTTGTGATCATGTGAGTTAATACTTAACAAACTCCGCTTTATATGTGTGTGTGTGTGTGTGTGTGTGTGTGTGTGTGTGTGTGTGTATATATATATATATATATTTTTTTTTTTTCCCCATTAGTTCTGTCCTTTTAGAGAACCCTGACTAACACACTACTTATTTGAGAACCTTGTAGATTCTGGATATTAGTCCTTTGTCAGATGTATAGATAGTGAAGATTTTCTCCCACTCTACGTGTTGTCTATTTACTCTGTTGACTGTTCCTTTTGTTGTGCAAAAGTTCCTTTGTTTAATTAAATCCCACCTATTTATCTTGTTTTCATTGCATTTGCTTTTGGGTTCTTGGTCATGAAATCTTTGCCCAAGCCAATGTCTAGAAGGGTTTTTCCAACGTTATCTTCTATAATTTTTATAGTTCCAGGTCTTAGATTTAAGTCCTTGATCCATCTTGACTTGATTTTTGTGTAAGGTGAGAGATGAAGATCCAATTTCATTCTCCTACATGTGGCCAATTATCCCAGCACCATTTGTTGAATAGGCTGTTCTTTCCCCACTTTGTGTTTTTGTTTGCTTTATCAAAGATCAGTTGGCTTTAAATATTTGGGTTTATTTATGGGTTCTCTATTCTGTTCCATTGGTTTATGTGCCTATTTTTATACCAGCACCATGTTGTTTTGGTGCTATGGCCTTATAGTATAGTTTGAAATCAAGTAATGTGATGCCTCCAGATTTGTTCTTTTTGCTTACTCTTGCTTTGGCTATGAAGGCTGTTTCTTGGTTCCATATGAATTTTAGGATTTTTTTTTCTAGTTCCATGAAGAACAGCGGAGCCTCCAACTTTTAACTGTGTTTCAGATCTACATTTGCCATTTCCAATTTGACATCAATGCAGAGATATTACTTGAAAACTTTCTACTTAACTCGTCTAACATCAAGCTCATCAGTTTTTCTCCTAACTCCCCAAGACAGATTTCTTAGCATCTTTGACTCAATGTTATTTTCCCATCTTAAATGTCCAATCAACAATCCATTAGTAATTCATTTTAAATTAGCTCCTCATTATCTTTTTTACACCCAAAATATATTTTTCCATTTCCACTACCTCACTCTTAAAAATCTTTAGATGTGCCTATTACAATAGGCTGAAAATGCTGCATGCCATCTCTCCTTCCCTGAGAGATACTTCAGGATTTTTAGCCAGAGAGCTTCTTTTGAAATACAAATATGATATTATGAGTATTTGTTTCCTTCTCATTTCTCATACAAAAAGTGGAATGTCACGTCAATGATCACTTTTCTGGTCCAGGAGTTTTAAGCTTGTTTAGTGTAGTCCCAGTCTTAAACTGTATAGGGAACTTTTCTCTCTGAATCATGCTGGAGATACTGGGTACAAGTGCTCTAGGATGGCCATCAAGGGTAGTAATGATGCTCATGCAAATCCCATGGCCTGGAGGAAGGTCAGGTGGCCCCACGTTTTGTCCCAATAGGAGATCCTAGGCGTTTGAAGAGGACTGCACTCAAATATATTTGATGAGTTCAACTTAATTATTTCCTTCTAGGTTTCCTGTCTTTGTTTTTATTATTATTATTATTATCATTATTTTCCTATTACGTTTTCAAGTTTCCCAGTTCCCATAATGTAACATCCTCTCCTCCAGGCAATTTAGGTTTCCCAGGTCCTCATCTTCTTTATCTTTCCAATTGGTTGTTGTTGTTGGTTGTGATGGGGTGATGTGGAGCCAGGGACAAACAAATAAAAACTTTATCATTTTTTTGGCATTTCATTAACATCAGAGTATGAATCTGTTCTTTTTCACTAAATGACAGAAAGAGCTTTAACTTTAAATATTCCCAGGATGTGAGAAAAAATATTTGCCCTATAACTTTCTGATGCATTCATGAAAGGAAAACAAAAATATTGCAAGTATGGTTGCATGTCCAAATCCTATTAAGATAGTAATTCTTAACATAATGTACAATAGCCTTCCTCATCTAGCCCTCCTTCTCACTGTCTTCTGAAATAACTACTGAGCTTTTCCAAGCGTTTCTTAAACTTTTTTTTTAATGAAGAGTGCTCTTTATTTGAAAACCAAAAACACAGACGCCAATCTTGTCTCACACTGAATCATTAGCTGTGCACATCAACACATTCCAATTAAGAAATGCAAACAGAACAAATATATGTATATAATATATATATGTTATATATATATATAATTTTTCCCCTATCCAAAGGTTTCAAGTCTCAATGCAGAAAATCCTTCTGAACACAGAATCTGAGGAGCATACTGTTCAAACAGGTGGGACAGACAGGTCCCTGCAAAGGCTACTGACTTTTAAACACATGGGTTGGGGATTGTGGATGGCATGGAAAGGGGAGAAAATGCAAGGAAACAGGCGGCGGGGAGAGAATGAGGAGAGGAACAGGTATGCGCTGGGGAATACGGGGTAGCTGGGATATACAAGGTGAGTTGGTGGATTTCATTTATTGGTTTTTGATAATTTCTTTCTGGTTCTTTTTTTAACTACCCCCTCCCCAGGTCCAACAATGGTTAAAAAACAAACAAACAAACAAACAAAACCCACAGAGTGGGCAGGGCCTTATTAGGCCAGTCCAAATCCTTCAGAGTGCTCCTGGATAGCAATAGTAGCATGTGGCAGAGCTTCTCAAAGCTCTCATAGGCAGGCAGATCCAGCTGATTAAAACATGTGTGAACTGAAGGCAGGCGATCTGTGGACCTGTCATCTCGATGAATCTGAAACTTCTGAATGCCATTCATGCCTTCGAGGGCAGCAAAGCCTTGCAGGGGTACCTTGGAAATACCTGTGACAAACTGGAGGAACTTGGCATGGTCACCTTGGTCGAAAGAACACCAATGCTCTCCAGAACCACTGGATCTGAATAGAGTTGGACTGGTACTTGTGGTATTCAGTGTTGGATTTCAGATCATCGATGTCAATGGTGGGCAGTCCTGATATAAGCAGCTCTAACTCCTGCTCAGTGAAGATGGACATGAGGCGCTTTGTAGTGATCTCACAGAAGCCTTCTAAGAAAGCCACCAGCTGCTTGCGGATGGCTCCTGTCATTCTCATCTGGCATACCAGGCATTGCAAATCCCCCGAAGAAATGAAGAATCGATTGAATATAGTGTTTGAAGGAGAAGGGCAGGATGCTGGCGGGCTCCTGAGGGAGTGATATATGATCATCTCTCGAGAGATGTTTAACCCTAGGTATGCCTTGTTCCTTACCTCACCTGGTGATCGAGTCACCTATACCATCAATCCATCTTCCCACTGCAACCCGAACCACCTCAGCTACTTCAAGTTTGTAGGACGTATTGTGGCCAAAGCTGTATATGACAACCATCTTTTGGAGTGCTACTTTACTCGATCCTTTTACAAACACATCTTGGGCAAGTCAGTCAGATATACAAATATGGAGAGTGAAGATTACCACTTCTACCAGGGTCTGGTTTATGTACTGGAAAATGATGTCTCCACCCTAGGCTATGACCTCACCTTCAGCACTGAGGTCCAAGAGTTTGGCATTTCTTAAACTTTCTACACGCTCTTCTGCCACTGAAATTGCAAGTACTCTACCTTGAAATATGCTTCCCTTTCCTCTTCACTTAGTAGTTAACCACTATTCCTTCTTCTCAACTGTAGTTGCTTCTTCTTGACTAGGTTAATAAAAACCTCTATGTTATACATTAATAGCATTTCATTCTTATGTGTAAGACTTCAAAAACACTCAATACATGTGAATAAATTCACAATTAATAAATACTAACTTATTTTTGTGCAATCTGTGGTCTAAGTTTGCAATCTTTGATATTATTATTATTTCTTTGTTCCCTCCACCATTACTACTCTGCTGCTAAAAATGAGGCTTTTGTTCTCTATTCTGCTAAAAAACTTCTTGACTCAAATTTCTTCCCTAGGCAGTTTATATTTCTGGTTGAATACAGGAAATATATTCTCCAACCTCAAATAAGGTTTAGTTAGTTTTCTGCTCAAAATCTTCTTCATGTGTGTAAGGAAAACACACCAATATGTAAGCATGACATTGTGAGTATTCTTTAGTGTGAACTCTGTCCTTGTCACCCTACTTAAAGCATCTGCACAAAGTATCTTCAGTGACAACTATATCAAAATATCTGCTATTCCATCAACATATACTGCAACTTCCTAAGGATTGAAAACTAAATAAATATGCACAATTGAAACCAAAAACCTACTGGACTCAGCATGGGATGGAATCAAAGAATTAAAAGGACTGAGGGGACATAGTTTCCCTTCATGTCACAATGTGAACTACCTTCCCAACCACACATATTTTACTTCTCTGTCTTCCTCTTTATGTATTATTTTTTACTCCTCCTAATAATCGTTCTCTACTTACATTTTTAAGTAATGTGGATTTATTTGAAAATATGTTGTAAGTGTTATGAATTATATTGCTGATCTTTATAGTAAAACTTCAGCCAGTCAAAAGAGAAATCTGAGTTTATAACTTTATGCATCAAAACAATAATATTAACTGTTATCCCAGCACTTTGGGAGACTGAAGCAGAAGGATTGCTTGGGGTCAGGAGTTCAAGATCAGCCTAGATAGCATATTGAGACCCTTTTTCTACAAAATAATAATAATAATTAATAATAATAAATTAGCTGAGCACAGTGTCGCATACCTGTAGTCCTACCTATTTGGGATACTGAGGTGGGAGGATGGCTTGGGCCCAAGAATTTGAGGCTGCAGTGAGCTGTAATCATGCCACTGCACTCCAACCTGGGAAATAGAGTGAAAATCTGCCTAAAAAACAAAACAAAACAAACAAACCCCAATAACTTTAAAAGTGAAAAGCAATTGGATATTTCTCTTATTAGGACAATGGGATATGACAGTAGAGTTAAAAGAATGCTTTTAATGTCTATTTACATACTGACTGTATATGAAACACTGTAATGATCAAAGAAAAGAATGCAAAGGTGATTAGAAAGAAACTGCTGTCCTCAAGAAGCTTAGTTTCTCTTGAGCAACATGAGCAGGAACGTTATTACAGTTAATACAAGGCACATTATATAAACCACCAAAAGTTAAACGAAAAGGAAGTGCTTTGGCAGTGCCTAGAGGAAAAGAGATTAATTTTTACTGAGATGACTGGAGCTGACTTAATGGTATAAGTGACATTTGACCTAAGTAAAGCAAGAGGAAGATTTCATTAGCCAGAGATAGGGAAAGAGGTCACTCCAGGCTAAGGGAGAAGGATGAGGCAAAGCACAGAGGTGAACAAGGGCAAGAGGTTGAAGGGAGACAGCTAGAAAAACAGGAGTGGGTTTAGATGGGGCTTCTGTAAGAAGACTGATTCATATGTGAGATGAGGCTCAAAAGGCAGATTGGGGTCAAATGGGGAACCCATGGATATCATGCAAAGGAACTGCGATTTTATGAATGTAGCAGAGAGCAATGAAAATATCACTTTTTTGTTTTGTTTTGTTACATTTTGTTATTATTTTTAAATTGGCCAGGTTTTAATTTCTAGATATTCTACTTACTACCTCAATTACATTGGGTAACACATAAAACTATCGTAATTCCATCTCCTCATCTGTATGAGGAGATCATGCCTGTTCAACTGCATTTTGGTTTTTGAACATTTACTCTGTGCTGGGCTCTGTTCCGGAGCTGGTGATACAGCAGCGAAGAAAAGAGAAGTATTCTACATCTAAATCAAGATTAAAATCTTGAGGAGGAAAAGCAATGAAAAAATAAAGACATGCATATATGAGGCGGAGATATATTTGATGAATGGAACTGAGGCACAGTTAGGGGATATAAAGTGACGGCAGCATCTATTTTCAATAAAGTGTTTAGTGCAGGCTTCATTGAGGAGAAAACTGTTGGTCAGGTTCCCACGTGACTTTGCAGTGTTAAATGTGTAGGCAGGGAGGACAGCAGGCACAAACTACCTGAGCTGGGAGTGTGCTAGGCGTGTTCATAGAATAGCCAAGAGTGCGATGTAGTCGGAACAGAAAGAGGAAGAGCAGGAGGGGGAGTGCTCAGGGGTGAGATGCCATTGAACCCTGCAGACGGTGGAAAGAACTTGAATTTTATTGTGGGTAATAAAACAATACATTAGGGTTTCTGGATATACATGTGATACACTCTTATGTCCAGGTTAATAGGATTACTCTGGCTGCTTTATAGAGAATAAATGAGCATTACATAAGTGAAAGTAAGCATAAGGATGTGATTGGGACAATGTATGAGAAGGATTGCATGCATGGCTGGAACTAAGGTGGTAAGAGCACAGTGGTAAAGTGCTTGGATTCCAGATATTTGGAAGGCACAGGTGACAATTATTTTCATCTAAAATAATGGGAAATATATGAAGAAGAGAGTAGCCAGGGATGACTAATGTTTTTTAAAATAATTATTTATTATTATTATTATTATTATTATTGTCTGAGCATCTAAAGAAATTGAGGTGGTCTTGTCTAAGAGGGGAATGTAGCAGGAGAAACAGGTAAGGGAAAGAATTTAGACTTTTGTTTTAGCTACTCTTTAGATGTGCAAGTAGAAATTTGGAATTGTCAATTGTTATACAAGTCTTTAGTTCAAGGGAAAGTTGAGTCTGAGTGTACAAACACACAGTTAGTTAGGGACCATCAGTGCATAGAGGGTATTTGGAGCACAAGACTGTATGAGATCACCCAGAGAAATAATGTAGAGATCTGGGACTGACTGAGTACAGACGCTTGCAGGTTTCTCACGCTTTAGTGTGAAGAAAATGAAGAGGGTACAGTTAGCACCTAGGGAGGAATGTCCAGTGATGAAAAAAAGAAAATCAAGAGAGGGTATTCTGGAAGAAAAAAACAAAGTGCTTCAAGAAGGAAAAAGTGCTTAGGTATATCATGTGCTATGATTATGCAAATAAGATGAAGACTCAGTCAGAATTTATCATTAGATTCAGCAACATAGAATTACTAGTTAAAATTAACAGGACAGTTTGAGTTGAAGGTGGCTTTTTAAATAAAAATCTGGAAGGCTAAAAATCTTTATCATGGAAAGTTCCCAGTACACAACAACTTTTCCTACCAAAATATCCAAAATATTTAGCAAAACGTTTATCTAAACTGAACATTTAAGTGTTTAAAAACTTCCTAAATATAATTGAACTAAGAATATAGGAGAAATCTTTGAAGGCAAAAGCAACAACAACAAAAAATACACAAAAACTCAAGATGAGAAACACAATTTTTAAAGAGGTAATGAAGTCACTCAGTTTGACTTCTAAGAGCACTACAGCTCTGTGAAGATGTGGTTTGTCAGCTGATTAATTCTTCTTTGCTGTTCTGGATAGTCTTCTGTGTACAAAACTGGTGGTACCATCACTCAAAGGGAGGGTTAGATAGTTAGGAAAATGTAAGAAATTATGGGAGAATGATTATAATAATTTATTTTTATTTTACCTGACATTGAAATGTATTATCAACTATCAATACTAATATTTTTCTAAAGGGGAGAAAACTTTATGATAAAAATGTTTTTAAGAAAAATTGCCTTACTATAAAATGTGCCATATCCAATTTGTGGTTCACTATATTCTCAAGCTATCAGTCTTATGAAGCAATAAGTTTCTGTTGTATACTCCATAAGCTCCTGTGATAACATTTTATATTGCTTGTCTGCTGCCTGAAGGAGGAGGGCAAAATACTATTTCAATGTGCATTTTGCATCTGAGGAGACTAGACTTGTTTATTGCAATAGTCCCATTTCTTACTTTAGGGCAATGGTCATCTGATATGAAAGAGAAAATTAGAAGGGATTTGTTTCTCTTCCCCAAGGAAAAGGGGAGAGGAAAGACAGGAGAGGAGAGGAAAAAGGGAGGGGAAGATACACAATTGACATCCTGGAAGGTGAATACTAAGTGAGTGATCATCTAATTAGTAGTGATTGGTAGTGATTGGCTGAAATACTTTTTAAGAATACGAAGTTCAAGTATGATTCTAGCCATGTCACCCTCACATCCTCACTATTGCTTTGTGGGGATTATTTTTGTTGTTATTGTTGTGCATGCAATCCCTGAGGAAGAGGTTAGATGTCAAGTCTGGTGTTTGGGTTGAATTCTACCCCCGCCCCACCGCCAAATTCATTTGTTGAAATCCTAACTGCCAGTATCTCAGAATGTACTCATTTGGAAATAGGATTATTGCAGTTGAGGTCATAGTAGAGTAAGGTGGGCTTCTAAACCAATGTGACTGATGCTCTTAAAAAAACAAACAAACAAAAACAAAACAAAACAGAAAAAACACCACCTGAAGAGAGTGTTACGTTCAGAGGGAAGACGATGAGAAGACAACTAGAACACCATCTGCAAGAGCAAATCACTGGAGCTGAGCAGGTTTTCCCCCATATCCCTCTGAAGGCACCAATCCTACAAACAACTCACTCTTGGGCTTTCACCCTCCAGAACTGTGATACAAAAAGTTTCTGTGGTTGAAGCCACCCAGTTCGTGGTACTTTGTTACAGCAGCTATAGCAGACTAATACATTTGAACCTGGTGAAGAAGAAAATCAGCATGAAGAAAATCTGTTTCTTAGAGGCAGAATGAGCTAATTTGGGTTAACTGATGAGTTAATTTGGGTTCTCTGAGAAATAGGCACTGGTGGGATTAGATGTGGAGGAAATCCCTGTGAAGGATAAAAGGAGGGAACAGGGAGAGTCTCTAGACTACAGTGCAAGCCTGACTTCCGTGAAATAGAAGGGCAAGAAAGAAGGACTAAGTAGCAAGAGTTTCAAACTGCAGCACAGGACTATGAACATTTGCCAGGTATATGGGGAATTCTCAACCCCAGAGGAGTCGTGCCTCTTGTAGTAATGAGTTTGCAGAATAACCCTGCCATGTTCCTCCATTGGCTGAGAGCAGCTTGAGGGAAGCATGGCCTCGGCATAAATACAGAGAGGTGGCAACTGGGGTTCGAACTCTGCTCTCCACAGTGTGAGATTTAACTTGTGCATTTCCGTGGCTGCTATACCTGGGAGTCTAAAGATGCCTTAGGAGGGGAATAATCTATTTCTTGAGAGTTGGACGAAATATGTTATTTGTTTAAGGTACCATCCGGTATTCTTATGGTGACAACAGAATAAAATTTTGATTAATAAAAATGTAAAGAAAGATATCTGCCTTTAGATCAGGGATTGGAAAAGTATGACCTGTGGACCAAATCCAGCCTCTTGCCTGTTTTCGTATGGCTTGTGGGCTAAGAGTGGTTTTTACATGTTTAAAGAGTAAAGATGAAGAAGAGAAGAAGGAAGAGGAAAGCAAAGAGGAGGAAGAGGAGAAGAAGGAGGAAGGAGGAGGGGAAGGAGAATCAACAGAGACTGTATAATGTCTGTAAAGTCTATGATATTTATTATCTGATCCTTTACAAAACAGTGTTTGCAAACCACTGCTGCAGAAGAGCAGTGAGTGTCATTGCGATGCCAGGAAAGCTGGCTTGAGAGGATTTACAGATTAGCAGGTTATTCCTTGACCTGCGCCTATAGAACTAAGCCAAGTTAGGCATGATGAAGGAAGGTGGGGGTAGGTAGGTAGTGCTTGCTCCCGTAAAAAGAAGGAAAGTGGAATAATTAAGCACAAAAGATCTGGCTTCTTTTGTTAGTCATATGACCATATTAGTTCAGACTTCCCTTCTCTTGTTTTGTCCTTTTCAGATGAGTGGACTTTTCATGTGCTGTGTGGTGGATATGACTCACGTCATATTTTAGATACTAAGTATACAGGGATCATGAATGCTAAGGTGGGGATAGGGGCTTGCTTGCAGTGTTAAGAAGAGTGGTGAAGATAAACCTCATAGAAAAGGTTAAGTATAAGCAGATATAGAAATAGAGATTTAGTCAGGATTAACCAAGGTGCAAATCAAAGGTAGGATATATGCCAAACTGGAGCACACCAGACATACATTTAGAAGCAATGTTAGGAGATACTTGGAGGAACCCAAAGAGGTATATCTATGCTTATTTACCTTTATGCACTCTTTAAGATAGAGTTTGGGAGTGAGGTATTATGGGGGAGAAACTTTAAAGGGCAGACAGAAATATTTTTTCCTTACTCACATAGCTTTGTAATGACTATTGTATTAGTTATTACAAACTAGAATACTCAACTCTAGACTTCATGGGTATTTATTTTATTACATATGCTAAAAAACAGCTGCAGTCAGGTGATTATTTGCAATGATCTAGAGAGCTCCTATTTAATGGCCTTTAGTAAATCTTTACAAATTCCTAATTGAGTTCATGACTTGTCCAGAGACTAAGTACATGAGTGTTTCTGAAAGTTTAAAATAATTTCATAACTTGAAAGATGTGGTTCATATGAGAAAATTGTTTTATAATTATAGTGAATTGGAATAAAAAGTATTTTATAAGTAAGAACAATTACTTTTTAAAATAGTTGAAATGTAGTTTAAGTTAAAAAGAATGTTTTTAAAATGTTTATTCTTTATTCTTTGTAATATGCATTGCTCTGCAAACATTTTATCACCATTTTCTATTTTGGCAGGATCATGACCCACATCTATTTAAAAATAATTTGCTTTTTAAAGTTTAAATTCTCCTTTATGACTGCATTTGAATATTTCATTCTATATGTTGTTTTGTTTCAATTAGCTACTGAACATTCCTAATTGTTTCTTTTTAATATTCTAGCTACAAATCAATGTGACTTTGACAAACAGTGACTGGTACAAAGAGTTTTACTTTTAAATATGCCTTTCAATCTCCCTTGGCATTTATTTTTTATGTGCACATTATGACCACAGCAAGTCACTTTTCATCTCAGAGATTTCAATTTCTCGTTTGGAAAAGGTGCACATCAGATTACACAATAGAAACCTTTTCATTGTAAAAAGAATTCTTATTATTTTCATGAGTATTTCTAATCTTTCTCAAGGTTTTAAAATTTAGGAATAGCAAAGATTAGGTATTTTCCAGTTCATGATGAGTTCAGGTTTTGCCAGGTAACGTTTAACACATTAGGTAATAACTTAGGCTCAATGATGGGCTTCTAACTGATGGTCAAGTATTAGTTTTTTATGGCTACATATCAGCCACAAGGTATGGTAAATATAGGCAGAATCTTCCCTCTTGTTGAGGGGAGGTCAGTCTTTTGCTCTATTCAAACAGATTGGATGAGACCCATCTATATTATAGAGGACAATATGCTTAATTAAAGTCCCCAGATTTAAATGTTAATCTCACCTAAAAACATCCTCATGGCTGGGCGCAGTGGCTTACATCTGTAATCCCAGCACTTTGGAAGGGTGAGGCAGGTGGATCACCTGAGGTCAGGAGTTCAAGACCAGCCTCACCAACGTGGTGAAACCCGTCTGTACTAAACATACAAAAATTAGCCAGGTGTGGTGGCAGACGCCTATGATCCCAACTACTCGGGAGGCTGAGGCAGGAAAATCGGTTGGACCTGGGAGGCGGAGGTTGCAGTGAGCCAAGATTGCACTATTGCACTCCAGCCTGGTCAGCAGAGTGAGACTCCGTCTCAGAAAAAAACAAAACAAAACAAAAAACACACAGAAAAACATTCTCATAGGAACGTCCAGAATAATGTTTGACCACATATCTAGGCACCATGGCCCAGTCAAGTTGACATATAAAATTAACTAAAACACGCTAACTTGCTATTTTTTTCAGAGAACTTCAACAACGCTGAACTCACTTTGTAGGATGTGAGAAACGAAAACATATGAAAAGGAACCCCACTATTTGCTTTCAGGTGATGACTATCAGATATATTTAAAAATAATGTAAAGATAAGGGGACAGATGGGTGCAGTGGCTCATGCCTATAATCCCAGCACTTTGGGAAGTGAAGGCGGGTGAATCACTTGAGGTCAGAAGTTTGAAACCAGCCTGGCCAGCATGGCAAAACCCCATTTCTATTAAAAATACAAAAATTAGCTGGGCGTGGTGGTGCACGTCTGTAGTCCCAGCTACTCTGGAGGCTGAGGCCGGAGAATCGATTGAACATGGCAGGTGGAGGTTGCAGTGAGCTGAGATGGGAGCACTGCACTCCAGCCTGCGTGACAAAAGGAGACTCTGTCTCAAAAAAAAAAAAAGAAAAAAAAAAGAAAAGAAAAGAAAAAGAAAAAGATAAGGGGTTAATCTTTTCTGACTTTCGAGATTCCTGGAGTTATGAAGATCCAGGTTACTAGCTCATCGCAATAATATTTTAGAATGGAAGTGTGATATTAAATTTATGATAGAATAACTTACAGATTCCCATATCACAGAGAATATTTGTTGAAATACATGAAATTGTCACCTATTTTTTTATTGCATTTCATTATTTTTAAATCAAATGAAATGGGGCCTGAGGAATTGCAATCTAGCTTAAAACTGAAAACCTAACTTAGAAATTTGCCTATGTCACAAATAGCTGTCTCAGCCAATCACAGAAGTCGAACTTCTGTCCATAGCAGGAAGCCAACTGTTCAAAACAGGTTCAATTAAGGCAAAAGCCCAGGTTTAACCAATCAAGCTGTCTCTGTACCTCACTTCCATTTTCTGTACATCGCTCTATTTTCTCTGGCTATAAATATAGCCTGCACATGTGGTGGGGTGGAGCATTCTGAACCATTTTTGGTCCTGACTGCTGCTCGATTCTAGAATCACAAATAAAAGCCAGTAAGATCTGCAAAACTGGAATTGATGTAATTTTGCTTTTTAACATTATAAAATGATTAACAACTGTAAATGATAATATAAACCAAACATTGAAAAATGCATTTTTATCTACGTTTATTATCCTTCTTATATAACCTAGAATTACTTGGCACAAGATTAGACCTATATTTAAAGGTAGTAAACACTAGTAATTTGCATGATTAATTTTGTGGCTAGATAGCCCCTTGATGACTGACATTCAATTTGATATAACAGCATTTCAAAAGAAATGCCTTCACACCCTCCTGACACATAGAAGTACGATTACTTTGTTAAAGGAAAGAAAAACGTTTTGAAGAAAACATTGTCTAAGCATTTAGCTCTAGAAACTTTAACAAGTGATTTACTTTTCAGGTGGAATTCACATTATACTCTGTTCACATACTAACTCTGTGGGCTTGCATAATCACGCACTGCATCGAACACACAGTCACTGTGCTAAGTAGTTACTGGGGCTACAGGTGTGGTAGAAGACGACTTTGCTCCGATTACATGGGAGAGCACATTCCAGCTTCCAGATCTAGTTTAAATGAAGCTAAAACAGGAATAAGCTTTAAAATTGCTACAGAATTCAGCTACAATTCAGGTTACAGAAAACACTGATGCTGATGAAGAAAATGGTGGCTTATACCTGTAATCCCAACACTTTGGGAGGTCGAAGCGGGTGGATCATTTGAGGTCAGGAGTTCAAGACTAGCCTGGCCAACATGGTGAAACCCCATCTCTACTAAAAATATGTAAAAAGTAGCTGGGCATGGTGGCGAGTACCTGTAACGCCAGCTACTGGGGAGGTTGAGACAGGAGAATCACTTGAACCTGGGAGGCGGAGGTTGCAGTGAGTCGAGATCATGCTGTTGCACTCCAGCCTGGGCAACCAAGTGAGACTCCATCTCAAAAGAAAAAAAAGGGCCGGGCGCGGTGGCTCAAGCCTGTAATCCCAGCACTTTGGGAGGCCGAGACGGGCGGATCACGAGGTCAGGAGATCGAGACCATCCTGGCTAACCCGGTGAAACCCCGTCTCTACTAAAAATACAAAAAACCAGCCGGGCGAGGTGGCGGGCGCCTGTAGTCCCAGCTACTCGGGAGGCTGAGGCAGGAGAATGGCGTAAACCCGGGAGGCGGAGCTTGTAGTGAGCTGAGATCTGGCCACTGCACTCCAGCCTGGGCAACAGAGCGAGACTCCGTCTCAAAAAAAAAAAAAAAAAAAAAAAAAAAAAAAAAAGAAAAAAAGAAAGAAAAGAAGAAGGAAGGAAGGAAGGAAGGAAGGCAGGCAGGCAGCAAAAACACATTGCACAATGTAGAGAAAGAATGGGCTACCTCACTATCCCTGCATCTAGCCAAAAAGATGAAGTCTCTCTAAACAATTTAGAGAACTTGGGAAAACAGAAGTGATCATTCCAGGACAGACCAGAGGAGTGAGACAAGAGCAATGTGGGCTCCAGTGAAGAGGGTAAAGAACAGGTTTTAAGATGCGGATATCTGGATACACATAGAAAAGGCCACGTGAAGACACAGTGAGAAGGCACAATCTGCAAAACAAGGAGAGGCTTTAGATGAAATAAAACCCGCCAACACCTGGATCTCAGGCTTCTAGCTTCCAGAAGTGAAAACATAAATATCTGTTTTTTAAGTTACTCAGTTTGTGATAGTTTGTTATGGCAGCCTAAGTAGGCTAGTACAGTTTTTATTAGTTGTTTGGTGAGATCAACTTGCCAGAAACATGGCTCAAGAATGAAATGCTTTAAGACACACTAAACTCAACTGCACTGTATCTGGCTTACTAAAGATACTATCCCTTAAAACATGGGGGTTTCCATATTTTTAAAAATCAAATTTTTCATTCGAGTTAAAAAACTCGAATTTAAACATTAAAAAATCATTTTAATCCTTTAACAAATAAAATATTGATTTATGGTGTACACCATAACGTTTTGAAATATGTGTACATTGTGAAATGGCTAAATTGAGCTAGTTTACATATCTATCACCTTACATCCTTATGATTTTTGGTTATAAGAACATTTAAAATTTACTCTGTTAGTGGTTTTCAAGTATATAACACATTGTTATTATCTATAGTTACCATGCTGCACAACAGATCTCATGAACTTATTCCTTCTATTGATCTGAAATTTAAAAAAAAATTTATAATAGCCACCAAAAAACACTTAGAAATAAATTTAACCAAGGAGGTGAAAGATCAGTACACTGAAAACTATAAAACATTGATGAAAGAAATTGGAGAAGACACAAATAAATAAAAAGATACACTATGTTCACAGATTGGGAGAACTTACATTGTTAAAATGCCCATACTAACCAATGCTATCTATAGATTCTGAGCAGTTCCTCCCAAAATTTCAATGACCTTTTTTTCACAGAAAAAAAATATATACTAAAATTTACATGGAGCACCAAAGATCTTGCATAGCCAAAGCAATGATAATCAAAAATACCAGAGCTGAAGGCATCATACTATGTGACCTCAAAACCTCATACAAATATATAGCAATCAAAAAAGCATGGTACAGAGGCTCTTCAGTTAAATTAGATTCCATTTGTCAATTTTGGCTTTTGTTGCCATTGCTTTGGTATTTTAGTCATGAAGTCTTGGCCCATGCCAATGTCCTGAATGGTATTGCCTAGGTTTTCTTCTCTGATTCTTATGGTTTTAGGTCTTAAGTTTAAGTCTTTAATTCATCTTGAGTTAATTTTTGTATAAGGTGTAAGGAAGGGGTCCAGTTTCAGTTTTCTGCATATGGCTAGCCAGTTTTCCCAACACCATTTATTAAATAGGGAAACCTTTCCCCATTGCCTGTTTTTGTCAGGTTTGTCAAACATCAGATGGTTGTAGATGTGTGGTGTTATTTCTGAGGCCTCTGTTCTGTTCCATTGGTCTATATATCTGTTTTGGTACCAGTACCATGCTGTTTTGGTTACTACAGCCTTGCAGTGTAGTTTGAAATCAGGTAGCGTGGTTGAAGCCTCCAACTTTGTTCTTTTCTTAGGATTGTCTTAGCTATACGGGCTCTTTTTTGGTTCCATATGAAATTTAAAGTAGTTTTCTCCAACTCTGAAGAAAGTCAATGGTAGCTTGATGGGAATAGCATTGAATCTATGCATTACTTTGGGCATTATGGCCATTTTCACAATATTGAATCTTCCTGTCCATGAGCATGGAATGTTTTTCCATTTGTTTGTGTACTCTCTTATTTCCTTGAGCAGTGGTTTGTAGTTCTCCTTGAAGAGGTCCTTCACATCCCTTGTAACTTGTGTTCCTAGGTATTTTATTGTGTTTCTAGCAATTGTGAATACGAGTTTGCTCATGATTTGGCTCTCTGTTTGTCTATTATTGATGTATAGGAATGCTTGTGATTTTTACACATTGATTTTGTATCCTGAAACTTTGCTGAAGTAGCTTATCAGCTTAAGGAGATTTTGGACTGAGACAATGGGCTTTTCTAGATATACAATCATGTCATCTGCAAACAGAGACAATTTGACTTCCTCTCTTCCTATTTGAATACTATTTCTTTCTTTCTCTTGCCTAATTGCCCTGGCCAGAACTTCCAATACAATGTTGAAAAGAAGTGGTTAGTTTGCTAAGAATGATGGTTTCCAGCTGCATCCATGTCCTTACAAAGGACACAAACTCATCCTTTTTTATGGCTGCATAGTATTCCATGGTGTATATGTGCCACATTTTCTTAATCCAGTCTGTCACTGATGGACATTTGGGTTGATTCCAAGTCTTTGCTATTGTGAATAGTGCCGCAATAAACATACGTGTGCATGTGTCTTTATAGCAGCATGATTTATAATCCTTTGGGTATATACCCAGTAATGGGATGGCTGGGTCATATGGTACATCTAGTTCTAGATCCTTGAGGAATCGCCATACTGTTTTCCATAATGGTTGAACTAGTTTACAATCCCACCAACAGTGTAAAAGTGTTCCTATTTCTCCACATCCTCTCCAGCACCTGTTGTTTCCTGACTTTTTAATGATCGCCACTCTAACTGGTGTGAGATGGTATCTCATTGTGGTTTTGATTTGCATTTCTCTGATGGCCAGTGATGATGAGCATTTTTTCATGTGTCTGTTGGCTGCATAAATGTCTTCTTTTGAGAAATGTCTGTTCATAGCAAACTATCACAAGAACAGAAAACCAAACACCACATGTTCTCACTCATAGGTGGGAACTGAACAATGAGATCACTTGGACTCAGGAAGGGGAACATCACACACCGGGGCCTATTATGGGGAGGGGGGAGGGGGGAAGGATTGCATTGGGAGTTATACCCAATGTAAATGACGAGTTGATGGGTGCTGACGAGTTGATGGGTGCAGCACAGCAACATGGCACAAGTATACATATGTAACAAACCTGCATGTTACGCACATGTACCCTAGAACTTAAAGTATAATAATAATAATAAAAAGACATTAAAATTCTTAAAATTTAAGAATTTTAAACTGAATTAAGACAAAGGATGAGCCATGTATAGACCCAGAGAAAATAACTTCAGACTGAGCAAACCACAAGTTCAAAGTTCCCAAGGTACGCATGTGCTTGACATGCTCTTAGAACAGCAAGGAGGTCAGCATGGCAGAGGCCAGATCATGTAAGGTCTAGCAGGTCAGGGTGGGGACTTGGATTATGCACTAGGGTGATAGGAAGCCATCAGAGGGATTTGAGAAGGGAGTGACCTGATCAGATTTCGCTTTTAAAAACACCACTCCGGCTGCTGTTGGATAGTGGGATATTCATTGGAAAGGGGTAAGAGTGATAGCTTTGCAAAGAAACACTCTTCAGAGGCTGTGCCTTTATACATAATTGAGCCTATGGGAATAATGAGGGTTGTGGTCCCGGCAAATCCTAAATTTCTCTATGTTTTCACAAGCTATACATGATCAAGTAAATAGTGGAATTCAGCTATTTTGGAAAAAAAAAAAAAAAAAAAAGAAGTGGTTAGAGAGGGCAACCTTGTCTTTTGCTGACTTTCAGAGAGAATGCTTCCAGCTTTTGCCCATTCAGTATGATATTGCCTGTGGGTCTGTCATAAATAGCTCTTATTTTGAGATATATTTCATCAATACCTAGTTTATTGAGAATTTTTATCATGAAGGGGTGTTGAATTTTATCAAAGGCCTTTTCTGGATCTATTGAGATAATCATGTGGTTTTTGTCTTTGGTTCTGTTTATATGATGGATTATGTTTATTGATTTGTGTATGTTGAACAAGCCTTGCATCCCAGCATGAAGCCTACTTGATTGTGGTGGACAAGTTTTTTGATGTGCTGCTGGATTCAGTTTGTCAGTGTTTTATTGAGGATTTTCTCATCGAAGTTCATCAGGGATATTAGCCTGAAATTTTCCTTTTTTGTTGTGAATCTACTAGATTTTGGTATCAGGATGATGCTGGCCTCATACAATGAATTAGGGAGAAGTTCCTCTTTTCCTATTGTTTGAAATAGTTTTAGAGCGAATGGTACCAGCTCCTTTTTGTACCTCCGGTGGAATTTGGCTGTGCATCCTGCTGTTCCTGGGCCTTTTTTTGTTGGTAGGCTATTAATTAGTGCCTCAATCTCTCACCACTCTTATTCAACATAGTATTAGAAGTTCTGGCCTGGGCAATCAGGCAAGAGAAATAAATAAAGTGTATTCACATAGGAAGAAAGGAAGTCAAATTGTCTGTTTCCAGATAACATGATTGTATAATTTAAAAAGCCCGTTGTCTCAGCCCAAAATCTCGTTAAGCTGATAAGAAACTTTAGCAAAGTGTCAGGATACAAAATCAATGTGCAAAAATCAGAAGCATTCCTATACATCAGCAATAGACAATCAAAGAGCAAAATTATGAGTGAACTTCCAGTCACAATTGCTATAAAGAGAATAAAATACCTAGGAATGCAACTTACAAGGGATGTGAAGGACCTCTTCAAGAACTATACGCCACTGCTCAAAAAAATAAGAGAAGACACAAACAAATGGAATAACATTCCATGCACATAGATAGGAAGAATCAATATCGTGAAAATGGCCATACTACCCAAAGTAATTTATAGATTCAATGCTATTCCCATCAAGCTACCATAGACTTTCTTCACAGAGTTAGAGAAAACTACTTTAAATTTCATATGGAACCAAAAAAAGAGCCTATATAGCCAAGACAATCCTAAGAAAAAGAACAAATCTGGAGGCATAAATCATGCTACCTGATTTCAAACTGCACTGCAAGACTACAGTAACCAAAACAGCATGGTACTGGTACCAAAACAGATATTTATTTATTTATTTTTTTATCCTTATAAGAAATCTTTTTTATTATTATTATTATTATACTTTAAGTTCTAGGGTACATGTGCACAACGTGCAGGTTTGTTACATATGTATACTTGTGCCATGTTGGTGTGCTGCACCCATCAATTCATCAGCACCCATCAACTAGTCATTTACATTGGGTATAACTCCCAATGCAATCCCTCTCCCCTCCCCCCTCCCCATAATAGGCCCCGGTGTGTGATGTTCCCCTTCCAGAGTCCAAGTGATCTCATTGTTCAATTCCCACCTATGAGTGAGAACATGCGGTGTCTGGTTTTCTGTTCTTGCGATAGTTTGCTGAGAATGATGGTTTCCAGCTGCATCCATGTCCCCATAAATGACATGAACTCATCCTTTTTTATGGCTGCATAGTATTCCATGGTGTATATGTGCCACATTTTCTCAACCCAGTCTGTCACTGATGGACATTCGGGTTGATTCCAAGTCTTTGCTATTGTGAATAGTGCCGCAATAAACATACGTGTGCATGTGTCTTTACAGCAGCATGATTTATAGTCCTTTGGGTATATACCCAGTAATGGGATGGCTGGGTCATATGGTATTTCTAATTCTAGATCCTTGAGGAATCGCCATACTGTTTTCCACAATGGTTGAACCAGTTTACAATCCCGCCAACAGTGTAAAAGTGTTTCTATTTCTCCACATCCTCTCCAGCACCTGTTGTTTCCTGACTTTTTAATGATTGCCATTCTAACTGGTATGAGATGGTATCTCATTGTGGTTCTGATTTGCATTTCTCTGATGGCCAGTGATGACGAGCATTTTTTTTATGTGTCTATTGGCTGTATGCATGTCTTCTTTTGAGAAATGTTTATTCATATCCTTTGTCCACTTTTTGATGGGGTTGTTTGTTTTTTTCTTGTAAATTTGCAAAACAGATATTTAGACCAATGGATCAGAAAAGAAGCCTCAGAAATAACGCCACACATCTACAACCATCTGATGTTTGACAAATCTGACAAAAACAAGCAATGGGGAAAGGTTCTCTATTTAATAAATAGTGTTGGGAAAACTGGCTAGCCATATGCAGAAAACTGAAACTGGACCCCTTCCTTACACTTTATAAAAAAATTGGATTTTTGTATACTCAAGATGGATTAAAGATTTAAATATAAGATTGAAAACTATAAAAACCCTAGACAAAAACCTAGGCAATACCATTCAGGACATTCGCATGGGAAAAACTTCATGACTAAAACACCAAAAGCAATGGCAACAAAAACCAAAATTGACAAACTAAAGAGCTCGTGCACAGGAAAAAAAACTATCATCAGAGTGAATAGACAACCTACAGAAGCCACAGCCTGACCTCTACATTGGCCCCTTTCAGTCACAGCTGGAGCGACTAGGATCCAGGGCACAAAGTCCCTATGCTACCCACAGTACGTGGACCCTAGGCCCAGCCCATGAAACCATTTTCTCCTAGGTCTCCCGCTGGTGATGGGACGGGCTGCCCTGAAGACCTCTGAAATGCTCTAGAGATATTTTCCCCATTGTCTGGGTTATTAACATTTGGCTCTTATTACTTATGCCAATTTCTGCAGCAGGCTTGAATTTCTCCTCAGAAAATGGGTTTCTCTTTTCTTTTTTTTTTTTTTTTTTTTTTTTTGAGACGGAGGCTCACTCTGTCACCCAGGCTGGAGTGCAGTGGCACGATCTCGGCTCACTGCAAGCTCCGCCTCCCAGGTTAACGCCATTCTCCTGCCTCAGCCTCCCAAATAGCTGGGACTACAGGTGCCCGCCACCACGCCTCGCTAATTTTTTTGTATTTTTAGTAGAGACACGGTTTCACTGTGTTAGCCAGGATGGTCTCAGTCTCCTGACCTTGTGATCCGCCAGCCTCGGCCTCCCAAAGTGCGGGGATTGCAGGCCTGAGCCACCGCGCCTGGCCCTGGGATTTTCTTTTCTATCACAGAGTCAGGCTGCAAATTTTCCAAACTTATATGCTCTGCTTCCCTCATAAAACTGAATGCCTTTAACAGCACCAAAAGTCATCCCTTGAATGCTTTGATGCTTAGAAATTTCTTCCTCCAGATACCATAAATCATTTCTCTCAAGTTCAAAGTTCTACAAATCTCTAAGGCAGGGGCAAAATGCCACCAGTTTCTTTGCTGAAACATAACAAGAATCACCTTTGCTCCAGTTCCCAACAATTTCCTCATTTCTGTCTGAGGCCACCTCAGTCTGGACCTTATTGTCCATATCACTATCAGCATTTTGGGCAAAGCCACTCAACAAGTCTCTAACAAGTTCCAAACTTTTGCGCATTTTCCTGTCTTCTTCCGGGCCCTCCCAATTGTTCCAACCTCTGTCTGTTACCCAGTTCCAAAGTCACTTTCACATTTTCAGATATCTTTTCAGCAATGCCCCACTCTACTGCTACCAATTTAATGTATTAGTTTGTTTTCATGCTGCTGATAAAGACATACCGAAGACTGGGAAGAAAGAGAGGTTTAATTGGACTTACAGTTCCACATGGCTGGGGAGGCCTCAGAATCATGGCTGGAGGTGAAAAGTGCTTCTCACATGGCAGCGGCAAGAAAAAATGAGGGAGATGCAAAAGTGGAAACCCCTGATAAAACCGTCAGATCTTGTGAGACTTATTTACTACCATAAGAATGGTAATGAATTGGGGGAAGTACGGGGCATACTGCCCTCATGATTCAAATTAACTCCCACTGGGTCCATCCCACAACACTTGGGAATTATGGGAGCTACAATTCAAGATGAGATTTGGATGGGGCTGCAGAGCCAAACCGTATCACCACACATATTTTATTTGAGCAGCAAAATACATGCAGTCACAAAAACTGCTTTTACATTGACTGTTTTACAGGTCAAGAGAAAGTTAAACAGATCTTGACTTATATAAGACATATGAATTTATTGAACACGTACTATGCAACAGTTCTAACTCTGGATTACATTAAGAAGTGGAGAGTACTTGGAGTCATTGTGTAGCTTCTACCTTGGACAGGGAGAATTTACTAATTCAGAAATTGTGTGAGTAACAGAAATTTTAAAAGAAACCTTTGCTATAAGCAAGACAGAGGCATAACTCTTGTGAAATATTAACAGTGTAGAAAGACAGATTAGATTAACACATCTGTACAAATGAACCCTGTGAGGTCAGGAAACAAAATTATGTACAGAAGAAAGCTTCACTACTGATCCTGCCTTAAATGTTTTACTTGCAAAAGAAAACAATTACCATTTGGTTCCCAAGCATACATTTTCAAAGGCTTGGTTCTTGTAAATGTGTATTTTTCTTCTATTTTTAAAATGTTTCACTTTGCATGTATCATTATAGTTTTTTAAATGATCATGTGTAGATCCAGTGTTTTTTACAAAACAACATTTTTGAGAGCGTTGAAAAATTCCCATCTCACATACATTGCTGATTGTTTCAGCATCATCATTATCTCTTGTATTTTGAAACTACAGGGAAGCTTTATTGAAAAGTTTAAGACTTCTGTGTCATTGAAAGCATAGAAGATATGGTATAATGAAGCTGATCTCATTGCCTAAGAAACAGAAATATGCCAAAGGAATTATTTCAGGATAATTTACTATTCTGGAGAGAGTTTCTGAGCTACTGACCTATCTATACGTAAATCAAATTTTATTTTATTTTCAGATTTGTAGAAATGTATTTCAAGATATATATGTATAGATAAATATGGGAATTTTAGTTTCTATTCTGTATCTAGAATACTTATAAAATATTGTAAAATTATCAAAATTAAGTATAAATATTATTTCCTTGTATCAGTATAGTACATTGAGGAGATTCACAAATTTAGTATTTTTAGTTTCAAAAATATTTTGTCAGAAAAAATCAAACATAATGTGCCATAAAGCTTTTTGTTATACATTGCTTATATTGTCCATTTATGACAATGTAATTGTGTTACTTCAAACACAACTATAAACAAAGCATTTCTGTTATTGATATTCTGTATCATCAAAAGTCCTGTCATTTATTAAAGCCATTGGCAATTTCATATTGCAGAAGTGCATCCTTATGAAGATTTGACAGTATTATTTGGCTACAATTTCGATCACAAATTTAAATTCACATAAAATTGTTATTGAGCATTTGTACTATAAAAGTATCATATATGGACTAAACTTAATATTAGAAACTGGAAGATCTGGGTCAAGAATTATGCATGTCCCTCTTCCTCCAAAATTATTAAAATAAAATTATAAAAGAGCATAAAAGGAGATAAACACATGATGAAATAAAAAAGGAGGCAATTTCCAGTGACAAGAGACCTTGAAAAATTTCTGGAACAGAAAGTGTCTGGAAGTATTTGAAAGATGAAGTGTTTCCTTAGTTAGTTTGTTTTCTTTGAGACAGTGTTTTCACTGTCTCCCAGGCTGGAGTGCAGTGGTATTATCATGGCTCACTGTAGCCTCTACCATTTAGGCTTAAATGACCTTCCTGCCTCAGCCTCCCAAGTAACTGTGATACAGGAGTGTGCCACCACACCCAGTTAATTTTTTATTTCACTTCAATCTTTTTTGTAGAGATGGGCCCTCACTTTGTTGCCCAGACTGGTTTCAAACTCCTAGACTCAAGCGATCCTCCTGCCTCAGCCTCCCAAAGTGCTGGGATTACACGTCAGCCACTGCACCAGGTGAGGGATGAAATTGACTGTAGTGATGAGCAGTTATGGTCTGAATTTTCCAGGAAGTAGACAGACCAAGATTAGGCATGCTGGAAGTTTATTAGATAATGTGCTTAGCATTAACACTTGAGAGGGGAAGAAAAGAAAGCAAGTTTGGGCACACAGAGAAACTCGAATTGCAATACAAACTCGGCAAAGGCTTCAGCTGGCCCCAGACAAAGGTGTAAAGCTGTCATGGACCTCCAGATTTGTCTTGTTTTAGGGCTAGAGGGTGGGTTTTTATAAACATCAACCAGTCATTGGTGTAGGCTGCTTGGGAAGGACCCTAGTCATAGACAAGACAGCTGAGAGTAGCCAGGTGCAGGATAAAGTTTAAGGGAATTGCTGAGTGTCCCAGTGGAGGTGCTTCCCCTTTGAGAGATCAGGATCTCTAACACTTCAGAGTACAGAGTTGTGGGAAAAAGAAACATATTCTCTGAGAAGGTTGCTAGGAGTGATGGTAGATGAAGAATTCCCTACTTTGACTCCTGAGTTCCTAGACCTATGTAGTCTATCTACCGGGTACGACTCCATATAATAATTGCAGATAGGGGAAGTGTCCTGTTTCCTGGAGGAAGGTTAATCTCTTCAAAGGGAATTCTCTCCAAGGTGACACCCCAGCTATGCCATCAATGGCTCCATCATTCCCACAGGCCAGCAGCTTCTGATGGGTGTGACTTAGGATAGGACCAGTGAATGCCTTGGTCATGGGGTAATTACTATGCTTCTGTTCTTGTTAAGTGGGTTCTTTGGCATAATTCAATATTATATGTGATGCATTGGCTATGAATCAATCTATAAGCCCTTTAATAGTGACACTTGTTGAGGGTTTGTAGGTAAGAAAAGCAAAATGTAAAAATGATAGAAATATTTCTAATAAAAATTCTGGGTTAAAGAAGTCCACTGTGTTGATTTACTACCATGTGGCCCATTGACCTGTTCAAAGGATGATGCTGTAATAAGGGCTCAGTGCCTGTCCCTCTTCCTGGCAGGTTGAATATTTAGTAGAAGCAGTAGACAGGTCAAACTTGATGAGTGGGAGCCACTTTGATGCCTCCATTCACAACTGGGCCTCACAGAGACAGAGACTGTCTGATAACAGTGGGCCAAGTCAATGCGTCTACTGGTTATTCAGTGCCTCTTTCAGAGTAAATGCCATCTGGTAGGCATTAGCATGAAATACAGTGATCTTCACATTAGTTCTACCTCCCATAGGTCCATCCAGACTCTTCTACCCATGCCTACATCTCCAATCTTCTAATCTTCCAGGTCCCTGACAAAGTCTTTGGTTTCTCCCTCTTAGTTTGTGTAAATTCTCACCTTAGGTAGCTTCTATTTCCACACAAAATGAGAGATCAGGTAAAAAAGTTATTCTCAAAAGTTCTGCACATTGGGGAGATTTTCCATTTGTGCTGTTTTTCAAGGTTGCACCTGAGTGGGCCTGTATGACAGCTACATTTTATTCCAGTTTACTCTGATATGTGGAGCTAAATCATATTTGTTTCAATTTGCAATTGAACCAAGATGGGTCATTTTCCTCTATCTTCTCCACAAAAGGAACACTCTCCTATAAGGAAAATATTGCATTAGCTATTGTTTAGGGGCATATGAAGAAGAATGACTTCCATTACTATCTTCTTGCTTAGTCATTATCCAGGAGTCATTCTGAAAAGTATGACCTCAGATCAAATACTGAGGCATATCCAGAGAGAACTAAAAATAGAAAATATCAGCCAATTAATTTTTGCAGTTGAGAAGCAAGGCCTTTCTTGAAGGATTATCTGACCTGCATATCTTCATTCAACATCAATACATAAAATTTAATTTTGTTTTTATGTATCACCAATAAGCTACTAAAAATAAATTTGTATCTTTTTCTTTCTAACTTTGTTAATGATTTCCTCTATCTTCTTGAACATATGGTGTATTTTTACAACAGCTACTAATTCCATCATCTGTGTCATGTCTGGCTTTGTTTACATTGATTTATTTTTTTCTCTGGAGTTATGGGCCATATTTTTCTGATTCTTTGCATGCCTGGTAAATTTTGATAGGCTATTGTATACTCTGAATTTTATATTGCTTGGTGTTGGACTTTGCTCAGTTAAGTTACTTGAAATTGGATTGGTCTTTTTGCATTCTAACTTAATTCTCAGTTATGTGGGTGTTATGGAATTCTTTAGTATATGGCTAATTTAGCTCTACTGAGATGATATCCCTTTTTAGGATTCTATCCAATATTCTGTGTTTGTAAGATCTTTCTGCTCTGGCTCATAGGACACAAATCGTTTGCATCATTCTTTCTCTAGTCCCAGGTAATTTCTTCTTATGCACACACAGATAAGTATTTAACCAAGACTTCCAGGGGTTCCCTCTACAACTCTCTAGATTCTCTCTCTCTGCCACCACTTTCTCTCTAGTATTGTGCTCTACAGACTCTGGCTATCTTGCCCTCCCTCAACTAAGCTACATCGCATGACTCTGGCAGGGTACTGTCTCCCCGCACCTCTCAATAGAGCAATTGCCTTTAAGTAATAAGCTGAGGCAGTTGTAAGGTTCACCTCTCTGCATTCTTTTTCTAAAGTATTACAGTCCTTGATTTAAAAGTCTTGAATTAATACAAAATAAAATTAGCACAAAGGATACTAAAGAGATTACTAGAACAAAATAGACCCATACATACGTGAACACTTGACTTATAGTAAGAATTATATTAAATAGTATTGGGAGGAAGATATTCTTTTCAATGGATTAATTGGATCCACTTATGAAAAGAAATAAAACTTGACCTATATCTTACATCATACACAAAGATCAATTTCATGTTGATTGTAGATCCAAAATATGAAAGGCATAATGTTAAAACTTTTAGAATTGTATTTTAAAATATCTTCATGAACTGGGGGTAGGTAAATGGGACACCAAAGCCCTGATATAAAGGAAGATAAAAATAAGTTGGGTAATATTAAAATTAAGAATTCTGTTTATGAACTATAAGCATTAAAAGAATAAAAATAAGCTACAGAGAACAAAATATTTTTAATTTATATAATTTACAAATGGCCCATATCCAGAATATATAAGAAAATCCTACATATCAGAATAGAAAAGGCAGAGCAAGGACTTACCAAAAGCGGACATCCAAATATTCATTAAGCATGAAAAGCTATCAAGCATTAATAATAGTAAAATGCCAATTAATATGACAATGAGTATTCTAATACCTATCAGTACAACTAAAATGAAACAATCAATAAAAGAACTATGACTACACTCAATAATAATCTCATAAAACCAATGCTGGGTGTAAGAAGTCAGACATGTAAGTACAAATACTGCATGACTCCTTTTACAAAAGTTAAAAAGCAAAACAGAAAAAACTAGTCGATAATTTTAGAAATTGGGTTAATGGTCATATTGTGTAGGATGAAAAAGAATAGGAATTGGGAATCAACATAAAGAAATTTCCTTTTTTTTGGTTATCTTTTTAATTTTGGCTTGGTTAGTCAAGATATCAGAGGCTTGTTCACTTTGAGACCATTCATGAATGCTCTAGTTATTGATTTATATACTTATCCATGTTATTATACTTCAATTAATTCAGAAAAAAATTAAAAGAGAAAGAAAAAACACAAGGAAGACACTAAAGGAATAAAAGAAAATTTGCCAGATCTAATAAATGATGTAAGAATTTAAATCAAAGATATTCACAAATTGGCATGCAGAAGAAATTTTAAAAGCCTCACATGTAAGTTTACTTTCTGAATTTTCAATGTTATAGGAATTATTTAATATTATTCAATAATTATAATTATTATTTATAATTATAAATAAATAATATGTATTATTAAAACATTTATTATTAATTATAATAAATATTATTTAATAAGGATAATTATTAAAAACTTCAAGATTGAAAAAAAAAGCAGGTTAGCACCAAAGAAGCAAGGCTAAGACCTATATATTTATCATATCTTTGGGTTATGGAAGATAAAGATAAAACAACCTCAGATTTTTAAGGGAAGTGCTATTCAACCTGGTATTCTACTCTGAGACAAACTGTCCATCAATTATAAATGAAAATGAATGCACTTTTGTAAACGATAGCATTTCCAGCAACTCTCCTCCTAGTACTATTTCAGAAGTAGTTACTCAATCTAGGGGTAAAAAAAGAGAGAACGGAGGCTGTGGAATTGCAGAAACAGTGACCCTGACAGAAGAGCTCATGGAAATGAAATCCTAAAAGGATAATTCTGAACAGGCATTGAAAGTAGTTATAAGACTGAACATCAGTGGCTCTAAAATTCCTGTCTAAAAGACACATTGGCTAGTGAACAGTCAAGTAATTATATAAAAAGCTGGAATATACTAGTGACATATATATATATAATATATATACATGTATATGTTTATTTTTCTCACAAGATAAAATAGTTGACAATCAGAAAAGTCAAGAAAAACAAACAAGCAAAACAAAACTACTAAACACGAATAATAGAAATTCAAGGTCTACATATGAGGCAAGGCTAAATGTGTTATTCTTGGGAACAATGAATGAAACATAAGAAAATAAAATTTTGTTTGTGCTTGGTATTAGGAACATTCCACCGTGAGTAACACTCTTGTCCTGACCTAGGACCTTATAGAGGCTGTAAATTGAAGAAGGAAATGCTGCTTAGCTCTGCTGTGGGTTTTGCAATGAAAAATATTTATATACACAGATTTATGTAAATGTTTAGTGTTTTTTAACCTTCAGAAATCATCTGTGGACAAAAGACTAAGTGCCTAATTATTTTTAAAGGACAAATTACTAACCCTGATAAGACAAGGGTATAGGGAGCTGTAACTATTGAAGAAAAATGGAGTGGGTGGTGGAAAAGTGACCTGGAAAATATGTAGAGATGCTCACATTCATACCTAGTAAGGAAAGTAAAAGAGAATGCCTAAAGGAGATTCAACAAGAAATATAATCAAACATGTATCACTTACAGTTACAAAATGATCAGTTGAAACACTAAAAATAATTTAAAATTTTGATTGATATAGTGGGTATGAGGAATGATAGAAGAAGTGGCAAGTAAGTTAAATTTATTGTGCCCCCATCTTTCATTGCAAGAGGCAAAGATAATAGAAAAGCTTATATATTGTGAAAGAGTTCTATATAATATTTTTAAAATTATAGCCATTACTATCAGATAACTAGTAAATGATATTATTAAATGAAAACTCGAAAATGTTGTGAAGGGAATGGGAACTACTGATTTTGAGTATAAATTCTGGGGTATTATTGTCCTCTGTATTTAAAAATAATAGGAGTTTATAATTTTGAATTATCTGCTTTCCCTGTAATATGAAACATTTAATAATACTTCTTCAGATTCTCCTTTTTCTGTGTTTTGTCATTGAAATGACCAATCTTCAGAGTAGTAACAAGGTCATTTTCCTTTCTGACCATAAAAAGATAAACTCCTAAAATTCCCTTTCCAAATTAGTTGGTTGTTCTTCATGCTTTAGAAAAATGTTGCCATACTTTGCCCTGGTAGTATTCACACTCTTTTGGGTCAACTAGTGCCTCTCTCCTCACTCATTCCCAAAAGGTGGTGAAGAGAATTAAGAAAGTCAAAAACAAGAACCTGTGAGTTTGCTAGGCCTTGTTGCAACCAAATTTTTATGATTTCTGCTCTGGCTGCTGTGATGGCCCTTTCTACCATTGTTTAATCAATGAGTCTCATCAATTAACCTAGTCAATGTGAAAAGGGAAAGCTAAAGGGGAATATGTGGAACACACTAAGAGTAAACTTCTATTCATTATGCTGCGTTCTCCTTCCAGGCTGGGACTACATTCCCTAAAACATTAAATGACCTCCATTTCTCCCTTACATTTCACCAGTCAAGTCATGCAGAAATAATTTCTCAATAATTGTCCATTAAATAAGTTGCAATTTAGAAGAAACCAGATATAATTTATAGCTATGAGAGTAAAACAATATATGCAGCAGTTTACCAAATGAGTGCCTGGCAAAAGATAAGACAACATAATTTGCCAAAAAGTATTGCTCTCCTTTGTGTGACAGGAGACATTTCATTGGCATATTGCTTCAAAAAGACACTGACATTTTCTTTATGAAAAAATGTTTTTTTTTTTCCCCCTTAAACACGGATTTTTACCTGAAACTTTCTTTTACATGTAATTTGTCCTGAACACTGCAGAAGTAGTTGCTGGGGTCAAACACAGTATGATACTGATCAATCAATGGCGTTTTCAACTAATGTTGTAAAGTGCATTTCTGACACATTTCCAGTTGTTTCCATTTTATATAATAGCATCATGTGCATTCAGCATAAGAACAGCTTGCTCATTAAATTTGCTATCAATCTTTGGTTAGGTACACTTAAAGATGTTGAGGAAATTGCATCTGTAATGATGTAATCTCCCAATTGTTGGTTTTTATCTTCCCTGTGGTGCTACTAGTATTGACATCAGCAAGCTGACTTTAATCTGCATTGTCTAGGTAGTATATCAAAAGATCCCTAAAATTGAGGAAATCACATACACTGTGTTGTTTTCATAAACTGATATACGACTTGTATTAGTCCATTCTCACACTGCTATGAAGAAATACTCAAGATCGGGTAATTTATAAAGGAAAGAGTTTTAATTGACTCACAGTTTTGCAGAGCTTGGGAGGCCTCAGGAAACTTACAATCGTTTGTAGGATGCAATCACATCCTTCTTTATAAGGCAACAGGAAGGAGAAGTGCAGAGCGAAAGGAAGGGGAAAGCCCCTTATAAAACCATGAGATTTCTTGAGAGCTCACTCACTATCACAAGAACAGTATGTGGGGATCCACACTAATGATTCAATTATCTCCACCTGGTCCTGCCCTTGAAATGTGGGGATTATTATAACTCAGGATGAGATTGCGGTGGGGATCCACACTAATGATTCCGTTATCTCCACCTGGTCCTGCCCTTGAACTGTGGGGATTATTATAACTCAGGATGAGATTGGGCTGGGGAAACAGCCAAACCATATCAGGACTCAATTAGAAATTTCAACAATTATTATGAATGTGCATTTTATCAAAATTCTATTAAGGAATCACAATGTGACATATAACAATGCAATTGATTATAGCTAAAGATTTTATTAAAAAACGAGTGACAGACATCTTAAGAAACTAGGTAGTTCCGATTATTCATTTACTGAACTTAATTCATTCACAGAAGAACAGTTAATAGAAATGACTTGTGTCGGGGTGCGTGGGTTTAAATATTTGGTTGGGAATTTACTAACAATGAAGTACTCAATTTTTAAAATCTGTAATAGGGGAATAATAATTTACCTTTAATAAGAAGATTGTTATAAATATTAAATAATATGTAAAATTTGTAAACCATATAAAGTAGCATATAATATGGATTATGTAAATGTATGCCCTTAGTCTTTCTTTAATCATCCATGTATTTTATTTATTCAACAAATAGCTATCAGGCATCTGCTATATGCTGATAGGTACTTAATAATTCTTAATCATTTCAAATATTACAAGAATCTCAGACATATTACTTGAGGACAGTATAGATTCCAGAAGTAACTACTATTTGCTAACTCTTTTGTATAAAAAACTTAAGTGATTGTGAAAGGCAAAGATGTTCAAAATGAGTTGCTGCCAAAGAGAAAAGTATTATTTATCATATTATATACATGTATATCTCATACCAAATGCACAAAAAGAGGTTTAGGGGGCAAAAGCAACAGAGTGCTGGAGTGTTTTTATTAAGGTAACAATGACTTTGACAATATATTTTTAGCTGTTTCTGCATCTCATCTCATTCTTTCTCATAACAATTTATCCATTACGTCTATAGTTAAGATTCCCATTAAACACAACTACATGGGTACTTTATGATGGTCTCAGGTATCACACAATGGAAAATATTGGCATTTAGTAAATAATTTCAGCAATTTTCTATCACACAATGTGAAGATACTGTTTAATCTTTAATATTGTGAAGAATAGATTTGTTCCCAAGTAATAGTCTTTCTCCAAATGTAGGAACTACTAACATGAATCCGGAGACCTCCAAGGAATCAATAATAACCATACTGGTTGACCTTCATGTTATAGTGTATGTGAAATATTTCTGTTCAGCCAGCTCTCACTAAAACCACCTTGTGTTTTAGTATATACCATTTTAGGAGACTTCTCCATCTTTTCTCACTTCACTGCCCACCTACCCCTGACTCATAGGCAATATCTCATGCTTGTTGATCCTTTCACAAGCCTCAGAATTAAAATAACTATTTGGGGTCTTACATCCATGACAATCTAGAAACAAACATGTTGGTGACATCATAGGGGTTAATGTATGAAGAACTTCAGGAAAATGTTGACTTTCATCAAGAGATACCAGAGTGACTAGATAAAGCTAAAACATTAACTTGAAAGAAAGCTGATACTCATGAGAATTTCAAGTAATCATGTAGCCATTAAGGCAGAGATTTTTGAATAGGCAAGCCATTGAGCCTGACTTACACTGTAGCTATACAGTGTCCACCATATTTTAGCTTGTTAATTTTTTGAGACTGAAGAGGGCATTTAAATCAAGTCCTGCATCCTATTGAAATACTTGGGTACATTGCTTTAAACATCCATTGAGTTTTTTGCTCATACTGTTCCCCTATGGCACAATACTGAGCTCATTATTCTCATCTCATTCAAATTCTCTCATTCTTTAAGAAGTAGTTTAATTCTCTTAACTACCCCAAAGGCCTTCTTAAACATCTTCACCTGAAATAATTTCCAGGTGCACTATGCTCGTAGAGTATTGTTACTACAGTAACTAGTATCTTTATGACTACTAAGAAATGGCCTTCTATATCTCATCTGCATTGTAATTGTGTGACACATCACTTCTGTGTCTGATTTCTCCATAAGACAATAGGATCTGTTTTGGGAAACTCTGAAATGTGTTGCACAAAACACTGGAAAATTTTTGGAACCAGAGACGTGCTATGCATTCTCTGAGTAACTTTTAGCAAGTGATTCAAACTCTGTAAGTCCTAGTCCTCTTCTTTACAAGAATGAGTTGGACATCCATCTTTACATTTAAAAGACTTGGCATAGCCCAGATGGTAAAGGCTCAAAAATTGTCAATCTTACTTTTCAAAAAAAAAAAAATCAGAGGCCATATCTTGTATTGCTTTTTTCTCTACAGTACTTATATTAGTGTCTTGCCATTTACTTTGAAACACAAGTGTATGGAATTGATTTTGCTTAATAAAGAAAAAGAAAATATGCCTTGCTAAAGTATGGCAAAGGAACTATGTGAATATTCTTATGTATAACATGAAGAATTGTCCCACTGCTATTGATTGCAGGGAAGCTGCATTGGCTGCTAGATTCTGATGGTGCCCATCAATCAGAAATGGTCTGAATTGAATAGATCAAAAACATTAGGCAGCCAATGAGAAAAGAGGCAGAACATTACACAAATTGAGTTTTTTCCAGCAGTATTCTAAGTCTCCAACTGGAGAACAAATTACACATATTCTTACTAGTGAAAGAACTTTAAGTCATGTAGTTGTCTTTTAAGCCTCATTTATTTATACAAATCACACAATCAATGATAATAACCTTGTAGGATAAGAATTGCATATCTTCAAACGCTGAAATAGATTCAAATGCAAACTACATTGCAGTTTTGCCTCATGCAAAACAGCTCTCTCAATTCACATCATGTTTCTTTTTGCTCCCACTTGTGATTATATTTTCTTGTGCTTGACATACTGAACTGGAAGAAAGGGGATATTTTTGATGCTAGAGGTGTTGAGAACTGATATAATTAGGATGTGGAGTGAAATTATTTTGATTTGGGGTTCAGTTGTTCCAAGCAGGAGGGTCCTGGATGAAAACACAGGAACTTTTCTTGTCCACTTCATCCACATTGCCTGGAAAAATCAATTGTTTGACAATGAAAAGTGGAACCCACTCCTGTTCAACAGCAGGTATTGACAGGTGGTGACTGGACACCCAACTGCAACTGTTTTTCTCCAGCCTGACTGCAGGCACTGATTGCTGTGGAACTTTAGCTCTGATTGTGATGGAATTTGATTCAGATATTTGGAATATAGCAAATTATAAGTTAGGTCGGAAAATAAACATCAACTATTCTTTTGTATTTTTAAGGTGGTGTTTTAAGGCCAATAGCCTGAGGTCATAATAGACATTGTAATTACCTCATATTCTTCTCATGTCTCCTCCCTCCCAAGGTAAAGCAGTTGGAATATGTTCTTTAGCAAGGATTCCATTTTTCTAAGTAAAACTAAGTAATTTTATGCATCATACATATCTCTGAAGTGTATGTTTGACCTTAAGATAAATAGAAGTAAACATTTTGATAGTGCTGCAAGAAGGATAATTTGATCTTGGGCTGGTGAACGTTGTGTGATGGTAGATGAACCCAGTGACCTCTGGGGTCCTATGATTTCATAGCTGGAGAGGGGTGAAACTGACATCACTATTATTAATAGGAAGAGACTGGCTGAAAACGCCAGGGTTCTCTAAGCTGTACATAAGTGAAGAATTTCTTTGTTCAGAAAAACTGCTGTGTGCAGCCAGAGGTGGTTAAAATACATTACACTGAGATTCTGGAAACCTAGGTTCTCTTCCTCGCTGGTTCTCTAACTAGCAATGTGACCTCGGCGAGCTCAATTAACCTCCCTGTATTCTTTTCCTTGCATACAAAACAGGGAGAACAAATACCTGCCTTTTCTAACTTTCAGGATTGTTTTCCAATTCGACTAAGATAAAACATGTGGAAGTGTTTTGAAATGTGTTGTGCAGCATACAAATGGAAGTTAATAATCATTGCCAACTCTGTTTATGACTCCTTTTCTTTCAAAGGCTGTCCTTGCTCAAAATGAGTCATTCCTCTTACGGCAATTACTTCATAACTGATTATGTGATCGTTTTTTTTCCCCCCAAGCATTCCACAGCCACACCACATCCACTGTAGGTCTCTTGCTTGTGTCCTTACAATTTTTCTTTTGTGTACTGCTTTATGTCTTCCCAATCAAGCTCGCCTGTCATTCAGTCATTGTTTTTGGACAAAGATATTGCCCATTAAATATGTTTTCTTAGCACAGTAGAATTAACTTTCAGTAAATGATGTGTCTGCGTTTGACACTGCACCATGTTCCCAGACCTTGTTCTTAGCCATGTGGTGTAATAAATGTGCTGAATGATACATGGCTCACAGGTGATATTAATAAAACTGTTTAAGAGACCAGATATGGCTGTTCTAAGAATTCCATGTCTAAGAAACCTTCACCTTACTGTAGCTGGTAAGTCAATATTTTATAAGAAGTTTAATATTCTGTACATTTCCCCCTCCCCACGGTTACTTTATCCTACTTGGTCCCTAGAAAATCAGGCCAAGTAACATACCTGTTTGTTTGTTTTATGTACTTGCAGGGCCTCAAACCCTGCTTCCAGATCTATTTCCGTTATCTGACTCCTGCTTTTAAATCAGTTATATTTACCATGGAACAGCAGTGTTGTCAGAACTTACCTATATACACCTTAGAAAGCTAAACATTTACAACATTAACAGGATTGGTGGAGTACTGTTAATGACAGGTAAGTCTAGCAGGCTATGCAAATGAAAGATTTGGGGACAAGATCTCTTCCCCTTCTAGAGTCCATTCACAAACCTTTGGGAATTTCATTTACCTAAATAGATCCTGCTTCACCATACCAAAGTATCTGATGTCAACCCCCGTGGCAGGGCGTGAATGATGGAAATCAGCCCCTGAATGGGTCTACCTAACACAACAGGTCCCATGAATGGAAATCAGCTGAGGGAAGCACAGAGAACCTGCTGCTGCTGCCATTGCTCATTCACTACTTCATTTCTTACTCAAACTCTAAACTTCACCCCGGATTATCACAACCAGTTCCACCTAAAAGCTTACCACATGCGTGGTCTGGGAAATTATTAGAAACAAGAGGCTGTGAGTCCGCTGTATTCCAGTGCTGCGACTGTGCACCTGACTTCATGCTGCTTCTTTGTGTCTGTACTTGGGATGTAGTTGTTTTTAGAGCCATGGACTCATGTTCTCTGGTAAGGGGTTTTCATGGTCAAGCCCATCTGCCAGGCCCTGGAAAATATGAGAAAAGAGACCTTACCATGTGCTAAGATAATCATGGTCCAAACTGCTAACTTTTGGGGATAGCTGCTAGCTCAGGATTCACAGCCTATGATTTCATATAGGCTGAAGGTGGTTGGCTGGAGGAAAAGAGATAGTTTCACAAAAAGTAGATTTGAAGATGGTAAGATAATTACTCAGATATACCTTACGATTGATGTAACATCTGACTGAGAAATGATCCTTGGACTATAAAATATTTGAGCCCTTTCAAAATATAGTAAGTCATATTTTCTCTGACTGACTGAGTACATCATCTTAAAACTACACTCCCTGAGATTGGTTTCACATAAGCCACATTTAGATGGCTTTGGAACTAACTGTAGGGACAGCATTCCTAGACATAACAGAATACTATGTTTATAAATCCAAAGGTCAACTTCCAAGGTTATATTCTTGAAGACCAGATATGAATAAGATTAGCAAAGAGATACATTTTCTTAGAAGTCACAAATCCGGGTTACATGGGCATGCAAAGATTTTTGATATTACATTGATATCTACAATAGACACTACTTATTTAGTCTTTATTACTATCCTAAAGACAGGGAGAGAGTTGGAATCTTAGATATATTTCGATCACTTTTAGAGGCAAAAGGCCTTTTTTTCAGTATTAGCTAGAAGACGACAGACTCCTGATGCTTCATAACTCCTGGGGAAATTAGAAAACTTGTTTTCCTAATCTCTGGCATGTGGGCAGCCTGCATTATCTTTCCCTCCCTCTCCCTCTTCTGCTGGACCCATTTGGCATTATTATCTATTAGACTTGTTCCACATATCACTAGGAGTCTAGAACAAAGTGTGGCAAAGCACATTTGCTTTTCCTTGGCCATTCGCTTCTTGTGCCCAATATCAAAGGCCAGTTTATTACATTGAGACATAAACTCACAAACTTTGGAAAAATCTCAGTGTGGTGTTTAATTTTATGTGCACCTTGGCTAGGCCATGGCACCCAGATATTTGGTCGAACATTATTCTTGATGTTTCTGTGAAGGGGTTGTTAGATGAGATTAATATTGAAATCAGTAGACTTTGAGTCAAGCAAATTGCACTCCATAATGTGGGTAGGCCTCATCCAATCAGTTGAAGACCTTAAGAGAAAAAAAGAGTAGACTCCCAGGAAAAGAGGATTCTGTTGGAACATTAACTTCGTACTTGAACTGCAACAAAATCAGCTCTTCCCTGGGTCTCCAGCCTGCCACCAGTCCTGCAGAATCTGGAATTGCCAGCTTCCATTACAATCTATACCAATTCCTTAAAATTTCCAGAGAGAGAGAGAGAGAGAGAGAGAGAGAGAGAGGGAGAGAGAGAGACATGTATCTAGCTATACACATTCTATTGGTTCTGTTTCCTAGGCAAACCCTGACTAATACAGTCAGGTAATTTCAGAATTATCTACATATAAGGAAGAATATTTGTAGTTTTAGTGAACTTAGGTTTTCTCCTTTCCTGCATAGAGGAAGTGAAGATTTGGTCCTTCCTAAAGAGTGTGTCCTCGCAGAAGCTTCTCCACTCTTGACTTGGCCCCACCACTGCAGTTTGCCTACCTCACAGCATACAGGACTTCAATTATTATTCATTATCATCATCATTTTGACTATGGAAGCCAAAATGTAAAAATCTCATGCCTTCTACAGAAGGGGATTTTATTTCTTAGGTCCTTCCTAGGCTCATGTTTTCAAAGGTCATCTTCTCAAGTTTTTCACAAGACTTCAGAACGATATTGGATTCCTAGCCATGAGAGCAAGTTTGAAAGTGGGTCATTGAATTCTAATTCATTCTCCTCAGTGGTAAGAGCTCTGCACATGCCAATTCTTTTACTAAATGACCTTTTCTGAAATCACATTTACCCAAATGCACTATTTTCTTGATAAAAAAAAAATAGCCTAATTTTGTATTAAGAAAACGATGTTTATGGAATTAGGCTCTCAACAGTAAATAGATCCCCAGTGCTCAGTTAAGAAGACACACACACACACATACACACACACAGACACACACACAGAAACCAAACAGAACTAACACACATAGCATAGTAGTTTTCAGTAACCATCCTTTTGTTGCCATAGAAATGGATCCGAATTTTTTCATTTTATTTTAATTCAATTTCTTTCTGATAAAAAGCAAGGTAATTTTTATCAGTTATTTTCCCTATAAATCTTTTCCTCCACCTTGGCTTACTCTTACTGTTTTGTTATAAGGGTTCTACTAATAAGCCTGTCTTGTTAGAGGTGGCCATCTACTGAATCTGGGGAGCACACGTGACATTGCAGCAGAGATGGCTGGAAAGTGGTGGCAGAAAGAGACAGAGACCCTGTTAATGAACTTTTGTGACATTCAGATGACCTAAAGTAGGTGGAAGCAAGAGATAATATCTACTGCCAATATCACTGTCATAGCATAAAGCTGTGTTACGTGACTAGCCTGTGTAATGCTAAGTCCAGACACTGTGAAAGTGCCTACTTGTTGGAGCTTGCTTTCCTGGGCCATGGCCTCAGGTTAGTGGTCTCTGCCTCTGATTGCTAACTCTTTCCAGCCATCTCTACTGCAGTGTCAAATGAGTTTCCCAGATTCAGTAGGGTCAGAAATGATCATTGCTCACACACCTCCCACCCTCGCTTGGTTCTCCTCTATTCCATGTATTATTAAATGTTACTACACTTTACTTCATACCCTTAAGTTAGAAACCAGGGTGGTACTTTCACTTCCTCTTCCCCTGTGTTCTCCTGTATCTAACCTTTCAACAGTTTCTGTTCATTCTTCATTCTTACTGACTCTCAAATATGTCCTCTTTTTATTGCATCTCTACTGCATCCGTGTTTTATTTTTTAAATCATTTAACTTTATTTTCAGAGCAGTTTAGATTCACAACAAAATTGAGTAGAAAGTACAGAGTTCCCATATACTCCCAGGCCTCCTTCTGCATGACCTCCCCCATTGCCAACATTTTTTTTTTTGAGACGGATTCTCACTCTGTCACCCAGGGAGGAGTGCAGTGGCCCGATCTCGGCTCATTGCAAGCTCCGCCTCCCGAGTTCACGCCATTCTCCTGCCTCAACCTCCCGAGTGGCTGGGACTACAGGTGCCCGCAGAGTGGCACATTTGTTACAACTGATGATCCTGTATTGATATATCACTATCACCCAAAGGCCATAGTTTATATTAGTGTTCACTTGGTGTTGTACATTTGATGGGTTTCAACAAGTGTATAATGATGTGTATTCATCACTATGATATCATACATCGTATGAAATAGTATTACTGCCCTAAAAATCCTCTGTGCCCCACCTTTTCATGCCTCCTTCCCCTTTAACTCTTAGCAAAACCCAATTTTTTTTCTTTCTCCATAGTTTGTTCTTTTCATGTTCATTTGTTTTTACATAGAAAATCTGTTTAACAGATTTTCATATCTCCTAACAAATCTCCCTTCCTGTTAAGTTTTCATGGAGAAAATTTATCTTTTTGATGCGCAATTTAATCATGCCAGGGTCATACTTAAGTGATTTTCATTGTCTCTAGTGTAAAGCCCTCATTACTTAGTGATTTAAAACCATTTAAAAGGGTTTCGCTTACGTCTTTTCCTTCATTTCATGCAACTTACAAGCCTGAATACTACATTCCTGCCTTACTAAAGTATTTAGTATGTGTACATACTTGTCTGTGTACATTTACCGATTATTTTATTTTCCCTTTTTTAGGAATACCTTTGTTCCTTTCATCACCTGAGAAAACGAAGCTGATTCCTCAAGTTTTAGCATAGTGTCTCTTTCTCTCAGAGAAAGCTAAGGTAATCCAAGACCTTGAGCTTTTAGATAGAATCCTGCATTTTGCCTCCTTATGGTACAGGAACACTCTGTTGAAACTAACTGCTCTCTAATTGGTCTTCTTCATTAAGCCATAGGGGGCTGGAAGGTAGGGTTTTTTTTTTTTTTTTTTTTTTTTTTCTTTATTAAAGGAAGCCTTTATTTTGGGTTACACCTACAAATATTTATTCTACTTCTCTCTCTCTTTTTTTTAATATATTTTTTATTATTATTATACTTTAAGTTCTAGGGTACATGTGCATAACGTGCAGGTTTGTTACATATGTATACTTGTGCCATGTTGGTGTGCTGCACCCATCAACTCGTCAGCACCCATCAACTCGTCGTTTACATCAGGTATAACTCCCAGTGCAATCCCTCCCCCCTCCCCGCTCCCCATGATAGGCCCCGGTGTGTGATGTTCCCCTTCCCGAGTCCAAGTGATCTCATTGTTCAGTTCCCACCTATGAGTGAGAACATGCGGTGTTTGGTTTTCTGTTCTTGTGATGGTTTGCTAAGAATGATGGTTTCCAGCTGCATCCATGTCCCTACAAAGGAAGGTAGGGGTTTTATTTTGTTGTTTTTGTTGCTCCTGTACCTACCACAAGGCCTGGCTTTCAGAATTCCATATACACCAGTTCTTCTTTGGTCTTAGTGAAATGCAAAGCAGTACTAATACAGAAATGATTAGTTTGAGTAATTTGCTAACAGAACTGATGTAAACAGTCAAGTTGCCTTCATATCTTAACATTGTTAGGTTTGGCACTGAAATAAAAATATTCCAGACTAGGACATTATTTCCTTTCTAGCAAAATACTTCTTTGCTTAGAAAACAAGGGAGATTTTTAGAAAATAGGAATAAAGATTTTAGTTGTTTTATAGTGGATCTGATCGTATAGGATATTTGTTACATGTTATGAGAATATTCGATATGCTTAAATCCTAGGGTTACTAATCTTTATATTTTACTTTTTGGAATTTTTTTAAACATAGCAATTATGGATGTGGGTTATAAAGAAATATAATAAATAGATTAAATGTCTAATAAACTTTGCTAAGGAAATCGCTAAAATCTAACAGCTAGGTTTCTTAGTTAATAAGATTACTTGATGGCCAGTGATGATGAGCATTTTGTCATGTGTCTGCTGGATTAAGAAAATGTGGCACATATACACCATGGAATACTATGCAGCCATAAAAAAGGATGAGTTTGTGTCCTTTGTAGGGACATGGATGCAGCTGGAAACCATCATTCTTAGCAAACTATCACAAGAACAGAAAACCAAACACCGCATGTTCTCACTCATAGGTGGGAACTGAACAATGAGATCACTTGGACTCGGGAAGGGGAACATCACACACCGGGGCCTATCACGGGGAGCGGGGAGGGGGGAGGGATTGCACTGGGAGTTATACCTGATGTAAATGACGAGTTGATGGGTGCTGACGAGTTGATGGGTGCAGCACGCCAACATGGCACAAGTATACATATGTAACAAACCTGCACGTTATGCACATGTACCCTAGAACTTAAAGTATAATAATAATTAAAAAAAAAAAAGATTACTTGAAGGTTCAATCAATTCTTCTAATTCAGATACTGAAAACTCCTTGGTGCTATTGGAATGATTTGTTCTAATAGTTAAGTTTCAAAAATTGAAGGCATACATGGTATATTTAACTATCACTATGACTGGTTCTTTTTTCTTTTAACTCCATTGAAAATATCTAGGGAGTTGACTGGATTAGTCTCCTTTTTCATGGTTCAACATCATTATACATTTAAGGTGTCTCTGTTGCTTGTATCCCCACTTACCTTTTCCTCATCTTCTTTCCAACCGAGGCTACCTTTAGAAAAAGTTTTATAAGTGCCCATAGATATGTGTACATGGGTATTTATTTTATACAAATTATCATATCATAGAATCGTTCATTTTCTTAACTTATACTCAAAATTATTCACAAAAGTAAATATGCATATTCTCACCTACCGAACTGCTGAAGAGTATACCATAAAATTGTATTTAACTTATCTACTTACCTGAAGTAGAGGAAGCTGTTCCAACTTCCCATTACCATAAACAGTACTGCATTCATATCCTCTTTCAAACGTAAATTGCTAGGTCATAGGGAATGTACATTCTCAATTTTTTTGAGCAATGTCAGACTGTACTCTGGATTGGCTACTTTGGTTCATACGCCTGCCAGAAGAGAATGCTGGTTCCTATTATCCACATATTCTCCAGCATGTGATACAGACACTGTTTGTAATAACACATTTAAAAATATTTTTTGAATGCTCTGTGGCACATGACTGAGGTGTGTCTACCTAACTTATTAGAGCTCCCTTTTAGCTCTTCTCTTATACATTTTCTCATCTCCTCATACGTTAATATCTGATATATCATGTAGGTTCATTTTAATTTTTCAAATACAAATGCATGATAATCTTCCTTAGGGTAGAAACTATATTATGTATATATATTTTTGCCAAAAGTACTGGGGACATTCACAAACTTTTTCTATTTGTTTTATGATCATTTCTTTCCCTTTCCACCATTGCTGATCACCTTTGAAATAACAATTAGTGGGAATTTATTATTATCCTAAAAGTAGAATAGAAAAACAAATTTTAACATTTTATTCAGGTTAACACTGTAGAAGGTCACCCTTAAAACTCATTACCATTTTATTAAACTATAATTTTAAAACACACACATACACATGCACACAGATAGAGTGTGCTTTCGTCCTTGAAGAGGATAATTATTTACTTTTGTGCTCAAAAATTTCTGTACACATTTTTTCTCTTTTGTTGTTTCTTTTTATTTTTTCATGTTTGACTTTAACTTCCTACTCTATTTTTTGTTTCTCTAATCTTGTGCTGACTTAGGTTACAAATAATGGAAATGACTGTGTGGTTTCTTCCCCTATTTGGTCATTCTTGAAATAGTGGGTTTGTGTATAATAACATGCATTCTTCTTTTTCAAGGTAACCATAGAAACAAGATCTGCAGCGTACAATGAGCTTTAGAATTTAGATGATTTGAAACAAGAACAAATATACCCCCCAACACTGAAGGGAATACTCTTGACTTTATCCTTCCCCCCATGACTTAGGGAGGTAGGCTTTATATACGTGGTACAAAAAAAAAAAAAAAAAAAAAAAAAATACATGCTTCTCTAAATTACGTGAAAATGTTTTAAACCGAACAAGTATGGAAAACTTGATTGGGTGTTTTGTTGATACAAAGTGATATAGAATCAGTGACTTCAGGTCAGTGATGATAAAATGTGATGTTTTAGGAAATAGAATAAATATAATACCTAAACTAAGTAATGGATAACTTCCTAAAAGCAGTTGCCAGAAATAATTACAGTATGAAACAGGTTAATTTTTATCTGCAGCTAATTGGTCCAAAAGTAATTAGGAATACATATGAAGCTTAACCCTATACCATCAGTCTGCCCTGCCCTTGATCTAACCAAACATTTACATTGTTACAATGGATCTATTCTGAATTAACAAAAGGAGACTCCAGTATAACTTTTACTAATCATTAACATTAGTGTTGTATTTTTTGTTCTTAAAATCTTAAATTCTGTTCAACTGGAATCCAACTGAAATCAGTCTCCCCCTTCTTTGTGTTGTATTAGCCACATTGATCCTTTTTCCCCTAGAATGTACAGTACTCATTTCTAGCTAAAAAATCTTCACTCTTCCCTCTGCATAGTCCACCCTCTAATTCGCTGTAAGACTTGTCTCTTCTCAATTTTCAGTTGCTGGTTGAAATTAAGTTGAAATTAACTTACCAGAAGTTACCCCATCACCATATCTAAATAACCTCATGACCCTCATCTACATAATCATTAATTTTCTATTACATCAACTTGCTTTCATTTCATAACATTGATCACTCTTTGATAGAATCACTTTTATGTATGCACTTATTGTCTATGTCTGTCTACTAGAATGTAAGCTCCCCTAGCACAGGTTTTCTCTCTATTGACTTAAGTGTCCTATCTGCTGCTCCCACTCATAACTGCCAATTTACTCAGCTCATGGGATGGTGCCACCATCTGCAGAGAGAAAGATGAAGAATAAGAGGAATTTTCCTATGAAGAAGCTCACAGCCTGAAGACAAAGGTAGTCAAATAAATCAATGATTATAGGATACTATTTATCCAATGGTGTTGCCAATAAAGGAAATGTATCTAAATGGAACTAGCTTGTCAAGGGAGATAGTTTGGAGTCAACTTGCATCAAATCGTCTTCATAAAAGTTAGACTCTCAAACTTGAAATCTTGCAAAGATGGAAGCCACAGGCAAAAGTAGTCATAGAAGATATTATTTTATAATACCTATTTGTTCTTACACATAGTTATACTGTCAAAGCATTCACTTCTGAAATTGAAAGGTTTTCCATAGGCATGGGAAATCTTTCAGTCATACCTTAAGCTAATGTATGAATATATGAATACATAAATGTAATGATTCAGGAATGTGTATACAATTATATATACATAAATAAAAATGTCCAAGCAAATCACACTTACAATTTAGTCTCTTTTGTATATTTACATACATCCAGTAAGTCTGTAAAATTAACTCTTTTATTTTCTTAGTAAATACACAAAAATTATGGTTCTTTTGATTAAGAAAGTAAAATCCTGGGACAGCATAGTGTAGATTATCTAAAAATCAATAGTGCCTTTATTAAGGTACCATTTCCTACTGCAGAGACTGTAGTGATATATTTTGCTGTCTATCTTCAAAGTTAAATTTGCAGGTTGTGTCATGTGATTTCTTATTGAGTGGATTCACACTGCAAAGACATTTAGAAATTCCTTGAATATGAACATGTAGTGTGCTTTAACTAGAAAACATTCAGTATACAGGTTTATTTTTGCTAGTGACCAAAGTTTATGTTTAGGTATTTGTGATCAAGAGCTCAAAGTAGTGTGTGTGCTGGTGTTACAAAGCCCTACCACCTATCATTCAAGGTAATGGCAGAAAAAGCCACACCTGCTCAGAAGCAGAAATACCTGTGTGTGTTGTAGAAGGAGGGCAGAATGTAAGGTGCTATTCTTTTCTCAGAATGGAAGTGTAATGTGTGGCTCATCTATTCCATGAACATGCCTTGTCCAGGCAACATTGCAACCAATGCAGCATATATATAAATATAAAGAAAGAGAAGGAAGATACTAAGGAAAATTAGGAAAAGAAGAAGAAGAAGGGAAACAAATACTGTCTTCAACCACAGAGAGCCACTGCTATCATTCTGTGTCTTGGCATCTGCATAGAAAGAGATAAGGTAGAGCAATACATAAATACTTATAGAAGTGGATAATATTCACATTTAAATCAATATAACCCACAAGGCATATATAGTTTGTTTTTTTTTTTGTAGATTTAGTTTTTTACTTTTCACATATTGTCGGTATATTTAAATGTAGTTTCACTAATAGTATTTCATCTTGTAGATTTAACCTGATGTATTTAAATGCTGACTTACTTTTGGAAATTTAATGCTTCCAACTTTTGGTATAAGTAATGTTGACATGAATGGTTTGGGGTATACGTTTTTGAGATATATGTAATTATTCTTTTAAATACAATCACAGCAAGGAGGTTACTGGGAGAACTACCTACATTTTAAAAACTGGTAAGTACAAATAACACAATTTTGACTGATTTACTTTATTGGGCATATCTGGCTTAGGTATCTCACTAGCTGTCATTAGAGAAAATTTAAATTTAGAACACTGTAGCAACCATACAAAGTAAATAATGATCAAGTGAGAATAAGGGCATTCAGAGTGCAGAAGAGAGACAAAGAAAAATTATCCTCAGGTTGTTGTCACTAGAAGAAAATGATAAATATTTGAGGTGACGGATATGCTAAATACCCTGATTTGAGACTTACACACTGTATATATGTAAGGAAACATTACACTTTACTATATAAATATTTGCTCATTTATTATGTGTCAATTAAAAGTAAAATAAAAGTTTAAACAACCTTCAGACAAATGAAAATGAAACTATAACACATATTACGTATGGGATGTGGCAAAAGCAGTACTAACAGGAAAACTTATAGTGATAAATGCCTACATTAAGAAAGATAAAAGATCTCAAATAAACAAGCTAATTTTACGCCTCAGGGAAATAAAAAAAGAAAAAAGCCTGAAGGCAGCAGAAAGAAGGAAAATATAGCAATTAGGGCAGAAATAAACAAAATAGAGACTAGAAGAAAAAATGCAATAGATCAATTTGTTTTTTTTTTTTTGAAAGATTAACAGAATTGACAAGTCTTTAGCTAAATTAGTGTATTAGGATTCTCTTAGAGGGACAGAAAAAATACTATATATATATATATACGCACACACATACACACATATAAATAGGATATATATATCCTATTATATTTGATATATATGCGTGTGTGTGTGTGTATATATATATATATGAATTTATCAAGTATTAACTTACACAATCACAAGGTCCTACAATAGGCTGTCTGCAAGCTGAGGAGCAAGGAGAGCCAGTCCAAATCCCCAAACTGAAGAACTTGAAGTCCGATGTTCAAGGGCAGGAAGCATCCAGCAGGGGAGAAAGATGTAGGATGGGAGGCTGGACCTGTCTCTCTTTTTCATATTTTCTGCCTGCTTTATATTTGCTGGAAGCTGATTAGACTGGATTAAGAGTCTATTTGACTCTTAATCCATTGACTCAAATGTTAGTCTCTTCTGGTAACACCCATACTGACACACCCAGGATTAATACTTTGTATCCCTCAATCCAATCAAGTTAACACTCAGTATTAACCGTTGCAAGTAGCTAAGAAAAAGAGAAGACAAATAAAATTAGAAGTGAAAAAGAAATACATTATAACTGATGCCACAGAAATAAAAGGGATCATACTAGAAAACTATGAACAATTATAAACCAACAAATTTGTTAACCTAGAGGAAATAAATAAATTACTAGAAATATACAACATACAAAGACTAAAACTGGAGGGAATAGAAAAGCTGATCAGGCCAATTACAAATAAGAACATTGAATCAGTAATAAATAGTCTCCCATCAAAGGAAAGTCCAGGACTGAGTGGCTTTACTGCTGAATTTTACCAAACATTTAGAGAGGACCCAATATTAATCCTTCTCAAACTTGTCTAAAAAAGTGAAGAGAACATATTCAAACTCTTGATGAGACCAGCATTACCCTAATACCAAAGCCAGGCAAGGGCCCTACAATATAAGAAAATTACAGACTATTATTACCAACAAACATAGATGCAACAATTGTTTAAAAATGCTAGCAAACTGAATTCAACAACACAGTAAAAAGTATCATTCATGATGAAGTGGGATTTATCTTTGGGATGCAAGTATGATTCGACACACACATATCAATAGATGTCATAATTTCATAATGCCTTTATTTTGTTGACACAGATTCCTTCAATACTTAGGTTGTTAAATTTGTTTGTTTTTGAAGGAGTCTCACTCTGTCACCCAGGATGGAGTGCAGTGGCATGATCTCGGCTCACTGCAAGCTCTGCCTCTCGGGTTCATGCCATTCTCCTGCCTCAGCCTCCCAAGTAGCTGGGACTACAGGTGCCCGCCACCATGCCCAGCTAATTTTTTTTAGAGACCGGGTTTCACTGTGTTAGCCAGGATGGTCTCAATCTCCTGACCTCGAGATCCACCTGCCTCGGCCTCCCAAAGTGCTGGGATTACAGGCGTGAGCCACCACGCCTGGCCTGTTAAGTGTTTTTATCAGGAAAGAGTAACAAATTTTGTCAATTCTTTTTTACACCTATTGAAATGACTATAGAATTTTTATCCTTCACAGAAGAATTTTTATCCTTCACAGAAGGATTTTTATCCTTCTGTGAAGGATATACATAACTTTCCCTAACGCTAACCCTGACCCTACCCTTCCCTAACCCTAACCCTCACAGAATGAAGGAAAACATCCTATAGTCACCTCAATAGGTGTAGAAAAAGCGTTTGACAAAATTTAACACTCTTTCATGATAAAAAACATTTAACAAAATAAGTATAGGAGGAATGTGTCTCAAAATAAAGGACACATATGACAGACTCACAGCTAACATCATATTCAACTGTGAAAAGTTAGAGCTTTTCCCCTAAGATCAGGAACAAGAGAAGGATGTCCAGTCTCTCTGCTTCTATTCAACGTAGTACTGGAAGTCTTAACCAGAGAAATTAGGAATGAAAAATAATAATAAATAAAAGACATTTAAGTCAGAATGGAAGAACTGTCTTTGTTTGCAGATGATATGATCTTATATATAGAAAACCCTGAAGATACCACCAAAAAAGTTGTTAGATCTAATAAATGAATTCAGTAAAATTGCAGAATTTAAAATGAGCATACAAAATAATGTTGTGTCTTTTTAAACTAACAATGGACTATTCAAAAAAGAAATAAAGAACATAATTCCATTTACAATAGCATAAAAATACAATACTTAATACTATGCTTAACCAAGAACTTGAAAAAATTGTCCACTGAAAACTACAAAACATTGATGAAAGAAATTTAAAAAGATACAAGTAAATGGAAAGACCACCCGTGTTCATGGATTGGAAGATATAATATTGTCAAAATGCCGATAGTACTCACAGCAATCTACATATACAGCGCTGTCCCCACTAAATTCCAATGTCATCATTTTTTGTACAGAAATAGCAAAACAAATTCTAAAGTTCATATGGAACCACAAAAGACAAAAAAAAAGCCAATGATCTTGAGAAAGAAGAACAAATCTGGAAGCGTCACACTTTCTAATTTTAAACTATATTACAAACCTACAGCAATTTAAAGTTTGTTGTTGACATAAAGTTAGACATATAGATTAATGCAGCTGAATAGAGAACCCAGCAAAAACTCGCTAATATACAGTCAACTGATTATTGACAAGTGTGCTAAGAAATACACAATGGGGAAAGGACAGCCACATCATCAAATGATGTTGGGAAAACTGAATAATCACATGCAAAAAAATGAAATTTCACTTTTATCTTCCACCATCCCCAGAAGTCAACTGAAAACAGACTAAAATATAATACATTGAATTGTATGAATTCTTTTTTTAAATTTTTATCTTTAGACAGAGTTTTGTCTTGTTGCCCAGGCTGGAATGCAATGGCACGATCTTGGCTCATTGCAACCTCCACCTCCCAAGTTCAAGCAATTCTCCTATCTCAGCCTCCCGAGTAGCTGGGATTACAGGCACATGCCACCACCCTGACTAATTTTTGTATTTTTAGTAGAGACGGGGTTTCATCATATTGGTCAGGCTGGTCTCAAACTCCTAACTCCTAACGAAGTGGGTGATTCGCCCACTTCGGGCTCCCAAAGTGCTGATATTACAGGTGTGCACCATGGCACCTGGTCATATAAATTCTTAAATATACGACATCAAACTGTATAAATTCTAGAAGAAAAGAATGAGGAAAAGCTTATTGGTCTTGGCAATGATTTCTTAAATGTGATCACAAAAGCACAGGCAACAAAAGCAATAATACACACATGGGACTATATCAAACCAAAAACCTTCTGCACCTCAAAAGATACAATCAACAGAGTGACAAGGCAATTGAAGAATGGGAGTAAATATTTGTAAACCATATGTATTTGATAAGGGTTTAATCTCCAAAATATATAAGAAACTCCACCAACTCAATAGTAAGCAAGCACACAAGTAAACAAAACAAAAATCAATACAATTAAAAAATGAACAAAGGACTTCAGTAGATCTTTCTCCACAGAAGTCATAGAAGTGCTCATCAGGTATATAAAAAAACATACTCAATGATATGGTTCGGCTGTGTCCCCACCCAAATCTCACCTTGGATTGTAGTTCTCATAATTTCGACGTGTCATGAGAGGGATCCAGTGGGAGATAATTGAATCATGGGAGTGGTTACCCCCATGCCGCTTTTCTCATGACAGTGAATGAGTTCTCATGACAATGAGTGTGTTCTCATGAGATCTGATGGCTTTACAAGGGGCTTTTCCCCCTTTTGATCAGCGTGTCTCCCTGCTGCTACCATATGAAGATAGATGTATTTGCTTCCCTTTCTGCCATGATTGTAAGTTTCCTGAGGCCTCCCCAGCCCTGTGGAACTGTGAATCAATTAAATCTCTTTCCTTTATAAATTACCGAGTCTTTGGTATGTCTTTATTAGCAGTGTGAGAACAGACTAATACACTCAACATTACTAATCATCAGATAAATTCAGATTAAAACCACTAGATATCACTGCACCTCAGTTAGGATGACTATAATAAAAGTAAAAAGGGTTGGCAAGGATGCTGAAAAATTGGGACATTTGAACACTGTTGAGGTAAATGTAAAATGATTCAGCCATTATGTGCAGCATAAAGATTTATCCAAAAAATAAAAGTATCCTATGATCTAACAATCCCAATTCTGGGTATTTATTCAAAAGGATTGAAATCAGGATCTCAAAGACACGTCTGCACTCTCATGTTCAATGCCACATTATTCACAATAGCCAAGGTAGGAAAAAAACAAAACAAAACAGAAGTCCATTGACAGATTAATGGATAAGGGAAATGTGGTATCTACATACAATGCAATATTGTTCAGCATTGAAAAAAACAAGGAAATCCTACTATTTGTGACAACATGGATAAATTTAGAGGGCAATATGTAAATGAAAGAAGCCATTCACAAAAGGACAAATACCTCATGAATCCACTTATATGAGGTATCTAAAATACTTAGACTCATAGAAGCAGAGAATAGAACGGTGGTTGCCAGGGGTCAGAGGGGGAATGGAGAGTTGTTGGTCAATGGTATAAAGTTTCAGTTATGCAAGACGAATAAACTCTAGAGAATTGTGTACCACATAGCACCTATAGTTAACAACATAGTATCGTACACTTAAGGAATAGGGTAGATCACATGTTAAGTGTTCTTACAAACAAAACAACACACACACACACACACACGCACAAAAGGTCACAAGGACAACTTTGGAGGTAGAGGACATGTTTATTACCTCTATTATGGTGATAGTGTCATGGGTGTATGCATATTTCCAAACTCATCACATTTTCTATTCACCTGCAGATGTTTTTTGTATATCAATTCTATTTCCATAAAGTTTTTTTTTTTTAATAGTTCTCTGAAGGTTTTCTCATTTTAAGTATTGAAATAATGTTGTTTCTTTGGAGCTTTGAGTCCAGACACAGAAGTCAACAGTTGAGAGGCACATTCTATTTTCTCTCACCTTGTGAATTCTCTGTGAGAACAACACGAGATTGTTTGCAGCTTTTATTGATCTTTCCCTAGTCTTTGACCCTGAGGGACCACCAATCACTAAGTTGTTTGGTGTCAATAGAGACCAGGCAGAAAATGATGCCTATAAAGATCTTAATACCCCTTGAGGTTTCACAATCAATAGTGACAATTTCCCAACAGATCACATAACAAATGTGAGAGAAAAAAAATAAATAAATAAAAAGAAAACTTGGATTTTATGACTTGATAATTTTAGGTAATCTTGATGTGAAAAAAAAATATGTATATATCCCCTTCAAATCTGTCAAAAATAGAAAGTTGTGTTTATTTTTATGGCTTTTGTCACTTTTTAAACCATCCTTTAATATTTGTATGAATAGCAGTTCATGATCAAATATTTTTAAATTAAAAGTTTTGAATATAGTCCCTAAAAAGTTAATTGACATTTAATAAAAATTATATCATGTCAACTGATTTACTTAAAAATGGATATGTGTACACAGACACACACATTATGATTGTTCTTCATTTGTGGAGTCTATTGAATATTTGTCATTCTCTTTCTCTGTTTCATATTTAATGGTTATATTAAGCAAGTAATGTCATAAATTGTTCAAAACTATTATGGTACAGAATCATGGTATCTATGACCCAAGCTTTTGTAAATTGATAAAGATCACATATGTTTTCTAAAGAAAGTCTTAACTTGAAAGTGTTTAGTTATTCAGTCCAATATCCTTGTTAGCTCCACAGTATTTCTAAAAATTGTCAACTCCAACCTCAGCTTTAATTTCAAAACATATACATCTACTTTTAATCAGCAAAATGAGATGCCTGCACTCCTGTTTATTGCCATTGAACATGATTTCAAGATGCCTTATGGGTATTTATTCTCAAAAGCTGACATGTGAGAAATAAGGATACACAGTCATTTCATTTCTACATATCAGTGTTTATCAAGTGTTAACAGGAGCAATTTGCATCAGTCTTTCAAGAAAAGATAATTCGATATAGAGGCCCAACTCAAACTCACTAAATCAGAATCTCTGGAATCAACACCTTAGAAATATCACTTTCCATAATCACTTCACATAATCCTTTTGCATTCTAAATTTTGGAAATTCTTGCTCTTGATAATCCCAGTTCTGTCTTTAGATGAAATTAGATGATGAGAAAGCTGTGGGCTAGGATTGCACTCCTTAGTGTCCATGTACTTTTGCTGGTGCTAAATATAGAAAATTGACAAGACATCATCTGTTTCCATTAAGAGGTGGTAGAAAAATTCACTTATGAAACTCATTACATTTAATATATGAGCATATATATTAAAGATATTATTATCATTGGCCTGGTATATCCCAAACATAATCTTGGATACTGTCTTAGTCTGTTCAGGCTGCTATAATACAACAGTATACACTGGGTAATTTATAAACAATAGAAATTTGTTGCTTACAGTTCTGGAGACTGAGAAGTCAAAAATTAAGTCATCAGCAGAGACAGTGCCTGATGAGGGCTTCATAGATGGCATCTTGTCCTTGCATCCTCACATGTCAGAAAGAGTCTCAGGGCCAGTGCCACCCCAATAGCTTCAATAGGCATTTCCTGTGTGGGGTTCTTTGCAGTAACCCCAACCTAATGGCTCCACTTAACATTGCCCTAGTGCAGACTTTCTTTGGTTGCCCTGTGACAGTACTCTGCCTGAGCCCTGATGCTCTCGAGGGCATCTTTTGATATCTAGGTGGAGGCAACCGTGCCCTTAGAGTTTGTGTACTCCGTGTCATGGTAGAGGTGGTACCATGTGAATTCCACCGTGGTTTGCCATCTGGTCCCTCTGGAGAGGTGGCCACAGCAGCCTGCCCTGCATCTGGGCCTACTTGAGCCACACCTGGGATAAAAGAGGAGCACTGTGCCAGAATGCAGGGGGAAGAGCTAGAATGAGGCTCTGTGGGTGTCTGAGGGTCCTCTTCAACATCAGTCCATCCCCTGGGAGTTGACCTGTAACTATGGCCTGTGATGGGAGGGCCAGCCAGCACCTAAAATATCTGAAATGCCTTCGGGGTCATTCTTTCACTGTTTTGATGAATAGCATCTGGCTTCCTTGTGTGCATGCTAATCTCCTTATCAAATATTTGCTTCACTGTACCCTTGGTATTTTCTCCTGAACATGCTTTTTCTTTCTTTACAAGATGGTCAGCCTGAGAATTTTTCAAATCTTTACATTATGCTCCCATTTTGTGTATAGATTTCATCTTTAATTTGTTTCTCCTTGCATTTTATTATAAGCAGTCAAGAGAGGCCATGCTGCATTCTCACCACTTTGCTTATTGATTTTTTCCACCACATATCCTTTTTCACCACTTACACAAAGCAGTAGGACAGGAACACAGCATCTGTAAAAAAGTTAAAGCCTTCTCTACAGATCTCCTCTCCTTCTGGGTTCTCACCAGAATCACCCTTCATAGCAAATACCCCCAAAACTCTTCCAGCCTCTAGCTGGTACCCAGTTCCAAAGCTGCTTCCACATATTTAAAAATTCGTTATAGCAGCACCTCATTCCTGGTACCAATTTCTTTCTCAGTCCTTACAGTTTGGTATAACAAAATACTATAGACTAGGTAATTTTTAAACAACTGAAATTTACTGCTTACAGTTCTAGAGGCAGAGAATTCCAAGATCAAGCAAGTAGCAGACTCAGTATCTGGCAAGGGCTTCATAGATGGCACTTTGTTGTTGAATCTTCACGTGGCGGAAGGGGCGAACAACTCCCACGTGCCTCTTTTATCAGGTCACTAACCCTATTAGTGAGGGCTCTACCCTCATGATTTAAACACCTCCTAAAGGCCTCACTTCTTAATACCATCACATTGACAATTAAATTTTAACATATAAATTTTGGAGGCCACATTCAGACCATAGCAGATAATATGGATGGCTTTGGTTCTTTATGAATTAGTGAGAAAATATTTATCTTAAGTATCATATGTTTCAAGAGGATTTATATACTTTTTCTACCTAATTGTCTACACATCTTCTATACATTTCTACACACTTAGATTTAGCACGTTATAGTAATTGTTCATTCCATGAAAATGTTTTAAAGTACATATTGGGACCTGGTGCTATGATAAGTGAAATTTAAAATACTTAACATTTTTATAAACTATTATGAAAATGAACAATAATAGATTCCTTCAATTAGGGAAAAAAGAAGAGTCCTGACACATCACAAATTCTGGAATAAGTTATTACTTTTTTCAATACAGAAGTGAAGCAAATTTTTAGAAGACCACATCTTGTTTCACCCTACATTGAAATAATGTGAAGTTGAAAATAGGGACAGGACATTTTCTTATAACATTTTCACAGCACTATATGGTTCTCTGCATTTTCAAACGGCTGTGCAGATGAATGTCAACGGCACTAACAATGTCTTCTTTTACTTTAACCACTGCTGGTGTGGTTACCTAAGAAGTTTGGATTTCCAGTCACCATTGATGGGCTGCACATGTACCTCTGAACTTAAAATAAAAGTTAAAAAACAAGAAGTTTGTTTTTCAAGGAAATACAGATTACGTCTGGTGGAAACTGTTTATGTCTGTCTATAAATATCTAGATGTACATCAGGGCATATGCATATTCATGCATACATGCATAATTATACATACATGTTGCATATGCTCATTTTCAAGACATACAATGCATGTTTTTAAGGTAAAGGAAAAACTAGATCTCATTCTGTATGAGAAGACAAATACTAATTATGGACAATGACTCTATGATTAAATTTAAGACTTGCCAAACATAAAAAGCACATATACCTAAAACTTTATCAGCTGAAACCTAGAAAATCTCCCTTCAGAAAAGGCTGGGTCTCCCACATTTTATCAAAAAACATATTGTGGCTAAGAACTAATATATATTATTTATAGAATTCTTTTCTGGTACTTACAATTAAATTTCCTTACAATTTTCTTAAATATATTGTGGTTACGAACTAATATATATCATTTATAGAATTCTTTTCTGGTACTTAGAATTATACTTTTCTTAGCATACTTCTGGATCATCCATATAGGCTAACCTCTTTTTACTTTCTGCAAACCTATTATTTTCTTATTTTTATTATTATTATTATTTTGAGACAGGGTCTCACTCTGTTACCTAGGCTGGAGTGCAGTATGATTATAGCTCACTGCAACCTCCACCACCCAGGGCTCAGGTGATTTTCCCATCTCAACCTCCTGAGTAGCTGGGACTACAGGCATGCACCACCATGCCTGGCTAGCTTTTATTTATTATTATTATTATTATTATTATTATTATTATTGTTATGTGTAGACAGAGAGGTTTGTCATGTTGACCAGGCTTGTCCCAAACTCCTGGGCTCAAGTGTTAACCCTGCCCCTTGGGCTTCCAAACTGCCAAGATTATAGGCATGAGACCCTGCACCTAAGCTATTATTTTTCACTTGATGAGGATTTTTAGTGTTTTTCTTTAGAATTTAAAAAAAAAAAAAAAAAAGCGTGAAACAAATCCAGACAAATCCAGACAAATCCAGAATGTGATCACTGCTTTAGTCCATGGAAACTGAGTGTCAGGAAAGAAAATTCTTCAGTTTCTGTGTATTTTTCTGTGTGTCTTTGTTATTTTTCATATGTACACATTTTCGTTTGTGTGTGTGTGTGTGTACAATTTATGTTAATCATTGAGGATGATTATCACATTGTGGTGATCCAAAGATCCTTTGGCATCACCAAGAAAAATACTCTCAGGTGATTTAATTTCTCCTTTTCTGGGAAACTTAGCCAAAAGAATGAACTTCAAGACTTACTCAGATCTTAGATACAGAACATAAATCCTGCTTTTCCGTAGACATTTTGTTAGATACTGACACCCAAGGAAAATAGAATGTGTTTGAAATGTTGGCTTCACATGCGAAAATAACATTGATCTTATGAACTTTGATTCTCTAAGTACATCATTTGAATTTCTCTCAAATTATGTACAACTTGTGCAGATGGTAGCATTTTATGCTCTAAAATTGAAATAATATGATACAAACTTAACACTTAAGTGTCCGATATCTAAAATAATGTCATTTTCACTTCAGCATGTCATCTGTGGCCCATCCTTTCTTCATAAATGCTCCCAGAGCATTCTTTATAAATTGCTCCCAGAGCAGTTCATTTATAACTGTCATATGATACAACATTCTAGGCTAGATTGAATGTATATTAGTCGAGAGGTCATAATATATTATAAAGTCCTTGTAAAAAGCGTTGCTTTATGTATCTTTGAGGAAACCATAATGGCTACAGACTGTAGCATTATTTAACTTAGACTATTTAATGGGTTATTTACCTTAGGGTCATTTCCCATTTCAGGCGCCAGGGAAGTAACCACTGCCTTAATCAAGGACTCCACTCATTCATTTACTCAAGGCTTCTACTAGTTACTGAGCATTTTTAACATGCTATACCTTATGCTGGGTACTGAGATGAGAGAGAAGGAATCCCTACTGTGTTAAACAAGTCTGAAGTCTAGGAGGCTGTGGCTTGGACTGCTGAGAACTTCCCAAATACTCATTATCTCTGCTTCCTTAGTAACAGAACCCTGATTTTCTTCAAGATGATGATATTTTCAGGTAAAATACTACGTTTCCCATCCTTGTTTACAGCTAGGAAAGGCCATTTGATGTAAGCAGAAGGCACGGGATCAGGATTCCAGGAAATATTTTTAAGGGATCTGTCTGGCACAGCATCCAGAGACTTTCAGGATGAAAACCACAGCTTTGAGAACAACTGAGGAGAAAGAAAGAAAATAGCCCAGTGACTTATGGATGCATTGTATCAGCACTGGGCAGGCTACCTTTGGACTACTATTGTGTGAGAAAATAAACCTTTGATTCATTTGAGACACTATACCAAGTCTTTGTTAATCACTCCCAAATGCAATTCCTAAGAAATACAGTGGTCAAAACTGTAATCAGGTACATTAAAATGGAGCATATATATTCCTACTTTAAAAGTACATACAAAGTGTGTTTGTAGCACTTATCATCTCCACTATAATAATACATATATTACATATAATCAATTGTTTTTGATTATTTGCTTAAATTTAATTGTATCCCCCTCTGTGTTTGCCTCTTCCTGATAGAAAATAAACGTCATAAGGGAGAAGACACTTGGGTTTTTTTTTACTAACACAGCTCCAGTGCCTAAAACGATGCTTGGCACAAAGCCAACATTCAGTAAATATTTCTTGAATGAATGAACGGATGATTTAATGGATGGTGAGGAAATGGATGGATAAATATACGGTGCTTTCTCCGAAGATGTAGTAGTTCATTTTATCTGTCAGGAGAGTAAATGATAGCAGAGCAAGGTCTGCCTTTGCTTAGGCAGCTAAATTTTGATAAGATAAGCTTTCTGGGTTCTGAATAAATGTTTCTCCGCTTTACAAACTGAGAGTAATATTTTACTGCTTTTTTATAAATCAAATACAGTATTAATTGAAAATAACCACCACCCTGACATTGTTGCATTCTATGGGAGTCATTTAGCAGTTGGGATTGGCAATATAAAAACAAAGTGGTGTTACAGAAAAAGCAGGCTTATATATGTGCCTCATAACTTTCATATAACTATAGGTAAGTATACATACCAGCATAAACATACTTATAACCCTATAAAACATTTGTCAATTTTTCTTTCATATGTATCTGGGCATAATTCGCAATTGTCACTCATTTTCCTTTATTGAACTGATGTCTTCTAGCCCTGAGCAGTTACAAATAGTGTCCCTCATGGTCTGCAACTTTTTAATTTTTTCATGTATTGGATTCCACGTAATGCTACTGATCAGATATTTTTGGCAAGTTTATGTCTCAAACAATGTTACTTATAGAGATTCATCAAAATCCCCACACATTTACTGGAGCCTAGTTTCTGAAGAACCGTAATCCTAACTACTGCCATTCCTGTGATTCCCATTGTAGCTGGTGGAATAGTTCTGCCGTGGTTGTTACATGTAGCCCTGTCTCTTCATGTCTTTTATGATCCTGCTCTTCGAATTAGGGGGAATCTGTTTCATTCTTATTAGAACACAATGATTCCTTTTAAAAACTGGTTACACTTTACACATAGTATGGCATATTCTTGAGGGTCTAGGAAACAAGAGAGCCTCAAGGAAAAAGTTATTTTTACTAGAGTGTAACCTCATTTTGTTCTTCATTCTAGGAGCTGCTATTCATGTTGACCAACAGCCTTAAGCAGAAAGAAATAGCTTCTGGAAAAATAACTGTAAGGGTGACTAAATTCTCTGGAGAAACCTGTTTCTTTCTTTGTAGTCTTTTTGTGTCTTCTTAATTTTTGTTTACATGTATACATTTTCGATATGTTTTGGACATTTGTCCCTCAAATCTCATGTTGAAATATGACCTCCATTGTGGAAGGTGGGCCTGGTGGGAAGTATTTGGGCCACAGGAGTGGATCCCTCATGAATGGCTTGGTGCTCTCCCCGGGGTAATGAGTTACCCAAGATCTGAATGTTAATAAGAGTCTGAGACCTCCCCCAACCCACTGCAACCTCTCTCATCCTGTGACACACCTGACCTCCCTTCTTTTGCCATGATTGGGAGCTTCCTGAGGCCTCACCAGAAGCAGCTGCTGGCACCATGCTTCTTGTATAGTCTGCAGAATACTGAGCCACATAAACCTCTTTTTTTAAATATAAACTACCCGGTCTCAGGTATTCCTTTATATCATTGTAAAACAGACTAACACAATTTTTTTTTTTTACACCTGTTTTCTTTCTTTTCCAATAACAATGTAACAGAGGGTACAATAACTAGCAAGAAGGCATGGCTAATATTTCAAAATTTTGTTTTCTTGGAAGGTGCATATGGATAGTTCTTCTGGTATGTATATGGGAGGAAATTTTATATTAATTTGCTTTATCGCAATTTTATCTAAATTCAGTGTGTACCCACGAGGACCTACTACTACTCCAAGATATTCTGAAATAAAATTTATTTATAGGAAATTTAACTAATAATTTTCAATTTGTAAAACAGTTACCTTATGTTGTAATCAATTCTCATAATATATTTACAAGTTATTTTCTATTTTGCAAAGAATAAATATTTATTTGTTAAAATATGGAATCTTGGATATTCAAAATAGTCCAAATAAATGAAGCTTACTACTTGTAGCCTAAAGGACAATCTTTTATAAAATCTGTATTAGAGTACTGGTCTTCAGCCAGGGGCACTTTTGCTCACTGGGAGATATTTAGCAAGGTCTGGACACATCTTTGATCACATTACTTTGATGGTATTTGTGTGCTACCAACTTCTAACGGGTAGGGCCCAGTGATGCTGCCAAACTTCCTAATAATTTAATTATAACTCATAATCAAATGATAACTAGGAGAATTGTGCACCAAATATCAATAGTGCCTGGGTTGGGAAAGCCTGTATTTGCATAATTAGATGCCAAATAAAACTTGATGATGAGTTATAATTAAATATTTTAATCAACTTAAGATAAAATATTCTTAAATGATTTTGTTCTGTGTATCATTAAAATATTTTCATCAGTCAAGATGATGTGGGGGTTCAAATTTTTTACTAATAAAATGTTATAGAGTTTATACCCAAAAAATACAACGTAAGAGATCACTTCAATAAGATACTCCATCATAATCATGTAACTGACTTGGGAACTTGGTTGGTTTAAATAAAAGAGCCAGTCTTTTCTCTAGGTAATGCATGGAGAAGACCTTTTTATTTCTCCCAAGTTTTCAAAATAAAAGGACACTAAGTATTTCTCTTTGTGGCTCAATGAATTTTTCCATGGCTGTTATTTGTTAATATCTATAATGGAAATTAAACATAACTTGACATAATATTATGAAGTAGTTTAAAAAGCAGATGTCCTGGCCGGGTGCGGTGGCTCATGCCTGTAATCCCAGCACTTTGAGGGGCCGAGGCAGGTGGATCACAAGGTCAGGAGATCGAGACCTTCCTGGCTAACACAGTGAAACCCCATGTCTACTAAAAATACAAAAAAAAAAAAAAAAAAAAAAAAGCTGGGAGAGGTGGCGAGCACCTGTAGTCCCAGCTACTCGGGAGGCTGAGGCAGGAGAATGGTGTGAACCCGGGAGGCGGAGCTTGCAGTGAGCCCAGATCGCACCACTGCATTCAGCCTGGGCGGCAGAATGAGACTCCGTTGCAAAAAATAAAAAACAAAAACAAAAACAAAAGATGTCTTAAAATAGTGTTTTAGAAAGAGGTGTTTAAATCATCTAATTTGGCAAAAGCCCTGATAATGAGACAAAGAAGAAAGCACTAGTTAAGCTAATTTCATCAGACAAGGAATTTGTGAATTAATTGATCATTGCTTTATAGAAAATCTTAAACCTAGGGAGAAAAGGGAGGAAGATAGAATTGATAACCTTCTTTTCTATTAGTGATTTTCAATACTTTTATAAGTTTTGTTAGTATGAATTTCAAGATGCTGTGTTTGAATCACTAAATATCAAGTAAACAACTTTAGCCCGTATGTTCTTTTAAAACTAATAACTCAAAAATAATTACTATGGGAGTAATGAATTGCAACCGGGTCCCACGTAACGCAGCAAATAAATAGGTTAATTTGCAAGGACTTGTATGGTTCATTTGATCTTTATTATCCACATTTTCCCAAAACTTAATTAAGTACTATTATGGCAGTCACATTAATTGTCACTGTATGAACTATAACATTTATGTCTTTTTTTTTTTGCATTCCCCTGTATTTTCCTTTTCTTTTTTTTTTATTTTACTTTAAGCTCTAGGGTACATGTGCACAATGTGCAGGTTTGTTACATATGTCTACTTGTGCCATGTTGGTGTGCTGCACCAATTAACTTGTCATTTACATTAGGTATATCTCCTAATGCTATCCCTCCCCCCTCCCCCCTCCTCACAATAGGACCCAGTGTGTGATATTCCCCTTCCTGTATCCAAGTGATCTCATTGTTCATTTCCCACCTATGGATGAGAACATGAGGTATTTGGTTTTCTGTTCTTCCGATAGTTTGCTGAGAATGATAGTTTCCAACTGCATCCATGTCCCCACGAAGGACACGAACTCATCCTTTTTTATGGCTGCATAGTATTCCATGGTGTATATGTGCTACATTTTCTTAATCCAGTCTGTCACTGATGGACATTTGGGTTGATTCCAAGTCTTTGCTATTGTGAATAGTGCCTCAATAAACATATGTGTGCACGTGTCTTTATAGCAGCATGACTTATAATCCTTTGGGTATATACCCAGTAATGGGATGGCTGGGTCAAATGGTATTTCTAGTTCTAGATCTTTGAGGAATCGCCTCACTGTCTTCCACAATGGTTGAACTAGTTTACAGTTCTACCAACAGTGTAAAGGTGTTCCTATTTCTCCACATTCTCTCCAGCACCTGTAGTTTCCTGATTTTTTAATGATTGCCATTCTAACTGGTTGAAATGGTATCTCATTGTGGTTTTGATTTGCATTTCTCTGATGGTGAGTGATTATGAGCATTTTTTCATGTGTCTGTTGGCTGTATGAATGTCTTCTTTTGAGAACTTTCTGTTCATATCCTTTGCCCACTTTTTGATGGGGTTGTTTGTTTTTTTCTTGTAAATTTGTTTGAGTTCTTTGTAGGTTCTGGATATTAGGCCTTTGTCAGATGAGTAGATTGCAAAAATATTCTCCCATTCTGTAGGTTGCCTGTTCACTCTGATGGTAGTTTCTTTTGCTGTGCAGAGGCTCTTTAGTTTAATTAGATCCCATTTATTTTTGATGTTTCAGTCATGAAGACTTTGCCCATGCCTATGTCCTGAATGGTATTGCCTGAGTTTTCTTCTAGGGATTTTATGGTTTTAGGTCTAACATTTAAGTCTCTAATCCATCTGGAATTAATTTTCATATAAGGAGTAAGGAAAGGATCCAGTTTCAGCTTTCTACTCATGGCTAGCACCATTTATTAAATAGGGAATACTTTCCCCATTTCTTGTTTTTGTCAGGTTTGTCAAAGATCAGATGGCTGTAGATGTGTGGTATTATTTCTGAGGACTCTGTTCTGTTCCATTGGTCTATATCTCTGTTTTGGTACCAGTACCATGCTGTTTTGGTTACTGTAGCCTTGTTGTATAGTTTGAAGTCAGGTAGCATGATGCCTCCAGGTTTGTTCTTTTGGCTTAGGATTGTCTTGGCAATGCGGGCTCTTTTTTGGTTCCATATGAACTTTAAAGCAGTTTTTTCCAACTCTGTGAAGAAAGTCATTGGTAGCTTAATGGGATGGCGTTGAATCTATAAATTACCTTGGGCAATATGGCCATTTTCACAATATTGATTCTTCCTATCCATGAGCATGGTATGTTCTTCCATTTGTTTGTGTCCTCTTTGATTTCACTGAGCAGTGGTTTGTAGTTCTCCTTGAAGAGGTCCTTTACCTCCCTTGTAAGTTGGATTCCTAGGTATTTTATTCTCTTTGAAGGTATTGTGAATGGGAGTTCATTCATGATTTGGCTCTCTGTTTGTCTGTTACTGGTGTATAAGAATGCTTGTGATTTTTGCACATTGATTTTGTATCCTGAGACTTTGCTGAAGTTGCTTATCAGCTTAAGGAGATTTTGGGTTGAGACAGGGGGTTTTCTAAATATACAATCATGTCATCTGCAAACAGGGACAATTTGACTTCTTCTTTTCCTAACTGAATACCCTTGATTTCTTTCTCTTGCCTGATTGCCCTAGCCAGAACTTCCAACATTACGTTGAATAGGAGTGGTGAGAGAGGGCATCCCTGTCTGTGCCAGTTTTCAAAGGGAATGCTTCCAGTTATTGCCCATTGAGTATGATATTGGCTGTGGGTTTGTCATAAATAGCTCTTATTATTTTGAGATATGTTCCATCAATACCGAATTTATTGAGAGTTTTTAACATGAAGGGCTGTTGAATTTTGTCAAACGCCTTTTCTGCGTCTATTGAGATAATCATGTGGTTTTTGTCTTTGGTTCTGCTTATATGCTGGATTACGTTTATTGATTTGCATATGTTGAACCAGCCTTGCATCCCTAACATTTATGTCTTTATCGCAGTTATATAGCCAGCTTCAGAGTATTATAAACTTCAGCTATTTCATAAGGAAGAATGCATCCTATCAGCTAATATTCATGAGAAAGTTAAAAAGAACTTTCATGGTGGTTTAATTATTTCTTGTCTCTAAGAGAATTCAAAATTCAAATGTACCATTTTTTTTCTAAATAATATAAGTAGAATTTTCTAGTGCTGGTATGAATCTTCATTAAGTAATCATTTATTTTAATTAATTGGATTAATATGCTTCCTTCAAAGGAAGAAATGCAGTTATCTCTACACCATAATAGGATATTTTATTCTCTTTCTTGTTCTATTTTGTTTAGTTTAATGACAGACATTGCAATGTGACATTCAGTCTGTGTATCTCCAATGCTGTACAGTACTAATGGAGCCAGCTATGCTGTAATGATATTTGTCTGAACAACATCATTGAAAAATGTAAATTCCTATTGAAAACCAACACTATAACCTTATATAGTTGACAGAAAGTGATCTGAATGTGTAGCAAAGCTAAGTTTGAAATTATAACTAATAGTAAAGAAATGCTGCTTCCTCTTGGCATGTTAATCTGCCTGCCCAGTGTTTTTTTGTTTGTTTTGCTTTTGTTGGAAAGCTGTGGAACACTTGAACCAAACACAATCTTCTTGAAGTATAAATTCAATGATCAAAGATGCTGTGGTTAAAATAGCGTTCTATAGACCCAGCAGATCAATCTTCCCTAGTGCTTCCTTCCACCAATCAGAGCCTTTGGGACTCCTGCACAGGTGTACAAAGAATGATTTGAAAGTCACTGCTCTAACCATTTTCAGAGAACTGATACAAAAGGAAGTGTCTCATAAAAAATTTTAAGGCAATTCAGAGAGATACATAGTATATCCAGAGAGCAGGTGTTTCTGGTCTATTTCTTATATTTTCCTTTTATCTCCTTGTCTAATTTTCTGAGCTAATGTAATTTTGTTATATCAAATTGTTTCTAAAAGGTTTCTAGTAGAAATAAAGCAATTTAATTTTCAGGCAAGATTGCCAATGCATAGTATTTGGCATCCCTGTATTACTTACACCCTTACTTGACTATATTTCCATTTTTTTCTGCCAATTATTCCTATTCGTTTTAGGAAGCTCACCTCAAACTCTGTGTAATTCCTTTGAGAAAGCTGAGACAATCTCAGAGAGCCGTGGCAAAAATACACATTTTAACACACAAATCTTGTTTGAGTTATATTTCACTGTAACTCGGTAAGCAGAAGGAATTAACTTTCAGCCATGGGTGCTGTGGAATATCTGGCAAGGAAAAGCTTCATGTGTGGAGCTTCTTGAATTTCACTCATTCCTCACTAGACACTTGCTTAGTTAGTTGGCCACAGAATTCTGCCTTCCCTAGATAAGTCCCTGGCAACTGAAAAAATATCTCTGAGTGGGCATATACCAAACTTGTAATGCATTTCTGAAATATGTACTTTATTTTATCAAAAACAAAAATGACTTAGACCAAACATAGAATTCTGGGTTCAGTTCCTACCCCATCACCAGTGGTTGATCTTCCAATGGTTATATAATAATATGATACAGCAGCCCATATGGGCTATTTGTCTGCAAAAATGAGGGACTGAAAATGACAGGCCTCAAATCATATGCGTATTGCCAGCTATTGTATTAAACAGCTTAGAGAAAGCTTTGCTTTTCACAAATGTATTAGAAAATATATTTCTAAAGAAATATTCATTTTTCTGAATTCTAGACTAATAAGTAAATAATAAATTACTGTCAATAATTAATTCACAAATTTGACAGTTTCTAGATAGCAGCTCCTCCATCTGATCCAGGTGTTGAATCCATGGGAACCACGTCCAATGGTGAATTAGCGGGTCCCCTTCCTTTGGCAAGTTGATATCAAGGCAGGAACCTTGCAAAGTCTGAGACATTATTCTACTTGAACAGTTAGAGGGATAAGTCAATAGATAGATCCTAACAGAAATACCATGCCTCTGAATCAAATATCAGACATTTATTTACTTACAGCAAAAGCAGTGACCAGAGTAACCGTGTAGCATTGTTTTCCAATACCAAGCAGCCCCAGGCAACACTATGAGAGCCAGACGGATTCTGCACATGCAGTGGGTGTCCCTCATAAAGATATGTTGAAATGCAACCCGCAGTACTTCCAAGTGTGACCTTAGTTGAAATGGGGTCACCGCAGATGCAATTAAATTAGATGAGGTCATACTGGAGGAAGGTAGGCTCTTAATCCAATATGACTTGCATTCTTACAAGAGGAAGAAAAAAGAAAAAGAGAATGTCATGCACCGGCACAGACATGGAGGAAAGACAACTGTTTAAAGGCTGAGACAGAGATTGGAGTTATGCTGCCACAAGCCAAGGACTATTCAGGGCTACTGGAAGCTGGAAGAGGCAAGGGAGGATCATTCCTTAAAGACTTTAGAGTGAGCATGACCCTGACAACACTTTATCTGAGACTTCTAGCCTGCAGAACTATAGGACAACAAATTCATGTTTTTCTAAACTACCCAGTTTGTGTAGTTTTCTGTATTTTGATACAGAATGCCTAGGAAATTAATATAGACCCCAAAATTATAAATGTGAGTACCTACACATTTGTAGATTTAAAGAGACAGGATATCCACCCTTGTCATCTTCTTCAGAAGTTGGGACTTTACTTTTTCCTATTTTGAGAAAGGAAGATCTCTAGGTCAAAAGGTAAGTTTCATGGGAGGTAAGAAACATTTCATTACCCTTTGAAAGGGACCACATGGCCCCACCATAAAGAAATCCTAACTACAGACTCTAGAGCTAGGCTGTATCTCCCAATTCCTATCTTATTTTCCTTATCTTACCAGGCCACTCACTTGCAGCATCTTTTTACCTACGAATCTTGGTGTTTGTTTCATGGTGCGTAACAGTGGATAAAGGGACTAGTTTTACCGTGTATTCAAGGGGATTGCTAGTACCTTAATTTTCATAAAAACTTGGTAAACATTTGTTGGTTGTATGAAAAATATTGGTTATGTTTGCAATGCCAGAGCAGAAGTACTATAGTCCCTCTTATACTTCCATTTTCTCTCCAATCACACAATCTATCTCAAATAACACTTATTTACTCAGTAAGTCTTCAGACAAAGTGTCCTCATGGTCAGAGCAAATCTAATAATTATTTATGTTGTTGATGTCAAAGTAAAAGTAAGGGTACATTATGGGTTGATGAGCACACAATTCTTTCTTTTGTGCTAGCCTTAAATTAGAGTTAGGTTAGCTCTCTGTGCTTAAAAAGAAAAGTATGTTTCAATAACACAATTATCTTTCTAATTTTCTTACTGATTCTATGTCTAAGATTATCATTAACATTTAATAAGAAGTAGTATTAATAGTATACTCTATAAAACTGAATTAGACATCAATTTTAAAATCTGAAAAATAATGGGAAAATGTGGAAAATTTATTTCATATTTTAAGATGTTTCCTTTAGACTACTCTGTCCTAGGAAATTAGTAAATCATATATGGTATAGCAGCTGATACCAAAAAGACCATTTTCAGAAAACAGGGAAAGTTATTCAATTATTCTTATTAAACCAAGACTTTTTTATGCTTATAGGTTTGAATGCTATGAAATTGGTAATATTTTAATATTTACCAAAATATTGTCTCTACATAATCACAGGCATTTTATTTTTGGTGTAGGTCATTTTCTACTCACTCATATCTCTAATGAATTATTGCTATTTATTTTTCTGAATAGATATAGCTCTGAGTTTCTAGAAACAAACAACTGAACAACAAAAAAAAAACCTAAACAATTTTATATTCTCCAAGAGCAAAATAAAGACAAACTTTGAAAACAACATTCTAACTTGGAAAAGGTCATATTTGATTAGTGAAAAGATTGAATTATGGAGTAAATGCGAATGCTTGCAGTTTCCCTACAGTAAATCAAACTAGACTAACAAAAAGATTGATAAGTATAGCTGAGGGGAAACCAACTTAATGAGAAAATAAGAAAAATTTATAATGAGTATGTCCAAATGGAATCATAAAGTGCTTAAATCCATTTATTCTCTTGAGTAGGTATAAGTGTATTCAGTAGTATTATTTGCACTCAATATATTCAGCAGATTTTCTTTTGAACCTCAGGTGCAGAGAATTTAGTTAATAATAACCTTCAGTTCATGTCAATTATTATTCATTATAACATCAGTCCATGAAAGTCTGCTCCTGTATTCCAACTCTACTGTCGTTCCACCTCATAGGCATCACAAAATTCACACGGATATAGTTTGTCTTATGTATAATTTATGTAAATTGATTTAGGCTATGAATCACATAGAGTTTTCTTTCTCTTTTTTGTTTTTACTCAATAATATGTTTTTAAGATGTAGTCACATTTCTTTATGCATATATGGGATATTCATAATAACTCCATAATATTTTGCTATTTACATCTACCCTGTCCAATCCCTGGTGAGAGAAACTTAAATGACCCCAGGCCTCTGCTCCCACAAGTGCTACTGCAATGAAGATGCTTATGTGTGACCTTTACACTCCTTATTAGAGATCATCTCTGTAATTACAAAAAGGAGAGGGATGCCATGTGTCACATGATGTGTACATTTCTTATTTCAATAAATACTGCTAGATCTCTCTGCTGAAAGGGTGCTACTATGGAAACTCCCAACATCAGTCACACTTGTCGTATTTCTTCACATTTTTTCCCATCACTCAGTATTATCTGATTTATTTTATGTCGATTTGACCAGTGTAACATGGTGAGTGATGATATTGACTGACTGCATTTTCCTGAATTTTAGTTGGTTTGAGATTCTTTTCGTATAATTTTAGCTTTTTGGATTTCCTCATGTGCATATTGTCTATGCATGATTTGCCCCCATTTTTCTTTTGGACTTTCTGTTTCTTTTTCTTACACAAATGCAATGATTCTTCATATATTTCCCAATATTAAATAACCATTACTTTGGAATATCATAAATATTTTACGTATTTCCCAGACATATGGATATAAGAGTGTCTCACGTACAAGTCAGCTCTGATTAATCTTTCCTTCCACATGCCACTCAGCCCAGGGAAATGTTAGATATCATTACATAAAAACTAGGAACCACTGATTTAGCAGTAACACTTTGACATATTTTCGGATATATGGAAATATGTAAAATATGTTTTCCAGATATATGGAAATATGTTTTTCAAGTATATGGAAAATACATCTGAAAAAATATGTCTTAGTGTTATCACTAAATCAGTGGTTCCTAGTTTTTATGTAATGATATTGAACCATTTCCCTGGGCTGGGCAACATGTGGAAAGAAAGATTGATTCTAGCTGACTTGTATGTGTGACACTCTTGTTATCTGCTTTCCTCATGGGACATGTTTCAGCATTGCTTAACATTATTTCCTAGATTCCACCCAGAACCACATTAATACTGTCTTATTTTTTAATTCCTCAGAAGTGACACATTGGTCCATGATCTATCAGGGAAATGTGAGTGGGAGTGAAGTGGGGTGGGGATAAAGCAAAAGCATCTGTGCTTTCCCAACTTATTTCTCACTTATGTTTTATCTGGAATCTGAAAATCAAGCTTTGCCTGCTGTGCCATCCCCAGGATTGGCTTCTAGGGATGGAGCCAACAGTAGGTGAGCACCTTACTATGAACCACCATAGATTGGCTTAGTTTTTAAACCTATCACTATCAAAGAAATAAAATTTTTCAAGGGATAAGTCCAAATAATGTAATTTCACTATAAAACTCTAGTAATAAAAACATTTTTATTCTTTTATATTATCTCAGTGAGGGTGGTAAAATGGAAAGCTATGAGATCTAACTTACCGATCAGTTGTCCTTAGTTATATGTTGAACTTGATTGATGTCAATTTGTCAAAAGCACTTACAATATGAAATGATCTTTTCCCAAAGATATTTTCCATAATGTGACAATTTTAGCACATTAAGATGTTCTGAGTAAAAAATAGGCACATATATATGACTTAAAAGCATGGCACAGAGAAGCATTATTTGAAATCATAAAAAAGACAAAGCTTAATTTTTATTAGATAATATATAATTGATATACAATAAGTTGGAAAATTTATTTGCCCATTATAGTTTTCCATTATCCACCTAAATAAAGAAAAAAAACATAATATGTATGGTTATTTAAATCATGCCTAACTTGTCTTTAAAGGAAGTAGGCACTAATCTCTTTTCACAGAATATTTTTCTGCCTTTTTACTTAAATCAGTTACTTAGAGATGTTCAATTTATGCTTATTACATGTTTAAGAAATTGTTCATATTTCTAAAGGGATGAACTTTAATGAAAAATGCATTTGCTAGAGAAATCACATAGAAAATCTGAAGGATTTTAAAAAATACTTAAGAAGTTGGAACTTGCCTTTTAAAGTAGGGTAAAAAGCTATTAAATAGGATGGGAGGCCTTAGGGTGCAGTGAACATTTTTAATTGCATATTTAATTAGATATATACTGAAGAGATAGTGTTTGGTTAGGCTAAAGCTCGTAGGCTTTGGAAAAAAAAATTTTTTTCTAACTTTTTAAAATCTTTTAAAAAAATAGATGAGCTGAATAGAACTTAATTTTGTTGCTATTCACTATGAAAGGATTAGAATCTTTTATTTTCCTATGGAAAAAAAGTTGACAAGTTTATTTTAAAGCATTTCTTTTCTCTTTTAATTATCCTTGAAACTTATTTAGCACCTGAACATTTGTTTGCTTGACAGTTCAGAAAAAATTAACATAGCATCTAAATTGTATAAAATCTAACATCTTTTACATGTTTTACCACTTAACTCAGACCTTCAATGTCTGGGTGGCTATTGACATTAAAGGTTTAGGACTAACGGCAATATTATTCTTGTTCCATATTAATTTTAATATTGCTGCAGGGCAGTATTAAATATGCATGACGTGAGTTACAAGAAACTTTTCTCCAATTTCAAGAAATGATTAAGCTTATTTTAGTATATTTAGTTTAAAACTTGAGATTCCTCTGTATATTTTAAAAGGATTTCCATTTAAAACACTTATTTTTGTTGTTGTTTTGTTGTTTTTTGAACTTCAACCATTTGTAAAACTTAACTTCAGTAATTTCACGTTTCTTAAGAATACTTGATTTGAGTTTTCACTGTATTTGAGATTAGGATAGCAGTTACGTTCAAATGAGCTACCATATTTACTCCCTAAAAAGATGAGCGTACCCACGGAGAAAGTAGCTCTAATTTAATCTATAGAGAGTATATAAATGTAATTTATTTCTAGAGCAAGAAATAAGTCATTGGCTCTAATTCCCTTATGTAATTCTCTCCATCCTCAAGTAAATAAACAAACTATTCAGTAGAAAATAAAAGAATTTAGAAATAAGAGAAAGGCGTGAAGCCTGTAAGAAATAAGATGAACTGTATTATAATGTTGTAAGTAAGAGAGCTTTACTTGGTTTATTAGCAAGAACTTAGAAAAAAGATTCCTACATATATATGAATATATATATTATATATATATATGAACAAATATATATATAAATATATATTTATATATAACACATTGTACTTAGAGAAAAGTTGTGACCTATGATACTATATGCTAAAGAGATGGGTTGTATAAGCAGTGCAGAAAAGGGGAGTTGGTTTTTGCTGCTTAGATGAGACATGTGTCACACACAAAGGCAGGAAACATAAACTATTTGAATGAGGAACAACAAAAGCTGAAGTAGCAACCACCTCGAGACTAGAGTTCTTAGCGTCACAGCATTTTTTATTCTGGACAGAATAGGCTGAGAACATAAAATTACTCATGGGGCTTGAGATTGTACCCTTCTGTGTATTCCTTATGGCATCCTGAGACTTAATCATTCACTAAGGCATCTGTGAGTATCAGCTCCTATCATGATAGGAGTCTTTCGGGAGGTGCTTATCTCTTCAAATGCAATTCTAATTGTCATCAGATACTGAGAGGAAGCTGAGTGAAAGAGAGGATACAGTTTGCTCCCATCATTATTGGCATTCCCCCGTATCTAGAAATGACAAATGTGCTCCTAGAGGGTAAAGTAAACTACATGGAATTGGGAGGCATGCAACAGAAAATCTAAGAGGTAGTATGCATAGCTATGGCATAGTTGAAAAACGTGGCTCATTTTCATGGATTAAAGTAAAGGGGGGCTTCTGGGTTGTTTAGAATGTGTTATTATTGGTGGGGAGGGGTTGTTGCTTATAAAAAATAGTATATTAATTTTCCATTGACACAAATTTACCATGAACATAGCAGTTTAAAGCAGCACATGTTTATTAGCTCATGCTTTTGTAAGTCAGAAATATAGGTATGGCGTGTGTATCAGTCCATTTTCATACTGCTGATAAAGACATGCCCGAAACTGGGAACAAAAAGAGGTTTAATTGGACTTACAGTTTCACATGAGGCTGGGGAATCTTCGGAATCATGGCAGGAGGCGAAAGGCACTTCTTACATGGTGGCAGCAAGAGAAAATGAGGAAAAAGTAAAAAGAGAACCCCCGGGCAAACCTATCAGATCTTGTGGGATTTATTCACTATCATGAGAATAGCAGGGGAAAGAACTGCTCCCAAGATTCAATGACCTCCCCCTGGGTCCCTCCCACGACACGTGGGAATTTTGCGAGATACAATTCAAGCTGAGATTTGAATAGGGTCACAGCCAAACCATATCAGCATGTGTCTGGCTTCCTTGCACAGGTCTCCTGAGGCTAAAACTGACGTGTCTACCTACAGGGCAGCGTGTCTTCCAGAGCTTGGGATCCTCTTCCAAGATAGCAATAGAGGTTTTCCTTTGCAAGTTTAAAATCTCTGTCCTCAGTATGAGCCCAATCCCTATGAAGCACTCACTTAACTAAGTCAGGCCTATCCAAAACACCTCTTTTTCATTAAGTCAGCTGGGACATATAACATGTCCTAACTACAGAAACGAAACTCATCACATTCACAGTCCTAAGAATTAAAAAAAAAGAAAGCATCAACAACAGGGACAAGACATTCTAGGATTATTCCTACCAGCATGGGTTTATTGTGTGAAGTTTTATTGGCCTATATTCTTACTAACTATACACTCTGTATTCAATGTAAAAATTTATTTAAAATGCATATGTAAGTGTAAAGGAAGGAGAATAGCTGAAGAACTACGAAAGAAGACATAAGTTCATATTCAAAAAGACTGTTTTGCCAAAGTTTATGAGCTTTAGTTAAACTAGACACTACTAGTCTAGCTTGTTACTAAGTAAATGTACAACTAAAAATACCTAACACTTTGACCTGGATTAGATTTTGGTTTACAATTTCAATACGGATGTATCTTAGGAACTAGGGAGCCCTGAGGAGGGCCCCCTAGTCCCTAAGATACATCAATAGTGAAATAAGACCAGTTCATAACTCCACATTGGCCTCTAAGTGTTCAAGTTAAAGAAAAAGTTGCTCATCTATCACTTTAAGTCAAAATTATAATTTTGAATGTGTGGTACTGAACTATAAGACTTTGTAGAGAATCCAAAATTAGTTGCATGAAAATAAGAAATTTTGTTGTATGTTACAGGTGGTAATATAGATCAGTGAGGAAAAAGAAACTTTCAGTATATAGTCTTATGACAACTACTTATATACTTAAAACCAAATTTGAAAAGAACTTACTGAGCTGCTCCAGAGAACCTAAAACTTTACTAATACTGTGAGGACACAGAGAAAGCCTAGGGCTTGACTTTTTAAGAAATGTAAAATTTGACTGGGATAACCAATGATACAAGGAAACTCACATGTGCCTAACAATGCAGCACTCACTCCAAATGCGGTGTAAAAACAGAAACAGGAAAGGAGTAATAAGAGTTGAAATAGCTTTATTTCAGAGTCTTTATAGAAAATAAAGACTGTGGTCTAGGTGCTGAAGGATGACTGGTACCTGAATGAGAGCAGTGGTGGAAGATCGCCCACCTGCTGTGGGTTTGAACCAGGGCATGGAAGTAGGATCTTCAGAAACGGTGACTGGGGAAAGGGTGTATGTTGTGGAGAAGTGTTCAAGCATATGTTAGTTTACTGTGCTTTGCTTTATCGCATTTTGCAGGCACTGGAGATTCTACAAACTGAAAATTTGTGACAAGACTTCATTGAGCCAATCTACTAGCAGCACTTTCCAATATTATATGTTCACGTTGTGCATCTATATAACATTTTGGTGACTCTTGCAATGTTTCAAACTTTAATTACTGTTGCTAGCTCTGTGATAGTGATCTGTGATCTTTTGGGATACTAATGTAATTGTTTGGGGTGCTCCAAACTGTGCCAGTATAAGACAAAAAAATTAGTCAATACATGCTGTGTGTGTTCTGACGGCTCCATGACCAGTAGTTCCCCTATGTCGCTTCCTCTTCTCAGGTCTCCCTAGTCCTTAAAATACACCAATGTTGAAATTAGGCCAATTCAAAACTCCACATTGTCCTGTAAGTGTTCAAATCAAAGGAAGACTTGCTCGTCTATCACTTTAAATCAAAAGCTAAAGATGATTAAGTTTAGTCAGGAAAGCATGCCAAAAGCTGAGAAAGCTAGGCCTCTTGCACCAAAAAGTTAGTCAAATTGTGAACATACTAAGGATAAAGCAAAATAGCCTTATTGCTGGTATGCAGAAAGTTTTAGTGGTCTGGATAGAAGATCAAACCAGCCACAACATTCCTTTAAACCAAAGCCTAATCCAGAATAAAACCCTAATTCTCTTCAATTCTATGAATGCTAAGAGAGGTGAGAAAGTTGCAGAAAAAAAGTTGGAAGATAGTAGAGTGTGGTTCATGAGGTTTAAGAAAAGAAACCATCTCCATAAAAGTGCAAGGTGAAGCAGCAAGTGCTGATGTAGAAGAAGCAACAAGTAATCCAGATAATCTAAGATAATTGATGAAGGTGGATACATTAAATAATGGATTTTTAATTTACATGAAACAACCTTCTATTGGAAGAAGATGCCATCTAGGACTTTCATGGCTGGAGAGCAGAAATCAATGACTGACTTCAAAGCTTCACAGAATAGGCTGAGTCTCTTGTTAGGGGTTAATGCAGGTGGTGACTTTAAGTTAAAGCCAATGTTAATTTCATTTACCATTCCAAAAATCCCAGGGCTATTAAGAATTATTCTAAATCTACTATACTTGTGCTCTATAAATGGAACAACAAAGCTTGGATGATAGCATGTCTATCTGTTTATAGCATGATTTACTGACTGTTTTAAGCCCACTGTTGAGACCCACTGCTCAGGAAATAGTTTTCTTTCAAAATATTACTGCTCATTCACAATGTACCTCATTACCCAAGTGCTCCAACAGGGATGTGCATGGAGATTAATGTTGTCCTGTCTGCTAACGTAACATCCATTCTGCAGCCCATGGATCAAGGAGTAATTGTAACTTTCAAGTCTTATAATACATTTTTTAAGGCTCTAGTTGCCACAGATAGTAATTCTTCTGATGCATCTGGGCAAAGTAAATTGAAAATTGCCTGGAAAAAAGTTCTCCATTCTAGATGCCCTTAAGAACATTCATGATTCGTGGGAGGACGTAAAAATATCAATATTAATGTGAGTTCAGAAGAAGTCGATTCCAACTCTCATGGCTGACTTTGAGGGGTTCAAAGTTTCAGTAGAGGGAGTCACTGCGGATGTAGTAGAAATAGCATGAGAACTATAGACAAAGGTAGAACCTGATTTTATGACTCAATTGCTGCTATTGCTTGATAAAACTTGGATAAATGAGGAGTTGCTTTTCATAGATGAACAAAAGCAGTGGTTTCTTGAGATGGAATCCATTCCTGGTGAAGATACTGTGAGCATTGTTGGAATTAAAACAAAGGATTTAGAATATTATACAAACTTAGTTGAAAAGGTGACAGGTTTGAATAATTTAGAATATTATACAAACCTTAGTTGAAAAGGTTTGAATGGATTAACTCCAGTTTTGAAAGAAGCCCTGTGGGTAAAATGCTACCAAATTGCTTCACACACTACAGATTACTTGTTCATGAAAGCAAAGGTAAAATGGATGCAGTAAACTTCATTGTTGTTTTATTTCAAGAAATTGCCATAGCCATGCCAACCTTCGGCAACCACCACCCTGATCAATCAATAGCCATCAACATTGAGGCAAGACCCTTGACCAGCACATAGATTAAAATTCCCTGAAAGTGCAGGTAAAAATATTTTATTCTTAAAAATAATGATTAATCTAAGGTATGTACTTTTTTTGACATAATGCTATTGTATTTATTAGACTATAGTATAGTATAAACATAACTTTTATATGTACTGGAAAAGCAAAAAAATTATGTGACTTCTTGTATTGTAATACTGCCTTTATTGTGGTGGTCTGGAACCAAACCCACAATATCTCTGAGGTGTGCCTGTATTTGATCAGAATGATTGGGGATAATTTGTGGAGTGTTGAAAATTCAAAGAGCCACTGTGTACCACAGAGAACAGCTGGAAAGCAACATGATGAAAGTGGCACTTCATAAAGATTAATTTGGGGGTGATGTATAGGTAATAGAAGATCTTGGAAACGCAAAGGCAGGGAAACCAGATGGTAATTTCCATAATTCGAGTTGGAAGTTTGGTACGCAGGTGGTGACTTCGGAACCAGAAGAGAGAGGGCAAGTCTTCGTGATGCTTCATAGAAACAATCAGAACTGGTGACAGTTCGTTTTTAACCAAGTAAGGTTAGAACTTGTTATCAATGTCTCTGTCTCCCTGATTTTCAACCTCGTTGGTCAGAAGATGGTGAGCATTGTAACAGAACTGAGGAATATCCATTGAGATCCATTTTTAAAGACAAAGAGGCGAGCCATAAGCAGGCATTTTGAAAGGATAGCTCTACATCCAAATATCCATGCTCTTTAAATATTGAAGCAGACCTGGAAACAGCTCAGTTCATAATCAGATAAAGATTAAAATAATGAGTACAGGAGCGTTAGTGAAAGCCACAGGAGTAAAAGATTTCACAGTGAACATAAATGAGAGGAGAGACCATCGAAGGCTTAAGAAAAGTGTTTTGGGAAGCCATATCTGTTGTGAAAGTAAGGAAGAGCCTATCAAAGAACCAGAAAGAAAAGAACCACAATTGAAATTAAGGGAACAGCCTAAGAGAAGTGAAGAGGCAAGACCCATAGAACAAGAAGTACTCACCAATATCAAGTATGAGAAAAAAGAGAAACTGAGCATAGTATGGTGACTACAGTTAACAGTAATTTATTGTATATTTCAAAATAGCTAGAAAAAGAGACTTGCAATATTCCCAAGACAAAGAAATGCTATGATAAATATTTGAGGTGGTAGTCTAATTATCCTGATTCAATTGTTACGTATTTTGTGCATGTATCAAAATATCACGTGTCCCATAAATATGTCCAAAGAAAAAATCAGATGTGTACAACCAAGAAAAACCATGTGTTTCAATTAGAAAACAATCAAAACCTTCATCAATTCATTCCATAAATGTTTATTAGCTCTTTGCTATCTACTGTGTATGTTTCTTCCTCATTGGCCCTACAGATTGTCAAGGAACACACAAAATTTAAAAATGACTTTTCAGGGTTTCCTGAAGTGGTGGGTATTTGAAGTAGAAGCAAAGATATTTGCCTGACATATGGTTGCTTTTTAATTTACTGTTACCGAATTTTCCAAAGTAAGGAGCATATTGCTAGATCATTGTGTTTTTGAAGTTATTATCCTTCTAAGATTTTTGGTCAATTTTTCATCATGAAGTGATACCACCCTAAACTTGTAAACCAATGTTAGGCTTTTAGGCTTATGAGTAACTTTGAAAAAACAGAAGTTTTCACGAATCCTCTACATATGTCCTTTTACTTCTTTTAATGCTGGAAATTTTATTTACATGCAATAGGCTACATATTTCATTAGGACATGTTAAGAACAATTTTATGGGAACTAAGGTCATAGATTGTATAATGTCATATCAAGAAACCAAATCTTAAGGCTGTTCACTCACACCCATATACACACACACAAACACAAAGTCAATGTCAAATTTTGGTTATAATTATGTGCGTAAATGCATAAGTGGCATAATAGTAATTATAGTAATTAAAATTGTGATATTTAGAGAGCAATTATAAGCAATTCGCTGTTGAAAGTTTTTTTACATGTATTATTTTATTGAATACTATAGTTACGTATGGAACAAGCAACTATTATTATCATTTTTATTATACAGAAAAAGAAATTGAGGCTCAGAGAGGCTAAGCAAATTAGTGAAGTTCACACAACAATTAATCGGAAAAGCCAAGATTTAAGCCATATTTTATTAAGTGCTTATTTTAGTAACGGATGATTATTATTTGAAAGCAATTAGATATTTTTGTTTTCAAATACACCTTTTGATATTTACAAAGTCATCTTTATAGACTGAACTCAAAGATACCCCTTGTTTATTATAGTAATTCAGTCTTTCCTTTTGCTTAGACCCAGGGAGAATTTTTCTAGTCAAAGACAGACAAGAGGCAGACAGATTTGACATAATCAATTACCCATGGTCACTGCGATGCTCTTTGCTTTTTATTTTTTTTGCTAAAGGACTGGCCTGAGAATTATCAAGGCATGATTGAGGAAGACCTATCCGCCAGTATCAGAATACACTGCTTATAGAAGTTTATCAGAGAATAACTTGCCTCCTGGTCTGTATTAAAAATACATACACAGATAGTAATGTACTTGCTACCATTTTCCATCTCTCAAAAAGCTGGCCAGCCCAAGGGAAACTTTAATTTACTAAAAACACAATTTCTGCACACAAAGCCTATCTATATCTGAAAAGCAAAGAAAGCTACCATTTTTAAGTTTTCACCTTAAAGCGAGAGAAATAAAGCATGCAAATCTGTGTGTGTTAGCTTTGGCAGTTTATTTTGGAGTTTTTGTTGTCACACATAATATGAAGTGTTGACTGCACCAACTTTTAAGAACTAGGATCTATCCTGTCTACCTAATAGGGTTAGATAGAATTTTCCCTAAAAATTTAAATGCCTTATTGTTACCACTTTCTCTGAGGGTATCAGATCAGATAAAGAACTAAAAGCCAAAACAAACCTTACAATATTCCTACTACCACCTAGAGTTGTAAAGAGAGTGTATATACAATATTTACACATTTGGGTAAAAATGCTTGTAAAATTCTGAAAATACAAAGAATGCAACTGCCAAATGATGATTATAACAAGACATTTCCTAAAAGATTAACACCATTCTTATTTTTATGCTTTGTATTATCATTGCTAATTTTTTTTCATTGTCTTTTAATTTTTTTCTAGTGCAAGCTAACTGTGCAGTTTTCCATTTTCATTTAAAAGTTTAAAGCCTCAAAACTGTCCAATTTCTTGTTTGAAGGCAAGACAGTTTTATACTCAAAATCTATAATTTAAGCTTCCAACAGACTGCAGGCAATAAACATGCTATTCTCTTCCCTGAACTCTCTGCCCTGAATTTGGCTTCAGAAAATTAAGTTTGTCAGTGATGGAGACTGCCCAATGAACTTTAAAGTAGTATTTCTTTCAGGCAACTTTGAGTGCCTAAGAGAAAATCAGACCCCTACTTCTTCCCCTACCCACTTGCTGGGTTTCCAAAAAGCCCCACTGTGTCATTCTGAATAAAAACTATTGCTATCCTTCTAATAGGCTCTTGTCCTTTGACCCACTGTAGTCAGTTACACAGTGAGAAGCATTATGAGGTACTATTTTATACTTTCAAATATAAGCATGAACTTGCTAAATGCCTTTAACGTGCCTTTAAGTACACATGAAAGCCCTTGGGCTATGCTCATTTCCAAAACTACACATCGAGTTTGCTAGCTCAAATTAAACCTAAAATGGTGATTTCCTTCAGGCAATTGTTCGAGTATTCCGTATCCTGAATAAATAATGACAAATTGCAGCACTTTCAGAATTAGAATTGAGTTTATTTTACAGGGACATCGTTAACGCCAATCAAGGGACGGTATTAAATGATACTTTACGAAAGCCACCAAGTGTGTCTGTTGGAAGGATTATGACTTGTATTGCTTGCATTTGCTCATTGTATTCTTTCAGTATCTACTGTGATAATACATGTCTAAAGCGAAAATGTTATTGTTTCATTATAGAGAGTCAAAATATATGTTATTGTTTAACTTAGTAGGGTTTACTTAATAGGTAAGTATTATTGAAGAACTCTTATATCAGGCAGCCTGCAAATGTAAGCAAAGTGCAGTTTTTCTCAGGTCCTTCAACTTGGCATTCCAGTTGCCATGTGACTATCCTAATATTTACACAGTTATCAGACAATGGTTGTGCTGGTATATTTTCCATGTCTAGAGAGCGAAGAGAAATTTCTTGCTACTAAACCAGCAGAAACCACAGCCACTGTAATCTGGGATTCAGTTAGTCTGCTGCCACATGTTTCTATGGCAAGACAGGCACACAGACCTCTAAGTGGCATATGCTGCTGCACTGAAGGTAGTGTATGGCATTTAAATGTCCTCTGACTATATGGACTGAAAAATTATGGTCAAGAAAGCTTTAGATTAAGCTATTTCTTAGATTTAGAATGGTAAGAGAGTAAGCATTTTCTCTATTCAGAATGTGAAGACAGGATGTAAAATAAACCTTTAGCAATCTTTTCATCAGTCTGTTCTTCAGAGACAACAAAAAGTCTGTTTCTAAAATAAGAGGCATTGGGGCCAGGAGTGGTGGCTCATGCCTATAATCCCAGCACTTCTGGGAGACTGAGTCAGGTGGATCATTTGAGGTCAGGAGTTAGAGACCACGCTGGCCAACATGGTAAAACCTTGTCTCTACCAAAAATACAAAAATTAGCCGGGCATGGTGCCAGGTGCCTGTAATTCCAGCTACTTGGGAGGCTGTGGCAGGAGAATCACTTGGACCCGGGAGGCAGCACGATTGCACTCCAGCCTGGGTAACAACAGCAAAGCTCCATCTCAAAAAACATAAAATAAAATAGGCATTGGAAACAGTATTGACTATATTATGTTTAAGGTGTATTTTTGAAGAGCGTTGCAATAGTCGAGGAAAAAGAGAGAGAAACATAAAAGTAGTTTTCACACTTAAATTTCTGTTTCTGTTGCCTGCTCGTTAACAGCTCTCCTGAAAGAAAACCCTCCTATAAAATTTTAGTTCCAGAACCTATGAGGCACTTTATAAAAACAGCCAACTAGACTTCTGACATCAAAGCTTTTATACTGCCTTTTTAGTTGTGTTAAAATGCTAAAAATTAAAAAACTGACATTTTTCACCTTTATGTTTTAAAAAGAACAGAAATACTTGAAATTCTGGATGCTGATGCTTTTGAAACTCTTCATGCTTTGCCCTGGCAATGTTCATGTATTCATAATGATGGTGAAGAATCGCCGGTCAGTTACGTACGGGGGAAGAAAGTCTTTGTCTGGAAGACTTTTCCAGCAGATGAGATTTAGCATCATTATTTCTGAAATATGACCTTCCCCAGCAGCATCTCTAATTATACTCCCAAATTAGAACGAATACAGTCTGAAGACTAGACTCATCATTATGACTTACAGTGTTCAGTTTTATAGAAAAGTGAGCATTCATTGCAGCAAAAAAAAAAAAAATGCATTAAAAGTGTGGTATTGGAAAAGGAGGTCTTTTTAATGTAGCCATTCCCCTTGTTAGTAAATAACAGTGGCAATAATTATGGACCATATGCCGACCAAGCTCTCAAACAGACTTGGAAAAAAAATCTGTCACTGTCAGCACTGTGGGCCTTGGTTACTTGGTTATGTCCTTCCTAGTATCAAGAGAGTGAGTGTGAACAAAAGTCATCTGGAGACCCAGAACATGTGCTCAATAAATTTCAAGCTGCTGAATAGCCTCTCCGAGCAGCTCTTTCTAAACAGTAAATGAAGGACCCTGTCAGCGAATTAATTATTTACGTGTATCTATCTTATTTTATAAATCGGCAGTCCTTGGCAGCGTACATTTGAAAGGAAATGAATATTAATACCAGATGACATCACACAAACTGGCTGTTTACAAACTCTTTCAATATTAGCCCACAGAATTTTGTGCTCTTTTTTATTCTGGATGCTTTTATATATTTTTTTCCTTTTCTTTAAACCTTGCCTAGTTTTTAAACCTCCATAATTCCAAACCTCCTTATTAAATACATCAATTTACTATTACTTTCTATTATTTAAATAATTTGTATATTACATGTACATATGAATTTATCTTCATATATAAATGTATATGAATTGATCCAGATTATTTACATTTTAGGGAAGAATCTGTATCATAAAAACAATCGCCTCCTCTTTGGAGGAGACTGGCCTTCTGATTGCTGCTGGTGCAGAGCCATGACCTTCTTGGACTGGGGCAGTGTTCAGAGTATTACATTCATCGTTTTGATACGTATCACTCATTTTTCAGAGGCAGACAGGCAATTTCCCTTATGGCACTCTCTTTGGGTTTATATGTAGTGGTTTTCAAAATAAAATAAATGTACTCAGCTACTGATAATGACACTTGATAACAATTACTTACAACTTACTCTATTCTAGCATATTTGTTCATTAAATATTCACAATAACCCTATGAGGTAGGTATTACAGCAGCTATCATCATTTTTCATATGGGGGAACTGAGACACAAGAAAGGTAAACATTTGTCAAAGGTCGGGCAGCCTGTAAGAGACTGGCTCCTAAACCACTTGTGCTGATATCCCTCATACCACCCAAGTCACATTTTGTGTGTCTCTCTTACTCCCTCCTTATTTTAGCCTAAACTATCTTCCTGCCCTTACTTTATGACAATTTCCCATGATTAGCAAACAAGCTCATCCTGGCTGTTGTTCTTGAGCCACCCAGTGTTAGAGCCCTTGTTAATGGCTCTGCTGTGTGGCAGAGACTCTGCTGGACACAGGGCAGATGGCCGTAAGTTAAAGAGACATGGTCCTTGCTCTCCTAGGACCTTGTCTAAAAACTGTGCATCATAGCTTGTCAGCTTTATCTACGACACAGCAGAATCACTTGGGAAGTTTTTAGGTATTTCTAAGCCCCAGACTACAACTGAGAATAATGAAGTCTGAATCTCCAGGGGTGGGATCTTGACAGTAGAATTTTTATAAAGATCTGTGATTATTTCATGGGCACCAAGGGTGAGAACCACTAGCTTCCAGTCTATCACTAAGGCAGATAATAAAATTTAAGTCTTTAATCCATTTGCATTAATTTTTGTATATGGTGTAAGAAAGGGGTCCAGTTTTAATTTTCTGCATATGGCTAGCCAGTTCTCTCATGATCATTTATTAAATAGGGAATCCTTTTCCTATTGCCTGTTTTTTTCAGGTTTGTCAAAGATCAGATGGTTGTAAGCGTATGTCCTTATTTCTGAGATCTCTAGTCTGTTCTGTTGGTCTATATGTCTGTTTTTGTACCAGTACCGTGCTGTTTTGGTTACTGTATCCTTGTAGTATAGTTTGAAGTTGGGTAGCATGATGCCTCCAGCTTTGTGTTTTTTTGCTTAGGATTGTCTTGGCTATTTGGACTCTTTTTTGATTCCACATAAATTTTAAAATAGTTGTTTCTAATTCTGTAAGGAATATCAATCGTAGTTTAATGGGGATAGCATTGAATCTATAAATTACTTTGGGTAGTATGGCCATTTTCATGATATTGATTCTTCCTAGTCATGAGCATGGAATGTTTTTTGATTTGCTTGTGGCTTCTCTGATTTCTTTCATTACTGGTTTATAGTTCTCCTGGAAGAGCTCCTTCACTTCCCTTGTTAGCTGTATTCTTAGGTATTTTATTCTTTTACAGAAATTATGAATGGGAGTTCATTCATGTTTTGGCTTTCTGCTTGCCTTTTGTTAGTGTATAGAAATGCTAGTAATTTTTGCACATTGATCACTGTTTTTTAATTGACTCTTTTTCATCTTGGTGGTTTTATCTACCTTCTTTGAGGTTGCTCACCTTTGAATGAGGTTTTATGGGGTCTTTTTTGTTGTGTTATTGTTTTCTGTGTGTTTGTTTTTCTTTTAACAGTCAGGCCACTCTACTGGAGGGATGCTGTGGTTTGCTGGGGATCTGCTCCAGACCCTAATTGCCTTGGTTTTCCCTGTACCTGGAGGTATCACCAGTGAAGACAGTGAAACAGCAAAGATGGCAGCCAGCTCTCTTTCCTCTGGAAGCTCCTTCCCAGGGACGTACTGACATGTTTCTGGCCTGAATGCACCTGTAGGAAGTGGCTGGAGAACCCTGTTGACAGATCTCGCCCACTCAGGAGGAACGGGATTAGGGACTCACTTAAAGAAACAGGAAGGCTGTTTTTTGGTAGAGTAGGTGTGCTGTGTTGGGAGGCACTCCTTTGCATCCAGACCATTTGTATTCCTCAAAGTCAACAGGCTGGAACAGCTGAGTCCACCAAACCTCAGAGATTGTGGCCACCCCCTGGCCCCACCCCTGGGAGCTTCCTTCTAGAGAGAGATCAGAGTTCTATCTGTAGAACCCTGGCTGGAGTGGCCAAAGCCCCCAGCAGGGAGGGAGGTCCTACCCAGTGAGGAGGAATGGATTGAGGTCCCACTTAAGGAAGCAGTCTGGCCACGATCTGGCAAGGCAACTGTGCTGCGTTCTGGGAGACCCTGCCTTGTTTGGACTATCTGTATTCTCCAAAGCTGGCAAGCTGGAACAGCTGAATCTACCAAACTACAGAGACGGTGGCCGCCCCTCCCGCCAGGAACTTGGACCCATCTCTCAGGCAGATTCCAGCCTGTTGCTGTTGGCTGGCTGAAATTCCAAGCCAGTAGGTCTTAATTTGTGAGGTGCCCTGGAAGTGGGGCCCACAGAACAATGCTGATTGGTTCCCTGGATTCAGCTCCCTTCCTAGGGATATGTAGAGACAGATTTCCCACCTCTCCAGGGATCCCAGTGCTAGAGTATGTAAAACTCTTGGGTCTCTGTGTGCACCTGAGTGGCTGCTCTGCTGAGACTCCACATAGCTCTGTGTATGGGACCCAAGGTCCTGGTGGCAGGGGCTCATGAGGGGATCTCCTGATCCACAGGTTGCAAAGATGTGTGGGAGAAGCGTGGCTTCCTGGATGTATGCAGACACTCACTCACTGCTTCCCTTGGCTGAGGGTTCCTTTGGCTCTATGCCCCTCCCCCCAGCTTTTCTTCATTCTCCGTGGGTCAAGTTGTTTGCCTAGTCAGTCCCAGTGCAAGAACTTGGATATTTCAGTGGATGGTGCTGAATTCACTTGCCCCTTTTCATTCCTCTCCGTTAGTGCTGCAGACGCAGCTACTTCTAATCAGCCATCTTGGATTGACAATTGATATTTCATATTTCAATAGAGTAAAAGTAAGTATTCTGAGGATGTAGAGCAAAATGTGTTTTATAAAACCAGAAATGAGATGCACTATTTTGATTGTGGATTCACGTGATGTTTTATTATTTCTTTACTGTTTTGATACTATTTCATTTCCTAATCAACTGTTTTTGAGTTAATATAGATGAAATATACCACCACTGGAAATTTGATTACTATTAATTTCAGTCTTAAAGACAGAGACAATCAACACTTTAGCCTATTTGTGTTGTCATAATTTTTTAAACAGTGCTTCTCCAATTGTGAAAATTATTGCCAGAATTTTGTGTTTCCTTAGCTCTGAAAGAGTTTTCTTTCACACATCAATAAAATGTATAACTGTCATGGAAGGCATGCCTCAAAACACATCAGGAAAATGTTGGATGGCAGTAAAAAACTTAATAGTGAAAACACTGAAAAAAATTATTTGCCAGGTGGATTGCTTCAGCCCTGGAATTCGACACCAGGCTGGACAACATGGCTAAACCCATCTCTACCAAAAAATTTAAAAATATTAGCTGGGCTTGGTGGTGTGTGCCTATAGTCCCAGCTACTCAAGAGACTGAGGCAGGAGAATTGCTTGAGCCTGGGAAGTCAAAGTTGCAGTGAGCCACAGTCATGCCACTGCACTCCAGCTTGGGTGAGAGAGCAAGACTCTCTCTCAAAAATAACAATAATCATTATTATTTGCTCTTACATTAACAACATAAATTCTCTTAATAACTATTTGTCAGTTATATACACAGATAAAAAAAAAATACAAGTAAATAGGCCAGGGAAGAAAGCACGTGGTAACAAATGCTAACATATAATTTTATGTTTTTGTTATAAAATTGCTTATATTTTATTCTAATAGCAAAAGAACATGTACTGTTTTAAAAAAAGTCTTCAATATATAAAAAGCTTCTATGCAAAGATCTCCAAGCTTTTACAAGTTATTTATGACGCCAGTAGGAGAGTGTGTATGTACATAATGTTTGACATTGAAATCAATGTTAATGATATCAGCTATGGATGTTGCCCAACCCTAAATTACATTATTGAATAGCCTGGTTATTGATGATAGTCTGGTTGATGCTACTTAAATCTGAATGAGATTTTCTTGATATACTTGTGTTTTCAATTGCATTTCTTATAAATAAGTTTTATGGAATAGAAGCATACTCACATATGCATACCTGTCATAAAACTCTTGGATGCGGGATAGTTTGGTGAGTTAGAACCTTACTTCTTGAAGTATGGTCAACAACCAGCAGTAGCAGCATCACCTCTGAGACTGATGAAATGTAGAATGTCAGGCTGAATCCCAGACCTGGATCTTTCAAAACCTTTAGGTGATTTCTACACAAAAGGTTATGGAGCACTGTGATAGAACCTGGGTTCTGGCGGAAGAAAAACTTGAATTTTTCAACCCTGGTTTCCTCATGTATAAAGTGAGATAAATTATACTTTCCATATTGTTCTATTTTGAAAAGTAAATAAAATTATACATGCAAATTAACTAGCATTCTGGGGTCTGGATGATGGTGGCCCTCTTCTCACAGCTCTAGTTGGTGGTACTCCAGTAGAAACTCTGTCTGGGGGCTTTGGCTCCACATTTCCCTTCCACACCTGCACTAGGAGAAGTTCTCCATGAGGGCCCTGCTCCTGTAGCAAACTTCTTCCTGGACATCCAGGCATTTCCATACATCCTCTGTAATCTTGGTGGAAGTTCCCAAATCTCAATTCTTGACTTTGCTGCACCCACAGGCTCAACACCACATGGAAGCTGCCAAGGCTTGGAGTTTCACACTCTGAAGCAACAGCTTGAGCTGTCCCTTGGCTCCTTGTAGTCATAGCTGGAGCAGCTGAGATGTAGGGTACCAAGTCCCTAGACAGCACACAGCAGAGGGACCTGAAGCCTGGCCCACAAAATCACTTTTTCCTCCTAAACCCCCAGGCCTGTGATGGGAGCGGCTGTCACAAATTTCTCTGATATGCCCTGGAGACATTTATCCCCATTGTCTTGGTGACTACCATTCAGTTCCTTGTACTTATGCAAATTTCTGCATCCAGCTTGGATTTCTTCCCAGAAAATGGGATTTTCTTTTCTATTGGATTGTCAGGCTGCACATTTTTCAAACTTTTATACTCTGTTTCCCTTTTAGAACTAAATTCCTTTAACAGCACCCATGTCACCTCTTGAATGCTTTGCTGCTTAGAAATTTATTCCACCAGATACCCTAATTAATCTCTTTCACATTCAAATTTCCACTGATCTCTAGGGCAGGGGCACAATGCTGTCAGTCTCTTTCCTAAAACATAATGAAAGCCACCTTTGCTCCGATTCCCAACAAGTTCCTCATCTCTGTCTGAGACCACCTCAGCCTGAATGTCATTGTCCATATCATTATCAGCATTTTGATCAAAGCCATTCAACAAATCTGTAGGGAGTTTCAAACTTTGCCACATTTTCCTGTCTTCTTCTGAGCCCTCCAAATTGTTCCATCCTCTGCCTGTTACCCAGTACCAAAGTCACTTCCACATTTTCAGGTGTCTTTTCAGTAGCACCCCACTCTACTGATACTAATTTACTCTCTTAGTTCATTTTCACACTGCTGATAAAGATACCTGTGACTGGGCAATTTAGAAAAAAAAAGAGGTTTAATGGACTTACAGTTTCATGTGGCTGGGGAGGCCTCACAATCATGGTGGAAAGTAAAAGGCATATCTTACATGGCAGCAGACAAGAGAAGAGAGCTTGTGTAGGGAAACTCCCATTTTTAAGACCACCAGATCTCCTGAGAGTTATTCCTGTCATGTAAACAGCATGGGAAAGACCTGCTCCCATGATTCAATTACCTCCCACCAGCTTCCTGCCACAACACTTGGGTATTCAAGATGAGATTTGGGTGGAGACACAGCAAACCATATTAACAATCTTCCCAACCTGCCAAGACACAGTAAAAAAACACTTCATTTTAAAGATGAGAACATTGTGATAAGAAACCTTTAAGCAGGATGACCAGTGTAACAATTTAGCCACGATTTATCTTAGATCAGTCTGAAGTCAAAGTCTGTGCCTCTTCATTTTACTTCACATTCCTCTAACAACAAAGACAGCTTGGGCATATTACCTAGAGATAATTCTGAGAAAGTTGAATGGGGTTGTATTACAGGTCATTTTGAATGTCCTGTTATAAGTTTGGATTTTAACCCGAAGGTAATGTGAAGTCACTGAGGGTGTATGAATTTGGAAGTGACATTATTAAATAAACTGTTTTTATTAAGCACCATCAAAGGTCAAGAGAGAAATGTCTCTTAATTATTTTCTAAGCCTTCTATTCTTGCTTCATTCTGGGATGCAATAATAACCTTATTCCTACTTTCTCTTCAATTAAATATACAGCTTAATTGTTAGAGGCATTTACTATCCTCTAGAGGCAAAATGCCTTTTTTTGAATCCTGACAAAGCCACTAACTAGTTGTGTAACTTTGGGTAAGGTGCCCCAGTCTTCATCTTAAAGTGTGGATTATATCTATTTTAGAGTGTTCTGTGAAGTTAAATGAGTTGGTGCATATAAAGTGCTAACAATATGCCTTGGCATATATTGTATTAGTTTATAATATATAACATATAATATTTTGCTGTGTTTGTTTTGTTATTTAGTTGTAATTATCCTATTACATTCTAAAAAAGGATAAAAGACACCTAAAAATAGAATAGTGGAAGGAGGAATTCTGGAATATAGGGTAAAGAATTCTAGTAATAGCCAGTAACTAACATATACTTAAGAAAACTTGCCTGTAGTATTAAGATTGAAATAACCTGGCATAACTACTGTAGAAATAATGAATTTAATTACTGTTCTTAATGGGTGGGAAAGATGAATAATTAAACAGTTATTTTCAAATCACTACTTTTAGCATTGGCAAGCACTGGTATTATAATGTTTGTGTTAGGTATTACTTACCAACTTTTAAAAGTTACAAGAAAAAGTGACTTATTTTCTGTTACATTATATAGCCTAGAGAGTTGGTGGGCTGATAGGCATTTTACATAAATGTCTCAAACTCCATACATTAATTGCACTTCAAAATTAATAATAAAGGTACATCATAAACTCTTGAGATTTGTTTTTTTTCTGTGAATAAGATTACTGAAGTAGATCCATTACATCCATTCACCCATTCATTCAATCCACAAATGTTTATTGTTATAAAGTAAGAAAGACATAATCCATGTCCTTAAGTATCACATAGTCTATTAGATAAGATCCAAAAGAATATAATTTTAAAAGCACATGACACCAATGACAAAAATATGTGCAATGTATCTGGGAAGCATTGAATAGGGAGACAAAATACAATAAAAATCAGGGAAGCCTTGTTAGAAGAGATGGTCTGGCAGCTGCCAGTGGAGAAGTAAAAGTGGGATGGAGGAAAGATATACAGGCATAGCAAGATAAACAACTGAAGCCTGATGTAAAAATGGATGGTTCTGGGAGCAACCTTAAAGAAGTCTAAGGATTTTAGACAATTAATGTGACCGAGACAAAACATTAAATTCATAATTACCTGTCAGTTCACCAAAAAGATTTGGTACCTTAAATATACTTGTTCCAAATTGTGTAGACATATGTAATTGAATCTCTCAATATTTGATTTGCATATGAAAATTCATAAAACAATAGAAAGAATAAAATAAGACACCAAATATTTGAAGTGAAGAAGTGGCAGATAAAAATAAACTCAGCAAAGAGAGGAGTTTTGAGGACAGATAAACCCGTTGCCAAACTTTTAGAAATTTGATAATAGGATTTGAGAAACCTCATTATTTCTGTACTCAACAGCCATTCCTTCATTATTATTATCAAATGAATCTGACCCTAATTGTGTTCAGGTGGCAATATATTCCAGACAGGTAGTTTTCTTCACTGCATCAGAGAATGAATCACAATTATATTAAAACTGATTGAAGTACTGTATTAGCATTTGCTTCAACTAGTAGGTAGTTTAGGAATGGGCATGTAACCCTGACTGGCCAAGGAAACTTAAGGACAATTCTTCTGAAAGCATAAAAAGCATGATTTCTATGAAAAGGCTTCTTCTGGTAAGGAGACAAATGCAAAGAAAAATTCATATCTTCTTTCTTTGGATGATGTTATGAAAGGACACAATGCACAGAAACTCTGCTGCCATAGTGTGACCAAAAGCTGAACACCTAGAAATGGCATCCATACATCTGTTTAAAACGGAGCCTCAGAATTTACCACTGTTGAGCTATCCCACTTTCAAAGTTGTATAAAGTTACCAGAAAGCTGCATGGAAAGGTAGTGAGAAACAAGTTTATGAAGGACTTTTTATGCCGTATTAAAAAGTCTGAACTTCCTGTTGTAGCCAAATGGAAACCACACTAATTTAAATAAACAAAGTGATATGATCAGGGTTTTGTTTGAGACAAGACAAATAATGTCTAGAGGGATTTGAAAGAAACCAGATGCTATAGTTGGAGATCTGATTCTCTGAACCTCACGTTGAAATTTAATCCCCAATGTTGGAGGTGGGGCCTAATGGGAGATGTTTGGGTCATGGGGGTGAATCTCTCATGAATGGCTTGGTGCTGTCCTCCTGGTAATAAGTTCTCTGTTAGTTTCTGTGATTGTTCCCCCAGGAGCTGGTTATTGAAAAGAATCTAGTACCTTTTCCCTCTCTCTTGCTTTCTCTCACCATGTGATCTCTGGACTCCCTTCCCCTTCTGCCATGAGGCCTCACCAGAAGCAGACACTGGCACCATGCTTCTAGTACAGCCTGCAGAACTGTGAATCAGACAAAAACCTTTTTTCTTTACACATTATATACCAGCCTCAAGTATTACTTTATAGCAACAAAAACCAATAAAGACACAAGATTAGTGGCAGGGACAACAAAAAAGAAATTGTTGTCAAGTCATCAAGACATGATGAGAGATGGAATAGGAAAGGCAAAAGAAATTCTCCAGAATGTTTTAATCATTTCATTCAAAAACTATGTTTCTCTATTACAAATGGAGACTTTTTCAGAGTTAAGAATAACACTCTTCCTTGAATATTTAAATACTTTGAATTATTTTCAAGAAGTTCTGAGGAATGTTATTTAGCAACAACAAAATTGTGACTAATTTTAATCTTTGATATACATAAAATATACTATAAATTTTGACAAAATGTAAAAATCACCATTTATAACTGTATTTTTTCAGAAATCAAAGCATGCTATATTGAATGCACAGAGAGACAGAACAAATGAAATTTAGTAGGATGAATTTGTCATTTTGTTATTTTATGTAGATTGAAGGGAAAGTTACTCTCTTGATATAATCTGTATTGGAACAGGATTTTAAAATATTGACTTTCAATCCAATAAAGTATCTGTATTAATGCTCTGATTACAATATTTAGAATATGCCAGTGGAATCCCATTAAAATATTTAGCAACAAAACTGAGATAATTATGTTTCCTTCAAAATGTTCTCATTTTGAATGTGAACATTGAACTTTTTAATACATTTATTATACTTTAGCATAAAATAAACGATTCCACTTAGATGCTATGAGGGTGAAATAATACTTCTTAATGTCAAATGAAAAGATAAGAACTGTCTTACATGCCTGCCTAATCCAGCAGAATTTTTCTTAATTAATGATGTTTAAAATTAATGAAATGCAACTAATTTAAGCTGCTTTATATTATTTAAAATATAGCACCAGAAGTTTAGTATAACATATTTATTTTAGTACATATAAACATAGGGGAATTTATGTGTGGCAGGGAGAACAAACTCAATGCTATGTTTGCAATTAGAGGGATCCTGAGTAAATATAGAGAGACAACCTTCAGGCAACAAGACATTAAACAGTTTTTGACAAATTAGACACAATCTTTATTAAGCTCACTTTCTCCCATCAATGTAAGGAAATATCTCATTTATTGGTGATAGCCAAATAAGATTTGTACCTGTTTGTCTACCGGTGGAATATTTGATCTAACTAATAACCATATTCTGGAAGAACCATATAGATTTATTGGATGGTGCCAGCCCCCCTGTGTTAGTGCTTATGCATACATGTGCATGTATTTGTGTATATGTATATGTATTTGTGTGTGCTTGCATCTGTGTGCATGTGTGCGTGTGAGAGAGAGAGGGAGAGAGACTTTTTAGTATCCTGTTCAGTGCTAGCACTGAAAAAAGAGCAATTAGCAAAGTATTACATGGTTGCTGCCCTCAGAATGCATAGCATCTAATAAAGAATTCAGTCACTAATGATATAATGGGGATATGTGGAGCTAGTGCATCTTATAAAGCAGGAGAATACATATTCTGGGATTAGAAAAGTGTTTCCCAAAGAGTTTAAGCCAGAAAATTAAGTATCATTGGAAAAACCAGAAAAACGAAGTGTGTAGGAGAGTGTTGAGGGCAGGATTAGGGGCTGTAATCATTAATACTGAGTGTCAACTTGATTGGATTGAAAGATACAAAGTATTGATCCTGGGTGTGTCTGTGAGGGTGTTGCCAAAAGATATTAATATTTGAGTCAGTGGGCTGGGAAGGCAGATCCACCATTAATCTGGTGAACACAATCTAATCAGCTGACAGCAGATATAAAGCAGGCAGAAGAACATGAAAAAAAGAGAGACTGGCCTAGCCTCCCAGCCTACATCTTCCTCCCGTGCTGGACGCTTCCTGCCCTTGAACCTCAGACTGGCTCTCCTTGCTACTCAGCTTGCAGACAGCCTATTGTGGGACCTTGTGGTCATGTAAGTTAACACTGAATAAACTCTCCTTATCATATATGTATATATAATCCTATATATATAAAAGGATGATACATATATGTATCATCATACATATACAACAATGTTTAAAATGTGAAGGTGATTATGTCTCTCCCTACATAAAATCTTGGGATGGAGGGATGAAATAGAAAGGGGCGTGATCAGACAATGAGACATTAGTTAGGAGTTGCTGAGGAAGTTCAGAAAGATGGTGACTTGGACTAAGTTGTTAACAGTGGGCATGGATTAAAGAAGATGGAGTCAAGATGTATTTAATAGAGTCAAAGGATCTTTTCTGTAACAGTGACTAGCCTCTAAGAAGTAGAATCCTAGTGCCCTTGGTGTTAGAATCTGGGCCTTACCTATTCCTGCATAGCTGGAAAATGGTAAGTTACTGATACAGTTTGGCTTTGTCCCCATGCAAATATCACCTTAAATTGTAAATCCCCATGTGTCAAGGGCAGGGGCAGGTGGGGTTAATTGTATCATGGGGGCAGTTTTCCACATACTTTTCTCATGGTGGTGTATAAGTCTCAGGAGGTCTGATGGTTTTACACATGGGAGTTCCCCTATGCAAGCTCACTTGCCTGGTGTCATGTGAGACATGACTTTGCTCCTCACTTGGCTTCTGCCATGATTGTGAGGCCTCCGCAGCCATATGGAACTGTGAGTCAATTGAACGAACCTCTTTCCTTTATAAATTACCAAATCTTGGGTATGTCTTAATTAGCAGTGTGGGAACAGACTAATACAGTAAATTGGCACCAGTTGAGTCGGTGCTGCTGCAAAGATACCTGAAAATGTGGAATCGACTTTGGAACGGTGTAACAGGCAGAGAGGTTGGAGCAGTTTCGAGGGCTCAGAAGACAAGAAGATGTGGGAAAGTTTGGAACTTCTCAGAGACTTGTTGAATAGTTTTAAACAGAATGCTGATGGTGTTATGGATAATAAAGTCCAGGCTGAGGTTGTCTCAGATGGAGATGAGGAACTAGTTGCAAACTGGAGTAAAAGTCACTCTTGCTATGCAAAGAGACTGGTGACATTTTACCCCTGCTCTAGAGATCTGTGGAATTTTGAACTTGAGAGAGATGATTTAGGGTATCTAGAGAAATAAATTTCTAATTGGCAAAGTGTTCAAGAGGAAGCAGAGCATAAAAATTTGAAAAATTTGCAGCCCTATGAAAAGAAAAACCCATTTTCTGGGGAGAAATTCAAGTTGGCTGCAGAAATTTGCATAAGTAATGAGGAGCCAAATGCTAATCACCAAGACAATGGGGAAAATGTCTCCAGGGGATGTGAAAGACTTCAAGACAGCCCCTCTCATCACAGACCCAGAGGTCTAAAGGGAAAAAATGGTTTCCTGGGCCTGGTTCAGTTCCCCACTGCTGTGTGTAGCATCAGGATTTGGGGCCCTGAATCCCAGCTGCTCCAACCATGGCTGAAAGGGGCCAATGTACAGCTTGGGCAGTGGCTTCAGAGAGCACAAGGCCCAAGCCGTGGCAGCTTCCACATGGTGTTCTGCCTGCAGGTGCACAGAAGTCAAGAATTGAGGTTTGGAAACTCCCGCTTCGATTTCAAATTATGTATGAATATGCCTGGATGTCCACATAGAAGTTTGCTGCAAGGGTGCAGACTTCATGGAGAACCTCTGCTAGGGCAGTGCAAAAGGGATATGTGAGGTTGGAGCCCCTATACAGAGTCCCCACTGGGCCACTGCCTAGGGGAGCTGTGAGAATAGAACCACCCTTCTCCAGCCCCCAGAATGGTAGATCCATGACTGCTTGCCCAGTGCACCAGGAAAAGTCACAGATACTCCACGTCAGCCCATAAAAGCAACTGAGAAGGGGTTGTACTCTGCAAAGCCACAGGACCAGAGCTGCCCAAGGCTATAGGAGCCCACCTCTTTCATCAATGTGACCTGGATGTGAGATATGGAGTCAAAGGAGATAATTTTGAAACCTTAAGCTTTAATGACTGCCCTATTGGAATTTGGACTTGCCTGGGGCCTGTAGTCCCTTTGTTTTGTCCAATTGCTCCCATTTGAAATGGGTATATTTACCCAATGCCTGTACCCACATTGTGTCTAGGAAGTAACTAACTTTCTTTTGACCTTACAGGCTCATAGGTGGAAGGGATTTGCCTTGTCTCAGATGAGACTTTGGACTTTGACTTTTGGGTTAAAGCTGGAAGGAGGTAAGACTTTGGGGGGGTGGTTGGGAAGGCATTAATCATTTTGAAATATGAGAACATAAGATTTGGGAGGGGCCAGGGATGGAGTGATATGATTTGGCTGTGTCCCTATCCAAATCTCAACTTGAATTGTAATAACCCTCAAGTGTAAAGGGCGAGGCCAGGTGGAGATAATTGAACCTTAGGGGTGGTTTTGCCCATACTGTTCTTGTGGTAGTGAATAAGTCTCACAAGATCTGATAATTTTATAAATGTGAGTTCCCCTTCACAAATTCCCTTGCCTGCTGCCATGTAAGGCATGACTTTACTTCTCATTCACCTTTCATCATGATTGTGCAGCCTTCCCAGCCGTGTGGAACTGTGAGTCAATTAAACCTCTTTCCTTTATGAATTACTCAGTCCTTGGTATGTCTTTATTTGCAGCATGAGAATATACATACAGCTGCCTTGTTTCCTTATCAGAATAATGGGAATATCAATAGTACCTACTTTATTTGCTATAAATGTTAAAGGTGATAGATGTAAACAATTTAGAGCAGTCCCAGACATGTAGTATGTGCATCTAAATATTAGATTTATCTATTCATCATGAATTTGATTTGGGGAGGTGAGGGGAGCCATATATAGGACTTAGGTTTCCTGAATGGGCACTGGGTGGAAGGTACTAGTGAAGAGAAACTTTGGGAGAAATGCTAACAGTGGCACTCTGAGTATGTGAACTTGGAGATATCAGACACACATTCAGTGGAAATGTCAACCAGTCTGATGGATATATGAGTTTATAACTTAGAATAAATCAACAATAGAGATACATATTAGGCATTCATCAGCATATATTTTCTATAAAGGGTGAAGGGCTAGCACACACAGTAGAAGAAGACAAACCTGGATATAAATTACAGCTTTGTTACTTCCTTGCTGTCCTTGGGAAACTCTTTTAACCTGTCTTTTCATTTCCAAAGTGTGAATAGGATAGTTTCAAATGAGATAAAGTATTTGAAATGGTATGCAGCAATTAATATCGTCAGAGTAATCTGTTTCCAGGGATATTGCCTGTTTGTCTTTGGCGCAGAAGCTTCTGTCATCACTAACATTGCGTAGACACCAGCTAATTACTCCCAGGCAGAGCCCAAAAATGCTTCGCTTCCTAGCCCAGTCACTAAGTTTTTGGGGCATAGCAAGATTTGCCTGCATACACAACTGGGAAATACAGGAAAATTGTATTTATAGTCCATCCTTTTCTAGAAATACAGTCCTTATAAGTAATTGATGGTCTGGTAATGTTAAGCAATCCATTTTTCTTGATACCAAACAGTGACCTGTTAAGTAACACACCATTAACTCGGCATGCCTTCCTGCCCAGCCTTACTTTTTCTCAGCATTCTGGAAAATTTTGGCATGACATGTTTTTCCTAAATGTCCCCAGTACGGGGTATTATCACAAGATAATACAATAATCCAATGGCAATAGGGATATGGTCGCCTATGTTAAGTGGAGTGGTCATAACTGTAGTGATGTCGTAATCACCAAGAATTTTACCAGTGGCCAACTGTGGAAGGTGCATCTATAATCATGGGTAGTAATAAAGATCAAAATGGAATGGGTCAATAATAACAGTGGTTTTGCTGGGAGGCGGAGGTGGATGGATCACTGGAGGATCACTGAGACCAGCCTGGGCAACATAATTAGACCCCATCTCTACTAAAAATACAAAGAAAATTAGCTGGGTGTAGTGGTTCACGCTTACAGTCCCAGCTACTCAGAAGGTTGAGGTAGGAGTATCTCTTGAAACTGAGAGGTGGAGGTTGCGGTAAGCCAAGATTGTACCACTGCCCTCCAGCCTAGACAACAGAGCAAGACTTAATCTTAATAATCATCATCATCATCATCATCATAATTTTGAAATGCACTGATCTCCATTAACGCCACGTTAAAAAGAAAATGGGAGCCAAGTGCTAACTTACAGCACACTGTGCATGCCAGAGGGCTGCTACGGCAATGCTAAGAGACTCTAAAGTCCTTCAGTTGCATTTGAGCTGTGCTCAAAATAACGCCCAGGATCTAATTTTAACAGAGGCGGAACTGCAAAGACGTTTGAAAGAACAATCTCAAAACATCTCCTACACCAAGATTAGAACCTTTAAAGGAAATGAGTCAGACTCAGGGACTTGGAATGTCTGATGTTCTATTGTTTTAAAAAAATGCCTTGGGACATAAGTTGCTACACAGACTCCTCCAATGAAATGTGGGTTTCTTTGTACAGATAGAATTTAGTATCAGTCTTTGAAGCTTTTCCAATTCCAGGAAGAATCTTAGCTCTTTCCCTGTTTCTCCTTTTTTTGTTTTTTGTTTTTTTTTTTCAGAATTTCGCTCTTGTTGCCTAGGCTGGAGTGCAATGGCATGATCTCGGCTCACTGCAACCTCCGCCTCCCCAGTTGAAGCAATTCTCCTGCCTCAGCCTCCCGAGTAGCTGGGATTTCAGGCATGTGCCACCATGCCCAGCTAATTTTGTATTTTTAGTAGAGTTGGGGTTTCTCCAGGTTGATCAGGCTGGTCTTGAAATCCCGACCTCAGGTGATCCACCTGCTTTGGCCTTCCAAAGTACTGGGATTACAGGCATGAATCCCATCTTAAACTTTAAGTTTTAAGTGGCCCTCTGTCTCTCCATCTTAAACTTTAAGCTCTCTAAAGCTTATAGGCCAGGCATGGTGGCTCACACCTGTAATTTCAGCACTTTGGGAGACCAAGGTGGGAGTATCACCTGAGGTCGGGAGTTCAAGACCAGCCTGGCCAACCTGGAGAAACCCCACCCCTAATAAAAAAACAAAAAACAACCTGGCATGGTGGCATGAGTCTGTAGTCCCAGCTACCCAGGTGACTGAGGCAGGAGAATTGCTTGAACTGGGGCGTAGAGGCTGCAGCGAGCCCAGAATGTACCATCGCACTCCAGTCTGGGTGACAGTGAGACCTCATGAATGAAAAGAAAGAAAAAGAAAGACAGAAGAGAAAAGAAAGAAAAAAAGAGAGAGAAAGAACAAGAAAGAAAGACAGAAGAAAGGAAGGAAGGAAGGGAGGGAGGGAGGGAGGGAGGGAGGGAGGGAGGAAGGAAGGAAGGAAGGAAGGAAGGAAGGAAGGAAGGAGAAAAAGAAAGAGGAAAAAAGAGACAGAGAGAGAAAGGACGGAAGAAGGAAGAAAGGAGAAAGAAAGAAACAGAAAAAAAGAGACAGAGGAAAGAAGGGAGGAAAGAAGGAAAAAAGGAAGGAAGGAAGAAAGGAAGGAAGGAAGGAAGGAAGGAAGGAAGGAAGAGCTGTCTAAGGATTAATTTATTGCCCTCATGAAGTTACCAGATCCCTAATTGCTTGCCACCAATGTTTTCATATTTTCAACAGCAGTCTTCAGTTTAAACTTCCTCACACTCTATATAGAGTAATGTCAATCCCTTTGAGGACAGCTTTCGTGTTCTTTTACAGCTTGCCTCTCTCCCTGGGAAGAACATTGTGCCACTCTTCTGGAGTAGGGATAGGAGACAGTGGCCTACTTCCCTCAGAATCGTATCTTTACCAGCAGAGGCCTGGATGGGGTTTGCAGACTCTGGTCTTGACTTGCCCTTGCCAGTGTGAATCTCCACTTTACAAATGAGCAGAGCACAGCTGACTGGGGATAGCATGTTGACGAGGGCCCCAGACTTAAGACTCTGCAGTTTTCGCCTGGAATAGAACTCTGCAACACAAATGTGGGGAGAAAATGTGGGAAGGTTGTAAAATATTGGTGGACTGACATTCCCAGGGACATAGCCTTTGACCAGGAGCTGTGGAAAGAGAGGGCCTTGTGTCCATGTTGGTTCTTGCCTGGAATGGAGTTTCCATTTTTCTGAGATGAAGGGCGGGGGGAGGAGTGGATTGTGATTAAAATGCTACAGACTCCCCGTTCTTATGAAAATTTAGATCTTTTTGAATAACCTTTTCTTCTTCTTTTATCCCTTTAGGACAATTTCCAGAAACTTTATTTAATTTTTATTTTATTCTTAAGAAAAAACAATTATGGTGGTTGTTTCACTGGGAAGTGTACTACTGGAGCTCTTCATATGGCATTAGGAAAGTCATCTTGTGACTTACATTTTCTGGATGTGTGATGGTGGCATCAACATTACCTTGAACTAAAACTTCTGTATCACTTTGTCGTTTTTTTTGTTGTTGTTGTTTTCTTTTGAGATGGAGTCCCACTCTGTCGCCCATGCTGGAGTGCAGTGGCGTGATCTCTGCTCACTGCAACCGCTGCCTCCCAGGTTCAGGTGATTCTCCTGCCTCAGCCTCCTGAGTAGCAGTGATTACGGGCGTGCGTCACCATGCTCAGCCGATTTTTGTATTTTTAGTAGAGTCGGGGTTTTTTCATGTTGGCCAGGCTGGTGTCAAACTCCTGACCTCAGGAGATCCACACTAGTCAGCTTACCAAAGTGCTGGAATTACAGACATGAGCCACCGTGCCCAGCCCACTTTGTCTTATTAGTTCTCCTATTGCTGCTTCTGATGCTTCAATAATTTTCTTAAATAATTACATTTCTTACTTTGTTTCTTTGTTTCTGTTACCTCTACATTTACTCTGAGGGCTCTAACTGCACCATGTGTACCTCCCAGGGGCCAGAATAGGTCCCGCGGACTGCTGACCCAGTAACAACTTCATTGTGACCATGATGACTTTTCAGTGAGGCTGACTCCTCAGAGTGTATTCTGCCTGCATCGTCTTCAGTCTATTTTAATGTTAGTTTGCTCTCTTAGAGCTCTTAGAGGCCCTATTCTCCTTGGCCATTACTCAGGGAAATAGTAAACAGTTTCAGGCAGAGGGCCATTCCGAAGTTCATCCTTTTGGAGAGCATGTTCCTCATTTGTCTAAGGTCTCTTCGTGATCATTTCTTTTAAGCTTTCCTCTTTAAGTTTGTGTCTGATGGAGTTCAGATACATATTTGCATACATCAGAGGCTGAGTATACCATAATAAACCACACTTTCAATTATTAATCCCATACTCTTGCTGTTATGTGTCATATATTTTTTATATATATATATATATATATATTTTTTTTTTTTTTTTTTCTTTTTTTGAGAAGGAGTCTCATTCTCTCACCCAGACTGGAGTGCAGTGGTGCTACCTCTGCTCCCTACAAGCTCCGCCTCCCGGGTTCACGCCATTCTCCTCCTGACTCACACTCCCGAGTAGCTGGGACTACAGGCGCCCGCCACCATGCCAGGCTAATGTTTTTGTATTTTGTTAGTAGAGACGGGGTTTCAACATGTTAGCCAGGATGGTTTCGATCTGCTGACCTAGTGATCCACCTGCCTCGGCCTCCTGAAGTGCTGGGATTATAGGCGTGAGCCACCGCGCCTGCTCTATTACAGTTTTTATTTAATGTATCATTATTCATAGCAATTAATGCTACATTAAATGCTATGATAATTGCTATGACTAATCAGTTGATAACTTAATGGTTTAGAACAGTCACCAACTGAATAAACCTACCATTTTGCCAAATTTTGCCATTTTGCCATTTTGTGATGCCGCATGGGGTTCCTGGAAAGTCAATAGCTCTAGAGATTGTATAGCTCAGAGTGCAAAGGTAGTGCCTGTCGAATTTGAATATGCTCAACATTGAGACGAGTCAATATTTGGAATGATTGCGTCTTTTCTCAGATTTTCTCAGACTCTCTTTTATTACTTTTGTATTTCTTAAATTGTCTCATACATTTACATTATCTTCAATGTAGTGTTTTTTCTCCTAACATAGAGCCGCCCAAAATATTTTTCTTTCCTCATGCTTTTATGATCATCAACTAAAAAGACTTAACTTATACTTTTTGTCAGCTTATCCAAAAAAACTCTTTAATGAATGGTTTATGAATTTAAATTAGTTAGTAGAGATTTTTAAGATGAGTTTAGAATTTTAGCAAGGACTTCCTCTAAAATGTCTTGGAATAGTAGCTGGGATGATTATATTCTTTATTTTAATCACTCATATTTGTTAAAATTTACAGGTTAGTCCATTTTAAGCATAGGCATACACTTTAAAAAGAAGGCAGAATGGCATTCTCTGATTCTGGTTACCAGAGCATTGTCTAGGAGTTGAACAATGGAACAAAGTATGGCAGAAACAGGTGCTTCAGTCACCTCTCGTTGACATGTGGTTTGCATTTACTGACACTCCACTTCTTTTTTTGGACTGGTTTTACTCTTAAGGCATTTCTCCTTCTTTTAAATCTCTGAAGAACTCTGCCATTGTATGCACAGTCTCAGGTTCAGAGGCACCACTGACTCTGCTCCTCACGTTCTGATGACAAGTCGTCTGAACTGTTTCAAATTGACGTGTTAATCAGACTGGCCTCATCGTCTGTACTGGCCCATTCCAGACTTCCAGACCCCAACTCTTTTTTTTTTTTTTTTTTTTTTTTTTGAGAACGGAGTCTCGCTCTGTAGCCCAGGCTGGAGTGCAGTGGCCGGATCTCAGCTCACTGCAAGCTCCGCCTCCCGGGTTCACGCCATTCTCCGGCCTCAGCCTCCCGAGTAGCTGGGACTACAGGCACTGCCACCTCGCCCGGCTATTTTTTGTATTTCTTAGTAGAGACGGGGTTTCACCGTGTTAGCCAGGATGGTCTCGGTCTCCTGACCTCGTGATCCGCCCATCTCGGCCTCCCAAAGTGCTGGGATTACAGGCTTGAGCCACCGCGCCCGGCCTTTTTTTTTTTTTTGAGATGAAGTTTCATTCTTGTCACCCAGGCTGGAATACAACGGCGCATTCTCGGCTCACTGCAACCTCAGCCTCTCTGGTTCAAGCAATTCTCCTACCTCATCCTCCCGAGTGGCTGAGATAACAGGCACCCACCACTATGCCTGGATAATTTTTGTATTTTTGGTAGAGACGAGGTTTCACAATGTTGGCCAGGCTGGTCTTGAACTCCTGACCTCAGATGATCCACCCGTCTCGGCCTCCCAAAGTGCTGGGATTACAGGCATGAGCCACTGTGACTGGCCACCCTTACTTATTCTAAATAAAATGTGGGCTGTTACAAATTTTAATTTCTAGCTTAAATGTCCTTTGTACCATCTTCAGAAATATCCTGCATCAATGACTATAGAGAGAAAAAGAGACAAAGTGGAATGATAAAAATGATTGTTATGACTTCTGAATTCTAATACTAGTTTGGCCACTTTCATGTCAATGTGGGAGAACTTTGTATGTCATATTATCCTTTCAACATCTGTGAGTATTTCAGAGAGGAGTTGGAAAAATTAAATCTGAAAGTGCATGTGTGCATGACACACTTTTTAGGAAACTTTTATTATATTTTGTTTTTTGGTAAATTTTTATCTTATAGAGATAGGATCTTACTATGTTGGTCAGGCTGGTCTCAAATGCCTGGCCTCAAGCTATTCTCTTGCCTCTGCCTCCCAAAATGTTGGGATTAAAGACATGAGCCAGAGGCCGGACGCGGTGGCTCAAGCCTGCAATCCCAGCACTTTGGGAGGCCGAGACGGGTGGATCACGAGGTCAGGAGATCGAGACCATCCTGGCTAACACGGTGAAACCCCGTCTCTACTAAAAAAAAAAATACAAAAAAAACTAGCCGGGCGAGGTGGCGGGCGCCTGTAGTCCCAGCTACTCGGGAGGCTGAGGCAGGAGAATGGCGTGAACCCGGGAGGCGGAGCTTGCAGTGAGCTGAGATCCGGCCACTGCACTCCAGCCTGGGCGACAGAGCGAGACTCCGTCTCAAAAAAAAAAAAAAAAAAAAAAGACATGAGCCAGTAAAATTTTTTGATGGAATGAAGTTTAGTCAGTCTGCACGGTGAAAACTGTAGTGTTAATAATGAGTCAAACCAATTTCTTAGTAAGGCAACAGGTCTTTTTAACTATGCAAATTAATAAGCAGGTAAAATGCACAATAAACATCAATAGCCCAAGACAAGTTATAGAAAAATCATATTTAGAAACTAAGAACTGGAATAATAACAGTTGAAAACAAAGTTCAAGAATGAAAGCATAAGCACAAAAAAAAAGTGGAGAAAAATTAAAAACATGATTAACAATTGAATGGAGCCAAGCAACTGATGAACTTAACTCTTCCTTCCACCACTAGCAGTGATTTAGTAAAAATTCCATGGTCAAAAAAAAAAAAATTTAAGAATTAACCCCAGTGCCTTTGTGCTAAATCATGCACAAAAATCAAAACTCGAACAGACAGCTCTGCTTAGGTTCTGGCATGCTGATTGTATCCAAAGAACAAGGTAGAGTGTATATTTTGTTGGTTATATTTTGACCTAGACTCCTTCAGCGGAAGGAGAACAGAAACAGAAACACAAGAAACGGAAACACAAGTATGAAACAAATTCCAAACTCAACACATTAGAAGACCACTTATCAAGCGCAAGGTCCTTTTGTGCTGTTGTTATTGCTAAGATGGCTTTTAAAAATTACTTTTCCTTCTTCTGATTTTTGTAATTCTGAATATTGTTTTCAGTCAAAGTTAATATAGCAGACAAAACTCCAAACTAATTAAGAATCCTTAATTTTGGTAATTCAATGTTATTATTGATAATAGACATGTATTTCTCCTTCCCAGAAAAAGGCTAAATATTCCTTTGTAGATGTTACCCTAGTCTGCCATTTTATTGGGCTTCCAGAAAACTTTCTGACATGTCTTTAATCTTCTTATATATATGTAATAAACTTATTTTTTGAGAAAGAAAACTAAATGTATCAAAAGCCTTTTATTTCACATTTATGTCCCATTAACTAAAAAAGAAAAATAGTTCAGTGTTTCCAATTAGCTTTTCAGTAAAAACATTGGGAGAAAAAAGGAGTAAAGTATATTAATTTAATTTTAACATAAAATTACATAAACATTTCCAAATAATATGCTATTCTGCAAAAGCTTTTAACATTGTTAATTTATGTAATCATTTTGTATTTCCTTTGCTGTTTCCTTTTAAATATCCTTTTACCCTTTATTCTTTACTTTTTATTTATTCATAAGTTCAATACTTCCTTTGTCTGGTATCTTTACTCAGAAATATTCAAAATATATTTAAAGACACACTGTTTGTAATTATAGACATTCACAGACAAATATCAAAATATCAGATCACACACAACTGTCACAAGTGCATTATATTACTACTACTAAGCTGTGTTAGTTTTTGCATTTATAGAGATTAAATAGTATTATTTCACAAGAAGATAAAAGGCAAAATAGAATAATTGATGTTTTGAAATACTAAATCCAAAAAAAAAGACAGAAAAGGAATTATCACTTATGTATTGTACTGTTACACACACAATTTTTTACCAGTTAATAGTCGAGGCACTGTTAAAATAACTGTGCTAAGTTTATGTGAGTTTACTTGAGTATGTTCATGATACTTACATTCCAAGAGAGTATGGCATATTCTTGGCCATCCAAAAAGCTGATTTTCCATGTCATCTGTGGCATTATGGAAATAAACACAATAGAATGTTCTTATTCAATCAAAACAACTTTATTTGGGCAGAAGCCCAGTCACAAAGACCCAAAAGGGTCTTGTTCAAGTCTAAGAGTATACATTTGATACAAGTTTTAGCAGCGTTTCTGCTACTCAATGCTATGAGTGTGTACTCAATGCTATTAGTGTTTTTTGTTGTTGTTGTTGTTGTTGTTGTTGTTGTTTTTGAGACAGAGTCGCACTGTTGCCTAGGCTGGAGTGCAGTGTCACGATCTCAGCTCATTGCAACCTCTGCCTCCTGGATTCAAGCGAATCTCCCGCCTCAGCATTCTGAGTAGCTGGGATTACAAGTGCATGCTACCATGCCCAGCTCATTTTTGTATTTTTAGTAGAGACGGGAATAAGATCCGTCTTATGCAGAAATAAGATTACCATCTCCTTACAAGTTATCTGGGGGAATCAGTCACTCAAGGGCCATTTTTTTTTTTTTTGATGCTCTTAGCTAGAATTCATACTATTCGAATATATTCTAACTCCTTGCTTGTTATTCTACCTTATAGTATTGGTGCTATACTGAGAATTAGCAATAGTTCCACCTCACTCCTTGGATGTTAGGCTTGACATGATGATTAGTAAAAGACACCAGTGTCAATCAATTATAGCTGTGAAACAAACCACCTGAGAGTTTAGGGCTTAAAAATACAGCCAATATCCTGTGATTCTGTGGATTGGCTGGGAAATTCCAGGTTTACCTGGCCTTCTTCTTGAGAAGGCATTTAACTGACCTTCAACTGGGCTGAAGTTCAAGCTGGAACTTGGGAATTTCAAGATGGTCTTTTTCACCTCTCACCATTGGTGCTGGCTGTTGCCAAAGGCAGCTGGCTTCACCTTCATGTAGCCTCTCTTCTCCAACTGCCTAAACTGGTTTCCAGATATGGTGATTTTCCATATATGGTAATTCAGGAGGGCTAGGTGAAAAGTTGCAAAATCTCTGTGGCCTAAGTCCTTGAACTCACAAAATGTCACCTTTGCCACCTTCTAAATTGGCCAAAGCAATATACAAGCCAGCCAAGATTCAAGGTCAGAGAAATGGACTTTACCTTTTAGTTTGAAGAACAGTAAAATTGTGTTGCCACATTTTAAAATGTTTAACAAACCCCTCTGGGATGACACGGCATTGTGGACTATAGTTCATTTCCAAAAAGATTTTCCTTCCTGCAATGCACCCATATGTACAGCAGAATAAAAAATGAAAAGTGGAGTGAGGATGAGCTTCAGTCCTGACAGCCCTCTGGGTTAGGCATTTTCATTCAAATGTACAACCTACACAATTGTATGTAACGGCTCAGCTTGCCTTTTAAATTAATTCCCGAGAATCTTGATGGACAGTGTTAAAGGAAGACATTTTCATCTGGGGCACACCTAGAGAACAAGATAACTCTATTAGAGAGCATCTGGGTATGAGAGAAATGATAAATTAGCCTTCTTTTGTGTTAATCGAATAATATTTGAAATAATATTGTATATATTTACAGGTGTCAAATTTTCCTTACATGTTCAAAGTAGAGAATGAAAGGATATTCAAACTATGATATATATTAAACAATTGAAAGAATCGAGACTGTTAAACCTCATAAAAAGAATCTGAAGTGCTATGTAATATATGACTTTACCTAAATAAAATATTGTCCTTAGGAAAAGTGATTAGACTAATCTGTGCAGGACCACCGATTACTAGGAAATGCAAAGTGACTACATGTACAGTATTCCTTAAGAACCCTGATTTTTAAAATTTATTTTAATTTTAAAATTTTTATTATATACAGACAAATTATAGTTGGGTATATTTTTGGGGTACGAAGTAATATTATAGTTTTTGAATACAGTGTGGAAAGATTGTCACATGGCATGAGATTTATAAAACGATTTGACAATTATTTGGGGAAGGTAGATGTTTCTCAACACTGTCGCATTAATGAATCAAAAATTGAAATCATTTGTTATGAAAGGGAGGAAAAATAAATTTATAATGCTGTGTATTTGTACATGCAACAAATTTCTCTAGAAAAGTTAGTAAGCATCCGTTATTGTCAAATTTACAGAGAAAAAAGTGTGTCTTGGAGACAAGGAAGAGAGGAAGAAGTAGTTTTCATGTATACTCTTTAGAAACTTGAATTTTTATATTTTGTTAATGCCTAAACATGTATTATCTAAGCCCATACATGTATTAGCTGAGATTCTATGGTAGGGAGCAAAGAACATTTGCAGTGCATTTTGCATAGTATTTTATCTCTTGAATTTCCCAATTTATACCTATCGAACTCACAAGCAAACCAACTTCTTCATGTTTCTTTTATTTAAGAAAAAAAGAGATACTTGCCAGCACACAAAAGAACATGAACTGAAATCCCCCCTGCATCAGGGAATGGTGTAAGGTTTCTGCTGAGTCATTGCATCCTCTAATTCCATCTAAAGAATTTTGGCCCAGGTGGAAACCCAGTGGGCATTCAAGGGATAATATTTTTCTGCACCTAAAACTAATTGGAATGTATGCAGCTTTACTTTGACCCTGGCCTCATTAGAACCAATCTCTAACCACTTTCGTGGGTTGGGTACTGCTTAGTAAGTGGAACTCTCACTTTTAATGCAGAGTTAAGGTAAAGCAATAACAATTTCTTGACTTTAAGATGGAAAACAATGGTAAAACCTCAGGATGGGATAGGTTTTTCCAATTTAAAATTATTTCCATTATTAGTTCAATTAGACATTGAAAGAAGAAAAAAAGTCAAATCTCAAAGGCTGCCCTGAAAAAAGATACGAGAAAATCGAAATTCTCTGCTTAGCACCCACTCCAATGATATATTAGAATTCATTTTGAAAGTCTGAATTTCAACTTTCTTTTCTAGATTGCTTAATAATCCAGATTTACTCTTTGTTTTTAATCAACTAACTCAATATCTGCTTACTGATCAAATGGATGTTATAAATAAACTGACAACAATAGAGATAAAATGCCATTCATGCTAACAAATTACATGCTCTACTTGAATGTTGATGACCACACATCATCACACTTTCTAAATATAGAAATTATTTCTGCAAAGGATGAAGCTGCTCACAAATGCATGCCACAAATTCAACAGAATATCTCAGTTGCCATCAGTACCACAGTCAATACACACAGCTTTGTGAAGATTGAGAAACACCATTTTTATAATGTTCACCCATTAGAGTTCAGCATCTGTGGTGAATCAAACCCACTGACTCTTTAGGAAAGGCTGAGAGCTGTAAAGTAGGACATTAAAGCAATAATCACAGGGATAGAATTTGGGCACATTTTATCTGTCTTCTTCCTGTGTGTACATGCATATATGTAAGCTGGTAATAATGGGTAGTGGCAGTAGTAGTGGATATGGACGTAATTTTGTCAAGCCTCACACTTTCACTCAATTGTATTAAGTATGTTATACATGCCACTTGCGGTACTAGCAGATGGGGATGTAGCAGCAGATACTTAAGCCATGTTATTTGCCCTTGTGGAGTTTACAATGTAAACATTTATTATGATAGGAGATCCTTAAAAGAGTTACATATCTCTAGATTCAAACATTAAAACTATGCCCAATGGCGATGAATAAAGACATCAGAAGGACAGACATCAGCCTGGAGCTTTACACTCCACAGTGCCAATTCCACGACCGTCCTGGTTTTGAGTCCTCGTAGTGCCACTTACCATCTGCGTGAAATTGAAGCCCTTTCCTTGCTAAGACTTTGTTATGTTATATAAATATTAATAGTATTGACTTGAAAAAAATGTTGTGATTAAATGAGATAAAATATGTAAAATACTTAGTATATGGTTGAATAAATATTAGTATTTTCTATTATATTGCACAATAATCACAAACGTCATTTCAAAGGTTTTATATCATTACCTTAAGTGAACACACCATAAAGTGCTCAACTATCCCTTTATTATTAATTTCCCAAATGCTTGCAATTCTATGTAACTCTTTGATGAAAATTTTTCTACTGTTTATTTCTATGAACATACAGAATCTCTTAAGATTGCATATTGCCCTGTAGAAAGTGTAGGCGAGTACACAGGCCTTATTTTCACCAGTTTTGATGATTCCTGTTGTTAATCTCTTCTTTCCCTCATGTCATCCTTAGGTTGACAAAATTACATTCCCCATAATCAAACTATGGCATACCATTCAACATCAGTTAGTGCATTGCTCTGCTCATTTTATTTAATTACTGTATTTATTTACTCTCATCTGCCTCTCCTCCCTAGAAACCAGTCATTTAATATGTACTCGATAAATACATCCCCTTTAAAAATTCCTTGAAAACATATAGTATGTACTGTATTGTGCTTTGTTATTTTGTCATGCAACATCTTTTGAGATTTAGGTATATTGCAGTATTACCAACTAGTTTGTAGCTTCTGACTGCTTCATATTTGATTATGGAGATCTACCGCTTTAGACCTGGCAGTTCCTCTGGCTAAAGACACTGAGGTTGCCCCCAACTCTCTCTCTCCACTATGCTTTCACAAAAGACTCATGGGAAATATTTTTCTGGTGTAAATACCTAGTATTGGGATTGCTAAATTCTAGCAATCTAGTGAGTTTTATATCTAATCTCATGAAGTTCTCAAGAGTGGATACGGTATTTTGTATCATGACCAACAGGATTCTTGTTTGTCCATATTCTTAGCACATGCTGTTTCTAAATATTGAAAAATAGAAAAATGTAAAGTGGGCGGACTTAATTTTCAAATTTCTTCATTACTTGTGAACTTAGGCATCATTTTTTTTTCCCCTTTCCATTTAGGTTTCTGTTACTGGAATCAAATTCTCATCCATTATCTGTTTTGCTATTGGGTTTCCTAACTTCTTATTGTTGATTCAGGATTTCTTTATAAATTTTAACTATTACATCCTTACTATTTTCAGATGTCACAATCATTTTCTCTTATTCTTATTCTTTTAAAATTTTATAGCATACTGGGTTGAAAATAAAACCCTAATTAAAATATATTCTATCTCTCCAGTTGTGTATATGTCCCTGATTTTTTTACTTGCTTTATAGTTTCAGCTTTTCATTTCAGGTCATCAATTTTTGAAATTTTTCTTGTGTCTGTGTTAGAAGTCAGACTTTTTTCTCCCCTTAGATGAAGTCAGTTTTCTCATCATTACCATTAGTGTGTCCTTGCTCCACACTGATCAGTGATCTTATACAAATCTCCATGCATGCCATTCTGCTCTAGGCTTTCTCTCCATTATCTGTGTATTTCTTCCTTTGTTTATCTAACACTGTTTTTATTCCACAGTTATGCATCATGTCTCTTATCTGGAAGGACAAGTTCTTCCTATGTGTTCTTATTTCCTGGTTATTTGTCTGTTGTTTATTTATTTATTTATTTATTTTTATTTTTATTTTTTTGAGATGGGGTCTCACCCTGCAGCTCAGGCTGGAGTGCAGTGGTGCAATCTGGGCTCACTGCAAGCTCCACCTCCTGGGTTAATGCCATTCTCTTGCCTCAGCCTCCCGAATAGCTGGGACCGCAGGCACCCACCACCACGCCCAGCTAATTTTTTGTATTTTTAGTAGAGGCGGGGTTTCGCTATTAGTCAGGATGGTCTCGATCTCCTGACCTCATGATCCTCCCACCTCAGCCTCCCAAAGTGCTGGAATTACAGGTGTGAGCCACCACGCCCAGCCTTGTCTGTTACTTTTTAATAAAACTTTAGATTCAGTTTGCCAAGATCTCTAAAATACCTTGCTAGATTTGGAATAGATTTGATTGACTATATAAATTAAAATAGACAAAATTAACAATTTAAAATTAATACCATCTGTTAACATTTGTCTTTTATAAGAGTTTTCAATGTTTCTCAATAAAAGTCTGTGTCTTTCTTGTTTAATTCATAAATATAACCTACAGTAGGAATCCAAACTATTCAATTATATTTTCTAATACTCACAATATATAAAAACTGTGCCAACATAATTTAATCTTGTGTCCAGCAAGTTTCCTGTACTGACTTATTTGAAACATTTTTTGCGTCAAGTCTCTTAGAGGCGTGAGTGGTTATATCACTTAAAAGAATAACTCTTTGATCTTTGTCTTTATATTTTGGTATCTCTTTACTCCTGGAATAACTCCAGGAAAATGATCATCAGATCATTGTAAACCTAATTTGATAGTACTTTATTTAGAATTTTCACATCTATTATAGTAAATGGGACTATAACCTTATACTATCCTTATCCAATATTTGAATTAAGGTCATAAAACCATGTATAATGTATATGACATTATCTTAGCTTGGGTTCCCCCAAAAGCAGAGCTTGAGACAACGAGGCAATTTAGGTGGTATACTGAAGTGACCTCAGAGTGGGGAGAGTGAGATAAGAAAAAGAAAAGCCAAAGGAAAAGGGTTTGTTTTGAAGATGCTGCTGTGAGAAATGTGGACTAATTCTATTCTAGGCCCCCTGAGAGTTATACAGAATACCTTCCAGAAATATCTGCCTGTAGGTTCATCGGGTGAGGGTCCTCTCTGCCAGATCCTTTCTTTCATGGATTTAGGTTTGGTTCTGGGGACTGCAACTTTCCAACACTTCTGGGCTGCATTTGTGTGTAGATCCCCACATCAGAAAGCAAAAATATGGGGTGAGTCGCTGAGTTGGGAGGTAGGAGTTGAGTCCGAGCTTGAATAAAACTATCCAACATCTGCCACTGATATCAGAGATCAGCTAAGGGAATGTGATATAAGAGACAAGAGGTGTTTGCCAGAGTTTACTCCTTGTACCAAGACCTGCTTGTGCCCACTCTCATTTGGTGTGTTACTGAGTCTTCAAACTGGAAATCAGCCTTAAAACCTATTAAGGACAAAATGAAGGCCAATTTGTGACAAGCTGCAATCTACACTTCTGCAAAGGATTTTGGGCCCTAATGTACACAGATCATCTTTCTCTTCTATTACTCATTCTAGACCTCCCTTACCTTTCACTAGCATTTCTGCTGACCTAGGTGGTTTTCCAGGTTGGGAGTGTCATGACCTTCCACCCTGAGAGGTCTGAATCCTTGCTCTCATTAGCGGGTGTTACTGCAGTTGCTGATTCATCATTATAAAAGACATCTGTATCACCAACAGATAGTCAGTATTACAACTACGTATACTTCCTATGCTATTTTCCAGCGTGATTTCCACTTAAAGTATGAGAATTTTCTTGTTATAAAATTTGTTTAGAAAACGGTATACTTAATACCAGCTTGTAACATTTACATGAGCCATAATTTAATGAATGTTTTTGATATTTCAAATTTTAAATTAAATTACCTTAATAAATACTTTGATAAATAAACATTCATATATATTTTCTTAGGACAAAAATAAATATTTTATTGTGGAAGTACTGAGTCAAAGAAAATGGATATTTTTATAGTTTTTAATATATATTACAAATATATATCTTTCCAGATTATAACGAAGACCCCTTGAAATGTGGGTCTTTTAAATAAATAAATAAATAAATAAATAAATAAAGTCAACGAGCCCGAACAAAGGAAAGTGGTATACATTGTAAAAATAATTTTAATAAGCTAGTTTCTTCCTAGAAGTAGATAGAGAGAGACAGAGAGATGATAGCCATAAATTTATGTTTTTCTTTTGGCAACTGGAGATGCACACAGAACTTACTAGTTCTGAAAGCCAGTAAGATCTGAAGTCCAATGAAGCCTTAACTTGACACAAATATGAATTTGTATTGATGACCATCACTGCATTGATGTGGCATTAAAGGTTAAATTTACTCCTTTACCACTTCTCATGGATTTTCATGAAAAAGAACACGAGCTAGAAGGACCAGAAGAGGAATTTCAGTTTGCCTTATTACATTTTCAAGTCTAAAAGTTATTTCCTCCTGTCTCTTAATTTTATATCAATTTTATAGGTGAAACAAAATGTTATTTTTAAAAGTAACAATAAAGCAGAAATCTTGCACAATAATGAAAGCTGCAGTTGCATCTTCCTCAATTTAGTCCCCAAGATCATGCCTATTACATATTCACATAAAATATGAAAAAATATCAATTACAAATGTTTCCAAGTATTTATTTTCACTTACTGATTTTTTTTCCCATTTTCATCAAAACACTTTGGAATTTTAGAGCCACCAAGACCCAGAATTAATTTGGCAGTTCTAACTTCAGTCTAAATGTCAATACTAATTTGAAAAATGCTCCCTTTACATATGTTTTTAACCAATAGTAATTTAAGATCAATCCTTCTTGATCTTTTCAAAAGACCTCCAAGTGTTCCTCTCTCTGTCACTTGGTCAGTCAGTCCATATTGTCATTTGTAAAATATAAAGCTTTTTAAAAAGCGCTTTCCAATATTTCTTGATAATTGTTACAGACAAGAAACAAGTATTAAGTGACATGGGTATTTTCATAAAGCTGTGTAGATATAGACAAAAGACTGAAGTATGATCTTCTAGTATCTTTCTATATTTCCCAGGCTATTTTTAAATTTCAATTGGAACACTGCTATTACAATACATTTGACAAAAACAATTGCTGCTCAAGACATTCTAAAAAGACATAAAAATTATTTTCACTGAATTTTCTAAATATCGTACTTCCTTATCATCAGAAAATATATTTTCTACCTCAGTTTAAAATCAGTGGCAATAAACTTCTGTTCAACCGTTTATATTGTAAGCTTGATTTTATTGAAGGTCTATAAAAGAAACATGTCAATAATACTTAACATTCTCAAATCTACTTTTGACAATAGTATATTCAATATCTACTTTAGTATCCTTAAACTAGAATAAAATATTCTATTTTAGAAATAGAAAATAGAAAAATAGAATAAAATATTCTATTTTAAGGATACTAAAGTAGATATAGAAATGATAAATTCCATAGATAATTTAATGAATGCAGAAGGATTATTGTTCAAAATACTTTTAGCCTTCTAATTTATAATTTTCTAAATGACTATCATATTCTATCATTTTCTTGATATCTGGGAAGAAATAATATTTTTCTAAGTGTCCGAGTCAAATTTTGTCCTAGCCACAGGTTCAGTCAACTATGACTATAGGTGAAATCCACCTGTCTGTTTTTGTAAATAAAGTTTTTATAAACACAGCCATGTCCTTTGGTTTATGCATGACCTGTGGCTGCTTTAGTGCTACTACTACTGAGTAGTGAAGACAGAGAACATATAGTTGGAAAGTAGCACATATTTACTATCTATCTTTTTACAAAGTTTGCCAATCACGGCTCTATTTTTTTCCCTAAAATTTATCTCATACTTGAATTCATTTTATATTGGCATATAGTTATGAAAGTAGTCTTAAATTAAGGTCAGTCTAAAACATTTTTATATAATAGATGGAGACAAATTTTAAGGAAACAAATACTAAATTTGATTTCTTGTTTAAAATCTGTTCAGATACTCTCTAATTATGTTTCCCATAATACTGAGAGGATATTTGCTTCATGAAGATATTGAACAATACATTAATAATGGGAGCATCATCATACTTGGAAGACTAAGGAGTGGATACTTTCCCCTGGCCAAGGATGACTCCTGGAGATGTTGGCTTTTAAAAAGCCTTCTTGAACCTAAAAGTGGTGATGGGTTCCTAGAGCTGGAAGTTAAGGAGTGAGTGACATTTAACTGCCAGAGACAAGATGGTCAAGATTACTGAAGTGGACCACGGGACTGCAGAAGTAATCACAAAAATTTGACCACAGAGCTCATTGGTAGCTAAAATTCATCATGATATCCCTGAGCTAAGATTAATGAGCAGTGTATAAAATTTCTAATTGATCAGCCTAAGTTAAAAAAAAAAAAAAAGACACTGTCTTAAATTGCAAAATCTAATTTTCCTAATACATAAAGAGATCCTGAATAAAGAAAAGTCATTAACAACGGCAAAATATACTCTCAAACAGTTCACAGCAAAGGAAATGCAAATAGCTGGCCATTTATAAAGCTCCTTGTCAATTATTACAAGTTGTTCTCAGAGCTATAAGGGCTTCACAGTGTTTTATTAATATTTCAATTTTAATTATGTTTATATTCAGTTGCTTTTGTGCTACTCACTAATTGATCAATATGTCGAGAAAGTTTGATGGGAGGATAAATTCAGTTAAAAAAATCAAAGTATAGTGGACTAAGTATTCACAAAGGAAATAATTATGCTTACATTCCTTTATCTGTGTGAAATCTTTTGTGTTGTTAATGAGTTCTACCTAAAAGCTGAAATAATGCTTCTGTTATTAGGGATAATGGAAAAATCTATCAAAAAGAATCAGGGCATACAAAGAAGTATACAGTGATTAGTAAATCATTGCTTCCTAATACATAATTTTCAGTGAATTATGTTGAAATTTTACCAAAAAAATCAATAATCACACCTTCTCCCAAGTTTTGAACTAATAACACAAAAGGAGTGGTATAGAGAGACCCAAAAATACCGTCAATACTTTTAAGACTAGAATAGAGAATGTAGTCGTATCTGCGTGTAAGAATGATCAAACTTGGGCATTAGAGAAACTTCACTACCCAGTCCTAAGGTAGTTGTAGAATAAGACACCTCTCTACCCTGGGGAAAACCTTATCCTAGACCTGCAGAAAGGAAGAAGATACTTGGCTGAAAGAGAATCCAAGAACTAAAAATGCCCAGTTAATCCTTCCTTCCGAATTCGTGAGTCAGACAAGTCACTCTTCTTCCCTGTCAAGGCCACTCCTGAAATACCAAACGTGGCTCCTCAGAAAATGGTGAGCAGCTTAGATTTTCTTCCTGGAACTGTCTGATATGGGTCAATAATGTGAATTAATTAAATCTACTCGAAGGTACTATGTAACCAAATTTAATGCTTATTTTCTCGTTTTACTTTCTATTCCAAATAATATTGGCGCATTTCAGCATCCCAAAGCAGATTTTTGCAAGAGGTTAAGCGACAAGATATTCTGCTAAAAAGCCTACGTGTGTAAAGACCCTCCAATGGAAAATATACCAATAACAGAGCCACCTGAAATATAATCTTATTTCATTGACATACTCCCTGGGAGAAAACAAAGTCCAAATTTTATGTTTCTTGAAATTAGACCTAAGCATTAGATCACAATATTTTTTCACCTTTAGAATTAGAAATCCAAAGAAAAGTCCTCCCTCCCACCTTATTTTCTGTCAATCTCAGCGGGAGGTATGCTTGGAGTTTGGACAGTTTCAAGAATTTGTAATAACTGCAGCACCGACTGTCTCTTGCACTAAAAGGACTAGCTCCCTTAATATCAGAAGCTAAATTTATGACAGGTTGCCTCTTTTTAGAGGGTTCAAATGGTAAACAGTAGACAAGATTATTACCACACTGGTCTCATATTTATCCAACTTAGAAAAGTCACCAGCTGCCTGAACTTGATATTTGAGGCTAAAGTGTGTTTCCATAATATCCAGTACACCGTTCCATCCAAACTCATGGTAGACATTCAACAGAGAAAGAGAAAACCATCTCTTGGACCTTATAGGTTGCTAGTACATCTGTGCGTGTACCTGGAATCAACCCAAACAGGAGAATCCTTCTTCACGAGGAGATTCTTCAGTATCACTTTGGCTTTGCTCATGTATCCTATATCAGGGGTGGGGAGGGTGGAGGTGGAGTAAGCAGTACATCCCACATACAATCTCCTCCTTTAGAAAGTGGTTTTTCAAATATTGTTTTCTTCTTGACATGATTATAAATTGGCAAAGGGCATCCCCAGTCTCCAGGAGTTATTTGAGATAAGTTTTTTTCCTATCCATAGTATCCAAAAAATCAGTTTTTTGTTTGAGGTGTTTTTTCTGGCCCTTAAAACAGTGATCTGTCAGGCCAGGCGCAGTGGCTCACGCCTGTAATCCCAGCACTTTGGGAGGCTGAGGCAGGCAGATCATGAGGTCAGGAGATCGAGACCATCCTGGCTAACACGGTGAAACCCTGTCTTTACTAAAAATACAAAAAAATTAGCCAGGCATGGTGGTAGGCACCTGTAGTCCCAGCTACTCAGGATGCTGAGGCAGGAGAATGGTGTGAACCCGGGAGGCAGAGCTTGCAGTCAGCGGAGATCGCACCACTGCACTCCAGCCTGGGAAACAGAGCGAGACTCCGTTAAAAAAAAAAAAAAAAGGGATCTGTCTAGTAACACACCCTCCACAATATCTTGGGATCAAACATTACTAGTTCTTTGCCATAGATGCTACCGACACTCCCTCTTTCTATGGCAAAGTCCAGGCCAGTGAATCTTGACCTGCATTGTGCATTAAGACCATCTTAAAGTCTTTAAGAGTCAGTTTTTCAGAGGCAGACACTTTTTAAGCAACACCAAGCTTACAGTTTTCTGGGTGATTCTCTATGCAGACCAGTTTAAAAACTACCTGCTTAGTCTTATGACTCTTGCCCCTTAGCCGAGCTGTTCATTTCAAGTACACATTTGTTTTAACTGGGAAAATCATTCTGAACAGATGCCTGAGAAAGTTGCTGTTGATACTTTTGAAGTCTGTATTTCTCAGAGCAGTGACGATCAATATTCCTGCTCCCCAAGGCACTCTATCTTTCCTTTTTGAATTCCACATAGTTTCAGGCATGTTTGTTCAAGAAAAAGGAAATGCTTATACACTCACTTATAAAACCTGCATCACATTGACATCCACAAAATTAGTCACTGTTTTTCATTCTTAGATGTAACCCCTGGCTATGTAAATTCAAAGTTTATTACTGACAAGTTTCTTCCTCAGTTCTAAACCTGAAGTTGAGGGGCAGCTGATCTGGTGTTTCTCTTTCAGTCTTAAAATAATAATTTATAACTAGAACTCCCTAGTATTGTGTGTGAGACTTTTTTGGGGGAGTGTCTGGCAACAAGTAGCAAATATTTTTCTTTTATATTTGTCTTTCCTAAAAGGACTCCTGACTATCACCTTTCTCCTCTAACTTAGTGGTTGATGATTTAGTCTGCACACTAGTATCATCTGCAGTGCTTTAAAAATCTCCATACCCGGTCACACCTGACTCATTTAAATCAGAATCTCCGGATGTGCACATGTGGGGGAAGAAGCAATGGATTTAATGATTTCCGCCCTCCCAAAAAACACTTCCTGAATACAGTCCTAAAGTTATTTAATAGAATTTATTCATATATGGGTACATGGTATGTTTTATAAAGCAAAGTATTACTGGTATGGTGTTTCTGGTCTCATCTATGCCGGCTTACTAAAGCCTCCAGCTGCTCTCTTAGTCTTAAACTGAAACCCTCCTATAGCCTACATAAGCTTACTGGACAACATGCAGCCAGTGCAGCCGTTATAAAAGCAATCCTGTGGGCAAGAGCCCAAACCCCATAAGCTCCAGTCATCTACAAAGTTAAACTATCTCACATGGCAGGCTGAAAGCCTTAGCGTTATTACTTTTCTTTTGCTGCTATAACAAGTTACTTTTAAAAAATCAATGGCTTTAAGCAAGACAAATTTATTTTCTTACAGTTCTGCAGGTCTGGAGTACAAAGTGGATCTTCATGGGCTAGAATTAAGGTATCAGTGGGTCTGCATTCATTCTAGAAGTTCTAGTAGAGAATCCCTTTCCTTGCCTTTTCCAGGCTCCAGAGACCACTGGCATTCTTTGGCTTATGGCCCCCTTTCATCTTCAAAACCAACCATCACAACACCCTGATTCCATCTCCATTATTCCATCATTACATTTCCTTCTCTGAGTCCTCAGCATCCCTCTTTAATTTCTAAGGACCTCGTTGTTACTTACATTAAACCCACCTGTGTAACACAGGATACTCTCCTGTTATCTCCATATGAGGGGATTATATTATTAGCAGCTTTAATTCCTCCTTGCATGTAACAAAATATATTTCATTAAGTTAAACATGTTTTTTAGCATATTGGAAAGTTTTAATATTTTAAACCCCCATTTCAGAGTTTTTTGTTTATTATCTTATAAGAATATTGGATTTCTCCCAAATAGTGTAACTTCTTGTTCAAATCAATATGAGACTCATTTTATTTTTCGGGATAAACAATGCTAACTATTCCAATTCACAAGTGCCACAAGTCTCCACAGTACAATACTACAAAAGTATATTTTTTATTCATTTTACAGGTGCAACCCTTGTCAGAGTGGGCTCTGCTTTCCATAGTTATTCAGGATCCCCTAGAGGATGAAAGCCAGGTTATCAGTCACACCATCTAGAATGTGTAATTACTGTGGAAGGGGAAAAGACACACTACAGTGCATCTTAATTGCCTAGAAGCTGAAAATGACATCACTCAGTTCTGACCACATCCCATTGGCCAATCCTAATAGCATGGCCTCAGCGTAACTGCAAGGGAAGCACACATATTTGGTTAGCCCTCTGTACACATGGTAATTCTAAAATTTAGTGTCCAAAATTTTCCTTCTATTCTATGTGAACAAATTCCCAATTATATAAATAAAAAACAAAACCCTCCAAACAATGGGTCATCTTTCATTTCCCACGTTATTTTGTAACTGATATTCAATTAATCAGAAATCCTACTAGCTTGGTATAAAGAATATTCTGAATTTGATCACATCTCACAACTTCTACTAATACCAACCTCCTTCCTACTAGCTTTACAAACATAGCAAAATTCTTTTTTGTGTTAAAGTAAATTTAATTTAAAATTATTTTTAAATTAAATGTTTTTATGTGACATGCATGTCTGCCTCATGTGCGTGTATTTGTAAACACACAGAAAAACATTTCCTGAATACAGTCCGAAAGTTATTTAATAGAATTTATTTATATATGGGTATATGGTATGTTTTATAAAGCAAAGTATTACTGATATAGAAATACCACATAAAATACAAAATATTTCATATTTTAAATCTAGCCAAATGTTGAGAACATTTAGACAAATTATTCATTAAATAAATAAGGATTTTTTTTTAATTTTATTTTTGAGACAAAGTCTTCCTCTGTCACCCAGGCTGGAGTGCAGTGGTGTTATCTCACTGCAACCTCCACCTTCCAGGTGATATTACAGTTGTGCACCACCACATCAAGCTAATTTTTCTATTTACAGTGGAGGCAGGGTTTCACCACGTTGGCCAGGCTGGTCTCGAACTCCTGACCTGAAGTGATCTGCACACTTCAGCCTCCCAAAGTGCTGGGATTACAGTGTGAGCCACCACACCCAGCCTAAATAGGGACAATTGAACATTTACTGTCTTTGTTGATAGGAAATATTGCATTTCTGTAAGATCAACAGGTAGTGGAATCAATTCCATTATATTAAATAGTCTTATTTTTAAAAGAGACATTTGTCTAATACAATTCCTCCACAGTATATTTTCTGGAATGCATTAAATGGGAGTTTAAGTGAATTTTATAATATGTAAATGACAACAACCTACTCAAAAGATTTGGAGGATTACATTAACCAGTAAATTAAAATGCTCCAGGAACAATGTATATATGTAATAAATACTCAAAACCTGGTATTATTTTAATGATTGATATTATAGTAGTTTTCACAGTGTAGTAGTTGGAAAACAGTTAGTTACTGTATGTTGATAGGAATGGATAGAAGGAAAAATTCTTACAACACATGTGACTCAATAATTAACCACATTTTCAAGAATTTAATAATGTCATTGAGCCCTGCATAGCTAGGATACTCTTTTGCTACTAATTTATTTCAGCTATAGAGACATGTAAAAATACGGCCAACCTCTCTGCAACCCCAATTTGGAACAGGGGATGAGCAATGCCTCACTAACAGTACTGGAAAAGAACAAAATTAATATCAATTCCTGAGATTTTTAAAAGGAATTCTGAAACCTTATTTTCCAACAACTCACTTCTTTCAAATATCTGCAATCATTGTTCTTTCAAAGGAGTAGTAATGAAAGTTATGATGACTAAAATCAGAGTGATTAGTAGGTAAAATTCACTTATGCTACATTGCATTCCATTTACACTAATTCAGGCCTTGTTTACTGCTATTTATAACTGTCTGTAGAGACAGTTATAAAGACAAATGTACTACCTGCTCTTGAAGATCCTGTAGTGAGAAAAAGAGATGCATTTGTTCAGAAATTAGCACACTACATTGTCATAACTGCCATGATTGTGGCATGAAAGGGAACTTTGTCAGGGAACTATTAACAGGATAAGTAACCTTTGAGTTAACCCTAAAGAGTAAATAAAATATACACAATAGGAAACACAAAAAAATACAGTACAGAAGAAAATTTTCCAAGAAAAAAAAAAAACACAAAAAAAGACATTAAGTTCAAATGAGGTTGTAATTAAGTAACAGGATTCCTCTTTATATCAGTTTAGAGCAACAACTTTTGTCTAACTTAAGAGTGAAAACAGATATTGGGATTGTAAGAAAAATGGCTGCACTTTAGTCAGGAGTAGGCCGAGGCAGCCTTCCGGTGCAGCATGACTCAGCAGGTTTGGAGTGCAGGCGCAGGCTACTTGCTGCAGCTAGGTGGAAATGTAGAGTCTTTTCTCTTTGATTAGGGAACTGGCATAGGCTCACAGCTTGGGGGGACATGAGATGACTGGAGGCCACATGTAGAATTAGTGATCCACTGGTCCCCCACCAATATACAGTAGGTGCTGGCACTGACGGATACTTGCACAGATTGCAGCCTTGTTTAAGGGAACATGGATAAGTTTCCAGGAAAACCTGCTTACACTGACAGTTACGGAGGCCAGTCAGTGAAAGTGAAGCCTGTATCTCTGCACCTTGGTATTGGCTGTTTGCCTCCCCGTTTTTATACTGTTTATGTCTCTCCCATACTGGAATAAATTCTGAAGGTGGACATTTTACATGGCCTGGCATTACCAACCATGATCAGGGAATTCAGACTCTGAGTGTGTGTGGTAAAGCTGGTGCTCCGCAGACATATGCATCACCAGCCTCAGGTCCTGCCACAACCCTGATGGGTTATTTCCACCTGTCAATAGCATTTGCCAGGGGTGCATACGGAGATAACTGAGACAATTAAAAAGCTGGAGGAGGCACAGAGAGTGAGTGGCACCCACAGTCCCTACAATTCTCTACTGTGGCCAGTTAGAAAGCCTGATGGAACTTGGTGGATGATAGTGGACTATTGGGAACTGAAAAAAGTAACACCCAGCTGTACTGTCAATGTCAATTATGGATCTGATGGACCATTTGACAATGGAACTGGGATGGTACCACTATGTAGTGGACTTGGCCAATGCATTTTTCTTCATAGACATTCTCTAGAGAGCAGTAACAGTTCACCTTCACGTGGGATGGGTGATAGTGGACTTTTAGAGTGTTGCCACAGGGTTATGTGCATAAGCCCACATTTGTCATGGTCTAGTTGCCACAGATTTAGCCACCTAGCAATGTCCAGAATGGGTCTACCTATTCCATTATGTTGATAATATTATGTTAACTGCTGGTTCTCTTGTAGATTTAGAAGTGGCAGTGCCCCTTTTGTGGCAACATTTGGTAGCACGTAGTTGGGCCATCAATGAATCCAAGGTCCAAGGGCCTGGATTATCTGCCAAATTCTTGGGAGTTATCTGGTCAGGTAAAATAAAGGCCATCCCAGAGGCTATTAATGATAAGATTAAAGCATATCCCCAGCCCATCATGGTGAAGCAGCTGCAAACTTTTGTGGGTCTCCTGGGATATTGGCAGACATTTGTGCCTCATTTAGATCAAATGATAAAACCTCTGCATTGGTTAACAAAGAAGGGAACTACCTGGGATTGGTATGATGTGGCCAAGACCACCTTCCTGGCAGCCAAGCGATTCAATTCAGCAGGCACAAGTCCTGTGGGTAGTTGACCAGGGGCACCTGTTTGAGCTGGATGTGCATGTGACCACCAATGGTTTCAGCTGGGGTCTGTGGCAGCTCAAGGAGTGCTTGAGAACACCAGTAGGCTTTAGTTCCCAACTGTAGATGGAAGCTGAACTCTGGTATTTCTTGACAGAGAAACAGCTAGCAGCTGTCTATGCTACCTTTCAGGCTTGTGAGAGTGTGACAGGATGGGCTGAAGTCGCCATGCGGATGACTTACCCGATATCAGGATGGGTGCATTCATGGGTAACAACCCCTTGGACTGGGATGGCGCAGACATCCACTATGGCAAAGTGGGGCACCTACTTGGAGCAGTGGAGTACACTGAGTACAAGCCCCTTAGCAGCAGAGTTGCAAGAGATCTTGAAACCTGTAATCATAATACAAGATAAGGCATGAGGTCTGAGGAACCCCTAGACCTCGAGCCTTCACTGTTTAAGGAAGGGCATCCCTCCATTCCCAATGGTGCATGGTACACAGATGGGTCTAGCGGAGGTGCTACTGCTGCCTGAACCACTGTTGCAGTCTAACCTAGTACTGACACTTTGTCCACACCCGTTTGAAAATGGGTGTGGACAAAGTAGCCAATGGGCTGAACTTAGAGCAGTATGGATGGTAATCATTATAGAGATGACACCTATGGTAATCTGTACCAATAGATAGGTGGTTTATCAAGGCTTAATTTTGTGGTTAACTACCTGGAAAACACAGAAGTGGCTAGTTAGCCACCAACCCATTTGGGGCCAAGCCATGTGGCAAGACCTCTGGGAAAGGGGTCTTCAGAAAGAGGTAACTATTTTTCATGTGTCAGGCCATATGACTTTGGCCACCCCCAGCAATGATAATGGCGAAGGTACAATGGTTAGAGTCAGTACCTACATGAGATGTGGCCTTGTGGCTACACTGGAAACTGGAACATGCAGGGAGTAAACTGATGCAACAGGTCGGTAAGCAGTGGGGGTCTGTCCCTGCACATGCAAGACAATTGGGAGGCTTGTCAGAAATGCCTGGCATGTGCTCAGGCATACAATAAATGAAGACAGCTACCCAATGTTGTACATCAAGTAACGATAGGGTGAGTGCCCTTGACCAGGTGGCAAGTAGACCACATAGAGATGCTGCCAAAGTCGCAAGGTTATATGCATGTGCTAACGAATGCGGACATGACCACAGGCCTGTGGTTTGCCTACACTTTCAGGATGGCCAACCAATGCAACACCATCCAGGCCCTGCAGCACTTATGTGTCCTCTATGGTTGCCATCTGGCCATTGAGAGTGATAGTAGAGCACATTTCAATGAACAGGCACAATGGGCAGAACAAATGGACATAAGGTGGGGATTCCATGTGCCATATAACCCGCAAGCTGTGGGTATGATTGAGCAATATAACAGGCTCTTGAAGAATGGGTTACACTTGCACGTTACATCCATGTCTTTGCAGGGCTGGAATTCCAGGCTGGACCTAGTTCTCCAAACCTTGAATGAACAGCCACAGAAGAGTGGCCTGGCCCCGGTGGAGGCATTGTTACACCGGGCCGCTGCCCCCATTCAGTTGCAGATACATATCAAGGATGACCTCCACTGTCCAGGTATGGGAACGAACAGTAATCTGATGTTGCCTGCTCCAACGGCCCTGAAGGAAGGGGAACAGAAAACCTGGCTGTGGCCATAGACCCTCCAAACACCTTACTGCTGGCGGTTGGCTGTTGTAGCTCCCTAGGGGGAGGAACTACAGTATGACTTGCATGTCACTCCTTGGGCATTCAATACATGGTCCTTGCAGTTGGCTGTTCATAGAGGAACAGTCAGGGAGGGAGCCCTTCTCCAGAGGACATATGTACTGTCTGTCTGTGTGGCCTATTACGTGCTCCCCTGTGACATTGGCATGGATACAGGACCCAAAAGAAACATGGGAGCTGAGAAGGTGTGGTGTCATTACCCAGGGCAGAAGCCCTCGGTGAATGCATTGTTATCCAGGGATGGAAGGTTAGCCTGTATTTTGCCTGAGGGGTGTGATTTACCTCTGTTAGTACCTGGACCTGCTCTGTCATTTTGACTGTAGGTTAACATGCTCTCACTGAATTGTGAACTGGGCCCTCACCTATACTGAGGTGACCCATGTTTCCAACTCTTGGCCCTGCACTGCTCTTCCAGCAGTAGCTGTGGATGGCTTGCCTTGGCACATACTTTCAGCATTTGCAGAGAACTATACAGAGCTGGAGACTTGGGGTCCCATGGCTGATGCCTGGAACGCAATGCTGCAAGCTTTGGACAAAGTACACCACTTGACCGACGGCATGCCTGCCACCTGGCTGGCCTGTAGCAATTTTGGTGGGTGGGGCTGGCTAGTGGGGAAAGATGTAATACCCCTAACCCAGGCACCGTGGTGCATAGAGCAACATTGCGGTAACACCACTGTGGGATGAGTACCCATCAAAACACATGTCACCACACCAAAGGATGGTGGAATAAGTGGCCCAGCTAAGGCTGGGCCCCAATAGATTTTGTGTCCCCTGGGAGTTTATGGGTCTTTGGTGACACAGGATGGCCTTACCTACCAATGTACTGGACTGGATATTGTACCTGGGAGGGGTAGCCTTATGTACCTACGATTGTTCTCCCCACGTTGCCCAGACACCCACATAACTGGGAGGCACTACACTCTCAGTGACGAGGCCCCTGGTGGTTCTACCCTTTGGCAATGAGTATTCCTGGAGTGAGTGTCATAACTGTAGAAGCACAAGTTGCTGCTTTTGAAGAGCACACTGTTCAGGCTCTGAATTACACCCTAGTGGCAGTCCTCTTGTTAACAGATGAGGTTGACCAGATCAGAAAGGTGGTGTTGCAAAACCAAATGGCCTTAGACATATTAACTGCTGCCCAGGGAGACACCTGTGACCTTTTAGGAACACAACATTGTACCTTTATCCCTGACAATCAGCAGAATGTAACACCACCCTGCAAGTGGTCTCATGGGAGATTAAGGCGGTTCAGAACCTTACTGATGACCCCCCTGCAGAGATGGTGGACATCCCTAGGCTCTGGTCTTTGTTGGGCCCTAATAGTCATAAGTAGCATGGCTGAGATCCTAGTAGTGAGCTGCTGCTCTCTGTATTGTTGTTGTGGGTTATGGATTCAGGGATCCACCCTGTGACCTCGTGTCTCTGCCCGGAGAATGCCCTCAGCCTAGGGGATGGATTGAAAGAGAAATGGCTGTGCTTTAGTCAGGAGTAGGCCAAGATGACCTTCTGGCACAGCATGACTCAGTGGGTTTGGAGTGCAGGCACACACCCTGCACATTATGTGATCATGCCACGTGAAGCTCATTAGGTGATCACCCATGTGAGCTCATGCTTGGCTCGGAGCCACTATTGTCTGTAAAAGGTATAGTTACCCGGCTAACACCATACATATGGTTCACTTGCACCCAGCCTCTCTTGCGCCCAGAGAGAGAGTAAAGCCATGTCGAAGCTGTCTATAATTCCTCGAGTGTTTTTCCAGCACCCACCACTTGCCCATCCATTCTCCTTGGACCTCAGTTAGAACCTGACAAGGATGGATTCCTCTTCAGCTATACTTTATCTCCTATAATATGCTTATTATCTAATTCTGAGAAAGAGTAGGAACAGGACTCAGCCTCCCCCAGCCATCAGGAATGCTTTATTTATTTTATCTTTCTTCGTACTTTCCTACCTGCTGACCATGCCACCTTGAAGAAACTAAGCTAAGCGGCTTTACCTTAAATCTTACTCAAAGGAGTTAATCCTATCACCCATATGCACACAAGACCTCAATGACCAATTGTTACCCCTTGCCTCATGATAATACTAAAATCCCTACTCAGAGAGGAGCTTACCCACCTGTTTTTGATCCTATGATGTATGTACTAACATGATTTGTCACTACACCTCCACAGCCTGAGCTCTACCCTGCACATGTTATGATGTTCACGTACCTCATGCTTATTCATATCTTTCTTCTTAAAACATCGCAAAGACCCACCCTTGGGAGTCAGCTAGAGAACTCTCGCTCCAGTGCTGTCTCCTTTGTGTTCCAACATAAGCCCTTAATAATGTCTTGTCTAAGAAACTTGCCTGGCTTCCCTCTGAACTTCTATTGCATGGGAGCCTAAGAATCTATGGTGGTAACAATTCTATAGAATAATGGTTATGATTTGGCTTGTTATGACAACTTTTCTTCCATTTATACATTGTCACATCCCTGAAAGTTCAATTGTGTGGATGCCTTTAGACCACAAGTGGATCAAAGGCTGTTGCTCAAGTGGAGTTGGCCTCTTCAACCATAATGTTGGTTCTTCCATTTTTTATCTTTTAGGTCAAGGACAGAAAAGCTTACTTGTTTTTGTGTCTGTATGTAGAGCACAGACTGCCTAACTCAAATATTTGTTTAAATATGATAAATTATTTGAAACAACTTGTTTGGTTCATTTTCAGCTATGCATTTTTATGTTTATTTATACTCATTAGTTGGCAGCACTTAGGTTTCAATTACTCTTTATGATACCACTAAATATGATTGCCATTTTATGCATGTTTTTCCTTCTATTTGAATTTTTTCTTAGAAAATTTCCTTAGGAAAGAAATAGAATTGAGTCAAATTGTGTGAATATTTTTAATATCCATGGTACATGGTGCCAAATTGCTTTCCGAAAAAGCTGTGCTAATTTCCATTCCCAGTACAGAGGTAATTACGCCTCTTTCTCTGTCCTCTTGTCTCAATAAGAAGTGCTTTTCATGGCCAAATAACCTTTTCCAAGCTCTGAGATTCAGAACAAAGTGTCAGAAAGCTTTTACGTAAAGCAAGTAGTTTTTATACTAGTTTACAGATATCTTGAACTATACAGGACAAATATAATAGCATCATCAAGAGGAATTACGAATACAATTAAATAGAAAAAATTTCCTTGTAGTTTGAACAGTACAGCAGGATAAGAAAATAAGAACTATCTCTCCTATTTCAAACAGCTAGGACTGCTGGATAAAATTCAACAACAACAACATCAACATTCACATTTATACTTCTGCTTGAAATGAAGAGAATTCCATTGTGCAGAAGCTCCTGAGCTGTTACCCTGGCAGCTTTGCATGGGGAAAGGGAGTCAGAATTTTACCTGGAAATGAGCCTGTGTTTGGTGCTGGAGGAACAAGAGCTGGAGATGGGACTCAGGTGCAGATTATGTATTCAAGGCTTTTCTTTAGGAAAAACATGCAAAGATGCATATGAAGCAGGACAGCAAAGAGGAAAAGCTTGGCATGACACACAGGGAAGACTTTGGCATATAAAGCCTATGGCAGAATAATCCACACCATGAGGTGTGGATTTTATACTAGAGACTAAAACATCATCTTTGTGATTTTTAAGAAGAAAGATATGAATAAGCATGAGGTACGTGAACATCATAACATGTGCAGGGTAGAGCTCAGGCTGTGGAGGTGCAGTGACAAATCATGTTAGTGCGTACATCATAGGATCAAAAACAGGGGGGTAAGCTCCTCTCTGAGCAGGGATTTTAGTATTACAATGAGGCAAGGGGTAACAATTGGTCATTGAGGTCTTGTGTGCATATGGGTGATAGGATTAACTCCTTTGAGTCAGATTTAAGGTAAAGCCGCTTAGCTTAGTTTCTTCAAGGTGTCATGGTCAGCAGGTAGGAAAGTACGAAGAAAGATAAAATTAAAAAAAGCATTCCTAGTGACTGGGGGAGGCTGAGTCCTGTTCCTACTCTTTCTCAGAATTAGATAACAAACATATTATAGTATGTTTATTGTGGGCCTTTTATACTCTGATGTCGGTGGGGCATTGGCTGTGGCCTGGGGTGCAGGTAGATAACTTCTTAGGTCAGATGACTTTCCTCAATCAAAAGGCAACTTGTTGGAGAAAAGCGCAGCAGCAAGTCATCAGCAGCCTGCTGATGAGCCAGCTAAGTCATGACAGCATCTCAGGGATTGATGTCCTGGTGAGGCAAAGGGGATCTTTGTAGGGTACCTGCACTGTCCACCACAAGAACCTAAAGATGGTGCTGACAGTTTGGAAAGCATGTTGTCATATAAAAGAAAACTAAAATACTCTACTTATTAATGCAAACAAAACAATGAAGCTTTTCGCTCCGTATCTGATTGAAAAGCAAAGAAAAATCTTTCATAAGAAAGATAAACCTGAAGCTGCTTTTCTTGCATGGAAGTAGATGACAAATTTAAGTTACTCACATGTTAAGTAAATGCTACACCCATATATTTATTCATATAAAAAACTGACTCTGTTTTAGTTATAGAATTGGATAACTTAGTAGAAAAAGATGCAAAATGCAAATGCAAAATGGAAAATGACTTTTCCAGTGCCCAAAATACATGAATGCCCTTTGGTTGCCTGATGATTTGTCAGTAGAATGCTGAAGATGAGCTTACTTTAAGAGATAAAATCCACATCAGGAAACATCTACCATGAGATTAGTCAATAGAAACCACACTCAGTAGTAATAGTATCCTAAGGATGAAAAAAAAATTGAACAATTTGAAGAATAATGCAACAGTGATATTTTAATGACTAAAGCGATCCAAGTTATAGCCTTTAAGTGTGAAGGCTTCTTCCTAAGCCAAAAATGAGAGAATTATGAGTAAAATATTAGCTAAAATAGTAAATTATATGCCCCTGTCATAAGAAATTTCTGAAATATTTGATTTTACTTGCCTCTTTACCATAGTTCTTTTTTTTAAAAAAATAACTGAGTTAGATGATTTTTGGATTTCCCATATAGAAAGTGGTATATATGTCTATTTGTATATATATTTATATATTTATATAAGTGTGTGCATATATTTATATATATTCAGATTAGTATCTATAGACACATCTTTGTTTTTTACACCTGAGATTACCCTAACTTAATTGAATACAAATGCTTTCCAACTTTTAGAAATAAATGCACAATTATGATTTTAAATATATTCATTTTCATTTTACATTTTTTAAATACACCTTAGCCCTTTCATTAGAGTTTACTTTTCACTTTCACCATCCAGAAAAATCCAACAGGTAAAGAGGCTCTGTTATTAAGTTTTTTCTTTTTCTATTCATTGACCTCATGCTGAATTGGGTAATGCTTATTTTAAAAAAGTGTTTGAGGGTAATACAAAGTTATAGAATATATATCTTTAATATCTTGAGTAATGTCTCATATATACATATATAAATCATATATATATGATGTATGTACATTATTAGCTTTCTAAGAATTATTTTGGAGAGATGTATACACACACATATAAATATATACATATATATGTATGTGTGTATATATATACATACATATGTATAGATACAGATATATACACATCTCTCAAAAATAATTCTTGGAAAGCTAATAAATAGAATACTTCTAAAGACTGAAGACAGACTTTTTTGTAAGTAGGAAAGGAGTAAGTACCAATGACATGCATGAGATAACAAGGTAATTTAAAGGTTGTCACTGTCTAGGATTGTTCAGCATGCATGTACAATGCATGCATTAATAATTAATATTTGCTCAGTGCCTTTTAAATATTAAGAATACCTCTGCGAACATGCAGTTGAATTCCCAACCAATATAAAGTTCAAATTCTAGAGGAAAAAAGACAAATAAATTAACAAAAATAAAATATTTCAGGTGGTGATCACTGCTACTGTGAAACTCAAAGCAAGGTAAGTGCTGGCAGAGGGTGCGGTAGGGCAGCAGTGTTTCATAGAGGGTGGTCAGAAAAGGCATTCATTTGAAAAAAATGGTATTTAATAAGAATAAAGGAAATGAGGGAAAGAATTATTCAGCAGAAGGAAGTTTTGGGCAGAAAAAGTACTTGGTATTTCCAGTATTACAAATGTCAAAGGCAGGGAGTATTTGGTATTTCTAGAAACATCAAGTAGGACAATATGTAAACTAAAGCAAGAGGGGCAGGAGATCCTACTGAAAATGGACAAGGTGCCAAATCAGTACAGACCTTGAATTTATCACCTCGTGTCAACTGTACCTGCTTTCCTGGAGTCCAGAGCTCCATTGCAACCTTTTCAGAGTCTAGACTTGTCTGATTGGGGACAAGTATGCCTGACTTCAAGGGAGGAGGAGTAATCTCTTTTCAGCCTCATGCTGCAACAAAGAATCTGAAGCCTCCAATTCTAGGGTCTTCCCTGGGTTCTGGTCTGTAAATTAGCCAACTCACGTTGGTTTCATCCTTAGCTGAACTTCCGTATTTCCCTTCTATCTCCTGTTTCAATTACTTTTTGTTCATCTATTCAGTGTGTTTAAAATTGTATCAACATCTCTTGCCTACTGTCTTTTCGCTTGTTCATTCTCTTTGTGTGTGTGAGCGCATATGTGCTTATTCCTTTATTGCAATTTTAGTAGACTTTCAAGAGAAATTAGAGATTAAAACTTGTTTAGTGCGTCAAGGTTAAATAGAGTTCATTATTCTGACTTTTCTTGGCCAACATTACCAGAGGTTTGTTATTTTATTAATCTTAACAAGTAACTAGATTTTGTTTGTGTGGGCCCTCCCCGTTTGCAGGTGTTTTCTAGTTCATTAACTTGTGATTATGTCTTTATTTCTGACCTTCTACTTTCATTGTCTTTTTGTCTCTATTTTTCTTCTCCTAAGTTCTTATATTGAAATATTAGATCATTAGGTTTTAGACTTTCTTCTATTTATAAAAGTAATTATTTAAGATGAAAATTTTCTAAGCTCTGCTTATGTATCCCATGGTTTTCTCTATAAATATTTCAACTAGTATTCAATTCTAAAATGTTCTTATTTCCATATGAATTCTTCTATAGTTCAATAAAATGTTTTAATTCATTCATGTAGTTATATATGAATATATGCTATTTAAAACACTAATCTCTAATTGGTTTGCATCATGGTTAGAGGTTTATGGATTGTATGAAACTAATGTTCACATTTGTTAAATTTTATTTCATGCTTTGGCATGCGGTAAAATTTGAATATTTTCCAGTTGTATTTAAATAATTGCATACTTTTTCATTGATAACTGCTAAATTTTGTGTTTTTCCACTAAGATGGTACTTTAACTGTATTTTTCAAAATTTCTTAATCATTACTCCTTTTAAGCTGTTTGATCTATCAACTATCAGTAAAAGCATGTAAATATCTTCCCCTCTGAATAAAGATTTGTAAGATTGTTTTTGTAATTCTGACAATTGCTTGTAATTTATTTTAAAGGTATTTTACTAAACCGTATATAATCATACTTTTCCATCTTCTTTCAGAATTATTATTTAACAGTGCTTTTTGCATTATTTCATCCTTTTGTAAGCTATGCCAACATTTAAAATGAAAAATCTATGTTTTTTGTAGAAATTACTATATACAAATGTATATGTATATTTAATTATTCTATGCTTTTCTTTTGGGTGTGTCTTTGTAAAAACTAGGTACTTGGATATTTGCTAGATTCTCTCTGACTTACAAATAGGTCAGGTTAGTCCATTCACATAAGTGATTGCTGTGCTATTTGAATATTTTCTACTACATTATTCTTTCTGTTTATTATGACTTTTTTGTCTACTTCTCTTTTTGTCTTATATTGTAATTCTATATTTAATTCAATGTTCACTATTTCCTTTCTTTCTACTTTCATGTGATTACCTTATTTCCTTCCTTCCTTCCTTTCTTCCTTCCTTCCCTCACTCCTTTCTATTTCCTTCTTTCCTTATTTTTTAGTCATTACCCACTACATTTTTTAACACAACTACTTGACATTGACTTCTAAACATACCAGCATTCCTTTCCACCTTGTAAAAAGTCTTTCCACCTCCTAGAAAGTTTTAAATTCTACCATTCGTGTTTCATTTTATATGTTACTTCTATCTAATATATTCATTTTTTCTTATTTTTAAGTTTGCCATTCAGATTTGACCTTTTTTTGTTAGAATTAAATTTCAGCATTTTGTTTTTTAATGCTATTGCAAATTGTACTGTGTAATTTAAATTCTAATAGTTCAACTATAATTTTTATATTAAGCTTGTATTTTGTAAACTTGTGAAACTCATTTATTAGATTTGATGGTTCCTTTTTGAAAATTTGGGGTTCTCCACCCAAACAGTCATGCCATTTGAAAACAAGAGCAGTTTATTTTTTTATTTCTAATCTTTTTACGTGTTAAAACTTTTATTTCTTTTTTCTACCATTATTGTGGTGGCTAGGTATTCTGGCTAGTTTTTTTTATTATTTTATTATTATTATTTTAGATGGAGTAGTGATATTGTGCCCAGGCTGGAGTGCAGTGGCGCGATCTCAGCTCACTGCAACCTCCGCCTCCCGGGTTCAAGCAATTCTCTCGTCCCAGTCTCCCAAGTAGCTGGGATTACAGGTGCCCACCACCATGGCTGGCTAATTTTTTGTATTTTTAGTAGAGACAGGGTTTCACCATGATGGACAGGCTGGTCTTGCACTCCCGACATCAGGAGGTTTACCTTGGCCTCCCAAAGTGCTGGAATTACAGGTGTGAGCCACCATGCCCGGCCCCAGCTAGTTGTTTCATATAAATGGTGACAGTGGATATATTTGTCTCGGTTATAACGTTTTGAGGAAAGCATTCATTCTTTTGCCATTAAATTGCAACTGAGCAATTTTAGCACGAGAGATGTAAAATTTTATAAAATGTGTTCTACTCATGACACTGCCATTTTTTTTCTTTTAGTTACTTAATGTGTTGAACTAATTTCTAGGTTTTCAAATATTGACCCAGACTTAGCTTTTTTTGAATAAACCCACTTGATATATTGATGTATTATCACTTTTATATATTGTTGGATCAAATTTGTTAATATGTTGAAGAGTTTTGCATCTTTATTCATAAAACATAGTATATGATTTATTTTATATGACCGCCAGTGCAGGCGCCAGAGAAGAGGCAGGTAGGCAAGAGTAAAAAGAGACTTTATTAGCTAGCCAATGTGAAGCGGGAAAAAGCGAGGTTCACCGGTCTCCGGCGGTGGAGGCCGTGGAAGTCACTCCGGCGTTCTCGGGCGAAGCTCCTAAGTCCGCATACGAGGAGGGGCCGAAGAAGTTACGCCAGGCGTCTGCCCAGAGCGGCTTTTTATGTCTAGGGCCTGGGGGTGGGAGGGCAGTAGGCGGGCCACGAGCGGGTCGGGAGCCTTGCCGAAGGCGCGGCCAAGTAGGTTTCGGTTTCTTCGAGCGGACGTCACGTTGCGCCTGCGCAGTTGGTCTGTGTTTTTCCCGGGCGTGGGTAAGTTGGTGATGAAGAACCCGGAAATACGCCATCTTAGTCGTCTTTGTTTTCTCCCCGTCCAGAGAGTATAGTTTTCCTTTTAATTATATTTTATCACTTTTGGTATCAGAATAATGCTAGCCTACATAAGGTAAGTTGGAAAGTACACACTATTTTCCCAGATTATTGAACGTTTCATATAAAACTGTTATTTATTTCTATGTTTTTGGTTGAACTCACCAGTAGAGTTCTCTGGATTTGGAGTTTTCTTTAATTGCAGGTTTTTATCTGTGAACTGAATTTTTGTAATAGTTACAGTATTACCCAGGGTGTGGTTTCTCGAGTAGGATTTAATTTGCATTTTTTGTTTGTATCTTCTCATTTTTATCTTTTAAAGTATTTGTCCTTTTTGCCTAAGTTGCCAGATTTAATGGCATACAATAGTTTGTAATATTCCCATATCATTCTTTTTAAAATGTCCATACATCTGCAGTGATAACATTACTTTCATTTCAGATACTTATTATCAATGTCTTTTCACTTTTTTAAATCAAATCAATTGTATTCAGCTGCATTCTCACCAAATTTCAAATGAAATAAAGTCTCATCATGTTTTTTAAATAATAAGGCCAGATTGGCAGGTGGTTTTGGAAGTCTTAGGTTGTTTGCTTGGTTTTTAATTATGAATCAGACACTTGAAAGTGTTAATATGCTACAGTGGATAATTACACCCTAAAAGAGCACTGTTTTTCCATTTTAATGCTCAATGATTTCAGCTTGTAAAAGTGTGGAGTAATACTTGAAAATACTAATGGCAGTAGAGAACCTGCATTAATTCCAATGAGATCATTTACATCCTCTAATCATTTCTGATGAGCCAAGAGGAAATGTAAAATATCTAAATTTATTACAAACAATTTAGCTTACTGATTATTGTGATTTGCATTCTATTTACATATTTGCTTTTCAGAGCTAAATTGATGCCAACAAAAACTGTACAAGAATTTCTAGTAATTAAGTTAGAAATAATTAGTCCATCTTCTATTATCCATTGCATTAGTATGGATTCTCCCCTGTAGGCTGTGTGGGGAGATGGTATTTTACAGTTTAAAACAGCACATCCTCATCAGGACCCAATGCAGCTGAGTATATGGTGGAAAAAATAAAAACGAAAACACACCATGTTCTTGCTCCTCAGCAGGGGTCAAATGGATCTGCTCAGAAAATGGTTTCACATACTGTGACAGTTCCTCTGTACTGTACTATGTATTTTATAATCAAACTTATTCTGTATTTAAGTTAAAAAGCCAGCACTGTGTAAAACTGATCTTTGAAAGTTTATGAGCATATTAAAGCCATTATTCTAGACAAAAGGGTACTCTACAGGGGACCATATTCAGCTCAGCCCAGTCACTTATCCAATCAAAACTCACATCCTCAGGTTAGTGTTGGTCACAACCCCAGACTTGGTCACATAGCCTGTGCTTATTAAATATTTTTGAACCTAATGGAACACTTCTAAAATGAAGATTATTGTCGTATGTATTTGATTTTTGAACCTGGATATCATAAAATACATCATTTCTTCACACTGAACTTAAATTTGCCTTCTCATACCTTTGACTTCTGTACTATTAATATTTCTGTCTTCTAAAGATGAGCAAAGTCCCTCTAATCTATTTCCAAATCACACACAAAAAATTATACCCAAAGACGGTTAGCAAATAATATTTGTCATGTCTCTGATTGCTTAGACTTTTCTCGAGATACACTGCTTTTAAGGGCCCTCATTTTCTTGACTTATTTTTAAGTTATAGCAGGATTAGTCATTATCCTTCTTAAACTGTGGTGTCAAAAATATATACATAATACAGTAGCCTCACTCAAGCATAAGATTTAAGAAATTCCTGAAAACTGTGAAAGCAAAGATTAAACATACATGACTATTCTATAAAATGAAAAGGATAGCTAGGACTTAAATGACCAAAAATGACTTTTTATTCAAGTTATTTTCCCAATGGTTATATTGTATAACTCGTCACCTAGAGTCATTCAGCTGTGTAGACTACAAAGGATGTTTCCCTTAAGCTGCTTTTCCAAAAATGGAGTCTTATGGGTTAAACTGTGTTCCTCAAAAATAGATATGTTGAATCTGAACCCTGGTTGTACATTTGGCTTTACTTGGAAATGGGACTCTTAGAAATGCAATTGAGTTATTAATAATAGGAGATCATTGGAAGTAGGAAGGGTTAACCTAATATGACTTCTTATCCTCTAGTAAGAAGAGCAAAACTCAGACACAGATACACAGGAGCGTAGCATGTGAAGACAGAGGCAGAGACTGGAGTGATGCATGTATAAGTTAAGAAACCCTAGGGCTACCAGAAGATGAAAGAAACAAGGAAGGATACTCCCTTGAAGGCCTCAGAGGGAGCATGGCCCTGCTGACTCCTTGGTTTCAGGCATCTGGTCTCCACAACTGTGAGTATACCTTTCTGTAGTCATAACCCTCCTGGTTTGTGGGAATTTGTGATGGCAACCCTAGCAAAATAATACAGGGTGAAAATAATTATAAGCGAAACAACTCAATCGCTACAGTAACTCAGTTAAGAAACCAAAAAGATGTCTTCTAAAATTAATTTCATGATGTCGTACTCTGATTCTATTTCTTGATACCATTGACTAAGGGAATATTTCAACTAGGGACTTTCATTTGTCCTGAAGGTGGCAATAAATTGTGTTAAACACCGGGGGCAAGACAAGCCTTCATAAAAGAAAGCTGGATGGTAGAATGTAGAACTGAGACAGAAGAGGCATTGCCTTTCTAGGCCTTGACCTCTGGGATCTAATGTACCGGAAATATAACTGATAAAGACAAAAAGTAGGGAAATACTGGGTAAAAGAGGATGTTTCCCAGCAACAGCCCCACCTTCCAGCCTGGAAACCTGTGGCCCTAAATAGGAACAGGCATTCCTGTTTTCACTCCCAAAGGTGACCTTTTGGCCCACCACACACCCACTATCCTGTACCATATAAACCCAAAGCCCCAGGCTCCACAGCAGAAGAGCACAGGAACAGAAGAACAGTGCAGCAGAAAAGGAGAGAAGAGAAAGGGTGTCTGAACATTGAGAGGTGTTCAGCTGGGGATGGTCAGAGAGGAGATCGCCATGGGACGGCCAAACTTCAGGGGAAGATCATATTCCCACTCCTTACCATTTCCAGCTCCCCATTCATCCTGCTGACAGCCACCTCCATCTGGCAATAAAATCCCCTGCATTTACCATCCTTCAATTTGTCTGTGTGACCTGATTCTTCCTGGATGCCCAACAACAGCCCAGATACCAAGAGGGCACTGAGCTGGTTAAACTTAAGCCACCTGCAAATGGCAGAGCTGAAAGAGCACTATAATATGCCAATGGGGGCTTCAGAAGTCACAGGAACCCACCCCTAGATGCTACTGTGGGGCTGGAGCCCCAAAGCACTCACCCTGGCTCCTGCACCTGCCCATCTGCATGTTCCCCTCCCATAAAGGGTTTGAGCACGTGGCAGCCAAGCAGATGAGCCACATCCTTGTGCTGCAAGGGGGTTCAGGGAACTCTCCTGTTTCATAACCGTAGTTGAAAGTAACTTTCCATTGTTTGGGGTTAACAATATCCTTGCGGTTTTCTAGCTTTTATTCATTTGTTTATTGGTGATACTGAATAGTTAGAAAAAAAATAGGGGGGCATGGCATTACATAATATTTTTTAAATGCAAAAATAGTAAGTGTTAATTGTTCTTATAACAAAAATGATAGCTGTATGAGGTAATTACTTAGACTTAACCACTCCATAATGTATATATACTTCAAAACATCATGTTGTACATGATAAATACATATAATCATATCGGTCAATTAAAAATATTACTAAAATACATAAATAATTAAGAAATGCTGCTCTGGTCATGGACTATGGGCTAAATGAGAATAAAGAGACACTGAGATCTGGGAAATGAACTGTATGGTTGTTGTTGCAAAGTTCTAACTGAATGACGTGCGAACTATAATCTGTAGAAGATAAGCTACAGGCTACTTGAATTTTAGAGAACACAAACATAGTACTGAAGGATGCATGAAGTATTTTTAATGTTTTAAGAAAATGAAAGAAAAAGAGAGAGGGAAAACCTTAACATTTATTCACAAGACTGTTAACACTGCTCAAAAACTTCCAGGTTTATTTGGTTTTGTCTTAAGTGAAATGAACTTAGTTTTTAAACCTTGAATAACTAATTGGAAACATAAAATGCTTTACCACCCATTAATTTTTAATGAGTAAAACAGTGTGTTAAGGGAAAACAACAGAAGGGATTTTGATGGTAGCAGCTCAGGGTCATTGCCTTAGGTCTGGTTCTTTCTACACCTTGCTTACTCAGAGATGGCCTGCTCCCCACAGCCTGCTCAATCAGCAATCTCAATTATAGGGAGAAAGAGAACCAAGGTTATTTCTTCTTGCTTCAGAACTGAGAATAATTTTAATTTCAGAGAAATATGTAACTGCCACTCTGATTTATAGAAGGATATGTGCATATAAGAGTTAAAAGAATTCCAAAAGTGATGTACTTTATTTATTGCCAAAATATGAAGCTAATTTATATTCATTTATACTGAAAGTAGGGCACACTTGACAGCTATTAATCCATACAGTAATTAACATTTGCTTTGCAAGCTGAAGATAATATAAAAAGCTAATGCTGCGATATAAAATGTTTCAATGGATCATAATTAACACAAACTTTGGTTTCTGATTAATCATTTTTCTTAGATTATTTTATAAATTATGCCTAAATAATGAAAAGGAATATAAAATTTTGATACTAAGTGATGGAAGTCCAAAAATGAATTATAATTTTACTTTGCTATTATTTTCCATATGTTTTTTAGAGTTTGGATGGCTTCTTATGAGATTATTACCACCACAAGGTCTTACCCATTTAAAAAAAGTAAAAATTAAAACAGTGCTTTTGCTATCTTTCTAGAACTCCAAACAACATATTAAGAGTGGTATAGGAAATTTTAATTCTTAAATTATATTTAATACTGACTAAATATGTGCAGGCTTATTATACTCTGATTACTGTTTTTCAAAAAAATATTTGAATTTTGTATATTTTCTTTTGAAATCTGTCAGTATTTTAAGAAAACTTAAAAAATGTAGTGACACTGAAAATGTCATAATATATAAAAATGAAATAATTAAATCAGTATTTTTTTTCTAAATAAGATATATTTGCTCATTATTACAATTGCTAAAATATTCAGAATTCCCCTTTATAATATTAAATATCACCTAGTTATTTTTATTTAAAATATTATAAATACCAACCAAATTTCTTTGAATGTTAACATGATTTGTAACATGGCTGAAATAAAGATTCTATTGTCTATGAAAAGATGACGTCAATTTTTTTTTTTAACCTCTGTTTCCAGAGATACTAATAAGCCAAGTTCTGGCTTCCTTTCTTACCTAGGTCAGAAGATACTGTCCTATTTCATGTGGAGAGATTATATTCCTAGTCTATTTAGCCACATTAAATACCATTCTTTCAAAAAAGAATTTACATGTCATAAATTATTACTACAAAACAACTCAAAATCCTGCAAACCCTACTGAACTGGCACTGAATAGGCAATGAATTTGAGGCATTGTATATTTTCTTCTTTTTATCTTTTCAATGAAATTCATTTTCAAAATTCTCAATTATCGATTCATAGCTCTCTGACTGCTATCCAACTTAGATACTGATTTATATTCCTGAATAAACCTCTTAGCAACTCACATGAAAATATTTAGTTTAGTTCATTTAATGCATTTGAGCTTGGAGTCAAGGACCACTGCTAAAAGAATATAATGCCTATTTAACTAGACTTTATATCTGGATTGTAAACAGCAAACCATAAAACCCAATTATTTAAAAAATAATACTGCTTGAGCAAAAACAAATCATATATATTTATTTATTGGTGATATTTTTATCATGGCATGATTGGTATTATTTCAGTAAGTACTAGGATTTATTGACTATTTAAGTGGAAAATGGAAACCATAAAGGTACAAAGGACTACAGCATTGCTTTACTATTAATAAGGGTTCTGCTTCTAGAAAGTGTAAGAGAATTCTTAGTTGGAATATGAAGATGAGCTACATCATTCCAATGGACTGTGTATGAATATGGGCCTTATTATCTAGAATTTGGGGATATAGAAACAGGTCATAACCCCAGTAAGCAATATGTCCCCTCAAGAATGCTCTCTTCCTTTCTCACATCACAACCTGGGGTCCCTTCGTTTGGTTCTCTAGTATTTTTAACTTCCCTATTCTACCCGAAATTAATGCCTCTTCCCATTCTCACCACCTCTTGCATCTTGACAATCCTTGCAGTTGCAATTTGGGAGATAAAGCTAATTACATTTACAAGAATCTTTTTGCATGTTTTCTTCAACAAAATTGAAAAGATCAGTAAATTAAATTACCAAGTAATAAATCTATAAATATTAACTATAATATTCAACCAGTGTTTCATTCCTAGCCTGTAATTCTAATGGAATTCAAATCATTGAGTGAAATGTTATAACAAAACCCTTTCCATTCTCATTTACATAAACAATTTTTTCCCAATTATAGCACATAAAAAATGTATAACTATAACATTTGTTATGTACTTGGTTGACATTCTAGCAATAAGTATTATGTTTTCTCCCTCATTAAGAAAAGTATTTTAAATAATTATCCATTAGCAAAATTTATAGCATTCTCTATTGGTTTTATTATTACTCTTTTATTAACAATTGAAATGAAAACTCAGTCTGAATAATTTGGAAACTTCTAATCATAGGAATAAAAAGTGAATTTCAAGTAGTGTGGAGTATGTATGGAGAATTGTTCATTTCAGGGATGTACGATATGGAGATTAATAAAAGATGATGGGATTACTTTCTGCTGGGGAACTGGAGTGGTAGTACAAGTTTTAAAACAAAAGGAGACATCATAAAATTGACATCTATTAGAGAAGTGCTTGCTTATGTATTTCTAAGTGAACAATTATCATTATCAAATATTATGGTGTTAGATTACATTTATACATGTAAATGCTAAATGTAATTCTAAACTTAAATACACATAACATATTGGGAATTATATCCTTTGCAAGTATTTAAACTCATTGTTCCAATTTTTAGATGTCAGTCTAAATTGTACAACAGTGTGCAGAAGTTTTCTAAAATATTTAATCACTACCAAGTCAAATTGTTTGAAAAACATTGTGCTATACACACCTTTTTATATTTACTGTTTCTCGTTACAATTCAAAGCAAGTTGATTAGCCATTTAGTCTGAATTTCTTTAATTACACTACCAAAATTTAAATGTACAATAGATAATTATTTCCTGGGGTTCCGCTTTATATGGAAATGTAAGCTTTGTGTGCCATTTGTTGGATAAAATTGAATTATGATGCTGGATTCTGTCCCATGGCATTCTCTACAGTCTTCAGAAGAAAAATCTAATGTTAAAATAAAGGCAAAAAAGTAGCAATTATTTGTTCTAAATGCAGAGTTGTGTCTGTACGTTTGTACTTTATTAGAAGAGATTAGCTTGCCAAAGAGACAATTTCTATGATTATAATATTTTAAATATGCCCTCCTAACCTCAGTTACTAAATGCAAAGAAGATGCTGCTAATAAAATAGTAGATATGACCCTTAATATTCATAATTGCTTTTTATGTAAATTTTGAGCTAATTTAAGAGCCATATGAGGATAATTTATCTTAACGGAACTACTTAATAAGTACATCCTATTTGCCCATTGGCCAGGTTTATAATGAACATTTATGTTTTAAATTCTGTGTGATAATTTCTACTTTGATTTTATTCCATGTTATGAATAGTATAAATGGAATAATGTTTTAGTTTATATTGAATTTTTTTAAATTACATTGTAATTTTTAAAAATTTAAAATAAGGGTAGGTCAATTTTTTGCAAATAATTATTCTCAACATACTAAATGGAACACTTATTTTCTGAAGGCTATTTTATTTTGTGATTATACTATCAGTTAATGTTATTTAATTAAAAACAAAAAAAATGTCAAAGGGGTAGTATAGCCTACTTTAGATCTCTCCTGTTTCAAAGGAAACAAAATACAAGTTCAGCCTTTTCAATTAAATTACACAATGGTTTCATCTTATTCCCAGAGCTTCTTGCAAATATATCGGTCTATAATTATAAATAATAACAACTTCTAGCTGCATACCTGAGTGCTTTTGGCCATTCAATCCAAACATTCCATGAGTTTGATTCTTTCATCTCAAATTTAAGTACATTGTACAATGTTACACCACAATCAAGACACAGATCCAAAATGTAAACAAATGCTCAAGTGCTCCTAAGAATAGCAATACTCATCAGTTTCCAGTATGATCAACAGATTGTATTTCAAAAGTCAGATCTTAAGGTCATTTATTAATAAATTTAACATTTTGAAGATGGATGAGGTTTCTAGACTCCTGATACATTTCAACAAAATGTAATGGATTTAGATATTCAGTTTTCTAAAGCAGACATTTTTCTCTTGCATGATATTCTAAAGGGCATTTACAAATATTATGATGACTGCAATATATAGATAAGTTTTTAATAAAGTTGGTAATAGTTGCCTTATTACTCAACTGTTTTTGCTTGGCAAATATGAATAAACAGCTTGAAGATTATTTTTTTTCTTCAGAGAACAAAAGCAAAGGGGGCACTTTTCCATTTCCCACTCCATCATAGCCAATAATAACCATTATTGCAGTTTATGTACAGGAGTGGACTCAACTCAATTCAAGACAATTTAATTTATTTAATGAATACTATAATAGAATAGAGATTTTTAGAAATTCAGAATGTCCCTCTCCAGGCCAAATAATATATTTTTTTATATATTCACAATGTGATAAAAAATTTAATCACCAGGAGAAAAAGTCAGCAAAAAGGTTCACTTTCTCTTTATTTTCCTTCAGAGCACTGATAAGCAGAATTCGACTGTCACCTGTACTATAACGTTCAATCCAGTGTCTACTAGCAATGTCTTTTTCAGAGCTAGGATTCCCACTTAATGACTGAGGGTAGATGATAAATTGTTGCTGTAGTCTGTTGGAGTTAACATGTGAGAAAGTGTGAGAGTTTTCTAATTCTATTTAATTATGTTGCCCATGGTAGAATTTGGGCCTAAGTTAAAATCCAATTACAACTTTCTTTGTGTTTTGGGGTAAACAAAAACCTTTATCCTTTTTATTTTCTAACAGAATGCCAGCGAACAAGCTTCCTTTATGAAATAACAATTATCTGGAGGTTTAATCTGGAAGATTAATAGATATTATTAATTTTTCTCTAATGTAGTCTAACAAAATAAACTTAAGGTCTTGACTATATCTACTTAATAAAAACAGTAGTAGATAATCTTTTCAAAAGAACAACATCACAATGAATTTCATGAATGATTTCATTTTCCATCTCACAAATCTACCAAACCATCTGTTGAAGATTTGGGAGGTTTTATATATTTATCTATTTATTTATTTATTTTTAATTAATTGTTTAGCTGTTGGTTTATTACGAAGCAGGGATTGTAATGAATCTTAAGTACTATTTTGGAATTAGCTAGTGAAAGTGTAGCAAAGAAACAAAAAACAAAAAACACTGCTGATGACACAGAAATGAGACAGAAAAAATAAAAGAATTTCAGACATAAAATCCTTGAGGAAGTCAGAGTAGGTGAAATCCAGTAGTGCAGAAAAAGGGTTGGTTGGCCCATAGGTAGGGCTAGGAGGTAGAGGATTTAAGGCTCAGGGTGATATTTGAACATGGCCTCATAAATTTGTCTCACTCATCAGATCATATTGTAAATCAATAAGAAAATGACATTATAATTATACAATGTTTGATTTTTCAGTAAAGACACATAAGTTTTAATATATTAGCCTGAAAGATTTTCTGATTAGTACTCTTCACTATATTGAAAAGTAAAATCAGAGACAAAAATATATCTTTATTGCTGTTAATATAACATATTTCCCGCTAGGTGAATATTCACTTTGAAAGCTAAATTTCTTAATTGTAAAATCTATATTGTAGGATTTTTATGTATTATTTTTAAATTATTGAGTTTTCATTAAAATATATATTATTTTACATATTTGAAAGTTATTAAGCATATTCAGAGATCACAAACATAAAGCCCTTTACGTATTCCTCAAACATGTTACTCTGACAATTGCCATTTCTTTTCGTGCCTTTGTTGTACATATGTACATTTATTTCTTCTACTTCAGGTTCAGTGTCTTTTAACAGTACTACTATGCATTTATGGATTTATTTTTGTGGTTTCTTTTCTTTTGTGAATTTTCTTGGCAATTGAGTAACCTAGTAGTAGCATTCTAGCTGTATCTAAAAAATTACCAAGATACCCAGCCGTTCTACATGTATTGGCAGAGCTGTTATGACTCTGAGCTTTCAAGTTTTCAGTCATTCTAATCAAGTTCTGCTCATGTTGATTCATTGTATCATTACATCATTGCAGAGACAAATTACATTTGACTGCTGAATTCTAAACCTAAACAATGCTGGTGCAATGAGTCATGCCTATGATACCAGCACTTTGGGAAGTCAAGGCAGATAGCACTTGAAGCCAAGAGTTTGACACCAGCCAAGGCTTTGTATCCATAATATGACCCTCATCTCCACAATTTTTTTTTAAAGAAAAATATTAGTAGCTGGACATCGTGGCTCCTACCTGTTAGCTCTCTAACTATTCAGGATATTGAGGCGGGAGGGTACCTTGAGCCCAGGAGTTCAAGGCTGCAGTGAGCTGTGATCACACTACTACTGCATTCTAGCCTGGGCAACAGAGCGAGACTGCCTCTAAAAACATCAAAAAAAAAAAAAAAAAATGAACAAACAAACAAAAGCAAAGCTCACCGTGATAAAAAACTTTCCATCAGAATGATTTTGTAACATTTCTTAGGGAAGAATAAACAGAGGCTTGATGACTTCATTCATAAAATCTGAAATCTCCAAGACCTTTTACCATCATAATTTTGTGTTCTTTAATACTAGAACACATGTAGCTCAACCCATCTTCCTCAGCAGAAACACCTGGAGTGTTTCCCTGGGAGAGAGATTTGGTAAGTGTCTAGTAATACTCAAGTAGCTATAAAGCACAGCTATAAACAGCATTGCTATAAAAATATAAACAGCTATATATAAAATAATTTAAATGCAGAACTGCCTGCTTGATTATGCTTGGAACTGAGGAGTTTCAGTGATAAAATTCGACAGTCCTGAGCTGACTGAGATTGGTGGTCAGTGGATGAAATAATTGGTGGTTAGTGTTTTAAAGGTTAGAGATAATGATTGTACTAATTAAATCTTTGAATTTTGTTGGTGCAATAAATAAATTTAAAATGTGGAAAAGTTATTGCTTTCCTTCGTACTACTGGAGGCAACACCTGATACAGTTTTAGAATTTTGGTTAATAAACCAAAATCTCCGTCTAATTGAAGAGAGTTGGTTCTTGCTAACTGGGGCAGTCACTCAATAGAACTTAAGTAAAATCCCCTACTCAGCTGAGAAGCCAGTTCTCCAGAGGATAGTGAATAGTGACCATGTGCATTCTAATACCTTACAGGGAACACCACAAACAAATAGTCATAGAATATTGCCAGGCCCTTTCTTCCATTCCCAAGTGTCGATTTTTGTCACTCAGTACTAAAATAAAGAAGTCAAGTTGAGTTTATTGTGATAACGTGTTTGAATTTTTAAATACAATAAATAATTATATAAGCACTGAACTAAATTGAATTTGCAAATCTTTTCTTGTTTAAACAAAACTGAGAAAAATAACTGTAATGCTAGAGTGTTTTTAAATCTTTGTGTTTGTAGAACATGAACATAAAACAAATTAAAATTTATATATTTTTGATATTGATGATATTCCATGTTTCAACTTTAAAATGTTTTTCTATTTCTTGTGCATTGAAATATTTTTGTAGTTACCACAAGGAGTTATTGGATAAATGATGCTTCAGACTGAACATACCCAGTGTAGTTTGGTTTCTCGATTGACTGGTTATTGATAAACTGTTAAATTTTAACAGTCATATCTAAAGATTTTTAAATGTTTATCACAGAGAGAAACGTAATTAAACACATTAGAGCATTTTAAACTTTATTTTCCATACTAAATTTTCCTTTCCAGTATTCGAATACTGAATTTAGACAACAGCAGTTTCTTGAATACTGACATAATTTTTATCAATTTAGTAAATTAAATATCTTTTACATATCTCAACACTAAATACAACTTACTAAGATTTCAGCTAAAATTTATTAAACTAATTACAACTTGTTGCTAAACTAAAATATATTGCAACTATTTATTACGTTGAAATATATTTCAGTACTACCATTTGAATAAGCTAAAACATTTTATGCACTACAAGCACATAAATTGGTAAATATGCAAAACCTCCTTAACACAAAAATATTAATAATATGGGCTTGGTTCTCAGTAACATTTATCTACTTAGTCCTAAATCTGAGATTAAAAAAAAAATGCTTATCCAGGCCAGGTGTGGTGGCTCACACCTGTAATCCCAGCACTTTAGGAGGCTGAAGCTGGTGGATCACTTTAGGTCGGGAGTTTGAGACCAACCTGACCAACATGGTGAAAGCCCACCTCTTCTACAAACATGAAAATCAGCTGGGTGTGGTGGCACATGCCTGTGGTTCCAGCTACTCAGGAAGCTGAAGCAGGAGAATCACTTGAACCCAGGAGGCAGAGGTCACAGTGAACTGAGATCATGCTGCTGCACTCTAGCCTGGGTGACAGAGTGAGACTCCATCTCAAAAAAACCAAAAAACAAAAACAAAACTTACTCATTAAGGAAAAGAAAAATTACTATCTTTGTTAATTGAGATTACTTGCTATCAGAGATTTAGCCTACATGTTGTAACTGTGAAGCAGCATCATTGTCTGGGGTGACACCCAAGTTTCTTGGTCTCATGGCCAAGGAAATCAAGAACTCAGACACAAAGGTAAGGTTCAGAGCAGAAATTTAATAGGTGAAAGAAAGAGAACAGCTTTCTGCTACAGAGAAGGGTCCCAGAAAAAGGGTTGCCATGTTTACAGTTGAATGCAAAGGCTTTTATAAGAAACTGATGAGGGCAGGGCATCTCATTTGCATAAAGTGTGAAATCTGGTGGCTCCACCCTGTCCTCCTAGTGTGCATGCAGGGCCCTTAGCTTGAGTTTCTCCATATTGCTTTGCTTCCCTTACTGCGCATGTGTTAGGGGATGGAATTTTCCATTGCAGGCATGTCTGGGCAAGTCACTTGTGTAGTTTTTCTTATCTGTGCAGCTGTGGGCATGTTTTAGGCAAGGCCCCTTCCCCTGCCCCAAATTCCCTTATCTGTGCCTACAGGCTGTTCTTCGGTTTGAAAGAATTCAACCGAAGACCAACCCTAACTGCCTGCCTGACTGGGTTTTTTCCATTCTCCTCTCTCAACTATATGGGACATGTTAAACTTTTTCATTAGTTTACTTCAGAAGGTATACAAGCACTTAGCATATGTTGTTGGATTTCAGTTGAAAACAATACATGATTCATAATTTTACTTATAAAATTATGCAGCTCCCTCTATGGTTGATAAACTGAGTTACATAAACATCTTTCTCCTAACTCTAAAGACTTTAGAACTTAATAGGGTCCTCTGCTATACGAATTTTAAGGACTTTTAGACTTGATGAATTCTTGCATCCTTTTATATTTTTAGGTGTGTAGAACACTGAGCAATAATTAAAATAACTTATTTTCAGATATTTCACATGGTTTTCTTTAACTTAATATTACAATGTATGTTATTATTTAACTGATCCTCTTCCTTGAGTCAGTGAAAGTCTCCTTTTTTGTCATGTTAGCTAATTTTCATATGCATTCTTGATAAAAGTGTTAATAATATTGTATATCTAACAAGGATCAAAAGAATATTTTTTTATATTCATCTTATAAAACCATCTTACGTTAATTTGCCCTTTGGTTGACTGTTACGGACTTTTCATAGATTGAATGTATTTTAAGTAATTACAGTCATCATTCTCCTTTTGATGCTCAAGTATTCACAGTTTCTTTTGTGTGTCCTCTATGTCCTTAGCATGACCATATTACTATTTTTAAGCTTCATTTCTTTCTGACTCAGCCAGGTGTTCCAGATTTTGTTTGTTCATTCCTGCTCCTGACATGGGATCAACTAACCCTCCCAAAGATTCCTAATTACTTTCAATGGAAAAATACTAATAGACAAGAAGACAAAATACAAATAGACTAATAGACATCTAGTATAGGCTAAATTCATCTTAGTCAATTTCAATCAATAGATCTAGAGAGGATTGTACAGATCAACAGAGATATTAAGAATTTTGATGAAATATTTGCAGTTCAATTTTTACATTAAAATGCTTGTACCTTTTTTCATTCAATGTATTTTCTACTTTCTCTCTTATACTAGATAATTTGCTTCCTTTTATTTTTTTTGAGACAGAGTCTCACTCTTTTGCCCAGGCTGGAGTGCAGTGGCACAATCTCAGCTCACTGCAACCTCTGCTTCCCGGGTTCAAGCGATTCTCCTGCCTCAACCTCCTGAGTAGCTGGGATTATAGGCTTGCACCATCATCCCTGGCTAATTTTTGCATTTCTAGTAGAGATGCATTTTCACCATGTTGGTCAGGCTGGTCTCGAACTCCTGACCTCTTGATCCACCTGCCTTGGACTCCCAAAGTGCTGGGATTACAGGAGTGAGCCACCATGCCTGGCCTAATGGATAATTTTCTTCCTAATGAAAATGGCATACTTACTTATTTGCTCCATGTGAGAAAGAAATAGAAGAAAATAATACAAATAATACAATATTAATGTGAGCAATAAAACTACTGAATAAAGCTTAAGACTCTGGATTTCTTCTGATTGTTTAAATCTGACGATGTATGCACAGCAAATTTTTCTTTAATAGATGTCTCATCAACTGTTACTTGTGTGACTGTATAGTTGCTTATCTGATGGGCCATTTAGACAATCGTTTTCATTTTCTTTCCATTGGAGTGCACTTTAATTACAATCTTGATAGTTCTAAGTCATAAGTTGGTAGAGTCTTTAAGACAGTGCTCTTGGTGATTTATCAACAACTATTAGGGAAAGAAGGGTCCACCCACTGGCACAATTAGAGCTGATAAGGAAATTTCAGAATGTAAATTCCCAAAGTTTGCTATAAAAATTCATTTTGTCATTATTTGATGTATCTACATAATGACATTACAAAGTTATAAAAGTTATAAATGTATGTATTTTAGCCAAATTTATATATATATCTTCTACGTAGACAATTTCCTCATATTACTACATTTAGTAATGTTATGACACTCATTTTCATAGTTTGAATTAAATTTTAATTTGAATACATTATTTTGGAATTAAACATTTTAATTTATGTTGCCTCCTTTTCTGTTCCGTATATTTTTCTTCTTTTAAAAAAAGTACTATGTCCCTTTAACAGTAAATATATTATACTGAGTATTGTTATATAATACCAAGGTTTATTCTGTATTAGCCCAAATGATTTTTCTGATAATATTAGCTTATTTGGTAGCATCTTAAATGTTAATTTTACCATGTAAGTAAGAGGAACAAGGACCTTACTAGTATTTTGCTACTCTATATTAACATCTGAGAAAAATCTAAATATAGGATTTTCTGTTTTTACATTAAGTCCCTTTTTGGCTCATAATCAAAAAACAGAATTTATTTTATACAATTTTTGTAATATCTTTACATTGTACATAAAGATGACCTTATTGTAGAACTCTCAAATTCTGAGAGGTATTTAAATATACAAGTCTATTCCATCAATCCTATGAGATTTCAAACCACTAAATACAATTGAGGGTGTTTAAGGTAACCAGAATGTATAACAATAAAGCACTATTATAATCACAATAATTATCAGAAAACAATGATATATTATATAACTATTTTACCAAAACATTTAAGGTGAAAACTTTATATAATTTTATGGTTATCTAGGGGTTTTTCAAACATTAATACTCAAAACGGTTTTAACAATGCTAGCATATTTCAGTTCAATACAATTTTTTGAAATTCAGTGATTTATAGTGCATTCACATTAAGTTATAGTTATTTAGTTTTGGTATAGAATTTCAATGCCTTGCATGAACTTAAATATACCATTTATCAAACTCCTTACATTACTTGGCTCCACCTAAAACCTCAACAGCATTACACACTTTAAAATGAAAGTAAAACATTAAATTTCTCAGTTACATGCTACATTATTTTTATGGAACTTTTAAAATAAAAAATTTCTTCATAAGAAATTTCTCACTTTACAATAAATGTTTCAGGACTAAAACAGCAAAACTACCATATGAATCTTTTAATAAGAAGATTGGAGACTGTCTGTTTCGGCACAGCCACCTAGAACCAAGACTTTTAGACCCTAACCTTAGGGACAACTGTATTTGCTATCCCATGGCCAGTGGTCTGTTTTAATCAGTGCAATTTTAAGTTTCACTCTTTGAAGATAAGACTCCCTCTTTATAGTTTAATTCGCAAAGTGTTTTTGACTTTGTAAACTCTGCATTTCCACTAAAAATTTCACAACATATTCAAATTATTTTTAGGAAGATGTTCTAACAGAATTTTTCACAATTTGCCCGTGTTATGTATGCTTTGTTAATTTTTATTGTTGATGGTGTTGGAAGCTACTGGCCTGTGGTACTTTTTTAACGTCTCCCAGAGTATTTTCTTGGAGAAATTTAAGGAGATTTTGCAACTTCTCTGGGGTTTCTCTAAGGGAGGTAATTATGGGCTTTTTTTTTTTTTTTTTTAAATAAAGTTCATCAAATAAACCTCATCTTTCCATAGATATTATGACTCCATCTGGAATTCAAAGTCTGTTTATCAGATATTCCAGGACATTATGATCTGATAATTCACTCAGGAAAAATCATCAGTTTGGGGTCATCCATGGTATGGAAAGATATGCTACATCATTTGCAATTAGAGAAGGGTAAATGAAGACCACAGTGAGGTACTGATCACAATTCAGAAATCAGATAATAGCAAGGATCAGAGGAGGATTCATTAGAAACTCTGCTTATACACTGCTTTTAGAAATTTAAATGGCTCCACTGCTTTGAAGAATGTATTTTATTGTATTTTGGACAATGTTCACGCCTTTTGCACTCCTAGACTCATAGCTACACAGCACAAATGAAAAAATGAGCAGATACAGGTATGACTGGAGCTTATAGAGGGAGAACAGCTTTGGACCCTGTCACAAGGAAAGCCTCTGTCATTAAAACACCAACACATAAGGTTGCTTTTGAACCAGCAGCACGTCTGAGCTGTCATTGAACAGGAAGTCAATGATATGGGTCTCCCAGTTTTTTGATAGTATCACTAATGAACTGGAGCAGGGGACAATGAGAACTGGAAAGCTCCCAAGGGACACAAGTAGCCAGATAGTTCATAAGGCACAGGTTCAGAAATAGTTATACAAAGGGTCTCAGGACTCTGATTTTACAGGAACTGGGCAGTAGGAAGGCATAATCTCGATTGAAAACTTTTGAAAATATTAAACTAGGTCCTCATAAATACATAGGACCTTAGAACAGGGATGGAGAAGAAACAGTGGCTCTTCATACTTACAGATGAAGCCCGCTAGGTTTCTGGGTTGGGTGGGTACTTAGAGAACTTTTCTGTCTAGCTAAAGGATTGTAAATGCACCAATCTGTGCTCTGTGTCTAGCTAAAGGTTTGTAAATGCACCAATCAGCTCTCTGTGTCTTAACTAATTGGGTAGGGGACTTGGAGAACTTTTGTGTCTAGCTAAAGGACTGTAAATGCACCAATCAGCACTCTGTGTCTAGCTAAAGGTTTATAAATGCACCAATCAGCACTCTGTCAAAACGGACCAATCAGCCCTCTGTAAAATGGACCAATCAACACTCTGTAAAATGGACCAATCAACTCTCTATGAAATGGGCCAATCAGCAGGATGTGGGTGGGGCCAAATAAGGGCATAAAAGCAGACCACCTGAGGCATCTGCACTAACTGAGTGGGTTTGAGTTCTGTGGTGTGGCCGCTTTGTTCTTTTGCTCTGTGCAATGACTTGCTACTCTCTTTCGGTCCACGTTCCGTTTAAGAATCGTATTGCTTGCTGTGGAGGACTGCAGCTTCACTCTTGAAGCTAGCGACATGACAAACCGGAGGAACGAACGACTTCGGCCCCGCTTTTAAGAGCTGTAACAGTCACCCGAGGGTCTGCGGCTTCATTGTTGGAGTCAGACCAGGAACCCACCAATTCCAGGGACAATACCAATAGAAATCCTGTTTATGTATGGAGGGAAAATAAAGTGAGGATTAACTCAAAATACAATATGAAGAAGCAAAGAAGCCCCTTTGACAGTGCCTGACAAATAGAAAAATTCTCCTTCAGCTAAACATTATCAGTTTTATTGCTTACCTGCACAGACCCAAACCGTTGCTTGTAATCAGTATTTTAAAATTATGTATTTACAGAAAACACTAAATTGTATTCCAAGAGTCAAGCAGGGTTGAAGGTGAAGTATACCAGGGAATCGTTTGAACACATTGAATTAAATTGAAGTAATCTGAACCCGTGAATTGACACCAGAATATCACCAATGGATGACTAAACCTTAAACTGCCAAGCATCACAAATCAGTTTTTGGGCTGTACGTGTCATTCAGGTTTGTTTTGTTTTGTTTTGTTTTAGATTGTGTGTCACCCAGGCTGGAGTGCAGTGGTGCAATCTCCGCTCCCTGCAAGCTCTGCCTCCGGGGTTCACGTCATTCTCCGGCCTTAGCCTCCCAGGTAACTGGGACTGCAGGTGCCCACCACCAAGCCCAGCTAATTTTTTTGTATGTTTAGTAGAGACGGGTTTTCACCATGTTAGGATAGTCTGGATCGCCTGACCTTGTGATCCATGTGCCTGGGCCTCCCAGAGTGCTGGGATTACAGGTGTGAGCCACAACGCCCACCTTTAGGTGTGTTTTAAATCTAAATTAAGAGACTGAGATTAATAGTGAGTGAAGAAAAGCAAAGACAAACACTTTCACAGAGGCATATTGTATTTCCTTTGTATGGTAAAAAAATGATGCTTTTACTTTCTACTTCAAGAATGTGGTTTTTCTAAAACATTAAGATTCATATTAAAAGGTAAATTTATTCCCTTCGTTCTACTAACACCAAGAAAAGTAATATCTGTAGAGAGTTTAGGGACACAATGCACAAACTTAATTAGCTACTTAGTATTTCTTTATAGTCCAAAAATTGATATAAAAGCTTCAACCCTCACTTAAGATTTTGTTAAAAATCATGAAAACAATGTGTTTTCAAAGCATAATAATACTAATACTGGATGTCAGAAGTAAATGGAAAAATATCAAACCTTTAAGAGAAACTACATTATATGTGTAGCATTTTATTCATACCTAATCAAGCAATCGGGTGGAATTAACAAATCATACACCTTTTAAATAGGTAAAAATATATTTGCTCATTATAAGTAAATATATTTATAATATAAGCTTATTCTTATGCTTATTTTATGCACACGCACGCACACACTTGAGAAAGGACCACAACCAACAAAAGAAACAAATTCGAAAATACGGACTAAGTGATACAGGAGCAGCTGAGTATAAACCAGAAGATCTGAAACAAAGTAGAGAGAGGTGAAATAGCATCATATAGTCCAGTTGCTTTTCACCATGGCTGTGCATTAGAACTACATGCAGAGCTTTGGAGGGAAAACACAACACCTAGACATCTGTATTTATAACAGAAACTTCGGAGATAATGCTCATGTGCACTGGGATTTTAAAAGTGATTATAAAGTTTCTCTTACACCTGGTAGTTTTTGTAATATAAAATTCCAATTAATTCTTTGTGGACCAATAATGATACAGGGTATCAGAGTGGATAATATTGACATAATGACAGTAGTAAAAGATTTTTAGCAGTTTCATGATCAACACACATACAAAACAGACAAATACACTTGCAAATTATATTGCAATCATTATATTGCAGAGCATCTACACTGTTGATCTAAAGGCATTCTCCTTAAGCCGTAAGCTGAGCACTGATCAGTGAATGTACGTGAGAAAACAATCCAAGATCCAGATACAAAAGTCTTGAAAGAATTTGAGGTAAAAAACAAACAAAAACAAAACAATAAAAACCATAGAATCAATATATGACCATGAATAGTTTTTTATCCCGCTAGCCAAAGTACACACACACACAATAAAACCTTAGAATATATTAGCTAGAATACTAAGAAGAGCATTGACTCAATAATTGAGAATAATTAGACTTAGGTTAAAGGCTGCTCTTCCACTGCCTAACCAAGCTTGAAAGTAGGCCTTGAAAGACTCATGCTGTTACCAGGTTACCTAGATATGCCCCGGAGCAACTTTCAGGAAAATGTATAGGTATATGAAAATATCTAATGGCAACCAGTTAAAATCACGAGATTGAGCATCATAAATTATAGGGCATTCAAGAGCAAAACTATATGTATGTGCGTATACATACACATACATATATATATCAAACTTTTAGACATAAAAGCTACGTTATCTGAAATAAAAAATACATATGAATGTGATGAAAAATACATTGGATAGTACAAGACAAAACCTTAATAAACTTGAATGCAAAGCCATAGAAATTATCCAAAATGAAACACAGAGAAAATGATAGAAAAAAAGGTGGAAACGCCAGTGAGCTAGAGAATAAATTCAAGTGTCTTTATTTACATGTAATTGGGGCTGCTGAAGGAAAGAAGGGTGTGATAGAAAAAATATTTGAAGAATGTATGCCCCCAAATTTTCAAAATTTTATAAAAGCTATAATTGCAAATATTAATATGAAAAACTCAACAATCCCTAAGCACAAGAAACACGAACAAACTACACTGAAGCACATAGTGATTCAATCATTTAAAATCAATAAAACAAAATGTATAACGCTCGTGAAGAACCTCTGCTAGGGCAGTATAGAAGGGAAATGTGGGGTGGGCAACCCCACACAGAATCCCTACTGGGGTGCTGCCTAGTGGAGCTGTGAGAAGAGGTCCTCCAGACCCCAGAATGATAGATCAACTGACAGCTTGCACTGAGTACCTGGAAAAGCCACAGACACTCGATGCCAGCCCATGAAAGCAGTGGGGAGGGAGGCTGGACCCTGAAAAGCCACAGAGATAGAGCTGTCCAAGACCATGGGAACCCATCTCTTACATCAGTGTGACTTGGATTTGTGACATGGAATCACAGGAGATAATTTTGGAGCTTTAAGATTTGACTGCCCCGCTGGATTCTGTACTTGCATGTGGTCTGTAGCCCCTTTGTTTTGGCCAATTTCTTGCATTGGAAATGGCTGTATTTACCCAATGCTTGTACCCCCCTTGTATCTAGGAAGTAACCTGCTTTTGCTTTACAGGCTCATAGGTGGAAGGGACTTACCTTGTCTCAGATGGGACTTGGGACTGTGGACTTTTGAATTAATGCTGAAATGAAATAACACTTTGGGGGACTCTTAGGAAGGCATGATTGTTTTGGAAATGTGAAGATATCAGATTCGGGAGGAGCCGACTGTGGAATGATATGGTTTGGCTGTATGTCCTCACCAAATTCTCATCTTGAATTGTACTCTCATAATTCACAGGTGTTGTGGGAGGGACCTGGTGGGAGATAATTAAATCATGAGGTGGCTTCCCTCATACTGTTCTCCATACTGTTCTCGTGGTAGTGAAATAATTCTCATGGGAACTGATGGTTTATAAGGGGTTTCTGCTTTGGCTTGGGTCTCATTCTCTCTTTCTACTGCCTTGTAAGAAGTGGCTTTGGCCTTTTGCCATGATTGTGAGGTCTTCCCAGCGACGTGGAACTGTAAGTCCATGAAGCTGTTTTTCTTCCCGGTCTCAGGTATGTTTTTATCAACAGCGTGAAAGTGGACTAATACAGTAGTGAACCCAAAATTAACTACACTGAGATATTATCCAGCAATAGTAAAATTTGGGAGGTTACTGAAAAAAATAATTAAATTATTAGCTCCATGCTTTTTGCAACCTCTCAGAAAATTTCCTTTAAAAAAGTATGCCAATATGAGGCCAGGTGCAGTGACTCACACCTGTAATCCCAGCACTTTGGGAGGCCAAGGCAGGTGGATCATGAGGTCAGGAGATTGAGAACATCCTGGCTAACACGGTGAAAACCCGTCTCTACTAAAAATACAAAAAAATTAGCCAGGTGTGGTGGCGGATGCCTGTAGTACCAGCTACTCAGGAGGCTGAGGCAGGAGAATGGTGTGAACCTGGGAGGCAGAGCTTGCAGTGAGCTGAGATTGTGCCACTGCACTCCAGCCTCAGCGACAGAGCGAGACTCTGTCTCAAAAAAAAAAAAAAAGTATGCCAACATGATTTGAATATAATTTTAATAAAGTCTCTTGCTATAGTTTAGAGACAAATCTGTCATCTTTATTCATGTCTCATTTTATTTACTAAGTGCTGCATCTATTACGGTGAAGCTCACTCCTTCCTTCCTTCCTTCCTTCCTTCCTTCCTTCCTTCCTTCTTTCCTTCCTTCCTTCTCTTTTTTTGCTGAACATTCCTTTTTTTCCCCCCTTCTAATATACTATATGTTATAACTATCTCTCATGAGCAGGGGTCACAAACGTCCTTAAAGGACCTGTCTTAATCTCCTCAGGCTGACATAACAAAATACCATAGACTGAGTCGATTAAACAGTGGAAACTTATTTTCTCACAATTATGAAGGCCAGAAATCCAAGATCAAGGTGCTAGCCTGGCTGATTTCTGGTGAGGGCTCTCTTCCTTACTTGTAGATAGCCATCTTCTTGCTATGTCCTAACACAGCAGGGAAAGAGAAAAAGAACAAGTTATCTGGTGTATCTTTGAATAAGGGCACTAATCTCCTCATGAGGGCCCCACTCTCAGGACTTCATCCAAACTTAATTACCTCCCTAAGGCCCCATCTCCAAATCACATTGGTGGTTATGGCTTTAAAATATAAATTGTCAGTGGATACAATGTCATCTATAGCATGGCCAGATAAAATATTTCAGGCTTTGTAGACCACATCTTTGATATACAGTTTTTTGGATTTTGTTTGTTTTACAAATCCTTTAACCTTTCTTAGCTCCTCAGTGGTCCAAAAACAGGCCAGAGGTTGAATTTGAACCATGGACTGATGGTTTGCCAATCTCTGCTCTGTAGAGTTCTACTAAGAAGATAGCTGTGTCCCAATAGTTAGCATTTAGTAAGTGCATTAACTATTCCAAAAACTCTTTTATATGCTGGAAATTAATTGTAGTTAATTAGTTACACCTCAATAAATATGCACTATTATTTTTTCCCATTTATTGATAAAGATGGCCCTGAAATGTTCAGAGATTTGTTCAAGCTTATTATATTGGACTCATATACAGAAATGGCAAAATTTACAAACAAAATGATTTGAGCTCACATCTCACACTTGAAACCATTATGCTAAGTGGCCTCATATTTTATGCAAATTTGATTTACCATTATCATGATGCATTCCATGGGAACACTGTGATTATAATTAGCATGTGAATTGAATAGCCATTGATTTAAACTTTGAAGGCAAGCAAATAATGAGGTAAGTCTTTCACTTATGACCTTACTATTCTTTGCAAACTTCCTGGTATTGCTTTGTTACTACTGTTACACAGGGTAGAGTCCCAAAGTAGAATTATTAACAGCATTTTCTAAACACTAACCTCCCACTTTTCTTACTCCTCATCCCCTCTTTCCTTGGAGCTGCCAGAGTGTCAGATAAAATGTAAAATATAGAAAGCCTTTGAAAGGACTAAATTGTATTGCAAAATCAAGGGAAAGAAAAAGATAGCAAGTACTATAAATAGTATTGGGGTTGGAAAAAATTCTAGAGAAATTTCAGCAAGAGTGAAGCTTTGGGGGCAGCTGTCAGGTGAGAAAACATGTATGGAAACTTTCACTGAATGAACTGTGCCCCTCTCCTCAGTGTTCTCAAGATATATTTTTAATGAAATGTCTACACGTTTTTGATAATTTTGGGAGCTAGGTTTTTGGGAATGTTACAATGCATGAGGTAGGACCTGAAGTCAAGTAGAAAAATAGGTCAGTTTTCTCTGGGTTACTCATACTAGTGGCATATATTCCATGCTGTCTATGATGTTTTAACTTCCTTGGATGATTAAACATGGAAAGCATATTCAATGCTAGTAGCCTTTCTGAGAGACAACAGAAGACTTCATTTTATTCCTTTATTTTACCACACCAAACTTCCATTTAACACATTGAATTCTCTTGCACTTTTATAAAAACTTTGCTACAAAGTTCTTTTAACTTTTTTTTCCCAAGAGAACTTTTATACTTTTTTAGAAACTATCTTTATGGACAAACTCCACATCCTGGTATCACTACATAATCCATTTTTAGTGACAATTTTGCAGATGGGCTGACAGCCTCTGAATAGTAAACAAATTTAGACCTGTTCATTAGTAGTCAATCTTCACATTTTCTCCAAGATAATCTTACAAGATTAGTAAGTTATCAGTTTGTGGAGGGGGGAATAAAAAAACCTTCCATTTGTCTATTTTTAAATAATCACCTTTTTTGAATTTATTTTCTGTACTTTTTTCCATTCAGATGATAACAGCACTGTACAGCAATGATTTTTACATTTAATAGCCATAGAAATCCCCTGGTGATTCGTGATAGCACGCCACTATATAACACTACTTTGGAACTCTGATCTGTGTAACAGTAATAACAAAGCAATACCAGGAAGTCCACTGAGAAGAGTAAGGTCATAAGTGAAAGACTCACGTCACTGGTGAATGAGATTCTTATTCTGTAGATCTGGAATGGGGCCTTATATTCTACGTTAAATTTCTATCAAGCTCCCAAGTGATATCAGTGAGGCTGACCTGTAGACTGTACTTTGAGTAGCAAGGAGCTAGAGGGTAGTAGAAAAAATGATGGCAGGAATTTTGGTCTCAATACGCCCACATAGAGCAAAACTGTTTCACTGCCCTTGACCACTCATTTGAGGATTTTTAAGTCAAAGGGAAATACATTTAGTGTCTTTAAGCTACTGCATTTTAAGATTCTTTTTGTTATAGACATCAGAGTTCATCTTAACTGAAACACAAGGTTTTACCATGTTTTGTCATCTTCAGTTTTCCTCATGATCCAAAATGGCAGCTGAAACTCTCATCATGACATTTACATTCTACATTGACAGCAGGAGACACAAAATACAAAGTGGGTATCCTTATGTTTCTAAGGACATTTCCTGGAAGTCACACACAATACCCCTGCTAGCATTTTATTGACTAGAACTTGTGATATGTACATAATTATCTGAAAGATAGGCTGAGAAATTTAGTTTTGATTCCATTGAATTATGGTTCTTTATAAATAGAATGATCATGTAATTTATTGTACAAACACTATTTCTGATAGTGAAATGGAGTACTATTAAGAATTATTCTGGGCCAGGCACAGTGGCTCAAGCCTGTAATCCCAGCACTTTGGGAAGCCGAGACAGGCAGATCCCAAGGTCAGGAGATTGAGACCATCCTGGCTAACACGGAGAAACCCTGTCTCTACTAAAAAATACAAAAAACTAGCCGGGCGAGGTGGCGGGTGCCTGTAGTCCCAGCTACTCGGGAGGCTGAGGCAGGAGAAGGGCATAAACCCAGGAGGCGGAGCTTGCAGTGAGCTGAGATCCGGCCACTGCACTCCAGCCTGGGCGACAGAGTGAGACTCCATCTCAAAAAAAAAAAGAAAAAAAATTATTCTGGAACAAGATATTTAACCTAGCTCAACTTAGGCAAACTGAAATATATGTATATTCTGGTTTTAAAGCAAAAAAGAAAGAATGAATGTTAAAATGAAAACTTGTAATTGCTGTCATATAATGCTCCCTGAGAATCATTTGGACAGAGAGTATGAAATGAGAGATGGAAGACAAATCACACACTTTGACACAGCTTTTTTTAAAAATGTTGACTTAATTCCTAAAGGATTTTATTATAAATTTTATTTATAAAGTTGCTTTTTGAGTGAGAAGCTTGTTTTGAATGATCAAAGATTAAACATATAGTAGGTCAAACCCTTAGAGAAATTATACTTTTTATACCTGAGAAATGGTATTATGGAAAGCTGGGCTATTTCCAGGAAGTGCTACTTATTCGTAGATACAGAACATTACTGAGATGCTGCCAGAATGGCAAGTATCAGAGTCTGGTATATGATAGAGGCTGATGATATGCTAAAAGCCCAGACTGTGAGATCATCTGAGTCCTTGAGGGAAATAGCCCTATGATTACTGAGTTGAAATGCCCAAGTATTCATGAGCAGGAGGATCCAGGGAGCTATCAAGCGGTAAAACATGAATACCTACCAGGAAGCTTAGATATTAATGTCTATATATGTTATGTGGCTGGAGATTTTGGTTCAGGAATTCTGACTACAGGGCTTTGGATTCACAAGTACGCCAGCTTCCAGTAGTTTCAAGCTGATGTTATGTTAAGTGAAATCTCAATTTTTAACTTAACCTGACACAATGTGACCATTATCCCTTGTTTTGCTTTTTTGTTGTTGTTGTTGAGATGGATTTTTGCTTTTGTTGCCAAGCCTGGAGTGCAATGGCGCGATCTCAGCTCACTGCAACCTCCGCCTCCTGGGTTCAAGTGATTCTCCCGCCTCAGCCTCACAAGTAACTGGGATTACATCTGTCCACCACCACGCCCATCTAATTTTTGTATTTTTAGTAAACACAGGATTTCACCATGCTGGCCAGGGTGGTCTTGAACTCCCGGCCTCAAGTAATCTTCCCACCTCTGCCTCCAAAAGTACTGGGATTACAGGCATGAGGCATGGAGCCTGGCCTATTTATGCAATTCTAAGAGATAAAGACCCAGCAAAAGCAGAAGCTGTTTGTTCCTGTTTCTATTCTAGGGTTGTGTATAGCCCCTGGGTCCTATCTCCAACTATTCCCAAATAAAAATTTGAAACTTAATTTTTTGTAGCACAAAGATAAATTAAGAAGCAAACCCAAGCCAGAAATTCAATTTATATTTTCTATGAAAGGAATACAGTCTGAGTTTAGAATATGCTCAAGATAAAATTCAAATAATGCATAATGTTTTTACAGAAGTCAAATGTGATCACAATTGGAAGTCATAAATTTATATGAATATAGGAAATATTTGATAATTAATGGTGTAATGTCTCTATCCTATAGATCTGTTACCCACCACATCTCAATGGAGGTTTTTAATAAATAAGACAGAATGAAAGTAGATATTTGATGGGATACATAAAAAACAAATGAGGATAGTTATACCTGATTTTGGATTGCCCTGTCTAATTTACTAGGGAACTAGTAATGTTTACTATTGCTATAGTCTGAATGGTTGTGTCTCTCCAAAATTCATATATTAAAATCCTAACCCCCAAGGTGATAGTATTAATAGATGGGGCATTTGGGAGGTGCTTAAGCCATAAGAGTGGAGAGTTCATGATAAGGATTAATGGACTTATAAAAGAGATCCCATCGAGCTTAGCTAACACCCTCCACCATGTGAGGACACAGCAAGAAATCAATGTCTATGAGAAAGTAGGCCCTTATCAGACACTGAATCTGCTAGCAGCTTGATCTTGGACTCATCAGCCTCCAGAACTGTGAGAAATAAATTTCTGCTGTTTATAAACAACCTAGTTTATGGAATTTTGCTATAGCTACCTGAAAAACTAAGACAGAAAGTTGGTATCAAGAGGGAGTGAAGATGTGACTAATAGTTAAAATGTGGAAGAAGCTTTGGAATGGAATAATGGGTTTTGAAGCTGGAAGGATTTTGAGATGCATATTAGAAAAAGCCTACATTGCCGTGAATAAATTGTTAGAGGTGATTCTGTTGAGATCCCAAAAAGAAAAAAGCAGTGATATAGAGGAAGCCTCAGCTTAGGTATTTCTTAGAAAATACTTAAGTGATTCTGAACAGACTGTGAGTAAAAATATGGATAGACACCTGCTTCATTCTTTTTGCTGCTCTGAATGATTTCCAGTGACTTATCTTTGAGTTCACTGATCTTTTCTTTGGCTTCATCTAGTCTATTATTGAACCTCTCTAGTGAATTTTGTGTTTGTCAGCTCTATGATTTCTGTTCAGTACATTTAAATACTTTGTTGAAATCCTCACTTTGTTCATTCATTGTTCTTTCGACCTTAGTGAGCATGTTTGTTTTGAATTCCCTGTCAAGTTAATTCACTACCTTCCTTTCATTAGGATTAGTTTCTGTAGATTATTGTGTTCTCAGGTTTAGAACATTGTTGCCTGATATTTATTTTCCTTAATTCTACGTGTTGGTATCCGTGCATTAGACAAAGCAAGCACCTTTCTCAGTCTTCACAGTCTGGTCTTGTATAGAAGACCCCCACCAATCAGCCTCACACAAGATTCTGGGGGCCTTACCAGCTCTTTGCTTTTACACAGAGAAGCAGGCAGCTGTGTGTGTGTTTTTTTTTTTTTCCTTTTCTTTTTTTTTTTGTCTTCTGTTCTATGCTGAGCTGAACATAGGATCTATGACATCTAACAGTCCAAAGTGCCATCTCAGTTCTTTACAGGTGACTACACTGTGCCAGACTCATCAAAGTCCCAAGACTAGCAAGTCAGATCCCTGTCCTTTGACACATGTATTAACTCCTCCCCTCCCCTGGGAGAATCTGGGAGCTAGGGCTGTGTCTAGTCCACATTTCGTGGCACCATGTCAGACGGGAAGTAAAGTCTCTGGGACGTGGGTATCCTGAATCTCCCTACCAGCTTCTGTAAATGTGGTTTTGTGTTTCCCTGGGGTGCAGGAGTCTTTCAATTAGTTTTTAGATTTATCACAGAACAAATTTGTCAGTGAATTTCTGCAGAATCAGGGTTTCCTGGGAGTAAGGAGAGTTTAGGACTTTCAGGTCTGTTCTCTTGCTTTTATTAGGTTTTTTTTTGTTTTGTTTTGTTTTTTTTTTCCAGCTCTTCCCTTTGGAAAATATACCCCAAGTTATTTGAGGGCTTTTGCTACATTTTACCATTTATTACACAAATTTATTTATAGATATAAGTAATCAAAATCTGTTTCTTTATTTAAAATTCATAAATGTCCTAGTAAGGACTCAGGAACAACATGGGCAAAGAGCATGGTGAAATAGTCTTGGATAAAGTAGGCCTGATGTTACTGTTTGATTTCACAGCTACACAAAATACTCTGGGCACGTAATGTCTTCATACAGGTAAACCCTAGAACTGAAAATCTTTAGCTATAATTAATTAATTTTACCATAGTAATTACGGAGAATTTTAAATCTTGGTGTTAGCGATGTCCACAGTATTTTTGCAAAGGGTTATTCCCTAATGAAAAACAACTAAAATACTCCTCTTGAAGACACAGTGTTTTTAAGTGAGTAACTCCTAGAAAAATGTAAAAATAACACAGGGTTACAAAAACTCATGAATGCCCTGGTGCAACAACCTTATGGGAAATATTAGAGAAGACCTAGGAAATCTAGCAGAATGAGTAGCACCCCTGACTAGCCAGCTTTGTCCCTAGTAAACTTTATTATCCATATAATTTTTTCACTTTTTTTGAGACGGATCTTACTCTGTCACCCAGACTGGAGTGTGGTGGCACAATCTCGGCTCACCGCTACCTCCACCTCCAAGGCTCAAGCAATTCTCCTGGCTTAGCCTTCCAAGTAGCTGGGATTATAAGCACTTGCCACCATGCCTGGCTAATATTTTTGTATTTTTAGTAGAGATAGGGTTTCACAGTGTTGGCCAACCTGGTCTCAAAATCCTGACCTCAAATGATTTGCCCACTTTGACCCCCCAAAGTGCTGGGATTATAGGTGTAAGCCATCATGCCTGGCCTTTTTTATCCACATAGTTTTTTGGCCTAGATGTTTTACTAAATGTATTTAGACAAAGAGGCTGTAACAGAGGCTGATAGATATTAATGGTTAGTAGCTATCCAATAGTGAGTTCTGAAAAATACTCTAACCTCAAATTAGAATTCACAAAAACTATTGACATGACATTGACACAGGATATCTCGGTTCCTTTGCTGGACTTCCATCAGGGCACCCTGTTTGCTTGGCCTGCCATGTTCAACCCCTTGTAGGGAGCATGTGAGCCAGCAGGTGTAGGATCCGGCCAGCTGCTTCATGTACCAGCAGGTTCAAGCTCCATGTGGAGCCTACAGTGGTGTCCAGGTGGGGGTGCCCATAACCCTGAAGCCCCAAAGGGGATGGCACAGTCCTCTCTTAGTTCTGCCATCTGTGAATGGCCGTGTGTTAGCAGCTCAGTTGGCCCCTTGCCTTGTCATGTGGAGCTGACACTCTTCGCTGGTGAGGGCAAAGGGCCGGTGGGACAGCCTTTCTGGGTACCTGCACTTGGTGAGTCTCGAGATCTTTTTAGGTGCTCAAGAAGAATGAGGTCATGCAGACAATGGAAGGATGGTGAAGGCAGAGAATTTTATTAAGCGATGAAAACAGCTCTCAGCGGAGAGGGGAGCTTGAGAGGAAATGGGTAGGGCAGGTAATCTTCCCCAAAGTCAGGTGAGGTTGTATCTTCCAAAGTTTGGCCTCCTCTTCCCCAAATTCTGGCCATCTCTTCCCCAAAGTCCAGCTGTCTCCACCTTTACTGACTGAGTCTGGGGTCTTTACAGGCACAGGATGGGAAGTGCATGCTGATTAGTTTGTGAGTAGGGAAAATAGGTTAAAGTGAAGACACCACTCAAATGTGGGCACAATAGTGTAGACGACCAATTAGGAAAGAGTAGGTATATGTGAAATAGGTGAAGGGTTGGGATCAATCACAGGAAAGTGTGTCAAATGGGAAGACATGTTCTCAGTATAGTCTGAGGATTTAACTTGTAGCTTGGCTCTCAGGCTTTAAACTATCTTCAGCTTGGAGGCAGGATTTCACCAGGTACCTGCCCCTATCTGTCTAGGCATTTGGCTGTCTCCTGTCACTATTGATATGAGCAAACATGCTCTAGGGCAGTTCAGAGTAGAGTCTAAGAGTAATTCAATAATAAAAGTTTTGTAGGCCAATTTAGTACTGCTCCATTATTGTGCAACTGTTTCAGATTTATTAAAAAGCAGGTTTCAGCAATAAGAATGCAGATTCCCTTTTCATAAATTAATCAATTTGCATGCCATGGAAATGAATTATAATAAAATGATCAGAATACTTTAGTACCACAAAGAAGAGGTGTAAGATATGATGCTAAGTGGGGAAGGTAATAGCTAAAAGGTTGATTTCCCTCAACTCAGGCTAGGGTAAGTTATCTCAGTTAAGATGGAAAAAAGTGAATATAAGCATAATGGATTGATCTTGAGTTGGGGTAAAGATTAAAGGAAAAAGAAAACAACAGAATACTCTGGGCCAAAGATTTAAGACATTCTCCCAACAATTAAATTTTGCCAAATTACAACATAAATAAAACTCACTAATGGGGTGCTATACCAATTAGTAACCTGCAGTTCATCTCACTAATGGAGTGCTGTACTAATTTGTAACTTCAAAAACAGAGCAAATAATTGATGTTTTCCACTGAATAGCAAGGCCTGGTTTTGAGAACATTACATAATCAATTTAATTTCATTAGAACGAAAATGGTAATAAAACTGATCTGGATCCAGTTTGTCTGGTATCAGATGGCATAAGAACTCAAACCTCAATTGAAGATGTATTTCAAGTGTCAGATTACCTAGCCGAATTTAGAAGTTCTTCAAATTAGAATATATAGATGACTTGTCCTTGGAATGCTGTTGTCAGAATGCAGGAAGTAGTATAACATTATTTAATCATTTCCTCTTATATTAAGGCTTAAGTAATCCGGAACAAAATACAGTTGCTAATTTGTAACTTGTAGCTAATTTGCTAATAGAGAATGTATACCACATTTTTGTATACCTCTAATGACACTAGAAATAATGCCACTCACATTTCAACTTGTTCTTTGAAATTTGAAAAGTAAAGCAGAGAGGAAATAAAATAAAGAATTTTAACTGCCCATTGATCGCTTGAGGATATGGACAGGAGATTTGTGAGGCTCTGAAGAAATTGTAGGGGAAAATTCTAGGAATTCAACCAGTGAAGGATGCTGAGTCAAACAGCCTCTGGAGCTCTTAACTAGGAAAATGCTTAGTAACACCTCATTCTTTAGAAGTTAGATATTTTTTTAAATGTTTTCAAGTAACTCTAGGAAACAAATTGTATAATAAATAGCACTAGCCCTAGATGTACTTGTTTTTGATTATCGAACATTTTAATTACTTATATTAAATGGTTTATCAGGAATTCATCTTATGTAGATAGTGATGAACTGTTTTTTTGTTCAATATTTCATAATTTTTTTATTTAAAAGAAATTGCAGAGAAAAATATATATAAATGTTCATGGTGTGTGCATTTGTTTACATATATATGTCCATACATACCTAATTCCATCTTGCTAGCTGTGAAAAATCATAATTCTCTGACTTTTAAAAAAGTATATATTTCTGAGTCTTCTAAAATATAAACTTTTTTTTTTTCCATGGGGCATAGCTATTGTAAACACGCTTTGTTATTTCTTGCTGTAATTGAAAAATACACAACAGAGACTTGCCCTTTATTTACATAGTAACAATACAGAATAATATTTCAAATTCATAGGGAAATGGTAAATGGTATGCCTAATAAAGTAGTTTAAAGTTAAAAGTATCTATGTTTAATACTTATGTGATTATGGCAGAATTTTTGTGTTCAAATTGCTTTTTGCAGAATAATCTTCATATTAAACCTTTGGATAACTGGCACAGCAAGGTAAGTAAAATCTGGCAAGTCCAAGACTTTCAAACTAGATTACTAGTAGTTAGATTCTAAAGAAAGAAGGTGGCAGACAAAATAATAAATTAATGACCCAAATTTTAAAGATGCTTTATCTTTAAAAATAGTGTGAACCACATTTTTATTCAGTATAGTAATGGAATCACTAGCCGGAGAAATTTGACAACATCAAGAAATAAAGGGCATCCAAATTGGAAAGCAAGATATCTAATTGTCCTTGTTTACAAATGATATCATCTTATATTTACAAAAGAAAAAACCTAAATATTCCACCAAAAACCTGTTAGAATCAATAAACAAAATCAGTAAACTTTCATGATGCAAAGTCAACATACAAAAACGAATTTGAACAGCAAATTGCTGTTTGCCAATAGAAAACAATTTGAAAAAGAATTCAAGAAAGCAATTCCATTTTCAATAATTACAAAAAAATACTTAGGGTTTACGTAACTAAAAAAGTAAAAAGTCTTTACAATGAAAATAATAAAACACTGATCAAAGTTATTGAAAAGGGCTCAGAGAAATAAAAAGATATTCCATGTTTATGGATCAGAAGAATTAATATTGTTAAAATATTAATATACGTAAAGCAATCTACAGATTCAACATAATCCCTATTAAAATGCCAGATGATATTCTTCACAGAACCGGAAACTCTCTTTCTTTTTTTTTTTTTTAATTATACCTTAAGTTCTAGGGTACATGTGGATAACGTGCAGGTTTGTTACATATGTATACCTGTGCCATGTTGGCGTGCTGCACCCATCAACTTGTCATTTACATCAGGTATAACTCCCAATGCAATCCCTCCCCCCTCCCCCCTCCCCATGATAGGCCCCGGTGTGTGATGTTCCCCTTCCCAAGTCCAAGTGATCTCATTGTTCAGTTCCCACCTATGAGTGAGAACATGAGGTATTTGGTTTTCTGTTCTTGCGATAGTTTGCTGAGAATGATGGTTACCAGCTGCATCCATGTCCCTACAAAGGACACAAACTCATCCTTTTTTATGGCTGCATAGTATTCCATGGTGTATAGGTGCCACATTTTCTTAATCCAGTCTGTCACTGATGGACATTTGGGTTGATTCCAAGTCTTTGCTATTGTGAATAGTGCTGCAATAAACATACGTGTGCATGTGTCTTTATAGCAGCATGATTTATAATCCTTTGCGTATATACCCAGTAATGGGATGGCTGGGTCATATGGTACTTCTAGTTCTAGATCCTTGAGGAATCGCCATACTGTTTTCCATAATGGTTGAACTAGTTTACAATCCCACCAACAGTGTAAAAGTGTTCCTATTTCTCCACATCCTCTCCAGCACCTGTTGTTTCCTGACTTTTTAATGATTGCCATTCTAACTGGTGTGAGATGGTATCTCATTGTGGTTTAGATTTGCATTTCTCTGATGGCTAGTGATGATGAGCATTTTTTCATGTGTCTGTTGGCTGTATGAATGTCTTCTTTTGAGAACTGTCTATTCATATCCTTTGCCCACTTTTCAATGGGGTTGTTTGTTTTTTTCTTGTAAATTTGTTTGAGTTCTTTGTAGGTTCTGGATATTAGCCCTTTGTCAGATGAGTAGATTGCAAAAATGTTCTCCCATTCTGTAGGTTGCCTGTTTACTCTGATGGTAGTTTCTTTTGCTGTGCAGAAGCTCTTTAGTTTAATTAGATCCCATTTGTGAATTTTGGCTTTTGTTGCCATTGCTTTTGTTGTTTTAGACATGTCCTTGCCCATGCCTATGTCCTGAATGGTATTACCTAGGTTTTCTTCTAGGGTTTTTATGGTATTAGGTCTAACATTGAAGTCTCTAATCCATCTTGAATTAATTTTCGTATAAGGAGTAAGGAAAGGATCCAGTTTCAGCTTTCTACTTATGGCTAGCCAATTTTCCCAGCACCATTTATTAAATAGGGAATCCTTTCCCCATTTCTTGTTTTTCTGAGGTTTGTCAAAGATCAGATGGCTGTAGATGTGTGGTATGATTTCTGAGGACTCTGTTCTGTTCCATTGGTCTATATCTCTGTTTTGGTACCAGTACCATGCTGTTTTGGTTACTGTAGCCTTGTAGTATAGTTTGAAGTCAGTTAGCGTGATGCCTCCAGCTTTGTTCTTTTGACTTAGGATTGTCTTGGCAATGCAGGCTCTTTTTTGGTTCCATATGAACTTTAAAGCAGTTTTTTCCAATTCTGTGAAGAAACTCATTGGTAGCTTGATAGGGATGCCATTGAATCTATAAATTACCTTGGGCAGTATGGCCATTTTCACAATATTGATTCTTCCTATCCATGAGCATGTTATGTTCTTCCATTTGTTTGTGTCCTCCTTTATTTCACTGAACAGTAGTTTGTAGTTCTCCTTGAAGAGGTCCTTTACATCCCTAGTAAGTTGGATTCCTAGGTATTTCATTCTCTTTGACGCAATTGTGAATGGAAGTTCATTCATGATTTGGCTCTCTGTTTGTCTGTTACTGGTGTATAAGAATGCTTGTGATTTTTGCACATTAATTTTGTATCCTGAGACTTTGCTGAAGTTGCTTATCAGCTGAAGGAGATTTTGGGCTGAGATGATGGGGTTTTCTAAATATGCAATCATGTCATCTGCAAACAGGGACAATTTGACTTCTTCTTTTCCTAACTGAATACCCTTGATTTCTTTCTCTTGCCTGATTGCCCTAGCCAGAACTTCCAACACTATGTTGAACAGGAGTGGTGAGAGAGGGCATCCCTGTCTTGTGCCAGTTTTCAAAGAGAATTTTTCCAGTTTTTGCCCGTTTAGTATGATATTGGCTGTGGGTTTGTCATAAATAGCTCTTATTATTTTGAGGTACGTTCCATCAATACCGAATTTATTGAGCGTTTTTAGCATGAAGGGCTGTTGAATTTTGTCAAAGGCCTTTTCTGCATCTATTGAGATAATCATGTGGTTTTTGTCTTTGGTTCTGTTTATATGCTGGATTACGTTTATTGATTTGCATATGTTGAACCAGCCTTGCATCCCAGGGATGAGCCCACTTGATCATGGTGGATAAGCTTTTTGATGTGCTGTTGGATCCGAGAACTGGAAACTTTCATAGGTTATTCCATGATCTTTTTATGATTCATATGGAATCACAGAAGTCTTCACATAACCAAAGCTATCTTGAACATAAAGAACAAAGCTAGAGGAATCTCACTCCATGACTTCCAAGGAAGCCTTTTCCTTGGTGGTAATGTCAGTTAATACAGTAACTATGGAGAACAGTATGGAGGTTCTCCAAAAAACTAAAAATAGAACTACCGTATGATCCAGCAAGCCCACTGCTGAATATACATGCAAAAGGACAGAAATCAGTGTATCGAAGAGAGATGTGCTCTCCATGTTTTTTGCAGCACCATTCACAGTAGCCAAGATATAGAATCAACACGTCTGTTGATAAATTAATGCATAAAGAAAATGTAAGATAGGTATATACGTGTATCTTTCTCAATTTTTATATCTGAATAATATTCCATTGTGTATGCATCATATATATTATATTCCATTGTGTTGTGTGTATATGTGTCTATTATACATTATGGTATATAATGCATAACATATCTAATACATATCACATGATATATGTGTCTATTATACATTATGATATATAATGTATAACATATATCTAATATATATACATGTACAATATATATTATAATTATATATTAGAGTTATATATTATATATAATTATATATTATAAATTATAACTATATATTATATATTATATAGCTGTATTATATAATATATAATACATACACACCAATGGAATATTATTACAATGGAATATTATTCAGCTATACAAAAGAATGAAAATCTGTCATTTGCACCAACACAACTGGAACTGGAGGATGCTGTGTTACGCAAAGTAAGCCAGACACAGAAAAATAAATATTGCATGTTTTCACAAATATGTGGGAGTTTAAAAAATTTATCTCATGGAAGTAGTGAGTACAATGGCAGTTACCAGATGCTGGGAACGATAGGAATGAAGGGGAGATGAAGGCAGATTGGTTAATGGGTACAAAAATACAATTAACTAGAAGGGATAAGTTCTAATATTTCATAAAACAAAAGAGTGACTATAGTTAACAAGAATTTGTAATAGATTTCAAAATAGCTAGAAGAGAAGATTTGGAATGTTCCCAACAAAAATAAATAGTAAATGTTTGACATGATGAACAACCCAATTATCCTGATTTGATCATCATATATTAAATCCATGTACAAAATATTACATGTACCTCATAAATATGTACAACTATTATGTATTAAAAAAGCAATAAACATAATGTGAACCAACATCATTAATAATTCTGTTCAGGTAGAAAGAAATGTATATTTCATCGGTCTGTGCTGCCATAGAACTTAGAACTGTGCCTACCCAGTGAATTTGCTCATAATTGACTAAGAGTCCTGTTCCATCCTATTTCTCACTTATCTGCCAGCAGTCAACATAAAAAGATATCTTTCAGCTTCCAAACTTGAGCAGTTATCTTAAGCTACTACAATCTGCATTAAAAACCAAAGCAAACAGATAATCTTTTTTCAGAAAGAGCTCATTCAGGGACTTCTGGAATAAACTTGGAGTGATCCTCCCACATTCATTGGAGAAAAATCTGTTTATGCTGGCTGCTTCATTTTCATCCAAAAAAGATGTTAGCCGGGCACAGTGGCTTACGACTGTAATCCCAGCATTTTGAGAGGCCAAGGCGGGTGGATCACTTTAAGTCAGGAGTTTGAGACCAGCCTGGACAACATGGCGAAGCCCCGTCTCTAATAAAAAATACAGAAATTAGCCCAGCGTCATGGCAGGCACCTGTAATCCCAGCTACTCTGGAGGCTGAGGCATGAGAATCGCTTGAACTCAGGAGGTGGAGGTTGCAGTGAGCTGAAATCGCGCCACTGCACTCCAGCCTGAGCGACAACGGGAGACTCCATCTCAAAAAACAAAAACCAACCAAACAAAAAACTGTTTGAATCATAGTATAAAGTTTAGGTTCTGTACTAGAGGTGATTATAGGATATTTTGGGAATAAAGTGGAGAAACAAATAACTATCTTTGATAATTATAGAAGATTTTGTATAAGTGATACAAATTTTTATAACAGAATTTACATTCAATTTGAATTATTTCATGCATATAAATAACAGTTTTATGAAAATGGTGAGTCAATGGGAATTTGATGGAAGGCAAACAACAAAAGATGGGTAGTTATTAGATAAGTATGTGCTTAATGTTTTGTCATAATCTGTCGACAGTGAGTGGAATGAAAACAGCATAGATCGTGACAGAAGCTATCTCTTCTAATATTTGGCTAAAATGAGGGCCAGTTGACTATAGTCAATTAATTTGACAGACTAAATAGCTGGCTCAAATGTAGTGTATAGAAGTTTCATCTGCCTAATTACTAACAAAAATATATAATTCAGCATGTATATGTATATGTATGTATAACTATATACTTAATTTCTAACAAGAAATTAGGAATTTGGTGGAATATATATATATATACACACACACACACATATATATATCTTAGCTAAGGTGTTTAATTTTGTTAGTATTCTTTGCATGAATTTATAGGTTATTTTTACTCAGTATTGAAAGGATGGTTAAAAGTGTCATTCATTTTAGCCACAGATCAGCACCAGTTGCAAAGCACATGTCAAATGATCATGAAATTACAAAGATGCAAATTTAGTGTATCTGCTAGTAAATGATCTAATTTTACACAACTTACACTTGTGTAAAGAATTTTAGATCCAGAATGATGAGAAATACAAAGCTCCATTTCTTATGAACAGCAAAGTGCTATGACTTTCTCATGTAATTTGAAATTAGCTTATGGGAAAAAATTAACAATGCTGATTCTCTGGGTCCAGGAATACGTGTTTAAGAAAACTGGTTTTACACAGATAATACCCTATATAAGCATAACCAGAGAATAAGTTGAGATAATTTTTAAAAAATCTTTGACTACCAATTCATGGTTTTTTTTTTTTTTTTTTTTTTTTTTTTTTAAGAAAATAAGATTATGCTTTAGGATAGTTTTCAATATTTAAATATTTGTTACAAAGCAGTGACAACATGATGCTGGAAGAGCCACAGAAGCTGCCCTTTCTATAACTAAGTTGCACACCTTTTGATGAAAATAAGGGGGCTGGGAGTGGTGACTCACGCCTGTAATCCCAGCACTTTGGGAGGCCGAGGTGGGTGGATCACGAGGTCAGGAGATCGAGACCATCCTGGCTAACACAGTGAAACCCCGTCTCTACTAAAAATACAAAAAATTAGCTGGGCGTGGTGGCAGGTTCCTGTAGTCCCAAGCTACTCGGGAGGCTGAGGCCGGAGAATGGTGTGAACCCGGGAGGCAGCGCTTGCAGTGAGCTAAGATTGCACCACTGCACTCCAACTTAGGCGACAGAGTGAGACTCTGTCTCAAAAAATAAAAAGGAAAAGAAGGGGTAAAAAGCATTTTAACTTTAACTTCTTAAATCATTTTGAGAAGACAAAAATAGATTTTAAAGAGACCGTGATTATTTATGTGCTGCTTTCCCTAAACTGCTAAAATATGGTAGGAACACTGACTATTATTGGTCATATTATTGGGAGTAGTAATAAGTAATATTTAATGAAACATACATACTATGCTATATTTGTTCTTGGACTAGATATTAGTAAGTATTCTCTCTCTGTTTTATTTGGTTTCCTTAATATTTTTTGGTTATTAAAATAACTTCCCTGATAAAAGTCATGGAAGTCTTTTGTTTTATAAGCTTTGATATGTTAAAAATACTATTTTGAAATATTTATTTTAATATTTACATACTATTGGCACTGTGTAGAAATGGAATTGAGTTCTGTATGTCATTTTAAAAATCAAACAATCTTGCTCTACTTATTAATTAGACTCCTTTGTGTTTTCCATGTTGACAGGCATATCAGCTGCATAGTATTTTTGTGCCTTTCTAACTTATGTCTTTGATTTCCTTACTCAGCTGTCAAGGCTAGAAGGAGTATAGGAGACGTTGTCTTATACCTGACTTTAAGGGAGAATACTTTCAAACTTTAATCATTAATAGTATTTGTTGAATATCTTTTCACAGATGCAACTTATGACATTAAAGAATTTACCTTCTATCCTGATTATGCTAATGGATTTTTTAAAAATATAAATCAACATTTAATTTTATCATTTTTCTATATAATTTTAAATTATTAAATACCACTTTTTAATTAATCTTTTAATATGTTGTATTAGTCCATTTTCACAGTGCCATAAGGAAACACCCGAGACGTAGAGGTTTAATTGACTGATGGCTCTGTATGATTGGTGAGGCCTCAGAAAACTTACAATCATGGTGGAAGGGGAAGCAGGCACATCTTACATGGTGGCAGGCAAGAGAGTGTATAAAAGAGGAACTGTGAAATACTTATAAAACCATCAGCTCTCATGAGAACTCACTCACTATCATAAGAACAGCATGGGCGAAACCACCCCCATGGTCCAATCACCTCCCACCAGGTTCCTCTCTCAACATGTGGGGATTATGGGGATTACAATTTGAGATGAGATTTGGGTGGTGACACAGAGCCAGACTATATCACATGGTAAGCTACATTTAATTTTTTCATATAAAATCAAAATATTACTTCTGTAATAAATATAATTGGTAAACACAAAACAGTACAATTTACAATAGCTCCAAAACATGAAATACTTAGGGATAAATCTAACATGTGCAAGATCTGTATGCTGAAATCACTGTTGGAAAAAATCAAAAGGGTCATAAATTGGGAGACTCAGTACAGTTCATATGCTAATTCTCCCCAAATTGATCTACAGATTTAACAAAACCTAATCAAAACACAAGCAGTAAGTTGTGTAGATATAGATAAGCTGACTTTAAGATTTATATGAAAAGGTAAAAGCATTAGAATAATCAGGAGTTTTGAAAAAGAAAAATGTAGCTGAAAGAATTACACTAACCAATTTTGAGATTTGCTATAAAGATACATTAATCAAGACAATACGGTGTTAGTGAAAGGATAGACCCATAAATCAATGGAACATAATAGAGGGTCCAGAAATAAATCCACACAAATATGGTTGATTGATTTTTAAAAGTTGCCAGTATTCTGAAAGGTGAAAGACAGTCATTGCTACAAATGTGCCAGAACAAACAAAAAAAGCCATTCTTGACTTACACAGTACTCTATGATGTTAATCAAAGGGTTGGGATTCTAATGTACGAAATGGAGATTATAGTTAATATAGTTATAATATATCTATATATATAACTATAATATAATTATATTATTTTATATTATAACTATAGTTAATATAGTTATAATATAACTAAATATTTCTAATAAAAAATATTTCTAATAAAAATAAAAATTTCTAATAAAAATAATATTATAATATAGTTATAATATTATTATATTATATATTATCTATTATAATATATTAACTATTATAACTATAGTTAATATAGTTATAATATAACTATAATATAATTATAGTTAATAATATTGTATTGTTTACTTGGCATTTGATAAAAGAGCAGATTTTAAGTGTTACCACACACACACACACACACACACACAAATGGTAACTGGGTATTGATCAATATATTAATCAATTTGTGGTAATCATTACATGACATATACATTTATCAAAATCATCACATTGTATACCTTGTATAGGTACCATGGTAATTGGCCAACTAAATATTTCTAATAAAAAATATTTCTAATAAAAATATTTCTAATAAAAATATTTCTAATAAAAGGTGGATCAATAAAAAATAAGTAGGCCAGGAGTGGTGGCTCACACCTGTAATTCCAGCACTTTGTCAGGCCAAGGCAGGCAGATCTCTTGAGGCCAGGAGTTTAGACCAGCCTGAAGAAAACTATATTGATGCTAAGCCCTTATATAATTGCACATATAAGCAGTATTCACCATTGCCAAATATTAGGGGTAACATAAATGTTCTTCAAAACATGAATTGATAGAGTGTGGTACTTTCATACAATAGGAAAAACACTATACGGCAATAAAAAGGGAACAATTAATACATTTAAAAGCACAGAGGAATCCTAAATACTAAGGGAAAGAAGCCAGTTTCAAAAGGTTATATATGATATGATTCTGTTTATATAACATTTTGGAAAAAGCACAATTACAGAGACAGGAAACAGATTAAGAATTTCCAGGAATTAAAGGTATGAGAAGGGACTAAATACAAGATGCATTACAAAGGAGTTCTCTGTGGGGTGGAAATATCCTATTTGTGGTGGTGGTTAAAAGAATTTATGCATGCTCTAAAGTTCATGGCTGTAAACACCAAGAAAAGATGCATTTTACTATATGAATATTAAAAGAAAAGTGAAAAGAATATATTGGTATAATTAAATGATCAAATTAATTACATTAATCATTTGTTATATTCACCCACTTCCATTTTTATAGCTTTTAATTTTAATTTTATTATTGTAGTGTATATTATGGAAGCATAAAATATAACTTGAATCACATCATTTTACTTGTGACCTGTTCAATTTGCTTTTATAAAGAGAGGACTCTTATACGACACATAAACTTAATATTCATTTGTACTCCTCCCCCAGTTTGTTTATTTGCTTTGGTTTGTTTGCTTAACATTTTACTCTCAATGCTTTTGAGTTCATTTTTTTTTGGTGTGTGTAAAACAAGTGAAGTTTACAATAACTCAAAGTTTTTTAAATACTTAATTTTTCTTATAGAATGTTTCAAAAATTCCATTTCCCCTAATTGCTTCTCATTTGGTGCTTTTGTTATCAGATGGTACGTTTTTGTATGAACTACTACGTTTCTAGATTTTTCCTTAATTGTAATTGACCTACATCTGCCATGCTTACTCTAGTCTAATGATTTTGTCAAGGCTCAGAAACTGATAGCCCAAAACATGGCATTTTGTACATGCTGAACTGAAAAGGAGCCTCAAGATCTCTCTGACCTCTTGTTACTGAAACATCACGAGTTTGGTCTAGGTTCTGTTGTTTACCACACAGAAACCCAATCATTGAGACAAAAAGTTTTGCCAAGAAAGAATGCTTTAATTGGGTGTTGCAGCCAAGAATATGGGAATCAGTCTCAATCCCATCTTCCTGAACAGCTAAAATCAGGGGTTCATATAGAAGGGAAGAAATATAACTACATGCAGGAAAACAGGAATTAGGGAAGGGTAAGGAAAAGGATTTGGTTAACAGGAAGTGGCTGGTTGGTTTGGCAATCATGATGGGTGAGAAATCTGAAGCCTCATTGTACAGATGTGATGATCTGGTGAGTTTCAGTTCCTCCATACTATCTGGGAGCCTTCATGGTGGTTTCCTGAGAAAGCAACTCCGATAAGACAAATTAACTTTCTCAAGTTTTAAAACTGTGAGAGGCCAGGCGTGATGACTCACGCCTGTAATCCCAGCACTTTGGGAGGCCAAGGCAGGCGGATCACGAGGTCAGGAGATCGAGACTATCCTGGTTAACACGGTGAAACCCCCTCTCTACTAAAAAATACGAAAATTTAGCCTGGCATGGTGGGGGGTGCCTGTAGTCCCAGCTACTAGGGAGGCTGAGGCAGGGGAATGGCATGAATCTGGGAGGCGGAGATTGCAGTGAGCCAAGATTGCGCCACGGCACTCCAGCCTGGGCAACAGAACAAGACTCTGTCTTAAAAAAAAAAAAAAAAACTGTGAGAAGAAATTTCTATGTTTACTCAAAAGAAACCACTAGCATCAGTTCCTTGGGACACCTGGGCCAGTTTCCCTTTCCTGTTCCTTTCACTGTTTCTCCCAAAGCACAGAATTCTCTGAAGATCCCTTATCTACCTAAAATCTGTACCTACAAAAGAAAACAATGACCTCTTGCCTCTTCTCTGCATTTTTGTTAACTGAACCCATATTACAAAAAAGATGACTAAGGTCTGTCAACACACCTGGAAAGACATTTTTCACTAACCATTGTCCATTCTGTGGGATCAATGCACTTTGTCCCAGACCATTCTATGTTCTCCAAGTCCATTGAACTCTCTCCAGTAATCATTTATTGCTTTCAACAGAAGTCCTCTTTTCCCCACTGTAATAACCTAATTTCCTGGAAACAACCAGTCATTCTTTCTGTTACTTCAAGGTGGTATCTATGCTTCTATAGCTCATTGAGGACTTAGGGCTTCACTCTGAAGCCTCCCTTGTATGCATGTTAAATAAATTTGTATGCTTTTTCCCCAAGTAATCTGCCTTTTGTGAGTTGATTTTCCTGTGACCCTTCAGAGGCCAAGGGAAACTTTCCCCTTGGCCTCTACAAGATATTTTTTTTTATCTTATTTAAATACACATTTATCCTCATCTTTAAGAGTAGAATGTTACCAACCTATTGCATAGAAATTAATGAAATGAAATGAGATAGTGACTTTTAAGCTTATGGAAGAATACCTGAACTATAATAGGTTCTCAAAAAATATTGTTTAAGATTATTAATGTTTTTAGTCTTAACTATTGAGTAGTTTTGCCTTTTGAAATACAACTATATTATTACTATCTATCTCATTCAATCTATTTCTGATTAGTAATTAAAATTGCTTAATTACAATAAAATTAATAAATGTTGTTTGTTGATGCTACCAGGAAACCAATGCTTCCACCATTCACTTTACTTTTGTTTGTATAGTGTCAATAATATGAAGCTAGTCTGAGACATTTAAGTAAATTGGTAAGAATTTTTATAACAACTCTGATGCTACAGAATAACTAGACTCTATTTTATTCAATTATTTAAGAGTGTTCAATCTTCCATCATTACTTTCATCTTTATAACACTACTGAACATATTTACTCAACATATAATCATGTAGTTCTTAAAGTAACACTGACATAGATTCCATACTACTCAATTACAAAATTCATGTGAAAATGTGCTTGGGTAGATTTTCTTAAGCCGAATGATTATGGAAAAAGTTGTTCCATTTTTATCTAGATACAATCATGTGACTTTAACAGAAGAGAGTGGGAAGCAAGTCTATCATTAACTAAACACAACAAAAGTGTTGCTTTATTTTATAAGGAACCAAGATGGCATTAATATTCTCCTTATATTGACCAAATTTTAGACAGATTTCTTCCTGGCTAGAGGTTCTTGATCTCCCTTTTCTTAGAGCATTTACTTATAATCACATATTTTTATCCACCCCTTTAAAAGATGTGCTTATCTTTTTAAAAACCTCTTGCCGGTTTTATAGCCCAGTGATGCAGGAGTTTTCTTGACTCCTTCATCAGACATGCAATGCGCGGGGTACCCTGTTTACTTGGCCCACTGTCCTCAACCTCTTGTGGGAGGGAGCATGTGAGCAAGTGATTCAGCTGGCCACTTAGGGCGCCAGTAGGGGCAAGCTCCATGCGGGTCCTGCAGCCAGACCAGGTGTGGGCAAAAGAGTGCAGATTCTGGCTGGCTACTTTGGGTGCTGGCAAGAGCAGGCTCTGGCGGGCCCCCTGGCAGCACTGAGGCTGGGGTGCCTGCAATCCTTAAAGCCCCAGAGGGCATGTTACCATGCTCGCTTAGCTCTGCTGTTCATGTACAGAGGTTTGTTGGCAGCTCAGTGGGCCCCTTGCCTCATCACATGGAGTGGCTGCCACTCTACAAGGGCAAAGGGCAGCTGTAACAGCCTTTTTAAGGTACCTGCACTCGGGGGGTTCCGAGCTCTTGTCTGGTGTCCAAGAAGAATTATGTTGCCTGGACTCTTGAATGGTGGTGGAGGCAGAGAATTTTATTTAGTAATTGAAGTGGCTCTCAGCAGAGAGGGGAGCTGAAGAGGGAATGGGATAGGCAGATAGTCTTTCCTGAAGTCCGGTCGTCTACAGCTGACTCTTTTCTGAAATTAAGCCATCTCTCCTCTTAAGTCCACTTGTCCCTCTGAAGTCAAGTTGCCTCTCTTCAGTCAAGCCACTTCTACCTCTCTACTGATGGAGTCTGAGGCCTTTATAGGCACCGGATGGGGGATAGGGTGGGCCATAAGTAGTTCTGGAAAAGACAACATTCAATTGGTAAGAAGGCATTATTCAGAAAGAACCAGTAGGGAAAGAGCAGGCAAACAGGGATACAAGTTCACACTTTGGGTCATGGGGTTCAGGCTTTTGAGGTTTTGCCAGGGACTCACCCCTGTCTGCCTAGAATTTCTCTGCCTCCTGCCTCTATCATCAGGAAATAGCTTTCTCAATGAACCACAAAACTTTTATCTTTGAAATGTAAACGTGGAAGGAAAATAGGGCCTCTATCTCCAGGCTTCTGTGGAAATGGTAGGGGTTTAATATCCCTGGGTGCTCCAAGTTGTAAAATTACTTTGTGTCCTGAAGATAGGACAAACTTTTCTTTTCTTTTGGGCAAAGCCATTTAGCGAACACAGATTGCCTACAAGCCAACTCCCCCCACACCAGCTCTTAAAATCTCTTCCACCCTTCCTTAAGCAGAGTTGAGTACCCTGCCTTGATCTGTACTCTCTTCCCTACTAATGGTAACAGCATTGGAAAAAAATCAACCTCTGCATGTTCATCTTATCTGGTGAAATTTTTTTTTATAATAAACACTCTAAGTTACAACAAATTAGATAAGTGCTGAATAAATTGAAGTCATTTACATGAAATGAAAAACATAGACAATTATCTTTAATATGGTAAGTTATATTAGTACTATGTAAGTCTTTTCATGAAAGTGAATTTCAATGTAAGAAAATCTCATTGTGGATTTAGGCAATATTAATTGAAATGCAGAAATGTGAACAACATAAAATATACGTACTACCAAAATATCTTTTGGAAAAATTGTAAACAACCATGGATATAATAACAGTAACAGTGCTAAGAATGGCTACAAAAGGACCAAAAATCTAATAAGACACCCTCTGTGGAAGTATTTAACCTACTAAAGAGATCTGTGACAATAAAGTAAAAATGATGGATAGGATGTGGGTAGTTGATTTCTGAGCAGCTGTCCTTTAGTTTGGATGAGTGTAAACCAAGAAGTATCTGAGACAGGTCTCAAATCAATTTGCCAAGGTCTAGCACAATGCCTGGAAGCAAAGAACACAGAATCACAGAAACAGTCTGTGGTTCCTGGGAATAAGTGGGCTAGAGGAGAAAGAGGAAGGGTGTGGTTGCAAGAGCAAAGGAGCATGTAGAGGAATAGTCCATTAGGCATTTATCTTTTGCTTAGCAAATGGGCACTTTACATAGGATGAGGTGAACATAGAGTAGCGACCTGTGGAGATGTTTAACCCTTTATTTGTAGCTACCTGCTTAGGAACAAAAGGAAGGGCAGTTTCTTCAATGATTTATTTGCCTTCCATCTTAATTTTTTCCTTTTGGAATAGTAAACTAGGGTCCCGAGTTTGTATTTTCCTCTCACGTGAGGATACTATAATTATTTTCTTTCTTTATATGACAGTATCCCAGGTAGGATATTTTTAATTATTTACTCAGAGGTGTGAAATCACACCCAAGGCAGAAAATATAAGATAAAATCAAATTAAAGAGGGATTATGTGTCATCAAACATGTTACAGAGGAACAGCTAAATAACAGATTGATTTTATCCAGAGAGAAATCTAATGCAGATATTGTCAAACATGTACACTTTTTTCCTAAATAAATATAACTACATACCTAAGGGTACAGTTTTGACACTATTTATCTTGTTGAAGACATTAACATTATACCATTTATCCACTGTTATGTGGGGCAGAAAAACACCAAGATCCTTAGGTAATAAGATGCTAAGTGAGTGGCCTAATAAGAAAAAATAAGAAAACGAGGACTGAGAGACACAGACTCAGAGCCTATACTTAGGTTTCTTTATAGTGGGGACATTTGCTGCCACTCAAAGAGTAATGAAATGTCTTCTTCCCCCATGAAACTTGAGTTTGGATCTAGAGCCCTTCCCCTTCTTCCCAAGAGAGGAAAAAATAAGCTCTCTACTTCTGAATGGGAAGAGAAGTGAATATTTCTGTTTATATACAGCTGATGAAATTCATAACTTGGAGGTCTGTAATAGTTTCCAAAGCCTGGATAAAACACGACCCAAACCTGGATGGCTTAAAACAACTGAAATGTATTCTCTCACAGTTTTGGAGACTGCAAGTCTGAAATCAAAGTGTCCAAGGGCCTGTTCCCTTGGAAGCCTTTAAGAGAGAATCCTTCCTTGCCTCTCTAACATCTAACAGTCTTTGGTATTACTTGGCTTGTTGTAGCTGAACTCCAGTCTCTGCCTCTGTCTTCAGATGGCTGTCCTCTCACTTGATGTCTCTGAATGACCTCCCTTTTCTGCATGTCTGTCTCTAATATTGTAACCACCCAAGGGGTTCACCTTGCCCACTGTCTAGACAGAGCCCATTTATCAATACAGGAGAATTGAAATAGAGAAAGAGTAATTCATGCAGAGCTGGCTGTGGAAGAGACTGGAGTTTTATTATTACTCAAATCAGTCTCCCTGATAACTTCAGGATCAGAGTTTTTAAGGATAACTTGGAGGGAAGGGGGGCCAGTGAATCGGGAGTGCTGATTGGTTGGTTTGAGGATGAAATCATAGGGAGTCGAAGTTGTTCCCTTATGCTAAGTCAGTTCATGGGTGGGGCCATCAGACTGGTTGGCAGGTCCAGGTGGGGCCATCTGGTAGTTAGAAATGCAAAAACCTGAAAAGACATCTTAAAAGGCCAATTATAGGTTCACAGTAGTGATGCTATCTTTAAGAGTAATTGGGATAGTTGCAAATCTCATGACCTCCAGAATAATGATTGATAATATTTAGAATTCCAACCCCTCTCATTCCAACTTGGTGGCTGGTGGCCTTTCATTCGTTTTACAGTAGTTTAGCTTTTGAGAAGGGCTATTCTTTAAACTATAAACTAAATTCCTTCCCAAGGCTAGTTCAGCCTACACCTATGAATGAATAAGGACAGTTTAGAGATTAGAGGCAAGATGGAATTGTTATAATTTCCTTAGTTATAATTTGCAAATTTTGCAAGTTTTCCTTAGTTTAATTTTGCAAAAGTTATAAATTTTGCAAAGGCACTTTCAACATGTGTCCGAATTTCCCCTTCTTATGAGGATATCTATCATAATGGATTAGGCCCACTGTAATGACCTTATCTTAATTTGATTACATCTACAAAGACTCTATTTCCAAGTAAGGTGACATTCATGGACAGCAGAGGATAGGACTTCAACTTCTTTATTTGCAGAACAGGATTCAATTCAACAAATAATATTCCCTTCTGTCTTCCTTTCTTCCTCTCTCTTTTGCTCCCTCTCTCATTTCCTTTTCTCTCCTTCCTTCTTTTATTCTCAGTATACAATTTTCATTGTTGCCCTAATTTTTTCCTGACAGAAAAATGATTTAGCAAGTTCTGAATTAAGTAAAATTACTTCAATAGAAATATCTATGTAAGTAATGAATTTATAAGAGTGATACTTATGCAAATGAAAGAACTACATCCCTTTCTGAGTCCATGAGTCATCTAAAAACTGATAAAAAATGAATGACTGTCACTGATCTTTTCTTCTCCTTTGACACTTTGCTTTGAATATTCCTTGTCTCTCACTTCATGTCATGTTATGGAAAGTCATATCATCTATTTATATTGGCTTATCTTCTATCCCTCCTCAATAAGCTTTATTTACTAGGCATCATCCCTGTCCCAAATGTACTAAAACTTGTCCGTTCTTAATGCAAAAAATTATAAAATACAAAAAAAAACACACACACAAATTTTATTCTGATTCTTCATAAGCTACAATACTGTCTCACTCCTTTTTCACAAATGTTTCTAAAGAAATTTAAATTGTTTTAACCACCACCTAACCACCCTTTTAATCTTCAGTTCTCTGGCATTCAGCCTCCATCAACTGGCCAGGCAATGGTGGCTCACTCCTGTAATCCCCAGGTGGGTAGATTGCTTGAGCTCAGGAGTTTGAGATCAGCCTGGGAAACATGATGAAACCCTGTCTCTAAAAAAAAATACAAAAATTAGCTGGGTATGGTGGTACATGTCTATAGTCCCAGCTACTCAGGAGTCTAGGGTAGGAGGATTGCTTGAGACTAGAAGGTTGCATTGAACCATGGTTACAGTGAGCTTAGATTGCACCACTGCACTCCACACTCCAGCCTGGTTGACCGAGTGATACTGTCTCAAAACAAACAAACCCTCTGTTCTCTCCAACTCTATCCCTACTCCAGAGGCAGTTTTCCAATAAGACAGACCTAGCTTTTATCCAAGCACATCCTCTTTCCAGCTGTGTAAACTTCAATAAGCTACTTACATGCTAACTCTTGATTTCTTCTTCTATAAATGGTCATAATACTTTCTTAAAATGAAGTTTATTGAGCTAAGGCATACGCATATTTAGTTACACAGTGCAAGTTTGACAATGGTTAATCACTCAATCCAAGTTATTATTTCAATAATAGTAAATATTAATGTTATTATGTGCACTTTTAAGTAACAGTTAAATCATATTCAAAGTGATTTTGAACACACAGCTTTTTGCACTCTTTTAACTGTTTAGGGCTGCCACTAGACTCTACCCTTAGGCAAAATTATCATCTGATTGAAATTCATCTCATTTGAGTATATCCTCTGCATTTGTTCATGTTTGCTACTAATGTTTAGATCGCTCCTCTATATTAATCAAGGACATTCTACATGATGGTCTGTGTCTTCTTCAAATCTTTCCAGAATTCCTGACATCTCCAGAATGCACCAGGCTAACATAGCCTCTTTCCTAGATTTTTCTTTCGACCAGTGTGGCAAATTATCATCTTCAGCCAACCTCAGCAACCCATCAGCATGCTCTTACAGTATACCTTGGCTTCAAATCAGTGGATCCTACACTGTAATTGGATTCCCCATTAGCCAATTAGCTCCTCAAATCTTTTAGATTTTAATAATTCTTAAATGTTTCTTAAAATTGGTTGAGAAAATTCTCAACAAACAAGAAAGGCAAGTGTTGCAGGAAGTCAGGGACCCCTAACGGAGGGACTGGCTAAAGTCACGGCAGAAGAACATAAATTGTGAAGATTTCATGGACATTTATTAGTTTCCCAAATTAATACTTTTATAATTTCTTATGCCTGCCTTTACTGCAATCTCTGAACATAAATTGTGAAGATTCCACGGACATTTATCACTTACCCAATCAATAACTCTTATAATTTCCTATGCCTGTCTTTACTTTAATCTCTTAATCCCATCATCTTTGTAAGTTGAGGCTGTATATCACCTCAGGACCCTGTGATGATTGCATTAACTCCACAAATTGTTTGTAAAACATGTGGGTTTGAACAATATGAAACCTGGGCACCCTGAAAAAGAATAGGATAACAGTGATGTTCAGGGAACAAGGGAGATAACCATAAGGTCTGACTGCCTGCAGGGCTGGGCAGAACAGAGTCATATTTTTCTTACTGAAGAAAATGAGTAGGAGAAATATCGCTGAATTCTTTTCCCAGTAAGGAGTAACCCTGGGAAGGGAATTCTAGTCAGACCAGTTCTCAGCTCTTGAACCCTGTTTCCTGTTAATATGTTTGTCAATGACAATGCATGCACAGTGGGACAAGGAACATCATCAGTAATTCTAATTTCACCCCAGCCTTATGACCTTGCCCTGCCCTTCCATCCTTGTGATCTTTTGTTGCCCCTAAAGCATGTGATCTCTGAGACCCACTCCCTATTCATGTACCCCTCCCCTTTTGAAATCCCTAATAAAAACTTGCCGGTTTTGTGGCTCAGGGGGCATCATGGAACCTGCCAATATGTGATGTCACCCCCGGAGACCCAGCTATAAAATTTCCCTCTTTTGTACTCTTTCACTTTATTTCTCAGACTGGCCGACACTTAGGGAAAATAGAAAAGAACCTACGTTGAAATATTGGGTGCTGGTTTCCCCGATGGCAAGAGCAAAAATCTACTGGAAAATTATTTTGAGTTTTCCATGAAGTTTGAGAACCAGTCCCAGTCAGCTTTCATTTTTTATTCATTATAGGTGTCAATCCTTTACTGTATGTCTTCGCATTTTAAACATTCTTTGAGGCGATGATCTTGCCTCCTGATATGAAGAAGTAATTCAGGCTATCAATTAGGAATTTCCACAACTACTTACTTTCTCCACCAATACATGTATTGATACTCACTGCAGTCTTTCCTCTTTCTCTTCAGGACAAGGAGGATGCATATATGTCTTCTAAGCCACACAATTATTTTACCTGTGCTCATGGCTCCACTGACTTGTGATTTCTCCAGAGGTCTTGCTCTATCAACTCTGTCTTTATTGGCTATCTTAGTTAACTTGGGCTGCTGAAACAAAATGCCATACACTGGTTGACTTAAGCAACTGACATTCATCATTTATTCCTCACAGTTCTGGAAGGGGGAGAAGTCCAAGATCAAGGTTCTGAGAGATTCAGTTTCTGGTGAGGATCCCTTCTTGGTTTGCACACCTCCAAATACATTGGGAGTTACAGTGTTCAAATACAAATTTTGACGGGATAGAAACACTTAGTACATAGCAGTGACATGAACTGTTTCTCTCCTGAAACTGTATCATAAATACATAATACTTAAGACTCTTTCGTCTAAAAACTATACAAATTAACAAAACTACCACATTCTTCTTTGAGAGTTAAATTCTAGACAACAATGAATCTCTCTTTTAACTTTATAAGTAAAATTTCTAGAAATAATTCTTTATGCTCACCGACTTTACTTTCACTCTCTGTATATTCATCCATCTGGCTTCAACATTTATTTCCCTCTAAAACTGCTCTTATGTAGTCCAACAGGCCAGATGGTTCTGAGAACATGTACTATGAGCTGGTGATGCTGAGAAAAATCTAAGACTTTTTACATTTTTAAGAGAGGCGTGAAGATGATCAGAATCAGAAACATTATATAAGATCACGTTCTATGTTACAGACAAGACTCTGGCAAAATTCAAACTCTCCAAAGTGTGTCAATCTCATGTACACAATGACCACCCCATGCATTTTAAAAATGTTTGTGCATCTGGCTATATTAGTGAAAGCTTGCTTACTTTATCTTGTATTGGTGAAAGACAAATACAGACAGAACAACACTATAGCATCAGTTAAAAAAACTACCAAATATATACAATGACCATAATTCCATGATCTAAAGCTTTGAGAGTTTTATGATAAAAAATTTTATAAGACAAGGAGATATGGTAATTCTAGGAAAATCATGTTGGTGTCATACCAAGATCACTTAGAAGCAGGTCCAGTTTTGATGACAAGATATAAATATATATATATATTTGCATGTAACTCTTTTTATATGTATGTTTGAAAAATAGTTCTTAAGGTTAATTATAAGAGTATGTAGAAACAGGGCATTCAAATTTTTTGGGGGAAAATATTTTGGTACTTAATTTCTTGAAGAAAATTTGCCAAGTATCAAATATCTTACTGTCTAGGTTTACTTTTAATAGAACAATATTAATTTTGAGATGTATTTGTTTACAACTGTGAAAGTGGAAAACAATATAAAATCCATTAATAGGTGGTGTATTAAGTAAATACATATACATACAGAGGCATACTTGGAAGCCACTAAGGAATCTATAGCACCAAAATATATAATTCTTGGAAAATATTTCACCTTATAAAAAGATTTAAATGACACATAGATTACAAAATGGTATGTATCAGAGAATATCAATTCTATAATTAATACATAATATGTCTATATATACAGAAAGGAGTCTGGAAAAATTTGTAATTCTTGATCTTGCTTAATTTTTAGGGATCAGATCATGAATAAGTTTTGCTTTTTGTGTAGCTATTCTAATTTTAAAGTAAAATACAATGTATTAATATAAGGCAATTATGTGAGGAAACACTAGAATTGTAACTTCTGCTCAATCTCCTTCACTTACTCAAGTGACAGCCATTGGCTCTACTCAAATTTCATCTCGAATTGTAATCTCCATGTGTCAGAGGAGGGACCTTGTGGGAGGTGATTAAATCATAGAGGTGGATTTCCTCCCTGCTGTTCTCGTGATAGTGAGTGAATTCTCACGAGATCTTACAGTTAAAAAGTGTGGCACTTCCCCCTTCAGTCTCTCTCTCTCCTGCTCTGCCACGGTAAGACGTGCTTGCTTCCCCTTCACCTTCTGCCATGATTGTAAGTTTTCTGAGGCCTCCCAGTCATGCTTCCTGTATGGCCTGCAGATCTGTGAGTCAATTAAACCTCTTTTCTTCATAAATTACCCAGTCTTAGGTAGTCGTTTATAGCAGTGTGAAAATGGACTCATACTCTAAGTGAATGACTGAAGAGGGTTTTTGTTTGTTTGTGATAGTCTTGCTCTGTCATGTAGACTGGAATACAGTGGCTTGATCATAGCTCACTGCAACCTCGAACTCCTGGGCTCAAGCGATCTTCCTCCCTCAGCTTCCTGAGTAGCTGGGACTGCAGGCACATGCCACCACACTTGGCTAATTTTTAAATTTTTTTGTAGAGAGAGAGATTCTCTCTAAGTGGCCCAGGCTGGTCTCAAACTCCTGGCCTCGAGCAATCTTCCTTCCTTGGCATCCCAAGTGCTGGGATTGCAGGTGTGAGTTACTGCATCCAGCACAAGTGAAGAATTTAATTAAGGGGTGGCTTCTATATATGACCATCACTCAGTAGAAAGTACGTCACATATCCTATTCAATTTCACAAGAACTTATGTATAAAGTATGCTAGATGCTATAACAAATTTTTAGTCCCGATATGGTTAAACATTGTGATTGGTTCTATGGTTTTAAAGTTACTCTGTCACAAATTCTGGGCATTAGGTTGAGATTTGTGTCTGTTACTCACAGAGTTACTCAGGGAATAATGATAAATGCTAGTACCCAAATAGGGCCTCTCTAACATCTTAAAACTGCTCTGAATGTTCATTCCTTTTGTGTATTTATATAGAGTCTCATTACACTCAATCTTTACCTTAAGTTCAAACAAACAAAATGTAATAGGTTCCTATGTCCTGAACTCTCAACTTGACCCACTCATACACTCCTAAGTGAATTGCTGGCTATTGTATGACTTCAACTCTAGCAATGAAGTTTTTAACTACAGTGTGTGCCTGGATTGCATTTACATAGTTAAAAAAAATCTTACTGTATTTGGAACATCATGAGGGCCAACATTTTAGTTTTCAACATGAATAATTAATATGGAAGAAAAGCATCATTAGAGAAATATTTACTGAACTTTTATACAAGTTTCTTGCTTTTGAACCTTAATTCATAATAAAATACATTTCAGCACATGTATCTATTTAAAGTAACTCAGACATCTGTACTATTTAGTCTCATACTGGGCATATTTTCTGTTCTATTATGTGGGGATTTGGTGTATTTGTTACTACTGTGGAAACACACACATTTTCATAAGTTTTTTCATCCAGGTATAATTTAAATGTATAAAAGTTGTCATATTAAAATATTATTTCCATTTCCAAAGGTCATATAAGATCATTGAATTCCAATTGTACCAATATTAAATGAAACTCCTTGGAGTTTAGGAAAAATAAAAGGACATTATCATGTGTAGACTTCATTACTCAAATGGCATTATATACACTTCAAATTATGCATGATTTGTTTAGGAAAAAAAATGTTGGCTGGAATGCATTGTGTTTTGTTTACCTGTAGCCAGTTTTCGTCTTTTCCTTACATGGTAGAGCCACAAAGTACCATGTTATATAGGACAAATACAAAAATATATTTTTTCTTCAACTACAAATTATATTTAGATTTCTTCAGAAACGTGTAGCTATTTTTTCCTCGTATTATGCCTATAGAAGTTGCTTCTTTTTACATAGTATATGTAGTATTTATTGCTTTATTTTCATCTTGATAAAGACAAAAGAAAGAAAACCTACATTTAAGTGTGTAATTTGCTTGAAATAACTAGAGTCCTTTAAGGTCCATGGATACATGACCTTGTATAAGCACACTGTGTTGTATATTTACCTCTAACTCAGTGAAGCTACTTTTGGTATCTGTTACAGTGTATATCTCTCTTACACAGAATTGGGAAGATGGTTTTTAGATAGTTCAGAGTAAGGAAAATTCAACCAAGATCATATCTTTCTCTGTAAACATGTATATGATAAGTGAGCCAATTTAGTCAATTTTGCAAAAATAGATTCATCTTTATATTTTGAAAAAGTGACATTATATCACATTGCTTTTTATTTAACCATTTTAACTCATTAACTGTGCTGATATTTGACTTAATATAGCAATGGTAACTGTAAATGTTGGGAATGGTATTTACAGTTGTCCTCACACTTCAACTAATATGTTGATGCTGATATTTATAAGCTCAATAGAACAATGAAATGTCTGTAATGTGTGATGTATATAATTTTAATGTTTCTAAAGCTTTGTTGTAGCTGTAGTTCAGATGGATACATTGTCTCTATTGTGTTTACCGTTCATCATGAAGTTCTTTAAAATAACATTTCCTAAAATACCTGTCATTATAAACTTTGATCAATCTCATTTAATTCTAAGATGTCAGGCTTGTAGACATATAAATAGAAAAACAAAAATAAAAAAAAAACTCCAAAGCTGGGGGAATTTAATTAACATAAGTGGAGTTTCAATAATATATTTTATTCATTTTATGATACATTTTTTCTTAGCATGTGTATTATAACAAGGGAAATCCAGTTCCATAGAATTATACATTTTTAAGTAATACAGAAACATTAACCTATTCAATTTAAATAGCTTTTCCTTTTATCTAAATGATATAAAACTGCATTGTACAATTAATATTAACAGGTTTTTTGTCATCTTAATGGATTATTTGCTGTAATATTAAAAGTATATTTATAATGTTGGCAGAGATCTGAATTCTGGGTATTCAAAGAAATTGTCTATCTTTAAGTAGGAAACTAAATCTAAGAGTTTAAAAAACTGATTTTAAAAACATTAAAACAGCCTATTCAGGATCCCAGTGGCCAAGCATTAAAAGGAAGTGAGCTATAGAATGCTATCAAGGCTGCCAAACAAACTTAAAGCACTTAGTACTTTTACATTTGACCTCTCCTGTTTAAACTCCAGGATAACACCCAATTTGGAAAGATAAGAGGACAGAACAGAGCAAGCACATATTTAAATACCCTGCTAATTTAGAATTGAAAGAAAATTAATTGAAATGATCCAACACTTTACAATAAAGTACAGTGTCTTCAGTGTATCATATTGTGTTACAGGAAGGCTTGCAAACTGTTCTGTGTTAACAGCTTGTCTCGTTTCTAAAATTAATTGCCTTCAACTGTATGAACAGCAGAGCATGATCAAGTAACATGAAAGCTTTGGACAGATCAATAATAAAGGCTTCCTAATTTATCCTTTATTCACCACCAACACCACAAGATTAATACATTTCAAAAGGGCCAATTGAGTGAAGTCTTTAGCCTAAAATTACTACTAAAACATCATCCAAATAGAGAGCACAACACAGCTCCTCAGAGTTGCTAAACCAATCAGGCAAAACTAACACAGAAATCAACAGTAGGGATAAGAGGTATTTGAAGATGCTGAAATATTTCTTCTGCGTCTGTTATAGAATGTTATACTCTATAGGAGGCTGAACTATCTTTTCCATGTGCAAGATTAAAGGGAGAAAAAAAAAAGTAGAGAAATGCTGGTCAAAAGAAGGTTTTGTTTCATAATGAGCCAAACTGGTCTAACTTCATTTTTTGTCTCTTTCCTGTATAGTCCCTGTTGCATGTGCTAACAAGGACTAGAGTTGTTTTTTTAAATGATGCAAATACTACATTAGGAAAACTATTCAATTAAATATGTAGTGAGCCTGCTATACAAAGTATTTGATAAACATGTGCAGATAAATAAGCATAGGTATATGAAAAGCTGAGTCAATAAAATACTTTGGTAAGTAGTCAGTTCTGTATATTCACTTTCTAAAAATCACTGCAGTAGACATCAGAAAAACTTTGTTCTAGCCTTGGCTTTGCCTAAAAACAGTTCTCTAATATTGAGTAAATAGTTTGTGCAAAATATTCCTCTTGGTTATTTACAAAATTTTATTATATGATTCTACTTATAATCTGGTCAGAGAACAGGAAGAATAGCAGGGCAGTGACAAGTAGATCATTATTTCATCGTGTTCAAAAAGAGTCCAAGACAAGATCAACTATTAGTTTCCCCTGCAAATATGTGGTTGAGTACAATATATATTTATGCAATATAGATGCATATATTTGTATGTCACAGAAATATATTTTTTAAATTTTTAATATGAATGTAATTTATTTTATACAGTATAAATCTCCTATGTTCCTTTATTTCTTCAGACTAAAGAAATCACACATATGATCAAAACGGACAATATTTCTGAAAACATTAGAATGTATTACTAAACACAGTCTTGCTTTGTTATCAGAACACTTTTGATGTGTTTTTTTTTCTTCTTTTATTATTATTATTATTATTATACTTTAAGTTGTAGGGTACATGTGCATAACGATCTTTCACCTTTTGATGTGTTTTTAATAATTGTAAAAGCCAAATTTACTTATGTGGAAAATGACTCTGTATTAAACTTAATATTCAGAACTCAGGTTTAGAATGCAAAGATTCTAAAAGTAATATATACTGTAAAAGTAGCTAACTATCAGAAGGTAGAATTTGAAATCCAATGTTTCGAAAAACAAAAATGGAGATTATAATTTTTTCTAATAATGTTTAGCTTCCTTGCATTTGCTATAATCATTTTTTTAAAATTTAGCAGATTAAGCCCTAAATTTATATAATTTAACAAATTGTCTCTAAATAGAATCTCCTTAAATAATTACTCATAAATTGGTAAACAGCTGAACATGATTGAAATAACAGAGAAAAACTGAACTTACATTTTAGAGTGAAATTATTCACCAGAGATATTGATAAAGGTAAATATATTGATGTATTTAATGCAAGTTAAGATCTCCCAGTGGACAAAGAAAATTTCATGGAACTTTGGAAAAACTTGATAAAATGTTAAGACATGCTAAAATATTACTATAATTATCATATTAAGGGTATTACTAGAGACAAATTCATGTTAAAATATGTAAAAGTTCTTTTATACTTCCCATTTGTTCACATAGTACACAAAACCTCTAATTGTGAATACTTTGAAACTGCCACCACTGTGTGTTAAATGACCTTTTAAAATGTCAGTGCTAGGCAAAATGATCAAATAGGGGAAGCTTTGCTTTGACGTTTGTGCGTTTCTCCTTACAGCATCACAAAATGCTAGATGACTGGGAACAGATCTGCAGGTGAGGTTGCTGATGAGAAAAACAATGTCTTTCTTTGTGCCTCAAATGACAGGACTATTCTTTCAACCAAAAATTCAATGGGTTCACTTTGGGGCAATTCCCTTCCTTCCCTTTCTTATGGTTTATACTTTGTAATCATGCCTATCATGCATTGTCCAATCAGATGCTATTTCTCCCCATCTTTGTATAGCTCTCTGCCACTGATCACCTTTCCTTCTGTCCACTGAAACAATGACTAGGAATCTCATTCCCCCATAGGCAGTGCTGATGCTCAGGTTTTTAGTATTTACTCTGAAAGCAATAATACACACAATACTTCTTCAAATCAGTTTGAGAAAAGCTTTCTACCTATTTTCTGTCTCTATGTGTCATTTAATAACGCAAAATGAAGAAAATAAATTAAACAACCATTTGATTTAGTTTCAAAATTGATGATGTAAGATAAAACCTACAAACACCATCCCAGTTATTCAGTCAGTTCAATTTATAAGAATGAAATCAATTTCTTACTGATATAAACAATAATTCTTTTGATCTTTTAAATCTAAATGAGGTGAACAGGGTAATATCGCTACAAAAACACTTTGGTATTCAATGAAGGGTAAGTATTATGAAATAAAATCATTATGAAATGAACATCATTATGTAAATAATAAAAAAACTACTTGATCTTATTTAGCTGTACTGTAAGGTCATGATGAACAGACTATGACACAAGAAATGAATTCAATAAATTCATTGTGTCTTTCAAAGTGTGCAATCAAATTATTTTACCAGAAAAATCGTAAATTACTTTTTAAAAAAATATTAAGATTTATTTCATAAGTCATTTATTACAGTAACTCATAGCTTAACAATGGGAAAATCTTATGGGAAATGTGTCTTTAGGGGATTTTGTCATTGTGCAAATGTTATAGGATATACTTACATAAACTTCAGATGGTAGAGCCTACTACACACTTGGACTATATATTTTTTTTTTTTTTTGAGGCGGAGTCTCGCTCTGTCGCCCAGGCTGGAGTGCAGTGGCGCGATCTCGGCTCACTGCAAGCTCCGCCTCCCGGGTTCCCGCCATTCTCCTGCCTCAGCCTCCCGAGTAGCTGGGACTACGGGCGCCGCCACCACGCCCGGCTAATTTTTTTGTATTTTTTTAGTGGAGACGGGGTTTCATTGTGTTAGCCAGGCTGGTCTCGATCTCCTGACCTCGTGATCCGCCCGTCTCGGCCTCCCAAAGTGCTGGGATTACAGGCTTGAGCCACCGCGCCCAGCCTGGACTATATTTTTAATATAGTGTACTACTCTTAGGCTACATGTTACTGTACTGCACACTACTGAATACTGTGGGCAATTTGTAACACAATGGTATTTATATATATAAACATATATAAACATACAAAAAGTACAATAAAATCAGTATTGTAATCTTAGGGGACCATCATCTTATATGTGGTTCATTTTTTTGTTTGTTTTTGTTTTTGTTTTTTGAGATGGAGTCTTGCTCTGTCACCAGGCTGGAGTTCAGTGGCATGATCTTGGCCCACTGCAATCTCTGATTCCCAGATTCAATCGATTCTCCTGCCTCAGCCTCCGGAGTAGCTGGGATTACAGGAGCATGCTACCACGCCAGGCTAATTTTTGTATTTTTAGTAAAGATGGGGTTTCTCCATGTTGGCCAACATGTTCTCAATCTCCTGACCTTGCGCTCCACCCATCTTGGCCTCCTAAAGTGCCAGGATTACAGGAGTGAGCCATCGTGCCCAGCCTGTGGTTCATTGTTAATGGAAATGCTATTACATGGCTCATGACTTTATATTTCTCAATGTATGGCTAGCCCCCAAATTCACAGCAGTGAAGTCTCAATTTATATTGTTAGTTATGTAAGTGATGTCTAAGCTATCTCTAGGTACTAAAGTAAGGTGCCACTCCAGCTTATTGAAAGTCTAATTTAATTAATTCAGGCAGGACTTGGAAATTGGATTATCAGGAAGACAATTAACTGTGGTACAGCATAGAGTGTAGAGGCATTTCTAAGAACCACCTCTTTTTGAAAAGAAAACAGCAGCTTTTTGGCATGAAACACTTTAGCTGAAAGGTAATTTTAACTATGTAGATACATACTGGGAATTATGCTGGAAATGTGAAAATATTCAGGAGAAAAAAAAATTGAACAAATAGAAGTTACCTATTCTTCATTAGGCCACTGGTCGATGTGACCAGTTCGTTAGCCCCTGTATCTAGATACTACTGGCCCTTGCCTTAATTTCGGGGTGCTATGACTATTTTAGTTTCTCTTGCTGGTTGTCAGACTGTTACTTAATCTGTTTCACCCTCTGCAGCCATTCTTAGAGCCAAAGTATCTTTTAACTTCAAACCATATTTCTAGATAAGCACAGATTTTATGTCTGTGACTATCAACTCTATTGCCTCAATAGTCCCCTTTCCTTTTTTATTTCTTTTATGTTTTAAAATGTGGGCAATTAGATGCTTTCACTTGTTTCCCACCACCCCATCCCAACCTACATACACAAAAGAACCATGAGTGTTAAATTTGTCTGCAAAACGTTTTTAAAATAAATTTTGAATTTGAAAAGAAAGTTTAATGTCAGAGATTCTCTCATAAAGTCTTCACTACCAACATCTCTTTAGATATCTGTGGACTGGTTACTCTAGGTTTGTCTCCAGATGAGCTGGTAAAATCTGCTGTTGTTTTGCTGGGATGTGTGCTTGTTTGTTGCCTCAGTCTCCATCACTCTATACTTGGCTGCTCTACCCATTTTCTTTGTTAGCTTCTCCCTGGAGGCATTTCATGTTGTATTCTTGTAATGAACACTGTTTTAAATAAGCTGTAAATGGACATATGACTTACTATTCAATGAATAAATACTCTCTGTGGGTGATTGTGGCAGAAATCTTGTTTACAAATACCTGTGAGTTGTCTGCTTTGACAATGATATGATTTGTCTGTGTCCCCACCCAAATCTCAACTTGAATTGTAATAATCCCCATGTGTCAAGGATGGGGCCAGCTGGAAATAACTGAATCATGGTGGTGGTTCCCCCATACTGTTCTTGTGGTAGCAAATAAATCTCATGAGATCTGAGAAGTTTGTATTTAGGCCTGTTCCCCTGCACAAACTCTCTCTCTCGTTTGTTGCCATGTAAGACATGACTTTGCTCCTCATTCACCTTCTGCCATGATTATGAGGCTTCCCAAGCCATCTGGAACTTTGACTCGATTAACTATCTTTCCTTTATAAACTACCCAGTCTTGGGTATGTCTTCATCAGCCGCATGAGAAAAGACAGTCAACTGTTACCAGTAGAGTGAGGTGTTCTCTAAAAATTCCCGAAAATGTGGAAGTGACTTTGGAACTGTGTAACAGGCAGAGATTGGAATAGTTTGGAGGGCTCAGAAGAAGATAGGAAAATGTGGGAAATTTTGGAGCTTTCTAGAGACTTGGAGGGCTCAGAGGACAAGAAGATGTGGGAAGGGTTGGAACTTCCTAGAAACTTGTTGAGTGGCTTTCCAACATGCTGATAGTGATATGAACAATAAAGTCTAGCCTAAGGTAGTCTCAGATGAAAAGGACAACTCGGTGGTGGCCACTGCACAGACCAGACTTCGCTCGTTTTCATGCGCCTTGCTCCGCTTTTCCTCCGCAACCATGTCTGACAAACCCGATATGGCTGAGATTGAGAAATTCGATAAGTCGAAACTGAAGAAGACAGAGACGCAAGAGAAAAATCCACTGCCTTCCAAAGAAACGATTGAACAGGAGAAGCAAGCAGGCGAATCGTAATGAGGTGTGCGCCGCCAGTATGCACTGTACATTCCACAAGCATTGCCTTCTTATTTTACTTCTTTTAGCTGTTTAACTTTGTAAGATGCAAAGAGGTTGGATCAAGTTTAAATGACTGTGCTGCCCCTTTCACATCAAAGAACTACTGACAACGAAGGCTGTGCCTGCCTCTCCCATCTATCTATCTGGCTGGCAGGGAAGGAAAGAACTTGCATGTTGGTGAAGGAAGAAGTGGGGTGGAAGAAGTGGGGGTGGGACAACAGTGAAATCTAGAGTAAAACCAAGCTGGCCCAAGGTGTCCTGCAGGCTGTAATGCAGTTTAATCAGAGTGCCATTTTTTTTTGTTCAAATGATTTTAATTATTGGAATGCACAATTTTTTTAATATGCAAATAAAAAGTTTAAAAACTTAAAAAAAAAAAAAAAAGAAAATGACAAACTGGTTGGGAACTGGAATTAAGGTCACTCTTGCTATACAAAGACTGGTGGAATTTTGCCCCTGACATAGAGATCTATGGAACTTTGAACTTGAGAGAAACGATTAGGCCTATCTGGTGGAAGAAATTTCTAAGTGGCAGAGTTCAAGAGGAAGCAGAGCATAAAAGTTTGAAAAATTTTCAGCCTTATGATGCAGTGGAAAAGAAAAACTCATTTTCTGGGGAGAAATTCAAGCTGACTGCAGAAATTTGTTTTAAGTAATGAGGAGCCAAATGCTAATCATTGAGACAATGGAGAAAATGTCTCCAGGGAATGACAGAGACCTTTGTGGCAGCCCCTCCCAGCATAGGCCCAAAGGCCTAGGAGGGAAAAATGGTTTCCTGGGCTGGATCTAGGGCCCCCCTGCTGTGTGCAGCCTCAGAACTTGATGCCCTGCATCCCAGCTGCTCTAGCTGTAGCTAAATGGAGCCAATGTACAGCTTGGGCTATTGTTTCAGAGGGTGCAAGCCCCAAGCTTTGGCAGCTTCCATGTGGTGTTGAGCCTGAAGGTGCACAAAAGTCAAGAATTGAGGTTTGGGAACCTCTGCCTAGATGTCAGAAGATGTATGGAAATGCCTGGATATCCAAGCAGAAGTCTGCTGCAGGGGTGGAGTCCTCATGGAGAAGCTCTGCTAGGGCAGTGCAGAAGGAAAATGTGGGGTTGAAGTCCCACATGAGTTCGCACTAGGGCACTGCTCAGTGGTGTTGTGAAAAAAGGGCTACCGTCCTCCAGACCCCAGAATGGTTCATCCAGTCTGCCGATAGCTTCTATCATGCACCTGGAAGAGCTGCAGACACTCAGTGCCAGTCACGGAAGCAGCTGGGGCAGGGGGCTGTATCCTGCAAAGTCACAGGGCAGAGCTGCCCAAGGCTATGGGAACTCACCTCTTGCATCTGCATGACCCGGATATGAGACATGGAGTCAAAAGAGATTCTTCTGGAGCTTTAAGATTTGACTGCCCCACTGGATTTCAGACTTACATGTGGCTTGTAGCCCCTTTGTTTTGTCCAATTTCTCCCATTTGAAATGAATATATTTACCAAATGCCTGTAACCTCATTGTATCTAGGAAGTAACTAGCTTGCTTTTGATTTTACAGGTGCAAAATCATAGGTGGAGGGGACTTGCCTTGTCTCAGATGAGACTTTGGACTGTGAACTTTTCAGTTAATGTTGAAATGATTTAAGACTTGGGGGGACTGTGGAAAGGCATGACTGTTTTTGAAATGTGAGGACATGAGATTTGGAGGGGAGGTCAGGGTGAAATTATATAGTTTGGCCGTATCCCCACCTAAATCTCAACTTGAAATGAATAATACACATGGTGAGGGTGGGACCAGGTATAGATAATTCAGTCATGGGGGTAGTTTTTCCCATACTGTTCTCATGGTAGTGAATAAGTCTCAAAAGGTCTGATGGTTTTATAAATTGGAGTTCTCCTGCACAAGCTCTCCCTCTTGCCTAACACCATGTAAAATGTGACTTTCTTCCTCAGTCACCTTCCACCATGATTGTGAGTCCTCCTCAGCCATGTTGAACTTTGAGTCAATTAAACCTCATTTCTTTATAAACTACCCAGTCTCAGGTATGTCTTTATTAGCAGTATGAGAACAGACTATAAAGACAACTTCTAGTCTGCATTTCCAAGTCCCTTTGCAGTTAGGCGGAGCCATGCCTTCAGTTCTGGTCAGTGTTTTCAAGGGAAATTATGGACTTTTTCCTGGCTTGGCCCCTACAAAGTCTCCCCAAGCTCCTTCAAGCTCTTTTTCTTATCTAAATGCCTACAATTAAGTGGAGGATTCTGAGACCCTAAATATTGCAGATGTAGAAGATGGAGTTGACTTGTCTCCCTGACAGCACAAAACACAGGCCACTGCTTACCTGCATTGTAACATTACACAAGAGACACACAAACTTTATTGTGTTAAGCCATGAATATTTGCCTAATATTTGTAATAAAAGTTAGATTATCCTGATTAGTACAACAGATGGGGACAAGCAGCAGAGAAATTCTAGGTATAAAAGGGCAGGTGCCTAGTGAAGACCCACCATCAAGCTGAAAAGCCTGAAACAGCAGCCCAAAGTGAGAATTTATATCTCTGTTTTTCTGCTCAAATATTGCCTTTTCCTAAACCATCCATGGTCCCACCCCATCCCATCCTGTGCCTGTAAAGACCCCAGACTCAGCTGACAGAGAGGAGAAGCAGCTGGACATGAGGGACTATGGCTGGATATTAGAGAGATGCAGCTTGACTTCAGAAGGACAGCTTCCCTGTGTAATTAACTTCAGAGAAGTATCTGGCCAGAGACAGCTGGACTTCAGGGGAAGATTACCTTCCCACCCAGTTCCCTTTTCAACTCCCCTTCCTCCTGAGACCCACTTTCATTGGCAATAAAATCCCCCACATTTATTATCTTTCAATTTTGTGCATGACTTCATTTTCCCCGGATGCTGGCCAAGAGCTCAGGAGCTATGAGTGTGGATACAAAAGGCTACCACACTAGCTCTTTGCCCTTGTTGGTGGAAGGCAGGTGCCTCATCAAAGGGGCAGAGGGCCCACTTATCTGTTAACACTTCAGCCATCTGCAGATGGCAGAGCTAAAAGACCACTGTAACATGCTTTCTGGGGCTTCAAGGATTGGGGGCACCCCCAAAATGCTGCTGCAGGGCCTGCATAGAGTTTACTCCTTCCAGTCCCCAAATGCAATCACCTCAGCTCCTGGACCCACTCACCTGTGTGCTCCCTCCCACAAGGGGTGGAGCACAGCAGGTCTGAGTGAGTGGAGTACGCTCCTGCTGGTGCTGAAATAGCGAGTTGGTTTCCAGTGCCTCATGTACTACAGTTCCTGCCTTGTTCACTCATGTACTTCCTCCTATGAGGAGTTGAGCCTGCAGGCTGGGTAAACAAGTTGCGAGTCCTGCAAAGGGGTCAGGGGAATATCCTGCTTCACAATCCCACTATCTACAAATTGTTACTTGTTAATAATTGCCATAGTGTTAGATAAATAATACTTTCTTATAATTACTGTTTTCTTTTATCAAAAATTACCGGCATGTGTATCTTTAAGAAGATTCTTTGGGAGGCCAAGGCAGGCGGATCACAAGGTCAGGAGATCGAGACCACAGTGAAACCCCATCTCTACTAAAAATACAAAATATTAGCCGGGCGCGGTGGCGGGGGCCTGTAGTCCCAGCTACTCAGGAGGCTGAGGCAGGAGAATGGCGGGAACCCGGGAGGCGGAGCTTGCAGTGAGCCGAGATCGCGCCACTGCACTCCAGCCTGGGCGACAGAGTGAGACTCCGTCTCAAAAAAAAAAAAGAAAAACAAGATTCTTTGAGGTCTTTTGGAGACCACATTCTCTCTGATTTCTCTTTTTTCTGAATCTTTTCAAATTAAAAAATGGAATTTTTATGTGTTGCTACAGCATTTGCTAAATTAAAATGAAAGAGATTTTTATGTGTTAGCAATAAGTTGATTATACAATTTATTGTCTAGACCAGGACACTTTTGAAAGCAAAATATTTTGCTGAAAATAATTGAAATTATATAATTTCTGAAATGTTTTACTAACAAATTTGTTTAATAAGTTGAGACATAAAAAATTCTCAAAATAAATTTGTTAAAATAAAAATTTTCAAAATACGTTTTTAAAAACAATTATTTTCAAAAATGCAACTTAAAATATATTACAGCAAAATTTTAAAAATACTGTTAATTTTTACTTAAACATTAAAATATAAGCCATTTAAATTATTTTTGTGACATTTTATATATTTTAATCAATTTCTCATTATATGTATCACTAATACCAAGTAATTTGTGCATTTATAAAGAAAAATTGTTTTCAACATTCAATATTCAATTTTTATATTTTATCATAAATATGTTCATAATCTTCATCACAGTCTAATTGTGTGCTTAATTAATTAAAATGTTTGATGCTTTCAATTGACTCAATCTTACAGCAGATTTTTAATTGGGGAATGTTCAGAAAAATACACTGGTAGAGAAAGAATAGTATCAATCCTGCTTCTTTTCTGTTTAAATGTGAAAATATCACAGCCCAAATATATTCAGAGCTACTGTCTTTTTACCTGTGGACTTCAGAGTATCTTTCTTTGATAAATATTCATACAAGAAAAACAAAAAATTAGTTTTTACATTTTAAACTTGTTTTATTATTTTTTAATTTTTTTAACATTTATTTTAGGTTCGGGGGTACATGCAGGTTTCTTAGTAGGCAATTTGCATGTCATGGAGATTTGGTGTACAATTTATTTTAGCACTTGGATAATGAGCATAGTACCCGAGGTAGTTTTCTATCTTCACCATCCTCCTACCATCCAACCTCAAATAGGCTCCAGTGGCTATAGGTTTTTAATTTGAGTCCAAACTCAATGTTTAGTTCCCACTTAAAGTGAGAATGTCTGAAATTTGGTTTTCTGTTCTTCTGTTAGTCTGCTTGCGGCAAAGGCCATTATCTCATTTTTTAATGGCTGTACAGCATTCCATTGTATATATTTTCCACATTTTTAAAACCCAGTCTACCATTGATGGGCACTTACCTTGATTCCATGTCTTTGCTATTGTGAACAGTGTTGCCATGAACATACATGTGCATGTGTGTTTAGGGTAGAATGATTTATATTCCTTTGGTTATATATCCAACGGTGGGATTGCTGGGTCAAATGGTAACTCTGTTTTGAGTTCCTTGAGAGATCACCAGCTAAGTTCCACAATAACTGAACTAATTTACATCCTCTCCTCACCAGCAGTGTATAAGTGTTCCCTTTTCTCCACAAACTTGCCGGCATCTGTTATTTTTTGACTTTTTGATAATAGCCATTTTGACCTGTGTGAGATGCTATCTCATTGTGATTTTGATTTGCATTTCTCTAATAATTAAAGATGTTAAGCATTTTTTTCACATGCTTTTTGGCTGTGTGTATGTCTTCTTTTAAATAGTGTCTGCTTTTGTCATTTGCCCACTTTTTAACTTTTTCGCTGTTTAGGAATACAGCTCGCTGCCAGCACTCATCTAATTTTACATAAACATGCACTTTGAGGCTGAAGCAAATCTGACTGATTTTCAATGTGAAAAGAAAACATAAAAGTTCTTGGAATTATTTCAAAACAGAATCAAAAACAGAACTGTCTGAATCATCAGAATCATCCATTTTGGAAAACTTGAATTTATCAAATGAATCTTAGGCCAAAAATTGTTCAAGAACAATGTTAACATCACACGCAGGAATGTTACATTTTCTCAGATTGGACATTTTCAGTGATCAAGAATTACTATATTTTGTGAGTGGAAATACATCTACTAAAACCAGAATGCTATAAATACAATGTTGTCTTTTGTTTCCAAAGCTGATACACTAGAGTGATGCAATAATAATAATAAGCGTGAGATATTTTGTGGCAAACTTATTTAGGGTAAATGTCGCAGCCACAAGCACCACTGACAAGTATTCCTGGGTAAAATGGGAAAAGAGTTAATGGGGTTGTTTGTTTTGTGCTTGCAAATTTGTTTAAGTTTCTAATAGGTTTTGGATATTTAATATTTGTTGGATGCATTGTTTGCAAATACTTCTCCCATTCTGTGGGTTATCTGTTTACTCTGTTGATAGTTTCTTTTGTTATGTAGAAGCTCCTTAGTTTAATTAAGTCCTGCTTGTCAATTTTGTTTTTGTTGTAATTGCTTTTGGTATCTTTATCATGAAATCTTTGCCAGGTCCCATGTGCAAAATGGTATTTCCTAGGTTATCTTACAGAGTTTTTATAGTTTTAGGCTTTACAATTTAAGTCTTTAATACATCTTGAGTTAATTTTTTATATGGTATAAGAAAGGGGTTTGGGCTCAATCTTCTGCATATGGCTAGCCAGTTTTCCCAGCACTATATTTTGAATAGGGAGTTCTTTTCCTATTGCTTATGGGAAATTTGTCATTTTCTCTGAAGGTAAGATGGTTATAGGTGTACAGCATTATTTCTGGGCTCTCTATTCTGTTCCATTGGTCTATGTGACTGTTTTTGCACCATTACCATGCTGTTTGAGTTACTGTAGCCTCGTAGTACAGTTTGAAGTAGGATAATGTGATGCCTCCAGTTTTATTCTTTTTGCTTAGTATTGCCTTGGCAATTCAGTCACTTTTTTGGTTCCATATAAATTTTAAAATAGCTTTTCCTAATTCTGTGAAGAATGTCATTGGTACTTTGATAGGAATAGCATTAAATCAGTAATTGTTTTGGGCAGTTTGGCCATTTTAGCAATATTGATTCATCTTATCCATGAGCATGGAACATTTTTCTATTTGTTGGTGTCATCTCTGATTTTTTTGAGAAGTGTTTTGTAATTCTTATTGTAAAGGTCTTTCACCTCCTTAGCTGTATTCCTGGGTATTTTATTCTTTTTGTGGCTATTGTGAATGACATTGTATTCTTGATTTGGCTCTCAGCTTGGATGCTCTTTGTGTATAGGAGTGCTACTAATTTTTTACATTGACTTTATGTTATAAAACTTTGCTGAAGGCCAGGTGCGGTGGCTCACTCCTGTATTCCCAGCACTTTGGGAAGCCAAGGTGGGCGGATCATGAGGTCAGGAGATCCAGACCATTCTGGCTAACATTGTGAAACCACATCTGTACTAAAAATACAAAATATTAGCTGGGCGTGGTGGCCAGCGCCTGTAGTCCCAGCTACCGGGAGACTGAAGCAGGAGAATGGCATGAAGCTGGGAGGCGGAGCCTGCAGTGAGCCGAGATCATGCCACTGCACTCCAGCCTGGTCATCAGAACCAGACTGTGTCTCAAAAACAAACAAAACAAACAAACAAACAAACTTTGCTGAAGTTGTTTATCAGCTCAAAGAGTTTTTGCGGAGAGACTGTGGAGTTTTCTAGGTATATAATCATATCATCTGCAAACAGGGGTAATTTGACTTCTTCTCTTTCTATTTGTATACCTTTTGTTTTTTTTTTCCCTTGCCTGATTGCTCTCACTACGACTTTCAGTACTATGATGAACAGGAGAGGTAAGAGGGTATCCTTGTCTTGTGCCAGTTTTACAGGGGAAAGTTTCCAGCTTTTGCCCATTCAGCATTATGTTGGCTATGGGATTTTCATAGGTGGTTCTTGATATTTTGAGGAATGTTTCTTCCATGCCTATTTTGTTGAGGGTTTTAACATGAAGGGATGTTGAATTTTATGACAGCCCCTTCTTCATCCATTGAGATGCTCCTGTGGTTTTTGTTTTTCATTCTGTTTATGTGGTGAATCACATTTATTGATTTATGTTTGGTGAACCAACCTTGCGTCTGAAGTTTTCTTTTTCTGTTGTGTCTCTGCCAGGTTTTGGTATTAGGATGATGCTGATCTCATTGAATGAGTTAAGAAAGAGTTCATACTACTTAATTTTGGGGAATAGTTTCTGTAGGAATGGTACCAGCTCTTCTTTATGCATCTGGTAGAATTTGTAAATATGTCTGGTCCTAGGCTTTTTCTGGTTTTTGTAGCCTTTTAATTAATCATTAGATTTTGGGACTAATTATTGATTTGTTCAGGGATTCAATTTCTTCCTGGTTCAATCTTGGGAGGTTGTGTTTGTTTCCAGGAATTTATCCATGTTTTCTAGATTTTCTACAGCTTGTATGCATAGAGGTTTTCCTAGCAGTCTGTGAAGATTTATGTATTTCTACAGGGTCAGTGGTAATGTCCTTTTTCTCATTTCTGATTGTGTTTATTTGGATATTCTCTGTTTTTTTATTAGTCTACCAAATGTTTTATCTATCTTATTCATTCTTTCCAATAACCAGCTCCTGGATTAATTGATATTTTGTATGTTTATTTCACGTCTCAATTTTCTTCAGTTTACCTCTGATTTTGGTTATTTCTTAACTTCTGCTAGCCTTGGGCTTGGTTTGCTCTTGTTTCTCTAGTTCCTCGAATTGTGATGTCAGGTTGTTAATTTGAGAGCTTTCTAACTTTTTGATATGGGCATTTAGTGCTATAAACTTTCCTCTTTACAGGGCTCTGAATATGTCCTAGAGATTCTGTTATGTTGTATCTTTGTTCTCATTAGGTTCCAATAATTCCTTAATCTCTGTCTTAGTTTCATTATTTGCCCAGAGCACATTCAGGAAGAGATTGTTTATTTCCATGTAATTGTATGGTTTTGAGTAATTTTCTTAGTATTGATTTTTCTATTGCACTGTGGTCTGGGCAAGGTTGGTCTGATTTCAGGTTTTTTTTTTTTTAATTTGCTCCAGATTGTTTTATGCCTGATTGTGTGCTTGATTTTATAGTATGTGCCATATGCAGTCAAGAAGACTGTATATTCTGCTCTTTTAAGGTAGAGAGGTCTATAGATGTTTATCAGGTCCATTTGTTCAAATATCCAGTTGAGTTCCTGAATATCTTTGTTCAGTTTTCTGCCTCAATGGTCAGTCTGTTTCTCTCAGTGTGGTGTTGAAGTCTCCCACTATTATTGGGTGGTTATCTAAGTCCCCTTGTCGATCTTTAAGAGCTTGCTTTATAAATCTGGGTGCTTGTGTTGGGTGCGTATGTATTTAGGACAATTAGGTCTTTTTGTTTAGAATAACTCTTTGCTATTATGTGACATTATGTGATGCTTCACTTTGTCTTTTTTGATCTTTTGGTTTTGTTTTATTTAAAGTCTGTTTTGTCTGAAATTGGAATAGCCGCCCCTACCTTTTTATGATTTCCATTAACTTGACAGATTTTTCTCCATCCCTTTACTTTGAGCCTATGGGTGTCATTGCATGTGACATGGATCTCTTGAATACAGTATACCATTGGGTTTTGCTTCTTATATCAACTTGCCATTCTGTGGCCTTTATTTGGGGAGTTTAGCCCATTTATATTCAAAATTACTATTGATATGTCTGGATTTGATCCTGTCATCACTTTGTTAGCTGGTTATTATGCAGACTTGTTTGTGTGGCTGCTTTATGCTGTCACTGTTCTATGTTACTGTGTTTTTGTAGTGGCCAGTAATGGTCTTTACTTTCCATATTTAGCACTCATTTTAGGACTGCTTGTAAGGCAGGTCTGGTGTTAACAATCCTCCTTAGCATTTTCTTGTCTGAGAAGAATCTGATTTCTCCTTTGCTTATGAAGCTTAGTTTGGCTGGATATGAAATTCTTGGTTGAAAATTCTTTCCCTTAGGAATTCTGAATATAGGCCCCCAGTCTCTTCTGGATTGCAGTGTCTGCCATTGGTCTGCTGTTAGCCTGATGGGGTTTTGTTTGTAAGTGACCTGCCTCTTCTCTCTAGTTGTCTTTAACATTTTTTTTTCTTTCATTTCAACATTAAGAATTTGATGATTATGTGTCTTGGGGGTAGTCTTCTTCTGTAGTATCTGACAAGGTTTCTCTGCATTTCCTGAATTTGGGTGTTGGCCTCTCTACCCAAGTTGGGGAAATTTTCATGGCTGATATCTTGAAATATATTTTCCAAGGTGCTTGGTTTTTCTCCCTCTCTTTCAAGGACACCAATGAGTTATAGATTTACCTGAGTACATATTTCTCAGGGGTTTTGTTCATTCTTCTCTGTTGATTTTTAAAAACTTTTTTTCTGACAAAGTTATTTCATACAGCCACTCTTTAAGTTCTGAAATTCTTTCCTCAGCTTGGTCAATTCTACTGTCAATACTTGCAATTGGATTAAGAGACTCTTCTAGTTTGTTTTTCAGCTCTGTCTGGTCATTTTGCTTCTTTCTTATAATAGCCATTTTGTCTATCAGCTTCTGTATTTTAAAATTTGAATCCTTACATAACACAGAGAGGGTCTGATTATCTCCTGCATCTCAATGATCTTCATTCCTATCAATATTCTGCATTCTATTTCTGTCGTATCAGTCATTTCAGCCTGGGTAAGAAACATTTCTGGTGAGCTCATGCAATTATTTGGAGGTAAGGAGATACTCTTGCTTTTTGAGTTGTCAGAGTTCTTACACTGGTTCTTTCTCATTTGTGTGGACTGCTGTTCCTTTAATCTTTGAAGTTGCTGTCCTTCGGAAATATTATGCTTTTTTCTTTCTTCATGCCCTTGGGAATTTGATTATGGTATAAGGTGGGTGTGGTTCACTGACTTCTATTCTAGTCTGCTCCTGGGTCTTAGAGAAGCCCCCTCTGATTACTGTCTCCATGCTCGTGTTTCTATTGTAGGGTATTCTGGTCAATGAGGCTCCCTCAGGTAGGGGCTGCAGTTGGCATACAAATGGCATCCTTGCTAGGTCAGCCCCAATGTGCTGTCTGTGTTCTTCATAGGGAAACAAGGTCTGTGCCTGCCCACAGAGTTCAGGTTGAAACAGGACTGCTGAGGTAGAAGCCATAGCAGGTATGGCCCATCTGAGTATGAGAGGTGGGATGGCTGGAGTTGCCCCCACACCATCTGGGTATTTTTAGGGAAACAGGAGGTTTCACCCCTTGGCAAATGTAGGCAGAAGTAGCACCACTGGGCTAGAAACTCTAGCAGGTGTAGCTTGCCTGGCTACCAGTGGTGGGATGGGTGGGGAGACCCACGCTGCCATCTGGGTGCTTCCTGGGAAAACAGGAAGCTCTAAGTCTTGTTTTAAATAACTACACATACTAAAAGCTACTAAGGATTAAATTTTAGCTTCCTATTCAGTGAATATTTTGAATAAAATTTTCAACTTTAAATAAATTTCAACTGAAATATAGGTGTTGCCTTACATAATGTTAAATACCGCACATGGTTCTTTAGGTTGATTTATAAAATAGTTTTTCCAAGGACAGACATTTCTAAAATATAACTGATAATGGGCATCAGAGTGCAAAATATCATAATATGCAGAATTTTGTTTTGTTTTGTACAAGAGCCACATAACTAAAATTTTGTATTTTAATTATATTCTGTCTGTATGTGTATGCATAAGTAAACTCAGATAACTACAAGTTCTATTTCAATTGGCAAAATATGACAGCTAATAATAACCTTACGGTAGCATTCAGAGTAATGGCTAGGGTTTAGCCTTTGACAGAATGAATTTTTAATGACTTCACTTTGATTTCACAAATTGGATTTTAAAAATTAACCTATATCAGGATTCCACTGACTTTGTATTTGAAGTTATCTGATGACATAGATATATACTGGGATCATTTTATTATCTATGGAGTTCTGTTAGCATAGCCACACATTCATGGTTATTTCATTTTTTGTAGTGCATAGGAAGTGCATAGGAAAACTTGAAGATGAGTATAGTGAAAACAATTTTGGAAAGAAATCTTTGAATGCAAATTTGGCTTTCATAGGGAGGTGTGTAAACACACTTTCAGCAGTTACTCTTGCTAAATTATTATATTTGGGCACACAGTTTTTTCACATATCAACTAGCTTTATACTGATTGTTCAACAAATTCAAGTCCCAGAGCTCTCTTGTGCTTCATTGTGTCACCAATGTGGATGGCAAACGTGCAACATGAACATTTTGTGTGATTACGTTTTTGATATCAACTATCCTAAACAATAGAAACTCAGAACTTATTTTTCCATTGCACATGTACTTGTTTGGGCTTATTGCTGCTGATTTTTTTTTTTTTTAATACAGAGCAACAAAGGCAAAAGCATGACAATATAACAAATATAGAATTGTAGTTTTGAACCACAGATGACAAAAATAATCATTATAACAACACATCTGGACTACTATGTGTTCTACTGCAGGATTACTCTTTGTATAATACATATATTTAAAATATAGCCAATAAAAATTGACAGAATTTCTCAATAACCCTGGTAGCTTTTGGTATCTTCTAACTTCAGCAAGGGTCGTGGCACCCTAGCTATTTTAAAGTGGCCAGCAAGGATAGCCACGTAGAAGAGTGTACCTCATTTTATTAGTTAGCGTGCTGTCCTTAAATATGTTGGCTTTTTTGCTTCTGGAAAAGGTCCAGAAATTAAGGGTTTTTGGTTGTCTTTCAGAATGAAATGTGTTAGAATTCAATTCTCTACCCATGAGTGTCTCACACAATACAATAGAGACAATATCAGAAGATGAAAGTAAAAATTAGAGATATGCCAAACCAATCCTAAATCAATCCATCCTAAATTAATGCAACTATTGATAATGATTTTAAACAAACAAAAAAAAAATCAGGAACAACTGCTAAATGCACCATAAGGGTCTCGGGGACAATAAATACAACCTGGATATCTCCCAGGGAAACCAACATTTGGTCACACACAATATTGGGAAGTTCTTTACCATAGAACCACAACTAAAATGGTCACCTATTTAGAGTTCTGTTGATTATTCCCATTAGTTTGGGCAAGTTCCTTTATTTCTATAAACTCATAAAGTTGATATGAAGATTGAGTTCTAGGACAGAGAAAAGCTCAAAGTCTGATAGCTAGAAATATTAAGAGTAAGTATCTAGATGGATTTTCAGTGACCATAAAAGTTAAATAATCTCATTTTTAGTCCAGTTACATTTAGGTACTTTGAGTGTATTTTAATAAATTTAATCTGAAATCACAACTAAAATTCTTATATCAAAATGAATACACTTAAAAATGCTGAATGTATTTAAAAATAGAAAACACATTGAATTAAAGATTACTTGGATATTCAGTTGCTTGCTTAGTGATTGAGGTGTGAAAATGGAAAACTATGAGCAGTAACAGAGAGGTCCCTTTACCATTAACATCTGTTACAGCCACAATTATTAATATTGTTACCATTTTTCACAGCAGGAATGGTTTCCATCTCCATTTTATATTACAACCAATAATTTGGGAAATGATTAATGAGCTTTTTAATTATAGATTGAGTTCATCTTAAAACAATCTGTGCCACTACAGCTGGAAAGGATCAGGCTTTAATTACAACCAGGAAAAACTCCACAGTGAAACCAAACATGTCCATTTTAGGGTACACAGACCTTCTCCATGCCTGCCTCACCTTCACACTTGACTGCTTAGCTCCATTTGTTAACACATGGTGCTAATGAGGCCATGGCCATGTTTTCACTGCCCATATGTGCCAGTTAGCTTCACTGTTCCAGTGCTACAGATTGTTTTCGTAAACTTGGGCTGCCAACTCAACAATTTCTCCACTCATTCATCAGGGGATCTGGCAAAAAAAAAAAAAAGAAAAAAAGAAAAAAAAAGAAAAACAAAAGCGTGGGTTATCTGTTGTAAAGTTCGAACAACAGCTGATTGCTTGGGGATAAGGTTAAGAAGGCTTATCTTGAAAATCATAGTCTTCAAAATGTCATGTTAATTCAGAGGCTTCCTGTGACTTGATTACTTTTAGTTTAACTTTAAGAAATAACTATTTAAGGAAGGCAGCCTAAAAATAACACTAGATCAGGAATTTGAAATCTGGATTTTATTCTGATCTCTTTTTCAAAGAGATGCATGACCTTGAAATGCCATCAAATTAGCCTACGCTCATTATCTTTTGGAAAGTGTGAGGGTGGCCTCACATAATTGCCCACCAAGCAAGCTCTAATAGTTTATGATTCTATAATTCAAGATGCCAAGCATTGGAAGCATTGTTTGATGATAAGGCTTCAGGCTGGAAAGGGGAACTGATGCATCTTAAAAACTCGAACTGTGTCTCAGGCAGATGGTTGTTAGTTGTTAGTTGTCAGGATCTCTTGTTGAGCAAAGATGTGCTCCCACGGACTTACAGGTGCTTCTGTTTTGTAGCACTGGTTTTGCAGTTTTGTTGCTTACAGGAGGAGTGCAAATCAGCCATCAGGCCAGGGGGAGAAATACATGATATTGGTCTTGATGAATTTGCTCACTAACTATATTTCTTCTGTTGATCTCAGCAGACTTCTGCCCGGGGTGTGGAATGAGTACATTCTTCCCTGTCAAGTCCTGGCAATTATTTTCCACCATGAGCACAGTGCTCTTTTTAGCTTTGCATCACTGAGTAACAGTAAGGAGACAAACACTATGACAAGAAATATCCATCCTTAAAACCATCTATTTATTTGTACCCAAAGATATGTTGTTGAAGGTAGAGGTTGGTGTAAAATCTTGTGATATGTATGTGCATATACACCCATACACACACACACACACACAGACATACAGACACGCACACAATCTAGTAAAGTTCCTGTTTACTAACTTAACGAGAACTATAACTATATTTACAATAGGGTCTAACATAGGGACTTATTTCTTTTAACAAATATAGGCTGGATAAGAATTAGAACTAAGTTGGTAAAGCAACTCTTCTTGAGGGAATTAAATTATTATACTTAATAAGAAGCACAGTATCCATTTTTACTTTATCCATAGTAACTACAATGGGAGGGATAGAGTGGGAATGTTTTTATTTATGAATGAATAAAGTTGCATGGATTACAAGTTGAGAAATAACTCAAACTTGATGTTAAATATCAATGCAAACAACCATACAGGCTTCAAAAAAAGTGTGCTAGAATTAATGAACGTGAAAAATAATTCAGTTAATCAGCAGTTTGATAGGTTTAGAGCAAAAATTAGAGAAATGGAAGAAAGGGTAAAAGTATTGGAAAAACACAGTAAGGAATGTAAGTAGAGTGTGAAAACTGCTGCGGAACAGATTGCTGTTATAATTAGAGACAACATTTCACTCTCCTTTAAATACAAGTCCCTGGAAATTGCTCTGAGTGAAAGAGGGGGAGGCACAGCTGTTTGAGTGTACAGCTGGTGGGAAAGACAAAGACTAGAGTCAGTTAGACATAAACCAGTTAAAAAGAAACTCGCTAAGTAACAGTAACACCTGGCTTGAGCATAACCACAAATATGCATTATTCTTAAGGAAATAAAACATAGAGGGTTTTTATGGAGAATAAGAAAATTTTCTTGCATATAAGAATCTCTCCAACTAGTGGCTCATGCTTATAATCCCAGCACTTTGGGATGCCAAGGCGGGTGGATCACCTGAGGTCAGGAGTTTGAGACCAGCCTGGCCAACATGGCAAAACTCTGTCTCTACTAAAAACACAAAAAATTAGCCTGGAGTGGTGGCACGTGCCTGTAATTCCAGCTACTCAGAAGGCTGAGGCAGGAGAATCGCTTGAACCCGGGAGGTGGAGGTTGCAATGAGCAGAGATTGCACCATTGCACTTCAGCCTGGGCAACAAGAGCGAGACACCATCTCCAAAATACATATATTTGGAGAATCTCTCCAACTATTCATTGTACAAAGAGGTAAAATACCTAAATCTGAAAGAACAATATATATTGAAATATGATGAGACTAATAGCATTAATTGTAACGCTGACATTCAGTTGTGTCCTTTGTTTTACATAAATATTGAGAATAAGTGATCAAATACTTAGTGATTAATAAAAACTCTTCTCACTGTAATAGGCAAAAGAACATTCAGTAGATGTCCTGGAAGGATACTCCACACACCCAATTACTAGTCTCACCCTTCCTCTGTGCGTTCTTCAGAAACGTGCACAGATTCAACCTACTCACTTATTTTGTCTTGCCATAAAAGTGCAAGACAAATGAGAAAAATGAATATGTACACTTTTGGTTTACAGCTGACCAAAATCTCAGAAACACCAGGATTGGACAGCTTGTTCTCTCATCTTTTAATGTTATCAAATATTAACATCTACATCAGATTTTTTTTCATAGTACACAGCAAACAATTCCTACCAGTGCCTTAGCTGCACAACTGTACAAGCAGACCCATCCTGTAGATATTCTTAAAGAGGCTGCTATGATACTTGCCAAGAACACATTATCCTGTGAGTGAGGGTATTGTCTGAGATGAGATAGCAACTTTGTGAACCGACGCATAAGAATTCACAGACCATCTCTGTTTCACCTTCTCCTGATTATATTCACATGAAACCGAAGACATTTGATGATTCTTACCTCTTCAATACAGACAATTTTCCCTTTTCTAGTCTTCACCTCATTCTGCTAGGAAAAAAAAAAGGGATGTACAGAGGGGCAAATTGTCTGATGAGAATCCAAAAGCCAAGATATCTTTATTGTGTACCCCTTCCTCTCTAGTTAGTGCTCCGTGGAATATTTATACTTTATCATCGTGAGGAAAGGAGCCAAATCTTTTCTGCTAAGTTAGAGATATTTTTAGTCAGAGTTTACACTGTGTTTTACTAGCTCTGGTTTAATCAGTAGTTGTTGATAAATTTAGTGTGTAAAAGTAAGAGATGTAACAACCCTCATTGCATCACCCCTTTGCTTGTATATAAAACAAGTATTTGTTGTATCTAACTTTATATTTAAATAGTCAATCATTTGTAAGGGTATCTTGACTACCTATGCCAATCAATAAAGTGATTCTATTTTTATTTTGGAGGATATGGGTCACACGAGAAAGAATGAGACCAAATTTCTGATAACAAAGATTAAGTATAATCTGAATACTGTTATTTGGTCAACAAACAAGGTGACTCAAACAATGTTTGCAAACAAAAAGCTTTTTGCTCATATTTCTTAGAAATTTTTTTTTACTCATTCATCAGAACAAAATTTTAGCTCAATTTTGTAGTGGAACTTCTCTGAAGCCCTGGATTTGATATCATTATCTCCTATAATTTCCCATAATATTTCATATTTATTGATGACATTTAAGCATTTATTTAATAGCTATATTTCATATTAGAATATTTATGTATAAACAGAGAAAATTTATCTAGAGTGTCTGAAAGGACATGGCACATATTAAAAGCAAATAAATATTTACAGAGTATTAATTATTTCTTTATCCACCCATCATTTCCACAGATACTGCCTGAGCATCTGCCCTTGCGCAACTTTCATTCTACGAGAAGGAGTGACAATAAAACCTTTAAGTAAAATATCCAGTTTGTAAGAAGAAAAGAAATGTTAAAGAAAAAAGAAAAAAAATAGAACAGGGTGAGAAGGATTAGGAGTGTTGGCATGGAGGGTGGGGTGGCCTAAGATAGGTTTATTGAGAGCATGTGATTAGAATAAGTCCGAAGGAGGTAAAGGAAATTTCCCTTGAATTTCAAACTGAAAACTGCTCCATGCAGAGAAGAGTCAGGAAAATGCCTAGTATGTTCAAGAGACAGAAATTACTTTTGTTAAAACAGTACCAAGGATCCAGGTGCATTCTTATTTTATTTTCCCTTCCTAAGGAGTCATTGTATTTTTATTTTTTCAGAATGGCTTTTTCTGATTACCCATGAATTATTTTCACTGTTCTGAAGACAAGAATCCAAATACTGTCTTTTGACACCACAGATCTGTTTTCCAACAGAGACATCCCTTCCTTCCCTCTGAAATAACCATGGAGAAAATAGAGTTGAGATGTAATAGAGCTTAAAATCAACTTTATTAAATTGAATTTCTCCAGAATTGAGAAGACATCTCACTTTTCCTATAGCCTTCAGGTAAACACTTACAAAGAGGTATTTTAATAACCACTTAGACACACAAGGACAGCTCTTCAGGTGGTCTCAGAGAGGATAAAAAATTGCATATGTCATCTGCCAGAACAGATACTAAATTACCTTGGCCTACAGAAACTTCCTATTTGCCTAGAAGGTATTTATTTTCCCACTTGAGGTGTTGGGAAAACAATAGCCTAAACTTCCTATGACAGAAAATACATCAGTGAAAACTCAGTATCTCTTTAATCTTTTATTACATACTCTGTTACTGGTGGCCTAAACTTTTTGTGACAGAACATACATCAATGAAAACTCAGCATCACTTTAATCTTTTACTGTGTTGTCTGCTACTGTGTCTCTGTGATTACTGTTAGCATATCATGATCATTTGTTCATTTTTCTTTGTACGCATGTTTTTTACATTTCACACAGTATATTCAATCAAAATAATATGTAGATCACATAGGTTTAAATTGAATGCTTTCTGAAGCTTATTTAGTCTGTACATTGAATGCTACCTTTATAAGTACCTTATTTTTGGAAACATTTCAATATGATCAATCTATCAATATTTGTTAATATACTAGAAACTATTTGATTAACTGTATTATTTCACAACCATATCTCCCTTTGACTGTGTTTTTGCCTTAGAAAATTTGTTGTAATTTATGCTAAAATAGGAAAAAATGAGCACAACAGCATAAGCATTATCCAACTCCTTTTGAAATTTAATTCTTATGTATAATTTTATGTAAATTTTATTTTACATAAAAATGTTATCTCCTGTAGTGACTTCTTGAATTAAGAGTGAATACAAAAGATTCAATATGCCTCTAAGATTTATATACATTTTTACTGAATTGTGAATGCATTGAGCAATGTTTACCATATCAATGTTGGAAATATCTTAACATTATGTTGAGGAATTGATATTCATACATAAAAAGAAAAATGAGAATATGTATAAATATGGTGTGTATACATATTTGCATGTGTGTAAATTTGACCAAATATATTGTGAAATTAAAAATTATGAATACATTTGAGAAACAATCTGATAAAGAGAAAAAATACCGTCATAAGCCCCTGAACAATTTCAAATATTATGTTGAAATTTTTCAGCGGATAAAAAAGAGGCATTAAACAAAATGTCTACTCCTAAATTGTGTCAAATAAACCAAAGTTCACTTTGGGAGGAAAGGCAAGTGTGGCCAACATCTTATTTAGTATTCAAACTATGCATTAAACTGTGGTTTATGGACTTGTTTCATATGATGACTTTTTTTTTCTTGAAACAAAGTCTCACTCTGTCTCCCAAGATGGAGTGCGGTGGCATGACCTTGGCTTACTGTAATGTCTGCCTCCCAGGTTCAAGCAATTCTCCTACCTCAGTCTCCTGAGTAGCTGGGACTACAGGCGTCCACCACCACGCCTGGCTAATTTTTGTATTTTCAGTAGAGACAGGGTTTTACCATGTTGGCCAGGCTGGTCTCAAACTCCTGACCTCAAATGATCCACCCACCTTGGCCTCCCAAAGTACTGGGATTAGAGGCATGAGCCATGGGGGCCAGCCTCATATATGACTTCTAATTAATTAATATGAACAAAATTTCTGTCTACAATTATTACATAAACATGTAATTTATAAATGGAAAGACCTATAAGGGTGTAGCTATTTAAATGGTTTTTAAATAGGTTTTTTTATTTGTCAATTTATGTTATAAAATCTAGGAACTGACAAATTGTATAATTTAGCCCTACAAATCCTGTTTGACTTCTGTCTTCAGCAAAAGTATGTGACTGTCTTCCTTCAGGGCCCATGTTAATAATAATTTAGGAGTGTTTTGTGCAGATCTGATCCGAGCACCATGTATAGGTTCATTTCTTCTATAACACTTGAATTCAAATTTGAGAATCTTCAGAATTAATCAGGTAATATTTATAGAAATATCACTATAAAACCTCATGCAGACATTTATTATATAAAATATATTTTTTTCTAAAAAGAATAAGCAAACTGAATTTTGACCAGTAATCCAGGTGAGTTGCTTTAAGTTGAATATGAACTGAATAAACACATAAAAGTAATTTTTCATATTTTAGCTTCATTGAATTAATGATATTTCTTATTTGTTCTTGGAAAAATATATGTGTTTATAAAATTTACATAATTAAAAAATCCATCAATATTTGTTAATATATAGAAGATTATTAAATGAAAATATTATTTCATGAATATATCTAACATTGAATATCTATGTGTTTTTAATTTGGGACATTTATAGTCATGTGTGGCAACATAGGAAAAAGTAAAACATGTATAACTTATACCTCCTTTCACCTTTGTGTTTTGTCATCTCAATTTCTAACTTCCATAATAAATCAATAAATATCTGCAGTTGTCATATCAATTAGAATTACTTTCAGTTGAATGAACCAGTAATTTGGCTACATCAGGATATTTTTTCTGTTCCATACGTAGTATTGAAGAATATTGAGAGGAAGTATGGCAGTTCCATTATGTCCTCAGTTACCTTAACTGTTCTTAACCTTCCATTCCACCTTCCTTAGAATGTAGCACTATTCTCATTCTTACAAAATGGCTTTTACATCTCTAGGCATCATACCTGTGCTCCAATTTGGAAGATGAAGCAAAGGAGAAAGGCAATAGGCAGAAGATACAAATGCATGTAATAGTTCTGCCAACTCTAACAAGCTAGAAGTGAGAGACAAAGCAAATTTTATTATATGAAAAGCATATATAAATACATATTTTAAAGTTTTCTCTCTATATATAGGAAGATATTCTTTATACTATATATACCTTCTAGTTTCCTTTTGTGGTTAGAAACTGGAGATTAAATGTGGGTGATTAACAGCTGTTTAAGAGGAAGTGATAGTTTTTGCCAATAAGAGGATTACTGTAAAAATTTATTTTCCTCTTGGCTGGAGCCTTTTAGATTTACAATATTTTCAGATACTTTGTGGCATTCAAGTATATTCAAGTGCACTTTTTAATTTTAGTACTTGCTGTTTTTAGAGAAGTTTTAGATTCACAGCAAAAATAAGAGAGAGGCACAGAGATTTCTTATGTCTTCTCTGTTTTTACACATGTATACCCTCCCCCATTATCAACATTCTGCACCAGAGTGGTACACATGTTATAACTGATAAACCTACACTGACATATGATAATCACCCAAAGTTCATCGTTTGCATTAGGGTTCACCTTTAGGTATTGTACAGTCTATGCAAGTGTACTTTCAAGAAAGCATGGGCTTGCTTACAGGATTCTATTAACATAATGAAGGGATTCCACTTGTGTAAATACAGCAGAGGGATATTATATTAGTCTCATTAACCCATTGAACCTCTTGGTGTTTCAACCCAACTGTAACAAGGCTTTTATTGAGTAGGGTAAACCAGAATGTTTGAGTGAAAATTAATTGGCAACACCAAAACATGCCAAGAGATTCTAAGTACGTAAAACTAAATGTGTTTTGAAATGATTGTACATATGTCTGACTTTTTTTTGTTTACATGCAATGGCAAACCTGTGAAGATATTTAACTTTTAATTTTATTGTTAATTTTTAGGAACACATACTAGTTGTAAATATTTATAAGGTACATATGATATTTTGATATGAACCTATAAAGTATAATAATCAAATCTGGGTATTTGGAAGATTCATTTTCTCAAACGTTGATCATTTATTTATGATGGGTCGATTGAAATCTTTTCTAGCTATTTTGAAATATAAATACATTACTGTTAACTATATTTCCCTAATTATGCTACCAAACACTAGATCCATATCGTTCTATAAAACTTATTTAAATTCAATAGCTTATTGAAAATTCTAGAAAAGTATCTGCTTTGTAGTGAACACTTGATAAAACGTAGTTCATTGCCGGGCGCGGTGGCTCAAGCCTGTAATCACAGCACTTTGGGAGGCCGAGGCGGGTGGATCACGAGGTCAGGAGATCGAGACCATCCTGGCTAACATGGTGAAACCCTGTCTCTACTAAAAATACAAAAAACTAGCCGGGCGCGGTGGCTGGCGCCTGTAGTCCCAGCTACTCGGAGGCTGAGGCGGGAGAATGGCGTGAACCCGGGAGGCGGAGCTTGCAGTGAGCCGAGATCGCGCCACCGCACTCCAGCCTGGGTGACAGAGTGAGACTCCGTCTCAAAAAAAAAAAAAAAACGTAGTTCACTTATGAAACAAATAAATCATTTTCTTTAAACAACAGAATTCATTTATATACAGATTGTTTCTTTATAGTGTGGGTAGAAGCTACCATTTTATAATTCACTGGTTTTCAAATTTTGGGAGCTCAAAATCCTTTCAAAATAATAATTTTATGCAGACCTCCAATGTAGTAAATGTTCCAAAAACTGCTTTAATTAAAACAGAATTCTCCAGAGCTCTGTTCCCTCTGCCTCCCAAGCCATCCCTTGAGACTTCTGAGGCAACTCCAAATTGCTGTAGAATTCTTAAAAATGTATTGAATCTAGTAAAACAGGCCCTGCAGATAGTTATACTTCTAGCTTAATATAATCTTTTCAATTCAGAATAAACTCATTTATCTATATTGTTGATTGTCAAATGATAATGAATTATGAACAATAGTTACTTTTTGTTCATTTTAAAAAGTAATTTTATTAAAGTTGCTCATTGTAATATGTTAAAACTTAGGAAAACTTTAACCTTGTGAGAAATAAGTTATTGAATGAGGCTATTAGTTTGAACCCCTCTGTCTTCTAATTTATTACACTGTGCCGCTCCCTACATTCTTTCTTTTGTGGAGTTACCTGTGTTTTCCTCATATACTAATCTGGGAATCAAAATGTCTTTATTTAATTATTTTAATTTGGATTTTTGTCCAACATTTAAAATCTAGATTAAGTGATAGAAACACATAACTTTGGATAATTTGGAATTTATGTCTGTGGCAATTTCAGCTATCAGAGTGCCAAAACAGCAGTAGTGACTTCATTTGATCATAGTTCCTCTGGTATGCCCTTAGTTCTTATACACTGTCCAAGTTTGGCTTAATATTCCTCCCATGCTATAGGATCCCATTCTATTTTATCCCATTCTATAGGTTGTCTGTTGACTCTGTTGATAGTTTCTTTTGTTGTGCAGAAACTCTTTTGTTTAATTAGGCACTATTTGTCAACTTTGTTTTTGTTGCAATTGCTTTGGGTGTCTTTGTCATTAAATCTTTGTTAGGTCCTATGTCCAGGATTATAGTTCTTAGGTTATTTTTCAGGGTTTTTATACTTGATCTTAGCCAAAAGGCCAAGAAGCAATCTCCAGGGTTTTTGTAGTTTTAGGTTTTACATTAGTCTTTAATCCATCTTGAGTTGATTTTTTTTAATATGGTATAAGGAGGGGGTCCAGTTGCAATGTTCTGCATATGGCTAGTTCGTTATTCCAGCACCATTTTTAAATAGAGAATCTTTTCCTCTTTGCTTGTTTTTCTTGACTTCATTGAATATTAGATGATTATAGGTGTACAGAATTATTTTTGGGCTCTCTATTCTGTCCCAGTGGTCTATGTGTCTTTTTTTTGTACCACTTCCATGCTGTTTTGGTTACTGCAACCTTGTAACATAGTCTGAAGTTAGGTAATGTGATGCCTCCAGCTTTGTTGGTTTTGCTTAGATTTCTCTTGGCTATTTATGCTCTTTTTTGGTTCCGTATGAAGTTTAAAATAGTTTTTTTCTAATTCTGTGAAGAATGTCATTGGTAGTTTGATAAGAGTAGCACTGAATTTGTACATTGCTTTGGGCAGTATGGCCATTTTAACAATATTGATTCTTCCTGTTACTGAGCATGAAATGGTTTACCATTTGTTTGTGTCATCTCTGATTTCTTTGAATAGTGTTTCATAATTCTGAATGTAGAAGACTTTCACCTCGTTGGGTTAGTTGTATTCCTAGGTATTTTATTCCTATTATGGCTATTGTGAATGGCATTGCATTCTTGATTTGGCCGTCGGCTTGTAGATTGTTGGTGTATAAAGGTGTTACTAATTTTTGTACATTGATTTTGTGTCCTGAAACTTTGCTGAAATTGTTTACCTGCTTAAGGAACTTTTGGGCAGAGACTGTGACTTTTTCTAGGTATAGAATCATATTGTCTGTAAACAGGGATACTTTGACTTCCTCTCTTCCTGCTTGGATGCCTTTTATTTCTTTCCCTTGCCAGACAGATCTATCAAGAACTTCCAGTACTATGATGAATAGGAATGGTGAGAGGTCATTCTTGTCTTGTTCTGGTTTTTAAAGAGAATGCTTCTTGCTTTTGCCTATTGAGTATGATGGTTATGGGATTGTCATAGATGGTTCTCATTATTTTGATATATGTTTCTTCCATGCCTATTTTGTTGTGGGTTTTTAATATGAAGGGATGTCGAATTTTATCAAAAGCCTTTTCTTCATCTATTGAAATAATTATATGGCTCTTGTTTTTAGTTCTCTTTATGTGATGAATCACATTTATTGATTTGTATATGTTGAATCAACTTTGCATCCCAGGGATAAAGCATACTTGATCATAAGGGATTGTATTTTTGATGTGCAGGTAGATTCAGCTTGCTAGTATTCTGTTGAGGATTTTGCATCTATGTTCATCAAGGATATTGGTCTGACATTTTCTTTTTCTGCCATGTCTTTCCCAGGTTTTGTTATCAGTATGATGTTGATCTCATAGAATGAGGTAGGGAGGAATTCATATTCTTTCATTTTTTTGGGATAGTTTCAGAATGGTACCAGCTCTTCTTTATACATCTGGTAGAATTTGGCTATCTGATCCTGGGTTTTTCTGGTTGGTAGGCTTATTATTACTTATTCAATTTCAGGACTCATTTTTAATTTGTTCAGGGATTTAATTTCTTCCAGTTTAATCTTGGTGGTTGCATGTTTCCAGGAATTTATCCATTTCTTCTAGGTTTTGTAACTTGCATGCACTGAAGTGTTCCTAGTAATCTCTGAGGACTTTTTGTATTTCTGTGTGGTCAGTGTTAGTATCCCCTTTGTAATTTCTGATTGTGTTTATTTGAATCTTCTCTCTTTTTTTCTTTATTAGCCTAAATAAATTTTCTTTATTTAGATTCTTTCAAAGAACCAGCTCCTGGATTTGTTAATCTTTTGTGTGGTTTTTGACATCTCAGTTTCCTCCAATTCAGCTCTGATTTTGTTTTTGTTTTTGTTTTCCTTGTCTTCTCCTGGCTTTGGGATTGATTTGCTCTTGTATCTCCAGTTCCTCTCAGTATGATGTTAGATTGCTGATTTGAGATCTTACTTTTCAATATGAGTGTTTAGCACTATAAATTTTCCTCTTAACACTGTTTTTGCTGTGTCCCAGAGATTCTAGTATGTTGTATCTTTGTTCTCATTAATTTCAATACATTTCTTGATTTGAGTCTTAATTTTATTGCTTACCCAAAGGTCATTCAGGAGAAGGTTAGTTAATTTCTATGTAATGGTATGGTTTTGTGTGGCTTTCTTAGTATTGATTAGTATTTTTATTATGCTGTGCTCTGAGAGTGTGTTTGCTAAACAAAACTCTGAGAGTTATTTTGCTTTTGCTGAGGATTGTTTTATGTATGATTATGTGATCAATTTTAGAGTATGTGTCATGTGCAGATGAGAAGAATGTATATTTTGTTGTTTTGGGGTGGAGAGTTGTGTAGATGTCTACTAGGTCCATATGGTCAAATGTCAAGTTTGGATTCTGAATGTCTTTGTTTAGTTTTCTGCCTCAGTGGTCTGTCTAATACTGTCAGTGGGGTGTTGAAGTTTCCTATTATTGTGTGGAAGTCTAAGCTTCTTCATAGGTCTCTAAGAGCTTGTTTTATGAATTGAATGCTCCTATGTTGTGTGTGTATATATATATATTTTGGTTTGTTGTCTTCTTGTTGAATCGAACTCTACCATTTTGTAATGCTCAACTTTTTTTTTTTAATATTTGTTCATTTAAAGTTTGTTGTGTCTGAAATTAGAATAGTAACCACTTTTTAAAATATTTTCCATTTGGTTGGTAGCTTTTTCTCCATTCTTATACTTTGAGTCTATGGGTATCATTGCAAGTGAGATGGGTCTCCTGAAGACAGCATACCATCAGGTCTTGCTTCTTTATCCAGTCTGCCACTGTTTGCCTTTTAATTGGGGCATTAATTTTGTTTACAGTCAAGGCTAATGTTGATATGTGCATATTTGATCCTGTCATTATATTATCAGCTGGTTATTTTGCAGACATGTTTGTTTGATTGTTTTATAGTATGAATGATGTATGTACTTTTGTTTTTGTAGTGGTTGGTTGTAGTCTATCCGTAGTTAGCACTTCTTTCAGTGCCTCTCTTATGACAGGTCTGGTAGTAACAAATTCCTCTAACATTTGCTTGCCTAAAATAATATTATTTCTCCTTTGCTTATGAAACTTAGTTCAGTTGTATATGAAATTCTTGCTTGGAGATTCTTTTCTTTAAGAATGCTGAATATAGGCCTTCAATCTCTTCTGGCTTGTCAGGTTTCTGCTGAAACATTTCTTACATGCCATTTCTCTCTAGCTGTCTTTAACATTTCTTCTTTCACTTCAACCTTGGAGAATCTGATGAGTATGTATCTTGGGGATGGTCTTCTTGTGTAGTATCTCATAGGGATTTTCTGCTATTCCCGAATTTGAATGTTGGCCTCTCCAGTGAGGTTGGGGAAATTTTCATGAACCATAACCTAAAATGTGTTTTCCAAATTTCTTTCTTTCTCCCCCTCTCTTTCAGGGATGCCAGTGAGTTGGAGACATGGTCTCTGTACATAATTCCATGTTTCTTGGAGATTTTGTTCTATCCTTTCTTAAAAATTTTTTGCCTGACTGAGTTAGTTTAGATACCCAGTCTTCAAATTCTGAGATTCTTTCCTCAACTTGGTCTATTTTACTGTTAATATTTGTGATTGCATCATGAAATTTGTGTAGTGTGTTTTTCAGCTCTATCAGATCAGTTTTTTTTTTTTTTTTTTTTTTTTAATAATGGTCATTTTGTTTACCAGTTACCACATTGTTTTGTGTAAACCTTAATTTCCTTGAATTGGGTTTCAATTTACTCCTGAATCTAGATGATCTTTATTCCTGTCCGTATTCTGAATTTGATTTCTGTCATTTTTAGCTACTTCACTCTGGTTAAGAACTCTTACTGGTGAAGTAGTGTGGTCATTTGGAGGTAAGAAGCAGCTCTGGCTTTTTTGAGTTATGAGAGTTCTTGTACTGGTTCTTTCTCATCTGTATAGCTTGGTGCTCCTTTAACTGTGGTGTAATTTGAGTACCGTCAGTTGACTTTTTTTCTATATGTTTCCAGAGGGCCAAGGCTTTGTGCAAGTCTTTATCTGTAGCTGAATTCTCATCCATGGTTTCACAAGAGAGTATGTTAGCATTTTTGGTATTGAAATTTGGACTTTGAGCCAACAGATGGCATGTAAGCAAAGGATGTGTAGATAGACTTTTGCTCAGACACATGACTCCTCTGTATTTCCTCATGATTGCAGCCACGCTACCGCTCAATGCTCTGAAAGTGTATGCTCCTCTCCCATTTAAGTGCTGGCTACAGTTCTCAGCTTGGCACTCCTGGGCTTCACACTGCAGCGCTGGGGCAAGCTGAGGCTTTATGTTCCCTTTCCAGCTAGGAGGCAGCAGGAGAAGGGACCATGGCAGTGCCTGAGGCAGAGGACCTTTTACTTGTCTCTTGGGGCTCCACCCCAGAGAGAGATGCAAAGTGGCTTTCTATTAGTGTGATTGGCCTGTGGTGGGGCAGCTGTGTTCTGGACCAAAACCAGGGCACCTTACCTGATGATGAGCAGCAGCAGGAGCAGACAGACTTTCAGTTGCCTCTGGGATCTCCACCTCAGAAAAACACAGAGCCACTGCTACTGGAAATGGTCAGCAAGAGTCTGGGGCTGGTGCACTGCTGGCTCAGCTGTTGGCCCCACTTGATGAAAAGCTTGTGGTTGAGGGCTCACAGTTAGGAGAGAGTGGGCAACTTTCCAGATGGTGACTGTGTTGTGTTGGAAATGAGTAAAGCCCACAGGCTCTTTGTTTCTTCTCCAGTCTTGGAGCAGCAGGGACAGAACTGCTGCAGGGACAGAGAACCTTTTCTTGCTTCTGGAAGTCACTGTCAGGGAAACACAGAGCCACTGGCAGTGGAAATGCTTGGCTGTGGGTAGGAGACAGCTGTTCTGTGTTCCCAAGCTGGGGGCCCTGACCAGTGAAGAGTGAGGGGTGGGGACTCACAGGGAAGAGAGACTGAACTCCTTTCTGTATAGTAGCTGTGGTGTCCTGGTGATCTAGTGTAGTGATCAGGCCCTTTGTTCCTGTCCAGTTCTGAGGGCAGTAAGTTCATTACCACTGTAGTTGCAATGGGAGAGGGGCTGTAGGCTGTTTCTAGGATTCCCTCCTCAGAAAAATGCAGAGTTGTCACAGATTGAAGTGTCCAGATGGGGGAAATGTGGTTGCACTGGAGGTCAAGGTGGAGAAACACTGCCCAGTGAAGAGTAGTGGAGGTGAGGACCTGTGTGGAAAACACTCTGGCCACTTTCCCATAAGGCTGCTGCACTATGTCCAGGATGTTCATCAGTTGCCAATCACTGTGTTCCCTCCCATATCTGAGGGCAACAGGAGCAAGGGCTGCAAAGCAACAAAAACGTTGGCCTGCCGACTTCCTTTGGGAGCTCCATCCTAGGGAAATGCAGGGCTGCTGCTGGCCTGAGAGCCAAGGCAGCGGGTGACTAGTGTCCAGGGTCTGGAGGCCGTTCCTAGAGTGGAGTAGCGGGGGTGTGGGCCCACATGGCAAACAGCTGCACTGTGCTGGGGGTCTGGATTAGTCCCTGATCACTGCACACCCTCTTATCCTGATGGCAGCAGTAGTGGGAGCTGTGGAGCAGCAAAAATGGCCACCTGTCTCTCCTTCTGGGAGCCTCACCCCAGGGAAGTGCAGAGCTGCTATTGGCCTGAGAACTTAGGCAGGTGGTAGCAGTTCACCTTTTACAAATAATGAACTGGCATTGAGACATCATTATCACTAAAAGTCCATCATTTACATTAGAGTCACTCTTGGTGTTGCATGCTTTATGGCTTTTGAGAAATGTATAACAATATGTATCTACTATTGTAATACCGTACAGAATACCCTCACTGCCCTAAAAATGATCTGTTCCCCACATATTTATTCTTCCCTCCTCCCTTACCCCCTGTTAACCACTGATCTTTTTACTGTTTCCATAGTTATGCCTTTTCCAGAATGCCAAAGTTGGAATCATATAGTGATATTATACTCTTCAGATTTGCTTTGTTCATTTAGTAACATGCATTTAAGGATTTCCCATATCTTTTCTTGGCATGAGAGCTCATTTTTCTTTGGAGTGAATAATAATTAATTCATTGCATGGATGTACCATTGTTTACTTATTCAGTAACCTACTGAAAGATTTCTTGGTTGCTTCTAGGTTTTGGCAATCTTGAATAAAACTGTGAACATCAATGTGCAGGTATTTGTGTGGACATACATTTTTAGCAGATTTGGGTAAATACCAATAAGATCAAGATAAGATTGCTGAGTCATATGGTAAGAGTATGTTTGATTTTGTATGAAACTGAAAATATCTTCCAAATTAGCTGTTCTGTTTTGCATTCTCAGCAGTAATGAATGAGAGATGCTGATGCAGCATTTGGTATTATTAGTGCTTTGGATTTTAGCCATTCTACTCTTGTCATCTATATTTAATTACATTGCTTTTCAGATGTCTTGCTGTTATTTTTCTTGATATTTTCATTTGTGCTTCATAAATGTGTGTCCACAGATAATATCTAATCATAAAATAGGTGATATTTTATGAACACATCAAATATTACAGTGATTTGCCCAAAGAATTTCATAGTGATTTATTTTCTTTGGATATTCTGAATCTCCTTATTGCTGCTTCCCCTGAACAGAGCAATAATTATGCTTTTCCTCACATTGTGTTCAATTAAATTATCTTCTTTATTGAAAATACACTCCCATTCCTCCTTTGGGTAATTAGATTTTATCTTTTTCTAAACACTTTAACAATTTCCTTCTTAGCATATATATTTTCCTTATTGAGGCAGACACTGTGTGTCACTTTCCTGTCATTCTCATTTCTTCACCAGTGGATTCCTGATTTTTCTTAGATGTAAAAGTGGTCCCAGAGTAAGAATTTATGTAATTGCAACAATCTGTTTCCATTTTTTCCTCTGACAGGCATAGTAGAACTTTGGCTACTCCGTTCTACTCAACTAGACAGAAAAGATGTCATCTGTGATATCATGGAACAATGTTTAGTTTCTTGACAATAATAGAGAGAAGTGAAAGGAAATCTCCTTGGCTTTCTTCTTCTCTTCTTAATAAATGTGGGAAGATATAATCACTGCAATTATGGCAGCTATCTTATGATTATAAAGGAAGAAGTACCATGATGAAAATGCAGATGGAAAAATGAAAAGAGCCAAGGATTGGGTCTGTGTGATAATTTTCACTCATAAAACCACCTACAGTACCACCTCCCTTAATAAGACACTCAGCTGATATTTCCTTACTTCGGCCGAATGTATCTTGATACCCTCCTAGAAATAGATTTAGTGTCAATGACCATGCCCACATCTTTGAAACATTATCAACAGTATTTATATCAGAAAAAGGTGTCAGCTATTTGTATTTCAGCCTGATTTAGGCCTAAAGATCTCAGGTGCAGGGTATTAATCAGATATTTTGTCTGTTCTCAAAATTAATATTTGAAATATAAGAAATTTAAGGCAATGTTTTAATTGCTTATGTGTGTCTTCACCATATTTCATGACACTTTGGAAAGAAAATCAATAAATGCGTTGTATTACATATGCCATCTGTCAATATGTAGAAAATATGACCACTAACCTTTATAACAGTTCTGGGTAAAATTTTTAGTATCATTTTTTTTTTCCTTTTTCTTTGTCTTACAATTTTTTTTTTTCTTTTGAGACTGTAGTGGAGCTGAATGGGCTGCACAACCCCTTCTTGATGACAAGCAATTTTCTTCCAATTCTACCAAATAACTCTCACACTAAACTTACATTTTACATAATAAAGTTTTCCTGTATTTTGTATTTCTTTGTTTTTTATTTGATTTTTGGAGATTTGAGAGCATTAACTAACAGTTAAGCCACTCTTTTGATTAAAATTCTCATTTTCTTCCATTAGTACTTGAAATAAAATCCAAACTTATCACTGGAAATGCTGTTAATGCTCTTTCTAGCTGTATCTTTATAAATCTCCCCACCAACAGTGACACAGTTGCTAGAGTTTGCCAAAATTTTTCCAGACACAGGCCCTAGACCTTTCCAAGCAAGGGCCCGGGGTCCTTTTCTAGAGAGCTTTACTTCCCATCATTTAGCCTTCACTGTAAATATTACCAACTCAGACAGACTAGCTCTGTTCACCTCTCTTAAGGTTCCGCATTTAGCTGCTCAACTCATGGTTACTTTTATTGATTATTTTATATTGTCTTTCTCATCCTGAGTATATATTTTAATCTGTTTTTCTACTTCTTAATCACTGTCAAGCCTTCTCCCCCACCACCATCACAAGTTACAACCGTGACAGTGTGGATCTTTAAAATTTCACCTTTATGCATCATCATGTTTGGCAAACAATTACTTTGAAACATAATTTGAAATAAATAGGTAGATAAATAAATACATAATTATCTGTAATAATGATAAATAAAAAATGTTTTTAAGACTCATTTTCCTTCCTTCATTCCCTTCCAATAACTTGAGCTTCAGTCCACTCAACAAGTGGGTTCACCTTTTCTCTTCTCTTTCTACTGCCCCTTCTCTAACTTCCTTTGAATTTCTTTTTATTCTGCTGAGAAATTAACTTAGGACATGAGTATCTTCTTCCATCCACAGCGTTGACATGAAAGCTTCTATTGCCCAAAAAGCCTATTTGGTTATTTTTCTAAACAAATACAAACTTTCTTGAAAGCCTACCGGTTAAAATAATATTTTAATGCCACACCAAATCAGGTAACCAGTGTCTCTACTTCATTTAAACAGAGACAAAAGCAATTTTTGCCATTCATCCCATTGAGTTATTATTGAATTGTTTTTGTGACATTTTAAAAATTAAAAGTCTAGACATTTTATACTTTTGCATCAAATATTATATTTTTCATATTCTTAATAAATTACCTGTAACACTGATTGTACTTTTTCTGAAAAAAATCTAGTCTTCTTTCATGACCATTAAATTAACAAATAAAATTTGTTTACTAGATTCCGTTTTTCGGAAAGTTTGTAAGTATCATTGAGCATAGTCGATTTTAAGAAATATGACAAATACAGAAGTAATATTGTAATAACGTAGAGTCACCCTTTAGTTTTAGAAAAAAGTAGAGTGAACTTTTTTTATATTCACATATTTCCTTGTTTCCATAAATCTATCATAGATATGGACACACATACAATCTCATTAGATACGCATTTAAGATAATTCTACATACTTTTTAACATTATGGTCTAAATATTTTAGCTATTTTGGATACTTAACTGAAATAACTGATTAATTTTATTGAACTGATCTACATGGCTAATTAAAATAATTAATTTCCCAGTATTGGAATTAGACCAATATATATGCAAACATCATTTCTGCAGAATACTAATGTGATTGTGGAAAAGCTATTTGTTTCTTAGAGCTACAAATTTATTTTTTAAACAAAGAAAATGTCTAAATTTAGGGAAGTCACAGAGATGAAATTAGATAAGCAATATATTACATACACTATATATCATATATGTAATTATTTGTGATGATATATATTATATATTAGTACAATGTAGTTGTCATTTTCAGTTTTTCACGTTGCCTATTACAAAATACCCAATTTATATTCCTGACTGAATTTTATTTAATCATTTTAATGTATTTTATTAAACTATTTTCATATTTTAGGCTACTTGCCTTTTTCTGATTACAAATGATAAGTGCTTTAGAACCTACTTCTATTAATACATAGTTGTAATATTAAAATCGATTTATAAATGAATGGAGATTAGGACAGAAACTTTCTTCTTAGTTCTCTAATATTAGCCCTGCTTTTATATTGAGGCACTTTTACATAATGGCTCCCCTTTCTAAGATAGAAAATAGCTTTAGAATGCATGTACTTTAAACTCCTGACCTCGTGATCCACTCATCTCGGCCTCCCAAAGTGCTGGGATTACAGGCTTGAGCCACCGCGCCCGGCCCAAGACCAGCCTGGCCAAGATGGTGTAACCCCGTCTCTACTAAGAATACAAAAATTAGCCGGGCTTAGTGGCGAGCGCCTGCAATCCCAGCTACTCAGGAGACTGAGGCTGAGAATTGCTTGAACCCGGGAGGCAGAGGTTGCAGGGAGTCGGGAGACGGTGAGATTCCGTCTCCAAAAAAAATAAAAATAAAAATAAAAAAGAAGAAGAATGCATGTACTTTAGAAAGCATTTATTGGAGCCACTTAAAACTTTTTGTGAATACAAGATTCATATTATATATTAAAATAATTGTATCATAAAGACGTATGCTCCCTCTGGATCGCTGTTTATCAACAGAGCACAGTAGATCTGTTTTCCTGCCTTCTCCCTCTCCAGTCTGCACAGAAGGTTTGGAAATAGGCAGCAGCTTTCATGAAAGTCTCAGTGATTGAGGTTGGCACGTGCACTTAATTTTGAGTACGGCAGAACTGGTAAACATCCTGAAGTGTTCATGATGTTCTACACAAAGGGAGTTATCCTTTTAAAAATACCAAAAACAACCTTATTTTAAATACTGGAACACAAATTCATGATATCCACATGGTACTAATATTTATGAATTTGGAGTGCTAAATGTAACATGCCTTAAAAACAATAGTATCAGCATCCTCTACTTTTAATTAAAAGAAAATTTATCTAACAGGTATATTTAATTTGTTTTCTTAGATTTTCTTGTTATGTCACTGTCTTATGTAACCATATATAAGTCACAAGACATGATAAATTGATCTAACCCATTCCAAAAATTCTTTTTACCTCTTTCTAATTTTCACATGGCTTGGCTTTAGCCAGAAATTTCAAAACAAAATGACAAACAGAAAATTTTATAGTGATTATTCTCATTTGTCACTTCTGGTAATACTTGTAAAAATTAGAAGTTCTTTATGATAATTTCCGACATTTTTATAAGATTTTACATGTGTTATGATTTCATTATTTAAGACTTTATCTTAAAGTCTTTTAAAATTGTTAGCTATAATCTGATTTTTTTTCATAGTTTTAACTAATTTTTATGGTAATTAGAATACCTTCAGTGTTATATTCCTCAGTTTTGTAAAAATTCAAATAATACATATGACTACATAGATATTATTTTTCAGGTTTTTTAAAGGGAATTATGCTTCTCTTAAACATGTATCTGGGAATACAAAACCATTTCTTTAAATTATGGTAAACTATCATGATATACATATATATATATACACAAAGTATGTTTTATCATTTTTATACATCTTAAATTTCAGTTAAATTGTAGCTGACAGATTCTTTAATTATCTAATCCTCCAATAAGAGAAATTCTTGCTGTTCTTATAGGTCTTTTCCCTCTTTTGTTTAGTTAAGCTGCCTTGGTGATCTCTGGTAACTTGTTGGTCTGTGTCCTCAAATCTGTATTACTTTCTTTCTCACACTATTTCGAATTTGTTCTCTAATTCCATCTGGTCAATTTAATCAGTTGAACATTTACCATCTGCATATGCTCTGTTTAATACAACTGAAGGAAGACAAGGACCCTCGTTAGACATCCCAAACCTCTGACTTCAACCACCCCTATACTAGACAAGTCAAACTCCATATTCTAGATACACTCACTGGCCGCAAGTTTACTTTCATTTTCAAGGTAGTACTCTTCCTCCATAAACATCAATTCTTCATCTTTGTATTTCTTCTTTTTATGTCTAAATTTGGATGATTGCATTTCCAGCCCTTGTGCTGTATTACCTAATTCTCTCAACCTCTGGTCTAATGAGGAAAACTACTTACCTGATGTGATTTAGGAGGATATTAAATAAAGCAATTTAAATGAAATCCATAGCACTGTGCCTGTTAAGCAAAGTGTGATCAGTAAATATTAGCAATTCTTATTGTTTAATTATTATAATTACCAAACTTTCTCGAAATGATTTTTCTGTTTTATCAATGACCACTAGTGGTATTGGAAAATCATTTCTATCAAAATATTATTGATACATGAGTAGATTTTTTTTAAGGAAATACATTCTAATCCCTTAAAACTAAGGTCTAATCCTTTGGGTATATACCCAGTGATGGGATGGCTGGGTCATATGGTACATCTAGTTCTAGATCCTTGAGGAATCGCCATACTGTTTTCCATAATGGTTGAACTAGTTTACAATCCCACCAACAGTGTAAAAGCGTTCCTATTTCTCCACATCCTCTCCAGCACCTGTTGTTTCCTGACTTTTTAATGATCGCCATTCTAACTGGTGTGAAATGGTATCTCATTGTGGTTTTGATTTGCATTTCTCTGATGGCCAGTGATGATGAGCATTTTTTCATGTGTCTGTTGGCTGTATGAATGTCTTCTTTTGAGAAATGTCTGTTCATATCCTTTGCCCACTTTTTGATGGGGTTGTTTGTTATTTTTCTTGTAAATTTGTTTGAGTTCTTTGTAGGTTCTGGATATTAGCCCTTTGTCAGATGAGTAGATTGCAAAAATGTTCTCCCATTCTGTAGGTTGCCTGTTCACTCTGATGGTAGTTTCTTTTGCAGTGCAGAAGCTCTTTAGTTTAATGAGATCCCATTTGTCAATTTTGGCTTTTGCTGCCGTTGCTTTTGGTGTTTTAGACATGAAGTCTTTGCCCATGCCTATGTCCTGAATGGTACTACCTAAAGGATTATAAATTATGCTGCTATAAAGACACATGCACACGTATGTTTATTGCAGCACTATTCACAATAGCAAAGACTTGGAATCAATCCAAATGTCCATCAGTGACAGATTGGATTAAGAAAATGTGGCACATATACACCATGGAATACTATGCAGCCATCAAAAAGGATGAGTTTGTGTCCTTTGTAGGGACATGGATGCAGCTGGAAACCATCATTCTTAGCAAACTATCACAAGAACAGAAAACCAAACACCGCATGTTCTCACTCATAGGTGGGAACTGAACAATGAGATCACTTGGACTCAGGAAGGGGAACATCACACACCGGGGCCTATCATGGGGAGGGGGGAGGGGGGAGGGATTGCATTGGGAGTTATACCTGATGTAAATGACAAGTTGATGGGTGCAGCACACCAACATGGCACAAGTATACATATGTAACAAACCTGCACGTTATGCACATGTACCCTACAACTTAAAGTATAATAATAATAAAAAAAAAAAACAAAACAAAAAACTAAGGTCTAAATAAAATATTTATTACATGTTAAAAATCAAAATCATAGAAGTCAAGATTTGGAAAAGATTTAAGATTTTCTTCATTTTAAGGTCATCATTTAATTGTGAAGCCAGAAAATATATGACTTGTCCAAGGGACTCCCATCAATACCTTCTCAGAAGTAATTAATCTCAGGGGAAATCAATTTTGGTACTTGTTAAAAATCTGTTTTCTTATTTTCAAATAGTAATTATTAATCATGAGATTATCAGAAACAAGACTATCAGTCTTTTATTATTTTCAATTATCATTTTTAATATTGTCTTAGTATATATTTTAAACTGTAACTTCAGTTCTGGATTCACCATCATTGATTTATTAATTTTATTTATATATAAAAGAGTATCTAATGTATACAATCACTATGCTAAGTATTTTACAAATAATATGTAATGTAAGCCTCATATAACTATGGTGCTTCTGTTATTCTCATTATATATAGAAAGATTTGACAGAGTAAATTGTTTCTTTCAGACAAACATTGGTCCCAACATCTTGTATGCTGAGTTTGTTCCTATCTTACAGTTTCCTAGTCAGCGTGTGTTTATTGGGTTGATCAGACCCTCTCCTTCTAAGAGTAATCTGGTGCAATGCGATCAAATGATGTACGTGAGTTGAAAGCTAGTTACCTAACTTTTATCTTTAGGTCTTCCAAAATGATTATCTAAATGTATATATACAAGGTATTTGTCAAGTAATTCTTTTCAAAGTTCCACATCTCTTATTTCCAGGTGACATCCTTGAAGGAAACCTCATATACGTCTAATAATTGTAAAAATACATTCAAGAATTCATGAGTCATGGTACATTAAACAGGGATTTCTTGATTAGTCAGATTTTTAACGTAATGCAGGTATTGTAGTATCTGCAAACATAGTCCTTTCAGTCTCCTGCTAAACTTTTAAGTATTTAAAACTGCCTAATAGCATAGCAGAGTTAAGGTATTAATAGCATATGTTTCTAATTCAGACTTTTGGTCTCTTTCCTAAATTTTTTGTCTCCCTTTCTATTTATTTTCCTTACTAGAAAGTGTGTGCTCAGCTTTTAAAATAGGCAAGAGATTAAATTGGCTGATTCACTGATTTTCATTTTATTGCAGGATATACGAAACATGTATCTTCTTGTTATATACATCCCATATTATAGCTCTGTGCAATACCTAAGTTTTAGATTTGCATTTCAAAAAGAGAATTACAAGCTTTCTTAAGAGTAATGTTACCTATCTGATGCTTTCATTGAAAACAAAGTTTAAATTTCATCTCATTGGCAAGGTCAACTCTAAAGCTTACTACACAAATTTGGAATTTAGAGTGGTTGTATTCAGAGGCTTTTATTTAGTTTATGCTTATCTTTTTTTATCTTACTGATATTATAGAAGTAATAGGAGTCGTTAAAATGGTGTATTCAGCAAAGGTTTTGGAAATAGATATCATGAAAAGCATTGTTCCTATCTGGGTACGTGAATCATATTAGAATTAGTGCAGAACTAAGATACTTAGAAAAGATTGTAAGTAGTCACAAGTTTTTTCTTCCTAGGAATACATGTCATTTTATTTATTGAATTTAGATCATTTAAACCTCTTTTGTATCCTCAGATCTATGATAAGTTCTAAAAATCTGATTTCCAGCTAATTCAGCTTGTTCTAATTTTAGGATAGACCTGTAAGAATATAATGACCAGTTTAACTATAGTGATATATTCATTTCCAAATAATCCTTAATAATATAAATATTTCTGAAGTTTGCAATATAAATATAAATAACATTTTCTGTTCCTATTTAGAGGGAGGGCTATACACATATTTGTAGTTTAATGTAAGGGTCATAGTGGATATTCCTCATGCAGTAGAATAGTTGATAACAGGGAATCTATCCTATTTAGAAGAAAAAAATAGCTTTCATAGGAAGTAATGAGCAAGCTGAGAGATGATGAGGAGATTGAGAGTTCCTCACTGGGGCTGGGGCTGGTGAAGAGGGCCTTCCATGGTATGGACATACCGCAGTGTTCTCATCTATTTACTAATTAATGGACATTTGAGTTATTGCTAGTTTTGAGTAATAACAAATAAAGCTATTATGAACATTCATGTACAAGTCATTGTAGAAACATAAATTTCATTTATCTTAAATACATAATAGTGTATCCAGTCAGTATAGTCCATGTATGTTTAAGTTTTTAGGAAACTGCCAACCTGTGATCCAAAATGGTTATGTCATTTTACATTCCCACCATTAGTGTATGAGAATTCCTGTTCTTCCACATGCTTGCCAAAATTTGGTATGGTTAGTCTTTTTGCTTTTAGCCATTCTAATATGTATGCAGTAACAATGGGTTGTGCTTTTAACTTGTATTTTATGAATGACTAATCATAGTGAGCATCTTTTCATGTGCATATTTCACATGCTTATTGGCTATGTCATTCTTGATGAATTACCAGTTCTAATCACCTCTCATTTTGTAAATTGGATTGCTGGTTTCTAAGTTATGGGCCTTGAAAGTTATTTTATATTTTGGATTCAAGTATTTTGTCATGTATATGATTTGTAAATGTTTATTTCATACAGTACATATTTTGCATTTGGTCTTAGCAATATATGTCAAAGACTAGAAGCTTTCATTTTGATGAAAGAAGTTTATCATTTTTTTTCTTTGATAGATTTTGGCTTTGGTGTTTAGTATCTAAGAAATTGTTTCATTTGAAGTGATGAAGGTTTTATCTTACGTTTTCTTCTAGGAGTTTTATAGTTTTATGTTTCACATTCGTGCCTATGATCAATGTTGGGTTAATATTCTAATATGGTATGAAGTATAAAAAATATTCTTAAAAAACGAAAATGGAAAACAACGTATGGATATACAATTGTTCCAACGTAATTTCTGAAAATACTATACTTTCTCCCCTGAATTGCTTTTGCCCCTTTGTCAAAAATCTGTTGTTTATGTAGGTCAACTCTAGTTTCTAATCTAAATTCTATTTTGTTCCAAGGACCTATTTTTATGCCAAAACTTGAAATCAAGTATTGTTAGTTCTTCAACTACAATCATTTTCAAGATTATTTTGAATGTTGTTTTGAATATTTCTAGGTCCTTTGCATTTCCATATGAATTTTATGATCATCTTACTAGTTTCTGAAACATGCTAGGTGGGATTTTGATAGGAATTGTATCCATCTGTAGATAAGTTTGAGGAGTATTGCCATTTTAACAGTATTAATTCTCTGATTAATGTTCATGGGATGCTTTTCATTTAGATGGAGCTCCTTTAATTTCTTTCAGCAAAGTACAGGTCTTTCACGTGTTTCAGATTTATCCTTAAGTATTTCATATATTGATCCTGTGGTAAACATTTTCATTTCAATTTTTAATTGCTCATTGCTAGTGTTCAAAATGCAATTGATTTTGTCCATTGCTCTTTTATTCTGCAACCTTGCTGAACTCATTTATTAGTTCTAGTAGCTCTCTTTATGGATTTCATTAGAATTTCTTTATGAATGATCATGTCGTCTGTACATAGTAACAGTTTTACTTCCTTGCTTTTCATTTTAGATATCTTTTATTTCTCATGTTTTAGTTTGTTGATATGGCGAATTATACTGACTGCATTTCAAATGTTTAACCAAACTTGCATTTGTAGGATAAGCTGCATTTAGTACAAGAATTATTAATATAGATAGATAGATTGGTTGCACAGATAGATTCAATTTTTATTTAAAACAAATTTCATTTGGATTTATGAGGAATACTTGTTTTTTTTTTTTTTTTTTTTTTTTGCAGTGTCTTCGTCTTGCATTGATAGTGCAGTAATGCTAACCTACTATTCTATTCACTCTTTGTTTTTGTTTTTGTTTTGTTTTCTGATGAGTTTGTGTAGAATTGGTATTGTTTCTTCCTTAAATATTTGGCTGATTCTAGCTGTAAGGCCATGAGAACTGGGAAAATTCCTTGGGGTAACTGTCTTAACTAGTAACTTAATTTCCTTAATATCCTATATTTTTCCTGATGCTTATATCTTTTGTTGTCCCTTTTTTCTTTCTGATGTATCTGGATAGAGGTTTATCAATTTTATTGATCTTCTCAAGGAACTAGCTCTTGGCTTCATTGATTTTTCAATTGTTTTCCAGTTGACCGATTTCCACTCTAATTCTTTTTTTTCTTCTTCTTCTCCTTACATTGAGTTTTGTTTTTCCTTCTTTCTTTAAGGTTTTCTTTTTTTCTGGTGGTTGCTGAGGTGAAGATTTTAACAAGACATTTCTGCTTTTCTAAGGTGGAAATTCACCACTATAAGTTAATTAGTCCTTAATGTCCTTACTGCTTCTGCAGTATCCTACGTATTTTGAAGTGTTTTCACTTCCAAATGTTCCAGTTAAAACTGCTTAACTTATATTTATATTTTCCCTTTTTATTTGTTCTTTGGATAATGGGTTATTTAGAAGTGAATTATTTGGCTGCTAGATATTTTGTGATTTGGTAGATTGTTATTGATGCCATTATTAGTAGAAAAGATATTTTTAAATTGATTGGCATTTGTTTTATGGCTCAGAGTAATTCTATGTCCAAAAGTACTCCACGTATACCTAAATAGTATGGGTTTTCTATTTTTGTTGGATGCAGGCTTCTATAGATATTACTGCAGTCCAGTTGGTCAGTGTATTCTTACTGATCTTTGTATACTTGTTCTATCAATTACTGTGAGTTCCTTTGAAATCTCAAACTGCAATTATGGCATTATCTATACCTCTTGCAGTTTCATTAGTGGTTGCTTCATTTATTTTAAATGTGCAAATATAATTGTTTACATATAAGCATAATTGTAACCATATGTTGCTCTTATGATAAATTAACCCTTTTATTATTTTGATAATATTGGGGATTTTTGTTTTAAAATTTACTTTGCATTATTGTAATATATTCATATCAGCTTTTTTTTGGTTAGCTTGATATATTTCTCATTTATTCACTTTTAACCGATTTGTTTCTTTATTCAAAGTACATTTCTTTGAGACAGCATATAGTCGGATCTTTTCAAAATCTGTCTTTTAATTTGAGTGTCTAAACTATTTACATTTTATATGGTAATTGCTATAACAAAGTTTAGCTCTATTATATTCCTGTTTGCTTTTTTATATAGCCTATTTGTCTCTTTTTCCTGTCTTTCTTTTTTATTTTAGAGTAGTTATATCATTTTATGATTTCATTTTCTCTTAAGTTGCTTATTATTATGTATAATGCTTTGATTTATGATTTCAGTGGTTGCATTAGGTTTAATAGTGTACATCTTTAATGTACATAATTGTATTCCTTATCTTTTACTTAGACTTTCTTTTTATGGTAAATAAGAATAAAGCTTCACAGAAAAATTAAGTAAAACATAAGAAGTTCTTACACACCTCCTCCCCCTACACACACGTAGCCTCCACCATTGATGTTCCCCTCTATAATAGTACATTTGTTGCAATCAATGGACAAACATTAACCCATCATTATCAACCAAAGTCCATAGTTACTACAGGGTTGACTCTTTATTCTTGCTGCTGTACATTTTGTGGGTTTGGGCAAATGTATAATGACATGTATAATGACTATTCATATACATATTATATGTCTACTATGATGGTATCACATGGAAGCGTTTCCTTGTCCTAAAAATACCCTGTGCTTCACCTATTCATCATCCTCTCCCCCATTACCCCAGCAATCACTGATCATTTTCTTTTTTTCATCATTTTGACTTCTCTAGGATGTCATATACTTGGAATCATATAGTATGTATTTTATTTTAGATTGGCTTATTTCACCTAGTAGTGTGCATTTAAGTTTTCTCTATATGTTTTAATTGCTTGGTAGCTCAGTTCTTTTTAGTAGTGAATAATATTCAATTGTCAGAATGTACCACAGTTTACTTATCAATTCAAATAGTAAAGGGCATCATGGTTTTGTCAATTACGAAGAAAACTGTTGTAAACATCCATGTGCATTTTTTTGTGTGTGGACATAAGTTTCCAATGAACTTAAGTAAATGACAAGAAGATTAATTTGTGGGTCATACAGTTAGAGAGTGTTTGGTTTTGTAAGAAGCTGCTAGAATGTTTTCCAAAGTGGCAGTGCCATTTTTCATTTTTACCAAAATCTCATTGCCTCAAAATCCTCATCAGAATTTGTTGTTGCTAGTGTTTGAGACTTTAGTCATTCTATTAAATAGCTAGTGGTATCTTATTGCTTCAATTTGCAATTCCTAAATGACATATGATGCTGATCATCTTTGTGTATGCTTATTTACCATATGTATATCTTCTTTGGTGAAGTGTCTGTTCAGATATGTTGACCATTTTTAATTAAGTTTTTATTTTCTTGTTTTATTTACCTTATTTTATTTATTTATTTAATTTTTGGAGGTAGAGTTGCCCAGGCTGGACTTGAATTCCTGGGCTTAAGTAATCCTCCTACCTCAGCTTGCCGAGTAGCTGGGACTGCAGCCACAGCCTGTTCGTTCATTTCCTTATTGTTGAGTTTTAAGAGTTGTTTGAATATTAAAGACAACAGTATTTTATTAAATATTTCTTTCCAAATATTCTTTCTCCATTTGTGGCTTGTCTTATTCTCTAGACAGTGTCTTTCGCAGAGCAAATGTTTTTAATTTGAATGGAATCCAACTTATCATATATCCCAATATACTCCCGAGAAAAACATCAAACAAATTCCTGTAAAGCAAATCCTACAATAGTACTTCTCAAAATGTCAAGATCATCAAAAACAAGGTAAGTCTTAATGACTATCATTGCCAAGAGGAACCTAAAAGGCACGGCAACAAATGTGATTACATCCTGGGACAGGAAAGGGATATCAGATTAAAACCAAGAGAATATAAATATTCTATGGACTTTAATAAAATGAAAGGTATTGGTATGCTCTGAATGTTTGTGTCCGCTAACAATTCACAAATTGAAACCTAACCAACAACATAATGGTATTAGGGGAGGTTATTAGGTCATAGGGCTCAAGCCTCATGAATGCAATAAATGCCCTTAGAAACAAGGCCCCAGAAATACACCTTCCCCTTCTGCTATATGAAAATGCAGCAAGAAGGCACCATCTATGAGGAAGGGCCCTCCCCAGACACCAAATCTGCTGGTGCCTTGATCTTGGACTTTGAAGTTTTCAGAACTGTGAATAATAAATTTCTGTTGTTTATGAATTATCCAGTCTATGGTATTTTGTTACAGAAACCCAGACGAACTAAGATAGGTATCAGTATTCTTTCATTCATTGCAGCAATGGGTCATGCAAATATAAGATAATAATAAGGGAAGGTGGGTGCAGAATGTATGGAGATTTTCTGTACTATCTCAGCAAATTTTCTGTTAAATCTAAACTATTTAAAATTTGTCTATTTTAAAAATGAGGTTTGACCCAAACAGAAAATGTCAGGCACCCTCCAAGTTTTCTGTATTAGTGAGAGTTTAGACTTAGTTGTGCATACAAAGAAATTCCAGTACTATGTGATTTACTTTTCTTTTATGTAAGTTAGAGTCCCACAGATAGGCAGCCAGTCAAATAAATCTGGCAGCTTTTCTTGGGGCCCTCCAGGAACCTGGTCAGATGCTCAATACTAATAGTAACCTAGAAAATGCAAGTTAAAACTCCAGGGTAGAACCACATTTCAAACACAGTATGTTGGCAAAATGTTTAAATGTTCGACAATATGAAAGTGGCAAAATTTGTAGCAAAGGGGACATTCATACATTATCACTGAGTATAATATTTGGTACAACTATTATATTCTACTAGATCACATCAGGTACAATTTTACTAAAATTACGTGTTCTACTAGATCACATTAAATACAATTTATATTTGCAAAACAATTTTACTAAAATTGATAATAAATACTAAATACCAAACATTAATCACTAAAATTGGACATATATGGATACAAAGACCAAATCTTAGCCATTGGCATATCTGTTTAAAAAAATCATAAATATATGTACCCAGAAAAAATGTTCACAGTAATATTATTTGCAATAATTTAAACCCCTACACAATCAAAATGTCAATAATGGCATGGAAGATTTTACCTATGAAATTAAATACGATGATAATTTTTTAAAAACTCAAAATGAGTTTTGGAGTAATAGTCATCATAGTATCAGGCTTTACAATTTCAAGAGTCTTGAAACCTTTTAAAATTAAAAATAAAGGACCACACAGAGCTAAATTAACTTCGAAAAAATAAGGTCATAATGAAGTCCTTTCCCTATTAGGCTTTAGCATGTGTATTATATGATAAGGGCAGTATGATAATGGATTAGGAACAGATAATCAGACAAAGACATACACAATTTGGAGACATTTATAAGTGTTTTATGTAGAAAATATATGGTCTCATAAGTCAAAGGGTAAAGAGTTTAACTATTTATAATGTAGTGTTAGGAAAATGGGTTTGTTACATGAAAGAGAGTAAAACTAAAATTATGCTGTTTAAAATGTCTGACCTAGGATTAATATAAAACTTGTATAAAAGCAAATTAAAAAACATGATGTATAGAAATATGCAAAATATTTTTATGTCTTAGGAATGGTTAAGCACTACACTAAACATGCCAAAATAAATCACAAATCATACGGGAATAAATAATAAGTTTGAATTAATCATACTAAGGTTTCACTGTCTAAGTCTAGAGTTTCTGTTCAATAAAACCCAACTTGTGCAAATTTAACAGAGATTTAACATATTAGAATATATTTGCAAAACATAAAATCAACGGTGAAAGAGTATGATACAAAAGACGTCCTAATTAAAATGCACCAAAAAGCAAAAGAAACAATAGAAAAATGGACAAAGTCAATTTGTAGAAAAGGAAAAGTAAATCATTAACAATTAAAGAGACAGTCAACTTCTTTAGTGTGTAGAATAAGTAAAACATTAGTAAGGTGCTGCTCTACATATATCAGTGTGGCAAAAAGTGAGTAAGGTTGAAACTGAGAAGTTTTCTGAAAACAGAAAACTATCTTGCCCTTCCTGCAGGAATGTACACAGGTGCAACCCTACTGGCAGTATTAGATAGTTTAAGTATTAGCATTCATGGCTCAAAAATCCTAGAAAGATTCTTATAAATTTCCCAAACAAGCCAAGAGTGAGATTTTAATTGCAATGGTACGTGGTGGTAAGGAGTAGAAGGCAGTGTAGGGGCACATTATTGAGGGATAGATGAAACACAAACAGTGAAATACTTTCAGGAGTCAAAAGCCAAAAAGGCTACTTGTATGGCAAGCAGTGTGAATAGGTCTTTAAACAATGCTGAGTAAAAAATCACGACAGGAAATATCTATAGCAACATGTCATTTACATTAGTCAAATACACGATCTACGTATTTTAAAAGAATAAATACAATTTAAAGATACATTCTATTGGGTACGAGGCTTAATACCTGGGTGACAAAATAATCTGTATAACAAGCCCCCATGACACAAAGTTTACCTATACAACAAACCTGCACAAAAACAAAAGTTATATTAAAATATATGTGTGTGTGTATATATATATTCTAAGCACTCAGGACAGCAGGGAACATAACTAGGGAATAGGCATAAGAGAAAATGAATAGATACATAAAAAATTTAATCTTGAAAGTGAAATTAAATCATTTACTACTATAATGCAAACATTTTAAAAATGCAAAAGTTAAAATTTATCATAAAATCTAAAATTGCACAGAACCAAGCATACATAATATTTTTTAAAAATTTACTGCATTCTGGCCGGGCGCGGTGGCTCAAGCCTGTAATCCCAGCACTTTGGGAGGCCGAGATGGGCGGATCACGAGGTCAGGAGATCGAGACCATCCTGGCTAACACGGTGAAACCCGTCTCTACTAAGAAATACAAAAAATAGCCGGGCGAGGTGGCAGCGCCTGTAGTCCCAGCTACTCGGGAGGCTGAGGCAGGAGAATGGCGTGAACCCGGGAGGCGGAGCTTGCAGTGAGCTGAGATCTGGCCACTGCACTCCAGCCTGGGCTACAGAGCGAGACTCTGTCTCAAAAAAAAAAAAAAAAAAAAAAAAATTTACTGCATTCTATCCGGGAAACAAACCTTTCTTGAACCTGGTATTTGTAAGCCAACATGTGTACCTGTGAGATTATTGTTTATTGCCTTCTAGAGTACACTCATATTAATTAGCACAAACATCAGCTCAGTAAAAATTAATAAAGAAATATGTTTAACTGCCATATGTTTCTATTAATTAATGCATGCCATTGCAATTATCCGTAATTGCTAAGCAAAGATCAGACAATTACTGACCCTAATCAATATCACAAAGTTAGACTTTCCAATTAATTGAAGTTTATGAGGATTTTGAGCTTGGATTCCAGTCATGTCCACAGAGTTTATAAAATAACCTATGCTAATAATTCACACCCAATACCTCTGAGAAGAAATAAAACTCTGGTAGTAAATCCAAGACTCAAATGCAATGTTGCCTGAACTTGAATTGAACTCTGATAACTATTTGTTGGGTGGATTTGGACATCAAAAACTCAACTAAAGCTTTGTTTGAGGAGCCAAGCAGCCGGAACCACTGACTGCATCTTGGGGATGCCATTCCCATCACAGTCTCGTAGACTTGAGTATTTATTATGACAGTTCTTGGCTAATGGTAGTAAATTATTCATAAAATGGGGTGACATTCTGATTATTTTAGAGGGTGACATTCGGGTCAGCTGAGGTTTTAAGAACAGCATCACTAGTTTCAAAGAGGTGTGAAGGTGATTTCCTCTTTTGCTACTATCTTCCTCAATTCAGCTCATCTTCCTCTGTTATTTTATTCGTGATAAAAGAGAGACCTTTTGCCCTGTCTCCTGTTAATCCAATGCCTATGTCATACAGGTTATCTATTACTACTCTTTAAAAGATAGGCTCTACCTCCTCATGCTTAGCCTTTTCTTCATACAACAAAATATTTCGAGTGGGAGTCACCTAGAACCAAATATGAAAACAAGCCCATAAATCATAAATACCAAAAATATAGAAATAATTATGTAAGTAAAATAATTTGTATGCAGTTTACATTGAATTTTATGAATTTTATCTCTTGTTTACCGCAAGCCCTCCAGCACAGAGTCCTAGTTTTGTCTGTGTGTGTGCGTATGCATGTGTAGTGTATTGTTGTATTCTGAATACACTGAGTTATCTCATTGGTTTTGCCAAAAACACTCATGATACATATTTCTGTCACTATGGAGGAACGGTTAGCTTTTTGAGTAATTGTGTCAGGGATGCCCAGGACCATTGTTGGGTTCAGAGATTCACCACAGCGACTCACTGAAATCAGCAAAGCTGTTACACTCATGGTAATAGTTTATTACAGTTAAAAGATACAGCTTAAAAATAGCATGAGAAAAGACACTTATGGCAGATGGTCCAAGAGAGAACAGGAGCAAGCTTCTAGTTGTCCTTTCTCACTGGAATCACTGAAACAGTGCTTAATTCTCCAAGCAACGATGTGTGACAGCACATGTAAAATGGTGACAATCAGAGAAGTTCACCTGAACCATGGTTCCCAGGGTTTTTGACTTATATGACTTACAGTTTTTTTACCTATATGACTTAAAGGTAAATCTATAGGCATGTGGCTCTCATTTGATTCACCTTAGCTACTCCGACCCAGAACCCCCAGAATTCAAACTGGTACAGTGTGACCCAAAGTCTAGGAACAGAAAACAAGCATCTACCATTAATCACATTGTTAGCATAAACTGGCATTCCCAAGGTCTCAAATCTACAAAAGCACTCTTTGTATTTCAAAAGATTCCAGGAGTTCAGAGGTTATCTTTCAGGAACTGATCAAAGGCTGGTCCTGAAGACCTTTGGAATCTGCAGTTTGGGCAAGCTAGACCTGCTGAGTTAACCCTTTGCTGCACAATAATATTGAAGAGTATAGACATCTGGAATAGCTACTTTTTCTCCATTTTTCTCAGTGGTACCTGTATGAAAGGGTAAGGTAGTGGTAATTGGTAAAAAGGGCTCTCAAGGAAGCTTTCTTTAAAACTATTTTTCTTAAGTTGCACATATACTTAGAAGGATGACAACTGCAATCAATCACACTCTATCCAGCTGCCCTTTAGCTACCTCTCTTACCGTAATAACTTCTGAAAAATTCAGTGGAAACTTCCAGAAGAACAGGCACTCTAGAGTATGCTCCTTGCTTTCTCATTGGCCCACTTAGTCTTGAATCTCACGTTACCCAGTGGTCTACGTGGCATCATTTTCTCACTGAGTGCCTACTCTTGGCACGATAACTGTGTTTGCTGAATCTGCTTTCACTCCCTGGCACCCCTCCACTAACAATTTGGATGTAATGGTGTAGTGTGCTTTGCTCAATTTGATGGCAAGTTTACAAGTGAGGCTGCTGATTATTGCATCACAGTTCAACAACTCTGGGTGATAGTGCACAAAAGCATAGCCTTTCCATCATGGCCATGGCATCTGGTGGGGTACACAGGCACAGACAAGCCATTGGCGGGAGGACTTATTATTAGTCATGGCTGATCCTGATAATCTAGAGCCCAGAGTGTGGGCAAAGCATTTCTTTCCTTTGCCTTCCTGTCACCTTTCAGTCTACACACAGCCTCCTTTTAGTGGATTCCTTAAATTCCCTTATTCTTGGACCTCCCCTCCGTTCTTTTACCCTTCTGGGTTCTGCAGAGAGCCTAGGCTTCACCCTTATAACTACTTCAGTTGAGATTACTGAGCTAGGTTTGCTCCTTATATCTGAGACCAGGGATATCAAGTGATTGTTCATTGGCTAGATTAGAGACCGATTTATGACTTTATTATTATTTTTTAACCTAATGAAGATCTTTACCTTCAAGAAATTACAAGGAAAGAAACATCTTCAGCTAATGTTGATGATATCTTAGGGAAGGAGAAAGATAATAGTGCTCTGTTTTATATGTTTTGTTTCTACTCTTTTATTTGTAAACAAGTATCTTGCCTGTGTTTACATATGCACAAATTTGTATGGCTGTATATTGTACACATAAATTAGAAACTCTGGATGTGGCTCCCAACAATTTGTGTTTTGACATGTCCTTCAGGTGCTTCTGAAGCACACTCAAATTTAAGAACCACTACACATATGAGGTTAAAAATTAGGCATTGTAGATTAATATTATTGTGATGTTTTATGCTTGAGAAATAGATACACAAGTAATAGAGATAACTTGTGATTCTGATACAAGAGATAACTTGTGATTTCTGAATATCTAGAAATCAATGAATGATAGCTACAGATAATATTGTCCCCGTCTTTCAGTTTAAGCAGAGGAATGTTTCTTGTTCTCACCAAAATTTCTTCCTTGTGTCAAATAAAGCAGTTGATCCATGAATAGTTGGTTTTGATTGGGGAGGGTGACGTTTTCCTTCAGCAGACCTGATGACAGCAGCTCTGTCCCCACATTTTTTCTAGATGCAAATTATGTGTAAAAATGTCAATGAAAACATGTTTCTGCTTCAGATATAACAGATTCGATTCTCTAGATAGATGGAAACTAGGCAAGGTCAGTGTATCTACTGTTTTATCCCTGCACCAAGTACTAAAAATAACTGGACTCAATATCAAGAGAACATGTATGAGCACAACAGAATATTTTTCAATAAATATCTTTCTAGTCTTAAAAAGTATCAGACAGTAAGCTAAAATTGCTCTTATATATATTTTATCTGATCTGTACATACCCAGTCTATCAACTTGCCTATCTCATCGTCAGTTTATGGGATAGAATGAAAAATATGATCCCCAAGGAAATTCAGGTCTTAATCCTCAAAACCTGTGAATATGTTATCTTACGCCGAAAAGGGGAGAGAAGACTTGGCAAATGTGATTAAGGTTATGAACCTTGAGAGTGGGAGATTATTTTGGATTATCTCTGTGAGCCCAGTCTGATCACATGGCTCCTTTAAAGTGGAGTAACTGTCCTGGCTGTAGTCAGAGAGATCTGTGACTGTGGAAGCAGCCCCAAGAGATGTGATATGAGAACCACATGATGTCAGTTTCTGGTTCTGCCATGTCGGGGCTATGCTCAAGGGCTAGCGAAAGTCCTCTAGAAGTTAAGAGTGTCTCTGAACTGATAACTAGAGCCAACAAGAAAATACAGACCTCAGTCTCTGCATTTGTGTTACTGGACAATTTTCACCAGTGTTACAATATATAATTCTATAGTAAGCCACAATGTTTATTATGTGGAATTTTCACGTCTTTCTTCTTCAAAATTGACACCTTTGTTCTTGGCTTTTCATTTTAATAAACATGATAATATTAATTGTTTACTCATACCGAATGGGTTAAAAATAAAACAGGGGCATTTTGATTGAAAATACATTGCCTTAGCAGGGCATGGTGGCTCACACCTGTAATCCCAGCACTTTGGAAGGCCTAGGCAGACGGATCACGAGGTCAGGAGATCAAGACCATCTTGGCCAACATGGTAAAACCCCATCTCTACTAAAAATACGAAAATTAGTTGGACGTGGTGGTGTACGCCTATAGTCCCAGCTACTCGGGAGGCTGAGGCAGGAGAATCCCTTGAACCCGGGAGGCGGAGGTTGCAGTGAGCCAAGCTCGTGTCACCTCACTCCAGCCTGGCAATGGAGCAAGACTCCGTCTCAAAAAAAAAGAAAAAGAAAAAAAAGAGAATGCATTGCCTTTGTAGGTTGACGTAGGTATAACTGGCATGCACCTTTTCACAGTGTATCATCCTCAAGAGAAACATGGTGAACTTACTCATTTACCTAGGCCTTTCAAAGATCTTTCAATCAATTTTATATTTTTCTTCATGAATTTTTTTACACATTATTTTTGTTGGATCATGCATTTCTTGAACATTGTTTTTGTAAAATATGAAATTATTATTCATTTTGTTTTATAAAAGCAAGTAAAGCATAAATTTCCTTCTGAATACCAGAAGGAAATTAATTAAGCTTCCATCAAAATTCAGTATCTGCACCCATTAATTACCCTTGCTTCCCTCTATGGTTGAACATTATCAAAATATTTAAAAAACAATTAAAAAAATCATGTAAAAATTATGTGAAATTTGTATTGCAGAGAATTCTTGCCTTGTGATTGTTTCGCTTGCGGGTTTCTGACTTTATGATAGTTTTATCAAGGTGTTAAATGTGTTTTCAGCTTATATTTTTGACTTAAAATGGGTTTATCAGGTCACAACCCCATCATAAGTTGAGGAGCATCTGTATTTTATTATTTTAACTTCCTTTTTAAATGTGTATTTATAAATTTTAAGTGTATTGAATCTTTTGGTATTTAAAGCAATGAAGTATACTTAAATTTTAAATTAAAAACTAAATAGCATATCTGGGAAAATATTCCAACACAACTTATTATTGACATGTAAGAAACATGAGACACCTGAATTTAATAAAAATTGGCAAAGATATGTATGATTACCTATCAAAAGAAGAATTAGTGATCCATATTATTCAATTGGTAATATCAATGCTAAATGAGTACGTATTAATTTGGTTCATTGGAAAGTTTCAGGGAGATACTGGCCAAACAACTTGAAACATCTAATGTTAAATTTTCATTTCAAGTACAAGAAAACTCCTAAAATACTCCATAGAAATATTCTACTGTAGTAAATCAGATGATCTGAATTGATGGAAATGGCAAACTATTGACTAAAATCTATTTCAGGAAAAAACAGCTGTTGAAGTCAGCTGTCCTGGTATAAATAAAACAAGTTAAACCATAAGGGCAGAATCTTAGAAATTTGGAAACATAATTATGCCATCTGGAAATAAATAGACTAATCAGAGAATAGAGATTTGGAGAAAATAAAATTAAAAATAACTTGAAAAACAATAACAAATATGTGTTATCTATACTCGAAGTCCAATTTGCTTACCGCTTATAAGATCACTATGTTTCTGTAACTGTATTGTACTGTATCCCCGTTATCTGTATTTGTCTATTTATTTATAGTATACATATAGTGGTTTTCTAAGCTATATGTTCCATGCATAAACTAAGTTACATTTTATTACATGACCCAGGTTTATTGTTCATAAATCAAGTTATAGAAATGAAAGATCTCAGAAATTTTTTATGTGGCGATCAGAATGTTGATGTGTGTGTGTGTGTGTGTGTGTGTAGAGAGAGACATACAGGGAGGGTGAGAGTGTGTGTGTGTGTGTGTGTGTAGAGAGAGACATACAGGGAGGGTGAGAGTGTGTGTGTGTGTGTGAGAGAGAGAGAGAGAGAAAAAGAGGGAAAGAGAGGGAGAGAGAGCACAATCTACATTGTTCTCTTACTCCATGCTAAAGTGTTTTTGAAAACATACTTGATCTTCAGGATCAACATTACTAAGCAAGAAAACGACCAAGAAATGATGAAGACAATTATTCCTACTGTGACAAACAAGCATGTCATACAAAAATGAGACTGTGCCTTTAAATTATTTATATATTTCTGTGTCAGAATGGACTGCCCTGATTATCTTACCTAGAGCAGCTGCTGCTATACTGTCCAAACTCCTCAACAACGAATACATTCTATACCTAGGGCACAATTTTGTGTTGTAAGATAAATAATCATAGAATCATATTAGAAGTTGTATAATTGCCTATGTAATAAAATTAATTTGAATGTCATTTATATTTCAGTAACCTATTTTTCATTATAAGGTCGGAAAAACATTTCGCTTGTAAAAAACATAAGAGATACGAACATAAGAGATATGAGTACAAATCTAAAATTTCTCTGTGTCATACATTTTCTTTAATGAATAATCGACATTTCTGTTATATTAATAAGGACAATATTAAATACAACATGCTAAAAAATGTGTGGCAATAGTAAACATGATTTCAGTGAATCTAACAGAATTGAAAATGCATAAATTGACATTCTTATGAATACTGATTACACACACATATGACTAGAAATGGGCATGATTTTCAGATCACATAAAAACTTTGAAGTTTCAAATTATATTCTGTGTATACCTAATGATGTTTTCCATTTGCAAGACAGAGAAAGCCCGACAAAGAGAGAGGAAGAAAGAGAAACAGAAGAGAGATAATTTGATTCAAGTCTCTAACTCATTGATCAAAAATAGGACTGCCATAAACATTCAGAGAGAATTTCTAGTCAGAATTAAACCAATAATGACAGTATTCTATAGTCATTTCAGCTCCTAATAAATCCCTTCTCCATGAATGCTCATAATTAAAGTCTGTTGGTATTAAAATACAGAGCTAAATTTTTTCAAAGAATATTACCATTGTTTTTGTTACATTTGAAAAAATGCTGTATTTCAATTTGAAGAATGCAGAAAATAAAGCTCTTAAATGTTGTCTGTCAGATATGTAGCAGATCTGACACACAGTCCAGCATTACTAATATTGCTTCACAACTAACTATATTTTAATAATTTCTAAAAGCAATAATTATAAATATATTTTCCCCCAGAAAGGATCTATGTCTGAACATTTTACCCATCTTATAACGTTGAAATACTTTGCTAAATCTAATTCAAGTAAATATTGCTTTAGTAGGCACCAAATTGATACATTTCCTCCTTCTAGCCTGAGTAGATCATACATATTTGAACAACAGCATCCAAAATAAGTTGAAAAGAAAAATCTTTGATCAAGATTGTGAAAGCACTGTTTGTTGTCTAGTGAAGTTATGGAGATTAGCCCACAGTTTTACTTTCTATTCTTTAACCATTTTTTTGCCCTTATTGTTCTAGGATAATTTATGTTCAGCTGTTGGGTTAAATTATATACATTTTTTTCCTTTTAAATTTATGATTTGAGATCCCTTGTGCTGTGTTGTCTAATTTTTTATTGTGATTATCAATATACTGTTCAGAAAGGTGACTCCAAAAATAGCAAAATGATGGTATAACAATGTATGTACTTAGGTTACTTCATGCCATGAGAGTAAAAGCTGAGAAATTAACAAGGCCTGATATTTGAAGAAGTTTGCTTAATTACTAGTAGAAAATGTTAGAATTTTATTTATTAAAGTGAGCTACACAAAAATTTAAATTCTACTTAATTATTTATTGAACATTTACTAAATATTATGTGTTGTGTAAAATGCTTTTCATGCTTACTTTAATTTCATTCTCACAATGACCAGCAAAATATGATGGAATAGCATAGAAGAGAAAACTGCAGTTTTACAGAATAAGTAGCCCGGAAGATGGCTGGACTTTGGCCCAAGTATTCCAGTCAGGGTATTAACTATAACTCTAGAATTTATGCTAAGAAAGTTACTTTGCATCAGTCTGAATACTTTTTCTTTATAAGAAAATAGACCTTAGTCTTCAGAGATTTACTTGGTCCTTTGTATCAACAATAAACACTAGTGAAATAACCATCAATTTCTTCCCAAAAAGTACATGTAGAACATACCTTTAGTACAGCAGTGATACGATCAGAGAAGTGCCTCATGCCACAACAACATTTTCTCCTAGGAAGTCCAGTAAGCTTCTCTTGCCTGTAGGAGGGCTTTGACGCAAAATGGTCCTTAGGAAGTGCTTTTGGTGGAGGGACTACTTGAGGTTTTACTTCTGATCCCACAGAGCTTCTTATGAAATACTTATACAAAGATAGATGTTTCAGGATAAATAAAACCTTTATCTCTTCTACAAAACTGACATTCTATTTAAAAACAATCCTTTATCACGTCAACGATTGCAAAGACTAACAAAGGCACTGTTATATTTTGAAGAGTGGCCATGCATTATAATTCAGTATTGTTTCTTATTATAACATCAATAAAATAATTTATAATGAAAATTTAGAAGATGAAAACAGTTCAGCAGTCTCAACTACCAAAGGTAGATCTTAGTAGTGATGTCAGCAAGATAGTCAAACAGGAAATCTCAGGCTCTACTTGGCCCACAGAAAGTTAAACTAGCAACTATCCACGAACTAGAACATCCTTTGAAAACCCCTACACCTGGAAACCAGCCGGAGATACCAGCATGGGATGTAGAATTGAATGAAATCTGAATCTGAAGGGTAAGAAGAATGGTCTCACTCTACCTGGGCCTCCCCATTCCTTTTCCCCAAATTGGCACAGCAAATGGAGATGGTTTCCCTGCACTCACAATTTCTCCCAGGAAGAAAGACAATAAGAGGCAATCATTCAGTTTTCCTAATGTTCTAAGATGCTACTCAGGAAGTCCACTCTGGCTTCACCTCATGGAGAATACTAGGGGAAATGGCATGGCTTGACTGCCCTAGGGTCAGGTAGAAACAAAAAAGTTACTGGTGCACAGATCCTCTGTTTTCCTGACAGCTGTGTTTCCCGGTCAGGGATATCAGCCAACCTCACAGCACAACCACAAGGTTAATCTGGTTCAGGTTCCCTTCAGAGGCACAGTGGGAATACAATTTAACTTGAGCCCCTAGACTGCTAGTCTCTGGGCTCAGCCTTAGAACCCACGCGAACAACTCTGCCCAGTCAGGGAAACACAGCTTCACCTATTTGTGAGAAGATCAGAGGTAGACTGGGCCTGACCAGGGAAAACAAGTAGCAGCTCCACACAGCCAAAAAACCCACACAATGACTCCAACCAGGAAAGAATATGTCCACCTTTCTATATTTTGGAGAAACACGAGGGCTAGTCTTACATTATCCAGGAAGTCAATGAGACAATAAACTCAGCTGGAAGCCCACTTCATGGCTCCACCCAGTTAGGGAGAAAAATCTTCAGTTTTATATAAGTAGTATATTGTAGCCTCAGGTCTTACCTGTCCAGGGTTGTGACCCTGCCTAACTTCAGAGTCTAACTTGCAATCTTGCCTAACTATAGATTTCAAATAGTAGAATTTTCCGGCCAGGAATACATCTTATGACTGAATTGAACAGAAGCCATTGTATTTTCCAGCCAGTAGTTTCATCTGACAGAAAAGCCCAGACAGTGGTCTCGTTGGTCAGTAAAGCCAATCAATAGCCCATTCTGATATCACAGCAAAGACAGTGCATCAGCCAACTAGAGAACTCAGCAATTTCTACCTGCCTGGGATTTTCACTATCTAACCTTCCAGAATCACAGGCTAGACCAAGTATGTGAAGCTCTGGGCTGGGAGTGGTGGATCATGCCTATAATCCTTGCCCTTTTGGAGGCAGAGGAGGGAGAATTGCTTGAAGCCAGGAGTTTAAGACAAGCCTGGGCAATAAGATAAGACTCTGTGTCTACAAAAAAGAAAAAGTAAAAACAAAATTAGCCAGACACAGTGGTGTGCACTTGCAGTCCCAGCTACTCAGGAGGCTTAGGAGAGTAGATTGCTTGAGCCCCAGAAGTTTGAGGCTGTGAGATATGATAGCCACTGTACTCCAGTGTGGATGTCACAGCAAGACCCTGTCTCAAAAATGAAATAACAAAATAGTGATGCTTTGTTCCTGCCAAAGAACTCCTGTAAAGGCCAGAAAACAAAGCTATCTCCTAAAATGTGCAGATAACAACATAAAAACACAAGGATTACAAAGCATCAGGGAATCATGACACCTCAATAAAAAATAAATAGGCTCTAATCATGAACCCCAAAGAAATGAAAATTTGTGAAATAACTGAAAAGAATCAGAATAATACTCATAAAATAGTTCAGTGAATGACAAGAATATGCAGATACACAATTTAGTAAAATTTGGCAAACAATACAAGAAAGAAGATAGAAGATCAACAGAAAGTAGAAACAATAAAAAGAGCCAGATAGGAATTCTAGAGATGAAAAACACAATGACTGAACTAAAAATTTCAACACAAAACTTCAAGAGAAGACTGAGTTGATCAGTCAGAAGAAACAATGAGCTGGACAGAACATCCAGTCACTGGAGAAAAAAGAGAAAATAGAGAAAAAGAATGAAAAAAGCCTATGGGAATTATGGGACACAATCAAGAGACTAAACCTTTGTGTAATAGAATTTGTAGAATGAGAACAAAGCGAAAAAGGGCCAGAAAGCACATATCAAGGAATAATGGCCAAATAGTTCCTTAATCAGAGAGTAGGTGCCAACATTAAAGTATAGGAAGCACAATGATCTCCAGTAAAATCCACCAGAAAGAGAAGTACACCAAGACATAATAATCAAACTACTAGAAATCAAAGACAAATAAAAAATTCTGAATGCAGCAAGAGACAAGAAACATATCAGATACAAGAAAGTCTCAACATGACTGTCAGAAGAATTCTCAGCAGAAATCTTATAGGCTAGGAGAGAGTGGCATGATATATATGAAGCGCTGAAGGAAACCTCTCAACTAAGAATACTTTATCCAACAAATTTTTTTAGAAAGAAAGCAAACAAAGATTTTTACAGAAAAACAAAATTTAAGGGAGTTTCATTGATTATCATTAGACCTGTGTTACAAGAAATGATAAAGACAGTTCTTCAAGCTGAAATTTAAAAATCCTATTGATTTAAAAAAATTAAAACGTATAAAACTTACTTGTAACAGTAAGTACTCAGTCAGATTCAGAATAATACTGTAACAATTATGTGTTAACTGTGTATATCTTTAGCTATGTTGGAAAACAGTAGGGAGGCACATCAAAAAACTAAAAATAGAATTACCATATGTTCTAGCAGTGTCACTACTGGGTATATATTCAAAGGAGTTAAAATCAATATGGCCAAGAGATGTCTGTGCTTTCATCTTGCTTGCAGCATTATTCACAATTGCAGATATTTGGAAATAATCTAAGTGTCTATCCATGGATGAATATATTTTTTAAACGTATATAGATACAATAAAATATTATATAGTCTTAAAAACACAGGAAATTCTGTCATTTGTGACAACAACAATAAACCTGGAGGACCTTGTGTTAAATGAAACGAGCTAGGCACAGAAAGACAAATACTATATGATCTCACTCATATGTGAAATCTAAACAAAACTGAACTCATCGAAGTAGAGAGTAGAATGATGGTTACCAGAAGCTGGGAAGCTGGGTGGAAGGGCAAAGGGTAGATGATAGTCAATGAGTACAAAGTTATAATTAAATAGGAGGAATAAATCTGGAATTCTCATGGCAAAGAAGAGTGACAGATAAAAATCATGAATTGTATATTTCAGAAGAGCTATAGGAGGGGATTTTGAATGTTCTCACCACAAAGAAATGATAAATGTTTGAAGTGACAAATATGCTAATTGCCATGATTTGATGATTACAAAATATATACATGTATGAAAACATCATATTGTATTCCAAATATGTATAATCAGTATTTTTCCATCAAAAATAAAATAAAATAAAAAAGTTTGAAGTAAAACATTAAGATTTGATTTATTATTTTTTTTAATTTTATTTTTCATGGATGAATACTAATTGTATATATTATACTCTACACCAAGGACATGCAGTGGGCAGAAAAACTATGCCAGAGAGCAATTTTCTATAAATTAGAACCCAGTAATAACTTGCATACTTGTGTATGTTTTATTATATGCGTTCTCCACACAGCTGAAGCAACATACTGAAATTCAGTTTTTGAATAATACATGCTTTTCAAAGAACTTCCAAACAATGCAGCAAAAAGGCATGAAATTAAAGTTGTTTACCAAATGAGAGCATACAGTTTGCATCTTTTTTGTATTCCTTGAGTATTTTAATTTTGAAGCTATACATATACAATAGTTAATTACAGGTGCTAAAACCTAATCAATCAGCCAGCTGTTTTGATTGTACTGTACCAGGTAGCTGCTTTCACTGATTTGTGTTCCACTTAATTTAAAAGGCTTATGTAAACAGATATAAATATATGCTTTGTGAATGTATGTGGGTGGATATGTGCTTTTTTTTTTATTATTTCTTTTTTTTTTAGACGGAGTCTCCGTCTGTCGCCCAGGCTGGAGTGCGGTGGTGCCATCTCGGCTCACTGCAAGCTCCGCCTCCCGGGTTCACTCCATTCTCCTGCCTCAACCTCCTGCGTAGCTGAGACCACAGGTGCCCACCACCACGCCCGGCTAATTTTTTGTATTTTTTAGTAGAGACGGGGTTACCGTGTTAGCCAGGATGGTCTCGATCTCCTGACCTCGAGATCCGCCTGCCTCGGCCTCCCAAAGTCCTGGGATTACAGCTGTGAGCCACGGCGCCGGGCCTGGATATGTGCTTTAACTTGACAAGGGACTAAAGGTGTTTTCACAGCCTTAGACTAAACAATGTGTTTCAAAACCGAAGAATTTAGAAACGTTTCTTAACTTGTATAATTAAAAACAACCACTCTGATTGAATTATTATGATTCTCCTAGTACTGTTGATTAACTTAGCTATTGTTCGGTAATATTGCTAAATATTGTTCAGATGACTGGGTCCGAGGCTGTGCTGATGACATAAGTTAAGAAGTGGGGACCGGGCACGGTGGCTCACGCTTGTAATCCCAGGTCGAGGCGGGTGGATCATGAGGTCAGGAGATCGAGACCATCCTGGCTAACACGATGAAACCTCATCTCTACTAAAAATACAAAAAATTAGCCGGGCATGATGGTGGGTGCCTATAGTCCCAGCTACTCCGGAGGCTGAGGCAGGAGAATGGTGTGAACCCCGGAGGTGGAGGTTGCAGTGAGCCGAGATTGCTCCACTGCACTCCAGCCTGGGCAACAGAGGGAGACTCCATCTCAAAAAAAAAAAAAAAAAAGTGGGAAGAAGCAACTTATTTGTTTTCATTTTCACTTCATTTTACAAAGGATTTTTAACTATTATACATTAAACATATATTAACTGAAGCAATAAATTATTATAAATATATATGCATTATATATTTTTACATAAACTATATTAAACAGTTTTATAAAACATATTAAACAAAATAATGAATCAAGACAGAAAAATCCAGTGGAAATTATAGAGTTGTAAGAGGGGTGAATAAAGGGTGAATGCGATTAAATCACATTGGCTTCTAAATATTGCATTCAAAATTTTTCACTGTTTCATGGTTTTATTTTAAAAACTGTGGCCATGTTTTCTGATGCATGTTACAAGAAACATATTTTTTGGAGGGCTCTATATTCTGAAAGAAATTTTTCACATTGCACTTTATACAGAGGCATGAGCAATTTATTTCATGGGGCTCTTTCTAGATCCGTTACATGACAAAAATCTGATTGGAAAATGTTGGAATTGATTATTTTAATTGACCAGTCGTTCTTAAAAATTAAAGTAAATACACCAGCACTTCAAGGAATTAGCAGAGTCCTACACCTGTTCAGTGGTTTACTTTGAAACAGCGAGATACCTAGTGGATGAACAATAAATAGAACCCAGATTTGGTCATCCACATTCTGTGCTTTCCTTGATTTAGTGTATGAGACAGTATAGAATCTTAGAACAAACATAGACTCTGGATGCACGGGAAAGAAATAAAACTTCTTACTTGTATAATGTCTTGCCTTATTTATTTATTTTTTTTTTTGGATGTGATGGGGTTTTGCTCTTGTTTCCCAGGCTGGAGTGCAATGGCACGATCTCAGCTCACCACAACCTCGGCCTCCTGGGTTCAAGCGATTCTCCTGCCTCAGCCTCCCAAGTAGCTGGGATTATAGGCATGCACCACCATGCCCAGCTAATTTTGTATTTTTAGTAGAGATGGGTTTCTCCATGTTGATGAGGTTGGTCTCAGACTCCTGACCTCAGGAGATCTGCCTGCCATGGCTTCCCAAAGTGTTGGGATTATAGCTGTGAGCCACCATGCCCGGCCCCGTCTTGCCTGATTTTTTTAAGTTTTGGGTTTTTCTTTAAAAAGTTTTTATAATATCTATTTCTGTATTAGTCTATTTTCACACCACTACAGATATACCACCTGAGACTAGGTAAGTTATAGACAAAGGAAGTTTAATTGACTCATAGTTCCACATGGCTGAGGTGGCCTCAGGAAACTTACAATCATGGTGGAAGGGGAAGCAGGCACCCTCTTCACAAGGCAGCAGGAGAGCAAGAGCAAGTGAAGGAGGAACTGTCAAATGGTTATAAAACCATCCGATCTTGTGAGAACTCACTATCACAAGAACAGCATGGGGAAACCACTCCCATGATCCAGTCACCTCCTTCTGTCAACACATGGGGATTACAAGTCCTTTCCTCCACAAGCAGGGATTACCATTTGAGATGAGATTTGGGTGTGGATAGAGAGCCAAACGATATCAATCTCATAGGAGTTTCTATAGTGAGTAAATAATATAGTTTGCACTAAAGAACTAGCATGTGCCTGACAAGAGGAACTGCCATTATTTTTTTAAAAGAATGTGAATATTTAATAGATTGAGAGAGATGGACAGGTTATAAACACATTTTTGTAGAACTTAATATTATGTTTTGAAACTCAGTATCATAGATGGTTGTTGTAGACGGTGTTCATCCTAGCAACATGCCTCTGTTACTAAAAATGATTACCTCAATCACATGCTTGACTTTTGTTTCTATTCAATCAAATGCTTCCTGTTTGTGTCATGGAGATAAATGGAGGTCTGCTCTCCAAGATGTGATTGTGGTCACTTAGTTTATGTGACAGGCTTCTGGAAGGAAATGAAGGAAGAAAATGGCAGAAGGAAGGAGAGAAGTTTCTCCAGTCTCTGCTTTCTGTCTTCTTCTTTCTTCCCAGATTGTTCAGCAGGTCAGTGCCGAGATTCCCAGTGATATATTCATATAATTAAAATTGTTTGCCTTGGAATGGGTCATTAATGATCTTGTGTAGCTCTGTAAAAGATTAGTAAAGTAAAGGTAAAAAATAATTTGAAATGAAGTATATGCATTGAGAGCAGTCATGTAAAACCAAGTTTTTAAATATGTTTAGATTGACTTTTTTCCCTTGTTTTGCTCCCGTTATTGAAATATTTGCTTTCAACCCTGATGGCCTAGCTAAATATGTGTTTAAAAAAAAAAAAAAAAGAGAGAGAGAGATACTAAAGCAAGCTATTCACTTTACTGGCTACCACTCTTTATCATTCTCCTACTTAAAATTGGGTCAGCCGTCAGTGTCCAGCAAATTAAAACAGCCCTTTAAAATCCAAAAGCCTCTTCAATTTTCTTAAATGAAAATCAAGTAAACTCTTCCGTTGCTTAATGTGAAAATTAAGAATATTTTATCACTGTCTTTGGTGTTTTTGTTTTTGTTTTTGAGACGGAGTCTCACTCTGTCACCAGGCTCGAGTGAAGTGGCATGATCTCAGCTCACGGCAACCTCTGCCTGTGGGGTTCAAGCAATTCTCCTGCCTCAGCCTCCCGAGTTGCTGGGATTACAGGCATGTACCACCCCGCCCAGCTAATTTTTGTATTTTTAGTAGAGACGGGGTTTCACCATTTTGGCCAGGATTGTCTCGATCTCCTGACCTCGTGATCCACCCACCTCAGCCTCCCAAAGTGCTAGGATTACAGGCGTGAGCCACCACACCTGGCCTTATCACTGTCTTTGAATTTTTTTCCTCCTTATTCACATAGGTATAGTCTTTGGAAATTCTAAAAATATGCATATATATGCAGTATTAGTTTAACCTAATTGCATTTTGTATACACATAAATTACCTATTCCTGCATAGCAAATGACTTGAAATCAGTGGCTTAAAATAGCACATGTTTATTACTCATAGTTTCTGGGGATCAGGTATTCAAGAGCAATTAAATTGGGAAGTTCTTGCTCTTGGGCTCTCATGAACTTCAAATCAAACTGTTGGTCAGAGCTGCAATCTTTTCATGGCTTGAGTGGGGCAAGACCCGCTTCCAAGGTCACACAAATCCTGATAAGCCCCAGTTCCTTGCCTTGCTTCTCTGTAAGCTGCCTGAGGATCCTCACACGATGGCAACTGGCTTCCCCCAGAGCGAGACATTGAGACAGGAAGAGAGAGAAATCAACATGAGAAGCTATAGTATTTTTAGAATCCCATCATTAGAATATTCTCTTCACTAGAGTAAGTCACTGAAATCAGTCTACCCTCATGTGGAAGCGAGTTAAGTTCGATGTCTTGAGGAAAGAAGTATCTGAGAGTCTGTGGACATATCTTTAAAACTACCATGATGTATTGATCTGAAGAATTTATTCACCTGTATATTCTATATATTTATAAAAAGATAATAAAATTATGTAAGCACTGTTACTAAAACCTACAGAATGAGAGATTTGTTATAGAATGCAAAGTTAAAGCTAGATGGAAGGAATAAGTTTCAGTGTTCTATAGCACTGTAAGATGACTATAGTTCATAGTAATATATAGTTTCCAGTAGCTATAGGATGACAATGAACATTCCCAACACAGACAAATATTATAAGTTTGAGATGATTGATATGCTAATTACTCTCATCTGATCACTATACGTTATACATTTGGAAATATCACTATGTACTCCATGAATATGTACAATTATAATTTGTGTCAATTTAAGAAGTATAATTTTTTAACAAGTCAAAATAAAATGAAACCAAAACCAGTACATTGCTTTCAATATAGTACTGTAAGAATTAAAACAGCCTGAATTCAGCAATGTCCTGATTATCTAACAAACTTTGTGCTAGCTCATTTATTAGCACTATCTGTCCAATGACCCATAGATATAAATAACTCAGATGTTATGTTAACTATGTTCATTTATGCACCGAATCAAGAAGTATCTGAGCCAAAACTTCTCCCTTCCCACCTCAATTTTTGAGAACATTGTTCTTTAAAGTAATAGATAATTTCCCCTAGTTTTCTGGTACCAATGTTTTCATTAATTATCTGTATAATTGGATAACTCATTTACTATCCATTCCTGCCTTAAGTATCTGTGAAACATTCATTTTAGAAGTACAAGTAGTGGAGGTATGAGAGGTCACTTCTCCTTATCTTCCATATTGGAGCAAATATTCAGGACTGATAGGGATGCAGACACTCATAGTAGCCAAATGCACCAACACCCTTTTCTGCCTTTTGTTCTCAACTTCTTTTTATTCTTTGTGAAGGACCCTGATGTTTACATTTTTGTGTTACATTCAAATGTTTATGGGGAAAAAAACTATTCTTGGATCTCCTCTATTTGCAACTTCTTAGTCTTTCTCTCTTTGAGTAGCTATACTGTGTTTGACACAAAAGCCTGGCTAATTCTCTTTATAATGGTTGAATAAAGCTCAAAGTATTGACATCAATTTCCTATTGCCACAGAGTGATCTAGGTCATGACAAACCACAAGCCAAGTTACTAGACCATTACTAAACTACCATCACATAAGGATAAGTTAGCAAGTTTGACCTTTTAAATCAAACTGCAAAATGTTCTTTCGATTAAAGTCTACAACAGTCCCCTGAGATCTCCAGTGCTGAATGTTAGGGATTTAACACAACACTGAGATTTTGGCAGATAAATGTACCTTTTCCTCATAAGCTTTCCAACTCACACACAGTTTTAAATTCTCTTGTTCTATAGAATTACCATTCTATGCTTAGTGTTATTTTGAAGGCAGTTGCATTTCTTTCCAAGGTGCGGACTCATGACCAGGAAGCCAATTTATATAGGCGAAAGTAATAGTTTTATTCTTTCTGAGAAAATTAGCTATTTAAGGATAAATACTCTAATTTGTCCTTTCAACCTAGGTTTATGGGTAATTCTCAGTTTCTTTTAAACACCTTTATGATTTCTCCCTTGGATACTCCTCTTTTTATTTCAGTTTTTTTTTTTTTTCCTATTCAATAGTGCAATAAACCTTTCATCATTCTAATTTTTTGTACAACTGCCGTACCCAGTATTTACTTCTAATTTGGTCCATATATTTTTGCCCACTTTTTCTATAATGCTGGCTTTAACACAAATGTAAATCACACACTGAAAATTATAAGTTTGATGTACATACATGTGAATATTTTTGTTCACATTTTTATTTCTGGCCTGAAAAATATAGCACTAGAAAGTACACATGAGTAGCCTTTTAATTATTTTATACTCATTGAAAAGAGTATAAAAGTGCAAATAAATTCCTTAACTCTTCCTAACTTGGGAGACTGAGTCCTCCCAGTTCCTTTTCAGACTTTAATAGCACTAGTTCTTCAGAAATAATGAAAAACTTTAGGGAACCTTGGTTAATATGTAGGCAAAATCACGTTATGGATTTTACCCCTGGGATTTTTTTCCCCATGTGACATTTTCTTTAATGCATTTATATCAGAGAAAATTATCTAAACACAAAATAATTTTTATTGATATGTGAAACACAAATTAGGAGATATTTATTGAATTTTCATTTAATGTTTACTGATAATATTTTAGTTTTCTTTCAAATTCTAGTAGTCTTTTGTGATTTATATTTCTGCCAAAATTACCTATATTAGTTTTTATACTGAGTTTATTTTATCTCAGGAGTCTTCCTGATTCACTGGAATTACATACTTTGCAAACTGTGCTATTCCATGTGTCAGGAGATCCTCAGAAGTCCTTAGGAGGTACTTAATTAAACATACAAATTCTAGGATCATAGCCTAACATTAAGCTTAGTATTTCTTCTTTTATCAGATTTGTGTGTATGTCATCAGTATAGGTTTTCATTTGAAAGAGTTATGTTCAAACATATTTTATAACCGTTGCCCTAATGCATCAGGGAAAGTTTCTCTTGGATATTAAATATTCAATATGTAAATATCTGGTTCATGTTTTTCCCACTGCTCACTTCAGATTTTCTCTAAAACTAACCATGTTCATCTTGGTTCTCCATCTTTCCATAGTTCACAAGATTTTCTCATCTGTAATATTAGCACTTTGGGAGGCTGAGGCGGATGGATCACTTGAGGTCAGGAGTTCTAGACCAGCCTGGCCAAAATGGCAAAAATACCATCTCTACTAAAAAAGCAATAATTAGCTGGGAATGGTGGTGGGTGCCTGTAATCACAGCTACTTGGGAGGTTGAGGCAGGAGAGTTGCTTGAACCAAGGAGGAGGAGGCTGTACTAAGCTGAAATCACACAAAAGATTTGTATTTTGATTTAGTTGGTCAGTTTATTCCTGATTACCTTGGTAGGTATATTCACCAGAGAAAAATGAATAAGAAAAGTTTTGCTAATTCTGAAATTATTTTTAAAAAGGTGAAAAATATATGTATTTTTGCAAAGGCAGCATTTAGAAGACCACCTAAAGGGGTTATTACAAGCTGAGATGGTTCTAATGCTTTGGTTGCTCTCCTGAAAGCATCACAGAAAAAGCATCGCTGTTAATTGTGTTTTAAAATTTGAGTGGGTTTCTATAATTATTAAATAATATGATTTGACAAATCTTGCAGCAGCTAGTGTTAATTAGTAACATATTGCAGAGTTATCTATGAATAAATGTTTCCTGTTGTACATTTCTTTGATGTTTCTATATTTAAAATAAGCCTTTTTTTTTTCTAGAGTAGTATGACTTTTAGATAGCTTCTTCTCAGGTATCCATTTATCCTCTTCAATTCAGTTTACTTTGTTCATGTTAAAACCTTAAGCTTCTGAAATGTCAGTGAAACATGGAAAAGTAATTTTAAAGCATAAAATAAATGTAAATAAAACACCCCTTAATTCAATCAATTAATTAGTGCATTTGCTTTTTTATTTTTCTGTATGGAATATTATCTTAGGTTGAAAGAGAATTAGTAAGAAAAATCAGACATTCTTGTTTTCAGAGAGCTCATATCTATTTTGAGAGGCAGTATGTGCATATTAAAACTAAAATTACAATTCATGATGAATTAACCTTCATATAAGTAGTATAGATTATTACTTTTCAGAGTTCTCAGGTAGAGAGGTTTTCATACAGCCATGTGTGTTTGTTTGAAATAAAATTTTGATTAATGGAAAGGAGAGTGAGGCACTGTTGTTTGCCAGCTCAATGTCCATTCGCCCCAACTGTTTATCCAAAATAAACCCCAGTGCTGTCCAAGTGTCCACTGTCGTCCAAGGAAACCCAGTCCAAATCATAAGATATGAGTCTTGGTTATTCTAAGCCAATCAAAGTGTTCCATTTCTTTTGCTATAACTTGATTTAATGTTGGCCATGTGATTTAAATCTGACCAGCAACATGCTAGAAGAATGTAATCTTTGAGGCCTCTTCACACTTAATTAAGAAAAAAGGAGTGCTATGGTTTGGCTGTGCCCCTACTTAAATCCTATCTTGAGCTGTAGGTCCTATAATCCCCAGGTGTTGTGGGAGGGACCCAGTGCAAAGTAATTGAGTCATGGGAGTGATTACTTTCATGCTGTTCTCGTCATAGTGAATGAGTTCTCACAAGATCTGATGGTTTTATAAGAGGACTCCCCACCCCCCAACCACTTTGCTCTGTACTTCTCTCTCCTGCCACCATGAAAAGAAGGATGTGTTTGCTTCCCTTTCTGCCATAATTATAAGTTTCCTGAGACCTCCCCAGCCTTGTGAAACCATGAGTTAATTAAACCTCTTTCTTTTTAAAATTACCCAGTCTCAAGTATGTCTTTATTAGCAGCATGAGAATGGACTAATACAGTATATTGGTACCAGGAGTGTGGCATTGCTATAAAGATGCCTAAAAATGTGGAAGCGACTTTGAAACTGGATAACAGGCAGCAGTTGGAGGGCTCAGAAGAAGACAAGAAAATGTTGAAAAGTTTGGGACTTTCTAGAGAGCTGGAGGGCTCAGAAGACAGGAAGATGTGGAAAAGTTTGGAACTTCCTAGAGACTTGTTGAATGACTTTGACCAAAATGCTGATAGTTATATGGACAATAAAATCCAGGCTGAGGTGGTCTCAGATGGAGATGAGGAATTTGTTGGGAACTGGAACAAAGGTGACTCTCGTTTTGCTTTAGTAAAGAGACTGGGAACATTTTGCCCCTGTCTAGAGATCTGTGGAACTTTGAACTTGTGAGAGATGATTTAGGGTATCAGGTGGAAGAAATTTCTAAGCAGCAAACTGTTCAAGAGGAAGCAGAGCATAAAAGTTTGGAAAATTTGTAGCCTGACAATGAGATAGAAAACAAACCCCCATTTTCTGGGGAGAAATTCAAGCCTGCTACAGAAATTTGCTTAAGTAACAAGGCAGCAAATGTTAATCACAAAGATAATGGGGAAAATATTTCCAGAACTTATCAGAGACCTTCACAGCAGCCCTTTCCATCACAGACATGGAGGCCTAGGAGGTAAAAATGGTTTCCAGGTCTGGGTCCAGCCATGGGACTTGGTGCCCTGTGTCTCAGCCACTTCAGTCATGGTTAACAGTGTCCGAGGTACAGCTCACGCTATTGCTTCAGAGGGTGCAAGCCCCAAGCCTTGGCAGCTTCCAAGTAATGTTGGTCCTGGAGGTGCACAGAAGACAAGAATTTAGGTTTGGGAACCTCCACCTGGATTTCAAAGGATGTGGGGAAATGCCTAGATGTCCAGGCAGAAATATGCTGCAGGGCGGAGCCCTAATGGAAAACCTCTGCTATGGCAGTGAGGAAGGAAAATGTGGTGTTGGAGCCCACACACAGAGTCCCCACTGGGGCACTGCCTAGTGTAGCTGTGAGAAAAGGGCCACCATCCCCCAGACCCCAGAGTGTTAGATCCACCTACTGCTTGCACCATGCACCTGGAAAAGCCACAGAAACTCAATGCCAGCCATGAAAACAGCCAGGAGCGGTACTGTACCCTGCAAAGATACAAGGGTGGAACTGCCCAAGGCCATGGGAGCCCACCTCTTGCAACAGCGAGGCCTGAGTGTGAGACATGGAGTCAAAGGAGATCATTTTGGAGATTTGAGATTTGACTGCCCTGCTGGATTTTAGACGTGCATGAAGCCTATATCCCCCTTGTTGTGGCCAATTTCTCCCATTTGGAATGGGTGTATAGACTTTGGATTTGGACTTGGACTTTTGAGTTAATGCTGAAATGAGTTAAGACTTTCCAGGACACTTGGGAAGGCATGAGTGTGTTTTAAAGTGTGAGGACATGAGATTTGGGAGGGGCCAAGATGAAATGATATGGTTTGCCTGTGTTCCTATCCAAATTTCATTTTGCATGGTAGTTTCCATAATCCCCATTTGTCATGGGAGGAACCCAGTGGGTCCCTCCATGATGGCAGTTACCTCCATACTGTTTTCTTGATGGTGAGTTAATTCTCATAATATCTGATGGTTTTATAAGGGGTTCCCCCAACCTACACTCTGTATTTCTCTCTCCTGCCACCATGTGAATAAGGATTTGTTTGCTTCCCTTTGCCATAATTGTAAGTTTCCTGGGCCTCCCCAGCCCTGTGGAACTGAGTCAATTAAACCTCTTTCCATTATAAATTTCTCAGCCTCAGGTATGTCTTTATTAGTAGCATGAGAATGGACTAATACAAGGAGATATGAGGAATAGGTGAAATCATTTACTGTGTTCATTTCCTGGAACTGGTATAGGCATTTTGTGAACCTACTCTATCACTGGAGGAAAAAACTCTTATACCAAGTATAGTATAGTTGAAAAATAAGAAGGAAAACCTTGAGATTGCAAATATTTTGAGCAACTGAATATCTCTTCTAAAGAGCTCCTATATTTGTACTAGTGATTAAGAAAGCCAACAATGGCCGAGCACGGTGGCTAACACCTCTAATCCCAGCACTTTGGGAGGCTGAGGTGGGTGGATCACCTGAGGTCAGGAGTTCAAGACAAACCTAACATGGAGAAACCCAGTCTCCACTAAATACAAAATATTAACTGGAAATGGTGGCTTATGCGTGTAATCCCAGCTACTTAGAAGGCTGAGACAAGAGAATTGTTTGAACCTGGGAGGTAGAGCCGAGATCACACAGTTGCACTCCAGCCTGGCAAAAAGAGTAAAACTCAGTCTCAAAAAAGAAAAGAAAAAGAAAGCCAACAATTACCCTCGTTGTCATAACTATTGAGCCAGGCTTTTCCACTACCTGCATTTCCTAATATAAAGTATATTTTATACTAAGAAGAATGGGGAGCATGAATCATGCTAGAGAGACAGTGAAGGTAATGTTGGCTCATTTATAAGCTACAGCTTTTAACTTAGCTTAGGCAAAGTACATTCAAGAGGTGTAGGCTAGTACAAGTTTTAAAATTTAGGCAAGAGGTAAAACCACCTTAAAATCAGCAAGAGCCAATGTAAATGGATGTAATTTACATATTTTTAATGACTACTGTTATTAAAGTATTGTTTTAGAAATGCTTGGCATATTGTTAGCTTTCTATATTTTCAGAGGTAAAATAGACAACACAGGTGTTTGGATAATGGGGGAGGGGCTAAAATTTAGCAAGTAACACAACCAAGGGCCTATGGGCAGCGGTTGTGTTACCTAAAGAGGCCTATGGCCAAAGCATATTAAATATTACATTTAAAAAATTGACAGGGGAAAAGGCATGATAAATGTGATATGTTGAGGATTTAATTCTTGCTTGTGCTTTGTTATTGGTCTTGTTTGATATGTACTCTGGTGTTGGTAGGAGATCAGATTTTCAAAGTTCAGAAAGGTTTATGACCTAATTTCATCTCACAGCAGGCAATCACTGTAGCTAGGCCTGGATGTTTTCTTGCAGAGTTAATGCTAATTTTCTGTTATTCTGACCAAAAGGCCAGAAAATACAAACATACAATAACACACTGAGACAGGTTAAAATGCCCACTATGCGCATTGCCGCAGGTTTTCTTTCATTTCTAGTTAATATCCTCTAGGCCTCTCAAACAGAGGCAGGGAAAACAAGGGTCATATGTTATCTCTCTACCTTCTTGCAAATTAGCAGAATTTTTCTGTTTCAGTGGTCAAAGTATACACTAGCCATCAAAACTGATTGAGCTTCATCTATCACATTTTCAGTGGAAATATTTCCATATTTCAGAAATGGCTTGACTATCAGACTTAGTTTCCAAAGGTATTGCAGTTTTCTATTTTTGTTTTCTGTAAAAAAGTATAGATCTAAAACTTATTCGGAGGCTACTTTAAATTAGAACTTCTAGGACCTATTTCCTTAAGTTGAGGTGATGCAAATCTAACTTTATATGAGTAAAACAGCTAAGGGAGAAAGAATTGTGGTGGATATTAGAAAAAGTGAGGTCAAAAGAGGAATATTTAGGCTTGAATAGTAACAAAGACATTTAATATGAGACACAAATAATATAGGAGTTGATAAGTTTAAAGGGACAGACTTATGGTTAGAAAATATGGCAGATTGGATAGTTCTTGCTTAAGGCCCTTACTCTCAAAAGTGGAAATTAAGGTACTCTATCTTCATCAAAAGGAGGATAGAATGTTGAGCTTGGAGAAAATGTGAAAATTTGTCCTATGTGAAGTTATTCATGAAATCAGCAGGATGAAAACACAAAGTTTACAAAAAATGAATGAAAAGGCAGATGAAGTTTGTCAGGAAAAATCTGTTTTGGGTCAGGCAAAAAATGCTCACTAATCATTTTTAGTTAATTAAAATATAGAGTGGAGATGTGAGAGGATTTGATGCTGTGTATTGTCGAGACAAGGGACAGGAAAGGTGATTTGTGTTTGGAAAAAAAGTACGCTGGTTATTGTCTTTATTGTCTGGTGTATCGTTGGCTCTATTTTAATGACTTTAATAATGGCTGGATAGTGACTTTTCTATTTAGCTTTTTGAGAACGTAATGTGGATGCAATAGCAAACTAGCAGTAGATCTCATAGGGAATAATGACAAAAGCAAAAAAGTGTTTTATAGTTGTAACTTTTTATTCACTTGCTATTGCTAATTCTCTTTTATCATATTATTATGATGCCCATTTATAAGTCATTACTTGTTTCATCTACTGAGTTTCTCAGGAATCATAACCTTTAACAGGATTGGTCACTTTTTTATTGAACTTTCAGAACATAAAACTTTTAGTACTTAGTTTTCTGTGATTTCAAATTGGAAATAACAACTAGATATATTTAAGTATCATACAGACAATTATATGTTACAGAGTAAATTGTACTTTATGAATTTTCAGATTTTTGTGACACTGTATCTTCCAGAAAGGACTTTAGTGATAATGTACTGTAGAGAGCTACTGAAAGCGAAAAATTAGGGTTACAATTCCAATTAAAGGAAATAAGTGATTTCTATAATTCTGAATCTATCTGGGGGGAGGAAAACACCAGTATGCCAAATGTCTAATTTGATGATAACAATTTTTTGCACTTATATAGTGTTTTATAGTGCTTAAAATATTTTAATTTACACAATTTTATTTCAATATCACTAAATTCGTAGACAGTAGTAAAGGTAGCTCATATAAATCCAACTTGGTCACTATTTTATCCCAGCACCTTTTGACTAACAAAAACCAAGACCAAATCTATGTATTTATTGCCTTGAATCCATTTAGTAACAATGCCTCTACCTCAATTCAGTTCCTTTTATTCTGTGATGATTTCCTCAGAATGAATCACAATATGTTTAGGATATATTACTCTGCCATAACACACCTGATATTCCTGTTTTAGTTTTCAAGAGTTATGTGACTTGAATAGTGATTTGCAAATTCTAAAAACTGATGAGAAATAAACTGTTTTCTATTTTTTGCCTTACATAATTCTAACTTACCTCTGGTTCATCTCTTTAAGGAGAGAGCTATGCTAGAATAAAGCAAGAATCATTAATCACAGTAGCACAGTTAAGGCATAGACCTTTTCTCAGATAACTTATTTGGGTCATCCCAACTGACTCTTTTTATCATTAGAAATAGTGATTTTGCTTGTGATAACTAATGGAATATTTCTTCTGCACTGTATTCTAAGCAGCATCCCAGTTTTGCACTATTTTTAGCAATTCAGACTCTGAAAGGCATACTGCCAGCTCAGATGCAAACATTCTTGCCTAATAAACTGGACCTGCAACAATATTTGTCTTATTCTGTCCCCAAAATGTTTAGATAAGTACCATTTTGTCATTATTAGTTTATTTTCTTCCATTCTAAATAAACCTAGAATTTTCCTTTCAAAATGCACAATGTTACTAAAATGCAAAATCAGAAGACAAAGCAAAATAAATACATTTGCCAGATTTTCCTTAACTGTGTAATTAATTTTCTCTCCAGATGCACTAGCATTGTGTTACTTATAACAGTCATTGAACGAACATCAGTGGAGGTCAATATACAAGATAGGCTTGAAAATAAGACAGACCTAGGTCCTAATCCTAGATTAGCCACTACCTCTGAAGCTATGTGTCTAAACTCAGTACATGTCAGTTACCTCAAATAAAGGAGCAAAGAGCAAAATGTACTAATATGTGTACCCAAAAGGATTGTTATAAGAATTAAATATATTGAATGTATACAAAATGCCTTTATAATATTTGTGGAATGAAAACATTAGTGTAGCTTTCAAAACGTTAACTAAAATTAGTTTTGTATATGATTAATTTTTAATATATAATTTTAAATCTAATTAAAATTTAATAGAATCTATAATTAATTCATCCTTGTATTAGTGTTCTGTGCTGTGTAACAAATCACCAAACTTAGTGATTTGAAATAAGCTCATTTATTATCACATACTTTCTATAGGCTAAGAGTCTGGCCTTGGCTCAACTGAGTTCTTGGCTTAAGGTCTCACGGGCTGAAATCAAGGTTCTGGCTGAGCTGTGGTCTCATCTGGAGGCTTGACCAGGGCAACTCCTCAGATTTTTGACAGTGGCTTTTTTAAGTGGATTTTTTAAGTCTGTGGCTGTAGAATTCATAGCAGCTGGCTTCTTAAAATATATTAATAGAGAGAGAAAGCTTCTGATACTTCAGTCATCTAACTACAGGAAAGGACTGCACTCTCTTCTAAAGGGATAACCTGATTAGTACAGGCCTGCTCAAAGCAATATTCCTTTTGATGAACTCAAAGTCAACTGATGAGTGACCTAATTACATCTGCAAATCTTTTTATTTGTGCCATATTCTATTAGTTAGAAGTAATCTGTAGGTTCTGCCTTTTTAAAAAAGTATATTTTGTATATTTTATACTTTATGTCTTTATATTATATTCAAAGACAGAGAATTATACAAGAATGTGGCTTATTGGAGATCACCTTAGAGTATGTCTACCACTATCCCTTTTAGTTAAAAAAAAAAAAATTGTGTATAACATAAGTAGAAGCATATATGAGATTAGAAATAAGAATGGATGGAAAGAAAGGAATAAATGGAAGTTTTGGAATTATTTACCTTCATTAAGATTTAATACTTTCCTTTACCTTCTTGCATGTCACTAAAGGTGGAATACTACTAAAGGTTGTACTTTGAATTGCAGAGGCAGCGTGGCGTAACACCTTAAAATATTATCTCTAAGCTTTTTTTTCTCTTTATTTTTGAGACAGAGTCACTCTGTTACCTAGGCTGCAGTGTAGTGGCGTGATCTTGGCTCACTGAAACCTCTGCCTCCTGGGCTCAAGCAGCCCTACCACCTCACCCTCCCACCTAACCCTCCCAAGTAGCTGGGACTACAAACCTGAGCTGCCACACCAGGCTATTTTTTATATTTTTTGGTAGAGATGGATTTCCCCATGTTGCCGACGCTGATCTCAAACTCCTGGGCTTAAGAAATCTACCCTCCTTGGCCTCCTAAAGTGCTGGGGTTACAGGTGTGAGCTACCACACCCAGCCCTCCAAGCTTTTTTTGACAAAGGGTGTCCAATCTTTTGGCTTCCCTGGGCCACATTGGTAGAAAAAAGAAATTGGGGGAGTGGGTCACACATAAAATACACTAACACTAATGATAGCTGATGAGCTAAAAGAAAATCTCAAAAAAATCTCATAAAGTTTTAAGTAAATTTACAAATTTGTGTTGGTCTGTATTCCATGAAGCCTGAGGGTTGTAGGTCAGATAAACTTGACTAGACTTTAAGTGTTTCATGGAGACTATTATGGTGTTTCTGGCATGTGATTTTAAGACTTTTTGGGAGTCATATAACATAGCCCGAGTAAAACACTTAGAAGAAAAATGCAAATTTTCCACAAAATTTACTTTTGAACTCAGAGTTCGAGGGTTTCTAAAAAAATTTGTCTTTCTTTTCTTTGTACTTGATAAAAATTAATCCTTTTACAAATTCTTCTGAAGATTGTAGGTAAAATTGTGTATTGGTTAGTTTTCTCTTATTACATGGTAAAAATTTGACTACTTTTATTTTCATAACCAAATGATTTCTGTTCATTATAAAATATTTGGAAAACAATTATAAGAATAACAAACATTCAACACATTCTAATCATTCATTGGCAAAATCGTTGTGCGTCTGTGTGCATTTCAAGTTATTTTCATGTATATTTTTGTGGTGAGATTTTTTGTTTTATATATATGGTCACATTAAACATGTAATTAATTTTTGTGAATTAATTTATGACATCAAAAAGCATTTATTGTATCTTTATTAGACATAAGTATGCTGCTAGGAGCTAGACAGAGAAAAATTAACTAGCATTCAGAGATGAGTTTTCTAGAAACAGCAACATATGTCTAAAAACATAAAGGATATTTATCATAGATTAATTAATACTCTCTTATGTTAGAAATGTTAGCTATTATAATTATTTTTTCTATACTGGATTGCTGAATAATGAGTATGTCAAATTTTATGTAAACGATTTTTTCAGAATTAGGATTATTATACAGGAGATATAATTGCTTGACCAACGTTATGTTGGAATTTATTTATGTCTCTGTTGTGCTTCACAAATATTTCTGAAGTCATGCCCAAGATGCTCAATTGACCATCTCTCACTAGCTCTCAAGAGCCACCCAAGAATATCTACTACTTTTATATTAATAATAGTTTGTTACATTTTTCTCTTCTATCTTATTCTTTTCCCGCAGTCAAGCTCTTCTCCATTTTCTGCACCCCAAAGTTTCTCAGAGCTTCCACTCAGAATTTATTTCTTAACTGTGTTACCTGACATTGTCAATGGTGATATGGATTAGGTTGCAGAGTTCATCTCATCATTGCTTCCTGCAGTCTTCTTAGTCTCCTCCTAAATATATTGACCTTACTCTGAGGATGTTAAAAAAAATAATAGTGATATCAAAATAATTTTTATGATATGTCAAAAAATAGATTTAGGACTTAAATAATTATACCTTGATTACTCAGTATATAAAACTAAGAAATATACTTCACACACTTAGGCATATATTTTTTGCTTTAACAGGCATACTTTTGTTTTTCTTCAAGGACTTTGTAACCCTGGCTTATCTTCCTAGACTGTTAAAATTATTTTTTGTGTATGTGTAGGTAACACATACTTACTCCTCAAAGTTTTCTTTATTGCTTGGCCTTTTCCCTCTCTGATATATTTCCTTGAGTTGTTGATAATTTAAATAATCTTTTTAAAATAGTGATGTAAGTATTCTTTCAACTAGTAATTAAAAGCCTTCTATATAACTAACACTATTCTAATACATAATTTCCCCATGATTCTGTTCTCAAGGAGATTATAGTATAGCGTAAAATAATCTATAATAAGCTATTTACTATAATAGATACCTGAAAAAAGTGTGGTGGAAACACAGAGGAAGAAAAACTCAGTTGTGAATGCTCTTCAAAAAACATGGACTTTTGCTGAATCTTCATCTCAAAATTTTAAGATCCTATCAAAATAATTAAGAAATTAAACAATGGTGGAGGTTGCAGTAAGTGGAAATCACTTCATTGCAGTCCAGCCTGGTCAACAAGAGCAAAACTCCATCTCAAAAAAAAGAGAGAGAGAGGAAAAAAAAAGAATGTAAACAATGAAAAGGCATTCTGTTAGTCAAGGAAAAGGCTTAGAAGAGCTTACATTAAAGAGGTAGCAATTAGGGGGAAGGGAACTAGCAGTTTAAGAGCTATTGAATATGTAGAATCAAAGAAAATATAAAACAAATAGATCAAGTCTAAAACAAGATAGGAAATAAAGAATATCTTGAGAATAATATAATTATTTGTGGCATTTTAAACTGGAACTGTTATAAGAAAGTTGGAGAAAAGTTTACAAAGGGCAATTGGAAAGTATCAGTGACTATTTAAAATCCTAGAGTAGATGAGACCCTTCTAAGTGAGAGAAGAGTCTAGAACTGCTGTCCAATGCAATACCCACTGACCATCTAGTTATACAGTAGAATTTAAAATAAAGATCCTCAATTGTATCAGTTGCAATTAAAGTGCTTAACAGAAACATATGTCCAATGACTATGTACTGGAGGGCACAGAAAAACATTTCTATCATTACAGAAAATTCTGTTGAACAGCTCTGATCTAGAAACTATAGATTATCAATGTTACAGAGCAACCTAGAGTTGTTAGAGAGATAAGAGGATATAATTATTAAAGTCTGGCATTATAAAATCAAAGAGAAGGAATGCCATCTTTTAAGTGATACTCATCCACATACTTCAGCAGCACGTCAAAAACCTTATCCACCATGATCAAGTGGGCTTCATCCCTGGGACACAAGGCTGGTTCAACATATGCAAATCAGTAAACATAATCCATCACGTAAACAGAACCAAAGACAAAAACCACATGATTATCTCAATAGATGCAGAAAAGGTCTTTGACAAAATTCAACAGCCCTTCATGCTTTTGCTTATGAACTCTTAAAAGTTTTTCTGTTGTTAGAAAATAGACATTTATTCTATGTTCTCTGTAATGTTAAATCTAATATTTTTAAAATCTTCTGTATTCTGATAGAGAATTTTAAGGTTATTCTTCTCATTACTCATTACATGTCATTGTCATTTCTGTTCTTCTTTCTAAAAGCCGTGCTTTAAAATTCTCTATCAGTCTTCTGCATGCTTTAATGGTATGTCATTACACTTTTAACACAAACTCATTATGGTAGAATGAATGTTTATTATTTTCACTGTTTAGAATCCTTATCAATGTACCAATAATTTGTGCTAGTATCAACCATTCAATATTTTCAGTTGTCCATTTGTCTACTCTAGGCTTCATGAGAAGAACGTCTGACCAAATGCTGGCAAAACAGGATTCCCCAAATCCTCACAAACCATATTTCGTGAAAGGCAATGTTACAAGTTTGTTTAATCAGAGTGAAACCTAGGAGTTTTGCAGGAAATATAAAGAGATGCTCTTTATTGTACTTGAACATGGATGAGTGTAGATCCAGATCTCCTGAAACTCCAGGTACAATTTGTTTAAGATGAAACAAGCATCAGTATTAACAAATCTCAGGTTTAAGAAAAATACCCTGTTTCATACAAGGTTTCTCTGTAAAGCTAGGCTTTAATCGTGCTCTATTTCTGGACTTTTTGAGTTATGTCAGTTAATATACTATTTTCATCTTAAACCAATTTTTATTGAACATTTCTTCCACTAATAATCTAAGTCTCTAGTCAATAAACAAGGTCTTTAAACTCCTTAAGGCTATTCTAGAGTCATTGCTGATTTTTTTGTTTGTTGTTTGTTTCTTTTTGTTTTTGCTCTTTTCAAGGTACACTGATCTTTAAACATATCCAATCTAGAAGGAGGTGACTGTGTTCCGTGAGCCTGAGCCTCTAAAACAGAGGCTCTGAGCCTGGCGTGGTGGCTCAAGCCTGTAATCCCAGCAACTGGAGAGGCCAACGTGGGCAGATCACTGGAGGCCAGGAGTTTGAGACTAGTCTAGCCAACATGGCACAATGCCATCTCTACTAAAAATACAAAAATTATCTGGGCATACTCAGGAGGCTGAGGCAGGAGAATCGCTTGATCGCAGGAGGCAGAAGTTACAGTGAGTCGTGATAGCTCCACTGCACTCCAGCCTGGGAGACAGAGCAAGACTCCATCTCAAAACAAAGCAAATAAACAAACAAAAAATCAAAGGATCTGAGATTCTTTTAGAGAAAGAATATGGATCTTCACTTTCTGTGGGTGAAATAATAGAATAGGCTTTTGAAACTGAAGGGGGTTTATGAGATAGAGTAGTTGGCTAGACTTAAGTTTAAAACCCAGGCTGTTCACATGACATTTAAGAATCCCAGAGGACCAGTGATGTATAATTCTCCAAGCCTCCAACTCTACTTCTTACTAGGTATTGGAGTAAGTATCACAATTACTGCACATCCCCAGTCAGATAGGAGGAGATGGTAGCACATTGAAAACCTGCATTTCAAATTCAGTAATTCAGTAATAGCAAGGGACAAAGATACAAAAAATATAATAAAACTTATAGTCCAGAAGTTGCAAAGTTTATATCGTGCTTTGGGCAAGGGGTGAACTATATACTTCTTTAAATTGAAGCCTCAAATCACCCTTTATACGAAGAAGCAGAGTCAGAAAAACATGTCTTTATTCCTGTTGAATCCTATAAGATAACTGCTGCCCAACACCAGAGAAAGCTGACTCAAGGCTCTTGATATGAATTTGCCTTCCATATGAAGAACTGAAACACAAACTTAAGTTCGTATTTCAAAATGTTAAAATGCATATTATATATATTTCTTTGGAATGATATTCTAAGGTTGCATTGGAGAAAGGTTCACAGAGAAACCTTGACAAGAGGGACTAGGACATTTATGGATCTGTCCAATTATGGGAGCAGGGAATAATCAAAATAGTTAAAGTAGAAAAATAAAGTGGAATGATGGTGGATTTTGCAATGAGATTGCTACCAGACCATTTGCGATTGAGAGGACATCAGTGCTTTGGAAGAATAAACCTAGGAACCTATTTTAAGTCATCTGCTTTTTGTTCTCAACAAAAAATTAATAAAACATGAAACAGGAAACAAGTATATTATGAAAAGGTTACAGATAGAAATGGAACTAAATAAGACCAAGTAAGATGACATGAAAACTAGAAGCCTGATACAGAATTTTAAAGCACAGTTTTTAGAAAGAAGAACAGAAATGACAATGACATATAATGAGTAACGAGAAGAATAACCTTAAAATGCTCTGTCAGAATACAGAAGATTTTAAAAATATCAGATTTAACATTACAGAGAACATAGAATAAACGTCTGTTTTCTAACAACAGAAGAACTTTTAAGAAGTCATAAGCAAAAGAGATACTTAAGAAGTACCTGAAACATAAGTGGAAAGTATTTTAGGAAAATACACTGGGAAATACTAAGAAATAAGGGAGGAGGATGAAGATATAAAGGTAGTTTTTATTTTCTTTTTGAGATTAAAGAAAATCTCTATAGGCCCAGATTTCACAATAATGAGAAGAAAATAAGGTCATATCAATTACTGAGTACTGAGGAAACTGTTCATGATTTAATAATTGTATTTCCCAACAAGTTGCTCATTTCCAAAGACAACTGGAGAAATAATCAGAAAACAAGGTTCTGAAATTATCACCAAATTCTTGTGTTTTCAGAAAAAATACTCAAATGTGTTGACAAATTACCTGAGATAAACTTTAAAAATCTATAATTTATAGTAGTGCCTTTATAGGCTTTTAATTCTATGTAGAAAATAAGCATAAAGTTTAATTTTTTTTAATTAAACATGGTTTCACGACTCAATGCAACCTTAGAATATCATTCCAAAGAAATATATATAATATGTATTAAAACATTTTGAAATACAAACAATTTATATTTTAATTTTAATACTTCCTTTTCACATCGATGAGCTTTCACCTCCCATTTTCTGCCCCACATGATGTCTTTTCTTATGACTAATTTCCCTAGGAAATTAAAAGTAAATGTTCTAAATTTGTGGATATGTAATTGTGATAACAACATTGGTATCATGTAAGGCAATTACTTATTATTGAAATACAAACCAATTGTTAATTTGACTTGGAATTGCTTAATGAAATTGAAATTTAACATAGAAGTCATTAAGAAATGGATAGGTGGTTGCAAAAATTATATTGTTAAACTTTGTCAAAGATTTAATGAAAATAAGTGGCTGGTTTAAGGGCTTTGTTCTCATTTGTAAAGTTGAGATCAGTACTTTTAGGTTGCTTAATTAATCCCTTAATCTACTTTATCCTCTATAGCACATGTTATGTAGATAACTCTTTGTTCATTTGTTCATTTTACTAGGTTGTCTACCAGGTGACCTGATTGTTGTGATTTATTCATTAATTGCAACAAAACACTGGTGATTATATTATATTCATTATCTTTTGACTTTCAGTGTCACATGCGTAACTAACTTATGATTACTTTTCTTGCATAATTAAGTGAACTAAGATTTCAGTTTAATTTCAGTAGGCATCAGGAAGTCATGTAAAGAGAATATCTACGTGGCAGGAAAAGTGCTAATAATTACAAGACTTACAACCCTGGGCCAATTATTTAACCTCTTTGAGACTAATTTTCTTTCCACCTATAAAATTGGTTTATAGAGATAGCTCTGTTTAACTCATGGGGTTTTTTTTTTTTCAGTAATGATATTAGAATATGTATGAAATTGCTTTATTAACTGAATATGCTGTTATTGTTATTATACTGATATAAAATTTCTTGCTATGCTATAGCAAATTTCAAAGTGAGAGGAAAGGCTAGCTCTGTGATTATTGAAAAATTGGGTGGTGAAACTCTCTTGCTATTTTTAGAAAAAGAAGAAATTGAGGTTAGATATGTTGATATCCTTAATAACTCGGTCAATAATATATAAGGCATGTATAGAACAAATGTCGACATAATTTACCTAAAAAGGGCAAGATAGTAATACCGTAGACTTTACAGGCCTAGAGAACAAATTTTAGATTTTTATGTACATATTTATTTAACCATTTTTAAAATGTAACCATTTAAATTGAAATATATATATATATTTTTAGCTCAAAGACCATACAAAACCAAGCAGAAGTGAGAGTAGAATGGTGCAGATTTAGTCCACAGACAACAGCTTGCCGACCTTTGGAATACAGCAATATGTTCTACATTTTTTAAAGTTACCTCTATAAATCTTTTGAAAAATCATGGTATCAAGCCATATTTCTTTATAAATGATACTCCTAATTTACTCGACTAATGTGTGGGAAAAATAAATCAGTAGGTTTCCGTAATGAATACATGTGGAGATAAGGGAGATTAGAATTTTGTTCACTTTATAATGCAAAATTTTAACAAGGAAAAAAGTTGTATTAAATAACCTGAATTTCCCTTTCTGAAGAAATTCCAATTAAAGAGGTCCTAGTGGATACAGAGTCTCTTGTATATAATCCCAGCCCTTTAGGAGGCTGAGGAGGGAGGATGGCTAGAAGAGAGGAGTTTGAGACAAGCCTACGCAACAGAGCAAGACCCCGTCTCTACAAAAAATAAATACTGTGGGCATGGTGGTGCATGCTTGCAGTCTTAGCTACTTAGGCTGAGTGGAAGGATCTCCTGAGCCTTCACTCAGATCACCATATGTTTTTCTTGTGCTTGAGAGATTTCTGTGAATTAAGCAGACATACTTTGAGGCTGCAGTGAGCTATGACTGGGCCACCACACCCCAACCTGGGTGAGAGAGCAAGACCTTGTCTCTAAAAAAAATTTAAAAATAAATTAAAAACAAGAAGATACCTATTGTATACTTATATATAGAAAAGTCTTTCACCTCTAGAACTCCTTTCAAAAGTTATTAAATAAAAGAAGTAACGAACATTTGATTCAACTGGAAAATAAATATGAAACTAAGAAGATGTTTACTTATCGACAGTAATATTTTACCCTTCTGTAATGTGAAAAACAGTTCTATCACAGTATTTTTAATGACCAAACATTTTTGTCTCCCCAAATTCAGAGTTATGACTCATGCAGTTATTGTAATTAAGTTCATTAGATACAATAACTGCTCCTGACATTCTCAAGAAGAATCTTAACAAGCAATTCTCTGATGAACCAATTTGTTGAGCAGATAATTCTTTAAATAAATTTTGATCTCATTGACTTAAGATTCAAGTTTCTATCTTTACAGGTACTTTTAACATTGATAAAACAATCCTGTTTGGTATAAAAATATCGCCCATGCAAATGCATGTAGGTTTAGATATTTTGTGTATTGGCAAGAGCCAATGCAATATTGTCCACGTAATGGTTATAATACAGTTTGTCTTAGCACAAAACTCCTCACTCAGGGCACCAGGCATAAGAAAAAATGAAGGCATTGTTCTTGCTTATAGTGATGATAGTTACAGGGGATGAGAATCTGACCCAAGGAATTACTTCTATTGATTGGACAATGATGTGGCCTAAGTTGAAAACTTTGAAACATTAGGGCAGTGGTAGTTATCTAAATTGATATAACCTGATTCTAAGTCCTTTAGACTATGAAATATGACAGTAATTGATCTTCTGTGGTCTAGGCACCATGTGAGACACTATAGATTGCAAAGACTGAATATAATCCCTAATTAACAAATCAAAAATAATTATCAAGTGCCTACTATGTTTCAGATACTGTACTGGATGTATAAGATATTTCTGTGAATTAAGCAGACATACAGAAGCTGACAATTTAAAAGTTGGTGGAGCTTTTAGTCTCTTAGCATGCATGGCCTAATTGTGTCCTAAATAGATATGCAGATTAAGAGAAATTGGCATACTTTGCCTTGTCTTTTCACTGTCCCAATCTCTGTGTTCGAATCAATTTGTGGCTCTAACTTTTTCTACTTTTAGTTTTTTCTCATGTTTCTTCGTAACAGCTAATCTCCCCTGAACTAGAAAAACCATAAAGCATAATTTGCTGCCTCCACTCTAATTTTACTAGTCATTATTGTTTACTATTAATGGTAAAAGGTATATTCATTCCATAGTACAAACAGACTTTTCTAAACAATTTTACTGATATATTTCTTTTAGAACTGAGCTAAAGAAAACAAGTGAACAATTTCTTTGAATGGCATATATTATAAAATACAAATGTCACCATTAGGATGACTGATAATTGACATATGAACACACACAAAGTGTGTATTTTTATTACTGAAAATATAATCTCAAGAAAAGAGAAGCAGTTCAGCAAAAATAATTAGCTTCCTTGTTACTCAAATGGAATTTAGAAGCAAATAAGTCAAAGAGCCAAAAGTCTCTTCTTCTAAGCCCTTTGATCTTGATGAAGCCATGGGAGGAGTCTCTTCAGATAAGAGAAGGCAGCCTGGAGGACAAGTTCCTATTTCTATGTTGAGAGTACATGGGTGCACATCTTGTCTATTTGTACAAAATGTGAGGTACAACTTTTCTTTGTGAAATATTAGCTATGTGGATTTGGATACATGCATAGTGTGATTCAAAGTGGTTTATTCTTTCATATTTTTGCCAACAATAAATACACCAATGGAAAACGTTAAGACTGTGAATATTTTCTCATATATGACCAGGGATGAAAAAAGGTAATATGCAAAAAAGTATAAATTCAAATAAAAAATGGCACGTTTTCTTTAGAAGGTTGTGAAAATGGAATCTAGGGTTACAGATGGCTTCAGGAAAGGACACACTGCTTGGAAACATCAGGGCACTGATGCTGCCATTTCACTCTTGGTGGAAACAGGAAAACTGGATTTGGTTACAAAACCAGGAGAGGCCATGTCAGTAAAAGTGGCCTTATATGATAATTTCAGATGTATTAATGTAAATTAAACCTGAATTAAGACAAAATTGGTAAGTCAATTAAGGTTTTTGTATGTTTTTTTAGGTCTAGGAGGTTCCCAGCTTTGCAGACTGATTATTCTGTGGTGAATTAAAATTGGTGAAACTCCTTTTCCACTCTTCCTATTGAAAAGTGATGTCTATTTCCTCTCCCCTCAAATTTGGGATTGCCCTTAGACTTGTTGAATAAGTAAAAATAGCATAATTTACACTCTCTGATTTCAGACAGTGTGTTTTGAGAGATCTACAGGTTAAGTCTTCACTACACGGTACTAATTCTTTAAAAATAGCCACCATGCTGTAAAGAAGCAGAAGCAGCCACATGGGGAGACCCACATTAAGGAAAACCAAGACATCCTCCCCACAGATGGATCTGCACTCAAAACTTCAGCCCTCTTACTAAGGCCATTTGGGACCTTCCTGGCATCTATGTATCCCAGCTAACACCAAACGAAGGAGGAAAGCCACCTCAGCTTCCCGTAGAATCATGAAATTCCATAAATTATTCTTACTTTATGTAGATAGGCTGGCAGGGGGCATTGTTATATAATCTGTAACTGACCCAGAAATTTGCATTTGGGCAAAGGATACTGCTAAAACAAAAATTAAAACAAACAGACAAACAGACAGAAAAAGACATTGAGTTTGGATCTGAGAGGGCTGAACGGCAGGGAGAAGGCTGGAAAGGAAATGGGGGAGTAGATACTGGAGGTGTGATAAAATATAATATTATTTACTAGCACGAAAAAAAAAAAAGATTGAAAAAGTTCCAAATGGACCTTTGAATCTAAATGTGTTTCCAGGCAGAAAGTTACCATTTGGCTTATGTTCGCTGTTTGTAATAAAACATATATAAAGAAGAATGACCTAAAAAAGGAACTGTTCAGTTTTCAGGTGAATCTTCTGGAAATTTCTCCAACATGACTTGTATGGTTGAAAAATAAAACTGTTTCTTGTTACCAGGTTTTTTATTTGGCAGCCTTGCAGAAGAAATGAAATCTAAGGTGCTGCCAGTTTAAACAAAAAAATGCTTAGGATGAAGATGAAGTCAAGTGTGAGGGTATTTGACTCTTTATAACAAATTCTGAAATATTAATGGCCATACATCCTAGAACCTGTGTGCTAAAGTTCCTAAGGATATGGTTCACAGAGTCATTCGGAGAGACAAAAAACCTCTATAAATTGTAACAGCTTTATTCCACAGCTACTAACTCTCAGGCACATGTAGAGAAAGACCTGGCTCACAGTATAATATAGAGGTTCTAGGATGCAGCATTATAGATATCTCTAAGGAGATAACAGCATGGCCATTAAAAGATTCAAAAATCCATGTTTAGAACTCAGAAGAGGTCTTTAAAATCAGCCAATGAGGAAGTACAGGCAGCCACATGAAGGGATTTACATAAAGAAACCGTGAGGAACCTGTCCCACAGTCAGAGCTGAGTTCCTGATTGGCAGCCTGTGCCACACTGCCAGTCATGCCCATAATGCCAGCCTAACCAACAGCAAGCAAAACAGAAGAATATCAGATCAAACCAAAGAATCGTAAGAAATAGTTAGGAGCCAGAATTTCCTTAGTAGGTGGACGGATAAATAAACTTTAGTATATCCAGACAGTTACTATTCACTGCTAAAAAGAAATGAGTTATAAAGTCCGAGAAGACATAGAGGTAACTGAGATGCAATATCACTAAGTGAAAGAAATCAGTCTGAAAAGGCCACATGCTATATGATTCCAACTACTGAATATGCTGTTTTGAAAAAGGTAAAACTATGGACAGAGTAAGAAGGTCTGTGGTTGCCAGAGGTTAAGAGGGAGGGAGGGATGAAAAGGCAGAGCACAGAAAATTTTTAGGGCAGTGCAGTTACCCTGTATGATACTACAATGGTGGATACATGCTGTTATACATTGTCCAGACTCATAGCATGTGCAACACCAAGGGTGAACCTTAAGGTGAACTACTGACTTTGAGTAATTATGATTTGTTCATCAGTGTATAACCTGTACCACTCTGGTGGGGGATGCTGATAATGGGGGAGGCTATACATGGATGGTATACAGGAACTCTGTACTTTCTGCTCAGCTGTGATACAAGCATCAGTTGATCCAAAAATAAAGTATTTCAACACATTATTATTTTCAACATCAATATTTGGAGTGTTTTTTTCTCCAAGTAATGGATAATTGAAATAAGGATCAAAGTAATTTGCATAAAAATACAATAAAAAATTAGGTATTTAATTCATACTTAAATTATCACCCACCAAATATGCTGCATCTCCTCCTGTTCATAGGGCTCATCATTATTTTTGATAATGTTGACTAAAAAAATCAGTAAATTAATATGGGTGTGTTTGTGTGTGTGCACGTGTGTGTGTTCACTCCTTGCTGATTTGTAGCCACCATTAGAAGATGTAACGTGCTAATATCAACCCATCCATATGTGAGTGTGGCAGATTATTAGAATAAATGATATGTGATGGTCTAGGGATAATTTTCCTCTCCTATCTCTTTTATGCTATTCCTAACTACCATATCTCTTCTAGGAAAAAAATATCATTTTCGATCACTTCTTTGCAATCATGGCTCTCAATGGACTTTAGATTATGTCCCCTCTTTTATACCTGTATGCTATGAAAGTGATACATAATAGCACTTTGATGTATTTAAACTTTATAAAGCATATTATATTAAATTCTGTATGATTGCATTTTGTTCACTACTATATTTGTGAGATTCATACACAAACGCAGATAGCTCTATTTCGTTCATTTTCAAAGCAGTGAAAATGAACGAAATAGAGCTATCTGTGTTTGTGTATGAATTATTATTTATCCTTTATTATTTATTGTTCATCTGAAAGAATGAAAACTGTTTCCAAATGGTTCTATAATAAGCAATACTGTGAGGATTATTACTGTTCTTCCTGTTGCTCATATGGGAAATTTTTCTAGCGCCTCTACCGGAACTGGAATTGCAGGATTCGATTTATGTATATCTTCAATTAATTGATAGTGTCGAATTTTCTCCAAAATGAATTTATCATTTATACCCCCAACAGAGGCATGTGAGTGTTTTTGTTTCTGCACAGATTAATCAACCACTGGTGTTATCAGATTCAATAGCATTTGCCCAACTGGTATCTAGGAAATTTATCTTACTGTTATTTTTTCTTGATATGTAGATATATATTTGTTTGAATTTTAACATATGCAGTATACAGATATGCACTGTGTGTGTTTGTATGTGTAGTGTATTTAATAAAAATAAAAACAAGTGAATTGGAATAATAAACACCCAATTCAAATGAATGTTTACCTGTGATGGGGAGGAAGGGGAGTGAATCTAGAGAGATGGTGCTTGGAACACACACATATATCGGTAATGTTCTGGTTTTTATTTAAGTTTATTACCTAAGGGTGCATTAATGCAATGCATTAGACTAATTTTGTATGTCTTAATATTCTGAAGTATTTCAAATTTTATTTTCATGAACATGATAGAGGATCATTGTGGCAGACACTCTCACTTAAGTATGCTTGTCTATTCTCATCATGAAAATTGTCAAAGCCAGATTATTTATTTCCCAGCCTCCCTTTCTGCTATTGATGGTCACATAGCCAATGTTGTAAGAGTAGTGATATGAGAAGTTTTCTGGGTATTCACGCCACATCTTCTTTATTCATTTGTTGATGAACACTTAGTTTGCTTCCATATCTTGGCTATTGTGAATAATGCCGCAATGAATACGGGAGTGTAGATATCGCTTTGACATACAGATTTTACTTTGGGGGATATATACCCAGGAGTGAGGATGCTGAATCATATAGTTATTTTATTTTTAGTTTTTTGAGGAACTTCATATTATTTGCCAAAATGGCTGTACTAATTTACACCCCCACCAATGGGGTAGTATACAGCCTCAAAACAGATGGAAATTCCGTCATTCCTGACAACATAGATGAAATTGGAGGACATTATGCTCATTGAAATAACTGGAAGACGAATACTGTACACTCTCACTTATATGTGGAATCTAAAAAAAAGGTTGACTTCATAGAAACAGAAAGTAGAAAGGTGGTTACCAGAGGCTGAGAGAAAGGCAGAGGGAAGTGAACAGGGAAAATGTTGATTAAATAGTACAAAGCCTCAGAGTGGAGAAATGTTGCTACACTGATACATTACACTACATCATGACTACAGTTAAAAAGAATGTGTCATATATTTCAAGAGTGCTAAAATAATAGGTTTTAACATGCTTATAGCACTAAAAAATAGTATTTGTGAAGTGATGAGTATGTTAATTAGCTTATTTGAATCTTTCTACAATGTGTACATAGATAAAAAATCACATTGTACCCCATAAATATATACAATTATTTGTCAACTAAAATAAATAAATACATTTCAAAAAATAAAGAACTGATTATAACAAAGGTTATATTAAAAAAGAAAAAGAAATCTGCTGGGAGATTTCAGGGAGTAGTTTCTTTGTTAATGAAGAAGAGAGCCCTAGAGCCAGAGTTTTGTCATCCAGAGTATTGTTGGCAGGATATGGGTGCAGTGCTTAAATTTTTAGCAGTCATATTGCTATCCCCTCAAAGGACAAAAAACCAATGTTGTTAGAATGTAGAGATAAAGAAGAATTTGAGGTAATATTTTGAAACTGTTGAATCACCCCTGGATCACCAATCCTTGACATCTTGTTGCATGTATCATACATTTCCTAGTTTGGGTTTCTGTTCTTAGGGTTGAATAATTTTTAGTTTACAATTATTTTAAAGTTTTGAAATAGAACATTATAAAGAAAATGTTAAGTGTCATCTTACACCTACATATATCTATACACAGCTTTTCAATTTAGGTCATTTCTCTTTGTTTTACCTTAGTTGCTCTGGTCTCTCTCCATCTTTTTTCCTCCAAGAGTTTCCTTACGTGGATTCTTCCCATCTACAGGAATTTCAACTCGTATACAGCAGAAGCAGCATCACACATCATGATGTTTATGTGAAAGATGGTTCAGGTTTCCCCAAAAAGCCTATATGATTTATTGACCACCTTTCACAGATGAGCACACACAGTTACACATAAATATTACAGCCCATCAACTAATACTGAGCATTCCTAAAATAGTTAACTTAGGATGGATTTCATCTGTGATGAGCTTCTCTTCATACCCATGTGATACTGTTCAGGAGTCAGTAGATCCCCACACTAGTTGACATGCTTCCTCTTCTCCTATAGCAACCCCCTTTACTCTTCTAGGTATACATACCTACACCTATCTATCTTCCAACATTTCTTATCTAAGGTCTACCAAGTTGCCAGATTTCTGGTATCAGCCCCAATTTGTAATTTAATTTGAGGATACTTTGTTAAAGTTTTTCTTTTACATGTTCTTTTGGTCAGCAACCGTAATACATAATCTAACAGTTAAGTGGGAAAATACATGCTACTATCACAAGCATATTGAAACCGAATTGTTGGTATATTGTTGCTCAGTCAGTTTTACTGACAACCTGGTAATCAGTCATGATTTGAATGAATAATCATATATATGGCAGAATTTCAAGATCATCCAGCACACCAAGGGTCAATACAGCTGTCAGCTGCTTGCCAATGCCCTGATGGAAGATACCATATAGCTCTCTCCCTGCTATAGTTAGAGGTTTGGTTAGATGAACAAAACCAATCTTCCTGCTTTTTAAAAATTTTTGTTGTTATACTTTAAGTTCTAGAGTACACATGCACAACTTGCAGGTCTGTTCCATAGGTATACATGTGCCATGTTGGTTTGCCGCAACCATCAACTCGTCATTTTCATTAGATATTTGTTCTAATGCTATCCCTCCTCCAGCCACTGACACCCCAACAGGCCCTGGTGTGTGATGTTCCCCACCCTGTGTCCATGTGTTCTCATTGTTCCACTCCCACCTATGAGTGAGAACATGTGGTGTTTGGTTTTCTGTCCTTGTGATAGTTTGCGTAGAATGATGGTTTCCAGTTGAATCCATGTCCCTGCAAGAGACATGAACTCATCCTTTTTTACGGCTGCATAGTATTCCATGGTGCATATGTGCCACATTTACTTAATCCAGTCTATCATTGATGGACATTTGGGTTGGTTCCAAGTCTTTGCTATTGTGAATGGTGCTGCAATAAACATATGTGTGAATGTGTCTTTATAGTAGCATGATTTATAAATCTTTGGGTATATACCGGGTAATGGAATCACTGGGTCAAATGATGTTTCTAGTTCTAGATTCTTGAGGAATCGTCAGACTGTCCTCCACAATGGTTGACCGAATTTACACTCCCACCAACAGTGTAAAGGCGTTCCTATTTCTCTACATCTTCTCCAGCATCTGTTGTTTCCTGACATTTTAATGATTGCCATTCTAACTGGCATGAGATGGTATCTCATTGTGGTTTTGATTTGCATTTCTCTGATGACCAGTGATGATGAGCATTTTTTCATATGTCTGTTGGCTGCAAAAATGTCTTCTTTTGAGAAGTGTCTGTTCATATCCTTTGCCCACTTTTTGATGGGGTTGTTTGTTTTTTCCTGTAAATTTGTTTAAATTGTAGATTCTGGATATTAGCCCTTTGTCAGATGGGTAGATTGCAAAGATTTTCTTCCATTCTGTAGGTTGCCTTTTCACTCTGATGATAGGTTGTTTTGCTGTGCAGAAGCTCTTAGGTTTAATTAGATCCCATTTGCCTATTTCGGCTTTTGTTTCCATTGCTTTTGGTGTTTTAGTCACAAAGTCTTTGCCCATGCCTATGTCCTGACAAAGCCTATCTTCTTTCAAAGCAGTGACAATTACTATTCCAGTGGACTTCTATTCCTGTTGATCTGTCCTGCGTTTAAACTTTTTGTTCTACTTGAGATCATTGATAATTTTGTTTAGGTACTACTGCCATCTCTAGGTGATGTGCTACAGGATCACTTGTCAATGGACTGTCCACTTTGTTATGGGTCTGAACATGTAAATTTTTTTCTGACTGGCGAGCTCAGGGAAATGCTCTCACTCTTCCATCGGGGAGCATTTTGAAAATGGATTGGTTTCTGTCCTGAGAGATGACTTGTAGTTATGGCTGGGGGTGTGCATAAAATCCACCTTTTCTTTGTTTACTGTTATTTCCAGAGACTTTATTTTATATTTGACTTCCTAAATCTAATTATTTTATGGTCTCTTCTTTACTATATAAACTTAATATTTCACACTACAAGCATTATAATTATTATTTTGATAATGCTTGCAACTTTTCTCTGCAGTAACTCAGACCGTGTTTCTGTAGGTGTCATATCTTTTCCAATTTCAGGAAGGCCTTTTTAATTTTGGACTGGGATTCTTTTTTATGTCAGAGAGTCATGAATTAGCTCTGACATTTTCCAATGCATGTTACAACTGGATTGAATAGATTGCTTTGATCACCTAGTTAGATGTGATAGAATATTTTTAGACATTCGTAGTTTGCTCATTTTCACATTTAAATGATTTAACTAACAAAATTTATTTGATTTCAGTTGTTTCATTCAATATAAAGTGCTGGAACTATTGCAGCTGTCTTTTGATACAAAAAAAAGCAAAAAACAGGAGAATGGATGTGACATAAGAATGCTGCCACAGGAAACCTTTGTCTCTTCAAGAATGGATAGCGGCCATAGAGGAAGATGATTTAAAATGTCTCAAGGCTGCTTCTAACTGGCAGGACTTAATTTACTTCAGGAACTGTGGTTTCAGAGGTCAATACAGTGTTAGTAATCATTCAAAGAGGCAAAACTTTTGATGCACTCAACCAAAAGTGTCTACTGCAGATATTTATGCTCAGAATATATTTATATATATAATATATATATTTTTTTTACTATTTAGAAGTTATAAACAGCAACTCTAAGAGAGTCATTCTCCATGAGGTCATTGCTAGCCACTCTCAATTGTCACTTACACCACATTTCCCTGAATTTACACTTTTGGTTTCAGAAAAGAGTCTACTGGCTGATGGGGCCAGCCACCAATGGGCTGAAATTGTGACGGAATATGTATAATTAATTACCCAATATGTAGGGTGTTGAAAAAAATATACTGGATAAAATAAAAATGGATAGCAGGAATTTGTAGATAGCCAATATTTTTACATGAACCTCATCATCTTTTCTCAAATTGTCAAATTGCATAAATAGCAATGGACATGCTTGAGTTTCTAAATGGATTCTGAATCCCACAGCAGAGACAACCAACTTAAAAATTCAACATGTTATTGATTTGCAAAATCATACTCATTTTGTTGTACCAGTTTTATGTCTTAATTCTAGAAATATTTGAATAGTTCTTTGAAAAGAGTGGTAAAATAACTTGTACACTATGGCCTTAGATGGTTTCAAATTTAACTTATCAACAGTGAGTTTTTAAGTCATTCAGCAAAATGGTTATCTTTTTAATCATTGCAAAGCTGTAGCTAAAGGCAAGCAATCAGGATGATAAAAGTATTTCCAATTCATTTTGACCAAAATTTTTATTGCTTAAAATATTAGTTCTGTCTGTTATTTGTAAAATAAACAAATTATTCACTTGGTATTTAATTACATATTGCTTTTATACATACTACCTAATTTCTTGTCTTGCTATGAGTAGTGTATTTATGTACACATCCCTAAAATTACAACCAAGGCAAAAGTTAGACAATAAAAATAAAAAGATGATAGTAGCAACAGATTTGCACAAGTGATTGAGGGTTTAATGATTCATAATGACTTGGCAAATTCATGAGCAGTAATTTAATCAAAACATTATTGCTGACATAATTGTGTGCTCAATTAACTTTCATAATATGAATAAAATCTGTTTGCTTTGTACATTTCTGATTTGTTATCTTAACTGACACATGATTCTGACTGAACTTTTCTGTAATAAGAAAAAAATAGTCTCTTCAGTGACCAATTCAAAATAAGTTCAATGTTATATAATGTTGAACAATGTCTATGTCATTTCCAAAACCTAAGCGTAATTACTTTTGTCTATGAAGTTTAGCCATTTTAGATATTGCTCAAAGTTTTGAACAAATAGAGACTTTAAATATTAATTTAATAAATTTAGTATGGTGATTGCTCAAAGACCTAAAGACAGAAATATCATTAGTCTGAAATTCCATTACTGGGTATATATCAACAAAATTATAATTAATTCTATTTTAAAGACACATGCATGGTGTGTCTAAAATAATTCTATTTTTAAAGACATATGCATAGCAAAGACATGGATCTAATAAATAACAAAGACCTGAATGCCCATCAGTGATAGACTGGATAAAGAAAATGTGGTACATGTACACCATGGAACACTATGCAGCCATAAAAACAAATGAGATTTTTGTCCTTTGCAGGGACATGGATGGACCTGGAGGTCCTGATGCTTAGCAAACTACCACAGGGATAGAACACTAAATACTACATATTCTCAATTATAAGTGGGAGCTAAATGATGAGAATACATGAATACACAGAGTGGAACAAGACATACTGGGGCTTTTTGGAGCATGGACCATAGGAGGAGGGAGAAGATCAGGAAAAATAACAAATGGGTACCAGGCTTAATACCTGGGTGATGAAATAATCTGTACAACAAAACCCCATGACACAGACTTACCTATGAAACAAACCTACATATGCTCCCCTGAACTTAAAATGAAAGTTAAAAATAAATAAATTCCTTATCTCTAATAATGTAATCAATGTCCCTGTTAATGATGGCTGAATAAATTTGATCTTCCTTCATACATTTACTGGTGAACATGTGCTATTTGTTAGCTGCTTGTTCAACCATGAGTTTTAGGGTGTCAAGTAGAAGACTGTACTCATCTTCCTATGTTGACACTCAGTTTTCAAGAGATCATGCCAAATAGTCTTAAATTATCATTATTGCATTATTATTATTTTTTTTTGAGACAGAGTCTCACTCTGTTGCCCAGGCTGGAGTGCAGTGGCACGATCTCTGCTCACTGCAACCTCTGCCTTCTGGGTTCAAGTGATTCTCCTGCCTCAGCCTCCTGAGTAGCTGGGACTACAGGCATGTGCCTCCATGCCCGGCTAATTTTTTATTTTTTATTTTTGTTAGAGGCGGGTCTCCCCATGTCAGCCAGGCTGGTCTGGAACTCCTGGCTCAAGGATCTGCCCACCTTGGCCTCTCAAAGTGCTGGGAATACAGTCATGAGCTACCACGCTGAGCCAATTAAAAAAAAAAATCCTTGATAAGTGCTATAAGGAAATAAAACCACATAAAGCACATAATGGGATAGTGAGTGACTGAGGGTCAAGTTGAAATAGGTCTCTTAAGACAGGTTTGCATTTTTGAGGAGATGATATTGAAATTGAGACCTGAATGATGAAAAGTAGTCAGGCAGGAAACGATCTGGGAAAGAGAATTCCAGGTAGAGAGAAACACTCACAATTATCCTCAGATAGAAAGATGTTTGACATGTTTGAGAAAACCGGAAATGATGATATTTCTAGCAAATGCTGAACAAAGTATTTGTAGTCCAGAGAGAGAAGTAAAGGTAGGTTATAGGGCTATAGAGAACCATTAGTCCACAGTAAAGAATTCGGATTTTATTCAAATTTTCCATGGAAGCTATTTCAAGACTTTTAAAAAAATTGACATTACATACTTAACTGATTCCCACGTGGGAATTATATTTAGAAGAGGTTCCTCTGAAAACCAGGAAACCAGGTAGGATTAAATTGCCCAGTTGAGTGTTGACTAAGATGGCAGTAACAGAAAAGAGGAAAAGTGATCACATTTTCTATAAGTTGTATGGCAAGTTAATAGAACTTGCTGATAAATCAGATATAGGTTAAGAAGGAAAGAGGAATTAAGCATGACTGACACATTTTGGGTCTGTACAAAAGTATAAATAACATTAAGTAAGAAGTGGAAGCTCTGAGAATTAGAATGGGGATGTGTTTTGGATGTAAGAAGTTTGAGATACCAATTAGACATTCATGTAGAAAGGTCAAGTCAACAGCTTGATGGAAGCTTTGTGGAATTTGAATATAAATTGGAGAATCAATCCGCATACAGATGGTATTCTGTATGAGACTTGGTGATATCAACTTGGAAAATTGGTGTCAACAGGCAAAAATAATACTTGAATCTTAAGCTTAGGTCAAAACAGTATTAAGCAGTTCATGCAGAAGAGGTGACATCAGAGGAGACCATGAACAGGAGGAAATCTAAAGGAGGAAAGAATTCAAGAATGTGGGAGTCGTCAACTATGACAAATCCTGCTGTTAGGTTGAGTTAGAAGAGGGAAGGTGATTTACCACTGGGCTTGACAAAGTGTGAATCACAGTGATTTTTAAAGGGTCCTTTTCATTGAGGGCCAGATAAATGATTTGGAGGCCGCAGTGAAAAGTAAAAATGTAGTACTCTTATTCAAACAACATGAATAATTTTTTCTTAAGGGTACCAAAATATAAGACATTTTTTCTTTCTCTCACAGTTTCCCTCTTAGCCTGCCATGATGGTTTTCGCTATTTAATGTTGCATTACCTCGGCAAGGAGATGATTGCCAGGAGAGTGCAAACACTTACAGGTGGCCAGCGGCCCATCCTGTGGCCAGGCACGTGTATACCTAAGTGCATGGCCACCAAACCAGATCAAAATGCTCACACAGAGGGAAGCGGAAGTTGAGCCAGGCAACTATCTTTCCCCAACAAGCTTTCCGAACTAACTCTTGGTGGATGAGTGACCCCAGATCATTGCAACTTCTGCATTAGGACATGCTTGGTATCTAGATTAGAGATGTGTGAGAGGCTTGATCACACAAGCCACCCACTGAATATGCCATCGTGCTGAATGGCTGCTGCCCTGCTCTGCCCTCAGACAAGGTGGTGTATGCTTGCCTGACCTCCACTCTTTCTGCATCCAGGCCTCTGCTGAGGATGGCCGCAGAGCAGAAGTAACTGGCTGGAGTGGAGAAACAGGATGGATAGGATTCAGGGTGCCAGGGTCAGGGGCAGGAAGTGGTGGAGAACACATCCCAGGGAAGCAGGAGGGTAAGGGATGGATACTGTGTGATAGTATGCTTGAAGATAAGCTTATAAAAAATTGGGTCTCTCTGAGCAGAGAGTCTTAAATGTCTATACTGGTCCCTCATCCATGAAACTGGCTCTGTGTTCAGTGAGTTTGAAACTAACTTCTTAATTGAGTACACTGGGGCATGTTTGTTATTCTTGTGATGTGACCATTTTGTGTTTTCAATACGTTTTTGTTTTTTGAGACAGTCTCACGCTGTTGGCCAGGCTGGATTTCGGTGGTGCGATCTCTGCTCACTGCAACCTACGCCTCCTGGGTTCCCGCAATTCTCCTGCCTCAGCTTCCTAAGTAGTTGGGATCACAGCTGCCTGCCATCACTCTGGCTAATTTTTGTATTTATAGTAGAGATGGGGTTTTGTCCTGTTATCCAGGATGGTCTCGAACTCCTGACCTCAGGTGATCTGCCCACATTGCCCTCCCAAAATGCTAGGATGACGAGCGTGAGCCACCGCATCTGGTCTTCAATAGGTTTTTAATTTACTTTCTTTAATTTGGCCCCTCTGAATGAAACTCCAAGTTCCATTGTTCCTTTTGTCAGCAGCAGCTGAGATGCATGCTGAGCTGCTTGAGTTTTTCAGGTATTGTTTTCTTCTGAGCTGCTTGTAATCTCACCTGCATTTGTGTAATTTAGTGGCCATAAAAAATTGAAGGATATTTATTAGAATAATTTGGAATATTTCTCCACTATAAGAATTTGGCTCTCAACTCAGAGGGGCGTCGATGAGCTTGGATTCCATATCTTTTTTTTTTTTTTTCAGATTGAGTTTGTGCCTTTCTGTTCACCTCCAGCTGCCCCATGATTCCAGCACCACAATTCTTGCTAGGACTAAATTATCTGCAAGAAGAAACTACTTTTGGTAAAAATCTAGTGTCTTCAAACAGTTGGGCTTTATTGGTTCGGTGTATAATATTTTACATCTGTAGGAAGGTTAGTCCTATATAAATCACTCTGTCCTTAATAGAGCTAAGACTTCACTGGATTCTTTGTTCAAAGAAATTCAAGAAGAAATCTGGGAGGCTTTATATGAACATATAGACATACACACATGACACTTTCCTGTGTGTGTACATATATATATATGTATTTGTGTGTGTGTGTATATATATGTGTGTGTGTGTGTGAGAGACACACACGGGGACAAATAATGTTGTAACTGACCTTTCTTTTTGCCTAAATTGTAGACAATGTTTGTTTCTGGAAGTAGGGAGATCATTTTGTGACCATAGAACTCCAAACATGATGAGTTTAAAAAGCCAATATGCTAAGGATGGCAGGGAAGAATGGCAAAAATAACTTAGGATTTTGAGAGTTTTCTTGACACAATAGCCTTTAAATACTCAATTGCAGGCTTCTTGTTAGATGTTAAAAATGTACTAATATGTTTTTAGCCACAGTTTTTTACTTTTGTGTCACTTGTAGCCGAACAATTCTTAATGGATTCAACTATTCTCTGACAAAATGTCACAGGATGCCAATCAAAGAATATGCTGATAATTATATTTTAAATGGTAATTGTCTCATATTTCTTGGTAATGTTTCTCTTTTTCTCTGTCTTTATTTCTTTATCCTTGTAAACACATGTTCTGGTGCCTATGATATATCAAAAGAGAGGGACAGAGGGAAAGAGAGATTTAAAGAAGTTGGCTCAAACGCTAGTGAGGCTGCCAAGTATGAAATCTGCAGGGCAGGCCAATAGGCTGGGAATTCCAAGAATTAATGTTGCATTCCTGAGTCAGAAGTCAGCTTGGAGGCAGAACTCTTTCCTTCTCACGGAAACTCCGTCTTTTCTCTTAAGGCCTTCAACTGGGTGTGGCCACCCATATTATGGAGGGTAATCATTTAAGTATTAATCTTATTTTAAAGAGACCTAAACAGCAACATCTAATCTATTGTTTGACTAGACAATGGGGCACTATATATATGTGTGTGTGTGTATATGTGTGTGTGTGTGTATTTTGTTGAATCTATGGTGCTTATTGATTTCACAAGTCTAATGCAATTTCATAAATTAGTATAAGCCAGGCTAATTTTGATCTTCACTTAACATCTAGTTACTTTCATATGGAAACAATAATCAAATAACATACGAATATGAGATGCAGTGCAATGCATTTGTGATGTTTGATTTTATGTGTTGAATTGGCTGGGTCACAGTGTTGGGATATGTGACCAAACAGTAGTCTCCATATTCCTGTGAGGGTAGTTTTGGATGCAACTAATGTTTAAATAAGTGGACTCTGAATAAAGCAGATTGCCTTCCACAATGGGGCTAGGCCTCATCCAATCAGCTGAAGACATGAAGAGAACAAAAGGCTGGCTTCCTAGACATCCTCTTCATTTTAACCACAGCATCTTTCCCTTACTCTTACTCGGTCCCCTGTCTGCTGGTCCACCCTGTGGATTTTGGACTTGCCAGCCTTTATAATCACATGAGCCAATTTCTTAAAATAGACATCTTTCTGTAAATAAAAACATCTTGTTTGTTCCTTTTCACTGGAGAACGCTGGTAATATAACATTTCTTCCAGTTTTGAGATTATTGATCCATTAATATCTGCTATTTGACATAGAAAAGTTAGAAAACAAAACACATATTATTCATGTAGATTCAAATGTGCTGTTTGTGTTGTTATGGTTATTAGTTTATATGATAACATATCATTATCATTGAATTTCAGAAGTTCTGATTATCCTTTATTGTTAAAAATCTTTTTGTCTTTTTAAAAAGTTTTCCTTTCATTTTCATACTTTAAAAAATTTATTAGTTTACTCAATTATATTCTCTTTTTTCATTTTATGTTGATTTATTTCTTAAATTTGAGTTATTCTCATTCTAACATTGGAAGCATTACCCTGCCTTTTCTAAACAAACTTTTTTTTTTTTTAATTTATGTCATTAAACACAAAGAAGAAGGTCCTCTTCTGGATTTCAACATATAAACTGTGACACAACACACAAATACTGTTTGGGGTTCTAACATATAAACTGTTACACATCACACAAATCATATGTTCAAGCCCCAGAGGAAGGATTCTACAATATCCCTCACAGAAGTCAATTGAATAGTGCTATCTTGAAGGCTTTTGTAATGTGCTACTCTCGGTATAAGAATAGATACTATCTGCTGGGCATGGTGGCTCACACCTGTAATCCTGGCACTTTGGGAGGCTGAGGCAGGTGGATCATGAGGTCAAGAGTTTGAGACTAGCCTGGTCAACCTGGTGAAACCATCTGTACTAAAAATACAAAAAAAATTAGCTGGCCATGGTGGTGGGTGCCTGTAATCACAGTACTCGGGAGGCTGAGGCAGGAGAATCTCTTGAACCTGGGAGGCTGAAATTGCGGTGAACCAAGATCACGCCATTACACTCCAGGTTGGATAACAGGGCAAGACTCTGTTTCAAAAAAAAAAAGTGGACACTCTCTAGGAGAGTGGTATATTTTTGAGCAGTGAAAACACTTAGATAAACACATGACAAATTTTTAAAATGACAAATCTTTACTTTCAGATAACAGGAATGCAAAAGATTCTTGCATAACATGGAATTGTTTGCAAATTTTGCTAGTCATTCGTTTGATTGCTCCTTTTTGTGTTTTAATAGATGATTCTGGAATGCTTTCTCATGAAAACACTATTAACTTTTTCAAATATTGCACAAAACAACTGATGCATCTAACCAAAGGGCATGTGGTTGATTATTGTACTAATGTTTCACATTTCTGTAGTTTGGGAGTTTTTCAAAACAAAGAAGGTGCTGAACATTATATATAATATACTATCTTTTTGGAAGAAAGGTAAAATACAATATGTTTTTATTTTCTTATATTTTCATATAAAATTAGAAGGGAACACAAAAATAAAATTCAAGATAATTTTGAAAGAAATGTGAGAAACAAGTTAGAGGGGATGAAACAAGAAAGAAACTTTTTTCTAGAAGCCTTTTAATATGTATTTACTTTGAAAACATATGAATACATTTCTTATTAAGTGAAACATAATAAGTTTATCAAACAATGAATGGCTAAAAAGAAGCCTGGAAAATCTATACGGCTACGGGGGTGTGAGAAAAAAGGAAAATTTACATGATTTATGGGATGACCCGTCACTGGTGTATTCCATAAGACTGTGGGTTAAATTCACATATTCTTTCTTTTCTTTCTTTTTTTTTTTTTTTTTTGAGATGGGGTCTCATTCTTTCGCCCAGGGTGGTGTGCAGAGGTGCGATCTCGGCTCACTGCAATCTCCGCCTCCCGGGTTCAAGTGATTCTCCTGCCTCAGCCTCCCGAGTAGCTGGAACTACAGGCACATGCCACCATGCCCGGCTAATTTTTTGTATTTTTAATAGAGTCAGAGTTTCACCATGTTAGCCAGGATGGTCTCAATCTCCTAAACTCCTGATCTGCCCACTGCAGCCTCCCAAAGTGCTGGCATTACAGGCATAAACCGCTGTGCCTGACCTAAATTCACATATTCTTAATTTCAAACTATTGTTGTGCAGCTATTTAGCTGGATGACCTTTGGTTAATTATTTCACTCTGAACTTCAATGTCTTCGTTTATGCAAAGGAGAAATACCCCATAAGATAACTGAGAAGAAAAATTAAGTGATGAAAGTAAAATATTTAGAATGATGGCTATTATTTATTCAGTGAAACATCTGATAAACAATAACTGTTACCATGATTACTGTAACTGTATTAGATGTTACAGGAAATATGCTAAGATTCATCAAAGATTTATAAAACCTATTTTAATATCACATCTTTATTTGAAAAGCCTACAGCTCTGTAAGATATATGAAGAACTTTTTGGTTCAAAAAGAAAACATGGAGATTTTTCAGGGCACCATTGCATTAATCTGGGTGAATGAAGAAGAGAACCTGGCTGTCAGAAATGCACGAGAATGAAAAAGCAAACAAACTGAACAAATTTATAAAATATGTATGACTAAAAATAAGTGTGTAAGGGACGGAGAAAGACGAACTTGAAATCAGGTGAAGTGTGAAAGGAGAAGGAGGAGGGCTTTGGCATTCATGTTCTGTCACTGTGTTTGGGTGAATTAATTATATTTTGGATATTGTATTAGTTATCTGTTACTGCTGTAACAAATTTTCAAGCTTGATGGCCTAAAACAGCACAAGCCTATAACTTTACAGTTCTGGATGTCAGAAGTCTTAAGTAGATCTCACTGTGCTAAAAACAAAGTGTTGTCAGGGCTACGATCCTTCTGGATTCCCTGGGGGATAATTCAATTACTTGCTTTTCCTTGTTTGTAGAGTCTGTAAACATTCCTCGGTTCATGACTTCCTCCATATTCAAAGACAGGAGTAGGAAGTTGAGTTTTTTTCATGTAGCATCTCTGGGACACCACCACACCCAGCTAATTTTTGTACTTTTAGTGAGATGAGGTTTCATCATGTTGGCCAGGATGGTCTCGATCTCCTGACTTTGTGGTCTGCCTGCCTCAGCCTCCCAAAGTGCTGGGATTACAAACAGGCTTGAGCCACTGCACCCAGCCCCTGCAGGGTTACAGTGTAAACATCTTTAGAGGACTATTATTCTGTTTAAAACAGATATGCTGTGTATGAAGCTATTATATTAAGTTTGTCATTAATTTAAAAGATTCTCATGGTTAAAATGACAGCTATAGAGGGAAATAAAGAAATATATAACAGGTATTAATGGATGAAAGCAATTAAGTGCTGGAATACCCAGACCTTACCAATAAGTCTCATAATTTTATATATTTTTTAAATGAAAACATCAATTGATATTTTCTATACAAATATATTCAATAATTTCCACATAATTATAACATGAATCTTTGTAGAGATTTAAAAATCGACTAAACATAAGAACGTGGCACTCTAACATCTAAAAATCTACCTACGACATGGTAATAATAACCAATAAATAAAATGTTTTAATAAAATATAAATCATTTAAAATGTATCTGATGCATACAATTCTTAAAAAATTTTTGCACAATAATTCTGTAGAACAAGTTCAAATAATTTCATACTTTTAATGGCAGGCACTTAATTTTAAGATGTTTCATGGATCTATGAATGTTGAAAGTTGTAAAGATTCTCCTTATATTCATTAATCATTTATCTATTTTAATTTTTAGCTCTACATAGAGCATAATTTTAAATTCCAAGGCTTACGGTTCTGGGATGGGAAGTGTATATGTTTACTTTTTTGTAGTATGTGTTTTCATGGTATCATTTAAACTCTAATTATGCATGAAATTATATTAGATTTCTCTCTAAATGCAAAGGAAGGCATGTTTTTATGATTCATTCTTTCCTTAGTAAACATTTCTAAAACTGTATTGCTGATACAGCTCATCAACTAAACCTTTTGAGAAATGAAATGTATAGGAGGAAAACACTAATTAGGGAGATTTTCCACCCATATACACATGTGAAACTCCCATTAATGTCAATCACAAGAAGATGTCATTCTGCCAAATACACCTTGGTAAGAATGCAGTTTCCCTTGCCTTTCAAATTAGAAACACAATACATTCTTTTCCTTTAAATTGTTAACAAGTTGCACTACATTCTTTATCCAGAACTTTGGTTTCCATAATACTCTATTCAAGTTGAGCAGTTCAGATGATATTTACAAAATAAAATGTTTTTTAAAGTGACATTTTGAAACAATTTCCTTTATATGAGCTTTGCATTTGCCAAACTGCATCTTCTCTATAACTGAATTTTTCGTTGAATTTTAGCCAAGATTTATCATTAATTTTATGTAACTATTGCTTGCTTGTGTTATGTTTAAATGATTATGTTTGAATGAGTATTATAATATAGACTACATGGGAGTTCTCAGTAATGTATAAACACTGCAGTGCACTAATACATGATTTATTAAATATTTAGGGATTTTAACCATGCTGTAGTAAAGTATAAAATCATTCTCAAAGCTGTAAAATATATTAATGGACGCTATTATTCTTGCTCTCAGGACAAAAAAAAAAAAAAAAAAAGAGAGAGAACAAAGCTAGTCATGAGTTTGAGGCAGGAGGATTGCTTGAGCCCAGGAGTTTGAATCCAGCTTGGGCAACACAGCAAGACTCCATCTCTAAATACATAATTATTTTTCAAAGGTTTTTTAAAGCAGTGTATTGTACTGCAAATACATATAACTTAACTATGCTTAGTAGCTAGGCCTTAAAATATATGCAAGAAAAAGAAAATATTAAAAAAATTAACAAAAATTAATTTGGGGAAGAGGCAGTAAAACTTACTTTCAATAATATACATAGATGGTTTGTGTAGTACATGGACTCCAAAATATTGCATACTCAAAAATACAATGGAATATGCTGTAATTATCATATTACTTACAGTTTATATTGATTATGTTGCTGACATCTTCAAGTTTATTTGGAAGATGGACTGATTATCATTGAAGGACATGAGGTCTAAAGTAAAACATTTTTTGAATTAATACTACCCAATGTGTTCTAAGAATAAACAATGTTATACCATTTTACCTGATTTTAGTAAACCGCTCAGTTAATTAACATAGTACATAAGAGCGTTATAGATATATTTTACCCTAATCCTCCCTAACTCAGCAACATATACTTACCAAATTGGGTATCTTCACAGCAGATTAAAAAAAAAAAAAAAAAAAAAAAGAGGTTTAAAAAGTGACATGATGGACTTTTGTTTTCAGCTCCAACGTGTAAAGAGCTTGGGAAACGGTCAGTCCTATCCTTACCAGAACAAAAACAAAAAGCTGGAAAATGGAAAATCAGTGAGAATGAAATTGCAGGGAACACTACCACACCAAAATCTGGAGACAGGAGAATCCAGAGCGTCACAGCCAAGATCTGTTTCACTGGAGCACAAACTGCTGGAACTTAGGGAATACTTAAATGAAATTCTGACAAATTGCTGGAGGCTGAGCGCGGACTAGCTTGAGAATGAGAAACTCTGGAAGCTGCAGTCTTAGGAAGTGTCCTATACTTTCATGAGATTCAGGAATCCCACCAAAATTCCAGGATTAGGAGCCTATAAAGGCCCTCTATGACTCTGGCAGTGGTCAGGAAAGAGTCATCTTAGTCCCAGAATCGACTCCACAACACAGACCTACTCCCCAGGACGACAGACTTCACCAGAACCTTGTTGTAGAGCTGTGGGGAAAGAATATTCTCCTCATCCTCGCCCTGTCTAAGCTTCGTGTCACACCTAAGGATGAGAAAAGTGATATCAAAAGAAAATCTTGTAGATGTCACAGGGTAGAGACTGGGCCAAAAATCCCATCACCTTGAGTTTGGCCATAAATTTATAAATACAAGAGCAATAACAAAATCCATGAAGGAAAAATAGGCAGGCTGGATTTTAAAAGACACCATCAAGAAAATGTAAAAACCAACCAGAAACTGAGACAAAATATTACAGAGCACATATCTAATAGGTAACTTGTATTCATAACATTCAAAAATGCACATAAAAATCCCCCAAATCATACAACGAACATGCAGATGAAACAGACCATATTCATATACAGATATTATTAATAGACCACATCAAATGTGTGATATGAAGACTCTCTATAGAATCATCACAATCATTCTGTAAACCTAAAACTTTTCTAACGTTTTAAAAATGTTTATTACAAAAAATGTGATTGGAGAGATTAAAGAAGGACAAGTTGAGATCTATTGACTCCTGCTAAATTTTTATCCTTTTTCATGGCAGAATTGGAGCCCGCCAAAACAGCATGGGTGAGTTAGATTTTTGAGGGTGACTTTACCAAAGCAAATGAAAGAGGGTAAGGCAAATAGCTGTGTCACCACTGAGCCATAGCTTAACTTAAAACATTGACACAGATCTGTGTAATGACACGTAGCCATGAAAATATCCATAGCATTTGACACACACATTGGGAAAGACTATGGGTCTCTTAATATAAATAAAGATTCTGAAATGCAGAGTGAGGTGATCAGGACTAGGTCAGATTAAAATCTTACCACTGAATAAAGCATGTTTGTTTTTAAAAGCCCACATGTTAATCGTAATGTATAAACACAACAATTAACCATAGATTAAATTTATAGAGAAAACGAGCCAAGAAGGGTGTTTAATAAACATTGTTTGAATGAATAAATAAATATCCTGTCTTGTGAGTGCAGTAGTTTGGTAATACTTTCCAGGAACTACTGGGAAATTTTTAATGAGAAGATATTTAAGGTCATAAAGTTTATGTTTTATTTAGCACAATCTGTAACTGAATAGAGAAAGACTGAGCATATGGAAAAAAATTAGGAGTCTTTTTTTACTCTAGAGAAGATGATGGCATGAGAGATGTGCTAACAGCAGGAATGGGGAAGACAGGAAAGAAAAAAATAATAGACAGAGCCTGGTAACTTATTGAATATAGAGGAGAAAGTGTTTAAGTTTAGTTAAGAAATCTGTTTTCTTTTCTTAACTGTTTCTTGACAGGCCTTCTATCTAGAAAGTTTGCTGGTAGATCATAACTTGGATATGTAACTTATGTTATGCTTTGGACTTAATGAGATTAGGCTAGAGGGAAATTCAGGGGATCTTTATGTTGTGCAAAGTGTTCATTAGCCATGGTAATAGCTGATTTTAAAGATCATTTGTTTTCTGTGAAAAGGAAAAAAATACAATGTGTTTAAGTGGTTATGTTGATGTTCCATTTTGACAATAATTACTACACAATTGTGAAGGGAAATTGGTCATTTACGAACTGTAATGACAAATCTTAATCTGGTAATAACCGCAAATGCACTCCATTACATGTATAATTGGCAGTAATCTGTATCCAAGCACTGGTCCAGACAGGCAACAACTGAAGGACAAAATTCTCATTTCCTAGATATATAATGTTCCTTGAAATAAATAAGCAGAAAACTCTAATTATAGAACTGTACATTATTTATAACAATATTAGGATGCATTTCTTTACAAGGTTCACATTTGTATTCATCTTGATGAATACCTCAGTTACCCTGATATGATTATTACACATTGTATGCCTATATCAAGTCATCGCTTGTACTTCAGAAATATATACCCTTATTATGTACCCATAATAATTATACAAATAAAATTGTATAAATGAAATGAAAAGGAGAAGTAGAAGATCTGAGTGGTTAAAATAAACAAGGGGAAGACACCACTTGCTCATTGCTAAGTACCAGCTAGGAACTGACTTGGCATTTTAATTACTTACCTGAGATTTTTATCAACATTTAATTATTGACATGAGATATTCTTATCATAAAAGTGTCTGGAAGAGTCTTGAGTTTTTGTTATGGACTGAATCGTATGCACCTAAAATTCATATTGTGAAGCTCAAACCCCCAGTTGACTGCATTTGGAGATGGGCTCTTAAGGGGATAGTTAAACTTAAAGGAGGATGTAAGGCTAACATCCTAAACCAATAGGACTGTTGTATTTGTAACAGGAGGAAGAAACATTAGGGGCATACGTGCACAGAAGACAGGCTAAGTGAGGACATAGGGAGAAGGCTGCTGTCTGAAATCCAGAAAGTGAGCCGTCACCAAAACTGAAACTGCTCCCACCTTGGTCTTGAACTTCCAGCCTCCAGAACTAGGAGAAAATACATTTTTGCTGTTTAAGCACCCAGTCTGTGGTATGTTATTATGGCGGCCTGAGCAGACTAGTACACTCACTAATAGTGACCATAAAATCTATTGGACATGTCCTCAACTTCATCTAATGGGCAGGGAAAAACTAACTGCAAAGAACCATCGAAATGAACAGTAGAAATTCCTACCTGATGTTTGTCATTTTTTTTTTTTTTTTTTTTTTGAGACGGATTCTCGCTCTGTCGCCCAGGCTGGAGTGCAGTGGCCGGATCTCAGCTCACTGCAAGCTCTGCCTCCCGGTTTTATGCCATTCTCTTGCCTCAGCCTCCAGAGTAGCTGGGATTACAGGCGCCCACCAACTCACCTGGCTAGCTTTTTTTTTTTTTTTTTTTTTTTTTTGTATTTTTTAGTAGAGAAGGGGTTTCACCGTATTTGCCAGGATGGTCTTGATCTCCTGATCTCGTGATCCACCCATCTCGGCCTCCCAAAGTGCTGGGATTACAGGCTTGAGCCACCGCGCCCGGCCATCATTTTTTTTTTTTTTTTTTTAACATACTAGCTATGCAGAATATTTATCTCCAAAGTAATTTAGGTATTTAAAACACTGATTAAAATTCTAATGATTTTGCGGGGGGGGAAGCTTTTAAAAAATTTAATGAGATACATCATTTTTCTCAGTCACCTTCACATTTTGCTGATTTATTTTCCTTAGAAACATATTAGTCCAGAAGGAAATTTGTCCAGAAACCTACCTGCATTTTACAGGCAAAGTTTCTGACAGTAGTGGTATTTCAAATTCTTTGGGATAGTTTTTAAAAATTATCTTATTTACAGTTTGATAATTTTAAAATCAAAAGGTATAAATTTTGTTGCAAAATATTTTCTTAAAGTTTCTGACTCATGTGGTTAAATTTCTTTCCTGTAGTCCACACTACTTTCCTGTTTTCACTTTCCATTAGTAATCACCATTGACTTTATCAAGTATATTTGGCCAGAATTTTCTATATGCACAGTTACACTACATATATTGGTAGTTTTAAAACACGGGTTTATATTATACGTTATTTTCTATAACTTCCTTTTTTTTTACTCAACAACACATCAAAGCATCCTTCTACATCGTAATTTATAATTATCTCATGTTTTTATTATATATTTTCTTCTTTACTGTTTATTAATTAATTTAAAACTATTTTATCAATATGATATAAGTAAATGTTATGACTATCCATCATAATTTATGGATTACAGAAGACCTGTCCTCCTCACCTTCCTTGAAATTATCATTATTCAGAATAGATTTTTACCTCCTATCACTGAGATAACTCCAAATAATCATTTATTTGATTTTTATTTTTCATTGATTTCATGTATTCATTGATTTTTCCACATGTAGATGAGTTATCTTCCTTAAAATGTTTCCATATTCAATTTTCCATTCATATAGTCGTTTGTTACATGGGTTTTTTACATTCTTTTTCTTACCTTGATCTCTCTTCTAACTCACCACCATGTAAGTATCCACATTCCAATCCCCTCTTCCACTTGTACTTTTTGGTGCCTCCTCACTTTGTCAGCTATACCATTACTTTTATGTTATCAAGATATGTCAGGTTGATATTCTCATTAATAATTCTAGTTACATTTGTATTGTCACCATTTGATTCTAAAAATTAAAAATATTTAAGAGTTAAGACTGTAATTGTTAATTGATTAATTATGGCTGAGAAATCAGATAATATTTTAAGATTATATTTCCTTCTCTGCTTTACTTGGATTGGAAATACAAGGTATCCGAGCATGTCAGTGGAAATTGTCCTTACCATTAAAGTCACATGAATTCATTTGACCTCCAGCTGCTCAAATGTGTCCTATAATAATTTGCTTCATATTTGAAACACTTTTTATAGAGTTTTTTTTCCCCTCAGGCTTTTAAATATTTTTATCATAAAAGAATAGTGAACGTTCACATTTTTCATTACTCCTCAGGTTTCCAATAACAGCATCAATTATGGCAATTAATTAATTCTTTTTTTACCAAAGTATATTTCTCCTAGAATTCTTTGAACTCTTGCTCCCAAATTGTAGTTCTCAGGCTTCTTTTTTTTGCTGTCATTCTGGGATGTACTCTGGGTTTAGAATCTCTGTTTCCTGAGCCTTATGGCTTCCGCATTCTTAGAGTTTGCCCTTATCTTACTTATGCATTTATTATTTTTAAAAAAAGATATAGATGAAGTCTCACTATGTTGCCCAGCTGGTCGCAAACTCCTGAGCTCAAGCAATCCTCCTGACTCAGCCTCCCAAAATGCTAGGATTACAGGCTTGGGCCACTACACCCAGCTTCTCCATTGCTTCACTGCAAGTTTTTCTTAAGTAGTTTCCATGGCAGTTATTATGGGAGGAAAAATATCTTAGTAATTGAACATTTTGATAATGCATTTGTTTTGCTTTCACTGATTAAAAACATCTCTGAATATGCAATTTTAAAACATTCCCCCAGAAATCTAAAGCACTGGTCCTACATCCTTTTGAATTTTATGATGCTAATTAGAAAGTTATACCTTCTCTATTTTCAGTCTCTTTGTTAGTGATCTTTTATTTCTTTCTCCCTCTATGCTTTTATGATTTTATCTTCTTTTTGAGGCATAGCAATTGCACAAGTGTGTGTTAGAGTTTTTTGTTATTTATCATTTTTATTAATTCAGCAGACTTTTCGGTGTGAAATCTTATGCATTTCTTAAGCTCATTTAAGCTTTTGTAGAGTTGTAAAAATTTTTCTCTTTACATCTTCTTCTCAAAAAACATCCACCCAGTATTTGTTACCCACCGTTTGTATAAATTCTATTAGAATAATATTACGCTTTCAAGATTGATCTAGTATACCTCTCCTATGTTTTTGGTGCTGTTCATGCCTAAATTCTAAATCCAACTCACCATCCTACTGCTAGTTGATGACCTTGTTTGCTATTTTACTGAATACATAGAAGTAATCAGGAAAAAAAAAAAAAAAAAAAAAAGTATCTTCCACAAACTGCATCCTCCAGCTCCACCTATCTTCTGGCATATATCATTGACTTCTCTGCTGTTACCATGTGGAACTCTCTGTACTCACAGTCAAGGCCACTACCTTGTGCACTGTATTTGTGCACTGTCGTCTATTCAAGGATTGTGATGCACTGATTGCTACCTTCATCCTCCAAGACTGAAGCACTCTTCTCCAGTGGCTGTTAGTCTTATGGTGAACATCCCTTATCTGTGTCTCTGTCTAGGATTTTCCCTGTTCTAAAGAGAGCTGTCATGCCCAAGGCTGTGCACCTTTTTCTGGGCAGCCAGCTTACAAAGATTGGATAATGTAGGGAATACAAGTCTGGATCCCTCACTCCAATGCTAGACAATTGTGAACAGTAACCATAAATGTGGAGTTCCTTGTTTGACTGGCTTTGGATTTATGGCTCCCCCATAGATAGGAATGACTATGTAAATTTTAGATTTCAGTGAAAATTGAAACCGGGGGATCCGTTGGTCCAAAATAATTTAAAAAATCAACATTCTGACAACAGAGCATTAAAACAAAAGTGAAACCATTCTAATCATGGAGACCTGTGCCCCACAGCACACTCATGAGGCCTGCCCTGCCCACAGGCTTCATCCTGAGAGCACTTCCCAATATGCTTCCTGTGTGAAAATACATAGTTCAGTGTCTGCTTCTCAGAGAAAATAGTCTACCACAAGGATATAACTCCACTCTTCCTGTTTAATATCTCCTGCATATCAAAATTCCCTTTTCCTGTTTACCATGTTGTGCTCATTAGCCAATAAACTGGTCTTTATCTCATTATAGAAACAAACAAATGAAGAAACCAGATTTATCAAAGCAGTTGAGTATACTTTATGTGGGTAATTTTCCAATCCTCTGTTATTTCTTCAATTAGATTTTTTTATTTCACCATCAACAAAAATGGCTATTGTTGACTGGGCGTGGTGGCTCATGCCTATAATCCCAGCACTTTGGGAGGCCAAGGCGGGCGGATCACGAGGTCAAGAGATGGAGACCATCCTGGCCAACATGGTGGAATCCCGTCTCTACTAACAATACAAAAATTAGCTGGGCGTGGTGGTGCATGCCTGTAGTCACAGTTACACAGGAGACTGGGGCAGGAAAATTGCTTGAACCCAGGAGGTGGAGATTGCAGTGAGCCGAGATTGCACCACTGAACTCTAGGCTGGGTGACAGAGTGAGACTCCATCTCAAAAAAAAAAAAAAAAAACAAAGAAAAGAAAAAAAAATGGCTGTTGTTAAAGTTGCCAGTGTTATCAAGGGTAACAAATCCAAAGTCAATCCTCAGTCTTCATTTTCTCGGACTCAGAAGTAACATACGACATATTTTATCACTCTCTTCTCCATAAAATACTTTGGGGTTGGGTGAGGTGGCTCATGCCTGTAATCCTAGCACCTTGGTAACCCAAGGCAAGCAGATCGCTTGAGTTCAGGAGTTTGAGACCAGCTTGGGCAACATGGTAAAACCCCATCTGTATAAAAAATAGAAAAATTAGCTGAGCATGGTGGCAGCTGCCTGTAATCTTAGCTACTCTGGAGGCTGAGGTGGGAGGATTGCTTGTGCTTAGGAGGTCAAGGCTGCAAAGAGCCATGATTACATCTCTGCACTCTAGTCTGGGTGACAGATGGAGAACCTGTCTCAAACAAAAACAAAAACAAAAACACCACACACACACACACACACACACACACACAAGAACAATAACAGCAACCACAACAAACACACAAAAAGAAATACTTTATCTTTTTCTTGTTTCTTGGAACACACTCAAGTGATTTTCTTTTAAATTTGGGGGTACTTGATTTTAGATTATTTTGTTTTGTGTTTCGTATAGTATTCACTGCTTCTAAATGTTTGAATGCCTTAGGGCACAGTTTTGGATTCTTCCTTTATATTTCCCTCTTTCCCTCAATGGATATCCAATTCCATAAATAAATTAACTTTAATTTTAAGAAAACCTCCCTAATTTAAAAAGATTGGCCAGTGGAAAGGACACAAGTCTGGATCCCTCACAATTGGGGTCTTCAGTTATCCAATTGCCTAGCATTGAGAAGCTCCAGCAAGGTTCTCATCGCTGATATTTACTATTAGTCTATAGAACCTGCTGTTTTTTCTAATTAGGTGATAATATATATGAATAATGATAATTTTTTCTTTCAAGATTTATAGCCATTATTATTACTATTATTATTTTATTTCCTCACATTTATCAAAACCACAGATAAAATATTAAATCATTGTGTTAATAGTTAATATCTTTGTCTTTCTCCTGATTTTAAAGAGAAATCCATTTGAACTTTCTTAAATATAATCAATTACCTTCTGTTTAGAATTGAATAGCAAAGACTTAATCAACAAGAATAAAATAAAGTACTAGAACAATTATTTCTCAATTTTCACAAAACTAAAATTTAAGAGATCAGCTGAACATGGTCACCATGGATTATAGGGATTTTGTTGTATACCTGGGAGAGCATGAAACTAATGGGATTGCTGATGAAACAATTGTGTGTTGTGAGAGAGAGAGGGCAGCCAAGGATAACTCTGAAGTTTTGCCTTGGGAACTATAAGTGTAGAATTTTCGTTTACTAATATAAGGACTGAGGATTGGCCATGTTTAGGATGGGGAATAACAGGAGAATCATAACCGACTTTGTATTTTGAGATTGTAAGTATTTACCTTCATGTAGATTATGAGAATGATGCTGAATACATGAGTTGGACATCTGTCTCGTTTGTTCCTTGAACATATTTGCATCACCTAGGGAGTGAGGGGTTAGAGGTAGAACCTGAAGAAACTATTTTTCAAGAGAAAATTCAACCTTATGAAAGAGGAGTAAAGAAGGGAACCTGATATTATTGGAAGACAAAGCCACAGGAAATAATGTGTGATATTGGCACAGAAAATTATAACTCAATGGAATAAAATGGGGCTTTTGGGGACACACAGGTTAATAAGCATTTAAAGAGACATACAAAGTCATTAGTAATTAATGATGATGCAAATTATCATTTTACCCCTGTAAAACTGGTAAAAATTAGGTATCTACACAATGCTAAGTGTAGGCAGGAGTGTGACAGAGACATAGAACTTTTATATAGTGATGCTGAGCAGGTAAATTGCTACAGTCATTCTGCAGTGCAATATATGTATGTATTCATGTATCTATGTAGAGAATACACACACACACACACAAACACACACACATATGTATTTACCTTCTCCCAAGGAGAATCTCATATGGCAATAAGAGACATAAGCAAAAATGTGATGAGCTCTAGGCAGGTTGGGCATCTATCAGTAGGAGGGTATAGGTGAACAGCTCTGCCATGTCAACCTATTGAACTTGCATTTCTCCACATAGATGGTGTTGACAAGGCTCAACCGTAGTCTAACTCACACCTTAGCAGAATGCCCTTTGGTCTTCTCCAGAACATAGAAAGATAGGCAGTGACACGCAGTGTTGTGAGAAGTTTCCTTCAAGGCCCTTATTTTATTTACTTGAGTGTGTGTGTGTGATGGAGTCTCGCACTATCGCCCAGGCTGGAGTGCAATGGCACGATCTCGTCTCACTGCAATCTCTGCCTCCCGCGTTCAAGACATTCTCCTGCCCCAGCCTCCTGAGCAGCTGGGACCACAGGCGTGCACCAACACAGCCAGCTAATTTCTGTATTTTTAGTAGAGATGGGGTTTCACCATGTTTGTCACGCTGGTCTTGAACTCCTGACCTAAGTGATCCACCCACCTTGGCCTCCCAAAATTCTTGGATAACAGGCATGAGCCATCGTGCCCAGCTCTCCAAGGCCCTTTCTTATCCACCTCTCTATCCTAATGGAAATGTACCCTATTTTGCAGGAAACTCAGTTTCTTACCCACCTTCCTGGTTCTAGTGAAGCATGTAGTTTGTCACTTTGCCATTGGCCTTTAGGTACATCTGGGGGCTATAAGGCCGTCTAATTATAGCCTAGAAGTTGATCCTCCATGACAAAGTGGCCCACTGCTTGTGTTATCTCTCATCTGGCTTCTCCACTTCAGTGAGAATTGTGGGTTACAGTAACTGGTACCATGCTGATTTTGCTAAAGCTGTGTGTGTGTGTGTGTGTGTGTGTGTGTGTGTGTGTATAGAAACAGTATCAATCCATTTGAGTTTATTTTGTCCTCTCTTTACTGGACAAATCTATAGAAGAATGGTAGACCTACCAAACAGCTGCAGTAATCACTGTTTAAGGAATGTTTGATTCCTTGACAGTTTGTGCACAGGTGAAAAATGGTCGCTATGTATAAAAAAAAATACAAAGCAGTTAAAAACAATGTTTAAGATACACACAAAACAATAGGAGTGAATCTTAAAATACACAGTTCCAGGTAAAATTAAGCAAAAGCAAGCATAAAATCAGTAACAGAAAAATGTTTTCTTAAATTAATATTCATATGCACAAATGGGAGTGAAAATAAGAAGACAGAGTTGTAATTAGAATAAAACAATAGGAGACTGACATTGATTCCAATGATAATGTGCACAGCTTTGGAATTTGATTAACTCTAGGCTCTGCACCTGAGATTTATAAAATCAAAACAAAGAACAAACAAAAACACAGTGGTTAAGCTATTGATGTCCCTAAGGTCAGGGCCTAGAGAATGAAACAAATACGGTTGGTAGAATCATTGCTGTAGTGCTTTCTGTAGAGAAAACAAAATCAATTTCTAGTGTTACTCTCTTGTAACCAGGCCTTCATGTTTCATTTATCCACACCCAAAGGGTTAAAGTTCTTAGAAATTGGATATTTTAGTTTACAAGTCTACTTACCTCCTAGGTTAATTGACTGGTTTAGTTGACCACTGGAGTCTCTGGTGACCAATTATTCTATAGAGGGTAAGTTTCTTCTCTTTTGGAAACTTTCAAATACAATAAATCATGCTATTCCCATCTTCTACTGCCTAGTTATTTATTTAAAAGCCTGACCAACAGAGCCTACATGGAGAGATTCTAATGAGATTAATCCTTCTAAAGAAAGCTATCCTTGATTAAGTCTAGGCTAAATTTCTATTTTGGACTATGCTGTGAATTAGCTGGTACTTAACTGTTCTAAGAGATTAAAAAACTACAAATTTAATCCCTATAAGAAAACCCATTGGTAGCATAACCAGCTACACATTCAAAGATCAGAAAAGATTTAATTTCTTTAAATTTTATCTAGGGAAAAATTGACCTAAAAAGACTTTAAACAACTTAAGCAATAAAGGTGCTGCATTTTAGTACATGAGATAAAGATTGGTTTTTAAAAGACTAAGTTTAAGTTTAGAGGCTTGCGTTTGCTAGTGGTTTTGATTGGTTTAAATTTGAGCAAGTAATTTAACCTCTCAGAGTGTTTATCTTCAACTTTGAGAGAGAGAGATTAATGTATGCTTCGCTGGTCACTTTGTAAATGCAATTTTCCTGGATTAAAAACTTGCAGTCCTCAAATTTATGTCTCATAGGAACGAAAGTAACTTCAACACTTGCCCAGCTGCTAAGAGTATAGGTCTGTCTTAGAGTTTCTTTTCTCATTTAATTTGTTTATTTTTTTCCTCTATATAGATTCATGGAAAACAAAAATATATCCCTACTCACCTGTCCTTTGAACAGATGAGTGAAAGACTGCAGTATATATGCCATATAAGGCACTTAAAATGATAAAACCAGTATTTTGTGGAGTGGGATGCGTGTGTGTATGTGTGTGTGCGCGTGCGTGTGTGTATTTTCTGTGTACTTGTGCTATTTGGGCTGTGTTTGAAACACATCTCCTTCTTTCCCGATCTCACATGAACTACTTGAGAAATTCCTGGCCCATTTCTAAGGTCAGGAATGCCAAAAATGTATGTGGGCAGAAGCTTCTGCAAAGAAGAAAGGTGATAAGATCCCAAATAAGACAAAGTTTTACTTAGCAAAAGCTACAGAGAGCCATAGGGAGGGAAATGGTTTTAAAGTACACGAAATAAGAGCGACGTGTAGCGTAAGGAATACAAGCTAGGAATTCCAATTCAGACTATTCAAAATTATATTGGTTTAACCACAGTTGGAATTTGATTTTTTTTTAATGTTTAGACTTTGGCTTTCTTTTTATTCTCATGCTGTTCTACCATAGTTATTAGTATTATAGAAATACTTACTAAATTCATAAATTACTTAAAGATTGGCTTATATTATCAGAAATATTTTAGTTCAGGTGTGCTATCCTTTAGAGGAAGGAAAGGAGTAGAATAGCATGTGTTTACATTTATTCTCTGGAATGTTTTTTGTTCCTTGTGGAGTTCTCACCGATTTAGAGGAAAAAATCTGATTGAACTGTTGTTCATGAGGCACTTCCAATGACTCTGGGCCAGAATGAATCTTCTTATGAGGATCTTGGTGACAATGAATATCATAGCTGTGGGAAGACAGCTTCTGCCTCTCCACACAGTCTCTGTTGTCCTAGTATTTTGAACAGTCATGTCTGGGAATGGGGAATCTTATGATGGATTCCAGCAGAAGTGAATCTTTTCTAGGGAGTTTTGTTGACTGCAAATATGCAGAAATGAGAACGTGTCTAGGTAACAGCCTGGCTTAGAAGAACATGTGAGCATCTGCTTGAGAACTCTGGGATTAATCTGAGGTGAAAAGAAGGAAGTTCAAATGCATTGAGCTCAGCAGTCCTGTGAGGGGAAGATGTATTAGCTGTGTTTCCAGTTGCCTAGCTGAAAAAGAACACCTTATTCGCAATTTTATGTTCTTGCAAATTTTGCACTGGTACACATTTATTATAATGAACTTAACTTTGTTCTTTCTCCAAAATATAATTTTTCTAGTATTAGTAGAACAGAGTATAGTAAAAGTACAAAAGTATAGTAAAAGAACAAAATAATTTATAACACAATATTATGGTAAACAAGTATAGTAAAAGAGCAAAATAATTTATAACGCAATGAAAGGTATAAAATTGCAAATTGTATTCCCATTCACAATAATACAAACTGTTAGGCATTCTTTCCATGTCTTTTAAAAATATATATCATACCTGGACATATGGAAAATTCTCTTGTCTGTGAGTGCCTGTCGCTGTAGGAAAAACCCCAAATGTCCATACTGTTACATGAGTCATGTCCTGCTGGCCCTAGTAATGTGGATATTGTGGAAAGTATGGAAGAGAGGATGCAGGAGGCCTCCTCTGTTTCCACCAGGCTTAAAGTGCCTGTAATAGAGACACTGTGTGTCAAAAAGAGTGGGGAGTGATGAGCTAGTAATGTGGATATTGCAGAAAGTAAAGAAGGGAGGATGCAGGAGGCCTCCTCTGTTTCTGCCAGGCTTAAAGGTGACCTGCTAAGGTAGTTAGAGCTTATTTGCATAGAAATAGGGAGGGAGGAGAAAGGGCTATACAGACACTACCTTTGTCTTTCTTTGGCTTTCTTCTTTTTTAATCATATTTTATTCAGCTTTTCTGAAAATTTGGACTAACTGCCTATTGTATACTAAAAAACAAAACTATAGAACATGAAATGTAGAGTTAATTAAGTTCCTGGATAAGTCTAAATAATTAACAATTATTATAACTCTGTTTCTTCTCAAACTCACTCTTAGAAACTGTGCATAAAATTTTTAGATATTTTGCATTGCATGATCAAGGTTGTAATCACATATTTATATATATTAGTCAATATAGGTATTGTTCATATTAGATGTTATTACCTTTCACTCTTATTATTATGCTGAACACAAGTTAAGATTTCATTTGTAAAGATTAACTTGGGAGTGTTTAATATTTAATTTAAAAAGCTATAAGCCAAATTGGTATGGCATCTTTGCTTACTTTTAAAAGATTCTGATATAATTAGGTTATTGATTTTTAAGACATCAGTCAGCATGCATCTATTGTGATGAGCTCTATTACGATGTTTTTTCCCCCAGACATGATCATCTTAAACATTGTATATTTTAATATTATCTACTCAGAGACTTTCTTTGCATGCAGATGTTAATTTTAAAACATGAACACAAAAATACATAGAGTTTTATTCATGTATGTTGTCAATCCTACAGCATTAACATTATAATATGAAGATTATAAAGCAAATCAAAAGGCAAGCAGCTGAAAATGTAGAAATTAAACTTTCGCTATTGAACTTGCTATAGTATATAAATAATACTCATGCAAATATTATTTTAGTTTTTTCCTATTATCTCCTGGGCTTCATGTAATAAACACACTTTTCATTTCTGTAAATCAGTGTTCTAACATCTACAAAACATTCGCTACATGTTCCCAAGTAAACCCTGGCTCACCTAAACGCATCTGGAGATTTAGATAGTCCCAAATCATATGCTCTAACAGTCACAGTAAAGATGAATTTTGCGGGGGTTTAAACCCTTCTTTGCCTGGCCCATTCCTTCTTGAGAGACCCATAATGAAGGCATTTGCCCCCAGTTCCACTTTCTCCTTCTGCCATCTGGTGGACCATGGTGCCTCCTGAGTTACCCTGCCCTGCCTGGTGTGCTGTGTTTTTCCAGGGAACTGAGCTTGATAAAACTGCAAAACTCTCTCTCTCTTCAACTGCTTCTGGCCTCACCATGTCTCACCCAAGATAATATGACTCAAACACTTAAATGAGTTTATTATTCTATATGTGACCAGTTAAACACATACATTTTCAAATAATATAGTTAGATTGAAACTCTGTATTGAAACTCTAACTTAATAGATTGAAACTCTACTATTTGAAATATATGTGTTTAAATAGCCACATTCAGAATAAAGATATTGAATAATAAATGAAATTGCAATATTTCCTGTAAAAATAATAATAATAAAAAAAGCTTCTTCTCTGTTCGGAATAAATGAGAAGAATCTGATAACAGCAAGTAGAGTGCAACATAATTATTTCTAATGACAGTGACCTCTGTTTGCACTATTTCCTGTAGGGGAGATGAGGTGTAGTAAGTAAAAGGAAGAAATTTGTTTGTAATAATTTATATGATTTATTTCTCTACAATTTGAGCAGTTGGAACAAATTGCACTGGCTGAATTCCAGAAAGAAATAGTTTAAAAAGTAGGGGTGTAATGAGAAAAGTCACAAGGGCATTTTGGATATCAGTGCAGTACCATTAATTTCACCAAATTGACTTCGTAAGCTTGGTCTGTCTCCACTGGTAATGTATAACTGTCCATGCCGATTCTTACATTATAATACATATTTTGATATTAAAAATTGTTGATAAAATAATTAAAATGAGAAGCCTATATCTATTCTTACAACAAAGCTTAGAAAGTTGTGAAAGTATACCATGTTAAATTGAATAATAGTGACACAATGGATAATGTCTAGGGCACTTTTTAATGTGGAATCGTAGTTGTACCCAAACAATTTGTTGAAAAAAAACCTCTCCTTTCATTGAGTTTTCTTTTCACTTTCTTTTTTTTTTTTTTTTTTTTTTTTTTTTTTGAGACGGAGTCTTGCTTTGTTGCCCAGGCTGGAGTGCAGTGGCCGGATCTCAGCTCACTGCAAGCTCCGCCTCCCAGGTTTACACCATTCTCCTGCCTCAGCCTCCCGAGTAGCTGGGACTACAGGCGCCCACCACCTCGCCCGGCTAGTTTTTTGTATTTTTAGTAGAGACAGGGTTTCACCATATTAGCCAGGATGGTCTCGATCTCCTGACCTCGTGATCCGCCCGTCTCGGCCTCCCAAAGTGCTGGGATTACAGGCTTGAGCCACTGCGCCCGGCCTCTTTTCACTTTCATAATTAGTTAATTGCCCTTATATGTCTAGGTCTATTTTGGACTCTCTATTCTGTTCCATTTATTAATATGCCTATCTTTTTACTCATACTGTGCTGTCTTAACTATGAATTTATAGTGTGAGCTTTACAACCTTTTCTTTCTCTTTCAAAATTGTTTTGACTAATTTAATTTAGGTGCTTTTCATGTAAATCACAGAATCAAAGTCTCAATTTATGCTAAAATTGTGCTGTTATTTCTTTTGAATTTCATTGACAACATATAACATTTTTTGAAAAATTTACATCTTTGTACAGTGAGTGAGTCTTCCAATCCATAGTATGACGTATCTTTCAATTTCTTTTTGTTGTTGTTGTTGTTTAGATGCAGTGTCTCTCTTGTCGCCCAGGCTGAAGTGCAGTGGCGCTATCTCAGCGCACGGCAACCTCCACCTCCCAGGTTCAAGCAATTCTTCTGCCTCAGCCTCCTGAGTAGCTGGGATTACAGGCGTCCACTACCATGCCTGGCTAATTTTTGTACTTTTAGTAGAGATGGGATTTTGCCATGTTGGCCAGGCTGGCCTCGGAACTCCTGACTTCAGTTGATCTGCCCTTCTGGGCCTCCCAAAGTGCTGGGATTACAGGTGTGAGCCACCACACCTGGCCATCTTTCTGTTTCTTTAGGTCTGCTTTGGTTTCTTTCATCAGTGTTTTGTAGTTGTCAACATATAGTTCATGCACACATTTCTTTGATGTATACCTAGCATTTTGTGTTTCCTGGTGCCATTGCAAATAGTTTTATTTTTAAAGTTTTAATTTCTGATTGTTCACTGCTAGTATTTAAAAATACAACTGATTTTTGTATATTGACCTTGTATCCTCCAACTTTCCTAAATTCACTTATTAGTTGTGTTTGCTTGTAATCACTTATTGTTTGTAGGTTCATAGAGATTCTCTGTGGAGACAATCATATCACTTTTAAATAGTGTCAGTCTTATTTTTTCTTTCCAATATTATTTCATTTATTTCTCCTCCTTACATTATTGCCCCATCTCAGTTAGTTTCTTCACATCCATGTGCTGATAATCACTCTGCTGGAAAGGACACTTTGAAGGTCTCTGGTGGTCCCTCTCTCTCTTTGTGCAAGTTTCTCCTTTCTTGTATTCTGCCTTGTGAATTGTAGTTATTTTGGCCTCCTTTAACCTCCAACTGCATCTCCCCAGCTCAAATTCTACTGGCTCTGCCCAGTCAACCCTCTCTCCAGGCATTAAGCAAGAAACAATTATAGGACTTTCATACTTCCCTCAAGGATCATTACTCGACACTGCCTGTTATCAAATATCTAAAAACATTGCTCTGTATCTTTTTTCAGCTTTTTGGTTATTTAAGGATGGTGGGTAAGTCTATATCTGTTACTCCATCTTGGGTGGAAGAATTTTCCACCATTTATATTTTTATATTAAATATGACCACATTGAAAGTAAGAATGATTTTTCAAAATGTGCCTTCATTTCCATTACATGACAGAAACATCAGTGAATTTCTGCTAGGTAGAGTACATTCAGTACTATAATGAAGGGAGATGATAAAGCCTCACTCAAAACTCTCTTCCACAAGAACATAACATGACATTACAGAGATTAAAATAAAATAAAACTGGAAGGACATGTTGTAATTTACGTTCTTTCAAAAGCAGTGCCTGACACTTAAACCTGAGAACTAGCAATGTATTTGGGAGTAAATCCCATAGAATGGGAGGAAAAAATGACATTAGTGGGACATAGAAGGAAGAAAACCAAAAATGTAAGAAAACCTTCCAGAATGACCATAAAAATCATCTCTACAAGGGATTGGAAGCTGGGCATTTATCTTTCAACCTCTTTTACTATTTGTTGATAATTTTCCCCCCCCGAGTATGAATGTTGTGTTTTGATGTCTCAGTGTCCTTCCTTAAGCTTTAGAGGAAAACCTGAGACAGAAAAGTTTAGAGACTCTGTAGAGGGTGCCTGAACTGGGTTGCGGGGCATAATGTTCAAAACTTTATACTATAGCTGTGCTGAAACTTTAGTGACATGAGGGGTGTGACAAAAGATAAAAAGGTGTTTGCCAGAAATCTAAATATTCTCCTGCTGCAAAAAATCCATGGTAGACAAAAAGTAAATCAGGAAATAGGTCACTTGAAACTGCCTTTGGTACTACAGATTCATTACAGTCACCCAACAGTGTGTTGGAAGACCTAAGGAGAAAGGTGGGAAAACAAACAGAAAACCAGGTTAATGAACTTTTCTAGAAGCTTTTCAGTGACATGGAAAATTATAGTATCAGGGCATGTACCAGACACAGCCACACTTTTTTCATAGAATAAAACTGAGGTCAAACACAAAGCAAGAAAAAGAATGCTTCCCTGGTGCTCAGCCACTTCGCCCAACACAGTCAGAGAAATACCAAATAACCTGTAACTGAACAAAGATCATGTTCTCTTTCAACTTTACTTTTGCATCAATAAATGACCTAAGACAACAGTGCTAGCAATAGAGCATTTCAAATAATAAAAGTTTTCTTTCAGCAATTCTATATGGCAGTTTTTATGTGTTAGGAACAATCACACAAATGGTGAGTTTGTACTAAAAACACACTAACATATGGACAAGACAAGCCATGCCTATAAAAATAACTGTTTTAATTTAATTATAAATAATAAATTTCAACATGGAAATTTTAAAAATACCATAAAACACAATACGACATATATTTATGGGAACCATAATATGGTTCTCAACTTCCAGATTATATTAACAAATTAAAAATTGAGAATGAAAACGAATGAAGAATAATATAGTGAGTTCAAGGTACCTGAAAGAAAAGAATTATTAACCATTATTAACATATGAATTATGAAAGTACATATGAAAGTGTTAAAATTCTAAAATTGGAAATTAAAGGGATGATGAAGTATGTACCATGCAATTCCTGCATTAAAAACTGCAGAAATGGCACCATTAGCATATACAAGGAGCAGCAAATTGGGTTAAATATTATTTGAACATACAGGGAATTTTTTGTTAATGTTAAGTTTTAGCATGAAAATTTGGTAGTTATGTCACTTTCTGAATAAGGAATTTAGTATCAATGCATGTACACAATAATTGTCCGAAGTAAAAGAGAAAATAAAAGAACCAAACATAATTATAGACTTTAGCATGCCCATATAAGACTGCAACATGTAAAGTAGCTAAACGTTAGTTATATAATAATAAGTAAAATTATGAATAATTATGATCAAATGATAATGATAATCACCTATTTTAAATACTTACCATGTGTCAAAGTTTTTAGGCAGAAAAAAAATCTGCCATTTTGCCAGATTATATTGCTTTTCTTTTATCATCATATTTTTATCAAATAGGGAACTCAAGTCTTTCTTTTGAATTCGATATGACACAGTCAACTCTCTTGGGAAGTATTCATGAGCTTAAAATATAAATAAATAGACAAAAATACTACACAAAACTCAGGACATTTATTTGAAGCGTGAGAAACAATGAAGATAATGTTATGATTTTTAAAAGTCAGTATTTTGATGGCTTTTATTCAAAAAACAGGCAATAATAAATGCCGGCACGGATATGGAGAAAAGGGAACCATTATACACTCTTGGTGGGAATGTGAGGTAGTACAACCATTATGGCGAAAAGTTTAGAGATCCCTCAAAAAACTAAAAATAGAGCTACCATATGATCCAGCAATCCCACTGCTGGGTATCTACACAAAAGAAATCAGTATTTTGAAGAGATATTTGTACCACCATGTTTGCTACGATATTATGCACAATAGCCAAGACTTAGAAGCAACTCAAGTATCCATCGGATGATGAATGGATAAAGAAAATGTGGTCCAAATACACAATGAAATATTATTCAGCCATAAAAAATAATGAGTTCTGTCATTTGCAACAACATGGATGGAACTGGAGTGTTAAGTGAAATAAGCTAGGCACAGAAGACAAACTTCACATGTTCTCACTTACTTGTGGGATTTAAAAGGCGAAACAATTGAACTCAGAGAGATAGAAGGTAGAATGACAGTTACCGGAAATTGAGAGGGGCAGTGCAGGCTGTGGGGGAGATAGTTAATTGGCACCAAAAAGTATTCAGAAAGAATGAATAAGATTTAGCATTTTAAAGGACAACAACATGACTATGTTCAGTAATAATTTAATTGTACATTTAAAAATAGTTAAAAGAGTATAATTGAATTTTTTGTAACACAAAGGATAAATGCTTGAAGGGATGGATACCCCATTTATCCTGATGTGATTATTATACATTTTATGCCTATAACAAAATAGCTCATATACTGCATAAATATATGCACCTACTATATATGCACAAAAGTTAAGAACAAATTTTTTTCAAAGAGCCTTTCCAATGTTAACAAAGAAAATAACATTTTTAAAATAGCTAATATTTCATGTTAATGGGTAGTAGACACTTTGTATTTCACATTCAGGGAACATTTGGCTGCTATGGTAACAATATGAGGTAAGCATATATCATACCCATTTTACTGATGAAGAAACTGATGCACAGAGATTAACCTGGCAATTTCATATAGCTAGTGATACGATTTGGCTCTGTGTCCCCACCTGAATCTCATATACATTTGTAATCTTCACATGTTGGGGGAGGAGCCTGGTAGGAGATGATTGAATCATGTGGGCAGACTTCCTCCTTGCTGTTCTCATGACAGTCAGTGAGTTATCACCAGATCTGGTTGTTTGACAATGTGTGGCACTTCCCCCTTTGCTCTCTCTCTCCCATGATCCTCCACGGTAAGACATGCTGGCTTCCCCTTCACCGTCTGCCATGATTGTAAGTTTCCTGAGGCCTCCCAGTCATGATTCTTGTAAAGCCTGTGGAACAAGAAGTCAATTAAACTTCTTTTTTTCATAAATTACCCAGTCTCAGGTAGTTCTTTATAGCAGTGTGAGAAAGAACCAATACAGCTAGCAAGTGGTGGCATTAGACATGGAACGCAGGCTTAGGACCTTTGGCATAACATTTTCACTCATCGTTCCACAGGCCTAACATAACAAATTCACTAAAATTAATACTTTTCATGTAAAATAGTACCATGAAATTTAATACAAACTGCTAGCTTATAAAAGTAAACGTATGTAAATATCAAGTCCTTATTAGCCAATTGAAATTCAGAAATGTAATTTATTATAGTTTTTGAAAATGGTATGATTTTGACTTATAATTGAAAAAGCTATGGCTGATATTCAAAGTGTTTTTTTAATCATTAAATCCATAATAAAATATGTTGATTTTATTATGGCACATAATAAAAGTTTACATGGTAGCATTTTCAGGCTTGACATGCAACATTTTTGATTGCTTCTATCTATTTTTCTCTGAGTTTCTCCCAAAATGTCTTCATTTAGAAAAAAAATGTCTGTGCTAAGCAGACATTTTTTGTTTGTTTAATGCTCTTTTGCATTTTTTTTTTTTTTTTAAGTAGAGACAGGGTTTCACCGTGTTAGCCAGGATGGTCTCAATCTCCTGACCTCATGATCCACCTGGCTCGGCCTCCCAAAGTGCTAGGATTACAGGAGTGAGCCACTGCTCCCGGCCTTAACCAAAACAAGATATCTTGAATCTTACCTCCTCTTTTAAGTACCGCTGATGCTCTATATTCCAAATATCTCCTTCTCTTTAGAAATGGAAGTGTTTTTGAATCATTAACCATCTGTGAACACACTAACTTGTGCATACCTGTAAGTAGTTGGTCTGAATTAACACTCCATCTCTCTTTATGTAATAATTCAGTTATTATAAACTCATTTAACTGGAAGATTCTAAAAACAAAAGCTATATTTTTAAAACAAAAGCTATATTTTATGGGAGATAAATTTTGTTTACACTCAACAAAATTTTCCAGAATGGTGTTAACTCTGTCTCTTTCGATGTCTTCTGTCTGGATAAGAAGGGCAATTTCAGGCAAATTGAAAGCAATATGGCATATTGAAGAATATCAATATCCGTGGGCCCCTTCTCTCTGATGATGTAAAAGCCTTTGTATCCCTGTATAAAAGGTCTAGCGATCATACTGGCAACAGACTTTTTTTGTTTCTCTAAGATTATCTGCCTATCTCCATAAGGAGGAATACCACGAAATATTATAAGTTTTTACTTGTGACTTCATGAAAGATGACATTATCAAGAATCAGATGTTATGATAATTACCGCAATTCATGGTGGCTTCTCCAAAAATATTTTCATTGGTCCTTTTGGAGTTTTCTAAACAAAACTGCCTTGATTTTTCAGAGCTTGGTCAAGTCAATTTTCCATTAACTTCTATACCATGACTGCACCAGTGTATTTCAACTGTTATAATACTTCAATTAATTGCTCAGCACTTTCCTTTCTAATCATGGTCCTAATTTTGAGGTAGTCCTGCAAATAAGAAATCTGCAATCCACAGCCAATCTTCTGCTTTGGAATGGTTATCTTTCTGGCTTCAAACACCTTTAGCAAATGTTATATTCTGAGGAGACCTCAGGTTGGTAGTCTCAGCAGACAGCTTTTCTTTCAGCCACAATGAATTTATCTAAAAAGTTAATAGTTGTATGCATTTCGATTAGGTTGATTACATGTAATGTGACACCTAATAAGAAAGGCTTCTTTTCTCCCAGAAAATGGTTGAAGTATACAAGGTCAAAATTTCTGTAATTTTTGAACGTATTTTAGTATCACACATCAGCATGAAGCTATACTTAGTCTTCCTTCACATTTGAAGCTTTAGAAATATTGCTCTTCAGAACACAGACTTTGGATTTATTTTGGTGTTGACTGTGGACACTTTTTAAAGCCCCACCACTCTCCCATCCCCTTCTGCCCCACAGATGTTTACTTCGGGGCATAAGAGAGCCTGGACACGCTTTCCTTTGGCACAAGCAGAAAGTTTAAACCATGAAATTTAAAGGGGAATGTGGGAGGAAAGCCCAGATTCTAGACCCACCTCAGAATAAAACCCAGCTTCAATTATCCTTTCTTTTTTATCTCAAGCCATTTTTAGACACGTTGAGAGATTTTCTTGCCCTCTTCGGAAAGCCTTCTTCAGTGAATAATAAAGTATTTTATTCTCTCACAGTACATGGTAACATTGTCAGGCTTGACATGAAAAATTTTTAATTGACTTCCATCTACCTTTCTCTGAGTTTTTCCCCAAATTTCTTCATCTAGAAAATAAAGGCACTTTGGCAAAAAGTTTTGCTACCTAATCTGTGTGGCTCTCTCCTACTGTCAAAGAATGTTTTGGCTGTCATTTAATCACTTGGAAACCTCTGTGGCTGGTGGCACTTTTGACCAAGTTTTGCTTGGACCTGCTGGGCTTATTCTACCCAGTCAGCCTAGCAGGCTGCTCTCAGCTCATGCTACTGGCCCAGATCGCACACTTGCCAAGGGCAAGCTAGGCATGGAGCAGCAAGGGGTGTGTGAGAAAGCAAATGCCAGGTCTGGCCACTGTGCATAGCCAGGCATGCCAGCTGCAGTGGGGAGGCAGTTCTAGGCACTGGCCTGGGCATTGGCTCCCTGTAAGGCTGTCCCTGGACCAGGCATACCACAAGTGGCTTCCACCACAGGCATCAGGGGACGTGGTGGCACCCAGAAGCTTGGAGATGCCAGAAATCACAAAGACCCAAAGAGGATGTCACAGCCTTGGTTCAGGGAACTCCTAGGTCTGGGCTAACCAAAGGGATGCAGCTCTTCTGTCCTTCTCATTGCCTGTAATGTGGCAGTTTGGTGGTGGTGGTTGGGGTGTGTTTCAGCCCCGTTTGTGTTACAGCGCTTTCACTCCTGCCATCTGGCAGGTCTGAGTTCTTGTCCCATGTCCAGGAATAATGAAGTACGTGAACAACTGGAGGGTGAGCAAGGTGGAGAGGAGCTTCATTGAGCAACAGAACAGCTCTCTGGAGACCCAAAGTGGGTGGCTCCTTTTGGCACGCAGGCTGTTTGAGCATCTGTGTAGCCCTCCGTGGAGAGGAGACCCAAAATGGTTTTGGGTCCAATCTGTGAGCATTTGTGCAGCCCTCAGTAAAGAGAAGACCCGGAGTGGGTTGCTGCTATCTGCAGATAAGTTGTTCCAAAGTCTGTGCAACTCTCAGCAGAGAAGAGACCCAAAATGGGTAGCTCCCATCTGCAGGCAGGTTGTCCTGTACAGCTCTGAGTACAGAGGACACCCAGACCCACAGTGGGTAGCTCCTCTCTGCAGGCAGGTTGTCCCATCATCTGCCTGACTCTGGCTGAGTCAGTTTTTAGTGGTTTTCAGAGGGGAGAAAATGCATGCTGATTGGTTCATGGGCACCATAAGTTCTCATTGTGGACCATGGAAGAGGCAGCCTGGCCCCCATGCTTCAGGCTGTTCCTGGACTGAAGGTGGGGCTTCACTGGGTACCAGTTCCTCTCCACCCAGGAACCTGTGACTCCTGCCTCCATCAACCTGCCATCTATAGTGCCCATGGTGTTCAGACTGTTCATGCTGAGGGGCACCTGCAGGCCTGTGCTGAGCTACCCTCAGCCACCCTCCAATGCTCATTGATGGCCAAAGTCTGGAGGAGGCCAAGGAGGCAAGGGGCTGGCATGTCAGTGCTGTCCCAAGTGCATGCACACCCAGCCAGGTCTCAACAGCGCCCAGGCTTGGCCTCAACTTTGCTCCAAAATCGGAGTGGCCAGCAGGAGCAGGGAGAGGCCAGGCTGTGGGAGCAGGCACTTCCATGCCTGTAGGAGGAAGCCCCTGGGCCCCTGAGAGTACAGAGATGCCCGGGTCCACAGCCACAGCTAGGGTGCTGCGATTGCATCCGGAAACACGGGGCTCTCACCTCACCAGCTCAGAAGGGGTGGGGCTTCCAACTGTTCCTGGCTTTAGCTGGCTCGTGAGAGTGCACAGCCGCGGCTGTGACTTTCCAGCTGCAGTCGATGTCTTTGTAGCAGCCACTCTAGATGGACCGCTGCTGCCATCACTAAAACATGTCTGCTTATACAGCAGAAATTGGCTTTTAGTGTCTCTAATTCAAGTGACTAAATAATATGATATCCCTAGACTCTTTTTCTTTCTCTTTTTAGGGAATACACAGTGTAAATCTTCATTACATTTCGGTGTTTAACTTTTAATATGTATGTAACTTCTAAGTCCTGAATGTGTAGATCAGTAATCAGCATAAAGAGGCTTACAGAGGGCTAGGAGAATTTGTTTACTTTGAGATATTGTCTAATTCCAATGAGTCTCTTTCCTTCCCATCACTAAATCATCAAGTAATACCTTGCATTCACTGTTATTATATTCTCACCTTTTAATCACTAAGTCTAGCTTTTCCCCGCACTGCTTTCTGATTTTATTCTTACCATTGTACGTAACTATGGTAAGTTCCTTGTAAGTGTATGTGGTTTCTTTTCTGTTAAATACTAATACTCCTCTCTCAACCCACCCACTTTGTCCTGTTGATAACTGATTATCTTATCTCAGCTTTCTGCAACCTTATTCCCCAAATTGGAAGCAGATGCCCTTCCTGTTACTTCTATAGTATTTTGTACTTTATCTCCTAAATAACTTACCACATTTTATTGGTATGACTTATTTACTATTTTGAGCCTCATCCAACCTAAGCATTACGAAGCTTCAGTTTATGTACGATTGCTTTTCAGAAGTACTAGCATAGTGCTGGTCATAAATATACACACAAGGAAGTCAATAAATATATATTGAGTTAGTGAAGCATTAAACTTATAAAACAGTCATCAAATTAATTGTTAGCAGAGTAGGCAATAGTTTTCCTTCAAAGTGGAGAATAAAAGTTTTGGAATTAGTAGCTTGTCAGAAAGACTAGGGGTTGACTTCTAAAACTGAGTTTCCCTAGAATAAGCCTTTCTCTTTTCTGCATTGAGTGAATAACAATTTGTTTGCCAGTTTCTTGGCCATACCCTAAAAGTAAGCATCAATTATTTCTCTCTGTCAATTTAAGACAATTACTTCTTTCTTGCATGGGAAAAGCTGATAAAAGCACAGGGAATACATTTCTGCAAAGTTAATCAATTGATTTGGTTTTTGTTCTAAAAAAAATTAACAAACATACTTGGATTACCAGACTTTAAAAGAACAATAGCCGGAAAAAAGCACATAAATGAGCATTAAGGATCACTGAGGAATGAGAATTGGAAGATAATTTCAGGAAGAAAAAAATTTAATGATATCAGGAAGACAAAAATTATCCCCAGTAGACCTGTCTTGAAAGAAATTGTTCAAGTGAAATGAAAGAATGCTCATTAGTAACATCAAAACATAAGAGAAATGACATTAGCAAGACGGCAAAATAGGAGTCTCCTCCACTTGCACTCCCTTCCATAGAAATCCAACTAGTAACTATACACAGGCAAAAATACCTTCATGAATATCCCGGAACTTGAGAATGAGGCTAAGACCCACACTTGGACTTGGAGTTCTTAGACTACAGAACTGAGAAAAGCTACATTTGAAGGCTAAGAGTAACAGTAGCAGCACACACAGAGGATTTTCCTGTACCTCCAGTTTCTACAGAGGCAAAAGTGAGTTGGAGGTAGTCATCCAGCTTCTCCAGTTTTCTAAGACCCATCACAGGAGGCTCACTCCTGTCTCATCTCATGGGAAACACTGAAAGTACCAGTAGTGCTAGACTACCTGGGTCTGTTACAAACAAACAATGGAGGTGAGGCTCACAACAACTAGAAGGCAGATCTTCTTCCTTTGCATTCTGAACAACAGAGGTGCCATACCTGAGAGATTAGCTAACAGCACTCTATTGCAGAAAGCACGGTCCACAAGTCTACCTGGCTCAATTCCCTAGCCAGTTTCCTGTCATAGTTCTGGTGTCCTTTTTAAGTTTTCCCCAGACTAGGAGGCAACTGTAAGTCCACAATTACCCATCTAACCCTGGTATCTGAGCAGCAACTCCACCAAACCTCAGTGCTTTGCTTAAGCCTACCCTCATCCTTGAAGCAAGCCCAACTTCATGCATATATGTCAAGCATAAGCTCTGCCCCTGCCCTTATCATGTGACTAAGCAGCAACTCCACAGACTTCTCCCAGACTCAGAGCTCAGCACATGGCCCTACCCCACAACAGTATTGTTCAGCCAGGGAAGACAACTCTACAATTCTGCCCTATCAGAGACAATTTCAAGAGCTCGGCCAGAAGCTCCACCTGATGGCAGAGTTTAAACAGTGGTCTCACTGGACGATGGAGCACAGCCAGCAGTACCATGTGACCACAGTGCATAGGAAGTTATGTAGCCCAGCTATAGAACCTGGCACCAAGAACTGCCTGTTTGTGGATGCTACTAGCCAGCCCACTCAGAATCCCGGGCTAGACTAAATAGTAAAGGTCTATCACTACCAAAGAACACCTGCAAAGGCTGGAAAATGTGGCCATCTCCTGAAGTGTTCAGACACCAATGGAAGGGTACTAAAATTATGAATTTCTAGGGAAATAGGACACCACTAAAAGAAACTAATGAAGCTCCAAAAATGGACTTAGAGGAAATGCAGATCTATGAAACGGCTATCAAAGAATACAGAATTATCCTCTTAAGGGAGTTCTGGAAACTCCATGAAATTTCCTCCCCCCCAAAAAAAAGAAAAGAAAAAGTAAAACAATTTATGAGCAAAATGACAATATTGACAAAGAAATCAAAACAATAAAAAAGTAGACATTTTAGAGATAAAGATAAGTAACAGAACTGAAAAACGCAATAGGAGGTTTCAACAGCAGACTTAACCAAGCAAAAGAAAGAATAACTGTGCTTGAAGATAGCATATTGAAGATTATTCAGAGGAGGAGAAAGCAAATGAAAAAGAATACAGAAAGCTTATGGGAACTGTGAGACAATATGAAATGAACTAACTTTTGCATAATAGGGATTAAAGAAAGGAGGGGGAAAGATGTAGAAAGCATGTTAAAGAAATAATAGCAGAAAATTTTCAAAGTCTGAAAAAGATAGCAACATCTAGGTATAGGAAGCATACAGGTTGCCAATTAAATTCAACCCAAAGAGGAGACAAATTATAATCAAATTATCAAAAATCACAGATTAGAAAAAAATACTGCAAGCAGCAAGTATGTGATACGTAAAAACATATCACATTCAAGGGAGCCTCAATATGGATTTCATCATATTTCTCAGCAGAAATCCTATAGGTTAGAAGAGATTGGGATAATATATTCAAAGTAGTTCAGAAAAAAATATTTCCATGAAAGAATAGTTTACTCAGCAATGTTGTCCTTTAGAAATAACAGAGAAACAAACACTTTCCTACACAAACAAAAGCTAAGAAAGTTAAGCCCCATCAGGCCTGCCTTTCAGAAATTCCTAAAGGGAATTGTTTAAGCAGAAACAAAATGGTTTTGGCCTCAAAGTATAGGATATCTTGAACCAAGGACTTTACAAGTAGGTCATAGGTAGATTCAAGGATTTTCTGATTTGAAATTGGTTAAGGAAGAATAGCTTTGTTTAAAAATTTGGGTTCAGCAGAAAAGAATGTTAGCCCTGGCTCATGGGTGTGACTTTCTTCAAGCACCTCAGGAAAATTAGAAAAAAAAATATGGTGGTTATAGTTCAGTCTCAGTTTATCTTTCTCTGAGGTCTACCTGCCAGCAGATCTGTTTGGTGAAGGTCTGGGTTTCTGAAAAACAGCTCAGAGATTCTATCTTCAGTTTCCATAGGGGAAAAAGCATCCTATGATCCTAGCTTCCTTGGTTATTGTTTTAGGCTACTACTACCCTTCTTGCTTATCAAGTTACTTATCTTCTTCTCAGGGATAGCTAGGTGCATGTAATTTCTCTTGAAGAAAAACCAAAGATTTTCCTTTATTTCCATGCTTGAGGGGTCTGTCAGGCACCTCATAGAAGGTCCTAGCTCTGCCTTGGTAATTAATAACGTTGAACATCTTTTCATATACCTGTTGGTCATTTGTGGTTTTCTTTTTACAAATAGAAAGATCTATTCACATCTTTTGCCCATCATTTTGTGGATTTTATTGGTTTGTTTGTTGTTTGTGTTATTAATTTCTAGTAGTTTCTTATACCATATGTATATTTTGGAAATTAACTCCTTATCAGATGGTTTGTAAATATTTCCCCCCATTTTGTAGTTGCCTTTTAATTCTGTTGGTTGTTTCATTTGTGTGTAGAAGCTCTTTAGTTTGATGTAATCTCAGTTGTCAATTTTGGCTTTTGTTGCCTATGCTTTTGGTGTCATATCCAGTAAATTCCTAACGCCAATGGAAAGAAGCTTTCTTCTTATGCTTTCTTTTATAATGTCAGATCTTTAATTCGTTTAGGATAATTTTTTTGGTATTGTATAAAATTGGAGTTTTATTTTATTTTATTGCATATGACTATGCAGTTTTTTCAACACTATTTGTTGAAAAAACTATCTTTTTTACATTGTGTGTTCTTGGCACTCCTGTCAAAGATCAGTTGACCACATATAGACATCCTTTCTTTATATGAGTGTCCAGAATGAAGACTTGTTAATTCATTTGGACCTTGTAAATAGCTAGACAAGATATTACTAACCATCTTTTAAATTTACCCAACTACTGAAAATTTATCACAAAACATCAAAAAAAACTACACATTGTTTTTAAGTAATTATATTAGCATGTTTTTTTTAACACTTTAAGTGTATCTGACTGCCTTATAAGTGAATGTAATAATCTGATCTCTATTGAGAAGGTAAGTGGTAGACATAAATTAAACAGAAAAATAACACTTAAAAAGAGAAAGTACCATAAATAGTAAGGGAAAATGTTAATTTTTCTTAAAATCTGAAAATAATTAACCTTTCTTATAGTAGTTTTTCTGATGTAATTAAATCATACTTTTGAAGAAGTTTAAAAGCATGAAGACCAAATAAAACTGTTTTACATTAAAAATTATTAGATGTGAAGAACAATTCAAAGTGATGAATCCTGCCTATGTATTTCTAAATAACTGAATGTTGATTATCTGAGGCATTGTCTCTTTCTATTTCTTCAAAGCAGATGGAATAATGAAATCATTTAGAAAGTTTGCTCTTTGGCCGGGCGCGGTGGCTCAAGCCTGTAATCCCAGCACTTTGGGAGGCCGAGACGGGCGGATCACGAGGTCAGGAGATCGAGACCATCCTGGCTAACACGGTGAAACCCCATCTCTACTAAAAATACAAAAAACTAGCCGGGCGAGGTGGCGGGCGCCTGTAGTCCCAGCTACTCCGGAGGCTGAGGCAGGAGAATGGCGTGAACCCGGGAGGCGGAGCTTGCAGTGAGCTGAGATCCGGCCACTGCACTCCAGCCCGGGCTACAGAGCAAGACTCCGTCTCAAAAAAAAAAAAAAAAAAAAAAAAAAAAAAGAAAGTTTGCTCTTTGGTATGCTTGATTTGCAAGTTTGGAATTCTTTAAGAAGGAAAAGATGAATAAAAATACATACATTTGCAAATGTACATACTTTCTAAGGATACTTATTGACTTAACTGGTAATATACTTTAGAACATTTAAGCAGCAAGTGTCAGTTCCAATTGGAGAATAATGTGCATTGATAGAAACATCATAGCATCAGTAGGAAGTGTGGAAGTACATTGACTTGCTAATGAAGCAGTCAGTCTCCAACTGCCTGGGTAGATAATGCAGTGTTATTTAAGAAGGAAGGATGCATCTTGCAATATGGGTCACTAGGACTCCAAAGACTATGAAGCTGTGCTCATAAAGAAAAAAGTAGTACATGTAGCTTCTGGATACAGCCTTATTAACTGTCAGGCACACCTGTTTATACAATTCCTCAAACAGAACCTGTCGGCATCTTGAACGAGAAGATAGCGTACAGTATGAATGGAAATGAGACTGTCATTTAAGAATTGCTTATTCTAAGACAAATTTTGATTTCCTTAAAATAATATGCCTCTTCTGTAGCTGACCAACTTGTCACACCCTCTCTGTAAGGATATCAATATGTGTTTTAAGCAACACTGCTTAAGAAAATTACCTATACCTAATGAAAGCAAGCTAGACATTTCTGAGCGTAAAATCAAGTTAGGGGAAGTGCAACTCTCTGGAAGAATGCAAGGAATATAAGTGGTTGGCAAAGTAAAAATTTTACTGTATAAACTGTAAACAGGCAAAAAAGACTATTGAAAACTAATGGGATAAAGGAGATATTGAAAACAACTCCCTGAAATAAAGGGCTGGAAAGCTGGAGTGATGTTATCAATTGAGGGTGTCCAGGTTCTCAGCATCTCGAACAAAGAGTTGGACAAAATGCACAAACAAAGCAAGGAAAATATTAAGAAATGTATTGAAAATAAAAGTACACTACGCAGTGCGGGAGTGGGCCCGAGCACAGGGGTTCAAGGGCCCCAGTACAGAATTTTTGGGAGATAAACACCCTGTAAAGGATCTCATTGGTTACTTGGTGTACACCTTATGTAAAGGAAGAGGATGAAGTAAAATTACAAAGTCATTTACTCAGCATACGCCCTATGGAGAGGACGTTTCCTGTCATAGCTGAAGTGTGAATTGGTCTTATGTTCCCTGCCTCCAGACCCTACTTTCCTGCCTCATTTCCCCCCTGAGAGATGTGATCCCTGTAAATCTTTATGGGAGGCAGAGGGACCAAGTGACTTTTTTCTATAAAAGCTTCATGCTGGTTTGGGGCATAGTTTTACCTACTGGGGATCATGGAACTCTTGCCCTGCTCTGTCTAGTGGAGGCAGGGTAGCTTCTTGATGTCCAGAGGTGGTGTCTTCCCCTGGAATTGGCGGGAACCTTTGTTGCATGATCATCTGAAGCTTGAAGGTCTCCAGGTGAGAGGAAATGAATTTGGTTAAAAGATTTAATAAGAACTTCACAGGGTGAATACATATGCTGTCAGGAATATTTGTTATAGAGATTTGCAGGAGACAAAACCAAAACCTGTTCAAGGGTCTGTGTTTCCTTAAAGTCTTAGCACTCAGCTGTATACAAACAAACACATTACCAGGAATTAAGAATATTCATCAATTGTTTACAAATTCTGAAGAAATTAGGCAGAGAGAGAGAAGTATGACTTAAATTCTATTTATAAGACTATACGTAACATACTTAAAGTATCGGGAAGCCTAAAACCAAAAAATTTAATTTAAGGTTAAAAGGCTAGTGTGCTCCATTAATTCCTGTGGGCCCAACAAAGGTGGTTTAGGAATTCCAGATAAATGAAACAGATGATGACTTGACTAAGAGCTTTAACTATGAAAATATTAATTAGCCAAATGTCTCCAATTCTCTATTAGGTTTTAAGGAATGTTTTATTATCTAAACTTTTTCCACATGTTTCTTTCCTACTTAATGTTTCCTTACTACATAATTTCATAAATAACATTTTAAAATCTATATTTGAACAAACTTTTGGATAACTTCTGAATTAGACAAAATTATTATTTTTCTCACTAATAACATAACTCTTTTTGGCAATTTTGTATGCATAATTATGTGTTAACTAGAATTCTTATCCTAAAACTTTAGTGAAACCCTAAAAAGCAAGAAATACTGAAGTGTCAGATATGGGTATTTATAGAGAAGAACAATTCCACAATTTTAGAAACAAAATTCCATATATTACAACCCTTTCTAAATTGGAATAGACCCAGATATTAAATGAGCATCAAAAATAACTTTCAGATTTTAATTCACACAAATAGTGTACCTAGAACATTTATCCCATTCATTGTAAGCAATGCTTTGACTTTTAAAGAAGGAGACACGAGATGTCAATTAACATATAAAATGAACGTTGGTTTGGTTTGGAAAGGCAGGAAAATTCAAGCCAGGGAGGAGGATTGGGGGCTTCCAGGTCAAGGGTAGGGGGGAGACAAAGGTTGCATTATTTTGAGTTTCTGATTAGCTTCTCCAAAGGAGGCAATCAGGCATGCATTTATCTCCGTGAGCAGAGGGGTGACTTTGAATAGAGTGGGAGGCAGGTTTGCCATAAGCATTCCCAGCTTGAATTTTCCATTCAGCTTAGTGATTTTGGGGGCCCAAGTTATTTTCCTTTCATATATTACTCTCATTCATTGAAAGAAAGCATGCAATCCAAGATCATTTTGTTTTGGCTGGGTTTACAATTTTATAACTTTCTATGACAAACACTGACATCTCAAAATACCTAGAAAAGACAAACATAGGACTGCACCCAGTGGCTCGCGCCTGTAATCCCAGCACTTTGGGAGGCTGAGGTTGGCAGATCATGAGGTCAAGAGATATAGACCATCCTGCCCAACATGGTGAAACCCTGTCTCTACTAAAAATACAAAACATTAGCTGGGCGTGGTGGCGCATGCCTGTAGTCCCAGCTACTTGGGAGGCTGAGGCAGGAGAATTGCTTGAACCTGGAAGGCAGAGGTTGCCGTAAGCCAAGATCATGCCACTGCACTCCAGCCTGGTGACAGAGTGAGACTCCGTCTTAAAAAGATAAAATAAAATAAAATAAAAATACAAAAAGTTAACCAAGTGGGGTTGTGTGCGTCCGTAATTCCAGCTACTCAGGAGGCTGAGGCAGGAGAATCATGTGAACCCAGGAGCTGGAGGTTGCAGTGAGCTGAGATCACTCCATTGCACTCCAACCCAGGCAACAGTATGAGACTCCGTCTCAAAAAAATAAATAAAGAATTTAAAAAAAAAAAAAAAAAGACAAACATAAAATCCAGACCCTATTTTCCTGCCTCAGTGTGTGGTGTCATAGGTCACCTGTGTTTGCTAATTTGTTTTACCCAACATAAAAATAAACTTTCTCCTATCTTCTTGATAGAAGATAGCTTTCCACTTGGAAAAAGTCACTCACTTAATGTTAGGTTCCTACTGAGACACAGAGACTGAGAGATAGGAATACTGTCTCCTTCTATATTTATATTAAAAAAAAAAAAAAAAGTTACCAGATCTCTGAGAAACACATCCCCTGGGTCTCAAAGCTGGCAAGAGACTGTGAAGAAATGCATGTACATTTCAAGGGAGGCAAAGAAAAAAAATTGCAATCAGAATACTGCCAACGTAAATACTCTAAAAAAAGGGAGTTCAGGGCTTTATAGTTAGGAAGAAATCTGTCCAAAGCTTAGTAAATCTTAGGGGAACATGGAGGACATCTAAGTCCTCGAACATCAGAATACATATTCAGAGTCATCTTAGCCAATGTCATGTCTTCACTAAATTGTGGTATCTTTTCTTTGCCCTTACATTTTATACGAATCAGGTTACTCCTTTGACTTACACACAAAATCTTTCCTGCTCCCACTCTTTGTGTTGGTGTTGTATTATGTCGGTAACATTATAACCTATATTCTTTTAATGCTGACCTAGTCTATGATTCTGATCTCACTAATATAATAGTATAATATAATATAAGATGATATAAACCTTCAGCTCTTAAGCGAGCTAGGGAGAAAGTGCTGAGATGTTTGAAAGTTCAGAAAACTGTTGAGTTTTACTGTACACAGCAACAGCTAATTAGAATTTGTTGTAATAAACCAGTTTTGTGCAATTTTATCTGCATAGGATGGAACCACAGGCTCATTAACTGGAGACATAGGTGTCATAGCACATCAGAAAGCATATTGAATGGGGAGATGAGATATATGGATTTGAGGATATACAATATCTTACTTAATGAACCACAGGCTCATTAACTGGAGACATAGGTGTCATAGCACATCAAAAAGCATATTGAATGGGGAGATGAGACATATGGATTTGAGGATATACGATATCTTACTTATTACTGTATAGACATTTTGCTCTGTTACTGAGTTTAATTTGGTAGTAATTTGCTTTATTATAGAGATAGCAGGCGCGCGCGCGCACACACACAGAAAATGTGTATTGAATATTTCATATGTGTTCTATCCTGTGCTGTGTTGTAGTATGCTATTTCTATTTTCTTCTGTATTATAGCATATGCATTAGAGCAAGCATATATAAGCCTAAATTCTATATTTTAACAAAAGTAGTACTTGTGTAACTCACACTACCATCAAGACAAAAACATTTCCATCATCTCAGTAAGTTCCCTCAGGCCCTCCTTGCTCAATCCCCATACTCCTAGCAACTCTGAAAATTTTCGTCATCATAGATTAGTATTGCTTGCTTCAGAAATTCATATTAATGAAATCTTACAGTTTTTACTATTGGGTGTCTGACTTTTTACCCTCAATATAATGTTTTTGAGATATTACAGTGTTTTGTTTATTAGTAGTAGTTTACATGAATATACCTAAATTTATTTGACCATTCTCTTTATGGATGTCCACATTATCTCTAGTTTTACCTGTTACATATTAAGCTACATAAATATTTTTGTAAAAGTTTGTTTGTGGGTAAAAAGTTTCATTTCTCTTGAGTCCATATGTTAAATGGGATTCCTGAATTGCAGAGTAGGTAGATATCCAGCTTTGTTAAAAAATTGTTGGGAATTCGAGACCAGCCTGGCCAACATGGTGAAAACCCATCTCTACTAAAAATACAAAACATTTGCCAAGTGTGCGGCATGCCTGTAGTCCCAGATGCTCTGGAGGCTGAGACACGAGAATTGCTTGAACCCAGGAGGCAGGGTTCAAATGTATAGTTGAAATTATATTGCATATAGTGTTTACAGATTGGCTTCTTTCATTTAGTTTTATGCATTTATGTTTCCTTTATCTTTTCATGGCTTGATAACTCATTTCCTTTTAACACTGGGTAATATTCCATTATCTGAAAGTACCAGAGTTTATTCAGTCACCTACTAAAGAATATTGTGGTTGTTTTACATTTTGGTAATTATGAATAATACTGCTATAAACAACTATATGCACGTTTTTGTGATGATATAAGCTTTCACCTCTTCTGGGTAAATAACAAGGAGAATAATTGTTGAATCATGTAATAAGAATATGTTTAGTTTTGTAAGAAACTGGCAAACTGTCATCCAAGTGACTACCATTTTGGATTCTCACCAGCAATGAATAAGAGTTCCTGTTGCCCCACATCCTTGCAAATATTTAGTGCTGTCAGTGTTCTGGATTCTGGCCATTCTAGTGACTCTGCACTGGTATCTGATTGTCATTTTAATTTCCATTTCCCTGATGACATATGAATTGGAAGATCTTTTCAAATGTTTATTTCCCATCCATGTGTCTTTTTTGGTAAGGTGTAAGTGTTTGGACCATTTTTAAAGTGAATTGTTGCGTTAGTCTGTTTTCACACTGCTTATAACGACATACCCCAGACTGGGTAATTTACAAAGAAAAAGAGGTTTAATAGACTCACAGTTCCACATGGCTGAGGAAGCCTCACAATTATGGTGGAAGGTGAAAGGCATGTCTTACATGATGGCAGATAAGAGAGAATTTGTGCAGGGAAACTGTGCCCATCATGTCTTACATGATGGCAGATAAGAGAGAATTTGTGCAGGGAAACTGGTACTTATAAAACCATCAGATTTCATGAGACTTACTCACTACCATGAGAACAGCATGGGAAAGACTTGCCACCATGATGCAATTACCTCCCACCGAGTTCCTCCCATAACTTGTGGGAATTATGGGAGACAGAATTCAAGATGAGATTTCCATGAAGACACAGAGGCAAACCATATCATTCCACCCCTGGCCCCTCCCAAATCTCATGTCCTCACATTTCAAAACCAAACATGCCTTCCCATCAGTCCCCCAAAGTCTTAACTAATTTCAGCATTAATTCAAAAGTGCATATCCAAGGTCTCATCTGAGACAAGGGAAGTCCGTACCACCTATGAGCCTGTAAAATAAAAAGCAAGTTAGTTACTTCTCAGATGCAATGAAGGTACAGGCAATGGGTAAATATACCCATTCCAAATGGGAGAAATTGGCCAAAACAAAGGGGCTGTAGGCCCCTTGCAAGTCCAAAACCCAGTGGGACAGTCACATCCTAAAGCTCCAAAAGGATCTCCTTTGACTCCATGTTTCACATCTAGGTCATGCTGATGCAAGAGGTGGATTCCCATGGTCTTGGGAAGCTCCACCTCTGTGGCTTTGCAGGATACATCCCCCCTCCTGACTGCTTTCCTGGGCTGGCACTGAATGTGTCTGCAGGTTTTCTAGGTGCATGGTGCAAGCTTTCAGTGGATCTACCATTCTGGTGTCTGGAGGATGGTGGCCCTTTTCTCACAGCTTTACTAGGCAGTGCCCCAGTGGGGACTCTGTGTAGAGGCTCCAATCTCACATTTCCCTTCTCCATTATCCTAGCAGAGGTTTTCTATAAAGGCCCTGCTCCTGCAACAAACTGCCTGGACATCCAGGCATTTCCATACATCCTCTGTAATCTAAGAGGAGGTTCCCAAACCTCAATTTTCTACTGCTATGCACCTGCAGGCTCAATACCATGTGGAAGCTGCTAGGACTTGGGGCTTGCATCCTCTGAAGCCATAGCCCAGGCTGTGCCTTGGCCCTTTTAGCCATGGCCAAAGTGACTGGGAAACAGGATACTAAGTCCCTAGGCCACACACAGCAGGGTACCCAGCCCAGAAAACCACTTTTTCCTCTTAGGCCTCCAGGCCTGGGATGGGAGGGGCTGCCACAAAGTCTGACATGCCCTGGAGAGAGTTTCTCTATTGTCTTGGTGATTAACATTTGGCTCCTCATTACTTATGCAAATTTATGCAGCAGGCTTGAATTTCTCCTCAGAAAATGGGTTTTTCTTTTCTATTGCATCATCAAGGTGCAAATTTTTTGAACTTTTGTGCTCTGTTTCCTTTTTAAATCTGAATCCTTTTAACAGCAACCAGGTCACATCTTGAATGCTTTGCTGCTTAAAAATTTCTTCTTCCAGGTACCCTAAATCATCTCCCTCAAGTTCAAAGTTCCACAAGTCTCTAGGGCAGGGGCAAAATGCCACCAGTCTCTTTGCTAAAACACAGCAAGAGTCACCTTTACTCCAGTTTTTAACAAGTTTCTCATTTCCATCTGAGACCACCTCACCCTGGACTTCATTGTCAATATCACTGTCAGCATTTTGGTCAAAGCCATTCAACAACTCTCTAGGAAAGTTCCAAACTTTCCCACATTTTCCTTCCTTCTTCTGAACCCTCCAAACTCTTCCAGTCCCTGCCTGTTACCCAGTTCCAAAGTTGCTTCAACAATTTTTGGTATCTTTATAGCATTGCCCTCTCAATACCAATTTACTGTATTAGTCTGTTTTCACATTGATGATAAATACATACCCAAGACTGGGTAATTTACAAAGCAAAAGAGGTTTAGTGGACTTACAGTTCCACATGGTTGGGTAGGCCTCACAATCGTGGTGGAAGGTGAAAGGCATGTTTTAGGTGGCAGCAGACAAGAGAAAATTTGTCTGGGGAAAATCCCATTTATAAAACCGTCAGATCTCATGAGACTTATTCACCATCAGGAGAACAGCATGGGAGAACTGCCCCCATGATTCAATTACCTCACACTAGATCCCTCGCATGAAACATGGAAATTATGGTAGCTACAATTCAATGTGAGATTTGGATGTGGACACAGTTAAACCATATCAGTTGTTCATCTTCTTATTGCTGCTTTTTAAGCGTTCTTTATATATTTTGGATAATAGCCTTGTAGCAAACATGGTTTTTGCAAATATTTTCTCTCAATCTTTAATTTTTCTATTCTCTTGGGTGTCTTTCACAGAACAGGCATTTTTAACCTTGACAAAGTCCAGTTTATAATTAATTCCTTCCCTTCCTTCTTCCTTCCTTCCTTCCTTCCTTCCTTCCTTCCTTCCTTCCTTCCTTCCTTCCTTCCTTCCTTCCTTCCTTCCCTCCTTCCTTCCTTTCTCTCTCTCTCTTTCTCTCTCTCCTTCCTTCCTTCCTTCCTTCCTTCCTTCCTTCCTTCCTTCCTTCCTTCCTTCCTTCCTTCCTTCCTTCCTTCCTTCCTTCCTTCCTTCCTTTTCTCTCTCTCTCTCTCTCTCTCTCTCTCTCTCTCTCTTTTCCAGGTGTCACACTGTCGCCCAGGCAGGAGTGCTGTGGCATAATCATGGCTCACTGTAGCCTCAACCTCCTGTGCTCAAGCAGTCCTCTCCATCAGCCTCTCAAGTAGCTGGGACCACAGTCACATGTCACCATGCATGGCTATTTTTTGTGTGTTTGTTGTATTTTTTGTAGATACGGGATCTTGTTATGTTGCCCAGGCAGGTCTTGAACTTCTGGGCTCAAATGATCCTCCCACCTTGACGTCTCACAGTATTAGGATTACAGGTGTGAGCCACTATGCCTGACCAATTTCTTTCTTTCATCGTATCTTTGGTGTTGTATCTAAAAAGTCATCGCCAAATTCAAGATTATCTACATTTTCTTTTATGTTACCATCTGGTTGTTAAATAATTTTTTATTTTACATTTAGTTCCGAGATTCATTTCGAGCTAACTTTTTCTGAAAGGTGTAAGGTCTATGTGTGAATTTAGTTTGTTTGTTTGTTTTGGCATATGGATGTCCAATTGTTCTAGCACCGTTTGTTGACAAGTCAAATCTCTACTCCATTGTGTTGCCTTTGTTCCTCTGTCAAAGATTAGTTCACTATATTTGTGTGGGCCTATTTCTGGGCACTATCTTTTGTTCCATTGATCTGTTTGTGTATTCTCTTCCCAACACTACACTGCCTTAATTACCATTGCTTTCTTGTTTTATTTTTTTAAATTGTTTCCTTTTTTCATCATCTTTTTACTCACTGTATGCATAAATTATTTTGTATTTTATTGAGCACAATCATAACTACTGTATTGTTTTAAAGTACTTATTTTCTCACTTGCTATCAGGTTTATCTTTTGGTCTTTCTCTACTGACTGATTTTTCTTTGCATTGTGTTTTAAGTTTTATAATTTTTGCATATCTAGTAGTTTTTAAAAGGATGGATTATGTGGAGTTTTCTTGCTGTTATCATTCTTTGAAGTGTTTAACTTTGTTATGGAAGGCAGTTAATCTATTGACTCAGGAATTTGGTCTTGTTGAGGCATGATTTTAGGCTTTGTTACTTCATGCCTCCTGTAGTTGTTACCCTGTGGATAGATTAATTTCTCTGAGGTTTCTTTCTAATACCAAGTTATTCAACAAGTTCTGTCAGTGGGATGGCTGGAACTACAGTAACACCCAGAACTGTGAGTTCTGCATCATCCTTGATTAAATTAAGTTACCCCAATAGTTCCTTAAACCCTTCGGGCCACAGAGTCTTATCACATGCATTTACAGCTTTTCATTTAGTCACAAACTCAAAGAAACCCCTCTTCAGCTCTCTGAAACTTTCATTTGCAGAGATTTTTCTGTTGTAGAAAACAGTGTAAATTCTAGCCACCAGCAGTCCACACCCTGGTCTCCAGTTCCTCTGTCTAATGAGAGCAATGCTTTTTGTTAGGGCTCAATGACTTTGTGTTGTGGTTTGTGAAGTGCACCCAGTTAGAATATTGGAATGAATGCTGAGTTTACCTCATTTGTTTTTCTTATATAAAAGATCAGATCCCTGAATTGTTCAATGCCTTAAAACGTTAGTTTATATCTATTTTCCTATTTTATAATGATTTCTGATAGTAGGCTAAGTCACATACATATAAGTCATGACAAAAACTCAGTATGTTCTCTTTTATTTAGTCGTTGAAGTACCTACTATTTTTATGGAAGATTAAGACAGAGATTAAGAGAGAATTTATGTATAAAGGTAGGTTAGTGAAAAGGACAAATATCTGTCTGATTCCAAAGACCACAAAAGCCTAGCTTTTTATGACGCTGATTTTATATTCTTTTTTGTCCACCGTAGTTATGACTCGAGAACTGTTTCTCATGTTTTAAAAAGATTCTGCTAAGAATGAAGTTGTTAATGTGTTCAGATTCAGCATAAAAGGGGCTACTTAAATAGTAGTGTATTTTATGGTAATTATCTGCATTACTCTTATAAAAATATTTCTGGGAACCAAGAACTAAGTAAAAGTGCCCTATAAACATAGGCTTGTGTTTACTTGCTGTGTGCTTGGTATTGCTGTGGGACTATCCTTTAATTACAAGTTTAGCCTTGGCAGTCAAGATGAACAGGAAATCATGTTAAAACTCCAATCTGCCATTTCTCTTATTCTTCTGCCAGTCAGGGAGCTCCATTTGAGAAATAAATTGAAAATGCCTACATGCAGACACCTTGAAGGAATAATTGCTATAAATGCAAAATTTACAAAAAAGATGAGTGACGCCAAAGAGCTAAGAAAAAAATCAAGCAATTCATGTTATGGGATTTCAGAATTAAAATTAGAGGACTTTTTAAAACACTAATTATGCTTTCGTCAAAACAGTACACAGATGGCAGTGGGAATTTGACAAATACCAAAAGTTAAATAATGATCAAAGGGTACATAGAACAAATTCACTTTTGAACATACAAAAAAGGTGATGATAACTTTTATAACTTTAAGTATACAAATATTTTATATCTGCACTTTACCATTTTTCAGTGAAAGCCTATACTATTAACTCATTTCCCCGAAGAATTAGATATATCTAACATGACAGTGAAAATGCTGATGCTATCTGTATTACAGATACTGATGCTATCTGTACTAGTCATTGAGTGTTACACTTGATTAGTTGAAATTCAGTTTATGAATAATGAGGCTGAAAGCATAAAATAGAAGCACTAATTTAATGTTATACATAATTCTATTATTAAAATAATCGGATCATTTTACACATAATCTTATATTCAAAACACTTACCTCTACAATGACCTTATGTGAATGTTACTTCAAAGCGGTCATATTTTAAATTGTGAGGCTCGTGTTACTGATCTGGTAATTTCCATCTATTTAGCAAAGCTCTGTGAATCACCACTGGAAGATTAAACAAACTGGGAGCAAATGAAAAATGAAGACGTTATATGTGACTCTGTATCATCCAATTTTGGCAGAGAGAAAAGTTGCATATTTGTGACATATAAGGAAGACTTAGAATGACTGAGGGGTGTGTGTGTGTGTGTGTGTGTGTGTGTGTGTGTGTGTATTTGTTTACATGAATGCATGAACATGAGTTTTTTGCAAACACACTTTTTGGTCCAGTAACACTAAAGCATTTTATTTAATTTCTTCAAAAATAATAATATTTAGATATAGTGATTTTTACAGTAGTCACAAGGCTCCAATGAGCATTCTGATGGAAGTCTTTGATAACAGAATAGGACATCATGCACTAAAAGAAAGAATCATAGCTGAACATGAGAGAACTGAGGTTCTTTCAACTACCGACTGAGTAAGCTAGTGAAGACTGAGCAAAGATTCATAACAGTACTAGGCATTGCCATTAATACAATCCTTAAGCCCTGAATAGTTTTTCTTAAATGGACTTTACCTTAGAGAAAACATTATATAACTGTTCTTTTCTCACATTATGTAACATTTTAGTTTGGTTTTCAGAACATCTCACATTGTCTTGAGTTTAGTCCCCTAAGGTAGTTGCGTGTTTCTGGTGTGTTTATGACAGTTAAGCTGAGGTGGTAGAAATTCACAGCCATTTCTTAAGAAAAATAATTTCGACATTGCCTAGAACTGAATAAAACTCTATCACATATTTTCTTCTACTAAGCTAAATAATATTTATTTGTACACATTATTTTTCCACTAAAATTTTATATACCTACATAATAATTTTTAAGAGCAGTGAAGTTATCCTATGATATATTTAAATCGGTATTTATTTTAGAGAGTTTTGGTGGGTAGTAATTTATTTTAGCATACCCTATATTAGAATTAATAAGAATAATATTAGAATTAATATTCTTATTTAAACTAGACATACCATGAAATTAAATTATTAAAAGATACTGCACTGCTTATATAAGTGATTGTGAACCCCTCCTGCTATTCACGTAGACCATAATTTAGTTCCCTCCCACAGAATAGCTTAATTTTGGTGTGGATGTCCAACTGAATATGGCAAAAGTGAAGACATATCTCTTCCAGAATTAGATCATAAGAGACTCTCTTAAATATTCGGAGTTGCTCTGGGAAAAGCCAGCTGTCATTTTGTGAGGACAATCAGGCAGCCTGTAGAGAGGTCTACAAGGCAAAGAAGAAACATCTTCTGCCAACAACCAGAAAGCACTGATGATTTCTAACAACCATATGACTTAGCCTGGAGGAGAATTCTCTAGTTCCAGTCCAGGCCTAGAAAGACTGCTGCCTGGATGGCAGGTGGAATACAACATGGTGATTGAGCATGGGCCAGAGCACCTAGAAGTTTCTTTCTGGGTCGCTGACCCTCAGAAACTGTACTATATAACACACTTTTTTAAGCTGCTAAATTTTAGGATAATTTGTTACACAGAAATAATTTATTAATACAAGTAATATAGAAGAAAGATATAGTATTAATTTTTATTTAGCTAATGTGTTGTAAAATAAAATTATTTACAGTATAAACATAAATATTAAATGTATAAATTCCTTCTGACAAATTCATTCAGAAAATCTTGGAATATGAGGTTATAAAATTCTAGCTTATTGATTTCGTTATTATAGTCTTATTACAGGGGAAAATGCAGAACATTTTTTGTTCTCATTAGGTAAAGTTATCTCGAATTTAAGAAAACATTTGATACAGAAAAATATGTCTACTTTAGTTGACAATAAGGAAAGGATTTTAGATACATTACTTTTTAAAAGTTTTCTCATCTCTTTGACAGATTGCCAGGTAATCTCTGAGTTTTCTGGAACTACTTTCTTATGAATAATAGGAACAAATCTGAAAGTTCTGGGCACAAATGTAGAGGTAATAGCAATGTACAGCAATAGCAATAGTAAGATTGAAATGTGTGATATCCACTGAGAAAACAAAAGAAAATAAACATGGACATTTTAAAACATTATGCAACTGTTTATCTTATATATTCTCTAATTTAATTTCCTATTACAATTCTTGTTGGTGTTTCAGTAAAAGTAAATCTGTTTTTTAATTTAACTTTACGTATTTCATAAATAAATGTTGCTTTTTTTACTTACATGACAAAAATAAGAATATACAGTTGGGGAGAAATTAAGTAGGCATATTTGAAGATCTAAAATAATAATCACTTTTATTAAATAATGAATTTTAAAAACATACTATGTTTTCTAATTTCCTGACAGTTTTCTGACAGTTTTCACTTGGGGAAAAAGTTTTAAAAACTTTATGTTACTAGACCTATGGAAAAGTCCAAGCAAAATTAGGTTGAGCTAAAATGAAGTTCATGGTAAATTACAACTAGAGAAAGACCAGTTTTCCCCCTATGTTAATAAATGTGGGACAGTCTGGATTATACACATGTATAAAAACAAAAAACAAAAAGCCAGAAACAAAACATGAAAAAGTTAAACTATTACCTCACACCATATAATAACAATAACAAAAACATAACAACAACAGCAAAGAACAAAACTAGTAACAACAACAACATAAACACTAATTCAAATCAATCCCTGGCCTAAGTTTAAGAGATAAAACTGTAAGATGACTGTAATGAAACACAATAGAAGGTCTTAGGGTGGGCAAACAGTTCATTAAGTATGATACAAAACTTATTTTGATGATACTTCGATGACTTATATGCCAAGCATTCCCATATTTCATATTTTATCATAACTATACCTTTGAAAAAAGAAATATTTTATTATCATTTTTCACATGATCATCTTGAGACACATATTAAATAACTTGTACAGTTTCACACCTAGCATAATGTAGAAATGAGATTTAAAAATATGTGGCTTTAAACAGCATCGTCTTTGGGATCACAGTCCTTTGCCTCTCAGATATCTTTGAAGTTCTTTAAAAGAAAATCAAACAATTGAAAGATATTAAAACACTAGTAGGCAATTTAAGTACGTGCCCAATATTGTAAGATAGAATTGCAAATTAATGCAATGCTCTAATAATTGCAATATGATTGTTACAAGAAAAATGCACAGTTGATGACAATAGTCCTTTGGTACAATCATTTGGCTGAAAATGAATTTAAGAAGTTTAACATTAGAAATAGACATATGAAAAAAATATATTGTGGAAAATTGTTTTAAAATTTACTAAATATTATCAAATTACCCAAGAGTGTTCAATGATTATGAATGAGACAACAATTTTGCAGCCATTAATGTTTGCATTTATTTCTGATATGATTTCAGAATTTGAACTGGAGCCAGAAATTATTAAAAACAACTTGTAAAACTGTGCCAACCTTGCTAAATAATCATATTTTGTGGAATATAAATTGCAGAAACATTTTGAAGTCAAACACATTGACAAAAATAATGAATAATTAAATCTATTTAAATGGCACTAAGTATCTAGTGTGTGAAACGTCAATACTCAAGAAATAATCATCTTCAAACAATTTCTTTTGTCAAAAAAATTTGGTGTAATCCATTTATTTTAATTAATTAATTTATTTTAATTATTATTTTTTCAAGGCAGAGAAATGCCCTGTCACCCAGGTTAGAGTGCAGTGGCTTGATTTAGGCTCACTGCAGCCTCCGCCTCCTGGGTTCAAGTGATTCTCCTGCCTCAACCTCCTGAGTAGCTGGAATTACAGGCCATGCCACCATGCCCAGCTAATTTTTGTATTTTTAGTAGAGATAGGGTTCCACCATGTTGATCAGGCTGGTCTTGAACTCCTGACTTCAAGTGATCTGTCCTCCTGGGCCTCCCAAAGTGCTGGGATTACAGGTGTGAACCACTGTGCCTGGCCAATCCATCGATTTTTAATAACTTTCTTCTTTTGAGAAAATCTAGTAGAATCTTTGGGAAAATCAGACGGACCTGGGCGTGCACATTCAAAATCAAATTTTTGCAGCAGCAGTTTTATTTTAGCGAGTTTGTTTTCTGGCTGCAAGAAAAGAAATTTTGAGAATATTCATCGTTTATTTTAATTTGTAAATTTGTAAATTTATAAGTAAACAAAGCTAAAGCAGCACTTTAACAGATTTTTGATTCCATATAAATGTTTGGACATCTGTGGCTATTTTTGAAAAAATCATATTGGAGAAAGTGAAAGTAAAAATGACTATTGTCTCTATTTCAAGTTAGGGTATCAAATTCTAAAATTGCATGTAGTTTTTATATTAACATTTGTTAAGGAGACCTTTAAAATAGATGTCTATAGAATAACAATAAGGGCTATTCTTCTTATATCTTTGTGTTGTTATTCAACAACAAAATATGACACTTGCTTATATCTTCTGATACGTTTTTCTGTTTTTAGTTACATGATGATAAATAGAAATATAGGCCGACACATAGAAGTCAGATAGAGAGTGAGAAACGTAATGAGAGAGAATGTTTGCTAGTTTGATTTTCCTATAGTTGTAATCTATGTATGGCATTTCATTGCAGAATATATAATACTGGAAATAAGTTGTAATTTTGTCCTTTTGAAGACCACTTTTTTCTTGGAGGAATTATCATTTCATGTACTCAGTTTCTAAAACCTCTTATCAATTAAGACACCAATACTACCATATTTAAAAGATCTAAAATGAAATATGGCATAAGCTCTGCCATATTTAATTATATTTAAATCATTTCAAAATGACACTGCTATGTATAATATGTTATTTTCAATTTATTGCTTTCAATACTTTGCTCATTTTAGGACATATATTACTTTATTCAAAATAAACCTATGGATATGTCAAGAAATGATATTTTCATGCAAAATAAAAGATACATAAACCATTTATCTCTATACTGAACTTGAAATATATGAACTTGCAATAATTGATTTGGTACTAAGTTATTTCCAATATCACTAAAATAGAATGGATTTTATTCACTAAATTGATCTTATAAGACAAAGCCCTATTATATTGCATTAATTATGTTAGCTGAGCAGAAGAAAATAAATAAATATTTTCATACTCAATGGATATCTGACTAGTTAATACCTTCCATCACTTTTACTTGGCAGGTCTTGCCTTAGCACAAAATTATCCCTCTTTCTAATAAGTCTGACATATCTATCATTAGTCTACTTCTGCTTTACTTTTGAAGGTAGTTTTTTATTCATGCTTATAAAATTTAGAAACAAGTTACTAGTTTTCTATTGCTGCCATAAAATAATTACAATTGGCTTAAAACATTATAAATCTATTATACTGGCCGGGCACGGTGGCTTATGCCTGTAATCCCAGCACTTTGGGAGGTGGCTTATGCCTGTAATCCCAGCACTTTGGGAGGCCAAGACAATCGGATCATGAGGTCAAGAGATCGAGACCTTCCTGACCAACTTGGTGAAACCCCATCTCTACTAAAAATACAATCATTAGCTGGGTGTGGTGGTGCGTGCCTCTAGTCTCAGCTACTCGGGAGGCTGAGGCATGAGAATCGCTTCAATCTGGGAGGTGGAGGTTGCAGTGAGCCGAGATCGCGCCACTGCACTCCAGCCTGGTGACAGAGTGAGACTCTATCTCAAAAAAATAGAATAAATAAAAATAAAATCTATTATCTCACACTTTTGTAGTTAAGACTAAGACATGGATTGTACATGAGATCATGCCATGTTTGTTCTTCTTTGCCTGGATTAATTCACTTAGCGTAATCTCCCCCAGTTTAATTTATGTTTTTGCAAATGACAGAATTTCCTTCTTTTTAAAGTTTGAATAGTATTTCATTGTGTATATATATCGTACTTCCTTTATCCTTTCATCCAATGATAGAGACCTAGGTTGTTTTCATATCTTGGCTTTTGTGGATAATGCTGCAATGAACACAGAAGTGCAGATATCTCTTTACATGCTGATTTCAATTCCTTTGGATATATACTCAGAAGGGAGATTGCTGGAATCTATAAAAGTCAAACTCATAGATGTAGCAAGTAGAATGATGATTATCAGATGTTGGGGAAGGTACGGGGGAAAAGGGAGAATGGTGACTATAATAAATTGTAAAGCATTAGTATATAAGCAAATATATATAAATATCATTAAAAAGCAGATTTTGTATGTTTCTCTACAAAATAATAAGTATGTGAGGTGATAAATTTATTAACTGATTTGAGTTGATTTGGTTATTCCACAACGTAAACACATATCAAAACACCACATTACACCCCATTAATACATACAATTACTACTTGTCAATTAAGAGAGCCCAAAGTGTCAGCAAGGCAAAATCTTCTGCTGGAGGTTTGGGGAGTTGGGGGGGTATCCACTTCCAAGCTTTTGCAGATTGTTTGCAAATTTCAGCTCCTTGTGGTTTTCTGACTGAGGTCTCCATTTTCCTGCTGGCTATCAGCTGCAGGCTGTTGCTCACTCTTATTTGCCACTATCCTAGACCCCTACTTCTACCTTGAAAGCCAAAACAGTGGACTGTCTCTCTGGCATGTCTCAAATCTTTTCTGCTTTTTCTTCAACCACTCCCCTGGTTCTTCCACTGTCTTCTTGCCCTATGAAAGGTCCATATGATTATATTTGGCCCATCTGCATAATCTAAAATAATTTTCTTATTTTATGGTTGAAAACTTAAATCCATCTGCAAAATCCCATTCTGCCATCTACTGTATCATATTCCTGGGTTCCAGGAATTAGAATGTGGACATCTCTGGGGGGCCATTATTCTGCCTACCCCAGTAAATATAGACATTTATATATGTTTTGTAGACACAAGGAGGAAGAGTAGGACTATTAAAACTCTTGTACATCATATCCTAAAAACAGATAAGTATTTTCTCAAAACAATTTCTTTTTGGCTTCTTGCAACACTAGCCTCTCTATATAATGGAATTCTATTATAGTAACAAACATTCTGTTATGTTATTTAGGGCTTACCTTCAGAATGTCTAATTATTTTTTTCTTTCCTTACTGTTAGTCCTCCTTTTCAGTATTCTGGAACAAACCAGCCATTAATTCTCTATATGGGCACGACAGAGGATATTTATTTTATTGTTTGGCTACATAGACTTGCTTTCATAGCTGATGGCATTATTATTATATGCTACAATCTTGATCATGATTATTGCCTTGCCCTTTAAAGTTCAGCATAGTTCAAAACTGGTGTTAATGGGATTTATTTTTCGATGAGCTAGACTATAACATATACTGGGATATTACTAACTTGTATTTTAATCTAGTCATTGAAATTACCTAATCAACACCTAAATATTTTCTAAAATGAGTGAATACTATCTCTTACTCTCCCATACAACCTACTGCCTTTCTTGAATATTTTCATACTGTGATAATTTTTCTGTAGTCCTTCTCCCTAATTAGTGGCATTTATTGGTCTTCTTCTCTCTCTCCCTCCCTCCCTCTTTACCTCTCCTGTTACCCCTTTTTCCTTTTCTGTTTTCCTCTCTCTTCTTTTAGTTTCTAAACTCTGTTTAGATTGTTAAAGCGGTACGATTCTGAGATCTCGTGAAAGCAGTGCATCAGCATACACACTTTGGAATTTCTTCCCGAATCATACTATCCACTCACTCAGTTAAATGTTATTTCAGATCTATGTACAGCAGTTAATGGCTACTTTTTAATATATGGCCTAGAAGATACAACTGGAATATCTCATGGTTTCTCACCACTTGACAGGTTAGAGTGTTAGAAAATGTCATAGAGTGAATTGGGAAACTCAAAATTCTTGTGTTTAATCCCTAATTCTCAAAGTGACTGTGTTTGTAGACAGGGCCTTTAAAGGGGTAATTAGGGTTAAATGATGTCATAAAGGTGAAACCCCAGTGCAATAGAACTTGTATCCTTGAAAGAAGAGGGAGAAACCAGGAGTGTGTGGGTACAGAGGGTACAGAAGAAAGGCCATCTGAGGACACAATGAGAAGGCAGTGGCCCTCTGTGAGCTACAGAGGGGCCTCACCAGAAACCAACCCTGCTGGCACCTTGATCTTGAACTTCCAGCCTACGTAACTGTGAGAAAATAACTTTCTGTTGTTTAAGCCACCCCATCTGTGGTATTCTGTCATAATGTCTCTAGCAGACTAAAATACAGGGAACATGTAATTAATGGGATTCCTCTGTCAGTTAAGTTCTGTCTACTTTCAAAATATCTTTAAAGATAGCAGTAAATCTGGGTGCCTTAACTTTGTATACAAAATATTTTTAATTAATTGATTTTTAATGTGTGATATATATATTTTATGATATATAATTATCAAATCAGAGTATTTAGCATATCTTCAGTCATTTATCATCTGCTGCATTTATCATTTCTTTGTGGTAAGAACATTGAAAAGCCTCTCCTCTAGCTATTTGGTAGTATGCAATATATATAAGCTGCTTCAAAAATTCTTGATTAAAGTAACAACAATCTGAACATGCCTTATAGCTGTGAAGAAAGCAATGTGTGGAACATACTTCAATTTTTATGGACATCAAATGAAGGCATATTTAACTACATTTTTTAAAAGTCCCTCTAAGGAGATTGTACTAAATTATTTAGTGATTTTATGTAAGATTTTGAAATGATGTATGGAATAGAAATAAGTTTACTGGATTTTCCTTAAGGTGAAAGAAAAATTAAAAGCTAGAGAACAAGATTGAAGGATTCATTGGCTATTTTAGAATTTCACAAGTGATTTGGCTTGTTTTAAAGAAATAATACCCCAGTGTGGAGTGACGCAATGTTTTCTAGGACGATAATCATAGTGTTAGTTCTCAGTATTATTTCTTACGCTATGTTGTAGCTTATTATTGCTGCCATAACAAATTACCATAAACTTAATGCCTTAAATCAGCATAAATTTATTATCTTAATAAAAAACAAATCCAAATAAAACACAGAGATTAAAATTTTTTTGTTTAAAGAAAAAATCTGAGAGGAAAAGAATTTCATAAAAGTAGTGTTTTCTTTCTCCTACTTCTGGATTTTTTATATATATGGGGGCATAATCCAAATTTTCTGTCTTGAGGATTATGAACTGTTATCCCTAGGTCCATAGAATTCATGCTTCTATTTCACAGGGTATTTGTTGAGGAAATAAGGAGGAATATGAGTCAGCAGAGATTCCAGATTTTGCCCTGTGATCGCCAATCAACAATCCAATTTAAGGCCCAGTTATTGGGCTTCTTGTAATAGCTGCATTGCAGAACGATGAGTAATGTTTAAAATGTCAAAGAAAATGATAAAAGCACTGCATTTTTAATGTCATTTTATAATAGATTTGACTAAGGAAATCCCAAAAAGTTAAATTCTTTGCCCAAGCTTACATATTGAATTTGTGTAAGTCATACTTGAGCCAGATCTTTTGACTATTAATTTGGCATGCTTTTCACACAAGCACATTGCATCATTTTCACCTGCAATTCTCAGGAGTATTTATTTTCTTTCCATAAGTGATTCCATTAATCCTCAATGATTGACTATGTGTTCTTAGGGATTTCCAGATTGACTTTCTACCTTTGAAGCATTATTAGTTCAGAGGAATAATGCAATTGATTGATTTTTTTCCTACTAAATTTACTAGATGAGTCATTGAATTCATCATACTGATTTCTATTTCTATATAACATAGTAAAAATTAGAATATCCAACTTTATAACTTGACCTGATGTTTCCTGTAGTCTAAATACAGTATGGACAATTGCAAAAGCTTTGCCTGTATGTAACTGAAATCATGTCATTATTTTACTAAGATGAACTTCATGGACTACATCATTGATTTAATTATTTTAGGGGGATAGAGAGGAAAATATTGAGATATGAAATTATATAGATACACTTGCATAGTTATTGGTGGTATCAAGTTATTCAGTTTTTCTAATTTTTAACCATTTTGCATCATTTTTTTGTTTCACAGTTGTATTCTATTCACATGGTTCTTGAAATTTCCATTATGCCAATACCAATGCAGCCAAAGTTATGTTCACAAAAAGGTTTAGTGAATGTTGTATGCAATTTCTTTTCATTCAGGTGTTCACAGCATATTTTGTCATAATTAATAGTTCTCAAAACTGCTGCAGTAAGGTTATTCTTAGTAAACATCCATCCCCTTGTATGTACGGATTTAATGTGATAAAATGATTTCTTCCACAGGCTTTGCTGATGATCATATCATCTCAAACAGCTTCTCTAGGCATTGATGACCTTTAAAAAACTGGATAATTTGGATATATCTTCTGCTTTTCAGCTGCTGGCCTCATTGTGCAACCTTCTGATTGACGTACTTCGCCTCACATTGCATCCTGGCAAGGCCAAAATTTTGAATATTCAGTATTTTTTGAGGGTTCACTGTGGTTTCTGAGAGGATGAGTTGTTTTCCACACATCACAGAAACTAGACAAGAAAGAAGATGGTCTTTGTCCCTTTCTATCTGTTCAGTCCACTTAGTTTTCTCCTCTCAATATGGTTTCTGTGTCCATGATCAGGTCAGCAAGCCTCCCTCTCCCTCTTTACAGCCACCCAGTTTTGAATGATTATTTTAGGGTTTCTTCCTTGGTTTAAGGAAGGGCGCCTGCTACTCTTTTCACTATTACTAGAAAGGAAGAGGGGAGGGTTCAAAGTATTTTCAGTGCCCATTATTGGTTGGTATTTTGCACATTAGGAAAATGATTAATCTACATTTGCAGATTAGTGAATTATCCAAAGACTGCACAGTTATGAATATAGAATAAATCTAATAAATCTAAGTAGATTAAAAAATACACATTTGGTGCTTGAACAACACAGGTGTGAACTGCCTGGGTTCACTCATATGCAAATATTTCTCTGCCTTTGCCACCCCGGAGAAAGCAAGACCAACCTCTCCTCTTCCGCTTCCTCCTCAACTTACTCAGTATGAAGACAACCAACATAAAGACTTTTATGATGATGCACTCCCATGTAATTAATAGTAAATATATTTTCTCTTCCTTATTTTTCTTAATAACATTTTCTTTTCCTTACATTATTGTAAAAACATAGTGTATAATACATATAACATACAAACTATGTGTTAATTGACCATTTGTGTTAATGTTAAGGCTTCTGGTCAAGAGTAGGCTTTTAGTAATTAAGTTTTTGGGAAGCCAATAGTTGTATGTAGATATTTGACTACGTGAAGAGTTGGCAACACTGTTAAAGCACCAACTGTATACAGTCTGAATTTTTAAACCTAACATTTACATGGGTTCCAAGTCAACTGTATGTAATATTTTCCATAATCAATAAACAATTTAAAAACATTTTCTATCTAAAAATATAGGCAACTTATATAGTCAAATGTAATATAAACCCAATATTTCAGTGCTAATTCGAATTCATTTTAACAATGTAAAATGTAAATGTAATCCAGGTTAACTTTATTCTATCAAACAAGTTTTTTAATACATTCAGAATATTTGATCTTTATTTCGAGAATTTTCAGATACACACAGGGCGGGGGATTTCCTTTAATGAACAAGGCAGAAATGTTTTATTATTGTTCATTCCATTAATTGATGCATATCTTTCACATTTATTCCACATTTTGAAATAAAAAGAACAAACTTTTTAATCACAAAATTTGTAAATTCTTCAAGTTTTAGGAAATTGATATTAGTATGTTTTTACTGATTTACCTCATTTGCTATTTGGCTTTTACATAAAAGGTTGATTTAAGAGTTTGTATTTAACATATTTGAGTAGGAATATAAGGAAAAGGACATAAAGTGATGACTTTATGAAGGAGGCAGGCCCTCAGTTGTTTTTGTACATATTTATTAAAGCATAGTCTGACCCATTCATGACATATTGATTATGGCTCTCTCTCTCTATATATATGAGATGGAGTCTCGCACTGTCACCCAGACCAGAGTGCAATGGCACCACCTCGGCTAACTGCAACCTCCACCTTCCCAGGTTCAAGCAATACTTTCTCCTGCCTCAGCCTCCTGAGTACTGGGATTACAGGTGCCTAACACCACGCCTGGCTAATTTTTGTATTTTTAGTGGAGACGGGGTTTCACTAGGTTGGCCTGGCTGGTCTTGAACTCCTGACCTTGTGATCCGCCCACCTCAGCCTCCCAAGTGCTGGGATTACAGGCAAGAGCCATCGCTCCTGGCCGTTTATGGCTATTTTTATACTACAACAGCAGAACCAATTGTGACGAAGACTATATGGTTTACAGAATGTCCCTTTATAGGAAAACTTTGCTAACCCTTTTTTTTTTCTATGAGGCCATTTTAAATTATCTTCATTTTATGCAGGCAATAACTTAATCACAGAAAATTGAACGTCTGTTTGAACACAAAACTGGTAAATTAAAAACTATGTTTTTGTTATCCAGGTGAATTTGACTATAAAAGGCATATATGGATTAGCTACCAAAACAAAAACAAAAGAAAAAGGAGCTGGGCATTCTAAGCAGAGAAAACATCATTTTGGTGGAATCGAAGAACACTGAGAATTGAGAAACTCTAGATAGTTTATTTTGGCTTCTATATCTTAGAAATAAGAGACGCCCAGCATATGTGACTGGAACAGAAGGCAGGAGTGAGCTATATATAAAGGGCTCTATTACTACGCTAATGTGTTTGGCCTACAGGCTTTATATAGGCGAGCAACATGGTCAGATCTGTACATTAGGAGTACCAGTCTAGTAACGTTATGGGAGATGAAATGGAATCAGGCTACTCTAGAAGCAGTCTGGTTATGTAAAACAGGGTTCCCCAACCCCCGGGCTGTGGACCGGTACCGGATGGTGACCTGTTAGGAACTGGACCTCACAGCACAAAGTCAGTGGGAACCAAGCGAGGATTACCACCTGAGCTCTGCCTCCTGTCAGATCAGCAGTGGTACTAGATTCTCATGGGATCGGGAACCCTATTGTGAACTGAGCAGGCGAGGGATCTAGGGTGCACACGCCTTATGAAAATATAACTAATGCCTGATGTTCTGAGGCGGAATTGTTTCATCCTGAAACCACCCCACCCCTCACCCATCTGTACCAACACTGTCTTCCATGAAACCGGTCTCTGCTACCAAAAGGGTTGGAGACCACTTATCCAAACGTTATTAGCAAGAAATAATTAGATAGCAGTGGTTGCGGTAAGAAAAAGCAAGAGACTGCATGAATTGAAAGGAAGGACACAGCAGGATGATTTAGGATGGGCTAAGGATGAGCATAACTGAAGAGGACAGAAATGCTCATACAGAACTTGCCCACTATGTCACTGGGGACTGGAATGAGTTTTCTCTTTTCTACTGCGTCCTATCATGGCGGCTGCTACATCACTAGGGATCCTGCACTTGCATTAGCAAGTCCTTACATGCAGGCAAATGCAACTCTTTTCTAGCTAAGTACTTATCTGTCTTCATCCACTAAGAATCTAGTGAAATCTTGATTTTCTGTCGTTAGATTTACTTATGTCTTAAGATTCGTGCCCAAGATAACAAAACATTGTCAGTCTTTAATGGATAGCCCACGTCGGTCCACAGGATACATCCTCTGTCCAGCTAGGCCCTTTCTTTTTCAGAAGCTAGCCAGTCCATCATTCATCCTTTAATTTCTCAGCTTAAAGTCAGAAACCTTTTATAGGTTTAAAACAGGTATGAATCATAAAAAACTAGTAACCAGTTACCAATTTGATAATTTAATAAATTTCCTCTTAGCGTAGAAACACACTTTGGAACATAACTTCTATTGCACTTTGATACATTAGTGAAACTTAGCATTTTAATACTTTATCACAACCACTTAAAACAGGGTCCCCAACCCCTGGGCCATAGACCTGTTAGGAACCAGCCCACACAGCAGGAGGGAATTGGCAGATGAATCAGTGAAGCTTCCTCTGTATTCACAGCTGGACCCCCATGACTGGCATTACCGGTGTGTTCTGCCTCCTTTCAGATCAGTGACGGCATTAGATTCTCAGAGGATCACAAACCTATTGTGACCTGTGCATGCCAGGGATCCAGTCAACCTGCTCTTTATGAGAATCTAATGCCTGATGATCTGTCACGTCTTCCATCACCCCCAGATGGAACTATCTAGTTGCAGGAAAACAAGCTCAGGACTCCCACTGATTCTACATTATGATGAGTTATATAATTATTTCATTATATATGTCGATGTAATAATAATAATAATAACGAAGTACATAATAAATGTAGTGTGCTTGAATCATCCTGAAACCATCTCTCCTGCAATCTCAGTCTGTGGAAAAATTGTCTTCCATGAAACTGATCCCCAGTGTCAAAAAGGCTGAGGACTGCTGACTTAAAGCAATAATAGGTAGAGTTTCAGCCAGAGGAATATGAAAGAAAATACTTTATCTAACCCTCAATGTATTTAAATTACAAGTTAATTTAATCCACAATAACTAATTCTGATACTCATGTTTCATGGGTTAAACTTATTATATTAAAATAATGTTTGATAAGAATGTGAGAATAAGAAATGTTCAATATGTCGTTCTTCAAAATTAGGATAAATATCAAGGAAAATCTAATTAAACAGCCTTTTTACATTTAAGGATGTCTAGGTTTCTTGCTAAAAACCAAGTCTTTGGGGCTGGGCGTGGTGCCTCATGCCTATAATCCCAGCACTTTGGGAGGCTGAGGTGGGCGAATCACGAGGTCAGGAATTTGAGATTAGCATTACTAACATGGTGAAACCCCATCTCTACTAAAATTACAAAAATTAGCCAGGTGTGGTGGTGCGTGACTGTAATCCCAGCTACTCAGGAGGCTGAGGCAGGAGAATAACTTGGACTGGGAGGCGGAGGTTGCAGTAGCTGAGATCGTGCCACTACATTCCAGCCTGGGCAACAGAATGAGACTCCATCTCAAAAAGCAAAAATAAAAATAAAAAATAAAAAATAAACACCTCAATATTTGTTGTATGATTTGGTATTTGATATATTCTCATTAAAAAACAGTAATTAACTAGGTAAAATACATGTCAATTTTTGGAAGTTCTCCTGGCTTGATAATTTTGTCTTAGCTGTTTTATAGAACAAAAAGAAATCTTTTTAGGAAAGAAAAACTCACTAACGTTTGCAATGAGGCTATATTCTGAATCATCTTACACAATTCCATTTCAAAATTTAATTGGAAGTTGTTGATTTTCCCTTTTAGACAGTGCCATGTTAAAGCAAGAAAGAAGATAGAAAGCTAAGTATAACACTCAACTCTTTCAATGATTGCAAATGCTGCTATTATGCCCTTCAGTGATCTAGAGGAAAATACATTACCTAAATCTCATTTGGGGAGTGTTCGTGGTACATTCTGGTATAACTAGAGTATACTACTGTAATAATACATAATTTTAATGCAAATTTCTAATGCATGACAATTTAATGCCATCTTCTAATTTTCTACATTATTATAATATTTCTGTTAAAAAGAGATTCTGATTAAAATTTTGAAGACAGATTCTCCATGGCTAAAGTGTTTTAGTTTATTGCAAACTTTCACTGATGTAATGGTAATCTAATTGCCAAATGTTATACTTGTACTTAAAATCATACATACGTAATTGTATTCTCTCTTGCAGTCTGGGGAATAAAAGAAGAAAAAGTATTCTATATGTGTGTGTATGTATATAAAAGAAACAGTGCAGGAAAGTTTTGTAAGGTTTTTTCAAAATTTTTCAAAAGTAAGCCAACATTGTGCCAGTCATTATTTTGCAAAAAAATTTATAACATATCATTTTTCAGACATTTACATCTGGTATGATGCTGGTTCAAGCTCAGGTATAGCTCCTGATGGCATGGGGGGATAATCTGATTGATTTCCCACAAACATTGTCCTTTCTGGCTGGGCACGGTGGCTCACACCTGTAACCCCAGCACTTTGAGGGGCTGAGGAAGGCGTATCACAAGGTCAGGAGTTTCAGACCTGCCTGGCCATCATGGTGAAATCCCGTCTCTACTAAAAATACAAAAAAAGTTAGCTGGGCGTGGTGGCATGTGCCTGTAATCCCAGCTACTCGGGAGGCTGAGGCAGAAGAATCACTTGAACGTGGGAAGGCGAAGGTTGCAGTGAGCGGAGATTGTGCCACTGCACTCAAGCCTGGGCGACAAGAGCAAGACTCCATCTCAAAAAAGAAAAAAAAAAGTCCTTTCTTTCTAACATTATCTTTATAGGCCACGTGTACTTGTTCACAAAAAGACACAAGCACACACATACATATACACAACAGAGGAAGTAAGATGGAATTACGTAAAAGTATGAATAGACATGGCATGAACTGACCACAGCTACCCTTTACAACATAATTTTTATTTTTCCTTTCTTCTTCTTTTCCTCGGCCTCCTTCTCCTCTTCCTTATCCTCTTCTTTGTCCTTCTGTTACTGAAACACCAAGGGTTCAGTCTAGGACCTGCTGCTTGCAGCACAGAAAGCTGACCACTGAGACACCTAATTGGGTTCTGCAGCTGAGGAAATGGGAGATTATTCCCAAATCCATCTCTCTAAAATTAGGGGTTTATAAAGCAGAGAAGAAATGGAACAATGTATAAGAAAATGGGAGCCAGGGAGTGGCAGGGAAGAAATCATGATGAATATGGAGTCCAGCATCTCCGTGTCTAGATGCTGTGATCTGGTGAGTTTCAGTTCCTTGATACTTTCTTTGAGAAGCCTAAAAGTCATTTCCTGAGAAAGGAACTCAAACAAAACGAATATAAATTTCAAGTTTAAGAGCAGAGGGTCACTTTCCTTCTTTATTTAAAAAAAAAAAAAAAAACTGTCTATGGGACTATTGGGTCATTTTCACTTCTCTCTTCCTTCTTGAACTCCTTTATTATTATTATTTTTTCACTTATTACTGGAAGGGGCAAAGAACTGAAGTCTAGGTAATTAGTAAGTGAAAGCTTAGATATTTAAGTATTAAAACCCAAAGTTCAAGTGATAGGAACTTCTTATAGACATACAATAATATTCTCTAATGGGCAGAGATGCTATTGCGTTCTTGGATTATTAAATATCTCCAAATACCCCTCTTCTTCTCTTTCCTCTGAGCCTCTTAAGCTCTTACTGCTCCTGTTTGAGCCATGTCTGTGTGCATAACCCTAAAATAAAGCAAGTTTTGGAATGGAAATGCCACTTCCTTCACATCAAACCATAGGTGAGAATAAACTAAAGTCTGATTTATTGAACACACAGATCACAGACCTTGAGGAAGCATAATTTTATTGTGCATTATTCATAACTATAAATATATTATAAACTCCGCTGTTATTTTTGTTTATTTTTGTATGTTCATTTTGGCCTAATTTGCCCACCAAAGTAAGAATATGTATTACGAGTGTAATTCTTCAAAGAGATGTTATGATTTCTGAAAGGCAGTGAAGGTGAATTCTCAATGATCTTAACACATTGACAGATACCGAATCATATTTGAATACTAATATTATTATCTTAATAATTTTGCAATGATATTCCAGAAAATACTAAAATATCATTTTGCCTTTATGATAATCTTTAAATATTTTAAATATTCATAGAATTTCATTGTGAGTGCATTGAGAAAAACTATACAAAACTATAGCCTTGAGGATCAGTTTATAAATAATTGTGTTATTTAACTTCCATCCTAAAGCAATAGAAGATATAGTTCACCGATTCCATTATGGTGAAATTTTGCTTACTATGTTGACATACCAGGAGCTCAAAAAGTTTGACCATTATAAGAGTGGGGATTTGATACATGAAATATGGCATAGTGCTTACAAATACTGATCTTTGGGTCCTAGCCAGACATACGATAACATAATTTAGGGTTGGCCCAATATATCATATTGATTTTATTACATTATAATTTATTATAAAATAGAATAGAATTTTTATTTTGATAAATATTTAATATAAACAAAAATATTTCTCATTTCCCATATGATCTTCTAATCACTCCATTTCAGAAGAAACTAGTTTCTTCCGAGCACCTTGTTTCAAAACTTCCATAGGTGACCATCCTAAAGCAATAGAAGATATAGTTCACCGATTTCATTATGGTGAAATTTTGCTTACTATGTTGACATACCAGGAGCTCAAAAAGTTTGATCAATGATTTTTTAAAATGCTTATTCTCTTTTTGTATGTTGTGTTAAGATATTTGCTTGCTTTCAATTTTCCATTACTCAAGATGATGCCTCAAGCTTTAATATATTATTAATCTCTATATCTTCAAGTATTAAATATTGCTACTGCCATTTCTCTAAACATATAGTTAACTCTCAAGTATCCACTCAAATGTAGAGAGCAGTGGGGCATGCAGTGCAATATTGTAGATCATATTAAAAGTCTGACACAGGAAAATTTTCCATTTATATTTAAATATGTGTATTTTTTGTGTCTGTACATTCATGTCAAACAAACAAGCAAATAACATGTAAAGTAATCCACCCTGAGGGGAGGGTAGAAAATTTACTAGATTCTGTTAAGTTTCCCATTATGATCCTTTACTCAGCTCATACTTGAATCTGACTTTAAATAGAAAACAAACATTTTCTTTCAGTTTCTGATCCCTATTTTTTCCCTTTTAAAATGTTCCCTAGAGGTAGTAATAAAGAACTTTTAAATACAAGAAGTAAACAGAGAAAATCAAGAAATCAAGATGTGTTAACTGCATCTAGTGAGTAGGGTAGATATTAATAAATGCAATATTGCAATAGAATTGCTTTGTCATACTTGGAAATAGACTGTGTGTTCTGTTTTCCTAAGTGTATAAAATTCACATAGAAAGTTAACTGTACATTTCTGGATTATTCCAATAGGGAAATTGCATGAAAGGTGCTATAAAACTTGAAAAGCACAGTGCACATTGAGTTAAAAGTTAATGAAACTCAATTCTAGAATATAGAATATACAGAGCCAAAAAACATTCAGATATATTACACTTCACTATTGCTTTTCCTAAGATAGTTTGCTTCAATTATGAGTCTACTTGCTGCATCTATGAAAGTCTGCCAGCAGGGCTCTCCCTTGCATTATAATTTAGAAACAAATGACCTAATTTATTTATTTCCTTAGAATAAAATGTTAACCCTGAAATCCATACCAAAATTAGATATATTGAATTTCCAAAGCAAATGACTAATACTTACAACTATACACCGATTTGTGACTTTTTAAATGATCAATTCATTATTAATCTCTTAGTTTATAAATAATTGTGTTATTTAATAGTGACTCCTACCTTCTGTCAGTTTAAAAAATAAAAATAAAAAATTAGGCTATACACTGAAAACATTTATAAGTTTGATTAAATGAATATTAAAGAAACTCCTCATTTTATGTATTGTCTTTTAGGCAAATTCTTATCTTTTCCGAAAATTGATTACTACACTTAGTTGTTGTTTTTTATTTTAATCATGTAATGAGCTCAATAGTTTTGCTTTTGGCAAAATGATTAGTCATGGGTATAGATCACTCTGTGATATATGACTAATGAAAATATATAATAAATTACCTGAGTTGCATATAAGAGTAAGCTGGAAAAATTATAAGAGATTGGGTAAAACTGATATTCATCCAGAGATTGTGAACTTTTAAATAAAAAACAACTTCGTAAGAAGAAATAATTAAATAGTAAAGAAGGATATCATATCACAATGAGAGTTCTGGGTGGATTTTTTTGTTTGTTTTGTTTTGTTTTTGAGATAGAGTCTCCCTCTGTCACCCAGGCTGGAGTGCAGTGGCACTATCTCAGTTCACTGCAACCCCTGCCTCCCAGGTTCAAGCAATTATCCTGCTTCAGACTCCCAAGTAGCTGGGCCTATAGGCACGTGCCACCACGCCCGGCTAATTTCTGTATTTTTAGTAGAGAGATGGGATTTTGCCATGTTGGGTAGGCTGGTCTCGAACTCCTGACCTCGGGTGATCCACCCACCTCGGCCTCCCAAAGTCCTGGGATTACAGGCATAAGCCACTGCACCCGGCCCTGGGTAGATTTTTAAATCATAGATTTTAATGTCAGCTGGGCTTAGTTCAGACTTGCCTACCTGCCACTAAGTAGCTGTGTGTCTTTGGAGCATTCACTTAAGTGGTTAAATGCATGGCTATACTTTCTCATTATAAAGGTTGGAAGCAAATAACATCTAACTGAGAATGAGAATGATAAAGTAGACGTGGGTCATGTGTCAGATTCCTGCTCAGCAGTCAGTTTGCTATAGCCTCTGCTTTCCATGTGAACTAATTTTGATATACTTTAATGAAGCACATACTGGGTTCCGTTAGTATCAAAGAAGGAGTCTGGATCTTAAATTTTCAAATGTAAAAACAACTCTGGCATTCCTTTGCAAATTTAAAATATGAATTCTGCCTTCAATGTTCGTGTATCAACTGCTTGGTGAAGATTTACACTTGGACAACAAACGAGTCTTCGTTTTGATGTTTTCGGAACAACGGAAGTCTACTTTAGTGTGACTTGCTGAAATCAGCCATTGAAAAATAAATTTCCAGCAGTTACAAATCATAATTTTAAAAAAAACGCGGAAAAAAAAAAGATGGGGGGAAAAAGGAAAAGGAAAGAAAATGGCAGAAAAATGAAGAATTAAATTGTACATTTAATTTACACCACACTAGCATCATAATCTATATAGGTATAGTCATTCTAGTTCTTGGAATATAAGAAAGCAGTCAATGATATGTTCATATGCTTGATCATATTGTAGGTTACATTATTATCATAGATTTAGTCTTGAATTATCACACATTACTAATTGAATTTTCACATATGTCATTTAAAAAATGTGAAATAAATTCTATAAGCAAGACAATTATGAAAAGGGACATAGAATTAGAGACAAGAAAGGACAGATAATTTTACACAGGTACATATAGACAAGCAAGAATCATGCAAATTTGTCATGCTGTTGGTTTGTGATTCTCAATCATGATCCAACAAAAGAGGATATAATGTGTTCAGTTTAGATTGTTCTCTAGAGACATAGAAAATGATATCCTAGGCAAACAAAAAAGAGCTATACTTAACAAATAATAGAATACATGATTATAGGAAGTGGTAAACATATAAAATATGCTATGGTACAGTATGATTTTTGATAGGAAGAATAAAAATATTGTGGGGAAGTATCTTGAACTCAGGTTATGATTGTGGAGAAAAATATTTTAATGACATAAAATAGCCTTTGGTAAAATTGTCTTTTATTAAATTGAGTTACTTGGCCTAAACCTGTCTCTGTACTTGTGGGATAAAGAGTGTTCCTAATGGCCTATACAGTGAACTGTACCCTAACTTGATGTGTAAATAAGTTGTGACCAAACTTACGACTATACCCTGGTAATCAAGCAACAGCACCACAGCCAATCACAGCAGCCAAACCTTCAGCCAAACCCAAGCTGAAAGTTTTCCAATTCTGTCCAAATAAGGTCAACCATGAACTGCACCAATCAGGTAATCTATGTATGTAATTTCCTGTTTTCTGGCTATACATATGGTTTACCACATTGGATAGGGAGTCATTTCGAACTGTGTTAGCTCTGGAATGCTGCCTGGTTCTAGAATCTATTTCTTGCTCAATAAACTTTGTTAAATTTAACTGGTCTTATTTTTTCTTAACACTTTAAATACTTGACAAGATTTATTATGTATTGAATCAATTTTGTGATTCTTGTATTCTTATGAACTTTTGCTATGTGAAAAGTAAGGTAATTAAATGATACAAATCAATGATATAAATAAATTCTACATAAAATATACTAGTAAGAAATGTTAATGCTGTCTTAAAATTACATAGATATGTATATTTACATTTTAACATTTCTCATGGGCATAATTAAATACATTATGTTACAAAAACTTCAAAATGAATATTAAAGTGTTAAGTATTATAGTTTGCATACGTAACAAAATAAATATTCTTTAAGCATTTAAACCTTATTATTGTAAAATAAAACAATTTCTTGGACTACTTATTTTTAAATGGGAGATATAGAATGAGAGCTTATACTTTTTCTCAATTAATAATTTAACTCTAGTAATTTCTGATATAAAACTATATATTAATTTTTAATATTTACTATATTTTATTATTTAAAAGCTGAACATCCAATGTAATGTCTCTATGCATAGCCATCCAATAGAAACTACAGCATTAATTATTTTCAAATATATATTTTTTAAATAGATTTTACTTTTTGGGGGAGTTGTACATTCACAGCAAAACTGAAGCAAGGTACAGAGATTTCCATGAATCCCTTCCCCTGCACATACATAGCATCCCGCATTATCCACATACCCTCTATCATGTATTACAACTAATGAACCTACGTTGATACATCATTATTCACTGAAGTCCACCATTTATATTCTGTTTCATTTTTGGTGTAGAATATTCTATGGATTTGTGCAAATATATAATGCAATGTGTCCAGTATTGTAGTATCATACAGAATAGTTTTACTTCCCTAAAGATCCTCTGTTCTCTCCCTATGTATCTCTCTATCCCTTCTTAAGTTCTAGCAACCACTGATATATTTACTGTCTCAATAGTTTTGCCTTTACTAGAATGTCATACAACATGTTGGACTCATACAACATGTAACCTTTTCAACTTGAAGTCTTTCACTTAGTCATACGCATTTCATATTTCTCCATGAGATTTTCATGACTTGATAGCTCAATTCTCTTTGGCAATCAGTAATATTCCAATGTCTGGTCCACAGTTTATACATTCACCTACTGAAGAACATGTTGGTTGCATCAATTGTGAAGTTTTGACAATTATGAACAAAAGTATTATAAGCTGCCCTGTGGAGGTTTTCGTGTGGACACAACTTTTACTTCTTTTGAGTAAACATTAAGGAGTATAATTGATGGATTGTGTGGTAAGGACATACTTCGTTTTGTAAGAAACTGCTAAATTGTCTTCCACTGTAATATACTACTTTGCGTTTCCACTGACAGTGAATGACAGTTTCTGTTTCTCCACATCCTTGCCATCAGTTGATGTTGTCAGTGTTCTGAATTTTGTCCATTCGAATAAGTATGTAGTAGTATCTCATTGCTGTTGTAATTTGCATTTCCCTAATGACATATAATGTGAGGCATCTTTTTATGTGCTGATTTCCCATCTCCATATCTTCTTTGGTTTCATATATGTTAATAATTTTATTAGTCTGTTTTCATGCTGCTGAAGAAACACCCAAGACTGGGTAATTAAAAAAAAAAAAAAAGAGGTTTAGCGGACTTACAGTTCCATGTGGCTGTGGAAGCCTCACAATCATGATGGATGGCAAAGAGGAGCAAGTCACATCTTATATGGATGGCAGTAGACAAAGAAGGAGAACTTGTTCAGGGAAAATCGTCTTTAAAAAAACATCAGATCTCATGAGACTTATCCACTATCATGAGAACAGCATGAGAAAACCCCGCAGCCATGATTCAATTACTGTAGCTTTATAGTAAGTCTTGAAGTTAGGTAGGTGCAAACCTCATATCTCACTGCAACTTCAAACTCCCAGGCTCAAGTAGTCCTCCCATCTCAGATCCCTAAGTAGCTGGAGCTACAGGTACACAGCACCACACCTGGAAATGTTTTTATTTTTTTGTTTTGTAGAGACAGGATCTCACTATGCTGCCCAGGCTAGTCTTGAACTGCTGGACCCAAATGATCCTCCCACCTCAGCCTCCCAGTACCAGGATTACAGGTAGGAGTCACCATGACTAGCCTATCTCTTTATTTTTTAATGTATAGGTGTCTTTATATTTAAATAGGGTTTCCTGTTAGACAACAAGTATTTGGATCTTGTTTTTTGATCTGCTTTGGCAGTTCTGAGTTTTAATTGATGCATCTTAATGATTGATATTCAAAGTAATTACCAATATAGTTGGATGAATATCTACCATACTTGTTACTGTTTTTAGTTTGTTGCCCTTGTTCTTCGTTCCTATATGTCTTACACTTTTTCCTGCCATTGTGGTTTTAATTTAATTTAATATTAAATTAAATTTAATTTAATATTACATTAATACATTTAATTTAATTTTACATGATTTTATATTTTTTCTTTAATTATTTAATTAATTTTCACTATTTTAAAAAACTTTTAAGTTTTTGCTTTAATGTTTGCTATACAAATTCAAGTCTACTTTCAAATACCATATCACTTCACAGGTCATGAAACTACCTTATAATAACAAAATATTCCCTATTCCTCTCTGTGCCATTTATTTCACTTATACATAAGCATACGTATATCATATATATACATATATGCACACATACACACGCAAACATAAGTATACATAATTGAATACATTATTGCTGTTGTAATTTTGAACAAACTTATTTTTTGATCAAATAAAAATAAGAAAGCAAATTATTTTTATGTTACCTTCACTTATTCACTCTCTGATACTCTTGACTTCTTTATGTAGATTTGAGTTTCTGGCCTATATTATTTGCCTTCTGTCCAAAGAAGTTATTTTAACATTTCTTATTGTCTACTGGAAAAATTTCCTCAATTTTTGTTTGGCTGAGAAATTATTTCTTTTTTTACTTTTAAAAGGTAATTTTGCAGGATACAGAGTTATAGTTTGGTTTTTATCTCTCAACATTTCAAATACTTTATTTCTCTTCTTGTTAGCACAGTTTTCAAGAATTAGTTTGATGTAAGTCTGTTATCTTTGTTCCTTTATAGGTAAGGTATATTTTTTCCTCTGGCTTCTTTTGTTTTTTGCTTTGTTTTCTGAAATTGGGATATGATATGCCTAGATGAAGCTGGCGTGTGTGTGTATGGCATTTATCATGCTTGGTGGCTTTTTTTTGTTTGCTTATTTTGGTTTTGTTTTGTTTTGTTTTGTTTGGGACAGAGTCTTGCTGTGTCCCAGGCTGGAGTGCAAAGGTGTGATCTTGGCTCACTGCAACCTCTGCCTCCTGGTTTCAAGTGATTCTCCTGCCTCAGCTTCCCAGGTCACTGGGACTACAGGTGCCAGCCACCATGCCTAGCTAATTTTTGTATGTTTGTAGTAGAAACGAGGTTTTACCATATTAGTCAGGCTGGTGTCACATTCCTGACCTTGTAGTCCGCCCACCTCAGCTTCCCAAAGTGCTGGGATTACAGGCATGAGCCACCACACCTGGCCCACGCTTGGGTTTTTATAGATTCCTGGACCTGTGGCATTAGGTCTAACATAATTTGGGAAAATTCTTAGTCATTATTGCTTCAACTATTTCTAGTGTTCCTTTCTCTCTTTCATCTCCTTTTGGTATCACTATTACACATATTATATACTTTCTGTAGTTGCCCTATGGCTATTAGGGTTATAATAACAGAAAATATAATCTTCTGCTGTTTTTTAAATTCTTTTTTTGTTGTTGTTGACAGAGTCTTGTTCTGCTGCCAGGTTGGAGTGCAGTGGTACAATCTCGGCTCACTGCAACCTCCACCTCCTGGGCTCAAGTGATTCTCCTTCCTCAGCCTCCTGAGCAGCTGGGACTATAGGCATGAGCCACCATGCCCAGCTAATTTTGTAATTTTAGCAGAGACGGGATTTCACCATATTGGCCAGGATGGTCTCGATCTCTTGACCCCCTGATTTGCCTGCCTTGGCCTCCCAAAGTGCTGGGATTACAGGTGTGAACCACCGCGCCTTGCCTAAATTGTTTTTTATTTGTTTCTACTGCCATATCTTCATGCTTAGAGATTCTTTCCTCAGCAGTCTGCAGTCTACTCGTTAGCCTATCAAAGACATTCTTCGTTTCTTAAGTATTTTTGATCTCTAGCATTCTTTTATTGTTTCTTGGAGTTTTCATCTTTCTGATTACATTATCCATTGCATGCTGTCTACTTTCTCCATTAGAGCTCTTAGCATGCTAATTATAGTTGTTCTAAATTGCTGGTCTGATAATTCCAATATTCCTAAAATATCTGACTCTGGTTCTGATGCTTATTCAGTATCTTCAAATGGCATTTTTTGTTTTTTCTTGTTTTCTTTTTTTTTCTTTGCCTCTTTGTATACATGTATGTATGTAATTAAAAAAATTTTTTTTCTTTGAAATCCTGACATGATGTATTAAGTAAAAGAAACTTCAGTAAATAGGTCTTTAGTGGTGTGGTGTTAAGGTGTGGGGGAAGGGAAGCATTCTATGGGTCTATGGTTGTCATTAGTTCATAAACCTTTGCTACTAGACTGTGAACTTCAGCAGTGCTCCTCGGTTTTTCTCCCCTTAGTAAGACAGAATGGCTAGAGGGGACCAGAGTTGGATATTTTTATTTCCCCAGGTAGGTTGGGCTCTAATAAGACCTCAGATGATTACGTTTTAGTAAATAGTTTCTCCTGAGGTCAGACCTTGTTAAAAACAGAATGTCTAGGGTATTTCAACTGGTAATTTTCCCCTCCCCCTGCTGGAAGTAGAAGGAGATTTTTCTCCTGTATACTCGGCGAGTCCCTGGTAGAGCTCTTGGAGGTAATTCTCACAAAATGTAAGGGCATCATCTCTATGACTGGGTCCTCTGGGGTTTTAACTTTCAGACTTTCCCACACTGAGCCGCCAGCAATTCATCAATTAAAATTTAGGTTTTTCTACCCTAACACTGGGTCCCATGGAGGTTTATGCATGTAGGTTACTGTTTCAGTAAGTTGTCATTTTCTGTATCCGCCTGTCTTTTCAATATTCAGGATAGCAGTTTACCCTGTGACTTTACTTCTTTGGTCTAAGAAAAGTTGTTGATTTTTTCAGTTCGTTGAGGTTTTACTTGCTGTTAGAAGAAGTGGCAACTTCTAAGCTCCTTAAGTGTCAGACTAAAACCTAGAATTTTCCTTGGTTCTCTTTGTAGACATTGTTAAGTCCATTATTTCCTAAAATGGAAAATGTTTAAATGTCAGCATCATATAAACTCATTTTAATATTTTTAACGCTAGTAAATCATCATTTGGTCTATAAAGAGCCCTAGTTGAATATACTATTAAGTTTGGATGTTGCCATGAACAAGCTGATGTTTACCTGAAATTTATGCCAGTGTTTGAGTTTCTAAGGGGTATAAACATATCATGATAAGGGAGCCTAAGAGGTTAAGAACTTATGACCAGACATTTATATGGCATCAATATATTCTGGTTAACGAAAGATGTTGTCAACAAAGGGGGGCCTGGGAAGACAAGTAGTGGCGTGTCAGGGCAGATTCATACCACTATTCAGGATATACATGATTAAGAATGGTCACAGAGGAGAAATTTTTATGTGATAGATATTTTAGCTATGGCCACATGGACAATATGTGGTGACAAATAAACATGTCTTGGTTTCCATCTGTGTTGTCTTAAAACCATTTATCAATTCTGCCACCTGATTACATCCAGGAATATGAGCCTATAGTAGAAAAATGTCTTTTTTTTTTTAATGTGGATAATGCTTTTGAGCCACAGATTCAGTGTAGTGTTGAGAATTTGATTTGTCAAAAACAGCTTACTCTCAACTATGACAAAATTTAGACAATTATATACATTCTTTTAATTAAAATCGGCAATAAATAGAAGTTTAAACAAATGTACTCAAATACTAGATAATAAATGGGCAATAAACATTTAAACAAACTTAAAATGATTATATGTGGACCTTTTTTTGAGATTCAGTTTTTAAACTTGGGCTAAGGAAAACGAGTAATTTTACTTTGTTTTACATGTAATTTGCCTTGGAGTGCTTAGGGTAGGCTTCCACAGACCAATGATGTATTTTGATATATTTTGCAATGCTACCTTCTAGTGCCTATTGCAGACCCAGGTACTGAAGAATAGGATGAAAGGCCAAATTCCACTGGGCCTTGTAATAGATATTATAGCCCCCTACCTATCCTCTCATCACAACCATTTTAATATTTGTACTACAACAATAATATATATCCCATTATTTCCTAAAGTGGAAAATGTTTAAGTTTTAGCACCATATAAACTCATTTTAACATTTTCAACTGCTAGTAAATCACCAATTGGTCTACAAAGAGCCCTAGTTGAATATACTGTTAAGTTTGGACGTTGCCATGAATGAGCTGATAGATTGTTTACCTGAAATTTATGCCAGTGCATAATAGTTACCCCACTCTGAGCTCTTTGGTTGATGAATTTCATTTTGGTTTGGTTAATGACTATTCAAAGACAAACAGATGATAACAGTGGTAGCAATTCCATATTACAAAATTTAGAATCCTCAATGTCATTCTTAATTGCTTACCCTCCCTCATGTTGACAAGTCCTAACATGTCTAGTTTCAAAATGCATGTCAAAGGGTCAAATTTCCTTTTCTCTACATCTCCATGCACCCCATTCTAGTTTGAGTCACCATGATTTCTAGGTCTGAATGAATGTAACAGGTTTTTATTTAGTTATTTTTTAATCCCCCTTCTTGTTCTCTAAACCATTCTTGTCCTCTAAACCATTTTTAAAATATTAGCTGTGGTAAACATTGACGATAAAAGAGTCACAATCCACATTATTTCTGTGTCCAATTTCAGGCCACTGTTGATAATTGAAGTATAACACATTGTATCTCTAATACAACATATGAATTTATTGGCTGCAGGAAGCACACTATAGTCGTGAAAAAAGAAGACTCTACATAAGCCTGCTTACTTTAGAATCATGACTCAGGGACTTACTGGTGATGAGGTTTTGAAGAACTTAAGCTATTTGTTTCAGTACCTCATTGTAAAATATTGTAATAGTACCCTCTTAAAAGGTTACTGTTAGAGTTAAATGGGTTAATTCATAAAGCAACTTAAAATAGTACCTGGCACACAGTAAATAATTGCTCAGTAAATATTCAATTTATTCTTGCCAGAGCCAAGAAAGCACAAAATGACCTAAGCACTATGTACTTTGCTTCCTCTTATTCTCCTGCTCATCCATTGTCTTCTAGACTCATTGGCAACCCTCTGTTCAATTCCTCTATCCTGCTATGTTCTTTTTTTTGAGACGGAGTTTCACTCCTCTTGCCCAGGCTGGAGTACAATGGCGCAATCTCGGCTCACTGTAACCTCCACCTGAGCGGAGCAGGTTCAAGTCATTCTCCTGCCTCAGCCTCCTGAGTAGCTGGAATTACAGGTACCCACCACTACGCCCAGCTAATTTTGTATTTTTAGTAGAGACAGGGTTTCTCCATGTTGGCCAGGCTGGTCTCGAACTCCTGACTTCAGGTGATCCATCCACCTTGGTCTCCCAAGCTAAGTCCTTTTTTATCTACAAGTTTTCACTCAGAACCTGAAATACTCCCTCCTATTTTTTCCCTACTAGTTTATTCTTCACCTTATTTGACTTATTGTGACTTTCTCAGTAGACTCTCTCCCAATCCTCTAGGTTTCCATGTATCAGACCTGGTAATTTCATTTCAGTTGAGTTCTTCCTAATCATTATTACAAATATGTCATAACTCTGTTTCAATTGACTGCTTCCTAATCACTATTATCTATTTTCTTGTTAATTGTCTGCTTTTCTCTGTTGCTCACATCAAATTCTCAATGTCTTCTAGATAAAAGACCTGAATAAAAGGTGCTCAATGCCTGCGTGAATTAAATTGTTATGTTTACCAACCCAATACTTTAGGTGTGTCATGCCGGAACACAAGAGCCTTGTGCAAAAAAATCCACTGATTCTACCACTGTTTTTGTACGATAGTACTTAAGGTATCACTTTTTGGCGGGGCGCAGTGGCTCATGCCTGTAATCCCAACACTTTGGGGGGCCAAGGCGGGCAGATCACGAGGTCAAGAGATCGAGGCCGATATCCTGGCCAACATGGTGAAACCCTGTCTGTACTAAAAATGCAAAAATTAGCTGGGCGTGGTGGTGCATGCCTGTAGTCCCAGCTACTAGGGAGGCTGAGGCAGGAGAATTCCTTGAACCTGGGAGGCGAAGGTTGCAGGGAGCTGAGAACGTGCCACTGCACTCCAGCCTGGTAACAGAATGAGACTCCATCTCAAAAAATGAACAAATAAATAAATAAAAGGAAGATATCACTATTTGAGTATTTGTCCATAGTGAATTTATTCTGAATCAAAATTTATGTATATTGTTATTACTATTATTTTTTAACAAATAGGCAGTCAATTTCTGGATAAAAGGCTTGGTGTCTTTTTTTCTTTTCTTCTTCTTCTCTTTTTCTTTCTTTCTTTCTTTTTTTTTTTTTTTTTTTTTTTGAGACAGAGATCCGCTCTTGTTCCCCAGGTTGGAGTGCAGTGGCGCGATCTCGGTTCACTGCAACCTCCGCCTCCCAGGTTCAAGTGATCCTCCCGCCTCAGCCTCCCGAGTAGCTGGTATTACAGGCACCCACCACTCCACCTGGCTAATTTTTGTTATTTTTAGTAGAGACGTGGTTTCACCATGCTGGCCAGGCTAGTCTCGAATTCCTGACCTCATGATCCCCCTGCTTCAGCCTCCCAAAGTGCTGGGATTACAGGCGTGAGCCACCGCGCCCAGCCCAGAGAATGCAATCGAAGTTTTCTCCTAATTAGATATAAGAAAATGGAAAATTTAAGCTTCCCTCCTTACAACATTTAAAGTTCCTATTAAATATCTTACCTAATTCAACAAAATGGTGTTTCTTCTTTCACTAAAGTTTATCTTAACATTTTTTTTCTGTAATACAATCTTTCAGATATGCACAATGTCTTTACTCAAGATAATTTTTAAAAGAAAGGATTTATGTATAGAGAACAGTTAAAGATAATAAAATCTTAGGAAAAATAGAAGGTCCTTGAGTTGCACAGTGAAAAAGTTACTAAATGGAGAGAGAGAAGTTGAAGGAGATTGATAGATGTGGCTTCAGACTGCAGGTGATTAAGCTTGCTGATGAAGAAGAAACCACACAGGGTAATTAACTGAGTGACCCAGATGTAGCAAGCTACTTTCAACTGAACTACTCCATTAATGAAAATGTACCTGGTTTCGGTTGTTGTTTTCTTTTAGAAAATAAAAATAATAATTAGCGGTGCAATTATTTTGATCCTCTATTTCCTTATGAGCAGTGAAGTAAACTTAGAACACTTTTTTGTTTCAGTTGTTGATTATTTTAATTGCGCCAAAAACCAAACACCAATTTGTAACTAAAATAATGAACTGTAAAACATGAAAAAATAAAATGCATAAAATTTACGAAAAGTGACACATCAAAAATGACAAGTCAAATAATTTTTATATAAGATCTATTTTAAATATAAGCAGTTAAAATGGAGTCATGGAAGTAAATTAATCATTTTGGACATCAAGACTTGACATAATCTTTAAATATATTTATGTGCTATGGCTATCAAATTAAGTTGTACATTAGAATCTACTGCTGTAGAGGTTATAAATAAGCTTTTGTAAAATGTTATTGTAGTTCTTATGATAGTATCTTGTAGACAGCATTTAAGCATCAAACTGTGAGGAAAATTATTAAATAGAGAATATCTAAGAATTGAGAAATTACTATTAGATGAGAATAAAGTGAAGTTCATCATAAGACACTATTAAAAATAGCTATTATAAAAGTATTACAGAATGGTTTTAAAATTCCTATATACAGATACAATTAATAATGTTATCTTGTATATTATTGTTTAGTAACTCAAAGAAGAGGTGTTTTGTTCAGATGAAGTAACTAGTAAACTTACTTTCAGATAAATCTTTATTGAAAAATGTTTATGAATCATTGTGCTATAAAACTGTGATGAAGAAGAGTATGAATATGCTCCCAACTTCAATGAACTAAGTATAGTAGGAAAGTACGGAAAGGAAAACAACATGATTGTCTTACATTTTGTGTCTTCATTTGATGCCAAACATATGTGTTATTTATTATTACTCAAATCCTAGATTCAAAACGTGAGCCTCAGATAAGGTACTTGACTTATTCAAAAATCCAAGTTGGAGTGAAATTATGGAAAGAAAATTTGAATTCATATCTGCCTGGCTTGAAGGCATATGTTCTTTACACTCTATGACATGACCAGCCACAAAAGCAAGGTCCATATACCTACCAGGTAAAAGCAGAAGACATATAGAATGACATAGTTAGAAGACATAGTTAGAATGCAATGAAATAAAGGGTGTAGGGAAACAGCTACCTATCTTGAAAGACAGCAGAGAAAACTTGGTGTTGCCATGACTAAAGAAACTAAGGAAGTAACTGATTGTCAAAATGAGCAATGATGCTTGGAATTTTATTAAGTAGAACTGGTATAAAAACAAAAACAAAACACACAATTTCAAGGGGAAAACGTGCATAGGGAAAGAAGTATGCCTTTCTTAAATATATTCTAGGCATTTTCTGCAAGGAGGGTGTGAATAACAGATTCTTATGTGAAACGGTGCTTTTACATTTATGCGAAAGTCACTTGTCCTCTTTAGGGAGGCACTGCTTGAGAAATAAACAGTACAATAATCAATGGCGGAATTTTGTAAGATTGACTGGGCACAGTGGCTCACGCCTGTAATCCCAGCACTTTGGGAGGCTGAGGCAGGCAGATCACGAGGTCAGGAGATTGAGACCATCCTGGCTAACATGGTGAAACCCTGTCTCTATTAAAAGTACAAAAAAAAATTAGCTAGGCGAGGTGGCAGTGCCTATAGTCCCAGCTACTCAGGAGGCTGAGGCAGGAGAATGGCATAACCCGGGAGGCGGAGCTTACAGCGAGCTGAGATCTCCCCACTGCACTCCAGCCTGGGTGACAGAGCAAGACTCCGTCTCAAACAAAAAAAAAAAAAAGGAAAATTATAACTTCCACAAAGGAGGAACAATTTGACTTTCTCTTTTTTTTTTTTTTTTTTTTTTTTTGAGACGGAGTCTTGCTCTGCCGCCCAGGCTGGGGTGCAGTGGCCGGATCTCAGCTCACTGCAAGCTCCGCCTCCCGGGTTCACGCCATTCTCCTGCCTCAGCCTCCCGAGTAGCTGGGACTACAGGCGCCCGCCACCTCGCCCGGCTAGTTTTTTTTTGTATATTTTAGTAGAGACGGGGTTTCACCATGTTAGCCAGGATGGTCTCGATCTCCTGACCTCGTGATCCGCCCGTCTCGGCCTCCCAAAGTGCTGGGATTACAGGCTTGAGCCACCGCGCCTGGCCTGACTTTCTCTTTTCTAATGTGTATGCTCCATATTTCTTTCTCTTGCCTAGTTTCTCTGAATAGGATTTCTTGTACTATGTTAAATAAAAGCGATGAGAGTGAGCATCCTTATCCTTTTCCAGTTCTTAGAGAAAAATCTTTCCACTTAATTAAATTAGATCTTTTTAACTATAAATAACAACAAGCATTGGAATAAACTGTAAAAGTCTGACTCATTTCTCTATCAAAATAAGAAAGGAGTCAGAGGTGTATTATAATCAGTATTATCCAAAGTGGTTTTTTGTTTTGTTATGTTTAATGTAATTATAAAACTAAAATATAGCCAAGATAAACATTAAAGGAAGAGCAAACTTTATTTGAAAACAATAATTTTGAATATGTAAAATCTAAAAGAAAAAATCACAATTTGTTAAGTTTTTACTTAGAGTCTATTTTGGTTGAAATGATTATAGTTACCCTGCTCTCTTTTAGTTTCCATTGACTTTGAATATATTTTTCTGTCTCCTCACTTTTAATCTATCTGTGCCCTTAAAACTGAAGTGAATCTCTTGTAAGCAGCATATAGTTGCATTTTGTTTTTCATTCAGCTAGTATATGTCTTTTGACTAGAGAATTTCATCAGTTTACACTTAAAGTAATTATGATTTGATCAGAACTAAATATTGTCATTATTTTGGCTTTAAAATACATATATTTTGTTTCTTTTTTCCTAAATTTGAGTCTTCTTTTATGACTTGTTGGTTTTCTGTAGTGGTGTGATTTGATTCCTTTCTCTTTATCTTATGTGTATCTACTTATTTTGATTTTGTTGTTACCATGAGGATTCCATAAAACAATTTGTTGTTATAACAGATTATTTTATGTTAATAACAATTTAGCTTTTATGGAATACAAAATCTCTACACTTTTACTTTCCTCTTTGACATTTTATGTTTTTCTTATCACAATTTACATCTTTTTATATTGTGTACCCATACAAATTTTTATAATTTGTTATTTTTCCTACTTTTGCATTTTGAGCTTTATGCTAGAATAATAATTGATGTACACACTACCATTGCAATATTAGAGTATTCTAAATTTAACTATGTAATTACATTTTCTAGCATGTTTTATGCTAGCACAAGTTTTTCTGTCACAAGTGTCCTTTAATTTTAGGTTAATAAACTCCCATTAGCATTTCCTGTGTGTCAGTTCAAGTGGTAATGAGCTCTCAGCTTTTGTTTGTAAAAAAATGTTTAATCTTCCCTTCTTTTTGCAAGAAAATATTTGCCAGGTAGAATTTTTGTTGGTAGTTTGCTGGAGGGTTTTTTTGTTGTTGTTTTATTTTTTTTCCATTCTGTAGTTTGAATATATCATCCCACTCTCTCCCAGGCTAGTGAAGATTTAGCAGAGACTTTTCCTAATTAACAGTCTCCTATATATAATAACCTCTTTTTTTGCTACTTTAGAAATTCTCTCTTTGTCTTAAATTTTTGACAGTTTGATTATTGTCTTTGTGAAACCTTTGGGTTGAAACTGCTTAAAGAACTTTATTCTTTATATACCTGTGTACTCACATCCAACTCAGATTGGGGAGTTTTCAGTCATTATTTATTTGAATAAGCTTTCTGTACCTTTCTAGCTTCTCCTTCAGGAACTGTCCTAATGTGTAAGGTAGCTGTCTTGATGGTTCCCTATAAATCTCACAGGCTTCCTTTATTCCTTTTTATTATTTGGTATTTTTTATCTCCTGACTAAATACTTTCAAATGACTTTTCTTCAAGTTCACAGACTTCTACCGCTGCTTTATAAGTCCTCTGTTGGCACTTACTATTGTCTATAATTTTCTTCATTTTGTTTTCCAGTTTCAGAATTTCTGTTTGGTTCTTTTTTTATGATTTCTGTATCCTCATTATACTTCTTAGTTTGTTTATATATTATTTTTCTGGTATCATTGAGTCATCTGTGTTCTCTTGTAGTTTACCATACTCTGTTAAAATATGTATTTTGAATTCTTTTTCAAGCAATTCATAGGTCTCCATTTTGTTGAGTTAGTTACTAAAATATTGTGCTCCTTTGGTGGTGTCATATTTTATTCATTTTTAAAAAATATTCTTGAAGTCTTACATTTGGCATTTGAAGAAGTCATCTTCTCCAATTTTTGCTAACTGGCTTCAGGAGGGAAATGCTTTCACCAGTTAGTCTGCCTGAGAGTTCCAAGTCTCTCTCAAACATTTTTTACATTTGAGTTTACTTCCCACTTTTTGTTCCTTTCTGGGGAAAATTTTTAAGATTGAATGGCTTCTATCAATCTCACAAAGCCAAGCCAGGTGCTGAGAACCTCTTGTTTGTTTTCCTTAGGGTAATACCACTAAATGATCAAGTTTATGTGCCTTCTCCCCATCGTGCTGACTGAAACTAGTCTGTGCACGATACTTGCACTCACCATTCACTGGTAAAACCCCTGGGAGCTGGGCTGAGAGGAAGGGTTGAGGCATATGGAGCACTTGGGTACCCATCAGGCAGTTGAGGGGAGGGTCCACAGGAAAAGCATTCCAAATAGCCCATGGCAGGCTTCCTAATGGAAACTTCACAGCAATTGGTAGAGTCCACTCTTCTCTGCCCTCATCCTTTCTTAATCCCTCAACTGTCTTGATTGCCTCAATATTCTGTGTGGAGCAAGAAAGAAGTCAGCATCTCTTCGGGCTTTGTCCAGTATGGCTGGGAAAACAGGGCACTTCCGACACTCTCACTTCCCCCGTGGGAGAAAATAGTAACCAAAGAGGTTTCTCTTGGCACTAAGCTGTGCTTCCTTGGGAGGAGGGGAAATTCAAAAGTGAAACAGTTCTTACCTTCTTCAGTGCATCTATTCTCAGACTTTTTTCTCCAGTGGTGTGCTGAAACTTCTCTGCTAGGCTCGCAGACTCCCACAAAGGTACTCCTGTCTGTGGGTCTGTGGGTAGTTATCAAAATTGATACTTCTGTGGAAGGATTATCCTAGAAAGCGCCTATACTACTAGCTTGTAGACATCACTTTGCAATATTGATTTTTATTTTCTTTTTGATTTTTTAAAATTACAAAGTAATGAATCACTTAATCTATACATTTAAAATATATTCCTTTTGATCATACTTTTTTGTCAATTATTTTTGTTTTTCAGTTTTTCAAATATATGCATGGACACATGTATTTATATACATACACACACATAAATATATGCATATATAAACATAGTTCAATTAATATTGCTCAATCTGATATTTTAAATGTGAATAAAATAAAATCACTCTTTACAACTGTGCTTCGTAAATTTTGTTTATTTTTCTATGTTTCTTGCTTTTTTGTGAGAGAAAAATATTCTTTATTGGCATATAGCATTTTATAACTTTTTTCCTATTGTGTGCATGATAATTATCTTTATCATGTAATGTCTTTTTTTACCCAGCTTATTAAAATAGGCCTGTGGTACCATTTGGTCAAATATTAATATGTTTTCTGTTGTCTCATTTTTACTATTTTTTTTAAAATACTATTTGTCTTTTAACTTTTATTTTTACTATTTTTTTATCTATGCCTATTTTATTTTAGATGGTTTCCTTCTGGCTAGTATTGTAAAGCCCATAGTCAGATGGGTCAAATGTAATGATTTGTCATTTCTCTCTTGTTCAAAACATATAATTACAAAGAACAGTACATTTATATTCATGTGTATAACAGAGAGAATAACCAAGAACAATAAACAGATTGTGAAATAGCATAGCCAAGGTTGAAAAACAAATATTTCACCATTTGGAAATTAAATTGAGAGACAGTATTATTGAGTGAGGATGAATCTACAAGCATGCCACAGCATGTTGGAATCCAGATCTGGAAGCAGAAATAAAGCGTCCAAGCAGTAACAGGGAATATGATAGCTCCATGCAAAAAGTGGTCTGGAGACAAACTCTGCTTGTATTCAGGGATTCTGAAGAAGAGTTTCCACTTGTGAAAAAAAAATCCCAAAGAAATGCTGTAGACCAAGCTCTTAGCTTCAAGCTTATAATAGCTTGCAGGTCTTGGGAATTAGGAGTCCATGGATATTGCCAGGTGACTAGAAACTAAAGAATGTTACCATTGGCTAATCAGGAAATATCCCATACTGCAACAATATTAGAATTACAAATCATTATTTTAGTTGTGAGGAGCCAAATCCCTTCAAAGATGCTAGATTTTGCAGTATGCACATAGCGAAAAGTCATTTTTCTAAAAAAAAAATCTAAGGCATAAATAAAAAATAAAACAACTACTCCAATAACAACAAAATTATCTAGTTAAGCTAAGAAACTCCAATTTCAAAACACATATTTGGAACATTATTTATTAGTATTATCATTTTTAAGAGATGGGGTCTCATTCTGTTGGCCAGGTTGGAGTGCAGTAGTGTGATCATAGCTCACTGCACCATTGAACTCTTGGGCTCAAGTTATCCTCTTGCCTTATACTCTAGAACAGCTAGACCAAAGGCATGCACTACCTTGACTTCCTAATATTTTTTATTTTTATTATTATTTAGACACCACATCTCACTAGGTCGTCCAGGGTGGTATCAAAGTCCTGGCTGGGCTCAAGCGATACTCCAACCTCAGCTTCCTAAGTAGCTGGAATCACAGGCACGAGACACTGCTCCCAGCATATTTGCAGCATTCAGCTGACAAATATAGAATTTACAACATAAAAAATTATTTAAAAAAATAATATAAGAAGTATGTCCAGGCTTAAGAAGAAAAATCTGTAAACTAATACAAAATATACTAAGGAAAACATGGAAATAGGCAGCCATTACAAAAAGAAATATTGGGGCCGGGCGCGGTGGCTCATGCCTGTAATTCCAGCACTTTGGGAGGCCAAGGCGGGCGAATCACGAGGTCAGGAGATCCAGATCATCCTGGCCAACAGGGTGAAACTCCATCGCTACTAAAATACAAAAAAACAATTAGCAGGGCTTGGTGGCACGTACCTGTAGTCCCAGCTACTCGGGAGGCTGAGACAGGGGAATAGCTTGAACCCTGGAGGTGGAGGTTGCAGTGAGCCGAGATCGCGCCACTGCACTCCAGCCTGGCAACAGAGCAAGACTCTGTCCCAGGAAAAAAAAAAAAAAATATATACACACACACACACACACACACACACACACACACACACACACATACACACACACACACACACATGAAATGAAAAATAAAGTTATTGATAAAAAACAAAGTTGATGGTGTAATACTACCTATCACTCATTTTGTACTTATCCATATAAAGCATCACACTCACTTAAAAGCATCTTGTTTTAGATCCTATCATTTTCTGTATTTCATACACCTTACAAGGCAGACCTGGAGCTTCTTGCAGCCATAAAATCTGGTTCCAGATTAGGTATTTTTAACCACTCTGCTACTGCCTCTCAACCGAGACAGGACTGATCTGAGTTCATCAAAAGACAGGACTGAAGAATGCAATGAGCTGTGAGAGAATTTGATTAAGATAGGAAAAAGAATGGATATATATGCAAAAGTAATATTTAAAGTAAAATGAATGTTTTTTTTTTTTTTTCCAAAAGGAAAGGACATGGATTAGCAGTAAAGGCATTCTGTGTTCTAGGTAGGATGAATTATTATATTAAATACATATTTTGTGAAATTCCAGAGCATAAAATAAAGATGCTATTTTAAAATCTACTTAGCAGAAAGATAAACCCTAAAGAGGAAAAATTTTGAAAAGATTTTTCACCACAGAAATAGATACTTCAGTTTTATTGAGGGAAATCTTACTAATCTAAAGTTTTATACCAGTTAAGGTACATTTTTATGATTAACAATATAATATCATATATTTATACAGAGAAAGACTAAGGTTGTACCACCCACAGACTCTTACTGAAAGAAAAATTAGAAATGAGAAAAGGGAACCCCCATGGCAAACGTGAGACATAAAAACATTTTTAGAAATGATAAAATATGTAGGTTAATTTCATTTAACCACTGATAACAAAATAAAGTTAATGTTTTCTTATTTTAAAAGGTAAAATTTGAAAGTTAAACCACAGTAAAAATACATGGAAAATTTCATTTATATTTAAGTTTATCTGAGTTCCATCGTAGATCTGTCAAGATGGCAGGAAAAAAAGTAAATAAGAAAGTAAAACTAACGTGACCATTACATTACTTAAGTGCTCGGTACTGACCTCATGTAAAGGAACCTAATGTGAGTGCTCACTAATTATAAATGAATATGACATAAATATCAATATAACTTTTACGAATACATAAGATCATTTTCACCAATAAATTTAAATCCTGGATTAAATATTTTTGGAAAAATATATATTCTCAAAATTAATTGAAGAGTAATTGTCTATTTGCTATAAACAATAAACTTCACAATGATTGAAGATCTGAGTTAGAACGACAGCTCTATAACCACCACATTTTATATTAGGTTATTCCAAAATGCAAAAAATAGAAAATTTTTATTTTTATATAAAGACTTTCTAAGGCTATTATCACCCTATTATTGGAATATTCTTAAATACCAATTTATCTTTGAAAGAGGCATAGGGTTCTATAGTACATTATTTTAAAATGTCTATCTTTTTGAAATAATCACATTTCCATCTTGGACTTCAAAGAAGTTATACTTGAGAACAATGATAATAAGATAAGTTTGATGCCCATAATGTCATAATGTAGATATATTCATATTAAAATATGATAATAATGATAAATCATGTTTATTCCAAATTCTGTTTTCTATTTTTTATTTTTATTTATTTATTTATTTTTTTTTTTAGTAAGAATACATATCTAAAAACAGATGAAGCAAATTTCTAACAAACAGGCTTCTGAATCCTTAAATGTCAGGAGCTGGAATGATTAAATTCACTTTTACTAAACCTCTAGAGTATACATCAATATGTAACTCTTAATGAGTTTGTATTTCATATTTGTTACTTTTCTCTCCCCAATTAGACTGTCAACTCCTTGAAAAGATAAATCATGCAAGATATTACCTTGATTGTATGAGAAATGCAAATAGAAAATGTTCTACTTAAAAAACAATACAGTTTTAAAAGTGTAAGATCAGATCATTAGAAAACATTTCTCAGTGTAATGACCTCGATATTTGTAATCACCTTCAAATATCTTTAAACTTGTTATACAATTTCAAAGTTTGAACTTTAAAATGTTTTTGACCCACAGTATCTTCATACAAATATAATCCCTATGAAACTTGCTTTTTTATTGCTACCTTTGGATATTGTCTTTATTATAAACAATTTCGGTTTTCTTATATAAGAAGACATTATATATCAATATTGTGAAATATTTCATATTTATTTTTCAACCTTTGTCATTAAGATGTTTATCTTTTAACTTCCATTACTACATTCTATCCAGTTTAAAACAATGAATTGCTGATTGTTTTATTGCCTCTCTTTCTAACCTTGAACTCAATTATCAGTAAAGAAAAAAAAATTGCAATGAAGAAAAAACACTGAAAGATTAGTAGGTAGATAGATAGATAGAGATAAAGACAGATAGATAGATAATAGGTAATAAATAGGAGTGAATTATTAATTTGGAAATCAATCACTATTACCATGTTTTTAATACAACATGAACTTTTTTAATAACAATTTTCTTTTGGTCAAGAAAAAATTACTTTATTGAAAATATTCTTCTTTAATGTGCATACAAATCATCAGGAGACCTTGTTAAAAATGCTTTGAAAGGCCGAGCACACGGTGGCTCACACCTGTAATCTAGCACTTTGGGAGGCCGAGGTGGGCGGATAGCGAGGTCAGGAGATAGAGACCATCCTGGCTAACACGGTGAAACCTCGTCTCTACTAAAAATACAAAAAATCAGCTGGGCGTAGTGGCAGGCGCCTGTAGTACCAGCTACTAGGGAGGCTGAGGCAGGAGAATGGTGTGAACCCGGGAGGTGGAACTTGCAGTGAACCGAGATCTCGCCACTGCACTCCAGCCTGGGTGACAGAGCAAGACTCCATCTCAAAAAAAAAAAAAAATATATATATATATATATATATACACACACACACACACACACACACACACACACACACATATATATATGTATGTATATATATGTGTGTGTGTGTGTGTGTGTGTGTGTATATATATATATATATATATATATATATGAATGCTTTTTTTTTTTTCCTAAGTGGAAGACATAATACTTTCACATGGTACAAGTTCCTTACTTTGAAGACATGCTAACCAAACTGCGGTCCTTGAACAAATTGCATCATCCTCGCCTGGAGACTTTGAAAGTACAGAATCTCATTTACACAGAAAAAATACAAATTGCAAACATTAAGTGAATGCCACTGGAGTCATTATCAATCTGCGAAAAAACAAAAAACAAAAAAACTCTTTTCTCTTTTCCATGTTATTCATTCTTAATTGTGTCAACTTTATAGGCTTTTCATCTCATTTCAGTATTACTAAAAGTGAATTCTGACTTGCCTGCTCTTGACCCTCAATCATTTGTGTCATATTCAACTTCTATAATCACAACCTTTGCCCAGCAAATTTCCAGTGATCCTTTGTTACTGAATTAAACTAAATTCATTTGGTTTATAATTAAGATTTGCCATAATATGCCCCTCAACTTCCCTCTTAACGACACGCATCATTATTTCTTCATGGAAATTCTATATTCCTGGCAATCTGGCTGGTCTTTGTCTATCAAATATACATTATTGTTTTCTAGCCTTAATTTTACTTTTTATTCCAAAAAAGAATAAAAGGTAAAATCCAATGTTGCAGAAATTTTCTCAGGACACAGAAATGATTTCTATGTTTTTCATGAAGTTTGCCTTATATCTAGAAAAATTATATGCAAAAATACTAGGATACCTCCTAAGTGAAAGTGATTTTCATAGATTACAAAGAACCGCGAAAAATCAGAAAAATGTAAAACCATAGTAATAGATAGGAAAGTATTTTATTTTTAGATAGAGTTCCACAAACTGCAGCTCACTTGTGCAAAAAATTATAGCAAGGGTATTGACAGATGTGGCATATTTCTGAGTTAAATATTAAGCCATAGAAATTTCTAAACAGTAAACATACATGACAAACATAGAGAACAAAAAGTGTATAGAGAAAGGTGAGTTTTAAATGATTTGGAGCCTTTTGGTGATATATCGTGTTCCTGCATCTAGTAATTCTGCTTAACAGTTTTTCCTTCATTTACAAGTGTGAATACGATTTTCTTTAGTTCTTCAAGAGATGGGACGAGATTGTCTAGTAAAATATCCTTCACTTTCTTTCTTTCAACGTTCACACAACTGTCATGCATTGCACATTCACATCCTTATTTTCTTTTGCATGCCAGATTCAGATTTTTATACCTCAACTGGTGAAAGAATATTTTGAGGTATTATATGATGCTGCTGCTTGCTGTTATATTTTGGCAGTGTCTCTAACTTTGTACATTAGTATTTTTGTACTTCTGAGTGATTTATTTCACTCTTCTGATATAAATTTATAAAAAGAATATAAAATGAAAAGACAAATTCTTAAATCAGTTTTAAAAGCGTGATAAAAGTGGGGCAACATTGAAATTCATGAGGCATATCTAAAATAGCCTCAAGTGGACAATTTTTAGACTTACACTAGTCAACTATTGATTCAGTAGGGAAGCAAGATGAAGAAATGAATGAAACTGTATGTCATTCTATAAAGACAGCATTTAAATATCTTCTAAAGCAGCAAGTACAATAATGAAGTTTATTGTCTATTTTTATGTTGTGAACTCTGGAAATAGCATTTAGAATATCACTTTAATATCTTGATTTCTTCAGTTTTTCTGGAATTTCAGAGGAAACAAAATAGGTAACTTTTAAAGTCTTGTCACTGGGGTAGAATCGTTCTCTGTCATGAGCTCAGGCAGCTCTATTGGCTTTAGTCCCTCTCTTCTAAGTCCTGGAAAAGGATTGACAGAGCTTTTCTGTAGTCATTGGAGTTCACAGTAGGTTTATTCTTATGTCAAATGGAACCTCCCAGGTCCATTCAAGTTTATCCTCTGCTCTAGGTAAGAAGCAGCCATATCCTTTTATGTCTATAGCATGCAAACTTTAGGATAACTGTTCTTAGGCTTCACTTTAGCACAAAAACGAAAATGATGGTGAGTATTATACTGTCTAAATTCCAGCAAAAAGAAATATTGTTAAGTCCAGGAATTTGTATGTAACATATTATTTTGTTTTCAAGGTTATATTAAACAAAAAATACAGAGTCTATGCTTAAGAAAATATGTGACACATACATAAAAATAAGCAGGAAAATAAAAATATATATTATTGAAGGGATTGAATAGTTTCAATAGGATGTTGTTCAGAAGCATGGTAACTGACAACTGTTTCCAGAGTATACATTTTCCTTCCATTTCTACTGAGCAATGCCAAAGTAATTACCTGTGTATTTTGGATATATATGTGAAAAAGCATACGATTATTGACATTTGGAGCTCTGTAGCATTCTAAAAGCTTAAATTATATCATTAGCTTTAAACATTTGTGGAAAAAATAAATAACGTAGAGACTCATGGATTATTTAGAAAATGTATTATTCCAGACACTAAAGGAAATTCCAGGAAGGATTCTTAATTATTGATTATTTACATTCGTCGATGAATTGTTCATGTTTCACTATATGCTATGGTAGTTCACGAGGTTACTTTTAAAACAATTGCTTATAAATATTTTAGGACTTGAAGAAATTGATTCCTTTTAACAACCTAAGTATGACTTTGATATTTGTGATAGTCTAAAAGCAATTTCATTGCAAAATATTTTTTCATATGACATAGCATTTTTCTTACATTTATTTTTACCTTTGAATTTGGGGAAATCTAATTTACTTGTCTTTTTATTGAAGTGTTTTCTAATTGACTAAACTCCAATGCAGCCAAACTTCCAATCATATTATGCTTTACCCCTTCAAGGTTCTTTATATAACCTAGTCAGTCATCTGAACATTTGCTAATATGTAGTCAATGGCATTTTAATATTGCTGAGCTCCCATAACTGTATATTTGCAAATACTGAAAGTTCCTTGTGACCTTTGTGAAAATTATAAAAATGATTATAAATGTCTGAACAGCTAGACAAAACAAACAGCACTAGGTATTCCAGGAGTGTGATGTATACCCACGGAACATCTGTGCTATGAATGTTTAAATCCACATGAAATCTGCCTTCATACAGTGAGCACCTAGGAAGACCAAATATCCTGGTGATTTTGTATAACACGCTGGTCCAAAAGTAAGGAAATTCTGTCTAAGTATAATAAAAATCATAAAGCATCTGCAAAGTCCTGATCTGGGTAAGATGACATTCTGGTCACAGTGGCACACTTTGCCCTGTTAAGGTCTCTGTCAGGAGGTGATGTTGTGTAAAACAAACAAAGACATGATTAATATGTTTTTAAGTTGTTCCTCAAACAGTGTATGTTTACCTCATATTAAAAGAATCTTCAGTATGTATAATTTTAATGAACCTGAGGTCACACCATATCAGCTATTTGTTTGTTGTTGTTTCTTTTCTGTTGCCCTTAATGTACACTACTGATATGTATGCCTCAGCATGTTTACAAATTAAGGAGTAAACACTTAGAAAGTACAAAGTTTTTCTATGCTTGTTTTTCAATTTTTTATATAATTTTTTACTTCTCATACATTAAATAGGGAAGTAGCATAACTCAGAAACATAATGGGCCTTAAAGTTAGTAAATAATTTTCTCTAGTGACAGTATTGTTAATGAAGAGGAGTGATTTTACTGCTGGAATCACAATATTTTTCAACTTTCTGAGTGAAAAATTGTGCTAGATTTCCCAAAGGTGTGTGACTTTTTCTTGGGAGAAAAATTAGGGTTATCTGTATTGACAACAATCATCTTTTTAAAGAACAATTGTATATAGATATTCTTAAACATAATTCATAGAAGCATTCAAGAAAAATTATATAAGCAATAGCCATACATGACAATGAACATTTTTAAATAAAAACACATAAATGTTCTATCTTCTAATTTTATGTGACCAAGTTAAAAGCATTATTTGCCAAGTGTTGTGCTAAGTCTGTTATATCACTTATTTCTACAAAAACCTTCTAAGAAGCAATTTTTAATTCCTTAGTATACATCATAAAATTTAGCCTTAAATAGGTAGGTAACTGGCTTGAGGTGTGAAAGGCAGAAAAGGATGGGACTGTGGGTGGAACTCATGTAATCCTACTGCAAACTTCATGCTCTTAGCCACTCAATCTACTGGACATTAGACAACTAATAATACTGATTCTCAGGGACTACATGCGCCTTTACATTTCAATACATTTTCCTGCATAGAAAATGCTGTTCCATTGTTCTCTGATTTTGAACTGAAGCATAAATAGCAGAGGAGACACTGTTCACACCATTTCCGATTGTACTTCTCACATAGAGACTGGCAGAAGGAAGCCATTTTATCACATTATGATCAATCACACTTGCAAATGCCATAAGTGTCAATGTGAAAAATCTGCTCTTTCTGCTGGTTCCTTGGATGAGTTATTTCTGTCATTTAATTTTAAAAAGCAAATATATTGACCTATACTGACATTTCTCTTTTATATATGCATAATAAAAAATACCATGAATAGACATTTTTTTCTCTCATGATTTAATTCATACTATCCTCAATTAAAATTTCAAAAGCTGTCATACTGTAGTGAACTTGTATAATTTAGATCCTTTAATTACCTTTAAGTATAATTTTCTCTTTTATCTACGTGAGTAAAACAAAGGGCAGATCTGGAGTTTGGGGAGTTGGAAACAGATTAAAAGAAAAGCTTAACTACATTTTCATTTGATTTTCTTATAAAAATATTTGGTATTTTTTCCACAGAAAAAATAAAAAAACTGTATAGTCAAAATATTATGATTATTTTAAGAGAAGTGAGATTTGTGATGGGAAGAAAAACATTTCAAGTATTACAAGTTCATAATTTTCAGCAACCTCATTAGTCTCTGTAGAAGGTTTAGGAGCAAAGGATATGCAACTAGGATTATATGCCAAATTTTACAATTCACCTTGTATGTGCATAGCCTGTGTGTTTTGCTTAGGGAAGAGAGACTCTTTACTGAACTGTATTTCTCTGATGCAGCCCTATTTAGTCTGAGGCATACATTCATTTGGACTCCTTGATGGTTGCAGTGATATCCTTGTGATGACAGAAAGTTTGCATCTGTTTTCATTTCTTAACACAAAGGAGAAAATGGTAGATAATACAGGACTAGAGGATTGTATTGGTGAATGAAACTTCCTCCAAAATTGTTTTATTTATCACTAACAAGGCACTCTTCTTTTTACTCAAAATATTCATTAGTTCAATATAATTCAATTTAGCAAATCTGCAAAGTGTTTCCCATGTGCAAAGACTGTGTTTGATTAAAGCCTGATTTTCCTCCACATAAACAAATGGACTCTCAGAAACATATCTAATTGTCATCTTGATATCCTGGAAATAATTGTTTAAATGCAATATATGATATTACAGAGTTTTTGGAATAGAAAGTATGCCTGTACAGGATTACAATTCTATGTTAATTTGTAGAACTAATGCTCATTTTCTCCAGATTCTCAATTGTGTGAAATCAGCTCTTTTTACACATTTCATTGTTGCTTACTTAAAGAAGAAAACACAAACCAGATATTGGACCAATATGATTTTCCCAACTTTAGGGAATCTGAATTCCTACTTCAAATTTTTAAAAATTTCCTAATCATGGATGGTTTTAGACTTAGATCAAATAGACAACAACCTGTTTTGTATGACTGGATAAGTATCTTGGAAAAGCATCACTGAATTTGCTTTACACCTACCATATACACACATTTCTAAATATTTCTCTCTCAGACTCCAACAACTGTCCTCATCTACTGTCATTTTATTTCTAGACACCCAAGACTATTGTTTTATGTAAATTACAAGTGCCAGATCATTGAGGTAATTTCATTTAGATGTGCACAGGTACCTAAGGTAATTTTTCAGAAACTAACACTTAGTAGGGAAAGTTTTCCTTAGTAGCTGTCTTTTAAGCTAGGCCTCCCTAGGGAAGTTGGTTGGGCTACTGCAAGAAGTCAGAGTACTCAGGGAGAGAGGCAGTTACTGGAAAGATTAATAAGGAAATAAAAAATTAACAGAAAAAGTCAAGACACCTGCATTTGGTAGAGGACTGAAGCCCACTAACCAAGAAATATGTAGATACTGATTGAACCCTGGCTCCCAATAACTGTCACTGTGGACAATCTACAAAGCTCTTCTGAGGATATTACACAGGGTGCTTGTGTATATAAGCTTTAATGTCCCTCCCAGTTTAGCAATTCATCTTATCACTTTATTTTCTGAAGACATCTCTGCCCTTGTTCTCTTCTAAGACAGCAACAAGGAAGGCAGAGGAGGGAGGCAATTATCCATTACTGATCCTGATGATACTGGAACTACCACCATTGGATTTTAATCATAAAGAGTAAAAATATAATCCCAACATATGCTGTGGCAGAAATAAAGGAGAAACAGACAAAGGAAAATTTCCCTAACACTCAACCATAAACATATTGCTTTATCTCAAGGCACCACCAATAGTATCTTTCTTTTAAATGTCATCATGGGGAGACTTTCATAGGTTTCTACTTTTCCACACAGCTGGGGATTGTAGAGAAAATATTTATTTGGACGAAGTTAATTTGACACATGTGATACCACCTGCTGTCTCTACTGTATATTTCTCTGCTTCTTCCGAAATGGCTCTGATGTATCATCCTGTCTTCGGGTACCGAAAGAAATAAACCACCCCCACCACTCATCTCCTGCATTTTCCCTCCTTTTTGAAAAACACAGGGCCATAAAACGATGATTTGCAGACCTAGAATGAAAATCAGAATTTTACTTTTTATTAGGATGTCAACACATGCCTGCAAAGCGCACACTGCCTGCTGCTATCATTCTTTGTTGTGTAGACTCCAGCGCTGAACAGAAGAATTGGAGCTTTGTCCTTCTCACTGGCACTAGTCTAATCATTCATTCCTGCCTCCTGCCTCCTGCCTCCCACTCCTCAAACCTGTAGGCATATCATAATCTGACTATTAAGAAGCTCACATTTAAAAATCACCTAACCTGCTGCTTGATAATGGGATGTTGAAAATGGATGGTCTGTTCCCTGGGAGGGCATTATCAACTACGAACATGAGCCCGACAGTACTTCATTATATCATCTATGCTCTGTCCTCAGAGACCATTCAGAAGCTCTCAGAGGCTCACTTTCTATCAAGCTCTGGATTGACATTGGCTGTTGTGAGAGTATTATGCTTTCTTCTGTTTGTTGTAATCCCATGGTTTAAGTATTGCAAAGGATCACACATGAGAAACAAAACGAGGGTGGCCAGGTGAACAGCCCAGGTACTCTGTGACTGGCTGTCTAGTGCTACCTCCAGGGTGAGAGGAGACTTCTCCAAACCAGAGCAGGGAGGGCCACTCTTCACTTTTGCTTTCTTTGAGGTTCCCAGGTACTAGAAACCCACTTGAATAGCTGGAACACGGACTTAGATCTTTTGCCACCTGTTGACTAGGCTGGAGCCTAGCCCCACTGAGGTCTCAGCTCTGTACTATGAAAGCAGCATCTTCTGCGTCTGCTCATCCCTCTGTAGGATTCCTACTTGGCCCTCTGAGGCAAGGATGCATTGACATTTACCTTTGCCCTTTGCTTGATGACATTTAGTGATATTATTATTAAATTTGGAGTCTATATATTACTTGTTTATAATTCTTGTCCCTCCTGGAGACAGCTATAAAAATGTGCTACTCAGATCTCATGGGGGATGGAGCATGGTTGACTGACAGCTCCAGCTGCTGCCCCTGGGAATCAAGGACCCCATTTCTGCTGAGGTCCCATTCCCCAGATTATTCCCACCCAGTGACTGGGTGTGTTTGCAGTGTTAGTGCTGTCCTGTACCTAGAGCTCATCTATGCTAACAGGCAACACTGGCTATGCACTCCCCACTGCCTGGACAGGAACTTTCTTAAAACTGTGGTGAGACCATCTAAGCAATCCTCCTTGCTTGCCCTGTGTTATAACAGGCCAGTCTTGCCTTGTAGTCTGAAGGCTCTTTCTGCAAATTCCTGTTTCCAACCATCTTTCTTTAATAGGCATTTTCCTTCACAGGTCCCTTGCCAATCATACGGTGTGTTGGTATCCGCTTCTTGGAGAATCTAAACATAGATTTACTAATTCTAAAAATGAACTGAAATGGCTTATGAAAAAATAACATAAATACTTACAAAATCAGGTTTAAAAAGTCTGAGAGACAGATTGGAAAGTATAAAGACCAGGGAGATTCTAGTTAATAAGCATTACCAACCAGGTAACATTTTGAATGGGAAGCATAAATATAAAACCTATAGGAAAGCCAAGTGTAATTTTCAAATTTTACCCTCAACTTTCTGGCATTTGGGGGAAAATGATACATATAGTAAATTATACAAAATTCTTAGTATAAATGTTACTTATTTTGGCTCTCTGGTTAAACATTTTTGCCTCTGTTATAGCCATTTATCTGTACGGCCACCAGCTTCCTTAGGAAAACTGTCCCTCTCTGTCCTTCTCCCTCCACTATTATCATGTTGTCTGAATAGAACTGCTTGCCCTTTCATGACTTTGCTTCCCCGGCTGCAGTGACAGACTGATGTGTAGACACAGGTCCACCACTCTGGACACAGTGAGTGGCTCTGCTGGACTTAATACCCAAGACTTGCCAATCAGAGTTCTTGCCTAAAAGCTTTCAACTTTTAGGCAAATCAGCCCTGTGAATAAACGTTCTTCTGTTTTGTTTTGTTTTTTCCTGGAACTCTGTTGCTTGTGCATAAATACCAGCAGTCAAAGAAAATGATTAACTAAAATTGTAAGGTTTGCATCTTGAAAACAACAGAAGTGAGAGATTAAGTGTAGATGCTATTCAAATCACTGATTATAAAAATTCCTAAGGCCAGTCCATTCTTGTTCTTGCTGTGGTTTGACTATTCCATTCAATTCATTCGACATTTTTCTTGAAGTATCTTGAATCGATGTTCTGTTGTTTATGAGCCAAAAGCCTTACCTAGTAGCTGATATTCTAATTCTGGTATTACTTTCTTCAAGACATCTCTTTAACTCACATTGTGTGTATTATATGATAATAAGCACCACAGACATTTGCAGAATGTGGCCTTTGTTCTTTATCTAATGAAATATAAGAATTTATTTCATTAATTTGAACCATTTTTTTCTTGTATTTTATGTAACATTTAAACATTTAGGAAACTTTTAGAGAACAGTTTTGGTTTTACAAAAGCATTGCAATAATTTTTGAGTTCCTACATTTGCCACACCAAGGTTCCGCTATTGTTAACATTCTTGTGGTTCGTGTCTCACAATTAATGAACTAATATTTATATATTTTTATTAAAGTCAATACATTAGATTTTCCCACTTTTCTCCTCATTTCTTCCTCTGTTCTAAAATCCCATCTAGGTTACTACATTACATTTACACGTCTCCTTAGATTCCTCTTTGTGGAGATAGTTTCTGAAATTTTTCTTAGTGTTGATGACCTTGACAATTTTCAGGAGTTCTGGTAAAGTATATTGTACAATGTCTTCGACTGGGAATTGTTTGATGTTTTTTCTCATGGTTAGATAGTGGTGATGGTGTTTTTTTTCAGGAGGAAGTCTACAGAGGTAAATTGCCCTTCTCCGGACATTATATTAGGGTAGATGCTATCAACATGCTTTATCACTGTTGATGTTAACTTTGACTCCCTCCTTCGAAAGCGTTTGTCAAGTTTCTCCACCATAAGGTTACTCTCTCTCCTCATCTCCTTTTATATAGTGTACTCCTTAATAGGAAGTCACTATGTACAGTCACGCTTGAGGATGCAAGAAAAATGCTCTACTTCAATGGAGTAGAATCCTTCTGCATGGGAAATTTTTCTATTCTGCCCTATTTATTTTAGAATTTACTTATATATTCATAGACTCATGAATGTTTATTTTATTCATTGGATCATAATTTCATACCACTTTATTTTGTTTCTCAAATTGTTCCAGGTTTCAGTCATTGGGAGTTGCTTCAGACTGACACTTTTGTCACTTATACATGCCCCTAGAGTTTGTTTTTTGAACATTTTCTTCCTTTCTGGCACTCCAGGATGCTGCAGGGATCATCTTGCGTGCTTCTTTGTCTTAGCTCTAAAATCACCCATATTTTTTCCCCATTGACTCTAGATTCCTGTTATTTGAAAATGCGATTAGAACCCAAGATCTGGGTGTGGGGGTATAACCATTTATTATTTTGAATGCAAAGTTCAAAAAGTTAGCATAAATATATAGAAAGAGCTAAGTATGCTAACAAATATGTACACATGTATGCATCTAATAAGTGAGGGATTATGAGACAGAAAGTAACTGTTGGTATATTCATTTTTCAATAGTAGAACTCTTGGTCTACTTTCTGATTTTCTGTTTTCACTATTAATCTTCTTTTGTTCCTACATTTTTTCATTTTTGTCTAAGTAGCCTCCAATAACCTTTATTTCCCTCTTAGTTTGCAGTGACTCACCTGTAATAGGGTTTAAATAAGTGTTTTGAAATTGCATCTAGCCCTCTACAAATACAAAAACTTTTCATAGAGTTTAACATGAATGGTATTAAAGCTGACATTCTGGCCATCATTTACTCTGTTCAGAGTTCGTCCTTTTTCACTTTTTCCTCCTGTTTTATTACATTTGTGTCTTGGTTTTTGCAGTCTTATCTTGGTTTTATTTCATAACCCAGAGCTGCACTTCATGGTATAGCTTCTAGGTACATTTGATGTTACTATGTCATTAATACAAAGAGAGAATTAAACTAACAATTTGTTCTTTCTCTGGTTTAAATTATTACAATATATAGTGTAGCAGCTCCAAACTTGAGTTTTCCCATTCTAATCATGATCCCCATGGAGGAAACCATTCAAAAAAACTTATTTAGACATTAAGCATCATGAAAACACATAAAAGTCAACTTTCATTTTCCCCTCTATTTTAAAGAAAACTGTATTCTCATAGGATAGTGAAAATCCTACTTACTCTTAATACTTATATGACAAAATGGCTTTACTCTATTGCCTTGCTGACTTTTGTTTATAACCCCCTCTTCCTACCTTTATTCAGTACTCAATTTTTCAGTTTGTTATTTATTTTCAGTTTATGTATTTATTCAGTTTGTTATTTATTTTCTGACCAGCTATGTCATGATTATATTTTTGTTTGTTTTTATTTCTAAAATGCACATGGCATGTCCTCTGAATCTCATTTCCTGATATTTAATTTTAATGTTTTTAACTGTGATTCACTCAACTCAGCTTCACAGTTGTATCTGATTTTTTATTGATCGCCATTATATGTTATTTTATGTCCAATTTGGTCTTTCATGCCTCAGATGTCAAAATATAATTTGGAGCTCTTTTGTGGTAGTTCCATTGTCTAGTCATTTGGAGTAGAGCAAATGGCCGCTACTGAGATACAAGGAAGGTCTAGGAATGTCCAATCTTTTGACTTCCCTGGGCCACACTAGAAGAAGAAGAAGTGTTTTGGCCCCCACACAAAATACAATAAAACTAATGATAGCTGATAAGCTAAAAAAAAAAAAAAAAAACCAAAACAAACAAACAAACAAAAAATCTTATGTTTTAAGAAAGTTTACAAATTTGTGTTGGGACACATTCAAAGCCATCCTGGGCTCCATGTGGCCCAGAGGCCATGTGTTGGACAAGCTTGGTTTAGAAAATGATATTTAAGGAAGATAAGTCTTGACAAGCTGACTCTCAGTCTTACCTGAAATTGGACTTCAATCCTACCTGCCCTTTCCTTTCGTCATGCTTATAGAGCTCTCGTTTCTATGAATCTCCTACCACTAGTTATCCTGCATCATCTGGTTCTTACAGGTTGTATCATCTCTTCCCACTATCTCAGGAGTTGTGGGTTAACAAGAACACAGGAATCTTCTCTCTGTAGTTCTGGTCAGATGAGTACAGGATGACAGCAAGCAAAATCTGGTTCAATAGGGGAAGAAATGTACCTTTCCCAGTTTTGAGAGGTAAAGCCAGCTGGACTTCCTGGGTCAAGTGCGGACTTGGAGAACTTTTCTGTCTAGCTAGAGGATTGTAGATGCACCAATCAGCACTCTGTAAAAACACACCAATCAGTGCTCTGTGTCTAGCTAAAGCATTGTAAATGCACCAATCAGTGCTCTGTAAAATGGACCAATCAGCAGGATGTGTGAAGGGTCAAAAAAGAGAATAAAAGCTGGCCACCCCGAGCCAGCTGCAGCAACCTGCTCGGGTCCCCTTCCACGATGTGGAAGCTTTGTTCTTTTACTCTTCACAATAAATCTTGCTGCTGCCCACTCCTTGGGTCTGCACTACCTTTATGAGCTGTAACACTCACCCCGAGGGTATGTGGTTTTATTCCTGAAGTCAACAAGACCACAAACCCACCAGGAGGAAGAAACAACTCTGGACACACCACCTTTAAGAGCTGTAATATGCACTGTGAAGGTCTGCGGCTTCACTCCTGAAGTCAGCCAGACCATGAACCCACCGGAAGGAAGAAACTCCGGATACATCTGAACATTTGAAGGAACAAACTCTGGACACACCATCTTTAAGAATTGTCACACTCATCGTGAGGGTCTGCGACTTTATTCTTGAAGTCAGCGAAACCAAGAACCCACTGGAAGGAACCAATTCTGGACAGAATTTTATTCTAGATGTATAAACCATTATGAAGATTTAAAGATGGAGAACTGCCACTGGTTCCATGATATCTGATTTCTCATACATTTTATCCTCTGCCAGCTTAATTTGCTTAAGGCAAGGAAAGACAAATAAAGCACTAATTTTTAGAATTATTTATTGGCTTTCTGGAAAGGAAACTCTCTGTCATCTCACTTTTACATATTCAGACATTTGGCTTTCAAACATATACTCAGGGACTTTTTCATTAAGAATGAGGAAGAATCTGCCTCTGATGGAGAGCATTTTGTTTGTTTGCACTGTATTCAGCATCAACCTTGTTGAAACATGTTTGCCAGTGAAGAAGGATAGCAGCTTATCTCTCTTTTCTAATGGTATCTTCCTATTCAGACTTTCTCCTGTTACCTTAGTCAAACTAATTCAGCATCTAACTTTTCTTTGATGCTGCAGAGATTCATATCTCTTTATATAAGAATGATACCTTTTCTGATTCATTTTTTTCCTGTTTCAGTATAAGTATTAGAACTTCTGTTGGTTTTGATCTAGTTAAATTCAATGCCTTGAATTGAATTTTCAGTTATTTCTAGGAGAATTGAGATTTCAAACTGATCAGCACTGCAGAAAATGAAATCAAAGTAACGAAAGTTCCCAAAAAATTATTATAATATAGTCATAGACTTTATTGAGTAGTGAAAAAAGTATTAAATTAAATTTTATTATTGTGACTTACAGACTAACTAGCACATTTAATGAAGTGTAGCCATAACTCAGTATGTATCAGTTATATATGACAGTTAATCTATATAAGGGATAGGTGGTTAACAGTGTCCTAACAGGTATTGAGATAACCTGCCAAATGAAACAGGGAAATTTCTAGTGAAACTATTTAGATTTCAGGTGGCAAAGCTAAGTTATGTTTGGTAAGCAAATTACAACAGAGAACCCAAAGTTTTGTAGTTATAATACATGAAAATGTTCAATATTAAGGAACCTGAAACAAAATAATGGTGTTCCATTAGGAAAGCAGAACATAAAAATATGTAATATCAATGCAGGAAAGCTGTCTTTGTTGCAAGTTAGTATTTAGGGAATGAACTTCAATTTCCAGAGGATGAACTAGAAAACAAACAATATAGGAAGCCAGTCCTGTAAAAAGACTATGGAGCTTTACATGCTACTGGAACCGAAATTCAGATTCAGAACACCACATTCTGCAGACTGGGATATGTAAAGGAGACTTATGCATTGAAACCTAAGTGCGAATACATGGTCGTTATAATGCATGTAATAGATTAATAGGGAAACCAATAGTTAGAATTGGCCATTCTTACGCTCCTTCAGAGTTTTGACAAGATCATGATTGGGTTCAACTACGGAATGCTGTAGTTAGCCTCAGGATGTGGCTTTGCTAATGAGCAGAATAAGGAATTTTGTTTAAAAGCAATCCCTATTCATAGCACTAATATTCAGTAGCCATTGTAAATTGGATTATCTAATTTCTCTCTAATCTGATGAGCAGGACTAATAAAGAAGAGTCATTGATTTCTAAAGTCTGAGAGAGGAGCAGTCTATACTATCTTGTAATAGAATTGAGATCTGTCCTGTTACTAGAAAAAAATTTAAAAAATTTCCAATTAGTAATGAAGAAAACATCAAGGGAAGACTGTAGTAGTAAATTAATACCTACAAACAGGCTATATAATCTGGGTGAAATTTTGTAAAAGTGCTTGAAGATAGGATTTTTTGACTCAGAAAAAAGAGTTTTTTTTTTTTTTTTTTTTTTTTTTTTTTTTTTTGAGATTGAGTGTCACTTACTCTGTCGCCCAAGCTGAAGTGTAGTGGTGCGATCTCCGCTCCCTGCAGCATCCGCTTTGTGGGTTCAAGTGATTCTCCTGCCTCAGCTTCCTGAGTAGTTGGGATTACAGGTTATTTTTTATACTTTTTGGTAGAGATGGGGTTTCGCTATCTTGGGCAGGCTGTTCTCCAACTCCTAACCTCAAGTGCCTACCTGCCTTTGCCTTCCAAAGTGCTGGGATGACAGCCGTGAGCTGCTGTGCCTGGCTTCAGAAACAGAAATTCTTAATATGCAATGGATATTTCTACATGAAGAACAAATTAAGCATTCTTAGGTAATTTTGAGTTATTTAATGTTTTATATAGGCAACTACCAATTTCTTTCCACAATTTAATAATAATCAATTGTTTCTACTTAATGTTTTTCTACATAATTTGATATGATTTAAAAAGACACACTTATAGAATAAAGGCGCTGAATAAAAATGTCCCTGAAGAAAATAGTTTATCATTCCTTACATTGTTGAATACCCACTCTCTCCTCAAAAATTAGAAGAGTGAAAAAAGCGTAAGTGATATGCTGAAGGCCTTGTGAGTTCGTGTGTAGAAGAGTTAGGTCTAACATTCACACGTCATGACTTTTGGTGCAATGCCTAATATTCTCATTTATTTCATCTTTGATTTTGTACCTTTGATTAGCAATATTAGAAATATGAACTGTCTGGAAAAGTTTTGGAGGGTGTATCAATAGTAATCATCTTTTAGAGTTACACTTCAATAATTCATAAAGAAAAATAATATTTGAAATTACATTAATAAGATGTACATAACATCCTCCTTAATTCCTTTGTAATTATCAAGAGTAAAATATTGACACTCTAAAATATGACTACCTTCAATGATTTTTTTCTGTGTTTAAAAGTATTTGCAGGCCGGGCGCGGTGGCTCAAGCCTGTAATCCCAGCACTTTGGGAGGCCGAGACGGTCGGATCACGAGGTCAGGAGATCGAGACCATCCTGGCTAACACGGTGAAACCCCGTCTCTACTAAAAAAAATACAAAAAACTAGCCGGGCGAGGTGGCGGGCGCCTGTAGTCCCAGCTACTCGGGAGGCTGAGGCAGGAGAATGGCGTAAACCCGGGAGGTGGAGCTTGCAGTGAGCTGAGATCCGGCCACTGCACTCCAGCCTGGGTGACAGAGCAGACTCCGTCTCCAAAAAAAAAAAAAAAAAAAAAAAAAAGTATTTGCATTTTTTTTTAACCTACTGAGAGTGAGTTAAGAAGCAATCACCAAGATGGTTCCTTTTCTGACATCCTGGCAAGTTCAGGAAGGTCCCACTCCACCTCAGTTTTGGTAATTTTCTAGAAAGACTCACAGAATTCACTAAAAGCTGTTATATTCACAGTTACAGTTTGTTACAATGGAAGTAGACAGATCAAAATCAGCCAAAGACAAGGTACATGGGGCAGAATCCAAGATAATTTCAAAAATGGAACATCCAGGTTTGCTTTTTTTCATAGTCATGGACATTATAAACTTCTCCTAGCAAAGAACATTCATAGAGCATTGTCAACCAAAGACACCCTCTCAAGCCTTGGTGTCCAGGGTCTTTATGGAGCTCTGTCACAGAGACATGATCCCCTGCCCAAATGATCCACCCGAGTCCCCAGATCCTCTGAAGGTACTAAGCTGATACCTGGCCACTCAAAGCCCTAGATTATATGGCATGGCCCAAGAACAAAGACACTCTTACCAGGCAGAACATTTCCAGAGCTTAGCGATCACTTCCCAAGATCTGAGGGCAAAGGTCAGACCACACTCTGGGCAAGGTTAAAGTCTTTACTGTATGCCAAGAAATGTATTTGCTATTTTCCCTCACAGGAAAAAATACTTATAAGATTATTTCTAAATCAGGGGAACATAGAAACCTGAAAATGCTAAAATAAATGTACGATCAGGAATAAACACAGAGGTTACCAAAATTAATTGTGTATCTTTAATTAGTTGACCAGATACAATAGGTGTTTGTGTCTTCTTGAAATGTTGTAACAGAAAATCAAGGATGATCAAAGTAGGGAATAAAATACATCAAGGGAAGGTATAAAATTGAAAACAACAACAAAAATCACTGACACAAGCTCCTAAAAAATCAGAATGTATACAGAAAATTGACAGATAGTGAAACTTTAGTCTGAATATTGGTAAATTTAAGTAAGTTAATCATTTTCCTCCCCAATCAAGAATAAGATGTTACATTACCAAAATAGAACACATTTCTTAAGTACCTGATGACTAAAACTAGACATATATGTGTATATGAATACATGTCTAGACATATTTCTATTTGTGTGCATGTGTATGTGTGTGTGTGTCTGTGTGTGTGTATAGTCAGCCCTTGATGTCCCTGGGTTCTATATTTATGGATTCAACAATTTATTAATAATATTAAAAAAATAAAAATGGATAGTTGTGTCTGTACTGAACATGTACAGGTTTTTTCTTTGTCATAGTTATTTCCTAAGCAATATAGTATAACAACTATTCATATAGCATTTAAATTGCATTAGGTATTAACAGTAACCTATAGGTGATTTGAAGTTTATGGGAAGATGTGTACAGATTATATAAAATGTAATATCATTTCACATAAGGGACCTGAGCATCTATGGATTCTTGTATCTGAGGGGGTTCTGAAAGCAATCCCCCACCGTATATATGTATGTACACATGTTTATATATATATGTGCATGTATATACATCTGTAAATGTGTGTGTGGTATGCTATAGAAAGAACAATATACTCTTCCATATTATACTATGGAGACAACAGAGAGATAATAAAATAATTTTGTGGAAGTTATTACTTGTATACATTTATCACCTCTCTTAACTTTCTTTCTATTCCTCAAAGTAAGTTCCTTCCTACTTAATGTGCTTCTCAGTGTTTCTCCCATTTTCTTGGAAACTTCCTAATTCCATATACTATTTTACTGAGTTAACTCTTCAAGTTAAAAATAAAATTGTTTCAGGAAAGCCCTGCCTATTCCTCAAATGTAAGCCAGATAATTTTGTTACAACCTGCTCCTATGCATATTCACAGAGGTTGCCCTGTAATATATGTAAATAAACATCTATTTGTAAATATACACATATTTATATATGTATGTATAGACACATGTAGAAACATGTCTATGCAGATATACATATTTATATGTGTGTATCTACTATTTCTCAACTGGCACTGTACTTCAGCTTTTCAGTCCTCATTGAACATGTCACTGAAAAATGATTGATATATATTTTTTTCAGATAAAACCCACAAGGAAAGAACTATATTAATCTTGATCATTTTCTATTTGTCAAATAGCACAGTGGCTAGTCCATGACAGACTTTAAATTAATGTTTGTTAATATTAATATTTGTTGAAAGGATAAGTATATATTATAAATTAAAGTTGTAAAAGACAATGGTAAATCAATTATGAACCTAGAGAGCTAATACCTAGGTATATACCAGAAAAGTCAAGAGTCAAGTATCAGAGAGGACAATTATGGCCTCATTCAATATCAGTAATCACATAAGAAAAAAGTTCAGGTAAGATGTCACTGGTTTTAGACAATGTGAGTTTATGCTGTCTCTTAATAAGTGTAATTAAAAAGGTATTGCTACAGAAGTATAAGCACCAAAGCCAAAATGCAATAGATTGAAGCTATTGTCTTTCAGGACCCAACTCGCCCTTCTAGATTGGCTTTGTGATGGTGGAACTGGGATCCTGAACACCACAGATTTGCCCATGCGAGGCCTTGAAAGGAGGCTGTGTGTCTGGAAGAGGAAAGGGAGCTTGCTTCCGTCTGTCTGCTCACTTGGGCCTTCTCCTGGGCTTGTAATTCCTGTGAACCTCACTCCAATAGGGCCTTCTCACACCTCCAGCAGGTTTTGTGTCAACAACTGAATCCATTTACCAGTTTTTCCCAAATGTGCCCTACCAGCTTCACGGCAACTGCCTCTCAGGGGCTATCTAAGCAGTGCTGCCTTCCTCAGGGCCCCTCCCAAACTCAGCTACACCAGAACCAGCTGAACTGGCGATCCTTCCTCAGGACTCTTACTTTAGTCTCTGCAGAGATCTAAGTAACTTCTTAAGTTTCTAAGGTTTAATAATTCCAGAACCTTCCTTCAGTCCTAGGAATGACAGTTGCTTCCCACAGCAATTATTTCCATGCTACATAAGTTTTTTGTTTACCCTTTAGTAACACTTTCATACATTGGGGTAAGATTTTTTTTATATCAAATTCTGTCCTTCCAACAACTTGATAGATACGGTTGCCTGACTGGACTCTAATTGATACAGAGAGGAATATGCATTGAGAAAATAAGTAGTGAGAGAAGATAATTTGAATGAAGTGACTGCAATAAAGAGAAGAGAGACAGATGTGGCTTTAAAGAATTGATGCAAGGCGTACAAAAGATCTGAGGATATTCTGGGACAGAAAGGAAATGCGAGTGGAATGAGAAAGCTTCAGAATGGGTGAAATAGAGGGAATGAATGAGACTAACGGCCCCAGAGGCAGTAGAAGTCATTAATTCTAATGGATAACGGCAATGCGATTAGTCTGCAAACAGTCTTCACTAGAACACTGGAATCTTCCCTAGAAGCAGAAGGAAAAAAGGACAGGTAAAAGACAGTTTAATGATACAGGAAGATTTTCCAGGGAAGAAAACAACTCAAGTATAAAAGAGAAGGAGATTGAGGAATTTAATTCTTATTGAAGGAGAAGGTTTTGAACATCTGGCAAAAGAAATAAATGCAAGAAATTTTTAAAAGGTGAACATTGAGACTGCTTGCTGTGTAGGTTTCCTGGTCATTTATAGACGATTTATATAATATTTAGTTTGAGTTCTATGAGTGAGAGCACTCTTGGTTTCAAGTAACAGAGGCCCAATTTGAATTTAATGAATATATACCAGGGTAGCTTTCATGAGAACTTACGATTCAGGGAAACTCACAGTTTCTCCGTGGTGAAACGTGGAGTTTGAACAGCAACACAGACACCATCCGCCTTCATACTTGCTATGATCATTTATTCATGCTTCCCCGTGGCCACTGATGCCATTTATTCTTCCTCTGTGATAATTTTGTTCATCCAGCAGGAAACATGGCCAAGGGAAGCTTCAGGGTCATATGGCTGATCCACATAGAAAAGACACATGCATTTCAGGCCAGGCACGGTGGCTCACACCTATAATCCCAGCACTTTGGGAGGCCGAAGCGGGTGGATCACCTGAGGTCAGGAGTTCAAGACCAGCCTGACCAACATGGCAAAACCCTGTCTCTGCTAAAAATACAAAAATTAGCTGTGTGTGGTGGTGCACGCCTGTAATCCTAGCTACTCGGGAGGCTGAGGCAGAAGAATTGCTTGAACTCAGGAGCAGAGGTTGCAGTGAGCCGAGATCGTGCCATTGCACTCCAGCCTGGGTAACAGAGCTAGACTCTGTCTCAGAAAAAAAAAAAAAAAAAAAATAGACACGTGTATTTCAATACAAGCAATCTAAGTAAAAGATGCCATATAGCCTGATGATTGCCATCAGCAATCACGATGACTCACTTAGAAGTCTAGTGATGGCCCAGTGTGGGTCAATACCCACAATGTGGACACTTGGGAAATTAGCAATTCCCATTCAAAACGTGCATTGGTGTTGTATTAGTTTTCAATTGCTGTGTAACAGATGAGTATGAACTTAGTACTTAAAACAACACAAATTCACTATCTCACAGTCTCTATAGGTCTGAAGTCTAAAATTGGCATAACTAGGTACTAGGTTCTCTGCTCAGGGTCTCAAAAAACTGAAAGCAAAGTACCAACTATGGCTAAGCGTTCAAGTGGAGCTCAGAGTACTCTTCCAATTCACCAGTCCACTGCCCCTTCCCCAGCATCAAGTTTTTTTTATGTGTAGGAATGAAATTCCTGTCTTCTTTCTGGCTATCAGCAAAGAATTTCTTCCCACTTTTAGAGGCTGGCACTAGGCCCTGGCTGTATATCTCTTCCATGGGCAGTTTATAACATGGCTATTTGTTTATGTTCAGGCTAGCAGAAGAGGATCTCAATGATGCTTCACCTTCCTTTAAGGAGCTCACCCTATTGGCTCAGACCCATTCAGGATAATCTCCCTTTTGAGTAACTCAAAGGCAACTGTTTAGGGACCTTACTTATGTCTCTAAAAAAATCCTTTTCGCATATTATATAACATACAAATAGGAGTGTTATTTCTTCATATCACTGGTGCTCCTCACACTCAGGAGAAGACATACAGACCTTGTATGGGGACACTGGGGGCTGTCCTAGTTTATTCAGGTTGGTATAAGAAAAACCATAAATTGAGTAACTTATAAACAACAGAAATTTATTTCTTGCAGTTCTCAAGGCTGGGAAGTCCAAAATCAAGACACCAGCAGATGTGATGTCTCATACATGGCACCTTTTCAGTGTGTCCACACATGGTGGAGCAGGCAAGGCAGTTCTCTGGGCACCCCCTCCTTTTTTTTTTTTTTTTTTTTTTGAGACAGAGTCTCACTCTATTGCCAGGCTGGAGTGCAGTGGCACAATCTCGGCTCACTGGAACCTCCGCCTCCCAGGTTCAAGTGATTCTCCTGCCTCAGCCTCCTGAGTAGCTAGGACTACAGGCGCCTGCCACCACACCCAGCTAAATTTTGTATTTTTAGTAGAGATGGGGTTTCACCATGTTGGCCAGGATGGTCTCGATCTCTTGACCTCGTGATCTGCCTGCCTTGGCCTCCCAAAGTCCTGCAATGGTACTAATCCCATTCATGAGGGCTGCCCTCGTGACCTAATAAACCCCTAACAAAACCCACCTTGTAATACCATCAAATTAGTAATTAAGCTTTCAACATATAAGTTTGTGAGGGGCAAAATTGTTCAACCATAGCAGAGAGGAGTCATCTTAGTATTCTGCCTGCCACAGTCTACTTCCTGGGCCCTAATGATTCATATCCCTCACACAAGCAAATGTTATTCACCCTCTTCAAGCATTACAAAGAGTCTTACTCTATTATATTATCAGCTGAAAGTCTAAATTTCTCATTATCTAAAGTAAGTGTGAATGAGGCCACTGTGTGTAATTCATTAAACACAGCTCCTGGGCACAATTCCTCCCCACCTGTGGACATGTGAACCTAAAGGTGTAAGGTATCTCCTCCCAACACTCCTGACATACAGTAGAGGAGTAGGTTATTGCATAATGGTTAAACACATTTGGGCTTGAAAAAGCAGTCAAAGGTGCCGGGCACGGTGGCTCACACCTGTAATCCCAGCACTTTGGGAGGCCAAGGTGGATGGATCACCTGAGGTCAGGAGTTCGAGACCAACCTGGCCAACATAGTGAAATCTTGTCTCTATTAAAAATACAAAAAATTAGCCAGGCGTGGTGGCAGGTGCCTGTAATCCCAGCTACTCAGGAGGCTGAGGCTGGAGAATCGCTTGTACCTCGGAGGCTGAGGCTGCAATGAGCAGAGATCTTGCCACTGCACTCCAGCCTGGGTGACGATAGCGAAACTCCATCAAAAAAAAAAAAAAAAAAAAGAAGAAGAAAGAAAAAGAAAGAAAAAGCAGGCAGAGGAAGATGAGAAGGAATGATTAGTCCAAGCTAGTTCTGAAATCAACACAGGAAAACAGCATTAGAATTTTTTATTAGGTTTCAAGGACTGGGAATAATCACCCACAGCTTTTGACTTCGTCCTCTAGGCTCTTGGCTCCATTCTTCCTTTCTTTATTGAATAAGCAGCATGTGTTTGCTGCTGAAGAGTTTCATTAGCCTTCTGTTGTTAGAATTTGGGATCCAAGAGCCTACTTTAACTTCATCTTCTCTTAGTCTTTTCAGTATAAGCCAAGATTATTTCTGCTAAAACAATGTTCTCAAAAACTTTGTATTTCTTGTGTGAATTTCACTGGTCTCACTTCAGTAGTCAAAGGCATATCCCAAAAGATTTTTGAGATTTTTTTTCTCCATCTTTGGCTTCCACTGAGATGACTGAGGGACAATACACTAAAGCCTCATAAAGGCCCACTTGTTTGTTCAAGAGGATCTGTGAGGGATACCCTTAGTACCTTGCAAAGACCCTTTGTGTTATTGATTGTTTTGACCTTTGATCTGTTTGATATTTTAGCAAAGGTCATATAGTGACACATCAGCTTCTTCTCCATGCCAGGTTTCTGGCAGCCATATGAAAATTTTAGAATCTTTCACTATCCAGAGACCTTGAAAGTTTCAAAATCATCTATTCTTTGTTCCTCTTCATTTAACATTTCTTCCCTCAATTTCTCTCTCTCTTCATGATTTTATTGTAAGTAGCAGAAGGAAACCAGGCAGCACCCTTAACACTATGATTGGAAATGTCCCTACCTAAGTTCATCACTTCAAAATTCTGCGATCAACATCGTATAGTTTCACCAGGGCTTCTGCCACTGTATGAGAAGGACGTCCTTTCCTTTGGATTGCAGATTCTGTTTTTAGCTCTCATAAGCATTATCCTTAAAATCCTAATTTCTATTAGCAGTTTGTTCAAGATGATTTAAATTTTTTCTTAGTATGCTACTCAAAATTATTCCAGTCATCACTCACTGCCCGATTTAAAAGCTGTTCCCAAATTTTGGTATCCCAAATTTTGGTATCAGCACCACTCCACTTCTAAGTACTAAGGTGTTCTTTTGATGCTACGATGAATTACTGAAAAGTTAACAGTTTAAAATAACACAAAATTATTATCTCATGACTTCTGTAATTAGAAAGTCCAGGGGTAGCATAATTGGGTTGTCTTTCTAGAACCTCATAAAATTGAAATTAAAGTGTCAGCTGGGGCTCCTTTCTTATCTGGAGCTCAGAGTTCTCATCTGATTTCATTTAGATGGTTGGCAGAATTCAGTGTCTTGTGTTTGTAGGACTAAGATCCTTATTTTCTTGCTGGGTTTTGGCCAGTGGTCCCCTCAGAGGCTTCTAGATGCTTCCTCCAGGTCATAGTCATGTGGCCCCTTGTGTAGGCAGTTTACAAAGTACATGGCTGTTTGGTTTAGGCCTGCCAGAAACAATCTCAATGATACTTCACTGTCTGTATTAGTCCATTCTCATACTGCTGTAGTATTCATACTACCTAAAATATGATATTTTATAAAGAAAGGAGGTTTAATGGACTCAGAGTACTGCATAGCTGGGAAGGCCTCAGGAAACAATCATAGTGGAAGACAAATGGGGAACAAGACGTGTTACATGGCAGCAGGAGAGAGTGTGAGCAAGGAAGTGTTACACTTTAAAACCATCAGATCTCATTAGAACTCACCCCCTATCACAGAAACAGCATGAGGAAAACTGCCCACATGTTCCAATTACCTCCTACCAGGTCCTTTCCTCAACATGGGGATTACAATTCAAGATGAGATTTGGGTGGGGACACAGAGCCAAACCATATCACCATGTTCTGAATATCTCACATGGTTATGTAAGGGCCACCCTCAAAGTTAAGTGGTTAGCAACCTATTATGGAGGTGATATCCCATCATACTCAATGGTCTCAGCCACACTGAAGAGGAGGGAATTCTATAGGGTATGTGTGCTGTGGATGGGAGTCATGGGGACGATCTCAGGTTTCTTCTTACTGCAGGTGGAGACAGTAATGCTTATTAACGTTCTCCCTTTGCAGTGTGTCACTCTACCTTAGGTGGAAATTTTGCTGTAAAGTCAGTACTATGGATATCTTTTAAGTGTCTGTTTCCAAACACAGTCAATTTCAAATAACCAAATGGCACTATCCAGCTTATTCGTCACAGCCAGAAAGGAAGTCATTCCTAATTTGTCTCTTTTTCTCACACCCACTGTGTAATCCATTAGTGGGTCCTATCTTCATCTTTTAACCTAACCAGCATCATCTGTCCTGACACCTGCAATAGCAGGGAAGGTCCTCCACTTCTGTTCTGGACTCCTTATGATCCACTACTCTCCACATTGCATCTTCTAAAAATGTCAGATATATCTTCCAATATAATCAGATCATGTAAATAAAATACATATTCCAAAAAAAAAAAAATTTCTGTCCAGGCACAGTGGCTCACGCTTGTAATCCCAGCACTTTGGGAGGCCGAGGCGGGTGGATCACTTAAGGTCAGGAGTTTGAGACCAGCCTGGCTAACATGGTGAAACCCTATTTCTACTGAAAATACAAAAATTGGATGGGCATGGTGGCAGGTACCTGTAATTTCAGCTACTTGGGAGGCTGATGCAGGAGAATCCCTTGAACCCAGGAGGCGGAGTTTGCAGTGAGCCGAGATCGCTCCACTGCACTCCAGGCTGGGTGACAGAGAGAGACTCTGTATCAAAACACAAACAAACAAAAAACTTTTCTGATAACTACCCATTAAATTCAGAATAAAATCCGAACTGTTTACCATGGTTCACAAGTTTCTACTGTCTGGTCTTTGCCTACATCGTCCCTAACATCAACTTTTTATTACTCTCCCTACTTAGCTCATTTACTCACTTCCAGCCACATTTTCCATTTATGCATTAGGATCATTACAAGTCTTTATCTTTATATATGAGACCTACAACCTTGTTCTTGACATGACTATTTCTTCATCATTCTAGTGCATTCTCTGACTACTCTACTTAAATTGCAATGTCTCATTCACACTCTTTCCTATCAAACAGATTAGCATTTATTTATCTTGTCCTTTTTTTAAAAAAAAAAATGATTATTTACTACATCTTCCTAACCTATGTCCTCATGTTTGGAAGTCGTTTCTGTTCCCAGAGAAGGACACAGTTCACTTCTGCACTGTGATGTTTCACTCTACATCAAGAAATAAGTGTTTGCTTCCAATCTCGTTCTCAAGACTTCACTATATGAACTGTCCTGCCACCATAAGTCATACCATAGTTTCCTTTAAGGGGAAGTGAGCAAAGATGGAAGTGATGCTGTATAATAGGAATATTATATTGCTCCATTCTCACACTGCTGTAATAATACTACCCAAGACTGGGTAATTTATAAAAGAAAGAATTTTCATTGACTCATAGTTCCACATGGGTGAGAAGGCCTCAGGAAACTTACAATCATGGCACAAGGCAAAGGGGAAGCAAGCTTACACCTTCTCACATGGCGGCAGGAGAGAGAAAAGTAGTGAAGAAGGAACTTGCCAAACACTTATAAAACCATCAGATCTTGTGAGAACTCACTGTCATGATAACAGCATAAGGGAAACCACCTCCATGATCCGGTTATCTCCCACCAGGTTCCTCCCTCAATTCCTGAAGGTTATGGAGATCATAATTCAAGATGAGATTTGGGTGGGGTCACAAAGCCTAACCATATCAAATATAAACTTAAAAAAATTAGATAACAAATATTAATGCAACATTTGTTTAAGATACAAACTAAGTGTATGTGCATGTGAAGTTTGTTTAATTCCTTTTGTAATTTACATGATTTATTTGATCCATAAATGCTTTTATTCACAGTTTATTATTGAATGTCAAACTTCATTTAATTTCAAGTCATGTTACATATAATCAAATGCACCTGTCATATTTACATGCTAAAATTACTTTGAATTCAAGATGGCTTTAAATTTTATATAGTAAATATTTAAATTTCTAAGTTCAGTAAAAATGTTTACTAATTTTTAAAGGCAAATATATTTAAAGGAATAAGCAAGGAAATTTGCATTTCTTTAAACATTTATTGCAAGGTAAATTTCTACACAAATAGATAATAAAATAGCTGCTCTATGTTCCATAAAGCATTATGTTATTTACTTAGACATTTTAAAATGCATTTATGGAGATGCAGTATGTATATGTAGATATGTGTGGGCATATATGCATATAAATATGTAAATATGTCACAGTGATTTCAAACAATCTGATTTCAAGTCCTATTTTTGAATACTACTCATAGAGTTCACTAGTTGTGTTCCTTTTAGAAAGTTACTTTTCCTCTCTAGATTTATTTTCTTACCTGTAAAATGGACATAACAACATCCAAATGCAGAATTTTGTAAAGAAACAATTTATATGGAAGTCCCTTGCTGATGCTGCTCACGTGATAAGCCTAGAGTAAGCAAATAATAAGGCATATAATTATAGTAAGTTAATGGTTTGGAGACTATTAGTTTTCTATTGATGTCATAAGAAATTATCACAAATTTTAAACACCTTAACATCACACAAATTCATTATCTTATAGTTCTGTATTTCAGAATCCCAGCACAGGTATTACTGGGCTAACATTTAGGTGCTGGCAAGGTCAAGTTACTTTCTGGGAGCTGTAGGGAGAATCTGTTTTTTGTTGTTGTTTTCTTATCTGGATTTTTGGCAGAATTCAGTTCCTTGCAACTATAGGACTGAAGTCTGTTTCCTTGCTCACTATCAGCTGAGGTTTGCTTTCAAACTATAGAGGCTGCCCACCCTTCTCAACTCATGGCCCCTTGCTCCATCTTCACAACCAGTCCCAGCAGGCTGGGTCTCTCTCATGATTTGAATCCTTCCTGTCTCTTCTCTCACATTCTCTGCCCCACGCATCTGTCTTCCTCTTCTACTTGAAAAAGCCTGAATTGGACCTAACTAGGTCCATCTGGATAACCCAAAATATTTTGCCTATTTTAAGGTATGCTACCTCAATTTTATGTGCAAGATTCCTTTTGTTATTTGAGGTAACATATTCTCAGGTTTGGGGGATTAAATGCTGACATCTTTAGAGGACATTACCTGCCTCAGACACCATTCTGAAAAAGCTGCTGTACTTCTCAAAAGAAGACATTTATGCAGACAGGAAACATATGATTAAAAGAAGAAAGCTCATCATCACTAGTCATTAGAGAAATGCAAATCAAAACCACAATGAGATACCATCCACACCAGTTAGAATGACAGTCATTAAATGTCAGGTAACAACAGATACTGGAGAGAATGTGGAGAAATAGGAACACTTTTACACTGTTGGTGGGAGTAGAAGTTAGTTCAACCATTGTGGAAGACAGTGCAGCGATTCCTCAGGGATCTAGAACCAGAAATACCGTTTGATCCAGCAATCCCATTACTGGGTATATACTCAAAGGATTATATATCATTCTACTGTAAAGATACATGCACACGTACGTTTATTGCAGCACTGTTCACAATAGCAAAGACTTGGAACCTATCCAAAAGCCCATCAATGATAGACTGGATGAAGAAAATGTGGCATGTATTCACCATGGAATACTATGCAGCCATAAAAAGGATGAGTTCATTCCTTTGCGGGGACATGGATGAAGCTGGAAACCATCATTCTCAGCACACTAACACAGGAACAGAAAACCAAATACTGCACGTTCTCACTGATAAGTGGGAGTTGAACAACAAGAACATATGGACACAGGGAGGGGAACATCACACACCAGGGCTTGTCAGGGGGTGGGGGGCTAGGGGAGGGTTAGCATTAGGAGAAATACCTAATGTAGATGACGGGTTGATGGGTGCAGCAAACCACCATGGCACGTGAATACCTATGTAACAAACCTGCACATTCTGCACGTGTATCCCAGAACTTAAAGTATAATAATAATAAAGCAGTTGCACACCTTCATATGTAAAAGCCACATAAAATACCAATTTAAACTATTTTCTGTCTATACCCATAAACATATATATTTCACTAGCTTGAAAATCACTTTCATAAAATCAAATATGTATGTAGAAATCACTTAAAAGAGTGACGGCATCACCACTAAGCAATGAAAAAGATGTAATTTAGTATCAGAATACATACACAAGCAGACTCTCACACACACATATATATGTATATATTTATAAATTTCCATATATGCCTAAAATTAATATCCAGGTCTAACTGCAATGTGATTCTTATGTTAACTCTTCAGGCCTCACTTGGGAATTCTGAATATGATCAAAGGACATATCACAGTTCTATTTGCAGCTGATGTTTATATTTCTTTTTTGTTTCCTAATTCTAAATTTTGAAACATTTATTTGCCTCAACACAATGTCTTTATCAAAAATCACTTCCTTTTCAAAGTTAATTATTTTTTACCAAGATTTCTCAATTTATTTGCCTATAGTTACAAGAATCTCTGGTGCTATATATGGGTTCTTCATTATCTGAATTTCTAGAGTTCTGTGGATATACTTTTTTCCCTCTATTATCTGCTCCACAATTTCATCCCATCTGGAAATTTAAAGAGGATTATTTTTTCTGTTGCAAATTTGATAAAATTATGCCTGTCACAACTGCCTTTGACCACAAAGGAACAATTTCATCTTTGTGCTCCAAAGCCAGGAGCGGAGTTGTAAAGATTGACCTAGTTTTGTCAGAGAGAAAGCAACTTCTAGAATGAATCATACCTAGAAAGTATTTCCCAAGATACAGCAAACATTTATTCCATGTATAATCGCTTTGTCCCAGCATCAAACACCCCTGCTGACTGTAGCCACCTGGGTACTGCTGTTTCACTCTCCAATGCACACTTCCATAGACCTTTGTCCATCATGGTTTTGTATTTTCACAAATGTAATTCCAGTCTAGAGAAGTATGCAATTTTACATTTAACCCTATATGGCAACTGAGAGTAGCTAGTGATTAGCTAGTGATTTAGTTAGTTATCAATGACAAAATAAACATTATAGGTTTTTAAAAATGACTTCACTATTTATAAAATAGATTTCATTGCTTACAGAGTACCTACATTAACTTAAAGTATCAGTATAGTATTTATTCATTTTAGTTACTTATGGATCTATGATTAGATTCATACTTGTCTTTCCCATTTTCATTTGTAAGTTCCGCAATTGATATAAGCATTAAAAAATACTGAAAAACCTCTCCTAATCTCCTATTCTATTCGTTGGATTTGACAATTTCTGTTCTCACTTCTTCTAATGGTCACCTCTGTAATTGTAAGTTAATATGTTTGTATACATTTATCATTTATGTATTCTATTTATCAACATAAACCCTATTGCTTTACTCTCTGCTGTGAGAGAGAAGATAGGTGTGTGACTTACACAGCTTTGCCTTGCTACCTTCCCATTCCCTTCTTTTTTTTTTTTTTTTAGATTTATCTTTGGTTTTTATTTCCTTTTTTCAAGCTTATAAATCTGAATACTATGTTCAAATGTAATCTTGATCCACCAGATTTAGATAATATATCTTTGCTCATTAGGTGAAATTCTAAAACGTGTACAACTATTTCTCTGTACATTTCCACCACTCTTCCTCTCAGCTTGACAACTACATTGTTTATTTTACCATGTCAAGATTTATAACATTTATGTTTCATTATTTAGCTATAATTATTTCATGCTGTTTCTGATTGACTCTGAAAAATAAAATGTTATAAACACTTTTTATTATAATACAGTGATGTAATTTATAACCTTTTGAACAAGAATATTATTGAATTTGTATGGGATATGAAATCTGCTTTCTCTAAAACTTACTCCTTTGAAGGAAGTTGGTACAACACCCAAGACTAATTGGAATCACTTTTTGAATACTACATTAACTGAATAAAGTCATGTTACCTTCTAGTTTAATTCATATTTGGACCATAAGTTACATGACTATATTGTTTTTCTAAAATTTTTTATTTATATTGTCAATCAAAAAGTGTAAGCCTTTCTTTACTACATCTCTTATGTCATAAAATGTCTTAATTCTGCTAATTATTAAACAGTAATTATTAGATTGATTGTACCAGTCTGTTGTAAAACGTGATCTCAACATTTATTTTCAAGGCCCTGCTGGGTGAGATCCATTGTTTTTTCAATCTCATAGCAGGTAATTTCCTTCATTAGGGGCTTTTTCCAGTAAGCTTGCGTTCCTCCCCTCCATAAATGCAGATTTTACACTTATAAAACTAGCTTTTTTGCATGATATTTAAAGGAACACTGGACAGAATTAGCTGGACAGAATTTTTTAAATGCTTATCCATATTCCTCTAGGTTTTTAGTACTGATGTTGAAAATTTTGACAACAATAAAATTTAGCTTTGAGCCTAGTATCCTTATTTTTAATGGTCTGATGTGTGATTGAGCTGAGTGGCTGACACGGCACCTGTAGTCGCCGCCACTTGACATGTTGAGGCAGGAGTATCCCTTGAGCCCAGACATTTGAGTCAATGAGTCCCGCCTGAGCAACATAATGAGACTCCTTCCTTGAAAAAATGAAAATGAAAGCGTGTGAATTAATGTGTTGATGTGCGCCACCTCTATTTGAAATGCATTTTACATGTAAATTAATCTCCTGTATTGATCCTTTGTGTTTTATAATATTCTAGCATATTTTATATTTTTGCCTTTTATTCCATGACATATAAATTTCAATTCTATCTTTACATTATTCTATTTAATAATAACAATAATAATTATTAATGAGAGGAAATATGGTATCTACTTACAAGTCTTATTTCTTATTCTCTAACTTATCTTAAAAATGGAGTATCTCTGGGGATACTTGTATATACAACCTTGCATTTGGGATTTTTGTATTTCCTCTGAGATTCAATTTCTAGTATGGCCATTTTTTTTTCCTTTTGTGCTTTAGGTTTTCCTTGGCATCTGATTGGGTCTTTCTGGGCTCATCACTATTGAGAAAGGAAGACTGTTAATTGAAAATATGGTTGTAATCATGGAAACTCTAGTTAATAGCAATATATTGTGTATTTCAAAATTGCTAAGAAAGTAAACAAGTGCTCTCATCACAAACAAGGTATGTGAAATTATGCACGTTACATATTTCAAAACATCATATTGTACAATTGTATAACTATATACAGTTTTTATTTGTTAATTAAAAATGTTTAAATAAAAAAAGAGGTTGGCTGCTTGGCCTTTCCCTGTTGTAACCACACTTCTCTCTGTATTGTGGTCATGTTAGCAGTATGCTCTATCTGTGGTGGCATTGTGTGTGGACATGTGGTTTCACTTGATCTTGTGTAGGCTGTGATCAGGCTAATGAGTCCCTTCTCTAAGGGACTGGCTCTCGCATTCTCACCTCCACCTGGAAGGTGATCATTTATCCTCTTCAGACAATTCTCCCATCTGGGAACAAAAACCATTGAAGCCAGGGTGAGAGTGGCCAATCATGTATTTTTATGCAAATAGGGATTCCATGGATTGCCCTTGTGTCCGCCACTTCTCCCACACCTATAGGAGACTGAGCAACTTGACCCCAGGAGTGCCCTTTGGTTCCCCAGAGCTGAAGCCCCTTGCCTAGACATTTGCCCTAGTAATGCCCCAACGGCACTGAGTCTAGCCCTGCCTAATGGTCACTGTTTTTCCTCTGACACATAGAGTAGCATATGAAAATTTAAAGTACAAGGATGACCAGCATGAAGATTTATGGTCTTTTTGAAATTATATTTTAAAATTTGTTTAAATATTTTTCTTTAGAAAAAGTTTACACTTAAAATACGTGAAAAAATTATCTCCTTTTTCCAGTAGTTGAAAATATAATTGCATCAAATCTCCCCTCTCCCAGCTGTATACCCTGGACCTAGATGGTGCTGCAACATTGGATGGTCAGGTAACTCATTTAAACAGAGTAACGGGCCTGAACAGAATCAGTCTTTTGAGAGTGTTAGTATAGCAACCAAAAGCAAGTTATAAATCTGGTAATTTACAGCAATTACTTGGGAAGGTCTTTTCGCCACCTTGACAAGTCGTTTAACCCTTAATAGCTGGCTGTTTGAGAGCTTGCCACTCTTCGAAACTCACTCTCGTATAAAGTCTTGAAACTTGTTTGCATATCTTGCTAGCGCTTCTCTTAGCTCCTCTCGCTCAAAGGCTCTCCGTTATCTTTTTTATAAAGCTAGCCCCTGTAATCCAAGCACTTTGGGAGGCCAAGGTAGGCAGATCACGAGGTCAGGAGATCGAGACCATCCTAGCTAATACCGTGAAACCCCGTCTCTACTAAAAATACAAAAAAAAAAAAAAAAAAAAAATTATCCGGACGTGGTGGCAGGCGCCTGTAGTTCTAGCTACTTAAGAGTCTGAGGCAGGAGAATGGCGTGAACCCGGGAGGCAGAGCTTGCAGTGAGCCAAGATCATGCCACTGCACTCAAGCCTGGGCAACAGAGCGAGATGCTGTCTCAAAAAAAAAAAAAAAAAAAATAGCTAGCCCCATGTATACCCTCCTCATTTCTCCAAACTCAGATTCTGTCTCCATCTTTTCAGTCTCACAATTTTTTATCACAAAATGTTGAACATCTTTCTGACCTCAAAGCAAGCAAAGTAAAAGCTCCTCTTAGATGTCAAGGAAAGAGGGGGAAGGAAGACAATTGACACATTAATATACTGTACAAGAAGCACATAGACAAGCTGCAATGACCGAGATAGCTATCACCACATGGCACTCTTTTTTCCTCTGAGTCTTCGTTCATTACTTATATTCAATAAATCAAATTCACAGCCAATGGGTATTTGCTCATCAACTGAATCAGTCTCTGGTAATTATGTAGGAGACAGCCATCTCTCTCTCTCTCTCTCTCAAGTTAATGTATAATGTGGCAATGTGCAGTTGCACACACTAGAACCTCTGTGTTCTTAAATTTATATTTTTCCCCATAGCATATTTTCCTGCTTCACCAGCACAATAGGTTGAAAGAAAAGAGAAGGATAGCTCACATAAAGAGTGGTAAAGGGCATTTCTCCATCTCTTTTTTTCTACTCACTATTTTAAAACATACAGGACCATTCAACTACTTTCCCCAAAAGTCTCCTAAGCGGATTCCTAGAACAGTATATTCAGCTCTACGTGTACTGATTGTCCAGTTCTTGCTGGACATAGAACACCATGAAAGTGCATTACAACCCTTATATGTGTGTTTCCTCAAGCCAATATGACACCTGTGGTCATGTTTTGTTGAGAATTGCTATGATGCTGTGAACATACCACTAAGATCGGTGTCACTCATCAGCGCTAAAAGGCCAGTGGGATGCTATCACCATTGTGATGTGCACATCGATGGTGTTGTTGCTATTTTCTTTTTACACATGTGCTCCCTGGATGCCACGTTGCTGTCCAGTGCATTCACTGTAACGTAGTAGAGAACATCCATTCACCAAATGAGCAGTTCCAAAGTTGCGATATTTTTGTGTTCGTAAAGAGCAGTTCTTTGCTTGGTTCTGTGTTATGCATACGTATATATATTAAATTATATATATACATATATTTATAACAAATCATATATACTTATAACAGATTATATATATACAAATTATATATATATAATTTGTATAATTATATATATATTATACTATATATATATATAGTATAATTTGCATATCTTGCTAGCGCTTCTCTTAGCTCCTCTCACTCAAAGGCTCTCCGTTATCTTTGTTATAAACCTAGCCCCTGTAATCCAAGCACTTTGGGAGGCCAAGGTAGGCGGATATATATATATATAAAAAAATTATATATATATAATTTTTTTCCTCTAGAGAATTAGGCATGAGATCATGAAAGACCAAAGGATGGACTGAACGTTAATGTTACACAGCTAAGTAACAGACACTATTATATATTCTAGAATTGGTCCTCAAACAAAAAGCTCAGTTTTCTAAGGAGAGCTGTTGAGGGAGAAGTGAAGCAGGCTACTGAACAGACAGCAGGCTTTTAAGGAAGAACTGCCTTTCTAGTTCTCTGACTGGCGTAGGAACTGAGCCCCTTGCTGGTGTTGAAAACTCTTTATAATGAACTTTCTGGATAGAAAGTGACTAATGTTTCACGTGCCAAAATTTTATGAGCTAATACTTGAAACTTTGATAATAGCTCAAGCCTTTCTGATTATACCTCAGGAAGCCCTTAAATTATGGCAATAGTTGTATTTATTGTTAGTCTCACTCTCTCTCTCTTTTTTTTTTTTTTTTTTTGACACAGTCTTGCTCTGTCACCCAGACTGGAGTGCAGTGCCACAATCTGCCTTCACTGCAACTTCCATCTTCTGGGTTCAAGCAATTCTCCTGCCTCAGTCCCCTGGGAGCTGGGATTACAGGTAAGCCCAACTATTCCCAGCTACTTTTTGTATTTTTGGTAGAGACAGTTTCATCATGTTGGCCAGGCTGGACTTGAAGCCCTGAACACAAATGATCAGCCCGCCTTGGGCTCCCAAAGTGCTGGATTATAGGCATGAATCATTGTGCCGGCCTAGTCTCACTCTTTAGTGTGTTTCATGACAAAGCATTTCTCTGAGTTGTCCTAACTATATGAGTAAAAATTTGGTAGAAATTTGTGGGCTGCTGATTACATACTATGTCTCGATTTTTAATGTCCTCATTAAAAAAAAAAAAAAAAAAAAAAAAAATTTCTTGGCTTACATCAAAGGCGGCACATATCTTTAGCTTCTGTGGGAGCTATTCTTCTCTTACAGTGAAGTTCATATCTCTGAATGAGATCCTTTATAGTGAAGACTTTTGCAAGGCCAGTCATGGCTTGTTCTTCTGATGATAATGTACAACTAAAATAAAGCTGCAGAGTATTTCCTACAAAGAAGGATTTCATGCTTTTATCGTTCTATTTAAATTAAAAGTAGGAATATACCTAAGGCTAGAATCTATTATTCAAAAAGATCTGTCAAACAATACAAATTTTAAAAAGCAATGCCAGGTGTTAAAAATGACTTCCTGCGAGCAAAGTAAAGTGTGAAGTTTATGACAAAGTTGATAGCAGTGATTCTACTTGATTTTAGGACTTTTTATATTTTGCCTATAGCCTTTATGATTCTTTAGTAATAATACATTAAAATTTGTCTGGTGTTATACTTTTTATTAATTTACTCTATGAAGATTTATTTTCTTTTTTTCTTTTTTTTTTTTTTTTTGAGACGGAGTCTGGCTCTGTCGCCCAGGCTGGAGTGCAGTGGCGCGATCTCGGCTCACTGCAAGCTCCGCCTCCCGGGTTCACGCCATTCTTCTGCCTCAGCCTCCCGAGTAGCTGGGACTACAGGCGCCCACAACTGCGCCCGGCTAGTTTTTTTGTATTTTTAGTAGAGACGGGGTTTCACCGTGGTCTCGATCTCCTGACCTTGTGATCCGCCCGCCTCGGCCTCCCAAAGTGCTGGGATTACAGGCGTGAGCCACCAGGAAGATTTATTTTCTACAATGTTTATATTTTTTTCTAGATTGTAACAATATCTTCCAAAACATATTCAGTTATATTAGACAGAACGTATGTTCAGTAGCAAATATGTGAAGCTACTGTGTTTCCTATTAGCTATATTATATTGAGCAAAATAGAAGTGAACATACAATACTTAAGTAATAATTGATGGTTTCTATTATTAAAAATTGAGACCATTTTATAAAAATATCTAGCACAGTATCTGGAAACGATTTGGTGCATAATAAATGCCCCTTCTCTTATCTTATGCCCTTATAGTAAAAAGAAGAAAGAATGTTAATCAGAGCAATAAAATTTTACACTAGGAAAGTAACTGCTTCATCCAGTCACAGTTTTTAGCTTCAGGCAAAGTACACATAAAAATAAATATTTAGTTCTTCTAATTGTAAAAAGCCAGTACTGTATACTTAACACTTCTTGGACAAATTTTCTCATAATTTAAGAGAATGTAGCCTGCTTTCTGGACTAAAACCATAGGTAATAAATTATGTAAATTTATAGAGTTTGAAATTATACACCAAGTTTTCTTGAGATAAGAACAAATTGAATAGGAGCATGATAACCTATCATTTATATTCCTCTATTTACAACCTAAATATTCTATGCTGCATTTGGTAGTTACACATTATTCCCTTACCAATACTCTTCACTCCACTGCATTTTAGTAGTTCTCCAAAACAAACTCAAGTGTAATAATAAGTGTGTTATTTGTACTTTACAGTTCAATAGCTGTGGAATCAAATAGGAATGATTTCTTGTTTGCTTAATGTAGATTTTAAGAATATGTATAATTTTTTTTAAATTTAAGAGGATCATTTATTTGAATTGCATAAAGAAAAATACAATTTAAAAGTAAATTTTCTTGAGCTAAATGATCAGTATTTTTTGAAGCATGTAATGAAACGGCACCTCTGTCCTCATTTTATGATTAATACATAAGTTAGTTTTAAATATTTAAACAAAATATGCACACTTGCTTGTTTATGGACTAAACATTCAGTAGCTTTTTTTAAGCCAAGGGTATTTTGCAAGTAACATAATAAAATGTATCAAAGAGTTCAAATTTCAGATTGTGGAATAAGCTTCATTTGAATTCAATGAAAAATTTTCAATTTACAAGGCAGATCATTCTCAAATTTTCTTTCTGACAAAATATAAGAAAATTGCTTACATTAAAGCAAAACTGGTGCTTTAAACCTAGAAGTTTTAAATATAAAATATTTTCATAAATTAACATTTGTAAATACTTGGGGGTATGCTGAAAGTAATTTAGCATGAACACATCAACAGAATGCATTATTCTTCGCCTTTAAGACTGACAGAATATAACAATATCAAAGATGGAAGTTGTATGATTTATAGTATTATCATCTGTCAAATGTCAAATGCATAATTTTATAAAAAGTATGCACTGAGATATTTACAGTGTTTATTTTGACATGTTCTAATATACCATAATTAATGGATATACATAAAACAAAGTAATAGAAATTAATAGGTAAATAAAATGCTACTTAGTTGTTCTTTGTATCCTTTTCTAAATAATTACCAGGGACATGTATCAAAATGAACCAGCACTTTAACTGCATTTTATTCTTACAGCATTATATCAGAGGGATATTTTCTAAATGATACAGGTAGATTCATTGAGTAGATTTTTATTGCCTCTTAAATCAAATTTAACTAGTTGAAATAATTCAGTTTATCCTCATATAACATACAAAAAGAATAAAAAAGACATAGATTTTATAAGATAGGTCTATCTGTCTATCATCCATTTATCTGTATCTATAACATCAATTTACTTTAATCTCTCCAAGTGGCTTTGAAAGAAAGCTACTTTTTTTCTATGGAAATTATATTTATCTATTTTTTTTCTCTCATTTGTAAACTGGTGAGAGTAAATTATATTTCCTCAGACAGCTGAGATACTATAATCTAAAGTCATAACCTTTTGAGTTATATGAGAAACACAATTACCCATCCAAACACCAAGAATTGACTTAAAGACACAAAGAACAGCAAAAGTAAGACTTTTTAATAATGGTCTTGCAAGATTAGTGTCTGGTGGGCGGGCACATCCAGGGCAGTCACAATAGGTAACTTACCTCCTAGCACACAAGTCCCTCCCTGAGTTCCTCACTGATCGACTACTATGGGGTTACAATCTTCCCAGGCATTGCCTAAGTTTCATTATCCCCCTTAGAAGGTTACACCCAGGTCCACTTCTCTGCTTAAGTTTCGATTTCTCAATGATGAAACTTTCTTCCCATTTAACTGATCCCTCTTCTACATTCTGTTCACTTATTGTGACCTTCTAGGTGCAGGAGCTGTGTGGTTTGTTACATTTGCAGGCTGGCTGCCGGTACTTAAACTTATCATGCCTTGAAAGGGACCATTTAAAATGTTTTCTCACAAATTCCCTCCTCTTTTCTATTTACTTCCTTTGGTCTTATTTTCATGTAAACCCTTTTGGTCTTCGAATTGCTCTAGAAGTTTTTTACTTTCTTCCTCATAGGAGACTGAGTTTAATTTGATTTCAAACAGTAGCAGGTTATTCTGCCAGTAAGTCACGGGCATTTGCTTATTAATAGCTATTTCAATTAATCTCTGTGTTAGTCTCCTCACACAAGGGATAATGTAACATCCCACTGTTGTTAAGACTCCTGCCACAATTATGAGAGATGTAAGAACTGAAGCTACCATGCCTTTCCATTTTCCAAACCAGCCTTCTTGCCAACCCATAAATAGGTCATCAATTTCAGCAATTTCTGTCAGTTCATTGGCTAGAGTTATCAGTCCTCATAAAGCTTTTGTGATGGTCCCATCTGGGGCAGTATTGTTGGGAATGAAAGTACAACATTTCTCACCCAGCATAACACATATGACCCCTTTTTCTGCTAGTATGTCTAGAGCAAGCCTGTTTTCCCAGGCCATTTGGCTGTTGGTACCCAGTTGGCTGACCACCCCTTTGAGAGTGTCCAGAGTATAACTGATGAATCTCTGTTGATTATAATAGATGTAGTTAATCCAATTCACATCCTCATTAATAGTTGACCACCAGAAGAGTGCTGACTTAAACCCAGCAGCTATTTGGTTTCAGGCCTTAAATTCATTAGGTACCCACCTAGGGACTCCTATCGAGTCAACATATAGATTTGGATCAAAACAATTTATTTAATCTCTGTGGTTTCAGTGGCCATGTGTATTTTCAGGTATCTTGTGGAATACCAGGGTGAAGGGAATGGCCGATTGGACTTAAAGACAAGTCCCGGTCTAATTGGACAGTAACGGGTCACAGAGGCTCCCTTTCCCACAGTACCACCAGACATCAGCCTGGGGTATATGGAGAGCTGAGTAATTGCCATTGCTTGACTCACCAGTGATGTTTCTGATGTGGGTACAAGTCAAGAGTTCTCCCACGGGCTTATTGAACTCTGACCCCTGCCTAGAGAGGCGAGAAGAGTGGTCCATATTTCCTATAGTGAACAAAAGGATTGTTCTGGGATCCAGCCTCTGCAATGCAGAAAGAACAATGACAGACTCTTACACGTCTCATTTCATCATTCATCCTTGTCCTGGTATAGAGCCAACATGCAGTGCATTCCTTTAGGATTGGGATTCCATCCTAGGGGAAATGGAACCGCCTGTACCTGAGGTTGTCCCACAGCACACATGTAGCAGTTACTCTTGCTGAGAGCTTGTACCGAAAATTTTACGCATTCAACCCAGGCGTTCACATCCCCGTACTCTGTTCCAATTTCTAAGGCTTGCCTTAGATCCTTTACCTCCATTATTTTTACTCTTTTAGGGTCATTATTTGGTAGATAAAGTGATTACTAGGACCTGGGGTTGGAGTAGTCCCAGGCAAATGGGAGGCTGAGTTCTTGATTAGGTTGAGAACAAATCACCCTAGAGTGTCTTTTCCTGTGATGTCTGCCCCTAACCCAGATACCCGAGATGCTACTTTTGGTTCTTGGTCTGGAATGGCTGGATTGTCAATGGTGATGAGTATAGGATTGCATTCTAAATTCTGACAGTTATTTGCCAGGGAACCCTTGGACAGATGTGGTTTATTCTTCAAGGGTCTCCAGCTCAGAGCTACCCACTCCATGTTTACTGTCCAGCCCTGAAATTGGGTAGTCCAGCATACATCATTGCAGTTGGAGTAGGGTGATGCCCTTACTGTAACCTGCATTTGACTCAGGGCAGATATATTTATCTGCCTGCGAGAGCTATCCCTTATTTTCAAAATTCCCAGAAGGTAAAACCAGGCAGACATCAAATCTTTTTTTTTTTTTTTTTTTTTTTTGAGACAGAGTCTCACTCTGTCACCAAGGCTACAGTGCAGTAGCGTGATTGCGGCTCACCGCAACCTCCACCTCCTGGGTTCAAGTGATTCTCCTGCCTCAACCTCCTGAGTAGCTGGGACTACAGGTGCCTGCTACCACGCCCAGCTAATTTCTTGTATTTTTAGTAGAGACAGGGTTTCACCATGTTAGTCAGGATGGCCTTGAACTCTGGACCTTGTGATCCACCTGCCTTGGTCTCCCAAAGTGCTGGGATTCCAGGCTTGAGCCACCTTGCCTCAGCGGCATCAAATCTTACACTCTGGTGTGCTACAATCTTGGTCACATTAATCACCAACCTGATTGGGTAGGGAGGAGTCCCCTGCCAGTTTCCAATCTGACCTTCTGCTGTTTGTATAGTAGCCCATCCCAGCCATATTAACTTCCAGAAATGGGGCCAGCCCATGTTTTCTTTTTAGATTTTTCTCAGAGTTAACTTTAAGGGTTCCTCAGATGGCCCCTGCACTTTCCACTGGTCTTTTCCCCTCCTTTCCGGGTTCTCTTTTACCAGTCCCTTGACAGGGGTATACTGAGCCCACCCCTGTTCCACTGTTCACACTGCCATCTCAGTGGCCAGGGACACTTGAGAGGGACCTTCCCAGTTTGGGTGGGGCTTATCTTCTTCCCAAGTCTTAATCAGCACCAAGTCGCCAGGCTGGAAGTGCTGAACCATGAACTCAAGAGGTGGAGTTTGAGTCAGGAGTCCTTTTAACCCGAGGGATGACAGGGTGGAGGATATGGCCGGTATATAATTTCTTCAGAATTGGTTCTTGGTTTCCATAGTAAGAGGATCTGTAGCCCTGCCCAAATATGGGAGTCCATATAATAACCCATAGAAGGACAATCCCAAATCTTTTCTTGGGGCTGTCCTAATGCTAGGGAGTGCTATTGGGAGACATTTGGTTCAAGGTATCTTAGTTTCTAAGATTAGATTGGTGATATGCTTTATGAGAGTTGATTTATTCTTTCTACCTTTCCAGAGGAAGGGGGATACCAAGGGGTGTGATAATCCCATCTAATTTGTAAACTTTCCATAATTTCCCTTAACACCCTTGAAGTAGCTTCCTTTCTAACTTCATGCAGTTCAAAGAAATCATTTCTTTTCTAACAAAGGGCAGCCTGAAAGTTCAGGCTGTAAATCACAGATAAACAGCTTAAGCACAGAAGGAGGGTTAGGGGAAAGACTCCTGGGTAATCACCAAACTTCACACTCCTAAGATGGGCCCCAGTAAAAGCAAGGCCTTAATAAGTACAGTCCTTTCCCTTTAGGCACACTAAGATAGGGAAGCTACAAGAGGACTTGGGGGGATGCCTGCAGTTGCAAGAAGATGTCTGGGAACAGACAGAGGAACTCTGCCTTCCAGATAAGCAACCCAAAGGAGGATTGTATAGTGACAGGCAGGGTTCTAACAGTCCATTTTTAATCAAACCCTCTATTACTGGTTGGAAATCTTTCCTCCCTTCAATAGAAATGGGATATTGTTTTCTGCAAACTACTTTTACTGGTTGCTTTAGTTCAATCTATAAGGGTGTGATTTTTAACCCTCTCCTGTTGCCTTCCGCAACCCACACAAGGGGATTAATTTTTTCTTTCCTCCTCCTCTGTTAGGAGGCTCACCTTTACTTTTATTTGTCCTTCCTCTATTCCTTATCTTAAACTGAATCTCACATTCAGTCTCTACCTAGGAGGTTAGTTCCTGCTTCAGGAACACAGAAGAATGGCCAATTTGTTTTCGTCCCAATCTAAGTAACGTTGTCTTGAATATCAGAACTGGAAATCCCTCCCCTTTTACCCCTTATACTGTCAATTTTTCCTAGAGAGTTCTGTACCCCTTGGTTGGTGAATTAGGGAGGAGTGAGCCTCCCCAGTATTAACCAAATATGTCACTTCTTCTCCCTCTGGTCCTACCTTCAAATTTATCAAGGGTTCCTGGTGGGGCCTACTCAGAAGGAACCCCTGAACCCCCCTAGTCTCCATTAAGGATCATGAGGGGGGTCACCTTTTCTTCTTTTTTTCCATTCAGGACATTTTCTCTTAAAATGCCCTTGCTTTCCACACTGGTGACATCTACTCATAAAAAGTAAAGTAGAGGTTCCTCTGCAAAGACTTTCCTCCCCATCTAATTACGAATAAATAATAATTTCTCTTAGAAGCAAAATTTATTCAAAGACCTGTGCTAACATTCTTAAATATCTGCTAGCCGTAATAAAGAAATCAATGTACTTTATGTTCCTAGCTCCCACAATTTAGCCTAAATATTTGCCCTGGCATGCTTACACTGATCCAAGCAAGCACTAGGTCATAGCCTGTTCCTCTTCCTTATTTAAAAGTGTTTTTACCTTTTTCAGCATTCCACAAATTACTTCCTCCTTCCTTTGTTGTCCTCTCCCTTTTCCTCTTTTAAAAAGTTCTAAGTTTCTAGCCATTCGGGACAAACACAGAATGCGAGGTCCCGTTCCAGCCAATGGAAACTGGACACAGCAGTAGGGTGGACGCATCAGGTTATAAATGACCCTGTCTCTTTTATTCAGTGTACTCTCGTGGCAGAACTGCTGGTGAGTGTACCCTTTCCGCAGGAAGTAAAAATGACCTTACTAAATAAATTAAATTTATGTTCAAGTGCTATTTCTTTACGGCACTGAGAAACAATTATTTCAAACACACTCATGGTCTTAGGAGCTTTTTCCTGCATCTCCCTTCTTTGTGTCAAAATCCAACACTCCCTTATCTCCTTCCAGGGGGATCTTGATCTAACCTTTTTCTGACTACCTCTTCCACCATGATTTTCGCTTTCTGTTTCTGCTTCTCTTCCTGTCTCCTTACAAAGACATGAGCTTCCCTCAGGAATTCCTCAATCCGTTTTTTATTCCATCCATCAATCTTTTGCAGTTTCTATCTGTTCTTCCTTATGTAGCCCCACCAGCCCTTTTGCAGCTTTACCGACAGAGGCCCCTGCTGGACTTACAGCCTCTCAGTAAATCAACAAAACTTTTTTTTTTTTTTTTTTTTTTTAATTTTGAGTCTCTCTCTATCTCCAGAATAGAGTGCTGTGGTGCAATCTCACCTCTTGAAAGAATTTTAAAAAATTAGAGTTCAGTTTCTGGATGGCCGTAGAAGAATTGTGACCGTTACCTCAGGATGATGGAATCAGAAATGTTTTCATTTTTTTCTTTGGGTCACTGTGATTTCTAATACTTCTGTAGTGACTGTGACAAAGCTAATACTATGCAAAATATGTTTATTTGTGTGCCACGAGCTTTTGCCCTTAGAATGCTGAGCATTAGCTAATATCACACTACAGAAATCACATTTCAGTACAACTGTATGCCTTCAGCCAAATATACATCTAGAAAAGAAAGCTTAAGGAAACAAATGAATAAAACTAAATTGATAAAGAAAATGACTTAATACCTTTTGAAAGCTAGTTAGGGGCATATTTTGACACTAAAAATTAGCAAACACCCGTGTTCCAATCAGACTACAAAAAGTAATTTATCAGCTGGGAGCGGTGGCTCACGCCTGTAATCCCAGAACTTTGGGAAGCCGAGGTGGGTGGATCATGAGGTCAGGAGATCAAGACCATCCTGGCTAACATGGTGAAACCCTGTCTCTATGAAAAATACAAAAAATTAGCCAGGCGTGGTGGCGGGTGCCTGTAGTCCCAGCTACTCAGGAGGCTGAGGCAGGAGAATGGCTTGAACCCGGAGGTGGAGCTTGTAGCGAGCCGAGATTGTGCCACTGCACTCCAGCCTGGGTGACAGAGCGAAACTCCCTCTCAAAAACAAAAACAAAAAAAGTAATTTACCTTTGTGTCTATAAGTCAGAGGATACTAACAAGTTAGGGCTTAAGGCATTATGGTCACTAGACTCAGCAAAATCAGGATCAAATCTGATTTTCTCAAATGAGTATCTTTGATACCTCAAATTAGTCATTTGCTCTTCTCTGAAACTCAGATTATTCTTTCTATAACATTAATAAAATGGTAGCAATTGTTTAAAGGCATTTCATCTGTCCTAAAAATTAATTAAAATAATGTATGTGAAGCACCCATGAGGAATACACATTTTTAAAAGATTTCTTTTCTTCCTCTTTGTAAAACAAAAAATTTAAAAGTAATGATGTTTGACAAGGTGCGGTGGCTCACATCTATAATCTCAGCATGTTGGCAGGCTGAGGCAGGCGGATCACTTGAGGCCAGGAGTTTGAGACCAGCCTGGCCAACATGGTGAAACCCCATCTCTACTAAAAATACAAAATGAAACAAAATTAGCTGGGCGTAGTGATGCTTGCCTATAGTCCCTGCTGCTCAGGAGGGTAAAGCAGGAGAATCTAAACCTAGGAGGCAGAGGTTGCAGTGAACTGAGATCATGCCACTGTACTCCAGTCTGGGTGACAGAGAGAAGACTCAGTCTCAGAAAAAAAAGAAAGGGGAAAACAAACAAACAAACAAACAGATAATGAGGTGTATTGTAAAATGTCTCTCCCAGTCGGGCACGGTGGCTCACGCCTGTAATGCCAGCATTTTGGGAGACCTAGGCGGGTGGATCACTGAGGTCAGGAGTTTGATACTAGCCTGACCAACATGGTGAAACCATGTCTCTACTAAAAATACAAAAATTAGCCGGGCATGGTGGCGGGCGCTTGTAATCCCAGCTACTCGGGAGGCTAAGACAGGAGAATCGCTTGAACCTGGGAGGCAGAGGTTGCAGTAAGTTGAGATCGCAGCACTGCACTCCAGCCTGGGCAACAAAGAGTGAAACTCCATCTCAAAAAAAAAAAAAAAGATTAAAAAAAAATTCTCTACCTGGTCTTTTCCCTTCTCTGCCCATGCTCATTGAATTTGTAAAAGAAAACAATTCTGATGTTTTAAGTCCATGTTTTTGCCTGCCTTTTAATGATTATACTGGTTGACAACATTTTCACCGAAAAGTGAAGCTATCCATTTCCAATTTTCTCATAAAATGCTGAAAATTTAGAGAACTCTACTTTTATATATTGGAATTATTCTTTAGCTTTTATAATTATTGGTCTTAAAACAAAATTCACCTTGTCAGGTTCTGTTTATGACAGAGTTGTGTTTACTGGAGTAGCCCTCTCACAGGTAACAATCACAAACTCTAAACATGATGCAAAAATTGTTTGAAGGGTCTGCAGAGAGAACATACACAGACGAGAACTAGAGGCACTCAGCTCCTGATTAAAAGGTTGCAATGTGATTGCATGGCAAGTCACCACTAGAATGACATGATAGCAGGAAATATAAAGAACATATTCATGGATGAAAACATGTTTAAGGAAACTACATTTCTTATATTGTACTTGCAAGTTTCTCATAGGTTTGAGTTTGCTTCAAAATAAAAATACGAAAAATAAAGTGTGTAAATATAGGCAATTTGAATATTAATTGACAGCACATCTATTGTACGAAATAAGCATACAAAAGCCAGTGTGTTGCTATTAAGATAAGGCAAATTCTATCAAAAATATTGTGATAGAAATATGGAGGTAGCTGCTGCAAAGGAACAAACCTAATGTTCCAAACTAAGAGAATTTTTGAAGATATTTTTAAAAATGAATCACTACGTTTAGTTAGTAAAATTGTGTGACATACAAATCTAGCCAGAGGCATCAAATTAAACCACTTGGTATCAAATTATATGAGCTATAAAATCATCATCTTGCAGTTAATAATGAAACAGTTAGGCCCTATGAGTGAATAAGTAAGTAAGATCAGATTTTATTAAAGAATTTCTCTTTTTTTCCTATAAAACAATGGAAACATTAAATAAACATCCCAATCTGACATGAATCACAGTGTTGCAAAACCAATTTCAACTTTAAAACATCTATATGGGAAGTTTTACAAGCTAAATCCAAAAAGGACACTTTATCTGGTATGATTCTGTATCTACAGCTAAAGATTCTATAGCAAAATAATGAATGGAGTTTTTCTAACTCAGGTTGAAATGTAGGGTATTTTATATCAGATTAGACAAGCAATGCAGCTGAAGGCTCTGCTTATAATCTGCTTGCAGTGTTGAAATGCTGTTCTACTAATTCCTATTGGTGACCAAATATTTGAAAGTAGAATATATCATTAGAGCATGGAATTTTGATGTTTGTTATGATTCATGCATTTTTAGATACATAGCATTTTTGTCATGTCCAAAATACATGAAAATCTGCCTTCTCTTAAGTTCCCTTCTTAAAATACCTGAAAAGAAAATGCTTCTAGACTTTCTGGATAGGGCACAAATATTCCAGAATCGGAGTTTATTTTATAGGAAGCTTTCTCCTGATTTTCGTACCAATGATAGCAAATTCATTAGTAAAGACTAATTCCATCTTTCTGACTCTAAACCTTGAACTTACCTTTACTCCCTGTTCAGTGCGCTTGCGTGTACCTCTCCATTCCTCCTGACCCTTGCCCTGGAGATCACTGCCTATGCAGGTAGCTATCAGGAGTATCCAGAAATTATATCACTTTTTATCACTGTGTGAAATATCACAAGTAACAACTTTGGTTACAAAAAGACATGCAGAACAGCTACATCATTAACTTCTCCCTCTGACTTTTTGCAATCTTTGGGTTCTTGTCCATTCTCAGTTGCTACGGGATCCAGTCCTTGTTAGAGTGCTCATCTTCCCAGAGTTACTTTGTTTTAAAGTTTTTTTTAATGAAATATCTCCAGGTAACCTGTAGAAATTTCTCAAATGGTGGTTTCTAGTATATCACCATTGTAGCTACATTCTCCTTGTACTGCAAAAATCAGAAAGTTCGTGAGGCTGACTGAATCAATCTTTTTTGCCCTTCTCAGCATAGTCTTTATTCTCTTACAATTCTCATTGAGATACCCTATTTCTGTTTACATAAGCCTGATTTTCTCCTACATCAAGTGCTATTTAATATCTCTGACATTTTTCATGATCCATTTCCACCCCATTATGAGTTTATATTTTAAAATAAGCAGATTTATATGGATAAATTGTAGAACAAACATAAACCATCTAGTTTTTGTAACACAAAGGGTACATAGAATATAAAAATTTGGAAAGATCTGCTACATATCTTTGTCAAAAAGTTTACAAATCTCTACCCTTGATAGCATCCCTCAATAACATTACATCATAAGTATATTCTGGGTTTGCTGTACAAAGGTGCCCTCTGTGCAAAGCTGGATGAACTCCAGGTAGTTTATATGCTGTTGTTGGCACAATGCACAGATTTATATATCATTCTTTATTTTGACAGTATGCTGACATGGAGTTGAGCCAACATGCAGACCTTGCAGTGTCCATGTGGCTCTGCCTCTGTGAGGGGCTGGGACACATGATGCTTTGTGCTTGTACCTCACAAAAGAAATCACAATGCACTTGAGAAGATTCCGTAAGTTGTAAGTGTTATCCAGAAATTTTTCACAGCCGACTGAAGTTTCTATTCTTGTTGTATTTCTTATTTGAATGGCTTGAGGTCAAGTCTGACTTCAGTACAATTCCTGGTTGGAGTGAATTCTGAAATAATACAACTTTTCTTTTATCTCATTCTCTCCTTTCCCTTGGTTGATTTACCCTGACTGCCAGTCCCACTGCAGTAACATGCGGACTGGATGCTATTCCCCTACAAGCAACTCACCCTAAGTGCTTAGTAGTTATTAAGCCAGAAAAGATGGATTTAAAGCTCTTAAGAAATATCTCACTTCTTATTATAGTAATTACAGTTTCCTAAAGAGTAGCAGGTATCTAAAAAAGCAAAAGCAAAAAATAAATCATTTGTAAAGCATTTTGTGCAATGTGGTCTATAACAGATACTTTTTCTCACTACCCAAAACCAGAATAAGTTTTCAGATGCAAAATTTTAAAAAGGACAACAATGCCAGCTAACAATAAAGATTACTGGGATCTATACTGGCTTGGCAAAAACAAAAGGATTAAAATCATGCTAATTGTACATAGATAAATTTAACAAATATAATATTATCTTAAAACAAGCTAGAATTTGTACCACGATAAAAATAAAATATGAATAATATCTATCAATTAAAAAGCACCATGCAAAATGCCCTCATTTCATCAAAATACTTTTAAAATAACTTCTTTTGACAATGTTTAATCTTATGAAGGTGATATGATCAACTCTCTTCCAAACTGAATTCCATTTCAGAGTATGATAAAAAAAATGTCAGTGAAGTGTCTATCATCATTGAAATCAAGGATTTCAGAATATATTTTATCTTCTTGTATTGGAATATCAATTCTGGATGTGATGACCTGAATTCTGAAATATCTCATTTTTAAAAGCTGTTCTAGCCTAAAAAATGAAGAGATCTGTGTCCTTACCTTGAAATTAATCTATAGATAAGTAGGATAGACTTAATGACCTTGGGCAAGTTATCTTTACCAAACAGAACCTGAAATTCAATTATATAAAAAAGACCGGAACAAATGAATTGTGACAAATGACCTTCTATTTTATTTCAACTCTGTCTAGGTTGTCTTTAATATTTGGCTATCTTGATCAGAAATTACTAAGTCCACACAACTGACCATCGAATAGGGTTCTTAACCCTGGCATGATGGATATTTTGGTTCAAGTATTCATTTGTTTTGGGAACGGTCTTGTACATGGAAGCATGTTTGCGGCATTCCTCGCCTGTGCTTAGTAGATGCCAGCAGCAGTGTTAATCAAAATGCAGCAACCAAAAGTGTATCCAGATATTACCAAATAGTCTTGTGTCTGGAGGTGTAATCACCCTTGGTTGAGAACTACTGCTGTGGAAGAAAAGGAACAGTACTTGTATATGTACTGTTACCTTAAATGTATTAACATCACCATTTTTTCAATTCATTCATTCAAACTCTGATACACTAATTCCATAGTATTTGGCATTGGAAAAGTGTTTGATTTCCACTATTCATTATTCTATTTTAGAAATAAAATATCATCATGTAATTCTCTTACATTCAAAAGGAAATGAAAGTATGTCAGCAAACAGATTATTCAGTTCAAAGTACTTTGCTTAATTACTTCTGCCAGTTATTATTTGGTACCTGAGCAGATACTACAGAAAACATTTTTTTTTAATTCTTAAGAAGCTTACAGTCTCAGAATGTGATTAGAAAATCCAGACCCAACTCATCATACTCAAATAGAAAAAAAGTTATAAAATTTTCCTAAATTTCACATTTTCTTAAAGTCATTTTATTTATTGCATTGCATTTACTGAAATTTAAAGTAAGAAAACAGTTTTCATTTTTTAGGAAAATTATTTTTTCCTACTTACTGCCTTTAAATATCAAGGTACAGATGAGATCTTTTATTTTTAGACAACATTGTTTCTGTCCTTATAAGTTTATTTCTTAAAATAAACAATGTATACAAAGTTGTAAATAAATATGGTATACTTAAGTATACTTAAGTGAAAAATATATTATTCTTCAGATTGTAATGTGTTGCCACATTTGCTTTAGACATACACAAAGATTTCCAAATTTCACTAGAAGAAATAACATTGGTGTTGTTTGGAAACTTTCTAATACAATTCTGTAATTTCAAAAATGTAAGAATGCCAACCTAAGATCTAATGCTGAAGTGAGTCATACATTTGGTTAAATGGGAGAGTTATAGAGTCATCTAAACAACACAGAATGAGGCAAGTAATTGATAGTTATTCATCTCTAACAGCTTAAGAGTTCTTCAGCTAGGGTGGGCACAGTGGCTCACGCCTGTAATCCCAGCACTTTGGGAGGCTGAGGTGGGCGGATTGCGAGGTCAGGAGTTCGAGATCAGCCTGGCCAACAAGGTGAAACCCCATCTCTACTAAAAATACAAAAAATTAGCTGGGCATGGTGGTGTGTGCCTGTAATCCCAGTTACTCAGGAGGCTGAGGCAGGAGAATCGCTTGAACCCAGGAGGTGGAGGTTGCAGTGAGCCCAGATTGTGCCACTGCACTCCAGCCTGGGCGAAAGAGCAAGACTCTGTCTCAAGGGAAAAAAAAAATGAGTACTTCAGCTAATAGTCAAGGTAGATTAAGCACTTGACATTACGGTTTCCCCAGTGATACTTTTCTCTTCCACTTTGAGTTTTAGAAGCTGTCAAGTCCTACTGTTGCTTAAATATTTAATTCAATTCAACATTTCAGTATGTTAAGTAAGTGTGAAATGCTAAAATTTAACTGTATATTGGCCCGCACTTTTTCATTAATTTTTTTCTGTACCAAAAAGGAAACCGTTTGCATGTTTTATAAGTATTATATATGATCACATATATATGCATATAATTATGCCTATATGTATAATGCATAAATATATACACACACACACCCCTATGCATGATTGTGTGCATGTGTTTGCTTTTTTCCCTGATAAAAATAGGCAAGATGTATTGGGCCCTGACCATGTACTGTATGTTGTTATATAACTTCATAAGCATATTATCTCATTCATTATTAAAGGCATAGGCTGGGAGTGGTGGCTCATACCTGTAATCCCAGCACTTTGGGAGGCTGAGGTGGGCAGATCACTTGAGGTCAGGAGTTCAAGACTAGCCTGGCCAACATGGTGAAATCCCATCTCTACTAAAAATATAAAAATTAGCTGGACATGGTGACGGGTGCCTGGAATATCAGCTACTTGGGGGGCTGAGGCAGGAGAATCACTTGAACCCGGGAGGTGGAGGTTGCAGGGAGGCAGAGATTACAGTGAGCTGAGATCCTGCCATTGTACTCCAGACTGGGTGACAAGAGCAAAACTCCATCTCAAAAAAAAAAAAAAAAAAAGGCTGGGCATGGTGGCTCACACCTGTAATCTCAACACTTTGGGAGGCTGAGGTGGGCAGATCACGAGGTCAGGAGATCGAGACCATCCTGGCTAAAACAGTGAAACCCCATCTCTACTAAAAATACAAAAAATTAGTTGGGTGTGGTGGCAGGCGCCTGCAATACCAGCTACTTGGGAGGCTGAGTCAGGAGAATCACTTGAACCCAGGAGGCAGAGCTTGTAGTGAGCCAAGATGGTGCCACTGTACTCCAGCCTGGGCGACAGAGCGAGAATCCATCTCAAAAACAAACAAACAAACCACAATATAATTATATTTTAACACGAAGAGTCAGAGAAGTTAAGCTTGAATCTAGAGGCCACATTATTATCCATGATACTATTTTACTAGGCTAAACAGAAGGAGAGGAGAAAAATATATTTCGATAATTTAGACACTAATTTCCAACAAAAATTAAGCTGAACAAGTTGAGAAACTTTGCAGCTCTGGTACATTGGTTGGCATTTTTCCCTTACCCCTGAAACTTACAAACACACTGAATCTTTTTTGTTTTTTAAACCAGAATCTGAAGGACTCTTTTGTAATGTTTCCTGACAACATTTACACCTGTAGTTCCAAATCATGGAAATTAAGTCTGGGAGAGATGAAACATCTTTAGCTCCAGGAGGAGATTAAACTGATTTTATTAACTAATTGGCAAATCATTTCTTTTTGTAATAAAAAGTTAGTTTCATGGGCAAAAGAAATTTCTAAATTTCTCTTCATGAGGGGAACTACAAGAGCTAATAGGTAGCCTACTAGGGATTTCAGTAGGAGCTACCAATTCAAATGCACATTGCGGCCAGTGAGGAAACATAAGTAAATGACACATGACAAGAATAAATGCCTATGCAATTATTGTGCAAATGGTGGATGCTGGTAAGGGGCTCCCTGTATCCCTCTGAGAGAAGTAGCTGCTGCTCAGTCTATGGATAGCAGTTACCACGTGGTATTGAGTCTGCTCTCGTTTGAAGTTTCCATCTGTTTAGGAGATTTCAAAAGCATGTGTTTATGAATATTAAGTAAATTATATAATTTTAAAAAAACATTTAAAAATATATATGTAGGCCAGCTTTTCGTGGCTCTTGGTTTATCACCAGGTTGCTTTACAAAATAGTGAGTGGGCTATTAGGAAATATCTAACATGAAATATCTCACAAGGAAAATCTTCAACTAGAAAAGGAATAAATCATTTTCCTAATGTTGAGGATAGTAGATCATAGGTATAGGGTTGGAGAGGGTACTGTACTAAGGTGGCATAATCACCCAACATGAATGGATGATATAAGATTGGCAGTTTAAAGTGGAACTCAGCAATGTACAGGCTCTCCTACACCCATTTGGAAAGGACAAAGAGAAAGTAAAAGCCATCTTTAAGAATGCCTTAATACATTATTTGGGTGATGGATATCTTAAAAGCCCTGACTTCGCCTCCATGCAATCTGTGCATGTAACAAAATTACACTTGTACCCTATACATTTATACAAATAATAAAAAAGGCATTAGCACTTATAACTGTAATTATTTGATAATCTATTTAATATTTCTTCCCTGCCATGGAATCTAATATTCTGGTTAGACATTGATGGCATAAAGTCATACTGCTCAGTCAAATATGACCCCAACTCATATTACCTCTGTGGCTTTAGTGTTTACAGATATGCAGGTAAAACTGATACTAGACATAAAACTAGATCTACCAACTTAAAACCAGTGAAATAATTACAAATTTGAAGAAGAGAGATTTGCAAATAAAATCTCTCTGGATTTCTATCTCAATGGAGATAGAAATGCTGGGCTTATGTATGTGTAGGGAGATAAAAGTTGGTTATCTGTGAATACATTGACTGGAAAATTGCTCTGAAGCTTTGATAATGACACCCTTACTTCCAGGTAATGCCACCACCATTTCTGGGAATACTTTTTGCTGCTCTTAATTTATGACTATGACAGAGTCCTGTTTAAACATGTCAAAAAAGTGTATTACAGGTATAGGACCTTTGACTTTGATCAAAATGCTGATGTAGTTGGAAGCATCTGGGATATAGCACTTTAACCCTTGGCATCAATTTGATGTTATGGATGACCAGACTGTACACCATTTCAGTGTGAATGATATGAAAAACTAACTTGTAGTTTGTTGAGTCTCACCACTAGCCTCTATTTTAAGACCTTGATGAGTGCTTCTAAGCATCACCTGAGTAAAAATAGACTTGTATTGAAGCCAGCTGGATCTTATTCAGGAATAAATTTCAGACAGGCAAAGAAACAGCTGGAATACAGTTTCTCCTACATGGGGTGCCAAAGAAGATGTATGGTTGGGTGTCCTACAAATATGAAAGGTATTAAATGTCAGATGCTTATATGTTTTTTGATTTAATAATGTGAGCTAGCAGAATAATGTAAATATAGTAAACTTGAAATTTTCTTTATCTGCAAAAGTATGAAAAGTGTTTGAATTATGTCAAGCCCATGATAGTTTGAGATTTTAGGTTTTTGAGTATAAAATATATTAAAAAGTATAGAAATCTTGGGCATGAAGTTTAATTTTCCAAAGTAAATATGTACAGGCAATTAACAGAGAGATCAAGGAATGAGCCTCCTGGACGGGCACTGCCCCCTGCTCCCTGGAGCCCAGTCCCATGGACAGCCCAAGGGCTGAGGAGTGCAGGTGTGGCTCGGGACTGGTGGGCAGCTTGGCCTGCAGCCCTGGTACAGGATCCACGGGGTGAAGCCAGCTGGGCTCCTGAACTGGATGGGGACTTGGAGAACTTTTATATCTAGCAGGAGGATCCTATGTGCACCAATCAGCACTCTGTCTAGCTCAGGGTTTGTGAATACACCAATTTGTACTCTATCTAGCTAACCTAGTGGAGACTTGGAGGACTAGCACTCTGTGGCTCTGTGTCTAGCTCAAGGATTGTAAATGCACCAATCAGCACTCTGTGTCTAGCTCAGGGTTTGTAAATACACGAATCAGTACTCTGTCTAGCTCAAGGTTTGTAAATATGCCAATTGGTGCTCTGTATCTAGCTAACTCTGTATCTAGCTCAAGGATTGTAAACGCACCAATCAGCACGCTGTCAAATCAGCTCTCTGTAAAATAGACCAATCAGCTCTCTGTAAAATGGACCAGTCAGCAAGATGTGGGTGGGGCCAGATAAGGCAATAAAAGCAGGCTGCCAGAGCCAGCCAGCAGCAACTGCTTGGGGTCTCCTTTCAGCCTGTGGAAGCTTGGTTCTTTTGCTCTTTGCAGCTGACTCTTTGGGTCCATGCTGCCTTTATGAGCTGTAATACTCACCAGGAAAGTCTGCAGGTTCACTCCTGAAGCCAGCGAGACTACGAACCCACAGGGAAGAACGAAAAACTCCAGACGTGCTAATTTTAAGAGCTGTAACACCATGAAGGTCTCCAGTTTCACTCCTGACAGCAAGACCACCCACTAGAAGGCAGAAGCTCCAGGCACATGTGAACGTCTGAAGGAACAAACTCCAGACACACCATCTTTAAGAACTGTAACACTCACTGTGAGGGTTCACAGCTTCATTCTTGAAGTCAGTGAGACCAAGAACCCACCAATTCCGGACACAGGAATAATGTAGTATTCCAGTTCCTCTGTGGCAGCACTCAAGAACTATCTCAGTTCTAGCCCCATTTATCTGTAAAAGCATACATTAGCCTAACTTCTAGCACCATAGGTTGGGTTTTCCTTTTACAATATTGACTTTTTTGTCTAGCTTCTTTCAGGTAATTTGTGTGTATGTGTGTGTGCATGTGAGTATGTGTGAGAGAAAGGGAGAAAGATTCAATCACTGTACTTAATGAAGCACGTTTTCTTAGTAATTGTATTATTATATAATATTGTATCATCACAAAGTTATATGTATTCTACTATTGTAGGGCAGTTGCCACATCTCCAGTTTGAGATCATTGTAAATAATGCTTCTATAAACAGCCATCTACATGTCATTTGGTGCACACTTTTACTTGTGTCTGATTGCTATATAGTAGGAAAAAGAACTTCTGGTTCTAGAAGATACAGATAATTTATAATATGCTACTAAATAATTTTCTGGAATGATTGTATTAGTATAAAATTCCTCCAGTGTGAGCACAAATAGAAACACTATCGCCCAAAATTTGTCATTTGTTAGTCTCCTAATTTTGATCATTTCTGTTGGTGTGATTTCCCATTGGGATTTAAACTGAATTTTCTCAGTGGTTAATGAGGTTGAGCACTTTTCTCATATGTCTCAAGGGTATTTGCATATCTTTTTTCTTTAATGCCAATATCACATTGCATTAATTACTGATGCCTCAGACTCTTGGTTTTCTTTGGCTCTTATGACTTCCATATACATTCTAAAATCAGCATGTAAAGTTCTAAAAAGTCAAATGATATATAAAAACCTGAGATTTTGTTTGAGAACGCATTAAATATACAAAGCATTTTTCAGAGAATTGACATTCACAACATTGGGGATTGCAGTCTATGAACATGGATAGTGATAACATTTAGATTGTATTCATTGTTGTCAATAATATTGTTGACTGAGTGGAATGTTTGTACAATGTTTATTAGGTTTATTCCTAGGTATTGAAGTTTGTGATGCTATTGCAAATGGTTTCATTTATTAATTTCATTTTAATTATACATTATTGGAATATTAAATTACATTTGAATTTTGTATATTGATCTATTCAGCACACTTCAAAAGTTCAATTATTGATTCTAATTGTTTTTTTAAAGATTAATTAAAATATTTTGTATATAAAATCATGAGTCTACAAAAAAATGAGAATTTTATTTCGTCTTTTGTATGCTTATGTTTTTCATTTCTCATTCTTGCATTGTTGAATTAGATAGGAGTTACAGTGGCATTTTCAATAGAGTTTGTGAGAAGGGAGATTCATGTTTCCTTCTATCTTAGGAGAAAAACTTTTAATATTTCACCACTGAATACATTGAATGCTGACATTTGTTAGGTGTGTGTGGTAAGCAGGATGCTTAAATGGTCCATGATTTCTGGCCTCTCATATATCTATACCTTCTCCCATGTATTCAAATCAAGTACTAACCTAGTTTTGATTAGTTTTTTGATAAGTTGTATCATTAAACAGCATTATACTTTTTCAAATTATGTTTCTTTATTCGTTGAGAACATTTTCATTTTTCTGTGAATGTGAAATTGACCCAAGAGTACCATAGACAGTTTTTTGGGAATAAACATGAAATTTGGCCTTTCTAGTCTTAAAGCTTGGAACTTATATTTTTTAAATCTCAATTTCTTCCTCAGGAAAGGATCCCCAGGCCTCTCAGAAAGTATCAAAGAACTGAAACTCACCAAATCACTGCATCAGAACAATGAGATGCAAAATCCTTCATTCATCATGATTGCTTCCTGGCCCCTCCATAGTTCCTGTTTTCTTACACATTGTTACATTTCTTCTCTGTCATATAAACCCCTAGTTTTAGTTGGTCAGAGAGATGGATTTGAGACTGATCTCCCATCTCCTTGAGTGCAGCACAGGATTAAAGCCTTCCTTGGCACTTCCTTAGCATTACTTTTCATCTCAGTCATTGGCTTTCGGTGTGGCAAGCAGCAGAACCTAGAGCAAACTTCTGGTGTTTTGCTAGCAAATGTGGCAAATTAAATGAATTTGTTGCATTTCCCAAGAACACCCTGGCCTGCCACATCCCCATCCTGTGCCTATTAAAACCACATTAGCACGCCTACAGGCACCGGCAGATGCCGGTAGACCATCCGCAGTGGAATAACATGAATGGGGATCTGGCCAGGTGGTCTAAGGAGAGTCCAGCCACTGAGCACCCCAAATCCAGGAGAAAACCACTTTCCCATTCCATTCTCCTTCTGGCCTCCCCATCCACCTTGCTGAGAGCCACCATCACTCAATAATAAACTTTGCACTCATTCTCCAAGCCCACATTTGATTTGATTTTTCTGGTATGCTAAGGCAAGAACCTGGGATATAGATAGCCCTCTGTCCTTGCAATAAGGCAAAGGATCTAACTGAGCTGATTAACACAAGCCACCTTCGGATGCCAAAACTGAAAGAGCACACTGTAACACACGCCCACGGGGGCCTCAGGAGCTGTAAACATTCACCCCTAGACACTGCCATGGGGTCAGTGCTCCACAACCTGCCTGTTTGTATGCTCTCCTAGAGGTCTGAGCAGTGGGGCACTGGAGAAGGGACCCACTCCCATCGCGTGCCCTGTGAGGTGGATAAGGGAACTTTTCCCATTTCAGTATCAAAGAGTGATTTTGTATCTTTACTCTCATTTTGTTCTTGAATGCTGGTAAGGGAGTGACACCTGGCCATGTGCAACATGGGTAACTTTGCTTCATGTGCATCCTTCTAACTCTGGACTGAAAAGTCGTTTACTTACAAAGAGTTTTGCACTCACAGCCAAGGATACTATACATTCCAACTGTCTGAAGTGACAATAGATCATGTAATGATGAATAAATCCTTGCATATTCCAGCACAGACAGATTCTGAGGAACAAGAATTACACTCTTCATCAGGCCTTAGTCCCAGATTTAGACAGAACACAGGGGGAGAGATGGATTAGGACAAATTGACTGATAAACTCCCAGTTTCACTGAAATTAACTTCCCACCAATTAGCAACACAAATATTCCATTTAATTACATAAAACATATTAAAGTCACATTTTTAACACTTGAATTCAAAGTAGAGATTTTTATCTACTCTCTCTTTCTCTCTTTACATATACACACACCCCTACAAATTGATTTTTCTTATAAATAGTGAATACAGGATTCATATTATTTGATTTTTCAGTTATAATAAACAAATATACATATATAAATAAAATAAAATACTCTTTTTCATTTTCTTACATGTAGCTCTACTTCATTTAAAATTCTCCAAAGTACTTTGTAAATAGATATAGTATAATTTATCTAACTGTGTGCCTACTGATGAGTACTCACAGTATTTTTGTTTTTATTTACACAAACAATATTGTGAGAAGCTTATTAATTAACTGCCTATTTTATTTCTGTAAAAAAATGAGAATACCAGTCAAAGGGAATGTGCATTTACCATTATGAGACATCCAAGCAGACTCAACAGAGAGATGATGATTGCTTTGCAAGACTTCCTAAAGACCTATTCACTTTTACCCATTTTCTGTCAAAAAAAAAAAAAAAAAAAAAGCTTAATCGCTCTTGCTGGAAAATCTAAATCAAGGTATATATGGGGATAAGTTTTTCTAATTTCAGTTTGTCTAAGTAAAATAAGGGGACTGCTTATATTTTCAGGCACTGTTGTTTTTCAGTAGTTTTATTGGGGTCTTTTTTTATTCTTAAGTTTTAAAATTAGCAATAAGTCCATCAATAGATGTATTCTTTAATGACAGTTTATATTCACAATAGTCTTCCCCTCTTTCGTTCAGGTCATTGTACTAACTACATATAATTTTTTTCCTTCAAATTTTTGGCATCCTATGTAATACTTTCTAGTGAGATTAACTATGAACAACTTAACAGTAAGTTATCAGCATAAGCATCTACTTTGACGTTAATAAAAATTGTTTTCTAAAAGTAATACTTATAACTGGCAACTATCTGATGTTTCAAATACTTCCCTCTGAAATTACTATGAACATCAAGGTTATGATAAACTCAAAATTAACTAAATAGTTGTAAGGTTGTAACGATGTATTTTACCCAAGAATACTCCTACTTGACTAGCAACTTGACAAGTAAACATTAGACCTAAAATGAGTATCTGCATATGATGAAGTAGTTAATAAAAATAACTTCAGCTGGGAAGGAGAAAATATTTTTGCTTTTTTTTTTTTAGCATTTTAATGAAATGTTTATATGAAATATATGCCAGTTTTCCTCAAGATAATTACAGGATATGTTGTACATGCTTGGATTTTTAATCTTTTGCTAAAATTTGTATCCCCTTTTCTACACCTCCTTTTTTTCTGCATTGTCATTTACAATATGACTAAACAATGCGAGAATGCTGCTCTTGAGACCTAGTTGTAACATGAAAGGAAGGAAACCTTTAAAGATAATATAACATGTGACATATATATTTTATTTTTCTTTCAAAGCTGTTTGTGGATCATTTACAGTACCTACAGTCACTGTGACAGCAAAACAATGACTCTGTGTTAAGAGGAAACAGAAGTGATGTCTCCTTTGATCCCAGCAAATAAAATTCACCATGTCTTATGTGAAATAAATCTGCTTTCATACAATAAAATGTGAGAATAATAGGCTGGGCGCAGTGGCTCTGGCCTGTAATCCCAGCCCTCTGGGAGGCCGAGGCAAGTGGATCACGAGATCAGGAGATTGAGACCGTCCTGGCTAACACCGTGAAAACCCATCTCTACTAAAAAAATACAAAAAAATTAGCTGGGCTTGGTGGTGGGCGCCTGTAGTCCCAGCTACTCGGGAGGCTCAGGCAGGAGAATGGCCTGAACCCGGGAGGCGGAGCTTGCAGTGAGTGAGATAGCGCCACTGCACTCCAGCCTGGACGACAGAGCGAGACTCCGTCTCAAAAAATATATATATATGTGTGTGTGTGTATATATATACATATTATATATACATATATATATATAAATAATATGAGTTTATAGTAATAGTAATTCTAAGAAGCTTAAAATGTTTATTCTCATTATAACTGAAGTTTTAATTATTGGTCACAAATTAATTTCTATAATGGTAAGTAAATAAAATCTTTTATGTTGTACAATGGTGTAATTGTATTCACTTCTCTTACATGGTTGCCATGAAAAAACTTGTGAGTGATTATCAAATATTTGGGATTCAGATTGGAGGTTGGATGGGCAGGAAGTGTGGGGACTGCTTAGTATGAACTCTGCAGAGGTTCTGCTTGAGGCACTTTAGCAGAAGGCCAGTTCAGACGGAAAAGCCCAGAGTGTCTCTCATGTGAAAAGAGTATTGTCTGTGTTTTCCAGAACAGCTCATTTTAGTTTCAGATTGGAAGGAAACAAAGTGAAGGAAATCTTTGATATTTTCTGGAGGGAAGAACAGTGCTTAAAATATGTAAATTAGACAATGAAGTAAAGACGGGAATTGAAAGTTGTACCTAAGAACAGGACGTGCCAACACTCAAATATATAAATGTTTAAGAGCGGAGTTTCTTGTTTTATATTCTGTTATCACCAGAAAAGGACCGACAGTGCAAGCAATTAAACCAGAATATGCAAATAGAAATGTCTTAATGAACTCATTTCTGTGGAAATAGCTACTAGAAAATGTTAGCACATAGATGAGAGATTCTGAAAAAAAAAATTAGCTATCAACACTAAAGATCTGAAGAGAATAAAAACCTTGAAGCTATTCTTTTATTCTTTTTCTTCTTTTCTATCTTCAATTTTACCTGATGATTCATTCATCTTCATAAAACTACCTGTTATTCTCTCTGACTTAGAATAATTAATACATATAGGTAAAAAGCATTAAGCTTTGGGAATGCTTGAAGCCTGGAGATTCATAAAATAAATGTATAAAAATTAAACTTTTCAAAATTATTAGGAATTACTTATCTCACATACTGTCTAAACTATATTTAAATAAGAAAAAAGAGTTAGAAAAGTGGCTAAAATTGAGACCCTGAAAACAGTAATGCTCGAATGTTATACTCCCAATTCCCACGTAGCCTCAAAGTAACCTGAAGGACAGCATGCACTGCATGATTAAGATGATTTTATTCAGGCGTTGCATAGGAAGGATGATCATAATGAGAAAGATTTCAAATAAAAAGAAGGATATCTTGGATTTTATAGAGGCAGGTGAACAAAAAAGATATCTGTGAGTCTTCCTAGAGTGGTGAAAAAGAAGGGACAATGAATAACATAGGGAAGGGTGGTTCTTTTGCAGTTGGTTTTCTACTGGAATTAAAAAAAAAAAAAAAAAAAAAAAAAAGTGGTGCTAGGAATAGGGAGATGTCCTAACCATACCCATTTTCTATGAGCACAGGGCCCAAGCTAAATTCAACATTCACCATTTTATTTGAAAATTTTATTTGATTTGAATTTGGAAAGAATTATGTATTCTACTGCAAAAGTAGTTTTAATTGCATTCTCTGTTATGTTCGGTATACATTGAATAGGGTTCCAAATGACAAATTCCTTTTAAAATTCACTTCTAAGAAATAATACTAATGATCCTGAGGAACTGATCTTCTTATTTTATTCGACAATGAAAAGTATATGAAACCACTGTTATAGTTTGTCTCTACCTAAGCTGAGAGCTCAATTGAACATTCAATTACAGAAACTGTACAGGCATATATGGTGGTCTGTAGGGTTCCCCATTATTTTCATAGCATTAGTTATAAGCATTATATATTAGCAGTTGTCTTGTTTGCATATATTTTTTACATCACCTAAATCTTTTTGGAAGAAAGCAACATATAAGTAATAAATTTATCTCAATGAAAACAAGGGTGAGTTGACTTTTTGTTGTTTGTTAAACAACAAAACAAGCCCATGTTTGTTGAAATATTAATTCATGAACTGTAAAGGAGTTTGAATTACATTTGTGGGGACCATGTTATTGGGACAAAAATTATGTAGCTGTTGGTGAAAATGGATATATACGAATTATCTGGGTATTAGGTATTTGATGAAAGTAGCACATGATAGGAGGTTAGAAATTAAAAGAGAATAATTCCAAAGCCGTGATCTCATCCCAATGATACACAAAATCAGTGCTTGGATAAAACCTCCTTATAAGTATTGGAATGTCAAGAGACTTTAACTTGAAAATAATCCAGAGGTAACTTACTTTGGTAATTGGAATTCCTTCTAATAATCCTGTCATTATAGTTCTTTATACGTATAATAGCAACAAGTAAATGTTCACTCAGAGGGGAGAATATTAGATTGCCTACTGAATATTATTTATAATTTTTCTTTATTATTTGACTTTTCTTTTTATTGGTGATTATCAACATTTAAACATATTTAAGACTCTTTCTCATTTGACAAGCTCTTTCTTAATAAATAGCACTGCCTGTCACCCAGTTGACTAATCCAGAATTCTAGCCGTCATTTTGGATTCTTCATCCCACACTCACTCATTTAACATGTATGAATTGAGCTCTGTGTTCAAGATGCTATTATTATAAATATGTTAAAAAACGCTTCTCCTCTACTTATTCCTAATCAGTTGTCAGGTTCCACCTTGCCACCATTAAATGTATTTTTCTGTCACCATCTAGAAATGTGTGTGTGTATATGAGCTCTTTTACCTATAGAAATAAGGTTTTGTGTGTGTGTGTGTGTGTGTGTGTGTGTGTTCTTCCCATTCACCATCCCCCATAGGTGTAAGTTTCCTGAGGCCTCTCCAGGAGCCGAGCTGATGTCAGCATCATGCTTCCTGTACAGCCTGCAGAACTGTGGGCCAATTAAACATATTTTCTTTCTTTCTTTTTTTTTTTTTTTTTTTTTTGAGATGGAGTCTCACTCTGTCTTGCCCAGGCTGGAGTGCAGTGGCACGATCTTGGCTCACTGCAACCTCTGCCTGCCGGGTTCAAGTGATTCTCCTGCCTCAGCCTCCCGAGTAGCTGAGACTATAAGTGTGCACCACTACGCCCAGCTAATTTTTGTATTTTTAGAAGAGACGGGCTTTCACCATGTTGGCCAGGATGGTCTTGATCTCTTGAGTTCATAATCCGTCCCCCTTGGCTTTGTAAAGTGCTGGCATTACAGGCATGAGCCACCATGCCCAGCCAACCTATTTTCTTTACAAAATACCTAGGCTCAGGTATTTCTTTATAGCAGTACAAGAACAGACTAATGCAGAACATTTGTATTAAGGAGTGGGGCATTGCTATAAAATACCTGAAACATGTAAGTGACTTTGGAACTGGGTAAAAGGCAGAGGCTGGAAGGGTTTGCAGGGCTCAGAAGAAGACAGGAAAATGAGAGAGTTTGGAACTTCCTGGAGACTGCCTAAATGGTTGTGAACAAAATGTTGATAGGGATATGGACAGTAAAGGCTAGGCTGAAGAGGTCTCAGATGGAAATTAAAAACTATTTGTGATCTGGAGCAAAGGTCACTTTTGTTATGCCTTAGCAAAGAAACTGGCTGCATTGTGCCCCTGCTCTAGGGATCCATGGAACTTCAAACTTCAGAGTGGTGATTTAGGGTACCTAGTGGAAGAAATTTCTGAGCAACAAAACATTCAAGAGGTAGCCTGGCTGCCTCTAACAACCTAAGCTCATACACATGAACAAATAAATGACCTGAAATTGGAACTTACATTTAAGAAAAACAGAGTGTAAAAGTTAGGAAAAATTTGCAGCCTGGTCATGTGGTAGAAAAGAAAAGCCCATTTTAAGGGGAGGAATTCAAGCCAGATGCAAAAGTTTGAATAAGTAGAAAGGAAAGAGATAATGGCCAAGATGATTGATGGGAAACAGGGCTTGAGGGCATTTCCGAGAAGTTTGTGGCAGCCCCTTTCATCACAGGCCAGGAGGTCTAGGAGAGAATAATGGTTTCATGGGCCAGACCCAGGTCCCTACTCTCCTGTGCAGCCTAGGGACACTGCTTCATGTATTTTAGCCACTCCAGTTCCAGCCATGGGTCAAAGGGGCTCAGGTACAGCTCAGGCCTTTACTTCAGAGGGTTCAAGCCATAAGCCTTGGAGGCTTCCACATGGCGGTAAGCCTGTAGGTATGCAGAATGAAGGAGCTGAGGTTTGGGGGCCTCCATCTTGATTTCAAAGGATGTATGGAAAAGCCAGGATGTCCAGAGAGAAGCCTGCTGCAGGGGTGGAGCCCTCATAGAGAACCTCTATTAGAGCAGTGTGCAGGGGAAATGTGGAGTTGGAGCCCCCCACCCAGAGTCCTCACTGGGGCACTGCCTAGTGGAGCTGTGAGAAGGGGACTGTCATCCTTCAGACCCTGGAATGGTAGATCCAGTAGCATCTTGCATCATGTGCATAGAAAAACCAGAGACACTCAATATCAGCCCATGAGAGCAGTAACGGGGTAAACTCTGCAAAGCGACAGAGCTGCCCAATGTCTTGGGAGCCCACCACTTGCATCAGTGTGCCCTGGATGTGAGACATGAAATCAAGGAGATTATTTTTGAGCTTTAAGATTTAATGACTGCCCTGCTGGGTTTTGGACTTGCATGGGGCCAATAGCCCCTTTGTTTTGGCTGATTTCTCCTTTTTGGACTGGGAATATTTACCCAATGTTTGTACTTTAAATGTATGTTGGAAGTAACCAACTTGTTTTTTTATTTTATAGGCTCATAGGAGAAAGGGACTAGCCTTGTTTCAGAGGACACTTTGGACTGTGGACTTTTGAGTTAATGGTGGAATCAGTTAAGACTTTGGAGATCTGCTGGGAAAGCATGATTAGTTTTGAAATGTGAGTAGAACATGAGATTTGAGAAGAGCCAGGTGTGAAATGATATGATTTGGATCTGTGTCCCTACCAAATCTCATGTCAAATTGTAATCCCCAGTGTTGGAGATGGGGTCTGGTGGGAGGTGATTGGATAATGGGAGCAGTTCCTCATGAATGGTTTAGCACCATGCATTTGGTGCTGTTCTCATGATAGTGAGTTAAATCTCATGATATCTCATTGTTTAAAAATGTGTATCACTTCCTCTCTTCTCTCTTGCTCCTATTCTGGCCATGTGATGTGTATGTTTCCCTTTCCCCTTCCCCTTCTACCACGATTGTTAGTTTCCTGAGGCTTCCGCCTGAGCCGAGCAGATGCCAGCATTATTATTCTTGTACATTCTGTGGAACTGTGAGTCAATTAAGCCTCTTTTCTTTATAAATGATCCAGTCTCAGGTATTTCTTTATAGCAGTACAAGAACAGACTAATACAATCATTTAGTTGTCCTTGAGAGAAAGTAGATACTCTTGGAAGAGCTTCTGATTTTAGCCCTGACTGCCTTTTTGTATTTTAAGCTCTCCCTCTTTATTTTATCCAAATATAATAGAACCCTATCTTTAAATTCAGCAACTCCTTTATTTGCATCCAGGTCCTTGAACTTTGTTTCTTCTGTTTCAAACTTCCATTTATTCAGCTGTCTAATTGCTACCAAACCTTCTGGCCCTAGTCTTTGTATTGCCTCATTGGGAGGAAATGGCCTAATGTACCTGTGGTAGACTTTCCAATTAGACTTGTAGTTCCTTTCAAAGCATTCATTGTATTGTAAATGCATGTTGAATTTCTATAGTCTCTACATTAGGATTATTTTCTATGGAAGGATTTGTACACATATAAAATAAAAAATATATTAAATATTTCATTTACCTAATTATTGAGATGATGTTTTAACCAATGAGATGGAGAATTCAAAGAATAGACACATTTACAATTCAGGAATTCGAACGACTCTGTAAATAGAGGCAATGAAGAATTTTTACATGAGGGTGGAAGGAAGTCAATTGAATTTCCAATGGGCAGAATTTTGTGTATCTATTAGCAATAATTATTTTGCATTGCCATCAGATATCTATAAGTTGACTGAGTGGTAAAATAGAAGGTAAAAATATTAGTGGTCAAATAGAAGGAAACATTAAAATTGGATAATCTGGAAAAATGTGATCTACTACGCACGTGGAAACCTTTTTTTCCTTTCATTCAATGGATTGGCAACTCCAAGGATATAAGACATCTGTCACCTTGTTCACAAGATATTTTCCTAGAACCTATAAAAGTGCCTACCTTAAAATAGTTACAATATTTTTTGTTAAAAATTAGATAATATCTTCCAAATTTTTCACCATAGCCCATGTCTCTTTCTTAAGAATTAAATAAATGTCTAATTCCTCCAGTAGATAGTCCATCTTCATGCACACAAGCACCTCAAACACAGCATTATAAAAATTATATCTTGTTTTCATTAAAACAGTTGTTTATTCAGTATCCCAGATCAGCTAATATTTATGTGTTCCAGATGAGTTAATGATGCAATAAACTATCTGAACTCCCAGAATTTCAACCTATGTGTCAGCTTGGAACTATCCACCTGGCATCTTAATTGCATATAGATATAGTTAATTTTTCCATTTTATAAACAAGATTTTTCCTAGCGTAGCTCCAAGTGTTTACATTGTGAAAACTGTGAAACTTCTGTGCAGTTCACATGATTCTGTGATTCTCTGCCTTTATATCCTATAATACTTGAGTTCTATTCACCTGCTAAGCCCCATTTTAGTAATTTTTTCTGTGAAGATTGAACTTAGGTCAAACCTAGTCTACTTCACTCTATGCTTCTTTCCACACGAAGGAGAATAGCTTACTTCAACCTTCATGGTACCACAATACATGACACTTGGCACATTCATTTACTGTGGTACTTCACCAGCTTCCGGGAATTATTTTGATTAAAAGTTTGTTTCCTTTACTCATCTATAAGGTTTCAGAAGATACAAAACTTACATTTCTTATCTTTGAAACTCACTTGAGTAACAACAAATAAATCAAAAGAATAAATAATATAGGAGCAGAAACAATCAATTCCTCTTATTTTATAAAAGAGAACAGTCTACATTCACGTTTTGAAGAGTAAAACAGCCCTTTATAATAAGATATACTAGTGGAAAAATAAAAGTTCAACTAAATTTCTTGAGGTTTCAAAGCATTTTCTATCTCAAAAACCATAACGATGAAAGAAACACATATAGGGCATTCATGATTGTAATTGGTGCTAAATCATGACCAACAGCTTTTTGCTTAAAATTGATATTGTAAATGTTTCAATCACTATAGAATAAAAGACATGAAAGGAGATTTTATCTAGAAATACAGCTTTCTAAAAAGCACAGTCTTATAATTTGTTTTTCTTTTCCAACAATGCAGTGTCAAATTGCAGTGTAATAGCACAGCATGGAGACATTGCTGATGGTCCATCAGACATCGCTGATGGAGTCTGAGCTGTAAGGGCTAGCATATGACTTCAGCTCCTCCTAAACCTCTTCTCTTAGAGGAAGACTGTAGAAATATTGTACAGCATAATCATATTTTGCAGAATATGAAAGACTTTCTGAGGCAGAATGCAGAGTATATTTATATTTTATTTTTTAAAAATAAGAGTTTTGCAACAGGTTCTCTTTCCCCATAGTTCCAACCACTGACCTGTACAAAGCACAGTTCATCAGATCTCATTCTGTGTGTCTTTTTCGCCACTATCTTTACTATTGCAGTCAGTTTCTACTCCAGTCATGCAAATTTTCAGCAGGAGCGTAGGTATTCTGTATTTATAAGAGAAATTTATCAGTGTTTAGCCAGAGATGGAATAAGAAATGTGAATTCAAACTATTCCAAAATTTTACAGAGTGAGTTGTACAAAACATTAGTACTATGAGAGTTCAGCATTTTAGGGTAAATTTTAGATAAAATCAAGTAATTCCTATTTTAAAAAGTTATGAGAGTATTTAATATAATGTGCTTTCTAAATTTCTAAAAGAACAAAGAGCAAAATTTTTATTCAGTTATATTTGATGATGTAACTTCTCCTTAGGAAGAAATTCCAGGTAACAATATTTTATAGACTATACTAGGAAATGATTTTCTTTCCATATAGTCTTGTTTTGAAAGCAAACATAGACAAAGGCACCTCATCTGTTAGCATATAATACTGCTGATATCTTCTCATTGTTACTCTTGCAATTTCCATTTCTAGAAAAGTAACTAACAAAAGTACAAACAGACACATAATAGACACACAAAATATATATGTTTTTCTATTGTTCATCTGGTTATTAATAATCCTGGCCAGCCTTGCTTTTCTGTAGATTTCCCCAGAGATTTCAGGGCTTGCTTTTCATGTGATCTGAGCCAGGAACTCATGATTAGTCAGTGATCAAACAGAAGCTATGCTTTGCTGAACACTGGGAAAATGTATATAAATTTATTTTTAATAAAGATGGTAGAAAAAAATAAGAGGATAGACAATATTGACAGTTTTTAATTGATTGTTTACTCTGTGCCATTGACTATGCTAAGTAAATCACTGAAATTATCTCATTTACTTTTCACAGGAACTCTAGGGTAAAGATATTACCATTCCCTCCATGTTACAGATGAGAAGACTTAGGATTCCGTAGGTTATGTGATTTGAAAGTACCCTCCTAGCAAGAAACAGAGCAAGATTCTAACTGAGGTGAGCTGACCCTGAAGCCCACATTCACTGATGGTCAGTGTGTTGCCTCAACCAGCCCTCACTCTCACTATGCAATGCTTAGAAGCAAGAGTGATTGGTTCAGTTGGCCTCATTGATGAATGAGGCTTTTAGAGTTAAGCTTAGAAGAAAACCATAAAAGAGATGAGAGAGGAGGTTTGCTGCCTGATTCATTGTTACCATCGTTGATATAAGAAAAGAAAGTTCCCTTGAGTTGCCAGTTTTCTTTCATGCCTTTTCCATGGGGAATCCTTAGTGTGTGGAATGCAGCTAGTGTGGAGATGAGGTGAACCATGGGAGTCTCCATTATATGAAACGTGTAGTGTTCTTTTAACAAACTCAGGTATTAGCCTTTAGAACATTGCCAGAACTATGGAAGCGGTCATGTTCTTATCACCTCTAAAGCCATGGCTGCCCCCATACACTCACAGATGCTTAAGAAGTCCTTCCTCCAAGCCTAAGAGTGAAGTGATAAAGGTATGGTGAACATTCCAACAAGCTGTAGTAGTTCATTGATGGTTTGGACACATGAACAAGATCATCCCACAAATCAGACCAACATACAAATACTTTGTACACCGTCTCCAACAATTAAAAAAACAAACAAACAAAAAAACTAGTGATCTAACCATCCCAGACAAGAAGTTGGCTTCTACACAAATTGCCTCTTGAAAATAATTTTCTACAAATTCAGGTTCTTGGGTATTTTTTGTGTTTGTTTTCTCTAGCAATGGCTTATTAGTCAGGGATAGTAAACATTCTCATTTTGATAGCTTGAAATATAGCCCTTTAAACCAGTGTTTCCCCAATCTCAATTCTTAATCTTTCTATTTTTTCACTGACAAAATGATCAAAATAGTACTATTACCTACAGTGCTTTTTCTTCCAGTCTCAACTTACTCTTGTTATTTTTCCTCCTACAAATTTGCTGAAACTACAGCCTTTGAGAGCTCAATTCAGCAACGACCTACTAATTAACAAATGCAATGGTGTCTTCTAAGTCCTTATTTGACTAGTTTTCTCTACAGTAATCAAAATCACAGATCACTTGTTCCTTCTTGAAAAGCTCTTATAACTGGAAGAAGAAAATGAATGTCTCTTTCCTATAGAGAGACTGGGGAGAAGAATGACCCTTGGCTGAAAATGTAATCAAGTACTTATAAGAAGTAATTTCAAGGCTTCCACCTGGTCTTAGTGTAGCTAAGGGGTAGCAGGCTGTAAAAGATATACAGTTTAGCATTAGCCATTTATTATTCCAGGTAGACCTGAAATAGCATGTTTTAAAAGGAGGGTGGGGAGCTGAAGGAGAGGAATTATCATGGCGCTGCATAACAATGAGACTATGCTAACTCTACTGCACTTAATGTGAACTTGTGAGTTATAAGGCAGTTAAAAACGTGTTTGTTTTTCTTATTTAGGCTTGGTACTATTTTGAAAGATCTATGCATATGAATAAATGCATTTGAGAGAGAAACAGAGACAGACAGATATAACAGATAACAATTGGAAAGTTGGAGAAACAAAATGTTTGTGACCCCATCTGACCTTTGGGTAACAACTACAGGATCCAGATTTAAAGTTCCCAGGACCGCTCCTGGATTGCATGAAGAAACTGCAAAAATAGGCCACTCCTGAGTGTTCTTGTAATGTCTACATGGTTTTATTCTAGCTTGCATATGACTAGACTAGTGACACCTAATCTTAGATGGGAGCAACCTTAATAGATTTGCTGTAAAGGAAGATAATTTTTCTAAAATACATCTAAAAACAATGCAAATATCAACAAAGATTTCAAATATGTTTAATGTATATATCTGTTTCTTCATCAATTTTCGAACTCTTGAAGCACAATCATTCTACCTAAGTTCTCTTTGAACATCATTGTACCTCCCATAGAGGCAACAATAATTAGTAAGTGCTCAAAAAATATTTTTAGAATTGAGTTGTTGAACTAAACATAGACATATGTATGGTAAATTAGTCATACATGAAATGTTATATTAACTTTGATAAATTTATTTAAATAAAATACATATAAAAGTAGATGAATTGGAGCATATTAATATAAAACATACAAAAATTAGCAACATGGTGTGCACACAATGAAATAGTGTCAATATCTTGATATTTATGGTAGAAGGAGAAAGTAGGAACTAAGCTAACATTTACTAAGTGCCTTTAAAATATCAGATATTTTTCATACATCATCTTATAAAATATAAACAAATTCTTTAAAAATAAGCATTTTAATTCCAATTTATATCTGAAGATTCAGCCCAAAATTCCATGATGAGTAACTAGCTAAGGGAAGAGCAATAGGTCTCAACTTTCTTGCAAACACCTATCAATTTATTCGGGCTGCAGATGAATGATTAAAAATACTCTTCAGTTGCATCTCCATTCAATAAGAAAGACTCCCCATGCATCAGTAATATCTACTTTAACCTCAGAAGGAAAGGGAAACTGATCACTAGCAGGTATTGCTATCACAAGTCCAAAATGAGAAAGCAAGAGAATATGAGTGTATGGACATGTTTATTTACAGAGAGATGGAAGAGAAGGCTGAACAGGATTTGAGCTCACATACATGCTCCTCTCAAATAGAACTATTTCCACTATCACTAATTTAATTTTAAAACATGGGAAAGATATAAGTTTTTTGATGAGTGCATTATTAATGACAAACGTCATGGTAAGAGCGGACTCAGGAAGCATTAGTTCAAATTAAAAGAATCCTAATGGATAATACTATAGGAAAAATTATGACTAATAGAACAGAAGTTGGACAGGAGACAGCTCTCCATTTCCTTTTTTTGTTTTTGGCTTTCCCAGACTGGTTTTGCCATTTTTGTATCTAGTGATCTTTGTGAGCTTCAGGAAAAAAATATACACAAATGTTTTGACATATTACCACCATAAAACCAAGAAAATGTAATACTCCTGAGTTTATATAGTCTTCCCGTTTTGGGCACTGGGTCATACTTTTCAAAATAAATTGTACCAAAATCAAAAATAATATGTAGTTTCTTTAAAATTTCTATTTATAAGCAAATGTTTTATAAAATAAAATTTATTTGCTATGAAGTTAATTCTGGCCTACAGATGGATATATTAAATAAAATAACTAAAAGATGAAATTCAATACCTATTAAGTTGAAAAAAATGAAGTAATGCGAATTCCCCAAATTACTGTATATTTTGTTTTAAAGTAACAATGCCACTGACATTGTGGCTCTGTCTTCCAAAGCACAGGCATTAGCTGGCATGGGGAGCTGGTAATTTGCAAAATTAGAAATAGCTTTCTACACCACTTATAGTTCAATTAAATGAGTTTATAAAAATGTTACCACGAGGAGGTGGAGCAAGATGGCCAAATGTAACCCTCTAGTGATTGTCCACCCCACAGAAATAACAAATTGAACAAGTATCCACACAAGAAAGCACCTTTATCAAAATCACATATAACATAATGACAAGGAAAGAAGCAAGGAAAACTATAAAATATTGACATACAAAATTGAAGAGGACAGAGAACATAGAAAGATATTTAAAAGATATTTAACAGATAAAGATATTTCACAGATTGGAAAAATCTTATTGGTAAAATGTCCGTGTTACCAAAAGCAGAGATTCAATGTGATACCTATCAAAGTATTAATGATGTTCTTCACATATATAGAAAAAAAAAATCCTAAAATTTACATGGAACCACAGAAGACCCAGAATTGCCAAAGTCATCCTGAGCAAAAAGAACAAAACTGGAAGAATCACATTACCGGACTTCGAATTATACTGTGCTATAGTAACCAAAATAGCATGGCAGTGGTATTAAAACAGACACATAGACCAATGGAACAGGATAGAGGACAAATAAATAAATCTACACATTTACAGTCGACTCATTTTCAACAAAGGTGTCAAGAACATCCACTGGGGAAAAGCCAGTATCTTCAAAAGTGGTGCTGGGAAAACTGGATATTCACAGGCACAAGAATCAAACTAGACTACCATTGCTCCTCATATACAGAATCAATTCAAAATTATTAAAGAGTTAAATCTAAGACCTGATGAAACAAAACTACTAGAGGGAATCATTGGGGAAATGCTACAGGACCTTGGTCTGGGCAAAGACTTTTTGAGTAAGACTTGGAAAGCATAGGCAACCAAGGCAAAAATGGGCAAATGGGATCACATCTAGCTAAGAAGCTTCTGTACAGCAAAGGAAACTACCCAGAAACAGGATGGGAGAAAACATTTGCAAGCTATTTAACTGGTATGAGATGAATAGCCAGAATATATAAGGAACTCAAAAACTCAATAACAAAATAAAAAAGAATCTAATTTAAAAATGGGCAACATATTTGAATAGACATTTTTCAAAAGATATGAATGGCCAACAGGTATATGAAAAAATGCTCAACTTCACTAATCATCAGAGAAATGCAAGTCAAAAATAATGAAATATCATCTCACTCGAGATAAAATGGCTTTTATCAAAAACAAACAAAACTGGATGGCAGCAAGTATATGGAGAAAGGGGGAATGCTCATACACTGTTGGTGGGAATGTAAATTTGTTCAGCCACTGTGGAAAACAGTATGAAGGTTCCTAAGAAAATTAAAAATAGAACTACCATATGATCCAGCAATGCCATTGCTGCAAATATATTCAAAAGAAATGAAATTAATGCATCAAAGAGATATTTGCACTCCCGTGTTTATTGCAGCTCTACTCATGGTAGCCAAGATATGAAATCAACCTAAGTGTCCATTAATGGATGAATAGATAAAGAAAATGTGGTATATATACACAGTGGAATATTATTCAGCCATGAAAAGAATGAATTCCTGTCATTTGCCACAGCCTCAGTGGAATTGGAGGATGTTACATTATGTTAAGGGAAATAAGCCAAACACAGAAAGACAAACATTGCATGTTCTCCTTCAGATACTGGCATTACAAATTTGATCTCATGGAAGTTAAAAAGTAGAATGATGATTACTAGAGGCTCTAAAGGGTACTGAGGAGGAGAAATTAAAGGGGGGATGATTGATGGGTATAAAAATACAGTTAGAAGGAATAAGATCTAGTGTTTGGTAGCTAAATGTGACAACTTTGGTAGCTAAATGTGACAACAGTTAACAATATATTGTTTCTTTCATTCTTTCCTTTCTCTCTCTCTCTCTCTCTCTCTCTCTCTCTTTATTGATGGAGTCTCAGTCTGTCACTAGGCTGCAGTGCGTGGAGTATAGGGACACGATCTCGGCTCTCTGCAATCTCCACCTCCCGGGTTCAAGCGACTCTCCTGCCTCAGACTCCCGAGTAGCTGGGACTACGGGCGTGCGCCATCACGCCCAGCTAATTTTGGTATTTTTAGTAGAGACGGGGTAGCACCATGTTGGCCAGGATGGTCTCAATTTCTTGACCTTGTGATCCGTAAGCCTCAGCCTCCCAAAGTGCTGGGATTATAGGCGTGAGCCACTTCGCCCGACCTTATTGGGTATTTCAAAATAACTAGAGGAGTGAATATGGAATGCGGAATGTTCCCGACACAAAGTCAGGGTAAACATTTGAGATGATGGCTATCCCAAGTACCCTCATTTGATCATTACCCATTGTATGCTTTTGTCAAAACATCACATACATTCCATAAACATATACAACTTTTTTTTTTTTTTTTTTTTTTTTTTTTTGACAGTCTCACTCTGTTACCCAGTCTGGAATGCAGTGGCATGATCTCGGCTCACTGCAACTTCCGCCTCCTGGGTTCAAGTGACTCTCCTGCCTCAGTCTCCCAAGTACCTGGGACTATAGGTGTGTGCCACCACGCCTGGCTAATTTTTGATTTTTTAGTAGAGACAGGGTTTCACCATGTTGCCCAGGCTGGTCTCAAACTCCTGACCTCAGGTGATCTGCTCGCCTCGGCCTCCCAAAGTGCTGGGATTACAGGCATGATCCACTGTGACCGGCCTCTACAACTCTTACGTACCCATAAATTTTTTTAAAAAAAAGTTAAAATTTAACCATAATAGAAAAACTGGTCTTTTTCTTCATGGTGAACCTTGAAAATTTGAGCATAGATGAATTACGTGGTTATTTTTTTTACTTGCTCGCCCTATCCATTTTTGCTCTCATCACCTCAGGTGTCACCCCATTTCGTTATTGCCCCTAGGGAGCCGATACTGGATGGTTTATGATTAGGTTTAACACAGGGAAAGCAACAACAAGAGACTGGAGGGCAAGAGTGAAGATCCCCCATTCTCCTTTGCTTTGAGGACGCTTTTTTTTCTTTCTTTCTTTCTTTCTTTTTGTCTGCAGCTGCTTTTCTCCACAACTACTTGGGTAGCCCTTTCGCCCGTAGTTCGAGTTCCCATTGAGGAACTGTAAAAATGTTACCTATCCTTTTTTTCTTCAATCTGTGGGTAGAAATGTCTCTGACATTGCTAGTATCTGGATGCCTCACTTGCTGTACCTTTTTTGTTTCCCTAACTCTGCCTGAAGCTTTTGAGAAATCTTTTGTTTCCTTTTGGGACAGTAATCAACCCAGATTGTGTTCCTGGTTTTGGTAGTCTTATTTTTTATCTTTTATTCCTAAGGCTTGTAAATTTGTTTGTGTTTATGCTCTGGGTTTAGCATCTCCAGTCCACACTCTGTCCTTGGTGCTCAAGGACACTTTGTTACATTTGTTCCTCTGATTTCTTCCTTTCTCCTTCCACCCATTTAAAATAAGTTTTCTTTGTAACACATTTCAATTTTGTCTGTCATTTTAATTCACCATAGGGTTCAAATGTGTGAGAATAGCTGATAATAGATCAAAGTGCTACCTCCTAGGTAATATCCTAATATTTCTATTGAACAGTAGGGATGCATTGAGAATAGTCCTGAAATTTAAGGAAAAAGATCAGCATCTGAGCTCAGCTCTGGCATTAATTATTTTACATTGCAAGGATCTATTAAACATTTATTCTTCTGTGGCAGAGCAAAATAATGTGCTTGGGAAGGTGAAGCAAATAGTTTCTAAACCTAAAGCAGATTTGAATATATTTTATTTCATCTTTCTTTATGAGCCTTTATTTTCTTTTTATTTCCTTTTATTACCATGCAGTGATTTTTCTGTGGAGGGCAGTAACTACCATAGCTTGTACCTATTACTTAGTCCTTACATAAATATGTGTAAAATTGAATTAAATCTTCTCTAAGTTGAAGAACATATGTTCTAAGTTCTCGCTTACATGAAATTTTCAGGACCAGCTGTTTATTTGTGGCACTACTAAAAAGATGTTGATAGATTGATATGTTTAAATTGTACTTCTTTTAGATAAAACAACTAACTTGGTTAATATCTTTGGAATGACCCAGGAAATTTAAAGAATATTAAAATGCTCATTCATTCAGATTTATTTTTAATACAATCTAATGTTTAATCAAATTATCAATAGTTATTTAAAGGTTTGCATCATGCAGACATAATGTGTCTTTTTGTGGTGAGGAGGGGCAGTGGATATATTTGGAAAATAACAAAGAATAAATTCTACAATATTTACATTTGGCTTTTAAAAGTTATTACAGGTTTCAAATTCACATTACCCTAGTTCTAGAATAATTTCACCCACTGAGTAGACATATTGATAATTTGGAAGGGATAAAAGTAAATGTAAACAAATTATAATGATTTCATACAAAATTATATTATTTTATTAAAATTGAAGAAGTTTTCATTTACTCCCTCAAACATAATTTAAGTATCTGAGCATTAGAGCAATAAGCTATTCTTTTATAGTTTATTGATATCCACTCAAATATCAAGGTGTAATTTTGCTCTGTGTCAGATAGTATTTCATCATATCATATGATTCCATTGTTCTTGAATCATTGGGCTGTTTCCTAAGATAGAAAATAAAATTAACCTGGTTTGGTGTATTTCTTTGCTACTCTTTGGATAAAGGCTGATAGTGAAACAGTTAAGTAAACACAAAGTTTCTAAGAAGAAGCACTGAAGTGCATATGATCTAACATAATGTGCCTCACAGAAACTAGAAATTGGATTAATATTGCTTGCTCATGCTTGAAGCACAGAAAATTGCTCAAAGGCAGATGGATGGAGAGTGAAAATCTAAAAATAAAATTCCCAGTGGAAATGAGGATTTTCACAGTTCAGACTGGTTTCGTCTAGGATATAAGTCTCATGGCATGGACAGAAACCTTACAAGCAGGGCACTTAGGAATATTGTAAATCATATATATGTGTGTTTGTGTATGTGTATGTCTGTGTGCGTGTGTGTGTGTGTGAGAGAGAGAGAGAGAGAGAGACAGAGAGAGAGAATAGGCCTAAAAGACATATAAATTAAAGAACAAGAGAGTTAAAACTATTCATCATTTGTGGCAAAGTGTCATTATTTATTGATGTAACCTATGATTTCTTTTATAGACTTCCAGCAGCAGGCATTCAAAATTTGAACTAGTATGATTTTAATGAAAATAATGCAATGAACTTTGGCATGATTTTTATTGTTTTATTTTAACAAAATCTATATGGTGGATATGTTCCCCTTATGGTTTATATTTGCTAACTTCTGGAAAGATCTGGAGTCTAAATGCTGCAGTTTTAATACCTGCGTATAAATCAGCTTACCTGTGTATAATGTGACAAATGATGACAGCAATTATGAAGAAAAGGATGAATTCTAAATGAAAATTTATTGAAAAACATTACATTATATATAGCACTGAAATAAATTCCTAACCAAAACAATGTGTTCAGTAATCAGATTTAATACATATGTTTTGTTATTTTTTATTTTATTTTATTTATTTATTTATTTTGAGATGGACTCTTGTTCTGTCATCCAGACTGGAGTACAGTGCCATGATCTTGGCTCACTGCAACCTCTGCCTCCCAGGTTCAAGTGATTCTCCTGCCTCAGCCTCCTGAGTAGCTGGGATTACAGGCATAATCCACCACACATGGCTAATTTTTGTATTTTTAGTAGAGATGGGGTTTCACCATGCTGGCCAGGCTGGTCTCAAACTCCTAACCTCAAGTGATCCACCCACCTCCCAAAGTGCTGGGATTACAGGTGTGAGCTACTGCACCCAGCCAGATTTAATACATACGTTTTAGCATAAGGACAATTCATAAAACTGGTATTTTTTGTTGCTGACCACATATTATCTGCTAATTTAATATAGACACAAGGTATAAAGTGTGCCCATTTATTAAGAATGCATTTATGTTTCTTCTCTTTAATTCTACAAATTTCACTCAAGTGACTGTAGTTAATACTTTTATTAGTGATAAGACAATTAAATCACCTTATTTTCTTTATGTGAAAAAGGAGATGTTGCTCAAAAATAATACTATGTCTCCTCTCTCACCAATGCCAACCTGTAACAAGTACAAACACAATTCAGTCATTTATTGCTAATTTATTTTATATTGACTTCTTTAATAAACTTTAAATATATGAACTAAAATATTAGGAAAGTATTATGGGAGGGGTTATTAGATTATATTAAATAATACTCCCCATTAGGCTTTAATGGAGAAGATAACCAACTTGTAAGGGGTGAAGCTTTCTGTCACAACTTAAGAAGTTTGACTAAATTGACTATTGTTTGCTTATCTGTCCAGTGGTTCTATGAATTAGTTGTAGGCGAAATCATAAAATGAATTTAAAAAATTCTTTAGACTGAAAAGAAAAAGCCTCTCAAGTGACCCAATAATGTTCTCAAGGCCCTTCCAAAGGCTGCTCCTTTGGTTCTAGACTCTTCATGGATTTCCTGATTGACCTTCAATGTTATCCAATACCATTGCCATAAATGGAAAGGACTGATAATCTGCCAAGGCCTTTCTCAGGCTTAGAAATCCATTTCTAGAAAAAGATTTGACAATTATTCATCTTCACTGATAACAAGGCAACATTATAAAAAAATAATAAAAAGAAAAAATAAAACATTGACTTAAATTTCAGGAAGATTTAGAAGGGTAAGAACACAAAGACAAGTCTTTTCAAAAAACAGCAATCTCTTAAAATACTTTTATATATGCCCATCTAAATGAATTTAGAATCAAGTTAGTTTTGCCATAGATACAGAAGAAAGAGTATTAATATTTCTTCAAGTTGAATGAATTTAACATCATAGGAACAGATATATAAAATAATATAAACTATGGAGAGACTGTCTTTAATATCAATATTATTATTAATTTGCAAAAAAATTGTAGGGACTAATGCAGTTTTTTTCTCAAGTCCTGGAATCAGTCTCTGTGTACCAATAAATGAAAGTTACAGCTTCCTGTAGGGTACATAGTCCGTGTTCAACATGCTTCCCCAATTACAATGAAAATATTTGTCTAATTTTTAGTTTTCTTCCTAATTCTAGCATCAACTAAAGTGGTCCTTCTTCCTGAACATAGGATTAACAGTAAATTAGATTATAAAACTATATTTTGATTATTAACCATTCCACTAGTAAGAAATAAAATACCTTATTCTTAGGAATTTTTACTTTTCCCCATTTAAGAGGGGAAGGTATTTCTGCTTAAGCAAAAAATGTTTCAGTCACAAAATAAAACATATCAGATGATAAAAATGTACATGTGTATTCATTGGAATACTCACTTTGTTCGAGGAAATCATTTTAATTCAGAAATTAATCAAAAAGAACTTTACACCTAAAAAAGGAAAAACACATTAATTACAGAAATTTGAAAATTCTCATAAATACAAATGCCGCTAGTTGAATTTTCTTGAGCCAAATTTACCAAGATTACTTTATTATGTTTGATTGAATGGTAAAGTAAATCACCTAAAAAAAACTTAAAGAAAAATTAGTAGTCAGATTTATAAATCAATTATCATATATTTAGAAGAAATTTTCTTAAATTGGTTTATTATCAGTAATAACAGAGTTTTTGAAAAGATAACCTGTTTATTATTCTGTATCTGTTTTATCTGAATGTGTAATTTGTATATATGATTCTTATTATTTTACATTCCTACATTCTATTCATTAACATTTCTTGAAAATATGTATTAATTCTCACAAGTATTTAGACATTAGTGGGGGAAAAAAACACCCAAAACTACCGTAACTTTCTACCTTAGAAATCACTGCAATGTTTTGCTATATTTTAAATCCCATCTGGGAAGTACTTTTTTTTTGTTAATCTGAAAACATAAAATAGTGCCCTTTACTTTACATAAAATAACATTTTCTTCAAACTTGGTACTTAGAGCACAGTTACAGAACCAGAAATACAAGGAAATTGCCTGGTAAGATATTGAGTGTCCTACAGCTTACACACAGAACCTGAAGAGAGAATGACAGAACTGCTTGTCAGCTATGTAAGGTTTTAGAATTGTTCATAAAATTACCTTTATTGATTTAAGTAGCTTGGTTAGAAGGGGCAGTAAATCAGAAGCCTCACCTGGAATCATTCAGGCTGGAAAGAGAGAGAACACTGCAGCTTTAACCTGGAACTCTCATCTTTTGGAGTTGACTGAAAGTAAAGGAATTTATACAGACAACAAAGCCCAGAGTTTAGGTGATCACTTAAAGCAGGAAGCATATCACTTTAACCCTATGTTCTGAGCATCATCGTCATTCTGTTCCACATAGCAAAAAGTATTAAGCAATTGAAAAAGTTTTGGAAATGTTTTTAAATATTTAGCCAAAAACAAAGTTCCTAAGGAATAATGCATATAAAAAGGCATATATTTATGTGAAAAATTTTATTCTCCACATACTCCAAAGTAATAAATGCGTGAGACCATTATTTGTAAATCACAACAATATACTGATACAACAAAAAGACTGACTTTAAAATAATATATAATATATAATAAAAATATACAAATACTACGTATTACATTATATATTATATATGTATACATATATTACATATTATATATAACATAATGTATTGCATATATTATATAATATATTATGTGTATAATAGATGTATGACTTTGATGCTCAATAAATGTTTATTAGCAACAATAAAATAAGGCCCAATAACAGTAATTGCTCACAGTGAGATAAAGTAGTCTAAGCTAACATAAAGTCAAATTAAAAAGAAAGAATAAGCATATTGAAAATTAAACGAATGCATGGAATTTCATCAAAATGTGAAGTTCAACATTGCAATTGATAGTGTAATGTAAAACAAATATTTTTCCATAAAACAAATTAATATAGTCATTCATCAAAAGAATTTATGAAACTCCTACTATTATGCATTAAATGTTGTCCTGGGTACAAAAGGTTGAAAGGCAGTTTTAAGGACAGAAGGAGATTGAAAATTTTCAAAGAAATTGTATGTAGTCTCTTGAATTTGCAGCGGTTTTCCAGTTGTCTTTTACTTCACTATTATTATTGTGCTTTCTCCATGGGAGAAACTATCAATTTTAATTTTCCATTTCCTAAATGAATAAAATAGCATGCTCAAATAGTTGCCTAATGCATAATTTTATAGCTTTATTGAGATATTACACATATCATAAAATTCACCAGTTTAAAGCACACAGTGGAATGATTTTTAGCATTTTCAAAGAGTGTACAACCATCAACAGAATCTACGTTTGGAATACCTAACTGGTGCCCAAAAAGCCCCATACACATTAGCAGCCATATTCCATCCTGGCTTCACACCCTGCACTCTCTCATTCGAGACCCTACTTCCAGCCTCAGCTCCAGAGATCCAATTATCTATTTTCTGTCTCTGGATTTACTGAGACTAGTATTTCACATAAATAAAATGGTTCTTTATGTAGTCTTTGTGACAGGCTTCTTTCACTTAACACGATGATTTCAAGGTTCATCTTTACTGTAGCATGGATTAATATTTCATTACTTTTATTGTCAAGTAATATTTCATTGTACAATATAACACGTTATATTTATTAATAGATATTAAACATTTTCGTTTTTCCCATATATTGGCTATGAATAATGCTGCTATGTACATTCACCAATAAGATTTTTTGTGTATCTAAGTTTTCATTTATTTTGGGTATACACTGAGGAATGAAATTTCTGGGTCATATGGTAAATTTATGTTTAATTTCTTAGAAGAACTGTAAGTTTTTCAAAGTGGCTATGCCATTTTAACTTCCTACCAGTGATGTATGTATAAGGCTTCCAATATCTCCATATCTTCATCAACACTTCTTATTGTCTGTCTCCTTTATTTTAAGCATTCCATCATATGAGAAATGGTATTTCCTTTTGGTTTTAATTTGCATTTTCCTAATGACTAATGATGTTCAGCATCTTTTTATATGTTTATTGGCCAATTGTATTTCTTTCTTTTTTCCTTTTAGCAATTTCTATTTAAATCCTTTGCCCATTTCATTACTTGTTGTTTTTACTGTTGAGTTATAGAATTACTTTATGTTTTGTAGATACAAGGCCTTGGTCAAACGTGTGATTTGAAAATAGATTTTCTGACCGGGCGCGGTGGCTCACGCCTGTAAATCCCAGCACTTTGGGAAGCCGAGGCGGGTGGATCATGAGGTCAGGAGATTGAGATCATCCTGGCTAACACGGTGAAACCCCGTCTCTACTAAAAACACAAAAAATTAGCCGGGCGAGGTGGCGGGCGCCTGTAGTCCCAGGTACTCGGGAGGCTGAGGCAGGAGAATGGCGTGAACCCAGGAGATGGAACTTGCAGTGAGCCAAGATCAGGCCACTGCACTCCAGCCTGGGCGACAGAGTGAGACTCTATCTCAAAAAAAAAAGGAAAATAGATTTTCTCATTTTTCCACTTGACTTTTCACTTTCTTGATTATGACCTTTGATGGGCCAAGTTTTTAATTTTGATTAATCCAAATTATCTTTTTTTATTTATATTGCCAATTGTGCTTTTGGTGTGGTATTTAAAAGATCCCTGCCTAACCTGAGCTCATGAAGATTTACCCCTATGATTTCTTCTGTAACTTTCATAATTTTGACAATTACTTTATGTCTATATACACCTTTGAGTTAATTTTTTTGTAAGATGAGATAGAAGTCTAGATTTGTTCTTGTGGATTTGGATATTCATTTGTCCTATCACTGTGTATGAAAATATTACTTTTTTCTCCATTGAATTGTCTTGGCATCCTTGGTCAATTTATATTCAATTGATTTATGGTCAATTGCATATCAGTTGGCCATAAGTATGAGTTTATTTCTGCATACTCAATCATATTCTTTTGATCAGTATGTTTATTCTCATGCCAATATTGCTTTGCCTTGATTGCTATCACTTGTCATAAGTTTTGTATCATTTTTATCCCTTCAATTTATGAAGGCTTATTTTTTGGTCTAGCATATGGTCTGTCCTGGAGAATGATTTTATACACTTAGGAAGAATGTGTATTTTGCTGTTGTAGGTTGTAGTATTCTAAACATGTCTGTCAAGTCTAGGGGTTGCTCAAGTGTTCCATTTCCTTGTTGATCTTCTGCCTAGTTACCTCCTCCATTACTGAAAATGGGTTATTGAAATATTCAGCTATTATTGCTCAATGTTTTATTCTCATCCACCACTGTGCAGCAGAGCTGAGTTCTCTGAGTTAAACACAAAACATCGCCACAGTCTGAGAATAGAGATTTTGTAGTTATCTGCAAGTTCAAACAAAATATTGCCTGTGCTCTAGGAGTGATGCTTTGAAGGGAACTCCAGAAGAGGTTAAATCTCATTGTCTGCAGTACTGCTGTATTTTTGCTACTGTGCCATTGATCTGGGGTAAAAAGGAGTGATAGGAGTAGCCTCAAGTTAAAGCACCACAGATCCTGCTGTCACACTTATATTCAATAGTTTCTCTAGGATCACTCTAATTACTAGAGTTCTGCTATGGTAGGTTTTAGGTGGTTTTGCTAGTATTTTTATTATTTTAGCGAGAGTGAGTGTTCACTGAGGTCCTCATTATGTCATACTGTAACTATGTATATGATTATTGCACAATACTAGTATCTAGGAAAAGAAAGCCTTTTAAATTCTTTACTGGAGCTAATGAGTCTTGCTTCCATATTCTAAGATTCTCTAGGAGTTGTTAATGTCATTATAGTTGCAATAAATAAAATAAATATAGCTTCTGAAAAATATATTCTTTAGTTTACAGAAGTAACATGCAGAGTATCTTGATGGGTCATCTTAGTCCATTTTAGCTTCAACTTTATAGTTCTAAAAATCCAAATTGAGCAGAGTATGTAGAGATAATTTGATTCAGAGGAACCGATTCAAACAAACAAATTGAAATGTGTTAACCAAAATGAAAACTTTACTTTGATTTATATTAATCACTATGCCTTACTGAGGGGCCTAAATATTCAGGTCATCAGTATAGCTTGAAAGTGACTTAAAGCCATATCTAAAAAAAAAATTATAATGCTATTCAATTAACAAGAAACCTAATCAATTGTACCAATATTTAAAATATGGAATCACTTATTATGTGCTAGGCATTATACCAATATTTTTTGATGTATTATCCCACATTCTCTTTTCAAACGTTCATATAATGGCTATAATGATTATTGCCCCATATACAAAAATGGACTAGAGTAAGAGAGATTAGAAAATCACTCTCATATTTTAATTAAATATTTGATGGCCTACTTATAGTTAAAACACTAAGAAGATAGAAAGAGTGCAGCCCTTCTTGAAACCTGTTTCTCCCTAATATATTCATGCCGTATCCTATAATTTCATGCCATACTTTTATCTGTTAAATAATTTTCACATGTGTATCTTCCTATTCATTTTTGTTACTACTGCCCAAATATAGGTCTTTAATATTTCTTGACTGGGTCATCTTAACAGTTCTCCTGTTGGTTTCTTTCCCAAGCATCTTTGACCTATTAACACATACTTCATATTGCAGCCATAATTGTCTTTCTACAATGCAAATATGACAGCGACACCTCTAGTTTTTGTACTTTAATTTCCCCCTTCCATCGCAAATGTAGTTCTAAACACAGAGACGGTCTTCTCAATATCATTGAGGGAAATATGTAAAAATTATCAGAGGAATCTTCTGGTAAAAGGCCCTTCTCACCTTGCCAAATACATAATGGAGATTCAAAATGTATTTGTTGAATAAATCAATGAATGCATGAAATATAACACTAAGAAAGTGAAAAGATTAGGGAGATGGAAGAAATAAGATATGTTACAGCCCTTTTCCGGATAGTACTATGATCAAATGATAGGGAGAGTAAAGGTGCAACTACATTAAATATAACTGGAGTTATTTTTTCCCCTTTTTTTATTGTATTTCCCCCATTTTCTCCCAAAATATTCTATTAGAGACAGAAAAATAAGACATAATCAAACAAGTGTTCTACTTCAGATGAAGATGTTTACTACTGTATGAATTAACTAAAAAATGTAAAACTACATGAAACAACAGTTTTCAAGACATTAAACATCAGGCAACAATGGACAGTGAGCCCTGAAAGACCGGAACTCAACAAAGTAAATCCTACAATTGTTCCAGCTTCTAGTCTTGAGAGTTTCTACGCCATAACAGGAAGCGAGTAACTAGTCCAACCCTGGCAGACTCCCTGAACTGAGCCGGCAAAGTTGGTCAGAGTTACTAAGGTGGCCAGAGTTCATGAAACAGATATGGAGATAAGACAGCTGCACAGAGAGAAGGCGGGAGTCTGGAGAAAAGGCGGGAGTCTGCGGTGTCCTCTTTCAGCATCCAGCAGTGCTGGTCAGAGCATGCAAATAAGGAAACAGTGGAGACTCACCTCTATCAGAGGCTTTTAACATCTTTACTATTAACTTCCTTCCTACCACAGTGAAGACTGTTTTTGGCACAAACCTAGGACTTTATAAAGATGTCCATCTCTACTACTAATAGGTAAATAGTTCTTTAGCAGTACTTTCTTCCTGGAATCAACTTAAGATTTTAACATTTGATTGATAAAATCTACAAGTGTGGTAATGAGATATTTGTTCCATATTTTGCTTCTTACAAATGCTCATAGCTCTTACCATATTCTCATAACTGCCACAAAACAAAGGTCCAGTTATTTTCTTGCACAAGGTAAAGATTTGTGCCTTCCAAAGACTGTGAATATATCATGTCAGTTTTTTCATCAGTTTCATATTACTAAAAACTACATCTAAGACATCCAACTAAATGCAAATGAATACAATTTAACATAAAATGCTATTTCATTGGTAGTACATTTTATGATTTTAACCTCAATTTTTATCTATATTAAAGTATGAGAGATAAAGATATGAGAAATATCTTCTATGTAAATACACAAAATATAATGGATTGTAATGAAAACATTTATTGCTATATATGAGATAGTATTTTACCAATTGCAAAGGTATTATTTCTTCTACTGCTTTCCATTTAATCAAATACAAAATATGACATAACACTCTTGTGAACTACTTTGGATAAATTATGTATAAAAAATGTAAAATATATAGAAATATACAATATTATACTCAAATTTGAATTTTTTAAAATTGTCATGTGAACTATAATGATACAATGTTATTTTTTCTTGTTTAGAAAAATGCATTAAGTTATGTTAAAACCAATGTATATATATTTTTAATTCTAATATCAAAGTTAAAATATTAATGTGTTATGTCATCATTTGATATGATAGCTCTAAAATTCAAAATTATTTCTTAAAGAAATACATAATAGTGCATATAGCAATATGACTTTAAAATATATATTCATGTATTTATGGGAGAAGAGATGGGAGAACTTAACCCTTTTTTTTTTTGAGATGGAGTTTCGCTCTTTCACCCAGGCTGGAGTGCAGTGGTGCCATCTCCGCTCACTGCAACCTCCACCTTCCAATTTCAAGTGATTCTCCTGCCTCAACTTCCCAAGCAGCTGGGATTACAGGCGCCTGCCACCATACCCAGCTAATGTTGTATTTTTAGTATAGACAGGGTTTCACCATGTTGGCCAGGCTGGTCTCAAACTCCTCACCTCAAACTCCACCTGCCTTGGCCTCCCCAAGTGCTGAGATTACAGGTATGAGCCACTGCGCCTGACCAGAGAGCTTAACCCTTAATTGGCATTTTCTGTGATGACATATGAGCCCAAATATCAAACTGCATATGTTCATCCATTCAAACCTATCACATATATGTGCAAAATACCATCTCAGAGCTGGTGATTAACTATTCACAAGTTTCTATTTGTTTACTCAGGCACAATTCTAATTTCCAAAAGAAAAATGTTTTCAGTTTTCAACCTTTTAATGTTAAATGTTAGCCCTATACATACAGAATTACTACTTCAATAAAAACTCATTAAATTTCATGAGAGGGCTGTAGAATAAGGTGGAGGAAACCTGGAAATACGACCACAGTACCAACATATTTTCAAAAAATATATGAAAAATAAACTAAATTTAGAGGATCTGAATCCTTGGATAAGAATTCTTCTGCCAATAAGTTAAATGACAGAAAAAGAAACAGGAGAGAAAAAAAAAAAGATTAAAATGATGAAAGGCATTTACCAAAGAAAGACTGCTCAAATAGAACAAAACAGAAACCCAACACAAAAATTAGCTGTTGGGGTCCCAGACATCATCATAATCATCCCTGTGGCAGGCAAAAGCAAGGGATGGGGTTGCAGAGAGCTCATGTCGACTTTCACTAAACTTCATTTCTTCAGAGTTACCCACCACCCTTCACTGAATTTCACTGGCCAGATTTTGGTCACATGGCCCAATCGAGCTACTAGGGAGGCAGTTTACATGACATAAATTAAAAAGAAAAACAGGCTGGGCATGGTGACTCATGCCTGTAATCCCAGTGCTTTGGGAGGCTGAGGCGGGCAGATCACTAGGTCAGCAGTTCAAGACTAGCCTGATCAATATGGTGAAACCCCATCTCTACTAAAAATACAAAAAAATTAGCTGGGCGTGCTGGCACGCGCCTGTAGTCCCAGCTACTCGAGACGCCGAGGCAGGAGAATTGCTTAAATCCAGAAGGGAGAAGTTGCAGTGAGGAGTCGAGATTGCACCACTGCACTTGAGCCCAGAGGACAGAGCGAGACTCCGTCTCCAAAAAAAAAAAAAGAAGACTTGCAAGGGCAATAGTACTGTGTCTGGAATTGGTTCCTTCCGGTGGGTTCTTGGTCTCACTGACTTCCAGCCTGAAACCGCTGACCCTCGTGGTGAGTGTTACTACTCTTAAAAACAGCACGGACCCAATCACTGACCAGCAAGATTTATTGCTAAGACCAAAACTACAGACCCTCCGCATGGCAGAAGGAGACCCAGGTGGATCGCCACTACAGGCTGGCGCAACCAGCTTTTATTCCCTTATTGGCCCCACCCACACCCTGGAGATTGGTTCATTTTACAAGAGCTGATTGGTCCATTTTACAGGGTGATGATTGGTCTGTTTTACAGAGTGCTGATTGGTCCATTTTGACAGAGTGCTGATTGGTGTGTTTACAAACATTTAGCTAGACACAGAGTGCCAATTGGTGCATTTACAATCTTTTAACTAGACGGAAAAGTTCTCCACGTCCCCACTAGACCCAGAAGCCCAGCCAGCTTCACCTCTCAGTACTATAGTCAGAGAATTTACAAGAACTTGAAGGACTGGAATTGATATATTAGCACTGACAATAGGGGTGGCCATGGGAGTTAATGGCTGAGCTAAGTTGGAGAAATGTTATTAAATTCTAAGAGGTTAAGGAACTGAGAAGAAAAGTTTTTTAATCTTTCATGGGAATGATGATAATATCACCAAGATTAATAATAGAAGGACTAGATATTTTAGTAAATGAGGAGAATGATCAGGAGGTAGATGCATCCCATTTGACATCTGGGTCACGTGGGTTGTGAGTTTTAAAGGCAGAAGATAGAAGAATGATTTGAAAGTGGTAATGAAGAACAGTGTGAGTCCTATACCTCACCACTGAAACCTGAGCTATTTAGTTAGGAGAGGAAAGAAAAGAGTCCACCTGAAAAAGCTGCAGAGAAGATGATGTCTTTATCAGAAACTCACTTATTTGGAGAAGTAATGGGAACATTTAGAAAACTGACTAAGGCTTAAGGAGAATTGCTAATGATAGCCCATGTATTTCAGACTTGGGATGTGTAAAACATTATGAGCGTTATAACTGGTTGGTATAAAAGGGAGTGGAAAGTCGGTGTTCGGGCAAAGATATTAGTAAAAAGAGAAGTAGGACATCATGGAGTTAGTACCTAATGCACTCAACTGAGTATTTCCGGTGATTCATTGTTTTCAGAGACAGGTCACCAAGACATCAGGAGACTGTTAACTTCTAAAGGAGAGCTCTTCTGGAGTTTGATGTGGTACAATTGTGCTCAATAAGTTTAAAAGTAATTTACAAATAAAGCCATGGTTAGAAACATGAAAATTCAAAACTATCTGAAAACACTGTTATCTATAAGCAGGAATAAGATCATTACAGAGAGTTTAAAATACAGGAAAAAAGAGGTTAAGATACTGATCAGAAAGAAAAACTATGCAAGAAAGAGAAAAAGAAACGGAGGAGAGCTACCTAACAACAGGAAATGGAACAAGAAAATACAGTGAACGTAAACCGCACTGAAAGGGAGCACTGTCGGCAGTGATTAAAAAATAAAACTGTACGGTTTTCCTGAAGGACTGACTTTGACTTTACGTCGTATTCAGCTTCCTTTGCTCCCCATACACAACATGCTTGCGAGCCTCTAATAACCATTGACTAGCAGCATGAGGCCTAAGAAATACAATGAATTTCTGTGTACACAAAGAACTGCTTTTATTATCTGCCAAACACAGACTAGAATAAAGTTTTGGCAACAGCTGAGTAAATTGCTTGAGTAGATGGAAGTATACTTTTCTTGGCTTTCTAGGTAGGAAACCTCCAGGGGCCTCTGGAGGCTGACTGAGAGAATGGATCCCATTATTTATTGATATATCATGTCCTTAAGACTGATAAAGATGTTGTGTAATTATTTTTATCTCTTAAACTCCTATTGATATCAGAAATTAGATTTTAGTCTTCATTTATCTGTTTCTAAACTTCAACATGATTTAAAGTATTTTCAGCTTTCGTAATTCTCCAAACTAAAATATTGTGGGTTTGTTATCATGAAAACCTATTTCTCAAAAAGGCACTTCTCTCTGAGATAACACTGGGGCCAGCAGTGCATATACTGGTATATTGGATATTCAATGCTGGATAATTCTGAATATGGTCTTAGTTCTAGTCTAATAGCCAGGCGTATAGTGTTACTTATAGCCACTACATCAACAGAAGTTTTTATTTTAAAAGAAGATGCTACAGTATTGAACATACTAATATAGAACTAAAATGTTTGGGGAAAAAAGACATTATAAGAGTGTGAATTTTAAGCTGTTTTGTTTCTCTTATTTAATCCATAAATATAGTGCCATAATTAGGTTCAGAAAATTAAAAAGATGAAGCTTTTATAAATCAGGAAGTTTAAAGTCTCTCCTAATATTGAAATAATCTCATACATCAAGTTTTCTTACATTCCAAATACAAGAGCAAGACTATTCTTAGAAATCTTTACATCGGGCCAGGCACAGCATCTCAGTCTCTAATTCCAGCACTTTGGGAGGCCGAGGCAGTTGGGTCACCTGAGGTCAGGAGTTTGAGACCAACCTGGCAAACTTGGTGAAACCCCATCTCTACTAAAAATAGAAATATTAGTTGGGTGTAGTGGTGCACACCTGTAATCCTAGTTACTCAGGCGACTGAGGCAAGGGAATCACTTGAACACGGGAGGCAGAGGTTGCAGTGAGCTGAGATAACGCCACTGCATTCCAGCCTGGGTGACAGAGGAAAAAAAAAAAAAGAAAAAAAGAAATTTTTACATAGCTAGATTTTAGGAAGAAAAATATTTCTTTTTTCATAGAGCAGTAAAACCTTATTTCCCACACAAGTATGATTCTTTCATAATCAAGTCTGCAGTCATCTCTTTCCACAGAAGAGAAAAACTATACGAACCCACCCGAACCAATGGAGAAAGTGTGTGTGATAAAAAAAATGTATGGTTATTTCCTTAAGTGCTTGAATAAAATAGCCAGTCAGCCAGGTAATATACATAATTATTCAGCATTTTGAAAATATAAAAAAACAAACTTGAAATGGCAAAACATTTTTTTATTTTCTTTTTTTTTGTCATTTTTTTTTTTCTTTTATGAGATGGAGTCTCACTCTATTGCCCAGGCTGGAGTACAGTGGCACGATCTCGGCTCACTGCAACCTGCGCCTCCCAGGTTCAAGCAATTCTCCTGCCTCAGTCTCCTGAGTAGCTGGGACTACAGGCATGCACTACTATGCCCAGCTAGTTTTTGTGTTTTTAGTAAAGACAGGGTTTCACCATGTTGGTTGGCCAGGATGGTCTCGATGTCTTGACCTTGTGATCCGCCAGCCTCGGCCTCCTAAAGGGCTGGGAGTACAAGCATGAGCCACCGCACCTGGCCCATTTGTCTGTTTTCTTAATACTCAACACTTGAAGGCAAATAATGTACAATAATAATCTGACAATTATTGAAAATTATGTATTTCTTTAAAATAAAACTTCTGGTTTCAGAAAGTTTTTTAATGTGGGGTACTGTATTTTCTTAATTATAACTCATAGAGAACCTAGCCAATTAAGAATGTTCATAAATCAATAAATATTACTTGAATAACGATGCTACATACAAAGACCAAAAGAAAATTATGTGGGCAAATTGTTGGCAGCAGCTAGATTTTCTTTAGAAATTCCTTTCACATAACACTATTTGGACAGAATGTTACCTATTTCAATCACTTCAAAACCATCTTGAGAAAAGAAAGTCAAGGAGAGTTGCAAGGTTTTTTGTGTGATGAGAACCTTATCACCTTTCCTTTGATGTGTAACTTTCTCTTGAGCAAGGCCTAGGGCAGCTCTGACCGAGATTGGCATCTGAAGAATCTGAGTGTTGCAACACTGTGGTCCCTTCATTGTACTTGTTTGTAGGTAAATATTTTATAAAAGCCTTCACAAATAAAACTTCCCCGGTCATGATTATTAACATTCTCTCTGGTTTAACCAAGTTTCTTTTCTTACTTTGTCTTAATAATAGGGAAACTGTAGTAAGCACTTTTCAAACATCAAAATCAACAAGCTCATAAAGAATCTTTTATATTATAAAACATTTTGAATAGACAGTTAAATACTAATCCTAAATCATTTCAAACAATGCTGCCTAGTAGTTATCAAAAACTAATTTGTCATGATTGGCATTTTATTATAATCTTTAACAATAATAAAGTGATTGTGTTTGATCACTTTCAAAATTTTAACAGAGATCTGTGAGCTCTTTATGAATGAATATCACAAAAAACTTGAGTGTTGTCTCTATGTTCCAAAAATATCCATACATTTTAAACTTCAGTTATTATGGGATTCATCTTTTTGACTAAGGAAAATAGTTGAAATAACATATTCTGTAAAAAAGCAGTTCTATCAGAAAAATCTTCAAGTCGTGGCGCACGATGGCTCATGCCTGTAATCCCAGCACTTTGGGAGGCCAAAGCAGAGTGGATCACTTGAGGTCAGAAGTTCGAGACCAGCCTGGCCAACACAGTGAAACCCTGTCTCTACTTTATTTTTTTAAATTAATTTATTTATTTTTACCTCTGAACTTCTTATTGGCCTCTTGCTCTCCAAAGAGTACCCTGCTGGCTTAATGTCTCAGAACTTTGGTGTTGTTAGTCTCAGACACCACTTTGTCATCCACTATCTGGCCGGTGGTGGACTTTTGGTTGGTTTGCATGGAGCTGCTGCTGTCCAGGGCATCACCACGATTGAAGTTCTCGCCATCTTCCAGTGGGCTGTGGTAGGTGGCAAGCCTCCAGCTTGACCTTGATGTTCAGCAGGGCCTTGTACTCCTGGACCTGGTGCTGTCCCTCTCCCTGGGTCTGTGCCAGCTCTGACGCCAGGTGCAGCAGGATCTCGTTGAGCTGCTCAATCTGCAGGGCACAGCAGGCCTCCACCTCCCTCAGGCTGTTCTCCAAACTGGCCTTCAAATTTCTCATGGAGTCCAGGTTGATCTCCAGGGACTAGACTGTATGTCTCAGCTCTGTGAGTGTCATCTCAGCAGCTCCAACCTCAGTGGACTGCACAGTGACCACTGTGGTCCTCTCTTCAATCTGCTGACACCAGTACTTGTCCAGCTCCTCTCAGTTCTTCCGAGCCAGCTCATCATACTGGGCCAAATGTCTGCCATGATCTTGGTGAAGTCCTGAGATTTGGGGGAATCTACGTCCATGGTCAACCCAGAGCTGGCAACCTGGGCTTGTAAGCCTTTTACTTCCTCTTCATAGTTCTTCATGAAGAGCAGCTCCCGCTTGAGAGCCTCAATCTCTGTCTCCAACTGCAGCCAAGTGACATTGGCATCATCAATGACCTTGCGGAGCCTATGGATGTCACTCTCCACAGACGGGTGCATGGCCAGCTCTGTCTCATACTTGACTCTAAAGTCATTGGCAGCAAGATGGGCATTATTGATCTGCAGAAGGATGCAGGAATTGTCCACAGTATTTGTGAAGATCTGAGCTCTCAGGTCCTTAGTGGTCTTGAAGTAATGGTTCCCATCTCTGACGTGGGGTCTCTTCTTCTCCAGGTGCTCCCGGATTTTGCTCTTCAGGATTTTGCTCTGCAGCTTCTAGTTCTCAGTATCCAGGCTCCTCACTCTCCAGGTAGGAGGCCAGGCAGTCGTTCAAGCGTTGCATGGTCTCCTCGTTCTAGATGCCTCTCATTCCCGCCAAATCCCCCGCCATCCCCATGGCCAGGCCCCAGGACCCCATGTCACCCAGGAAGCTGGTAAAGAGGGACACAGAGATCCGCGAACCAGAGCCCCTGGGGCCTTGCATAGGTGCTGGTCATGCTGCTGACTGGCCGGGCACCTTAGCTGGATGCCTGGACAGAGCCCAGGGAATGGTCATTGGTGGAGAAGGTGGAGCGAGTGGTGAAGCTCATGCTGTTTGGGGAGGAGAGCAAGAGGACAGGACTCAGGCCTTGCCAACGACTCCCTGTCTCTTCTTTAAATACAAAGATTAGCCAGGCGCGATGGTGCATGCCTGTAAATCCAGCTACTCGGGAGGCTGAAGCAGGAGAATCACTTGAATCTGGGAAGTGGAGGTTGCAGTGAGCAGAAATCCCACCAATGCATGTACTCCAGCCTGGGAGTCAGAGTGAGACTCCATCTCCAAAAAGCAACCAAACAAACAAACAAACAAAAACAATCTTCAAGTCAACCCAAAAATTGTCAATAGGCCTTTTTTTTTTTTTTTTTTTTTACCTAATTTCTCTTAAATTAATGTTGCTCTTAACTGAGATAATAAAACAAGGGACTGGTTAATACGTAGGAATCAGTAGAAGTAAAGAGGAAGAGGAACTATAGGAAATGATATTTCAAGGTGAGTGCTTTAATGTGGTATCGTTTAAACCCAGCTATTTCAAAAGATTTTGTAGTCTTATTGATAATAATATGTCATTGTCATGGGAAGAAAGATACAAACACAAGTTAAAGACAATATCCGTAATCTAACTTTGAAACAACTTGGGTGCTACTCAGAACTCATAATAACGAACTCTAATATTGTGACTGCTGAATAAAATTACTTTAACTTCCAGTATCTTCTAATTCATGTACATTTTTAGTATATTTCTTCTTTGTGTTTGTATAGATGTATACAGCATGGGTTTGTAAGAAATTTTTCTTGTTGAGAATACATTATTATTAAGCCATAAACTCAGGACAATTTTGGTTTACTAAAGGTCAAGGTTGCTTTCATCACTTGCACTAAAAATGGTTTAGTGGTACCACTCACCACCGTTGCCTCTCCTTTCCAGCTCCAGAACATTTAATTCTCTGTCCTCAGTCCCTTCATAGTACCACATGTATACTTCTGTCCTAGCACTTGCCACATTGTGTTGCCAGGTTTTACTATACTTGTGGGCCCAGGAGAAAACTGAGCAGCCCTGATATAAATTTCTTGGTATAGTTGATACCTTTTCTTTATCATTTCATAACCTGTGCTGAATATAATTTCTGGCTCTTGTTGGATCTCAATGAGTATTTTTGAAAGAATAAATAAATAGTGTGAGCAATGTGAATTTCTGCAAGCAACTTGCTTTTGGAAATAAGTTAATCCATTTGTCCTTATTCCTATTCTGTATGGATAGGGAATGTGCAAATTGTTAACCTCCAAATTGTGAATGTTAATTTTTATTCTTTTAAGTAGAATGGGCTGAAAAGAAGTCAAACTGTACATTAACTCAAAAATTTACCTGGAACAGTAGTAACTGAGTCAATGAATTCTGGGAAGAAAATTCTTCTTGAGTTTTTAATTTTGACTTGTAAGTTATAAATTCTCTGAATATATGCTCCCTGTGTATGCCATAGCATGAAAATAGTAATAATGGCAGAGTGAGCACATCTACAATATCAATTTAACAAGAAGGAAATGGGCCAGGTGTGGTGGCTCATGCCTGTAATCCCAGCACTTTGGGAGGCCGAGGTGGGTGGATCACTTGAGGTCAGGAGTTCAAGACCAGCCTGGCCAACATGGTGAAACCATGTCTTCACTAAAAATATAAAAATTAGCTAGGCCTGGTGGCATGTGCCTGTAATCCCAGCTACTCGTGAGTCTGAGGCAGGAGAATCACTTGAACCCGGGAGGCGGAGGTTGCAGTGAGCCAAGAACATGCCACTGCACTCCAGCGTGGAGCAACAGAGCAAGACTTCCATCTAAAAAAAAAAAAAAAAAAAAAAAAAAAAAAGAGGGAAATATTCAGACACAGGACATGAAATAACCTCATTGATACTATGTTGGATAAAAGAACCTAGATACAAAAGAATATATACTGTATAATTACATTTATATGGAGTTGAAGAACAAGCAATCCTAATTAATTTTAATAGTTGTAAGAATAGTGGTAACTTCTAGGGAATAGGTTACAATATAATTAAGAACAGGGGCACCATTAGAGTGCTAGATGTGTGTTGGGGTTACATAGGTGTAAGCCTAGTTATATATTTGTGGCTGCACTATTGTACTATTCAGATTAGTTCACTTTGATAGTAGAACTTTCCATATTAAAAAAAAAAAAAGGCTGAATATGGTTTGTAAGAAGGTGTGAAAGAATCTGAGAGTAGGTGAACCGTGTTAATTTGCACTTTATGCAAATTACTCGGTATGTTTTGTGTTTACTCAGTATGTTATGTGTCAATAAATTCAAGAAGTTTTATCTATACAGATGCGAATCACTTGAACCCATGAGGCAGTGGTTGCAGTGACCCGAGATCACACCACTGCATTCCAGCTTGGGCGACAGAGGGAGACTCTAAAAAATAAATAAATAAATAAATAAATAAATAAAAAGTAAAATCTTGAAGAGTAGCTAAGATTTTACTCAAGTAATTATCTATTGAGAGACTTACCTAGACATGATTTTGTTGCTGATGTAACTTGGCCTTGCCGCCACTTCCGGCCCTAACCCCGTTTTGAATTTGCCTTACACTGCTCATCTGCAAAGCTCTCTGAAACACAGCACTTCTTTGCCAGGGTAGGAAGCTTTGTTCTCCTGCCTTCAATCTCTGAGGACTATGTGTTATTAATTCTCTTTGCTTAAGGCCCTGTCAACATATGCTGTGTGAGCTTACTGATTTGTTAAGATACTCACAATGGTACACTCTTTCACTAGAGTAGAAATGTAAGGTATGGATAATGAAGTTCAAAAGATTTCTTGAGCCATGAGAATACTTTGGGAGACAAAAAGGTGTATTTTTCTTTTCTTTTTTTTAGACAGAGTCATGATCCGTTGCCCAGGCTGGAGTGCAATGGTGCAATCTTGGCTCACTGCAGCCCTTGCCTCCCGGGTTCAAGACATTCTCCTGCCTCAGCCTCCTGAGTAGCTGGGACTATAGTCATGCACCAGTCATGCCTGGTTAATTTTTGTATTTTTAGTAGAGATAGGATTTTGCCATTTTGGCCAGGCTAATCTCAAATTCCTGACTTCAGGTGATCCGCCCACCTTGGCCTCCCAAAGTGCTAGGATTACAGGCGTGAGCCACCACGCCAGGCCCAAAAGGATGTATATTCTCTATCTTTTAAATTATTCTCTAAATATAATACATATGTAAAGGAATTTAGAAAATATAAAAATGTCAAAAAATATTTGGGAGTCTGACCTATTATGACCTCACAGGATTTTTCAAATTTGCTTCTATAACACTATATCATACCTGTAATTTTGATAAGTAGGAAAAAATTGTATATTGCTTTTAACAAAAACTGTTTTAGGCACTGAATTATTCTTTCACAATATTCAGTTTGCTTTCTGATTTCAATAAATTTGCTATTTTAGTAAGTCCAGTTTCTTAGCCTATTATACTCTGACATTCATTATTAGCAGGATTTTGTAAAATAATTTGAAATTATCTGTGTGGGACCAAGCTGAACTAAGAAATGTGGCTCCAGACTTGTTTTCATTAGAAACTTGTCTTAATTTCAAATACTGACCCCACGCGCACATATAGACACAGCACCTCATGGAGAAATGGAGCAAGGTTTGCCTCACCAGTGATTACCTGCTGTTCTCTTTCCTGACACTAACAGCATCCAAAATAGTAATCACTGCTTTAAGGGTGTCCAGATAACTCTGTTCTAACCAGTGAGATATAAGTTGACTTCACAGAATGAGGCTTCTAAGAACCCATAAAGGGAGAAATAGGCTGTGAAAACATTTTGTCCTTTGTTCTTCTCTGACCTGGAGTGCACTAAGTGATGTTGAAGATGAAGCAGGCAATGAAAACCTTTTCACCTTAATGTCCCCACTGATTATTTAGAAAACTATCACTCTTACCTCCTAAAACAAGCCAGTAGACTGACCAACTAGAGTATTTTTTTTTAATTTAGAGAGACTATAAATTGAACCTGTAACAGAAGCATTTAAAAATCTGTTCAGACAGAAGAACTGAGTATTCACAACCACCAACCTGATAAACTGTCTTAAACAGATATTCTTTTTTTTTTTTTTTTTCCTGCCTCTACATATCCAGAAGTTTGAAATAGTCCTGGGCTAATACAAGAGTTCCAGTGTTATCAGGTACGTAAGCATCCTTTAGAATTCCTTTGTCTGTTATTTTTCAAGTGGAGTGAGCTTTTCTGTGGTCGCAAGGTGCCTGCTTTACCTCAACATCACTTAGGGCATTGCAATCCAGACGAACAAAAGACGGACACGATAATTTCACAGCCTATTTGCCCCATAATAGACTTTCATGGAAGCCATACTTCACAAAGCTTTTTATATTTTATTGGCCAGAATAGACTTATTTGAGCAACTTTAGACCAATGATTGGAAGCTAAATTTGGAGAAAGTGGTTGTCCATAGGGTCAGTCAGTCAGCCAACAATGACCTCCACTGTTTTTACTTAAAAGTAATACGACAGACAGAAAAGAGAAAAGTTAAACAAAGGAATGTAATAATGCATACAATTTTTAAAATGTCCTTTCTACAGTGGCTTTGTGTACAGAATAGCTGACAAAAAGGAGTTACTAAGAATTCAGAACTCTGGTCTTGGTTTGCTTGGCTATGCTTTGCTGATATGCAGAAAGGCTGACATACTTAGTTGAGAAAACAATATGGAAATATCATTACATAAGACACAGTTACTATCAATATAATGCTATTATATATTATATTCTTCCTGGGGAAAAATCACTCAAATACAAGCATTAGATTCAAAAGTAGAAGCTGAAAAAGGAGTGTTTACATTAATTACCAGTAACCAAATTTGAATTGGCCCTCCTGGCCAAGGTAAAGTGCCACTGAACCCCAATACCTGAGCTTGATTTTATCTCGGCCACACTTCAACAGGTGCCTCTCATCCTTCCATTCAGGGAGCAAAAATGGAGTAGCCCAGTAATCCTTTGGAAGTTCGTAAGCCTTCAGTTAGAACAATATTTCGCAATGTTTCTTTCAGGTTGTGACAAAATAGTATACTATTTGAAGTTCCTGGAGGAACATGCTCCTGGCTGGACCAGGCTGCATTGAGTGGTTCCATGGATAACGTTGTTAAAGATCATGGGACATCTTTAATCCATTCATAGCCACCCTGTGCATCATAATAAAATGATTGAAAAAATATTTCTTCGAACAGGAGTTTATATCACAGCTAGGGTTTATCTACTAAGCTGAAACATATTCTTCCGGGTAGTCATGACCCTACTAATAACTCATCCACTTTCTTTGTCCCCCATGTCTTTTTTCCCGTCTGGAACAATTTGTCTCATTTTACAATCCAAATTTGTCTAATTTCATTTTATTTTCAGATCCTTATCCTTATTTAAAAAATCTTACTCCTTTCTTAATTTTTTTTCCAAGACTTGACTGTTCTCTTTTTATTAAATCATAGTATGCAGTATGGATCCTGAACAGTCATAGGCAAGCTGTGTGCATTGATTAGCAAGGTGGAGCTTGTCCCTGAACTGATTCTCTGTTGGCAAATTCAGCGTAAGGTCAAGTATGAAGTTTACAACTTGTGTTTTCTCTGTTTTTGACTACCCCTCTTTTTGTGACATTCTTGCCCTCACTCTTCAATCCCCTTGGCCCACCCACCCTAACTCAAGAATATTTTTCCTCTGGGACTGGTTTTCAACCAATCAGGATCTTTGGTCCTCCCAAAAAATCTCTTATCATACAAAAGTAATTGTGTTAAAATTATTTCAGCTGGTTTTACTATCACTTGGCATTTCATCTAAATCATAAGTTCCTTGAAAATAACTGAGTCTTCTAAATATTTGTACCCACAATGCTACACTATATATACATAATCAATAAGGTATGCTTTCAAAAATATTTTATAACTTTTAAAGCATAAATAAAACTATAGAGTGTGGTATAATGTACTTATTACACCCATGATTCATACATGGCCAATCTTAGTTTATCTTCATCTAATGCAGTTAGTATTCCCAAATGTCAGACACCAAATAGTATGTCAATATATGTTTCTAAAATATAAGGGCTTTAAAAAATGTAACATAATTCTGGGAAGCAGGTTCACCAAAAGAGGACTCCCATTGTGGGGAGGATTGCAGAGATCATCATCATGTGAACCACCAGGAATTGGAGTCCAAACCCTTCCACCCACTGCAGCCTGGGCTGCACTGTTACCAATGAGAGAAGGAACACATTCATGTGCAAAACTTATTTAAAGCAGGCTTATTAATTAATTTTAGATGGGTAGGAAGGGAAATAAGAAGTCTTGGATCCATTGTGAGCTGATCCCCATGGTTCAGGAGAGTTGCCCAGGGCAGATGAAGTCTTGATTGCACGTGGTCTACTTGCACAACAGCTGAGTACACCACCCTGGGCTACTAACTCAGCAGCATGTGACTCACTGGCCAAAGCTTTGAAGCCCGTCCTGCTCCCAAGGGTGAGAGGAACAAAGATCCAGTTTGTTCCAGATAGTTTCTCCCTAACTCAAGATGTTACATTTCCTAGGAGAGAGAGAGACAAGTTCCAGGCAGTTTCTCTCTGTCTAAGGATATTGCATTCCTAGCACATTCTACACTTATTGTTGAGAACTGTAAGAAAGAAGGTGGGGAAAACTAACTCAGTCCAAGACCATGTGAAGAACTGTCCTGAAAATACCACGTTCACCCTAAGAAATAAACAGTAATGCCATAATGGTTTGCCAGTATTCATATTATAAGAGTCTTACAAGTGATTTTAACATATTATATTTTTGGATCTGAATACAAAGAAAGTCCATATATTGCAATAGGGTGTTAAGTATTCTTAATATTTGTATCTATTCCTCTTTCCATCTACTTTTTCAATTACGGTAAAATTTACATACAAGGAAATGCACAGATTAGGTGACAATTCCTTGAGTTTTGACTAATGTATACATCATGTACACTGTACTCCAGTCAAAACAGAAAACATTTCCATCACCCCATAGACTTCCCTTATGCCTCCATCCAGTTTTTATTGTCACCCCATCATTCGCATTTTCTATCAAAAATTAATTTTGTCTGATCTAGAAATTCATGTATATGAAATCAGACTTATTATTTTGCAACTGAAATATTCCTTTCAAAAATGTTTATAAAATTCAGCCATGTCTTCCTATGTATCAGTCTTACTATTTTATTTTATTTTATCTTATTTTAAGTGGGGTCTCACTCTGTTGCCCCTGCTGGAGTACAGTGGCTCTATCCTAGCTCACTGTAGGCTCGGACTCCAGGGCTCAAGTGATCCTCTCACCTCAGCCTCCCGAGTAGCTGGGACCACAAGTGCAAGCCACCATGCCTGCCTAATTTTTTGTATTTTTTGTGATGATGGAGTCTTACTATGTATGTTGCCAAGGCTGGTCTCATGCTCCTGGGCTCAAGGCATCCTGTCACCTCGGTCTCCCAGTGTTGGGATTACAGGTGTCAGCCATTGTGCCTGGCCCCATGTATCAGTCTTTTATTATTGACTAATATTGCAGTATACCAATGTATCCCATTTTATCCATTCTAATGTTGATGGACATTTGAGTTGCTTTCAGTGTTTTGCTATTATTAATAATTATTCTATAAACATAAGTAATGTGTAAATGGATCTTCTGGACATACACCTTTGTTTCTCTTGTGTAAGTAGTTGGGTGTGGAATTAGATGGTCTTGAAGTTGGTGTAAGTTGGACTTTATAAAAAAACTATCAATGCAGATTTTTAAATTTTTTTATTGTTATCCTCAACGTATATGCATTTTCTAATTTTTTCACATCATGGTCAAAGTCAAATTGGGTTTTTGCTTTTTAATTTTTGATACATAGGTCATATATTCTATATATCTATTTTATATGACATAATATGTGATAAATATGTAAAAAGGAATGCAATATATTAAACAGTTAATATAAAATATAGTATACTACAGTATAATGTAATATAAATGTAGGGCAGATACAGTCTTGACTGCACGTGCTCCACTTGCACGACAACTGAGGGACACCATAAAGTAGACCACCCTGGGCTACTTTATTTATAATTTTGTATAAATTACAAATTATCTATATAAATATAACTATATAGTTACATATGGTTATCTACAACCATATGTAAATATACATACAACAGATTATAAATTATATAATAGGTAATATATAATATAACAGTATATGATATGATAAAACATATAGTTTATATAATATTCTATGTATCAGTAACAAAATGTCAACCATATCTATAATATTATATATTCTGTTTTGTTTTTTTTTTTTGACACAGAGTCTCACTGGGTCACCCAGGCTGGAGTTCAGTGGCACGATCTTGGCTCACTGCAACATTTGTCTCTGGGGTTCAAGCGATTTTTCTGCCTCAGCCTCTGCAGTAGCTGGGACTACAAGCATGCACCACCATGCCTGGCTAATTTTTGTATTTTTAGTAGAGACGGGATTTCATCATATTGGCCTGGCTGGTGTCAAACTACTGACCTCGTGATCTGCCCGTCTTGGCCTCCCAAAGTGCTGGAATTACAAGCATGAGCCAGCTCACCAGGTGAGATTATATATTCTTTATGTCATTATATGTATTATGTATGTCATATAATATATAATATATATTATATATGGTTACATGTTACAGGTTGGAAGTTAGGATATAAGACCTTCATAAGTGTTATACCTACTAGATATGGAAATATTTTCTCTCAATATGAGGCCCGATTTTTATTTTCTTAATGGTGCTATAAAATGAAAAATAAATTTTGTTAATATCCAATTTATGTATTTTTCATAAAAGCTTAGTGTTTTATGTTTCTCAAAGAAATCACTGACTACTAAATAATTGCAAAAGTATTCTATGTTTTCTTTGAGAAATTTAAAAGGTTACTTTTACTATTAGATCTATTAGGATTCCAAATTAATATTTGCTTGTGTTGTGCAGTAAGGATCAAGGTTTTTTATTTGATGTGTGTGTGTGTGTGTGTGTGTGTGTGTGTGTTTTCCCCAATGCTCATCCACTTATTCTACCACCATGTTTTGAGATTTTCGTTTCTCAGTTGAACGGCCTTAGCAAGTCTGTGTTTAATTGATAGCATTTGTGAGGTTAATTTCTGAATTCTCCATTCTGTTCCACTGGCTGATTTCTTTACTTTTATATCAACCACACACTTGCATGATTATTGTGGACTCATAAATAGCCAGAAAGTCAGGTATATCTATGATTTTCCTGTCAAGATATCTTTGGCTCTTTGAGGTACTTTACATTTTTACATAAATTTTAGAAATAATTTGTCAATTTCTTGAAACATATGCTGTTATTTTGGTTGGATTTCCATAGAATCCATAGCACATTTTTTTAGATAATTGACTTCTTAGAAATATTACATTTTCCAGCGTATAAATATATTATATTGTGTTATTCACTGGCGTCCTTAATTTCAGCAGTAATATTTTCATCTCTTAAATGTAGAGGTCTTGCACATTTCACAAGCATATTTCTTAATATTTTCTTTTTATGTTAATGTAAATTGCCTTTTATAATTTCATTTTCCAACTGTCAGTACTATATATAATACAACTTATTTTTCTTCATAAACCTTCTATTCTGTAATCTGTCTAAATTCATTTTTTAATTCAATAGATTTAGTACTCTCCTTAAGATTTCATTAATAGCCTACCTCCTGTGTAAAAATACTTCCTTTTCCTGTTATTATATAAAGATGTATTTATTTATTTATTTATTTAATTTTTCTTGCCTTATGGTGCTAACCAGGACCATAGATATAATGTTGAATGGAAGCACTGAGAGAAAATATGCCTTTTGTCTTATCTCAGAAGAAATGCTTCATCACTATGTACGATGTTAGCTATAAGGTTTTACAGGTGCCCATACTTAGGCTGAGACATTTTTCTTCGATTATTTTTGTATGAGTAATTCTATTATGAACGAGAGTAGAGTTTTTTTCATATGAATTTTCTTTGGGTATGTAGACGGCCATATAATTCCTTAGCTTCTTAATATGGACATAAGCGCCTTAATTTTAAACTGTTCTCCTTTTCTGATATAAACATGTAAGTTATAAATTTCCTTCCAAGTACTCCTTCAACTGCATGTCACAAATTTCGACAAGTACAGTTTTCATTTTCATTTATTTTAAAATATTTTTAAATTTTCATTGTGTTTCTTCTTGGACAAATGGGTTATTTCAATAGGTTCTTGTTTCATTTGTAAATATTTGATGCTTTTAAAGTTTATTTTTATTGATTGTTAATTTAATTTTTTATTTTATTTTATTATTATTATTATTTTTTGAGATGGAGTCTCCTCTGTCACCCAGGCTGGAATGCAGTGGTATGATTTCGGCTCACTGAAACCTCCACCTCCTGGGCTCAAGGGATCCTCCTGCCTCAGCCTCCTGAGTAGCTGGTATTACAGGCATCTGCCACCACGTCCAGCTAATTTTTGTATTTTTAGTAGAGACGAGGTTTCACTATATTCATCAGGCTGATCTCGAACTCCTAACCTCAGGAGACCACTCATCTCGGCCTCCCAAAGTTCTGGGATTACAGGCGTGAGTCACTGTGCCCAGTTTAATTTTATATCATTACGGACAGAGAACAATATTGTATAAGATTTTATTATTCTGAAATTTGAGTCTGGTTTTATGGCCCAAATATAGTAGAGCTTACTGAATGCTCTATGTGCATTAGAAAAAAATGTATATTCTGCAGTTGGTGGGAATAGTATCTTATAAATGTAAATTAGTTCATGCTGACAATGTTGTTCCAAAGACATAAATCTTATTATTATTATTATTAGTTTTTGATAGAGAGTCTCACTTTGTTGCCCAGGCTGGAGTGCAACGGCATGATCTTAGCTCACTGCAACCTCTTCCTCCCGGGTTCAAGTGAAGCCTCAGCTTCCCGAGTAGCTGGTATTACAGGTATGCACCACCACACCCAGCTAAATTTTGTATTTTTAGTAGAGGCAAGGTTTCACCATTTTGGCCAGGGTGGTCTTGAAATCCTGACCTCAAGTATCTGCCCGCCTTGGCCTCCCAAAGTGCTTGGATTACAGGCGTGATCCACCACGCCCGGCCCCAAATCTGATTTTTTTGTGTACTTGTTTTATTAATTAGTGAGGAAGCAGTGCTAAAAACCTCTAAGTATGATTGTGACCTTCTCTGTTTTTATTTTTGTCACTTCATATATTTTCCTACTCTATTATTAGATATATACTAATTTTGTATTGCCAGGTTTTTCTAAAGAAATCACTCTTTTATTATATGATGTTATCTCAATCTGTGGTAACACTACTTGCCTCAAAGTCTTTTTTTGACAATGTTAATATATCCAATTTTTTTTGAGCTTCTACTTGGTACGGTTTATCCTTTTTTCATCTTCTTCCATTCAGCTTATCTCTGCATAGAATAGGCAAGTCTGACATGGAATCACTTTAAATTGCAGTATTTAGTTCTTTATATTTAATAAAATTATTTCAATTTGTTTTTGTTTCTGCTATCTGCTTATTTTTTCTTTTATGTCTTTTAAAAATAACTGCTTGAATATTCTGTTATTTCTGCAATTTGCTTTTTAGAAGAAATTTTTTGTATATTTTTCTAGTGGTTTCTCCAGAGGCTAAAGCATGTCTAATTAATCTATCAGTCTACTAAAAGTAATGTTGTACCACTTCAGGTAAAATCTAAGAACTTAATTGCAGTATCATCTCATTGCACTCCTTACCATATTTTATATTATTATTGTAACATATTTTACATCTAAATATACAGTGCACCAAATTCTAATTTTTTTCTTTGAAGAGTTAAAGTACTTTTAATGAATCGAAGGAAAAATTAAAATAGTCTATATTTGTCCATATCTTTATTATTTCTATTATTTTGCATTTCTTTCTATTGATAGAGTCTCTATCACTTGATTGTTCCCTTAAGCATGAAGAGCTTTATTTAGCATTTCTAGTAGCACAGGTAAAAATGAATTCACTTAGCTTTTCTTATATGAAAATGTCATTATTTCATCCTTATTTCTAGAATATTATTTCATTTGATAGAGTATTCAAAGCTAACTTTATCCCTTTCTCATGAACTTTAGAGATAGCATTGCTTTGCTTTCTAGCATCGAAGATGAGAAGTCAGCCGTCATTCCTATCATCATGTTCCTCTGTTTGTAAAGTGTTTTTAACCTCTCTGATTGCTGCTGAAATTTTGTCATTGAGTTTGACTGTATTCTTACGGTATGCATAGATTTGATTTTCTCTGTTTTTATCCTGCCAAGGTAACTCTTAGCTTCTTGTATCTGTAGACTAAATTTTTTCACAACGTATTAAAATTTATGCCATTACTTCTAGGTGGTCATTTATCCTACAGAGAGTCGCATTATCTTGACATTTCAGATAGCACTCCTATAGTGTCATACAATATTCTCACTGCTTCTTGTATGTTCTGACAAAGGTTATAGAGTCATGCTCAAAACAAAGTATGACATTTTGGGAGAAAATAGAGCTCAATACTATTTTATACGTTGTGTATTCCTTTCAGGAAGCAAACATTACTATATTGTTTTTCTCTCTGCAGTGTTTTTAAATAGTAATAATTACAGATCAATTTCTTCGTGTGCGGTTGCAAAATAATGACAGTGTAATTTATCATATTTTTTAAGTTGAACAATTTATATAAATTGAAGTATCTCATTTTAAATATGTGGTTCCATAAAGTTCAATTCATACAAGAAAACAGGATAGTGCTAATTTTTTGATATTTATTTACAATTTTTCAAAATAACAAGGTGGTTCACTAATATTCTCTATGGCTATACATTTTAAAATTATAATTAAAAACTTCTAAATTAAGCATTTTAAGTATATTCATGCATAGAAATTAATATCTTATTTTCAAGCCAACAGATGTCCAGCTGCCTTAGTTAGCTCTGTTTTCTCCTAAACAAATGCTGCTGCCGTGTGGATATTGTAGCAGCCAATGGTTTTTCACCAGTTTCTCACATTTTAAAGTTCCTAAGGACACTTTTTCCCCCAGTTAAGCCGTAGATTTTAGCTGCAGATTTTTTGTTCTACTATTCTTTTTGAAAGTATATAGGAAGAAGCAGGAAGCATTCTGTTGTTCTGCTCTTAATAATCTTGAACTTTCTAAATAAGTCGATGCTGATGTTACCATTATTGCTCCAATTGTTGAATGTCTATCCAGTTATTTTTTATGTGGGTGTATGTGAAAATTTGGCATTATGATAATGAATTAGTTATAGGGCAGGAGGGTTCCATAACCTCCGCCATAGTAGATTGCATCCAAATATGCTCTGCTGAACATAAGGAGTGGCCTTTGTTGTCTAAGTTTCTTTGTAGGTGAAAGAGAGGTTATATTTGAAAGGAGTTATGATAAATGATCTCTGGGGACCATATGGGTACTGTGTGCACTTTAAACCTTATTCAATAGGGAGGCAATTCATAAGAAATGAAGTATCTCTCATTATCAAGAAGAAAACAGAGGTTTTCTTTCTATTTAGAAACATTATTTAGTATTTTCCCATTATAAACTTGCATAATAACTTAGAGCCCAATTTTGTATCTTTTTCTAGCCTGTTAGTATTCAATAAAGAAGCACATGCAACAGGGAATACTAATTTACAGAAACATTTTCCAGTAAACATAAACCCTGTTGACATTGTGATTAACATAAAATCTCCCATTAGTAGTTTTCTATGGAGATGACTGTACTTGTTGAATGATGATGTATTTGCTTCAGATATCTGTAGGTCTTTTTGTTTCAAACAGATACAATCAACCAAGGCATATTGTTCCAAAGAAGAAATAAGCTAAACCATCTTCTTACCAAGGCCAGAGATTGATTGTTCTGATCTATTTCCACTCTAACTACTTAAAGCAATTCACTTTCATTTCCCACAAGAGGAGATTTGGAAGTGCATCAAAGACAAACTTGAAATTGGGTTAACCCCTTTGTTCTCAGTTTTTGCCACTTGGCATCAACTAGCTCTTTAAAGAAAGGAGAAGCTTGGAGTGCCACTTATGACCTGATTTCAAAGGCTATAACTGAAACTCTTTGGGAAATAAGTGGTCATTTTTGTTCAATTATTTCATGTAATTTTTTTTCTAATTAAATTAGTGGAAACTGTTTGCTTCTAGGCACTAGTTAAGGTCTTGTTACACCAGTCCATTGGAATCGTATTTTAATTTATATACTTTTTAACTTCAAAAGGAGCAGTCATTTTAATTTCATATCCATTGCCTTGCCATCCACTGCTTCAATTTAATTTCAAATTTATTTTAAATTATGTGAACATGACCTGTTCAAAAAAATATTTGTGAAGGACACCTTTTTTCTTAGTTAAAAACTGAATATTCCTGCATACGTTCTTAAATGTACAATAAACCACACAACTATGTAATTAGATTTAAGAACGTGCAACATGACAAAGTGAAAATTAGCCATACATAGATTAAAATATTTATGGCAATATGCTCAGTCAACCCATTCCTGCTTTTTTTCTAGTTGAAGATATTTGTGGTCTTAAGAGGTTTATTTCCCATACTAGTTTGTACTTCCATTTTCAGTTCTAAATAGAATCTGTTTTCTCCAATTAGACTTCACGGGAGTTATCTGTTGTTCACTCTGTTTTTTTAGAAAGCAAGTTTGCCAAAAAATAAAATAAAATAAAATAAAGAGAGAGAGAGAGTTTTCCACATTTATGGGTGTGCAGAAGCAGTACCAAGGGCAGAAGTAGTTGTAGTGACAACTTCTTTATTCTTTTAATCCCTGCATTGGAGCTATACTATACATTCTCCGGATTCCAAGATGTCAAGAAGCTATTGCTTTGATAGTGATAGGGGAGAAAAGGAAATTTATTTTCCTCACTCATGTCAAGGTTAATGGCTTACACTCCTATAACAGAACATAGATTAACATGAGGAAAGCATAACAAATTTATTTAACCAAAGTTTAATGTGACATGGGAGCCTTCAGAAGTGAAGACCCAAGGATCCATGGCAAACTCTATTTTTATGATTAGGTTCAATAAAACTGGATAGTTGTGTAGAAGTATGACTGAATAAAAATGGGGTATGAACTACTGGTAACAAACTTGGAGGAATTTAGCAAGGCTTATATGTTCAGATTCTTCTTGGCCTGTGGATATACGGTAGAACGCCCCAGAAATGAGGTTCTTATGACCTACTACCAGGTAAGGAGGGCCAAAGAATTTTCTTTAGACCATGCATCAGGGGAGAAAGGTGGGAGGTGGTCAGAGTAACCTTCTCGCCCCTGCAGTTTTCTCAATGCCCAACTTGCCGTATTGTGAAGTGTCTTGTTCTCAGCCCTGACACAGAATTTTAGGCAACTGTTGATTTCTTGCTTCCAACATACAAAGAGTAACCTAGAGCAAGTTGTATATGTTCTGAGAAAGTTTCTTTGAGGTTTAGCCTAGAATCTGGACTTTCGAAATTTTCGCAGATTTTATAGGCAACAAGCTCTTGGTTAAAATAACTAGACGTGGCCCAGTGCAGTGGCTCACGCCTGTAATACCAGCACTTTGGGAGGCCAAGGTGGGCGGATCAGGAGGTCAGGAGATCGAGACCATCCTGGCTATTATGGTGAAACTCTGTCTCTACTGAAATACAAAAAAAAAAAAAAAAAAAAAAAATTAGCCGGGTGTGGTGGCATGTGCCTGTAGTCCCAGCTACTCAGGAGGCTGAGGCAGGAAAATGGCGTGAACCCCGGGAGGCAGAGCTTGCAGTGAGCCGAGATCGCGCCACTGCACTCCAGCCTCGGCGACAGAGCGAGACTCCGTCTCAAAAAAAAAAAAAAGAAAAAAATAGACTTTTTTTTTTTTTTTTTGAGACGGAGTCTCGCTCTGTCGCCCAGGCTGGAGTGCAGTGGCCGGATCTCGGCTCACTGCAAGCTCTGCCTCCCGGTGTTCACGCCATTTTCCTGCCTCAGCCTCCTGAGTAGCTGGGACTACAGGCGCCCGCCACCTCGCCCGGCTAGTTTTTTGTATTTTTTAGTAGAGATGGGGTTTCACCGTGTTAGCCAGGATGGTCTCGATCTCCTGACCTCGTGATCCACCCGTCTCGGCCTCCCAAAGTGCTGGGATTACAGGCGTGAGCCACCACGCCCGGCCAAAAAATAGACTTTTATGAACCGAGTCTTGACTGATACAGACACTTAGAAGCACTAGGATTCACATGCACTCATTCACATTTTTTTACTACTCACTTGCAATTTCTTTTCACCCTCAAATGCCTATTTGGGGATGATTTTCACTTCTGATAGAGGAGGACATGTGTCTAAATTCCAATTTTTACCAAATTACTATTGTATTAGGATTACTGCCATGCACTTCCTGTGTCTTTCTGTGTTCTTTCCTGCTTAGAAGTGTTTCTCCTTTAATAAAATAAAAAAGATAATATTAGCAAATGGAAAAAAAAAAGCAAACACAACAACAGTAACAACAAAAACAGAAATATACATACAAAAATAAGACACATCTACTGATCAATTTTCCATCTACATACTGGTTAATTGGAAATAGCATTCCCATTAATTATGTAATAATTTAGTACCATTTTGTGATCTAAAGCAAAGAGCTTTATGTTCACTTGTCAAAATGCCCTGAAACAAAGCACCATGGAGTGGATCTGCAAAAAGAAGGTCTTTATTTATGGTTAGCATGAGGGTTACTGTGAAAGTAATACTCCCCTGCCTTCTGACCATAAGCAAACGTTTTATATGTCTCAGGGAAGTGGTTTGATCAGGAGTAAAAGGAACAAGGAAACAAGAATGTGTTGTGCCAGGCAAAGTAGTTTTCTAAAGCAAATGGCCTCCAGGTAAGCAAGGCTAGAAAAGTATGTTCTGCAGGTTCAAGTTAAGAAGGAAAACTGACAGTTTAAGCAAGTTTTGAGTTTGGCAAGTACTTTAAGGCTAGAGGAATATTGTTGTAGGTGTTACACAAAAGATCTTAATATTTATAATCTGGAACAATATATCAGTTTGTTCTGGGTATCTTTAAAAAGTACATACCTTTGTCAAACCTGAGACACTGTACACTTAAGATCTGTGCTTTCTATTGTAAGTAAAATCTCAAAAGAAAAATAATTAAAATGGTGAATTCTAAGTAACAATGTGCATGCTATTTATGGAAAGCTGAACTGACTTCTAAATTTTACTTTTTAGACATCATAAATAAAATGGAATAATAGATGGATAAAATGTTGCATAGATATAAGTAACATGCAGTACCATGTCAATGGTAGACATTTGACAGATACATTATGGACACTGTAATATTATTTCAACTATGCTACATATTTGAAAATTTGTCTAAAAATATTTGGAAAAAGAAGCAGCATTTTAAAAAAGACAGGATTCAATAAGAGTTTATGAATACTATGATGTTTGAAATAAAAAGCATAAATAAGTGATTATATTTTCTTGGGGAGCAGGGCAGGCATGCAGCATGCGTAGGAATTCTATAGTAAAAGAAACTAACTCCACAATCAGCTTTATTACTATCCTTTAAATAACCTTGCTGAAATCAAATACATGATATAATGAAGATAATAATATATCTCATGACTTCTCATTGTATTGTGAAGATTAATGTTCAGATTACTATGCAAATATATATTTGTATTATTCAAGTTAAGGATTCCATTTAATAACACTCTAGCAATACACAAATTCAATGCTTGCCTTTTAAGCACAGATTGGAAGGTCAGAAAGTAAAATTTTCCTCTCTAATCCTTGGGGTTTATTTCCCTTCTATTTTAGGCCGGTGTTAATTGCTGATAAATGGTGGCAATTTGTTAGAAGCAGACAGGATTGTATCTAACTAGTGGAGCAGAGTAAAGCATTGTTAAGCAAAACCCCTCAGATTTGATGGAGATCTGTAAAAAAACAGTATAAAGGCAGCATTGAAGCTAGTCTCCATTAGAAAAAGGAAGACACCAATACAATGACAATACAATGTGTCCCGTTGTTAACTAAGACACGTGAAAGTGCGATACCAGCAATATCCACAGGGTTATTGACAGAAATGAGGACTAGTGCATTCGTTTCCTATTGTGGCATAGCAGAGGACCACTCCCATGGCAGCTTAGCACACACGTTTATTACGTGACCGATTCCATGGTTCAGGAGTGCTGCTTAGGTAAGCAGGGACTTCTGCTCAGGATCTCTCTGGTTGAATTCAAAGTTGGCAGGGACTACTATCTCATCTGAAGTTCAGAGTCCACTTTTCAAGTTGGCATGTTTTTTGATAGAATTCAGTTCCTTTTGTTTGTAGAACCAAAGTCCGCCCCCTCACTTTTTTTTTTGATAGTTGTCAGACAGAGTTTAGTCTCAGCCCCTGAAGGCTGCTCTCAGATTCTATCCACATGCCCCTGTCACAGCATGGAAACTTGTTTCTCCAAAGCCAGCAGGGGACTCTCCCTCTGGTCTGCTGTAATGGATGGAGTCTTATATAATGTCACATAATCACAAGAGTTACTATCCCTTTAAATTTAGAGGTTCTGTCCGTAGTCAAGCAGAAGGGAATGCACAGAGTGTCCATCAGGCGACAGGAATTTTAGGGGCCATCCTAGAATTCTGCTGACCACAGACAGGGACATTGACAAGAAAATTAATATTGTCTTAATTTTAAAATTTCAAAAAAAATGTTCAGCTTGTCGAAAAAGATGACTGATTCATGAGTAGAGTTCAAAAATAATACTAAAATACTAGGTCATTAATGATTCCAATAAAATAGGGAAAGTTTGCAGTGAATGAACTGAGAACATTGGGACTCAAAAAGGAAACTAACAGAAGCAAATGACAGCTCTGGGTTTTTGCAGCCTATACAGGAACCTTAACAGAGGCAGTGAGACAATCAAAAAAAGAACGTCATGATCCAAAGACATCACTGGGCTCATGAAGGATGTCATCACCAGTCTGCATGGTAACTAAAGAATGAGAGGTCAGTATAGTCTGAACAGCATCAAAATGCATTAATTTACTCATTTCTTCATTTACTTAGTAAAGTTGTCTTCATTTGTGTCCATATGCCTATTACCAATTGTCATCTTTCTGGTGTTACATAAAAGTGAAAAAGAGAGGTCTCACTCTCAAGAAGATCCCTTCCTACTGTGAAAATACTCAAAAGAAAAATAACTGGCAACAGCAGGGAGCAAATGATGGTGGTGTGCATAGGACTTTCTAGTTGCATAAGAGGGGCACCCAACATGAACATTGCTTGTCCGTGTCATTTTCCTAGCATTGATGACACTTTTGTTGCCCTAAGTTCAATTTGGACTGGGCTAAGAAAAGAACCCATGATCAATGTTACAAACAGAGTGAAGTACACATTTGAAGGGATAAAATTATGACAGGCTCTTGGGGAAGCAAACAAATGGATAAAAATATAGTACTCTGGTTTGACTAGAACACACATGGTGTGACAGGAACTGGCAAAGACGTGGATCAATAGGGAAGATTTATATGTGGATGATAAGTGATTAAGAGAGATCCGGATAGGAGTTTTATCTCCATCAGTAAAGGTAGATTACTTGGGCCAATTAATCAAGCTTTCCAATTCTCAGTTTCATCCTCTTAGAATGGGGTAATATATATCACAAGGATATAGTAGACCAAAAGAGACCAAGAATATACAGCCTGTACTCATGCTCGGCACTGAGGGAATCTTCAGTACATAGCAACTATCATTAACTAGGTAATTAGTTAAATTCTAGGCAAAGAAAATTTTTTCAAAAAATCCAATAAATGGTTTAAAGCAGGTGGGTGTGGTGTAGGTGGCAGCAAGATGAGATTTGTATTTTAGAAATATTGCTCCATCAAGAGCTTACAACATTGATTAAAAGGAATTGAGGCTGGAGGCAGGGAGATGAATAAAGGCATAATAATGGGACCTTTCGCTAAGTTCATGGCAGTAAAGACAGTGAGCAGAGGAAGGATTTGAGAGACATCTAGAGTAGAAACATTAAAAATTCATGATGAACTGAGAAGGAAAAACATCAAATGATTCCTAAAGTATCACATTTGGCTGATTAAGTTAATAGCAGCATTATATACTGATGAAACAAGATGTGTTATAAAGAAAATAAAAAAGATAACATTTCTATTCTTATTCAACTACCCCCACCCCAAAGAATTAAGGGAGCATGGGGAGACCACGGAGAATTTTGCAGGGCTGGAAGCTGTGAAAGAAAGTGATTGGCAGAAAGAGGCAGAAACTGCCAATGAGGGTGAAAGGAGAGCCCTCAAGAGCCAAAATAGGAAGGAGATTGTGATTTTGAATGTGTGGGTGTTAAGGTTTTTATTAACATTCCTTTTTAAAGATGATGTAGAGCATCCAGGATCTTGGAGGGGGATGGTGGCAGGTTGTGGTCCAGGAAGGCTGGCTCGACCAGGTACTGCCAAATTCTGCACATCTCCTTGTATCCAGATATAACACAGAAACAGCCAAAGCATCCACCTGCATACAAACCTCAGGTCTCGGACAATATATGTTCCTGCAGGGCACAGTGTAAGCTAAGATTATAGGACTGAACCACAGGGTTCTGGAAAATTTATTTCCTCTGAACTTTATCAGGCCCTGGAGAGGGAGAGTCCTCAGAAGTGCTGAGTTTTAATTTTTGATACCACAGACAAGAAAGGTTATTTAAATTAGAAAGATAAAAATAATGCATGTTTTCGTATAATCTGATATAGGTGAAACATAGTGGAAATAATTTTGCTAATTGCGTGTAAAACTGTGAGAAGTTTGTAAGAAAATGTTGCAAGATCTTGAATGACATGTGAATTTGCTTCTGGGAGGAGACATTTGGAATAGAGAGATAAATTCGGAGGTCATCAACGTATAGGTAAAAAGTAAGATGTTGGGCATATATTAAATCATCCAAAGTTAAAGAATGTAGATTGAGACTTGAAAAAGGTCACAGACAGAAACCTTAGAGATATCTTCTTTTTATGTGTGTGAGAAAGAAGGGCTACCAAAAAAGAATGAGACCAAAAATTACAATCTTACCACTATCTTATAAATGACTTCCCTGAGAAGAAGAAAAACCAAAAAACAAAGATGCTTTAGGTCACATTAAAGGAAAGAGCCTTAAAAAATAAAGAAGGATCCATGGTAAGATAAGAAGAAATTATTGAAAGGTGAACTAAAATAAATATATCCTGAAAAATATCAATTGGATTTAGTAATTAGACTCCAATGAGACAAGTCTTAATTTTTTTCATAGCTTAATTTAAACTGTTATAGATTATGTCAGTGGTAAAATGTCATTTAAAAATATTGTGCCTATAATTTTCTTCTCAATAACTTTAGAAGATAGGACAGTCTTCTTCATCATGTTTATGATTCAGAAATCAGAGCCTTGATGAAACATGGTAATTTTTTTCAGTGTCTCACAATAATTAAGAGACAGGCCTTGGATTCAGATGTGTTTGAGTAGATCTCAAAGGAGAAAGGTTACTGGAGGAGGTTCAGGTTGCTGTGAAATCTGCTCTGCAATTTCATATGATGCAGAAGATCTAAAGAGAATGGGGTCATATGATGCAGAAGATCTAAAGAGAATGGGGTCATATGATGCAGAAGATCTAAAGAGAATGGGGATGCTAAGTGGTGTCTCAGGCCACTTGGCATCCTCATTCAAAAAAAAAAAAAAAAAAGACTTCCAGAAAGAGCTCTAGGATTCTGAGGCAACATAATGCTCTCTATGACAGAGTCAATCACTCTTGAAAGCAGCAGTTTCTAGTTACCCTGCATTAAGTAACAAGTGGTGTTTTGCATCATGAGCTAAAATTTCACAGATTCACTGAGTCATTCAGTTGAATGGGAACAGCTACAATCTATTGTGTGTTGAAGATGCATGTCCAGAATTAGGCCCAAACAAATCCAGAAGTTAAAAATAAATTATATAAGTAGGTGGCTTAGATCCCATAGCATCTAGCTGTTGAATTGGTGCCTCTTCCTCAGCTTGCGCTTGTGGACACATAATGGCTCTCCTAGGACAATCGCCAAAGAAGGAACTAATTGGGTCTGGCTCATCAATGGATTGATATAATACATTGATGGTCACAGTAGACCTAGTCAGGGACTGGGCCTATAATATGATGATAAAAGGATATGAACAAATTTGAGAGTGGTAAGTGTATAGACGTTCTCTCTGAATTCAGGGAGAAGCAACCCACGGTACAGGTGAAGATGGAGTCCCAGATGTAAATAGTAAATAGGTTGCCTGGTTGATCGAGGACTTGGAGGAAAAACAAATGAAAAGAGAAAAGAAAGTGTTGAGAATGGTGATGCATGCAGACTGTGTTTCTGAGTTCGAAATATGCAATCTTTCATCTGACCAGAGACCATCCACTAAAAAAGAGGCACGAGACAGCCAAGTGGATAGGATACCTGGCTAGCCTAAATGTCAGCCAGCCTCCCTCTTTAGCCATTTAAGTGCTGCTGCAAAAGTCTCATGAATGAACTAACCATGGCTGCTGTTTTGAGGTGACCCTAAGCTGAGACAAATAGGCTTTTGAAAGGCAGGTCTTCTGAGCACCCCTGAGTAACTTGTTTTTGCGATTGTCTGTTGTTGATGTCAGTCAGTTGATGACTCTGGTCTCACAGGAAAGTTGGTTCTAATATATCAACCCCCATAGCTTCTCAACTCTTTCTAATACTATGGCAAGGCATTTTTGGTCAAGTCCATCTAGCTCATTATCATATCCAAACTTCAATAAGTCATTCTGGCAACATGTTAGCACATCTCCAATATCCTGGCTAAAAAATTAATTCCTGTATGATGGGAGAGTATAAGTAAGTTTAGTATGTTTTTTTTTTTTTGCCATCCAACTTTACATTCTGCCACATCTAAAAAATATCTTTTGAAAACTAACTATATTTTCATAAATTTCATCTCAATACATGATAGCAATGCCCTAGACTTCCTCTGGAGTTTACGTTACTTCTTACTTGATACAGATTCTCTCCACGGAAGTTGATGTGGAAGAGAAGTTAAATATTAAATTTAAACTCAATTAAACATGGACACAAACAATGGTCACCAAGTTCTGGAACAAGTTGTATGAGCCCCTTGAGGCATTCATCCAGCACTGTTTCTTAGAAATCTCTATTTCAATCTATTCCTATATGTTAGTTATTAAAAAACAACAGACAGTCACAAAAGCAAGTTGATCTTTTTGTGTTCCTTGAGCCCAGCTGGGAAGGGCCCATGTGACTGGGCTTCACGCCAAACAACTCGTTACAAAAAGAACTAGGGTCCCAGATTGTGCTGAAGCTTCATGAGACCTCTCCTGTCTGTGTATGGACGAGTGGCCAACTCTGGAGCCCAGGCTGTCGCTTCCCGGTCTGGTGGTGAATCCTTTATAATCTGGTGAGTGCAGTGTCTGACTCTCGAGCTCAGGCTGATGCTTTCCGGACTGGTGATGAATCCTTCATAGCTGGGTGAGTGTAGTGTCTGGCTCTGGAGCCCAAGCTGTTGCTTCTCGGTCTGGTGATGCTTTCTCCATAGTATGGTGAGTGTAAATATATGCATTATCTTTTCCCTTCTCTCCTTCCCATATCAATTTACTTATTATATCATGTGCTTATTATATGTGTATTGCCATATACTTTGGATAAAGGCTGCTTGCCATTAAAAGTATTGAGTGTACCTTTTCTTTTCCCCTCATGCGTCTCCAGCACAGAACAGTTGGTCTAAAAACAATGTGAATTATTCTCTTTAGTAAATTGGAGAAAGGAAGAGGACAAGTGTCATCTGGTAAAGCAACTTCTTCAAATGTGATCTTTGCAAGGTTTTCAGATAAGGGGAACCTACTCTTGTTTACAAAGAAATAAAGTAGCTACTTAAACAGAAGCTTCAAGAAAACCTGTGCATTCAAAATTCTCAGTCTGCTGTCCAAATTTTCACATACCAGAATAGGGGTATGAACTCATACCAATCATGACACTATTTTTGACCTAGGATATGTATCATGGTTTAGCATTCAATCTCCTATTAGCTTTCCTACCCTTACATTTTATTCCTGGCCTGATTTTCACCATAGTCAGGCCTGAGGCTATAAGAGTTTTATGCCTCCTTAAATGCTACTAAGAACTCCTCTGGTTTTCAGAGCATGTTATGGCTTGAGAGTTGGCTGACCTAAACCTGTTATTTCCTTTTCTTAAGGTTTCCAAAGCAAGCAAATAAAGCTAGGCAACTTTATAGTTTTTATAATCATCATTGGCCTCATAATGTTCAAGTGTCACATATATTACTTAACCCAAATTATAATAAGAAAAAAAGTATCATAGAGACTGAGAAATGATGGAGACAAGGAAATATCATGACAGATACTACAGTTGACAAGATGTTAAGCATAACTTCAAAGCATCGAATTTTTGTTTCGTTGTACTTTTTTATATTAAAAATATCGTGTACATAAAGAAAAATACACTCTTTTACAGTATATAATATTCGAAGGTTAAAAAAATGTATATAGTCATGTAATCATGACCAAAACCAATACAAAGAACAATTCCAAGAGTCTCTGAAATTCTTGTGTGCCCCTTCCTCCCAATCTCAGTCACTCAAAAACACTTTCCTTACAGTTTTATCTTTTCTAGAATGTCATATAAATAAAATCATACCATATGTAGGCTTGGAGGATGGCTTCTTTCCCTTGCCTTCTAGCAGTTAAGATTCTCCGATGTTGTTGCAAATATCAATGATTTAGCCTTTTAAAATTTCTGAGTTGTTCTGTACGAATATACTTCAGTTTATCAATTCACCAGCTGAGCAATATTTGGATTGTTTCTACTTTTATTACAACATGTTTTCTAATTACAAGAAACGGACAAATCTTTTGGAAAATACACACCCAGTCAAAAATAAATTCAAAATATAAATAGTTACATATCAGTTTTTAGATTTCACAAAGAAAATTCTAGCTCCAAATATGTTCACTAGGGACTCTCTAAACAGTTTTCAAAAATAAGTGTTCCAGGTAATAGAAAAGAGGGAAAATGTTCTGATTCATTTTGCAAAACAGCAAAAAAAAAAAAAAACAAAAAAAACATAGCAAAATCAGACAAGGATATTAAAGTAGAGAAAAATTAAAGGTTAATATCTTTCATGAACACAGATGCAAACAATGTTGTAAAATATCATAAACAGAAGATTCTTGCAAAACAAATGTAACAATATACAGAAGAAATAATATATAATAGAGAAGTGGAGCCTGCTTTAGAAACATAAGGTTTCAACATTTGAAATTAAATCATTATGATTTACCTTAGTATCACATATTAGTGTGTTAATATCAAATGTACTAATGTGTTTAAATGTATTATTATGTTAAAATAAAAGGAAGAACTTGGTTTATCTTAATAGGTACAGAAAATATTACTTAACAGAATGCAACGTTTGTTAATCATTTATTTCTTAATGGCAAGAAAATTAAATAAAAATATAATGTCTCTGTCTTTCCATACTAGCACAAAAGCAAGATAAAGTTGTCCATCTCAACAATTCCATTGTTGATATAGTAAGAATACCAACATTATATTAGTGTTCTTACTCTAGGAACTATAGCAATTAAAATAAATAAAATGTATAAATCTCAGAAATAAATGTATTAACTTCAGAGAGAAAAAAACAAAACTAACATTAGCAGGTACATGATTATATATGCACAAAATAAAAAAATCTAAACATTTAGAATTAATGTTAATTTCATTCAACATTCAAAAATCAATTGAATATGTATATATTAACACCAAACAACTAGAAAATAAATGTAAAAAGTATGTTTTCAATATCATTAAAAATCAAACACATGTAACTTTTTTTAAAAATTTTTTTGAGACAGAGTCTCGCTTTGTCACCCAGGCTGGAGTGCAGTGGCGTGATCTCGGCTCACTGCAATCTCCGCCTCCCAGGTTCAAGCGATTCTCCTGCCTGAGGCTCGCAAGTAGCTGGGACTACACGTGTGCACCACCACAGTTGGCTAATTTTTTTTTTTTTTTGTATTCTTAGTAGAGACAGGGTTTCACCATGTTAGCCAAGATGGTCTCGATATCCTGACCTTGTGATTCTCCTGCCCCGGCCTCCCAAAGTACCGGGGTTACAGGCATGAGCCACTGCTTCTGGCCCTCAAATTTTAAATAACAAGAAGTAATGCAGAAGAGTTCCTATAGCTTCACATGCTTACTGGTATTCTGCAATGTTTTTAAATTAATTCAGAGGGTGTGCAGTGGTATTTCATTGCAGTTTTATTTTGCATTTCTCTTACTTCTAATTGTACTGAGTACATTTTCATGGACTATCATGCCATTGTTTTTCTATATATTCCTGCATGACATCAGTTCATATCTTTTGTCCATTAAATAAATATTAAAAATATAGTAAACATAATAGCTGTATTAATAAATAAAATGTATATGAGGCACTACATAAAGATTCCTGGAAAAAATCTTACCTATATATTGAACCAACAATCAATGATAGAACACAAAAACACACAAAAAATGAGAACTTAGTATTTAGAGTCACATTTATTGTGGAGTTCTTTGCCTATTCTGAAAGACGATTGAGTTTGCAGAGGGCTCTGACAGCCTCCGTGTCTAGGGAAACAAAAGTTGCTTTCTGATATTGGAATGCTAAGACACAGGCATTAATATAAATATAATTCTGTTTCAGTTTAACTTCAAGAAGGTAAAAGACTATTCACAATTGTAGCTCAAAACTGGAAAATATAAAGAATATATAACATATTTGAAAAAAATTAGATATAGATTTGTAGTGAAAATAGCCTCCAATACAAATTTGAAAATTAACAAGCTAAAAGATTCTTCTTAATTCAACACAAATAATGCAACAAAGGAAAACCAGTGACAACTTCAGAAGACAGAGCAAGAAACAGTAGATAGTGAGACAAATCTAATATAACCATATTCTGAGAGAGCATAAAAATCTGGCACAGAAATAATATTTGATGACATAATATAACCAGGCATTTTAGATTCAAGATGCATTTTTAAACATTTTTCTGCTTCTCTAGTCTTAGCTTTGAGATGTGCTTCAGAATCCTTCCCCTCCCTTCCTGGCAGTGCATTTGGTCATCTAATTATTTGCTGCCTTAACATTTCCGGGGTTAATCTTGAAATGAACCAGGCCTGGATACTCAGCTGAGGAATTCCCTCCCATTTGGAGATCACTTCAAGCCCATTACGCTACAACCCAGTCATTGCTGAGATGGTGTCAGCCTGTACTTCAGATGGACACTAACTCAAGTTGGTTATTGAAGCAACACATGTAGACCCCATATCCCGGACCATTCTCGTGTGCTTCTCATACTTAGTTTCCCTTCTTAAATTCGTTCGAAATTGTGTTTTAGAGGCATGAGCCAGGCCATTTCCAAACTGCTATTTGATTAACAAAGCTGCTTTCCCTTCACTAACCTTACCTTTTAATAGGCTTCTCAGGCAGTGAGCACCGGGACTTGTATGTGGTTACAATACTAACTAAGGATTTCCCAATTTTCATCAAAGACTGCAACTCAAAGATTCAAATTATGAAATCCATCTAGGAAAAAAAAATTTTACAAGAGATGTGAATGTACAACCACACTGGAATAATTTACGCAAATTTTCCCTCCTATCAGATCAACTATAAATCTAGAAAAATAATGACAAAGCTATTTTGAGACACTAGATTGCATCCAGATCAGGATTGTGATCCTTAAAAGAAGAAAAAGACACACACATTGTCCGTGAGCTGGGGTGTTGTGTTTAAATGTAGTATGCAGTTTTGCTGAACTGAGAATGCAGGACTTCGGTGCTACTGAAGCTAGAATTTGTGGGCAGAATATGAGAGAGAACATGACTACACAGCGCTGAAGCCCCAGAGAGTAAGCAGGGGTTACCATTGGTTCTTGGCTGGGGAATTAGCTGCACACAGGCAGGGGGAATGTTCATGGGGCTTTTTGATGAGTTATTTCTGAGGGACTGGGAGACAAGCAGAGGTGTCAGAGGTCATGCAGGCTTGGGAAGTGCAGGGATCCTGTCCCAGCCTGGCTAGAGAGACCTCACTGTGTACACTGCACATTCAGCAGAAACCTCAGAAAAGTCAAGCCTTAGCAGTAAGGACTTACACCCTTGGATAAGAAAAAGTGACTAAAGACATAACAAAAATAAGCAAGTTCCAACAAAAATTAAAATCACACTGAAAGGGTCAATAAAGTCTACCAGTAACTTTGGTTTAGACAAAATTAAAACACTAATTAATAAGATATAAAAGAACCAGATGGAACCTACATATATTATCTGATATTTAAAATTTACTGTATAAACATAACAGCAGATTGGAGATAACAGAAATAAGAGTCAGTAAACCTCAAGATATATTGGTAGGAATTGTGTGATTGGCAGGAACGGGAGAAAATAGTCAAAAATAAAGAAGCAGAGCATCAGTGATACTCAGTAAGAACAGAAAGGGAGTTGGGGGAAGAAAGAGAGAGGGACGGAGACAGGCAAAGGGAGAAAAATCTTTAATGAAGCGAAGTCAAAATGTTCCCAAAACTTGAAATGAAAACATCAAAACTATAATTCTGTAAGCATTTTAAATACAAATAATGTCATACCTAGACACATTATAATTGAATGCTGAACATAAAAGAATAAGAAAATTTTGAAAACGCCTGAAGAGGGCTAAAAAAGACATATTATACATAAGAAAGCTACTAAATGAATGATGGTTTACTTCTGAGAGGGCAATGAAAAAGCACGAAGTGCTGAACAATGACAGGACAAACTCAGGATCAGATACTTAATGAAAATATCCTTAGAAAATGCAAGTGAATAAAGGCATTTTCAGACAGACCGCATTGGGGAGGATGTGAAGACAGTTGACCTTCACTAAAACATATGCTCTAGGGAGGTTTTTAAGATGAAGGAAATGGAATGTGATGGACATTTGAATGTAGGGTAAATATTAAAGGACACCAGTGACAGTAAATATGCACAAATATAAAATACCATTTGTTGTCCTAATTTACTGAAAAGACATTTGCATGTTTGAGACACAAAATACACTGTTGGGATTAAAATATACATAGAGGCCGCACATGGCGGCTCATGCCTGTAATTCCAGCACTTTGGGAGGCCGAGGCGGGTGGATCACCTGAGGTCAGGAGTTTGAGACCAGCCTGGCCAACATGGTGAAACCCAGTCTCTACTAAAAATACAAAAAAATAGCTGGACGTGGTGGTGGGTGCCTGTAGTCCCAGCTACTAGGGAGGCTGAGGCAGGAGAATCACTTAAACCCAGGAGGCAGAGGTTGCAGTGAGCTGAGATGGTGCCATTGCACTCTAGCCTGGGCAACAAGAGTGAAACTCTGTTTCAAACAAACTAATTAATTAATTAATTACATATATATAGAAGTAAAATATACACATTTATAGCAAAATAGACAGTGATATTTAGAATTACATTGTTGAAGGGTTTACTTTGCATTTCATGTAAGTTGTCATGACATTAATTCTAAATTATTTGTGTCAACATAGCTAACACCACTGTAGTCACACAGGAGATTAGTTCATTGTAATGGTGACTGTCTTAAACCTTGAGATGTACTTGTCTCACAGGACCTGGTTAAGAAAAGATAAAAACTAAGTAAAAAACAAAACATTCTATTCTTACTCTACTTAATCTTCCTGTGGAATTTCATTCATTTCTACAATTTCAACTAGTATGCATATACTCATGTCTCTCAAATAGTGAACACCAGCTTACCTATTGAATATTTATCTTTGCTAATTTCACCTCAAAATCTACATATACAAAACTTGCCATGTCATTTTCATCTCCAGTTATACTAAGAGTAGGTGTCTTATATCAGGGAATGGCGACATTCTCCATTTGCTGCTCAAGCCGCTGTCTAGGGAGCATCCTTTAATCCTTTTCCTGCCCCTCACCTAGCCCTCATCTGGGATGTCACAGTAGCAAGACTTTGACCATATAACAATTGTTGAGAAACAATATTTGTGTTAGTCTTCGGAGGCCATACAGCTGCAGTGCAGATGCATAGCTGTGTAATGGTAAAAAAAAAAAAAAAAAAAAAAAAAAATAGAATAGGAACTCAACTTACCTGTTTAACCCTCAATTATTATTATACAAATCCTCATAACAATGTGATATAATTTCTAATAGTGCAGAGACTACAGCCGATAGAAGGAACCCAGCTGAGACATTTAGGTGTATTTACTCCCCTACATTAACTCTGTTTACAATACTTAGGGAAGTTGAAATGTCTTTACTAGAGAGAGAAGAAAAATTGCTCTTTAACGGGAACCCCCAGTTATGCTATGGTTCTCTTCAATATATTGTTTTTGTTTAGTTTTGTTATTATTTTTTTGTCAAACGAACTTATTTTATAATGATGTTTGGGATTGTTTTGATGTCCTATACAACATTTACTTCATCAAGCAAGTTGCAAATTGACCTTCCACCAGATGAAAACATCAGATGTCAGCTTATTAGAAAGAACATTCCAGGATGCTCAGAATGGGAAAGTATGCATCCTTCAGCCAAATTGATTAAATAATGAGTACCCCAGATGGGAGAGGTTATGGTCAATGTAAGGGAAAGTTTACCTTGGTACGGAAATATTTTAACCATATATATTTTATCCAATTACGTAAATGAATACACTGTGAATAAGCAATAACTGGAGATATATAAGCTCAACTCAACATGCTTTGATTTTATTCCCTGTGTTCTAGTGCCTTTTGATATAAACTTGCCTACGATCCCCAGAGTAAGAAGATTTTATGGGCCCTATAAAAATTAATTAGCCAAAAGAAAAATCTAATTGGTTAGGGGATACAAGAGACATTAATACCCATTAGATAGTTCAAGTACTAGTGGTCGCAGATGAATCAATTTGTCTCTTTTCTATGTTAAATAGAGTAATCAAGGTTTATAGGACTGCACTGTAAACATAAAGGGTCAGTAACACCTTTTCAGACACATTTGTCCTTGCACTAAATTATGACCCTTAATTAGTAAATTTTAACTAGACTGTAAAATGAAGATCTTGATGCTTGGATGAAGGGGCCAAACAAATTATAGTCTGTTGGCAAAACCCTGTGACATTAGACAGGGGATAAATCTCTTTCTTGCTGGGGGCAAATGAAGGTTTGTGTGAGGTTAAACTTCTTGCCAACAGAAAAAAATACCTTTTCCCCTCATCGTCCCTGTAATGGACTTGACCAGAAATACCGCTGTGCCTGGGTCGATGAGGGTGTTATCACTACCGGTGTGACTTATTTGGTCAAATGCCTTTTAGAGAGGCTACAGTGAAAACTTGCCAAACAGAGAAGCCCAGAGACCTTATACTTGGCTGGAATGAAAGAGAATGGAACTACTGGTTTTGCTTTTACTCACGCTATTAGCTTTTCAGAAAAATGCAGAAGGAAAGTTAAAAACAGGTGAGCTGACACAGTCTAATCAGCAAAGTCATGCAAGGCTATATAGCAGTCTGATTTTCAAAGTGGTTGCAATGAATTGACAAAAACCTACCATCTCACAGTGAAATACCGCATAGCCTTCCAAACTCTGTGATTAAAGAGTGACATCAGCTTCTGACAAAACAGCATCAAAATCTACTGATGTTGCATCTGCTGCTGGTTTAAACCTACACTGGACACTTCATGCTGGTTTATTCCTACATTAAGAGTGGTCGCTGAATTGGACCACCATGATTGACTGACCACTTATAAAATAAGACTAAAAAATATCCTGAAGTGACAACTGAAGACAGGCTATTTGAAAGACTGAATAGAAAAGAAAATAAAATTTAAAAGCAGGTTGCTTGGCTTAAAACCCAAGTCCAGAAATAAAACCTAGTTATTTTATGAGTGGGTTATGGATAAACGTTCAGACTTGATAAAAAACCCCAGATATCCTGATAATCTATATAAAAGAGAAATTTCCAAAATGGGATGAAAATGATACAGCACTCTGTTTGATATGATAACCACTGTATCAACTAGAAGTGGTTAAGAATGTTATGGGGTGATGCTGTCTTCCTGAATTGACTTTGGAAGATCCAAGTACCTTTTTCCAAAACAATCCCCCTCATTTAAATAAGGCATATATAATCTCAATATCTTTCTCATGTAGAACTTATGCCTTGCGATATTATTGATCTCACTCCTTTGTGTATCTGTATTACAGATTCTTTGCCCTGCAATTTAAAATGTATTCTTAAATCACATGTTTTTGGCTAATTCATTGATGTATCAATAATTGAAAAATGTTGGAGATAATGTAATTGTGATTAAAATAGTCATATTTTGTCCTCCTTTAGAATTGCTACATTTTTATTTGATATTTGAAATTTAGTCAAATTGTAAGTATTACAAAAACATAGGTATCTTAAAAGTGCCTGATAATTTTAATCCAGTGAAATAAGAAATTGCAGCATTGGTTCTGGTTGTTCATTTGAAAGCCCTGCTTGAGTGCAGGTTTCTGGGCAATGGTAAGAAAAATAATTTAAGAACGTGGTACATCCATTGAAACATGACTTATTGTTAGAAAAATACCCTATAGCAATGTGCCATAATGTTTAATAGTTCATACAAATCTGCTACTTGATAGAACAGAACTGGGGCTTTCAGAGACATTATTTCTATTGTGCTACCTTGGCTTGGAATTCTTAAGGATGGTGAAAATCATTTATCAAAAATTGAAGCCGCTCTTTAACAGGAATTACCATTTATACTGTGGTTCTGGATCTCTACATTATTTTGTATTATTTTCTATTAAGTGAATAGCATTTTGCAGACATTTGTGAAAAACATTGGGGAAAACATAGTCACAATGGGGAAGAACTTAAATGAAATACATTGGGAACATTGCAGCCAGGAAATGAAAGAGGCATCAGAGATAAGGCAGGAAATTGTATCTCCAGAGAAACACTTGTGAAGGCTCATGAAAATACTGAGATTTATTCTTATGATTATAGAGTATCCTCCTCTTACACACCTTACAGCCAACTAGAATAAGACACAGTATAATAACAGTGGATTACAGGTAAAAAAGAACGAAGACACAGACTCTTTCTGAGAAAAATGATTAGAAAACCCAAAGTCAAGAGGGAGACAACAACAAGGACACTAGGGAAATTTGTAGATTTTAGCACCTACAGCTACAAAAAGACTTTTAACCCAACCCACCTCCTACCCAGATTAACATAAAACTTCATGCTAAATGCCTATTTATGTCAGTTCCCATTACCCAATACATCATGTCCAGCTTTTAGGAAAAACTTGCAAAACATTGTAAAAGACAAGAAAAAATATAATCTGAAGAGAAAAGCAACCCTGACAACCAGACTCAGAAAATGCACAGATATTAAAATTATAAGATGGATAATTTAGAATAACTATAGTTACTATGTTAAAAGAAATAATGGGAAAAAAAGTAATGAGAAAAAACAGATGGATGGTGTGAGAAGAGAGATAGAAATTCTAATAAATAAATAAATAAATAAATAAATAAATAAAGTCCTAGAACTTGGCCAGGCACAGTGACTCATGCCTGTAATCCTAGCACTTTGGGAGCCTGAGGCAGGTGGATCACCTGAAGTCAGGAGTTCAAGACCAGCCTGGTCAACATGGTGAAATCCCATCCCTACTAAAAATACAAAAAATAGCTGGACGTGGTGGCACATGCCTGTAGTCCCAGCTACTGGGGAGGCTGAGGCAGGAGAGCTTGAACCTGGGAGGTGGAGGTTGCATTGAGCCAAGAATACGCCACTGCACTCCAGCCTGGGTGATAGAGTGAGACTTTGTCTCAAAAAAATAAAAAAAAAAAAAAAAGTCCTGGAACTGAAACACAGTAGCTAAAATGAGAAATATTTTGATGAGCTCATCAGTAGACATGACATGTCTGAAGAAGGAGTTAGTGAGCCAGAAGATACATAAATAGAAATATTTCCACATGAAAAGCAATAGTAATAATAATAAACAATATCAAAGAAATGATATCAAAAGGATTAGCCTGCCTGTAAATAGATACCAGATGAGAAAAAAAAATAAGACAGAGAAAGACAGAGAGGAAAGTGCAGAAAGAGAGAAAGGAGGTGAAGACATATTTGAAGTAACAATGAATGAAAACTTTTCAAAATTAATAACAGACATAAAATCACAGATCCAGGAAGCTTAGAGAACAGCCAGCAAAATAAAAACCAAAAGAAACATAGCTAGTAATAAGACATAACTTCAGAAAACCAAAGACAAAGAGAAAATCTCAAAAGAGGCTAGGGATAATGAATGGGAAACTACCCTACTTATAGAAGAGGAAGAGTAAGAGTTACAGCAGACTTCTTGTCAGAAACCATGCAAAAGAAAGGAAAGTGGAGTCAAATTTAAAGTTTTGCCAGAAATAAAATAATGAATAAAAGCATCAACAGGAAATTCTATATCCAGTAAAATTATCCTTCAAAGTTTCAAAAGAATAAAGACTTTCACAATTGAAAGCCGAGGTAATTCATCATAAGCAGATGTGCCCTACAAAATAGGTTAAAGAATTTATGAAGAAATAAAATAATACAGTTTAGAAACTTGGCTCTGAAGCAAGAATCAAAGAACATCAGAGATGGATTACAAAGAGTGTCAGAGAAGAATTAAATAAATATAACATATTATTTTATGTTAACTTATTCCTAGGTGATCTAAAAAATAACTTTAAATTAATAACAGTAATGTGTTAAATGATTTTTTACATACAAATAAATGAAATGTCACAAGAGACAGAAAAGAGAAGTTGGAAATATGCAATTATAGCAGGCCCACACTGTACTCTTAAGTATGAACTACACATAGTGACTGTTTCAAATAGTCCAGTAGGGAAAGTGAGGAGAAAGAGTAACTTTATACTAAAGAAATCTGAAAAGCACTACTTTAGCCAGTTGATGAAGGTTAACAACAGAAGTGCTAATTCACATTGAAAGTATGTTTCCTTTATATGATACCATGAAATGGCACTTTATTTGTATGGTTTTCCTCGCCCAGACCCATAACCCCAGTCTAATCATGAGAAAAACATCAGACCATTTTCAATGGAGGGACATTCCTTAAAGCAGTTCAACTGGCAATACTCAAAACTGTCAAGGTCATCAGAAACAAGAAATGTCTGAGAGACTATCACAGCTGACAGGAGCATAATAAATAAAAGTAATGTGATATTCTGGATAATCCTGAATAAGAAAAAGAATAGCAAGGAAAAACTAATGAAATCTGAATCAAATATGAATGTTAGTTAACATAATATATTAATATTAGTTCAATAATTATGGCAAATGTACCATACTAATGTAAGATGCAAATAGTCCAAACTGGGTTTGGGTATGTATGAACTCTGTCCTATTGTTGTGACTTTTTAGGGGACAGGTGCGTAATTCTTTTGATAGTTTATCTTTTTAAAATTGAGTAACCAAAGACTTTAACTCAACATAGATAATAGGATAGCCCAATAAATTCACTCAATGAAAACAAAAGCGTTTTGTCGTGAGACCAATAGCAAGAGATTCAAGAAATCTTGAGCAGAGAGTTATTTATATTTGACAGATCACATCATTGTTTACCAAATGTACTACAAAATATGTTCCTTTCATTCATTAAGATTTTTATGGGGAATGTTCTTTTTTATTAGTTAATGAGATTAAGAAAATTAGATAAAGCTATTTGTGTTTCATTGCTACTATATTCCCTACAACCTAAATTTTGCCAATCATGAGTGAGCCAAAGTAGATGTGTAGAATGTGGGATTTGAAGAGCTTTGAATTTGAATTTTGTGCTCCGAGGTTCATATAAAAGAGTTACTTAAGTATTAGTATTTAATACTACACTGTGGCCCAGCAATCATACTAATACATTATTTTGCTGATATTATAGACCTTACTAGGAAAGCAAATTTCTGTCCTAACTTCTAAATTCTTGAGAGATCTTTGGTTTTATCTATAAGTACTGGCAGTAGCTTATAATTTAAAATTACATTTGTTTTATAAATATCAAAATATTAATTAAAATATTTAATTAAAACCATAGATATGGAAATTACAAAATTATGCATTGTCAATATTTTGTTAAAAAATAGATATCATTAGGGAAAATAAATGAAAAATAATGAGAGATAATGTAGGTATTTTAGTCTGTTCTCACACTGCTATAAAGACACACCTGAGACTGCGTAAGACTGGGTAATTTAAAAAGAAAGACAAAAAATGTAATTAGCTTATGGTTCGGCAGGCTTTACAGGAAGCATGACAGCATCAGCTTCTGGCAACTTCTCAGGGAGCTTTCACTCATGACTGAAGGCAAAGTGGGAGCAGGCATCTTACATGGCAAGAGCAGGACCGAGAGAGGGTGAAGGTACCACACACTTTTAAATAACCAGATCTCGTGACAAGTTCATTATGAAAACAACATCAAAGGGATGGTGCTAAACCATTCATAAAACTTCCACCACCATGATACAACAATCTCCCGCCAAGCCCCACCTCCAACATTGGGGTTACAATTGAACATGAGATTTGGGTGGGGACACAGATTCAAACCATATCAGTAGGTATTAAAGTTTATTAATGTGACATTTAAATAACTGTGATTAATATGTTTAAGAAGTAAATAAAAAGAGAATTTCACCAGGAATTGCAATCCATTAAATATTAAATTTAAACGTAAGTGTTGTAAAATATAACTCTTTTAAAAAATCCATAAAAAAATTTAACAGATGAGTCATTTGACAGATTTGTGAACTGAAAATGATATCAATAGACAATATTCAGATAGACAGCAAAATGTCAGAAACATAAAGAACACATGAAAAACAGCAAGAAATCTGATATATTGCAAGCTAACATAGTTCTAGAAGAAATTCTAGAAGATAAGAATTGAAACAATACAAAACTTGTGTTTGAAGTTTTCTCAAACTATTAAAAAATATGAATCCTGAGATAGAGCAATCTTTACAAATCTGAGTCATAATAATAAAAAGGGAACCACATCTAAGCTTGTCATACCGAAGTATGTAAACATTAAAAAAAAGATAAAATTCTAAATGTAGGCTACACAGAAATATTACTTTAAAGGAACAATGCTAAATTTAAGAGGTAATTTTCCAGATGAAACAATGGAGCTCAGGAGAGCCTGAAATTGCTATCTCAAAAATGATGAAAAAATATCTTTCAACCCAGAAATCTAAAATTAATAAAAATATTCCTCAAAGTGAAATTCCAAGACACTTTTGGACAAATAAATATAAATTAATCATACATAGACCTGCAATAGTCATACTAATGCTGTTACTTCAGTTAGAAAATAAACCATTCCAAATAGAAATGTGAAAATTTTGAAGAAACTTATGACCCCCAAACAGGCAATTACGTGCAAAACTCTTAGTGAATGTCGACTGACGATAAAAGCTTAAATAGTAATAGTAAAAATAATGCTGTCTTGTGTGATTTAAAATACCTGAAATGCTTGGGTTCCTACAGAATTATGACAGTTGCCTGATTTCAAATCTCTCAACATTTCCTCAAAAATATCATACATGTGGAACAATGCAGGACAAAAACACTAGACTGAGAAGTAGCAATCTTTTACATTTGGGAGTGATCCAACTTGGAAGGAGAAGATGTCCAGTGGAACTAGAAAGAAAGGGGAAAAATAGCAGGTAGTAGAAATTAAGGCTTCTACAGAAAGTAAAATGAATTGCAAAATTAAGAACATGTGCTATCCCACTCTACTCCAAAAGGCACCATCAGTTAAAGGCATTGTACCTCACTTTATTAATCAAAAAAGGCACTTATGAAGTGAGAACTACAGAAGGTTATCAAAACCTTTAATTTTGGCCTATATACTCATTATTTCTGGTCCAGAAAAGTGCAACACATTTAAAAGTGAGAAAGAAATTTATATGGTTTGGATTTGTGTCCCTGCCAAAATCTCATGTTGAATTGGAGGAGGGGCCTAGTGAGAGGTGATTGAATCATGGGGGGGGATTTCCCCTTTGCTCTTCGCATGATAGTGAGTGAGTTCTCACGAGATCTTACGGTTTAAAAGTGTGCGGCACTTCCCCCTTTTCTCTCTCTCTCTCCTGCTCCAACATGGCAAGACGTGATTGCTTCTATTTTCCCTTCTGCCATGATTGTAAGTTTCCTGAGGCCTCCCAGTCATGCTTCCTGTTAAGCCTGGAACTGTGAGTCAGTTAAACTTCTTTTTTTCATAAATTACCCAGTCTTAGTTAGTTCTTATAGCAGTGTTAAGAATGGACTAGTACAGAAATACACAGTTAGAAGGCATACGTAGCTACTATAGTAATACAATATAAAAATCAAAATGTTTTTAACGTTAAGACATCATCTGATAAAATTTATATCTAGACCATTTACAAAAAAAAGAAGAAAACTAACACAACATTCAGATTTAAATATGTACATACTATTTAACAGAAAAAAGAGTTTATCAATGGGCTTAAATTTGTGATATTCAAATGATTTGCCATATATCCACATTCCTGGAGTGGATTATTGAAGCCTCATTTATGTCACTAATTATAAGATGTAAATTGAATCTGAAGTTAAAGGACACACTTACTAATTTTAGTCTCATATATCTCTGGCCAAAGGCAAAGAAGGTTACTATATGGGCTAGTATAGCTTGTCCTAATTATTACGGAGAAATTAGTTTGTTCCTATATCTTTGGTGTGGGACGATCTATTCGTAGGTAACCTGTTAATGCTTCCATTTCCACTAGCAAAAGTTAATGAAACATTACAGCAATCAATGCAAGTGTGGGTAGGATCACTGAGGCTACAGATAGTTTAGAGATGAAGTTTTTGTACACCCCAATGCTCACATCACCTTCCTCCTTTGACAGAGGGTTCCCCATTATATTTTGCTATTTGGTGGCTTTAGATGGAGGCTTGAAAGCCAAAAAGGGAAAAAAGACTTGCTTCTTCCAGTTCACTTGCTAGTCCTACAAGCTTCCCCCTAGCAATGGCCCTTGCCCTGACCTGAATCTCATCTCTATTAAGCCCTTCCTCTGGATTCCACAGATAATGTCACTAGCTAGATAACACCTCTGAGGCCTATGTCTTAGAATTTTGGAGTCTCTTAAGCAAGCTTTCAGGTTTTGATAAAGCCAACGTTATTTTTCTTGTCATTATGAAGGATAGCCCTCAACTTGGCAACTGCTTCCTGTGATTATTGCGTTGTGTGATTATTACAACACAATTAGTACCTGGTGTGGGTGTGGACAAGAGGCTCCCACCTATTTTTCTGACGAACGTGTGGTGGTGCTGCCAGATACTCCCTTGCTCCCCACCAAGATTGTCCCAACTTCCCCTAAGACCACACCCACACTCCATTTGGGGCAGAGAGTGGCAGAGTCACAGGCTGCTGATGGAAGAGGGAGCTGGGTAGGGCATGGAGCACCAAAAGTCAGGAAATAGGCTGCTAAGAACCCAACCCAGGAGTGGAAGGAGGCGGTGTGGAACAGTCATGTGTGAGCCGAGACTCCAACTTCCGGCATATGCTTCATTGTCTCATCTGACTTCACATACAAAGCACATATTCATTGATAAAATTATTGTGAATTTCAAGATGGCAACCACAGAGCATTAAACTCTATCTACACTGGGGTTTTGTGTGACTGCACCGGTTGCTTATCTACGATGCCAGCTCTGTACACTGGCAAGGTAAATGCAAACATTTTACTATTATTCAATAAGGAATGCAAATTGCACATTTTCAAGGTCTGTGTAATATGAATGAGAGGATGAGGTCTGATTAACTTTTTAATTGCTTCTACAAATTAAGTGCCTGTCTGGTACTTGGTAATTTTTTCCCTTGAATCATTTCCTCAGACTGTCTGACTCAATTGCCAGAATTGCTCTATAAATTGCATTTTTTTGTTGTCTGAAAATCATAATGATTTTACAAGAATGTGACATCACTCTATATAAGTATGTTTATATCATGCATGTTGACAAGCTTATCAAATACTTAATGTGGTCTAGAACCATTTCATTTCTTTTAAATTTAATTAAGTAAACATAGGTATTAAAACTGATTTACTATAAGTTTTCTTTCCTTTTTTCTGTTTGACGAATACATACATTTGTGATCCCTTATCAAAGTAGTAGCTTTCTTTTTTACCTGATCACAGAATTTATACAAAATTTATCACTGATTTGCTGATGGTTGGAGAAGAAGATAATACACATGGCCTTTAATTTATTTCTTGATTAACTAATGGAAGGTGCTACCTGAAAGGAATGAAAGCAGATAACACAATTTATTTCTTTTCTACAAAGCTGCTAATGACCAATCTCCTATAAATAGGCAAAATATATTTTAGATGAAGAGGGATTTTTAGGAAATTCATTTAGCGGGATACCCTTGGTTTGGCATTGCATAGGCAAAGCAAAACTAGGATATAGGGATTGATGAGGTATGGCTTTTGGTAGCATATTCCATAAGCTATACCAAGTCTAGAAAGTCTAGGATACAAAGTAGTGCTGTTTTACCATGTATATAGTAACTAACCTGTATCCGCTGTTAAAGGCCCCATACATTGCCCAGGGCCAAAAAGCTTATGTCTGATATGTGAAGGAAGGAATCACTCTGACCCCGTTTCTCCTTTGTTTATTTATTGAATAATTAAAATAATGGGCAGAATCTCTGAACTGAGTCTAATTTGGCAGTCAAATTATTTTCATAATTACAAACATATTTGAATTTAAACTTAAGGACAAAAATATGTGTCTTAGCCCCATATATTTCAAGCCACTTGCCCTTTAAAATTTTGAAATTTGAAACGATGTGTTTGACACGAAGCCATTTATCCGGAAAAAGCGGGAAGAGAAATTCTTGATGTTAATGCACACAATTATACACACTTAAAACATTTTAAAAGCTGTCAACTTCTTGGTTCATCAACCTTAACAGCAACCCATAAAAATGCTCTTGTTTTGTACATCTTTAATTTGAAAAGCAGAGAAGCATGATATTGTACAGCTTTGATAGCATCTGTCACTCACATCGGGGACATAAGTTTGTTTCCGTAATGTGCCTTATCTATATTGAAGTTTTTGCCATAAATCTTATTTTTTAAATAAGTAAATTCATGAAGCTTATAATCGGCACATTATGTACAATTTTAATATATAAGATGATAGCACCCTGTAACATTGATTTCACTTAATCTTTAACCTGACATATTGCAGGTTTTACAGTAGCGGTTTTCACATTGAGACTCCATCTGTTAATGGCAGGAAACGACATTGCTATACTCCAGGAAGCTGCCAAAAAGTGTAAATGACTTGATATGCCGTGCACTATGGTGTTCCACTGTACTTAAAGATGTTCTTTTTGTATTTCCCGAATACATGGTAATGACCATGAAATACATCTGATAACAATCCCTGAAGATCAGTATCAGTTACACATTTTAAGACATGATGGAAACAACAATAATTTATATCTACTACTGTTGATGTATAAAAATTCTTGCAGCATCTCTCAGAGAAGTACCTAGGCATTCTGACAGAACTATTAAAAGTGTTAGTTCCTATCAGTGAGCTAAGTTAAGGTTACCAAATGCTTTCTCAAGCTCTACAAGTCAGTGAATCTTTAAGTCATCCTACTTTTATTATATTAGTTACAGGGCTTCTCATAATCTTTCCAAGCATGCCAAACTGGAATAATGTGAGCATTCAAAAGCAATTTATTTCCCAGAAAATCTTCCAAAAATGCAAAAGATACTTTTCCGTAGATTAAATAGGGGACCACGTCTTGATAAATAGAGTCTTTTTCCAGGTCAGATTAATAAATATTCATTTGGCACCTACTGTGTGTCAGGAAATTGCTGAGTGCTGGGCCTATAGATATCACAAAATATGTTTTCTTCTCACAGAAAACACATCAATAAGTTACTGAAAATGATACACCACATGGAACTGGAAGGCAATCCATTTGTCATAAAAGCACCAGAGAGAGAGAGAGAGAGAGAGAGAGAGAGAGAGAAGTAACATTGTAGTTTAGGATAGTAGAAAGAGCTAGAATTTTAATTGACACTGGCTTGAATAAAAGCAAACTTTAACACATATTTTTTTGTTGTTGTTCAATGACATTGATAAAGGTCTATGATTTATATAACTTTGTTTTCTTATCAATAAAGTGGAAGGTGTTTATGCCTACCAAAGGGGGTAGGTTTATTGTAGGAATTAGATGAGATGTGCAAATATATAAACTTCAAAGGAAGAAGAAATTTAATGATTTTTTATGGTCATATAAAGCTTCACATAAACTATCATACTTAACCAAGGTATTGAATGCTATCTATGTTTTAATAGGTGGAAGACAGAAAGAGAAAACCATATGAAAAAAGACACACATTTCTGAAAAAGTGTCCTGTCTTTGAAGAGTGGCAAATACTATTCCGTTTTTGAGTACGGAAATAGATCCAACTCGGAATTATAAAACAGAATGCTAAGAATGTAAGTAGAGAAAGATAGATAAACTTGTTGTTTTCTATATTGGATATTTTTTCTCTGGATGTAGTCATTATTGTTTTTTCATCCAAACATGCTGTAGAAGTTGGATTTGTTTTACTAATTAAGTATTCTATTTAAAATAAGATTAAATTAACATCAGAAGGCAGTCTAAAAATGTAGTATAAATTCCCTAAAAGGAGAAGGTTCTACAGTGTCAGCTTCGTATAGAGACTTATACTATCTAGCATGTATCTTATATAAAACACATTTTAAAATATATGTTGAGAAAATTATGTTAATATTTGAAATGTAATACAAGTACATATAGTAAGCATCATAAATTTAGAAAGCAATTATCATGCAGTATCAATACATTATGAAAGGTTATTTTTGTTTAATTATAAACTTATTTATGTATTTATAGAATTATCTCACTCTCACAAGGCAACTTTAATAGGCTACATACATTAATTCATCTCTTTGGAAATACTATTCACATAGAATTATCACTGAAGTATGAAATTAAGATTGCTGATTCAAAAGTTCTATAGTTTTAATTTTGTCAATAAAGGTAAACATCTCATAATTTTTCATGACTTTTAAACTATAATACAGTCCTGATATATTTTCAGTAAATTAAATTTACATTTCAAAATTATTAATTTTTAAAATTCATTCAGCATAATTTACCATAATATATCAAATATGAGAAAGTTCATGAATTAGTTCCTTTTTTGCCTAGTATTAATGGCAGATCTGCTTACATTAACCCAAGGAAATATTGACACTACCGTTTTACTCAGAGTTACAAAGAAAATTCCAAAAGACTTGCTCTTTAACTCATTCACATGTTCACACACTCACAAAGTATACAACACTCACTTAGGGAGAGTTTTTTTGATCTCTACCAGTGAAAAATACTGCTTTCCTGGCTTCCAAAAAGGGTATTGTTATATTACATACATTTATTTGGTTGGCTAATTTAAATCTGTCCTCAACTTAAGTGTGCAAAATCTTGATTCTTCTCATATTAAAGAAGTCAATTAGTGTCATGAATTTGTTTTCACAAAGCTCATGGCAGCCTGTTACCTCTGTTATGCCATTGTTGTCCACATCCATTGGGCTTCTGCGGAAACGCAGCTACTGTTTTGCACCATCTTCTGGATGTCCACAACCGAGTCCTATGGTTGCTAACTTCTTTCCATCAACATACTCTCCTAAAGTCTTGTCTGGTTAAACCTCCCTTTTGTGGCATCTACAAGTCAGTTCAAATTTTGTTTTGGGATTGAAAAAAGGCTTTTTTACATTAATATTACAATGAGGAAATGTAAAACGTACAGCATAAAATAACTTGTTAACACAGAAGAATTAACAAGTGAAATTTAAAAGACTGTAGCTCTGGGTATAAGTTAAAATTGTACCAGGCTACTAGTAACAAATAAATCATAGGAATTTAAACAAAATAAACATTTATTTTATCTATGTGGCAGGGTGTTAGACTACTGGGGAATGTTGGATTACTTGTGGATATTGTTCCGAATCTTTTCCTCCCTCCCCGGAATAGAATTTTACATTCCTTTGTTTCTAACTTTTCAGTGCCTCATCACTTGGACTTAACCATATGACTTGTTTTGGCCAATAAAATATAAGTGGAAATTCTACTATGCTACTTTCAAAAAAGTCTTAAAGAAGTATGGAAATTTTCCACAGCTCTCTATATGTGTCTCCCATCCCCAGTCAGAAGAACACATACTAGGAAGTTGTAGATTCTTTAGCTTAGATCCTAGAATGAAGACACCTGGAATAGTCTTGAAAGTCTGAAGTCCAGCTGACCCCCAGCTCAGATTAGTGAAAATACAGTCCACCAGCCAACCTGCGAACAGGAAATGAACATTTGTTTTAAGTTGCTATGTTCAGAATAATTGTACTAAATCTATCTCAGATTATCAGTTCTCCAGGGGTAGTGTGACAGCTACCTGTTGAGACATTGGACACTTTTATGTTTTAGGCACAATATATTTAACTGACTTCCATCTTCAAGGAAACAGCTATCCCCAAATAGCAATTGGAATTTGCAGGTAACATTTCTAATAAATATTTTGCCAAACTTACCTACAATAGAGCCATAAAACTGTAATCTTTAACTAGGAATATTGCCTGTTGTTATAAAATTGTGGCTCTGTTACTAAGAAAATAATGGATGTGGAACAGACATCTGGTAATCACTGCCAAATTCTAGCATAGCCCTCTATTGTAGGCTACATTGTGTTCTCCCCAAATTTATATGTTGACATCCTAACAGCCAGAACCTCAGAATGTGACTGTATTTGGAAATAAGATCTTTAAATCGGTATACTTCATTTAAGTTAAAACGAGGTCATTAAAGTAGGCTCTGATATCCAATATGACTTTATAAGAAAAGACATTTAGGACGCAGATGGGTACAGCATGATAACCACGTGAAGACAAGGAGATACACAGTCTCTACAAGCTGAAAGAGAGGCCTCAATAGAAAGTAACTCTAGCAACATCTTGATCTCAGACTGCTACCTTCCAGAATTGGGGTACTTTCTTATTGCAGTTTTACCAAATAAATACATGTTTTGATACCAGGAGTGAGGTACTCCTGTAACAAATACTTAAAAGATGTGGAAGTGGTTTTGGAACTGGGTAACTGAGGCTGGAAGAATACTGAGGTGCATATTAGGGAAAAAACCTACATTGCCTGGAAGAAATTTTGTAGAAATACAGACATTAAAGGCAGTTCTGGTGAGTACACAGAAAAAAGGAGAGCTGAGAGCTTTTATTTTCAGAGAGAATGCATATATAATCATGAATGGAATATCAGTAGATATATGAATGTTAAAGATGCTTGTGGTGAGGTCTCAGACAGAAATGAAGATGTGATATTGGGATCTGGTTGAACAGTGATTCTGGTTATGAAGTGGCAAAGAACTTGGCTGAGTTGTGTATGAGGGTTTTGTGCAAAATAGAACTTTTAAGTGGTAAACTTGAATAATTAGCTAAGGAGATTTCTAAACAAAGTATTGATGGTGTTTATTGGTTTCTCCTTGTTGCTTATAGCAACCTGAGTGAGGAGAGAGATAAATGGAAGAACTGTTAGGCAAAAATGAACCAGAACTTGAAGACTTGGAAAATTACCAGATTATTTATATTGCAAAATAATACCAAAGAATTTTGGGAAGAGAACATCAAGGATATGACTGGGCTAGAAAGATGTGCTAGAAAAATTACAGGTAAGTGACACAATAAGATATGCATATTTGATCTCTGCACCTGGTTGCTTATACAGTATTCCTAAAACTCTTATAATTTCCTGAGTGATGGCAGTGATAGAAGCATCTTACCCAGATCTTCTAAGTTCTTTGAAATTTATTGGGTGACAGGAACATTTTCATTTTTATGAGGCAACTCTTGGTGGGCTCCCAGACAGCTTCAGGGTGGGGGCAGGTCACGAGAAAGACCAAGCCATAATTAGAAGCTAAAAACATTTATTCATACCCCCATATCCTCTAGCGAGGGAAGTGGGGTTAGAGATTGAGTAAATCCATCATGCTCACATGAATGAAGCCTCTATACAAATTCCTAACCTATCGGATTTGGAGAGCCTCTGGGTTAGTAAACACATCCACATGCCAGGAAGGTGGTGTACTCCAACTCCACAGGGACAGAAGTGACTGTATTAGGACCCTTCTGGACTCTGTTCCATGTACATCTTCATCTGGCTGTACATTCGTATCTTTTATAATATTCTTTATAATAAACCTGTTGAGTAAAGTGTTTCCTGAGTTCTATAAACTGTTATAGAAAATTATAGAATTATTGAACCTGAGAAGGAGATTATGGAAAACCCTGATTTGTGATACTTTTGGTGGTAGTCTTAGAAAACTAATATATTATCCCAAAGTCAAACTTGCTTACTATATTCTTCTTTAATTTTTTTTATTTTTAGTCATTTTCTTACAAAATATGATCAAATCACTATATTATACAGATAATTTGACATCTCCTTCATGCTTTAGAATTTTTGGTTGACAGATTGACTTTGTTTTCTATATACTTTTGCTTAATTACTAATTTTAAATAATGTATCTTGTATTTATTGATCTGTTAACTAAGATCAACTTAAGATCCTCAATTGACTGATTTCTTATTTACCTTCAAACTTCCTTAAGCTATCCCTTCCCTTTTCTATTGCTAAGGTTTACATAAGAAAAGTTTGTTCTGTAAATACAATAGTAACTTACAATTTGTTTCAAGATTTGTTTAAATAATTGAAAACTGATAACAGCATTTACAAAGCCTTAATTATATAAATGTATTTAGAGGACTAGACCTATTTAAAAAGAGGCAAAATGATTTATCATCAAAAGTAGGCTTAGCAGTTAAATATTAAAAGCATTACTATCAGATTGACAGCATTTTCTAAATTATAAGAATAACTCAAAATTATATCATGTCTATGCTTTATTTTTTATCTGAATTATCTTTTATAGATTCTCAGACCAGTGAGATTTATTAATTGTGTTTATTTTTTCATGTTGACAGAAGAATAATTTGCTTATTTCTCATTCCTACTACTATCCAGATTCCTAATTGGGCTTCAGAAAATTTACTGATTTACAGAGTAATTATTCTCAGAACCTTGTGAACTTTTGTTTAAACAGTCATTTTCTAGGAGAGGTGCACAGCTTTTATCATAGTGCTTGTATTCTTTATACTCTGAAGTAGAATGCATTTTGGAAGGCAAATTTTCTTCTTCTTGATTCTTTCTTTTCTCTTCCAGAATGCATTCTCTTTTGACTTTTTCATTAAGCAACATTCTGAAAGAAGTAAAATTTCTGAGTCTTAGTATATCTGAAAATATTTCTTTTCTTGGTGGACATTTGATGGAATACCAAATTTTAGATCCAGAATTTCTTTTGCTTAGAATTCTGAAACTATTATTTTATTCTCTTTTGCCAAATTATGTTGTTGATGTGAAATTAGGTGTAATACAACCTTCATTCTTTTTATGGTAGCATGCATAACGTTAGTATGTGTTTTACTTTTGAAACTTCACTAGAATGCATGTTGGGCAGATTGTCTGTCTGAATGCTGGATCTCCTCCTTCCTCGAACTGCCAATTTAATCTAATCATTTTGCCATCTCTAAAATTAATTGAGAGTACTTTAAACTTGTCAAGAATTGTGATATAGCCATAACTTTGTCCTCTTTTCCCTGAGCAATTTTGTCCAATTGAAAGAATACACTTCATTCCACACACTTAGATGGACTTTTACTATGAGGCATCTTAAAGCTTTTGGATAGCAAGTATATTGATCATCCTTTTAATCTGATTCTCCACACAAAGATGGGCTTCAATCTGCTTTTATTGATCAAAGTTTTTCTCAGTTTTGGTTTTAAATAGTTGGGAATAAGAAAGATGCCTCTTCCAACACTTAAAGTTCAAAAAAGTTGGATTCTTTTATTTGTCTATTGCAAAGTGGTGAATTCTTTTTCTGAATTCATCTCCTCTCTGTAGTGTTTTGACAAATAGAGCACATTGTGATAAAAATGTTTTGTGAACATATCATTGTATACTTCTCCCCAAATATCTTGGCAAACCAATTCTATAACAAATTACTGTTCTCACCTCCCAACTCCCAACCTCTGTAACTGAAGTAGGCAGAATAGCTTGGAGGTTGGCGTTGCAGACTGCAGTGTCTGTGAGTCACACTGTGTGAGTGGAAGCCTGTCTCCAACACTTACCAGTTGTGCAATTTCAGACTGATATTGCCTGCCTTCTTCGTGTCTCCTTTCACTCACCTGGGAATAATGACAGTTTCTTTCTCATTGGGCTGTTATTAGGAAACTAATCAATCAATTGATCTACCAATAGATAGATGAATCAGAACATTAGCTAGAATTTCCTAAGAGCAGCTGCAAAAGCAGTAGTAGTTATAATTACTGTTTAATTAATTGTCAATAGCAACAGGACAGTGAGGTGGGGAAGTGCCTGTGTGCTAAAACTTGATGCAATATTTAGAAGAGAAGTAATTCACACATTTTTCCTTTAATTTTAAGATGTTTGGGGCAATTTCAAGGCAAATGGAAGCAGCAATTAACCTGCCACCATGTACTCAGGCACCTAAGTATGATAGATAAAAAGTAACTTTTTAAAAAATGTTATTTTAAATTAGTTACCAAATAGTTGATCTAATACCTTATCCAAAATTTTCCATAGGTACTGGATATATATTTTCTTAATCAACCAACATCACTTTCTCTATTTGTGATAGCAGAACCTCAGTTTCCCATAGAAAACCCATTTTTTAATGGGTTGGAGAAGGGTCTTAAGCTATTTCTTTCTATTATAGCAAAAGCAGTAAGCGAGCCTGATTCCTCGGACCTAGAAGCCAAAGAATTCCATTTCCCTGGCCTCGGTGATTAGTTAGTTTGCAAAATAAAATCTTTCGCATCACCATGGCATCCATGCATAAAATGAGGATGAAGTCTCAATACATATTTTAAAAATATGGATTGTTAATTTATTTCTGGCCATTACAAGATGATAATGCACTCTTTGAGGTTTTAATAATAGGTTGTTGACTTTTTTAGCTTCAAGGAATTGATACAACTGCTTAGCAAAAGGCATTCAAAGCTCTATAAAATCATAAGTATCTACTATTAATTTTGCTTTTAATTCTACTTATTTATTAATGTGTTTTTTCATTTATATATTACCAACTTTAAAACCATTATTTAACATGTATTCTAAAGTTTCTGTTTATTTAATCACAGTTATATTGATAAAGATTTTCAGATGATTGGCCCTATTAATATGACTAATCATTGACAGAAGCCAAAATTAGAACCCAGGTTTATGAGGCATAAAATAATTTACTATTTATCATCATTCTGTTTTTACTTTATTATTCAACTGTTACCAGTGTCTGCTATTTATTACATGAATTAATAATTTGCACAAGGCCAATAAACTCAAGTGTAGAAAAGTTTCATGATAATGCATCTGGGAAATGTCAAACTTTCTACTTAAAAATTAGTTATCTCTCAAAGTATCAAAAAGGAAACATATAGTCTTTACCTTGGATAACTTTACCTTGGATAATATTCTGAGAATTGCAATATACTTTACTCATGAGGAAATAATAGACGTTAAAATACAGGAAAATAAGGTAAAAATAAGGAACTATGAAAAGATACTATGAGAATCAAATGAAGATCTGTGCTCAAAAATTTCTTTAACATTAAAAGTGTACAATTGGCTGGAATAGATATTACGCGTGTGACACGTTATAGACAAGTCTGAGAAGTAATCGTTTCTTTCTTGTAATAAGAAAAAATAAAATTATTCTAAAGAATAACATATTTGTTTTTCTGTGTGTATTATTCATCTTCAGCAGTGAATTTTTCTATTAATTATAATGAAAATGTTTTCAGTTAAAAATAAGTGCTGTGCTAAAAATAATAATTAACACTTATTGGGTATTTTATTATGCTAGACATTGTTCTAATTATTTTGCACACTTTTACTCATTCTATCTTCAAATTACCAGGAATAATTACTCCAATTACAAATGATAATTTCAAAATTGCAGATGGTAAAATGAGGCAGAGGGCACAAGTAATTCACCCCATCTTACAAATGATAAATATCTGAGCTATGATTGGAAGCCAGGCAGGGCATGTTAGACGCTAGATGCTTAACTACTATACTATACTACCATGTTATAAGTAATTACGTATAAAAAATAAATAAATAATTTTATTATATTTTTTTCTGTTGTGTTGAGAAAGTTGACCTAGATGTCTTGACATCAACATGCAGAGAAAAATGACTATAGATCAAAGTAGCATTCAACTGTGTAGCTAAGACTCACATAAAATTTTCAGTGCTTTTCAAATTGTGGTAGAAAAGTTATAATTAAATACTGAAGATTCAACTGTTTTTTTTTTTTTTTTGATTCTAAACTAAAAACATAAAGCAATGTTTAAAATGTTACTCTCTTTAAATTTAATCATCATGTGAAGAAATAGCTAATCTCAAGCCTGCTTCATTACATCAGCTCTGCCAGGAAAAAAACTAAAAAATTATCTATATGGCATTGGACCATGAGATTCAGTTTGTTATCCTAAGAAGACTGATCTCACATAGCCTCACTTTTTTCCTGCCTCCATTACATTCTTCATGTAAACTACGTATTAATTTTTAGTTTTTCTACTGTTAAAAGGAAATCTAAAATTAAATATTTAGAAAAAAATTTAAAGACATCAGCTTCTGGTTCAAAATTCAATAAACTAAATAACTTATTTTTATGCAAAGACATTATAAATTAGGAACTAACAAAGTTTTATTGTCAAAATTTGAAAAAATTAAAATGATGAATTTGTGTAGCTCTTTACAATTTACAGAACACTTTATCATAAATTGTCTCATTTTATTTAATCATTACCACACCTTTATAGAGACCATCCTAGCATATTTCAAAAATGACAATGGTCTTCATAAAATGTGGAACAATAGAAAACCAAACTCTGTAAAGCCTAGGAGAGTCCTGATCCTGAGCAGAATTAGAAAAAAGTGGATTTTTATAGTCAGGTGCCAACTTTACCAAAATGAATATTTTAATTTTGTAAATTTATATTTTTTATGTCCTCCATATTTTTTCCTCTTGTAGTTACTATGGTGCTCCAACTGGCTGAACATGCTGTTACTATGGAAACAACAGTATATTTCTCTGCATCTCATACATTTTGGTACATTCTTCAGATCTTTCCTCACATGTACATTTATTTTCATATGACAAATATGTAATTGAAAGTTCTATAATTCTTGAGCAATTACGGCAACTTAGACATTATTTTCATACTTACAGAGCAATTGGAAATTAATGACAGAATATACACAATATTGTACATTTTTACTCATCTTGGTATTCAACCAAAAATTATCAGCTTACTTTCTGCATGTGTTCTTTATAGAAATAACTTCTTTATTTAAAATATTTTATGATAAATTATTACATATTTTCTTGGTGCTTCCCAAACAAAATGAATAAAAATATATTTACTGGCAACACAAAAAGGAAAATAGGTTGCAATAACTGTTATGATGCCTATTAGTTAAAAGGAATAAAATATTTTTGTCACTGAGTGAACTCCAATAAGAGAAAATAAAATTACTCTAAGGAATTATGTATTTATTTTTTTCTGTGTGTATTCTTCATCTTTATCAGTTCACTTTTCTGTTGATTGTGATGAAAATATGTGCAATTAAAAATAAATGTTGCCCTAAAAGTAATAACTAACACTTATTGGGTAGTTTTTTGTAATGTAAGAAAGCCAATAAAAATAAGTTTACATATGTTTTTCATGTATCAGTTTCAGTGAAGAAAATTCCTGTAAATATTCATATATTATGATTGTAGGCATTATCTTTTTAATTATACTACTTCTGGATTTATATACTTTCCACTACCCTGCATACATACACTGAAAGACATTTGGACGACTAAATCATAATTCATTACAACTTCCAGATAAATTATAATTAGGACTTTAACAAAACATATTTTTAACTGAAAATGCAAACTCAAGATCTGCAATGAAGCCTATTGTTGCACAAAATTATCTTTCTACTAATGTTTGTTTTGTGTAGTTGGCTATCATCACTTTAGAAATGCTTACAAGTATTTACTTGTGTGTAGATGGCATGATGTTCTAGTCTTTCATAATCTAAAACGCGTTTACCACACATTTTACATTTACCAAACCAGCATGTGAAACCCAATTTTGAAGTTTATACATTCGTGCTACCTAAAATCGATTTGACACTTTATTTCAAAGAGTTATAGATTTAAGGACAGGTGTAAATTGGTGCTCCTTCTGTATCTAATTTATCCTTTTATAGGAATTGCACATTAAAGTAATACACATTCCCTTAAAATTAAATATAGGTTATTGAATACGTTTAATATGTTAGAGAAAGACTGCACTATAAATAAATGTAGCACTTAAAAATATATTTTGTAGTCCGAGGCATGCACTGAAGTGATGATTACATCCTTATCTTGATACAATTAGGAAATATTTTTGCAAGTGAGGATGCCCTTTATGGAGGGTAAATACTTGGAGTTATTCATCTCGCGCTAAAAAGATAAAGGAAATGGACACACACAAGGAGTGAGTTTAGGAGCGGAGGTTTAATAGGCAAAAGAAAGAGAAAGGAGAACAGCTCTCCCTCAGAAGACAGAGGGGCACACCAAAGGGAAATCTAGCCCACTGCGGAGTGCACCAGATTTTATAGGTAGGCTTGAGGAGGCGGATTCTGATTTACATAAGGCCCACAGATTGGTTGGACCAGGCCTGACATACTAATCTTGAATAATCTTATTATGCAAAATGACTTTCCAGTTGGTTGGCACCATGTTGTCGGCATCTTACTGTACACGTGGCTGACAAAGAAAAGGGAAGATGGAGCCACCATTTTGAATATGCATCTTCCCAGGTAGCCTTTTCCTATTGGCGCCACTGCCGGCATTCGCCTAAGCAAACCTTCAGCTTGCTTGTCTATGTCTGCAGCTTGATTTTACTGGCTGCTCTTAGAAAATAAAATGATTTGGGGGCCGCTTTTCATTAAAAGGAAAACCTTACCAAGAGTAATTTCCTTACCCTCACTATCTGCCTAAATAATTTCTTCTTAACTTCTATATCATTACTTTACACTATTTACCAGTTATTATTATTATTTTTTAAACTTCTTGGGCAAAGGTGTAATAAATTTATTGAAAAACGTTATGTTAATGCTCCGTTTTTTCATGTTATGCTGTTTGGATAGTTTTGTAAAGAAAATGGCCTCTAAAATACTATATTTAAATAACAGCAATTATATTAATTATTGTAATAATTGCTTTCCTGATTAATATATTTTCCCATATTTTTTATTTAATAAAGACAAATCAAAGGAATTATTTAACAATTTTTGCACAACCATGCTTAACTGACAAAGATGATTTGTTTAGGATCTTAAGGGTAACAAAGATATATGCTAAGAGGGTACCACCGGGAAAAAAGACAAAAACATTCTACCGCAAGAAAATGCTTCAAGACCAAAAATATTAATTCCATAAGAAAATATTTCATATCTCTTTTATCAGACAGACTATTAATTAACTCATTTCTGTAATCCAGTTACGTGGCATATATTCCTTTTTCTTGTTTCTCATGCAAAAGGTTGGAAAGTTTTTCTCTAAACAGAGCAAGTCAGTGCTAATGGTTTCAAGTCAGGGCTGGCAGTCAGCCTGGAAGAGCATGCTCAGAAGGCCATTTACACTTACCCGACCCCTGCCTGATACTCTCCCCCGCTCCAAAAGGGTTCAGTTAATTTCTGTTACTAATGAATTATCTCTTATACTTAACAGACATATGAATGACTACAAATGTACCTATAAATTAACAGGATATCATTCAATGTGGAGGAGAACAGCTGGAACCTAATGACACCCTGGAGGTTTCTTGGTTACTGTTTTTAGAAAACAGAAGAAAACCTTCCTCATTCCAGGTAATACATAAAAATAACACTTTAACACAAAGTGTTCATCCTGCCTGTATGCTTCCCCTAAAATGCCCTGTAAGCAACTCAGAATTAAACAAAATTAGGATATAAGACTTAACGAGTACACCCCAAACAGACAAGAAGTTTAAGTAAGGACTGCTTCCTGTAATCTTATCCATATTGTTTCATGGATAATTTTCAGAACATAAAAGTACAATAAATACTGTAATGGAAATATAGGGATTCATTTATTACTTTTTGCTTTGCAATCAAAGACACCCAATACTACTTCTATTTACTTCTTATAAAAGATTATCAATTTACATTTAAAACAAACAAACAAAAAGCATAAAAGAAATTCCAAATGAATTCCTACAGACAGCACAAAAAAGGGGGAAAAGGAAATTCTTTTCCCTGCTTTCAAGCTTTATTATGCAGGTTCAAAAATGATTATTTTATGCACTCCTTAAGTCAAAGAACGTACTGCCATGCTTCTTTGCACTGAGTTTTAGGACATGTTAATGTTGCCAAATCAAATTTAAATATAGTCCCAATATCATCACAATTTACAAATGTGTATGCCAGGATTAAGGGTGAATAGGGGGAAAAACTCCAAATGTTTTAGAATGCAATTTAATCAAATGAGTTAAATGAAATAAGAAACATTTAATTTAGTAGGCTATCTTGTTAAATAATGAGTTTGTGTAGAAAGCATAATCAAACAGAACTAAAAATCATGTCTAGTAAATGACACAAATGATTTCTCAAATGTTTAAGTTTGACTTAAGTTCAAAGTCTAGTTGGTGGGGATTAACGATCTATATACTCTTTATACTAATTTTAGAACTTTAAATTCCAGAAAGACAAACTAATTTCTTCATTAGTTTACTTTTGACAACAGAATTCTAAACACACAGAATTAATGCAGTGGCCTCAGCACCCTCCCAGTTAACATTTAAGTTAGATTATAAGAACAATAAAACATTTCAGGCTGGGCGCAGTGGTTCACGCCTGTAATCCCAGCACTTTGGGAGGCCGTGGCGGGCGGGTCACGAGGTCAGGAAATCGAGACCATCCCCCGTCTCTACTAAAAATACAAAAAATTAGCCGGGAGCGGTGGCGGGCGCCTGTAGTCCCAGCTACTACGGAGGCTGAGGCAGGAGAATGGCGTGATCCCGGGAGGCGGAGCTTGCAGTGAGCCGAGACTGTGCCACTGCACTCCAGTCTGAGTGAAAGAACGAGACTCCGTCTCAAAAAAAAAAAAAAAAAAAGTTTCAGAAGACATACACTCCGTATGCACTTCATAGGCCTGCCCAAGTTGTCCCCAACTCTTTTGCAAGACACAAAGACAATTCACCTGATTCTAAGTCTATTTCGCAGAAATATAAAAATCATACAAATATTAGCATATTTTCAACACATTATGGAAATACATTTGGAGAGATGGAGTATTCAATATATATTATGTTGGCCACTTTAAACCGAAGGCATCATTATTTATTCAATTTTCAGACATTGTCATGGTATCTTATACCTTCATATAAGGTAGGTCCAAGGCCAGAGACTTTAGTATCATTCCAAAGAATATAGATATATATATACACACACACACATATTTCTTTTAAAATAATATTTAAGAGTTTTACTACAGAAAGTCTGGCTTCAACATGGAAGCATTTTTCCTTTACAAGATTATACACCTGCATGAAAGTAGGTGATTTCCTTTACATTTAATTTTTTTTCACAGTAGCAAAATAGACTTCTTATACATTGCATTTAAATTGACAAAGAAATTTAAGATATAAAGTTCCATGTAACTTTTTGTATTGTGAACTGCTCTCTTTAAACATACTCCAAATACATTTTTGATTATTTAATACAGTACAACTTGATCAACTTAATTAGAAGTGTTATGATGAATAAGCTGCTAAACCAAATGTATCTTAAAACGGTAAGTAGAGTTTACTATTACGATTAAAAGGGAATTTTAATGTTTCCTTAAAATATACATCAATTTTCTTGCTATCACTTGTTTCTAGAATGCGTTTCTTTCTAAAGCTAAAACCACATGCATAAAAAATAGATATCTTCAAACTCATTCAACAGTTTGCTACTTTATGTGGTATGTAAATAAAGTCTTTTATTTAATTTCTTACACATTATCTTAAGCATGATTTTATTTTTCTTGAAGGAATTCATCTTTCAAGGTCAAAATTAGTACGCGTTTACACATGAGAACATTTTCTTAATGTTATTACTACCTGCAAATACATTCTTCCATAATGGACTTTCAGTTTTCATCAGAAAGATAGCACATGCCTTTTTAAAGTCCTATGAATAAAATTTATACGGGGAGGAGAACGCAAGTATGGTGAATACTCTCACTTCCAACAAGGTCTCAAGAAATCCTCCTGCTTCAAAACATAAACACAATCTCACAGGATTTTTGTTTGATCGTAATGTGGGCAAGAAAACTGTATTTCTATTCTTTTTGATAGTAACAGTTATACTGAATTTGTTTTCACTTTCCATCAAAAAACACATAGCATATGTTGTTACATGGATTCTCAAACCTATTTAGATCCAGTATGCTCATTAGAATAATATAGCATTCTGATTTTAAAAGCAGCTGATTGCTTATAGAATAATGATATGCATCAGACATTTAATCAGAAAAGAAAAATGAGAACATGTCTTTCATGTTTGATATCATTTAACTTACAGGATGACATGAAAATAGGTGGGTTATAATTTTAACAAAATTACAAAATTAAAACCCACTTCAACTAATGAAAAAAATCAAACACTGAAGAATCAAATATCTACCAACTTAACTAGTATTACTGTCCAAATAAATGTCTTCCATTGCACTGAACATTAGAATTAGAAATTCACTATATGTTAAGGCGTGTTTTAATTATGCTCCAGAATTGCAGTTATACTGGTCAGTATTCCTGTTTCCCGACTCTTGCCTTCATCCCACCCCTTTCTTCCAGGGCTCAAAATATTAAGTCATGTTTTGGTTAGCTATTGTAGATTAGAGCTGGCATAACACAGTGTGTTCACTAGGTTTTATGAGCATAAACATTAAAATGTTACCTAAAATGTACCATAATTTACTTTACACTCCAATCTAAGATGGTTTAATGTCTTGACAAAAGGTGAAAGGACTTAAGTACATTTTACCTTTTGTGCATTTAGACCACCATATGCGTAGATGTTCTAATGCTGAATTCTTGGTCTTCAGTATCTCATAGTGCTGGATGCTTGAAACTATGACAGAAACTTGTAACACAGACCAATCACAAAGTATCACATGTTTCTTGCCTTTTGTGATCTTGCAATAAAAATGTGCCAGGTGAGGATCACAAGGATAGTATTAAAATCATAAGGTATATCCTGCAACTTGTTCAGATGTTTTCTGGCTGCAGGGAGGCCAGACGTTTATTTATTCAATATGTACTTCTTAGTTCCCTTGCAGTAGTTCTCTATATATTCTGCCCAGTGTAACTGCTGTACATCAATATTGAAAGTCTTTTATCTTCAGGGTTTAGTTGATTCATTAACATGTTGACATTTTCAGTATTCCAAATCCAAGAATTACTTGTGAAATACTCAAGTAACATCATAGCTTTGTGAAGATGAGTTATTGTTTTCATCATCCTTGGGCTTCTTCCAGTCATCGTGAGGTAGATATCATAGAGGAATGCTGGGGCCTTATGACTTACAGCAATCCAGTAATGATATAAAAGGTGACTGGAAGTTAGATGTACATTGGGCCGTTTGGAGGCCTGCTCCAGAGGATTCCTCTTGAAAGTGGAAATTACATGGTATTCAGCTTCACCCAGTGGAAAGGATTAGTGCTATCTGTTGTACAATTATATGCCATGAGGTTTCTTGATCTATTAACTCCAGAATACCAGGCTGCCACAAGACTCTTGTTCACAACTGCATCTAAGGAACAAGATCTGCAAGGGCATTATTGGAGACATGCATTGTTCAAAGAATTCCTTTCCCTGCCACAATAAAGAGACCACTTGGTCCATTAAAGTTATCAATCCATCCTGGAAAATGTTCTTTCCAACTGGCACCAACAATAGATGGCCTTACAATCTCCACGTTTAGCTTTGTTCCTTCTTGTTGTACAACATATTCTGCCAATGCTTTTGTGTATAGGTATGTGTTAGGTCTGTCTCCTATCAACTTTGTCATGATATCATTTACTAGGCCACAATCCATCCACTCTAAAGAGTCAATCAGCTTCTTGAGATCCACAGGTGGTGGATAGACTACTTCATCAATATGCTTTTGATTACAGTAGGCATATGCTGTTGATACATGCATGAACACTTCCAGATTCTTTATTTGTTGTGCAAATGAAACTCTCCCATTGCAATCACATTGAACTGAACAGCATCTCTTAAATTTTTATTAAACCTTACTGTAGCTGCACAGTGGAATATAATATTGGTAGAATCTGTGATCACCTCTTTATCTTCTTCACTGAGAGCCAGTTTAGGTTGGGTGAGTTCACTGTTGATTGCTGTAATTTTAACTCTAAAATCTCGATTTTCATTTCTCAGTCTGTCAAACAGATTGCCACTGAGGACTTCTTCCACTCGCTCTTGTGGTGTCTGTCCAGATTTCTGCCTCACCAAAACATATACTGAATTCACCTTAGGGTAAGATATCAGCAACTTTTCCAGAAGCACTTTCCCTAGAAAACTAGTAGCTCCTATGAGGCGGACATTCTTGCCTTCACAGTATTCTGGCATTGAAACCATTTTGATCTTTCTGTATAAATTTTGGCTCACAGGCTTAGTATCCAGATCTGATTGAGAAGAGCATCCAGCATGGGTACTCTTTCAGGAAACCTTCCCTGATTCACTCCATGCCAGTCAGATTACTTCTCTACTCTGAGTCACCGCAGCACTTAAGTATTCTGTTAACCTTCGCCACCTCTATGCTGCCTCCCAACCCAGGTGGTGCCCCTAGGCTCCATGACTGCAAACCAGACCTCACCGTGCATCCCCCTTATGGGGGGCAGTGGTGGGGCTCTGATTAATATCTTAATGAGCTTCAGTGAAATGCTAGGGAGAAATATCTTCTTATTTTCACATTTGATTTTAATTTATTGACATAAATTCTCCTATTACTGTTGCAGTTGTTTCAATCCTATTGTTAAAGAGTGGGTGAGAGTCTTACAGCTCTTTTACTTCCCCATGTCATTTTCCCTTGGAGGTGAGCTTTGGATTCTTTTCCCACAACCAAGAAAAATAAGGTGCATGGACAACAGAGAGTGAGTAAGGCAAAGTCAGATTTACTAAGTGACAGAAAAGCTCTCAGCAAAGAGAGTGGCCCCAAAAAAGGGTTGCCAGCTATGAAGCTGAGTCTGGGGTTTTTATGGACTTGGAAGGGAAAGAGTGTGCTGACTGGTCTGCAGACCATCTTGGAGAAAGCACCACTCAGAAAGAGGTATGATTGTGTAAAGAACCAATTGGAGGCAGAGGTGAAAGCTTGGCCTGGGACCTTGGCTGGGGAACAATCAGGGGCTGAAGTGATGATTAACTCTATGTAAATGAAGACTTGCCCCATGGCCAATTCTACAAGTGTAGGAATATGTAAAATAGGTGAAAAGAGATTAAGACATGCCAAGGAGAGAGAAATGTGTCCACAAAAGAAGTGGAATTAGTTCATGTGGGTTTACAAAGTAGGTGTTTCCATTCAAGAATGCAAGCTCTTTCTTATTTGGGCCTGCAGTTTGATTTTTAGGATGTTCTTTGTTTAAAGGAGTTTTACCAAGGACCCACTCTAACTGCCTACGTGACCAGTTTCTTCCTCCTCTCGCATTGTCCCTTCAGGAATGGAGATCCTAACTGCTGTTATGGAAGTGAGGCAATGATCCTTCTGGCTGTTTCCTGCTAGAGTGGGGGACTGTGTGGGGAATAGCAGCTAGGGTTCCTACCAGGCCCAGTCTAAGCATCCTCAGAAGAAAAGTGAATTCATACATGGTTACATTTGCATCACCATTTAGAGCTTGATAGCCTCTAGGTGAGAAGAAATAATCTGGGTTATAGCATTGGCATGAAAGGCCCAAACATTAATACAAGACAAACAAGGAAAAGAGGTCTTAACAAAGGAGCTAAGCAGGTCCAAATATAAGACTGGAATAGTTAAGAAGAGATTGTAGCCAACTGGATCCAGAGACAGCCTTTTCTCTCAATCTGCTAATAATTCTAATTTTGTCCTTAAGCAGCTGTAAGTTTACTTCTACCTGACTGGAAGTGTTGATCCAGAAGCAGCATGTCTCATTTAAGGGTGCACAGCCACCCCCTACCTTGACTGTAAGGACATCAAGAGCTCACTTATTTTGCATTTCCACAGAGGTTAGACAATTTATGGATTGTTGTTGGGTTTCTATGGCTCCTACTGTTGCCTTCCACCCTCGTTACATCATAATAGAGAGATTAAGTACTGATCAAATTCAAGAAGAGGAATACTGGCAAATTAGAATAGGCCTCTGCCTATAGAATTCCCCATAAATGGTTTTTCTAATATAGGATTGTCATGGGCCTGTCCTCTTTAGTACCCTCTGTCTGTTAAATCTCCATATGATGGCATAGAGATAAGTGATCTCCTTGTTTGATGTGCACTGGAAAATGCACTTTCCAGAAAAAAGGCCAGATTGGGGATTTCACCAGATGATACTGCTATGTCAATGGAGTTTAAAAATAATCGGTCACAGACCACTGCCACTATGGTGCATGTTCCCCTCCAGTGCCTGGGGAGGATTAAGTGTAGCCAGGCGCCACAGAGAAAGTAAAGCCTCATTTCTTGAAGGGATGCTTCTAAGTTGTGGTTTGTGAGGGTTCTAGCTAGATTTAGTCCAGGCCCTGTAAGGTCTCCTTTACATCAAATGAGGGTATTTTTGGGATACGGATATCCATACTCACTATGATCACAGCACCATTTGAAGTTTTACATGCTAGGTGGAAATAATCTTTTTTGGCAGATGGAGTTTTGAAAGATCAGAGACACAATATGTCCTGGCCAGTATCTTAGATAACCCTCTTTATACGGGCTATTGGTCCTCAAGTTCCCTGTTCACTTGCAGATTTGTAGATCACTACCATTATCAAATATCATACAAGGGTCCAGGATTACATATGTGGGCATGTTTGGGAGGTCCATGAGTTATTTATTACCTGATAATAATGCTGGCAAGAGGTGACATCCCTGGTCAGGGGTAACAATTCCCACTTGGAATTCCAACCAGGTCTAGTTAGATTCTTAAAAAATTTTCCATAGCCTTTCCCAATGTTTGGTGTCACCCATGTTCCTTCTTAATCTCCAAACCTGTGCTCTCTCAGCAATTACAAGTGTAGTGTTGCAATATTTGATGTCCCCCAAGAATAGTCCTTTTTCTCTGCTCCTAATGCAGAGGGAGGTATTTGCCATCATTTTGTTAACCTTACCCAGTCTAATGGTATGAGTGTTAACCTTGGGGGATATGTTTTTATAAGTGGAGTTATAAGTGCTCTCATCTGTAAAGAGAGTCCAGTCTGGGTTTCCTAGGGAAGTTTCTTTGAGGGTCTCACTGGTTGCATAGGTTTGCACTACTGCCTGTTCACAGTCATGTTCTAACTCTCCAGTTTCCTCTAGAGGCAAGTTCAGGCAGGGCAGGTTTTTAACTTCCTTCTAGAAGCAAAGCCTAATATTTAGAGAGGTGATTGTCTTTTAACCAGAGACTCCCTTTAGAGGATAGCAGTTCTGCCACATTATATGGGATATATACAGTTAAATCATTCCCTATGGTCAACTTAGTGGCTTCTGGTACCAGCAAGGCTACTGCTACAACTGCTTGGAGGCAAACTGGCCACCCTTTAGCCACCAAGTCAAGATCCTTGCTGAGGTAACTGACTGTTGAGCTGGACCATGGGCCTGAGTCAAATTTCCAAGGCTGTTTCCTCTCCAAGACATGAAGATTATGGAAAGACTGAGGGCTGACACTTTAAGTAAGGCTTGTTTTAGCTGGTTAAAGGCCTTTTTGAACCACAGGTTCCCAGGCCAGGGAGTGAGATTTAGGTGCTTGAGTTTCTTTTATAAAATGATATAAAGGGCGAGCTATCTCACTGTACCCAGGTAGCCACAATCTGCAAAAATGTGTAATGCCCAAGAATCCTCTTGGCAGTTTGAGGGTTTTAGGAAGGGGAAAAGAGGAGATGGGCATAGTTCTCTCCTTGCCTGATGTTCTGATCCTTTCTGATAAGACCAGACCTTGGTATTTTGCTGAAGTCTGGCAGAGCTGATCCTTAGATTTTGATACCTCATATCCCCTGTCAGCTAAAAAATTAATGCCTTCCTGAAAAGCTTCCTTGGTTGGGGCACAGAGGAGAATATCATCTACATATTGTAAAACTTCAACCTGAGGATGAGAGAAATCAGAGAGCTCTTTTGACAGGGCCTTGTCCGAACAGTTGGGGGCTGTCTAGGTAACCCTGAGGCAGTACTGTCCAGGTTAACTGGGTGGTCTAATTGGAAAGATCTTCAAGTAAAAACAAATTTTGGAAGTCAGGGTGCAATGGTATACAGAAAAAAAGCAAATTTCAGGCCCCAAACTCTGAGTCATTTATTTCCCTTGGGTATTTGAGTTAGGGTATAGGGATTGGGCACTACCAGATGAACTGGAACCACAGCTACGTTAATGAGGCAGAGGTCTTGAACTAGTTTCCATTCCCTGTTGGGCTTTTGCACTCCTAATATTGGGGGGTTTCAGGGGCTGTTGCAAGGTCTGAGGAGACCTTGTGTTCTCAAATGATTAGTGATAGCTTCTACCCCTTTTCTAGCTTCTGGTTTTAGGGAGCATTGCTTCTGGTTAGGGAAGAAGGTAGGATCCTTAAGGTAGATCTGGACTGGTGTACCAGTTATACCTCTGCTAATTCTTCCTTAGGTTGCCCAAACCTTTGGATTAATGTTGGCTTTCACCAGAAGGAGACAAAGAGTTTGTCCTGGAGTCATAAGAGTGGTGGCTCCCATACAGGCTAGAATATCTTTACCTATTAATGGAGTGGGACTTTCAGGCATAATTAAACAGGCGTGGGTAAAAAGTATGTCTCCCAAACCACAACTGAGGAGCTGTAGAAATATTGGTTTAAAGGCTTTCCTGAGACACCCATTACGGTCTTGCTATGGAAGGAAGAAAAGCATGCATTGGAGAGAACAGAGAGACTGACTCTGGTGTCCAGAAGGAATTTTACCCTCCTCCTTTCCACCTCCAGAATCACCCAGAGCTCCCAAATAGTGATGGCAGTCTGAGGAATTGGAGTCAGGGAATTGAGCCGCGAGACCCATCCATCCTTCTAGACCATTTGGGAGACTGGCCCTGGACCCAGTGCCCTATGCCTCTGGGGACAGTTGGCCTTCTAGTGGTTCCCACCACAAGCTTGACAGGGTCAAGGTGGCTTCCTTTTGTTGCCTCAGCAGTCCTTTTTAAAGTGTCCTGGCTTGACACACTGGTAGCAGTTAGCAGGTGCACCTCGGGGGTTCTGGATTTTATAGGCCTGCAATGCAGCCACTAGATCCTCTGTTTTATTTCTTGTGCTTCCTCTTTTTCTCCTGGTTCCTAATGTAAAAGACAAAGATGGTCACTTTTGGGTGGTTCCCTAAGGTGCTATCTGGTCCCATGACCTGTTTCTGCAATATCCTTCTGATATCAGGGGCTGTCTGGTAATGAACTTGTCCTTTAGAGTTGGTGGTCCTTCGACCAAATCAAGAGACAGAGGGGTACATTTTACTAAAGCTTCTCTCAGTCTCACTAGAAAGTCTGAGGCATCTAGTTTATGGTTTATCATGCAAAGCTTGGAGTAATTAAGAGGTTTGGCTCTGGTCCTCCATAAGCCATCTAGTATGCTCATCTTGAAATGGCTTTTCTTCCACTTATCTGTGGGATCACTGAGGTTCCAATTAGGGTTTTCCGTGGGCACTGCCTCACTTCTTGTTGGGTATGTGATTTTTGTGTCATTCTCCCCTTCTCTTCTTCTCAACTGGTAATAGGAGACATATTGCTGGTCTCCAAATCCCCGTGCTTCCTGTGGGGCAGGGCTGCCTGTCCTTCAGCAGCATTTAGGATTTGGTTTAGGATCAACATAACATCTCTCCATGTAAGGTCAAACACCTGGGATAGGTTTTGGAAAGCCTTTATACAACAATTGAGGTCATCAGAGAACTTGCCTAGGTCCCCCTTTATTTCTCTTATGTCCTGAAATGAAAATGGAACTTAGACCCTAGTGGCACCACATCCATCAGGCATTTTCTGTACCCTGCAGAGTAACAGCAAAGTTGAGATTTTCCTGACTGGTAGAGCTGGGGGTACTGATGACGTAGCTAGAGGAAGTCCCAGATAGAGGCGGGCAAGAAGGGCTGAGAGATCCGGGAGTTTCATTTGAATGTTCCCCAGGGATTAGTTTGACTGACTTTGGGGAATTGCTCTCTGTGGGCTTGCCCGATACAATTGCTAAGAGGGCAGGATCAATCCTACCATGTTGACAAAGATCCGAGTGGTCTCACAAGGCAAAAAATGCTTGGGACCTTGGATCATTTGCCTTCCTATCTGCAGGGAAAATTCAGTTATTGGGTGTTGAAATTAATGCTTTCCTAAGGAGGCCAGGCCTCCTCATCCTGCAGTTGGTATGATGGCCATGCTTGAGTGAAAAAGAATATGAGGCACTTATTCTTCAGAGTCTGAGGGTTAAAGAAGTTCTAATATTATAGAATACACTTAACAAGAGTGCAGGCTGAAGATTGTTTGCTACCCAGATAGAAAGAGAGAAAAGAAAAGGTGCCCCTTAGTCTCCTTCCCACATTTAGGGTGACCAAGAGTGAAGAGAAACATAGATATGGCATCCACCTTCTCCTTCTTCCCTCCCTGTATCCTCTGTGTTCTCGCGACTGTCACAGGTGCTACCCATGGATGTGAGTGTGACCTACAACCATGGATCTGGAGGAGCTAGTCAGCAGGTGTAGTCATGCTCATATGCTCATTACCCTAGCTCTCCACGTGTGGATTCTCATTGCTTTCCTAGATCCCTTTGATCCATAAGGCTCCCAAGTTTCCCTAGATGGGGCTCGGGAGAGGTTATGCAACAGTTGGATCTGGGAAAGACACTTCAATGGAGGGAGTATCTTAATCTTTTCCTTACTTCTATGACAGTCTGGGCAAAGTTATGAATTCCTAGAGAATGTGACCAATTAACCCTCTAGACATAGAATCCCCTTTTCATTCAGATGCCAATGTAGGTGGATGCAGAATAGGTGCCTCAAAAGAACATAAAGGTTGAATGGCTGTCCTCCCTGTGATGGGGACTGCACTGAAGCTAAAACTTCTCTTTCCACTGTTGAAGGTGGAACATTTCTCTTTACAGATGGGGAATGGTGCCTGGTTCCTAATAGAGAGACATAGAAGGGAGATAAATTAGGGAACTAGAGGCCTTGGATAAAGGGTGATAGGTTCCTCCAGGGAGATAAATGCCATTCCACTAGGTGACTTAGTCAAGACTGAAAATGTTAAGTTGTAATTTTTTCTTCAAATATTTTCCAGGCAAAGGTTAGAAAGAAAGGTTTGAGGCTTGATAGGCTATCTCAACAGTATGCCCCCTACAGGAGAAAATTAATTTGTCTCATAAAGGAACTGTTTAAATTCACAGGGCAGTGCTGAGCTCTTACATGGAGGAAAAAAAAACAAACAAACAAGTGAAAAGGAGGGTATCCCCTTGGGGTGAAGAAATATCCCCCTATACAGTGCCATGAATATCTATTATTGAGGAATAAAAAGTCCCTTACTAGGTGAAAGTTTAGACTGAAATCTTAAAATCTCCCTGTCTCAACAAAATCACCAAAACACCAATTCTTTGAATTATGCTCCTGATTGCTAAGGCACTTGCAGACTGTATCTAGCATGACTATGTTCCTGGGCTTGCAAAAATACCTACGGCATTGCTTACAAAGAAAGGACAGGAGCCATAATTGCCATGGAGGAGAGAAAGGAAGAAAATGTGATAGGAAAGACTGGAGGTCCTGGTGTTGACACCCTAATGAGCTGTCAGAAACTGGAATTAGTCCAGAGGCTTTCAGGTAACACCAAGGTGCAGCCTTGGCCAGAAATCTTCAGTTGCCCTCCTTCCAACCCCACGTGATTGTTAGATCTTCTGTGAAAGTAAACTGGATTGGAACAAAGTCAATATTCTCAATGCTTGAGAGACATGGGGGATTGACAGAGTCCTCTCCAGAAAGCCTGTCTCCTGAGTCTTGTAAGGCTGGCAGCTGCACTATCCATTTTTAACTGACTGACAGGGACCTAGTTTTTAATTTAATCTTGTTAAAAAAAAAAAACCTAAGGACAAGGAGCCTCAGAAATGAAAGTGAAGAGTTGGAGATTCACTCTTACACTTTCTATGAATTCCTGACCAATACACCAACATTGTTGCAGCTTTCACACTCCTGTTCTTTGGCAATCTGGAGGGAGTGTTACGGCTCTTTTAATCCCCCATCACCAGCAAGCCCTATGTTCCTGTTCAACAACCAAGAATTAAGGCACATGGACACCAGACAGTGAGTTAGGCAGAATCAGATTTATTAAGTGACAGAAAGACTCTCAGCAAAGAGAGGTGACCAGAGAGGGTTGCCAGCTATGAGGCTGAGTCTGGGGTATTTATGGACTGGAAGGGGAGGAATGTGCTGAGTGGTCTGCAGACTGCCTTGAAGAAAGCACCACTCAGAAAGAGGTATGACAGTGTAAAGAACCAATTGGAGGCAGATGTGAAGCCTTGGCCTGGAACCAGTTAGGGGCTGCAGTGAAAGCTTGGTCTGGGATCTTGGCCCAGGACCAATCAGGCGCTGAGGTGATGTGAAGACTCAGCCTGTGGCCAATCATAAAAGGTACATATGTAAAATAGGTGAAAAGAGACTAAGGCACACCAAGGGGAGGGAAAGGTGTCCTGCAAAAGAGTGGAATTTGTTCATCTGGTTTCACGGAGAAGGTGTTTCCATTGAATGATGTGGGCTCTTTCTTACCTGGGGCCTGCAGTTTGATTTTCAGGCTGCTCTTTGTTTGAAGGAGTTTTACCAAGGACCTACCCTAACTACCTACTTGACCATTTTCTTCCTCCTATCTCATTACCTTGGAGATATCCAATGTATTTCAAAATGGAATGAATTCACCACAGATTAGAAGAATAAAGTTTCTTATTGATTTTAACCTATTTTTCAAAAATGTATTTCTACATTGTGCTTTGTTCATCTGTAAGAAAGAACCCTACCATAGAGAAATACAATAGAGCATATATGGTCCTCTGTAGCATATATGTTCCTCTGGATCAATTCTTTTTAACTGTGTTTCATGAAATACCAATATGCTACTCTGCATTATGGATCTCAAGTGAATTTCAGAAAGATGATAAAAATGTTAAGCATTTTGGTGTGGTGTAGTGGCTCATGCCTGTAATCCCAGCACTTTGGGAGGCTGAGGCTGGCAGATCATGAGGTCAGGAGATCGAGACCATCCTGGGTTACACAGTGAAACCTCGTCTCTACTAAAAATACAAAAAATTAGCCAGGCCTTGTGGTGGGCGCCTGTAGTCCCAGCTACTCGGGAGGCTGAGGCAGGAGAATGGCATGAACCTGGGAGGCACAGAGCTTGCAGTGAACCAAGATCACACCACTGCACTCCAGCTAGGGCTATAGAGCAAGACTCCATCTCACAAAAAAAAAAAAAAAAAAAAAAAAAATTAAGCATTTCCCAACACTTTTTCACCCTCAAAGTATCTTTCAGATACTTGGTTCTATTCTTCTATTATCAGATGCCTGTGTTAGTCTAAACTGTTTCTTGCTAATATGGCTAATGTTTATAGCCTCTGCCATTTATTCTTACAAGAAATAGTACTTTGAATACATATCTGATTTCTAGTGCTGCTCTTGGTTCTAGGGGTACAGCAGTGTAAAAAGATAAACATTTCTGGCCAGGCATGGTGGCTTATGCATATAATCCCAGAACTTGGGAGTCCAAGGTGGGACAAATGTTTGAGGTCAGGAGTTTCAGACCAACTTGGGCAAAATAGCGAGACCCTTTCTCTACTTTTTTCTTTTTTTGAGACAGAATATTGCTCAGTCACCAGGCTGGAGTGCAGTGGCGTGATCTCGGCTCACTGCAGTCTCCACCTCCCAGGTTCAAGTGATTCTCCTGCATCAACCTCCTGAGTAGCTGGGACTACAGGCGCGTGCCACCACGTCCAGCTAATTTTTGTATTTTTAGTAGAGATGGGGTTTCTCCATGTTGGCCAGGCTGGTCTCAATCTCTTGACCTCATGATCTGTCCTCCTTGGCCTCCCAAAGTGCTGGGATTACAGGTGTGAGCCACCACGCCTGGCTACTCAAAAGGCTGAGGAAGGAGGGTCACTTGAGCTCAGCAAGCCAAGGCTGTAGTAAGCTATGATCATGCCACTGTACTCCAGTCTGGGCAACAGAGTGAGATCCTGTCACACTCACACACACATACACACACGCACACAAAGACACACATTTCTGCCATCATGGGCATTATGTGGTGTTTAGTGATAAAAATATATCTAAATGTGTGTTATTTGCCTTTAGCAGGACACTGTATAATGAAAAGTTCCTTCTGACTATTAGTTGATTATCAGTGGACATTCTTAACAGTCAGATTACATTTATCACTGTGTGTACCTGTGTGTGTGTGTGTGTTTATGTGTATGTGTGTCGGTGTGTAAATTCTCAACTAAGTTTCCCAATCACCTGCTCTGCATGATCTCTCAGATTTTGAAACCCTATTTATATATCGTTAATATCTGCACAAAGATTGCCTTTCCATTAAATATTTCCAATCTAATACATAACTTCAGATGTGACAGTATAAAATATTATTGAACATTAAAAATACTTTATATACAGTCCACTGATGCCTCCTTAGCTGTTCTAACAAGGCTGCTCTTTGTTAGTCTCTCAGTTTTATGTAATATATCACATGGTCTTACCAAATATATGTCCATATTTCTAATACTTAATTAATTAATTAATACAATTTGGATAACATGGTTGACGAAGATTCAGCTTCTGTCATTCTTTTAATTGTCTGACTGCTAATTCTGTATCTCCAAAGCTAATTTTAGTATTGTTGTTTCGTTTTATTTTGCTTTTTTACCTATTTACCTCTGATATGGTTTGCCTGTGTCCCTACCCAAATCTCATCTTGAATTGTACCTCTAATAATTCCCACGTCTTGTGGGAGGGACACAGTAGGAGACAACTGAATAATGGAAGTGATTTCCCCCCATACTGTTCTCATGGTAGTGAATAAGTCTCATGAGATTTGATGTTTTTACAGGGGTTTCCCCTTTCGCTAGGCTCTCTTTCTTGCCCACCACCATGTAAGAAGTCCCTTTGCTCTCTTTTCATCTTCTGCCATGATTGTGAGGCCTCCCCCGCCATGTGGAACTGTGAGTCAATTAAACCTCTTTGCTTTATAAATTACCCAGTCTTGGGTATGCCTTTATTAACAGCATGAAAACAGATTAATACCTCTTAATGCAAGTACTTTCTAGTTTGGTTATCAAATACCTTATCTTGAAACTCTCCACGTAAAAGAATCTCATTATTTAATTTTTAATTATTTTATTTTATTTTATTTTATTTTGAGATGGAGTCTCACTCTGTCACCTGGGCTGGAGTGCTGTGGCACAATCTTGGCTCACTGCAACTTCTGCCTCCCCAGTTCAAGTGATTATCCTGTGTCAACCACCTGAGTAACTGGGATTGTGGGAATGCACCATCATGCCCAGCTAAATTTTTTGTATTTTTAGTGGAGACGGGGTTTCACCATGTTGGCCAGGCTGGCCTCAAACTCCTGGCTTCAAGTGATCTGCCCTCTTCAGCCTCTCAAAGCACTGGGGTTACAGGAGTGAGCCACCATGCCTGACCCTAATTATTCTTCACATGTGTCACCACCACTCCTGAAAGTTTCTAGGGGCTGGAAGATAAAGTGTCCTACCTGTCACGGAAAACTCATTCCTGCCCCTTCCTGCATTGTATAGGCTACTAAATTTGATCTTTTTTTTTTTTCTACTAGAATTTTACAATTCTTTACAGTTTTTATTTTATTTTGTACATCATCACAAATATTTCACTGACACCTCAGTTTGTGTTTGCCTTCAGATAATTTCTATATAAATGGAGCTTGTGCAAATAATTGTATTTTAGTTTTTTCTAACTATAATTTATATTTTAGGATTCCATATGCCATATTTCATTCACAGAATTTTTTTAACTTTTCAAATGTGCAGGTTTGTTACATAGGTAAACATGTGTCAAAGAGGTTTGATGTACAAATTATTTCATCGCCCAGGTATTAAGCCTAGTGTCCATTAGTTATTTTTCCCAATTATCTCCCTTCTGCCACTGTCTACCATATGAAAGGTCCCAGTGTGTGTTGTTACCCTCTATGTTACCCTATATGTTTTCTTATCATTTAGATCCCAGTTATAAATAAGAACCTGTAGCATTTGGTTTTCTGTTCCTGTGTTACTTTGCTAAGGATTATGCCTCCAGCTCCGTCCAAGTCCCTGCAAATGACATATTCCTATTTTTTTTATGACTGTATAGTATTCCATGGTGTTTATGTACCATATTTTTTTAATCCAGAGTATCACTGATGAGCATTTGGGTTGATTCCATGCCTTTGCTGTTGTGAGTAGTGCTGCAGTGAACATACACATGCATATGTCTTTATAACAGAACAATTTATGTTTCCTTGACTGTATTCCCAGTAATGGGACTGCTGGGTCAAATGGTATTTCTGCTTTTACATCTTTGAGAAATTGCCACATTGTCTTCCATAATCGTTAAACTGATTTACACTCCCACCAGCAGTGAAAAAGTGTTCAAGTTTTTCTCCACAACCATGCCAGCATCTGTAGTTTTTGGGCTTTTTAATACTATTCATCTGGCTGGTGTGAGATGGTATTTCATTGTGGTTTTCATTTGTCTTTCTCTAATGATCAGATATGTTGAACTTTTTTTCATATGATTGCTGGTCGTATGTATGCCTTCTTTTGAGAAGTGTCTGTTTACGTCCTTTTCCCACTTTTTTAATGGGGTTGATTTTTTCCTGTATATTTGTTTAAATTCCTTATAGATGCTAGATATTAGACCTTTGTCAGATGCATAGCTTGAAAAAATTTTCTTCCATTCTGTAGCTTGTCTGTTTACTCTGCTGATAGTTTCTTTTGCTGTGCAGAAGTTCTTTCATTTAATTAGATCCCATTTGTCAATTTTTGCTTTTGTTACAATTACTTTTGGTGTTTTCATCATGAAACCTTTTCTCATGCCTATGTCCTGAATGGTATCGCCTAGGTGGTCTTCCAGAGTTTTTATAGCTTTTGGCTTTACATTTAAGTTTTTAATCCTTTTGGAGTTAATTTTTGTAGATTTCAAGTCGTATAAGAAAAGTACTAATGTTTGTGGTTTGGAAAATATAGCATAAACTTATAAACCAAAATGAATATGTTCATTGCTACCTTAATTTTTTTGGCGTTTTACGAATATCTATTTTTTTTAAGCTTTGCAAAATTCTGTGTCATTCCATTTATGGAAGTAATTTTTTTTCTTAAGTAGCACTAAAGTAGCAAAATTTAATATTTATGTATGTTAAAAATGAGAATGTCATATGTCAACAGCTGTGATACAAGTAGAGGTTTTCTTTTTGTAAGCCATTAAATTAACATATGCACATACACACAAAGATAACCCCTCCTATAAAAAGCATGCTTTCTTACTAATAGTTAATGGCTTAAATAACTGAACAAAAATTTCAAAAACTCTTCTCATTTGAATGCTTTCTGAAGGTTAAATTTGTTTCATTTTATTCATTGAACCTTTTTCTTAACTTTCTCTGTTCTAAGGAGTTATAAAGCACTTAATATTTTTTCAATAGAGGTCATCATCATGGAGCACCTCAGGAGGTAAGAAAAGTAATTCATACATTTCTTATACAAACAGACTCTTCAGAGACCTCCCACGGGTACAGCCCAGTTAAAATATGTTTAATTTCATCCTCAGGTGATTTTAGCAGGAAACAATTTCACCTCTACAAAGAGCTAGCAAAGCCATATCTGCAATTTAAAGATAAATTTACAAATATAATCTTACACTGCTCTACATGACACTGTGTGCATTTTAATTTCAGAATCTTAATGGATAAAGTAAACATTATTGCAAATATATTTTAACACAAGTAATCCTGTATGTATTAAGCAATTCCAAATAATATCAGATATTCTAAACAAGTAACTGCTCAGCTGTACGTTGAGAAATATTTCATTGTAAATACATTACAATAACTACTATTACTGCTACTATTTTAAAAACCACACATTGTCTCTACTAAAAATACAAAAGCAAAATTAGCTGGGCGTGGTGGTGGGCACCTGTAGTCCTAGCTACTTGGGAGGCTGAGGCAGGAGAATGGCCTGAATCTGGGAGACAGAGTTTGCAGTGAGCTGAAGTTGTGCCACTGTACTTCAGCCTGGGCGACAGAGTGAGACTCCGTCTCAAAAAAATAAATAAATAAAATAAAATTAAAACAGACATGTATGTTTAGTATTTACCATCTTCCAAACACTATTTAAATGCTTTATATGTATTGCATATATCAATTTTTTTAATCCTTTCTCTGCAAATTTATGGGAAATTTGTCTATGTCCCAAATTATCAGTTTCATGATGGTGTATCCTAGTGCAAGACCGTTTTCATTTATTGTGTATGTTCCTAATAATGCCCTTCCTACTTTTCATATTTTTCAGTTTGAAGATTTTTAGAAAATATTTGTAAATTATTTTCTTATCTTTATTTTTTGTTTCCTATTATTTGGAGTTTAGACTTCATGAATTGAAGGTTATAAGAAGGTTATAAGATTGTTTCTAGCAGTTGAGTCAGCAAATAGGAATGAAAGCGTTCCACTTTCACTTCCAGAATTTCACTTAGTCCCCTTCATTAGAAAGTTTTTTGGGTTCTGCTTTGATTCTACCTTTTCAGAGTCCTTCTGAGTCCCTCTTTATGAACAATTAATCTCTAATCATCTGCCTGGTTAAGATAGAATCAGTTACTCAGTTATGACGAATGGGAATGACATCAGGAGAAATAACTGCTTCTTAAACAAAATTTCACTTCACTCTTTGGGAAAAACAAACAAACAAAACAACTTATTTTTTCTTTTACATTCAAGATACTAACCCAATTTCTGATAATGGTGTTCTGCCAATCAGTTTGCTTCTTGATATTTCTGTGCTAGATTGATTAACATTATTCATATGCTTTTTACTTTCTCTAAGTGTGTCACAGTTTTGTCTCATTTTTGTGCTGTTCTGACAAATTTAGTTGAGTTTTTGAAGGGAGTAGAGATATATTCGGTTTACTGTTTAAATGATTCTCTATACGTTTTTTATTTGAAGGAGTTGATCAACCAAGCATCTGTAATGTCCTAAAAATATAAAAATTGCACAGTCACGTTCTATTAGCATTATTACTCTTAAAGGCTAATTATGGTCAGGAAAACAAGTTTTGTTTCTGTTATTGTTGCATGTTTGTTTTCTTCTTTTGCTTTGTTTGATTTCGTTTTGCCCTTATTCTCCATTTAGACACCATTGTTCATTTAGGTTGCTGCTAATTCTTACCTGTACATTCAGTGTCCACAAAGTAAACAGTCTCTTCTGTTTTCAAATGTCAACAACTCATTATTAATAACTTATTAGAATGTTACACTTTGTTTCTTCAAAGCACGTGATGATTAATAGTGTCAATTGACTGGATTGAAGAATGCAAAGTATTGATCATGAGTGTGTCTGTAAGGGTGTTGACAAAGGAGATTAACATTTGAATCAGTGGGCTGGGAAAAGCAGACCCACTCTTAATCTGGGTGGACACCATCTAATCAGCTGCCAGCACAGCCAAAATATAAAGCAGGCAGGAAAAAAAAGAAAACGTGAAAAGGCTACAGTGGCTTAGCCTCCCAGCTTATACCTTTCCCCGGCCTGGATGCCTCCTGCCCTCAAAACATTGTGAGAGGTGACAACTTGCTGGAGGCCCTCACTTCCTCTCATTTTAGTCCTGCCCAATCCAGGCAGGACTAAAATGGCCCAGACCCTTCAGGAATGAAGGTTTGGGTCATTCCAACAGGAAAAAAATCTATGACCTGCTGAGGTCCTTGCTGCAGACAAAGGGAATATAGAATGGGTAGTAGAAGTAAGTAGTCATCAATACCAGCTGTGACTATGTGATCAGGTGCAGAAATGAGGACAGTAATTGTCATGAGTATTTCCTCCTTTTGTTAAAAACATCTTTGCGCATGTATACAGTTGTACTGTGAAAATATCTTCATTTTATTTTTTTTCTTTGGCATGTGACATAAGATTTATTGACTTCATATCAGCATTTAAATATTGTTAACTTTATGTAATAGCATTTGGGTTTGGGATTGGTGCATTTCTGGTTGTATGAAGGATATTTGTATTATGTTAGGCATAATTATGACCTTATTATTATCTTTATTTGAAGATTATGTATGATCTCAGGAGATGTCTATAGGTTCAGGTAGACAACAGGTGGACTTGTTATGGTTAATATTGTCAACTTCATTGGATTGAAGGATGCAAAGCATGGATCCTGGGTGTGTCTGTGAGTATTGCCACAGGAGATTAACATTTTAGTCAGTGGGTAGGGAAAAACAGACCCACCCTTAACCTGGGGAGAGGGGGGCACCATCTTATTGGCTGCCAATGTGGCCAGGATATAAAGCAGGCAAGAAAACATGAAATGGCTAGACTGGCCTAGCCTCCCAGTCCACATCTTTCTCCCATGCTGAATGTTTCCTGCTCTTGAACATCAGACTCCAAGTTCTTCAGCTTTAGGAATCAGACAGGCTTCCTTACTCCTCAGCTTGCAGATGGCCTACTGTGGGAACTTGTGATCATGTGAGTTAATACTTCCTAATAAACTCCCATATATATGTATCTTATTAGTTCTGTCCTTCTAGGGAACCTTGACTAATACAACATGTAACTGAATATTTAACTTCATTGAGTGTGATAGGCCATCTTAACACAAAGAAATCAGTCAGTTTTCTAAGAAGATTACGTATCATTGATGCAGACAAAGAAGACACAGACATACCTTGTTTGATTGTGCTTTGCTTTGTTGTACTTCACACGTAAGAGTCTGTTGTACAGATTTTTATAGCAACCCTATGTCTATCAAATCTATTGGCACCATTTTTCCAATAACGTAAGTTCACCCATGTCTTGTTATCACATTTTGGTTGTCTCTTAATATTTCAGACATTTTCATGATTATTATATCTGTGTTGGTGATATTTGATTAGGGATCTTTGATGTTACTACTGTGATTGTTTTAAGGAACCACAAAGTGTGCCAATATAGGATGACAAACTTTATCAACAAATATCGTGTGCATTCTGACTGTCCCACTGATAGGCCATTCCTTTTCTCCCTCCCTCTGCTCAAGCCACCCTATTCCCTAAGAGACAATATTGAACTTAGGCTAACTGATAACCCTATCATAGCCTCTAAGTGTTCAAGTAACAGGAAGATCAGTCTGTCTCTCACATTAAATCAAAAGCTAGAAATGATTGAGCTTAATGAGGAAGGCATGAGATGGGCCAAAAGCTAGGATTCTTGCATCAGATAACCAAGCTGTGAATGTAAATAAGTTCTAAAATGAAATTAAAAGTGTTATTCCACATATGCATTACAAGAAAGCAAAATAGCCTTATTGATGACGTGAAGAAAGTTTGACTACTCTGGATAGATCAAACCAGGGATAACATTTCCTTAAGCCAAAGGCTAATGAAGAGCAAGACTGTAACTCTTCAATTCTATGAAAGCTGGGAAAGCTGGGGAAGCTGCAGAAGAAAAGTTGGAAACTGACAGAGATTGATTCATGAAGTTTAAGGAAATAAGCTGCCTCTATAACTTTAAAGTGCAAAGGGAGGCAGCAAGTGCAGATGGAGAAGCTGCAGCAAGTTATTCAGAAGCTTTAAATAAGACAATTGATAAATATGGCTATAGTAAAGTATAGATTTTTAATGTAGATAAAACAGCCTTCTTCTGGAAACAGGTGCCATCTAGAACTTTCACAGCTGGAAAGAAGGCAATGCCTGACTTCAAAGCTTCAAAGAACAGGCTGATTCACTTGTTAGGGGCTAATGCAACTGGTGATCTGAAGTTGAAGCCAATAGTCATTTACCATTCTGAAAATCCTAGGGCCCTTAAGAATTGTGCCAAATCTAATATGGAATGAAACAAAGCCTGAATTAAAGCACATCTGTTTTCAGCATGAAACAAATCCTGAATTAAAGCACATCTGTTTTCAGCATGGTTTACTAAGTATTTTGAGCCCAATGATGAGACCTAATGCTGAAAAAGAATATTAATTCCAAAATATGACTGCTCATTGACAACGAATCTGTTCACCCAAGAGCTCTGTTGCAGATGTACATGGAGGTTAATATTGTTTTCATACCTGCTAACACCACAAGCATTCTGCATCCCACGAATCAGGGAGTAATTTTAGCTTTCAAGTCTTATTAGATAAATAAATACCTTAATTAAGCTTATAGCTGGCATAGATAGTGATTCCTCTGGTTGATATGCGAAAAGTAAATTGAAAACCTTCTGAAAAGGATTCACCATTCTAGGTGCCGTTAAGAACATTCGTGATACATTGGAGGAGGTCAAAATATCAAAATTAAAGGGGGTTTGGAAGAAGATGATTAAAACCCTCATTGATGACTTTGAGAAGTTCAAGACTTTAGTGGAGGAAGTAACTGCAGTTGGGGTGGAAATAGCAAGAGAACTAGAGTTAGAAGTGGATCCTGAAGGTGTGACTGAATTGCTGCAATCTCATGATCAAACTTGACTGGAATGTGGAGTTGCTTTTTACGAATGAGGAAAAAAAATGTTTCTTGAGATGAAATTGTCCAGTAAAAACGCTGTGAACATTGTTGAAATGACAACAAAAAACTTATAAAATTACATAAACTTAGTTAATAAATCAGTAGCGGAGTCTGGGAGGATTTACTCCAATTTTGAAAGTTCTATTGCAAGCAAAATGCTGTGGTAAAAGCATCACATGCTACAGATAATTCTTTAGTGAAAGAAAGAGCCAATTAAGGAGGCAAACTTCATTATCATCTCATTTAAGAAATTGTCACAGCCACCTCAACCTTCAGCCACCACCACCCTGGTCAGTCAGCAGCCATCAGCATCAACAAAAAGACTATTACTTACTAAAGGCTTAGATGATTTTTAACATTTTTTAGCATTTTGGATTTTATTTTTAATTTTATTTTATTCTAGATTTTATTTTTAATCAAGATATATGCATTATTTTGTTTAGACAAAACACAATAATGCTATTGTGCAGTTAATAGATCACAGAATGGTCTATACATCCCTTTTAATGCACTGGGAAACCAAAAATTTTATGTGATTTGCTTTATTGCAATATTGAGGTGTTCTGTGGACAAACTCAAAATACCTCTAGGGTATATCCAATATCCTGTACATACCTCCCTTTCTGTCTACTTACAAGATCTAAAAGAAAAATTTTACAAAACCTTTATACCTTTATAAAATATGTGTATTTTTGAGACAGAGTCTTGATCTGTTGCCCAGGCTGGAGTGCAGTGGTTGCTGTTCACTGCAACCTCCACCTCCTGGGTTGAAGTGATTCTCCTGCCTCAACCTCCCCAGTGGCTGGGACTATAGGTGCGCACAAGCATGCCTAGTTATTTTGTATTTTTAGTAGAGATGGGGTTTCACCATGTGGGCCAGGCTGGTCTCGAACTCCTGACCTCAAGAGATCCACCCGCCTTGGCCTCCCAAATTGCTGGGTTTACAGGCATGAGTCACTGCACCCAGCCCCTGTAATTTTAATGATCCAGGATATTTGAGATCTTAAACTTGAGAGAAAATAGATGATCCATCGTACTGTTATCTTTTGTATTTCATCCTTTGAAATTTTTAGTTTTATTATGATACAAAGAATGTATTAAACCAAATAAAATTCTATCTTTTTAATCATCAAGTAATATTTTGACATAGCAACTAAATTCACATCAATGTAAAACATTGTAGTAGGCTGAATAGTGTCTCTTCAAAATTCAGTTCTCCTGAAACTTCAGAATGCAACCTTACTGGAACATAGTCTTTGCAGAGGTAATTAGTTAAAGGCCTCATGATGAAATTATCCTGGATTTGGGTTTCATCCTAAATCCAGTGACTGTATCCTTGTAAGAATATATAAGTATATAATGAGACTTAAAGAGAAATCAAGACCAAGTGAAGATGGAGGCAGAGATTGGAGCTGGGCTACCACAAACCACAGAACACTAGCCACCACCAGAAGTAGATGAGGAAAAAGGGGATTCTCCCCTAGAGTCTTAGAAGGTACTATGGCCCTACTAACACCTTTATTTCAGACTTCTGATCTCCAGAACTGCGAGAGAACAAATTTCTGTTGTTTTAAGGCACCTACCTTGTGGTACCTTAATATGGCAGCCGTAGGAAACAGATACAAAATGTTAGCAGAAGAATGAAATACAACATGCTGGAGATTGAGTTTTGCAAAATGTCTTTTATGCTTTATTTAACAAATATTTAACCATCAGCTATATCAGAAGTGCTGTTAAATATCTGAAAGATAAGATTCACTAATATATAATCAAATAATGTTTCTGCTCACAAAGGAATTATAATAAAAGAGAAAGACAAAACATAATTGCTGTGCGATATGATGAGTAAAATGAAAGAAACTAGATGTGTTTGTTAATTAGAGAAGGACAAGATGGAGTTGTGAATTAGAGAGGTTATAAATTAGAGGAGCAATGACAGGAGATTCAAATACTCCTTGAAGGATCAAAACATGAAACTTCATTAGTTTATTATGAATGAGCTTTTCATATTTAAAAATAGGAGACTGTTCTTCCATCTGTGGGCAATAGAGGTATAGGTGGAAAACGCTACCTGTTAAGTTGTATGAACAGTTTTATTTGTTAAGGATTAGTAATTTCAACAACAAGAGGCATATAATATAGTGGTATTCTCTTATGTAATGACTAAAAAGAAATATACAGTTCCTTTAAAACTGATATTTTCTACGAAATCTCTATAAAAAGTTTCTGAGATGAATACATTTTACTGGATATTGGATATTTTCAACCATGATAAAGCAAGCAGTTTTAAATTTAATTAAAAATGAATATACCAATAAAGAGTGTCAGCTGAGTATATAATGTATCAGATAAGTACATAATGAGACTTAAAGCAAGACAAGTGAAGATGGAGGCAGAGACTGGAGCTGTGTGGTCACAAACCACAGAACACTAGCGACCATCAGAAGTAGATGGGGAAATTCATTAGATTCAAAATCATATGCATTTAATCTACTCCTATTATCCTGGGATTTCGAATGTTTAATCTAATTCAGTAAAAGTACTCATATTGTGATTATAGTGGAGCCAGAAATTTAGCAGTTAGAAATTTGCCTAATCCCAAATGGATTAATTTGAAAATTGTTGCACTGAGGAAAACCTGTGGTCTAAACTCTTCAAGATATAAGGGATTAAAAATTATAAATTGCAGTAATAGGGCAATATAGTTAATAGTATAAAAGTAAACAATACAAGATAATATATATTAAAAATAGAAAATTAAGGAATGCATATCATGAAAAATTTCATATATTTATAAAGTCACATATTATACACATAATGATTATATATTTTAAAGCAATTTAGAATGGCAAGCAAAGAAAAAAACATAAAACACTGAAACACATAATTGATGCTTAAGTGTTTTAATATTCATAGAAATCATGTGATAGCTATTACTCAGAAAAGATACACAAAAGTGGACAACACAAAAATGCATATTTTAAATTCTGCAGAAGCTTGAGGTGAAGAAATAAAATTTTTCTCTTTCATTAGTTATTATTTTCTATTCCAAGTAATATCCAAATATTTTTTCATCATATTCTTACCTTCTGTGTCTCACATGTGCTTAAAGAAAAAATAATTTGTATATAAAATTAATTTCTTACTAATTTCCCTGTTTAATGGATTCATTTTCAGCAAATGAAGACAAAAACTTACTTTTAATCACTCTTAATCATCTATCTTATGTTGGAGGATGTTTAATAAGGTACATTAGTATGCATTTGGGCAGAATTTTATTGTACTATAGCTTACTCATTGCTTCGTGTTTAATTTCTTAGCCATATAATAATCTGGTAATCTTATCAGTAAAACAAAAATGTGAACTACCTTTTCTCTCTTCCTTAAGTAATCATATCTCCTGAAGTATAAATTGTGACACTTGATTATGTCACCAATTCTTGCTTTTTCATTATATTTTTATAATAATTTGCTGGAGACATAGGGCTAAGGAATTGTTATTAAAAATGAGTAACTGTCATTTTGTTGATATTTATGTCCGAAAAGATACTTTATTTATTTATGTAGAGATGGAGTCTTGCTCCGTAGGCTGGGCTGGAGTGCAGTGGAACGATCTTGACTCACTGGAACCTCCACCTCCCAGGTTCAAGAATTCTCCTGCCTCAACCTCCCGAGTTGCTAGGATTACAGGTGCCCATGACCACAGTTGGCTAATTTTTTGTATTTTTAGTACAGACAGGGTTTCACTCTGTTGTCCAGGCTGCTCTTGAACTCCTGACCTCGTGATCTGCCCACCTCAGCCTCCCAAAGTGCTGGGATTACAGGCGTGAGCCACCACGCCTGGCTGAAAATATACTTTTTAAGTATTTTCAATAATTTATTTACTAATTATTTGTTATTAAGTCTAAGCGTTCTACTCCTGACCAAAACAACTGCAACAAAAAAAAACTTACAAAAATCTCCATTGTACTTAACAACATGATCCTCAAAGCATTTAATATGTACCTGGAGAGCCCCACAAGACTAGTCATTTGAGTTTTAACAATATTTATTACATTCATCCCATGGAAGAGTTCTCAGCAGTAATAAGGAAAATCACTGGGACACATAACATTCCAGAGAATTATGCTAAGTAACAAACACCACTCATAAACAGTTTTACTCTAGAATTTCATTTATGTAATATCTTCAAAGTGGCAAAGTTGTTGAGGTGGAGAATAGATTAATAGATTACAAAATTTAGACAGGGGTTCAGGTTGGAGGAAAGTAGATTGGTTATAAAAGGTAACATGAGGAATTCTTATGGTGTTCTGTATTTCTATTGTATCAATGCCAATATCTTTGTCATTTTGCAAGACAAAATGTTACTTAGCATGATTCTCTGGAATGTTATGTGTTATGTGTCCCAGTGATTTTCCTTATTACTGCTGAGAACTCTTCCATGGGATGAATGTAATAAATATTGTTAAACCATTGACCCTTTGAAGAGCCTCCAGGTTGTTTCCAGATGTGGGCTATTAATAATAAAGGTGTTGTATGTATTCATATGTAGACTTTGTATAAAAATGCATTTATTTCTCTTGAATGTATGCCAAGGATTATAATGCTGGTTTGTACTGTAGTTGCATGTTTAACTTTTTAAAAAACTGCCAAAATATTTTCAGAGCATTTTTGCTATTTAACATCACCATTAACAAGGTGGGAGTAATGTCATTTCTATGTGTCCTTGCTAGCGCTTGGTGTTGTCAATATTTTTTATTTCATCCATTCTGATGTGTGTAGGGCTGTCTTCTGAGGTTTTAATTTGAATTACCCTAGTGGCTAATAATATTGAACATCTAATATGCTTACTTGCCATCTTTAGGTCTTCTTCATTGACATGTCTCATTATGTTTTCCTATTTTCTAATTGTATTGACTTTTTAGTGTTGAGATTTGAGAATTTTAAAATATATTTTAGACAGCAATTCTTTTTGGGATGTGGATTAGGAAAATATTTATTTTTTCTAGTCTGTTGTTTGTCAGTTCCTTCTCTTAACAGAGTCTTTCACAAAGTGAAAGTTTTTCATTTTGATGAAGCCCAATTTACCAATGTTTCCTTTTAAGGATCATGCTTTTGATGTAAACTCTAAGCAATATTTGCCTATTTCTGAATTCTGAAAGTGTTTTCATCTTTTTTTCTAAATGTTTCACAGTTTTACTTTGTTGTATAAGTTCATGATCATATCGAATTAATTTTTGTAAAATATATAAAATGAGGTCAAGTTTTTTAAAATTTTGTTTTGTTTTATAATTTTATCCTGTGAATGTCCAATTCCTCTGCCACCACTCATTAAAAACTCTAACTTTATGCCACTAAATTGCTTTTGTTTATTTATCATGATTTATTGGGCATATTTGTGTGGGTCTATTTACGGGATCTCTACTATGTTTCATTGATCTATGTGTCTGTACCTCTAATTATACCATACATTCTTAGTCTGTAGCTGAATAGTAAGTCTTGAAATTGAGTATTGTGACTCCTTCCCATTATCCCTAATTTGAAAAATTATTTAGTCTACTTTCTTTGTCTTACTATATAAATTTTCGAATAATCACATCAATATCTAATGTAAATCTTGCTGGGATGTTGATTGTGATTGTATTAAACTCATATACAACTTTGGGAAATTGCCATCTTTATTTTATGTTAAATCTTTCAATCTGTGAGCCTGTATGTCTCTCCATTGATTAAATATTTTCTAACATTTTTCATCAGGGTTGTGTATTTTTCATGCAAAAGTCCTGCATGGTTTTTTTAAACATACAGCTAAGCATTTTATTATATTTTTAGTGATTGTTAATTGAACTATATTTTTTAAATTTTAATATTTGTGTTCATTTTAGTATATATAAATACAATAAATGTTTGTATGCTTATCACTGAGGTTTATCAGGATAGATAGTGATATAAAAAATATTTTGCTATCAACAAAACCTAGTCTTACCACCATTAGTGTGTCTTTTAAGTTTTTTAGAAAAGCAATGTATTTTCTTCTACAATATTTCCCATTGTTTTCTATTTTTCACTGTCAATATATTTATTTTTATATTAATAACATATTATTTGCTGATCAAAGAGCCAAGGCCATTTACTTTTATTAAGATCCTTAGTATTTTATTATATTCTGTTCTCAAGTATCCACTGACTGCTCCAATCTGTCCTCTTTCAAAATTACATAGTAATTATGTAGAAATAAATAAAATTACAGGGTTAAAAGTGTAGTCTATTAATCGAACCACTTAGCCAACTGTCCATTCATCATTGTATTTATTTATTTATTTGGCTAGTTAACAGGTGTATCAAGTACATATAATGTGCCCATCATGGTCCAGGTACTGAGACTACAATGAAAATAACATAGACATTCTTGCACCTTGGGAAGTATACACTTTTCATCTTGTCAATGAAGCATAAACTTTAATTTTTGCTACATGAAAGGTATTCCTAAAGTTCCATCCAAAGATTTATTTAATTTTCTAACCTATTATGAAGTGATATTTTAAATTTAACTTAAATTTCTCTTCACTTTAGTTACTTAATTTCTCTATTGTGATGTCTCACTGTAAGAAAAAAAGAGTAAATTACGGATCGACCGAGAGCACATTGGCATTTACTGTTTTTAAAAGACAATTTACCAAATGGATAATAGTAGATTGAAACATTCAAAATAATTTCATGTTATTTTCCTAGTAAAATTATCCACATCATTTTTTAACTAGAAGTAATGAAGATAAACACTTCATTTTTAAGAAAAGATAAATGATTATTTACCTGAGTGATAGTTTTTGCAGTGAAATTGAATTAGCATGTCTTTGTTATATCTCAAGAATGCAGTTTGAAAAATTGAATACTTTTTCAGAAACCCTTGGGTACTCAAAGGCATTTCAAAAGATAGGAAAGGAGAATTCTAATAACTAGGTACACACAGAGAAGACAATATAAATGTTAACAGATCAATATAGACTGAAAATATGGTTCATAATAATATCAAAATCTATTTAATATTAGACTGTTTCCGTTTTCATTCAGATTCCATTCATAAAGCATCTCTTCAGAAAAATTGTCATTATTTTATCTCTACCCTACATAAAAGTGTGGACTGCCAGTGTATAAAAATCTAACAATGAAAGTCAAAACAATAAAGATATTAGAAGAAAATGTGGTGAAATGTTCAATTGGGCATGAAAATAGTTTCATTTAGTATTTAAGTTACAATTCCTTAATATTAAATTAAAAATAGAGATTAAAATCTTCTGCACATTGATGGAATTTAGTGTAGAGGTGTTTTTAAATCTATGAATGATGAATGATGTCTGATCTCCTTGACATAAAATATTTTTTCCTTTAACAAAATAATAATATACACAAAGTGCATGATCAATGGGTGTTTGTTTTTACATCATTTCTTTCATTACTGTTTTACAAGAAAATAAAATACGTAGGTCCTGAAATCTGCTGAAAAGCTTGTTTTGTCCTGAATATGTAACAGTATATTTAGTGCATTATGGCTTCAGAATTATTAATAGTACTGTAGAGTGTGTAAGACTTACGGTATCTTCTTAAGTCCTTAACTTAGTACCAGGTAGTGCCTTACGCCACCTGGAGATAAAACTCCCCATGGTGTGATACTTCAAAGTTTACTATGAACCATCATATTTTAGGAAATAACATTACAAAGTTCCAAATGCTTGAGATTAAAATGATAAGATGGGAAATCAAAGACAACAAATGAAATTGTTAGATGTCTTTAGCTGATCTAACAATAACGAACATAATACAACAAAATACTATCAGATAGGATTGAAAATCCGCAGAAGTGATAAATAATGGAGGAAAATTTAGATGAAACTAAGAATTTTGTCTAGGATAAAATGCTTACTATTCAGACCAACTAAGTGTGCTGATTAAAATTGTGATAAGTTGGGCACGGTGGCATGCACCTGTAGTTTCAGCTACTTGAGAGGCTGAGGCAGGAGGATCACTTCTACCCAAGAGTTTGAGGCTGCAGTGAGCCATAATCATAATGCTGTACTCCAGCCTGAGCAATGGAGCAAGATCCCTTTCTGAAAAATAAAATAACATAAATTTTGGGAGCAATTTGGTCCTGCAATGTTATAGAGGTAAAAAAAAAAAGCTAGCATGAATAGTTAAATGATTCAGCATTTCCATTATTTCCTATTGCTGCTGTAAGAAATTACCACAAATGTAAAGGTTTAAAATAACAGAAATCTATTGACTTATGGTTCGGAAAGTCAGAAGTTTGAAATGGATTTGACATGTCCAAAAACAAAGTGTTAACAGAACTGCATTTTCTTTGGAGGGCTCTAAGGAAAAATCAATTTCCTTGACTTTTCAGCTTGGAGAGTTACAGTTGTTACATTCCTAGCTCATGGCACCTTTCTTCATCTTCAAAGACAGCAGCATAGCATTCTCAAATCTCTCTCTTTTTCTATCCCTCAGTTTCTGTGGTACCCTCACTTTCTCTCTTCTGTGGTCAAATTTTGTTCTGTCTTCCTTTTATAAGGACACATATGATTACATTTAGGGCCCACTGGAATAACACAGGACAGTCTCCTCATCTGAAAGAATTTAATCGCATACGCAAAATTTCCTGTGGTATATAAAGACACATTTACCGGTTCTAGGGATTAGGAGCCAGATATTTTGGGGAACTATTACTCAGCCTATCACAATTCCAAGACAAAATCATTGATTTAAGAGAAAAACAGATTCTTGTATTGAAACTAAGGAGAACGTTTTTGTTATTCCACACAAGGAACACATGATAAAAAATATAAGATCTTTAACTTGGAAAGTATCCAAAAAGTAAAAGCCAAAAAATTTCATTGACCTCTTTTATAAAGTTTACCTTGTGATACAATGATTATGGAATGTCAAAGAACAACGTAGGTTTAAAACAATCATTTTAAAGGTTTCTGTCAGTGCTGCATATATATATATATGTGTGTGTGTGTGTGTGTGTGTGTGTGTGTGTGTGTATATATATATTTAGTTTGGCTTTAGTAAGAAAAAGTTTATCATGATATGGATTCTTCCAAAACATAAATTTAATAATTTAAGTTAATAATTAAATTTGAGAAGAACTAAAGGTCTTCTAAGACAATGACCACATGCTTGTAACACTGGAATGAATGTTCAGCTAAATATTATTTAATAATACTTAGTTTTTATTATGAATGTAATTGACATTCTCACTCAGGTATGAAAGGAACATGAGCATATTTATTATAACACTGCATAAACAAGATGATTTCCAAATTTCCAAATCCTAAAAATATGAGAACTATTTATTGTTCTGTTTTCATTTTAAGTGGAATATTTCGACTTTGTGTAAGTCATATTCTCCTGTTCTTGATATGTAACCATGTCTTGGAAGCAATATACTCTAAGGTTAAGGTCTTTTCCTCAGGAAACATTTAGGATAACAATGTAATAGGCCCACAATTTCAGACACTTTATTGAGATATATTTTCCATATATGCATGTATGTTTTCTTTGTGTCTATCTATAGATTATATTAATATTTTCATTTTTGCTTCTCTTCAATAAAATTACAACCCCAAATTTTAGATGACACAACATAGGTGAGTTTGATTCAAGAAAGATTATGTAGAACACCAGTCATTAAATCAATATTTAAGGAAAATTGCCTCTCTGTGTCTTATATGAAAGGATTGACAAATGGGAATAAAATTGTATGGCTTCATGTATTCGGTCATAATTGTTCTAACAACTTGTTACAAAAATGAAAATAATAGATAAGGATCTCATTATTCTTGTAATTTATATTTTACTGAGGCAAAGGAAAATAAGCAAAGTAAATTACATACATTAGCAAAATAATTGATGTAAAAGAAAGAGAGTGGAGTAAAGGATGAGAAAAGGGATCAGAAATATAACTATTTTGTTGAAATTTTAAACAGTATGGAAAGGGTAGACTTCATTGAGAAGGTGATATTTGAATAAAATTGCAGACGTCATGAAAATATCTGAAGGAAGAGTATTCCAGAGAATAGCCAAGGCAAAGACAGGATATTGTTAGTTGTACCTGAGAAACAGCAAGGAGGTCAATGTAGCTGGAGCTAAAAGAGAATTGTAGCAAATGGTTTATGTTATGTCTTAGTCATGTGAGCTGCTTTACAAAAGTACCATAGAGTAGGAGGCTTACGCAACAGAAATTTACTGTTCACATTTCTGAAAGCTGAAATCAGTGTGCCAGCATGGTCAAATTTTGGTAAAGTCCCTCTGCCAGGATGCAGAATACTGACCTCTCATCTATGGCCATACCACCCTGAATGTGCCTGATCTTGTCTGATCTCAGAAGCTAAGCAGGGTCGGGTCTAGTTAGTACTTGGATGGGAAAATGACTGCACCTCCTTGTGTTCTCATGATAGTGCAAAGAAAGTGAGAGAGCTCTTTGTGGTCCTTTGTATAAGGACATGAATGCCATTCATGAAGGCTGCAACCTCATGACCTAATTACTTCCCAAAGCCCCAAATACCATCATACTGGGGGGTGGGATTTCAACATGTTAATTTTGGATGCATGTAAACATTCAGTCTACTGAAAAATATGAGTTTTAAAATATACTTATATCATCTTCAGTTTTTCTTATGGAGGATATTATTTTTGGACCTATAGGCTATTCAGGATTTTTTCTTTTCTTTTTTATTTATTTATTTTTTTAGATGAAGTCTCCCTCTGTTGCCCAAGCTGGGGTGCAGTGACACAATTTTTATTCACTGCAACCTCTGCCTCCTGGGTTCAAGCAATTCTTCTGCCAGAGCCTCCTAATTAGCTGGGATTAGAGGCATGTGCTGCCATGCCCACTTAATTTTTGTATTTTTAAAGTAGAGATGGTGTTTTGCCATCTTGACCAGGCTGGTCTCGAACTCCTGACCTCAGGTGATGTGATCCACCTGCCTCGGCCTCCCAAAGTGCTAGGATTATAGACTTGAGCCACAGCACCCAGCTCACTATTCAGTCTTAAATACTTTTTCTTTTTTTCCTTCTCTGTTCTGTTACTTTCTAGAAAAAAAAAAACAGTATCATAACATTTTTTTTTTGTATCCTCAACAGGTAGCATAGAGATGGATGAAAAATACACCTCAATACATAAGGGTTGCCAAATGGAATAAACGAAAACATAAAACTTACCAGTAAGAACTCAAGGAAGGTATTATTTTTCAGTTTGCTTTTTACCCACAGTTTAGCAAGAGTAATCATGTTTCTACATTCTAAATTTAAGCAGAGTCCACTGTTCTTTTTCTTCATTGGGATAAAATTACTACAAACTTGAGATTACTTACATGTATTTAATTTATTACGTACCTTCCTGAAAACGAAGGTACACTTGGCTGGTTTCCTGAGAGTTATTAATAGTAATTGTATTTTAATATCAAAGTAGTTTCTTTTATGGTTCACCAAGTTAAGAGCCAAGTTCAGTAACTCATAGGTAAATACAATCCCTGCCTTAAGTTTATTTTTTTGAAGTTCTTGTAGATAAAATATTTCTACTTATATACTCACCTAGTAGCAGTTCTATAATATTTGTTGATAGTAAACTTTTTTCATAAAATGTTGTATAACAAATAATAAATTTGTTATTCACATATATTCAACATTGAAGAACAGTTGGTTTTCACGAATTCTGGCTAGAGTAACTTTTTACTCATGAATCCTGTAAAATATTTTATCTCACAATTGCAACAACTTTAACCTTTTTTTTACTTATCTGCAAACATACCCGAAGCTGAAACTGCATTCAATATGCATTTTAGGTAGAATGTGTGATAAAAAGAACATATAATTTAAACCTAGAAAGAGCTGGATTCAAATGTTTGCTGTGCTACTAATTTCTCTTTGAAACTGGGGAATTTGTATAATATATGTGTGTATTTATTTTCACAATGTATAATAAGAATCATGATAATATAATGGAAAGTTTTGTAGGCTAGCATGACAAAATTGTTTAGCACATTTTATATTAATATTGCATTTTCTAACTACATTTCTATGAAGTTTTCAGTCTGGAAGCTAAAAGAACTTTAATATACTAATATATATTTAGTGATACACTATTTCTATATTCTTAAATTATTTTAAATAATTGAATGTCCTTTAACAACCTACCAAATTATTAGAAAAGTTTGTTACTATGTTTTCTTATTTTGTATTTTCGCAAATTACATAGTATGTTTAGAAATAATGCTACCCACATAGGCGGTGATTCATTAGTTAGACAAATAGAAATGAAAATTATGACATTTAACAAAGGTCTTACATATTTGAAAGTCTTGGGCACCTGGGCTTTTTTGGAGACAGCGGCTTGCAAATATAAAACTAGAAAAAATTAAAATGAAGAAAACACTCATGTTCTTAGGTGATGTATTTAACTTACTGGTAATTTGCTTTATTTATTTTTGTGTGAAGGAGAATGAGTAGGACATTTGTAAAGTAGGGAATTCTTGGCAGTAATTTCCGACTTTCTAAGAAGTAGATATATTGGATTATTTTGTGTGAGAGTTCATACATCATGAAAACATCTGTGGTTCATATACAACATTATTTAAATTTTCATGATAGAGTACATTTTAATATAATGGTTATTTTTCTCATTTTGAAAGTGATAATAAGCCCCTTATGTTATTTTTAACTTTTATCTTTTGTTTCTGCAATAAATGCTCAAAAGACCTTTACATATAATACTATCTTGATAATATAAAAAACAAATGTGTCATAATGTTCTAAAATGGTACTTTCAAGAAACAATTCAATCAATGTGATACATTATTTTAATGGAATGAAGAACAAATCTGTATGATCATTTTAATTGAAGTTGAAATAACATTTGATAAAATTTAACACCCTTAATGATAGAGAAACAAACAAATAAAAACAAAAGCAAAAACAAAAAAACCTGTCAAAAAATGGGTAAGGCTGAGAGCCATGGCTTATACCTGTAATACATCATTTTGGGAGGCCGAGGCAAGTGGATTATTTGTGCCCAGGAGTTTGAGATCAGCCTGGTTTAAATGGTGAAACTCCATCTTTATAAAAATAAATAAATAAATAATTAAGTTGGTGTGGTGGTATGTGCCTAGTCCCATCTCCTCTGGGGGCTGAGTGAGGAAGATCACTTGAGTCTGGAAGGGTTGAGGCTGTAGTGATCTGAGATCGTGCCTCTGAACTCCAGCCTGAGGGACACAGAGAGACCCTGTCTCACAAATGCCCAAAACTAACAAACCGAACAAACTGAGTACAAAAGGAGCATACCTCAACCCATTGAAAACCATATACGACAAGCCCACAGCTAGTATCATTTTGAATTGGGAAAACCAAAAGCTTTTCCTCTAAGATCTGGAACAAGACAAAAATGACCACGTTCACCATTCCTACTCAACATAGTACTGAAATTCCTAGCTAGAGCAATCAGACAAGAGAAAGAAATAAAGGGCATCCAAACTGGAAAGAAATAAGTCAAATTATTCTTGTGTGCAGATGATCTTATATTTGTAAAACCCTAAAGACTCCACCATAAAACTATTAGAATTGAAAAATAAATTCAGTAAAGTTGCAGGACATAAAGTCAGCATACAAAAATCAGTAGAATTTCTATATGCCAACAGCAACCAATTTGGAAAAAAAAAAATCAAGAAAATAATACTACTTACGATAGCTAGAAATAAAATGAAATACCTAGGAATTAACTTGAACCAAATAAGTAAAAAAGATTTCACAGTAAAAACTATAAAATAGTGATGCAAGACATTGAAGAGGACACACAAAAAGTGGAAAGATATTCCATGTTGGAAGAATCAATATCATTAAAATGCGTATACTACCCAAAGTAATCCACAGATTCAATGCAATCCATACAGCAAAAACAACTCTTCTGTTTTTGTTGTTGTTGTTGTTGTTGTTGTTTTTGAGACGGAATCTCACACTGTTGCTGGGGCTGGAATGCAATGGCGTGATCTTGGCTAACTGAAACTTCTGCCTCCCGGGTTCACGCGATTCTCCTGCCTCAGTCTCCTGAGTAGCTGGAATAACAGGTGCACACCACCACATCCGACTAATTTTTTGTATTTTTAGTAGAGGCAGGGTTTCACTCTGTTGGTCAGACTGGTCTTGAACTCCTGACCTCATGATCCACCCGCCTCAGCCTCCCAAAGTTCTGGGATTACAGGCATGAGCCACTGTGCCCTTCCCCTGCAAAAATAATTTTAAAATTTACATAGAACCACCAAAGACCCAGAATAGCCAAAGCCATCTTGAGCAAAATGAACAAATCTGTGGAAATCGCACTACTTGACTTCAAATTATGCTACAGAGCTAAGTAACCAAACATCATAGTACTTCCATAAAAACAAACATAGACCAATAGTACAGAAGAGAGAACCCATAACCAAACATATTTATCTACAGTAAAGTCATTTTCAACAAAGGTGCCAATAACATACACTGGGGAGAGTATAGTCCTTCCAATAAATAGTGCTGGGCAAAGAGGTTATTCATATGTAGAAGAGTAAAATTATACCCCTATCTCTCATCATTTAATCTATTTTTCTTTTCTTTTATTTAAAAAATCCATTTTGATTTTGAGTTTTATAAAAAAATTTTAAATTATTATTTTTTTCATAAAAAATCAAAATCAAAATGGATTTGAGACTTAAATCCAAAACCTAAAACTATGGAACTACTAAAACAAAACATTAGGAAAACTCTCCAGGACATTGGTCTGGGCAAAGGCGACAAAGCAAAAATGGACAAATCAAGTTACAAAGCTTCTACATCACAATGAAAACATCAAACAAAGTGAAGAGACAACCCACAGAATGGAAGAAAATATTTGTAAACTATATATCTGACCAAAAGTTTAATAAGTAGAATACATAAGTAGCTCAAACAACTCAATAGGAAAAAAAAATCTGATAAGTCAATTTAAAAATGGTCAAAAGATCTGAACACAGATTTCTCCAAAGAAGACTTATAAATGCCAAGCAGGTATATGAAAAGGGGGTTTAACAGCATCAATTATCAAAGAAATGCAAATCAAAACTACAATGAGATATCTTCTCACTTTAGTTAAAATAGCTTTTATCCAAAAGACAGACAATTATGAATACTTGCAAGAATGTGGAGAAAGAGGAACTAATGTCTTGGTGGGAATGAAAATTAGTACAATAACTACGAAGAACACTATTGAGGGTCCTTGAAAAACTAAAAATTGAACTCCCATGTGATCCAGAAATCCCGATTTAGTTAGATACCTAAAAGAAAGGAAATCAATATCCCAAAGATACCTCTGCATTCCTATGTTTGTTGCAGCACTGTTTACAATATCTAAGATTTGAAGGCAACCTAAGTGTTCATCAACAGATGAAATCAATGGGTTTACAATGCGTAAAAATATAAAAGAACATTTTATATTTATAACAAATGTTCTTCTTGGTAAATCCAGAATTTTCTAATATAGATGAAACAGAATAATTTACATACACAACAGGATTCAAATGCAATATTGTAAATTAAACAATTCCAATATTTTGAATTATGGTAATCACATGTAGAGATTACATAAATGTTCTATGTAGATTCTAGTTGCTTCTAACAAAAATAAGCTCATACTATATAATCACAAAGCAATATGTTTTTAAAATTATTACATAATTTGTAACAGAAAATTCAAATTTATATATGTATGTGTATATATATTTAATATATAATTTCTTTATGTATATTATGTGTAAGTTACATCTATATGATTTATGTATTTATAGCATACATTGTCTTCTAGTGGTTTAAATGAACTCAAGTTTTATTAATATATATTTTGTGTTAGAATGTGAACTTCACAGATTTAGTTTTGTACATTTTACACTGAACACTAGTACTAAAAATGTTAAAAATATGTGCCTAGCCTGCAATTACTAGAAAACTCTATTTTAGATGCAAGCAGAAATGAAGCAACAGGATTCTAGGGGGATTTTCTTAATAATGCTTCAGGCTTCTAATATCATATCCTAGAGCCAGGAAAAGCATTATGTTCTCTTTAAATATTGTAAAAATGAAAAACTTTCCAATCTTTAAAATCACACATGGCTCTCAAAATCCCTACCCAATTCTTTATTATGAAGCATTAAATTCAGATACAAGCATATTTGTAGGGATTCTTGGGAGTAGGAATTTTTTTTTCATAATTGAAAATTATCAAGTGTTTTCAACTTACTTTGCCATCTGTCCTTCTGGTTTTGACCTACTCTGTTGGTCATTTGGGCTCTGTTGAGAATCTTCCAGAAGGCATCATCATCCTACCAGATGGGGGTCAGCTTGAAAATCCCAACTGCAGCTGTGTTCAAACAGACCATGGCAGACACTGATGACAAGTCCCCTCTTTTACAAATTTCATGGCGTTCTGATGACTCTGACTGCAGCTGCTCTTTGGCTTATACTTTCAAGAAAGATACGTCTCACATCTTTATAACTTACTATTATTGTTACTGCCTTCTACATACTATCAAATAGGCATTTTCATTTCTATACCGATGGCTTTCAAAGTTTTTCTTTTCTAAGCATGTGCATCTTGTTCATTTTATAATATTTTATAGTTGTAATTTAACAAAACATATCAAATAAAATTATATTTTCATTTCTATGTGTAATTGAAAGCTGAGAGTATGAATCTCAGTTAAAAATTCTCATTTGGTTACATATATTTGCTTAATTTTGAAAGATGACATTTCTCTGGTTTGAAAAAGTGATACCAAAAACTAAAGTATACAATTTCATAATCACATAATTCTGATAATAGAGAGATTTTAATGGAATGTTTCATAGTTATCTAGAACTAAGTTAAGCATATAGTTAGGCTATGGTTGTCACATTATTTCTTACTTAGTTTCAAAAACAAGATAACAATGAAACAAAGGAAAATAACATGAAGAAGCATAGGTCATAAATTATGTGATATAATGAGTGAAGTAACAATGCTGAGAAAGTTTGATGATGTAAATTTTAAAAAATTATTTCATATATGTATTTTATTGAATCCTATCATATCTGCTCCATTATATTATTTGGGGTTCAGTTGTTGTCTTTTTTGAAGATTTTTATATTCTTTAGGATGGGGCATTTTATTTTCATCATAATAAATGTTGCAAATGATCTGGTAGGAGCTGAATGACAATCCCGCCTTCAACTGTTTCCTTTAGAGTTGCAGAAGACAATGGCTGAATGTAGCCATGGAAATCAGTATCAAAGACAAAAAGAGGCATAAGGGTAAGGAGAGAGCCCCAAATCTTAAAACATAAAGTAAGCGTAGATTGATTTCAAGTGTGAAACAGGGATTAGACACAAATATAGATAGGGAAGTTACATTCACAAAAGTTGTAATATATCCAAGATAGAGTAAGAATTAGAGCCCACCAAAAAAGACAAAATATTACATATGCAACAAAGAAGGAAGACTGTGGGATGAACCTGTATTATATCTTACCCCTGCTTTACTCCTTACCAACACTTAGAATGTCACCCACCTTCCTGAACATCTGCTTGCCTATCTCCAAATGAAATTATAATATTTTAAAATAGGTTTGTTCTGAAAATTAAATATGATAGTTAATGTAATGAGCAAGAATAAAACCTAAATATATGGAAACACTACAATGCATATTAGTTAAAATTTAAGTAAATTGGAGATTTCAGTAGGATGCAAGATTCTTCTATGAAAAGAATCTGGTTAAATAAAGAAAAATAAAAAGTCCTTTTATGTTTGGGTCCATGAAGAATGCACTGAATAAGCCAGCCCATGGCCCATGAGAGTAACTTAATATTTGTTAAATCACAGTTGAACAAATGAATAGTGATGCCCAATTGCCATAAAAGTCTTTGTAAAAATAAACACCAAAAGCAATGGCAACAAAAGACAAAGTTGACAAATGGGATCTAATTAAACTAAACAGCTTCTGCACAGCAAAAGAAACTCATTAGAGTGAACAGGCAACCTACAGAATGGGAGAAAATTTTTGCAATTTACTCATCTGACAAAGGGCTAATATCCAGAATCTACAAAGAACTCAAACAAATTTGCAAGAAAAGAACAACCCCATCAAAAAATGGGTGAAGGATTTGAACAGACACTTCTCAAAAGAAGACATTTATGCAGCCAACAGACACATTAAAAAGTGCTCATCACCACTGGCCATCAGAGAAATTCAAATCAAAACCACAATGAGATACCATCTCACACCAGTTAGAATGGCCATCATTAAAATATCAGGAAACAACAGATGCTGGAGAGGATGTGGAGAAATAGGAACACTTTTACACTGTTGGTGGGATTGTAAACTAGTTCAACCATTGTGGAAGACAGTGTGGCGATTCCTCAAGGATCTAGAACTAGAAATACCATTTGACTCAGCCACCCCATTACTGGGTATATACCCAAAGGATTATAAATCATACTGCTATAAAGACACACGCACACGTATGTTTACTGCAGCAGTATTCACAATAGCAAAGACTTCAAACCAACCCAAATGTCAATCAATGACAGACTGGATAAAGAAAATGTGGCACATATACACCATGGAATACTATGCAGCCATAAAAAAGGATGAGTTCATGTCCTTTGTAGGGAAATGGATGAAGCTGGAAACCATCATTCTGAACAAACTATCGCAAGGACAAAAAACCAAATATCGCATGTTCTCACTCATAGGTGGGAATTGAACCATGAGAACACTTGGACACAGGAAGGGGAACATCACACTCCGGGGTCTGTCGTAGGGTGGGGGTAAGGGGGAGGGATAGCATTAGGAGATATGTCTAACGTAAATGAACTGTTAATGGGTGGAGCACACCAACGTGGCACATGTATACATATGTAACAAACCTGCATATTGTGCACATGTACCCTATAACTTAAAGTATAATTTAAAATAATTATACTGTACCTGTAAATGTGACGTTATTTGAAAATAGAATATTCACAGATATAATCAAATTAACATGAGGTCATTAGGGTGAGCCCTACTCCAATATTACTGGTGTTCTAATAAGAAGACAAAAGACATAGACTCATTTGGGCATGGGACAAATTCTGCCCTAGAGGCTTCAGAGACAGCATGACTGTCAACACCTTGATCTCAGACTTCTTCCCTCCCTAGTGGGGAAAGACTAATCTCTGTTGTTTTAACCCATCCACTTTGTGGTACCTTGTTACAATTTTTCTAGTAAACTAATACATGTACCAAGTTCTTATTGTCTCTTTCTGGGACAATAGTCCCCTTGCAGATAGTTTACTGTATCTATTCTGGCTCCCATATCAGACACACTCCAATCTGTAGGCCAGCACAATTCAGTAGAACCTTCTGCAATGAGGAAAATGCTTTAAATCTATGGTATCTACTATGGTAGTCAATATCCACATATGGCTATTAACCACTAGAAAATGGACCAGTGCAGCTTTATTGGCCAGCACAATGGCTACAGCATTGGAAAGCACAGTTCTAGACACTTTAATCATTTCAACCAAATCTGATCATCTCTGTTTATGCTATGCATAGATATCTGCTTATGCTATGCATAAAATAAAGGACAAAAGGTATACTGACCCTCCAAGCATTTCTAACAGATGTCCCTCTTTGCCAAGTGTTAATCCACCTCTCTGTCCTTCTACCAGATTTTAAATACACAATGCTCCTTTCCATCTTCAGCTCTTTACCCATCCATAATTATATTGACGATCTCTCTTCCCTACATTACTTTGCCCCTCTTTATCCTTTAGATATTTTGTCACTACCTTGATATCTCAAACTAAACCACATCCATTCATAATATGCTGTCATCTACTACCCTCTTTTATTATACTTATCAAAGCTAGTTTATCTTTTGCATAACTGCATTTTTAATGCTTCCCTCAATAAATATAATGCCCCATTATGCAAAAAAAAATATGTTCTTGGTCCATCATAAAAAAAAAGAAACATGCCTTTCATATGGCAAGCATTTTAATTATTGGTTGGGAAAATTAGTGAAGTCATCTTGTCCTGACATGTATTTTTAATAATAACTTATATCATTACATTGAATAAGTAATTATCCAACTTTTAAAATCTAGAAAGACATTGTGCTCAGGTTTAAAATGGAATCTAGCTAATTCATCCACTACTGATTGTCACTGCAGAAATCTATGCAGATACAGAGAAAGGCACACATCTCAATAGCATTGGAAGCTAAAACGCATAAGCAATTAATACCAAAATCTGGGAGGAATTGCCACTAATTAAAAAGCAGATGGAATGGGATTGAGATAAAACCAACCTAGGCATTTGCTTTTGGCACACCCTGGCTTTACTTTGCAAAAGACAGACCATATTAAATAGGTATGAAGGTACTTCATGCCTCTTCAACCATCTGTCCACTGACTCTAATATCTGGTCTATTTTTATGTAGAAAACCTGACCTATTTCATTATTCTGTGATGTAAATAACTGCCTTCTCTTCACTTCAAATGTTATATTTGATATTTGATAATCAAAATGTTGCTTTAAATAAAATATAATAACTTCATTAATTGGTTAATGAAAAACTGACAATAACATTCTGCATTATGGAAATTTATAGCAATAAACAGTAATTTTTTGGATATGGAAATATTTTGAGAGAAAGGCACTATACGTGGCCTCTGATGTAGGGATTATAGAGGAAGAGTAATGGAAACAGTAGTAAAAGTTACAGGTCAATATTTTCTATATGTTCCACCTATGAAGAGTAAAAACAAGACTCATGAAATGAGGATGGAAACAAGACACACGTGAATAGAACAGTAGGTGAAAACTGCTATAAAATAGACATTAGACCAGGAACTACTTACATTTACTGTCGAGATGAAAATATGATTTAAATAATACAGCAGGCATTGAGCTTCTCCTGCATTGGCTTAAGTGACCAGGTAACAAACATTATGAATTTCATGAGACAAAGAGCTTACTATACATTTCACTTCCCCCATGAACCTTTTATCTTGAACATATTCATCAATTTTGGCAACCCTGGCCTCATATAATTGCCTTATATTGCATGATCTATTGTTCAAAATAAACTGTGATATACAGTAAGTACTTGGACATACATTATGAATTCAAAAAATTGGCAGTAATGTTAGAAGAAAGCTGATTAGAAAAAACAAGTAATACATAAAAGGGAAGAGTAAATGAGTCTGAAAGAATCGACACCGGAGACTGTCATAGTCAAAACAGTACAGAAGTATTTTGTCTCTGTAAAAACGCAATGTGTTGAGAAAGAGAGATGACTGAAAGGAAGAAAGCTTGTGAGTGATCTGAGACACGGTAGAAGCTGGTAGAAATAGTAGAACTGAGAAAACTAGTCTTCAGGTTGAAAAGAACTGATTCTGTGGAAAAAAAATCAAGTGAATGATATGGAAGGCAGACTGGAATAGTATTTTTAGAACAGAGAGGAATAGTACAAAGGGAAAATTATGATGTGAAAGAAAATTATAGACAAGAACAGGAAACAGGAGCCAGTATGTAGAATATTATTATTCAGATGGGAAAACTCAGAAATCAACAACAACAAATCAAAACATTCACAATATACGTGGTATGAATCGTTTTCATGTGTAACAGAAACATTGTATGTCGATTACTAGGTTGTAATTAGATAACCATAATCCAAGCAACTATAATAAAAGGCAAATAAACTAGGCACACCCTAGGAATATGGCTTGGATTGTAACCATAAAGTTTAAAAAATATATAAAAATTGAAAATCAGATAAAGTTGCATCCAGAAAGATAAAAAATGTTTCTAATTTGAGATTATACTGAAACACCAAATGCTAATAAAGTGGAATTTTGAGGGAAAATCTTACAGTTTCAAGAGCTAATTTTGTGATTCCCCAATTTCTTATCTTATTCAGTTATAAGAATATTAATATATATTTTAATTAAAATATCTTCGGATATAAGACCTCCTGAGTGTATATGTTATAAACTCCAGAGTGTCCATTGCAAAAATACAACATGAAAACTAAATGTCTACTTTCAAAAATATCCTAAACATTTTTAGTTTTATTTTCAAATTTTCTTCTCTGTTTCTTTTCTTTGTTGTTATTTCTTTGCTCTCTCTTCTCTGTCTGCTCTTGAAAAGAAAACTAAGTTAGTTACAAATCTAACCATATTGATAACTACATTAAAGTGAAATAGGCATAATATTTCAAAAACAAATTGTCAATGGATAAAATAAACAAAGCCCAATTACATGCTTTCTAAAGGAGGAACACTTTAAACTTGATGAAATAGTATATAATTTTTGTGAACACTTATTGTAAACTTTCTAAAATTATTTGGTGAGTTTTCCATTTATACTGTGCTCTAATTTAGTCTAAATTCCAATCAATGATTGGCAAAACTGGAAGCTGTCCTTATAATCATTACATGTAATACACAAACGTGATAAAGTTAACAAGAAAGTGTCATAATTTTAGTTTCAGTAAATCATGCTTTTAAAAAAGAATAAGAAAAAAGAGTCAAAAACAGGTAAAATTTTGCATATACTCATATATTTACCATTTCTGATGCTTGCTTTTCTGGTATCAGAAAAGAAAGTCTCTTGGCAACAGAGTCTCTTAGTTTATTTCTATTAAAAAGTCTTTATTTTGCCTTCAATCATGAATGATATTATCATTGAGAACAGAAATCCGGGTTGAGAGTTTTGTTTTGTGGGTCCCCCCCCCGCCTTTTTATTCTTTGAACAATTTAAGGATGTCCAATCCTCTTCTGTCCTCCATCATTCTCATTTCAGTCATTAATTGCATTGATGTTTCATTGTATGTTATAGGTCATCTGTCTTTTACTGCTATCAAAATTCACTCTATATATCTAACTTTGACTGGCTTGACTATGCTGCGTCTGGGTGTGGCTGAATCTTGGAGTTTATTTTCATGGTCTTTGAAAATATCTATGTAAAAGTTATGGATTTTACAAGTATGGGTAATTTTCAGCCATGATATCTTTCAGTTTTCATTTTTTTTTCTTCTGTCCTATTCTCACAGTCATTCTTGTTTCATGTACTTTTGATCATATGATACCATCTAATATCAGCTTGATACTCTAGTTATTATGATTATTTGTAATATTATTTCTATTCTTCGTTTTGGATAACTTATATTGTTCTACCATTAAGTTTGTTTATTCTTTCTTCTGAAATGTTCATGCAGCTATTAAGTTGAACCAGTAAATATTTAATTTCACAAATTTATTTGTCACTTCTAGGGTCTCCATTTGTTTTTTAAAATTTATATTTGAGAGAAAATATAAAGTACTTGATTTGGAAAGATAAAAATCTAAATTTTACTTTTCTGTTTTCCTCAAAAAATTGAAATAAAATATGTATTCATATATGATCTTCAGAAGAGGTTATGAGTGGTTGCTTTTCAGCCATTGATATTTTTATGTTGGTAAATTAGAAAAGTCCTTAGCTACATAATCGAAACCACAGACAAGTTATTCTAGTAAAATCACCCAGATTAAAAAATGAATATATAAATTCATTATATACTTTCATATCATGAATCCAGTTATGATTGTCTTCTTGATTTCTCTCAATAACTCTCACCAAATATGAGATTGGAAAGCATCTAACATTTAATCATAATCTAAGGCAATAAGGCAATTTCATATGGTAATTCAATGGGTTGTAGAAATTGTATCCTTTCATAGAAGAGAAAGTTATTACTTCATAATTTGAAGCAACATTTTGTTAAGAGTGTCACACACACACACACACAATTTCCGTGGGTTGAAAACATTTAAAAAGTTATTTATAGCAGGATTCAGGGCTACCAAGAATTATAAATAAGTAAATATGAATTATATTTTTCAAGCTTCATTAATCAAGTATTTTTCCAAGAACATTTAATGATGGGCCTAGTATAAACACAGCTTTTCTTTGTTGAAAACTAGTTAACAATCATTTCTCCTCTTAACAATACTAAAAATGGAAGACAAACACATGAATCACTTTGTGAAAAACTACCAATGAGTTAAAAACAAGTATTTCTGTAACAATAGATATTTTGGTGTCTTTTTTTCTGGTTCTGTGGATTGTTTAGCTATTTGAAATGTGTGAATACTTAGTTTTACTTCATATTCTGAAGACTAAACACCTTACATTTGTAGCTTCTTGAGTCTAAGATAAGAAAACGTTCCAATAATATTGAATGCACAACACTGACATTTATAAAAGAGCATTTAAAAATACCCTCTTTCAACTTGGCATTGCATTGTGAGGGTATGATGCCTGGCACTGTCACAACCATATTTTGATAATGAGAGTGGTAAGAAGAAACACAATAAGAAGGACTGAGCTGAAAGATAAAAAATCCCTTGTTTTCCTAAGATCATAATTAAGCTATTGATTTGGTTGGATATTGAAATATAGTACTTTAGGGCTTTAGAGTTTTTCTAATTTTTTAGGCCATTTTACGTCAGAGTTTCTCTCTTTAAAGTCAAAACAATCAGATAAATTTGACTTTTTAAAAATATTTGGCCGAATAACACAGGCCAGCAGAATAAAAGAAAATAGTAGGAAAAAGCAGCAGATTTTGAGAAATAGATAGAGTTAGCAGAGAAAAACTGTGTGGGTCTATGCGTATGTGTGCATGTTAAAAAAAAAAGAAAGAAAAAACTATAAAACAAGTTAAGCCACTATCTTTCCTCATTCATTAATATGATTGAACAGGCCTGTTTATGACTAAAGTCTTTTGCTAAGGGCTGCAGCAAATTCCCAGTAGCCTTGAGCTAGAACTCTTAGTTGTGTTATTATTATTATTTTAAAGCTATACTCCTTCATTATGCTGTTGGCAGTCGTGTCTAAAGATTACCTCTGCACTCATTACCAAAAATTGGATTCTAAAAACCAGACTTATCTTTGCTCATATTATGGGAACAAAACAAAGGATTGCATATTGCTTGCACCAGTAAATGTTCAGTGTACTTAAATTCTCTATACTCGATAGTGCCATTCAATTATTTCTTTTTGTCCTCTTTCTCTTTAACCAGATAAATCCTTTCTTATATACAAGTAATATTATTAGTATTCATTTATTCACTTAGAGGAGGATTTCTTTAATCTTTGTGTGTATGTTTCAAATAAGCATAAACAAATATGTTTTAAAAAACAAATATGTTTCAAATAAATATATATGGAATATGTATGTATATAGAGATCTTTAAATGTTCAACTAAAAAATATCCTATATGACTTTTAGGTTTTGCAGTCTTAGACTTAGGACTTTTTATTGTGTCAGTGTGATATTAATACCTCATACCCTTAACTTTATTAAAATTGACAAGCACGTTTTTTTCTTTATGGCATTTTTAAACTTTTACTTAAATTTCCATACAAAGTGTTGGCAAAAAAGGCACAATCATTACGTTGTCATATTCATTCACATAATCTCCGTACTTAGAATGTTCCAGCTTAACATGATATCCTGCAGGATTTGACATCTCAGGGAAGCAAAGGGCTGCATTCATCAGTGAGATATAGAAAATGAAAATTTTAATCAGTAAATTGTACTTCAGTCATCCACTTAGTCATTTTTGGAGGGGTTGGGCTGCTAATTTACATGTTGGTGCATATAGTATTATGATAAAGCAGCAGATAACGACACTAATTGTTATGTGCGTAAGGCAGAAGGAATTTACCACTTGCACTGGGAACAAAAATCAAAATACATAATGAGTTTCAGCTCAGAGTTCATAGTCACTTGTGTTCTTCTTGAAGAAGCCAAACTGTTCTTCCACATAGGTAAATCAAATAGCAGCTGTTTTTATTTCATAGAATTAAAATGTTAAAAATAAACATATTCGAAATGGTAAAAACTGAAAAAATACCAAAGCACAGTGAGAATTGTATCTGTTTACTACAGACTTTGCTTTGGCGCCATCCCTGCATAAATTAACCTGTTTTCAGGAAAATTACAAAAGGGTTAGATGATATTACATGCATGATTCATACAAATGTACACAGCAATTATAACGAAATTGGGGAAACCAGCCACTTTGACTGATAGTATCAAGTAATGTTAAACAAACGATAATTTTCTTAAGATTCAATTCATATCTGACAATTTAAATTTTTCAGCATATTATTTTAATATTTGGAATAAGAAACTTGGATGATAAATTGTTTGCTTTTTTCTTGATTTCAAGTATAAAGTTTAATGCTGTGTAGACTCTTTTTAAAAAGGTGAAAATAAAGCAGTGATGTCTAAAATGTTTTGTCTGAAAACAGATTTAACATTGTGTTCAATAATTTGAAGAATAAAGTGAAAATCTTGCTCAGAATGAGAGACCAACACAAGGTTTCACTTAAACAGATATTTTGATGGTTCCAGTTATACATTTGTTTATATGGTGTTAAGGATTAGGTGATGTCACCACAACATTCTTACAATGAAATTCTAACCCCTAGTACCACACAAAGTTACCTTATTTGGAAATAGAATCTTTACGAAGACAAGTTAAGATGTGGTCATTACAGTGGGCACTGATACAATTTGACTGGTGTCCTTGTAAGAAGGGGAAATTTCAACATAGACACATACATAGGAAAGGCAATGAGAAGACGCAACAGAAGGATGACCATCTTACAAGTCAACAAGAGAGGTCTTAAGCAGATCCCCTCACAACCTCAGAAGGCACCAACCTTGCCAACATTTCACTCTGACTTCCAGCCGCCAGAAGTGTGACACATAATTTTCTGTTTAAGGTGCCTGATTAATAATAATTTGTTGCAGCAGCCATGGCAAATGGAAACATTTAGATTTCTAAAGACGGAGGCGGCTGGGTGCGGAGGCTCAAGCCTGTAATTCCAGCACTTTGGGAGGCCAAGGCAGGCGGATCATGAGGTCAGGAGATCGAGGACCATCCTGGATAACAGGGTGAAACCCCGTCTCTACTAACACTACAAAAAATTAACCGGGCGTGGTGGCACGCACCTGTTATCCCAGCTACTCCGGAGGCTGAGGCAGGAGAATCACTTGAACCATGGAGGTGGAGCTTGCAGTGAGCTGAGATCGCACCACTGCACTCCAGCCAGGGTGACAGAGCGAGACTCCATCTCAAAAAGAAATAATAATAAAATAAAGACGGATGCTCTGAAGAGGAAAAGGAGAAAAAGGAGGCATTTGTGGAGTAGGTGCTCATCACTTTCTCAAGGATATTTACAAATGTAATCATATTTAATCTGCATAGGATCCTCGTAAAAGTGACTTAACTTCCTGACAGAGCAGGAGCACCGACATCTCTGACAAACACTCCCTTTCTAGCCTCATGCATTTCAAAGAAATCACTTGTCTTATAACTACAAGCAGCCAGAAAAGAGCAGATAGTAAAACACAGGTAAGACAGGCTCCGGCACAGAGGAAGGCAGGGAGGAAGTTTCTTGGGTAACTGTCAAACTTCACCCTCATACAATGGGGCCCCAGTAAAACAGTGGGCCTTAATAAGCACATTCCTGTTCCTTCAGGTGCACTAAGATAGGGAAGCTAAAGGCAGACTTGGGGGATATGCCCGCAGCTGCAGAAAGATGTACGGGAACAGACACTCCCCAGATAAGCACAACAAAGACAACAGAAGCAGTGGAAGTCTCTGATAAACTCTCCCACCCTGAATCCTTAAAAACTCTTATTGTGTAAGAGAGTGCGGCTTCTGACCTAACTCAAGTCAGAAGTCCCTTCCAGGTTTGAAATAAACCTGTTGACTGTTGAGCCATCCTTCTTGTTTCTCTCTTTCTTTAATTCTTACTCTTCCACTTTTAAACAGAAGGAAATTGAGGCACACAGAAAGTGAAAAGAACTAAGATTCAAGCCCAGAAATGACTAATACCCAGGCCTGTGTTCTTCCTGCTTCCATTCTGCATCTGCACTCTATCTTAACACAAATATTGCAATTCCATTTTATTTCCAAAACAAAATAGTATAAATAATAAGAAGGTATTATAAAGTTCCAGGACATTTTTTAGGCACATGAAAAGTTTTAGAAACACTAAATTACTGTACGTATTTGTGACTATTATTTGCTACTATAAATCCATTCTTCCCTAAGTGCTAAGTAAAAATAAAATTAATCATTTTATTAATAAGAACTTTCCTGTTTATCAGGTTATTCTGATGAAAAAAATAGTATACACAGTAAAAAAAGTTACAATTTCTAAGCCTTTTTCTTTTCTTTTTTTTTTTTTTTTTTTTTTTGAGATGGAGTTTCGCTCTTGTTGCCCAAGCTGGAGTGCAATGGCAGGGTCTTGGGTCACTGCAACCTCCACCTCCTGGGTTCAAGCGATTCTCTTGCCTCAGCCTACCAAGTAACTGGGACTACAGGCACCTGCCACCAAGCCCGGCTAATTTTTTGTATTTTTAGTAGAGATGGGGTTTCACCGTGGTCTCGATATCCTGACCTCGTGATCCACCCACATCAGCATCCCAAAGTGCTGGAATTACAGGCTTGAGCCACCGTGCCTAGCCTAATTTCCATTGTTTATAAAAGCCAGTCTGTAGTGACTTTTTATGGTGACCCTAGAAGACAAATGCAGTTAGTTATTATTAACCTGTCATATTTAGAATCGTTTATAGGATAGCTGTGCATGTCTGTATTTGTAGCTCAGTCTGTCTTTGCCTTTATCATGGGCTCTATGGCTGGCTTTCTCTCTGTTCCTTTCTTTCTCCTTGTCAATCTCTTTTGTCCCTCATGTACTGGTTGCTTCAAAGAGGGAATACAACATAAAAATAGACTATTTTCAGCTTTTTAGGGTAAAACTATAGAGTCATCCCTCTGCATCCAGGGGCAATTGGCCACAAAAACCCCTGTGGATACCAAACCCCACAGATGCTCAAGTCTGTGATATAAAGTGGTGTAGTATTTGCATATAACCTATGCACATCCTTCCATATATTTTATATCATCTTTTGATTATTTATACTTAATACAGTGTAAATGCCATGTAAAGAATTTTTATCCTATATGATTTGTAAAATAATGGCAAGGAAAACAACAGTGTGTAAATGTTCAGTACAAATACAAAAATTTTTGATAATTTTTAAAATAATTTTAATAATGTTTTTAATAATTTTTATTTGCAATTGGTTGATTCCATGGAGGCTTAACCCACAAATACAGAGAGCTGACTATATATACTACAAATGATTGGGAACTTCTTTGGTTCAGGGACTACATTTGAGAATCCCAGCAACAGAAATCCCTAAACCTAAATGGGAAACAGCCTATATGGCAGATGACCCTTCTTTATCTATTGTAGTTTAGAGCTCATAGAGGCTGCAAAAACCCATATATAAAATAAATGTAAGGTGTATCTAGGGAGAAGTTCCCAAGACATTCTCAGCAAGCTCTACAAGATTCAACAGAGTCACAACAGAGTGACTGATGTGTATGCAACTGTAGCATGAAATGTTTTCTGACAGCCCCACCAACTTTTCTAAACACCAGAGATATTCAAAGAGTAGCACTGTGAGCCTGTACTGAGAGTGACTGAAGAAGAGGAACATCTGGATTCAAAGACGCTGTTGAAAAACAAGACAACAAGGACTTGTGTGGCTATCCCAGCAGAGGCCAGTTTGACAACATAATGATTGGGAAGAAGATCAGATGCCTACCTTTTTCCTTTCTCTACATATACACAAGCCTGTTATCAAAAGTGAAACAATAGACTGAGATCCAGTTTCCAGCACCTGAAGAAATAGAAACTACAGATATAGTTAGGCTATAGAGCAATAAAGAAAACTACACTCCTTGCACAGCTGGGTTTGTTGTTTGAGGGTTGTAGGAGAGAAATGGGGAGAGTTTTTGTGTATTAATACTTTATTTCACAAACTAAGATATTAGTATATGTTCACCTGATACGATTTATTTTCAGATGCTTTGTAATATTTTATGTTTTCAGATCTAAGATCTTTTCTTTTTTTTTTAGTACTATAAAATATGCTTCCAATGCTACTATAAAATAATTTTTAAATTAGTCCATTTATGTGTTTTTAAATTTTTCTCAGCAAAGTTTTGTGGTTTCTATTGTATAGCATGTAAGCATATCTTATTTAATTTAAACGTAAATCTTTCCTATTAATAATCCTACTATAAAATATTTTTTAAAATTCATTTCAGCTTTTTATCATGCATATATAGAAATACAATCAATTTGTTATCCTATTACCTTGCTAAATGCACATATTAGTTCCAACATCTTTTCTATAAATTCCTTTACAGTGTCTGCATAAATTTCATGGATTCTGTAAGCAAATATAAACTTAATTTACTTTGCAGATATATTTGCCATATATGTATGTATTTTTATTTTTTATTTATTTATTTGTTTTTGTATTGCACTTGCTAGGACCTCCAGTATAATGTTGAATACACAGGTGCTAAATTTTATCAAATGTTTTGTATCTTTTGTCATGATTCTACATTTTCTCTCTTTTAGTTTCTTAGTATGTTGAATGTTACTGCTTGATTTGCAAAACAGTTAAACTTACCTTTTATTCCTGAGGTAAAATGCAATTTACTTTTATATATTATCGTAACTATTAACATATTTCTCATTTCAATTTGCTAGCTTTTTAAAACAATTTGTGAGTCTATGTTCACAAAGAATATTAATATTTAGCTATAATTTGTTCCTTTGATTTTCCTCTTGAGGCCTTTCTGCTTATGACATCTTACTCTATTGAGGTAATATCAGATTGATACTACTTTTGTAAAACAATCTTGGAAATATTTATTCCTCGTTTATTTTCTGGAAGAGATTTTGCTGAGTTTTGCTGGTATTAATTATGTCTTAATAGCTGGTGTAATTCACTGTTAAAGTCATACAGGCCTGAAGTTTTATTTATAGGAAATATTTTAAACAATAAATTTAACTGTTTAATTAGTGCAGGTATATGAGGGCTACCTTTTTTCTTAATTGAGTTTATAAAGATTTCTTAGAAAGTAAATTTTATACTGTTATTTCATAAATAACTAGCATGGAACCTGTGGGCCTTTGAAGGGTTATATATTCTTATTCTTTTCTCTAAGGTAAAAAAAAAAAAAAAAACTCTGCCATATATTAGTAATCAGTTTTCTTAATCTTGCAGACATACACTGTTATGAAATAGAGCTGCTTCTTTTGGGATAGGCTCAGATGTACACTGGCTATTAAAGTTCAAAATACCATTTCCCTTAAGCCAGATTATAACTATAAATTGCATTTATGTTTTTGAGCTGAATTTTACAGAAAATCTTATATATTACTATGTTGTTTGGAAAGTATTTCTTCGGATCTTGTTTTCTTTATTTTTACTTTATGAGAAGTATACTCCATTTCAAAACACATTTGTTGCTTTTTATAACATCCAATCGATAGATACATGTAGCCATTTTCTCCTTCTCCGTCTAATCCCTAATATAAAGATTCTAATTTCAATTCAACACTATTGTCTATGACATTTTCTAGGCACTTTTGTATATATTGCATCAAATTTCAGTTAGATCCTCTAGATCAGTTAAGCAACTCTTCAAATAAGTTCATTTCTTTCACTTGTGAGATCATAACTCTAATCAATGGTTGACAATGTCTGTGTTTTAAACAATGTTCCAATTCATGTTATCTTATCTGTTTACATTATGTAGACAGTTATTTAATTTCTGCATCTATTTCTATTCTAATGTCTAATTTTGTACATTGATGAAGAGCTTGTATTTTCAAAATTCTTCCTTCAGAAATAAAATTTATTCTATCCTGCTTTTCAGCCTCAGAGGTTTTGACCTATCAATGTTCACCATTTATGTCCATTTACCTGAGGAACTGTTAATTTGTACTAAAGTGTTAACCATATCTCATGCACACTCATTATCTCTGGACCACAAACTATAATCCATTTCAAGTCTCTTCTCAAGATTATTTCAGTTATTTTCAACAGGGAGTCTTAAATTACTATGGTACATATTTTTGTTATTGTTAGTTCTTTAACTGTGTGTTTGAGAACATCTCTGATATTCAATTTGGTTTCAGTTATGTTTTTCCTCAGGTTTTTGTGTGAATATTGTGCAATATATTGATTGATACTTAAATGTAAAAATTTTTGAGTTCCTGGTATAAACTCAAATGCAAATATTTTATTTAATCTTTCATATACCGCTGGCTCAAGTTTGTTTTCGTTTACTTGTTTTTCTTCAGAATTTTGGCATTTGTACTCAGGAGAGGGATTCACTATATACTCTTCAACTTAATCTATTCTTGTTAGGTTCAATTTTCAAGGTTACACCAGCCCTAAAAAATGGGCTAGGAAATGTTCCTTTTTCTTTTTAAAACATGGGTGACTTTGATCAGGGTTTTCTTTTTTCCTACAAAGAAGTGTGGAAATTTCACCGGTGAGGAAAACTATTGTGGTCTGTGGAAACGTTTTAAATTGTGGATGTGTGTATATGTATGTATGTGTATATGTATACACACACACGCACATGCACACACACACACACAATCTCTTGTGTCAGTTTTAGAAAGATAAATGTGTGGGTGGTAATTTATGGATTGTCCATTTTATCTACATTTTAAAATGTTTTGTATTCAGCTGTCCAACATATTCCAGGTTCTATTGGTTTCCTCTTTTTGCAAACATTTCTTGACAGGTACTGATATTCAAAATATCCCACCCATGTGGGATATGTGATATGTGAATATTCACATGTGATATGTGAATATTCACATGTGATATGTGAATATCAGCCTTTCTTCCGTTTGTCGCCATCTCATTGTCAATTCTGTTAAAATTCTCAGACTTGTCCCAGCTTCTTTAGAATTTCCAGGTGCGATGAGGAGAAAAGAGCTACTTTAAAACTAATAGGTGCATGGAAGAGAAGAATGCTGCTTAAAATTAACAGATGCATTGAGGGCAAAAGCAGCACGCAAGTTTGGACTCCCGACTCTGCTTCACTGTTTTTTTCCTGAGATCTTAGCCTTAACAGCCCTTTGTGCTTTGATAGATTCTTATTCTTTCTGACATAAATGTTCTGTGTTTGGCTGACATCACTAGGTGTGGTGGTACCAAATGAGCTAGCCCACTCTGGTGGTCTTGCATATCCTACTGTGAGGAAAGCAAATGGATAATGGTCCCAGCTGCTGCAGTCTAATCCATCTCTATAGTGGTGCTGAACATGCTTCTCATGGTTGTTCCAAGTGATGACTGAGCATGGTGGAGATGCTCAAGATAGCCTATTCCCATGAGCTGCGAGAATCCTCAGACAGATGATTTTTCCTGTAGGAATTTCCATTGGCCTTGCCAAATTTTCTTAATACTGCACTGCAATTGACAAACTTCTTTCCTTTCTCCTTTTTTCACAGAGGTTGGGTTAGAACTGCTGTTTGACATCTCTCCCAACTTCCTTATGCTCTCTGGAACAGAACACTTCGCATCAGTTATCTGTCCCAAGGGGAGGATCCAGACCCTTCTACCTATTGCATCTTGGAACTGGAGTCACTGAGAAAAATGCAACATGGTCAAACACTGGATAGAACAACACACTTTACTTACAGAGAGAAGAGACAGAACAAGATAAGCTTAATAGAGTGCTGTGATACCTTATGGCTAGCGTGTCACCCAGGCAGGTCACCTAGGCAGACAGCTGAGAATGGGCAATTGGTCTACGTGCACCCCTGTCAGTCTGAAGCAGAAGAACCCAACCCCTCCTCCATGGAGTCTGAAATAGTAAAAACTGGGTGTGCTCCTGAGGACCATTGACTTACAAGCTTAAACAGAACAAAGGAGTGCACACTGGGCTTATAAGAAAAGATACTTGCATGTAAGACAATAGGCCCTTCAGAGGCTGTCGGGCCTTTTATATTTTGCAATAAAGAATTTCTAGGATCAAGGCCCATTCTTATGCAATCAACTGGGGATGGAAAACCCCACAAACTACCTTTCCCAACAGCCTCTCTTCCCTGTTGAGAAAATTCTCTTAAGGCATTTACCAGCAATAAGTTGTTTGATCCTCTAGAATGTCTAATGCCATCTTGATGTTGGATTCTTGTGTCACCAAGCTAACACAAGTGATGCCAAGAATGGCCTGAGAAATGCAGCAGTAAGATGGGGATTTGTGACTGGCCCACCCCCTTGCTGATGGGTGAGGAGGATACCCTCTCTGTTGGAAGGTGAGGCTCAAATCATTCTTGGCACAAAGTCCCAGGTCAGTCATCTGCCAGTTGGTGTTAGCCAGTGTCAAAGGACAAAACTACAATACATTTAGTTAATGATGTAACTGGCTTTTGTTCAAGATTCATGATTCATGAATTGGGGTAGCATTCTATTCTATAGAATGAGAGCTTCTCTGAGCTGAGCAGAAAAGGATGACTTCATAGGCAGAAAAAGACTGAGGAAAGAAATAATGAATGGAAAGTGAATTGCTTGTTCCAGGGTAACTTTCCTTACAGAGTCAAAACAAGGGAACTTCCTCATTATGCTAAATTGGATTTACTGGAATCTTGCTTGGTTTTCTTTTTGAAATTTTGCCCATTTCAAAGTTCAGTTTGATTAAGTGGCACTTATCAGGAGTGACTCCATTCTGGTTTGGTCTGGTCTACTGAGGCCTAGTGCAGGAAGTCAGTTCAAGACAATGACCTCCCATAAAATTTGGTTAACATCATGCTTTATTATCAGTCACGTGAAAACTGGCTGAATTGTCAGAGAATGGAGTGGCAAAGCTGGAGCCTACATGTGGATCTAAGAGCTTAGACTCTTAATTGTAATAGCTGATCTAGCTACTCCTGCCTCTGAATGACCAACTTGTCAACCTTTAATATGAATGTCCCTTAAAGAAACCTAAAGGACACTTGGTGGTAAGTTGACTATGTGGAGTTTCTCCCTTTGACAAAGGTCATAGATACCTATTCTGGTTACAAGTCTGCTTTGCCACCCTTGAATCTGAGCCAAAATCCTTCACTGGGCCTTATGATATGCCTGATAACACACAGCATAACTTCTGATCAGGAAACCCTCTTGACAGTGAAGGATGTGAGGGACAAAGCCCAAACCTATGGGCTTCACTCATTGTGTCACACACAGAACCATCTATAAGCAGCTGGTATCACAGGATGTTGGAAGAGCTTCTAAACGCACCCTCCTCAAGTCCCAGGTGTGAGATAATAATCAAAAAGGATGTGGTATTTCATAGGAAGAAAACAGTTGTTTGTCATTAGAAAGAGCAGAAGGTTTTGAAACCAAGGAGGAGAAAAACGAGTGGCTCCGCTTACCATTCTTCCTATTGACTTAATGAAGGATTTGGGGCTTCCCATCCCTGCAAATCTGGGTTCATCAGCTTGAAGGTCCTGTTCCTCAAAGATGGTGCATTTTGGTGACTAGAAGCACTACTATTTATGACTGCCAGGGAAGTTCAGACTCTTTGTGCCCAAAGTTTACCAGGTGAAAAGAATTGTCACTATACTGTCAGGAATAATTGGTCTTGATCAGTAGGAAGAGATAGGGCTGCTTTTAGGGAGGAAATAATCTTTGTGATGTCCAGTTAATTCATTTGAGTTTCTCATAGTAATTCTGTGTTGTACTATGTTTGTGAATAAACATATGCAGCAATCCTAGACCAAGAAGCATAAGATTATGAAGCATTCAGAAGCCACACAAGAAAAGCAAGTGTCACTTGCCAAGGTACTAGCTGACAGTGAGAAAAAATTTTAATGTATAACAGAGTGGGGGAATGAGTACCAATTGGAGCCCTGGGTACATTTGCAGCCTAGGCCTATAATTCATCCTACTAACTTTCCTCTTATGACTTTCCTCTCAGGAAGAAAGGCCTGCAGATACAAAAGAAAAGCCTTCACACAAATCTGCTGGAGAAGTAGATCTGGGTGAAACAAGAGGAAGACTGTCATGAAAATGCACATCTCAGATCTCCTACTAATAGAGTCATAAGCAACCCATGGCTCCGACTGCAGAGGTCCAAATCTGTCACTACTTTTGCTTGGGGACTTTTTCCTATGGAGGGAGTATTCTTAACCAACTACTACATCTGACTGCGATATAAAAGTTGGCTCAGTCATGTAAGTTTCCAGATTCTTCTAAGAGTGAACTGCACTGTGATCTGAGAATTGATGCTTTCCTGTCCTTTCATTCTTCTCTTTCAAAGGGTTTAGTACTACATTGTAGTTTGATGGTTTTCCAGCCTCATCTGGTTTCCCAATATATAAAAGTTCTTCCAGTAAATCTTTTACATACATAATGCTTTCTTGATCTCTGCTTGGTAGAGAACCTGGAGTAATACATATTATTAATACAAGCTAAATTTAATAATAACATAAATTATTTATTTTGTTTAAGGTACAAGGGAGCACAAATAGAAATTTTTAAAATAAACTTTTTGAGGACGATGCTCTGCTAGTATAGTAAAAAAAAATGAGAGGGGATTTCAGGATGGCTAACTAAAGAAAACTGTAGTAGCCTCCTCTACTAAGAAGAAGCAAATTATGAGTAGATAATCACAATTTGAAAGAATTATCCAAAACAAGCATACAAATTCAACAGAGAAGTCACAGGAAACACCTAAGCAAGGAAGGAGAGAGGAGCCTGGAAACCTCTTTGGCTGGGATGGGCTGGAGCCTAGAGAAACTCCCCAATGTGGAGGAAAGGTAAGTGAGAGAATAGATTACTGCAATCTTAGCCATGGTAGAGCCTCTCAAACTTTACTGGTTCTAAAATAGGGAGCTACCTGAGACTGTACGATGACACTTCTCCAGAGAGAAAGCTCACATTGAGTCCCACTCATGCCCCAAGTCCAAAGGAGCTCCAAAAAGGCATTATTTTGAGAGCCCAACTGTGAACAGACAGCACCTCACACTGGGGCCTAACCACACCTGCAGCTCCACATCCCCGGGGCTCCACTGAGATCCCCTGCCTGCAGCCACCACCATGGCTGGCTGCTGTCACAAGAGTGGAAGAGTGGGGCATTGGCAGCAAACTTGCTTCCTTGAGCAGCAGAGTCACAACTCATTTTGATGAGCCCACACAAAGTTCCGTGTCCATGGCTGCCATCACTGCAGGCTGCTGCCACTGGGGCTGGAGTGCAAGTGAAGCAGACCTTCCCCACCTGCCTGCCTCTTACCCTGCCCACCATCTTCAGTAGCAGGACCTCAGCGTACCCACTGCTAAACTCCACCCAAGCATTCTGCCAGGGTCCTGCAGATAATTTCACTGCTGCCTACAACATCCAATACCTACACACACCTTCAAGGGGCCTAAGGACAAGCCTGCCCAGCCTGGCTTCACGACCCTCATGCAGGACCATGAAGTCCAGGGACCTGGTAATTGCCTAATCCCTGTCCACCACCACTGGCACCTGAGCACTCCTCCTGGAATCCTGAGGTTGGGCCTCCCTTACCCTGCTGCTAGCACAGCTGGCACCTATCTGCCTGTACCACATGTAGGCCTGGAGACTGGTCAGCTCAGCTCAATACAAATATCACCAACACCAGCCTTCGCTGCTCAGAACCCGGAGGGTTGTCACAACATGGCTATCATCATCTTCCACACCAGGCCTGCTGCCCTGGAGCCGAAGAACCCACCCATACACCTGACCCAAAACTGCCACTACTAGCTTCCAAGCAAGCCACCTGGAAGCCCAAGTATTGGTCAACCTGGACCAACTTATACCAGTGCCAGTGTACATTGCTCTGGTGCCCAAGAACAAGCATGCTCATCCCACAGATGCCACCATGGGGTCCGAAGACTGCCATACCATTTATCCCTGTCCCCAGCAAAACTTCAACAGAGCCTCCACTAATAACCACACCTTCAGTCACTGAGGATATTACAGATGCCACTAATGCTGATTTATAGTCAAAGAAATCATATACAGACTGTATGGCTGTACAAGCGCAGAACCCTACCCAACCAACTCCATAGATACATTCCCCCCAAAAGTCCTCCCATACTAAAGCCAATCCAAAAAAATCAGAAAAAGCAACTGTTACACCATATTTGCAGATAGCAACCTAAGGACACATAAAATATAAAACAGCAAGGAAATATGACACCTCCAAAGGGAAACAATAATTCTTCAGCAGTGGATCACAACAATAAAAGGATTAAAAGGCTTACAACCCAGAAAACATTTAAAACATTGATTTTAGAGGTGGCAGACAAAAATGCCCAAATAGGACCCTCAAGTGATCGTCCCTCCTGCAAGAAGACCAATCTGAAACACTATCCACACAAGATAGCACCTTCATAAAAACCAAAAATCAAGTCAGTGATCATAGTACATGGTATAACATCATATCAAGGAAAGAGACACTGAAGAAGGTAGGAAAGTCAGTCCTGCATTGCCTACACTGCCCCTCCTTCACCCCCCAGCAATGGCCATATGGCACAAAGAATCTGTTTGCTTGGGGGAAGGAGAGCACAGCGATTGTCAGACTTTGCATTAGAATCCAATGCTGCCCTGTCACAGTGGAAATCAACATAGGGCAGAATTGAACCTGGGCCCGTGGAGACCCATTTAGACCAACCTTAGAGGTGAATTGTCCACCCCAGGGGTCAGATATTGAGTTCCAGCTAACCCCACCTGTGGCCTAAACTGTCTTTCAAATTTATTTAAAATCCCAGGCTAAAGTGTTCTGGGGTCATAAATAAATATGAAAGGCAATTTAGTTCACAAGGATTGCAATTCCGGGTGCCATTCTGGGCTTGGAGCCAGTGGACTTGAGTACATATCACCTAGTGAAACACCAGCGGGGGTGGCCAAGGGGTGGCATTGCCCCTCCCCCAATACCAGGCAGCAGGGCTCATAGCTCTAGAAAAGTGAAGAGGACTGTGTGTTGCAACTTGAATGCAAGCTCAGCTGTAGTAAAATAAGGCTCTAAGCAGACTCCTGGATAATATGACTAGATAGATCTCTATGAGGAAAACTACAAAACACTGATTAAAGAAACTAAAGAGGACAGAAACAAATGGAAAATCATCCCAGGCTCGCGGAACCTGAATTAGTCTGTTTTCACAGTGCTATAAAGAAATACCCAAGACTGGGTAATTTAAAGAGAAAAGAGTTTTAATTGACTTATAATTCTGCATGTCTGCGAGGCCTCAGGAAACTTATAATCGTGACAGAAGGTGAAGAGAAAGCAAGAATCTTCTTCACATGACAGCAGGAGAGAGAAGAGAGAGTGAAGGGAGAAGACATACTTATAAAACTGTGAGAACTGCTTTACTATCATGAGAACGACATTGGGGAATCCACCCCCATGGTCCCCTGGTCCCTCCCTCAACATGTAGGGATTATGGGGATTGCAATTCAAGATGAGATTTTGACAGAGTCAGACTGTATCAGAACCAAAGAATGAACACACTGAAATGATAATACTGCCCAAATAAATCTGCAGATTCAATGCAATCTTTATCAAAATATCAATATTATTTTTATAGAATTAGCAAAAGATAATCCTAAAATTCATGTGGAACCAAGAAAGAGCCCAAGCAGTCAAAGCAATTCTGAATTTAAAAATAAAACACAACAAAACATAGTTGGAAGCATCACAGTACCTGACTTCAAAATATGTTACAAGGCATAGTGACCAAAACACCATGGTGCTGGTATAAAAACAGACATGCACACCAATGGAGCAGAATAAAGAATCCAGAAATAAACTCGTATGTTACAGACAAATGATTTTTGACAAAGGCACCAAGAACATACATTGGAGAAAGGACACCCTCTTCAATAAATGGTACTGGGAAAACTGGAGATCCATATGCAGAAGAATGCAAGTGGACCCCTATCTCACACCATATTTAAAAAGTCATCTCGATACAGATGAATGACTTCAATATTAGACCCATAACTACAAAACTACATTAAGAAAACATTGGGAAAACACTTAAGGACATATGTCTAGACATTTTGTAACCAAAACCTCAAAAGCACACACAACAAAATCAAAAATAGACAAATGGGACAATTTTAAATTAATAAACTTCTGCACAGCAAAGGAAACAACAGAGTGAAGAGAAATCATTTTGAATGAGAGAAAATATTTGCAAACTATTCAAGGGACTAATATTCAGACTATGCAAGGAACTCAAATAGCTCAAGAGTAAAAAAAATAAAAAAATAAAAAATAATCCCATTAAAAAGTTTACAAAGGACAGGAATAGAAAATTCCCAAAAGATGTCATGCAAATTTCCAACAGGTATATGAAAAAATGCTCAACATCACTAATCAGGGAAATGCAAATCAAAACTACAATGAGATATCCTCTTAAACGAATTGAAATGGCTATTAGTAAAAACAGAAAAAAACAACAGATGCTAGTTAGGATATGGAAAAAAGGAACTCATATAATCTTGGTGGGAATGTAAATTAGTACAGTAACTGTGCAAAACAGTGTGGAGACTTCCAAAAAAAAAACTAAAAATAGAACTAGCATATTAACCAGCAGTCTCACTAATGGATATTCTTCCGAAGGAAAAGAAATCAGTATATTAAATGGTTACTTGCACTTACATGTTTATTGCAGTGCTACTGTCAATAACAGAGATATGGAATCAACCTAAGTGTCCATCAACAAATGAAGAAATAATGAAAATGTCATATATATATACAGAATTAAATACTATTTCGTGATACAAATGAAATTATGTCATTTGCAGCAACATGGATGGCACTGGAGGATGCCTCTGGAGGTCACTATGGTAAGTGACATACACCAGGCACAGAAAAGTATGTTACATGTTCTAAATCGTAAGTGGGAGTTAAGAAATCTCATCGAATGGAGGTAGAGAATCGAATAATATTAATAGATACCAGAGGCTGGGAAAGATGTGTGTATAGTACAGGAAAAGAAGAGAGCTTAGGTAATAAGTCCAAATGTACAGCTAGATTGAAGAAGTAAGTTCTAATGTTTGAAAGTAGAGTAGGGTGAATATGGTCAGTAACAATACATTATATATTTCAAAGTAACTAGAAGAGAGGACATGAAGGGTACCCAACACATAAAAATGATAAATACTTGAGGTAATGGATACCTCAAAATACTCTGACTTGATCATTACATATTCTATGAATATGTAACAAATACTCACATGTATACCACAATATGTAAAATACAATGTATCAAATGAAAAATGAGAGGTGTACTCTGACCTGATAGGGTAAAATAGACAAGGAGATGTAACAGCATATCCAATTGTTTAGAAATAAACAAATGCGTAGTGCATTCAAGAACTGAATGTCATTCTTTGTGGATTTAATATTTGCTACCAAACTTATATTTTGAAGTAATTCAGGATATAAAATACTTAATTAAAAAGTTTCACCTTCGAAATTAGTCATTGGATAGAAGATCAACTACAGATACCTAATTTTGCCTTTAATCATTTCAACAGTCAAAGTGGCTATTGCTGTTCTGAATTAGGCATAAATGAAATTGTGAAGTAACTAACGTTGGCATTGGATATTATTTTTTAACATGCAAGTGCTCATCTCACTTTTAATTTAAAGAAAAAATCCATAAAATGCTCAGTGCTGTTAGAATATAAAATCTGAAAATAAAATCTAATATTTAGAATGAGACATAAAAGACTGCTAAATCTCAATGTTATTCTAGAATTGTTCTTTGCACTTATTTTTTAGCCATGGCTCTTAAGTGCAACGAATAATGAACTCATAACTTTGGAGAATTTGATTAGCCCAATGTAGCATGCTGAAAGTAGCTTTTAGAGTATATGGTTTAAATAAAAAGAAAATGCATAAGCTTTTACACTTGACTCCACAATATATTTGAGTTAATTTTATTATAAAAATTTCTCCCCATTTCTTCTATAAAAATAGTACTCCAAGATGATATTTAGTTTTAGTTTTATTTTTAAATTAAGAGAGTGTCTTGCTCTGTCATCCAGGTTGGAATACAGTGTGGCACAATCACAGCTCACTGTAGCCCCGACTTCTCAGGATCCAGTGACCCTCCTGTCTCAATCTCCGAAGCAGCTGGGACCACAGGTATGCACCACCAGGCGTGGCTAATTTTTGTATTTTTAGTAGAGATGAGGTCTCCCTATGTTGTCCAGGCTGCCTTGAACTCCTGAGCTCAAGCTATCCACCCACCTGGGCCTCCCAACGTGCTGGAAGTACAGGTGTGAGCCACCACACCCAGACTCTAAGATGGTATTTTAAAATATCTGTGAAATAGACACAAATTCAAGGGCAAAGCATGAATCACCCATTGTTAAATTCAACATGGCAGATGTGTTACTTTTTCAATTCGTCCACCCACTATATATTATATATCAAAACATCACTATGTACCCCATGAATATGTACAATTTTTATTTACCAATTAAAGTTTAAAATGAAAAGATACAAAAGGCACTAACCAGAATAAGTAAATAAATAAATAAATAAAAATAAACAGAGTCTCTTCTTGGTTTTATTAATACTAGGTGCAGTTGTCTGCTCAGAATCCTACTAATAGTGCTCAAATTTGGACTTCAGATATTAGAAACTCTTGAAATTCTTTCTTGTGAGTGCTATATGCAAAACGTTTGCATAAATAGTAAATGATTTCCTAGTTACATCTGTCTGAACAGCTGTTAGGGTGACAAGTTTAAACTCAGAGATTTTTCCAATTTTTACTGAACACTATCAGTTCTGTATTTCTATATTTCTATATTCCTATTTTTAAAAAATCTATTTCTTCAGTGTATTAGCCTTCAAAGCTTGATTCCCACAAATGGAGCTCAAAAAGGAGGAATTTATACAAACAAAGTTATAGTAGTAGCAGAAACAAGAAGCTTTAGCCATTGATAGCATCAACACTGGATTTTAGATAGACAATTTATAATCAATATTTTAATGTTCAAGAAAGGTTAATATAAAATAAATATGCCCAAAAAGTAAACTGACCTTTATTTAACATGTATTTATTCGCTATTTCCTAAGTGTCAGGTGTTCTTTAGATATTGGGATATTTGAATGAATGAAATTTGAGATGATTCATTTAAAGAACTAACCATTGTGATTGATTTATTCCCCACTTTGTTGCAGTAACCATTGCAATTGATCCAAATGGATTATAAACAAAATAGGGGAAAGAGACCACTTGTAATGGTTAGTTCTTTAAATGACACACGGTGCTCATACAAAAGTAACACAAGTAAAGCGGGAAAACACCAGACACAGTCGCGTTACTCTCGTCATCTCCCCTTTATTCAGACAGGTGTCCTGGTGTCACTTTAAGGATGCGTTCTGACATTGACTTTTTGATGCTTTCATAAAAGATAAGCCCAATATTTTTTGTCATGCCACAACTGATGGAAAAATTTGCTAGGTCAGCTATAATTTTTCTGTTTTAATTAGATTTATTTCTTGCTTGCAGACTTTTCACAAAGGAAAATAAAAATCTGATAATTGTGAAGCCGCTTTACTTCTAGTATAAGTTTTAGATTCACTTTATTTCTAGACAGTTTACATATCTAGTATACTGTTTACAGGCAATAACAAACAACTATCCTATAAGAACAGCCCACCTGTTAGCACTGTATGAGATTTTTGTCCAGTTCTATGCAGGTGACTTTCTAAAAATTAAACCAAATGAAATGTCAATAAGTACACTCAATATTTTTCTTGCAAATCGCTGTTGCATTATGACAAGTCATGCTTTCTAACTTTTTATATTGCACAATACATTGAACTGCACTCCAAGTGTTTGTTCAAAACTGAAACAGATCCATCAGTGTTTGTAAGCAAGTGGTGATAATCTATTTTCTGGGAACAGGGAAACAATTTGTTACTTTGAATTCACAATGCAATGAATTTGAAACGTTGATTTACCATTCCTGGATGTAGTTTTACATCTTTGTTGTTTCTCCTTCCTTAATTTTTGATTCCTTATAAGTGAAATATTTCTGTCTGCACAGTGAATCAGCATTAAGATTTTTGTTCTCAATAAATTTTATGTTATATCTTTTTTCATACTTAAAATGGTGGTTTGTTCAGAGTTATCACTAAATAGTATCTTCCCCAAATAAATGACTGCTCTCTACTTATCACAACTCAGCACTTTCTTTTAAGTTAAAAAAAAAAAAAAAAAAACAGAATCAGAAACCTGATTACTAATATATTGCAGATGTTATTTTTAATCTTAGAAAAAAGAATAGGAATATATAAACCTTCAAAGGTCCACATATTCCATGCTAGATATTTATAAAATAACAATGTAAAATTCAGATATTTCTCTTGGTATAATACTATAAAATAAATTAGAGAGTTTATTGTAATCTCACCAGTGTTTTTTTCTATTATATACTTTTCTGTGCTAGTACACAATCCAGAATCACACTTCGCATTTAAATTTTCTTAGTTTTTGCCAATCTTGACAGTACCCAGTATTTTATCTTTCCTGACCTTCGCACATTTGAAATACACTAGACAGTTTTTTATAGCATGTCTTTCAGTTTGAATTTGTCTGAATGTTTTCTCTTTTTTAAGTTGAGGGTATACACTATAAATAAGAATACTATGGAAGTTATCTATCCTTTTTTACATTGCCTCAGACCAGGCGATACCTTATGTCTGTACGGGGACACATTGTTTTCTTGTGCTTTGCTTTATTGTGCTTTGCAGATATTGTGTGTGTGTGTGTGTTTTCTTTCTTTCTTTTTTTTTTTTTAAGTTTTCTGGCAACCCTGCACCAACAAATCTATAGGCACAATTTTTTCTACAGCATTGGCTTACTTCATAGTTCTGTGTCACATTTTGGTAAATTTCAAAATATTTCAGACTTTATTATCATATTTGTTATGTTGTGATCAGTGATAAGGTGTGATCAGTGACCTTTGATGTTACTATTGTAATTGTTTTGGGGTACCACAAATTGTGCCCATATAAGACATAAAATTAATAAATTCTGTTTGTTTTGACTACTCAACTGAACCCCAGATCCCTCACATCTCATCACCTCCTTGGCTCTACCTATTCCCTGAGACACAACAATATTGAAATCAGGTCAGCTAACAAGTCTACGATGGCCTCTAAATGTTCAAGTCAATGGAAGAGTTGTATATCTTTCACTTAAAATCAAAAGCTAGAAATGATTAAACTTAGAAAAGGAATGTTGAAACCTGAGACAGGCCAAAAGCTAGACTTCTTGTGCCAGTTAGACAAGTTTTGAGTTCAGAGGAAAAGTTTTTTAAGGAAATTAAAAGTAATACTCTGTGAACACATAGATAATAAGAAAGAAACAGTTTTATTGTTGATATGGGGAAAGTTTCGGCAGTCTGAATAAAAGATCGAACCAACCACAACATTTCATTAAGCCTAAGCCCCAAATTTGGCTTTGACTTTATAATTAAGAGCAAGATAGTATCTTCAATTTAATGAAAGCTGAGAGAGGCAAGGAAACTGAAGAAGAAAAGTTGGAAGCTAGCAGAAGTTGGTTCATGAGTTTTCAGAAAAGAAGTTATCTCCACAACATTAAACTGCAGGAAGAAGCAGTAAGTGCTGATGGAAAAGCTGCAACAAGTTGTCCAGAAGATCTAACTAAGATAACTGATCAAGGTGGCTACACTAAACAACAGATTTTCAGTGTAGACAAAACAGTCTTCTATTGGAAGAATATGCCGTCTAGGCCTTTCATAGCTGGAGAGGAGAAGTCAATGCTTGGCTTCAAAGCTTTGAAGGACAGGCTAATGCAGCTCTTGTTAAGGACTATTGAAGCCAACACTCATTTACCATTCTAAATATTCTAGAGCTTTTAAGAATTATGCTAAATCTACTGTGCCTGTGCTCTACAAATAAAACAATAAAGTCTAGGTGACAGCACATTTGTTTCCAGCATGGTTTACTGAATATTTTAAGCCTACTATGCAGACCTAACACTCAGAAGAAAAGATTCCTTTCAACATATTACTTCTCATTGACAATACACCTAAGTCATCCAAGAACTCTGAGGGAGATGTACAAGGAGATTAATGTTGTTTCTCATGGCTGCTGGCACAGCATCCATTCTGCAGCCCATGGATCAAGGAGTAATTTCAGCTTTCACGTCTTATTTAATAACTGTGTTTTATAAGGTACAGCTGCCATAGATTATGATCCTCTTGATGCTTCTGAACAAAATAAATTGAAAAACTTCGGAAAAGGATTCACCATTCTAGATGTCATTAAGATTATTCATAATTCATGGGAGGAGATCAAAATATCAACATTAACAGGGATTTTGCAGAAGTTGAGTAACTTTCATGACTGACACTGAGGTGTTCAAGGCTCAGTGGCAGAAGGAATCACAGATGTGATGGAAATTTCAAGAGAACTAAGATTAGAAGTGGAACCTGAAGATGTGACTGGATTGGTGCAATATCATGATGCAACTTGAAAGGATTAGAAGTTGCTTCTTACGAATGAGCAAAGAAAGTGTTTTGTTGAGATGAAATCTACTTCTGATGAAGATGCTGTGAACATTGCTGAAATGACAGCAAAAGACTTAGAATATTACATAAACTTATCAATAAGGGAGGGCAGAATTTAAGAGGATGGACTCCAATTTTGAAAGTTCTACTATGGGGAAAATGCTCAAACAGCATCACATGCTATAGAGTAATCTTTCCTCAAAGGAATAATCAATAGATGTGGCAAAATTAATCGTCGTCTTATTTTTTTAAATTGCCAATGCCACCTTCAGCAACCACCACCCTGATCAGTAGCCATCAACGTTGAGGCAAGATCCTCAACCAGCAAAATGAGTATGACTCGCTGAAGACTCAGATAATTGTTAGCATTTTTAAGCAATAAAGTGTTTTTGATTAATGTATGTACATTATCTTTTTAGACATAATGCACATGTAATAGTCTACAATAGAGTGTAAGCATAACTTACATATGCACTGAGAAACCACAAAACATGTGTGATTTGCTCTTTCATGATATTCACTTTTTTGTTGTGATTTGGAGCCAAATCCACGGTTTCTTCATGGTATGCCTGTATGCATTATTGATATTGTTATCCATCTTTTGCTTAGAGTGGCATCTGCTAGGATATAAACTTACTGTTTTTTTATCCTCTTGGAATTTATTAAATGTAAGGGGGAGATATTTTGAGACTATGCAAATATGCTGTTTCTGCTTAAAAAGTCACCTCCTAAATGTAACATCCATAATTGGATCTTGCATGCAGCAATTATTGCTGGGTTATTCTAATTGTAGTTTTCCATTTTATTTTATAGTTATGAACCAAAATTCTTTTGTAAGGAAGTTATTACTTCTTCTCCATGTATTTTTGCAACCAGTATTTATTTATATGTGCATGGATTCATATTTTGAGGACATCCAGGTTAAGTATTAATTTTTTTTAGCACTCCGTTGCTACATGGCACCAAAAGATGCTCCAAGATTATTTTGTATTTTTCTGCCACGTGGTTGGAATCAATCAGATCCCTTAAGGGACTTGTAATCTTTCACTGAGGAATGACTTTTAAGAACCAACATCTGGACTCTAGGTGTGTTCTTTGCTACTGACCTGTCACTGCTTCTAGTCCCTCTCAAGGATCAAGCTGGGAAATGTGTGTATGTATATTATGTCATGCATATACATATTAATTTATGTCCTTTGATCTGTATGTGTGTGTATATATATGTTAGTGCATGTGTGTATGTGAATGTTAAATATGTATGTAGACACACACGTTAAATATGTATGCATACACATGTTAAATGTTAAATATATATTTATACATATACACATATACACATAAAATGACATTTGTTCATACTGATATTTCTGACTTCAATCCATTACCACCACAGAGTTTATTCTAGTATTTCCCCATTTCCTGATGTTTTTTCTCTTTCTTCAGCAGTGACTTTTGTTTTCTAAAATGTATTTAACTTTTTCTTCCACGCTGGAATATAAATAGTATAGATTCAGAATCGCTAATGCGTATCCCTGTGAGGAATACTAAATTGTCCAATGAAGTACAATGTGTATAGAAAGAATTTTTGCATTTTATTGTCTTCGGCCTTACATTTAGTTGAAAAGCTGTTTTCAAAATTTACTCAGTTCAGCTCATTTTTTCCTATCCCTTTCAGTAGAGTTATATGATTTATGTGTAATAGAGTTCAATTCATTTATCACAGTCTACATTTCCTCTTTCTTCTCACATCCTGATAAATCTTTTTAAATGCTCCATTCAGTAAAATTCACACTTTGTAGAGTACACTTCTATGGATTTTGAAAAATGAAATTAGTTGTATATTCACAACTATAATTTCATATGAAATGTAATATTATCCATAAAACTCCTTTACTATACCCCTCCATGGTAAATTCATCTCCTCTCCTCCCCAAACTCTGGCAAAAACTGATTTCTTTTCAGTACCCATTGTTTTGTTTTTACTCACATTTCATATAAAGGAATCACATAGTATGTTGTCTTTTGAGTCTGGCTTCTTTCACTTAGGACAATGCATATATGATTTGTAATGGTTAATATTGTCAACTTGATTGGATTGAAGGATACAAAGTATTGTTCCTGATTGTGTCTGTGAGGGTGTTGCCAAAGGAGATTAACATTTGAGTCAATGGACTAGGACAGGCAGACCCACCTTCAATCTGGGTGGGTACCCTTAATCAGTTGCCAGTATAGCTAGAATAAAGCAGGCAGGAGAAGGCAGAAGAGCAGACTTGCTGAATCTTCCGGCCTCTTTCTCCTGTGCTGAATGCTTCCTGCCCTCAAACATCAGACTGCAAGATGATTCTACCCTGATGTTACAGCAATTGATAGATCCATGCTATTTATTGTTAAGCAGTGTTTCATTACATGAATGAACCAGAGTTTGTATATTCATTTGACTGATTTTCCTTGATCTTGTACTTGTGGTTTTGTGTCATTACCTTCAAGAAATTAGGTATATTAGATGGATTGACAATGTTGCATGACTTATGAATGGTCTCTTTTGATAGTTTTTCACTAAGTGTTCTCGTTATGTTTCTGTTTGAATAATTTCCACGGATCTAAGTTCAGTGAATATTTTATGAATTTTGTTCTGTCTACAGATGAGCATATCACAAATATTTCTTAGTCCTCTTACTGTTTAACATGTGTAGCATTTCCCTTTCATTCTTTCTTATAATTGCAATCTTTGATAAAATTATCCATTTGCATATTGCTCACCTTTTCCAAAATAATTTCAAAAAATTTGGTACATTATTAATACTAGTCAGTTTCTACATCTTTGTCATACCCGAATATAGTTTTGACTGTTGCTTTGTCTCTTTTAAGTGTGTTTTCCTTATTATTTTACATGCCTTGCAATTTTTTCTTAAATCTATACATTCTTTTCAGGACAGTAGGTATGAGTTAAGTAGCTTTTATGACCATGATTCTGTCTAATAGATCTTTATTGTGAGCATTTGAGTTAATCTAGGTAAGAATTGTACTAGGGTTTGAAGGTTGTTGTTACTATGGCTACATTACTACGCCTTTAGTGCAATGTCTGTTCATAGAGAAAATGAATTTTTAAAAATATGCCAACTGTTCTTACTAATAAAATGAAACAAAAAAAAATTGTGTATGAATGGCAAAAATATAGTTAATAATCCAATAATACTTTTCTTTCTCTGATATGGTTTGGATCTTTGTCCTTGCTCAAATCTCATGTCAAATTGTAATCCCCAAAGTTGGAAGAGGGGCATAGTGGGAGCTGATTGAATCATGGGGAGAGATTTCTTCTTTGCTGTTCTTGTGATAATGAGTGAGCTCTCATGAGATTTGGTTGTTTAAAAGTGTGTAGTAGGGGAGCGGTTCCAAGATGGCCGAACAGGAACAGCTCCAGGCTACAGCTCTCAGTGTGAGCGACACAGAAGACAAGTGATTTCTGTATTTCCAACTGAAGTACTGGGTTCATCTCACTGGGGTGTGTCAGACACTGGGTGCAGCCCATTGAGTGAGAGTTGAAGCAGCATGAGGTGTCACCTCATGTGGGAAGCGCAAGGGGTAAGGGAATTCCCTTTCCTAGCCAAGGGAAACTGACACACAGCACCTCAAAAATTGGGACACTCCCACCCTAATACTGCACTTTTACAAGGGTCTTAGCAAACAGCACACCAGGATATTATGTCCCAAGCCTGGCTCAGAGGGTCCTACACCCACAGGGTCTCCCTCATTGCTAGCACAGCAGTCTGAGATCTAACTGCAAGGTGGCAGCAAGGCTGGGGGAGGGGCACCCACCATTGCTGAGGCTTGAGTAGGTAAATGAAGCAGCTGGGAAGCTCAAACTGGATGGAGCCCACTGTAGTTCAAGGAGGACCTGCCTGCCTCTGTAGACTCCACTTCTGGGGACATGCATAGCAAAACAAGAGGCAACAGAAACCTCTGCAGACTTAAATGTCCCTGTCTGACAGCTTTGAAGAGAGTAGTGGTTCTCCCAGCATGGAGTTTGAGATCTGAGAATGCACAGACTGCCTCCTCAAGCGTGTCCCTGACCCCCAAGTAGCCTAACTGGGAGGCACCCCCCAGTAGGGGCAGACTGACACCTCACACGGCTGGGTACCCCTTTGAGATGAAGCTTCCAGAGGAATGATCAGGCAGCAACATTTGCTGTTCAGCAATATTCACTCTTCTGCAGCCTCCACTGCTGTTACGCAGGAAAACAGGGTCTGGAGTGGACCATGAGCAAACTCCAACAGACCTGCAGCTGAGGGTCCTGACTGTTAGAAGGAAAACTAACAAACAGAAAGGACATCCACACCAAAACCCTATCTGTACATCAACATATCAAAGACCAAAGGTAGATAAAACCACAAAGATGGGGAAAAAACAGAGCAGAAAAGCTGAAAATTCTAAAAATCAGAGCACCTCTCCCACTCCAAAGGAATGCAGCTCTTCACCAGCAATGGAACAAAGCTGGATGGAGAATGACTTTGACAAGCTGAGAGAAGAAGGCTTCAGATGATCAAACTTCTCTGAGTTAAAGGAGGAATTTCGAACCCATCACAAAGAAGTTAAAAACCTTGAAAAAAAAGATTAGTCAAATGGCTAACTAGAATAACCAATGTAGAGAAGTCCTTAAATGACCTGATAGAGCTGAAAACCATGGCATGAGAACTATGGTACAAATGCACAAGCTTCAGTAACCGATTTGATCAACTGGAAGAAAGGGTATCAGTGATTGAAGATCAAATGAATGAAATGAAGCAAGAAGAGAAGTTTAGAGTAAAAAGAGTAAAAAGCAATGAACAAAGCCTCCAGGAAATATGGAACTATGTGAAAAGACCAAATCTACATCTGATTGGTGTACCTGAAAGTGATGGGGAGAATGGAACCAAGTTGGAAAACACTCTGCAGGATATTATCCAGAACTTTCCCAACCTAGCAAGTCAGGCCAACATTCAAATTCAGGAAATACAGAGAACACCACAGAGACACTCCCAGAGAAGAGCAACTCCAAGACACATAATAGTCAGATTTACCAAAGTTGAAATGAAGGAAAAAATGTTAAGGGCAGCCAGAGAGAAAGGTTGGGTTACCCACAAAGGGAAGCCCATCAGACTAACAGCGGATCTCTTAGGAGAAACTCTACAAGCCAGAAGAGAGTGGGGGCCAATATTCAGCATTCTTAAAGAAAATAATTCTAAACCCAGAATTTCATATCCAACCAAACTAAGCTTCATAAATGAAGGAGAAATAAAATCCTTTACAGACAAGCAAAAGCTGAGAGATTTTGTCACCACCAGGTCTGCCCTACAAGAGCTCCTGAAGGAAGCACTAAACATGGAAAGGAACAACCGGTATCAACTACTGCAAAAACATGTCAAAATATAAAGACCATCAATGCTAGGAAGAAACTGCATCAACTAACAAGCAACATAGCCAGCAAATATCATAATGACAGGATCAAATTCATACATAACAACATTAACCGTAAATGTAAATGGGCTAAATGCTCCAATTAAAAGACACAGACTGACAAATTGGATAAAGAGTCAAGACCCATCAGTGTGCTGTATTCAGGAGACCCATCTCACGTGCAGAGACACACATAGGCTTAAAATAAAGGGATGGAGGAAGATCTACCAAGCAAATGGAAAACAAAAAAAGGCAGAGATTGCAATCCTAGGCTCTGATAAAACAGACTTTAAGCCAACAAAGATCAAAAGAGCCAAAGAAAGCTATTACATAATGGTAAAGGGATCGATTCAACAAGAAGAGCTAACTATCCTAAATATATATGCACCAAATACAGGAGTACCCAGATTCATAAAGCAAGTCCTTAGAGACTTAAAAAGAGACTTCGCCTCCCACACAATAATAATGGGAGACTTTAACACCCCACTGCCAAGTTTAGACAGATCAACAAGACAAAAACTTAACAAGGATATCCAGGAATTGAACTCAGCTCTGCACCAAGTGGACCTAATAGACATCTACAGAACTCTCCACCCCAGATCAACAGAATATACATTGTTCTCAGCACCACATCACACTTATTCCAAAATTGACCACAGAGTTGGAAGTAAAGCACTCCTCAGCAAATGTACAAGAACAGAAATTATAACAGACTGTCTCTCAGACCACAGTGCAATCAAACTAGAACTCAGGATTAAGAAACTCACTGAAAACCACTCAACTACATGGGAACTCAACAAGCTGCTCCTGATTGATTACTGGGTACAAAATGAAGGCAAAAATAAAGATGTTCTTTGAAACCAATGAGAACAAAGATACAACATACCAGAATCTCTGAGACACATTTAAAGCAGTGTGTAGAGGGAAATTTATAGCACTAAATGCCCACAAGAGAAAGCAGGAAAGATCTAAAATTGACACCCTAACATCACAATTAAAAGAACTAGAGAAGCAAGAGCAAACACATTCAAAAGGTAGCAGAAGGCAAGAAATAACTAAGATCAGAGCAGAACTGAAGGAGATAGAGACACAAAAAACCCTTCAAAAAAATCTGTGACTCCAGGAGCTGGTTTTTTGAAAAGATCAACAAAATTGATAGACCACTAGCAAGACTAATGAAGAAGAAAAGAGAGAAAAATCAAATAGATGCAATACAAAATGATGAAGGGGATATTACCACCAACTCCACAGAAATACAAACTACCATCAGAGAATATTATAAACACCTCTATGCAAATAAACTAGAAAACCTAGAAGAAATGGAAAAATTCCTGGACACATACACTCTCCCAAGACTAAACCAGGAAGAAGTTGAATCCCTGAATAGACCAATAACAGGCTCTGAAATTGAGGCAATAATTAATAGCCTACCAACCAAAAAAAGTCCAGGACCAGAGAGATTCACAGTCGAATTCTACCAGAGGTACAAGGGGGAGCTGGTACCATTCCTTCTGAAACTAATCCAATCAATAGAAAAAGAGGAAATCCTCCCAAACTCATTTTATGAGGCCAGCATCATCCTGATACAAAAGCCTGCAGAGACACAACAACAAAAAAAGAGAATTTTAGAACAATATCCCTGATGAACATTGATGCAAAAATCTCAATAAAATACTGGCAAACCAAATTCAGCAGCATATCAAAAAGCTTATCCACCATGATCAAGTGGGCTTCATCCCTGGGATGCAAGGCTGTTTCAACATATGCAAATCAATAAACATAATCCATGATATAAACAGAACCAAAGACAAAAACCACATGATTATCTCAATAGATGTAGAAAAGACCTTTGACAAAATTCAACAGCCCTTCATGCTAAAAACTCTCAATAAATTCGGTATTGATGGAATGTATCTCAAAATAATAAGAGCTATTTATGACAAACCCACAGCCAATATCATACTGAATGGATAAAGGTGGAAGCATTCCCTTTGAAAACGGGCACAAAATAGGGATGACCTCTTTCACCCCTTGTATTCAACATAATGTTAGAAGTTTTGGCCAGGGTAATCAGGCAGGAGAAAGAAATAAAGGGTATTCAAATAGGAAAAGAGGAAGTCAAATTGTCCCTGTTTGCAGATGACATAATAGTATATTTAGAAAAACCCCATTGTCTCAGCCCAAAATCTCCTTAATCTGATAAGCAACTTCAGCAAAGTCTCAGGATACAAAATCAATGTGCAAAAATCACAAGCATTCTTATACACCAATGGCAGACAAACAGAGAGTCAAATCATGAGAGAACTCTCATTCACAATTGCTTCAAAGAGAATAAAATATCTAGGAATCCAACTTACAAGGGACGTGAAGGACGTCTTCAAGGAGAACTACAAACCACTGCTCAATGAAATAAAAGAGGACACAAACAAATGGAAGAACATTCCATGCTCATGGATAGGAAGAATCAATATCATGAAAATGGCCATAGTGCCCAAGGTAATTTATAGATTCAATGCCATCCCCATTAAGCTACCAAAGACTTTCTTCACAGTATTGGAAAAAACTACTTTAAAGTTCGTATGGAACCAAAAAAGAGCCCTCATTGCCAAGGCAATCCTAAGCAAAAAGAACAAAGCTGGAGGCATCATGCTACCTGACTTCAAACTATACTACAAGGCTACAGTAACCAAAACAGCATGGTACTGGTACCAGAACAGAGATATAGACCAATGGAACAGAACAGATCCCTCAGAAATAATACCATACATCTACAGCCATCTGGTCTTTGACAAACCCAAGAGAAACAAGAAATGGGGAAAGGATTCCCTATTTAATAAATGGTGCTGGGAAAACTGGCTAGCCATATGTAGAAAGCTGAAACTGGATCCTTTCCTTACATCTTATACAAAAATAAATTCAAGATGGATTAGAGAATTAAATGTTAGATCTAAAACCATAAAAACCCTGGAAGAACACCCAGGGAAGAACACCCTGGAAGAACACCCAGGCAATACCATTCAGGACATAGACATGGGTGAGGACTTCATTTCTAAAACACCAAAAGCAATGACAACACAAGCCAAAATTGACAAATGGGATCTAATTAAACTAAAGAGCTTCTGCACAGCAAAAGAAACTACCATCAGAGTGAACAGGCAACCTACAGAATGGGAGAAAATGTTTGCAATCTACTCATCTGACAAAGGGCTAATATCCAGAACCTACAAAGAACTCAAACAAATTTACAAGAAAAAAACAAACAACCCCACCAAAAAGTGGGTGAAGGATTTGAACAGACACTTCTCAAAAGAAGACATTTATGCAGTCAACAGACACATGAAAAAGTGCTCATCGTCACTGGCCATCAGAGAAATGCAAATCAAAACCACAATGAGATACCATCTCACATCAGTTAGAATGGCGATCATTCAAAAGTCAGGAAACAACAGGTGCTGGAGAGGATGTGGAGAAATAGGAACACTTTTACACTGTTGGTGGGACTGTAAACTAGTTCAACCATTGTGGAGGACAGTGTGGAGAATCCTCAAGGATCTAGAACTAAAAATACCATTTAACCCAGCCATCCCATTACTGGGTATATACCCAAAGGATTCTAAATTATGCTGCTATAAAGACACATGCACACGTATGTTCATTGCAGCACTATTCACAATAGCAAAGACTTCAAACCAACCCAAATGTCAATCAGTGACAGACTGGATTAAGAAAATGTGGCACATATCCACCATGGAACACTTTGCAGCCATAAAAAAGGATGAGTTCATGTCCTTTGTAGGGAAATGGATGCAGCTGGAAACCATCATTCTCAGCAAACTATTGCAAGAACAGAAAACCAAACACCACATGTTCTCACTCATAGGTGGGAACTGAACAATGAGATCACTTGGACACAGGGAGGGGAACATCACATATCAGGGCCTGTTGGGGGTTGGGGGACTAGGGGAGGGATCACATTTGGAGATATACCTAATGTAAATGACGAGTTAATGGGTGCAGCACACCAACATGACACATGTATACATATGTAACAAACCTGCACATTGTGCACATGTACCCTAGAACTTAAAGTATGGAGAGGATGTGGAGAAATAGGAACACTTTTACACTGTTGGTGGGATTGTAAACTAGTTCAACCATTATGGAAAACAGTATGGCGATTCCTCAAGGATCTAGAACTAGATGTACCATATGACCCAGCCATCCCATTACTGGGTATATACCCAAAGGATTATAAATTATGCTGCTATAAAGACACATGCACACGTATGTTTATTGCAGCACTATTCACAATAGCAAAGACTTGGAATCAACCCAAATGTCCATCAGTGACAGATTGGATTAAGAAAATGTGGCACATATACACCATGGAATACTATGCAGCCATCAAAAAGGATGAGTTTGCGTCCTTTGTAGGGACATGGATGCAGCTGGAAACCATCATTCTTAGCAAACTATCACAAGAACAGAAAACCAAATACCGCATGTTCTCACTCATAGGTGGGAACTGAACAATGAGATCACTTGGACTCAGGAAGGGGAACATCACACACAGGGGCCTATCATGGGGAGTGGGGAGGGGGGAGGGATTGCATTGGGAGTTATACCTGATGTAAATGATGAGTTGATGGGTGCAGCACACCAACATGGCACAAGTATACATATGTAACAAACCTGCACGTTATGCACATGTACCCTACAACTTAAAGTATAATAATAATAAATAAATTTAAAAAAAATGTTTTTTAAAAAGTGTGTAGCACATCCTCCTTTCCTCTCTTCCTCCTGCTCTAGCATGTAATATGTTCCTGCTTCCCTTTTCTTCATGATTAAAAGTTTATCGAGGTCTCTCCAGCCATGCTTCCTTACAGCCTTTGGACCAATGAGACAATTTAAATATCTTTTCTTTATAAATTACCCTGTCTCAGGTATTTCTTTATAGCAGTGTGAGAACGAATTAATACATTGTTAAGAAAGTCAATCCTAAATCTCAATACAGATATTGCTTTAACTATGAAAACACAACTTTCAGGCCGGGCGCGGTGGCTCAAGCCTGTAATCCCAGCACTTTGGGAGGCCGAGGCGGGCGGATCACAAGGTCAGGAGATCGAGACCACAGTGAAACCCCATCTCTACTAAAAATACAAAAAATTAGCCGGGCGCGGTGGCGGGCGCCTGTAGTCCCAGCTACTCAGGAGGCTGAGGCAGGAGAATGGCGGGAACCCGGGAGGCGGAGCTTGCAGTGAGCCGAAATCGCGCCACTGCACTCCAGCCTGGGCAACAGCGTGAGACTCCGTCTCAAAAAAAAAAAAAAAAAAAAAAGAAAACACAACTTTCAAGTATGCCTTGCACATACTAGTTTTGTTATGTGTTTCTTTGAAATTCATTAAGAAGCCTTCAAATCATCTTAAAAATCAAGAACTATTATATAATAAAAAAGTAAGATAATATATACTCTAAATCAAATGGTGAGTCAATCTCAATGATAGGATTTGTATACATTTGTTATTATACTTATATTGAACATAAAATAATTAAAATAATATTATGTAAGACATCTGTATCATTATACAGTATCATTGTTTTACAATATATAATACTGAGTTATTATTGTCCTGGTATTAAGTAATAATTTTATAAAGTTTATTTGTATTAACTTTTAATGTTATAGTTAAATCAATTGCAGTATAATTGAATGCAAAATTATCAGAAGAAAAACAAAAGAAATATTCACGATATTGTGATGATTTAGTACCCCCAAAATAAACTGATTCTCAGTCTTTATAATCACTCTGTTTAAGATGACTAATAAATGGAGTTATATTCGTTAAAGCTGGCTAGGATAGCATGTCCCTATAGTCCCAGTTACTCAGGAGGCTGAAATGGGAGGATTGCTTGAGCTCAAGAGTTTGAGGACAGCCTGGGCAACATAATGAGACCCCATCTATTATAAAAATAAGATTTCATTAAAAAGTAGTTATATTAATAATAAAAATTATTTTTAAACAGAATTTGATTTACATGATATTAAAGAGTCATATTAAAGAATCTAAAGTATATTTTTCACCATTCATACCTTATTGAAAGAAAGCAATAATAAAATAGTTCTCTGGCATTTATTGTTTATCAATAATAATATACCATATTGAGTCTTTGGATTAAATCATCCATGCTAAAAAGAGTAGCATAAAATATTTTTACTTTAAACACTTATAAAATTATAAAATTAGTAAATATCTACGTTTGCTGTTTCTGTGATTAATAACTTCGTAAATACAAACTCTGTTTATACCATAACTCTTGATTCAGAAGAAGAGAGTTTCTGTCCAAATTTTATCAAAATACAAGCCAGTGGAGAAAAGTTTGAGAAAAAATGAAACAATGAAATAATTAGAAATTGACAAAAATATATATTTACCTGAAAATATGGCTTCAGTCTTTGCCACTTTGAATTTAATTTGAAGTTTTAGGATTAGCACACAAAAGTGAAATGAGGAAGAAAATTCTTCAACAATGTTTATCAGTGAATTACATTTATACAGTAAAATTTTCATAAGATTTGTTCAATAAGCTATTGTTTAAGAAAAATTAAAATTGTTTTTATTCATAATTCTATTCCAGCAACTTAAGTTCCGTATTATTAACAATGTCGTCCCATTTTTTAAAGGTAAAATTATTGCTCAATGCAATGCATTATATTTACCTAGTACAATAGTTTGTATACAATTTGGCATCACCAAAACTCACGGTCCCCAGTATGGCAATACTGGAAGGTGGTTCCTTTAAGAGGCGATTAGGTCATCAAGATAGATTAATACCTTTTTCATGGCAATGAGTTTTCTCTCTGGTGGGACTGAGTTAGTTACTAGGAGAGCAGGTTATTATAAAGTGAGGCTGCCTCTCCTAGTTGTCCTTGCACCTGCCTGCTTCCTCACGAGCTTCTCTACCGCATTAGGACCCAGCATGAGGCTCTCACCAGAAGCCAACCAGGTAAGGCAGCCAGGTCTTAGACCTTCCAGTCAGCATAATTTGAGCTAAATAATCCTCTTTCTTTTAAAATTTACCCAGTCTCAGATATTGTGTCATAGCAACAAAATGTAGACCAACACACCTGACATAGCTCTTGTACATATTCAGTTCCCTAAAACGACATATTTATTTACATTTTGATTATATTTAGATTCACAATTTGTGAATGACTCCCTCACAAATACACGAACATTATTTATATGCCTTATTCATACTTCCCAGATGAAATCATAGATGTTTAGTAAACTACCATATCTGACTTAGTAATGCCTTAAGAATGAACTTTATCATTGCACATTATTTTACCCAGTGGAATATGTGTGTGTGTGTGTGTGTGTGTGTGTGTGTGTGTGTAAGAATTATTTCCAATTACTTAATCTTGAATATTTTGTCCTTTCAAAGTTTGACTGCTATTGTTTATCATAGTAGTTGATCTATATCCATGGTTAACTTTTTAATAGATCTTTAAATTTATCTTTGTATCACTTTCAAATTTTATTATGGATAAATACATTTTTGTAAATTAAATTTATGAGACCATATACATACTACACGTACAACAATTACACTTTCAGTCCGCTTGTTTTATTGTGCTTACACTGTATACATTTGTTTTATTTCTTTTATTTAGAGGTAAATTAATGTTCCTAGTTTATTAAAATAATGACAATCTATGGTTATTAAATATTTTGTCTCTATTATATGGTTTGCCAATACATAAAATTTGAAGCTTCATTCTTGACTAATAACAAATTCTTGACTAATAACTAAAGGTTATTACCCTCTAGTTACAATAACATTTATCTGAGAAAATACTATTAAATATCTACAGATTGTTTTATGCACAATTTGTAAACAAATATTTCTAATAAATCAGGATCAATATGCACTGGGTATCAGGCTATAATTTAAACCTCACTGACATGTTCATTCATATACCCATAACTCCATGAGCTGAGAAACAAGAATGTCTCATTTTCCTTGTATTTTTGGGCTGCACAGGCTCAGCATCTTAAGCATAAATAGAGGTTGAAAACATATTAACTTGTTATTGGATAAACTTTTCTCTCTCTATTCCACCTCTAACTTCATGTATTTTGGGAATAAGCTTGGTTTATCTGCTTTTCAATTCATTCATTAATAAAGAATTTTTATAAAATGCAAAGTAATTAGAATTGAGTCTTTTGTTCTAGTTCAACATTTAGTAATCCAGTATGTGAAATATAAATGTTTTAATTGAATTCAGAAATAGTCACAGCACTTTAGTCTCTTGGCGTCTTTCTTCTCAGTGAAAATTATCTGGCTTCATCCCAGTTTCCTCAGTCATTCACACATCCTCAAGAGAAGTCAAAGGACAGCTCACTTGATTGGAGAAGGCCCATCTTTCCCCTTAGAGTGGTTATGATACAGCCCCTGGCACAAATATTAAAACCACAGTGCTGCAAACTTTCTGTCTTACATCTACAGGAGACGATTGGGTTCCACATTTTGGGCAATATATAGTTTGCCAGTATACTTAACCCCATCAGTAGGCATCAGTTTGGGCCCCAGAAACATATTCTCCTCTATCTCCCATCAATTACATCCTTATCACCTCTACTTGCCTTGTATTTGCCAGGGTTGATCTCATGATGCTTTATTTACAGATATATAAGGCATTACCCAGTCTCATATCTCTTACATCTCAGTCCACAGGAGGCCTCAGATGCTTGAATTGGCTATTATTTCCTATAATAATTCCCTACAAGATTTCTAATAAGAGTTTATGTATACTTGATAATTTCCTTTATTTATTTATTTATTTTTTATTATTATTATACTTTAAGTTCTAGGGTACATGTGCATAACGTGCAGGTTTGTTACATATGTATACTTGTGCCATGTTGCTGTGCTGCACCCATCAATTCGTCAGCACCCATCAACTCGTCATTTACATCAGGTATAACTCCCAATGCAATCCCTCCCCCCCACCCTTGATAGGCCCCGGTGTGTGATGTTCCCCTTCCCGAGTCCAAGTGATCTCATTGTTCAGTTCCCACCTATGAGTGAGAACATGCAGTGTTTGGTTTTCTGTTCTTGTGATAGTTTGCTAAGAATGATGGTTTCCAGCTGCATCCATGTCCCTACAAAGGACACAAACTCATCCTTTTTTATGGCTGCATAGTATTCCATGGTGTATATGTGCCACATTTTCTTAATCCAGTCTGTCACTGATTGACATTTGGGTTGGTTTGAAGTCTTTGCTATTGTGAATAGTGCTGCAATGAACATACGTGTGCATGTGTCTTTATAGCAGCATAATTTAGAATCCTTTGGGTATATACCCAGTAATGGGATGGCTGGGTTAAATGGTATTTTTAGTTCTAGATCCTTGAGGATTCTCCACACTGTCCTCCACAATGGTTGAACTAGTTTACAGTCCCACCAACAGTGTAAAAGTGTTCCTATTTCTCCACATCCTCTCCAGCACCTGTTGTTTCCTGACTTTTGAATGATCGCCATTCTAACTGATGTGAGATGGTATCTCATTGTGGTTTTGATTTGCATTTCTCTGATGGCCAGTGATGATGAACATTTTTTCATGTGTCTGTTGGCTGTATGAATGTCTTCTTCTGAGAAATGTCTGTTCATATCGTTTGCCCACTTTTTGATGGGGTTGTTTGTTTTTTTCTTGTAAATTTGTTTGAGTTCTTTGTAGGTTCTGGATATTAGCCCTTTGTCAGATGAGTAGATTGCAAACATTTTCTCCCATTCTGTAGGTTGCCTGTTCACTCTGATGGTAGTTTCTTTTGCTGTGCAGAAGCTCTTTAGTTTAATGAGATCCCATTTGTCAATTTTGGCTTTTGCTGCCGTTGCTTTTGGTGTTTTAGACATGAAGTCTTTGCCCATGCCTATGTCCTGAATGGTACTACCTAGGTTTTCCTCTAGGATTTTTATGGTATTAGGTCTAACATTTAAGTCTCTAATCCATCTTGAATTAATTTTCGTATGAGGAGTAAGGAAAGGATCCAGTTTCAGCTTTCTACTTATGGCTAGCCAATTTTCCCAGCACCATTTATTAAATAGGGAATCCTTTCCCCATTTCTTGTTTCTCTCAAGTTTGTCAAAGATCAGATGGCTGTAGATGTGTGGTATTATTTCTGAGGGATCTGTTCTGTTCCATTGGTCTATATCTCTGTTCTGGTACCAGTACCATGCTGTTTTGGTTACTGTAGCCTTGTAGTATAGTTTGAAGTCAGGTAGCGTGATGCCTCCAGCTTTGTTCTTTTGACTTAGGATTGTCTTGGAGATGCGGGCTCTTTTTTGGTTCCATATGAACTTTAAAGCAGTTTTTTCCAATTCTGTGAAGAAACTCATTGGTAGCTTGATGGGGATGGCATTGAATCTATAAATAACCTTGGGCACTATGGCCATTTTCATGATATTGATTCTTCCTATCCATGAGCATGGTATGTTCTTCCATTTGTTTGTGTCCTCTTTTATTTCACTGAGCAGTGGTTTGTAGTTCTCCTTGAAGAGGTCCTTTACATCCCTTGTAAGTTGGATTCCTAGATATTTTATTCTCTTTGAAGCAATTGTGAACGGAAGTTCATTCATGATTTGGCTCTCTGTTTGTCTGATACTGGTGTATACGAATGCTTGTGATTTTTGCACATTAATTTTGTATCCTGAGACTTTGCTGAAGTTGCTTATCAGCTGAAGGAGATTTTGGGCTGAGACAATGGGGTTTTCTAAATATACAATCATGTCATCTGCAAACAGGGACAATTTGACTTCTTCTTTTCCTAACTGAATACCCTTGATTTCTTTCTCTTGCCTGATTGCCCTAGCCAGAACTTCCAACACTATGTTGAATAGGAGTGATGAGAGAGGGCATCCCTGTCTTGTGCCAGTTTTCAAAGGGAATTTTTCCAGTTTTTGCCCATTCAGTATGATATTGGCTGTGGGTTTGTCATAAATAGCTCTTATTATTTTGAGATACATTCCATCAATACCGAATTTATTGAGCGTTTTTAGCATGAAGGGCTGTTGAATTTTGTCAAAAGCCTTTTCTGCATCTATTGAGATAATCATGTGGTTCTTGTCTTTGGTTCTGTTTATATGCTGGATTATGTTTATTGATTTGTGAATGTTGAACCAGTCTTGCATCCCAGGGATGAAGCCCACTTGATCATGGTGGATAAGCTTTTTGATGTGCTGCTGAATCCAGTTTGCCAGTATTTTATTGAGGATTTTTGCATCGATGTTCATCAGGGATATTGGTCTAAAATTCTCTTTTTTTGTTGTGTCTCTGCCAGGCTTTGGTATCAGGATGATGTTGGCCTCATAAAATGAGTTAGGGAGGATTCCCTCTTTTTCTATTGATTGGATTAGTTTCAGAAGGAATGGTACCAGCTCCTCCTTGTACCTCTGGTAGAATTCAGCTGTGAATCCATCTGGTCCTGAACTTTTTTTGGTTGGTAGGCTATTAATTATTGCCTCAATTTCAGAGCCTGTTATTGGTCTATTCAGGGATTCAACTTCTTCCTGGTTTAGTCTTGGAAGAGTGTAAGTGTCCAGGAAATTATCCATTTCTTCTAGATTTTCTAGTTTATTTGCGTAGAGGTGTTTGTAATACGATTCAGAGAAATCTAACAATTCCTCTTAGGAATATGGTTTGAGGCTGACATCATAGAAATTTCCAAGTAATTCCTATCTAGTCTTTCCTTGTCATAAGGTGTTACCATTGCTACTTTTAAGACTAACTTATAGTAGACAATTCCATTTTAATTTATTGAAAGCAGTCATCAAAAGAGCCATTTCAACATTGTAGTAAATACTTATAACTTTTATGTTCAAAATTTATATGGTAGGTTAAACACAGACTTTAGAGATAGACACTTTTCTTCAAGTCAGGCCTTCTTGTAGTGAAATATATTTACTCGAATTTAATTCCTCAGTCTCTTTATCTTTTTTAAAAAAATAATTTATTAACTGAAAAGTAAACATTGTATATATTTGTGGTCTGTAGCATTATTTTCTTTTGTATGTATATATTGTGGAATGGCTAAAGCAAGCTATTGAAGCTATACATTACCTTACCTTATGTACTTATCATTTTTTAGGAGTGTAATAAAACCATTTAGATCTTTCATGAAATGTAAGATACTGAAAACAACGGAAGAAAAGAAGCAAAACATGTGTAAGGAAGTTCTGGTAAGGCTAGCAGTGAATTTCTCAGCAGAATCCTTTCAGGTCATGAGAGAGTAGGATAATAAATTCAAAATTCTGAAGGGGGAAAATTATCGAGGCAGCACTATATATGGAAGGCAGAATTATTTTACAGATTTTTGGGTAAGGCACTTTATATTGAGCTCACATTATCTTTGACACTCAAAATAATGTAGATAATTTTTCATCTTTTATATAGATACATAAATTAAGTTCAAATCCAGGTGATATCTTAGCCAATTCCTGCTAAATATAATTTTAAAAATGTTAGTGAAACATCAATTTAAACAAAATAAAAATGTTATTGTATATTGGAAGGTTACCCATAAAAATCTAGCATGAATCTAATTTTCTTTCCTATCAACTTTTCATTCTTATTAACTGGCCTGTCATTTCAAACAGACATTTTTCCTCTAGTATACTGGAACAAACATCAGGCTTGTACGCAAAGTACTAACATTAGGATTCTTATTCTCTCCTTTAATAACCTTGCAAATTTGTTTTTCAAATATTTTTGTAGCCTTGTTCTCTTCTACAAAATGTGAATATCAGACCCTAAGTTGTTTCTTACAAACAGCCTATGAAGTGTGCTAAAATTTGAATTGCCTTTATCAATAGTAAGGTTGAGGTAACTGTTCTTTTAAAAGAATATATAGTTCTATGGCTCCTTCAGTTTTCTTTTAAAAATCTCTCTACATACCACTTGAAACCCATTACTTTTAATGGCAAAAACAGCAATTCTAAACAATCATGATCTTTTGAAGATATGAGTGCAATGTATGAGCCGTGTGTTCCCAGAATAAAATTTAATAAGAATTCATGCTACAAGACAGGCTTTTCAAGTGATGTGTTCTGTGCTGGGAGTGCACTGCAGAGAAGGCAACCTGCTAGACTATCTTCAGGAATTGGAAGGGCCTAGGTTCACTAATCATCCTCTCTACTTTCTATTTGTGACACTGGACATCCTGAAACCTCATTTGATTTAAAGATAGACTATCTATGGTGTAGTTATTTTGAAATAAAGTGACATAACATGTAAGTTTTTCTTAAGGAAGGTCAATTTTTTATTTGATCAGAGAGTAGATAATCACAATTGTATTTTAGTAATTACCCAAAACATGTATACACATCATGGAATAAGTCTTATATACCAACTCATAAATATATAGCATAGTTCTTCTGCTTAAGAATAGACAATAATTTATTAAAATATTTGTAACACTGTAATCCCTTAAAAAAGAGATAATTTGTCTTTAGAAACTGAGGTATGCTCATGCCTTAAAAATGTGTTTAACAGATAGATGCTATTATATGTATTCTATGACAAATAAGAATTCATTTCATAATATACGACTACCACACAAAACAACCACTTTAAAAATATTTTCTCCAGGCTGGGCATGGTGCCTCATGCCTGTAATCCCAGCACTTTAGGAGGCCGAGGAGGGAGGATCACTTGAGGTCAGGAGTTCGAGACCAACCTGGCCTAAATGACAAAACTAAATCTCTGCTAAAAATATAAAAAAATGGCCAGGTGTCGTGGCGCTTGCCTATGATCCCAACTACTCAGGAGGTTGAGGCAGGATAATCACTTGAACCTGAGAGGCAGAGGTTGCTGTGAGCCAATATGGTGTCACTGCACTCCAGCCTGGGCAACAGAGCCAGACACCATCCCCACTCTCCCTCCCGTCCTCAAAAAAATTTCTGATTGTGTTGTTGTTTACTGTTAATGAGAAAAACCCATGTATTTTATACTGCTTTAGCATCCAAACAACTCGGTAAGATATTTTTTTCATTTAATTTATACTATGCATTTATTTATATATTACAATACTGCAAAGATTAAAATTCACTTTTGTTGTTGTAGAGACCAAGTCTCGCTCTGTCACCCAGGCTGGAGAGCAGTGGCCAGATCTCAGCTCACTGCAACCTCCGCCCCCAGGTTCAAGTGATTCTGGTGCCTCAGCCTCCTAAGTAGCTGGGACTACTGGCACCCACCACCACGCTTGGATGATTTTTGTATTTTTATTAGAGACAGGTTTCACCATATTGCCCAGGGTTGTCTCCAACTCCTGAGCTCCAGTGATCCACCTGCCTCGGCCTTCCAAAGTGCTGAGATTACAGATATGAGCCACTGCGCCCCGCCCTAAATTCACATTTTTTTTTTAATATTTCTATTTCGTTTTTATATGTATCCAGAATGACAGGACAATATTTAGAAGAGATTGGAAACAACAACCACCACCACCACCAAATTTTCTATCCACACATTTATATACTCAGCTATACCCTTAAATGCCTTGAGTTATTATTATTATTATTTTTGTTGTTATTGTTTGAGACGGAGTCTCGCTCTGTCACTCAGGCTGGAGTGCAGTGGCGTGATCTCGGCTCACTGCAAGCTCCGCCTCCCGGCTTCATACCATTCTCCTGCCGCAGCCTCCTGAGTAGCTGGGACTACCGGCGCCCGCCACCACGTCCGGCTAATTTTTTGTATTTTCTTTTTTTTAGTAGCGACAGGGTTTCACCCTGTTAGCCAGGATGGTTTTGATCTCCTGACCTCGTGATCCGCCTGCCTTGGCCTCCCAAAGTGCTGGGATTACAGGCGTGAGCCACCGCGCCCACGCCTTGGGTTATTGAAAGATTTTATTAACGTTAATTAAGTGTCTCATAGATGATGGTACATTATATTAAAATAAGCCTTCCTTTGTAAAATATTGATTTGAAGGTTAGGAATATGAGCTACTCTGAGAGTCATTTAAGAGTTTATCTAATTATTATTTATTCCCACTTTAATTTTATGTATTTCTAAATTGCTAAGAATTACATTAACAAACACGTTTGTCTATTAGTCACCTCTTTCCGCTGCAGTTCTGAAAATACGCTACAGACATTTTATTAGGGGACAGCTCCAGTAACAGAAGGTTGAACAGATGGCTTATTTCCAATTTTATTTTTCCAGTAATAAAAGGGCTTTCATTGTTGTTAATATCTAAAGTTCATTCAAGAAGATACCTACTGTGACAGATTTTTTTTTGAAAAAAGGAAAAGCATACTAGCTAATTAGCTAAGAAAGAAGCTTTGCATTTTGTGACAGAAGCTTTTTCCATTGGCTTTAATCAAAAGAAAAATTAAACTGATAGAAATTTGCCTTTTAGGTTTACAAATCTTTTGTTTTTCCCCGTTTTAGCAATAAAAAATAAACCAAAAATAGAAAAATCATGACAGCAAAGAAGAAGGAAGATGAAAAATGATGAAGTGCATCAGATGTAAGAAATATTTTTTAAGTTTTATTTTCAAAATGTAATGATTTATGAAAAAGATAATCTATCCTCAAAGAAATATAATTTGTATTTGTTACTACGAAGGTTTTATATTTTAACTTCCATCTTTTTTCTTTCTGAATCTGTTTATTTTTAAATTTGTTTTAAATCAAAATTTAATATGCACACATTTTATTCTCAAAAAATATATGGGGCCAGGCACAGTGGCTCATGCCTATAATCCCAGAACTTTGCGAGGCTGAGGCAGGCGGATCACTTGAGTCCAGGAGTCCAAGAGCAGCTTGGGCAACATGGTGAGACCCTGTCTCTACAAAATGTTAGGAAATTAGCCATGCATGGCAGTGCACGCCTGTACACCAGATGCTTGGGAGGCTGAGATGGGAAGATCCCTTAAGCTCAAAAGTTAGAGGCTACAGTGAGCCTTGATTGGGCCAGTGCAGTCCAGTCTGGGTGACAAAGTGACACCCTGTATCAAAAATAAATTTTATATATACATATATATATATATATGAATTTCAGTTCCATTCTTTTGAAAATTGGTCAGTCTTGCTATAAGAAATAAAATATAATAATATGATATTTAGGACAAGAACATACATAGAAAAAGACTATATAAAGAAGACTGAGTAGAAGCAAATAGGGTGAGAGTAAATGATATTCTGGGTCAGTTTTAACTCAGTGGCTGGGGTATTGACAACATTATATATATATAAAAAAAAATTGGATAGCTAAGATCCAATTGCAATGAACAAGAATAAAGAAAACTGTGCTGGATTCTGTAGTTATGCATTGACCAGGTGCAGAGGCAGTGAGATATAGTGTTTGATGTGCATGGTCTCTTAATTTGGGTTGAAGTCCAAACCCTGATTCTTCCCCTTAACAATTTTATATTGGCTTCAGTCAGCTGTTAACTCAATTGTGTGTGCCTGTGGGATTGTAGTAGAATTAAAGATGCAACGAACATCTACAATATTTGCACTGCTATTCCTGATACACAATGGGAGCTGAGTACGTATTAGCAACTATCATAAAGCTAAATTTTCCTCAATACAATTATCTAATTTCTAAATTGAATATTTTATAAGTAAAATACAAGATAATTTGAGGAGAACATTCTTTCTTTGTGTATTTATTATGATATTTAAAAGAGGCAACACTTCTAATGTAGATGGTCTATTTTATAAGTACCATAATTAATAGATAACTAATTTTGCCATCACATAGACAAATACTATGAGTGCACGTTGTTACATTCATAGTATGAGCTGAGATTTTGAACCATCAGTTAAAAGCCATATTGAATTCCCAAGAAAGAGTAGTCAGTATTATTTTTCAGTATTATTTTTACTACTGTGCCAGAAGGTACCAGATACCTCTCAGCTTTACAATTGCTCTATGACAGATTTCACCCTAATATTAGAGCTGGAAGACTGCACACTACATTTCCCAAATTCCATGTTCTATATTCTTCCAATGAGAAGTAATGGTGGTAGAATAAAGGGTAAGATAGTAAGTGAAACCACTTCTTTTTTTTTTTTCTGATTTCTGGAAATGATGGCATAAGTAGCAATGGCAATAGCAATGGGCCAGCACGTGTGGCCAGCCTAAGTGTGATCATAGGCCCAGCAGTTTCTACTCTGAATACACTTTCATTTTTGCTCTTCCATTCCTTTAATTAAGATTCCGCCAAAGATATGACCGATTTATTGCATTAAATTTTCTTCCTTCAAAATGGATTCTCTTTTTCTATTAAAACTTTACTTAATAGTCATCACATTTACTGATTATAACCATTAGTAATAATAGATCTCTAGTTCCAGAGCTTTGGATAGAACCTGATATTTGAATAAAGACTTAATAACTGTTAATTGTGTGTATGAATTGCTGCAATTCATTATATGCTAGTTTATGTAATATAATTATTGTAAGTTGATACTACAAGTAATCATGTATAGTAATAATAAGTGCATGTTTGACAATATACTTAATATCAGTCAGCATTATATTAATATTATTTCAAAGTCCTTTGTCATTTATAATTCTCCATTTTCAATGATACATTGACTCATTTGGTCTTTTGAGTATTCAAGTGAGTCTAGATACATAGGAACTGAGATTTAAAACAGGAAACTGGCCAGGTGCGGTGGTTCATCCCCGTAATTCCAGCAATTTGGGGGACCAAGGCAGGCAAATCACTTGAAGTCAGGAGTTCAAGACCAGCCTGGCCAACATGGTGAAACCCCATCTCCACTAAAAATAGAAAAATTAGTCAGATGTGGTGGCACACACCTGTAGTCCCAGCTACTCGGGAGGCTGAGGTAAGAGAATCACTTGAACCTGGGAGGCGGAAGTTGTAGTGAGCTGTGATCACCCCACTGCATTCCAGCCTGGGTGGCACAGTAAGACTGTCTCAAAATAAACAAATAAATAGGGAACTATGTATATGATTTTAGTAAATGTCAATTATAAATAGTATTTTCCTTCATCATCAATATTATTAATACATTAATTAAAACATATTAATTCAAATATTTCAAGAAATGTGTTAGGTATTTTACTTAATTCAAAATAAGTGCCACATTTTAAATCATTGATATTTTCATTATCATAAGTATAAACAAAAGATACCCTCATTAACTATATATTCATAAGTTCATCATTTATTTAAACTAATATTGAAAGAAATATATTTATATATACATATATGTATATACATCTCAAATATATATATTTATAGAAATTTATACACCTATATAAATGTCTAAAAATAGTATATTTCATATTAGTTCTATTTCTACAATTTTTAAAAAAATCTATAGATAATGATTATTGAAAAAATTTAGAAAATAGATATTGAATAAACATATATTAATGAGGCAGAGTTAAGTAAATGTTAACATTAACGGTCATGGGGTCATAACCAAAGAATCCAAATTCGTTAAAAACATGCAAATTTATTATGGTCCATCAATGAGCTAGGTTGCAAAATGAAGTACATATAGACTATTTCCTAAAGTCATTGCTTTTCCATCAGAACTTAAGAGACCCTACAAGAAAAGAATAAGTAACTTAACACAGGATACCTCAAATTTATAAAAATGTACAATAATTTCAAATCTTTAAGAGGAAAAATAAAAGATGAAGAAATTTTCAAATTTGCTTGAATAAAAGACAACTGTTTTCACAGAACATCTCCAGAGGCTAGTCTTCTGTGAAAAACATTTAGAGAATTATTACAAACAAATGACATGATTTAATTAATGTTTTATAGATCCCTTGGTTGCTTTATAAAACTTTAGAGTAGTCCATATGCAAACAATGAAGCTTTTTCAGAATCTCAGGTGAGAGAAAGTGGAAGTTTAATTTGCTAGTTTTGCAGACTTCTATTTACTTTGAGTAGTAAATCTCATTTATTTTGAAGATGTGACTTATATTTTACAATTCTTTGATAAATCCACGTTTTAGAAAAGTGATATAATTGAAAATATTAAAATTTTCCGTTTGTAATTTCTGGGATCTTTTCTCCTTGAAAAACCATTCCCTAAATTGCATTCGTGAAAATAGATTCCTACATTTTATTTGGATCTATAAAATTTTTCTCTGCCTATATGGATCAACACAAAACTGATTTTTGTATGGTACAGAATAGTAATTAAATTTAACTGACTCTGGATATTTTATTAAATAATTCACTCTTTCATCATTTTTGAGCAAAGTTATATAATTTTTAGAAATTCTACTTATTAGTATTATTTTTTATTTAAAATTTATTTTTTGTAAAATGTATAAATATGATATGTGTACATCAACGAGTTCTGACATATCCACTACTCTAATTAAATCATTGAATATTCCTATCTCCCCTGAATGTTCCTATCCACCCAGAATGTTCTCATCTTCCTGGAATGTTCCCAGGTTTCCGCTTTCAGTCAGGGACTCACTCTTACTACAGAAAACAAATAATTTAATTTCTTCTAGCCTTTATATTTATCTCATGAGAAATCGGAAATCACTCGTATTATTGTTCACAGTAATATACTATGCCATTTATTTCTGAATATTCAATAATTATTTTATCATTGTCTTTCAGTTGTTTGAGTAGTTATAACCAGTTATTGAATTATTTTTTGTGGAGTTTAATTTTAGCTTGATTTTTTTGATAAAATTTGTGAGATTTTAATCTTTCTTTCTTTATGTTATATTTTCTGTACAAATGAACCCCTTTCCCTAATTTTCTTCTGGGTCTATCATACACATTTCTTAGACTATATAATAGTGCCCCCCAAGTTACTGAAACTCCATTTATTTTTTCAACCCTTCGCTCTGCCCCTCTCTTTTGCAGTGTTAGATCTACTATTGGGCCCATTTGGTAAATTTTAATTTATGTATTATAATATTCAGTCCTCAAATGTACAGATGATTTCTTTTTATAGTTTCCTTAAATTTTCTGAAATTTAACATTTATTCATTAATTATGTCTGTTTTTTACTTTATATTTTTAACACATTTAGAATTTTAGTTTAAATCTTTGTTTGATGATCCCAACATCAGCGTCTTCAACAGATCTCTATTTACTCTTTAGCTTTTGGTTATGTGTTAATTTTCCTACCTTTTCATGTAATTTTTATTGTATGCTGCATGCTGCAGATTCTATGTATGTGGATTTGATTACATTCCCTTAAAGAAGTGTTGAATTTTGTTGTTTCAGATAATCAATTCATTGGCAGATACTTTATCACGTTGAGATGGATTTAGGATTGTTATTAACAATTTGGAGTCGTTATTACTTTCAGGCTAGTGTAATCTTATGTAGACTTTTGTAGTCTGTACTGAATGCACGGAATGTTCTGCAAGGCCTCTCCAGTTCTGCCTGTTGAAACTACAGTATCTCCCAGTGCTCATGCAAATACACAATATCTGAATAGTGCTCCCGAGAAAAGACCTACCGTCATTGACCTATGACATTGAGGGAAGATGCTGTGTACAATCCAACTCAGTGGTTCTCAACCAGGGGTGATGTCCCCCAATGCATATTTGACAATTTCAATATGTTGCGATATTACTGGATGTCACACAATAAGGGGGCAACTGGTGTTAGTGTTACTGATGTCTAATGGGGAGGAAGCAGGAGTGGTGCTAAATATATGCTACAACTTCCCAGAACAAAGAAATATCCAGTATGTGCATAGCACTTACATAGGTCAATTTTATAAGATTTGAGTATTTGCACATACAATTTTTGAGCCACAAAATAGGAAAATGGAAGTGGTGCATTTAAATAGTCATATTGTATTTGTAATGACAGGAAGTCTTAAAATCTAGTATCAAAAAGTTATTGTTAAATATCAAGAATATGTTACAGTAAGCTCCAGAAACAGATATTTTTTTAACCAACAAGTATGCTAATAATAATGATTTTCTGCTGGCATGATGAGTTTGAGTAGGTGTAATTAATTTTCTAAAGTGTAAAAATTTGAAGATAAAAGTAATCTATATCTACCTAAAACAACATCAGAAAATTCTACATTCCACACATCAGTATTTGACAAAAATGAGCCATTTATTTCTTTTTGTTGTGCAATATCTAATGACTGTAGCTAGTTACATCACATCCACTTCTCAGCACAATATTTATTCAGTAAAAAGGCTGATAAGTGAAAGTACAATTTTTCATTTGGTGATAATCAATCTATATTCACTTAATATATAACACTCTAACCCAGATAAATCCCAGATAGAACTTTTAGTAAAACAACTCAGAAATGTACATTTCCTTAACCAAAAAAAAGAACCCATTAATAACACATAATAAGCAATCATGTGCAGACTAATTATCACAGTTTGTTTCAAAAGCTATATATGAATTTAATGGTTTTGCTGCCAGATGTACTCAACACAGCCGTAACACAGTCATAACGTGCTTTGCCTCACTGAGTGCTCAAGATGTTTTCATTGTTGACATGCAATAGAGTACTTTTAAAAAGGCATAATAAAAAAGAAAAAAAAAAGTAGTTGTTTAGCAAATTGGAGATATTTTACAAGCAGAGACATTGTAGCCTTGTATCCCCTATGCTTATTTCAAAAACTTACACATTCTAGTTAAATGTTTGTTAAAAAAATAACTAGGTACAAATTTCAACTTAGGTAAATATTTAATATGTATTATTTTGATCACATTTTATTGAACATTTACATTGCAATTATGTCCATTAAGTAGTTAATGCTTGTATCTTCCATTTATCAAGGATTTTATAAAGCATTTTCTTATACCTTAACCTAATTTGACCTCATGACATAAATAATAAGTCTGTTTCAATTTAATTATAAATACAAAATTTTGAATGAATTGGACTTATTTGCCAAGCCATATTATAGAGCAAAATGAAGGCAATTTTTTTAAAAAAGAAGAGAGAAGGAAAGTAGGACAAAAAAAAGGAAGGAAGGAAGGAAGGAAGGAAGGAAGGAAGGAAGGAAGGAAGGAAGGAAGGAAGGAAGGAAGGAAGGAAGGAAGGAAGGAAGGAAGGAAGGAAGGAAGGGAAGGGAAGGAGGGAGGGAAGGAGGGAGGGAGGGAGGGAGGAAGGAAGAAGAGAGGAAGAGAGGGAGGGAGGAAGGAAAAAAGGAAAGGGGATGGAGGCAGAGAGGGAAGAAAGGAAGGTCGGAAGCAGAAAATAAAGAAGAAAAGAAAGGAAAAGAAAGATAAAATTGTTTTTAAATCAGGATTGAGGGTGACTGTTGCTCCTAATCTGCCGAAGCCAAGTTTCATCAGGAATTCAATATGTTCATTAACCACAGGAAAGAGTAAATGGTACATTGCAAAGTCATACTGCATATATTTACCAAAAATACATTTATTTATCAAGATATCTACTTTTATATTCATTGCTTTGAGTAGACAAAGACACTGCTGCCACAGGTTGGTATCAATGTTGTGTACCTAAAATAAATGTTCTCTCTCTGAAGACTATCTGGTGTAAAAAGTGTGTGTAGTGTGTGTGCGTGTGTGTGTGAGATATAATACGTAAATATATTTTCCCATAGAACTTTGTCATCAAAACTTCAAAAATAGAGAAAAAATAGTACTATAAAAATTACTGCAAAAATATGTAAAAAGTTAAGGTAAATTTAAAACAATAAAAGAAGGTAAAAAAAAAAAAACAGTTGGTGGGTTGTTCGCAAAGCTCCTTTGCATTCTCCTTTGCAATGTGATTTGCCTGCTCTCCTCATCAATGGTAGAGACTGTTTCCTCAACCCTCGAATTCTGAACGTGGCTTGTGACTTGTCTAGGTCAACAGAGCATGGAGGGAAGTGAGCTTTTGCCCACCCAAAGCTTAAGTCTCAAGAAGCTTTGTGGTTTTAACTGTGCTCTTTTGAAACACAGTCCTAATGTGGCCATTTAAAGAAGTGCAATATAGTGCAATCCAGCCTACTAGAGGATACAAGATCTGTAGGCTCTCAAGCCAGCAGCCAGTGACACTTCCAGGCATGTGAGTGCCAGTTGTGAAACATTAAGTTCAAGTTTCAAGGCACCAGATGAGTGCAGTCTCACAAGTGATTACAGAGAAGACAGCAAAAGTACTTTTCTGCTGACCTTAGCTCAAATTGCCAGCCCACTCGTGTGAGAACAATTTAAAAATACTGCTGTTTTAACCTAGTAAGTTTGAGGATGGTTCCTTATACAGCAATAGGTAACTGACACATAGAATTTCCTGAGGAAGTAATGTCTGCAAGACATGGAAACCCTATGATGAAGTGGTATGTAAAGTTACTGTATGAGGACAGAGGGGAGATCACAGCTGTCAAAGATACTGTAGGTTGTTTGTTGGGAGCTGTAAGTATTTTATTATTTCTGGAGCAAAGCTAGGTATAGGAAGAGGTGTGGCCTGAGACTTTATCAGAAAGATCATATAATTTGGAGGATTTTAAATTTTATAAAGTTGCAATAGAGTATTATTGAAATATTTTTAAAAGGGGTGTAAACCTTATTTTAATTTTAACATGATCACTCCAGTAACTAAACCTGCAAACACATTTTGAGAAAAAAACACACACACACTGGCCACTGGGGCAGATATTTTAATGGTTTAGCAAAAGGGGATGGAGAAGTAAAGTAGAAGCGTAATAATAATTTATTTAAAGAAAGAAAAATTTTAATTTAGTTTTGGATTATTTCCATTGATATTAAAGACATTTTATACGTGAAAAATGGTTACAACCGTGATCCACACAAATCGTAAAGATTCTGATTTCAATAGAAAATATTACGTAAAAAATCAGAGGCCATATCTTATATAATGGACAAGGCAAAATAATAAATTAAAACAAGGTAAAGAGTAGCACATATGTTTAAATTGATGGTAGTTTGAAATGTACATAATATAGCTTAAAAGGAAATGTATATCATCTGAAGACTTATAATCTAAAAGTTGTAATTTCCTATTCAAACCGTTTGTAGACTTTTAGTTTCATGAAGAACAATGTTGAAGTACAAGAAAAAAATGTTTTTGTTTAAAATCACCACAAGCAATAGCGAGAAGTAGCTTTTGCATTTTTTCTATCAGACAGAGTTCTGTGCAATTTTTCTTTGTACATAAATGGCTGGAATAGGAGCATAGAAAATATTATTCGTCTCTATACACAAACGTAAAATAAAGGGTACTAAGATACATTGGAGGAAACTGAAAATGGCATTGCATTATAAATAAATGAAAGCCTAGAGTTTGTGTTGTCTGTCATTCATGTTGGTAATAGCCAACATTAAATATGTGTTACTACTATCAGAAGTGGGAAAAATTAACATACTTTCTGATACTTTCCAGTAAATATTTTAGAATACATCATCCTTCCTATTGTCCTATATTCAATAAAGCACAATTAAGGGATATAAATGATTATTTTCCAAAAGTAGGTTTTATTCTGTGTTGGTTTTCTTTGACAAAGGTTTTGCCTGCTGTCAGAATGACTGAAGATTCTAACAGCTATGTGGCTGACACATTCATAGAGTGTGGCTATAGAATGGCTGGCAATTCTTACACAAGCTATTAAGTAAATCTTTGGACAAGCATCTAACTTTTCTTGATGTGATTCAATGCATTTAAAGTAAAAAATATGCATTTTAGGAAACAGTATATTTACAATCTTTTGGTGATTAATTTAAACATAATTTTTCATAAATCTTGGAATGATTTTTTTCCTCAAATAATAAATCAGTTTTTCCTTATCCTAGTTTTTCAGATTGACTACAAGTATTGGATGGGAAATGATTTATATAAATGAAATGTTTCCTATAAAAGAATTTTTGTCAAAAAATTCACAGTTATAAACTATATGTATTTTTTCTAGTTCACTTTTACTCAAAGCCCCTGAAAATATGAATGAGAAAATAACTGTTCCTCTTAACTTTCACAGAACTAGCCATCATGCCAAAGTGACTTTCAGCATTGAACTACATTTCACAATACCTGCATTCTCTTTTTTACTCCAGCTTGCTGGTAAGACTTTGAGCAAGTCACTTAATCATTTTATTGGTCAGCTTAATAGAGAGACATTATTTAGTTTACCTATGTAAACTAAACCTGGATGTGCTTCCAGGGACAGAAAGAAATGCAAAGTTCATTCAGAGAATAATTCCATACCAATAGTGTTCCAATGATTGAAAGCCAAATTATGTATTCAATGCTATTTGTATGAGGTCAACACCTGAACATATAAGACAGTAAAGTATTTATTCTAATACTTGCTCAGATTATCTAGACTTAAATACAAAAGTATTGAGTTACACCCCAGCAAAAAATTTCTGAGATTAACAAGTAAAGACAAATTCATGAAATGGAGCACTGACTGTAGACTTAGATGAAATTGCTGAGGATTTGATAGAAATGTGTGTGTACGGAAAGACGGCTAAAGAAAATTGCTGCAAAGAATCTCATTTCTGCATAATTAGGCTTTAATCACTGAAAGACAGGAAGATCGAAACTTTTTCCCTTTATTCACTGTTTTTATAATATCAGGTGCAGGATCTGACACCTCTCTCTCTCTCGTCTCTCTGCTTCCCTCTCTCTCTCACCGCCATCCCCCTCTGTCTCTTTACACACACACACACACGCATGCGCGTGCACGTGTGTCTGAAGCTCTACATTACAATTTTGACTATGAGCAGTTTTGGAAAAGATACACCACAGAAAACATAAATAAAAAGTAATCAAAATATTTTTGAGGTATTTGTTTGGAAGACAAAAAACTACTCCCAGACACCTTTTAATCTTTGCCTCCAAAAATAACCATTAATAGCATTTTATTCTGTTATCAAATAACCATTAATAGCAATAATATTTTTAGAAACGTTTCTTAAAATGGGCATTATTTTTAAATGCCCTTAAAGATGTAAGATATAATATGTTAAGATGCATTGCTTTTTATACTCTCATATGTGTTTCTTTAATGCTAACCTGTTACTGGCAATTAGATCTATTTCACAAAGATAATGAAGTTAATTTGGGATTAAAAAAAGGTTTATTGTCAGCCTCACCTTCTACGACTCATTCATTTAATACCAACTTAAGACAATAACATTAACATATTATCTACCATGTCCTACATACTATTCCAATAGATTTTCAAATACTGAATGATTTAATCATTTAATGAATTTTTGATTTTTATAAGGATTTTAGAGATAAAGAAACTCATTTTACAGAAAAATAAAATAAGAATATGAGAGCAATTTATGTTCCAGAAAGTCACATGCTGGTTAATGTAGGACTGGTTAATGGTAGGTGCAATTCTCCCAGCTGTGTTTTCACTCACCACTCTACACTACCTCATCTGCTTACGCATGGGTGATGTGATTTTATTATCATATGCATTGAGAGTTCTAATATACAGCTAGCTAAACTAAATACGTCACAGTAATTATTTTTAAAAATCATTTTAAAATATATTGCCAGTGAATCAAGTGTTTTAGAATGCATACACAAAGCTACAAAATATATTTCATATTTTTTACTTGCGTTACCTGAATTACACTGAGAACATCATTATTCAGCCATCTAGATACTCAAACACACCACCATCAATAGTCAAGTTCATTTATCTTTAATGTTAAGATACGTAACATTGTGTTATTTTAAACGGAGTTGAAAGTAGAATTTACTCATTTATCCTGACATGTGCAATATTATCGCCAGATCAGATTGTACCATCAATGAACTGAATATTTGGAGAACATTGTCTCTTTGTAAAATCAATTCATATGACCTGCTCTAATTGTTTTTATGCAAGTGTTGCACAACATTTCCATGTTATGAAGTTCTGCTTCTTATTTTAGTTTGCCCTGGAACAAACTATAAAAATTAAGTGCAAGGCAAATATTTCATCCAAATCATTTTTATTCCATTCTCTGTAGTTGGTAGAATTTGCATGCTTTTTATCAAGTTATATTTTCTGTGTTTTGCTTTCTCTTATTTTCCTTTCAACTTGCTTTTGTCATTTATTCATTTTACTCTCCTGCATTATGCATACATTCTATAGCATTATGCACATACATATGCATATATAAGCTATGTATTAACTATAAACTATTTGTAAACATAGTTACAAATAATACTGAATAATAGAGAAATATATAGTTGTATTAATATGTTCTCACACACTAATAAACTTATGTCCAAGACTGGGTAGTTTATAAAGGAAAGAGGTTTAATGGACTCACAGTTCCACATGGCTGGTGAGGCCTCACAGTCATGGTGGAAGACAAAGGAGGAGCAAAGGCACATCTTACATGGCAGCAGGCAAGAGAGCGTGTGCAGGGGAACTGCCCTTTGTTAAACCATCAGATCTCATGAGAATTATTCCCTATCATGAGAACAGCATGAGAAAAACCTGCCCCCATCATTCAGTTACCTCCCACTGAGTCCCTCCCAGGACATGTGGGAATTATGGGACCTAAAATTGAAGATGAGATTTGGGTAGGAACACAATGAAACCATATCAATAGGCAAATGAATTAAATAGCATTATAAAGGTATGAGGGCTTCATTTTCATTTAGAATGTCATAAGCACTTTCACATAAATTTATATAATTTGCGTACATGAAACTTTCAATACTTGCCTAATCTACCACTAAAAATCTGTACCACAGTTAACTATTTCTGATACAGTGAATCTGGTCAGTGTTCTCCAAATTGCTCACCAGTTTCTGTGTTTAACTCATTAGGTATCTAATAACAGCTATTGATTTATATGTATTCCACGGAATGAATTTAACATTCTAGACTTATAGTTAGTTAACACAAAAGCAAATATTCCTCAAAATTTTCCTGTCAGTATCTGACATTCACATGTCCCTCACTCCATGGAGGTACACAAACTTTCCGGAAACAAACAAAAAAACCTTCTTATTTTTGTCAGAGCCCAAATTCTCTCCCTTTATTACAGGGAAATTGTTTGTTAGGTAAATGCTTTGATCAGCATAATGACATGAAAGATAACTCTCTCCTAGGGCCGTGTTTAATAAAACATAGTTATTCAATGTTCTGCCAGTCAGGTACTGGCTGCAATTTTTGAAAGGACATTTTTCTTAGACAAAGGTGAAAGTTACATTTTACTCATAGTAGTGAAAATTTAGTAGAGAGTGTTGAAAAATGTTCCAGGGCAGGAAAAATAAGAGAGTGAGATAAAAAATAAAGATATAAAATGGATAGGTAAATTTAATTTTTACTTTTGAATTTATGCAATTAGAATACTGTGTCTGTGTTCCTATGAAAACTTCGGTAGTTTGTCCATGTCTACTTTGAGACATATATCCATATATTAATACTACCTCAGTGTGAGGACAGAACAATAGCAAGACTGCTGTTTTGTGGACATCTCTAGCTCTGTGGCACTATTATTTCTTGGATATGAAGATCATCTCATATTCTTCTCCAAGTGTTTCCTCTTGGAGCTCAAAAATAATTAAGCAAATAGACACCTTTGAAAAATTCAATGAGGCTTATTATAAGGAAAATAACGTTTCTACTTGTATTTCCTTAAACTTTACATTCAACTTGCAATTCTCACTGTATTTATAAATGAAATAAGATTTTGATAAAATTAAAACCACTTAAGTCATCACTTGTTCTTTGGTTTATGCTCAATTAACTTGTAAATTTGACAGATTAAATTTTTCTAACCATCTACAACTATTTATAAATTTCATTAAATAATCATGACACTTCAGATTACAATTACAAGTTCAATATGTCTAATTCTTTCAAGCACTTCAAAACACTTAATAAATTAGACTTTAAGAGCCAGTATGCAATTTGCTGAATTCCATCTGCCTGCCAGAGAGACCACCGATGTGCCACAAGGTTAAGAATTTGTGAATTTAAAACCATAGGTAGGGATGTTGGAGAGCAGAGCTTGAAGACATAGACCTGAATGAGGATGAGTTAATTTAATTTGTGCCATATGTAATGCTAAGACAGAAGTGATATTAAAATGGCTGTAGGATGTTTGTAAACTTGATCCTATGTTCCTCTCTAGAGGTTTCCATGGATAACTGATATATCAAAAATAAAGACATATTGAAATTATATATATATATAAATAATATATAAGTATGTATATATGTATATATGTGTATACATGTGCTAGGTTGTTACCAATTATTAACAAATGTCTTATCACTTGGATATATTATAATTATGTATTTTTAATTTTTATGTTCTGTTAATGAAGTTTCAAGCATTTTGGTGCAATAGTTATCATGGTGACAAGTTTCCAAAATTACCTTGAAAATATGCATCTTAAAATTCTTGAAGCAATATGTATTGCTGAAATAATTATTTTTTCAATTTTGCTTTATCAACTGGTTTTCTCAGGATTCTGTTACCTATATAAACCGATTAAAAAAAAACTGGTGTGTTCCATGTGGAAAGATGAGATATGTAGAAGGATGTTGACTATATTTAAAGTATAAAATAATCCATTTGTAATAATATAATTATTACACACATGAGCATACATATACACATATATAAATGCTACAGTTCAAAACATTTTGAAATTGTAACTCCTCTAGGATGTCTACATTGTATTGGTTTGCACTATCTTATGAGTAATAACAACAATGTGGGATTGCGAAAGTTTTTGAGCACTTTCTAGTTTCTAGGTGCTACCCTAAGCATCTTCTTGGTTACTGGCTAGGGTTATTTTTCATTTTTAAAATTGTTTCACAAATATTATAAATGGTCTTTGAAATTATTTGATTTAGATTTCTTGTGATGTTCATGTTTTTATTCTTTTGTTTCATATTTCAAGTGAAAAGGAGGTTGTCTGGTCTATTATTATTGTAGTGCAACTAAAAGCTTTTATTTTACATTGCATTCATGAATCATATTAATTACAAGGTGATGGCTCGTATTTTTTTCACTTTGAAATCTTTGGATTTGTCATGATTTACATCATCTAAGACTCTATATTTTCCTAAACTCTGAAAAAACCTCAGAATTAAAAATTCACAAAGTGCTGCCCTCAATGCCTTTTTAGAGCTTTCTGGATATATATTTTCAAGCATATTTCATCTTTATTGGTTTGTTCTTATTTTCTTTCTTGAATCTGTTGTGAAAATATTCCATATATTTATTTAAATATTTATGTTACTATTCATAAACTATATTTTAAAATTTTAACTTTTCTTCATAAATTGATCATTATCCTGTCTCTTCAGTATCACTATATACATGTTGTTGCATTTTTCAACCCATTTGTTTGCAGCAGATGTGTTTATTTCTAATTTTTAAGATATGTTTGTGTTAATTTTATTGTTTTATCTTGTTTCTAACTCAAACAATTTATCTTTTAATTTTGATAATTAACTTATCCCTTAAATGTATTATAAAAATCACTATATTTAGTTCAATTGATAACTGAATAAATTAATCAATTGGCATACGAATTTACTTAGTCTAATTTAGATTTCTTGGAATATTTATCACATTTTATATAATTATCCATAGAATGTTTACCTACCTCAATGGGCCTTAAACTCACACATATGTATGGCTATATATGATATCCCTATAGTTAGGATATATTTATAATTGGGATATATCCTAACTATGAATTGTACATATATATCACATTCAGCATTATGTTCCCTTTGCCTAGCAGCAGGTCTGGTATGTAAAACTTATCCAATAAATATTAGTTAAAAAGGATCTAGTCTATCTGCTAGTCATACATATTTGCATATTTTTTTCTTATTAAGTTATATTTAACTCCATAGTTAAAAAGAGTTTCTTTATTTTTCTTCCACTAGTGTTGGAACTAATTTATCGATTTCAGTAAATTCTAATTGGCATATGATAGTAAACTGTTATATAATAACTGTTAAATGAGAAATTGTTTTATTATAAATTATCTTCTTCTAATAGCTTTTTTTCCCACACCAGATTTCTCTTTTTTTCTGGTAGCAGAAATCCCCATCTGATGCCAATTCCTCATCATAATAAGGGAATGTAATCAAGGATTTGCTAATAATATGAATAGATGTGCAGTGACGGACAGAGGTGGTATAGTGGGTTTATTCTTCTTAGGGCAGTGGCCTTGTGCTCTGTAACCCAAGGGTGAAAGCTCATGCACTCTTAGCAACAAGTAAATTGTAATAATATGCCCCAGATATTTCTTCATTTATTTGTAAATTATATACAGCTTAGTCTATTCTGAAAATATACAGTTTTTAAAAATTTGTAAAACAAATATACTTTTTTTTACTATGTAAAATTAAATGTCACTAACTAAGAGTAAAAATATTTACTTGGCCAGTTTTGTTCACTTGGGAGCTTCAGCACTTACTGATCATTAGAGTTACTCTGATTTTTGTCTTTCTTGAGTACTGACGTTGAGCTAGTCCTTTGTTAGTCACCTTATTTTATCAATAAACATTATTTTGTAGTTAGTATCAGTTACTGTTGCTTGCAACTGCAGAAAAATAATAAGGAAAGTAAAGTTAATATTAAAGTATAGATAAGGCACCCTCAAGGACATGTGTGGTATTGGGCCAAGATATAGAAAAAGCCACAGATATCTACTATCATAGACACATTCACAGGATTGAAGGAATGCTTAGAACACTGAAAGGGTACTTAGTTAGACATATATTAGTCAATTTGAGGAAGGGATTGCATGACTCTGCTGGCACTCACCAAATGCCATACACTCCCATGACCTTCCATTACTCCATTGCTTCTTGTCACAAACTTCACTTAAAGTAAACTTAAAAAATAAAACTTAAAAAAAGGTATAAAATACGTTTGTGTTTTTGTTTCCTTTTTTTTTTTCAGCAATATAGTCAGTTAACTTGGCTCCATGGGAAATAATTTATGTTTATTTTTTTCAAAATTACCTAATTTTTCAAGGGATTGTATGGTAAAATTGATCCAGCTTTATCCATTCTCTCAGTTGTGCCTTATGTCAGATTTATTTCATTTATATCTATTTATAAACAGGACCAATTTACTACCTGCAAAAATCCATGCAGAAATGATTCTCCTGTGGCTTGAGGTACTGTGATTTGTGTTTTAAATAATTTCAAATGTAACCTAAATCTCTTATAAAATTCATCTTCACCTTCTCGTCTGTTACGAAACCGTGCTGTGCTTTGATGAAATAGGCGAGCATGCACACTGATCACCATTTTTAATCATTTCATAATTCTGATATTCTAATAATCATAAGTTACATTTTTCTCTTTGCAGATGATTAGATTTTGTGTGAAGTTCTTTAAAGCAATGCAACATTAGTGGTTAATATATTTCAGAAGCTCCAATGAGTTCTTAGAAATCTGTTCTCTCTGAATTCTAAACAATGGAATAGATATATCATAATTTCTATTGCTACAGGTTCTAAAACAAGACAAAACTACAGGCATCTGTTGTTTTCTGTATCCATCATTTACATAATTATATAAATTATAACTTCCATATCCTTTGAGTCTTGCTTATTTAAATTTTATATATTTCAAATATCTCGCCCTTGTTCTTTATTGTGATGATGTTGGTTTTAATAATACTAGCTTAGCTTTGTCACTCGATAACTGCATTTGTATTGCTCCCATCGAGTTAATTTTCTCTCCTATAAGCCTAAGTCTTCAGAAAATAGAAACAAAGTGTACCCACTTCTCAGACTGAGCTCATTTCATGCTGTTTTGTTTTTTTTCCCATTTGAATTAGAGTGTTGTGTGAAGACTCTAAAATCTCTGTTTCACACATTGCATTACTTTTTAGAATATTAAAATAAAATTTCAGAAACGTTTTACTCTCTCATGACTAAGATATATTTAAATGTTTTGAGGTAAAATTCATACATTGTCTGAGTGTATGAATTTCCATTACTTCTGTTATATATTACAAATAAAACAAGATTGTCATATTGTCAGTTTGCTTTATTTATTATTATTATTTTTTACTAATAACTCCTAAAGAACACAAGCCAGACATTGGCCTTGTTGTTTAAAAAGCTAATAGTCTTATTTCCTAGTCTTTTTCACATTTGATTTTACTCTGTCAACCCTTTTCTTAAATTTTGTTTCTGTTTCTTGCATAAAAAAGGATTTCCCTTGTATAGTAAATATAAATTTTGGAAGACTTGAAGATAAATTCAAAGTGAATACAACATAAGTTGAATTTAATCTTTTTAAAAATATATAATGGTCTTTTAGATTATTAAAACGTAACACTTGCCAATTGTTTCTGATCACTTTTGGTAAAAGAAAATATCATTTGAGACTGTTACTTCTGAGGTGTAAGGTAGGAAGAAAAGTGATCTTTTCAGTTAATATCTTAATTTATGCACCTTAACAAGTGCAAAGATTTCTCATATAATCAAACTCCTATTAAAATATTATCAGATTCCTTCAAATAATCATAACTATAAAATAGCAATTTGACAATGTCCAGAATTAGGTATTTATTGCCATGTAAATCTAGTTATTTTCAGGAGGAAAATTATCATACATAAATTATAGTTGAAGAAATTGGAAAATACTAGCAAGGCTGAAATGTCAATAAATCACAGTGTGATATTAAAAAATATTTCTCACCCTAAAACATACAAACTTTTAAAGTGTTTGCCCACAACATTAAAGAGGAAAGTGAGATTCTTAAACCAATATCTGTTTTTTGACTTAGTTAGTGCTGAATACGTATATGCTTTTGTATTCATTTTTGTAGTTTATATTCATTTTTGTCTAACAACTTTTGCTTTATTAAAATGTACATGTAAGAATCATACAGGTTTTTGAGAAACATGGATGGAATTTCACAGCTGATTGAGATAATGCTGTATCTTTAACTTTATGTAAAGAAAAGACATATGATTATTTTCCTCTAATCCAAATTTCATGATTTTAATTGACCCTGATATAGGTGAAATTTCTTTTCCCAAATCATTCTGAAAAAGTTTTAATAATAGGAAAAGTTTATATTATAGAGGTTAATCTGAATCTAATACTTGTTTAATCAGATAATTTTATAAAACATCACTGCTAAAAGTAGAATAGAGAGGACTGTTTGTCCAAAAGCCTTAGCAATATGTTAAATATATTTAAACAGATAAACACTGACTTTACTGATGTATCATATTGTATTGACAAAATATTTTTGTGTAATAAGAAAAACTGCCAACAGAAACAGTGTTAACTTACCTATTGTCAGTTACTCACTTTGTGCCACTTCCAGACCCTGACAGTTCTGTTAAAAGAGCAGACACTGAAACGTCATTAAAGAATAGACTCTTAAAGATGCACTAAGTAAGTTGGTAGAAATAATCACTCAGCAAAAAAGGAGATGTATGTGGTAATGTGAGGCAGGGAATATGTATGTATGCAAATATATATTTTGCATTTAGCTATTTACAAAGGAAGAGTGAAATAGAATTTTAAAAATATCTATGATTACCTATTGATGCTGCTTGAAGGATTGTATCCTTTATTTGATATTCTGAAACTCTAATAATTTATTCTACAACCTGTTATATTATTTTCTACTCTACCCTAAGGACAAATATGTTTATTTTCTAAATAAATTATGAGCATCTTGAATAACAGGGTTATATTCTATTATTCTTTCAATATCTCAATTTACTTTGCACAGTGTTTGATTATTTTTGGATAGATAGAAACATGGATAGATGACATAATAACTTAAGTTTCTGTATTTTACGCCATACCATAAATTCAGAATCTTGTACAGGTACAAATGTATAATTGAAAATATTCAACTCTGGGGAATCGTACATTAATAGAAAAAGTAACTTATTGTTGTTAAGATTGTTACTGATACCACTACTGTCTGCTGACATCATATCATATACTCAAATAGTTCCACAACTGCAAGCATGAGAATGTTTAAATTCCAAATCAAATTAGTTTTAATTCAAAAACAAGCAGCACAGACATTTCCTTAGGTCTCTGTAAAGTATTCATTAAATCATCATGCATTTTCTGAATGTTTCTGCACAATGTTTATGTTTTATTTTGAGTCAGATTAAATTTAATTTTTTTTGTGAGGTGGCAATGAATTTTTACAAAGGTGTTGGCAAATTACAAAAAAAAAAAGCCTGAGTTAAGATAAATAATAGATTTAGAAAAGATATTTTGGAATAACTATTTGGATAAATAATAGATTTAGAAAAGATATTTTGGAATAATTATTTGAAAACACACATAAAGAAAATAAATATTTACATTAGTTCACAAATAGTCTTTATATCTCATTAAGTGTAGAATGAGTGGCCTTAGATGTGTGTAGAAGGGAATGATGAATTTTTGGCCTGTTACTTTGTACCCCAAAATACAGTGGCCACAGCTATATTACTACCACTCTACATACACACACACACACACATACAGCTATAAATATATACATACACATATATGTACACACTGCTTGCTATAATACACATATGTATTTCTTATATCTTTCATATGAAATACATATATGTATATGTATAATAGCAAGCTGTGTACACATATGTGTATGTGTACATATAAAAGATAAGAAATACATATACATGTATAGTAGCAAATAGTGTGTTTATGTGTGTACATACGGAAGATATATGAAATATGCTGATATATATCATAAAATATATATGCTCTTATATATAGTTCATATATCATCACAGATATATGAAGTACATATATGTGTACGTATAGTAGCAAATAGGCACCACCTGTCTTCATATCACTAGCTCCTTACACTTGAGACTTTACTGAATGATGAAATGCATTTGCCATGCTTGTCCACCTTCAGAATCCTAATGCACTCTAAAACCATTTGAAAGATATGGACAAGTATAGTGCACCTGTGTATGGTGGTAGCATAAATCATATTCACATTCAGCTCCGAAGCTACTTTGTTGTATTTATAATTGATTCATTCTTCTTCAAAAGTTGTAAAGAACTAGAATGCAGTTTCATTCCATGTAGTTTATCCAATGTAATTATGTTTATAATCTATAAGTAATACTTAGTCATTCTGGGTAAAAATGCTCATATGCCCTGAGTTTCACCCACATTGCTGTTTACAGATCTACTCCATGGAGCCTGATGGTTCCTTGATAATGAGGGAGAGTAGTTGTTTTTCTGGGCTCTATGTGGTGCCATTTGGTTCTGTTCTACATGGTCTGTCTTCTGAATCCTCTGTTTTTCTGGTACTGACTAGTGTGACAGCTCTAGACAAAGTTTGTAGTAGGTGTGAACCATGACCTGTGATTACTCAGCATGGCTGGAACCCAGTCATGCTTCCTGGTTGATGTAGCTTACTTTTCTTAGACTAAGGCCACTTTGCCCCTGAAATTGGCTCTATCGTCCCAGACCCACGGGGGCTCATCCTGTTCCCTTGGCTGAGCGCTTCTTATGTATCTCCCAGTATACTCTGGCATACTACCCAGCGAGACTTTCATCTGTTTTGGTGATACACGCAAAAACACGGAGTAAGAGAGAAGCTGAGCAAAGCTAAGTTTCAAGGCTCTTTCATGCAGCCCATCCCAAGCTGTGTTGCAAATTTCCTTTGATATAACTGGCACTTTGTTTTGGGAGGATATTTCATATGGTCAAATAAAATTTAATTAACTAATTTGATAGATTTTGAAGATTTTCCTTTATTACTTAAATTTTTAAAATATAATTGCATCTTATATATATGTGTGTGATAATATATATTATTTTATATATATAATATTCCATATTAGTTTTATTTGTACATCTAGCCAAAAAAAGTGACAAAAATTAAGGTAAGGAAGAAATAATAAAATGAAAAAAGTGCTTTAAAACATACAGAGACAATTTTTTAAAAGTCTATATTTAAAATGGTACTTTCTCTTCAATTAACACTAAAAGCATGTAGACAGTCTAATGCCCTGAGAAAAAAAAGTTAGTAGCTCATAATGTTAGTTTATTTAATTGAGCTTACAATAATAGTTAAAAATACACGATTGTGTTACCTTTCTGTCTCTAGGTCCACTTAGGAGGGTAACAATCTCCTGATCCATTTACTGCATTTTAGTAAGAAAGTAATTTAAAAGTTTACACAGAATAGTTGCTCTGGATGTATTCACCCATTCTAAAAGGAAGTTCAACAGAAACACCTCACTGAACCTGTGTTTATTAGAATACAGCAAATAAAACCACAGCTTTTGTCAATGCGCATTGTGGCTTTTGCCTTCTAGCAAGGCAAGGAATCAGTATTCCAGATGAACACTGTTGATCATCGAGTCAAACTCCTTGTCAACAAAATAAATTCAATTGAAAACTTATGTGGCTTTTGGAATCAGTATTTTAGTAGAAAATACTCTGAAAGCTGCAAAAGACATAAAATCTAAATGAAGATGATACATAGTTCCATATTTATCAAATTCGTTTCATTCTAAATTTACACTCTACTGACTGTAAAATAAATCAGACACTAGAAAATTTCACGTCTTATTTAATAGACCAAAGAAAAACAAACACACATAATTTCTAGAAGAATATATACATCATGGACATGTCAGAAGATAAAAATCACATTTCCTAGTGATAAATACATTATAAACTGGCAATTGAGATATTATAAATTATACATTCTAGACAAACTCCATTATATTTCATGTGTTTTATTGACAATTAAGATATGAAAATGAATACAATTTTAATCTGGTGGTAGGATATCATTAGTTTATTCTCCTGATACAGAGCAAGAGAAGACTTGAGAACAGGTAGGTATTGTGGGCAAGGGATTGTCTTAAGAAGTAAGAGTAAAGGGACTGGGAAACTGATATAGGGATAACAAGGAAGCCAAACTAGCATTACGTTTCCAGATAATTATCAGAAAGATGGCAATCCTGCTGGGGACTCTCTGAAGAATGACATGGAACACAACTTAGAATTGTCCTGGGAGACTGGAGACTGGAGTGTCTATTCACTGACCACCATTCTCTATTAACGCAGGCTCTTCCCAGGAGCATCAACTTCCCTGCACTTCAAGTATATACTTGCATTGATTAAGCTCTTAGGGTATCAAGGAAAGCCTGAGGCAGAAAGCTGAGATATTGGAAGATATCTGTTAAATTAGGTAGTGTCCATCACAGCTAATGCTAATGTTAAAAGTTGAGCCTTGTGGTTGAGACTTTGGATATCAATCATGACTATCACACATAATCCTACAATCTCCCATTCCACTCATCAGAAATAACATTGTACATTTTGATGTTTATATTTAGGCAATAAAACAGTAGGCAACTGTAGAAGATTAAGGTCATTTGGAAGCTTTCTTACCTAGTCAGAATCTGAAATGAATAATGCTAAAACTGGATTATCAGGAAAAAAGTAACTTGTGCAATACATTCACAAACAGCATTTTTGATTCTCACATTCTCCTAAAAGCAGCAATACAAATGAACATGCTCTATGTATAGGAGGTTGACTACTATGACTGAATGATTTAGAATAATAAAAAATTTATACAGTAATTACGTGAGTAAAGGCACTTTCTACCTATCAGAAAAGTCATATTTTATCATGATATAAAGCATTATAAACAAATGTTTTAATGTAAATGCAAATACTTAGTATGTTTCAAAATAGTGTATTCATTTCCAGTTTGAGTTTTGTAATTACTTGCTAGATAACAAACATTTTAAATATAAACAAATAATGCAAATAGTGAAATGTATTTGAATATAGTAAAATAGTTTTTTGAAATATTATAGATTATGGTTTTCATTTAACATCCATTGCCTTATAGTTTCTGTTCTCCCTCTCAATGTGTGTGTGTATGTGTGTGTGTGTGAGTGTGTGTGTGTGTGTTTGTATAAAATATCATTGCATGACTTGCTGATACTCAGCTTCAAAAAAATGATACATGAAGAATATGGCACTTTGGCAGGTAAGTTCTTTGAATTAAAGAAAATTAAATAGCCATTAGAAATGAGGCTCAAAACCAAGGTCACTCTCTGACCCTCCCCTGCCCTACTTTCTCTTGATTCTTTTTATTTTATGAAGCACCAAAATACTAAGAGTTACCCTCTCTGGAATTTCCTTATTTGACTAGGGAAGATTTTCTCCAAGATGCAATTGTCTTAAGAACCTCTCCTAAAGGTCTCATCAAATAAACAGAAAATTTAACCACAGGAGAAGAGGAGAAACGAGGAGTTATCACCATGCCTAGACAAACTTTAATTTTTTCTTTTGAGGGGCCCTCCCAGAGATTTCCTCCCTGGAGACTTTCTCTGCGTAAGACAAATTTTGTTCACAGTGAAGTTCAGCCATTTACTTTCCCACCACCTTTGCTGGAGCTCAGAGGGATTTTGACCCAGAGTTTTTTGGACTCATTCATTTTCCCTGAAAATCATATGCTCCAACACATCCACCTCTGGCCCCCTGTGAAGAAGGACATATAAGCATCTAGACTACAGTAGGTTAGTGAGTAGTCATTCTGTAATTCTCCTATGCTTATGCACATTACATTTTTTGTGGGTTTTTTTTTTTCCTATTTATCTGCAGTGAGTCTTCAGAAGGCAAAGGAGAAACTCTTTTTGACCCCACATCAAAATAAATAAATAAATATGTATATATATTTATCTCTCTCTATGTATATTAAATATATATATACACACAAATGCATATATAATCAATATATATAATTTTATTTGTTTTTTTTTTTAATTACAGCAAATAAAATATTTTGGGAATGGGAACACTTGTTAATCAAATTATTATCACCATCAAGTTAACAGTTAAGTACAGAGTGTGATTTCAGGGAATGTCTTAGAAATCTCATCTAGAAATAGTTTTCTTCTAATTTCCGTAGTGCATGAATCCTATTGAGAATATTCTAGGTTTTATTTGAAATGTAATTTAATAATAGGAAGAGCATAGTGTTAAACCTTTAGAATTGAGTGTGCTGCTTATTGCATCGATTTAATGCAATGAGCCCATTGAAAGTCAGGCCTTGGCAGAGTTGAAGATTAAAATAAGCATAGATGAGACCCCTCTGAAAGAAAAAAAATGATTCATATAAATGGCATTTTGTATATGATTATCTGAATAGTCAGGAGGGATAATAAGAGTTCCAAATCAAGATAATCGTGTTATTTGGAAAGTATTACAGATAACTACATGCAACAGATCAAACCAGTGAGAATATTTCACAGGAAATGCAATAAAATATTAATTTGGTAAAAGGAACAGAGTACATAATGAAATAGAGCAGATGAATGCAAAATGATGGAGATGAAAGTAAGCATTAAGTGCAGACAAGTTGTTAGGCAAACCAGTTTGGAGAAAGAGAAAGATAAAGGGAATTTTCACTTGGGCAAGGCTGGCGAAAAATTATCTGATGGACAAGGGCTGAAACAAAGATTTTCATTGGCAGACCTTCTCTCTTAAGAATCCTAATGGCATTTAGTTTCTATGTCACATATTTTGCCATGAAACGTTACATTACCTGTACTTTAAACTATTTCATAAATACATGTCTTATTTTCCAAAGCAGAAGGCTATTATTTTTTAACAGTGTTCAGGAAGTATTCTAATGCTTTTCTATACAATAAGATGCAAATCTGAAGCTGTTGGTGTCCATCTCTCTACATTATGAAGAAAGCCTGCCTTCTAGCTGTTCTGAAAAGAGAATCAGGAGTTAGCAGCAGAGTTAATTCTGATACATCATTTGAGAACCTGGATGAAGTCGTATTTGAAGACCACACTACCTTTTGTCTTTTTAGGTATGTGAGTTAATAATTTTTTATTTTATAGCTTGAGTGTCGGTAAATCAGTGTTATAAAATCATACTATTTATTAAATGTGTTTAGATATTTTAATTTTATAACTCTTTTGTGTTTATTTTAACTAGTGACAGACTTATTTAACATTTTAACTTAGTTTTGCATAGCTTTTTATTGTTTGGTCATGTTTGTTTTGTAAAATATTCCGAAATCATTTTAATATAAAGGAAACATAATCAGTAACTGACAAACATTAGATTAATTAATCTTCCCCCCAAAAATAAGAAAAACTAATCATCAAAAAGCTAAGAAAAGCTACTATCTGGTGTCATTTTAGAAGTGTGAATTAGGTGATTTGGTACCAACATTCTTCTTCGATTCTGGCTCAGGTTTGAAATGTCAGCAGGGGTTTATCCACATTGCCTAGGTTGCTTGCTGTGCTTAAATTCCTTCTCTCTGTAGGCATCTTTAATATTCACTAGGCTAATTCAAATTCTTTGCATTCTAAAACAATGGGAATAGTGAAATGCTAGACCATCCTACTGGAGATTATTGAGCATGTTCTACATGTACTTCTCTAAAGAATCTAAGGAAACAAAACATGAATTAGTATCATATCTTTTTTAAAAAGGTGGCTATATTTTTTAATACAAAATTTAATGCGATTTATAATGTCTACATACATTTGATTAGGAAAAAATATGATCACATGACTTTATTTTATTCATTGGCCATTCTTTTCAAGGTCAAATATAATTTTGAATAAACCATAACCAATTATGTCAACAATAGGTTATGAAAAATAGTTATATTTAAGTCCACTATGAAAGGATTTGCATTTCTATTCTTTTTTTTTTGTTGTTAATCAATGCAAGTCTTTACTGGTAAACAGTTATAGACAACAAAGAAGAAAGTCAACAGGCTAAGAGAAGGGCACCAACATAACTAAGCTGAAGACTTAACTGCTAAGTAAAGAGTGTTAAAGCAAGAAATAGGAGACAACTTTAAGAAATTTTTTTAAATTATTGTCCTCAGAGAGAGTTAAGTGGCCATGATTTAGTAAAATGAAGAAATCAGATTTCAAAAAAGAAAGCCGTTGGAGAACTAGTGCATTCTAGACATTAAAAATATGATTATAAAGGTAAAATTTCGGTGGGAGGCAAAATAGTAGAATGAAAATAGATTAATAAAAATTGTTGGCTTGTAAAAACAAGTAATAGAATTCTACACAACTGGAAAAAAAAAAAGAGATGTAAATGATTAAAGATAAATGATATGGAAGATAGGTCTAAAAAATTCCACATCTAGTAACAGGAGATGAAGAAGGGAAAAAACAGAGAAAATGAATGAAAGCAATAATCAAAGAAATAATAAAAGAAAATTTCCCTGACCTAAAGTTTTCTATCTTCAGATTAAAAGGGTTCAGTAAGTGAAGAGCAGGAATATTAATTTTTTTAAATACAGATTTCAAAATCCTGCCGGGCGCGGTGGCTCGCGCCAGTAATCTCAGCACTTTGGGAGGCCAAAGCAGGTGGCTCACTCGAGGTCAGGAGTTCGAGGCCAGCCTGACCAACATGGTGAAACCCCGTCTCTACTAAAAATTCAAAATCCAGGATTAAAATTAAAATATTTTAATTTTCCAGAGAAACACAACAATTTATGCATAAGAAATGAAAATTAGATGGGCATGGAACTTCTTTTTTTTTTTTTTTTTCTTATCATTTTTTATTTATTTTTTATTTTTAATTTATTTCTTTAATTAATTTATTATTATTATACATTAAGTTCTAGGGTACATGTGCATAACGTGCAGGTTTGTTACATATGTATACTTGTGCCATGTTGGTGTGCTGCACCCATCAATTCGTCAGCACCCATCAACTTGTCATTTACATCAGGTATAACTCCCAATGCAATCCCTCCCCCCTCCCCCTCCCCATGATAGGCCCCGGTGTGTGATGTTCCCCTTCCCGAGTCCAAGTGATCTCATTGTTCAGTTCCCACCTATGAGTGAGAACATGCAGTGTTTGGTTTTCTGTTCTTGTGATAGTTTGCTAAGAATGATGGTTTCCAGCTGCATCCATGTCCCTACAAAGGACACAAACTCATCCTTTTTTATGGCTGCATAGCATTCCATGGTGTATATGTGCCACATTTTCTTAATCCAATCTGTCACTGATGGACATTTGGGTTGATTCCAAGTCTTTGTTATTGTGAATAGTGCCGCAATAAACATACGTGTGCATGTGTCTTTATAGCAGCATAATTTATAACCCTTTGGGTACATACCCAGTAATGGGATGGCTGGGTCATATGGTACATCTAGTTCTAGATCCTTGAGGAATCGCCATACTGTTTTCCATAATGGTTGAACTAGTTTACAATCCCACCAACAGTGTAAAAGTGTTCCTATTTCTCCACATCCTCTCCAGCACCTGTTGTTTCCTGACTTTTTAATGATCACCATTCTAACTGGTGTGAGATGGTATCTCATTGTGGTTTTGATTTGCATTTCTCTGATGGCCAGTGATGATGAGCATTTTTTCATGTGTCTGTTGGCTGTATGAATGTCTTCTTTTGAGAAATGTCTGTTCATATCCTTTGCCCACTTTTTGATGGGGTTGTTTGTTTTTTTCTTGTAAATTTGTTTGAGTTCTTTGTAGGTTCTGGATATTAGCCCTTTGTCAGATGAGTAGATTGCAAACATTTTCTCCCATTCTGTAGGTTGCCTGTTCACTCTGATGGTAGTTTCTTTTGCTGTGCAGAAGCTCTTTAGTTTAATGAGATCCCATTTGTCAATTTTGGCTTTTGCTGCCATTGCTTTTGGTGTTTTAGACATGAAGTCTTTGCCCATGCCTATGTCCTGAATGGTACTACCTAGGTTTTCCTCTAGGATTTTTATGGTATTAGGTCTAACATTGAAGTCTCTAATCCATCTTGAATTAATTTTCGTATAAGGAGTAAGGAAAGGATCCAGTTTCAGCTTTCTACTTATGGCTAGCCAATTTTCCCAGCACCATTTATTAAATAGGGAATCCTTTCCCCATTTCTTGTTTCTCTTGGGTTTGTCAAAGACCAGATGGCTGTAGATGTGTGGTATTATTTCTGAGGACTCTGTTCTGTTCCATTGGTCTATATCTCTGTTTTGGTACCAGTACCATGCTGTTTTGGTTACTGTAGGCTTGTAGTATAGTTTGAAGTCAGGTAGCGTGATGCCTCCAGCTTTGTTCTTTTGACTTAGGATTGTCTTGGAGATGCAGGCTCTTTTTTGGTTCCATATGAACTTTAAAGCAGTTTTTTCCAATTCTGTGAAGAAACTCATTGGTAGCTTGATGGGGATGGCATTGAATCTATAAATTACCTTGGGCAGTATGGCCATTTTCACGATATTGATTCTTCCTATCCATGAGCATGGTATGTTCTTCCATTTGTTTGTGTCCTCTTTTATTTCACTGAGCAGTGGTTTGTAGTTCTCCTTGAAGAGGTCCTTTACATCCCTTGTAAGTTGGATTCCTAGGTATTTTATTCTCTTTGACGCAATTGTGAATGGAAGTTCATTCATGATTTGGCTCTGTGTTTGTCTGTTACTGGTGTATAAGAATGCTTGTGATTTTTGCACATTAATTTTGTATCCTGAGACTTTGCTGAAGTTGCTTATCAGCTTAAGGAGATTTGGGGCTGAGACAATGGGGTTTTCTAAATACACAATCATGTCATCTGCAAAGAGGGACAATTTGACTTCTTCTTTTCCTAACTGAATACCCTTGATTTCTTTCTCTTGCCTAATTGCCCTAGCCAGAACTTCCAATCTTTGTTAAATAAGGGTATGAAGACAATAAGAAGAGCAAAACTAGTACAATTAGCATAAAATTTAAATTATGGAGTTTGTCAGATTACAGTATTCTTCTATTATTTATAAAAGCTTGTTACAGAGCTACCAAAATAAGTGGTCATAAATTTCAGGAAACCAGCTTCTGTGAAAGGTACATCTTGCATCTTGCACATTTCCTGTGTTTGCATAGTCACAGCATATTGTATTATAATTACAAATGCAATAGTAGGTAGGAAAGTAACTGTGTTAGTTCATTTCTCTACACATTCAATCATTCATTCAAGTTAGATTCTTAAAGCTCAATAGTACTGCTCGTAGAACAAAAATAGAAATTAATGTTCAACATATAGACATTGAAGGGACACAAAATGTCATTAAAAATAAGGTGAGATATATATCTTTTCACTTTAGAAGTCTGTCATAATTACCCTTAATTTTGAAGACCTCAGGACTCTACCAGCTCTGATTCATTAACCCCATTTTATATCAAGTATAATAAATCACCTCAAATTCAAATAGAGGCTTTAATAATATGTTTTATCATAGAACTCCATAAATCATATTCTGAGTAGAGGGCCCTTATCCTTGTTAACCAAAACATGCAAAGCAAAGCTTAGTTTACTTTCCAAAGGGAAATCCTGAAATTCCCCCAATTATAAAACAATTTTTTGTTTGACAGACTTTCAAATATAATTTCAGATCATTTTTCAACTCAAAACTAGAAATGGAAGAAAAGCTGAAGCAAGATGACTGAATTCAACATTCTAGCAATTATCCCCTGAAGGAAACCCAAATTGAACAAATATTTACACAAGAAAACACCCTTATAACCAAAAAGTAAGATGAGCAATCACAATACCTGGTTTTATCATAATAACAAAGAAAAAGGCAGTGAAGAAGGTAGGAGGGAGAGCCATGATATACCTACACCACTCCTGCCCCAACTCCAGGCAGCATAGCAGAGAGAAAGAAACTATGCTTGGGAGAGGGAGAGCAAAATGAATATGGGAATTTCCGTTGAAATTAAGTGCTTCTCTGTCACTGTCATAACACCAGGAAAAATTTTGCTGGTGCCCACAGAGGGAGCAGTTAAACCACCACTGGTCCAGAAGAGAATCCTTTACCCCAGCTGCAGGAACCTGAATCTCAGCTGTCTTCATCACTGACCAACTAAAGAGGCCTAGGGCCACAAATAAATTTGAGTGGCAGGCCACAGAGATTGTAGTCCCTGGGCAAGCCTTTGCACTGTGCTAGTCTCATAGGCTGTGGGCTTCGGATGCAACCTAGTTTGACACCAACCTTGGCAGTGTCTACACTGCCAACACCAGTGCTATGAGAGTGCGGGGATTGCCCTTCCCCAAATCCAGGCAGTGTGATGTGAGGAAAGACTTGTTCTGCCTAGAGGAAGCCAAAGGAAGAGGACTTTGTCTTTCCACTTGGGTACAAGCTCAGTCACAGTAAAACAAAGCACCAGGCAGATCTCTTAAGCCTCCGATTCCAGGCTTTTGCTCCCAGATGGTGTTTTTAGACCCAACTTGGGCCAGAAGATAATCTGCTGCGTTGGTGAGATGGAAACAGTCACGGTGGTGTTTACCACCTACTGACTAAAATAGCTTTATGCCTGTAATAAACATCAGTGACAGCCAGGCAGCAGAAGACTGAGGCCTTGGGTGAGCCCAAGTACTGTGCTGGTGAAAGACTGTGAGCTTCAAATGCAACCCAGCATGGTGCCAGCTGTGATGGCCATGGTAATGCCCAAATTACCCCTCCCCTAACTCCAGGTGGCACAGTGTAGGGAGACACTTGTTCTGCTTGAGGGAAAATGAGGGAAGGAAGTAAGAAAATTTACTTGGAAACCCAAATAAGTCCCCTTTATAATTCCCCAGTCCATCAGGGCTGTGTATCTGGAAGTCTAAAAGAGTGGCATCATTCCTGGGCTTAGGCTAGTTGATAGTTGTTCAACTAGGGTTCCCACTACTAAAATTGGTGGCAGTGATAACAAGTTTAAGTATCAAAACTCAAATCCCTTTGAATTCTAGGGAAGTCCTCTCAAAAGGGATGAGTACAAATAAGCCCAGAGTGCAAAGACTGAACAAATACCTTATCCATTAATGGCCAGACACTGGAAAACATCCACAACCATTAAGAACATTCCAGAAGACATGACCTCACCAAAAAGACTAAACAAGACATCAGTAACTAATTGTGGGGTGATGAAGATATGTGATCTGTTCAACAAATAATTCAAAATAGTTGTCTTGAGGAAGCTTAACCAATTTTAAAATAGCACAGAGAAAAAAATTGGAATTCTGTCAGAGAAGTTTAACACAGATTGAAATAATGGAAAAAAAGCAGATTCTGAAGTTGAAAAATTCAGTTGTCACACTAAAAAATGTGTCAGAGTCAATCGGAAGAAAATAGTAGTAAGCTCTGCAACACCTATGTAAATATTCCTAGTTAGAGAGGGGGAAAAAGAAAAAAAAATTAATAAAGCATGCTCACAAGATCTAGAAAATAGTTTCCAAAAAGCAAATCTAAGAGTTATTGGCCTCAAACTGGATATAGAGAAAGAGATCAGGATAGGATACAAATTTGTTCAAGAAATAACAGGAAACTTATCAAACCTATAGAAAGATACAAGTATTTAGGTACAAGAAGGTCAATGAACACCAGAACATTCAACCCAAATATAATTACATCAAGGCATATAATAATCCAGCTCTCAAATGTCATGGACAAAAAAAGCATCATAGAAGAAGAAAAATAAAATTACATATAAAGGAGCTCTTATATGTCTGGCCTCAAACTTATCAATATAAACCTTACTGGCTACAAGGGAATGCGATGGCATATTCAAAGTGTTGAAGAAAAAATAAAGTTTTCTTTATTATATCCACTAGATCCTTCAAACATAAAGGAGAAATAAAGATATTACCAAACAAACAAAAGCTGAGGGATTTAATCAACACCAGACCTGATTTACAAGAAATACTACAGTGAGTTCTTCAGTGTGAAAGAAAAGATAGCTAATGAGCAACAATAAATATTTAAATGTAAATAACTCATTGATAAAGAAGGTACACAAAAAAATACAGAACACTCAAACACTATAGTTAGGATATTACATCACTGATATTGTTAGTATGAAGACTAAAAGGAAAATCTATTGTTTATTTACTTAGGGGGTTATTAGGTCATAGATTTTTGTATATTCATCTTTAATATATAATGCCACATAGTTTCCCAAAGTGGTTCTAATAATATTCACTCTTTCCAGTACTGTATGAGAGTTTCAGTTGCTCCTTGTCATAACTTGATATTTTACAATTTTATATTTTGCATTAGTAATGAATAAATTAGTAGAATCTCATTACCCTACTAGTTAATGATGTTGAGCTCCTTTATACACTTTTTAGTCACTCAAAATTATTTTTATTAAAACCCCCTATTTTTATGCATATTTAACAAAAACTTAGATTATTTTTATCATTGATTTCTAAGATTATTTTATATATTACATCAGGAATAGATTTTGTTTATCGTGTGATGTAGGATTTTAGATCATAATATGGTTATATATCCTTGGATCAACAAGCCAGCACCTTTCTCAATTGATTGCTGACCAAGAAATATGGATAAACCTCCTTCCATGATTCTAGAGAAGATGTGAAAACAAGAGCAGACTAGCTTCTTCAGCTAGCATCTCTCCTCCTTTTTCACATTCTAAAAAAAGAATTGCTGTTTTCTCTTTCATAATGTGTCATATACCCTGGAGTGCTGCTTTTCGTATCATTTATCTATGCTCTGCAACCCTTCTAGTCATTTGTGAGAGAAATCTGATACATCGTACAACTCCCCGCCTCTTTCCCAGTTGACAACATCTTCCCTTATATAGTCATTCAGCCTCAAGAATTTCCCATTAAATTAAATATAAATATCAGTTTTATGTTGTGCATCCTCCATAATATACTCGTATATTTTCTAAGAGGAGAGAAAAGAAACAATTATCTTTACTAAAACTATTGAAAACATAAAATTTCAAAAATTACAATGACTTCTCAATAAAGGTGAAGTTTTTATAACAGGTTTATTACTGTATATTTCAGTGAGTTTCCCAATGCCTTATAATTAATACATTAGTTCATTCTTATATTGATATAAAGAACTACCTGACACTGGGTAATTTATGAAGAAGACAGATTTAATTGACTCAGAGTTCTGCAAGCTTAACAGGAAGCATGAGTGAAAGGGCTCAGGAAACTTGCAATCATGGCAGTGAAAGCAGGCACCTTCTTCACATGGGGGCAGGAGAGACAGAGAGTGAAGGGGGAAGTGCCACACACTTTTAACTATCAGATCTCATGACAACTCACTCACTATCACCAGAACAGAAAGAGGAAAGTCTTCCATGATCCAGTCACCTCCCACCAGGTCCCTCTCCTGACATATGAGAATTACAAGTCCAATGAGATTTGGGCAAGGCCATACAGCCAAACCATATCAATTACTAACTAATATGCACTTAATAATGTAACAAATATTTATCACTTTTCATGTACAATAGTGTTATTATGTTTGTGTTTCTAAATACGTCATTGGAATTGCATTCTTCATAAACGCTGCAGTGTTCAGGTATAAAGCCATCGTGATTTTTAAATCTCAAGGCCAGAATTTTCCTTTCTTCTGGTGAGAGAGGAATACTGGGCTCTGAATTAGTTTTAAGATATTTTATGCAAAGGATATCCCAGTACTTCTTTAATATGGTTAATGAACATCATTTTTTTGTGTGTGTTATACATTGATTCATTTAAATCTATGCCTTGAGCATTAGCAAAACTTGGAGAAGCAACTTAATGACCTGGATACCGAAATTAATTAATAATGTAGCCACAGATTTTTAATGACTTGGAATATTGAAAAGTAATTCACTAAGTTTTTCATATATTAAAACTTTTAATAATTAAAAAAACCATAGCTAAGGTTAAATACATTCATACCTCATGTTAAAACATGATTTTCCTCATAATAAGATATCAATATTTTATTCCTATTGAATATGATAAGCATTTAAAAATATCTTTTTACAGCACTTTAGGCAATGATTTTTTTAACCATAAACTTGGAGTAATCTGCTATATGCACATATAATTATGATTCCTTATCAAAAATTCATAAAATATGAAAATCATTTATATTTTAGAATTTTGTATCACACACTAAACTGTTTAATTCCAATTGAGAATTGCTTAATGTGTTTTTTATAAATCAAAATTAGTTATTCCTATGAGACAGTAATTATTGGCAGGAAATTCATTCCAAGATCCTGAGTTGATGCCTGAAACCACAAAAAGTAACCAACCCAATTGCTGTCAATCAGAAAATATTTCTGATCATGTCTTATACTCACAAATGTAGTGTCTTTTTCATCCTAACTAAACACGTATTTTGTACTAGGGCCACAACTTTACCAGGTTAAGTTGCAAGAGCAAAACTGACACAAATTTCTTTTTCCATCTTTACAATTTCATGGATAAAAGATTGTCTTTACCATAGACATTAGCAACCTTTGAATATGGTGGTTTTCTCTTTTCTCATTAAGTCAATAACTTTCATTTTTTCCACTTAAAGAATGCACGTTACGGCTTCTGCTTAGGATATCAATATTACCAGCATCACTACTCTTGTGCTTTGGGGCCATTATTAAGTTAAATAAAGATTATCTAAACACAAGGACTGCAGTACCAGAAAGGTTAACCTGAGAACCAAGATGGCTACGAAGTGACTAAAGGGGTGGGCAGTGTCTACAGCATGGATCTGCTAAACAGAAGTGTGATTTATGTCCCAGGCAAGACTGAGTCAAATGGTGTGAGATTTCATCATGCTACTCAGAATGGGGCACAATTTAAAATGTATGAATATTTCTGAAATTTTTCATTTAATGTTTTTGCATCATGGTTGGTCTTGGATAACTGAAACCATGGAAAACCAAACAGCTGATATGGGGAGGACTACTGTAGATATGCAGGTGGTGGCGGTAATAAACCAGCTTAAGCCAAAACTTATGTCGGGATCTACATGGTTAAAACAGGAATAAGCCAATTTAGTATCCCTTTTAAAAGGGACCGATTTCTTTTTCCTAAAAGAAAAAGTATAAAGGAAACTTGACATAGTTAATAGAAACATTTTTGTTCTTAGGAAGATGATTAATTTTGACCACATCAACATTTACATCTCCAGTTTATCTCTAAGAACAGCTACTAATATAATCATATCCATATCCAGTTAAGGGCAGGTTGAGATGAGGAGTGTATTGAAAACTAAATGCACTGAAGTTATTAGGATATAAATGCTTTTTATTTGAAAAGATACAGCTCACTTTTCACACAATAGGATTTACAACCAAAACTTTCAGTTTACAGAAGTGTTTCTTTTTATCCAGAGATATTTGAAAAGAGGCACACGCAGACCAACACACATCATGAGCAACAAAAATAACATATGCTAGAATTGAGCAAGCAAACAAACAAATAAACAAAAACCCTAGAGTATATGGAGGTCAAGGAACATTTAAATCAAATTAAACCAGCTTTTTCCAATAACTTTCTGTGGTAGAAATACAAGGTTTCTTTGGAATTTAAGGGAAAAGCAATGTCATATTCTGCAACATTAAATGTCAAATCTGAATATGCTAATATATTTAATTCATTGTGTAGAATATCTAATTCTCAATATCTGACTCTGTTCTAGTAAAAGGTCATTCAGAATTGGGCTTTGAAGTTTAGGCATTGAAGATAAAACCTTATCAAAGGTAAATTATAATAAAGGTAGACTTTCCTGAAGATCGAAGGAAACAAAGGAATAAAGAAACACTGGAACCTGATCCCGTGAGTATGAAAGTGGTAAGCAAATGGGTTGGTATTATCTCAATATGTTTAAAATTTGAAGCATGCTCTTGACAAAAACAAGCTATTAATGTTTCTTAACTAAGCAATCCTTACACATTAGCAAAAGATAGAAGCTGTGAATGAAAATTCTAAATGCAGTTTTCTCCTTCCATTATTCCAGTGAACAACGCAAAATAAGACTGTACCACTTTACCTTTTGAAGCCTTCAAATAGTAATACTAGCAGGGATAATTCAGAAAAATGCTTTGTGCTAATGCTAGATTACTTTTCCATTATTCCTACTGGCTATGTTTAAGGAAATCAATAATTACAAATCTTTCAGGAAAAAACTAGAATTGTTTTAAAAATACCTCACAAAGCATGATTTAAAAAATCAAACAAGGCCAGGTATAGTGGCTCATGTCTGTAATCCCAGCACTTCAGGAGGCTGAGGCAGGGGAATCACTTGAGCCTAGGAGTGCAAGAGCAGCCTGGGAAACACAGCAAGACCATGACTCTATACATAATAATAATAAAGTAATAATAATAGAAAGACTTCTGCTTTCTCAGCTCTCTTGCACTACCCAAGGCCAGGACTTGAGTGAGGCACTTGCCTCAGGTACAAAATTAAGGGAGATTGGATCAAGAAGCTCATAAAGCAAAATAATAATCAAACAAATCATAAACTTTTTACATTAAGATGATGATAAAGCAATTAAAATCTTGATTTTTCAAAAATAGAGGTAAAATTTAAAATATATACTACATTTTGTTTCACTTTAACTATGTGAAGAATGCTTGTATGAGATGCCTCTGGTTGATATAGATACAAAAAAAGCAGATTTCATTTTGTAAATACAGTGATTGAGTTTGAGAAGATTTTTCTTTAAGATTCAGGATTCATCTTGTTGCCTATCCAAGAAATAGTTGTTACATCAACTTTCTGGAAGTACACTAATGCAGATAATATTTCTGTCCTTACTGGCTAGTCAAATTTAATCAAGGAACATTATTAAAATGTTCTTGAATATATATCATTATAGAAAATTGATAAAGAAATCTCAGATTATTCAAAGCACCTAAATAGGATGACTGTAGATACTAGTGACATTGGGGACTTTTATACAAAAATGAGAACATTTTCCCCCGATTAGAATGCATTTTCTTTTCAAGCACACATAAAACATTCAAAAAAGTAGACCATATTCAGAGACAAAATAAAAATCTGAACTAATTTTAAGCACTAGAAATCACAGAAACTGTATTATGGGGCCATAATATAATTAAAGCAGAAATTTTAAAAAAATATGGGGAAGTTCTCAAAACTTTGAAAATTAGTTTACCCACAAAATTGATGTGAAAAATGACTGGGCTTGATGGCTCATGCCTGTAATTCTAGCACTTTTGGAAGCCGAGGTGGGTGGATCACCTGAGCTCAGGAGTTTGAGACTAGCGTGGGCAACATGGCAAAACTCCATCTCTTCTAAAAGTACAAAAAATTAGCCAGGCATGGTGGCAGGTGCATGTAATCCCAGTTACTCGGGAGGCTGAGGCACCAGAATCCCTTGAACCCAGGAGGTGGAGGTTGCGGTGAGCTGAGATCGTGCCACTGCATTCCAGCCTGGGAGACAGAGCGATACTCTGTCTCAAAAAAAAAAAAAAAAGAAAAAAAAAAAAAGTAGAAAACGAATTCTCAAGAAAATTAAAATATATTTTGAGCTCATAAGACAGTATTTCAAAAATTGTATGATGCAGTTAAAATAGTAGCCCCAAGGAAATTTGCAGTCTATATTACAAATCTAAAGTTAATAATCTGGATTTCTACCTTAATAAAACAGAAACATAAAAATAAAAATAAACCCAAAGAAAGCAGAAGAAAAGAAATAATAAAGATCAGAGTAAAAATCAATGAAAAAAAAATTAAAAAGATGTAGAGAAAAATAAAGAAAATCTAAAGTTAATTCTGTTATTTGAAGAATTAGTAAAACTGATAAATCTCCAGCCAGTCTGGAAAAAACAAACAAACAAACAAAAAAAAAAAAAAAAAAAAAACAAGAGATAGGAAGTACTCTTTGGTACTCTTTGCCAATATCAAGAAGAAAAGAAGTGATAGCACTCTAGTATTACAGACATTAAAAGAATGATAAGGAAATAATAAAACAACTATGTGCCTATGAATCCAAAAACTTAGATTACATTGACAAATTTCTTGTAAGACATAATCTCACAAAATTGAAAAATTGAATAGCACTACATCTATTAAATAAATTAAATGTTTAGTTTAAAAATTTTGTTTAAAATTCAGTTCAGGAATCAGATGAGTTTACTAGTGAATATGAGAAAATAATACCTATTCCACACAGTTTATCTGATAAAACAGACATGAAAATACTTCCCAAAGTATTTACTGTAATCTCAAAAGCAGACAAAGGCATTACAAGCAACGAAAACCATAAATATTACTGGTGAACTTAGATTTAAAAATTCCCAAAAGTATATTAACAAATTGAACATAACAATATATACAAAGCATAATCAATCAAGATCAAGTGGAATTTGACCTCAGGAATGCTAGATTGTCAACATTAGGAAATAGATTAATGTATTCCACCATAATTGACTGAATACGAAAAATACTGTTGACTATTGCGGTAGTGGAGAAAACTTATTTAAGAAAATTTAATGTTCTTTTATTATAAAAATTCTCAGTAAATTAGAAAGAGAAATGAACTTTTTTTACCTGATAAATGGCCTCTACAAGAAACCACAGGGCTCATATTATATTTAATGGTCAAAGACTGAATGTATTGCCCTGATTGGAATAAAAGCAAAAACATCCCCTGTTACCACTCCATGATACTTGAACTCCTAGCCAGTACATAGCAAATAGATGGAATGCAGACTAGATACAACTAAATACAATTGTCTCTATTTTTGGATGACACACTTCTATATATAAAAGTACTAAAAAGAAGTTCCACTGAAATGCCATAAGAACGAATAAAAGAGTTTAGCAATGTCATTGGAGACAAAATCAACATACAAATATCAATTGTGCTTTTTTTATAGTGGTAAAAATCACATAACGTTAGCTACACCCTCTTAGTAAATATTTAATTGTCTAGTACAGTACAATATTGCTAAATGTAAGCATACTGTTGTATAGTAAATCTCCAGAACTTCTTAATCTTTCATTACTAAAACTTTCTAATTATTGTCAAAGAATCTTTAGGGTATCACCTTGCCAGCCAGAAACCTCTGTGGCTGGTGGCGCCCCTGCTTGAGTTTTACTGATGCCCACTGGGCTCATTCCACCCACTCAGCCTGGCAGGCTGGGCTCGGCTCAGGCGACTGGCCCCCATCCCATGACCACCAAGGGCGAGCCAGGAGCCGAGTGGCGCCTGAAAACTCGGTGCAGAGCGGTGAGGGGAGTGTGAGTGAGACTGCCAAGGGTCCAGCCACTGCACACAGCCAGGTGCACTGGCTGTTGCCATGGGGCGGGCAGCTCCAGGCACCGCACAGGTGCTGGTTCCCTGCAAAGCTGCACTTGGGACAGGCCTACTGCAAGCAGCTTCTGCCATGAGCACCATTGTCTGGAGGAGAGGAAAGCAGTGGTGCCTGAAAACTTGGGGACAGCAAGCGTGGAGCGCCAAGGGGTCGGTGGCAGGGTGTGTTACAACTCTCTTGTTCCTGCCACCCACAGTGTGGTGAATTGGGGCAGGGGTGTATTTCAGCCCGTTCGTGTTAGAGCTTGTTCAGTCCCGCTGCCCTGCTTTGTCCTGTGGCTCCTGGGCTGGTCTGACCACTGCTTTCCATCATGTGGGGTGGCCACCCAACCCTGGTGGAGGGTGGGAAGACTGTAGTGAGTCAGCTTTGGCTCAGGGAATCCTAAGGTCTGGGACCTCAGAAGGTTTGCCACTCTTCACTCCTGCAGTCCAATGAATGAGAGTGTATCACTGCCCACAGATCAGTGAGCCAGCCAGGAAACTGTTACAGCCCTTTTTGCACCTGCTGTTTGGTGAGGCCCGAGCTCTTGTCCGGTGTCTAGGAAGATTGAGGTTACCCAAACAACTGGAGGGTGAGCAAGGTGGAGAAGAGTTTCATTCAGCAGCAAAACAACTCTCAGGGGAGAGGAGATCGGAAGTGGGTAGCTCTACCTGCAGGGGAGTAGTCTCAACATGTGTCTAGGTTTGTCTGAATCTGGGGTTTTTAAGGGCTCAGAATGGAGGAAGTGCATTGGTCCATGGGTTGGCCTCAGAAAAAAGCACCATCTGACTGTCCAAAATATATCAAGGAAGTTCCCACTCTGGGTCATGGACTCCCCCCAGAACTGGCAACCCAGACCCCAGGCTTCAGGCTGTCCCTGAATTGAAGGTCAGGCTTCACCAGGAACCCATCCCCTCCTGCCTGGGAACCTGTGTGCCTCCCGCCACCATCACTATTAAACATCAACTTCTCACTTACTTTTCCCCCAGCACCTAGAAACTAACATTCTACCTGCTGCTTTTACGAGTTTCAGTATTTGTGTACCTCATATAACCGGAATCATGCAGTGTTTGTCCTAATGTGACTGGCCTGTTTCACAAAACACAATGTTTAAAGGTTCATTCGTGTGGTAACATATTACAGGATTTTGTACTTTTTTATGACTGAATAGTATTCCAGTGTTTGCATATAATTTTTTTTATCCATTCTCCTCTCAGTGGGCATTTACATTGTTTCTACTTCTCTAGTATCATGACTAATGATGCAAAGAATATGAGAGTGCAAATGTCTCTTCAAGATTCTGCTTTCAATTATTTTGGTTGATTACCCAGACATGGAATTGCTTGATCATATCGGAGTTATATTGTTAATTTTTCTACAAATCTCCATAATATTTTCCATATTGGATGCACCATTTTACAGTCTTACTAACAGTACAGAAGTTTTCCAGTATCTTCACAACCTTAATAACACTGGCTATTTTTGTTTTGTTTTAAATATGGACTGCCATGATAGATGTTAGGTAATATCGGTTTGATTTGCAATTTTATGATAATTAGTGATGTTGAACTTATTTCATGTATCTCTTGATCATATATATTTGTCTTTTTTGAAAAAAAGTGTCTAATCAATTCTTTTGCTCATTTTTCAGTTATTTGATGGGGCTATTTTTTTTTCTACTGAGTTGTAGTAAGTCTTTATGTATTTTGGATATTAATCTCTTAACAGATACAAAATTTGCAATTATTTTCTCCAAGTACATAGATGAGTTTTTCAGTTTGTTTATTGTTTCCTTTACTATACAGAAGCTTTTTAGTATAATGCAGTCTCACTTACCTATTTTAGCTTTTGTGACGTGCGCTTTTAGTGTCAAATCTAATAAATCATTGACACGACTAATGTCACAAAGCTTTCCATGTATGTTTCCTTTCAGGAGTTTTACCATTTAAAGTCTGTTGTCTAAGTCTTCAGTCTAGTCTGAGTTGATTTTTGAGCATGAGATAAAGTTTCAATTTTATTATTTTTTGTGTGAGTATCAAGTTTTCGCAATACTATTTGTTGGAGGTACTCTCCTTTCCTCATTGTGTATTCTTGGAAATTTTGTTGAAATCAGTTGACCATATATATGTGTGAATTTACTTCTGGGCTCTCTATTCTGTTCTGTTAATCTATGTGTCTGTCATTAATGCCAGTAACATACTAGTTTAATTACTGTAGCTTTGTAATACGTTCTCAAACTAGGAAACATAAATCCTCTGGCTTTGTTCTTTTTCAAGATTATTTTGGCTATTCTATGTGTTGTAGTTTCATATAAATGTTGAGATTCTTATCTGTTTCTGTAAAAATTGCCTTTGCATTTTGATGGGAATTGTATTAAATGTGTAGATCACTTTGGGTAGTATGAACATTTAATAATATTAAATCCTCCAATTCATGAACATGAGATATCTTTTTATTTATTTTTATCTTTTTCCATTTCTTTCATTCATGTATAATAATGTTTACTGTCCATGTCTTTTGCCTTCATAAGTTTATTTCTAAATATTTTATTCTTTTGATGCTATTGTAAATGAAATTATCATAATAGTTTTTTTTAGCTTTTCTGTTAATATATAGAAATACAAACACAACTGACTTTTGTATGCTGATTTTATATCCTGCAGCTTTATTGAATGAATCTATTTATAGTGTAGCTTTATAATCTTATTGAGTCACTTGTGTACTTCAACTTTTCTCTTTTTTCTTTCTTTCTTTCTTTGGTTTTTTTTTTTTTTTTTTTTTTTTTTTTTTTTTTTTTTTTTGAGATAGAGCCTCACTCTGTCACCCAGACTGGAGTACAGTAGTGCAATCTTGGCTCAATGCAACATTTTGCCTCCTGGGTTCAAGCGATTCTTGTGCCTCAGCCTCCCAAGTAGCTGGGACTACAGGTGCATGCCACCACACCTGACTAATTTTTGCATTTTTAGTAGAGAGGGGGTTTTACTATGTTGACAAGGCTGCTCTTGAACTCCTGACTTCAAGTCATCCACCTGTGTTGGCCTCTCAAACTGCTGGGATTATAGTCATGAGGAACCAAACACAGCCTCATTAATTTTCAAAGTTGTTTTGTCATTCTAATCCCATTGAATTTTTAAATAGATTTTAGAATCAATATATCAATCTCTATAAAAGTGCTTGCCTGATTATATTACAGTCATAGCTATTGCACTGAGTCTATAAATCAAATTTAGAAAAATTTTCATCACATCAGTATTAGTTTTTCAGACTGCAAACACAATATATTTCTCAATTTATTTAGTTATTTTTTCTTTTCTTTCTGTCAAGAGTGTTTCTTAGTTTTCAACACAAATATCCTGTAATATATGTTGAATTCATACCTAATTATTTTATTTTTGGTTCTATATTAGGTGATAATTTTTTAAAATTCCAATTCCTCATTGTTAGTATATGAAAACAAAATTGATGTTTGGGACATCAGCAAGATGGCCAAACGGGAAGGTCTAAACACTTCTTCCCATGAAGACACCAATTCCATTTATGAGAAAACAAACAAAAAAAAATTTTGTTTTTTTTGAGATGAAGTCTCATTCTGTTACCCAGGCTGAAGTGCAGTGGTACAATCTCGGCTCACTACAACCTCCACCTCCCAGGTTCAAGCAATTCTCCTGCTTCAGTCTCCCGAGTAGCTGAGATTACAGGTACCCACCATGATGCCCAGCTAAGTTTTGTATTTTTAGTAGAGACAGAGTTTCACCATGCTGGCCAAATAGGTCTCGAACTCTTGACTTCAGGCAATCTGCCCACCTCACCCTCCCAAAGTGGTGGGATTACAGGTGTGAGCCAGTGTGCCCAGCCCCAATAACTATTTAAAAGGCTCCTGCACCCAGGCCAGTGTGCAACAAGCTTCATCAAAGGTAGTAAAGAAACTTTTGCCATCCTCACACCATAGTCCCTTCCCCTAATGCAGCACCACATGTTCAAGAAGGAATTCAGACCTCCTAGTTTCTCCCAGGGAAGTGAAACCAAAGACTAGACTGTACATCCAACATTCTGATTTTAATTGGAAGGGATCCAAGGAACTGGGCTTTGTCTCATCTGACACAGAGTACTGATCAGACCCTGCACACTCTGAGTGCCTGGGGACCACTGAGAATATGAAGAGCTAGATGTTGTGTGCATCCTCCAGTAGACACATAGAACAGAGAATGGAGAATTACACACCACAGATGCTCGCAGAAAGGAAAGAAAAGAGTGGAGCATGTGTTCAATGTTCTGGCTTTTGAGAAACTGCCCATGGGACTAATTTCTATCTAGCCCAACTCACAAAGCTGATGGGAATCAAGCACATTCTAAATGCCTGAGTGCCACTAAAAACAAACACAGAAAAAGTTTTGTGGCATGTGGTTTGTGTAATTTTGTTCTCACACTGCTGTAAATAACTGCCAGAGACTAGGTAATTCATGACGGAAAGGGGTTTAATGGACTCAGTTCATGGCTGGGGAGGCCTAAGGAAACTTACAATCATGGTGGAAGGGGAAACAAACACATCCTTCTTCACATGATGGCAGGAAGGAGAAGTGCTGAGCAAAGAGGAAAAAGCCCCTTATAAAACCATCTGATCATGTGAGAACTCACTCACTTTCACAAGAATAGTAGCATGGGTGTAAATGCCCTCATGATTCAATTATCTCCCACTGGGTCCCTCCCACAACATGTGGGGATTATGGGAACTACAAGATGAGATTTGAGAGGGGACACAAAGTGAAACCATGTCATTCTGCCCCTGGCCCCTCCCAAATCCCATGTCCACACATTTCAAAACACAATTCTGCTTTCCCAGCAGTCCCCCAAAGTCTTAATTCATTCCAGCATTAACCCAAAAGTCCAAGTCTAAAGTCTTATCTCACATAAGGCAAGTCTCTTCTGCCTATGATCATTTAAAATCAACAGCAAGTTTGTTACTTCCTAGACACAATGGGGTTATGGCCATGTGGTAAGTAAACCTATTCCAAATAGGATAAACTGGCCCAAACTTAGGGGCTACAGGCATTATACAGGTCCAAAATCTAGCGGGGCAGTCAAATCTTAAAGCTCCAAAATGATCTTCTTTGACTCCATGTCTCACATCCAAGTCACACCAATGCAAGAGATGGGCTCCTGTAGCCTTGGGCAGCTTCACCCCTGTAACTTTGCAGAGTACAGCCCCATCTTGGCTGCCTTCAGGGGCTGACATTGAATGTCTGTGGCTTTTCCAGGTGTAAGATGCAAGTGGTTGGTAGATCTACCATTCTGGGGTCTGGAGGATGATGGACCTTTTCTCATGGCTCCACAAGACAGTGCCACAGTAGGGACTCTGGACTCCAACCCCACATTTCCCTTCCACTCTACATTGCCCTAGCAGAGGTTCTCCATGAGGGCTCTGCCCCTGCAGCAAACTTCTGTCAGGACATCTAGGTATTTTCATATGTTTTCTAAAATCTAGGCAGAGGTTGCCAAACCTCAATTCTTGACTTCTGTGCACCCATAGGCTCAATACCACGTGGAAGCTGCCAAGGCTTGGGGTTTGCACCCTCTGAAGGCATGGCCTGACATGTATGTTGTCCCCTTTTAGCCATGGCTGGGATGCATGGTACCAAGTTTTGAGATGGCACAAAGCAGCAAGGCCTGAGCCTGACTCAGGAAACCATTTTTCCTCCTAGGCCTCTGGGTCAATAGTAAGAGTGGATGCCATGAAGCCTTCTGACATGCCTTGGAGAAATTTTCCCCATTGCCTTGATGATTAACATTTGGCTCCTTGTTCCTTATGCAAATTTCTGCAGCCAGTTTGAATTTCTTCACAGAAAATGGCTTTTTCTTTTCTGTCGCATTATCAGGCTACAAATTTTCTGAACTTTTTTGCTCTGCTTCCCTTTTTAACATAAGTTCTAATTCCAAAGAATGTCTTTGTGAATACATAAAACTGAATGCTTTTAACAGCACCCAAGTCACATCTTGAATGCTTTGCTGCTTAGAAATTTCTTCCACCATATACCCTAAATTATCTATGTCAAGTATAAAGTTCCACAGATCTCTAAGGCAGGGGCTAAATGGTGCTAATCTCTTTGCTAAAACATAGCAAGGGTACCTTTATTTCAATTCCCAACAAGTTCCTCATCTCCATCTGAGACCACCTCAACCCAGACTTCATTGTCTATATTCCTATTGGCATTTTGGTAAAAGCCATTCAAGAAGTCTCTAGAAAGTTCCAACCTTTCCCATATTTTCCTGTCTTCTTCTGAGCCCTCCAAACTGTTCAAACCTCTGCCTGTTACCCAGTTCCAAAGTCACTTTCAAATTTTTGAGTATCTTCAGAGCAGCTCCCCACTAACTGATACCAATTTATTGTATCAGTCAATTCTCTGCTGCTATAAAGAACTGCCTGTGTCTGGGTAATTTATAAAGGAAATGATTTAATTCACTCACAGTTCCACATGACTTGGGAGGCCTCAGGAAACTTACGCTCATGGCAGAAGGGGAAGCAAACATGTCCTTATTCATGTGAGGGCAGGAAAGAGAAGTGCCAAGCAAAGGGGGAAATGCCCATTATAAAACCGTCGGATCTTGTGAGAAGTAACTCACTATCATGAGAATAGCAGCATGGGGGTAACTGTCCCTATGATTCAATTACCTCCCACTGGATCCTTCCCATGACAAGTAGGAATTATGGGAACTACAATTCAGGCTACGATTTGGGTGGGGACAAAGCCAATCCATATCACTGCTGCTTCAGAGGATCCACATTATAGCAGACCGAAGCCCTCATGATCAAGAAAAGCTGAAATATACAAGCTACTCAATAGGATTATAGAGCTACCGTAATGAAGATAGTGTGGCATTGGCACTAAAGACTTGTTGATTTAAGCAGGAGTGTAAGGAACATAGTACTAAATCCAACCAATATAGACAAGTGGTGTTTGTCAGTGGTACTAAAACAATTCAATGGAGGAAAAAAAGTCATTCAAATACATGGTGGTAGACAAATTAACTCCAACTGTTAAATAATTTTTATCCCTATTTAACAAGGGGATGGATGTATTTTTTAAAATTTTTATTTGAATTTATATTCAGAGGGTACATGTGCAGGTTTGTTACAAGAGTACATTGTATGATATTGAAACTAGGGATACCTGAACCCATTTGCCAAGTAGTGAGCATAGTACTCAACAGGTAGGTTTTCAACACTTGCCCTATCCATTCCCTCTCCTCTCTGTTAGTCCCCAGTGTCTTCAGTTTCCATCTGTATGTCCATGTATACCCAATGTTTTATTGTATCTCATCCATATAGAAATAAAAAATAGATAAGTCTTAAGTGTAAAATAAAAAGAGCAAAACAGCACAACTTAGAAAAAAGTAAAATCTAGAATTATTAAAATTAAAAAAAATTTTTGGTACACACAGACACAAAGATGGGCAAAATAAACACTAAGAATTCCAGAGGGAGAGAGGGAAGACAGAGGCAAAATTTGAAAACTACCTGTCATGTACTGTTTTTACTACTTAGAAACGAGATCATTACAAGCTCAAATCTGCATCATTCAATATACACATGTAACAACCTGCACATGTAGTCGTTGAATCTAAAATATTATAAAATCCAAAATAAAAGAAAAAAATGTGTTTGCTTGGTAAAGATATTTAAAAAAAAAAAAAAACTCCCAGACTAAGAAAAAATATTTGCAAATCAAAATTTTTAAAAACTCTGAAAATTGCAAAATAAGAAAAAAAAATGAAAAACATTGGTAAAAATTCTGAGCGGACACCTTACCAAAACAGAAATTCAGATGGAAATAAAACACTTGAAATATGCTCAGAAATGCAAACATAAAACCAAATGAGCTAAGGAGTTACGACTCCCTATATCTTAAAATGCATACCAAAAAAATCTAGCAATAGGAGGTATTGATGAGGATGATAAGTAATTGAACATTATTTTGAAGAGTTAGAAACTTTTAATAAAATTCACTTACTGTATGACCCAGAAACCTCACTCCCATGTGTCTACTCAAGGTAAATGAAAACTTATGGTGACACAGAAACCTCTAGGTGAATGTTTCTAGCAGCTTTATTCAGAATTACCAGAAATCATTAATAATATATACTTCAGTTGGTGAATCAATAAATTGTGGTCTCCATACAATGCAGTAGTACTCAACAATAAAAAGGGATAAGCTTGATTCACGCAACAACATGAACGAAGCTGAGATTCATTTTGCTAAGTGAAAATGCAAGCCAAAAAGCTATTTATTATATATTTTATTCACACAACACTCTGTAAAAGGCAAAGTTTTAGTGTGGAAAATAGATCAATATTTAGAAGAATTTAGAGTGGGAGAGCAGTTGTCTCTAAAGATGTAGTACCATGTAGCACGATACCTGTTTTCTATTGCTCCTATGACAAGTTGTCACAAAATTAGTGTCTTAAGAAAGAATAAATTTATTATCTTATTATCTTACTAATTTGTATGTTAGAAGTACAAGAAATTTGTATGTTAGAAGTAGAAGATAATATTATCTTATTATCTTACCATTTTGTATGTTAGAAGTCTGAAACGGATATCATTGTGCTACCTATCCACTGAGAGAAGCTGGATGGAGAGACACCCAGTATCTATAAGCACACCTAATGCCTAGCCACTGGTTTCTAAAATCTTTTTCACTGAAAGAACACAAGGATTCTTGGAAAACTTGTTGATTCCAGCATACTCTAAGATGAGTCTAAAGAATCTGATGTTGCCAGAAATAAGTGATAAATAAAATAATAAAGTGTGGAAGCATATTTTAAAAAGTCACAGGCATCCAACTGAAAGAAATTCTAATGGCCAAAGTTGGAATAATTTGGTCACACCATAAGTAAGTGTAGTATTGTGTTATAACCCCCCAAAATAAAATAAGTATTCATAATTTTATAATGATATATGTGAATAGCCAACTAAGTAAGTGAAGGAATATCCGTTTCTAACAAAAGATTTTTAACTAACAAATACAGAGGGAATGAGGGAAATAGAAAATCACCATTAGAAAACTACAGTAATAATTGCTGCCTGCAAGAAAGACTGATGGATGCTAAAATTAGCAGGAAAAAGTTGAACAAAATCACAACATATGTATAGACTCTAGATTTATTTTGCAAATATTTAGCCAATACAAAGAGAAAAATACTGAGCCTACAGTGATGAATTCTGGCAAACATCACTTCAGTGAGTGATCAGTGTTAGTATCACCAGTTTTTATATTATGCACCCCATGATATGCTGTGATTGAAAAGAGCATATCACTTTTGGGGCATTCTTCTCAATAATGTCTAACTTCAATATAACCATAAGAAAATACCAGGCAAATTCAAATACAGCAACCATCTGTAAAATAACTGACTGCTTCTCTTCCAAAGTGTTAATGCAATTAAAAAAAAAAAAACTAGAAATGATAAAGAACTATCACAGTTACAGAATTCTACACAGAAGTGAAAACTAAATGTAATGTAGGATTCCAAAACAAAGAAAGCACAGTCACGAAAAATCTGGTGAAACCTCCTAAAATTCTGTACTTTCATCCATAGTATTGATCCGTGGTTAATCTAGTTTTGACAAATGTTCTATGATACCATAAGATGTTAGGAAAGATAGTTGTGTGAAGGACATATACAAATTCATTAAACTATTCTTGTGAAACTCGTTTATCTTTTAAAAAAGTAACTACTAAATTAAAGCTGCTAATATTGAGGAATAAAACAAACAAATTCCAAACACTTTAGCTTTATGTTTAAACTTTACTTTTTGAAGAGAGATTAATACTACATTTTATAAAATATAATAGTAAAAATAAGAGTAAAAATATTTTAATTTTTTTAGTAATTATATTGTATTTTTACAGTGTTTTAGGAGGGTAGCTGATCTCTTCAGAAAGAGATAAAAACTGATGAGTTAATGAAACTTACTAATTCTTTTTTGTCTGATTGCTGTCCAGCTTTCTGAAATCTATAAATCTATATAAACTGATACAATCCTACAGGAAACAGACAGACAGACACTAGTATTAATAACTAATGCTAAAAGGAAAAAGATAAGACCTATAGACAACTGTGAGTATTAGTGATTTTTCTGTCACATCATTTATATAAAATAATGAATTTCCTGACCAAGCTCATAATGTCTTTCAGCTCATCTTATAGAAGCGTGACAGCCTTCATAAACACCAGCACTAGACAGCTCACATTAGATTCTCACAATTAACAAAGATTATTGGAAAAATAATATGTGGTGGGCATTTTTCCTGTGGTGCTATTAGTTTTCAACTTAATCGTAGTGTTTCTATCTAATCTAAGCGCGACACCCATGAAATAACACAGGTAGCATTAGGATGACGGGGGCCATTAGGTCCTTTCAGTCAGAACAGTTTATTTCTTGCACTTCAGCTTCTTTTGTCACCCTGGCGTTTTCAATTGCAGAAGATTTGTCTGTGAGAGAGGAAAGTTTGAATCTGATCTGGCTCTGCCTTTCTTAATAATGTGCTTGAAAGTGACATAAAACTTTTCAAGTTCGAAGAAATACCCATTAAAAAAAAAACAGCAAAATAGCTTTTCTCTCACAATGAATGCTTTAAACCTCTTCCCTGTGGGGGGAAAAGGCAGCTTTAAAGAAAAAAAATAATAATCCCTGCATTATTGAAAATGCATCAGTCTCCCAGGGCTTCATTGTCAGTTTCCACCATTGTGTATTGAGAGACAGCTCTGTCAGATTTGAGTCTTGTGGTTATCTGGTGGAGTTGATATGGCAATTGAAAATGTCATCCTGATGGGGACTAGACAGATATAATCTCATTTTATTTGAGGGAAATCAAGCTCTGCCATAAAGGAGTTTATCAGCGAGGCTTAATTAAGGCTCAGATAAAGTAGTAGTGTTATAAAATTGTTGTATTTTTTTTCCAAAAAATGTATATTTAATTGGTTCACTTTACAGCGAAATGCTTAACTGGAAATTAAATTTGTGGATTTTTCTTTTCTTTCCTCTAGTGAAGAATATGTCAAAATAAATCATAAACGACAATGCACTGGAATGGTAGAGATGCATGGCAAACTACTGGAGAACTGTTCTCCATTTTCCTTAGCCTATCCTACCTTCATGTTGTTCCTTATCACATTGATACTGGGCTAGACCGTATAACCGGTTTTGGTCAGTAGGATAATAGCGACCATGATGCAAGGTGAAAAGTAAATAATGTTTGTACAATGCAACTTTGCTTCTCTTACTGCTGTTGAAACCCCTTCAACCGCCACTACGTGAAGAAGACCAAACTGTACATATAATAAGAGAAACATATGGTTCATTTTTTATCATTCTGGCTAATGGTCAGCTAAACTCAAAGAGCAAAGGTGCCCAGATGAATAGAGTAATACCAGTGACCCTAGACAAAGCCAACAGAAGGGCTGCTGCAACACAAGATGCCTAGGTGAGCTCTCTTAATTATGAGCTAAATAAATGCTTGTTATTTTAAGTCAATAAATATGGCATCATTTTGATGTTGTTAAACCTATCACAGTACAAGATACTTTAGAATCACTTGCAAAGTCTTTCTTAGAGTAATGTAATACCCTGAAACATGCAGAAAGAAAAATATAGAGTGAATAGCACATTGCATTGGGACAAGAGTATATAATCAGGCAATTTGTGCCTGGCCAATTCAAAAGGAAAATTTTGAAAGCCCTGGGAATTATGTCCAAGAGAGCAAAGGGGCCATGTTTATTGCCCTGTGTGTTAGTAGATGATCCATGAATTTCATAGATTGTGATGCCGTCTCACATAATGACAGTTAGTTGTATAACTCTGCTAGACCATTTGTATTTTTAGTAGAGGTGGGGTTTTGCCATTTTGATCAGGCTGGTCTTGAACTCCTGACCTCAGGTGATGAGGTAATCAGTCTCCAATATTTTTATATGTAACAAAATAAACCGTAATGTTAATATGCAAATCTCATTTGCATCTTGATTAAAACAAACTAGTTGCAAAGAAACTTTTTTAGTCAATCAGAAAAATATTGAAACTGAGTAGGCAATGGTGATATTAAGTTAAATTTTCTTAAGTGTGATACCAGGATTGAGATATCATTAAAAATTCACTATCTATTAAAGATGTGTAGTACGGCTTTTTTTTAGTGAAATGATTTGTTGTCTTGGATTTCCTTTAAAATACTCTAGACTCCCACCTCCTTTAAAAAGGGGGAAAGAGATGAATAACAGAAGGGCTGTGGGTGATTATCAAGGCAGAATTCAGGATACTCATGGTCATTATGTTATTACCTACTTTTATACGTGCTTTTTAAATGTTTACATTTTAAAAGTTGAAAATTATGATTCTATCATTATTTTTCATCAGTCATGGCATTATCAGCCTGATGAAATTTCTTTTGTGTCCTCACTGGATATGAAAAAGAGACTCCAACAGTTCTCTGAACAAAGAAGTCCTAGCCTTCTTCAGATACTTTGAAGACTCTAGCCCAAGAGGAAGATGTTACATTTCCTGTTAATGGGGTAAATAGAAGCTGAAGCAATTAATTGGGAAATAAATGATACTACAATATTTTCCTTAATATGCTGAGTAGTTCAGACTGGTTATATTTCTTGTCGTTTTTTTCTTATCTCTCTGAAAGATTTCTTCTAAGAATGCTTGATGTCATTTTATAATATAAAATTAGGGTTGATATTCTGCCTTACTCCATTGCTCTACATCATACAATTCTACTAATATCTTTACATGACAAGAACACAACGGAGTGTAAAAGATAATCTAGTAAACTAAAAACAATTTTAAGGAGAAAATATGTAAATCACAAAATACTTAAATAAGGTAATGTCAAGTTAGTCATTTTTCAACTACTAGGACTAAGTACCTACTACATGGCAGGAATATTTTGGGTTCCAAATATTTGAGAATGTTTAAATCAGGCAAAGCCTCAACAATCGTGCTTGTTATGGTCTAGTATAGAAGACAGATATTAAACCATAAATATGGCATGAAAAAACGCAAAATAATAGAAGAGCTGGGAGTTCTTAATATAATGATATTTTATAAAAAGACTGAAATAGCAGGATTGTGAAAGTCCTTGTAAACTATGTTGTGCAAATTCAAAAACGAATAATGAAAATTAAAAGGGAAATGATGTGGCTGTTTTTACATTTTAAAATTATACTTTGGCTGCAGCTAATGTATTGAGACAATATGACATGACATATAATAGTAAGGTAATAGTTTCAGTGAAAGGATGTACTGTGGTCAAAAAATGTAAACTCGTAATTATACATTGTTTTTATATTGAAGGTATGTAATTAAATCAAATATGTAACAGAAACTTAAAACACCACAGTTATATGAATCCTAAAGTGATATAAAAGATACAAGTTTGATCCATTCAAAATAAAGAAAAATATCCTAATTATGTGTTAAAAATCTTAAACTTTTGCAATTATATCAAAAGGTTATATCTGATATAATTTGTTTTTTCAAATATACAGATATTTTGATGTTTCTTCAAAAGTATATAGTATCTTTAACAAATTTAAAATATAAATAATTAAACATATATTTGAATCTCATAATTAGTAATTAGTGCATAGCAAAATTTCATAACTGATGGTACAGAGCATAGCAAATGTAAACAGCCTTTATCTGAAAAATGTATTGTTAGAAAGTGTGTGAGCAGTGTACTAACCTTGAAATACTCAGAGTTGAGAAGAATGTTTGAAAAATTTAAAATTCAGATCGAGGCTGGGTGTAGTGGCTCACACCTGTAATCTCAGCACTTTGGGAGGCTGAGGCGTGTCGGTCACCTGAGGTCAAGAGTTCGAGACCAGCCTGACCAATATGGCAAAACCCTGTCTCTACTGAAAATACAAAAATTAGCTGGGCATAGTGGTGTGTGTTGTAGTCCCAGCTACTCGGGAGGCTGAGACAGGAGAATTGCTTGAAACTGGGAGGCAGACATTGCAGTGAGCCGAGATCGCACCACTGCATTCCAGCCTGTCTCAAAAAAAAAAAAAAAAAAAAAAAAAAAAAATCAGATAGATTCAATTTTGTAATTTTCCAAATCTTTTTTATAAATCTATTCAAAAAAGACATTTTAAAGGCCACTAAATTTCAAAGATATTAAATAATAACAAATATTAATAAAAAAAGGCCGGGCGCGGTGGCTCAAGCCTGTAATTTTCCCAGCACTTTGGGAAGGATCACAAGGTCAGGAGATCGAGACCATCCTGGCTAACACGGCGAAACCCCGTCTCTACTAAAAACACACAAAAAAAATTAGCCAGGCGAGGTGGCGGCGCCTGTGGTCCCAGCTACTCGGGAGGCTGAGGCAGGAGAATGGCGGGAACCCAGGAGGCGGAGCTTGCCGTGAGCTGAGATCTGGCCACTGCACCCCAGCCTGGGCGACAGAGCAAGACTCCGTCAAAAAAAAAAAAAAAAAATAATAATAATAATAATAATAATAATGAAAAAATATTATTATAAGAAAATCTAATAGGAGGTTATTATGCAGTATTTTAAAATCACACAGACCAATAAATGTTTGCATGACCATCAGATTCATCAATGACTGTAGCTCAGAGACTTTAGGCTTTATCAATAAAATGGGTGGAGTATTTGCCAAATAACACACCAAGAGGAGTACTTGCAATATTTGAGTAACACAGTATTAGTAGTAGTAGATAGGAGCTATGAAAACTATTGTCATATCAGATGTCAAATTTAGCTGACCGCAGGACAAAGAAGAAATATGTTATTTAAAATTCATGGCAAGGGAAACATTTCCAGACTGGCAGAGTAGGGGCCTCCATAAATATGCTCTTTCATAAAAGCCATATAGAACACCGGCGACATTTGAAAAATAGCAACATTTTCATAATTTTGGAAATTAGCTAAAAACTTTCAACATCCAACAAGCATTTACTCAGGAAAAATGGCTGATCTATTTAAGAACAGCAAGCTTTGTGCCATTTTACCTTGCTCTCTTCCTCTCGCCTCTCATCCCAACTCCAACATAGCCTGACCAACACGGTGAAACCCTGTCTCTACTAAAAATACAAAAATTAGCCAGGCGAGGTGGCACGTGACTGTAATCCCAGCTACTCAGGAGGCTGAGGCAGGAGAATCGCTTGAACCCAGGAGGCGGAGGTTGCAGTGAGCGGATTTCATGCCATTGCACTCCAGTCTGGGCAACACAGAGCAAGGCTCTGTCTCAAAACAAGACAAAACAAAACAAAACAAAACAAAACAAAACACTCATTCCTGGCACATATATTCAGCACATCCCGAGCAAATTACTTTGATACAAGGTGCCATTGTTTTCTCCTGTCTCTGTTGATGATTCTGTGCATTTTCCACTGAAAATATAAGTGCCTATAAATTATTGAATGTGTTTTTAAATTTTCACCACAGACTGCCAAACTTTTTATTTAAAAAAGGAATCTATATCTCGCTTTAAAGTACTACAAACTTACTGAAATCAGTAGTAAAAATATCTTTTTCTGTATACTTATAAGATAAATGTGAATGATTATGAAAGTAATGAGATCTATTTATTAATTATAAGTATGAAATATTAAAATACAAATTAATGAGATAATTTTGTCATGGTTAATTGTATTTTTCCTAAGGTAACCTAATTTTATAATTAATGAAAACTAACAGACAATTTCAAGTAAACTTTATGTAATATCTGATAAAGTTCTTTGACCAGGGTAATTTAGATGAATAAGAAAGTTAGTATTTTTTTCTTTTTCAAAAATAAAAGACACAATTTCACTTACAAAAATAGTAAGTCATACTTAACATTTGTTTAAAGCTTTTTATTTTTCTTAAGTTGATTTTAAAAGCTATTAATTGGCTTGGAGTTTTATAAATAGCCAAATAATTGAAGTTTCTTTTGGTTATATCATTGAATCACTCTTCCTTACAAGCTCCCATTTAACACATGGTGAGGAAAGAAGTTGAATCTTCAGGTCTTCTTGTTTCCACTGAAACATCTTCCTTTTGCTTTGTTGCTGACTGCCCCATTCTCAGTACAGATGATCCTTACCTACTGTATTGACTGTTCTACGCGAGTTCTCACTGATTCTGTGTATGTGCTCAGATGGTTCAATGGGTGAATGACCATTGTAGTCCTAGTGGCCCATGCTCAGAAGTACCCTACACTTGATCTAATGCTCTGGTATCACCATCTCGGAATTCTTTTAAAAATTTAACAAGAAGCTCTAATTCTTTGTTTTGCATTTAGCCCCATGACTATATTGCCAGTGTCGTGTATATGCCTGTGTCTGGCAGTGATTCTCATTGTCTCTCAGCCTGAGCAGGCTGCTATAGGGCCCCTAATGACAAAACAGATCAGATTTTCTCTCAGACTGCTTATCTTCCTAATATCTCAGCAGCACCTTAAGCAGCATCCTTTATCCTTTTATAAGGACATGATGATCTCTCTGGGTACTTTTCAGACCAGGAGATTAGAAGCTGGCACAGAATGATCTACTTAAGTAGTCTACCTTTAACCAATCTACCAAACCTCTTGCTTCAACACTTCTGCCCAGGGACAGGATGCCACACATTCTGGCAATCAGTTCCTTTACTTTTTCATCTTCTGCCCATAATTCTGCAATCTGAAAGAATAGGTTTTCTGTATCATTTCTATTTTTGTCTTTCTACTTCAGCATAAAATTTGCATTTTATGATCTAGTTGACTCTGCCTTCCTCTTAGTATATAGGAGTTAAGGGATGTCAAGTACACCTTTTCTCTCAATAAAAGAAACTTTTCAGACTATGGCTTTTGTTCCATATTACTATGTTAGTAGTGAAAATTTGGACCCTGACTTTTTCAATTTCTATATATCCGTACTTTACCAATCCAAAAGCAATCGCTCATATCTATGTGTCTTTACTCATGACGATAATTGCTAGAATGGCAAAGAGAGGAAGCTGTTTTAACTGAAATGGAAAAGAGGAAAAAAAAGGATTATTTATCTGTATTTTATAGTATGGACATTTCACTGCAATTGATGAAGTATGTTTTAAATTCTTAAACTAGTAAGAACAAAATCTTTCTAATATTTAACTTTTAAAACCAAAATATCTATCTGGAATACGGGGAGCTCACTTTCCCAGTCTATCCAGAGAAATTCTGTAGCTTAGTGATATAACTTTATCTCACAAAAGATGCTATCATCAAATAAGTTCACACATTATCCAGTAAAAATCAAATTTTCTTCTCTTGTTCTTTGATAAGTGACTTTAAAACAAAATTATTTTAAATTATTTTTAAAACTTAAAAATTGTTTTTAAACTTCAAAATAAAATTATTTTAATTTGTTACTTTTAACTGTCATCGGTTACAAGTAGTCAATTTGTTATTCTGCTTTTAGGATCCTCACAACTAGGCAAATGTTCTAGTGAAATGTGTCAAGAGACATTTGAAAGATGGAACTTGAAATGAAAAAGCTTCTAGGTCTATCAGAATTGGAGCAATTCAAAGAGATTCACAAATTCATAAGAGAAGTGTCTATCCATACCATATTCAGGAGTATTCAAACCTTTAAAATTTTTCACATTCAAGTTACTTGGCAGAAAGAAGTTATCTTCTGATTTGCCAGAATTGATTTTTATAACCACAAATTCTGCAATTAGAAATAATAAGTTAATCATTTGCTAATCTTTATTTAAGGATGTATTATGCTCCTTTAAAGTAAATTTGTTGCATAATATAAATATTTTTCTCTTCAATAAAATAAAATAAAAATTTAAATTAAGCAAAGAAATTATTTGATCACAGAATTTATATCAAATAATGAAATAAAACAAAAGGTGCTTGATATACAAAAGAACACCAAGTGTTAAAAAATAAAAATTCAAAAAACAATGATTGAAAATAGTGAAGAAAGATCAAGGTCAAAAATATTCCTAGAACGAATATATAATCATCTGCTGCTTAAAAATATATTATATTGCTAACAGTCAAAGAAACAAAGTCACCAATGCTTGTTTACTGAGTTTAAATCTATAAACCAACTCTAATTATTTCTATTGTTATATGACATGGAGTTCTTTTATACACACCTTGGCATTACTAAGATACTGTGATTTTTCACAACCACCACCCCAACTCTACACTTGCCTTCCCCAACAAACATTAAATCTTGTGAAAGTAAGTTACAAAGCTAGTGCTAGACTGCTAGGCTTTTATTATTATTATTATTATTATTATTATTATTAATTTTACAATAGCTCTTTGTATGCCTTTGATTCTAAGAAATTATAATTAAAAATACAAAACACATAATTGTATTCTCATGATAGTTTTAGATGTAACTGTACATGCTACAAAGATTTATTGCTAATCACTTTAATGTCCCTTTTGGTCTTGTCCTGAGATTTTGTTCTATTTAGTTTGAGTAATTTTATGTGATTTTGAAGGTTATATCATCTCTGCTCTTGGAATTCTTGTACATCTGACAACTTGTTCTTTTTCCCTTTCTCTAAAGATGGATATATTGGCTAGGAATATCATTCTTAGCTCACAGTCCATTTACTTTTAATTATCTATACATGGTAAATGATTTTCAAATGTCTTGTAGCTTCTAGTGTTGTACATGAAAAGACTAGTACTTAGTCTTTCCTAAGTAAGTAAGTTGTTGTTATGGCTGTTTCTATAAAACTGTATTTAGTTTTCTACTTCTTTTGATTCATATATATCACCATAATGCACCTAGACATATGTCTTTTTCATTTAAAATTCCAGGAACTTACAGATCTATTCTACTTTTAACACTTAAAATATTTATTTAGCTAAGAGGTATTTTCTTCTATTAATTATTATGAGTTGTTATTTCAGTGTCACTTCATTTCATGATTCTAAAATTGGACTTGCACAGCAAGTTTCTAATATCTTTTCTTCAAATGCATCTCTTATACTTCCAATTTTAGTTATCATTTATTTGTAGTCTTGTTTGCACAGTATTCCATCCATTTTATACCCATAGCCTTAATTCATTTCTAAGAAATAACCATTTCTTTCTAATTCTTCTATTTAAAGTTTTGAATAAGATATCATGTCTTCATAGTTTCAGAAAGTTATTTTTGCTTGAAATATTGTTTTCTCATATTTTAACATAATTTTGTGGTTTCCTTTTGAACTATAATGAAGACTGTGATTATTGATGTCACAGTCTCAGAGAGGCATTATCCTGATCATCTTATCTGCAAAAGTACACCATCCCTACCCTAGTCACACCATAAGTTATTTTCATATGTTATTGTTATTAAGAGCATTTATAACCACCCCTACCTTATTACATATTTATTGGTTTACTTTTTTGTTCTTTCATCCAACAAAATATAAGCTATGTGTCGGTCAGTTTTTAGTCATGTTGAAAACTCTCATTGGTCATTTGAGTAAATGCATAAATAAATTCCTTGACACTTCTAATTATTTTTGTAATTAAAATTATTTTCCTTCTTATTTACTCTTCAAAAGAAGTACAGAAGAAGAAAATATTGCCCATAAGAAAGGACAAGATTTAATTTATCTAGAGGGAAGTCTTCTTCAGTCCAAAAGGTTCTCTTAAATTAGTTTCTAAAAGTGATTCCAATAGTCAATAGGCAGTGTAATCCTCCTAACCACCTTACCAAGGAATTCAACCACCTACCCGAATTCTCATGTCCTCTGCTAAGTCATCGTCCTTCCACCGCCATCTTTGCTTCCCTGGCTTCAGAGTCAGTGAAAAACCCTCCTGTACTCACTTTTAGAAAACGAATTGACAAGCTTAAATTTTATCTTACCTAAGATAGAAGTCTTAGTTTATTTACTGAATCTTTTTATCAAGAAGTTGGAAAAAAGAGGCAGTTCCTATATTTTTCAGCTTCTTTTGTTGCTGCTGTATAGATCACTATATTTTATTAGAAAATTATTCTTAAAAACATTTAAGAGTACTTTCTACACTCCCTATTCCATTTGTTTATTCAAAGAAATATCACCAACAAGCAACAGTTTACATTTTCTTTTGATAAAATTGTGAATATTGCTCCAGGAAAGTTTTAAAAAGACGTCCAATGCAATATTCCTATTATAATACATAGATGAAGAAACTAAGGTTGGAAGAGGTTAAGGGACTATTCTTAGTGCATGACAGATATGATATGATAGAACAGGATATATTTTTCCCAGCCTTATACTCTATTCAATACCCTGAGATGAACCATAGCAAAACAATTTTAGTGTAGATGTATAGATAATTAATAATGTGGAGCTATTTCTTCTCTTAGAATTTATCTCAATATTTTAGAAGGTAAAATTTAATATATGAATAATTACGTGAACATGTATTTTTGATATTTATATTTTTGAGGCTTGAATGTCTTTTATATTAAAATTTTACCAAAGGAAATATAGCCATTATTTCAGAAACACTTTGTGTGTGTGTGTGTGTGTGTGTGTGTGTGTGTGTGTGTGTGTGTGTGTGTGTAAAATGACACTGCAAGCTCTTTGGCAGTATAACTTCCATATTTTTCAAAACAGATAACTTAGCTCATCCTACTTTGTCATGGTTGAGCTAGAGTGTACATATTTCATTCTTTTAATCTCTCATTTTAACTTCTCAGCTCCTTAATCATTTTTCTGCATTTTCTTCAAAGGTCTTTCCATTTGTCAGCATCTTTATGACATTGAAGTGTTTCAAACTGGAAACAACATTACAGGTATTTGACCTTATCAGCTTTTCTTGTTTATTGCTTACTTTTCACCTGTCACAAAAAATAGAATGGAAACCTGAAATAACAAGGCACTTTCAGTGTATGATATAGCATTGCTTTATTTAAGTGGAGAACCTCTATTTTTCAATAAAATATGTAATTATAGCACACACTTTTTTTTTAAGTTATCATCAAATTTACCATTATATAAACCTATGATGTTTTATATATTATTTAGATGTTTTGTTTGAGTCCATAGAAGCTGAGTGTTTTCAGTTAACAGTTTGTGTCTAAATGTAAATTTCAGTGCTGTAAGGTTACTCGAAAGGTTTCCAAAAGTAAAATTTACGATTTACCCTTTGGGGTTTGAAAATAATTGATTCTAGGCCGGGCGCGGTGGCTCAAGCCTGTAATCCCAGCACTTTGGGAGGCCGAGACGGGTGGATCACGAGTTCAGGAGATCAAGACCATCCTGGCTAACACGGTGAAACCCCGTCTCTACTAAAAAATACAAAAAACTAGCCGGGTGAGGTGGTGGGCCCCTGTAGTCCCAGCTACTCAGAGGCTGAGGCAGGAGAATGGCGTGAACCCGGGAGGCGGAGCTTGCAGTGAGCTGAGATCCGGCCACTGCACTCCAGCCTGGGCGACAGAGCAAGACTCCGTCTCAAAAAAAAAAAAAAAAAGGAAATAATTGATTCTTGAAAAGCTGGAACTTTTGTACAAATAATAACTATTAAGACCACAAAATAAGTCTTTAAATGATAACGAAATAAATTATTAGCTGCTATTAGAGACTTTCGTGTTTAATAAAAGTAAAAAGCAAAATAAAATGACTTTGGGTAAGTCTTCCCAGAGGATGAAATGTGAAAGTAAGGCGGTAGATAACTTCGGACATTTTGCTGAAAAAATAAAGGGAAAGAGAGAGAGAGAATGAATAAAGATGAGAATTAAGAAATATTAAGAAAGCCAGTTTTCGTCTCTGATCTCCAAAGTGAAGGAAGAGGAGCTTCCCCCATGAGGTAGAAGGTCGCTGAAGATACCGGTATGTTTCAGGAAGCAGAGACTTATCAACTACTTTTTCTTTTCAACCAGTTATGAAACAAGCAGAGAGTGGCATCTTTTGTTAAAAAGAATGTTCTAGGAAACTCCTGCTAAGCACAGAAGAGGACTAAAGGTATGCAAACGATGACAAATGCAGGAATACAAAGAGTGTTGACAAGCCATCCTAGAAACACCCTAGGTGTGGTGGGAGATTTGCACACAAAAAGGAGAGGGATGTCTATGATTGGAGGGGAGCTAGGGGTCCTCTGGAGGACAGTCTATCACTTAGTAGTAGATTAGAATCCTAGGTTCTTGTCAGGTACTACTGCTCCAAACAGGCTACTGGGCTTCCTCCCCTCAATCTATGCTCCTCTCCCATTTCCCCAACAGCTGCTTCAGTGGGGTCTCAATGGAATCACAGGCCAGCTTTCAGTGGCAGGCTTTTCCTTCCTAGCCGGCCTGTCTACCTCAAGGGTAGTCACACTAGTCAGCACCCTGTTTAGCATGGTAGCCTGGCAAATGTGCCTAACTTCCTAGGGCAACTCAAGATCAGAGGCACTTTACAGGGAAATTTACAAACATTTGGCATCAGCAAGAAATAAAGACTTATTTTAAAGCCACAGAAACTTGAACGATGTCTACAGAATCTGTCCTTGATTATCCAAAATGATATTAAAATTTTTGTTTGTTTGTTTTTGTTTGTTTGCTTTAGTTTCCAACTTGAAAGCCATTACAATTTATTAATGTCTTGCCTCATGAGCTTTTGGTCAGTATTGTATTGTTTCTACTGGTGTCAGATGTCTATACGGTCCAATAAAATACTTTTTACAAATGTTCTATCTTCACTTTAAGATAAAACATGTATCATCTGATTTTCAGAATATCTTTTTCTCTCACCCTTTCCCTCTTTCACTGTTTCTCTTGCTTTTTTATCTACTTATCTATCAATTTATATATCTAATCTACCTATATATTGTGATCATAGCATATAAATCTTATTTATTTGCATCCACTTGATTCATCTAGGTTTAAGAGCTGTGTTAAAATCTACTTTGCATGTGTTGTTTTCTATGGAACTCTCCGTTTTTCTTTTAAATTTCTGCTTAACGGAAGTTGTTGCTTTATTATATATTTTGTAGGTATAAATAAATGTTACATCTTCACTCTGAATTACAGTTACAGCTCACAAATTTTCTCTCTTTAACTTTTTAGCAACTATTTTGGGGGCTAATTACTACTTTAGTGTCAAAATCAGGTCCCTTTATTTTTTATTTTAGTCTTCCTATAATATTTTGGCTCTTTTTTCAATGTTTAGCTTTCAGGAATCATTATGTTTTAGGTGTGTTTCTTGCATACAACATAAAGACAAATACACGTTTCTGGTCATATTGGAACTGTTTTAATAAATGAGTTAAACTCACCTAGATTTGTTTAAATGTAAATTTGTTTGGTCTTAATTCTGGGATACTTTTGTGATGCCTTCCTTCGTTGCATCCTTTGTTCGTTTGTTTTATTGTTTCCTTCTCTTTTTTAGTTTGCTTTTTTGCTTTCATTTGATACCCAGTAGCACCCATATTATTAAATGCATTTGTCCATCTGGTAAATTAAAATCTAGTATTAATAATCACATAACAAGAGGTTTCAAGAACAGGAGAAAATTTGCTTAGAGTACTGAAATTTTATAATATGTCACAGAAGATGTTATATAAATCCCACATCATGTTAATTATCTATCCATTTTCTAGTCACAGTTTAAAAATACATTTCTAATATACTTCCTGTGCTTTTAAGAAGTGTAATTAATATTTCAGATAATTTAACCTTAAAATCAAATGTGATTTGACCTCTATGTCTTTATTTTCTACCTCCAATATGTATGTGAAGGTAAGTCCAGCAGCATTAGGTCAGGTGTGCAGACAAGGATCTCATTATGTTTCCTAGTAAGTAGCATCATGGCCTCCAAGGAACGTAATGCTTCAGTACAGTTTCTATCACATAGAAAAAGCAAATCTTGGATCTAATTTTTCCCATTATGTTACGTCTAGAAGAATAGCTTAAATTATCAATGAGATACAAAAGCCAGTATAATTTTATATAAATGAGGAAAATGTTTATTGTTTTAATTCCTCACCCCAGTACCTCCAATGCCACAGCCATGTAATTATTCTTCCAACTGCCAGAGATGGAACATTATTTACAATTTGACAACTATATCTCCCATATTTGGATTAGAAAGAGAATAGTTTTGAACTGGAATTTTTAAAATTTGTGTTCATTTTATACCAAGAAAAATTTTGTCTAGTATAACCATAAGATATAAAGTATTTTGTTTTATCATCTTTAATACAGTGATGTATTTATCAAAATTATATGCAATCCCTATACCATAAGGAAATTTGGTTGGGAATTGTAGCAGACATGGCAATTGTAAAGACTTGGTAGATCTCAGGGACTTTTCACTTAGCAAAAGAGATGGAATCATTGCAATTCAGGCATCCCAATATGAGGTGATGTATTCCCAAAAGTTATTAACAAACATAGGATTAATACTTTTAAAAAAGTCCTATGTTGAAATGAGACTCAACAACTTTCAATGAGTTAACTGCATTATGAACAGTCATAATAAATATAGAACTAATCCAGATAGTGGTGAAACTTTTCATTGTGGTCATTAAGAGGGAAAAAATTATGAAAGAAAAAAGAAAAAGTTATTATTAATTGATTCTTTCGGTTTCAAGCCATAATAGCAATTCTGGTCACTTAAGGAATATATAAAGTTTCTTGGAAGCTATAAGGAGTCAGCTTCAATAGTAAGGGAAGAAACAGGAAATAACCCATTTTATGATGAGGGCACAGCACTAATATGAGTAAATCCTAAGATACTCACCTTGGAAAAATTCCTCTTCCACCCATGTATTTTAAAGGCATAAGCAACATGAAAATTACTAGTAAAGGCTTATAAACTGAAGCTACAGTCTGCAATTTTGGAATTCACTTAAAAATCAATACTTCAGTGAGTTGATGTTAGTGATTTCTCTTGTATACCGCCCATTCCAGATCTCAGATTGGTCAAGGAACCTACTTCTTCTAGCGATCCAAATTTCCCCCTAGAGACAGGAGCCCTTCGTTAATGAGCCTCCATGAGACCCCATGCAATAGTCTTCCGCTTACCTTTACTATTGGGAATGTATGACCAGGACATACTTCACTATTATTTATAATTTTTTATTTTTTTTATTTTTTTGAGGCAGAGTCTTGCTCTCTCACCCAGGCTGGAGTGCAGTGGTGCATTCACGGCTCACTGCAACCTCTGCCTCCCGGGTTCAAGTGATTCTCCTGGATCAGCCTCCCGAGAAGCTGGGATTGCAGGTGCATGCCATCACATCTGGCTAATGTTTGTATTTTTAGTAGAGATTGGCTTTCACCATGTTAGTCAGACTGGTCTTGAACTCGTTACCTCAGGTGTTCCACCCACCTCTGCCTCCTAAAGTGCTGGGATTACAGGCATGAGCAAATGCATCTGACCTATTTGTAAAATTTTAAGAAGTTCTGCCCAACTTAAATGATAAGAAACAGTGGAAATAAGGAATGAAAAATATAGGAAAGGAGAAAACCAACTTGTAATTATTTTCTAATAATCTGTTTGCAGTTTATGCTGCTATGTAATATTAGTGATTTCACTTTTTTTTTAAAGAAGACTTACTGTTTTAGGACAACCTATTCCAACAGCTATGATATAAAATCTTAATTATTCTGTTATAATGAACAGTTTGTAGTGTTTATAGGCTTTTTTTTTTTTTTTACATAGTCCACTAATTTATCTCTGTTTTGTGGAAATCAACATTATATTGCTTAAGTTACTGTAACTCCATAGGTCCTCACACTATTTATTGGTGGGTTCAATCATTATTCTTTTTATTTCTAAAAATTGTGTTTAGTTTTTACATATATAGTACTTTACTTGAAATTTTAAATCTTTTCATAAAATTTAAAATAAACATCCACAAACCTATCATTTAGATTTTGATCTGAGTTCAGTTTCATCAAACTTCATATATATATCAGTTCTATTTTTTTAAGTACATTGGCATATTGACAAAATTTGGAACTCTCATTCACAAGCATATACAAACGAACATTTATTTGTTATATATTCCTTGAACTGGTCTTTATAAACTTCAAAATTTTCTTCAAAAAGTCGATTTTGTCAAAGCTAATTTCATATTTTTTGTTTCATTGTTTCCTATCATATTGCCTACCCTGATCATTCAGAAATGAATGAAATAGATAAGTATTCCTTATATCAATATTTATTACATGTTGTCACCATATGGAACATTTTATTAATTAGTAGGATACTTCAGTATTATAAGAAAGATTGTTAGTAATCTCTTTTCTAGGTTTAAAAATCAACCTAACTTTTCATTTTTTAAGGGACACATTTCTGAACCCTAATGGATTAACTAGCTGACCTCTCAAGTTGCCTTTCAATGTTAATAATTAATTGTAGCTTGGAAAATGCTCATGTGTAATAAGAAATACAGTCTACAAAATTAATTATTGGATAATGTGTATAAGTTGCATAAAAGCAACAGAATATAAAGTTTATACACAAGAGAGTTACACAGATGCACACACAAGCATGTGTGCTTCTGTGCATACCACACACGATTCTGCAAAGGAAGGATAAGAAGAAAATGAAAAGAAATATGAAAAGTATTTTAACTTACATGTCAAAATAATTTTTTTTTCTAATAACATCTATTCTCAAAATATCCTTATTGTGTGGACCTCGAAAATTTGAGACAGGTTTTGGTTACTTTAGAAAGTTTATTTTGTCAAGGTTGAGGATGTGTACCTGTGACACAGTCTCAGGAGGTCCTGGTGACATGTGTCCAAGGTGGTCAGAGCGCAGTTTGATTTTATACATTATAGGGAGACATGAGACATCAATCAATATGTAAAATGAACATTTGTTTGGCCTTGAAAGGCAGGAAAACTCGAAGCAAAAGCCAGACAAATGCAAGTAACTCAGAAGTGGGGAGGTCCCAGATAGGTGAGAGACAAATGGCTGTACTCTTTTGAGTTTCTGATTAGCCTTTCCAAAGAAGGTAATCAGATGTAAATTCATCTCAATGAACAGAGGGATGACTTTAAATAAAATGGGACACAGGTTTGTCCTAAATAATTTCCAGGTTGAATTTTCCCTTTAATTTAATGATTTTGAGGGCCCAAGATTTTTCTTCTCACAAATGTGTATCTCTTTACTTGTCGATACCACCAAATAAACTCCATGCCATTGTAGCTTGCTTTGGTGAATAAGCACAAACAGACTTATTTGGATTCAGGAGTCAGATGCAACTGGATTCCAGCCTTTGCTGTACAACTTATTAGCTGTATGTCCTTAGCTTCTCTGGCACATATGTGTAGTGCCTGGCTCCCGAGATTACCAAGAGCAGAAAGAGAAATTATGAGAGCTAATTGCTTAGCACAGAACCTGCCCAAGGTAGTTAATGGATTTTGCGTCCATAATGCCTGGCAGCTTAATGTGTCTAGGATATTGATTGGTTGTCTTCAGTTTCACTCTTGGTTTCATTTCCTCAAGCCCCAAAAGGGTGGCACAAAAGAGACACATTCTGAACTCAGAGTGCTGAAGAAGAAATGAATTGAAAGCACAGGAAAACATGGAAAAACACATTGTTCTTGTAAACCAGAAATATAATTCTAAACTCCCAACTGACTGAACATGAAACCTCCTTTGCAAAAATTATAACTGAGGGAATTTTGACAGAGATATCTGACATGGCTGACTCCATCTTGTCTCTAGATTCACAGGCTGGCTGTCTTTGCTCATTCCTGAGCATGAGCTAAACTAGCTTTGTGGGAAAAAAAAAAAAAAAAAAAGTTTGTAGTTTAAATAGTAGCCCTTCCTCAAACCTAAACTGTTCTTGTAAAACCCATAAAAGACCACCAGGTTAGGATGAGAGGGCCTGGAATTTTAGATAATTATCTAAATTATTCTTGAGGTCATTAAGATTGTTAACTTCCCCAATTACTCTTGAAGATAACATCTATTATTGTATAGATAATACTATTGTAAAACCTAAGATTAGCCTTTTGAGATGTCTTTTCATGTTTTTGCGTTTCTGACAACCAGATGGCTCCATGTGGTCTGCTGTGGTCCACACCCAGGAAGTGACTCAGCACAAGAGAACAGCTTCCACATCCTATGATGGTCATTTCAAAACCAACTAATTAGTACTCCCAACTCACTGGCCCCCTGCCCACCAAATTATCCTTAAAAACTCCAGGCCCCAAATTCTCGAGGAGACTGATTTGAATAATAATAAAACTTGTGTCTCCTGTGTAGGCAGCTCTGAATGAATTAAACTTTATCTCTTGCAAACCAAAAAGTATCTGAGACAAGTCTCAATCAATTTAGAAAGTTTATTTTTGCAAGTTTAAGGATGCACTGTGACACAGCCCCAGAAGCTGCTGATGACATATGCCCAAGGTCATCAAGGTACAGCTTGCTTTTATACATTTTAAGGACACATAATACATCAATCAGTACGTGTAATATTTACAATGACAGAACAACTTGAAGTGCTGGCTTCCAAGTCATAGGTAAATTTAAACATATTTTGATTGGCAATTGGTTGAAACAGTTATTATGTATAGAAAGAAATGTCTGGGTTATAATAAAAGGTTGTGGAGACCTAGGTTTTATTATGCAAACAAGTCTCTAAGTAGCAGGCTTTTTAGAGAGAATAGACTGTGTTTCTCATCAGATTTGAGGTCTGTGTTGATTTTAATGCTGGAGGGTTATAATAAGGCATATCCAAACCCTACTTCCTGTCATGGTCTGAACTAGTTTTTCAGGTTAAATGTTAGGGTGACCTGGCTGAGGAGGGAATCCATCCAGATGGTTGTGGGCTGCCTTTAGAATTTTATTTTTGGTGTACACTCTATTGCAATTCTACTGTCTCGAGAAATTGGCTCTGTCTAGGCAGCAGGCAAGGAGAACCCACCGGGGAGTTACAAACAGACCCCTACCCTGTGGCAAGGGAAACCTGAAAAATTGAATTCCCAACCAAGACAGGAAGAGAAGTCAGGCATGTCTCATTATACCACCTTCCTTTTGGAATGTAGGCACAACTGACCAACATTAACATTAAAATAGAGATCATAAGACTGAGAAAACAGATACTTTCTAACAATAAGACACCAAAATCAAACCTGATTCTTGTGTAGCATTATAAGATAGATAGCAGATCTTGAAGGAAATCAAAATATATTTTGAAATGGCCCTTCAAAGACATATTTTGTGGAAGAAATTTGCATCTGCAGAGAATTTCCTTACTTTTCTAGGTCTTTCCCAGATCTAAGAGAGATTAAATGAAAGTCTGATACCTTTAAGATTAGAAAAGAGACATTTACCATATTATCTAAGGCTGCTACATGGAGGCTTCATCTACTTAGCAAGAACCTTGGCTTTCACAACCTTCCTTATCTTCTACTATTATTCACTTATTCACTTCACGTCTTTAGACAGAGCTTAACTCTTTCAACAAATTACCAATCACAAAATCTTCGAATTCACCTATGACCTGTAAACCCTGCATCGAGATGTCCTGCCTTTCCAGATTGAACTAACGTATACCTCTATTTAATGTGAATGCTGGTTCATTGTGCCTAACTCCAAAAGGGATGTATTGATTTATGTCTTTGCCTGTAACGTTTGACTCCCTAAAATGTCTGAAAAAAAACTATAACCCAACGACCTTGGGCACACATTCTCAGGACTTCCTGCGACTAGTTCTTGGGACATGGTAACTCATATTGGCTTATAATAAACCTCTTTAAATATTTCACACAGTCTGACTTTTTCATCAACATTCCTCCAAGTCTCCCTAAATACACTGATGTCTCTGTCCTTGGTAGCCCTCCCACCTGCTAATTCCCACATTGGTCATCACAGTAATGCTTAGGTTTATTAAAAGGTGTCAACTCAGTGGAATATTTCTGACCAATGTCTACCTTTCTACTATATATTAAATGTGCTTTTTTAGAGTTATCGTGGATTCTTAGGCAGAGCATGGGTGAGGTACACAGGCAGGTATACAAAAAGATTACCTACAATAGTCCTGCTGGACTTCCACTCTGACTAATGTTTCACCATTAAATTCAGCCTTTTGAAGCAACCCATATCTTCCTAAAATAGTTTCTGCACTGTGTTCTAGCCAATCGCATGCCAGCACTGAAACCATCCCCACAGGGTTGACAAGAATTGCATGCTGGGTTCTGGCCAGAGGTATAGTTATAATTAAGCATTAGTCAGGCTGAACTTTGGCGGATTTCCTTGTTGCTAAAAGTCACATAGCAATAGATAACTGACCATTGCCATCCTAATTGTTCCTATAAATAAAATTTCTGACACTAAGGTCATAAGACTGTTAAAGAATTGATTTTCATCTTCATTGTTCCTAAAGACAGGATGTCTGACATTAGAATCAAAACAAAGGCTTTTGTGTGAGGATTGCTTAAGATGTTTCTCAGACCCTGAATTGCAGCAATCACTTTGAAGACCTCTCTAGAGGGATGGGATTAGCATGAGAACACAGCTTCTGCATCTCTCTATCCTGTGAACTCACCCTGCACTCTTCCTTCTACTAATCAATGATCTCTACACTTCAGCCTACTCCCAAACCCTTAGAAATCCTAACTCTAAATTCCTTGGGGAGATGGATTTGAGATTTCCTCCCATCTCCTAGTTTGGTGATCCTACAATTACACCTCTTTCTCTTCTGTAACCCAGTGTCTCAGCTTATTGACTTGCTGTGTGCAACATGAAATGAACCTATTATGGTTAAAATATTATCAGTTAATTATGGACCCACTCTAAAGCTCATACCTAGGAATGAGGTCTGGGGAAACGGATTTGAAAACAGGTAAATTCAAAACCAGGGTCGCTGGTTGATAGTGAGAAGTCTAGTAGAGTCAAAAGTAGGAAGGTGAAGAACTCAAACAACCCACTGAGATCCCTGATAATTATGAACAGCTGCCCTGCCTTTTATTGCTTCCACTTTAAAGCAGCTCTGAGAATCAACTCTTCTTTACCTGGTCACACCATCCTTTTTGTTTTAGAGGCAACAGGGAAAAAATGGTTCACTGCATGGTGTCTGGGATTGTCTTAGACAACAGTTCCAAGGTAGAATATTCATATTAATTGAACAGTGGGATCTGAAAGAAATTACCTGATGTGATGCTGTCTTCTCCTCCTACAATCATGTGATGTGGTGATTAAGGGAGTTGCTGAAGTAGTGTAGAGCAAAAAAGGCTAGCCCATAAAAAGCCTTCAGCAAGTGGGACACATGTTTACTCTTTAATTGTAGTCCCATTTTCAAGAATTTCGTCAATTCGTTAGCCTTCTTCCAAAATCCTTTATTGGAAAAATTAAGGCATTCTCACTTTATGTATTTTCATGAAAAGATCACATGCAACATTCTCATTCATTCCTTCATTCATTTATACTTGAAGATTTTGAATAGCAAGTGGGGAACTATTCCCCTAATTATCACAAAGTTTTCTTTAGTTCTTTCTCTGTAGTATCTACTTACCACTTGAGAGTATTTATCATTCAATGCCCCTTTTGTAAAGTTACTTTCCCAATCCTTGATGTCCTGTCTCTTGGGCAGAAACCTCCGATTGCTATTTAAGATTCTCTCAGGGAATTAGGATGGCAACATGAATTAGCACTAAGTACTCCCTGATCTTTGCAGATTGATAACTCAGAAAACCTCCAGGGACAGCAAGTCCCATCTCACTGTACCCTGAATTTATTTGGCCCTGGTCCCTTAATTGATAACGCTCCTCCATATTGAGTGAGGCTAATGGAATACACCATATAATCAGCCAACTTCTCTCAACATCTTGAGGTGTGTAGGCAGTAGACATGAGCATTGCAAGTTACAGATGAATCATAACAAATACCCAACACCAGATTCACGACACAAGCTTGAGAAGGGTGTTTTGTAGCCACCAGCAGATAAGCTTGCATTAGATGGATTCAGCTTAAAAGCAAAACCCTAAATGTAACCGGATCTTGCTACCATCTGCCTCATTCCCTCACACACTCACCACCACCCTGAATAGCATTTCTGAGAATTCCTAGCAGGAGTGGCACTCATTATGGGGACACCTTTGTTTGTGGGCACAAGTAAGCAAGCTGGTAGAAATAGCTTGTAGCCGAATGGGAGACATTCTCAAAGGGGACAAGAAAGAATAATAAATGAGTTATAAATGAAGTTTTATATGCTATTGACAGGAGAAGTGATGTGGACACTTTGTGCTGAGAAGCCCCTCAGGCAAGAAGTGCTGCCTCATATGGCCCAAGAAATTTATGAAATCCTGGGGAAAGAACTATGCCCAACCAGACAGCATTGCATATCTAAAGGCAGGACAGATTGCAACATACATTTTTTCCATTTTAAAGTTGAGATATAATTCACATACCATAAAATTAAGTATTTTTAATCATACGTTTCAGTGAATGTAGTATGTTCACAAGATTACATAGCTATTACCAAATGCCAGAACATTTTTATCAACCCTAAAAGAAACTCCACACCCTTAGGTACTCACTGGCAAATACTAATGTGTTTTCTACTGCTAAGGATTTGCTTATTCTGGACATTAATATAGTTGAATTCACATAATTTGTGACTTTTTGTTTCTGGCTGTTTTATTTAGCACAATATTTTTAAAGTTCATCCATATTATGTATTTCCATCTCTGTTATGGCTCAATAATATTTTGCCTCATGGATATAGAATTTTGTTTATCCATTCATTAGTTGACAGATATCTGGGTTATTTCCACTTTTTGACTATTATCAATAATGCTGCTATAAATATTTGTGCACAAGTTTTTGTGTTAGCATATAATTTTTTAGTGTTGCTTCACCCTCCTTTTCTGGTGCCACAGTCTTTACATATACTGAAGGCATTTAATTTAGTTTAGTTGCTTCTGATTACTATTCCTCACATTTTCTGATTATATAGTATTAAGAGACACATGACCCATGCCATGTCAATCTGAGTCTTCACTGGAATTTTCTGAAGGACTACTCATAAAGACTGGGCTTACCAAACTTGTGGAATATGAATCTGAAACTACGTAGTAACCACGTTTTCAACTGAATGGAGAAATCTGATCCAACAAATCAAAATCAAAGTTAATTCAAATTTTATGATTGTTCAATTTGATTGCCTAAATTCAGTCACATCTGACTAGACTTCCTAATTACGTGTGTCAGTAATTTTCGTCTTGGTTGGTATTACAAGGAGAAGAAGAAAGTCCATGAAACATTGCTATTGTATAAACCTAAAAATGCCAGAATGTCTTGAATGAGCATGGTATGTCAAAGACCACAAGGAGATCTTTCGTGGGACATTTTTCTGTATTACACCTGTTACACATAACTGTACTGGGCAAACACAGGTAAGCTGGTAGGAATAATCGTAAGGTGGTTCATATTCAAATAAGGAACACACAATTAGGTTTAGTCAGTCCAAGTATCAATGTAAAGTAGGGCCAGGCACAGTGGCTCATGCCTGTAATCCCAACATTTTGGGAGGCCTAAGCAGGTAGATTGCTTGAGCTCAGGAGAATGAGACCAGCTGGGGCAACACAGCAAACCCCTGTCTCTACTAAAAATACAAAACGTAGCCGGGTGTGGTGGTGTGAGCCTGTGGTACCACCTACTCAGTAGGCTGAGATGGGAGGATTGCTTGTCTCAGAGGTAGAGGGTGCAATGAGCCGTGATTGTGCCACTGCACTCCAGCTTGAGTGACAGGGTGAGACCCAGTCTCAAAAAAAAGAAAAACAAAAACAAAGTAATAATGAAATGCAGAACTAAAACTTCATCATATGACTGTCTTTTTTTAACATAGATGTCTTCATTCTCATAAGCTCTTAGATGTGCTGTTTAAAAAGAAAATCTGTATTAAACTCTTATACAGAAAAATTAGACATAGATCTAAAATATCTCGGATATTTGTCTTTTTAATACTTAATAATTGAGGAATATAGACTATATTCTTAGTGAATGCATTAAAAAGAAAAAAGAATCCATCATGATAACACTTATGATAGTTCAAAAGAGAAGAAAGAATGAGAAAAATCACAGTAAAAGCAGACCATGGAACAGAGACCACAAGGTCAAACTTTCACACAATACCAACGTATATCTTCAGAAATATTCAAGAGATTGAACTTTAAGGGATTGGATTGGAATTTTATAATTAGTTATGAAAAAGACATCTAGAATATTGAGAAAGGTACTCTAAGAGGTGACAAAGAACTAGTTTTATGATTGAAAGTGCTTATAAAGCATCAGGCAAAAACAGTGAAGATCAACTTACTGGGGAATTAACCCAGTAGAATTTGCAAATTTCAAGAATGAAAGAAAAATATGTCCAAGTGAAGTGATAAGGTTATTGGGAGGTTGGCAAGTAGCCTAGAATGTGTGTTACAAATGAGTTTATCAGGATAAGAAGAATAAGTGTGGAAGAAGGAGAAAAATATAGCACAGATGTCAGAACTTGAGCAGATTAAGCATATCCCCATTAAGGGAGAGTCAGGATACTCTAATACCTCATTAAGCAAGGATTCACTGTGCTCTACAGACTAAGTATATTATTTGTACAGGAAAGAGGGTAAGGGTGAACCAGTGCATAGGTCCGAAAAAGTTAATGTGGCTGCCTCCTCCTAACTGGCGTGAACTCAAGAAGTAAAAATAGATGTAAATTTTTGTGAGTAACTATGAATGAACATTTATTGTGTTATATTTTCCAACTCTAGCCACTGAGAAAATATGTTAAGAGTAATATTCCCCAAACAATGAAACGGCTAGCTTCTAGATTTTGGTTTTCCAGCATTAACTTCCACTAAAATGAACCTCAACTCCTTGGAAAATTTTTAAATTCCAGATTTGGAGCAGGAGAAGCACAATATAATCCTGAATTTTAGAATGAAGAAATATAATTTGGTACCAAACATAAGAAATAAGTTCAAAGAATGATTTGAGACTTGTCAAAAAGACACAAAATCCGGTTAAAGGAGGTTTTCACTGGCAAAATCTGGAATAATTTGAGCAGGAAAATAAATAACAATAATGAACAATAATGATAGATTATAACACACAGAAAAATAAGAAACTATGAGTCTATACTGATAAGAATAAATCAATACATTGTGATTTTCATGTGGAAGATATTTACGCAGTTTCACAATGCCTTAACATTACATTCTAATTACTTACAAAAGAAAAGAGAATGGTTTTATGGTGGAGATGTCTGGTAGGTACTAATAAATCAAATAACTGACACTAACATAGGGCAAAAATATTTGGTGCTACCTGAGGGTAGGCAATGAGAGCACAGTGGCGCGTCTCTAATGTTCCTGCCAAGTATTCCAAACCCAATTAAACCACGAGGAAACATCATACAAAGCCAACATAATGGGCACTGCATAATAAAATTGGTCTGTAGTTTTCAAAATTGGTAAGTCCACAAAAGTAAAGTCTGGGAAACTTTCAGATTGAAGAACACTACAAACATGACAACTAAATGCACCAGTTTTTTCTAAACTGGGTAATTATGCTATAGCAGGTATTATTGTACAGTTTTTGTTTGTTTACTTGTGACAGGGTCACCCTGTCAACCCAGGCTTGATCAAGGTTCACCATAGCTTTGACCTCCTGGGCTCAAGGGATCCTCCTGTCTCAGTCTACCAAGTAGCTGAGCATACAGGTGTACCATCACATCTAGTTAATTTATTTTTATTTTTTGTAGAGATGGGGTCTTGCTATGTTGCCCAGGCTGGTCCCACACTCTTGGACTCAAGCAATCCTCCTGCCTCAGCCTCCCAAACTGATGGGATTCCAGGTGTGAGCCACCATGCCCAGCCTGAATCCTGAAAGTGTTCTGAAGGTTAGATGAGACTAATGTATCAATGTCAGTTTCCTGAGTTTGATGGCTTAGTTGTGTTATTTAAGAGAATATCCCTGTTTTTGGAAAAGATATCTAAGTGTTTGGGAGTGATTTTGCATCAGTCAGAGTTCTCCAGAGAAACAGAATCACTAGAATTAACTGGGAGATACATAGTAGAATTTGTTTCTCAGGGAAATCTGATTTTGCTCGAAGGCCTTCCGATTAGATGAAGTCCAAGAAGATTAAAGAGAATAATTGCCTTTATGTAAAGGCAAGTGACTGCAGGTATGAGCCACATCTAAAAACTACCTTCGTCACAATACCCCTGCTAATTTGCATGCTTTCCCTACATTGTGAACTCTCTCATGAGTCAAATTGACAAATGTGCTCCTTTCATCCTTTTGTAATATCCCTGTATTATTGAATATTTTATATTATGGGATGACTGGCATTTATCTCTAATACATTCTGTGCTTCTTATGGGAGCTAATGCTTAATCTTTCAAGTATGTACCCCAAGCACAGCATCAGACACAAAGGAACTGTTTTGAATAATTATGAAATAAATGGATGTTTATAGATACGTGCAAAATAGTCTGTAAATGCCTGTACATGTCTTGGTCAGTAATTAAATTTTCATAATTTCATTTTAAATGTGCATAAAAGTATTAAATATTATCAAGACATGGTTGATGAACTAAGAAATCATAATTTCAGGACACTGAGTTGCATAGTCATTTTGGGTTAGTAAGTTTTGCTTAAGTCAGGGATATGTAATTAAATGATTAATAACATAATATTGAACTAAGTTGTTAAACATCAGTTTGGAGATATAAATCAGCAGTAACTGGGTTACTTCAAATCATCATATAAAAACTCATATGAACAGTACACATTGTCATCATTTTACAATATTTCTATGAGACAAGGTGATTAGAAATGCTGTTCTAGACATTTTTGTGTGTTATGGATATTACACATTAATAATTTTATCAATATTATGGCTATAAGGGTTAAATAGTTTAGTTGTAATATTGTTTTGTTGCCTTACAACTTTCATATCCTTCGGGTTAAATCAACATAATCTTAACATCATTGCCTAATCACTCTTGCAGTTTTTTTCATTACACTTTTGTTATGTTTCAATAATGATTTCAATCTTTTATATCTAATTTTATAATACACTTGCAAGGTAGTTATTTCTGTTAATTATTTTTAGATGAACTGATTGATTGTCACAGAAGTTAATTAGTTGCCTTAACTTCTAATTATTGCTATTGCTGCAGCCAGGAATAGAATGCATGCCTGTAAAACTGCAATCCAGTCTATTTCCTGGACACCACACTTTGATTTTGTCTTTGTTTTACCCATAAAATGGATTTACCTACATTAAAAAATTGTATAAAGTAGTTTACTGATAAAGACGTGAGAATTATAGAAATAAAACACAAAAGATTATGACAGATTCTTATTTTAAAGAAATCGAGGCTTAATGCCAAATATGTTAGCCCATAACCCACACTATTTTGTAATCGTTAAATATGATGTTGAATTGATTATTTACCTATTGCCTCTCAGCAACAGTTCCACCCTGAATTCTCTGCTCTCTCAGGCTAGGAATGGAGTTCGAGTACTCTCTTCTCAGACTATTTTGCTAGTTAGTGTGCTGAGGTTCTGTCCTCACAAAGCATTGTTCAGACATTTGAAGGCAAGGAGAGGGTAGAAAAGGTCTTATTTCTTCTTGGCTTTAGGTCTGTCAGCATTTCCCTAGCTTCCGGGTTTGTTTGGTGTTTTTTCACTCTGTGTTTTGCACTTCAATGTTCAGATATGTTGAACAGAGAGACCCTGGTGTGAGCAGTGTGAGCCAGCTCTGTCTCTTCAGTCGCTGAATCCAGGACATAGGTCAATGGGACCCTTTCTCCAACCACTAATACTTGGTGACCTCATTTTTTCGATTTGTTGCTACTCAGTGAATAGTGGCTGCTTACTGTTTCAATCATCTATCTTGATTTCTGCTTTCAAACAAAAGTCTAACCAATTCCCTGTATTCCAGTCACTAAAAGGCAAACAAATGAGATTATCTTGTACTAATACAATAATTTGACCAGAAATATTTCATTTGAAATCTGAAATCCAGTAATTATTTTGTTTCTTCATAAAATATTGTATGCAATTTTGTTTTTCTGTTCTCAGGGGAGTAGAATTTAATCAGATGTTGTACTTCTGTTGGATAACCTGTAATGGGACAAGCTTAGTGACTCCTCACATAATGAAACACACAGCCATAACAAAACACATAGCTAGAAGCAGCAATAACAGTATCAGTCACCTGGGTTTTACGATACAGGGGGCATACAGTCTGCATTTTGGGTAAGAGGCGACAATCAGAGTTATAGTCTAGGTGGACAGGTGGTGGTGGAGTAGGCGAGGCAGACAATGATTGATGGTTTATTGGTTTTCAGATGAGTACCACCAGTCAAGGAACTGTAAGAAGAATACACTGACAGAAAGGCCAGTAGACAGGGATAAGGCAACACTCCTCACAGCTTTCTTCAGAGCTGACTTTATCTTCTCACTAACACTCCTGGCTGGTTGCTATATCATGCTGGCTTCAGCTGGTCTATGCTCCAGAGCTTGTATATCCTGAACTGTCAGTCGACCTAGCTGAACTCCAGCCAGTCTCAGCAGTGGTGAGTGATGCTGAGATTTTCCTAGGATGTACCGAAGTTGTACAAGAAACCCTCCTGCCCAGGCCATGTTAACAAATGGGTAGGTTGCCAGGAAGGGTCTGTAAAGTGGTTTCCAGTTGGAAGAAGGGGGATGAATAGAATATTCATCCTCTTCTCTCGGCTAGAAGCCAGCTTCTCCAGCTTCATTTTCAGATAGAAAAGAAGAACCAGGAGCATAATTGATTTCCAAAGCTGCTTCCTTAGGAGACCAGTGCTAGCCAATCTCTGAGACTTGTGAGTGTCCCCCATTATGATTCTCTTTAAGCCACAAAAGTTTTCAGAAAATGAGGCACTGGTTCTAGACAGATAATACCGTTGGAGCCGGAGATGTAGCAGAGTAAAGATTTCATCAAACCACCTCCACAAGAAGCTATAGTGGGTGGGATGTGATTCTGCAAGAACCTTGACCACGTGCTGAAGAGCAGATCTCACTGCTGTCGTTAAACTGTCCTGTGCTGCACCACAAAGATGGATGGCTGCTCAACAGCCACAGAAGCAGTCGTGATGTGAGCCTGTGTTCAGCCATAGCTTCCTGTGTGTACTGGCTTTCACTTTACCCACAAACTCGTGAGCATGAACGTTTTTGGGAGGAAGGGCATCAAAAGAATGCTCAATCTTAAAAGTAAACTTCCTGCATGGTATCCAAAACTCCAAACTCAATGAACTGGGAGAAAAAGATCTGTTGTGGAGGCACAGGGGAGTCTCAAGGAGGTTAAGAACAAAGTTGACTCGGACGTGGGTGGAAGTGGTATGTGGTAAGGGGGTAAGTTGTCAAATGCCGCATCTCAGGGCAGAACGTGGCTGTGTTGTACAGGTATCTGGGAAGGAGCGCGATCCTCTGGATCTGCGAACCAGGAATGCCATCCCCGCCACCCAACCATGAGAGCTCAAAAGTCAGCGGATTCTGAGGATTCAGAGGTGCCAGTGTGAGTTTCGGACACAAGGACTGGCTCCAGCTGTCTGCTTTGAGTATCCCCTCCAGCGCCCACTTTTGCTCACTGACCCCAGACAAGGCGCAGAGAATGTTATATATATATATATATCATGTTTTATATATAAATATATATAACATGTCATATATTTTATTTATATATAACATGCTATATATAGAAATAATATACAACATATATATAACATGCTATGTATATAAATAATATATACGACATGTTATATATATACACACATATATATTTAAAAATTTTTGAGACAGGGTCTTGCTCTGTCACTCAGGCTGCAGCTCAGTGGTGCAAACTTGGCTCACTGCAACCTCTGCCTCCTGGACTCAAGCAATTCTCATGCCTCAGCCTCCCAAGTAGCTAGGACTACAGGTATCCACAACTACACCTGGCTAATTTTTGTATTTTTAGTAGAGACAGGGTTTGGCCATGTTGGCCAGGCTGGTCTTGAACTCCTGACCCAAGTGATCCGCCCACCTCAACCTCCCAAAGTGCTGGGATTACAGGTGTGAGTCATCACACATGGACAGTATTTTATATTATATGGAGTGGGTTTTCTTTTTTCTCAAGCAAAAAGAGATATTTTGACTTTTCGTCATTGAAATGAGACAAATAATAAAGTATCATAAAGTCACAGTAATATAAATCTCACCAAGCAATTAGTTATGATATTTTAAACATTTCTGGTCATGTATGTTCATCAGTGCTTACATCACAGACTCTAGCTTATCCTGACTGTTTCTTGTGTTGCTGCTGCTGTTCATGCTTTCCCCTCCCAGTTGGACCGCCCTTTGTTTTCATCCTCTTGTACACTTTGACCCTTCTCAAACTCAAAGGAAGTTAGCCTGAGGCCTGAACATGAAGCTTTACCTTTCATATTATACTTTTCAGAAATGTAAAGATATTTTATTACATTTTCCTGAAGAGTGACTGTTTCTCCTTTAATTGTATATATTTTGGCATTTATCACAATTTTTATAAAGATGGGGTACAAATTATAACTACAAGACCCATTTAGTCATATATTTTAATTCCTGAAATCACTTTGCTTCACCTTTCATGTATTATTTTGAATAACACAAATATTGCTAAATATGGTAAAAAGCAATGTGGCCTTTTATATCATCAACAATGCTTGCATTCAAAATACAACAGTGTCTTCTACTAAATGTAAGCATGAAACCAATCAACCAATTAAAACCAATTTATAACTGAATAATAATTTAAGGTGTTTAACTCAATCATAGTTCAACTTATTTACCTCTTCCATAAATACAACAAAAAGTTGAGTTTATCACAAAATACATTGCCAAATTAAAATTTGGGGATTTCCTTTTCAACATTGAAAAGTTTTAGTAAATTAGAAAACTAATCTAAACCACCTGAAGGTGTTCTATGTCTGTAAACACTAAAGAAAGCCTTATGCAAACTATCACAAGAAAATAGTATTCAAATTTTAAGCAAAATAATACACAATTTTTATTTTTTTAACAACTAACATTGATTTTAATTTTCTGCTTATAATGTTTATACTTTCGGCAAAACCCACAGCATATCTTTTTTGGACTAGTGTATTTTCTTTTCATCCAGATGAGTTGCATTTAGCTCTACCTATCTCTAATGTGCTGCCAAGATATTTTAATATTTGTTAGATTATGTAATATTTAGAAAATATTTTTCTCCCAAACGAAGACTAAATTTCCCCATTAAGAATATGAACTTCAAAAATATATTTACCTTACTTTTTCTCTATATGTAGTTTTTCACACTTTTCACCCTCAGGAAATGTTTATTAAACTTCTAGTATTATTACCTTTGTACATGCAACAGATATTGGTTGTTACTCATCACTTACAGCCTAGGCACTGACATTACAGTGATAAATGAAAGATACCACCCCCATGTTTGGCTTACAAAATTGGGGAGCTACATAGAAAACATGAATATACAGTTGATCATGTAATTTTAATTGTGATTACTTCAGAGAACACATGCAGAAATTCCTGATGCGGCCGGGCACGGTATCTCACGCCTGTAAGCCCAGCACTTTGGGAGGCTGAGGTAGGTGGATCACCTGAGTTCAGGAGTTCGAGACCAGCCTGACCAATATGGTGAAACCCCGTCTCTACTAAAAATACAAAAATCAGGGCCGGTCGCGGTGGCTCACGCCCGTAATCCCAGCACTTTGGGAGGCCGAGGCGGGCGGATGACGAGGTCAGGAGATCGACACCATCCCGGCAAACATGGTGAAACCCCGTCTCTACTAAAAATACAAAAAAACTAGCCGGGCGTGGTGGCGGGCACCTGTAGTCCCAGCTACTCAGGAGGCTGAGGCAGGAGAATGGCGGGAACCCGGGAGGTGGAGCTTGCAGTGAGCCGAGATCGCGCCACTGCACTCCAGCCTGGGCGACAGAGCGAAATCACGTCTCAAAACTCCGTTTCTCAAAAACAAAACAAAACAAAAACAAAAATTAGCCAGGCATGGAGGTGTGCACCTGTAATCCCAGCTACTCAGGAGGCTGAGACAGGAGAAACGTTTGAACTTGGGAGGTGGAGGTTGCAGTGAGCTGAGATTGCGCCACTGCACTCCGGAGCGACAGAGTGAGAATCTGTCTGGGAAAAAAAAAAAAAAAAAAAAAAGAACAGAACAAAACTCCCTTCTCTTGTGTTACATTTCAGGTACCCAAAACATAGTCCATCAATATTTTAAGACAAATGATTTTAAAAGGCAAAGTGCTGTTTGATTCCAAAGAATACAGAACTGAATCTTTTCTATTCAGAAAGAAAAGAAAACATCATCCCCCTATAGAAACAAGACAAATACACAAAATTAAAGAATAGTCTGGGAGATAAATTAGATCAAAACAATAGCAAAATGTGAACAAAAGACATTTCCCAAGAATCGGTTCCACATGAATTAGTCTGAAAGTAATTTATCTGGCATTTATAAGATGAAGAGCTCTATTCAAGTTCAAGGGCTGAGGAACTGCTTGTTCCAAAAATTGACATATCTGAGTTGTAATTCGATGGCAGAGAAGAATTTGTATGGGTGGAAAGGACATTTCTGGGCGTATTTCAAGCCGGTGAAATGCAAGAAGGGGAAATCAAAGATAAATTGACAAAATAAACTTAAACAATATTACTGCGAGGTAGCAAAGGGATGATTTTTCAGTTTGTTGCTCCTGCTGAAAGTGGCATTTCCTAAGAAGTAAGAATTACCTGTAGAATACAATAAAAATAAGCAGTTTTACATAGCAGTCAATATGTTTCTTACAAAAGCATGGGAAGCAAATTTCTTCCATCAGAGAAGCTCTGAAATAAGCAGCAAATGTGAAGATAATTCAGTAAAGAAGAATCAGACCTCTTCCATTTGTATATATGAGGTAATAGAAATAACAGACTATATAGCTAAACTTACAAAAATAACATTTGTAAAGGCCCTGTACTATAAAATCTCAATGAAGATAAAAGGAAAGCTGAAACATTGAAAACAATTGACTCTGATGCAAGACTAGCAGAGAAGACTAGTGGAGAGATACAAAACAGAGTAAACAAATAATGGGCAGCAAGGAATGTAGCAGAAATTTTCCAAACTACACTTAATTTATAAAACACGTGAAAACTGTTTTTAAGTGTGGATCACATAGGAATTAGGTTGTTATTATATCTGATTATGTAAGCTGTTAGTGTCAAACTACTTAATTATGTCTGCTGTATTTCAAATTTGTCATAATCCTCAATGAAAAATAGTGGTTTTATAAAGTCTCAAGTTTTAAAAACACTGACTTTTTAAAGGAGCTATGTACTGAAGCATGTAGATTAAGTAACCGATGCTAAAATATTTCTAGTTAAATAATGTACACATTAGCGTTTTGAAGAAGAAAATTATACATAACAGAAAGCAGATATATTTTGGGGTAGAAACACACATGTTTATCCTAGATGTTCCATTTTGGAAAATTCTTTGTTTTTGAGCCTTAATATCTTCAAAGAAGAAATATTTAAAATTGGTAATGCATACTTAAAAGTCTGAGGATCATATATAATATTTTTATCTTGAAACATAGACTATGCTGATATTGAAGTACGATATTGAGTATATAGAAAATTCAAAAATTAATAATAGCAAATGGTATTAAGAAGCAACAGAACTCACAGGTTTTTGACTTTTGAACTGACTTATATGAAAGTTAATACTGCTCAAAACAGTATAAAAGAGAATGTGAATTTTATTATTTTAAGCCACTGCTTCTTAAGGACAAATTTGTCTTTTGATACAGTCCCTCAAACAAATGTAGAAATATGATAAATATATAAATAAACAAAACAAACAAATAAATAAAAGCAACAACAAGTTTAGGCTCATTTCTAAGCCTAAAGACAAACTTAAAAATTATTTTCATACAATTTTTGCTAAGCCTAGTCCTGCTCTTTCATGTGACCTAGGTTATGAGCTCAGCAAGTGTCCAAATTTTTAACTTTTCTCTATTTTTGGAGTATAGTTTTGCCAATGAAACTCAGGGGGGGAAAAGCTTATATTTAAGATATTTATTTGAGATATTTAGATTTTCAAAAATTTTTACAAGACAATTATCATTAAAGGTTATTTTTAAAATATAGCATCTACCTATTGTCAAAGTAGTCTCTCCAGGATTACCTATTGAACTATAAACCGAAAGAAGAAAAAACTTTCAGTCTCCAACACTTAATTTTTATTCCTACAATTTTGCTGTTCCAAAATTTTGCTTGTGTTTATATACTTCTATATTTAAGTCATGTATTATTCACATAGGCCTTAAGGGAAAACTGCTCTATTATCATAAAGGCAAAGTCTATAAAAACTAATTAGAAAATAATTACCAAGAAGACAAAGACATAAGAAATGTTTCAAGCTTTGAAAAATACCCCTTCCATATTAGTCTTCCATTTAGTCTTAGTAAGCTCAGGCTATTATAATAACATACTAGAAGTTGGGTGGCTTAAACAACATACTTTTTTTCTCATATTTCTGGACATTGGAAGTTAGAGTGTCAGCAGTGTCAAAGTTCTTGCTGAGGACCCAGTTCTGGTTTAAAAAACTTCTTCTTGTGTCCTCAAATGGCAGAAAGAGTCAGCTTACTCTATGGGTTCCTTTCATAAGGGCATTAATTCCACTCACGAAGACTCCATTCTCATGACCTGATCACTTCCTAAGAACCTCACCTCCAAATACTATCATACTGGGATTAGGGTTTATACATATGAATTTGGGAAGACGAGGGTACATTCAGTCCACTGCAATTTGGTTATGAGTATGTCCTGGGAAATTCAATATTTAATGTTGATTTACTACAAGATTAAAATTTTAGAGTCATTTCCTCCTTTATATGAAGTGCACTCTAATTTTATTAACTTAGGAATTTGTCTTCCGTAATATTCCGTTGAAGAAACAGATAAGCCCATCATAAAAAAAATCTTCCATTGTACTTTGTAAAGGCACATCCATTTTGATAATAAATTGAACAAGTGTTTTAATTTTAGAATGCTACATTTGGACAAAGAGTATACATATAAAATTAAAAATATCATTTCTTAATTTATGTAACATCCGAAGTAATTATATTTGTTTTGGCACATCAGCAAATTCAGAACTATGGTAGTGCCAAATGTCTGAACATTTTATAAAAAATATATTCTATATAATTAATAATAATAATAATAATAATAATACTAGTGATACCATATTATTATATATCTTATATAGATACTAAATATAAAATGTCTAAACATTTTATAAAGAATATCCTATACTCAGCCTTAAGCCAAAAAGTGAAAAATAATTTTGGCAGGTTTCAGAGCTTTTTTGTGTCTACTTTTTGTTTGTTTCTGTGTTTTATAAATAACCAATTTTTACATTTATTTCTGGTTATCTTAGTTATCTTATTTATTCTGATTTACTATTGAGACTATATATCCCTATTTGGTGTAATAATATTTTAATTATTTTAGTTGGAACTGGTAAAAACCTTTTTTTTCCAAATATATTTTTTGATTACTATTGTTTACATGGTATGTATGAGTTTAATATGCATGAGTTTAAGCTTCAAAAGCTACAACAGGGATTTAGCTTAAAATTTCTAACTACGGCTGAGGATGGTGGTTCATGCCTGTAGTCCTAGCACTTTGGGAGGTCAAGGCGGGCGGATCACGAGCTCAGGAGATTGAGACCATCTTGACCAACATGGTGAAACCCCGTCCCTACTAAAATACAAAAAAAACTAGCCAGGCGTGGTGGTCCATGCCTGTAATCCCAACTACTTGGGAAGCTGAGGCGGGGAAATCCCTTGAACCCGGGAGGCGGAGGTTGCCGTGGGCTGAGATGTTGCCGTGGGCGGAGATGGTGCCACTGCACTCCAGTCTGGCGACGGAGCAAGACTCCGTCTCAAAAAAAAAAAAAAAAAAAGAAAGAAAGAAATTCTAATCATGACATAATATGTAGACATATTGTTTCTACCATTCTCAGAATTTCCTCCCAGGAATAATGTCTCTTTCCCGTTATTAAATTCATAAATTATAATCCCTGGTAAATTTTGGTATTATCAGTTCCCTCTATCAAATACATTTTTCTTTGGCTGTTTCAGAAGTATTTTACTTTTGTTATTTAGTGATAGAAATATTTTTAAAAGAGTTCTCTTTATGTCATAAAGCTCTGTATTTTGGCTCATTTTTGTCAAATCATGCTATTGGAAATGCATTACTTCTATGGGCATTAGAATGGGTTTCCACATCATGTATATTTTATGATCATTATGTATTTTATGACCATTCTCTTTCATTTCATGTTTTAACATAATCACCTTAGCATTTCATATTTTAATTGAATTAACATTGATATATTTTAATGTTTATTTTTTCAGCTTCCAAGGATTTTAAAAAATGTATGTTGCATTTTATCAAATGCTTTTAACCCCATTTTTAAATTGTCTAATTTTTGTATTTATGATAGACCAAATTTATGTAATCCTTAAATATAATTATTACTTGTATTTCTATGAAAAAAGTTATATGAAAAATTTATCAGCTTTGTAAAGCTTCTGCCCATACACTACTAAGCTATTTTAAACATTTTATTATTTTTTATCTATATGGATAATAAAAACTATCATTTTTTAAAGTGACTACTATATAGCAAGTACTTTCTCAAAAATCAGACAAGGAGTTACACAAATAATTATTAACAGGGCAAGCACTGGTTTGCATTATGAATTAGAGTTGGACAGGTGTGGTGGCTCACATCTGTAATTCCAGCACCTTTCCAGCATGGCTGTAATTCCTAGGCAGGTGGATTGGGGCAACATGGTGAAACCCCATCTTTAAAAAAAGGAAAAATTTACCAGGACATGGTGGCATGTGCCTGTAGTCGCCGCCACCCTGGGAGGCTGAGGTGAAAGGATCACTTGAGCCCAGGAGGTCAAGGCTGTAGTGGGCTGTGATTGCACCATCGCACTCCAGCCTAGACAACAGAGCAAGACTCTGTCCAAAAAAAAAAAAAAAAAAAAAAAGAAGGAAAGAAAGAAAATAAGAAAAGCAATTTAGAGTCTAGAAGAATGGTGTTAACCAGACTTCAGATGATTGAGGAAGAAACATATGTGGCAATTGTTCCATATTCTAAACTGAGCCACTAGGTTTTCTTCAGAGCATTAGGAAAGAAAAGGTAATTCTTTTTGTATTTATTTTTAAGGTAAAGAATAGAGAAGAAAATATATTTGGAAGGAAACGTGAGACGTTTCCTATCATTTTTCTTCCCATTTTTTAGTGGAAGGAGTAGATAAAAATACCTCGTCACACTGACATATCCTTTTTGAATTTGGGTACAGTGGACACTGTCTATTTCACACAAGATTAGCTTGAGGTTTTGCTATCTACCTGAGATGGCAAAACAGGAGAGAGAAAATACTTCATTGGGAGCTAGCTACACGTACATAAATTTGGATTGTACCAGATATGTGCTATGCAAAAAGGGAGCCAAGCTGATACCATTTAAAATGCTCCTTAGAAATACTATCTGAAGGAATTACATAATGCCAACAACAGAGTAGACATCTGGAAGTCCAGGCACTCAGTCCGGCAAACTAAATTTAGACATCCTTTGAGCTGGCATGTCTTAAAGTTAAGAAACTTAAAATGTACCTTACTATAGAGTAATATTTGGCCAGATTCCAAGCTCCAAGAGATAGAAATCAAATCATTATGCAACCAAGCAAGTGAAAATGGTTTTGCCCTTTAAACATATTTTCTAATCTCCTCCTGGCTGTTTCCCTGGGAGGTCATACGCCATGATTAATAAGCAACGGAGAAAAGCAGGAGAGCAATGTGGGGGATTAAAAAGTCTACCAAATGTCCATTTTCAGATTGGATCTCCAGCCTCATATAAGGCCAAGTCAGTGAAATGAGGAATCTTTAAATAAAACTTGGAGTTTCACTATTATACAGGATAATTCAATTTTTGATTAGATAGATCTTTTGTGAGACTGAAAGTAACTGGAAAAATGGTTATGTTGTCATTTTGTTGATTAACTACTGAAGTCACAGGAAATTCCTTTAATATCATAAAACAGAAGGGAATAATTAGCCCCTCAGAATGGGTTTAATCAAGAAGAGAAGAAAAAATGTTTCCTTGTTTATTTTGCATCATATGGAGTCCCACTCTAACTCTTGACTTAGAATACAGTGGAAAATATGACATAGTATTTCTAATACACCAAGATCGATATATTGCAAAATTATAATATGCTTCAGCAATAAAAAGAGGTGTCTGGGACTCAGATAGCTTATAATTTGAGTAAAAAGTGTGTCTTCAATTTATAATGCCATCCATCTTCTCCTGACTGCTCGACATGATTACTGAACTTACTGTGGATTTCACAAAAGCCTAGAAACTTTTAAAAAGTTCACATGCATTAACTAGTCTAATCTTCACAAGGATGCTTTTAGATATAAGGAAACTGAGATAAGGGAAATTAAATGGCTTTACAAAGATTACATAAGTGGTAAATGTTAGAGCCACCATTTGAGCAATGTAAGGGTGGACCCATACCATTTCTTAAACTCTGTGCTTTACTGTTTCATTTTGTGATATCAGATAGCCACAAATTGGTTCAAAAAATGATTCTTAACCAAGTTGGAATGTCTCTTTATGAAAATTTATTCTTTCGGCTTCTTTTCACAATATATTCTTGCAATTTGAATTCAAATAAACCATGGAGCCCCCCTCCTCCAAAATAGCCTTTTCAGCACCATTGCCTGATATATTTCAACTAGATCAAGGGTGTCTAATCTTTTGGCTTCCCTGGGCCACGTTGGAATAAGAATTTTCTTGGGCCACACATACAATACACTAACACTTTTTATAGTTGATAAGCTTTAAAAAATAACAAAAATCTCATAGAGTTTTAAGAAAGTTTATGAATTTGTGTTGGGCCTCATTCGAAGCCATTATAGGCTGCATGCAGACTGTGGGTGGTGGGTTGGACAAGCTTGAACCAGACCTTCTTTAGACATATACTATATTTGTAAAACTCTCAGTGTCCTCAGGTGTTTGTTTGTTTTTTGCTTGTTTTATCTGATAGGCTAAAATATTTTTAAAATTATCTAACAAAATTTTTATTTTTGGTCAAATTTCCTTGTAGTTTGAAAAAAATATGTGATTATTGAGATGATAAGGTATTAATTGCTTAAAACTTCAAAACCCTATTGTGACTTTTTTTTTAACTTATGTATAAACTACCCTCTTATTCTACTAAATGCATTTTTACTTTAAGTATTGTTTAGTGGATATAATTAACCCCTTTGATTTATGTTTGTTTTTACCTGACACACTTTTAGTATCTTTAAAAGAAATTACTTATTAAATGTTCCTTACACATCTGTGACAGGTTAATGTCCCACTAAAGATGTGTATATCCTAATCCCTGTGAATATTTTAAACTTTTTTTTTTTTTTTTTTTCAGACTGAGTCTTGCTCTGCTCCCAGGCTGGAGTGCAGTGACATGATCTCATCTCACCACAACCTCTGCTTCCCAGGTTCAAGCTATTCTCCTGGCTCAGCCTTCTGAATAGATGGGATTACAGGTGTGTGCCACCATGCCTTGTTAATTTTTGTATTTTTAGTCAAGACGGGGTTTCACACTGTTGGCCAAGCTGGTCCCGAGTTCCTGGCCTAGTGATCTGCCACCTCGCCTCCCAACGTGCTGGGATTACAGGCGTGAGCCACCGCGCCCGGCTGTTTTAACATCTTATGTAAAATAGGGAATTAAATTTCTCCATGAAATTACATTTGTTAATCAGTTAATCTTTAGGAAGATTACAGGGGATTATCAGGGAGGTCCCAATGTAATCCTGTGTTCCCTTAAGTGTAGAAGACAAAGGCAGAAAATGTCAACAGAGAGATTTAACAGAAGCACAACAGAGGAGAGATTAAAAGTGTGAGAGGGACTCATCTCATCCTTACTGGTTCGGAAGATAAAATACTGGAGATGGGAACCAAAGAACGCAGGGAGGCTCCAAAGGCTGGGAATGACCTCAGATTACACCTTATAGGAAACTGACTTCTACAACCAGAAGAGTGTAAAATGAAACTAATGTTGGCCTGAGGCTGTCTCATTACTTCGAGTTTCTATGGAGGAACTGCAACCTCAGTTTGTAAACAAACCGCAACCTAACTTGAGTACCTCTTGTAGCAAGAATCTCAGCCAATCACAGGAGCCAAGCTTCAGCCAATCACAAACTGCCAACTGCTCACACCCTGCCCACTAAGGGAAATGTCAAGTTGTAACCAATCAAGCTATAATTTTAGGTGACTTTTTAATCTTCTCTTTATACTCACTGTCCACCCACATCGCTGAGTAGAGCTCTCTGTACCACTCCTAGTTCTGAGTGCTGACCAATTTATGAATCATTCTTGGCTAAAATAAACTCTGTGAATTTAATTTATTTACAGTTTTTATTTTAACAACAGGGAACTCAGCTTACATCCTATAACTCAATTCTGTAATTAGAGGGAATTGAATTCTTTCAACCAGTTGAATGAGCAACGAAATACATTTTCTCCAATAGCTCCCAGGGAGGAATACAGCCTTGCTCTTGGTTTTAGCACCGTGAGACCCATGTGAGATTTCTAACCTATAAGAACTATGAAATAATAAACTTGCTATTTTTAAGTAATTTGATACAATAGGAACAAAAACTAATATAACATCAGCACACATGAAATGCAATAGAATTTTTAAATGGTACCCTTTTTGCTTCACTTTTGAATGCAGTATGAATATGATCGATATCAGATACCAAAGTAAGTATAACAATTATACTCATGTAGAATTTACAACTAACATTAATAAAAATTAATTTCATAATTCTTAGAATTCTCAGATAGATCAAGAGCATAAAAAGTAAGGCAGAGGGCAGAGAATAAAATTCAGAAAAGTTCAGGACTATTTCTTAGGAGAAACCTCTGCCATAATCCTAATTCCTCCTTCATGGCGGGAAAGTAGTGCTTACAGTGAGGCGGCCTTCAAACAATTGCAGAGAATACTTCATATATGATGCTTGTATTTGTAGAGAGCATGGGCTAGTTTTGCACGCAAAGCTGGAAAAACATTGGACAGAAAATAATTGGCCAGGTGCTTCAGCAGTAGAAAAGAGAAGGAGAGCTTAAAAGCACAGTCTCTTCAAGCTTGATCTAAGATAAGTAAATCCCCAAAACATGTATGGAACTTGTAGTGAAAATATTTACTTAGGGTCATTTAAAAAGGATCTTGTATCAAACAGGCTGTACTGGTGGTAAGGTGATTTCCAAAATGAAAGTTCTCATGGGGTAGACACTGCCGAAGCAGATCTTAGGGAATGTTATAAAGGAAAATATGATTTGCCTATGTTATGGTATAGTGTTGACAAGTCTCAAAGATATCAGTATTACCAAAAGTGAAAATTAAAAAAAAAAAATTAAAAGACGAAAACAAAAACTATACACACACACACACACACACGGTTTCCCACTAAAGGAAACAAGAGTTTAAACTGTCTTTGAGACCTAGAAACAGTGAAGAGACTCACCCATTTAGTAAGTGTCCAGTCCCCTAAAGCCTCTTTCTTTTCACTCTGTAGGGAAGAATTGTTTCAAGTAGGAAATTGAGATTGAGAGAAACTAGGAGAGAAAGCCAAACAAACCAAAAACCTTTTCCAGATAAAAGGTGGTCACCACTAATCAGCTTAGCAAAAGGAATAGACTTATCTGGAAGTAAAGATTGAAGCATGCAGCATGGAGGTTTTAATTTGTATACTGAGACTGTGCTACAACATAAAGATCTTTCAGCGATGTATATTGTCTAAGATTAATGGAAAATTAATGGAACTTGCCCTGGAAAAACTACTATGGGGTAGGGGAGGAGAAAGAGGGGAAATTTACTAAAATTAAATTTAAAGTATGACAAGAAAAGATTAATTTGCATTATGATTAAATCAAAAGATATGCTTCTTCATGCAAGATGTAATTAAGTAAAATATATTTTAATAAGTAAGAAAAAATGAAAACCTAAAAAAATGAAATTCCTTGTGGAGTATTGTTACCCAAGTGCCTATCCCTCTCATTCCACAGGGCTAACTATTACCATGGGTTTGCTTTTACTTTTTTTCTCCATTTTTAATATTATGCATATGTGTGATATGGATTGGCTGTGTCCCTACCCTCTTGAATTGCAGTTCCCATAATCCCCACATGTCATGGAAAGGACACAGTGGGAGGTAATTTAATCATGAGGGTGCCTACCCCTATGCTGCTGTTCTTGTGATAGTGAATGAGTTTTCACAAGATCTGATGGTTTTATAAGCAGCTTTTTTCCCCATTGCTAGGGATTTCTCCTGCTGTCATGTGAAGAAGGACATGTTTGCTTCCACTTCTGCCCTGATTGTAAGCTTCCTGAAGCATCCCCAGCTGTGTGGAATTGTAGCAGTTCAGTCAGGGTGGTGGGAAAAAGTTGTAAGAAGAAGATAGGGAAAGAAGCAAACCTTCTTGGAAGGCTGGAAGGTTTTGCAAAACCTTCAGAACGAGATTATGGTTGAAGGCAGTCAAATTTTCTTATCTGGAGCCTGAGAGCAAAGGGCAGATAAGAAGGTAATGTAAAGGAACTTATCTAGATAAATTTGTTTACTCCTGTCTCCAGAAACCAACCTTTGATCATTCGTGTGCAGGACTGCCCTCTATTCAGGGGTTTGACAATGTTAATTACCTACAGATTGTGTTTGCTCCAAGCCTTTGTCGTTAAATCTGTACTAAAATAAATATGAGTGTCTCTGGCATATGGGAGCTGCACTGTCTCAGTGGCTGCTGTACTGTCTCATTGGAGGTGCTGTGCCATGCGGTCCCCTAGCTGCACTGTTAGGCAAAATACCTGTGTCAGCATACTTCTTTCATCTGTCACTCAGCCCAGGGTCTGTGGGACAGACTCAGCATGGAACTGTGAGTTCACTAAACCTCTTTCCTTTTATAAATTACTCAGTTTTGGGTGTGTTCCTATAGCAGTGTGAGAATGAACTAATACAGTAAATTGATACCACAGAGAGTGGGGTACTGCTATAAAGAAACCCAAAAATGTGGAAGCATTTTTGAAACTGGGTAACAGGGAGAGGTTGAAACAGTTTAGAAGGCTCAGAAGAAGACAGGAAGATATGGGAAAGTTTGGAACTTCCTAGAGACTTGTCGAAAGGCTTTCACCAAAATGTTGATAGTTATATGGATAATGAAGTTAAAGCTGAGGTAGTCTCAGATGGAGACAAGGAACTTGTTAGGAACTGTAGGAAAGGTCACTCTTGCTATGCTTTAGCAAAGTGACTGGTGACATTTTGTCCCTGCCCTAGAGATCTGTGGAACTTTGAACTTGAGAGAGATAATTCACGGTATGTGGCAGAAGAAATTTCTAAGCAGCAAAGTGTTCAAGAAGTAAATTGGGTGCTCTTAAAAGCATTTGGTTTTATGCATTCACAAAGATATGGCTTGGAATTGTAATTTATGTTTAAAAGGAAAACAGACCAGAAACTTTGAAGTCTGGAAAATTTGCAGCCTGATGATGAGATAGAAAAAAAAAAAAACCCAGCAGAAATTTCTGAGCAGACATTCAAGCTGGCTGCAGAAATTTGCATAAGTAATGAAGAGCCAAATGTTAATCACCAAGACAATGACAAAATGTCCCCATGGCATGTCAGAGGTCTTCATGGCAGTGTTTCCTATCACAGGTCAAGAGGACTGTGAGGGAAAAATGCTTTTGTGGGCTGGGCCCAGGGTCTTGGTGCTTTGTGCAGTCATGGGACTTGGTGCCCTGCTTTCCAGTTGTGGCTAAAAGGGACCAATATACAGCTCAGGCTGTTTCTTCAGAGGGTGCAAGCCCCAAGCCTTGGTAGCATACACATGGTTTGGAGCCTGTGGGTGCACAGAAGCCTAGATTTCAGATGTATGAAAATGCCTGAATGCCCAGGCAGAAGTTTGCTGCAGGAGCAGAGCCCTCATAGAGAACCTCTGCTAGGGCAGTGTGGAAGGGAAATGTGAGATTGCAGCTCCCACACAGAGTCCCTACTGGGGCACTGCCTAGTGGAGCTATGAGAAGAGAGCCACTGACCTCCAGACCCCAGAATAGTAGATCTACTGACAGCTTACACCGTGCACCTGGAAAACCTGCAGACAATGCCAGCCCATGAAAGCAGCTGAGAGGAGCCTGTACCCTGCAAAGCCACAGGGGCACAGCTGTCCAAGGCTGTGGGAGCTTACTTCTTACATAAGTGTGACCTGGGTGTAAGACATGAAGACTGCTCTACAGGAGTTTGGGTTTGTATGGGTCTTATAGCCCGTTTGTTTTGGCCAATTTCTCCCATTTGGAATGGGTATGTTTACCCAATGCCTGTACTCCCATTGTATCTATAAAGTAACTAAGTTGCTTTTGATTTTACAGTCTCATGGGCAGAAGGGACTTATCTTGTCTGTGAGGAGATTTTGGACTTGGACTTTTGGGTTAATGCTGGAATGAGCTAACACTTTGGGGGACTGTTGGAAAGGCATGATTGGGTTTTGAAATGTGAGTGCATGAGATTTGGCAGGGGCCAGGGGATGAACAATATGGTTTGGCTGTGTCCCTACCCAAATTCCATTTTTAGTTGTAGTTCCCATAATGCCTATATGTTTTGGGAGGGATCTTGTGGGAGGTAATTGCATCATGGGACATTTTCTTCCATGGTGACTTTCTTAGGATAGTGAGTGAGTTCTCACAAGATCTGATGGTTTTATAGGGGCTTTTTCCCCTTTGCTTGGTACTTTTATCTCCTACCATTATGTGAAGAATGATGTGTTTGCTTCCCCATGCACCATCATTGTAAGTTTCCTGAGGCTTCCCCAGCCAGGAGGAACTGTTAGTCAATTAAACCTCTTTCCTTTCTAAATTATCCAGTCTTGGGTATATCCTTATAACACCATGAGAATGGAATATTCTATATATAATGTGTATTCTACTAAAAAGTCATTCTTATATTTTGCATATTCTTAAGATTTATGTAAGTTAACAAAACATAACTCATTTTATTATGATTTCTATATTTGTCTCTTCTTGACTACAAATTTATTTTTGACAGTCATCAATCTTGGTCCCTGAACCTGTAATTCATTTACTTTATTTTATTTTATTTTTATTTATTTATTTATTTTTAGATGGTGTCTCGCTCTGTTGCCAGGCTGGAGTGCAGTGGCACGACCTTGGCTCACTGCAGCCTCTGCCTCCCAGGTTCAAACAATTCTTCTGCCTCAGCCTCCTGAGTAGCTGGGACTGTGGGCACCTGCCACCATGCTCAGCTAATTTTTTTTTGTATTTTATTAGAGACGGGGTTTCACCATGTTGGCCAGGATGATCTCAATCTCCTGACCTCATGATGCACCTGCTTTGGCCTCCCAAAGGGCTGGGATTACAGGCATGAGCCACTGCGCCCGGCCCATCTACCTTTACTTTCAAAAATATATATATAGTATTTTCTTGCTTAATTGCACCATACTAAATATAGTCATTCTTTTTTTAATAGAAGTTTGGATGACATCTTTTTTCTTTCTAATGTTACAAACAAGGCAGTCATGAATATTTATATACACATCTCTTGTTGAAAATGTTAAGTTTTATTTAGAATGCCTGACATATGTTCATTCATTTTCCTTATTAAAAATATTAACACATTTTGTTTTAAATTTAATTATTCTATAAAAAATGTAATTAGACCAGTTTTACACTATTATATATATATTTTAAATGTATCAGTTTCAGAACACATGATTTTTTGTTCTCATAGTGGTCTTTTCTTCTCTGTGTCATTTATTTCTAAAAATAAATTTATTTTGTGTACTTTTTATTGTTTAGACTATATTGTTCTGCTTTTATTTACTTAGAAATTATCATTATACATAAAGTTTTTAATTTTATCATTGTTACATGTGTAAAACATACATTTAAGATTAACTGTTCTTGTCAAACAAGAGGAGTATCTTTTTATTTTCTCCTCAACAGTATAAGGATATCTTTAGGTTTTTGCAATTTCCAAATATCTTTCAATACAATTTGAAGTATTAGATAAATATCATGTTTACTAAATGTTAGACACTCTATATCTTCTTTCCTAAGACAAGTGATTTAAAGTGTACTTTGTCATTATGTTTTCACTTTATCATTTGTTTGGATGTATTTATCTATTGGTTGCAACTTACTTAACACTGTATGTGTGTGCAACAGGAAGAAGAAATGAAAGTGATCAAGAGCAGTACAATACCCGACTTTCTGTTTATTTGAAAATGCCTTGTGTTTGATTTTCTACGTGGGTGACTCTTCCCCTGAGCATAACATTCTTACTGTAGAATTCTTTAAGTATTAAAAAGATGCTATCACATTGCTGTCTGACATTTAATGTGAGTGAGTCTAGCCTGATTTTATTTCTTGGCAAATAAAGGAAATACAGGCCAATGCTAATAAAATACTGTAGTTAATTTAAATTTTTTTTCTGATATTTATTTAGATGTTATACATTATTTGTTAAACTAGATTAACTGGCTTTTCTTTCCTCCAAAAAATACATTAATATAATGTTCAAATATCATTACTTACTTTTTTCCTTTTTTATTGTTTGGTCTGAATACATATGCAAAGTTCAGTAAAATAGCATTTTACTGCCAAAGAAAAATAAAAAGCACTAGATGCAAACAACATTATTTTCCTCTTCATATATATAACCAAACTTCTATTAAGAAAAATTTTATTCAATTATATTTAGGTTATTTCTTCTAGTCTGAGAATTAAGTTTTTATGGCATGTATTCTTCAAATCAATAAAAATTATAATATACAGATTGTTTGATTTTTTTACATATGTATTATTATATATATATTATTTTCTTTTATTATTTTTTCTGTTCTTCTTAAACTATCTTGTGAAGATTTGCCTTTTTTAAACACTATTTTACTCTTCTAAAATTTCACATTTATAGCTGGGCATGGTGGCTCACACCTGTAATCCCAGCACTTTGGGAGGCCGAGGCAGGTGGATCACATGGTCGGGAGATCAAGACCATCCTGACTCACATGGTGAAACCCCTTGTCTACTAAAAATACAAAAAATTAGCTGAGTGCGGTGTCTACTAAAAATACAAAAAAAGTAGTCCCAGCTACTTGGGAGGCTGAGGCAGGAGAATAGCATGAACCCAGGAGGTGGAACTTTCAGTGAGCCGAGATTGCACCACTGCACTCCAGCCTGGGCGAAAGAGCCAGACTCCATCTCAAAAAAAAAAAAAATTTCACATTTATTTTCAACTTCACTCAATGACTATTTTGACCTATTTAATTTTCAATTCTACTTCTATTGTTCCTTTGATTGGACAATATGTTATTGTTTTTGCATTTATTATCATGCCTCTGTAAAATAAATATCAAAATACTTATTAATCAGCTGTTTGTTTGTAATTTACCTTCTTGTATTTTTAAAATAATTCTTGAGGATGTACTGATCCTATTACAATAAGACATTTGTCACCTCCCTATGAGTATACCAAGACTTTTTTTTCTAATATTTTTATATAATTTTATAGTAAATTGTGTGATTATAGCATGATCTCATTTTCATTATTGTGACAGTCATCCTTTTCTGGAGACTTAGTTCATCTCCCTTTGTCTGTTTTATCTATTTTTTCTGTTTATTCATTGATACTATTATTTGTAATAATCAAAGGCAATATTGACCAAGAGATAAAATCTTTGAATTGTTCTTGATAATGCTCACATTAATTTTATTCTAGTAACTTTATTTGTCAGAAGGGGAGCAAGGGGAGGAGTTTGCTGTGAAAACTTGTGTTAACCTTCATCATTCAACCTCACAGTTTAAATATCTATACACTAATTTAGCGAATATTTTCAGAGGATTTGTCTTCTGATGACTTAGACACATGGAATACTAAATGCTGGACCACTTTGTAAAATGAACTTCTTATGTTACAGTGCTCAGTTAGTATCAAATGTATCTTGTTTCCAGTAATATTGATGCTAGGAAAGGTAATTTTTTACATAGTTATTAAAAAAAAAAAAGATGTTTTTGTGGATTGGTGACTATAGGAGTAGATCACTAACAACTTTTCAACTGCTCTCTAGCTAATTTAGAAGCTCCTTGAATTAAAAATTAGATAAATGCCTACTTATTTGTTGAGTAAAGATAACATGATTCATGGCTTATTCTGTTCAGGCTGCTGTAGCAAAATATTATAAAACAGGTGGATTACAAATAACAGAAATTTATTTCTTATAGCTGTGAAGGCTGGCAAGTCTATGATCAAGGTGCTGGCAGATTCAATGTTTGAGAGTATGATGAGCTTTCTGGCTCATTGACAGCCATCATCTCGCTGTTTCACCACTGGTAGTATCAACAAAAACAAGCGAACTCTGTAAAATATTTGAAGAGGTTTATTCTGAGCCAAACATGAGTGACTAATGGCTCACGAAACAGCCCTAGAAAATCCTGAGAACATGTGCCCAGGATGGTAGGGTTACGGCATGGTTTTATACATTTTAGGGAGATACAAGACATCAAACAATACATTTAAGATGTACATTGGTTCTGTCAAGAAAGGTGGGATAACTGTAAGCAGGAGCTTCCAAGTCATAGGTAGATTCAAAGATTTTCTGATTGGCAATTGGCAATTGATTGAAAGAGATTTTATCTGAAGATCAAGAATCAAATAGAAGGGAGTGTCTGGAATTAAGACAAAGGCTCATGGAGACCAAGGTTCTTATTACATAGATGAAGCTTCTAGGTAGCAGGCTTCAGAGAGAATAGATTGTAAATGTAAATGTTTCTTATCAGACTTAAAATGGTGCCAGACTCTTAGGTAATTCTCTCCTGGGTTTGAACAAAGACCTGAAAAGGGCAGGTCATTTTCTACGTAATGTAGATTTTCCCAAGATACAGCTTTGCAGGGCCATTTCAAAGTATGTCAAAAATATGCATATATTGGGTTAAAATACTTAAGTTTCTTTCAGGGCCTGCTATTTGTCATGTTGGTATCTTATTGCTACAAATAATCTACTTTGTTAGTCTTAAGGTCTCTGTTTTTGTGTTAATACTAGTCAACTGTGCCTGAAATCTAAAGAGAGGGAAGTATAATGAGGTGTGTCCAAATACTCATTCCCATTATTATCTGAACTAGTGTTTCAAGTTTACTTTAGAATGTCCTTCAAGAAAAAGTGTCCATTCAGGTGACTGAGGAACTTAGAATTTTGTTTTTTTGTTTACAGTGGAAGGGTGAGGAAGCTCTCTGAATCCTCTTTTATAAGGGCTCTGCAATTATAATGTAATCCCCTCCCAAAGGCCCCACCTTCTAATACCATACCTTGAGGGTTACAACTTCAACATATGAATTTGGGGTTGGGTTTGTGGTTAAGGGGCACAAATCTTCAGACTATAGCAGCTCAGGACAAAACAAAGGAGATGTAAAAGTTTTCCAGGACTGTAACACAACAGTGCTACAGAGGACAAGTCATACACTGGTTAACAGTTTTGCTAATTGTTTCATTTTCATGTCCATTATGTGTCTTGCAGCCAGATTTCATTAATAGTTTGCAGTTTTGTCTTTTTTTTTTTTTTTTTTTTTCTTGAGACGGAATCTTGCTCTGTCACCCAGGTTGGAGTGCAGTGGTGTGATCTCGACCCACCGCAACCTCTGTCTCCTGGTTACATGCGATTCTCCTGCCTCAGCCTCCAGAGTAGGTGCGACTACAGGTGTGTGCGACCATGCATGGCTATTTTTTTTTCTTTTTTGTATTTTTAGTAGAGATGGGATTTCACCGTGTTAGTCAGGATGGTCTTGATCTCCTGACCTCGTGATTTGCCCACTTCGTCTTTCCAAAGTGCTGGGATTACAGGCATGAGTCACCGCACCTGGCCTGGAGTTATTTTTTTAATATTGTGCATTGTATATTTTTTTCTGTTTTCATAGATTTATTTAGGAGAATGTATGACATGATGAAACAGTGAGATAGTAATTGGTAGAGCTTAGTAGAGGCAACCTTAAATAGCAATCTCATTCTTTCTAGTTTTTCAGTCAAAGAAGAAAAAGTACAAATGAAATAGTTGATTGCACTAATCAAAACACACAGAAAAAATTCTGAGCAAAAGTGTCTCTGAAAAATTAGAGAACATTTAAATTTATTTCGTAGGTGAAAGAATAAGTTCAATAGTACAAGAATAGTAATTGGTATTTGTTTACACAGACACACACGTCAGAAGCATGTGAACAAGAACAACTCCATCTTAAATAGGAGCTGGGTAAAATGAGGCTGAAACACTGGGCTGCGTTCCCAGATGGCTAAGGCATTCTAAGTCATAGGATGAGACGGGAGGTCAACACAAAATACAGGTCATAAAAGCCTTGCTGATAAAACAGGTTGCAGGAAAGGAGCTTGCCAAAACCCACCAAAAACAAAATGGTGAGGAAAGTGACCTCTGGTTGTCCTCACTGCTACACTCCCTTCAGTACTGTGACAGTTTACAAATGTCATGGCAACATCAGGAAGTTACTCTATATGGTCTAAAAAGGGGAGGCGTAAATAATCCACCCCTTGTTTAGCATATCATCAAGAAATTACCACAAAAATGGGCAACCGACAGCCCTTGGGGCTGCTGTCACTATGGAGTAGCCATTCTTTGATTCCTTTACTTTCTTAAGAAACTAGTTTTCACTTTGCACTGTGGACTAGCCCCGAATTCTTTCTTGAGCGAGATCCAAGAGCCCTCTCTTGGGGTCTGGATCAGGATTCCTTTCCTGTAACACATAAAGCATCATCATCACCAACAAAGCATTGCTTCTTTATAAAGATACACTTCCAGGTATATACCTTGGTGTGGATATTTTTATATTTGGGTGGTCTGCTGTAGTAAGGTAATAATAATTGAGAAGTTCCAAAACAAAGAGATGATAAGGACTCAAGGTGATGGATACCGGAAATGCCTGACTTGGACATAACGTTCTATGCATGTAGAGAGCTCTTACATGTACCCCAGAAATATGTAAAACATGATGCATCAATAACAGAAAAAAATGTAAAATAAAATAATTTTTGAAAAGCAGTTACATACAAAATAAGACCCTATTGATTTTTATTGTTGTTGTTTTACGAATTAGAAAAGCAAAGACCATCATTGGCTTATAGTAACACAACTAACTAGCGATAAATTAGAAAAAAAATTCTATTCTTTTGTCACAGATATCAAGTTGTTTATTCAACAACTACAATGTAAGAGGACCATAATTACCAAACATTTCTGGATTTGTGACAACCGTATGGCCCTAATTTGACATGCAGACATTTTAGTAAACTCCTGTTTTTAAAATCTAGTAAATGTATTTAATACGACAGTGTTATTAAATGAATACTATAGCTTACAATCAACTGGATCTTAGAATCACAGAAAATTTCATTTGCTCAATGAACTATCAATAGAAACTAAAGTTAGGTAAGTAATTATTCTTCATTATAAGAAAGTTTTGGTCTACTTGAAAATATATATGCATGTATTATATTTAGATTCTTTATAGATATGTTTGATATATGTGTATATATACTTATATGTATATTATATATATGTATTTGTGTATATATGCATATATGTAATAAGGAAAGAATAAAACCTAAAAATACATTAAAATGAATACTTTAAAATGCTATCTATATTTTAAAGGAAATCTTTTTTACTGAGAAAAATATCCTGGTAAAACATTAGTCTATGTTCTAAAAATTCAAACTAAATCACTAAAGCTACATGTTGGGTTAAGATAAAATAAGCAGACTCTTTCTCTGAGTTTTATTAGACTGAGTTGAGATTGGTAACAATCCAGAAAGACAAATTGAGAAAATGTCATTATTTCAAAAATTGATGATTATTCCTCCAATAAGTAATGTGATATAGATTCATTTTATTAATTACTCCTCAAAATTTCATGAGACTATGAAGTACTTAATGACTGTCTTTAGATATCATTTCTTCTACTCCTTCAAAAGAATTTCCACCAAGATGCAATCAGTATTTGTAAAGTTATCAATCATTTTATCATTCCAATGCTTGTAAACATTTGAACATTATATCATATCTCACTTAAATTATTTATAAAAATGCTTAACTTGAAGAAACTGTAGATATTACATTATATGTTTGTCAACAAATACTACATTGTTGACAACTTAAATTTTATTATTTAATTTATGCTCTGTAAGATCATTTTAATTGTTTATAAATATTTATTTAGGAAATGTTTTTGGCTATTTAGAGTTTTATTTACTTTCTCTTATTTTAAAGTTAGTACTTTTCTCTAAAATATCATTTTGAACATAATATCTATTAATCATGGAATCAAAATGTGTGTACACATGTACATTGATTTATCATCAACATTTTTAGCAGTTCCTCCCTCCAAGATCCAGACAATATGGTATTCAATAGAAAAAAAATTGAACAAAAATAAAATATAGGCCATAATATTATTAAAATTAAGATGACTGGTAAATGTCAGTGTAGTTAAAAGCCTAATCACGTTACACTCGATATGAATAATATTTATCAGATTATTTATTCATTCAGCAAAACAAATTATTTGACATGTATTACATATCAGGAAAATATTGTATATTATAAAACCTGTTCATTAATTGTCTCTTTAAGAACAGATTATTCTGTTTTCAGGATCGTTCTACTAATCAAAGTATTATGCTGGAGAGCAGAAAGAATGCATATGTCATTTGCAAATAAATGGTTAGTGATTCTCAGTTCCCCACAATAGAAAATTATTTACTATTATCACATAGTTACTATACATTTTGCAAGGAGAGAGTAACTGCATCTGGGACAATCTTCAGCATCTCTGCAGCTATTTACACAAATTCAGTAAAAAAAGTAGAGGACTTCCAATATTTTCCTTCAGAGAGATATAATGACTGGCATTATCACAGACTGGGATATCTTTTTCCAAATGATTATTGATATTGTTTGGATCTGTGTCCCCATCCAAATCTCATGTTGGATGGTAATCCCAATGTAAGAGGTGGGGCCTGGTAGAAGGTGATTGGATCATAGGGACAGATTTCCTCCTTTGGGGCTGATCTGGTGATACGAGTTCTCATGAGATCTGGTTGTTTAAAAGTCTGTGACACCTACCCTCTCACTATTCCTTCTGCTTCAACCATATAAGCGCTTGACTGCTTTCCCTTTGCCTTCTGCTATGAGTAAATGCTCCCTGAGGCCTCCTCGGGCATGCTTCCTGTGCAGCCTTCAAAATCAAGAGACAATTAAACTTCTATTTTTTTTAAATAAATTACCCAGTCTCGGGCATTTCTTTATAGCAATGCAAAGTCAAACTAATGCAATTATAGTTTACTATGTAATCCACATTTACTGATGTTCCCATTGTTAACTACGGTTTCAAAGATGATGGAACTAGACATTAAAATATAAATTTTTAACTTTAAAATTATGAATTTCTCTGATGAAATATTTTATTCTCTTCAGTATATAGTTATCAGATAAGTAATCACATAATTGGCATTGTTTCAAAGATGTACAATGGAACAAGTGTGATTGTAATATTTAATGAGGAAAAACAAGTCACCATCTCATTTTTGACTCTATAAGGAAAATCAGTTTTTAAAAATGCAAATTCCAATATCCAAAAACCATATTTATTTTTATTTTTATGCTTATTTTTCAATATTATATGCTTTAAAGATTTTGTTAACTTTCTAACTAGAGTATTACTTTTTTTAGAATAATTCTTTCCATGCAGTATTAAACCTAAATATAAAAGAATAATTCTTGTTTGAACATGTTATATTATTTAAATATAGATATATTGGTTCTTGCACTTACTGGCTTTTGCTTCATTAATACACATCAAAGTAACATGTAAAATTCATATATTATTGTCTCAGTTTAATAAATTATAGAGCAGAACACTTTTAACGACACAAATCCATTAATCTATATCCACATCTACAATACTTTTTACCTAGTAACTTCTCTGTCTTTTCTTACATTTCTAATATATAAAAATCCACAGCATCATTTTCACAAAGAAAACATTGCATCTATATTTTTGGATGCTGAGTTTCACTCTTAAGTGGTCAAAAATAGTGTTTTATTTTAATCAAGGAAAATAAAATCTAGATAGACAGGGTAAATATCTAGGTAAATTAAGACACAGCCATAAACGTAAAACTTAAGGCCAAACTACTAAAAAAATTCCAGTTAGCATGTCTGGAATGTAAAAAATATAATTTAGACATGTGATAAAATATGTTCATCAAATGAAAGTAATAAATGATCATTGTGTTATGCTAACTAACAAGGGCTTATGAATTATATTTACCACATGGAAGAAGAAAGAGAAAATGTGTTAATTCTAACTGTATTCAGAGCTGCACAGTTGGACACATTCAATAAACATCTTTCACATCTCAGTCCATATGGAGGGCAGTGTCTGGAGTTGGAAGACATAAAGTTTGTAGCTGCGCACAGTGACCTTCTATACTAAAAATTTGGGTGCAGTAGATCACACCTATGAGTGCAAATGTAATCTAAACTCCTCAATTTGCAAACACCTGTTCTTCCCCGAAGTATTGGTTTAAGATTGAGCAATACATTTAACTACCACAAATTAGTTCATTAATTTGCAAAATGGAAATAAAATTAGTGTAGTATTACAAGCATTCTTGTAAAAGTTAAATTAAATAATGCCTACCAACTACTTGATTCAGCCCATATAAATAATTGAAAGCATAAGTGTTAATTTGTTACCACTAAATTAATTAAATTATTTTAATTTCATATAATTGTTATTCAGTGACATAAGCCAAAAGTTTTCATTGCAAAATGAACCACTATGCTTTATAGAGTGATAACAATTTTAAAACGTATTTTAAAATACTACTGGGTGCTCACAATAAAGAAAATATGACTTCAGGGACCCTAAACAAATGATTGATGTGCAAGCTGAAGAAAAACACATTAAATCATACATACTATTTTATTTTCTTAAATATTGAAGAGTATGCAGAGTATGCCTCTTTTGGAAAAGAGAATGTAAACAGATTCTTGATGTGTCATCACCAAGTCATGTCGGAACAATGTAAAATCAGTCCAGAGTGTTTCAGAGCAAACCTCTAAAAGTAATAATGTATAATTGCTATACAGCATACACAGCTTACTCCCAGGAAATCTCATTTCTCTTTATCACAAAAGAAAGAATTTGGAAAAATAATTGTCAGTGTCAGTAAGATAACCTGAAGCTATAACAGAAAAGTGGTTAACAGGCAGAGGGAAAAACTTTTAAAAAAGAAAAAAAAATGACTGATAAGAATATATATAAAAGAATGCAAATGGTTCATTATTAAGAGGACACAAGGATTTCTAAGTAAGCCTGATGTATTTTCATTGATAAAATCTCATTTTATATGTCAAAATGCTGTTTGATCAATTATTTTTACAGTACAACTAATTAGAGTTAAAGGTACACCAAGAGACACAGACATTATTTCTTCAGAATGAATTTCACTGATTATGTCACACAATTTAATATTTAGAACCAACCAACTCAATTAGGTTTCTCAAATTTAGATTTATCTGTCTTAGTAGTTAAATGCATTAGTTCATTTTCACTCTGCTATGAAGAAATACATAAGACTGGGTAATTTATAAAGGAAAGAGGTTTAATCGACTCACAGTTGGGCTGCAGAGGCCTCAGGAAGCTTACAGTCATGGTGAAAGGGGAAGGAAACATGTCCTTCTTCACACGGCAGCAGGAGATTAAATTGCCAAGTAAAGCATGAGAAGCCCCTTATAAAACCATCAGAACTTGTGAGAATCCACTTACTATCACCAGAACAGCATGAGGGTAACTGACCTTATGATTAAATTACCTCCCACAGGGTCACTCCCATGACACACGGGGATTATGGGAACTACAATTCAAGATGAGATTTGGGTAGGGACACAACTAAACCATATCACTAAATGTATTTCATTTCTCTCTATTTTACTCCTTCATACTTTAGCATTCAGGAAATTTAAAAGAAATTTGGCTGATTCAGAAAACTTATTCAATATATATTCATGTATTTAACAGACATTTATTGAGCCTTCATTGTGCTAGGCACAACTTTAAACACTAGGAATATACTGATGAAGAAAATATACTCTTTCATGAAGCTTACTTTCTACTGAAGGAGTTTGAAAGTAATCAAGATAAATATATTAAATATGCAACATGTTATATGGCCATGAAAACAAAAGAGAAAAGTAAAGCAGGAAAAGGAAAATATGAAATGTTGAAAAGGTTTTGCAATAGCTTCAAAACTGGATCCTGAACTACTGAAAGATCATTGTCACCATTTACCAAAATGAGAAAGACTATGAAAAGACAAGGCGTGGCGGGAATATCAGAAGCTCAGTTGGAGGTGCATTGTTTTTGATGTTTGTTTATTATTCCTTAAGATTCAAGGTTCTATGATTCCTGGGAGAGATCTAGGCTAGAAAGGTAAACTTGAGAAAAATTAGTGTATGTATGTATTTAATACGGAAAACCAGGAAGCTGTCTGACATCACCGAAGGAGTAAATATGGATAGAAAGAGACTCTGTCCAAGGACTGAGCCCTAACACACTCCAATACTAAGAGGCTGGAATATTTAGATGAAGAGAATCCAGCAAAGCATACTGAGGTACATCATTTAAAATAGAAGGAAAACAGGATGAGTGTGGTAAACTAAAAACCAAGTGAAGAAAGTGCTCCAATGACAGTTGAATGTGCTAAATGTTGTTGGTATTAAATACAGATTAATACTGACAAATAATAATAGGATTCAGCAGCATGTGTATCATTAGAAAACATGATGGGAAAAAGTCTTGTGGTTGGCTGGAATAGGTGGAGTAGGTTCAAAAATTTCAAAATGTTAAATGAAATGAGTGAATGGGTCCAGTTCAATCAGTTGAGGTTAATCAAGCCAGCTTTCACACAAGTCACAGACACAACCATGACTGTTTTTTTCCAGAGGTTCTCAGAAGGTTTAGTATTTATACATTTTCCTAAAAAGAGGGGAGGATGCAGTGAGACAAATCATTACATACTTGTGAGACTTTAGTTAATGTGCAGTAAATCTACATTTTACATAAGATAAAGTGAACATTTGAAGAAAAAGGAAATAGAATAAGAAACTAATTATGCAGATTTCTGGGTAGGGAGTGAAGGAACAATTGATCTCATCTTACCTTTGTTTTGCACCAGAAATATAAACTAATAATGGACATCTATCAGTGTGGAAGCTAAAAGACTTTGGTTTTAGGAGCTAGACATCTGTTGCAGATCTAGAGTTTCAATTTACGTGACCTTGTTTTGTGGGAAGATATACATTAGAAGGTTTTGAGGCTAGTAAAGAATTTACTTATGAGTGTTTTTGTGGTGAGTAGTCAGCAGGAAATGTCTGAGGTTTTTGCCTTACTGTGGGGTCTGTCTAATATATAAAGGATTTTGCTTGCTTGTTTGTTTGTTTGTTTTTCGAGATGGGATCTCCACCAGAGTGCAGTGGCATGACCATGGCTCACTGCAGCTTCTGCCTCCTGAGCTCCAGCGATCCTTCTACCTCAGCTTCCCGAGTAGCTGGGACCACAGGCACATGCCACCACACCCAGCTAATTTTGGTATTATTTGCAGAGAAGGGGTTTTGCCATGTTGCCCAGGCTGGTCTCACACTCCTGGGCTGAAGCCATCTAATAACCTTGGCCTCCCAAAGTCCTTGGATTACAGGCATGAGCCACCACTGTATAATGTTTTGACACCAGATTGGGAAGTAAAAGTTATTCATGTTATTCATCAGGGAAGATGATGGCAACATAGGGTGACTCAGCCTCCAAGCTTAACTTTCCCTTTGTCATAAGGAGTTTTGGTGTCCCGTGATTGTATTTTCCAAGAGAAATTGGAAGCAGTTTTAATAGACAAATCTTTATAGAGTCTTGAGCAAAGCGAAGGACTATAATCGTAAGAGGATGGAAAGACAATAGTGTATCATAGTTTGTGTTTTTATTTTTTGGTTGAGACAGAAATTATGGCACATTTATATGTTTATGGAAACAATCCAGAACAGGAATATTTGATGCTAGAGAAGAAAAAAAGAGATAGTATTGTAAGAGTAAATACAAATCCGAAGAAAAATAATAATAATTTTTCCTTTCTGTAAGAAAGAAAAGAAACTAGTCCTTTCTTTTTTCTTAGAGCAGTTTCTCTAGAGAGTTGGTCATTGTAAATTCTTTTTCTGCTTCTTTGATATGTATGTAAATCATTATAAATGCCAAATAAACATCTTGCTGGTTTTATGGCCCAGGGATGTTTTTCTCAAGGACCTGGGAGGTATGTCTTTGAAATGCGAACATTAAGGAATATAGAGCCTCTATCTCCAGTTTCTCTGGGAGTGTGGGAGCCTACCTTCAGTGGGTACCTCGCTCCAAGTTGCAAAACTACTATCCATCATGAATGTATTGTTTACTTTTCCTTTAAATAAAGTCAATTAGGTGACACAGTCACCACAAGTACCAGGTGAATTTAGGATGAAGAATGTGTAACAAATGTTGCTGTCACATCCTCTTGAAAACAAGTATAGCTTGAGCATATGTATGTAAAGAGTTGTATCTGCTCGGCTTAACAAAGGATAAGAGTTCTTTCTCCCTTTGTATTCTCTTTAGCAGGCTGCCTATGCTATGCATCACATTCTGATTTAAGGTTTATTCCGTAATAAAACTTTTCTTTCTGTTCTTTTGTGAGGGTGTTTCTGAGTTGGCAGGAAATTTTGTTTTTAATTATATTTTCCTGACAACATTCAGTGAGTCAGTACAGGGGATGGTTTCAGCTAGGAGCTCAGGTAGTTCATCTTTGGAAAGCTGGAATAGAACAGAAGGTACAGTACATCGTTACAGAAAAGAAAAGTGTGTAGGAATAGTGATGGAAACTCTTTTGATTGCTCCTCTTTTCTCAGTGGAAAAAAGGAAGTGATATCAACAATAAGAGATAGGATGTGGTTCGTTGTTTGAAGTGCAAAAGGAATCTAAGATCACAAATTCTCACCTAGTAGAGTAGAGCGATAAAGGTGATGGAATATAAAATTTATTCTAGGCATTGCTAAGGGCCAGAGAAGAGTAGTGTTGATTAATTTAAACTTAAACCAGTCAGGATAAAGGCATTTTCTCCATATATCTTGAAGCACACTAGTTCCTGCACTAACTTGGGGAAGAGTTGCTGGGCTAAGTTTTAGACAAGTAAGCCTGAAAAACAATGAAAAGAAGAGGAAATAATTGAGAGTTTTAAGTAAGTGAATAATTCTAATGATTGATCGTAGAATTTACCTGATAAACATAAACAGCAGAATAAAACATCAACAACAGAATATCCCTTATGTTCCATGAGAGACAGCACTGTGAATTTATGTAAATACATTAGCAAGTGAGCATTTATCAGAAGTATTAAGTGCAGGGAACAATATAAAATAGAAGGCTATCATAGAGATAGAGCTGAAAATGGTCTTTGATCTTAATGGTCAGGGTAAGTCTGACTGCAGGTGGTGCATTTGAATTGAGACCTGAACCCAGAAGGCTACACTTGGAAGATTCAAGGGAATTATATCTGCCCTCCCTCCTGGCCAAATAGGCAGTGAAAACAAAGGTAGAATGAGTTTGACATATTTAGGGAGATCAAGTGTTTATAGCATAATCAATGAGGGTTAGCTGGTGTAGGACGAGGGGATTGGAGGGATTGGTGGGAGCCAGATTAGGGAAGAGACTAGCTAGGATCTTATTCAGAATACAGTGGAAAGACTTTGGATACATTTAATCCGGAGATACATGCCTTAAAAAATGTACCCCTTAACAATATCTCCATGGGTGTTACATGGTAAATGGATGTCAGAGGCTAGAGTAGAGGAAGAAAGACGTGAACAGGATTCTTATGCAGTGCAGGTAGGAAATAATCCTGTTTCAGACTAGGGCTTTAGGACTAGAGGTGATAAAAGTGACCAAATTCAAGAGGTTTCCTGGAGAGTGACCTGTCAAGTATTCATAATGAATGGGTAATGTGGGTAAAGTCAATAAGGGGATGAATCTAAGATGAAAAATGAGTGTTGCCTTCAGGAGGTGGGTGTGGGTTAGTGCTATTTCCCTGAGCTCAGCAACAATTGAGATGAAAGCCAATTAGATCCCCAAAATGATTTCATGTGACTTCTCTCAATTTCATACTTAGGCAGACATTTTTTTTTTTTCCTGTGCTCCTTGCCAAATGCTCACCCCTGATTGCTACTCTTGAGTATTTTCTTAAAAGTTGTAGGAGCCCCTGTATAGCATCTAAGAAAATATTAAATGTACAAGAAAATTAAACATCTAGAAGAAGTCCTCGCCTGATGGATAATGGTTGGGGTGGGCAAGTATCCCAACCTCTTGTCCTTCAGATGAACAGTCATAAGAGGCATTTTCTTTCAAAGGTTCTGGTAAAATTGAGCACCCAGTGGCCCATATGAACAATCTCACTAATATACCCTGTATTGCCTTTCCCCTTTCTGTCTCACACTCTGTGTCCCCTCATTCTTCCTTCATGGTGTCATCTTCCAAATAAACTAGCTATAATTAAATCATTGTAATCATGTGGTTTCAGGGTAAGCCAAACTAAATCCTATTGTTGCAGGACTTTTCCTTACTTCAGCTAAAGATGGGGTCCTTGTCCATTCCACGGCCACAAAGATTTAGGTGTGCAGACGGTTTGAAGGGTGAGTAAGGTAGCGTTTTATTTCGTGAAAAGGAAGAAAAGGGGGAAACAGGGACTCTCACAAAGCCAGAGTCCCTGCTGGAGAGCTTCCCACCCGCCATTCAAATCTCACGTTCCACACAGGAAGGGAGGGAGCCTGACTCCTGCCAGCTGCAAAGGGTGTCAACTTCTGTGGCTCTGCCCCAGCGTGCAGGCTGCTTGGAGTTTCTCCAGGGACACTTTCCCATCTTGGTGTCTCAATATACTTTTATTCAAGAAAAAATTCCAATAAAAAAAAAAAAAGTCCAAAGATTCAAATGAGAGGGAGAAAGATAGAAGAAAATCAAATGAGCCTCAGAAAAGGAATTAGATGTAGAAAATGTGGGACCTGGAACTGTATGTTTAGCCTGAGTATACAACTAATATGAAGGAAAAATCCTTTTTTAGACATGCAGCACTTCAGGATATGCAGTTTTTTATCATCTGTCTGAAATATGGATGCATTCAGCAAACCATCAACAAAAATTAGTTAAAAACTATGATTACAAAAGAGCATCGATGTGCTCTGGTGGTATTTAGGGTCTGGTTGCGACTGCTTATAACTGTAGAGTATCTGAGATATCTTAGTAGCGGTACAGGATACACATTTGAAGATCTACTTGGAGGAAACTCAAAGATCAAAGATGTCTGCCTATATTTAGTGAGGCTCAATCTGTGGTCAAGTGTTCATTTTGCTTCATTTTGCTTACGTCCTGAGATAAAAACATAGCAGGAAAAAAAAATAAGCTTTTGAGTCTTAACTTTTTAGTATTTTCCAGTAGTAACAAAAAAATTAAGTATGTTTTTTTCAGATACTATTCCAATATACAGTGCATATTGCAATATTGATTTGAAAGATACAATATAAATTACAAGATAAATGCTAAATAGAAATAATAAGCTGGGGGTGGTAACTCATGCCTGTAATCCCAGCCCTCTGGAAGGCTGAGCCCAGGAGTTCAAGGCTGAAGCGAGCTACGATTGCACTACTACACTCCAGCCTGGGAAACCCTGTTTCAAAAAAAAAAAAAAAAAAAAAAAAGAGAGAAAGAAAAAGAAAAGGAAAGAAATAGTAATCCTTTTTATTATTAATTTCAAAACAGCAATGCACTATCATATGAACTCTGCTTTGGATATCTCTGCTACCCAGTATTAAATTTAAAAACAAATTCCCAAAGTAGATTGGGTCGGACAACTTTATAGTGCAAAAGAGTTTTTACATATGAAAATATATTTCTTCTTTGATATCTTCTTTATCCATAGGCAACATACTGCCCAATAGGCTAAGAATGCAGCTCTGTGCTTCTTAACATTTAGGAAAATTTTTTTTGACAAGTACATTGCAAAAATAGTATCTTAAGATAATTTATCTTCTGTTTTTTTGTTTGTTTGTTCCCCAATTATACAATGTTAGAGGAGAACAGGGCTGAAGAAAGAGGGAATACAGTGATGGAGGCAGGCAAGGGGAGAAGAGGGAAGCCAGGGGGAGCACGAGGATCAAGAAGGAAAAGAAAAGGAAGAAAGAGAAAGGGAAGGGAGAGGAAGAGAAAGGAGAAAGACTGTTAGTTTAAGATGTCCTCAGACTGAAAAGAAATTTTTCAGAAACACCCAGAGATATTTAGAATTCTTCCCTAATTCTCAGCTGCTCTCTGAAGGCCTGGCAGGACTGCAAAGTGTTCATGTGGTACAAGGGAGGCTCTCAAATGCTGGATTTTGCCAAACAATTTGGTAACCCATGTGGAACAGCAGAAGAAAACTCAGGGGCTTTAATAAAAGCGATAATATCTGTAACTGTTCAACTAACAACAACTGACGGGACATTCAGACACTGAGGACCCAAGAAATCAGGTTCTGCCCTTAAGGCTAATGAAGACTAATGAAAGTGAAGATAAAATGCCCCATTCCCCTGTTGGGAATAAATGCTTAAAATCAAGATCTACTCGTTTTATCAAAAATACATAGATGAGGCAACCTAGAAAGACCTCTTCTCTGGAAAATAATTTTTAAAAACGATTAGCTGGGCATGGTGGCATCTACCTGTAATGCCAGTGTTTTGGGAGGCGGAGGTAGGAGGATTGTTTGAGGTCAGGAGGTCGAGACCAGCTCAGGCAAAAAACAAGACTCCAAGTCTACAATAAATAAATAAATAAATAAAACAAATTAGCCAGGCATGGTGATATGTGCCAGCTCCTTGGGAGGCTGAGACAGGAGGATCGCTTGAGCCCAGGAGTACGAGGCTGCACGAGCTAGGATCGTGCCACTGCACTCCAGAATGCACTCTTAAAAAATAAACAAATAAACACTAAATAGGTAGATTAAATATGTTTGTACGTAGAGTTTATAAGCTAAAATTCATGCCAATTTTACTAATTGCCTCTTTTCTGGGCATTTAGGCATAGGAGTGAAAATAAAGTCAAATCCAGGATATATGAGCCTAAAAGTGATTTTAGTTTGAGTAGAAATTAGGCCAATGTGCTTTAACCTCTTCTGTGACAACAGTTCCAAATGGAGTCTGCTAACTGAACCATGTGTGCAGGTAGTGACTAAAATGTTTTAGTAACGATGTAAGAAGTGTAGCAAAATGACAGTAGGTGTGCATTTCATCTTGTCCTTTATAAGTTTTTATTTATTTTAAACACATTTAGTCAGATATGTACGTTCTCAGTTCTTCTAGAAGCATATGCCGAGGCGAATATATGAATGGAAGCAGTTTATTTCAGGAGTGATCCAAGAAACACTGACAAGGAATAAGGAAGTGAGACAAGGAAGGATAAAAGACCAACATTATCGCATTAGCAGACAAGCTACTGCAGTGGGTAATTGGAGCTTAATCTTTCAGGCGAACTGTGAGAGCAGATACAGAACAAGCACTTCAGTTGTTCCTCCCACAGGACAAGGGAGCTGGGATGTCAGTGCTAGGGCTGCTCCTGGGATGCCTTAATGTGAGCACATCTGGTTGGCTCTGTGTGTGCTGAAAATTGGGCCCCAATAGCCAGAGAAAGCCCTCAGGCAAAAACAATGAACACTGACATTTGGAAGTCCAGCTCAAATACACTGAAGTGATAAGTGTAAAGAATTAAGGAGAGCATAGGCAATATTTTGTGTCATAGACCCACCAATGTTTATTTTTCGATGCCTGCCTGCTTGATTTATTCATATATACACTAACTGCATGGCCTTAATACACCTTTGAATTCATAACTTTTGACATCACAACTCCTCGAGAGTTGTGACTACAAATTTCTCACTTGTAAAACAATGCTTAAATGATGTCTTGTAGGAATTTTTAAGGGAAAATCAAATTCAAATGAACTTGTGTTAAGTTACCATTCTGTAAGCATTTGCAGGCAATCCAAACTTTATTTGTGTGGAGGAAGAAATGTCTCAGACATTTTCAAATGTGAATAAGTAATTGATGACTTAGAAAACATAAAAAAACTTTTTTTTTTCATTTTTTGACATTATGAGTTTATTTGTTTAAATAATAAATTGGAAGGTTTTTATATTCTATTTTTCATCTTAAGGTTTTTATACTACTTGTATAATTGACCTAAAATTATAGGTTATTCAGAAAGTTAACAGGAGAAAGAAAGAAGTAATTCAAATTTAGTAGTCCTTGCTTTGATGGTTAATTGATTTGGAACTTTGTAGAGCGATAGACTAGGGAATAGTTCTTAAGTCCTATGCTCATTCTAGTGCCATCTAATACAATTAATACTCAGACAAGTGAAACAAAACTGGGTCAAATCATTTATTTATTAAATTCTTAACAATAAACCCAAAAATCAAATCAAATGAACAAAATGTACAACATGAATCAGGGCTAAATCTATCATCTATTTATTACCTATTTTTAAAAGTCCATTATTTACCAAACATGTACTTATTCAAAACCCACACATGCTTACAACATTATAGACCTTAAGAATGTTGTGCCTTCTTTGGCTAGGCCATCTAAATGCAAATTCCAGGCATGTATCCTAAAAATCCATGTGTGATGTAATCATTTCTTTCTAGCGTTTTAAAAATATGACCCCAGTTATCTACATATTAATTTGTGCTGGTGTGTACATAAGTGAATACTAGAAATTTCAACATTTGAATTACAAATAATGGGCACAATGATAGTATTTAAGCCTCACTGCTTCCAAAAACAGCTTGTTAAGAAATTAAGATGATCATTTAAAGCTAAAAGTTCTGATTGTAATTTCAGATCTTAACCTTGATTACGGAAGATAAAAGAATGCCACACACTTTTATTGTATGTTGTTCTACAACATTTATTGAAATACACTGCAAAGAAAACATAATTAGAAACAAGTAATTCATTTTACAATATTAAATAAAAAAAGAAAAGTCACTGAATTTTAGAATTTGAGTAGATTTTAGAAATAATGTTTTTGGAATTATTATTTTTGCAAGTGATAAAAGCGACCCTTCATTTTATTGATATACCAAGCTGAAATAGTCACAATCAGTAGCAGTGCTGACATTTGAGCACAGGAATATGTCCTTTCTCCAGAGTTTATGCACAATATGTCATTACTTCATTAAGCATGACAAGGAATCTACTCTTCTGCAAATACCTTTAATTATGTTTTTCAACTAGGAGAGTCAACATCTCTGTATTCCCCGAACTATGCGGTGCTGGTGATCCTGCATCTACAGCCCTGATTACAGTCCTATTGTAAATGGAGCAGACTATGTTAAAAGTTTATTGGGAACACAGCAGGGATTTGAGCTGTTTGTGGATGTGTATGCTCTAGATTATAAATAAATCCCTGCATAGCACAACATAGCAACATAACAACACTCAGCCCTCGCAGTGACCTTAAATGAAAAGCCCCAGGCATCTCTGCCCAGCCAGTTACTCATTCCACTTGATAACATTTTGGCTGATAGAATGAAAGAGGAAAAAGCTTTTTCTGTGTAGTCCATGAAAATATTATAAATGAAAAGTAGAGAAAACATGACTGTACTGGGAGTGAAATAATAGTGGATGATCCTTCCACTGAAAATCATGAATGAACAATTCTCCTAGAGAATTATTCGTTAGACTAAATGTCAAAGATGCTAATATATGCTAATATATATTATATGGAGCCAGTTATATCCCAAATTCAAGTTTCTCTCTGAGTTTGTTGTTCATCTCTTAAACATATATTAATCAGTTGAGGGTTTAATTTGATACAATTTTTTGGTTTTAAATTTAGTTTGAGTACTGGGCAGTGACTTTTGTACTACACAGTTATTGTATTCTATATGACTAAGTAAATGCATTCTATACCCATAATAGTACCTTAAATGTACCAGTATAACATGTGATAAAATACATGACTTAAAGATAGTTACTTTGAAACATGTGCATACTACAAAGATAATTAAATGTACTTGCATTTATAAAACGATTCTCAATCGTCTGTACAAAGCTAACTTGTTAATATCTGATGTGAATTTTAAAAATACATTATAAGTAGTCATAGTCCTCAAACATTGTGTTGTATTTCAACAAAAGAATCATATTGCAATGTTTGATTTGAGAGGAACTTGCCAGTAGCTGCAAGATATAGTTTTTACCTAAACCTCGTTCATTAAATACCAGTGAATACATAAATATTTCACATACATTTTCTCTTAACATATCAAAGTCAGCACCTGCAAGATGAAGTTAAACCTTATTAAATGTAACTCAGAGTATTATAAGAGAATGGCATTAGGTGAAACACGTGAGAGCATTTTGAAAATAAAAACTAGTCTGTAAATGTTACCTCTATCTAAATGCTGAAGTCATAGTTAAAAAATATATATATATATCAAATGTACTTGCATTTACAAAAAGATTCTCAATTGTGTGTAAAAAGTTAACTGCTTAATATCTGATTCGAATTTTAAAATTACATTATAAGTAGTCACAACCCTCATTGTGTTATAGCTCAACAAAAGAATCATATTACAATGTTTGATTTCAGGGGAGCTTGCCAGTTGCTGCAAGACCTACATATATAAAAATATATACATTTATAGTATAATATATATTATAATTATATATTATATTAATTAATTAATATAATTATATATTCTATTATATATTTATAATATATTATATATTGTATAATTATATTTATAATATATTATATATCTTATAACATATTTATAATATATATTATATGTCATATAATATATAATTATAATATATATACTTAAATCTCTTGATTTATTTAACCTTACAGTTCAGGTATCAAATATCATCTCCAAATCAGAATGAGCTAGGAACAATAAGACATAGATTTCAAATTTATCCAAACCACTAGGAAACTTTGGATTTTAAATGAGATCACAACAATTATGCATAGAAAGGTTGTTAATTGAAAAGGCACGGGGTCGGGCGCGGTGGCTCAAGGGGGCTGGGCGCGGTGGCTCAAGCCTGTAATCCCAGCACTTTGGGAGGCCGAGACGGGCGGACCACCAGGAGTTCGAGACCATCCTGGCTAACACGGTGAAACCCCGTCTCTACTAAAAAATACAAAAAACTAGCCGGGCGAGGTGGTGGGCGCCTGTAGTCCCGGCTACTCGTGAGGCTGAGGCAGGAGAATGGCGTAAAAACCCGGGAGGCGGAGCTTGCAGTGAGCTGAGATCCGGCCACTGCACTCCACCCTGGGCGACATAGCGAGACTCCGTCTCAAAAAAAAAAAAAAAAAAAAAAAAAAAAAAAGAAAAGGCACATTACTTCTGCTAGCTCTATTCCAGCAGACATGCCTAATGGGAGTAATGTGGCTTTCACAGATTTGGAAAATCAAGATTTTCTTAGTTTACATAAACATTGAAACTTTTTCAGAACAATACAAAACAAATGTGCATATAACATGATACGAAATACAATGTTACAGTCCAAATTGCTTTTAGAACACCATTAAAAATAACTGTTTTTAGGACTAACATAGTGGCTTATGTCTGTAATTCCAGCATTTTCTGAAGTTGAGGCAGGAGGATTGTTTGAGTCCAAGAGTTCATGACCAGTCTGGGCAATGTAGAGAGACCTTGTCTCTCCAAAAAAAAAAAAAAAAAATGTTTTAAAATTAACCAGAGTCAGGTGCAGTGGCTCACACCTATAATCCCAGCACTTTGCAAGGCCAAGGTAAGGCAATTGCTTGAGCTCAGGATGAGTACTTCGTGGCACATGCCTGTGGACCCAGCTACTTGGGAGACTGAAGTGGGAGAATTGTTTGAGCCCGAGAGTTTGAGGCTAAGTGAGCTATGATCATGCCACTGCACTCCAGCCTGGGCAACAGAGCAAGATTCCATCTCAAAATAAATGAATGAATAAATAAATAAATAAATAAACAGACAAATAAATAACTACCCAGATGTAGTGGGTAGTGTAGTGGCACACATATGTATTCCTAGCTACTCAAGAGGCTGAGATGGAAGGATTGCTTGAGCTTGGGTGTTTAAGGCTGCAGTGAGCTGTGATCATGCTACTGCACTCCAGCCTGGGGAACAGAGTGAGATCCCATGTGAAAAATAGTCGAAAACAAAAACAGAAAATAATGCTGCTGTTACAAGCAAATAAATGGTTTTATGTAGGAACTTTTCCATGCAAAACTTTTTGGTGCAATGTTGTGATTTGGTGCAATATGCTACGATTGTGAACTCGAAATAAATTTTGGCATATTTCCATTTGGGGAATTGCACACTTAAACAATATTATATAGCTATCAATTTAGCCTACAAAGAGCTGCCAGATAGAATTTACATAATGTTTCCAGAGACATCCTTGTCAATTAATTCTGGCAAGCAAACCAATTAGGTAACAAAGATGAACAGTTCAGCCAAAGAAGAGAAAAATGATTTTTCCCATGGCAGAATACTCATCTTAGTAAACAAAATGTATAGAAAACTTGATATCAGAAAGATTACAAGGTTAATGATTTCTCCATTTTTAACTCACATTCATATTTTCTAGAAAGTCATCGTTAATATTACTTAAATTAGGAAACCAATTGTTTTTAAATGTACGTGAAATGTACTTTTAAATAATATTTAAAAATTAAAATAATTTTCATTCCTTAGTAAATACATAGAAATGAATAAAATTGGAAAAACTAGAGAGAAGCAGAGTCAAGGATAACAAAAATAAATTTTTCTATAGTTCATTTAATTGATAAAAATGTATACATAGTTTTATACATATTAATGTATGGCTGGTCAATAAAACATAGAAAATCAATACTTTCTAGAAAGATACGTATTCTGGTGGAGAATGAGAAATATGTCAATCAGTACAAACATGCACACACACACATACATGTGCAGATCCATACCAAAATATATACCACATATATACCACATATTTTATGCAAATATATCTGGCAAATATGTGGTACATACTTTTGGCAAATATATCTCATCAGCCAAAAGCATATACCACATATTCTAGGCAAATATATCTGATAAGATCAGCTAAGTTTAGCTAAATCTACTTAATAAAACTTAGTTTTGATAGAATTTCCAAAATAAAAATACAACAATTTTTGTTGTTAATTTATTTTTAAAAAAAAAAACAAAATAAGAATATGCCTTACACCTTACACAACACACAATAATCCTTTCAAAATGTCATTGGTTCTTCTTGGCATTCAGGCTCCCAAGTGAGCATGTTCAGCAATGAAATAAATAAGGACAATGATCCCTCATTATACATGTACTTGAAAGTTCTAATCTAGTGGAATAAAAGCCTTGTACTTAAAATATATATCTATATGCCTTCATTCATTATTACAGGGAGATACATGTTATTTCTATCTTGAGTTCAATGTTTCACTGCACAAATAGAAACATCAATGCATATGAAAGCTATCATAATAGAAACTCATTTACATATAAGATGGTTCCAGAAAATTAAAAATGTCATGAGGAAAAGACCAAGCTTAAATTCCTTTACACTGAATTTGAATAAGCTCATACTATTCCTCTGATTGTAATTATATATTATTGTCTCTAATGTATCACAATTTCCAGTAGGATTACTTTTTTTTTCCATTTTACATTTGTGTGAATTATACTGTTTCTGAACTTTGATTTTGACCTTCCTTAAATTATAATCAGAAAGAGTGGAGTTACATCATGAAATATTCATATTTACATTGGGCAGCATCATTGGATGAGCAGATGAGCTCATATTTACTAGTCTCCTTCAAACCCAGTTTTGTTTTGTAAACAAAATCTAAAAGTAACTGGAAAGTAGGGTATCACTCTGGTTAAAGGTCTGGTAATTAGAGTCAAACAAACTTACTTTCCAAAGTGTGCTGTGATCCTTAATGACTATGTAGAATTTTTCAATGTAATTGAATTTGCCAAGATGTATAACTTCATAAACTGTTCCTTATATGAAAATATGAGGATAATGACAACTATTTCCATTTAATAATCTTGAGAAAAAAGAACAAAGATGGAAACATATCACATCCTGACCTCAAAATATATTACAAAGCTACAGTAATGAAACAGTATGGCACTGACATACACACAAAAGACAGACATAAAACCAATGGGACAAAATGGAGGGTCCAGAAATAAATTCATGCACGTAATGTCAGCTGCTCTTAGACAAAGGTGCCAGGAACACACAATGGGGAAATGACACTGTCTTCATCAAATGGTGTTTGGCAAACTAGATATCTACATGCAAAAGAATAAGTTCAGACCCTTATCTCACCCCATACACAAAATTCAACACAAAATGGAATAAAGACTTAAACTTAAGACCTGCAACTGTGAAACTCCCACAAAGAATAATGGAGGAAGAGCTTTATGACATTGGTCTTGGCAATTGTTTCTTGGATATGACACCAATATCCACCAATATGCTCAGGCAACAAAAGGAAAATAGCAAGTGAGACTACATCAAACTAAAAAGATTCTATACAGTAAAGTAAACCATCAACAGAATGAAAAGGCAACCTATGGAATAGGAGAAAATATTTCAAGCCAAATATCTGATAAGGAAGTTAGTTTTCAAACTATATAACGAACCTCTACAACTAAGCAAAACAAACAACCTGATTAAACATGGGAAAAGCACATGAATAGATATTTCTTTTTTTTTTTTTTTTTTTGAGACGGAGTCTCGCTGTGTCTCCCAGGCTGGAGTGCAGTGGCGTGATCTCAGCTCACTGCAAGCTCCGCCTCCCGGGTTCACGCCATTCTCCCGCCTCAGCCTCCCAAGTAGCTGAGACTAAAGGCGCCCGCCACCACGCCCGGCTAGTTTTTTGTATTTTTAGTAGAGACGGGGTTTCACCATGTTAGCCAGGATAGTCTCGATCTCCTGACCTCGTGATCCACCCGCCTCGGCCTCCCAAAGTGCTGGGATTACAGGCTTGAGCCACCGCGCCCGGCCATGAATGGATATTTCTTAAAAGAAGACATGCCAATGGCCAAAACATATACCAAAAAAAATGCTCAACATCATTAATTATCGGGCAAATATAGTTGAAAACTACAATACAATGAAGTATCACCTTACATATGCTAGGATGGTTATTATAAAATAGAAAATATCAGAACTGGTGAGAATGTGAAGAAATTGGAATCCTTGTACACTGTTGGTGGGAATGTAAGATGGTTTGGCAGCTATGGAACACAGTATGGATGTTCCCAGAAAAATTGAAAATGAAACTATGGTATGATCCTGCCATCTTTCTCCTGGGTAAATATGCAAGGGAATAGGAATCAGGATCTCAAAGGGATATCTTCATGCCAATGTTTACTGCAGCATTATTCACAATAGCTAAGATATGAAAACAGTCCATGTGTCCATGGGCCAATGAATAAAAATGGATAAAGAAACTGTGGTATCTACACATCATAGAACATAATTCATCCTTAAAGAAGAACGAAATCTATCCTTCCATTAGTAGCAACACAGTGGGACCTGGATGATATTATGCTAAGTGAACTCAGTCAGTCACAGAAGAAAAATGCCACTTACAGAAAACATATAAAATAGTTAAAATTATAGAAGCCAAAAATAGCATGTTGGTTTTTCAGGGGCTGGGTGGTGGGAGAAATGGTGAGATGTTATTCAACCTGTATAAAGTTACAATTATACACCTGAGTATGATCTGAATATCTGTTGTACAAAATAGTGCCTACAGTTAACCAAGATGGTACTGCGTATTTCAAAATTTGCTAAGAGCATAGATTTCATGTCGTGTTCTTACCATAGAAACAAAACAAAAAGACACAAGGAAACAAAAAGAAACAAGAATACTTTGGGAGGTGTCAGATATGCCTGCTTCCTTGATCGTGGTGATGTTGTCACAGTTGTTTGCATATGTCCAAACTCATCAGTTTTGTACACATTAAATAAGTACAGTTTTTGTACATCAATTTTATCCCAATAGAACTACTAAAATTTTTTAAAATGTGTCTATGAAAGTAATCACCTTTTTCCATACTTAGAGAAATGTATATTCAAGATTTAATGATCAGGGAGATGAAATGGCTCAGATTGAAGTAAGTGAGACAAAACCAGATATTAAATAAATATAAATAATAATATATTAACTAAATAGAAAAGGCAAACTGTGGGATGGAGGCTGGGCAGGACAATGAGAGTAAGAGGATACACAAATTAAGAAAAGAACACAGTTGAAAACGGAGACTCAAACAGTAGAAAAGAATCCAACTATTCGTGTGTATCAGATGTAGCAGGATTTAACAGAAATACAGCTCAAACTTTTGAGTTAGACAGATATGAGGTCTATTTAATTGACTATTCAATTATTCAATTAAATTCTTATTTGTGTAAATGTGGTTACCACTCAGTCCACTCAATTGTACAATTGAAGAAATAATATTCTCTATGGTTCTTAACAAACGGTAATTATTAGCATAGATACTTTGCAGAGATATAGGCAAGGGACGATCTAGAGTTTGTGGTTTCTGAAACATATGCAATTTGTGGAGTCCTCTTAGAAAAATAATTCAAAATTAATGTTACTAGCTTACATAAGAATAAAAGTTTTGCATGAGAAAGTAAATCACCACCAATTACAAATACCACAAATTTCATGTAGTTCCAAAAAATAACAAAACATTTTTATTAATAAACAGCTCAACACAGCTGTAGAATATATTTTTCTAAAATATTGGTGGCATATTTCATGACTACTTCATAGGACAATGATTTCATAATATAGTTTCCTATGTAAATTACAGAAAACTAGTTTTCTCTTTCCTCTGGCATGCTTGTAAAAATTTGTTACATTTATTACTATTATTATTATTAAAAGGAAGCAAGTTTAGAAAGTGTTCGATTCAGGTTCACAGCTTAATACTGAAATTATTATCAAATATTCAGAATTATTGTTAAATTTGGGAAAACTATTACCAGGTTTCTTCCACTTAGAATACAAAACTACAAGTCATTGAAAATTTTCATTTGGGGTGACATTTTATATACTAGCTGAATTGATGCTACCAATTAGCCAGTTTGTCACTGATGCTCTTATAATGTTATTTGTATTATGAATTGTCTATTATCTTTGTTAATGTCAGTATTTTGTGTCAAACAAACAAGAAACAAATCTTTGGCTAATGAGCTGACACAACACAATAATAAGTTGTAATATATAAAATGTGTGATCTCACACGCAGACATACTCAATATTTGTTTTAATGATACAAACTTGTGCCCTATAAATACGAGGTTTCTGATAAATTCTACTTTATGTAATGCCCCCACAAAGAAAAATACCTATTTTTTTTTCTTATCTGGCATATGATGCATTATAGTGTATATGCCTGACAGAACATTTCTTCCTTTTTGATTAGACATCAATAAGAATCAATCTTTTGCATATTATTTTATATTCCTGATGATTAGTATAATTTTTCACAGACTATCTTCTGACTCCAAACATGTGGAATCTTGTTTCTTCTATTTAATCAACTCCTCATAACTGACACTAGGCAGTTTTTTGTATCATGTTGATGTTGTGATACTTCTTCTAGACCTACTTCTTTTGCACTATAGTGACGGACTAGGGATTGTGGGCAGTAGAATGACTTCTGCAAGCACTCCTAGATTAAACAGAGAGTAAAATTTGACTTTCTGTGTGTCTGTGATACAGAAAAATATTTTTTTCCACAAAATCCAGACTATCTCAGCTCAGCTTCTTCTGAACCAGATCCTAAAATTGTCTGGAAGCACTGTAGCAACATCGACAGTAGGAAAAGTGGGATGGAAAACAAATAAGAGGTGTAATAAAGTTGGTTGAAGCAAATGCAAATAAAATATTTTAAAACATAGAAATTGTTATGTAAACATAGCACCATATATATTAGTCAGCTCAGCATTCCATAACAAAATATCACAGACTGGTTGACTTCAAAAAATTAATTTTCTCAAAGTTCTGGAAGCTGGAATTCCACTGACAGAGGTGCTAACAAACTCTGTTTCTGGTGAAGGCCTCTTTCCTGGTTTGCAGATGGCTGCAATCTCACTATGTCCTCATGTTGCCCTTTCCTCAGTGTGGGTGCATGGGGAGAGAGAGCGCTCTGCTGTCTCTTCTTATAATGACATTATTAGATCAGTGTCCAACCTTATGACCTCATTTAACCTTAGTTACTTTCTCATAGGCTCTGTCTCCAAATAGAGTCACATTGATGGTCAGGGCTTCAGTGAATTTATGGGAGGTGAAGGTAGGGAACAATTCATTTTATGAAACCATTCTTAATACCTCTCCTAGGGTCTTGTAGGGAGTTTGTGTAAATGAAGGTCTTTAAATCTTAAAATTCTTCAACTTTATCTAATGCCACTGGTCACCCATGGGTTCTACCATTTCACGAGCATGCTGCTCATGTGCCTATCTTAATATAGTATTGTTATTAATAGTGCCACTTTAATTTTTATTAAGTTTATTATTTTAAAAATGAAAACTCTAAAATGCATAGTATTTAAAATAGAAAATCTATTAGTCACTTTGCCTATTTTAAAATATATGTTTATACGTGTTTAAATACATACATATATATGCATTTCAAAAGCTATATTTACAAAGAAACCAGTAAATTAGGTAATAAATTATTCAACTGCAAACTTCCTAAGCTTAAAGTCATGGTCTCTGTCATGGTTTCATATATAAAGATGTAGTATTTTCTACATGTGCATAGGATACTTCAAAAATAATCAGACTGTATAGAGAAAATATAATTTCATAAAAGTCTGTAATCAAATCTAACACTAAAAATATTTGCTACAGTTTAATATTGTTTTCAACTATTTGTAATGTTTTGAAAAAGTTATTTTGATAGTTACAAATACAGAAAATTATTTTTATGTATGTCTTATTTTAAATAAGTTATGCTTAGAGGAGTCTATAAACATAAATAAAAATAAGTATTCTATAGCAAATTTTTTTCTATAAATAAGTAAAAAATGAATTTTTTTCCAGATCTGATTTTCAAATTATAAGTTCATTTATTGCTGCTATTAGTAGTAATATTAGGCAACAATTTAAGGAAAGTCACTAGAAAAATCATCCAGCTTTCATAATCGAACTGTGAGTAAATAAGAAATTAAGTGACAAAATAAATAGAAGTGAGAAATTGAAGAAGCTGAAGAAAACAAAGCAAAACTTAATAGAAGAACAAGTGCTTTAGACTTCTGTGCAGAAATCTTACTAAGTATATAATTAGAATAGCAAATCCATTTGGCATTTGACTGCCAAAGTAAATAAAAGGGTAACATTTAAAATTGAGTGCCTCCAATAAGTGTTTAATTTAGATTTAATATGATAGTAAAAGTTGAAAATGAAAAACAAAAATGCTTTCAATTAAAGAACTGACAGTTCATATTTAATTCAGATATCGTGACTAAATAGTAAAACGGCTGTTCTCTTAAATTTGTTTTCCACAGATATCTGGAGAGGTTTATAATTAGAATACTCAAAAATATTTTTAAAGTATAATTCATTTATAAAATTTTTCTTCCATAATTATTAATGAATACATATATTAAAATATATTACTAAATTTTGTTGGAGCTATATGTGTGTAGATATGTATATACATGTGTACATATATTTATATGTATAGATACACAATTCCCCATTTTTTTATACATAGAATTTCAGGTTCTTCAACAAATGAGTTAATTTTTCTCTTTTCATCCTCTAGAGACACTTATTCATAAGTATTATTTGTGTCAAGTGTGTTCAGAAGTTCTTACACACTTTAAATAATTTAGTTCCTTCATTAAAAAGTCTATGCTCGGCCAGGCACGGTAGCTCACTCCTGTAATCCCAGCACTTTGGGAGGCTGAGGCAGGCAGATCACCTGAGGGCAGGAGTTCGAGACCAGCCTGATCAACATGGAGAAACCCCGTCTCTACTAAAAATACAAAATTGGCTGGGCGTGGTGGCACATATCTGTCATCCCAGCTACTTGGGAGGCTGAGGCAGGAGAATCGCTTGAACCCTGGAGGGGGAGGTTGCAGTCAGTCAAGGTCATGCCATTGCACTCCAGCCTGGGCAACAAGAGCAAAACTCTGTCTCAATAATAATAATAATAATAATAATAATAAAAGCCTGTGCTCCAATTTTATGCCAAAGAGATTCTTCATGTTTTCAAATTGTAACTTGGTATAGAGCATACTACCATGTAGTTGCCTACCCATGTGTGAATATTCATAGAAAATAGTTTATATTTCTCACTCTGTGTGTGTGTGTTTGTATATATATAAATACATAGTTCCCCCGTGTTAAATAACCATAGGGCTATTACAAGTAGCATCTGCCTATTTTAAAAATTACTAATTAAAAGCAGTAAGAGAATCTGCTACTGGTATGGAAGAGTGAGGGCTTCAACAAAGAAAAGCTGAAGGAGAAATGCCTTCTCTGTTTTAATCAAGGCTTTAAAAGAAATTAACATCATTACTTCTCAAACTATTCTATAAAATAAAATGAGAAAATACTTTCCAAATTATTTTATGAGGGCAATATTACCCTGCCATCAAAGCCAGACAAAGACATCACAAGAAATAAAAACTACACACCAGCATACCCTATAAATATAGATACAAGTATCTTCAACAAAATACTAGCAAACAAAATCCAGCAGCATATTAAAGGATTATACACTATGATCAAATGGAATTTACCCCAATAATGCAACGTAGGCACAAAATATGAAATCAATCAAGGTAATATCTGATATTACTAAAATAAAGGAAAATAGTTATTTCAATTGATTTTTAAGAATTGACAAAATACACACTTCAACATGATAAAACATTCATCAAAGTAGAAATGGAAGGAAACTTTCTTGGATCTCCAAAATCCCACAGTTAACATTATATATAATATTGAAAAAAGCTTTCCCCACTAGACCAGGAATAAGACAAGAGTGTCCACCCTTGCCAATTCTATTCCACATTATACTAGAAGTTCTAGCCAGATAAGAAAAGAAAAAGACATAAAAGGTATTCCAATTGGAATCAAAGAAGTAAAATTATCTCAATTCACAATTCATATATAACTTTATTGATAGAATACCTTAATAATACATGTACATGGAAATCTATAAGTCTTAATAAAGAAGTTCAGCAAAGTAACAGATACAAGCTCAATATGAAAATCAGTTTAATTTCTGTACAATGATAATGAACAATCTATAAAAGAACAATTTCACTTATAACAACATAAACAAATGTGTAATTATATAGTTAACAAGGAAGTGTAAGATATAAAACATTGTGAGAAATTAAATAAGACCAACAAATGAAAAGTCATGTCTTATTCATCGATTGGAAGATATGATGTTGTACGATAGCAAGTCACTGAATTGACCTACAGATTCAATGCTGTCCCAAATCAAAATTGCAACAGGCTTTTTGGCCTACAAGCTGCTCCTGAAATGCATATAAAAATAAGGGACCTGAAGAGCCAAACAGTTTTTAAAATAGAAACAAAATTGTAGGACTCCGATGTCCGATTTCCAAACTTACTGCAAAGCTGCAGTAATTAAAGCAGTGTGGGATTGGCATAAGGATAAACATAGAAATCAATGGATTATAATTGAAAGTTCAGAAGTAAACACATCAGGGACGTATGATTATTCAATAAGGGAAGAATAGTCTTTTCCACAAATGGTGCTGGGACAACTGGACATCTGCATGGAAAATAAAAATGTGGATCACTATCACATGCTATACACAAACATTAGCTCAAATGGATGAAAGATTTATACATAAAACTCTTAGAAGAAAACGTAGGTGTAAAATTTTGTGATCTTGAATTAGGTAATGGCTTCCTAAATACGTCACCAAAAGAACAAAGATAAAAAGAATTTAAAAATAAATTGGATGTCATCACAATTAGAAAACAAAACAAAAACTTACGTTATTCAGAGGACCCTATCAAAAAAGTAAAAATGACCACCAACTTATAGAATGAGAGGAAATATTTTTAAATTGTGTATCTAATAAGTTTTTAGTATCTAAAATATATTTCTTTTCTTTTTTTTTTTTTTTTTTTGAGATGGAGTCTTGCTCTGTCACCCAGGCTGGAGTGCAGTGGCCGGATCTCAGCTCACTGCAAGCTCCGTCTCCCAGGTTCACGCCATTCTCCTGCCTCAGCCTCCCAAGTAGCTGGGACTACAGGCGCCCGCCACCTCGCCCGGCTAGTTTTTTGTATTTTTTAGTAGAGACGGGGTTTCACCGTGTTAGCCAGTGGGTGTACTAAAATAATAAAATCATTTAAAAAAATAAAATAATTTAACAAATATTTCTGCAAAGAAAATACACACACGGCCAATAGACACAGGAAAAGATACTCAACATCAATGGTCATTACAGAAATGCAAACAAAACTGCAATAAAACACCACTTTATGCCTACCAACATGAGTATAACCAAACCAAATCTAACCAACTGAGCAACCAACAAAAAATATAAAAAATCGACTGGAGGCAAAGATGTGGAGAAACCGCAACCTTTATACTACTGCTAGTGGAAATGCAAAATGCAAATGCGCAGCTGCTGTGAAAACCTTTTTGTCAGTCCTTCAAAAATGTAGGCAGAACTTACAATATATCCATGCATTTCACTGCCAGTCTGATATCGTAGGGCACTGAAACCATGTTAACATGCAAAAAGTGGCGTACACACTTTTAAGAGAATTTCACCAAGTTCTAATATTTACATGATTTGAGTCACAAAGGGATAAGAGAAAAATAAAATTATGGCCAACATTTTCCAACTCTGGCAAAAGACATAAAGTTACAGATACAAGAAAATCCCCAAATGAGAGGAATTCAAAGAGAATCATCCTAGGCACATCATATTTAAACTTCTAAAAGCCAAAAATAATACGAAAAATCTTGAAAAGAATCAGTGATTTTAATTACCACAAATGTAGAAACTATGGTGACCACAGAGAGAGGGACAACAGCTTTAAGAGACAGAAGAAAAAAATAAAAATGAAGACTTTCAACTGGTAATTCTGTATTCATTTAAATCTCCTTCAAAAGTGAATTTAAAATAGAAACACTTTCAGATAAAGAAAAAAATAATAAAATTTGCTGTCACTAGATATGTGATACAGGAAATGCTAAGTGAAGTTTTTCAAGCTGAAGGGAAATATACAGGAGTGAAAATCTGGCCATTAAAATAAGAAAATGAAGAGCATCAGAAATAGTAAATACAGTTTTATATATACAATAATATTTTTAATCTTCATTTAAAATTTACACGACTGTTTAAACATTTTAACCCTTTTTTTGTGGGAGTAAGATATATGTGGTAGCAATACATATGACACCTATAGTATAAAGATTGATATGGTGGATAAATGAATTTACATCATTGAAGGTTATCAGTAAACATATTACATAAAAAGGTACACTATAAATATTAATCCCTAAGCAAATCCCGAAAAGATATAATGCAAAGAGATTGAGCTGAAAGGTCAATAGAAAAGTTAAAAAATTAAATTTTAGGGCCGGGCGCAGTGCCTGCCTCACGCCTGTAATCCCGGCATTTTGCGAGGCCGAGGCGGGTGGATTTCGAGGTCAGGTGATCGAGACCTTTCTGGCTAACACGGTGAAACCCCGTCTCTGCTAAAAAAAAAAAATACAAAAAATTAGCCAGGCGTAGTTGCATGCTTCTATAGTCCCAGCTACTCCGGAGGCTGAGGCAGGAGAATCGCTTGAACCTAAGAGCCGAAGGTTGCAGTGAGCTGAGATCACGCCACTGCACTCCAGCCTGCTTGAGAAAGCGAGGCTCTATCTAAAAAAAATAAAATAAAATAAAAAATAATTTTAGGAGTGTCCAAATAATTTAAAAGAGCCAGAAGTGGGACAGAAAGGAACATAAAATAAAAACAGCAGTCAAAAAAAAAAAAAAAAAGGCAGACCAAACTTCAATCATATAAATATTTTCATTAAATGTTAGTAAACTAAGCACTTCAAATGAAAGGCAGGGATTATAAGAACTCATTTAAAAAAAAAATCTTATAATTTGCATTCGTTTAAGCATTTCTTATTCTTTGCATCACTTGAATATCCACCAGCTTCTTCATTGTGTCTTCTAGTATTTGGTGGTCAGAACTAAGCCCTGAATTCAGAGGCAGTGTAACTGAGCCAAAATGGTTGAGTAAACATTAACAGAGGACAACAGCACTCAGAATGGGGAGGCAGCAGGTTAATTTATACGTGTTGACTCTCTCTGAAGAAATATATTGGAAGTTGTGTTTTTATTTGTTTTCATACTTACTTTTATGTTTTTCCTCAAAATGTGTTCAACCAAAACAAAAAAGAAAACTTTGTTAAATAACCAGATTATTCAGCTAAATTTCTTGACATAAATTGCTATGACTATAACTTGAATAACAAAAATTATTTACTTTGTCTGTCTGAATGAAGCCTATCATTTAGAGTATGTAGAGATTTTTTTTTTTTTTTTTTTTTTTTTTTTTGAGACCGAGTCTTGCTCCATTACCAAGCTGGAGTGCAGTTGTGCGACCTCGGCTCACTACAACTTGTGCATCCCGGGTTCAAACAATTTTCCTGCCTCAGTCTCCCGAGTAGCTGGGACTATAGGCATGTGACACACGCCTAGCTAATTTTTGTATTTTGAGTACAGACTGGGTTTCACCATGTTGGCCAGGATGGTCTCGATCTCTTGACCTTGTGATCTACCTGCCTTAGCCTCCCAAAGTGCTGGGATTACAGGCGTCAGTCACCGCGCCCCACCAAGAATATGTAGAGATTTTTAAAAATATTTTTCATTGAAAATTAAACAAAACATACACTAAAATCACATCCTGTTGGTAAAGAAAATATTTCTGGGGAAAAAATACCCTATGCCTCAGACATTGATACATTGTCAAGTGGAGTTGAACCTTGGAAGTGATTTACTACTTCAATGATAATTTGATCACATCAGGAGATCATAAGTATGTATTTTGGTAAATAAGAGAATTTGGCTCTTAAACTTGCAAGCCAATACTGTGATGACAAATAACAGACCTTGTATATCCAAGTTCCCATGGAGAATTCAATTGCTTTCTATTCATTTCTGAATAGTAATGGTATATTGAAAGTATTTTATTTAAATGAACAACCAAGTTGCGAATTCTATAACATGGTGATTTTGTACAGGGTTAAAGATGCATACTTTACACTCTAATAATTTCAAAAACTGTTCTATAAATACTCATTTTCAGTTAGCCACTATTCAGAGAATTATAGTCACTCTAAGAATGTGTTTGAAAAACCATTGCTGAATTTAGCAGTGAGTGTTTAGTTATGTTATTAGAGGAGTGCTGAGTTTTAGTCATTGAAATTTAACACACTTCTGCAACCCATTGCTGAGAGTACTTCATTTCATTCCCATAGAAACTGATGCTTCTTTGACAAATAGACTGTAAGTAGCTTTTGACAAATGAGCGTTAGAATTTTAAGTCTTTGCTGTTGTTGGAAATTTTAAGCATAACAATATAGTTTCAGAAGATATTTTTCCTATTCTAAATTTTGTTTCATTGTAACTACTAAAAACTAAGTTTTATATGACAACTATTTCCAATAAAACAAATTTTTAGAAATAAATACTTGGTATTTTATGCTGTACGTGAAATGGTGTAATACAATTGATAGGTAGATCGTAATAAAAGCAAGATGCCTTTTGTAAACTCTAGGGCAATAAATAAAAGATATAAAAAGTTTTCAAAAGCCTGTAATCCCAGTACTTTGGGAGGCCGAGGCGGGGTGGATCACGAAGTCAGGAAATCGAGACCATCCTGGCTAACACGGTGAAACCCCGTCTTACTAAAAATACAAAAAACTAGCCGGGCGTGGTGGCGGGCGCCTGTAGTCCCAGCTACTCGGAGGCTGAGGCAGGAGAATGGCGTAAACCCCGGAGGCGGAGCTTGCAGTGAGCCGAGATCGGGCCACTGCACTCCAGCCTGGGAGACACAGCGAGACTCCGTCTCACTCAAAAAAAAAAAAAAAAAAAAAAAAAAGTTTTCAAATAATAAGCCAATAATGTAGGTAAAATGGAATCATAAAAATTTAAATAATAGAATACAAGCGGAAAATGAGGAAAAAGTAAGAAAAAAACATGGGCCAACCAGTAAAATCACAAAAAAATCAACTAGTAAGGCTATAGATATTCTTTAATAGATCAATAATGACATTAAATTTAAATGTTGGAAACATCCTGATTAGAGGACATTATTGGAAGACATCCTGATTATTACCAGATTGGGTAACAAATCAACATCCACTTATAAAGGAGGTCAATTTGGCAAGAGGATCTACAAATCCAAAATATTTATTCACTTAAAACATAGCTTCAAATATATGAAACAAACTGATAGTCATATGAAGAAATAAAAGAATCCACAGTCACAATCAGATATGTCAATACCCTCTCCCTGTAATATATCCGTGGCCCATTATAAAAGTCTTAACATATTTAAATAGATAAAAGTCTACATAGTACATTATCTGATCACAGTGGGATTTAATTAGAAAAAAAACAACAGAAAGATATCAGGAAAATTCCCTAATCTATAGAAATTGAACAAAATGCTTCTAAACAGAACATACGTCAAAAGAAATAAAAAATAAAGTTAGAAAGTATATATTCTGAACAAATAAAACTGAAATGCAACATACCAAAATCTATAATACTAATACTGTAAAGCAGTATTTAGGGAGATATTTATAACACTAACCATTAGAAAACAAAATTTTTTAAACTCAATGAACTCAGCTTCTCCTTTAAGAATTTAAAAAAACACAAGAAGAAATAGGAAAATAGCAGAGATCAAACAAGTAATTAATGAAATAGAAAAACAGAAAATTAACATAGAAAAACCAACAAAATAAAAACGTTGTTTGAGAATATCAGTAAAGTTGATCAACCTCTAGTCAGACTAATACAGAAAAAAAGACAAATGGAAATTTATTATACCAACAATAAAGGGTAATTAAGGAATATAAGAAACTTATATGCCAAAAAATTGACAACTTAAGTAAAATAAAAAATTCATTGAGATAAAACCTACTAAAATTGATAAACTGGATTACTTCAAAATAACTTTTGTGTATTAGGGACTCAATTAATAGAGTGAAAGACCACCCACAAAATGAGAGGGAATATTTGCAAGTTATGTATCTAATAAGAGGTTACTATCTAGAATATTAAAAAAAAAAACCTGCAGCAACAACAACAACAAAAACACACAAAGAAACTAACTGGAAAATGAGCAAAGGACTTGCATAGATGTTTTATCATAAGAAATACTAAACCAGTCAATAAGTGTATGAAAAGCTGGCCGATACCCCCAATCATTAGGACAATTCAAATGACAACCACAATGAGATATCAACTTATCTATGAGGGTGGCTACCGAAAAAATGAAAGCAAAACAGAAAATAACAAGTATTGGTGAGGATGTGAAGAAATTGTAACCCATTATGCACAGTTGCTGGGAATGTGAAATGCTGAAATATCTATGTTAGTTCCTCAAAAAGTTAAAAATACAATATGATCTAGTAATTCTTTGGGGTGTATAACCAAAATTATTGAAAGCAGGTACTTGAAGAGATACTTGTACAACAATCTTCAAAGCAGAATTATGTGTAATTGCCAAAGGTAGAAGCAATCCAAACATCTGACTATGAATGAATAGATAAGCAAAATGTGGTAGGTGTTTACAAGAAAATATTATTTGGATTACTACAAAAGAAGGCAATCCTAACACATGCCACATGTTTGGACTTTCAAATTGATCAAATTTATGAAGCGATTGTTCCAAAGAAGATGTCACTCTACTTCAGGATCACACAAATATATTGTGAAAATAATAGTGATATAAGTAGTAAAAACGTGCTCTCAGTTTAAAATCTCAAAATAGCCGGGCGCGGTGGCTCAAGCCTGTAATCCCAGCACTTTGGGAGGCTGAGACGGGCGGATCACAAGGTCAGGAGATCGAGACCATCCTGGATAACATGGTGAAACCCCGTCTCTACTAAAAAATACAAAAAACTAGCCAGGCGAGGTGGTGGGCGCCTGTAGTCCCAGCTACTCGGGAGGCTGAGGCAGGAGAATGGCGTAAACCCGGGAGGCGGAGCTTGCAGTGAGCTGAGATCCGGCCACTGCACTCCAGCCTGGGCGACAGAGCGAGACTCCACCTCAAAAAAAAAAAAAAAAAAATCTCAAAATAGTCAAAAAATTGTAAATCACACACACTTCAAAGAGAAGTTGGCAATGTAAATCACCATAATTCGGGTAAAGTCACAGAAACTACAGGGTAAATAAATATAAATGCTAAGAGTGAAAGAAAATGAAATGTTATTTCAAATACTGTAATATATTGCTTATTTATTAATTCTAAAGTTCCATTCTTACATTTATCTAAAGCTAGTTAAGTCATTGACATTTTAGAAGAGTTACCTTCTAAATAATTATAATTTGCAATTTAACTAGTATATACACACATACACTGAGAGAGAATGTACTCATAATGATCATTATACAGTCATGTTAATTGTATCTGTCTTTGAGGAGTATGAATTAATATTTTACAATGTTTTAAACATTGTATCAATGATTTTACTCACAATCTTCTGGTAGAAAATCATTATTTTTATTGTGTAATCCAGGTGAAGAAACATACAGGTTTAATGCCTCAGCTAATGATATACAGAAAGTTGCGGCAGGGGTCAACGATTACAATTTATTTGGGGATGTCACTTTCAAACTGCTGTTACACATTGACCTCTGAAAGAAAATCAATTATATAGAGCTTACTTGCTTAGAGAATGTCAATGCAATGCAGTTTAATTCATCATTAAACCTGTACTGTCTGTGTTACTAGTCTATTGTTTACTGTGAGCAGTAATGCAGCATAAAAACAACATCTGGAAAATAAGGAAAGGTTTATTTATTGAGATATCTACTAGACATTAGTAGTATGCCTGCTGAAGTGCTTCCCTATCAGACTGAATACATTTTTCTAAAAGATTTTAATTTATTGAATGAGACTGAAGCAGAAAGTAGAAGAGATAATCATTCTATTGTACTAAATGTAATGTGTTATTGTTATAACTTCTGGAATTGCGTTAAAACACTCAGGGAAATAAGCTGTCTCGATGAAGAATAATGGATTCAAAGGCAGCTGGATGACAAAAAGAGGTAACTAAGTTTTCCATTTCTAAGCAATTTACTGTCTGACAAAAAGGCATGCATATATATATATATGTGTGTATATATATATTATATATATATAATGGGAATTGTTTTGTTCTGTAACTACATACAGAACTCCAAATCCAGTAAATCCTCTTACCAACAAGAACATATGACAATAGGCCGGGCACGGTGGCTCAAGCCTGTAATCCCAGCACTTTGGGAGGCTGAGACGGGCGGATCACGAGGTCAGGAGATCGACACCAACCTGGCAAACCGGGCGAAACCCCGTCTCCACTAAGAAATACAAAAAACTAGCCGGGCAAGGTGGTGGGCGCCTGTAGTCTCAGCTACTCAGGAGGCTGAGGTAGGAGAATGGCGTAAACCCAGGAGGCGGAGCTTGCAGTGAGCTGAGATCCGGCCACTGCACTCCAGCCTGGGCGACAGAGCGAGACTCCGTCTCAAAACAAACAAACAAAAAAGAACATATGACAATAAACACAATTCAGTCAACTAAAAATATTGGCTAAAGACATAAAATTTATTCTCAAGAGAGTACTTCTTGTGAATTTTGACAAAATGTTAATAAGCTAGAATTTTTCTTTTTAATTCTTCCTCCCAAAATTCATATCATTTGCATAGTGTTAACTTGGATTTCTCACTTGTACATGGAACAAGTTCAGGGATTAAATTTTTTGTAAGAGACATTTCTGCTACCACAGCATAGAGGCATAGGACAGACTTTCTGGGACCTTCTTAAATACATAGGCAGATTTTTCTCTAGTGTAAGTTTTATTAGAGGACAACTATTATTGGATTATGAAGTTTTTTGGAGTGATTTTGGTTTTAGTTTCTGACCTCATTTGGTTCCAAGGTAACTTACACCTCCTGCCCTCTATAGGAACTGTATTAAAAACTAGCCATAGCAATTTGGTGATAGGGCTTACAATAAGTAATATATCTATCCTGTCTTCAAACTAATTCATGGCATTATTTTCTCCTGCTTTAACTTATCATATTTGTTTTCACTATCTGGGACTTAGGTTTAGCTTTATGTTATATTAGAAAATAAGAGAGTATATGCATGTGTGAGGTTCAGTATATTTTTAATATATAAACAACTTCCTATTTTTCTTCTGAGTGTGATTTAAAGATATCTTTTTGAGAGAATCTGCATGACTGCCTCCTTGGTTCACACATTCCTATTCAGCCTACTGAATTTTCCTGCCCCACCATGTCATAGTCACTTGGTTATGTGTTTAAATGTATGCACACATTCATACTGAATATTTTTGGTGAAAATAAAGCATCGTTATTTCTTGTGGTAAGGGATATTAGATGTCATGCATTTCCACTTCCTTCAGTTGCTTAGAAATAAAGAAACTCAGACCTAAAAAAGTCAGGCCATTTCCTCAATATCATTCATCACAAAATATGTTGCACAGTTCTATTTAAAAACATCCTGATTTACTATCTTATTTTAAAACTTTGTAAAATTTAAAAAAAAAAAAAAAACTTGTGAATCATTTGCAAAAGACCTGATACTCACAAAATTGGGAAAATGCTGCATCTCTTTAACGAAGTAACACCAAAACTACCATCTGTGTTTGTGTTTGTATTAGTCCATTTGCACACTTACATAAAGATACCGCTGGAGACTGGGGAATTTAAAAAGAAAAGAGGTTTAATTGACTCATGGTTCTGCAAGGCTGAGTAGGCCTCAGGAAACTTACAATCATGGTGGAAAGTGAAGGGGAAGGAGGCACCTTCTTCACAAGGCAGTAGGGGAGAGAAAGTGTTCAGAGGAAACTGACATTTTTAAAACCATCAGATCTCATGAGAATTCCCTCATTGTCATGAGAACAGCATGGGGAATACTGCCTTCATGATCCAATCACCTCCCACCCGATCTCTCATTAGACATGTGGAGATTACAATTTGAGATGAGATTTGGGTGGGGACACAGAGCCAAACCATATCAGGGTTCTTTAAATACAGATTTTCATGAAAGCGAAATAGAGGTAGTGCTAAGAAGCATGAAAGTGTTTAAAATTATTTAGAACATTAACCCAAATTTATATGCCCATTCTTGGCTTTTAATAAACATAGTGAATGTTGGAAAACAGTTGTGTTCTTTTTTTATATTTCTATTTAATATTCCTAAATAGTTCTGGTTATATTTACTTATCATTAAATATATTTTCATTTATGTTTTAAATTATAAATTTTACAGTGGTCATTTAACTTAAAACTTAGTTTAATATACGAATAAATCTATCACATATGTACTTCTTTCAATTTACAAGCATTATTTAATCAAGTAGTTTCCTGATTTCTATTCTAGACCAATGTATAACAAACTTTGAGAATATCTACTACTCATTTTCTATGCATTATTATATATATATATATATATATATATATAAAAAACTAAGTGCCACTGAGAATGAAGTACAAAAATTCTTAGCATGTCATGACAGGTTGATTACCTTTTGGGCCATGTTTGCTTTCATCTTCATCTCCTGACATTCCAAGCTAAACCCTCCTTTGCCCTCTTCAGGGAATTTCGTGTATCTTAAGTGTTCCCAAAGTTTCCATATCATCTCACACATACTTCCATCTGCACAACTTTCTTTCTGTCCATTGAAGTTGTTTAGAGTTCATCTGACAATATTTGACTCATCCCTGAACCTTCAATTCAGATATTACTAATTTATGAAATTTCACAGCTCAACCCTAGATAGGGTTAATACCCCGGGAGAAAATGAAGTATATTTCCAGCTGTTAAACTATGTTAGGTACCTCATTTAATAATTACAACAACAGTGTAAATGTATATGTTGACCCTTTGGTGCCACTGATAAACACTGCTCTTAAGTAGGTAAAAGGTAGTCAGAGAAGCTCCCTGTTCCTGCATGCCTCTCATTCTCTGAAGCATTCGCTCTGCATGGTGTGACTTGACCAGTGAAGATTGGTGGTCCACTTACAAGACCTAGGGAATTATGCATTTCTGTTGATTATTTCTTATTCCTTTATAGCCAGAGAGTTTTGTGAGATAATGAATGTTTCACAATTGATGAAACTTTTATCATATAAACCTTTTTGTTTTTCTAACAAGAGACAAAAATGAAATAAAAACTAAATAAATTATTTTTCCTACCTCAATACAACTTTCTCTTAGTTTCTCCCTTCTATGGAATAAAAAATCACATGATCTCTTTAAGAATCTTTAGTCACTTAGTTTCCTTACCCAAGAATAAAAAACAAATTTAAACTAAATTATATTTAGTCACAAAATAGGTGCATATTTAATGCTATTAAACAATTTAGTAATATATTCTAAAGTCCTATAGAGAACACACATTAATAATATAATTTCCTGAAAGACTTCTACAATTCATGCTTTAAGCACTACTGTCTATGAATTTATCTTTTAGAAGTGCTCACAAAATTGCTCACTGATACATTGTTTGTAAGAGAAAAGGAAAAAGGAAGAGCAAATTTAAACAATATAAAAAGCCATCAATCAAGGATTTCTGAGAAGAGCTCATAATCCTATTCCAATCCTACTTCTTAATGCTAACTATTAATAATATTAAATATATCCTTCTAAGAATTATCATTTATGTCTATGTAAATACCATTATGCCATAAACATGTTTTAACAAACAGGAATTATCATACGAATAGTACTGTTAATTTACTGCTTTACTTAACACTACAATGTAAACTAGGTATTTTTCCTATTCCAAAGGATAGAGCTCATTTATTTTAAAAGACATAAAATAAAGTTGAATAAATTATTCTACAAAATTTCCAATGAGTAATTTCTTTTACTATGATGTATTTAACTGATGTTTTATAATGCCTTACTACTTCAAACATATGAAATAGTGAATACAAAAGCAATTTTAATGTATATGAGCTTAAAAACAAAAAAGAGTGATACCTAGGTGCCAATTAACATAAAGGAACTCAAAAAACACAGTGGTAGACTGAAATCAAAGTTGCATTATCCCCAGGGTATATTTTGACTGGATATGGCTTAGAGGCTTGGATTTTAAAACTAGTATGAAGATCAGAGTCAAGGCCTTAAGACCAATGCATGGCTACAGCTAAACCCGATAAATTCTATAACTCAAGGAGCTGAGCAAAGCCTGTCTTACCTACGAATGGAGAAAATAAGGCCCTGGTTAATGAGCTCACATGCAGTAATCACAAAGCATACATAGAAACTTATTTCCAACTCTCAATTAAAAAACAAATCTAGACTTAAGGAAGGAGAGATTTTATTTGAAAAGACTACTACAATAGAGAAAGCACTCTGACCTCAGCGTCTGTAACAAGCTTCTCAAAATCACACAGAAAAAGAGCTTTCTTGTATAGGGAGATTTAAACAGGGTATACAGGAACTTTGTGGGGAAATTCCTGCAAATCCTGCCCATGTAGGGGTGAAACGGAGGTATGGGAGTGAATATGAAGCATCAATGGAACAGTCTAGTAGAAAATGTTCTCTGTTGTCAGTTGACTCTTGAAAATGAGTTGTTAAGGGAGGACGTTCTGCACATTAGTGTTTGCTTAACTCTGGATTGAGCCAAATTTTAGGGGCCAGAGGGGGAGACGAGAAGCGTGACTAAAGTGTGGACAAGCCAAGTCACTGGGTAAGTTACAGTATGTTGTGAGCACTTGGTCAGCACCTCCTGTTGTTAGACACAAAGCGTGCCCTTTAGACACTGATAGGAATAGAACAGGAGTCACTGCAAGGCTGAGATTAGTCAAAGTAGTTTTCAGAGGTAGACTGGCTTTTATGAGTTTGTTGGCCTTGAAGGATGGACTGTCTCATCTCTGGAGTATTTGCGAGACTGGCAGTTGTCGGAAGGTCTTATATATCAGGCACTAGAAAAGATAAGCCAAGAATATAATAAAAATAATAATTATTAAAGGCTAAATAAGTGAATAAAATCAATATGTAAGTTTTGAAGGGAAGTTTGTGGGAAGATGAGAATATTTCAGGACTGAAGAATCCTTAGGTTGTGGAATAAGGAGGACTGGCAAATCATCAAATTTTCAAGGTTGTGGTCTGAATATTTTTGGTGATGGCATAGACATCAAAGAGATTGTGAAAAAAAAAATACATACAGTAATTGCTGTGACCACTATGCAAATGTCTTTCTAGAAAGCACAAATTATGTCCACGGACACATATTTTGAAGCACCACTCCATTTTATAGTTCTCTGGTGATGATGTTAGCGGTTTTGGTAAGATTGCCACATAATCCTGGTTATTCTCTTAGCAAATCATAGCAAAGATTCAATGCATTTCTCGAGTTGCCCACGCAGCAGTAGCACAAGGCACAAAAAGTTATTCATGATAGAACTGCAACAATGATGAGTCCTTCAAAGTACACATCAAATCGTTGGTGTACTTTTAGCTTGCAGTACTTTTTAGATCCAATAAGGTGCTGGAGAGTCAAGTTTTAGTTCTTGGTGACACCAAGTCAGGAGAGAGAGAGAAAAATTGGACAAACTTGTTTGGAAGATTTTAAGAGATGATGAAAGAAAATGGAAGAATTAAACACTTGGTAATGGTTGACAATTTGTGTTAGGTGACAGGACATAGCCCAATTCACAGTTAAGGGACAAAGCTGTTTTATCCATAGTGAGAGAGGAAATGTAAACCAAAAGTGTGTCTTATAATTTTCTGATATATAAAATGTTTATTTTACAGTCACCCTCTCTTTGATTATAGATAATTTCAAGGATCCATTATTCTTGACAATAAAGTAAGACTAGCCTTGTTAGGTTTGGCCTGATTCTTTATATAGGTGCTACAACAATGATAATTTACCTTAAAGCCTTGCTTAACTTGCTTTGCTAGTAGTTTATATAAAATGTATCAGATTAGACTTTTAAAAGCCTCTCCAGGCTATGAAGCTGAGCTGAGAGCTTACTGTACAATTTTGTGTGTAGTACTTACAGATTTGAGTGAATTTCACTTTTCTCTTTGTAACCAAAATATGCTAAGATTCCTGGGTCTGACCGGAAGTGAACTTACCCACTCATTTGAAAGACTGGAAACCTTATAACCCAGTCAACAAGCCAATTTTCTCAAAAGGTCTTTGTAAGCATTGGTTCCATTAAGTTAATCTTACCTCCTTAAAAGTGTCTTTTCATATTTGATTAAATGAGTAATATTCTTAAATATGATATTTCAGTCAAATCCTTGGTTGCATGACCAATGTATTCCTTTAATAAGGAGGGCAGACTCTTACGGAATCTACGCAAAAATTATATTGCCATGAAAGTAATAATAATAGATTTCAAAGAGGAGCCAGACAGAGAGAAAAGATAAATATGTCAATCCTGTTTACAAAAGCATAGTCGACTAAGTTTTACGGTTATAAATAGCTTAAAGGAAAAGAAAGATTTCTTAAGTCCAGGAAATAGAACGCGGCAACAATTTTGTTTCAAACAAAACCATAATTATCCTTTTTTATCTCAAAATTATACACAAGTTTATTCAGTCTTATGTATAATAATCCAAACTTATCCACATGGCATACATTTCAAGGTTCCCAGGAGATACATGAAACCATCGATAGCACTTAACACTATACTATATTTTTCCTATACATACCCTGATAAAGTTTAATTTGAGAATTAGGCAAAGTAAGAAATCAACAACAACTAAAAACAGAACAAGTATGACAACTATAGCAATATGTTAGCAACACTACTCTTGTGCTTTGGGGCCATTATTAAGTAAAATATGGATTACTTGAACATAAGCACTTGTCTACCAGGGCAGATGATATGATAAGGGCTATGATAATCCACACCAAAGATGCTATTTATTGACTCATGAGTGTTTAACATATATAATATGGAGACTGTGGACAAAAGGACAATTCACATCCTGGGAGGGACAGAGTGGGACAGTACAATATCTTATCACACTACTCAGAATGGTGTGCAATTTAAAACTTATGAATTGTTCATTTCTGGAATTTTTCATTTAATATTTTCAGACCATAGTTGACTTCACATAATTGAAATGGAGGAAAAGGAAACCACAGATGAATGGGGACTATTGTAATTAATTTTTTGTTCTGCTCAGTCTTGGGATAGCATCTCTTTATCCCACCTGCTTTATTGTTTACTAGAATTCTTCATATCCTGACTCAGTCCACTGAGATGGTCTGTTATTTAAATTATTCCATCAGAGGCCTTGCTCAAAACTACCTGGCTGACACAGTAATTTTTATGAGTCTGTAAGAAAATCTTGTTTTTTTGTTTTTTTTTTTTTGACAAATCTGACCTGTAGTTGACTCAAAAGTGCTTTCAGGCATGCATGAGAGTTAAAAACCACATGTAGGTGATAAAAGGCTTAAAATGTTTCTGGCAATCTTGCTAATAATTTTTGAAACTCAAATATCATATAAAAGTTATTATAAAAATAATGTAAGTGGCAATGTTGTTTCTGTGGAATGCAAAACAAAACAAAGTAAATCCCAAATGTTTTAGAGAAATTGTCTAATAAATTCAATTATTAATTTTATTTTCAACAAAGATCGAGTGTATCTAATTTATGAAAAGAGATTAACATAATATTTACAGAAGAAATTTCAGATACACAACAATTCTAAGACATAACATACTATAAAAATAACAAGCCAATAATTAAAATATATAAAAATACATTAAGACTATTAAGTAAACACATTCAGTAAGCCTGTAGTAGCATCTGTATATCAATGAAATGAAAAAGGAGTTATTACAACCAATATGACAGAAGTACAGAAGATCATTCAAGGCTACTATGAACACCTTTACATGCATAAACTAGAAAATCTAGAGGAGATGGATAAAGTCCTGGAAATATATGACCCTCCTAGATTAAATCAGGAAGATTTAGAGACTCTAAACAGACCAATAACAAGCAGCAAGATTGAAATGATAATTTTAAAACTGCCAACAAAAAAAAAGTCCAAGATCAGATGGATTCACAGCTGAATTCTATCAGACTTTCAAAAAAGAATTGGTACCGATCCTCTTGACACTATTCCACAGAATAGAGGAGGAAGGAATCCTTCCTAAATAATTCTATGAAGCCAGCCTCACCCTAATACCAAAATCAGGAAAGGAGATAATCCAAACAGAAAACTGCAGACCAATATCCCTGATAAACAAATATACAAAAATCTTCAACAAAATACTTAGTAACTGGTCAAGTGCGGTGGTTCACGCTTGTAATCCCAACACTTTGGGAGGTCAAGGAGGGCAGATAACCCGAGGCTAGGAGTTAGAGACCAGCCTGGCCAATATGGTGAAACCAGGTCTCTACTAAAAATACAAAAAATTAGCTGGGCATGGTGACAGGTGCCTGTAATCCCAGGTACTCAGGAGGCTGAGGCAGGAGAATCACTTGAACCCAGGAGACAGAGGCTGCAGTGAGCCAAGATCATGCCTTCGCACTCCACCCTGGGCAACAAGAGTGAAACTCTGTCTCAAAAAAACAAAGCAACAACAACAAAACCCCAACAACAAAATACTCAGTAACTGAATCCAACAGCATATCAAAATGACATTGCACCATAATCAAGTTGGTATCATACCAGGGATGCAAGGATGGTTTAACATACTCAAGTCAATAAATGTGATACCCCACATAAATGGAATTAAAAACAAAAACCACATGATCATCTTAATAGATGCAGAAAAAGTATTTGGTAAAATCTAGCCTCTCTTTATGCTTAAAACACTTAGCAAAATTGGTATAGAAGGGGCATACCTTAAGGTAACAAAAGCCATCTATGACAAACCCACAGCCAACATTATACTGAACAAGACAAGAACTGGAACAATACAAGAATGTCCACTTTCATTACTTCTATTCAATATAGTATTGAAAGTCCTAGCCTGAGAAAACAGACAAGAAAAAGAAATCAAGGGCATTCAAATCAGTAAAGAGGAAGTCAAACTGTTGCTGTTTGCTGATGACATGATCATATACCTAGAAACCCTAAAGACTCATCCAAATAGCTCCTAGAAATTTAAATGAATTCAGCAAAGCTTCAGGATATTAAATTAATGTACACAAAACAGTAGCTCTGCTATGCAGCAAGAGTGACTAAGTTGAGAATAAAATCAAGAACTCAACCCCTTTTACAATAACTGCAAACAAAATAAAATACTTAGGAATATATTTAGCCAAGGAGGTGAAACACCTCTACATGGAAAACTACAAAACACTGCTGACAGAAATAATAGACAACACAAACAAACGGAAACATATCCCATGCTCATGGACAGCTAGAATCAGTATTGTAAAATTGACCATACTTCCAAGTGAAATCTACAAATCAAACAAGTCTCATCAAAATACCACCATCATTCTTCACAGAACTAGAAAAAAATAATCCTAAAATTCATATGGAACCAAAAAAGAGTCCACATAGACAAAACAAGAATAAGAAAAAAGAATAAATCTGGAGGCATCATATTATCCGACTTTGAGTTGTCCTATAAGGCCAGCGTCACCAAAAACAACATAGCATTTCTATAAAAATAGGCTCATAGACCAATGGAACAAAATAGAGAACCCAGAAATAAAGTCAAATACTTACAGTCAAGTGTTCTTTGAAAAAATCAAACAAAAACATAGGTGGAGAAAGGACATCCTATTTCATTCATGTAGAAGAATGAAACTGGATCTTCATCTCTCAACTTATGCAAAAGTCAACTCAAGGTGGATCAAGGACGTAAATCTAAGACCTGAAATCATAAAAAAACATCTAGAAGATCACATTGGAAAAACACATCTAGATATTGGCTTAGGCAAAGACTTCATGACAAAGAACCCAAAAGCAAATGCAACAAAAACGAAGATGAATGGGTGGGACCTAATCAAACTAAAAAGATTCTTCACAGCCAAAGAAACAATCAGCAGAGTAAACAGAGTGGGAGAAAGTCTTCACGATTTATACTTCTGGCAAAGGACTAATATCCAGAGTCTATATGAACTCCAACAAATTATCAAGAAAAACAAACAAAAACAAGCAATCTCATCAAAAATTTGGCTAAGGACATCAATAGACAATTCTCAAAATAAGATATAAAAATAGGCCCAGAAACGTATGAAAAAATGCTCAGCATAACTAAAAATCAGAGAAATGCAAATCAAAACCACAATGCAATACTACCTTACTTCTGAAAAGGTTGCCACAACAACAACAAAAAAATAATAGATGTTGGCATGGCTATGGTGAAAAGGGAACACTTTCATATTTTACACTGTGAAAAATGAACACTTTTCCACTGTTGGTGGGAATGTAAACAAGTCTAACTACCATGGAAAACAGTGTGGAGACTCCTTAAAGAACTGAAAGTAAAACTACCATTTGATTCAGTAATCCCATTACTGGGTATCTGCTCAGAGGAAAATAAATCATTATACAAAAAAGATACTTGCATACTCATGTTTATAGCAGCACAATTCTCAATTGCAAATATATGGAACCAGCCCAAATGCACATCAATCAATGAGCGGATAAAGAATATTTATAAATATATATTTATAAAAAATACATATATTCACCATGGATTACCACTCAGCCATAAAAATGAATGAATGAAATGATGGGATTCACAGTAACCTGTATGCAACTGAAGACCATTATTCTGTGACGTAACTCAGGAGTGGAAAACCAAACATTATAAGGTCTTTCTTACAAGTGGGAGCTAATCCATGAGGGCGCAAAGGCATAAGAATGATACAAAGGACTGGCCAGGCTTGGTGGCTCACACTTGTAATCCCAGCTCTTGGGGAGGCCAAGGTGGGCGGATCACGAGGTCAGGAGATCAAGACCATCCTGGCTAATACGGTGAAACCCTGTCTCTACTGAAAATACAAAAACAAAATTACCTGGGCGTGGTGGCGGGAGCCTGTAGTCCCAGCTGGTCGGGAGGTTGAGGCGGGAGAATGGCGTGAACCCAGGAAGGGGAGCTTGCAGTGAGTCGAGATCACGCCACTGCACTCCAGCCTCGGGGAGAGAGGGAGACCCTGTCTCAACAACAAAAAATAGAATGACAAAATGGACTTTGGGGGCTCGGAGGAAAGGGTGGGAGGGGGATGAGAGAGAAAAGACTACAGGTGATGGGTGCACCAAAATGTCAAAAATCACCACTAAAGAATTTAGTCATGTACAAAAATCAGAATAAGAAGAAAAAAACTTAAATAAATAAAAAAACTCCATAATAAGGAATGTTAATTCTTAATTGAAAACCACTGACCTAGACTCTACTGTATTCAAATGAAAGACATTTAACAGTTACCAATATGTTAAAGGTTACTGAAATTATGACTGATAACACTATACTTTTTTGCCTAATAAACATCAGGCAAAACAGGACAGAATTTTGATGAATACAAATATATCAGAACAGTGAGAGCATTGATACATTACTAGGAGCCTTATACAGTCTCTAAAATATTTATATTAATAATTTATTTATACCTATTTAATCTAGGAAGGGCCAAGTATTTCATTTGACTTGACAACATTTCCCATAAAACTTACAATATATCAAATAACCCTAATCATTTCTAGCACCTCTGTCATTACAAGGTGAAAGAGCAAATCCTTTGTGATTTTCCACGGACTCTCTGGAAAATCTCAAAGACAGTTTTATGTGGAAAATATATCTTTAATTTAGGACTTGCTTTGAGGAAGAGAAAAATGTTAAAAGTTGTTGGAAAGTTTGAGCATTTGATTAAGTAGAATCGTGGGTTGTGAGAAACAATACTTGGCTACCTATTTAATCAAAGTGACAAAAAATGATATCAAAAGTCAACATAGCAAACCACTTCTCACTTGACAGCAGGAGAAGTTCCTCAGCATAAATAGTGAAAATTTTTGTAAGGTATTTTTTAAAGTATCTGGAAATATCCCTAAGGGCATACAACAAATGAAGAAATATTTATTCAAGAAAATCTATGAAAACTCATTAAGAATTGTGAGTCTGCAGTATCTGACTGCGTGCCCTCCAACCTTCCCCCAGCTGTGTGAGATGAAAACTCCACTTTGGACTGGTACAGCCAAGAACACAGGGCTCCCTTTCTCCCTGCAGGTCCCAAGAAGAAGGCCATTCTCCAAAGACAGGCAAGACAGCATTTCTCATGCTTCCCCCAGCTACCTATTGTGGAGGCTAAGTTCCTAGTGAGTGTGGCCAAGAGGCAGAGACTACTCTTCCACTGAGCTCCTGCTCCTGAGATGTGGTGTTGGGGGTCTAACCCATGCCTCTGAGAATTCTGGGGTCCTGATTGCCTTTACTGTGACTCATTGCTGTGAGAGGCAAGTCAAGTAGACCTAGTGCGGCTGCCTTCCCTATCCACTGACAGCTCAGTTCCTAAAGGGGGAGTGTCTTCAGACAGAAGCACACCATCGTCCTCACCCACAGCAAAGACACTGTGGCTCAGAGAATTTGCCCTGGGGGAAGCAGGTCACAGTACAAAACTTCCATCCCTCCCCTCAAAATTGACTTTACTTGCAACAGTGCCCGGAGGTGTTCAAGCCTATGAAAGCTCTTGAACCAGTGAAAGTTGTGATGAAGGGAAATTGGGAAGAATTGGTAAGTTTGTTTAAAACAGAGTCTGAAATGTAAGCTGGTTAATTTGCCAAAGATTAACAGGGAGAGAGATGGCTGGAAAAGTCCTCCTGTGGTCAGAACAAATCTAAAATACTGACTTCAGGAATTCTCCCTTCGAAGTGCTGGTATTTGATTAGATTAGTCTGTGGGGCAGGTTATGTCCCAAGTCATTATTGAAAACATCAAAGCGATCACCTTGCAATTAGTGGAACTTAACACCTATGAATGGTCAGGAAAAGTGACGGTCAAAATAACAAACAGACAAACAGGGCTGGCAGGAACTTTGTAGGTAAGTAGGATAAGCAGGTAGGGGTGAGAAGACACCATGATCAGGTTGTCTGTTCACCCTGGCCTGCTAATTTAGCAGGAAATGTTCTTCTCTGTGGCACCATATTGATTGCTGAAGCTTTAAGTCAATCCAAAATTTAAGAGACTATGGGGAGGAAAGAAAATCCACTAATGTTCAGTCAAACCAAGTCATTGGGTAAGTTATTAGTAATAGTGAGCACTCGGTAGCAACTGACAATTTGTACATCTAGGAGCTGTCAAATTCACATGCCAAGAGCTAAAGATAATAGAGCAATCGGAAAGAGACTCAAACCTTTATGTTTAAATGCCCTCAGGGACATTAAAGAAAAAAAAGAAATAAAAATATAAGGATATAGAACATTATGGCTAGACTCTAACAGATACTAAAATGTAAGAATTAGCAATAATATAAATAGAAGCTAGATTTGGTAAAGAGTCAAACATAATTTCTATAAAATAAAATTTACAGTTACTATAATAAAAGAATAACCTGAAATGAGTAAGTTATACAATAGTAAAGAAAAGTTAATCAATTGTTTTAAAAATAATAACAATAACAAACCAAAAATTGGAACATGAACTGGGAAAAGATTATAATCTATAATACATAAAGTTTAATAAAAACATAATATAGAAAATGGTACAAAAAAGTGACAACTCAAGAAAATAAAAGCACAATGTCAATAAATATGTGAAATTATACGAAACATTAAAACTAATTTCTCAATTACTATATTTCCATTTCTCAATTACTATATTAAAGAAGAATTAAAATCATTGCTTATAAACACTGGTCTAGATTTAGGAAAATTAACCATGTATAACCTTTGATTGAAAGATGATTGTGGTCACTTTTGGGGAATAATTTGGCATTGTTATCAGAAAAACAAAACTGTCAAATATTTAAAGTGGTTTATTCTGAGCTAATATGAGTAAATATGGCTCGGGGAACAGTCTCAAGCAGTCCTGAGAAAGTGTATCTGAGTTATCCAGGGTATGGTTTGGCTTTATACCTTTTAGCTAAAACCATTGAGTCAATACATTTTAGGTAAGTCATAAGTCAATACATGGAAGATGTAAATTGGTGTAGCCTAAAGAGGCAGAATACCTTGAAGTAGGGTGATTCACAAGTCATAGGTGGATTCAAAGAGTTTCTGATTGATTGGCAGTTGGTTGAAAGAGTTAAGCTTTGCCTAAATACTTCAAGTAAACACTTGAGTTATGATAAGGGGAGGTTGTGGAGGCCAAGGTTCTCATAAGGTAGACGAAGCCTCCAGGTAGCAGCCTTTAGAGAGAATCAATGATAAATGTCTCTTTTCAGACCTTAAAGGTTAGACTCTTTTAATCTGTAGTAGATCTGGGAAAGACATATACCTACAAAGGGAAGGCCTGCTGCATTAATGGAGATTCTCTACAGATGCAAATTTTCCCCACAAGAGATGGTTTTGCAGGGCCATTTCAAAATCTGTCAAATTTATTTTGAGGTAAAATATTTTTATTTCCTTCAAGGTCTGCTATCTTGCATGTGATGCTATACCGGATTCAAGTTGGAATTTGGTAACTTATTGTCACAGAGACTATTTTGTCAGTCTTATACTCTCTATTTCAATGTTAACGCTGACCAGTTATGCCTGAACTCCAAAAAGGAGAGGATATAATGAGAAATGTCCAACCCTCCTTCCATCATGGCCAACAATCCAGGTTTTTAGGTTTCTCTGGGGTCCTCCTGGCCAAGAGGAGATTTCATTCAGTTGGCTGGGGGGCTTAGGATTTTATTTTTGGTTTACAGCATTATATACTGACATTTTATGTGTGTGTCTGCCCTGACATATCTGCTTCTGGGAATGTATTTAATAAAATTATCTTAAAGTGTGTAAAAATATACACAGAGGTTATGATGACAAAAACATTAAATGATCTAAATTTTCACCCATAGAACAATTTCATGTAAGTACTTTTTAGAATATAACTTCCCAATAATATTTACAAAACTGGAGTTTTGCAATGTATTTTGACCTATAATTTAGCTGCTTTTCTCTAAATGTATACTTATTAAACAAGAAAATAAATGGGTTTTACTGTGATTCTTTTGCATCAGGGAGCCACACAATGCATCTCAACTAGAAAACATTTAATTATAGTAATAATAAAATTATTAGTTTCATGTTAAATTATCACATACACTTTGACAACCTTAAATATTAATGTAGTAAACAATGTTTTATCTACTATGGCAAAAAAATTAAAGCGTTCATTTTAAGATATCTGGGTCTAATCATAAAACCCAGAGAAGTCAACTCTAAACCTGGAGAAGCCTTTAGAGTCCTGAAAACTGAAATATTTTTTAGCTAAAATAAAAGACATATTTTAAGAATGCAGAAGTCAAATTGAAAGATTCAGTGTAACGTAAAGTCTAGTATGAAGATATTTTAAAATATTTTCTGATTTTTTCTGTTTCTTGATGGTTACTGCATTCAGATGACTAGATTATAAAGACTGACTTGCCTTAGACAATAGACATTTAAAAAGGAAAAACTATCCCTTTTGTTTTTTTTGGAGGGATAGCAAGGCTGAGGGAAACACAAGGCATGATATTTATCTGATAGATACAATGCAACCTAAACTTTACAAATCTGCTCATATTTCTCTAGGTATGTGGAGCTAGAAAATCATAAGGAGAACTATAAAGACTTCAATATTGGTAGATTCCTGGGTGGGTTGAAATTTAAGCAATTCACCCAGTAGTTTAGGAGTTTTGAGAGTGTAGAGGAGACTTGAGCCCACATTATAGGTAAAAAGAATTCCAGGGAGATAAAATGTGTAAAATACACAGTGGATAGTATGTTACGTATGTTACATGCTTTAGACACTCAGTAAGTTTCCTGCAAACCAATGAGATCTTGGAGCAGCCTATTCATCCTTGGTGCTCAAATACCAACTGAAGTATTCAGAAACACTGACATATCGATATAAGCTAAATAAATTGAAAGAGATCTTGTTTCATACAATGAGTTAGTAACCTGCCTATAACTATAGTTGAGAACGCGGCAAAAAAAAATGGCCATATATGGTGTTGGCATCACATAGGCAGACAACAAACAAAACCACATCATTCAACCTTCTCTCCACACCACCAAGTGCCTCAAGGCTGAATAATATTTTAAGACAGTAATTGGACAGATGGTTCTCATTAAATTCTCTGAAAATTATTTTTTAACTTAACTGAGTAAGAAAAAAACAATGTATCCATTAGAAGATACTTCATAAGGACTAAAAGTGATAATAGTTTATAATTTGTGATGGTAATTGAGAGGTAAAGAAAATAACATTTGTAAAAGTCAATTTTTTTTCCAGAAAGCAGACGATAGATTGATAGATTGATGCATACATAGATACATGATAGATAGATACATAGATAGATAGATGATAGATAGGATGGATGGAGATAAATACATACATACACATATACATACATAAACAGATAAATGATAGATAGATAGAGAGAGAGAGAGAAAGAGATAAGAGGGAGGGAGGGAGGGAGAGAGCAAGAGAGAGACAGCGAGGAGGGAGGGAGAGAGGAAGAGAGAGAGAGTGAGAGGGAGAGATAACGAGAGAGAAAGAAGAGAGAGAGAGAGAGAGGCAGAGAGAAGGAAAACAAACCATCGTCTTTTCTTTCTGTATTAAGGATATTTTCTTGTATCCTACTGCTGACAGTTCCACTACTTTTCCCATAAGAAATTTGCTTTGATTGCTTTGTAAGGTAAATGGACTAGTTTCCCACATGCAAGATTTGCTTATTCTTCTTAACTAATTCAGAGTTAATGATCCCCCTAAATAGTTCAAACTTGTTCAGGGACCATCTGCCAAACCTAAAGAGACATTTCTTCCTGGGAATGAAAAGATGTCTGTATTTATGTTCTTGTATTTATGCCTTTGGATACATGTTGCATGGGAGGTTAGTAAGAATAAACTTTGGTCATATTTTACAGTTCAAGGGATCCAGTATTTTTCTGATGATAGTAATTATTGTCACCATTTCAGAGCACATTTTATTAGGTCCTATACTAACAATTCTACGAGAAAGTATTAGAGCTTATTTTCAAGAAGAACAAATTGTATTTAACAGAGATTACATCACTTTCTTAAGCCCACCCAGCTAATAGGTGGTGTCGATAGAATCAACGTTGAGAGGGTGCTCACAGTCACTATACAACACCATTTACGTGTACTCTCAAACTCCTGGCCTCAAGTAATTCTCCTGCCTCAGCCTCCTCAGTTGCTGGAATTAAAAGTATGAGCCACCATGCCTTTAATACATTCAGACAATATAATATAGCTCTATATAGTACAATGGATGGTCTTCTGTGCTGAAAATAATCTGTAAGGGAGTAACAGCAGAAGAAACACTGGTTGAGACTATGACAATAATCAGAATTCAGACAACTGTTAATAGACCATTGTGGTGGTAGTGAAAAAGTAGTGAGACAGTCAGATTTTTGTGTATTTTTAAATAGAATATACTAATGAATTGGGAATGGGATGTGAGAGAAATATAGCAATGAAGGATAGTTATAATAGTCATAGCTGAATCACCAGATAAAGTTTTTATGGACTGAGCTGGGAATACTTTGGAAGGAGCAGGTCTGGGGTCAGAAGAGAGGACAGCAAAGGGCAGGAGTTAGTCTTGGGCATGGTAAAGCTGAGATGCTTATTGTGCTCTTTGGTTTTGCTTTGACTTTGTTCAGGAAAATAAATTTGAAAAAGAAATTAGGATTCATACCAATGTTGGATGATTTGGGAATCCAGGTACATTGATCAGGGAAATCATTACCGAAGGTCAGGGAAATCATAGCTAGAGGTGAAGCAGACACCAAAGCACTGAAGCCCGTAGTTCTCAAGTGTTCTCTGGAAATTTTCAAATCTTAAGACTGACTGACAAACTTCATATTGTCTCAGTATGTAGCAATGAATCAGGTGATTCTCAAGTTCTCATGTATCGGGCTGTGACTCTCATGCCTACCCACACGTCTGGCTGCTACTTCCATTAGAGAATAATGGTGTTCCTTTCCTTTTGCTATCCAGATACTGAAACCTTCCCCCTGACAGTCCTAACAAGAACCATAGAGGGCAGTAGACACCAGGATATGCTCTTAGTTGTTCCTCACCATGCAGAAGGGACCTCCAAAGGGGGTACTGGGCATGCCAGATCGGGAAAAATATAATCCAATATAAATTCGTGATCAAAATATCTAGTAAGCAATCAGATAGAGAAGTTTGTTTCTGGGAATGAATGAGCAGTAGCATCATAGATGGTTTCCTAGGGCTGCCATAACAAAGTACTACAGACTAGATGGCTTGAAACAAACAAACAAACCAACAAACACAACTTCCTCATAGTTCTAGAAGCTAAAAGTCCACGATCATCATCTCATCGTGGTCATGTTCCTTCTGAAAGTATGGGCAGAATCCTTCCTTGTCTCTTTGTAGCTTCTTGTGGTGGCCATCAATCCTTGCTTCTCCTTGTCTGACAGCTGCATCATTCCAATCTCTGCTTCTGTCATTGCATGCTACTCTTCCTGTGTGTCTCTCTCTTTACATGACATTTTTCTCATTTATAAGGGCATTGGTCATGTTAGATTAAGACCCGCCGTAATGGCAGCATCTTAACTCGAATTAAGTTGATTAATCAAGTTAATCAAGTCTGGAAAGGGACTGTAAAGACCCTATTTCCAAATAAAATAACATTCGCTGGCACGGTGGGTTAAGACTTCAACTCATTTGGAGAGGGAGAGAGCACACTTCAACCCATAACACTGGTCTTCAAAGTTCTGAGACTGGACAAAAAATAAATAAATAAAAATAAGTGAATTTAGGTAAGAAAGAGGAGAGCTCCTAAAATTCCCATCTGACACATAGAAGAAGAGATCAGAAAGATTAGCCAATGAGATTAATAAAATGTGGTCATTGAGATAGAAGGGTTTATAATTTTTTTTAAAAATTGTTGCTGTAACAAATCACCACAACTTAATGGCTGAAATAACACAAATAAAAATTTGGAAAAGTCAATGAATGATAGAAAAAATGAACAACCCTTTAAACAGAGAAAATGTTTGAATGTTGGTACTTTATTTGAATAGCACATAATTGCTTCTGAGCTAGGAATAGCACTGGGTAGTCACAAGAGGATGGAAAAATCCAAACAAGAGCTAAAACAGGAACTATGCAAAAATAAATCCACAGGATAACAGAAAACCCAAAATAAGAGAGAGTAAATGGCCAAAATCTCAGTCAAGGTGACATGTCCATAACTCTTCTGGGCAAGCCCAAATAAGGAGGAAAGGGGATAGCAATGAGGGGCATCCTTGAAATCCTCCGTTGTTCCAGAATATCGAATGATTATTTCACCCTCTAATTAAAGAAACACCCATAAAATGAGAAACCCAAACTGTGGTGTGTGACTCGTTCTCATGAGCATGCCTGCACTTCTCTCTTCAGTGTGTACTTTTGTTTTGCAGTAACAGTCCTTGCCTTTTACTTCATTTTGACTTATCCCTGAATTCTTTCTTGCAAATATATCAAGGGTCTGGGAATCAGCTGGGGCTGAGGTCTCACCAGCATCCTGAGACCCTGCTGAGTCTCTGACAATATTTCTACAAGTACACATGTTTTCATATGGGTTGATGAACATTTAGTTTTAAAAATGTATTTATTTTTCTATAGTTGACTGTTCATCCTGGCTTTAATAAATCCAAAAGTTCTTGTCTTTTTGGAAAAAATAGAATTTTAAAAATGTACTGCTACCTCTATTAATCAGTGTTCTTCAGAGAATCAGAACCAATAGAGTGTGTGTGTGTGTGTAGGGTAAGAGAGAGAGAGATTTATTATAAGGAATTGGCTCAAATGATTTTGAAGGTCGAGAAGTCCCAAGATCAATAGTCAGCAGGCTAGAGACTCAGGAGAGCCAATGGTGTGGTTCAAAATCTGACATACTCAAGACCCACAAAGAGCCCATGTATCAGCTTGAATCAAAAGGTATGAAAAAGGTGGATGTTCCTGCTCAGTCAGGAGGATTTTCCTCTTATTTACAGGAGAGTCAGCTTTTTTGTTCTATTCAAGGTTTCAACTGGTTGGATGAAGGCTACCTCAGTAGTGACAGCAATCTGCTCTGCTCAGTCTGGCAATTCAAATGTTAATCTCATCCAAAACATCCTCCCAGACAAACCCGGAATAAGGTTTAACCCAGTACCTGGGCACCCTGTGACACAACCTCGTTGATACATAAAATTAACCATTGCAGTCTATACCAAAAATATTCTTTGTGAACTCAGTAAGTGCCATGCACTATTCTAGAAATTGAAAATAAATTACAGCAGAGAAAACAACCGAACAAAAAATTCTGCTTTGCTGTAGTTTACATTCTATGGAGGAAGATTGATTTTGTGTACAAAGTAGGCATGTATGTATTTATACAATAGGGTCTATTTAATATGTGTATTTTTTAATAGATTTTAAAATATTGAAGCTAAGTCTGATATTTTTAAGGAGCTATTACAAGACCATATTTATTCCATTTTTAATAAACTTTTATTTCCATGTTTGAACATCATGGTTAAGCCAACTGAAAATTTGACCAAACAAAATTGAAACACATTTAGAACTCTTCAAATGTGCTTTTAAACATTACAAAAACATATGGGCATATTTTGTTTTGATATGCATGTTATTTAAATTATTCTGTAATTGTGATCACAAAACATAAAATTGGAGTTCCTCAATATTTATAAATACATAAGTTGCTGGTTTTGAAGTGAAAACATACATGGCTTTCATATACAAAAATAAAATACAAACTATACTGTTTAGGATTATATCAGTATGTTTTTGTTTTTCACAAATGTAATTATCATGTTTTTAAGGTATCAAATGGTTTTCCATAAACATGTACAAAGAATTTTTAAAGTATTATCTGAAAATCTATTATTTATTCATCACTTCTACTTTGGATTTTTTTGAATATCAAATGAATTTTTACATATTACTATTCCCTAACACTTTAAAGTACTGTAAAATCAAACTATTATGAGCTTCTAAACTCTATCAATGTATATATATCTGTGCATGCAGTTGTGAGCTTAGTGAGAGCTTTTCATATAATGTGTAATTGATGTTAAAAATTGCTTTCTGTCTCTGAACATACTATTAGGATGCAACACAAAAATTGTTACAAAATTTCTCTAAGGATTATTCTGCAATATTTTAGCACTATCTGAGTGATTGAATGCATTAGCAGTCTAGGAATTTCAGCTAGAATCTGCATTAATCCCTAGCAAGCCTGAGTTACACTTACAGTAGAAACCCCGAAGCAGTCTGTGCTTTTAATTACTGCTCCCTTCTTTCTAGATATATAACTCCCCTGGTGATGAGCAACTGAATAAAAATCCATCATTAAGGCACTCAAAGTTTATCATTGTTAGCAGTGACCTTTCCATGAACCTAAGTTTAAGGGCAGGTTAAAGGAAAGGCTGTGTGAGTACAACATTTAAGAAGCTAACTTTATTAGAGTAAACATTAAGATAGTTAACTTGCTTGGTGTAGTAACAATTCTTATTAGGAATCTGGTCAACACAGCAAAATAATTTGTTTTTGTTGTTCTTAAACCGAAGATCTGCAACAAGTACTTTTTATAAATCAGAGCTAATTTTATTTTAAAGACATTTTTAAAATACAGTAATGACAGACCTGAAATTTATTTAGTTAGAAATTAACTTTTTTAAAGGCTTCTTAAAAATTTAATATAAACACTCATATTTTCAAATTCTTTGAAAAATATTTATAAATTTAGACATTCTTGGATTTGGTTGCATGTCCTCACCTCAGTTCTTCTTGATTCATTTTATTTCCAGAATATCTTTGAAATATAACAATCCAGGAATCTCCAAGAATCCCCAAATTATGAGAGTGCAATAGATTTGATATTGCTCAATCAAGACTTAAAGACGTCTAACTTTCTAATGCATCATTTAAGTCAAATATTTTTCATTGACTTCCATTCTTCTGTACCATCAGCACTCTCATACTATTGCCCATATTGTGCACAATGATATTTCAATCTTCTTAAAAATGCCTCTAGTTCAGGAAGCCTCAACTGCTATGAGCAATAAGTCTAACAATTAGTTGATATTCATCAGTTTATTTCAATGTTTGTCAAGGTTTCTGGTGCCTAAAACACACTAAAATTTTGTCAACATGTATGTAATGCCAACTGAGCTCATAATATTTAGGAGAGAAAATAAGACAAAAATGACTTCCAGTTTCTTCTCCATAAAAGTATAAAGTATATTTCTAATATTTTTCTTTTTGGGTCCCAAAACATCACTGAGACACTTTCATAATGCCATGATTTCATTTCGCTTTCCCATTTTGTTTTCACAGCTTTCTCCTTTGGTGTTCTAAACTTTCTATGTTGAATCTTGTCAAACTTCCATGACATTTTATGTGATCTTTTTTCGTAATAATCAAGATACTTCTGTTTCTAATAGAAGAGATTTATACAGCACCCCGTACACAAGTAACTCCATCTTAGAAAAAGGCTCCATCTTACATGTCAATAGGCACCATGCCAACAGAGACAAGATGCTTTACCTAATCAATAAAGACTGCATCCAACCAGATAAGGACATAACCAAGCACACTCTTCCACTATCAGCCCTCACCAGAAGATTCTGTGGCCATAAAGAGAGCAGGACTTCTTCAGCTCTAAACATACATTTTACTAGACAACGTCTTGCTGTCACTTGTGATAAGCACCTGGCAACCCCAGCCTAAGGCTCTGCTACAACATCAAAGACATTTCCTTGCAAGTCGCTGATGCTCATGGTCTGTACAGGGCCAAGGTAGGACATTGTTTTTGTCCATGCTGCTTTCCATGAACTGATTCATTAACGCTTTTTCCTAACCCTTTTCTCTGGATATTAAATGTTAGTATACTTTGTTTGCTGTGGATTGTTTAATTTATAATATTTTTATATTAACTATGTATACTATTGTATATGGATTACAATATTGACTGATTTGTGGAATTGCTTGAGCCTGTGTGCTCACAGCTCCGACTATTGTGAACAGGATGAACTAAGAAGAACTACATCCTTGCAAACCCCATGAGGCTTGCTTTTAGGATTGAAATTGCATCAATAATAGTGTGACATTGTGGAAAGACACAAGCCTGCCTGGACCTGGTTATCTCTGACTTTGTGCTGCTCATGGTAAGAAAGTTAAATCAAACACACTTTAAGAAAACAAAAGGGAAGAGGGAATTGAATGGCTTAGGTCATTGAGCCACTGAACCACCAGAGTAGGGTTGACCATAGTGACAACTGCAGTGAGGGACTTGAACATTGTACACTATCTTTACACCTTGTTTTCACACATCTCAGATGTCAGAATCATTTTCTTAGTAGAATTTCTCCACAAGTCAGGAGATATGACTGCGTGATATACTGTAGGTTTCTTCTTTAAAGAGAACTTCGGAGGACTTACCAAAGTATAGATTAGAGAGGGGACTAATCTTAGTCTATGTCTCCCACATATTTGCTACAAACATTGAAACATATAATTTAAGTTTATATTGATAAAGAGATTATGGTACTAGCAAGTAATTGTAATAACTAAGTTTTGGCTTTATCTTGTCTTAAAAAAATCACCCTTATGAGAGTAATATATTTACTTTGCTTGCTTAAGGCCTTTATTACCTTACAGCAAAATAAAGCAAAAGTTTGACATGTACTCCTGCCTAAATTATTTGCAAAACAATTTTAGCTTTCTTTTTTTATTTTTTTAACACAAAGCAAACCAACATATTATGATCACATTCTTTTTTTCTTCAACATAACCACCAGTGTCACTTTACTTTAGATCCTTAAAGCTATCTTGTGTGAGTGTGGTAAGAAGTAGGGCCAAGTGTGACTACTGACCGTAATGATGGAGTTTGATCCCCTTAGCAGATACGTCAATTTTTTTTTAAATTTTTTTAATCATGGGACCAAGAAAAGGATATATTGCTCTGACTAGATAACTTTTGTAAATGGATATCTGATTTATATGAATGTGTAAAATTACTTTTTACCTCTTACATGTCATAATTATCAGTGAAAATATAATTATATTGACAAATAAATAATTTCTATGTTTTAAAAAATAATATATTTTGAATATTATATTTTTTAGACAAGCTACAAAGGCAGAGATAACATTTCAAAATATATTACATAAATCTATGTAGTTAACACTTTTCTTTTTTAAATGGATATATAATAGTTGCACATATTTTTGAGGTATGTGTAATATTTTGATATTTGTATAATATAAAATGTATAATAATCAGGCTAATTGGGACATAAAAATTAGATGAAATAAGTTACAAAATGAAAAAATGTTATACGGCCCATACATAACTTCTCTTGTGTGAAAACATTGGTATGAAAAATGATTTAGAGTGCTAACATTCCTCAACAAAAGGGATTATTGGTGGTATCTATTATCCTATCAAGTCCTTCAATACTTTCAATCTTTTTGTCAATGTAGTCTTTATTGTTAATATAAGTGAAGCATATTTTGTGTTCTATAGTATTTTCTGAATTAATTAAAATTCCCCTGAGTGAAGGTCATATTTTATAAGTCTCTAATATCTACAATAGTACCTAGCACAGAGTATCACAACTATATACTGAATTTGAATCTATTATTACTTTTTCTTACTATATTTTTATAGAGGGCAGAAGGATGTCTTAAAATATACTTCAAATTAACATAATTAGATAAAAGGTAATAATGATCATTTTCACAACCACGTAATACACATCTCAGTGAGAAGTATTAAAGGTGAAATAACTTTAAATACTGTATTTTTTAAGTCCTTAGTGATCTTTAGACTGAGATAGTAACTAGAAGCCTCTACAAAGAACTATTTTTATGTTGCATTGTTCAAGGCTGAGACTCTAGGACAAGTAATGAGTCAGATGTTTTACAAAATGCTAGGCAGCACCAAAAAGATGTGTGTCTACTATAGAATGTGCAGAACATCCTTATTTATCATATATTAAAAAGTCTGCATTTCTGCCTTGTGATTTATTTATTAAGCTGTTTCTTCCAATGTGAATAATGCAGCACTTAAAGGATGCACATTTCTTCAAGTTACCAGAGGAGTACTTCTCTTGATAACTGAAGTGCTCGTTGAAACATTTAGTAACATTTTACAAGTTTTGAATATCTTTCAGGAAAGTCACCTTCCCCAACTATTTTTTAAATTCACTTTATTGATATGTTTCCATTTAACTTTAGCATTCATCTAGCTTCCATGATTATTTTCTTGAAATAATATTCAAAATTTTCTCAGATCCAGAGGCAAGACTTACACCAAATAAGTTCCCTATCAACAAGGGAGCAGCAGAGGAGATTACAGAATGGTGTAGTATAATTTTACTCATCTTAATCATTTCATTCACCCAATGTACATATATTAACTACTTTTTATGAATGAGGACTAGATAGACCTTGGTGATAAAGAAAAATATTAAAGTGTGGTTCTGAATTGTAAGATGCATATGCTTTACTGAAATAAATAGTTAAGCAAATAGTGATTATAAAACAATGCTAGGTGTACAATGGGGTTGTTGCTGATCACAGAAAGAAGAGAATATTCTGGTCAAAAGAACAATGCAACCATATTTGAAGATTAGTTTCAGTGACATACATCACCATCAAAGTAAAGGTCTGAAGCATTACTGGCCAAGGAATCATTTTAAAAGCCTGAACCATAATCAGTCTAATATAACATGTAATCAGAAAAGAATATTGACAGGACATAACCTGTTAATGAATAAGATCTCACCGAAATGGCTGCCTTCAGAAAGCTACTATGAAATTTGATATGATACAAGACAGCACTGGTTAATAAAAGAATTTGTCATATTTTGGTGCAGGTACATGCTCAGAGAGGGAATTTTTATGCAGTACGATTCAACTTTTTGTGGATTTTATCTGGAGATTCTGCATGTTATAGTATATCAGGTGTCAGTGGAAATCCCATCATTGTTGCCTGGAAAATTAGAGAACTGAAAATGGGGAATCAGTGGTTGCTGCAAAAAGAGGAAAAACTTGTGAAAATGGAAAATTGGAGAAAAAAAAAAAGATGGCAAATTATCTCTACTATAGCTCTATCTGACCCTTGAACTATGCATGTGTGGAATAGATTTAAGAAAAAAAATTCAGCAAAAAATTATATATCTAAAATGAGACAGTGGATGGGGCCAATAAACAGGTTTGATTTGTGTCCAGTGAAGATAGTTGAATGCTAAACAGAAACAACTCTCAAGGGAGAAAAATGACATAATCTTCTGTCTTTCCAAGTTTCTATTCATAATTCTGAAGACTCCATCTAAAATTACTTTATATAAGAAAAACTGGGAACATGGGAAACATTCTCAAAAGGAAAAAAATGACACCAATAACAAGATAGCCTCAATATTGTAAATAGCAGACATCAATGTTAAAATAGCAGCTATAACTACCATAAAAAAAGATCACCACAATATGCTCATAATTAAGGAAAGATAGGAATTCTTCATATATCTACATATTATAAGGAGAAGCAAATGTAAAATGTAACTTAGATGTGAAAAGTACAATCTCTGAAATAGTAAACTCGCTAGATGAACATAAACCTTAATGGAGATGACAAGGGAAAGAGAAAGTGACCTTGAAGGAAGAGCAATAAGTGAAAAACAACCACCACCATCACCACCACACACACACACACACAGACACACACACACACACACACAAATATAAATGGAAATGAACAGAGCCATAGAATCAGTTAGATAATATTAGAGTCTGAAATCTGTGTAATTGGAATTCAGAATGAACGAAAAGAACTGGAGAGAAGAAAAAATATATATGAATACACATATGCACACACACATACACACACACGTACATATACCATATCATTTGAAGATGCAACTCTTGAAGTTTACCCACACTCTTTTAGATACATTTTCAGACTCACATCATAAAATTTGCTCAATTTTGGGGTTTGTTTTCCATTTTAGGTTTAAAAAAACTGTTTCTCCCACTCTCATTGTATATGTATATAATACATATATATATAATACATATATATATAATACAATGAAATGAAATGAAATCATGAAATGAAATATATGTGTATACACATATATATGCATACACACAGCAGGTTTACTACTGTTAATCAATTAAAAAAATACACCTTACAAGAGAAGCATGAGCATAAAATGTGGATCAATTTTATGATTACATGCTCCACTTGCCATTTTCTTACTTTAAATAGCCCTCTCCTTACCATTGATGCATAACTATTGAGCATCCACTCCCACCATCACCTTGTATTATGGTCTTAAAAGGCAACTCAGAAGCTGATGCTCTGATTAGGTAATGTCATGTGGAATAATCATTTTCAACATGATGGTATCCATTATTTATCTTTGTTTTTTAAAAACAATAGTATAATTTCCTCAAACTTAAAAAACTTAAAATAGTTCCACATTAATTGATCAATCTTAATTATCATTTACCACTATTGATGATACTGTTTGACAACTTGAATGAGATACTAAGTGCCATAACTAGCTCATTGCAAAAGTTCATTTTTTTCTTTTAAATACATCATTAATCAGTAAATTTACACCCAAAAGTTTTGAATCCATCTATTATCCTGACTTTAGCCAGCTTTTACAGTACGTTTGCAAAGTTGGGTCTTTCTTGTTCTAGTTCTATCTTTGCTTCTAAATATACTTGCTGTTTCCTTCTACAAATAAGCAGTTTTTATAAAGGTAAATTTTAAACTTATAATAAATCTTGGAGTGTTGCTAGAAAACAGAGTAATATGGAACAGATCGAATAAGAGAGAAAGAGAGTTTGTAAACAAACTGAAAAGTCTTTCCCAGAAGTAGCTCTGATGAATGAAAATCGACAGAACTTTTTAAAGCTGCAGTGGCAGAATCAATACTGAGAGTTGTCAGAAAACCATTCAGCATGGATATGTCTAGATTTGAAGGCATCAGCACAGACTACTTTATGCCTTATTAGGGGAATTTAAAATGAATTCAATGATTCTAGTTTTGGAAGGATAAATAGCTCTTTCTGTAATCCACGTGTCTGGCAAATTTATAGACTTAGGATGCTAAAGGAAGGAATATAAGATGAAACACTCACTACAGATATTAGACAGAAAAGAAAACACATCAAGAATTGAGTTGTATTTTGGACTGATAGATTATCTCTCTATGGGAATCATACTAGTGAGTGAGAGGAAGTTGTTGTAAAAGATTCTTAAAACTGTTGACAATTTGGGAAACCTAGAATATAAATTACATTATTAAAATGAAGGAATCTACAAGAAAGTACCCAAAGGAGTATATTATCACAATCAATGAAATTATATAAATTAAAATATAAATCAGGATTCCAACTTTTGCCTAAGAAGTAGTGTAGTGTAATGATTAATATTCAGTGTCAACTTGATTGGACTGAGGAATGCAAAGTATGGTTATGTCTGTGAGGGTGTTGCCAAAGGAGATTAACATTTGAATCAGTGGACTGGGAAAGGCAAAACCACCATCAGTCTCGGTGAGCGCCATCTAATCAGCTGCCAGCGTGGCTAGAAAAAAACAAGCAGAAAGAAGTTGGAAGGATTTGACTTGCTGAGTCTTCTGGCTTCCATCTTTCTCCCATACTGTATGCTCCCTGCCCTCAAACATTAGACTCTGAGTTTTTCAGCTTTTGGATTCTTGGACTTACACCAGTGGTTTGCCAGAGGTTCTTGGGCCTTCGGCCAGAGACTGAGGGCTGCACTGTCGGCTTCCCTACTTTTGAGGTTTTGGAACTCAAAGTAATCCACCACTGGTTTCTTTGCTACTCGATTTGTAGATGGACTATCAGGGGAGATTATCTTGTTATCATGTATGTCAATTCTCCTTAATAAACTCCCTTTTGTATATACATATATCCTATTAGTTCTGTCCCTCTAGAGAGCCCTGAGTAATGCAAGTATAAAGCTGGAAGGGGTATTATTTCTACAGAAATAACATCAAAGGTACGATGATCTAAAAAAAAAAATTAAAAATAAATAAATAAATAAATAGTAATAGATGCATGTAAGGAGAAATAGACTGGCTCACTGATGGCAGAGGGTAAGGAAAATAATACTGTCATTAAAGTGTTATCTAAATGCCAGGGTTTCAGCACAGAAAGCCAGTCACTGAAATGTTGTTTCTCTCAGCACAGAAAGCCAATCACTAAAATGATGAGTATTAATAGGGAAGCAAGCAAATCAGGTTCTGCACCCAAGGAAATGGGTGTTAAGTCCATTTCACTGATGAACGAAAATTATGGCTTTATTTAGCAAAGAAGAAATGTAACTATGCATGAAAAAAACAGGAACTCAGGTGGGGTAAGGAAGCAATCATGGATGCAGGGCCCAGCATATTATTGCCTGGATGCATGTTTCAGTTCTTTGATACTTTTTAATAGTCCTGAGGGTCCATTTCTCAGGAAAGAACCCAGATAAAACTGGCATAAGTTTCAAGATTTAAGACCAGAAGAGTCAATTTCTATGTTTATCAAAATAAAAACAAAGAGTCTATGGGACATTTGGGTTGGTTTCAGCCCCTTTTTTCTATTTATCCATTCTTCAATCGTGGTGAATCTGTTGTCAATTTTTCTGTCTTCTTCATGCTGAGGAGGGGAATCATGGGAAGCTCCATAGCATGGGTGACTAGTTTTCTTCTGAAAAACAATCTTTCTCTCTCCAGTCCCCCACTTCCACCAAAGGCAGATCATAGCAGGATCAACCTACCTGCAAAGTAAGCTGCAGTCCCATATACTTGGCCTAATTACCCACACAAAATGCAGCAAGACTAATTGTCCACATAGGTTCTCCTAAATTGGCCTTGCTAGACCTCTCACAAAACCATTTCAGTTAAAGCCCTGAGCAAATAACCAGTACCTCCACTTGTGTCCTGTTAGAAAATAGATTCTTATTGAACTTATTCAAAGAAGTTGTATGAATTCAAAATATTCATAAATACAAATAATTTACAAATTCTGGAGAAATTAGGCAGATGGAGAAATGTGCCTCAAATTATGTTTATCATAGTATACTCCATTGTTAAAGGTTATAAATAGCTCAAAAGGAAAAAGTTATATCTCCTTGGACTTCAGGAAACCTAATATCCAAAATAGTTATTCTGAGGTAAAAAAGTCTGGCTTTAGAACTTGAAATTTTGCTCTTGGGAAGATCGACGAATATAAAAGTATTAAGACACTTGAAATCACAAAATAGGATCACAGGTCACAATAAAATAGTCATTCATTTAGCCAAAATGATAAAATTGAAATGTTTACCTTTTGATAGAGAGGAGACTCAGGTTCCCAAACAATAAGACTTAATAAAGACAGTATGAGGCCAAAGGAATCTGTCTCCCCCTCCTCCACTTTTTCCCTGCAGTTCACCTAAAAGGTAAGCAAAAATATTTTCTCTCTTAATAATATTACCAACATCATGTTCAAAAGTGAAAATAAAAATGTTACCTTTGTATGATATATTATTAATGTGAAAGTTATTTTAATAAATTTTATAAGCATGTCTATTTAATTAAAATCAGTTTGATCATAAGGTAAGATATCCGTAAACTTTTTATAAGCTTTTACAATTCTTTATTAAAGAGTAGATCAATACTCCAAGAAAACCCTATCATTATGACACATGAGCCCAGATTCAGGCCTCGCATCAGTGTGCTTTTGATATTAATGTTTAATTCATAGAAAAATTCTGAACTAATCTTAGCCCTCAATCGGTTCTTACAATCTCACATGCCCACCTTTTCTACAATAGTCCTTGGGCCTCAACTGAATAGTTTTAATTTCTGACCCTGTGTCTCAAGAAAACTGTTCATTTTGATTGTCATGTTTTCCCAGGTCTGAAGACAAGGATTCGACTACTGTCAATGCTCAAGATATAGCAGTGACTTTTTCAGACCCAGAAGTCAAAGCCCTGTAACTTACTAGCACAAGGATTAGTTCATAGGATATTTATACTACAGAAAATCCTATCATTCTGTCTATTATATTACAAATTAAAACACTATGATTTAGTGTCCTGTGGTGACTGCCTGCAGCACTTCATTGTATTAAAGTGGTTAGATTACTCCTTGCATATGTCTAACTGCTAGCATTTTAGTGACAGAACTGTAACCAAAAGCATCAAAAATTGACAGGTTCTTTGCCCATCTTATCAAAGTAATGATAGAGGTAAGAGGCAGAGAAATTCTAGGCAGACAAGGTTGGGTCCCCAGTGAAACCCTACCTTCAATCCATGCCTGAAACTGAAACATCAAAGTGAGAAATGCTATTCTTGTTTGCCCACTATATCCCTAAATAGTGTACTTTTACCAATTGAATGTTGCCTTTTCCAAAACTACCTACAGCCCACCCACCCCCAACCTGTGCCTCTGAAGACCCCAGACTCATTTGGTAGAGGGGAAGATGGCCAGACTTCAGTGAAATGGCTGGGCTTCAGGGAAGAGATGGCTGGGCTATGGAAGAGACAACCTGACTATGCGGGAAAATGACCAGCCCATCCAGTATCCTCTGCAGCTTGCCTCTCCATGGAGAACCATTTTCATTGCTTAATAAAATTCTCTGCCCTTCAATTGTCTGTGCAACCTCATTCTTCATGGACACCAGACAAGAGCTCAGGAACTCCTGTGTCTGGCTATCCAGAAAGGTCAACACACCAGCCCTTTGTCCTTGCTGGTGGAGGGTGGCCACCCCATGCAATGAGGCAAGTGGCCTACTGACTTTCTAACACACTGCTGTCCATGGATGGTGGAACTAAGAGAGCACTGTAATGCAAAGAGACAAATTGGTTGGGCGTGGTGGCTCATGCCTGTAATCCCATCACTTTGGAAGGTGGAGGCAGGTGAATCATGAGGTCAGGAGATCGAGACCATCCTGGGCAACATGATGAAACCCTGTCTCTACTAAAAACACAAAAATTAGCTGGGCATGGTGACGCATGCCACTCTAAATCTAGCTGCATGTTTAATTATATTAAAAAAGAATGCCAAACTGCCAATGTATTTATTTATTTATTATATTTCTTATTTTACCTTCATCAAGACAAAGAGCCTTAACTATAAGCAATATTAATCAACCAAATTTATCCAATTTTCTATCAGGCTTTAAATAATATCTTATTACTTAAACTTTTTCCACTTTCTATTTTCTTTGTACGTGCATGAATACAGACATATGGAGAAACAGGGTAAAAACTGCATATGACTTACACAGACCATCTATGATATGCTTGAACTTTCTGTTTTGTCCTAAATTTTCTTTCTTTTCTTTTTATTTTTTTCTTTCTTTCTTTTTTTTTTTTTTTTTAAATAAACAACCAGTCATCCAGTCATTTTAGTTTAGGAGAATAATTCACCACACATGATCTTTTCCCATGCAAAACTATAAGTTTTTCTTTATAACCTTCCTTACCAAAAACACATCTTCATATCCGTAACTATGTTTACATCTCTCTTCAATATTTACTGGTTCCTTGCTACCCTGTTTTGTAAATAACCTTTTCTAATACATAATTTGAATTAACTTTTGATAACTTACAAATTAGTAAAATGATTCTTTTTCTCTATAAAAACACATCTTTGGCATATTTTATATACATAATTATATATTAACCAGAATATATAATTCTTATCCTTAGTAACCTCAAATTTTAGTGAAAACCTAGGAATTAAGAAATCCTGAACTGACTATTCAATATTAGCATTTTATTGATGGGAACCATTCCACAATTTTTAGAAACATATTTCCCAATATCATAAACTTCTCTTAATTGTAAATGTCCCAGATATCCAGTGAGCATCTATCATAAAATCCAAAACAGGCCAGGCGCGGTGGCTCACGCCTGTAATTCCAGCACTTTGGGAGGCCGAGGCGGGAGGATCATGAGGTCAGGAGATTGAGACCATCCTGGCTAACATGATGAAACCCCATCTCTACTAAAAATACAAAAAAAATTAGCCAGGCATGGTGGCGGTCACCTGTAGTCCCAGCTACTCAGGAGGCTGAGGCAGGAGAATGGCGTGAACCCAGGAGGCAGAGCTTGCAGCGAGCTGATATCATGCCACTGCACTCCAGTCTGGGTGACAGAGCGAGACTCTGCCTCAAAAAAAAAAAAAAAAAATCCAAAACAAGTTTAAGAACTTATATTACACAAAAAGTTTACCTACAACATTTATCTCACTTACATGTACTCATTTTATTCATTTTTAAGTTCTAGTTACTTTTGAAAACTGTGATACTAGACACAGCTTGTCCTCATTTAAAGTTAGCTATTTCCTTGTTAACCATTTTTTTTAATAGTCAGTGAACATCAAATACTCACCTAGTTAAGAACTTTAACATTAACTACACAGGTATTTTTGGCAATAACGCAGAAGATTCAGCTAACAGCATTAAATTAGTCTCATTTGTCAAAGAAGTGACATACACCAAGGTTAGTTCATTTTGGCTGGGTTTATCATTTTATAATGTTCTATGCCAAACCTTAATACCTCAAAATATCTAGCAGAGACAAATATAAACCCAGACAAAGATGTATGCTGACAATTCTGAAGATAGTTCTATTTATATTTTATCAATAATTTTAAAACCAGATTGTTTATTAAAGGTTTACTTATGTCATGGGGACTTGAAAAATACTTTGGACTCACTTAATTTATGAGTGCTCTTTCATTTGTAAGCCAATTTGGTAGATACAACATTTAACATAATAAATGTACATACATAAATACATACAGAATGTATACACACATAAAAACAAAGATCCAATGGCTTTTATTTCAGAACTGTAGCCATGAGATAGCTGTACAAACTCACCAGTTTACATAGCTACATATTTTTTTTTGCCCCAGTAGGCAACCCAATGAAGGCTGTGAACCAAACTTTTTGGTAAAGCCATTTCCACTTTTTAGTAAAGCCGTTTAATTTTTGATGACCAAACTTCCCCAGACTCTAAAGAACACTGGAGCCAAACAGCACCACAGAAGGATATCACTTGGACCCTAACAAGGAGGCCCAACCATGCTTAGAACAGCAACATAAAAACCTGAATACATAGAAATTCATCTCACTTTTTAATTCAACAGCAAACTCCAAACTCCAAAGAATACTGGGGCCAAACAGCATTACAAAACAAATATCAGTTTAGCAAATTCTAATTTCCCATAACTTATATTCACACCCACCCACACACACACACACACAAAATAACCAAAACACAGTTCAACTTCTGCAGCAACAGACAATCCCCAAGAGTGTCCAAACTGTAACAGTCACGGTGCATTCCTCTCAATATGTTGGGCTTTTTCAACCTTGAAATGGAAATTCCTTCAGAATTTTCCAAATTCAGAGAAGCAGATAGCACTGTGTGGTAGCCACAAAACACACTCACTTGTCTGGACACACACACAACACACAATTACGAACAAGCCCCCAAGTGTCCATACTGAAACAGTCAGAGTGCTTCTCTCTGTCAGTCAGCTGGGCTTGTTAGCCTGCAAGTGGAAATTCCTTTAAAATTTTCCAAACTGAGAGCAGCAGATCTTGTCTGGATGCAAAACACTGCTCAGGAGGGCTTCTGAGGCTCCCAGCCCATGGCAGCTGAGCCACAAGCAACAGGTTTCTGTCAGGGAACCAAAATCTGTTACTGAAACCCAGGGGTTCAGTCTTGGTCCCGCTGCTTGCAGTACAGAAAGCCAATCACTAAGACAGTGATGATTGCCAAGGAAGAAGGCTTTAATCAGGGGCTGCAGTAGAGGAAATGGGATATCAGTCTCAAATCCATCTCTCTGACTGACTAAACTTAGAGGGTTTATATAGCAGGGAAGAAATGTAACTATGTGTGGGAACATAGGCACTCGAGAGGGGTAGGAAGGAATCACGACAAATGCAGGGCCTGGCATCTCACTGTCTGGATGTGATAAGCTGGTGAGTTTTACTTGTTTGATACCTTTTGAGAGTCCTGAGGGTCTTTTCCAGAGGAAAGAACTCAGATAAAACAAGTGCACTTTTCAAGTTTTAAGACTAGAAATGTCGATTTCTATGTTAATTTAAAAATTTTTTTGATGGCCTTAATAGGTCCGTTTCAAAAGAAAAAAAATTTCCATTACAATTTTCAGTTTGTTGCTAAAGACTGACTGTAGCTTAACATGAGAGCTGCAGACATGTTGGAGATTTTGTAGGCACTCTTCTGCTATTCATCATGAAACTCCATAAGGCACACAGAAGTTAGTCTGAGCAATGAGTAAAAGGCAGGATAAGACCACCTACCTGGTACAGGCCTGGAAGAAGGTAGCAGCCGCCACAAGGGAAGAGGCAAAAAGCCTTGACCAAACTCTTTGCTTCTGAAGACAAAAGCCTAAAATAGAAAGTGAAAGGGCAACAAATACGGAGGACAACAAGGTATAGTGTTATTGTTTTTATTTTTTAAAGTATGTAAAGGTAAAAAAAAGATAATAAAATAAAGCCTGGGCGACAGAGTGAGACTCCATCTCAAAAAAAAAAAAAAGGTAATACAAAATGAACTATATAGGTACAAATCCAACAGAATGTGTTCAAGAGCTTCATACTAAAAACTATAATAGGACAATAAAGCAAATTAAAGGAGATTTAAATAAAAGGAGCTATACACCATTGTCATTATGAGAAGCAACACTGTCAATTTTTCCATAAATGATGTAAAGATTTAACACAATTTCCCTAAAATCCTATCAGTATTTTGGCCAAAATCAATAAGTTGGTTCAAAATGTACATGGAAATGAAAATAAACTTGAATAGCCAATATAATTCTGAAAATAAAAAAATGATGTTTCTTGCCCCAGGCTGGTGAGGCCAATACCTGTATCTTTCAAAGTTTTTAGCCATAGCTGCCCAGAAAGTTGTCCAGCCCTGGGAGGACTCCATGTCAGGCAAAGCAAAGGGAGGACTTTGCACATGGATTTGAGGAGTCACCAGGCAGACTGACGCTTCAAGTACAATTCTTTCAGAATATGGTCTATTTCCTGGATTAAGAAATTATGACATATATACACCATGGATGGAATACTGCATGGAATACTATGCAGCCATAAGAAAGAATGAGTACATATCCTTTGCAGGTACATGGATGAAACTGGAAACCATCATTCTCAGTAAACTACCACAAGGACAGAAAACCAAATACCACATGTTCTCACTCATTGGTGGGTGAGAACAATGAGAACACTTGGACACAGGGTGGGGAACATCACACACCAGGGCCTGTCAGGGAGTGGGGGCCTGGGGGAGGGATAGCATTAGGAGACATAACTAATGTAAATGACGAGTTGATGCATGTAGCAAACCAACATGGCACATGTATACCTATGTAACAAACCTGCACAATGTGCACACGTAACCTAGAACTTAAAGTATAATTAAAAACAAACAAAAAAAAGAGTCTGCTTCCTCTGGCACTGGTTGAGGAAATAGAATTCCAGCTGCCATCCTCACTGCTGCTATCAACCTTGTGCGTGGAGTTTGGTAGTCAGGCTATTTAAACCAGGACAGTGCACAAAGCAACAGCTTCTGTTTTCAAGACATCCCCTGTTTGTGGTAAGGTTTCAAATAGATTCCAGTGTTCTGGAAAGTCACTTCTGTTGATTCTTGCCAGTTCATTAATTACATTTGAGGAGGGACTGAGCTCTGGACTTTCCCATTTTGCCAATTTTGGTAACATTACCTCTGTAATTAGCTTTCTTAATCACCTTATTCTTCTCTTTTTATACCAGTAATGGTAAATATGTGTTGGTTTGTTTATGTTTTACCCCTCCATAAGCATAACACAAGTCTTGTGACTCTGTTTATTTTTCTGTTCTGTCTTCAACTGTGCTTGGCAATAATAATGTCAATTATGGATATTTAAAATCGATAAGAAATGAAAATAGGCAACGGAAGATCATAAAAAACTGTAGCACTAAACTTGCTTGGTTGTCCATGGAAGATGTACTCTTTAAGGTGTGGCTTTCCTCCATTCAGTCAGGTCTCACTGATCCGGTTTCCAAGTGATTCTGCAATTCTACTGGGCCTTGTTTTCACATGAATCCAGGGAGAGGAAAATGAGAGCTGTAAGAGACACACTAGTTCATAAAAGCCTTTTCCCTATAGTAACACGCATCCCTTCCATTTCGGTTTCACTCAGTTACATGTCTGGCAAATAGTTCCAAAGAGTGAATGGATTTTGGTAAACAGCTAGCAATTTCTGCCATGGGATGGTTTGAGTCAGCTTTTTTTCAGATCATTCCTGAGAAATGGTGAGTAGTTTTCCCAGAAGAGAGTAGGATGAAGTGAAAAACCAGAGAGAGAAAGTGCATGTGCAAAGACCTGGAGGCAGGAAACAGATCAGAATGCTTCATATCTGAATGAAGAGTGGTATGCCCGAAGGGAGAGTAGTGGAAATTGATGTTGAAAATGTAAGCAAGGGTCAGAACAAGCAGATTATTTGTACAACATTTTATAAAAGTTATAGCTTATATTTGTGCTACAAAGAAAATCTGTTTATAGAGGCTAACCAGGGAGAAAATTTATCAGCTTTGCAAATTCTAGGGATTACTTTCCTTATTGAATGGATAATTAGAGAACCTTATGTATAAACAAGAATAACCAGAAAGCTTTCACTAAGACTGTGGAGGTGAAGATAAATAAACACATGAATTAGTGATGTTTAAGAGATAAAATCAATAGAATATGGTTGGCAAACACTTTCAACTTTAACATGAAAAAATAGGAAATACTCGAAAAGATGACACGTAGTAATGTTCTCTGTCAGTATTTGATGTTGTTCTTTAAACAGCACCTAGTATAGAGTTCATCTTTGATAAATACATTTGAAATGAATGAGTGCGTTAAAGTACAACACTAGGGATAGAAAAGAGAAGAGTAGCTACTGTGTGTGAGCTATTTCAGCACAATATAAGAAAGAATCTTCTGAAAATTTAGAAATGTCCTAACTATTAAACTATTACTATTAAACCTTCATAATATCACCAGAGTTTGGATTATCAGAGGTTAGAAACTGAAGCACAGAGTAAAAACAACCAACTCAGAGGAAGCACTGGGAAGTTCTGCTCACAATTAATGAACAAGGAAGTTTTGTTCTAAAATGAGAATTTGAGAGCAACGAAGGCTAAATCAACACAACCCAGGGAGCATGTGCTTAGAGGTTTCCACCTCTCAGTGTTTACCTGAGTTCATGTTCAGTGCACAGTGGCCATGGCGTGGTAGTGGCATATAACACATGTAAGAATCTGATATCCCTACAACAAAAATAAAACACATCTAATTTAGCATCCTGTATAGGTATTCAAAATTCTCCTTAAAACTATAATATTTGAATATACTTTAATCTAAAAGAGGCTGTGTGTTAATGATTCTACTATGACTCATTCGATGAGCAATTAACTTTTTACTTTAAAATCATACACTTTTGTATCTAACTCAACCTGAAAATTGATACACGGTATAAAAACACATTTACAGTTTAATAATTTTTTGAAAGAGTTATTAGAGTCATGATTGAAACTATTACCCACTGTGAAAATGAGAAAGATTTTTAATTAGCTTTATTGAAACTGCTTAGATTGTGATACATGATGAAAATTCTTTTTTCACTTTTGCTTGTTTTTCATATCAGAATTTGTTTAGTGGAACTCATTATATAACTAGTTCACCTCAATTGTTTAATTTTCAAAGTACATTTAACTGAAATACCTTCAGTTAGAAAAATTCTACTTTTCAAAATGAAAAATCCCCTGAAATCCAAATGGCAATTAAATAAAATAGGTCAGGCTGATCCTCTGCCTTGAGGGAGAAGAATGGGTCTGAGTCAAAATATAATGGGAAAGGAAGAGATGTGACATAAAGTCAAGCAGAAGAATGTGACATGTGCTCATAACGGTTTTATCAGAAACTTAAGAGTACATTTCTTTAAGTTAGTACTCAGATACATAGATGATTAGTATTTGCTTGAACAGTAGATATTATAGCAGAGTAGTTCCATAAATTGGCAAATGGCACCAAGCATTTTCTATGTTTTTCATCTTTTTCTTTCTGCTGCAATTACAGAATTAAATTGAGCTCTTCCAGACATTGTTTGGATCAGCGGTGGGTGTGACAACTGTCAGCACATACAGCCCAGGGGTACAAACTTTGACTAAAGAGGAGGACTGGCCCCAACATGAAACAGACAATCTTAAAAGTGGCATTTTTGTATCTGTTGATAATGGATTTCAAGGAAAACGGCTTTAATCTAAGCATCTGTCTCCTGTCAACCTCAACCACCACCATCACCTCTCTCCTGATACACATTCCCTTAGGTATAAGAAATCACAGACTTTCAAGGATTCTTCCCTTCCTAGAATATTTAGAGAAAAGAGTTACAATTTTTGCCTGTTTCTGAGTCAGCTCATTGAGGTGCCTAATTCTCCTATCTTTTCTGATTCTGAATAAGCTGCTTGGATTACTTTTGATTTTGCTGCTCTGCAAAGTCTGTATGTTGCAGTGACTTTTCTCCATAGCTCATATGCTTCCATCCTTTCAATGGCCACATTGGAGAGTTGGTGTCGAAAAACTCCCCACTTAATTAACAAATTCTAGCTCATTAGAACACCACCACCTTTAGTCTATTCTAAGTAGTAGGCTTTCAAAGAAAGGTAGAACTCAATAGATGAGAATTTCAGCATTATTCAGAATATGGCATACTTCCTCTTTTTTTGCTAGTTGCTGGAGCACATCTAGTTCTGCCATCCCTAGGCTATCAGCCTACCACTGCATATCTCCACATTACTTGGGTGACCTGTTGAATCATTCAGGCCTTCTGCTTCTTCATGCCACCCTGAGAAATACAATACAGACATTGTGAATTACACATTTTCTGAAATCTCAGTACCAATCTCTTTAGTATATCTACTTCAGCTCAAATCCAGAGCAATTCTCAATTAAAAATGCATATTAATATATATCTTAGTTAGGCTTCCCATGGAAACTAAGAACAGGTATTAATTTGGATTTCAAATAATTAAAAAATGAGACATTTTCATTTTATTCTGAACTCTTTAGTATTGTCTCATACGGAAGTCTGGACTCTCTTTTGACTACCCAAGTAGTCTGTTACAGAAGCAGGTGACATATGTTGTTATGCTTTTGCTCTAAACCAACAATGTTCAACTGGGAGTATCAAGTGGGTAAAGGCTAAGGATGTTGCTGAACATCCAACAAAGCATAGGACAACTCTTTAAAACAAAGAATTATCTGGACCAAAATGTTAGTAGGGCTGAGGTTGAGAAATCTTGCTGTAATTAACATATGCATCCTCTGTTATAATCCTCCATATAACATGTCTAGATGCAGACCCATGTAATACAGTTGCAACTTTATAATTTTATGTATTACTTATTAGTATAAATTGATAATGAATATTTTGTTCAATTAATGATTATGTAATTAGAAATATTTTGCATATGTATACAACTTAATAGATTAAATGCTATCTTTCACATCATGATCTTATAAGTTCATTAAAAGAAGACTTAAGTAAGGTACTTTTTTCTCCATATTGAGAAAAAGAATGTTAGATGTAACTAAGCCCTAGCTAGCATTCAGTCTGTTCCCCTACTTTCTAGATACAAGAGCTAAAAAGAAGTAAAGCAGTTTTATGTTACATTGCTAGATAATATAAGTACAAAAAAAATAGAATTAAATGTTTAAAATATTTTTCTTTTAAGGATCTTTTTTAAAGGATAACTGCATCCAACCCCCAGAAGCTATAAGAAATGAATATCATATCCAGCTCCTCATCCTCCTCCAAACCTATCCTAGCTTCACTGAAGAATTAGCCACAACTAATGAGAGTCACCTTAGTCTGGGAAGTTTTGTTTACCCAACCCCCACTCCTTGGATGAGGGATAGCTAATGGCTCACTAATATGGACATACAAGAGCCTAGATTTCCTTTCTCAGGTGGGGGCAACTCTAGCAAGGCTTTACCTGAAACTGAATCCTTGCCAAGCTCTTTTCCCTTCCCTATTTTTTTCATTTCCTCGGTTGCAGGTTTTTCTGAAGCACACTTTATTATAAAGTGACAGGCACTTGAATACTTTTCTCAATTTGTTTCTTGGAAACCCAAACTAAGACATTTGGTACTCTCTCCTTCCCTCTGCCACTCCAATATCTAGGGTTATATCACTAGGAAGCAACTGGGCAAGATTAAGGAAATAGATTACATGGCAAAGGAGCTGCAAAACTGATCAACTTGTAAAGGCAGGAACTGGGAGGGTAGGACAGGAGTGGATTCCAAGAGTGCTGGATAAAGGAAGGAAAAACAAAATTGGTTTTCCAAAGTAAGCTCTATGGATGAGCTTCTAGAGTTGGGTTACTTACTGGCTGATGAACCCCATCTCTACTCATCGCTCATTATGGAGTGTAGCTGCTAAGCCTTTACCTGTGTTAATCTGGAATGTAACACAGGTGGAAAAGAATGCCCTGTCTCAAACCATATCTCTAACATTTAAAGAGAGAAAATGACAAGATTAGGGTATCGACAAAATCATAAATATTAAATCAAGTTTAGATGCATTTGCATAATATCAATGATAGAACAATTCACTTAACTGTTTCCGTTCCTCACTTCAAATGTAGAAACTTGCCTTGCTTAAGAACTATACAAATGTCCAATAAGAAAGTATCTTGTAAGATAATGCTTCCTTCCTTGGAATCTACCTTCATCTCTTCTTTCTTAGACCAATAACTAGGGTTAAATCTCTACATGATTTTACTAGGCAAGTTCTGGATTTGCTAAAGAAAGATAAGGATCGTATACTGAAGAAGCTGTAAGACCTGGCTATCATGTGCCTGAGAGAGTAGAACTAGGTATGCCTCCTAAGGAAGTAAAATGTAAAGGTGAATGAGAGAATGTTTGTTAATATAGAGTCACTCTGCTGTGACATAGGGTTTAACGTCCTTGCAAAAATCCCAGGGTGTGTTCTATTACAGGTGGAGTAGCTCTGGGAATTTTAAGAAAAGCAATGGCTCACATTAAAGAAGTAGAGGTATGAGAACTGTCATGAAAGACTATGGAAGAGCACAAAAGGTTCTGATCGTTTTGACTGCTATCATGGGGCTACTCTGTAAGGAAAAGCCTCCAACTTTGCTGAGATTATTTTATTTATTTATTTTTTTGAGTTGGTGTCTCACTCTGTCACCCAGGCTGGAGTGCAGTGGTACAATCTCAACTCACTGCAACCTCCACCTGCTGGGTTCAAGCGATTCTCCTGCCTCAGCCTCCTGAGTAGCTGGGAATACAGGCATGCACCACCATGCCCAGCTAATTTTTTTTGGTGTTTTTTAATACAGACGCAGGTTTGCCTTGTTGGTCAGGCTGGTCTCTATCTCCTGACCTCAGGTGATCTACCCGCCTTGATCTCCCAAGTGCTGGGATTACAGACGTGAGTCACCATGCCTGGCCGAGATTAAAATCTTTTATGCTAGAAAATTGTATTTATTAACAGTTAAAGGGATATCAGGAAAGCCTTAGGTGTTCTTTACCTAAGGTAAAAACAAACACAGTGGCGAGAGAAGCATAAACTTCCTTGAGTAGGCTTGTCATGCCTATTACTTGGTAGACCAGAACTAATGGTAGGAGATGCTATTACAGAATTAGTCATCTTGGTAGCAAACGGTATGATCAGATGTAGCAATTCAAAGGCGAGGTGGCAGCATTTACAAATAGAAATAAGGTGGGTATAATTACCATAATGAACAACAGGTTCAGAATGATAGCTGGGGCTTTTGACTTGCTAGACTCTACAGAGATGGATAGTATAATTTGGTGTTCCAGTAAGCAATATAAATAAGTAATCAATAACAGTATTGCTTATGTATAATCACAAGTGGTTAATAATGAATGAGAGTAAGACTGCACTCAATTGCTACAATGGTAGTCTTAATTCTTTCTCCAGTTTTCAGACCTATTGACTGAAAGAGAGAACTAGTCCAAGATTGGGTTCTCATGAAGAAACATCCTTTAAACACTGTAGCAAGTGCATGCAGTATTGATTATTCCAATAACTCTCCAAATGTAGTAGAGATGCAAGAACTCTGCTGGAAATGGACCCAAAACTATATTCTTAGGTAACTATACACTGAGGAAAAGGAACTTTCCGGATCTTTTGAGAACCCTTGACTACAAGGGTGGAGTTGATACCAATAACTGGAAATCCAAAGTGCTAGCATAGTTTCCCTATTGGACTAACGATATATGGGAGTCAGGTATTAAGGGAGTCTTTATGCAGGTTCATCTCACAGTGAGTCCACTAGATCCATGGACCTACCTGGTAGTAATTTGCTGAATATATAATTAGAATGCATTTACCTAGATATCGGAAAATGACTGAGGTTTCTTTCCTTACCTGAAGAGTTAGATCTATCGTAATAGAAAAAGCTAAATAGAGTACCTTACTAACGTACTGTCTTCACTATAATATGAGTAAAATAAAAATAATTGCATTCTAGGGGAATAACATAAATTAGGTTCACCCAAAAAGTCCTAAAAGATGCATGAATCTTGTCTTCTCATATTCTCATTTTGCTCACCAGTTTGGCACTTGCAAAAAACCAGATGGACAATGACAGATGTAAGTGGGATACCACAAACTTAATCAAATAGTAGTCCCAATTGCAGCTGCTGTGCTGGATAAGGAATTTTTACTAGAGCCAACCAACACAATCTTGGCCACTAGAATAAAACTTTTTCTGGACAAATGTGTTTTCCATACCCATCAGTGTGGAAAATTACATGCTATAGCATTCACATTGTAAAGACAACTCTATAGTCTTGACCCAATGCTAAGTTCATTCGTTTTCACTCTGTTACAGTACAGTGTGACAGAATCTAAACCATCTGGCATTCCTATGAACACGTCATAGATCCACTCTATCAATGCCATCATGATAATTACATCTGATGAGAACAAAACGGCATCTAATCTGAATGTCCTGGGAAGATACATGCTCTCTGGATGTTGGATATAACCCCTCCAAAGATTCAAAGGCCTGCCACTTGGGTTGAGATTTTAGGAGGTGAATTGCTGAGGACATTCCAGGACATCCCCTTTAAAGTAAAAAAAAACAGGTTGTAGTACCTTGCAGTCCTTGTCTGTCTCTAAGAAAGAAGCTGAGTGGTTGGTAGATCTTCTTACCATTAGGATTTAGAATATACTTTTGAGAATACTGTTCTTACCTACTTAATAGGTGCGCAGAAGATGGGTAATTTTGAATTGAGTTCAGAGTAAGAAATGGCTCTGCAGCAGGTCTAGCTGATTATTCTGGCAACTCAGCAGTTTAGGCTATGTGATCTGGCAGACCCAAACTATGATAGATATCTATGGTAGAAGAGTGTCATTTGAAATTTCTGTCAAGTGCAAAAGAAAAGCCACATTACAGACCTCCAGATTTCTAGGGTAAAACATAAAATAGCTCTTGACATGCTACTAGTCCCTTGGAGGTTGCAGAATATCTGACCATGAGACGTCACACGACCATGCAGCCAGACCTGTCCGTCATATGCTGGCTGCTGTCAAACCCACCAACTCTCAAGCTCAGAAAGTAATCTTTCGTAGCATGGAAGTTAGTTTGCCTGCATTGGACAGAGGGCATACATAAGCTGTGTAAAGTGAACTAGCCCCCTATCCTGTGTCACCTATCCCTGCTATACTGACACCTCTTCTTCAGCTCTTATCTGTGGCCTCACAGGGGATCCCAATGACCAAGTTAGCTAAAGTGAAGGAATCAGAGCTGAGTTCCGAGATGAGACAGTTTAATATGCTGTACATGCCACAAATGGGCAGCTGTATCTTTATCCCCTCACCCAAAGATGACTCTAAATTTATTTTAGGTAGTGCACTCAGTAGTCTACCTTGTGGGAAGAGAGAAGTGGTCCCAGTAAGAATAGATATGGAATTACAAATTGCAGGAAATTGCTTAGCTGATTGGATGGTTAGGGATATGTAGTGTAGAGGCATGTGCAATGACCAGAGTGTGAAAACTTTATAGTATTCACCAGCACACACAAGAGAACACTAAGAAAAAGACATGAGATACCCAACGGTGACTTGATCAGTTGATGTGAGCATGACTCTTTCCTTGGTCATTTTGTGTGGTAGGCCTATGTACAAAGTAAATTGAGTAGCAGAAATGGAAGCTCTGCGTGGGACTAAAGTATGAGATCCTGCTTTCCAAGGTTGCTCTAGTGATGACTGCTGAAAAATGTACTACTTATAAGCAATAAAGGCTGTTGGTGAGCCCACAGAATAGCCTCACGCTTCAGGATGCTCAGTAGCCATTGGGTGGCAGGTTGATTGTATCAGATCTCTTCCATTCTGGAGTGGGGAGCTATTCATTCTGTGAATATCTACAAGATTCACACATATCCTGGCTATATATTTTCTCTCCCCTCAGGACTTCCCATAGCACACTATCTAAGCACTAATGGAGTGTGCAATTAATTGAAAAACAATGATGCCAAGATAATAGTTTTGCGGAAGAGGACTTGAGACAGTAGTCGCAAGACCATCAGGTGCATTGGCCATCCTGACAGGATCGTGAAATGATTTTTTTTCCATATTAACAATTTTTATTTGTTAAATTCAGTGGGATCACGTATAGTCACATTGTTGTGCAACCATTATTACCATCCAGCTCTAGAACTTCAGTATCTTTCCAAGCTGGAGCTGTATTCCCATTAAAAAATAATTCCCCATTGCCCCTTCTCCCTGTCTTAGCAGCAACCATTCTATTTTCTATCATCACAAATTAGACTATACTAGATATCTCATATAAGTGGAATTATACCATATTTGTCTGTTTGTGATTGTCTTATTTCAGTTGGAATAATGTTTTCAGTGTTGTGCCATATTGTACCATGTGTCAGAATTTCCTTCCTTTTTAAAGTTGAATAATATTCCATTGTATGCACAGGTCACATTTTGTTTATCCATTCAACTGTCAATGGGCATTTGGGTTGTTTCCAACATTTAGCTATTTTTTAAAAAGCTGCTGTGAGAATGGTTATACTAACATTATCTTTTTGAGTTTCTATTTTCTTTGGGGTATGTATTTCCAGAAGTGAAAATCTAAATCATATGTTAAGTCTGTGTTTAATTTTTTGAGGAACTGCCATAAAGTTTTTCATAAACATTGCACCATTGTATATTAACTTCAGCAATCACAAGTGTTCTCTACATCCTCAGCTATACTTGGTATTTTCTCTGCTTTAAAATTATTATTGTTTTTAATTGGCACATAACATTACACTTGTACATAATTATGGGGTACAGAGTGATATTTCATTTATACAGAATGCAATGATCAAATCAGGGCAAATAATTTACTCATCACCTCAAACATTTATAATTTCTTTGTGTTGAGAATATTCAAAATATTATCTCATAGCTATTTGAAATAAACCATAAATTATTGTTAACTAAAGTCACCAACAGTGTTTTAAAACACTACAAGTTATTCTTCCTATCTAGCTGTAATCTTGTATCCTTTAGCAAACCCTTCCCTATCCCCAACTCCCTAATCCCTAAAAACTCTCTACTTCTACAACATCAACTTTTTTAGCTTCCCCAATATCATGTGGTATTTTTTTTTTTCGGTACCTGCTTTATTTCACCTAACATAATGTCCTCTAGGCTCATGCATGTTGCTGCAAATGATATAATTTCATTATTTTTATAGGTGAAAAGTGTTCTATTATGTACCAAATTTCTTTATACATTCCTCTGTTGATGGACACTGAGTTCGATCCTGTACCTCGGTTATTGTGAATAATACTGCAATGAACGTGAGAGTACAGGCATCTCATCAACATACTGATTTCCTTCCCTTCGAATACATATCACTGACGATAAAGATCATATGACAGCTTGAAGATGATACCCTTTAAGAATGATGTTTTACATGGTGAAACCCTGTCTCTACTAAAAATGCAAAAATTAGCTAGGCATGGTGGCACACGCCTGTAGTCCCAGCTACTCGGGAGGCTGAGGCAGAAGAATCGCTTGAACCCAGGAGGTGGAGGGTGCAGTGAGCCAAGATTGTGCCACTGCGCTCCAGCCTCGTGACAGAGTGAGACTCCGTCTCAAAAAAAAAAAAAAAAAAAAAAGATGTATTAGGCCATTCTTGTATTTCCATAAGAAAATATCTGAGCCTGAGCCTGAGCCTGGGCAATTTATGAAGTAAAGAGGTTTAACTGGCTCACAGTTCTGCAGGCTATAGAGGAAATAGTATGCTGGCATGTGCTCAGCTTCCAGAGAGGCCTCAGGGAGCTTTCAATCATGATGGGAAAAAATGTGGGAGCAACCATATCACATGGCAGAAGCAAGAGCAAGACAGAGTGTGGGGGAGGTCTCTCTACACTTTTAAACAAACAGATTTTATGTGAAATCACTCACTCTCCTGAAGACAGCTCCAAGCCACGAGAGATCTGCCTCAATGATCCAAACACCTTACACCAGGCCCCACCTTCAACATTGGAGGTTACATTTCAACATGAGATTTGGGGGGATAAATATCCAAACCATATCAGATGGTGAGTGACACTTCAGAATCCTTTTATATTTTAAACTGAAACCCATTATCTGGTATTGTGTCTGCAATAGGTAGAATGGATCTGGGAACTAAGGAATATAAATAGGAATGACACTATCAATCATCACTCCTTGTGACTCATATGGTAACTTTGTACAATCCATCCCCAAACATCTTGGCTCTGTGAGATTAGAAATCCTGGTTTTCTGAGCAGAGGCACCACAAACACATTAATTCTATCTCCAAACTTAAAACCCCAGCTTTCACTTGGTCATTTGATGCTTTTTGTATCAGTAGATCAACAGGCATGAAAGAAATATCAAGCTGGAAGAATTATTGGAAATAAACTTATGAGAAGTTAGTACTGTTGGAATGGTATAGGAAGGGAATATGCCTGGAACTTAGTTTAATGTGCTAAGGTGTATCTTTTTGTACTTCCAGGTTCCGTTTTAATTATAAATGAACAAATATAGCAACCACAGCTGGGTAAGCGCATGTGAAACCAGGGACACAGACAATTCAGAAATGAAAGTCTGCTTTATCCCAACAGACAGGGTACCTAGATCAGCAGAAGTGCTATATATAACGGGAGGGAAACATTTTGAATGGATGTTCCAGGATGGAGATGATGAGTAATAGTCCTGAAACTAGAAATAGCTTTAGCAACAGGGAGTGCAATTCATTCTGTTATGCCTCTTCTTTTAAGTTTCTCCAGAAGCAAAAAAAAAAAAAAAAAAAAAAAAAAGAATTAAATGGTACAAAGGCTGGAGACAGTAGATTCAAGTTGTCTCCTCCAGATACCTTTTGCCAGGTCAGTTTATTTGTCTTCTAGTTGCTATTGAGTGTTGGCAGTTAATAACTCACAGTTGCTTCGGTTCTCCAGAGAACTGACCTAACTGGCACTGCCTTGCAAAGAGTAGCATGCTTTCTTTCTTAAGAGTTGACCCACAGCTAATTATGAATTATAAGAGGTACAAACAACTATATCCATTGATTCAACTGAAGTACATTTTTATGTTGCAGAATCTACCCTTAGAGTAGCCTAGGCTTAGAATTTAATGGAGAGCACAACCATGCTAGTCTCTTTAATTTTCTCTATTCTGCTTCATTTCGCTCATTACAAGTTTTTCCTAAACAGGACTTAAAGCTGCATGTGCATTTCATTTCTTTTCCTTCACATATATACCCATAAATCCTTGAAGTTTTATGTGCACTTCAATTTCTGACTCAGCCTCTACCTCTAAGGCATCCATCACAAGACCACCTGACTTTAAATCTTTATATTAACCCCTATTTCATTAGTACCCTGAGTCCAAAATGATCTAACTTATGTCTTGACTATAAGTTAAAATTTTTATATTTACCTTCCATTATTAAATTAACTTATATGATGTAAACATTTAAATAGGAGATTCATGTCAGAATATTTTAAAAACTCTAAATTATCGAATTGCCAACAATGACTGATCTTGTATATAAACACATAGATAGATGATTGGTAAATGATAGAAATAGACATGTATATTAATATACCAAATGCAAATCATAATTATAATTGCATATTAAAACTATTTTGGGAAAACTTTCTGCCTTATGTTTAAAATTGTGTGTATGGACAATCCAGTTGATTCAACTAAAATAGAATTTCCTTGTAAAGTTCTTCTTGGAGTAATCCTTAGACAATGCTTAAAATATATTTAGCATTTAATGTTCTATTTAGGTTTTCTATTTCTTGGTTTTACTGTAACTCCTAATTTTTACCAATATGTATGCCACTACAAAATTGTCAATTTCATCTTGTTACTTTGAAACTTATTTTAGCTTTATTATATTTACTTCTATTTCTTCATGGTGGATGTGTATTTGTGGGGTGTGTGTACATGTGGGTATATTTGTAATGTTTTGTATGTGAAAGTATTAACAGTTCTTGTTGAATAAATTGGTCATTTCAAAGTCTTTGATTTTTAGTTCTTTTTGAATTTTGACTTCATAGATTTTCACTTTCATTATCAATGTTTTTCTTCTGTCCCTTAAGCTAACTTTTAATTATTTTTCAACTTTTCACAGTGGTGGTTGGTATACACAATTCTATTTATTAATGACAAAAAATTAAAATAATTTTTTATCTAATGATGAATGTATTTATTATGCTATACATATTTGCTTTTATATTTTATCTGTGATTAAGACTTATTTAGAAGACTGAATAAAATAATAAACCAGATTTTTTAAATTGCATATTTATATTCATTATAATATAGTTTCATTGCATTCTAATTATAGGTTACAGTCTGTATGATTTCTGATTTTGGAATATGTATATATTTATAGATATTTTTCTTTTTTGTAAGCCAATTCTTACTTTTGCTACAATGTTTCATTTATGTATTTTATTTTTTTACTTGAAGGGCGCAATGCATTTTAATTGCATACATAAAAATTCAAGTGATATTAATTTTTAAATTAAATCAACCTTGTTTTTAATTTTATTTAAAACTGTGCATTTCTATTTTTAGGCAACAAATAGGTCAAGCTCTGAGAATAATGACTGTGGATATTTCTGTTACTAGTATCACTATGCTTGGCCTTTGTTAACATTAACTCATTAAAATACATATTTTTTCTTCCTTTCAATCTTTACATATAATTTTATTTTTAGTTAAAATTTCTTGTAAATAGCGAAAAGATAAATTTAAATTTGCTAAATTTGATTCCTTAACAAGGAAAAAGAACACATTCATATTTAAGGTGGTGAATAAGATTTTAGTTTTTATTTTTGCTATTTCATAAAATGGTTTATGCTTGTTAGGCTTTTTTTTTGTCAATTGTATTTTTTGTAGTATGTACATCATATTATATTTGCATTCTATTTTTAGCTACCCTACATTTTTACATGGACATATTTGAAACTATGTAATTTTATCGATATCAAGACTTAGTTTTACTATGTAATTCCATTCCCAGCACGTTTTATTATAGCAAGTTGATATGGTTTGGTTTTGTGTCCCCACCCAAATCTCACCTTGAATTGTAATCCCCTTAATCCCCATATGTCAAGGACGGGACCAGGTGGAGATAATTAAATGATGGGGGTGGTTTCTCCCATGCTGTTCTTGTGATAATAAGATAGTCTCATGAGATCTGGTGGTTTTATAAGTGTCTGGCATTTACCCTTCTTGCACTTCTCCTCCTTGCCATCATGTGAAGAAGAACGTGCTTGCTTCCCCTTCTGCCATGATTGTAAGTTTCCTGAGGTCTCCCAGTCATGCAGAACTGTGAGTCAATTAAACTTCTTTTACATTACCCAGTTTCTGGCAGTTCTTTATAGCAGCTTGAGAACAAATAATACACAAGTTCATGAGTTAATGGTCTTTGTTAGATTGTGAACTCTGGGAACTTGAATTGTGCATTATTTGTCTTTCATTCCCCAATGTCAGAACAGTTTACCACACAGGCTCAACTCAAGGTGATAATAGTTGTGATGGTTAATACTGTGTGTCAACTTGATTGGATTGAAGGATACAAAGTATTGATACTGGGTGCATCTTTGAGGGTGTTGCCAAAAGAGATTAACATTTGAGTCAGTGGGCGAGGGAAGGCAGATTCACCACTAATCTGGTGGGCACAATCGAATTAGTTGCCAGTCAATATAAAGCAGGAAGAAAAATGTGAAAAGGAGAGAGTGGCCTAATCTCCCAGCCTACATCTTTCTCCCGTTCTGGATGCTTCCTGCCCTCGAACATGGGACTCCACTTTCTTCAGTTTGGGACTTGGACTGGCTCTCCTTGCTCCTCAGCTTGCAGACAGCCTATTGTGGGACCTTGTGATCATGTAAGTTAAAACTTAATCAATACCCCTTTACATATACATACATACATACATACATATACATATGTGTCTCCTATTAGTTCTGTCCCTCTTGAGAACCCTTACTAATAACATAGTAAATAGATTATTTCCTAGATTCTATTGCACTGATTTTCAACTCTCTTTCAGAGATGTGTCTGCTTTAGTGCCCCTTTTGACTCACTAATGTAAGGCTTCTCACTAATTGATCTTGCTAGGGAATACATTACCATGATTACTCATTCTTTCCCTGTATTGTTCTTATTCTTCCTATAACGTTTCCCTAGTTCAACTATTATTTGAACGACAGACTGTCACCTCATTTGTAGTTAGAGTCTGTTTATCCATTGCAAAAAATTGGATATTTATGTTGCCCCAAAATTCATATATTGGAATTTTAACCCCCAAGGTATTAGGAGGTGGAGCCTTTGGGAAGTGATTAAGTCATGACGGCAGAGGACTTATTAATGAGATTTTACAGCCTTTACAAAAGAGACACCAGAGGGATCCCTTGCACCTTTCACTATGTGAGGTTACATTAGAAGACTGCTATCTACAGGAAATATGTCCTGCCCAGGACTTCTCAGCCTCTAAAATTGCACTTAATTAATCTTGCACTTCTTAGCCTCTAAAATTGTGAGAAATAAATTTCTGTTGTGCGCAGTCCTAATTAGCAAAAAGGAATCAGGCTGGTAACACCAAGGAAAAGAAAAAAAGAATGCAGATAAGCTAAGTCTGCCTTTCTTCATGGTCCAGAACGCATAGCCCTCCTGCACAAATAACTCACAATCTCCCAGACCAGTTATTGCTAGACCCTCAGGTGATATAAAAACTGCAAGTTAACTTGCTACAACCTTGGCATTATCAATACTGCACAAAGCCCTCCTCAGCACATAGCACAGACACCATCCTATAAAAACCCCAGCAAGCCTTTGTCTCTTTGCAGTCAGCTCCTCACTTGCTGGCCTGCCTGTTGCTTCCTTGAAATGTATGTTTATACTTTCTCTAATAAATCTTCCTGAGATAGTTGCTGATTACCCATGACATGTTGTTTAAAAGCCACTCAATCTATGATATTTTTTTTTCTTGCAGCCCTAACAGACTAAGACACCCATTGTACACATTTTTACTACTCAAAAAAATTATCTGAATCTATTCAGAGTTTAGTGAATGGTTAACTTTCAATTTTATTAAATATGCGTATACAAACATGGACATTTTGAAATTACATTCAGTAACTTACCAAAGTTGTGAAATAATCAGAATGCAGATAATTCGAGCAATGGTTATATTTCTGAAGAATATTCCAAATTTAGAATTGTCTGCATTAAAACTAAAAGTGTGCTTGGGCTGATATAAATATGTGTCTTTACTTTAAACAATTTTAATTAAAGATGATATGCAGTCAAAGAATGTGAGATCCCAATTGACTCAGGATTAAATTCTCACAGCTGCAGCTGTATGTTTGTTTCTGGACACTAAATTGATAGATAGATTTCTGTATATTCAGAAGTATGTGTTAAGACCATTCATTACGAGTTTGTGAAAATAATTAAAGAAGCTGGCAATGTTTATTCTAAAAAATAGAAATACTATAGGGCCTATAATAATTATACTCAAGTGTTTGAAGAAATTTCCTTGGAAAATTAGACCATACTACCTCAAAGAGATGAGCTAGTGATAACAATTAAAGTCCCAAAGCGGTAAAGCTTAGTTCACTACGTGGAAGTATTGTTAGTTGTCCATGATTCAAAGTGGGCAGCTTGGAAGTTTTTGGATCCCCGGTCGGGGGAAGCGATCAGAAGCTGAATGACCATTTATTGAAATGTTTCAGGAATAAGAGGTGGTGTTTTCTTTCAGGTCTTTCCAATACTAAAATAAAAAACATGAGTCTATAAAATATCTTGATTCTTCTTTATTATTTTTAGCATTTTCATCTATTATTTTAAAAATTATCATAGATTTATAATATAATTATGGAGTTCTATTGAGATTACATGCTCATAAAACAGGTGAGTATACTGAAGACAGAAATACAAAAAGACCCATAGGGAGTTTTTGATATTAAATAACTTGTCCTGCTGATGTTTTTGTATTTTAGTAATGGAACATATGGTAGTTAGAACTTGGGTGACTGATGCAATGCAAGATAGATAACGCAAGTCCAATTATGTAACTTAACATTTTATCATGATTAGTTTTAACATGATTTTAACATAACCATGTTAAAATGTCAGTTACAGAATCAAAAATATGCTGTGATACACACACATATAAACAGAGAGCTCAATATAATAACAGAGGGCAGGTATTAAGGTCCTGCCTTATGGAGATATGCAAAGATACTAAAGATCACGTATTGTAGCACTCTATCATTACACATTAGTAAATTTTAAGTAATTTAAGCAAGGTTACAAAAGAGAAGGTAGCAGAGCCAGAAGTAGTACCTACTCTTCTAAGAAGCAATCTGCTTTTCATTTATATAAAGAGTTCACACATTTCTCTAAGCTACATGAGAGGTAATTTGCTATGCATGAACAGATAAACTATTACTTGCAAGAGGTGGTAAGGAGATATTAAACATATATTTTTCAAAACAGGAAAAATAACCTGAAATTTTAAAGTTACTTCTCTAAAAGTTTTGCCTTTTACTCAGTGTTCTACTTATCATTTGCTATCTACAAAAATTTAGGCAGGTGATATTCAGAAACAATCAATAGTATATCTCCATTAAATCCTCTTTCCAAGGTCATATGATTTGACCCTCTTGGAGTTAATCTTTTCAATTCCACTAAGCTAAAACCGAAAAGTGATTTTGAATCTCTAAGGGCATACAACACCAAGAACAAATGAAAGGGAGCCCTCCCACTGCAGCAGTGCCTTGTTTTTTCAGAGTGTCTAAAGCAAGAGAACTAAAGGACAGGCCCCTAGAGTAGCTTCCAAAAGAATATTCATAGGCGTAGAAAAAAATACAACTTGCACAAACATTAAAAATCCAATCTAGAAAATCAAATTCATCAGGGTTTCAAAAACCTCAATACAAATATGATATAATGAAGTTATTTGCTTCATTGAACAGGTGAATGGTTCAATTTATAGAAATGAAAGCAATTGCTACAGGAGAAAACATCTAATGTTTTAGCAACGAATGAACAAGGTACTGTGTCTTGGCACTTTGTGAAATTATCTTCCCAGATTGTTTTGTTGTTGTTCATAAAAAGGTAGAATTAAGGTTGGGGTCAAATTAGTTTCCTAAATTGGTAAATATTTATTGATATGTATTAATGGATAGGTAAATATTTATTAATAACCTATTCTAAGTATGTCATTGATAAAATGACACACTGTTTATATTAACAATGCACTGAGGAAGAAATTTTGATCCTTATAAAAAGGGCAACAATTATGCATCAGAAATATTCCATGAGTGTTTTTGTAAGGAAGGTAATGCAAGAAAATATCACACTTCCGTGATATGTACATAGAGGGAAACAATACAATAGGACAATTTGCCTCTGGCTCATTTAGTTCAGACAACAGGGAAGAACTCAGTGTTAGTATGTGGGCAGTCATTATGATATTCGAAGATAAATGAAAGGGTAAAGGAGGAGAGATGTGTTACTCTCAAAAAAGCACACTGATAGGACAGCGGGAAAGAATGATAAATTCCTTTGTAATTGTGAGATTTGGAAAGAGGAAAGTGTCTGCAGAAGAAATCTCAGAAGTTTGCTGAGAAGTGTGTTAAGTAAAAGTTCACGAATACCCTTTAAGGAAATCTTCATTAAATATATATGAAGTCTTCATTAAATTACAAATATATATGTATATACACACACATACATATATAAATTATTTAATTTTTGAGTCAGATTTGTACTTATGTTAAATTATATTAAATGAACCTAAATTAATATAGATGTTTCATTATGCAGTGACAGAACCAAAAAGGAATCTAACATTTTATAAGTGATTTTCTTTAAATATAATTGTGCTTTCAAAGTACAAGTTACTTTCACAGATTTTATTTCATAATTTGTTTTCATCTAGATTTTCCCACGCAAAATAATCCCAAAAATTATCTTTAGAAAATAATTGGGAATGTTGTATCTTTGAGCAAGCATAAACATAGGTTGGATTCTACAAAGCAAAATAAATGCAAAACAATTAACTATACTCGCTCAACAGGTGAAGTGATTTAAAATCTATTATAATATGTTAGCACTAAAAAGTAACTAACTTAGGAAACATGATCTATTTTTTAAAGTTCAAAAAACAACATAACTTGAAGCAATTGCAGGAAATCAACCTCTATTTGATAATTGTTCCCTTCATCACACAAAGAAATGTGCACAGGTGAGAACTGTATCATTGTTTTTCCCATAGCTTACTGACTCCCTGCTGTATACCTTCACCTAAAGTAGCATTTTAGAACAATTAGTGACTGTAGAGATGATTATAATGCCACAAATGTGAGATTATAACTTTAGCTAAAGAATAAACAGCAGGAGGAGAAAGGCTATTAAGGAGTAAATATACTATTTCTCAGGAAGAATGGTTTGCAATTAGAAAGAAATGGGAACAACAGAGAATAGAAAGATTCAGTTATAACCATTTACGATTTTTTTAAATTGTTGCTAATTTTAGCAAGAAAATAGTTTTATGAAGTAAGTCATCCGTTGAATTTTAAAAAAAATCACAGAGGACTATAATTTGGAGAAGTTCCCCTTTGTCTTGGAAAAAAAAATCAAATACTTTTAGAACGGAAAACACGACAAAGATCAAATCAAAACATTGCTAATTAAGTATGACAGATAGTATGTATGAATGTGAGTGTTAATTTTGAATGGTTATAGTTACTTGAATGAAATGCTCCACCAGGATATGTGAAAACTAGATGTCAGAAATCTGAATACTTCCACCTCACCCATCTCATAATATAAACTAGATTAAACAAGAATGAGTAGAATCCATGGCCAGGCTGTGCCAACATTTCTCTTCTCAGTTAGATCACTGTTATTTTTAAAAATAATGTGCACACAATAGAGATAGATACATAGATACACATATACACACAAGAAGATAAAAAGGCAACTGAGGTAATAGACAATATTTTTGAGGAACTTTGCTTCAAATATGTGATTTATTTCCCAAATCTTTTGTATTTTTGCCCTGAGTAAAATATATATATATCACCAGCATTCTAAAAGAAAATGTTGAAATAAAATATGAATGACAAATGAGGTTACTAATAAAGCAGAAAGAAAATCTGAAATTTCTAATTCCATATCATGAGAAGTAAATTCTATATGCAGTAAGGTTTTTGGCTCACAGCTTTTAGGAAAGAAAATGGAATCCTAAAACAGGTGAAGAAATGTAATAAGATAACGGCCAAATTAGGACACTGAGCACCAGAAAAAAAAAAAAAAAAAAAACCCACCACCCTTGGTTCAAAAAGATTAAACCCAAGAAAATTGTGCCTAGAGTAGTCTCAGTAGGGAAGACACTCGTGGGAAATGAGGCTGGTGAGATAGCACAGAGATGGACGATTGGTGTCAGTCAAGGTTCTCCAGAGAACAGAACCAACAGAATATGTGCATGTAAGTGAGTGTGCATGTGATTGAATGAAAAGTATGTTCATGTGTGTGTGTATATGTACATATGTGTACATGTAAAGAGATTTATCTCAGATATTATCCCCATTTATTAAATGATTTCACTGCAATATCTATATTAGTGTTCAACTAAATAACTAAGTACTATAGCCTAGCTAAGTTGACACATAAAACAAATCATGACAATGATACAGAGTCTTCTGAGCTATGACAAGGGATTTTGAGTTGACTCTAAATAAAATGAGAAGCCTTTGATGGGTACTAGGCAGATGAAAGGAGCTATAACAATGTAAACACAGGGCCTAACAGCAAGACATTTATGTTATCTGTTTATAATGGTGGTTTTGAGTAGAAATGGCAATACTTATAGAACTATGAGCAAGTAAGTAGAATGTAAAACTCACTTACCTAAAGGAAACTTTCCAAGTATCCTAAGAAAACTGTCAGTCACAATTGCAAGGCTGCCAGTAAGGATAAAGAGTTTATTTATAAAACGTTTACAGAAACAGTTTACCAAAATACTCAAGGTATAATACAGATATTTCCTTAGTCTGTATTTTTGCTTTGTCTGCTTTTCAAATGTTCAAATGATTATAAAAAAATTCAGAGACAACTAATATATTCTAATTTTTAAAAATAAATTTGCATTGACTTTTTCAGTAAAATCAAATTTATTATAGTGTTTAATCAGTGCTGAAATGCTGAATATATATTTTTAATGGCTAAGACATAAATTGAAGTATACTGATACGAGGAGAACATCAATTATATTCCAAGTCAATTTATATGATGGATCATCCGCACTGGGAAACTAGACTTAACAATTATGGAACACAGGGATAGAATAACAATGTAGGTGCATTAAAATATGCTTTTATGAAAGGTCTATTTTATATTGTTTTTCTTAAGCAAAAAATATTATCTTTCTTCTCTAATAAGCATAATAAATATTTTCTCCTTTCTAGCTATACTGAAATTATGTACTACCATCACCACTATATAAAGCTCATAAAATATTTTTAATTCATTTAAATCGTTTCCTTAGTATCAGTTATCTGGCTTATAATAGTCGTAACTCAGCCTTCATATTGAACTTCTTCTCTAAGAACTCAGATGACTTAAATCATTAGCTAATTAAATCGCCAACTACTACATCCTTGTAATTTGTAAGGCATTTAATGTTTTCCTTATTCCCCTTCTTGGATGCTAATCTTTATTTGGATTGGAAACATTATATTTTGATAGCATCTCTCTATTATTTGGAGTGCCTTAGGTTAAAGTACTTCCATTGATTCTTTGCATTTAGTTTTTAAATAGCATGTTTTCTGATAAAGAAGATGTAGGGTCTGTTTCCAGATTCAGACAGGCCATTCAATATCAGAATTTTATTTTATTTTTTTAATTCAAAATCATGATTCTATAGCAGGCAATTGCATACGCTGCAAAGACTTGGTGAAATGGACATTCCAGAATGTATAACATGCAGAGTATGATTCCTTAAAAAGACTGTAAGTGCATCTAGCCAGTGTATTTTCATTAGAAATAGATTAGATACTATATAAATGGGGTCAGTCATTGGAGGAACTCATAATGACTTCTTTATTGGGAGTATACATCACTGCTAAAGTCACAGGGGAGCTTGGTTTGTGTGATGGTCGTTTGACATTAACACTGTACTCCAACCTGACCCAGAGAGAGTATCCGTCTTCAAAAGATGGCTCCAGGGTATCATTCAACTCATTCTGTGCAGTTGTTCCCTACAGAGTCCATCTATAGCTTTTATCTTTGCTTTTGGAGACCTTTGACTTCAGAAGGTACTCTGAAGAAAAATCACAAAGGTTCTAAGAGTTATAGATGCTTCATAACCTCTACTTAAAAAAACAGTACTTGTTATAGTATTGCTAATGTAGAACTCATCAGTTATGTAAAGTGGAAAAATCTATAGACAGAATAAGTCATAATAAATATTTCAAATAAATAAGTTTCTGTTATTTTTAAGGGCATTTTCAAAGCATAAGTCAAGTTGTAAATATGTGTAACTTGCAAATTATGTCTGTACTAAGTATAATATTTAAGAATTATTTAGAAGCTGCAATATTGTAAACACTACCAACAAAATTCAAAGAAAGTATTTATATCTTTTCATGTCCTTCTATTTGAAAATGAAATTATCTCAATTTTATAAAAGCAATATCTTTCTAATTAATCCAGAGTTGCAGTAAGAAGTTACGGAAGCTTTTCAAAATAGTTTAAATTGTTTTCATAAAGTACCAGAGGCAGACTTACGTGTTTCCTCACGCATTTCACAAATTTGAGATTTCCCACTGAAACTCACCCAGTTGCCCAATAGACTATCCTTTTTGATAAACATAGAAATTGACCCTCCTGGTCTTAAAAACTTGATACTTACAGTTGTTTTATCTGAGTTTCTTCCTCAGGAAATGACCTTCAGGCCTCTCACAAAAGTATCAAAGAACTGAAACCAGATTGCACCCCTCATTCCACACGGTTGCTTCCTTGCCCCTCCCAAGTTTCTGTTTTCTTACACATTGTTACATTTCTTGCCTGCTATATAAACCTCTGGTTTCAGTTAGTCAGGGAGTTGGATTTGAGACTGACTGAGCTCTCATCTCTGACTGCAACATCCAATAAAAGCTTTTTTAGTTGGCAATACTCAATGTCTCAGTGATGGGCTTTTTTTTTTCCCCCCCTCCTGATGGAGTCTCGCTCTGTCGCCAGGCTGGAGTGCAATGGTGTCATCTCAGCTCACTGCAACTTCTGCCTCACGGGTTCAAGTGATTCTCCTGTCTTAGCTTCCCGAGTAGGTGGGACTGGGACTACAAGCACGCGCCACCACGCCCAGCTAATTTTTGTGTTTTTAGTAGAGACGGGGATTCACCACGTTCGCCAGAATGGTCTCCATCTCTTGACCTCTGGTCTGCCTGCCTCAGCCTCCCAAAGTGCAGGGATTACAGGTATGAGCCACCGCGCCTGGCCAGTGATGGGCTTTTTGTGTGGCGAACAGCAGGACTGACACCGAATCCCTGGTGTGTCAGTAACACTACTGTGTACTAGGAACACGGCAAGACACTGGGAATAAAATGGTGAGCAAAAAGATATATAGTTCCTGCTTGCTATGGTTCTTTTGGTATGATGAGTACACTAGCATTGGGAAAAAAAAAAAAAGAAACAACAATAAATGTAGAAATACAGATTGAGATGTGTTGTAAAGGCAGACAAATGGGTTCTGTGAAAAATAAGTTAGAAAAATACCCTGTATTTGAATGGAAGATTAGGAATAGTATCTTGGGGGAATTTATAGCTATCCTAAATTCTTTTCTTAAGTCTTTTAATGTATTTATTTTTAGTGATAAATAAAATTTGTATCTCTTTATGGAGTACCTGTAGTATTTTGTTATATGCATATAATATATAATGATCAAGTCAGAATATGTCCTAAATTCTGACGTTTGAGTAAAGATAGCATAATACTGATTAGGGAAGTTCTGATTATAAGAGAATGGAATAATACAGGAAGAAGGGAAATAATGTGCAAAATGTCAATGGTAGGAGAAAACATGGAACATTGGTGAAACGGAAACAAGGTCAGGAAGGTTCGGGCACAAAACCCAGGAGCGGATTAGTTGTAACCAGGTTAGAAAGGGAGTCAGCGATTACATTAGTGGGTCTTTAAACCTCTTGAAGAACTGTGCTTTTTTTCCAAAGAGCGGTAAAAAGTTAAGAGAAATATTAACCAAGTGAATAAAATCATCAGTTTAAAAAACATTTTGTGCTACAAAATGAATAAACCTAGAGGATATTATAAGTGAAAGGAGTCAGACACAGAAAGACATACTGCAGGGTCTCAGTATTTTTATTATTATTTATTAAAGTCAAATAAGCTATAGAGACAAATCTCTGAAATTAAAATAGTTTATTTGGGAGAAAATAATTGCAATTCAGGGCATACACGCAAACCGAGTTGTCTTCAATATGTTCGAAGAACAGGAAGGGTAGAGGTCATAAAAAGGATAAATATTACATATTGCTCTTTGAGAAAATTCACTGGTGCTAGTAAGGTTCTGAGGAGGAGGCAAGTTGTGACTGGTAAGTGACGGTGGTGGGCAAAACTAGTCTTAGAGTTACAGCAGATCTTTTAGGAGCCATTTGACGAAACTGGTTTAGGGTTACAGCAGGCAGTTTTAGCTTCAGGGCTTGCAGTCAATTATATTTTTTAGAGCAATATTCTGCACCCTGAGTGTTTTTCCCCCCTGGCTTCTCATCTCTGTTTTAGTTAGAATGACAAGAATGGCCCAATTTGAATAATCACCTTTCACAGATTCAATATGCGAAATCTTTAAAAGAAAGGGAATAGATAGAAACAGAAAGTGGATTGGTGGCTAGCAGATGCTAGGGTGGGTTGGGTGGAGCTGTGGGTGAAGAACTGGGAAGATATAGGTTAAAGAGTACAAAGTTGCAGTTATATTGGCTAGATAAGTCTAGAGAGCTACCGTAAAAAAAAAGTAAGACTCTAGTTAATACTGTACTGTATACTGTACAATATTATTATTGGTAATTTGCCAAGTGAGTAGATTTTAGGTACTCTTAACAGTTACTTAAAGTTGGAAATGGTTATATAGTTTCAAATATATGCATAATAAAAGAATAAGTAAAAGGGAAAGAAAGAAAAAAGAAAACTATATGAGATAATAAGTATGTTAATTTGCTTAACTGTAGTAATCACCTTACTATGTATATCTAAACATATACGTGTGTGTGTGTGTGTGTGTGTGTGTATGCTGGTCTCTATGAATCTACTCTGGTCCTCTCCAATCCATTTTACACATTAAGGCCAAATATATTTACATGTAATATATGTATTTTTATAATCATTGTATTTTATATATACATTCACAGATTTAGGCAAATATATATATACACACACATATATATATCTATATTTGTCCTTAATGTGTAAAATGGATTGGAGAGGACTACAGTAGATTCATAGAGACCAGCATATGTATATATATACACACACACATATGTGTATATATAGTGTAGAATGTGATGTTTATATATATGTATTTTACATATACATATATTTATTTCATATATACATATATGTATGTATTTCATAGCTATACATATGTATATGTGTGTATATATATTTGGTATTAATGTGTAAAATGGTTTGCAGAGTACCAGAGTAGATTCATAGAGACCAGCCAAGAGGAGCATGAAGAGTTTAGTAATAGAAATAGAGAAAAATCTAAGACATTGGCTGTGGCTAGTGAAACAAAGGAATGGATCAAGAATGACTTCTGGTTTTCTGACTTGGGCTTCAAAATGAATAGCACCTATTCCAGAATTTTCATTTTTTGGGGTCAGAGGCTAGTTTCACAGGAAAGATCAGAATTTAGTTTAAAAACTGAGGTATTGTTGAGACATTCAGATGGGTAACTCTGGTAGCTAGTTAGGTATATGAGCTAGTATTCTAGGAAGTGTGTAGGGAGACTCCCTGAAACTATTGCTACAGAAGAAAAGATGAAATGCTCCTGATTATTGTAAATACAGAACTGCATGCAGGATTGTGGAAAGACAATGCCAGGTTGGGCTGCCAGAATGAGCCAACAGCATGTGATCTGCTTCCCCCTGCAGAGAGCCTATGAGCAGACGTGCAGTCAGGGAGGTTTCACATCGCCAAGACTCCTATCCCAGAAAAGCAGATGTTCATAGCTCTGGGAATGGAATGCGACCCTTGTGGAGAGCCTATAAATGGACGCATGAGGGGTGCCAGTTCCTATGGATAAGATAGGAATATAAACGCCCTCATCTTGCCATGGCTCTTCTAGGCCTCTTCAGGATTAAGGCATACTCCCTTCTGAGAATTTCTGGTCTAACCAGTTGTCTAGCTTCACGTCCTGTTTCTATTGATTGTTTGTAACTAGCTTTTGCTGCAACTGCTACTGCTGATTAATATCTTGCTAATCATAGGTTGTGGAAAGACTGTTTCTGTTTTAAGGCTCTGTTAGAAATTACTGATGCACACACTATATTGTAAATTCGTATCTCTGTGCACTGTACTTCTGCATACAGACGTTATGTGAAAGAATTACTTCATCCCCATGTGACCATCTCACCTCATAATCAAACGACCCTAAATCCCTCACTAACCTACGCCCGCCCTCACCAAAATTCAATAGTAAATGCTGGTATAACCAGTGCATTGGCGGCATTGCGGGACCAGAATGCGGTGACCCCCTGGACCCAGCTTTCACTATCTTGTGTGTGTCTAGTATTTCTCGACCTGCCGATCCGCTGGGGACAAAGAGAGAGCCCCATTGCATTGCAGGCTACTGCCAGATCCCACAAAATAAATGCCATTGGCGAGTATATAAATGTGAATGTCATCTGCCCAATGAGGATTCCTGAAGCCCTGAGAGTGAATGATTTTCCCAAAAGAAATGCAAAAATGTAAAATATAATGTATAAGAGAGCCTTGGGAGATACTGTTAAACATCAATTTTTAAATGCTACAAACGCAGCTTTAGGGAGGAAAGGTGTTCAGATTTGGGAACACAGTTTTCAGGGAGAAAGCAGTTTTCAGAGTATTTTCTGCAGATGCAGGATATTATATGTAGATTCTCTTTGGAAAAGATAGGCCTATTAATTCTAGTTGTAGAACAAAATTATTGATAGAAAAAATATATATTCCCCAATGTAATGCATTCTTGAAGCCCCTCCTCCTACAACAGCATACACTCCTATTCAGTATTTTTTTTACTCCTACCACCTTTCACTTTTTTTTTCTTTTTTGAGACAGAGTCTTGCTCTGTTGCCAGGCTAGAGTGCAGTGGCATGACCTCGGCTCACCGCAACCTCCACTTCCCAGGTTCAAGTGATTCTCCTGCTTCAGCCTCCCAAGTAGCTGGGATTACAGGCACACGCCACCACACCCAGCTAATTTTTGTATTTTTAGTAGAGACGGGGTTTCACCATGTTGGCCAGGATGATCTCTATCTCTTGATGTCATGATCTGCCCACCTCAGATTCTCAAAGTGCTGGGATTACAAGCGTGAGCCACTGCGCCCGGCCCTTTCACCTTTTAATATACAGTGTAATATACTTATTTATCATATTTATCTCCTGCTTTCTCCCACAGGACTGTAGACTTCAAAATGGCAAGATTTTTTCTTTCACTGTGTCACAACAATTTTGACAATGCCCTCCACGTAGTAGATGCTCAATAAATATTTATGGAAAAAAGAAAGGAATTAGAGTGAATAAATTGGAGGAGATCTATGGTATGCTCAGAGCAATTACAGTACCAGGTTAGGTTGTCAAAGAGGCTGGAAATAGTATGACAATGTAATCATTGTCATAGGACCTTGTAGAATTTGTTTCTTTTTCAAAGATTATCCAGGTCACTGGAGGTCACTAAAATGTGCAAAAAATAAAAATGATAACAATAATATTCTAGAATGATATTTCTGGTAATAGTACGAAAGCTTTATCAGATAATAGCAAAATAGTGATAAATATTATCAGGAACGTGTCTTATTCCATAAGATTTTTGACAAGGTAATAGCAGCTTGAGAAAGAGATGGATGTAAGTCAAATCATTGTAGTATTGCTGAAACAAATAGTGGACAAAAAAACAAATCTAGAGTTAGAAAGCAACTTGGTACTCTGACAAAATAAGGTTTTGTGTGTTTGTGTGTGGCGTATGTTTTAATGTACCACAAATACTAAACTTTAGGAATTCAACACTGTTGTTTATGTAATTTTTTTGTGGATTCCAAATACAAAATCCTGGGTTGTCCTTTAGTGGCCTGGTTCTTCTCTGTATCCCAAAACTCAGCTTGGGAGCTCACAGCATCTTTGTTTGTCTGCCTCTATGTCATATTAGCAACGATTCATCAACTTATTTCATCTGTTTAGTCTTTGAATGTTTATATTCTGCAACCAGACTCAGAGCATCTATCTGTGTTTTGTCAAGTTCTCTCTCCAACTTCTTTTTTACACTGAAAAGACAAGACAGTGAAGAAAAAAAAAGTGCTCTTTTTCTTCAATCAACAAAGGGGACTTTGACATTTATCAGTTTTCATGGAAGAATATAAACTTATTCACTAGGGAATAGAGATGGTGTTCTATTTAAATTTTATTCCTGTGTTCCAATGTAATCCCAGCAGTTTGGGAGGCCGAGGCGGGCGGATCACGAGGTCAGGAGATCGAGACCATCCTGGCTAACACGGTGAAACCCCGTCTCTACTAAAAAGTACAAAAAACTAGCTGGGCGAGGTGGCGGGCGCCTGTAGTCCCAGCTACTCGGGAGGCTGAGGCAGGAGAATGGCGTAAACCTGGGAGGCGGAGCTTGCAGTGAGCTGAGATCCGGCCACTGCACTCCAGCCTGGGCGACAGAGCGAGACTCCGTCTCAAAAAAAAAAAAAAAAAAAAAATTGTGTCCCCCTCACACTGGCTCAAAGGACATGGTATTGCTCAGCCTGATTCATCAGTGTATTGCACTCAGAGTGCGTAATAAGGAAAGGAAAAAAGCACTATCAACATCCATCTATGCTTAGCTGAGGACTTGGTTATAAAATAATGGTGATAAAACCAGACACTTTAAAATGGAAATAGCCATTATATGAATAATATACTCTCTTACGCCCACTGACAAATAAAACTTTCAAGCTACTGCAGGAAAAATTAAGTGATGGTGCTTCCATATAACCCCCATCCCACCCCAACTTCTGGAATCCAAGTCAGCAAGTAGCAAATCTAAGTAAATTTGTTGCAATTTGGCATCTTTTATGTTCATGTGTATCACCATGTTTATTTATTTGGCAGTTTCTAGTACCAGTGAACCAATATCAATAATCTTTCTTATAGGGTTTTTTTTTTTTTTTTTTGGTAGGTTGACCAAACCAGTTCCCTCTCTCACTGTCCCTATGCACATTTCCCCAACTGTTGAGTTTTCCTTATGTAGCCTTCTGCTCAATTCTATGCCAATGTTGTGTGACCTAGATGTGAATGTGGATATGTTATGTAGGTTAAGAGTATGACCTTTGGAATCACAGCGAGTGCATTTGGACCTCATCTCAGTCACTTATATTCTATACACCTCAGTTTTCCTACTTTGAAAATACAGATATCATGTGCTAAGTAGCGTGCTTTTGAGGAGTCAATGAGATAATCCAGGTAGGGCACTTAACACGATGTGTGGTTTGTAATAAGCCCTCAAAATGGTTTGCTCTTATTACTGTTAGCCTGCCCAGTGTTTATTTTCAAGAACACTACATTGGAAATGCATCACTAACTGTAGGTGAATATATAGTCACCAACTGTGATTCAGTCAAGGGAGGTTCAGATAACACTTTTATTTGCTATTTCTTTATTCACTATTTCTAGAAAATCTGTTACTTTGCATATATAGTGTACATTTAAGTGTATTGATGTCTTGCCATAAAAAATATTCTGCATTTGGTTTGCTGTATTGACTGAAATTTCTTCCACTTTTTAGGTACATACATTTTCTCCAGAAACATCTGAAATACAGATGCAATATGGTCTATGTAATAGATACAAGATCTTAAAAATCATTTCTTTCACTGATTTTTCAGCAAAATGCGAGAGGCTAAGGAGCAGATGTAATAAACTTTGCTCGGAATAAGGGAGAAATATAGAGAAGGTAACACTAAGCAGTGACCTATTGAAAAATATGTTATGGGAACCCCAGTCATGGAGCACAAAGTTTCTGAAAAAAAAAAGTTTAGAGAAATGAACTCAGAGGTTCACAGGTTAGCCCTAGACCACAGTATGCACATATCAAGTGGCATATTCAACAAAAGTGAACAGAAGTAAGTAAACAAGTCATATCTAGAGTAGAAATACATACCTTATGGTGACTGATGTTTTCATAACTCTGATTTATTCCTTCAAATAGGGAAAATTATTGAACAACATTTAAAAGGACTCCATGATGAAACATATTGGATAATTATGATGCACACTACAAAGTTCTATTTTGATAATTATGTTATTAGATGTCAAATTACTGATAAATAATCTATTTGAATTTTTTAAAATAAGTGCTTATAAGTAATATGTAGCTCTATTTTCAAGAATGGTAACATTTGTGGCCAGATGTGGTGGCTCACACCTGTAATCTCAGCACTTTGATAGGTGGAGGTGGGCGGATTACTTAAGGTCAGGAGTTTGAGACCCCCCTGGTCAACATGGTGAAATCCCGTCTCTACTAAAAATACAAAAATTAGCCGGGCATGGTGGTGAACACCTGTAATCCCAGCTACTCAGGAGGCTGAGGCTGAAGAATTGCTTGAACCTGGAAGGCAGAGGTTGCAGTGAGCCAAGATCATGCCACTGCACTCCAGCCTGGCAACAGAGTGAGAATCGGTCTCAAAAAAAAAAAAATAATAATAATAATAGCAACATTCAATGAAGAATAATTTCATTGTATACTCAAAAAATATAAAAATTATAATATCTATATCTTTTCTCCTAGACAGGGGAACACGTAAACTCTATAATATGTATATTATTAAATCATTTTAGTCAAAAATAGATTATTACAAATAAATCATTTTGGAAGGCAGAAAATTTGATTTAAGATCACTGAATATAAACAGGTGTAAACAAAGAACGTGTGTCATATTTACATTTACTTATTTATGTTTATGTCTATATTTCTGTCATCACTTTTTTATAGCTTTTAGATCATATTGCTTCTTACCATATTTTCTATTTTCTGTTTTCTATTTTCTTCTATTATTCCTGAAAAATGTTCAGCCCTTCCGCTATGATTTATTTCCTGATCCATAGATTAAAAGTGAACAATAAAATTAATTTTAAAAGCACAGAATATACGTATATCATTCATCCATGTGACTTTAACGTCATGCCCTCAGAAAAATCCTCATGCAAAGTGACACCTCAATATCCTTATCCAATTAAGTTTTTCTCAAAATACTTATCATATACTGACATTTACATATATAATATATGTATATATGTGCATGTATATATACAAATTTACTGAAATACACACACACATATCCACGTTATTTCATTAATTTACAAATTCTCACTAATTAAATAAATTATTTTAGTCCCTTTTTGACCACAAGATAGTTATATTTTCTTTACCATCAGAAAAAGCAGTCTGCTGAAGGAAACAGGAGCCATAATTAATAGGGGCTTCAACTATGCAGAAATTTATTAACCCACTTACCAAGAAGGCTAGAGGGTGGTGGATGCTGGCATCTATTTGTGCATAACAAAAATCATACAGGATTTTGTTTTACTGTCGTCCTATATTCATCACCTTATGGTTACCATAGAGCTATCACAATCCTTAACATCAAATCTAAATATTAGATAGAATAAAATGGTAAAGGTAAGAAGGTAAAACTCTCTGCCTTTCACTTTTGTGAGAAAGTAGAAATTTCACCAAAAACATCCCAGGAGACTTCACCTGTGTGGGCGGCAAGCCATCCAGGTACCGAGGCAAGAGACCAAGGGCACGAGCCGCTCCAGTATAATAAAATACATAAAACAACAAGAGTTGTACCAGATCTAGATAATAGACATGATTATACATGAATATCATTAATCATTAGTTTGTAGCAATTACTTCTTATTCCAATAGTATAATATTCCTTGCTCTACATGTATAATCTAGGAAAAACCAGACCATACATACAGAGATAGGAGCTGAAGGGACATAGTGAGAAGTGAGCAGAAGACAAGAGTGTGAGCCTTCTGTTATGCCCGGGCAGGGCCACCAGAGGGCTCCTTGGTCTAGTGGTAACGCCAGCATCTGTGAAGACACCTGTGGCCAAGCAGACTGTGGTCTAGAGGTAGCTTCAGTGCCAAGGAAAACCACCTGCTACTTAGTGAACCAGGAAAGGGAGTCTCCTTTTCCCTGGGGGAGTTTAGAGAAGACTCTACTTCACCTCTTGTGGAGGGCCTGACATCAGTCTCCCTGTGATGCTGCGCTTCAGTGGTCACGCTCCTGGTCCATTTTCATGTTCCATCCTGTATACCTGGCTCTGCCTTACAGATAGCAGTAGTAAAATTAGTGAAAGTAATAAAAGTCTCTGATATGCAGAAACAATGCTGTAAGCTCTCGCTCTCTCTCTTTTTTTTTTTCTCTCTCTCTCTCTGCCTTGGCTGCCAGGCAGGGAAGGGCCCCCTGTCCAGTGGACATGTGACCCACGTGACCTTACCTATCATTGGAGATGGTTCAAACTCCTTACCCTGTCCCTTTGTCTTGTGTCCAATAAATATCAGTGCAGCCTGGCATTCGAGGCCACTACCAGTCTCCGCGTCTTGGTGGTAGTGGTCCCTGGGACCCAGCTGTCTTTTCTTTTATCTCTTTGTCTTGTGTCTTTATTTCTACAATCTCTCGTCTCCACACACGGGGGAAGAAAACCACCAACCCTGTGGGGCTGGACCCTACAGACCTTAAGTTTTACTGAGTGAGCAAAGTTGACCTGGAACAAAGTCAATGGGAAAAGAGGGGTTTGTAAACCCATGTTGGCCAGGCAGTGTACTGAGCCTGCCATGGTGTGTTATACTCTTTCTTGTATATTTTAGTATTTCTAGCTCCTAGACTCTGTGAGGATTCTGGCACATTAATTTACTTTTTTATATTATTTTACCTAGAACTGTTAAATAGTTTGAAAATTGAATTAAATTGAATCATCTTTCCTGTGCTTTGTCATAAAAATTACCCTCCTGTTTTGGTCATAGGCACTAATAACAATTGATTTAAAACAAAGGAACAAGAAGACCGTGCCATTAGTCTGTCTTAGTAGTGGTTCTGGATCATGTGTTGAGTTAAGCTGTATCTAACAATCCGCTATTTATTTACCAGGTTTTCCTTTCAAATCTAGTAAGTGATAGTAAAATTATTTATCTTTTTGTTACTAAATTCACAGAGATTTTTCATACTATCAAAGACCCTAAATGAAGCACCAAATTTATCAGATATTTAAAAAGTGTTAAAACTGATAAAGCACATGAAACCAACTTATTTCACAAATATGATAATTATATCACATCTGGCATAATTTCTGCTGGTCCTCCCTGCTGTTTTTTCTCGTTGGAGATTTGGGCTCCAGATGTTGCTGATGCAGTTGGATGGTTACCCACAGTCTATCACCCCAAGGCACAAGAGCTGGAGCCAAAACTGACTTAAAGTTCCTGATGGCAAAAATTTTCAGAACAGCAGAAATGTCTTGAAAACAAATGATCACGTCCTAAATTATCAAAACGATTTACAGAAATCGTTTTATTTATAGAAATATGCAAAGAAGTTTTAAATTGCTTGATTTGCTTCTATAAAAGATCTATAGAATTTTATTATGAAATTCCTTACTCATTAATAAACTACAATATCATGAATATGATTTCTTATTTTATCCTCTAGATATCTAAGAGAAAATTATTTTAAAATGGTATCTATACTCCTGATACATACACATACATACATATATATAGAGAGAAGTTGTGATTGCTTAAGATATCACAAATCACATTTACCATTTTTCTCTGACTTGAGAGACTTATTGTGATATATATGTGTACATATATAAAATACACACTTAGACATATATATCAGAACATATATATATCTACATCGTAATACTGTTTACAATATCTTTTTGACTTGAGATTTTTAAGGAATAAAATTTCTGTAAACATTTTAACATATATTTTATATATTTTAACATATTATTGTGAATGAAGCTACTTTTTCAGTATTGTGCACCCTCTTCTCTCACATCTAGAGAAAATTTCATATATGATTGTTTCTGGAGAGGTAAAGTCTAAGCCTTGATACTGGTCACATTTCCTGCCGCTTCATTAAAATACCATCAGTAACACTTCTCTATTCTTTTTCTTTCTTTCCTTTTTTTTTTTTTTTGAGACAATATCTTTCTTGCTTTTGTCACCAGTACCAGGATGGAGTGCAGTGGTGAGATCATAGCTTGCGACACCCTCAAACTCCTAGGTGATAGCCTCAAGCTCCAAGCTCAAGCGATGCTCCTGCCTCGGTCTCCTGAGTAGCTTGGACTACATGTGTCCCATTATGTCTGGCTATTAACACAAAAAGCGTAGAGATGAAGGTCTCACTGTGTTGCCCAGGCCAGCCTTAAACTCCTGGCCCCAAGTGATCCTCCTGCCTTGGCCTCCCAAAATGCTAGTATTATTGGCATGAGCTATTGTGTCAAGCTCCTGGAGTCTTTATAAAGGCACTAATTCCATACATGAGGGCTCTGACCTTATGATCTTATCACCTCTCAAAGACCTCACCTGTAAACACCACCACTTTGGGGAGAATTAGGTTTTAACATATGATTTTGAGGGGATATAAGTATTATCTATAGCAACTAATTCAATTACTTATGCTATAATCTGATACAGTAATTTAAAAGTGAAGTTATTTTCTAACATATTTATCTATTATAATTTATTTCATATTTAATCCACCCATATTTTCTGTATTAGTTTTCCATTGCTACTATGACAAAATAACACAAATATAGTGATTTAAAATAATACAAATTAATGTTTTTCATATCCTGGAGTTCAAAAATCCTAAAAAAAAAAATTTGGCCAACAGGGCTATGTTCTTTCTGGAGACTACAGGGCAGAATCCAACTCTGCCTTTTCTAGCTTCCGGAGATCACTTGCTTTCCTTGGCTCTTGGGCCCTTCCTCCACATTGAAAGCCAAATTTAGCATTTTCAAGTCTCTCCGTCTCTCTCTCTCTCTCTCTCTCTCGCTTTCTTTTCAATCTCTATCATTATACTTATTTTTTTACCTTGAAAAAACACTAAATATTACATCAAATATTACATTAAAAATCTCAATATTTTGACTCTAACCTTCCTCCCTCCCTTTTTGAAGAACTATTGTGATTACATTTGGACTTGTCCAGACATTCAAATAATCTCTCTATGTCAAATTTCTTAAATTAATCACGTCTGTAAATTTTTTTTTGCTATGGCAAGTAACATATGTAGATTTCCACTATTGGGGCAAGAACATCATTAAACTCTTACTAAACCTACCAAAATTCCCTTTCAATTATTATACAAAAAGGCCTACCTCACATAACTGGCTGCCACCAACTAAATGTCAATGATCTAGAAATGAGCTAAAAAAAATGTAAGTACAGAAAAATACATAAATAATGTGGATTTAGTCAATTTTACATTTTTTATTCATGGATGTACATATTGATCCTTACTTCATTAATAATTCTTCATGGTTTGATTTTCCTGAACCACAGAGCTTTAAATGTAGAGGATTATAAGAAGAAAGTTCCCATACAAAGCAGATTTATTGGCAATTATAAAAACTAGAAACTTAGAACCTGATATTCTTCCTGGGCCAAGGGTTGAATTCCAAGAGGTCAATGTACTTTTCACCTCATGCAAAATTTAGGTACAAATAGGAATATTAAAACTTAGTTTCTTTTTATCTTGCTAATGAGGCATCTAGATTTCTAAACCAGAGTCAGCACTAATGTGAAACAAAGAAACATAAAGTTATCATAAACTTTCAATTTTTTACCCTATTTAAAAAACTCAGCAGGATGACTTACATTTTGGAAATATTACTGTGCAAAATTTTTAAAGTAAATTAATTATTTTGCTTGAAGCAGTAAACATTATCTGAAATATTTACTGTCATAAAATGTGGCACTAAAGATAACAAATAATTGCAACTTTTCTTTGATACAAAACCAGCAACTTTATCAACCCCTTATGGGACTCTTTGTAGTACACTTATTTGACTAAGACGGTACAGAAATCTTGTTATACTAATCATTAGTATCATTCTTGTCTTAAAGTATCAGCAACCATAATTTAAGACTGAAATTGCCTTTTAATTTGTATGTTGAAATGAGTTAAGAATATGGAGTGGGATATTTAATAAGATGGTAAATTTTCATCAGGTTTAGGATTTATGGAATTTATTTCTCCTGATACATATAGTAAATTGTATACATTATTTTAATTATGTGCTTTATTTTATGTTTTACTTCAGATGAACTTTTGCTGTTTGCTGTTTCATGCATCTTTAGTTATGTTTCTCTGCTTACTTTTGATAGGAGTCATGTTATGAAAAAAAATCTAATTTGACAATATCTTTTTCTTTCCTAGAAATTTGGGATATAAGTAATCAATCTTTACAGTACATTGTGGTGTTGTGAATGAAATTAGTTGTCAAATGAGAATACTATCAGTTCAAGTGGTTGATTGTGCAATATGCACATTATAATAGAAGAATTATCTTAGTTGCTACTCATCTATCATTTTCAAGCAGTCTTTTAAAGACATAAGAAGACATTGGACATTTGGAAGCTTCAGGTGACAGATCATTTTAAGAGAAATAATTTAAACTTTGAAGGTAGACTAGAAGTGTCTGGTTACCGTCTATCATGAAATTCTAAAAAAAAAGAGAAATAAGAGAAAAAAGAGAAATAATAAAAAAAAAAAGAAAAAAAAAGAGAAATATAAGAAATAAGAAATAAGAGAAAAAAGAGAAATAATTCTAAAAAAAAGAGAAATAAAAAAAGAGAAAAAAAAGAGAAATAAAAAAATAAGAAATAAGGATGTTAATGTTTTTATATGTTTTGTGTATAAAGTCCCATATATGAGAGGCTTTATAGGTAAAGCAAGGCGAAAGTGAGTGAATGAGAGAGGTAAAAGTAATAACTGTTTAAACCATGTATGTTATTCTTAATAATTATACTAAATTTCCTGAAACTAGATGAGTGAACCAGATGCATTGGTTTTGGAAGAATTGCACTAATGAAAGTAGAATATATTAGAATATATCTCTCTATTATAAATGATACAGAAGGATAATATTAAGCATAGTTGGAATAGGAGACCAGAATGATAGGAAAAAGTCATGGGAGCTAAAATTGGTTAACTGGCCTAAATGGTTTATATAGTTTATCTTGCATAATCCTGCTTAGAATTCTATGATACTAGGGTCCAGTTTCATTTGAATTTCAGAAGTAAGATTACTAAGCCTAGACCTGTTAAGTAACATATCAACAGTTACACAGGTAATAGGTGCCAGAGATTTGGGATATGAGTACATTTATTCATTCACCAAATATGTTAAGCCAGGCCACTGAGGATAGGAAGTTCTATCATCACTGATCATAATTCTACAGGAAGTATCATAAAATAAATGGGAAAACAGCTAATATAGCAAGTGGTAATAAAGAGTAAGGAGTAAAAAGTAAAGAAGGGATAAGGAATTAAAAGAACAAGGCTTGTTGATACCTGAGTGTCTTATTCTATTTTTGCTGCTATACAAGATATCTGAGACTGTTACCTTTATTTATTTATTTACCTATTTATTATATTGTATTTATTTATTTATTTATTTAATTATTTTTCAGACAGAATTTTGCTCTTGTCGCCCAGGCTGGCGTGCAATAGCGTGATCTCAGCTCACTGCAGCCTCCACCTCCCTGGTTCAAGCAATTCTCCTGCCTCAGCCTCCCGAGTAGCTGGAATACAGGCACCTGCCACCATGTCTGACTAATTTTTATACTTTTAGTAGAGATGGGGTTTCACCATGTTGGCCAGGCTGGTCTGAAACTCCTGATCTCAGGTGATCCACCCGCCTCGGTCTCCCAAATGGTATATTTATTTTATTTTTTAATAACATTTATTTCTTATAGATTGGGAGAATGGGGAATCCAAGGTTAAGTCACTGGCAAGTTTGGTGTCTTGAGAAACCCTGGTCTCTGTTTCCGTAGTAGCATGTTGAGTATTGTGTCCTTACATGGTCGTAAGGGAAAGGGCCCCAAAATTTTGGAAGCCTTTTTTATATGAGCCTTAATACCATTCAAAAGGGAAGATTTCTCATGATGCAATCACCTGTTAAGGGCCCCACGTTTTAACATTATCTCTTTGGCAATTATGTTTCAACACGAATTTTGGAGAGGACACAAACATTCAAACTATAGCACTGGGGGAATAACATTTCAGGCAGATAAATAGCAAGTGGAAGACTAGGGTGTTCAAGCAAAAGCTAGGAGGCCAAGAGACCTGCATTAAACCTCTGGTGATGATAGGTTCAGTAATAGATGAGGTGCGACACCAGCGAATGTATGGTCAGGTTTTATAGGCTATGTAGAAATTTTCAGTCTGCTCTGGCATATTAAGACATCAAATAATTTTGAGTGGAGAAGGAACATGCCATAACTTAAACTTTAAAAGGATCACTCTGCTGACCATTGATAGAAGTGATTGATTGGTATGAAGGCAGGGTGGAGAGTAGAAGAAAGGAAGCCAGATAGGATGCAAATTAACTGTCTGGGAGGCAAATTATGTTTGCGTTGACAAAAATAATAATGGTGGTAGTGTTGAAAACTTTGCAAGTGTGTCTCTATAAGTCTTTGTATTGTTTTGCACATAGATGACAGGCAAATAGAGATGTCAAGAAGTTTGATACCAAAATCTGGAGGACTCATATAAAAATACCTGTGGTTAAGATAGACATTACAACTGGAAATTCCTCACCCTTGGGTCCTGATAATATTGTCAGGGAAATGGTGCAGATATAGGATAGAGTCAAGGAGAAAACACTGGAGAATGCTGATAGGATCAAGTGGAAAAGTAGGGAGCTGGAAAACAAAATTAAGGTGGGGTGGACAGTGAGTTCACATGAAAACAAGTAGGAAGGGCTCTTAAAATCAAAGAAAGCTGATTTTGTACTACTTGGCTAAGTAAGACAAGAGAATTTAGTTTATTTCCATTTAGTATCATTAAACAAATGGTGGGTTTTCTTGATTGTAACATAAATAATATCAGTAGAAAAGTTGGGCACGTATGTCAGTTTGAGGAAAGTTGAATGAAAGGGAAGTAAAGAAGCACAATAGCATGAACACACAATGCTCGAAAAGAGAGTAGATGATAGGGGCAGTATCTCTAATGGGATGTGTGGTCAAGAGAGTTTTGTTTTGAAATTTTCTGTTTTATCAAGGAAGGATTATTTTTATATTAAATTTGGTAACTGATGAACTAATTCTGTGTTAAATAGTGATGGCTGTTGCAAGGAAAATAAGAGTAAATTAAGGAGCAATGTCCGTCTGAAATTTGGAGGAAATGTGATCCAAAGTAGAGAGTGGAAGTGGGGTGACTGTTTTCTGATAGGTAAAGGGACAATTTTTCCCCCTATTATAATAGAAGGGAAGAAAGAGAGATGGTAAACATGCATGTTGTCTTGTAGATATGGTAGGCTGAATAATGCCTTCCCACCCCTCAATGGTGCTCAAGTTCTAATTCCTCAAACCTGTGAATGCATTACCTTAGATGGCAAAAGGAACTTTGCAGATGTGAGCAAATTAAGGATTCTGAGATGGGAGATTACCCTTCATTATTTAGATAGGTACAGATGTGATCACAATGGTCCTTGCAGGGAGCCAGGAGAATCCAAATTAGAGAAGAACACATGAAGATGGAAGCAAAGGTAAGAGTGATCCCCTTGCTAGAAGGGGCCCTTAAACCAAGAGATGTAGTAGCCTGTAGAAACTGAAAAAGACAAGAAACAGATTCTTCTCTAGAGTCTCAGAAAGAATGAAGTCCTGCTGACATTTTAATTTTATTCCATTTAGGCCCACTGTTGAAATTCTGATGTCCAAAACTGTAAAACAATAAATTTATGATTCTTAAAGCCATTATGTATTTGGCAATTTGAGGCAGCAGGAAAAGGAAACTAATCCAGTAGTCTTGGGTGTGGGAAGACAAATGAGGGCACAACTAGGCTCATCTTTTTTCTTAGAGAAGATGATATCTTCTGAGATGTAGTGGATAGAGAATGGGAAGTAAGGGGATAGAAAAGCTTGTATAATAATTTAATATCATGAATTGGAAAATGGCAAACAAAGTAATAGAATTTCTCCTGAAATAAAAGAGGAAACAGTCTCTTCACTTGTGTTATCTTTCCTAACCAATATAAATTCAAATACAGAATAGAGAGGCATTTGTTGTGACAAATCCATTTTTTTTTTCAATGTGGGGAAAGGGAATGAAAAATGCACAGGTGATTTGAGGGCACTGACTGATGAGTGAGTCGTGCGATAGGCAGTGAATCAAGTCTGGACAAGAGGAGTGCTGAACACAGGAAGGCTGATGAATAGTGACCAAAAAAAGTGAAGTCAAGTAGTTTAGAAAAAATAAGTTAAGTTAGTGGTTTGTAGAAGGAAAAACTTAATGACAGACTATAGTAATCAGAGAGTAATCATAATAATGATGAGCTCAAAAAGCAGAGTCCAGGATATTGGATGATTTACCGTGTATATTTAACAGTGTAAAATCACTAGGAATGATGCAGAATTAGAAAATATGGAGCATTTGACTCAGGAATAAAAGTCTTCATTTAAGAAGAGTAGTCACAAAGAAGTTGACACGTGTCAGAAATACGTGGGGAGCATAGTGTAAAGTGTCTTTTTCAAATGGAGCTAACGGTTTTCAAATAGAGCAGATTTTCCAGAAACAGTCAATGATTTGGAAAGTCATAATAGGAAGCAAGGATGATACTATTAGTACCTACGTAGATGAGAATATATACATAGGTTTAAAAGATATGTACAAAACCCATTGTTGTAAATAATCATTAGTGAGATAACAAATGATTTAAAAACCTCTTCATAAACAGGACATACCTTAGCAATAGAGCAATGACAATATAACATTACTCACACTTCCTTATGTACTAGTCATTTATTTTAGAAATTTCTGAAAAGAGATATAATGAAAAAATTATTCTCTAAAATCTGACAAAGATCTGCCTTAACCTATTAAATACATAAAATTTCCTAAAGCTATTATTACAAATAGATGTTATGGTGTGGTTGATCATTTAGTTTTACTTACATACTAAAACATAAAGGACCTCTGAATACCTCTAGTTTCAATACAGGAATTGATGATAGAGTAAAAAAGAGAGCACTCTGAGGAGAGAATCTAAGCCCACAGTGGAGTCTTTTCTTACTTACTTTCGTAGACTAGCTTTGGACAGATAGGCATCCTAAAGTACTAAAGGAATCCTCGGGTAGCAGGGCCTCCAGCAAAAAAAAATTATTTCTATTACATTTTGGCAGCTCACGATTTGAAACATGGGGGATTTCTGGTAGACCATAAATTTCCAATTAATTCCATTAATTAAGGCACTTTAATTAAAGTGATAATTAATCCTTGATTGAACATAAATCAACATCTCTTTTCTAAGTTCAGAGAGTGTTTACGATAAGAGGAGAGAAGATTAAGTTCATAGCATGAATTGAGACAAATTTTAACCCTAGCTTCTATTTTGTTCACAACTAAAGTGAAGCTACCTTAAATATGATGCAACAGTTGTGAGTGTAATTGTGTCTGTGGGCATTGCTTTATGATTGATATAACTAAGCATTTCTTTTCCTACTCTGGTGTTGCTGCAGCTCCCAGTGGAAATTTGTTTTGCTATAATCATTCTGTTTAAATTGCACATTTATTTATGAGGATACATGAGGATTACTTTGATGCCATGTCAAGAAAGACACTTACAAAGCTATTTTTAGAATTCCATATCAGAAGTAATTTATTTCAACTTCAGAGGCATTTGTTAAATTGGTTAAAATTTTATTCAGTGCTTTTAGGAAACAATGGCTTAAGGATAATATGGTTTTGAGAGGCTTATTTAGCAGAGATACACTGCCTTTATTTGGAGTTTACTTGGTTAAACAAAGGCATTATTCATAAAATTCTAACTAAATTTGATAATTATAACAAAATCAAAGTGAAATAGATCAGAAAATAGATTTTTAAAATTACATGAAGGGTACAAAATGGCAGCAAGATTCAAGTAGATCCACATTTTGTTCACTTCCCTGAACATAAGGATCTTGCGCCAGTTTCCCTGGAGCATTTCAACATCTCTTTACATAAGAATTTATTTCATATCTGTATAAAGGATGGAAAAAGGAGTAATGAGGAGGTCATGGCTGACTCATCACCCTACCTCTCTGAAATTTAAGTAAAAAGTTACAGAATTAAAAAAATGTTTTATCTTAGTTTAGGTAATGATATTAAAGACATCTTATTTTATTTTAGTTTGGGTGACCTATATTACACAAATATAACAAGCATTTTTGTTACAGAAGAGTGAATGTTTTTCATTTTTATATTGGCTACCTCCTAAGGCCAAAGTGATGATGATATGCCATGGCAATCAGTGGAATGAGAGGAAAAGATGGAGTTATTGCATGACATCCCTATGGCATTTTCGGGAAAGATTCTATTAATTGCTATTTTACCTGAGTAGTAAGTTTAACTTTTTTTTTTTACTTTTTGATGGAGATAATGTAATTTTTAGATAGTATAATAGGCTAGGAGCATGCAAATATATATATATATATATACACACACACACACACACACACACAATTATAAATATATATTTGTATTTATATACATATATGTAAAACTAAAAATAAAATCCTAAGCCTCTGCCCCGTCAACTGAACAGACACCCTCTTGGCCAACAGGACCCCAGACAAACTCTTAAACCTGACTTCCAGCCATGACGAGATGGGAGGTCAGATCCGCCTAGTTATACTCCTGCCTTTTATAGTTTAGGCACAACTGACCAGCATTAATGTTAAAATAGAGATCCTAAGACTGACAGAACAGACTCTGTGGCAATGAGATACCAAATAAACAGGACCTAAGCCTATGCCAAGCAAGGATTAAGTCACGTACCTCTACACTTAACGAACAAAGTATATTCTAATAATCACAGGAAGTTTTCTTTTTTTCTAGCACTTAAACAAGTACTGGCCACAAGATAAGCAATATTAAAACAATTACAACTCATCCAGCTCATAGACACTGACTAACTGACATCCTGTTCCACCAGCCGGAACTACAACTTTGATTGGACAAGAGACTGATTTCAGTAACCTTCTTCTGATAAGAAAATCACTAACCAGGGACTGGTTCTAGCTGGTTTACAGAGGCTGCAAACTTGCACGTCTTCTTGTCCTGACAAGGTCTTTGGAGATACAGGGCCTAATTGTAATATATTTAAATGTTAGGTCTCTGCCCCAAAGTGAACATAGGGTATATGTTACTTGTGTGTTTGTTCAATACACATGTGTCAGGACCACGTTCATGTATAGTCATAGCTCCTCCTACCATCTATTAAATATGTATATTTAGCCAACTCATTCAGCATAAACTCCTACCTGAAACCCTCCTCCATCAAAGCGCCTGTCTTTGGTCTTAGCAGAAGGTTGTGCTTCCCAGTTTATGGAATGGCCATCTTGCAGCCCGTAATACTTTATTTAAAAAAAAAAAGAAAAGTTTCGTTTCATTTTCGAAATTAATCACACTTTTTTTTTTTTTTTTTTTTTAAATACAGAATTTCCCTCATGTTGCCCAGGCTGGAGTGCAATGGCACGATCTTGGCTCACCACAACCTCTGCCTCCCGGATTCAAGCGATTCTCCTGCCTCAGCCTCCTGAGTAGCTGGGATGACAGGCATACACCACTACACCCAGCTAATTTTATATTTTTTAGTAGAGACGGGGTTTCTTCATGTTGGTCAGGCTGGCCTCGAAATAAATCACATTTTTTTAAGTTAACAAAATATTACCTTTCATCTGCACTGCTGCTCCAACCCATATGTGGTATTAACTACAGGAATTAGGTATCTTTCTCCTCAGGGGGAACTATGATGGTAGGTCTACAGCAATCGGTCTGTTTCCATCTTGGTTGATCAACATTCCATTATGTCTCCCACTAGTCTGTGTCACAGCCACTTCATCCAAATCTTATCTGCCTGTTTTCTGCATGTCCTATGATTTGATCTAATGCTCTATTCCTCCTTCTACTTTGTTCTCTGCAAACTTCCTGATGACTTTGTGTCTTTATCTTAATTTAAAACTGATTGTCCCTTGAAGGCATAGTTTTTTGTTTTGTTTTGTTTTTTTGCCTGTAGTCTTTTCAACAATAAATTGTACCCTTAAACCAACTGAACGTGTGGACTTTTTGAGTTCCAGTCTCTTCTCTTGCCAAACCTATCAGCTTCTTGGAGACTGATACTGCTGGCTTTGCAGTTTTCTCATTGTCACTATGTTCATCTGTTGAGCTCCTGATTCCTCACACTCACCTTCATGGACTGAAGATTTCAGCTGCATTTCTTAAATCCTTCAGTTGCTTCCTGTCATTTCCAAACAATGTCTAAAGCCTAAAGCCGGTGGTACACAGGCCTCTATCTTTACAACCCTTTCCTACTACGCTTCCTCTTCCTCACTGAGCTTTAGACATACTAGTTGTCTTTTAGAACCTGGAATACATCCATTTTATCTCACTTCTGATTCTTAACGCTTACTTTCTTCTCTTCACAAGCCAGCTACTTTTTTTTTAAGCTCTCTAATGAAATATCCTTCTTTCATGCTTGGGGTATTAGGGAGTCCATTTGTTCACTACAATAGGACTTTCCTTAATACTAAAGTAATTTCATTAACACTAAAGGAGACTCTCAGAAAAGCTGAGTTTCTGTTATAAAATTCGATACAAATTGTTCCAGTATTCAATTATTCATGGTGATTATGCCTTAACACTGTGCTTTAAAAAATGTGTTATTTGTTGAAAACTATGTCTAACCTAACACACATCCAGGTGCCTTTTCTCCTAAGTGTTCATTCATGGTCAAAATATTGACTTATGTCTTTTCATAGTAGAGAACATTCATTTGATTTTTACCAGCAAATTTCCACAACTGCGAGGCATTGGCAACCTTGAGACAACATTTAACTACTAATGGCAGTCTCAGAAACTCTATCAATCTCTTTCGTCTGTTTTGCCTCCAGGTGTGAAACTTCTCTACTATTGCATGTTGAACCACAATTTAAAACTTATCCCCATTCTTTGTCACTGCACTTTCTAAGAATATTGCTTGTTTCTGATATATTGCAACCTCTAAAGAAGAAGCAGTGTTTGTATGATCACCAATCGCACCGTGGGAGGCTGGTCTTCAGTGGATTTTGTCTTGGCACCTGAAGCAGGTGGGGCATCTAGATCAGCCTAAGCATATCCGATTTGAATTTCATTTTTATTTCCAGTAGATTGTTGAAAATATATATTTAGACACATATTTGAATCCCTTTTTTTGCAATTCCTCCTATATTTAGCATTCTTGGTTTTTGTTTAAACCAAACACTGTGTAACAATGCATCCAGTAGATTGTTGAAAATATATATTTAGACACATATTTGAATCCCATTTTTTTGCAATTCCTCCTATATTTAGCATTCTTGGTTTTTGTTTAAACCAAACATTGTGTAACAATGCACGGTCCATATACACTTACACCCATATGATATACATAACATGCGTCCACACAAGAACTTCTACCCCAGGACAATTATACCAATCTAAAAGAATAATCTAAAAACTTTCCCAGATTCAATGTGTTTAAAGGATGGCCCAAATCAGTTTAGCATCAGAACTCTTCTGCTCCCACAGAGTTCAAGGGTTTTGACTGAATTTTATATGCAGCTGGTAAATGTACCTAATGATAATTCAACTGACACATCATGAGATGTGTACAGAAATATATAGCCTAGATATAAATTTGATCCGGAAATACAAGATAGAATTTGCTTGAACCTCAGGTTATTCTACAGTGTTTCAGAGTCAAGAGATTTGGAGAATTCCTGAGGAGGATCTATGTAATGATCTTCTACGACTCAAGTAATCTTTCCATTGTGCTGTGTAAATTGAATTCCCACACACACTTCCTTCAGAGCATTATAAAATGTGTCTCTTTTTTATACTTATATTTTTCTTATACTTGCTCATATTTTCTTTTAGTTCTACATACACTGAATCTTTTGAGGTATCGTCTTTTCTCCCAAGTGATTAAATCACCATTTTCCCCAAATAATATTATTTTACTCCCAAAAGAGCAATTTAGCAATCCCATTAATCTAATAAGATGTCTCGAGTTATTTAATTTAATTAGTTATATTAAATATTGTAGACTTTTCAATTATTTTGGCATGACTACATTTTTGTCATAAATTATATTATCAGATTTTATTACTGATCTGTTGCTGTGTTTGGTAGTATTTTATTTATGAAATTAAAATATCTATTTGTGAAATAGGCTTATAATTCTCTGTGAGATTGTTTACATTTGTTTTCCATTTCTGCTTTTTATAGATAAATATCACAGGCTGCGCTTGGAAGCTCACGTCTATAATCCCAGCAATTTGGGAGGCTTAGACAGAAGGACTGCTTGAGCCCACGAGGTTGAGGCTGCAGTGACCCATGATTGTGACACTACACTTTAGCCTGGTTGACTGGGCAAGACCCAGTCTCAAAAAGAAACAAAAATACATATGATAGACTTAAATAATAAAATATGGAGCTTTTATCAGTTTTATATGTCCATTCAATTTGAATATTATAGGAATTATTCTCACTTCCAAATACATTAGCACTCATTGCATTGTATTCATTCTAGATATACAGAATATATATTTATTATAGCAGACATGTTGGCTATAGAAACATATCACAGCAGGACTCATCAAGCCAAATGAAAATCGTGTTAACAAGCATCTACAATCTCATACTGCTATGCTGAGTGAGGGGTTCAAATTCTTGCTGCTGCTGCTGTAGCCCATTATATGCTCAAGTCTGTAATCCCACTGCATCTACTGAACTCAACACCAAGGCACCTGGAGATTGCTGTCAACTACAAATACCCGCCACAGCTCCTGCCAGGGCAAGAAACAGGAAAGAAAACATGTAATTTCTCTTTTTCTTTCTCCTTTGAATGCCTCTCAAAGGCAACACTTAACTAAAAACTAACTGTAGAAAAAAGAGAGATGAATGTGCACCTAATACCCACAAAGCAAAGGAGAAAATATTGGTAGTTAATATTGCTCTTATTTCCATATCTTGTCACTGGACTGTACATAAAATTAGCAACAACTATCTTTCATTACTTTTTTCCATATTCATTTTTCTTATTTGCATGTTCCATTGTCCTCAGATGTTCTGAGTTAAATGCCAAAATGCATCTTAGGTAGTCAGTGTTTGATATGTTGTAGCATGACTCCAATCTTTATTTAGGGATAATCAGTCTTCAGTCACCCTGCTTACATTGGGTTTCTACGGTCTTGCATTAACTTTACGGCTAGACTAGCAATACTGTGAGGTACAATGGAATACATCACAAGTTTCTGGCATAACTGTGCTTACATTCACAAGGTAACAAATTTGTATAAGAAAAATAACATCTCGGTCTCCACTGCATTTCTCTTCTTTTTGCCTACTGGTCCCATAATATGATGAGTATATAATGGCTGAAAGTCAACGTAGGCTTCTGGAACAGTGGAAGCATTGTAAAATTTTTTTGTCAAAGCAAAAATCACAGAGGACTAAGTTAAACAGGCAAAAAAAAGAAAAAAAAAAGAAAAAAAAAGACATTATTCGAAAGTATCCCAATAAGGGAGAGAGGCCAGAATTTAGTCTAAGCTCAACTTCACTAAAAAAAAAAAAAAGATGAAAGTTTTTAAAAGCTAAGGTGAGTGGCTTACTGGCCATCTGTGCTTACTGACTGGCTTGACTTAAAGGAAAAGTGAATTTTCTGGTATCTTCATGACAGGAAGCAGTTTCACAACTTGAAGCAAAGGAACCCATTCTTAAGCTCCCATAGAAAACAGAAGATAGAGATCCTATCTTCCTTGATGATTACAGTTCAAAATGATGACTCCTAGGTCCTTGAGAAAGACCAGTAAAGGCTCCTAAAAAAGATTTACATTTCAAAGCTGTGGAGTAAAGATTACAACTTATGTATTTTCCAAACTAAATGCTTTAAGGAAATTGAGTTCAGGGCCTAGAGTCAGAAAGATGATTTTCCAAAGTTTAGTCTAACTGAGGAAATGTCGAGACTGTCTTGGTCACTCCTGCTGAAATCGTTTTTGCATTAAACACTAAGACTCATAAACAACACCCACAGTTTGTGTGCCTCTCTTGTATCTATTCTTTGGTTACCTGACCTCTCCATTGTGGATATGGGAGGAAGAAAATGATTTGTCGGTGACTAATTTAGAACAAGTGCTGCATCCTGAAGGGCAGCCCAATAGCTTCATGCCACAGTAATCTCCACTCTGTCTTGCTGTCCTCTATAGTCATAACTGTAAGCACTGGTCAATGATTAGTAAAACTGGGTTCATTCTATCATTCCCATTGAGAACTCAATAGCTACAACTCCCCATCTTTACTAAGGGATTCTATAATATATCATTTGAGCTTTTTCCAAGGATATTAGCTCTTTCTTCACTAATGAACTGTTCAAGTACTGGTTAAGGAAGTGGCTTCCAGGACTGCTAGGGAGACATAGTTAAAACATGGGTAAACCAAAAACACTTAAGTCCACTTGAATACCCCAATCTTTTAAAGTCTTCAGATCCTTTCTTCTAAAAATACTGTATTGAATACAAATATAGTGTTAAATTCATATGTGTCTTACAAATTTTTTAGTTATACTAAAAAAATGCAAAATATTTTAATAATACATTTTATTTAATTTAATATAGATAAAATATCACTTTAACATATAATTAATATAAAATGCACTAATGATGTTTTACTTTTATTTTGTATTAAGCCTTCAAAATATGGTGTATATTTTACACTTAAAACGCATATTGATTTGGAGTAATCACATTTCAATTGCTTGGCAGTCATATTTGGCTAATGAATGAATACTGTACTGAACAGAACAGTTCCTGACTATAACCAGAAATTTCTAGTGTTTTAATCGCATGCTGAGTATAAAATTATTGAGTCTGCTTCAGACATGTGACAGAGAAAGCGAGAAAGAGACAAAGAGAAAATTCCTAACTGCTAGATAAAATACTTTGAACTCAGCATCTTTTTCCTTCCTTCTTCTTAGTTTAGCAAACTCACAAATTACCCACGGTTTTGAAGGTATAGATTTAAAAACCTTGCAATACTTTTGCCATCCCAAGTTCAACTTCTTTTTTTTTTTTTTTTTTTTAATTTATTTTTTTATTATTATACTTTAAGTTGTAGGGTACATGGGCATAACGTGCAGGTTTGTTACATATGTATACTTGTGCCATGTTGCTGTGCTGCACCCATCAACTCGTCATTTACATCAGGTATAACTCCCAATGCAGTCCCTCCCCCCCCTCCCCCCTCCCCATGATAGGCCCCAGTGTGTGATGTTCCCCTTCCTGAGTCCGAGTGATCTCATTGTTCAGTTCCCACCTATGAGTGAGAACATGCGGTGTTTGGTTTTCTGTTCTTGTGATAGTTTGCTAAGAATGATGGATTCCAGCTGCATCCAAGTCCCTACAAAGGACTCAAACTCATCCTTTTTTATGGCTGCATAGTATTCCATGGTGTTTACCATTCAGGACATAGGCATGGGCAAAGATTTCATGTCTAAAAACACCAAAAGCAATGGCAGCAAAAGCCAAAATTGACAAATGGGATCTCATTAAACTAAAGAGCTTCTGCACAGCAAAAGACACTACCATCAGAGTGAACAGGCAACCTACAGAATGGAGAAAATTTTTGCAATCTACTCATCTGACAAAGGGCTAATATCCAGAACCTACAAAGAACTCAAACAAATTTACAAGAAAAAAACAAACAACCCCATCAAAAAGTGGGCAAAGGACATGAACAGACATTTCTCAAAAGAAGACATTCATACAAGTTCAACTTCTTAACTGACACCCTGGGATAGCCTGGGATGTTAACAAGATTACAGATCAAGACCCATTCAGGAATGGTAAGGATGAAGCAAATTGACAGTCCCTTAAAAGATAGCTACTTAAATTGAGGTCTGAATGGATTTCCAATTAATGCAAGTCAAATTTCATCAGACAGTGAAAGAGTAACCACCTCTGCTGACTAGAAAGGCTCAATGAATTTCGAACTTTTGCTTCTCAAGATTATCTAAATACTTCTGAACGTCATTATTCCAGCTATCAGGTTCCCATATTCCTAATGCACAACTTTGACAGAAGAAATCTGGAAGTCTGTCAGTTCAATCAACATCATAATTCATATCCACCGGTCACAAAGTCTTTGTATGACTTTTGATGATAAAAACTTATGGACTCTTTAGATATTTCTTGAACAGGGAACTGAAAATGTTGTTTTCTTTCTTCAATTTTTCAGTATTGTGAGAAACATTTATCCCCCTCACTCTATAACCTCTGTCTTTTGTGTGCCCAGAACAAATGCTATGTTGGTCAATATTTGTTCCTCCATAGTTATGCTGCCAGTAGGTATTTTATTCCAGGTCACTACAGGTGATTATTTAAATGACAGTTTTGCCACTGTGCACCTTAGACTACTTAGGTTTCATTCTCTAATGTTAAAGATGTTAAACTTCATTCTTTTGCCTTTAAAACCTAGAGATTACATAGCCAACCTCAAAATCCCATTCTTCTAGGGTTGGCTATTTGCAATTATGTATGTTACTGATTACTTTATAATTTAGGTTTCAGCTGCACTTCATGTTTCATTAAGCAAAAGGGAATTTAATACAATGAAATATAAAAGTAGAATCTGAACTATGAACTATCTGAGCAACTCAGAGAGAAGTAGAAACTAGTTGTACATAACATAGTACAATTTTGAAATAAGTAGATTTCCACTGATAATTCTATTTAGTGGTTTCATTTCCTATTTTATTATGAATTATACATTATTATTTTTAAATTAATGCAATTATATTTATGATTATTTTCAATGTGCCATGCATCTTGAGATGAGATGTGCTTTATTTTCGTAATTACATTACTTGCGTGAGAACCATATAAGAGTAGTAGTATGACAATGAGCTCTTTGCCAATAAAGACATGAGAAACAGGGTGGTGAAGGCAAATAACTGTTAAGAGCGAGCACTAAGGCTCAAGTACAGTGTACATCTCTATCTGAAAACCTCATGTTTTCAAATATTGTGTTACACAGTCTCACAAAATATAAACTAACAAAATTATAATAATGACTAATTTTTACTGGAATAGCAACACCTGTCAAGCTAATATTTAAAAGTTACTAAATTTTTGTCTCTTCTCGTGACATGTGTTGATTAACCTAAGAAGAAAAATAAAGTTTGGAAGCCTGCATTAGTGTTTTGACTTACAGCGTAGTAATTACTTCATAGGTAAATCTCAGTGAATATTCTAGATAATATTTAAAGGACATTTCTAGTGCCCATTTCTTTGCTTGTAGGATATGCAATATCTATGGCATATTATATTCTTGAGGATAATTGGTTGTATTTTTTTTCAAGGAGAAAATTTAAAAAGTAACTATGAGTTCTGTTAGCATACTTTGAACGTATTTCTTTCTTTCCTTTTTTTTTTTTTGAGACGGAGTCTGACTCTGTCGCCCAGACTGGAGTGCAGTGGCGCAATCTCGGCTCACTGCAAACTCCTTCTCCCAGGTTCACGCCCATTCTCCTGCTTCAGCCTCCTGTGTAGCTGGGAATACAAGTGCCCACCACCATGCCCAGCTAATTTTTTTGTATTTTTAGTAGAGACAAGGTTTCACCATGTTAGCCAGGATGGTCTTGATCTCCTGACCTCGTGATCTGCCTGCCTCGGCCTCCCAAAGTGCTAGGATTACAGGCGTGAGCCACTGCACTCGGCCCTACTTTGAACATATTTCTAATCAATAACATTTTAAAATATTAAAACCTACATACACAAAAGTGCAAATATCATAAGCATGACTTTCAATGCATTAATGTAAAATGAACCTAAGTAAACTTCATCCAGGTCATGAATTATAATATGACCTTCATCTCAGAAGCCTCCCTCTTAACTCTTCACAGTGATCACCCTTACATTTTCTCCAAGACAACCTTGTGACGACTTCTAGTTCCATATATATAATTTGCCTGCTTTTGAAGTTTATATAAATAAATTGTAGAATGTATATTCATTTGAATTTGACTTTGTTGGCTAGGCATTATGTTGACTAAAATCATTTATGTTGTTTACATCTCTAGTTAGTTGGTTTTCTTTGATGTGTAGGATTCTATACCATTATGTATCCATTTTAATGTTGATGAACATTTGTTTTTTAAATTATGAATAATGGTGGAATAAAACTATATTCATAACTTTTGATGAATACTTACATTTCCATGAGTTATTTACTCATGTTTTACGTTCCTAGAAAATTATTAAGAATTTTAGCTAGTGGTAGATTTTGACTCCCGTTGATAGTACATGAAAGACCTATAGACCTTCACAAACACACACTTAGCATTGTCAGTCTTTTCCTTATAATAATTCAATTGAGTCAGTAGCAATGTCTTGTTTTTTATGACTGTGCATTTACATGACTGTTAATGTAGTTGATTATTTTTTCATATTTTTGGCCCAGTATCTCTTCAAGTATCTTATCCAGTTTTAGTTTACCTGTCTTTCTTGATTTATAAAAAATCTTTATATATAGATACACACACATATACATGCATACATATGTACACATATACATATACACACATATGCACATACATATACATACACACACATACATATTAAACACCAGTCTATCAGTTTTATGCTTTATAAATCTTATATCACACCTAGTGACTTGTATTTCCATTTTTTTAATTGTGTCTTTTGAAGAAATTATGATAAAGAACATTTCTGAGTTATATTATTACTCTTGTGAGAAAGGAAACGTGTTCTCTGAAGAGTAGTTTGCATGAATTACTCGTCTAATAAGTATTCTGACTTTGACTTTTCCATTTTATGTAAGAAAATTACCCACTAACTTCCCAAAGTGGCTGAGTTTCTTGACTATAATTGAGAGGTCACAAGGCTTTAAGTAGCAACCCTTATAAAATACAAATTGAAAAGAAAGTACTTCAGGTGAATAACAGTATTTAATAATCTTCTTTTACTGTGAAGACTACAGTTATTCATACATCGGTACTTCTAGTGGAATTTTTTGTTAAAAACTCTCTCGCACTCAAGAGGAGTTTGTTCACATAGCAACGGCATCATATATTTTGTTTATTCTCCTAGCCTGATAGCACTTCAGGCTTTAGGTTCTGACTGGCATTGATCTATTTTATTCTTCTCTGTAAGCTGGGGAATATGCATTACTCAATTTCACAGGAGACTAGACCCTATCAATTTCTACTATTTTCAACATTTCTAACATTTCCATGTGATATTTTAAAAGTATGTCCATTTTTGAATTGCTTCTGAGCAATTCAGTCTTTGTTTCGTTACAGATTTAAAAACTTTGTTTTTTTGTAGTATTCTGAAATGTTATTCTTTCCTTTGCAAAACACAAATAATAAAAAACTTTGTCTCTTAATCTACTTGAATGCAGGTCTTCATATTTTGAGTTTTATCCTTTTTTCTGGTCATTTTATTCTAGCTTTTAAATTTCAATGTGATGAGGAGATATATGTTGTATGAGTTTGTATGGGTATCTACCTGTGTGTATGTGTGTTTTCACTCTAGATGTTAGCTCTAAGGCTGGTCTCTAAAACAAGAAGTGAAAAGATGTTTCAATTTCTCAGGGTGTGCTGTAGTTTGAATATCTGTCCTTTCTATAGCTCATGTTGAAATTGAATGCACAACATGGCAATGTTGAGAGATGAGGCCTTTAAGAGGTTATTAGTTCATGAGGTTTCCACCCTTGTGAGTGGATTGATCCAATAATAGATAAATGGGTTATCATAGGAGTGGGAGTCGTGGCTTTATAGGAATAAGAAGACCAACCTGAGCCAGTGTGCTCAGTCCCTTCACTATGTGATGCTCTGGGGCACCTAGGTACTCTGTAGACAGTCACCACCAGCAAGAAGAGCCTCACATTAGAATATAGCTTCTCAACCTTAGAATTCCCAGCCTCCATACTGTAATAAATAAATCAATTTTCCTTATAAATTAGGGGTCAGATATTCTGTCATAAGCAACAGAAAACAAACTAAGACAGTGTGTCTTTCCCAGGGTGTCCTCCAATATTCTAACCATGTTGCAAAGTTGCTTTCTAGGAAAAATCTTCCCTTAATTCATTCACAGAAAATAGCCCATCATACCATTTATTAATTAGAATCATGAATCAGGATATAAGAAACAGAAATGTGTCCAGTCCGAACACAAGGCATGGATACTAGGAGGCCAGGATCACAGGGGGCTGGATACATAGAAGTGGAGCCAGCTTCAGGTTTTGGGGGGCCTGAAGCTTACATGATCTTGGGAACCCTTTTTAAGAAAAATAATAAAAAATTACAGGTACAAAAAAAAAAAAAAGAAACAGAAATGTACAAAGAAATATCAACCATAGCATGAATATTTCATTCCCTGCCAGAGTTCTTAATTTCTTCAATAATATCAAAAAGGATGCTTGAAATTGGTTGTAAATGAGGAAAAAGATCATTTAAATATGTTGCATGTTTGACATTCTACGATTAACCCTCAATTTAATGAATAAACAAAGAAGAGTTAATTTTGCAGTGACATACAACAAAAAGAAAAATTAGGCCGGGTGTAGTGGCTGACGCCTGTAATCCCAGCACTTTGGGAGGCTGAGGCGGGCAGATCACGAGGACAAGAGTTTGAGACCAGCCTGACCAACATGGTGAAACCACGTCTCTACTAAAAGTACAAAACTTAGCCGGGCGTGGTGGTGGGCATCTGTAATATCAGCTACTCAGGAGGCTGAGGCAGGATAATTGCTTGAACCCAGAAGGCGGAGGTTTCAGTGAACTGAGATCGCCCCACTGCACTTTAACCTGGGAGACAGAGCAAGACTCCATCAAAAAAAAAAAAAAAGAAAGAAAGAAAAAGAATTAGAATTTAAACAACATTGTAAAACAACAGATTTCACCCATGCTATCCCCAGTCTTCCATAGGCCTAGGAAGGTGATCCTGAATGTAATGGAATTTGACCAGTTTGTAAGAAATGTAGGAATTCTTTAATGGATGTAGTCTGGCCTCAATACAACTAATATCTGCCATTTCTACAATATATTGCTAGAACACACACAAGATGAGAACTGTTTTGTTTTGTTTTGTTTTTTGTTTTGTTTTTAATATATATAGTAGTTTGGGGTAGCAAATAATACATCAAAATTACACCAGTTTACAAATAAGCTTTATCTTAAGACAAGGACAAGGCCTGTCATGATTTTCTCTTTTAAATATTTGCTATAACCTAGGTTCTAACTAAAAGGACTAGTTTTTGTAAATAGTTTTGTGGCTGAGCAAGGTAATTGAGGTAGAAAAGTGGTAGTATTTATTACCTGATAGGGCAAAGTAGTGGAGAAACGGAAGCCTGGTAAGTGTGAACCAATTAATTATAAATTTAATTTTGCAGTAATTTATTCAAATAGATAGCTGTCATGAAGTTGAGCTGTCCTTAAAATTAAGTTCAATATAGTGAAAACCTTGATTTTTCTCAAGGCCTGGTCATAGTTCAAATCACTGAATTCTAAATTGTTAGATGTATTAGGTAGAATGTTAAGACAGTCCCAATGAACTTCACCTTGTGGTATTACTCTTGTGTTTTTGTTACATAATACGGAAGAAAGTAGATGTCCTCACTGAGTCTAATTATGTGACTCCTTTAAAAGCAGAATTTTCTCTTGCTAATGACGGAAGAAGTCACAAAGGTTGGAAGTGTAAGAACATTTCCACAGACCACTTTTGGTTTGAAGATAGAGGTCTCATGAGAAGAAATGCAGGTAGCCTATATATGTAGAAAGCATACCCCAGTTGACAGCCAGCAAAGAAATAGGTACCTCAGACTTGCAAAAACAAGAAAATAGATTATTTCTGCAACCTTAACGAGCTTGGAAAAGAATTATTGCCCAGAGCCTTCAGATAAGAGCCCAGTCCAACCAACAATTTGAATTTAACTTTCTGTGGTTCTTAAGAGAAGCCAGACAAGTCCAAGAAACTTATCATCTACAGAACTGTGAGACAGTGAATTAGTGGCTGCAAGCTGCTAAATGTGTGGTCATTTGTTGCACAACAGTAAGAAAAAACAGGTTTTGGTACCTGGAAGTGGGATGCTATCTTAACAGAAACTTAAAATGTGAGAGTCTTTGGAAGTGGTCAGTGAGTGGAGAGTAGAAGAACTTTAAGGAGCATAATAAAAAGTGTACGTGTCCTTGAACAAACTGATGCAAGAAATATGAGGGTTGAAGATGTTGCTTTTGAAGGTTCAAAAGAAAATGAGAACTTGTGATTGGAAATTGGATGATTAAAGATCCTTGTTACATAGTAGCAGAAAGCATAGAATTTATAACACAAATTTGTAAAACTTTCTTAAATATTACGAGTATTTTGTGATATATTTTTAGCTCATCAGCTATAATTACTGTTAGTGTATTTTATGTGTGGCCCAAGACAATGATTCTTCATTCAGTTTAGCCCATGGAAGCCAAAAGATTGAACACCCCTGTGAAATGATGCATGTTGCTATTTAGCTGAGATGATTTCCATGCAAAGTGTTGAAGATGTCGTCTGGTTTCTTCTTGCTACTTATAGTAAAATGCATGAGGGGAGAGATAAATTGAGAAAATAATCATTAAGTAAAATAAAATGAGGACTTGATTTAGAAAATGCCCAGTCTAACCAGATTAAAATTAAGAGACAATTTACAAAAGAGTGGTGCAGGAAAAGTAAGTGTATTCCTATACAAACTTAAGCTGCTCAGTGATCAAAAGGCCAGAGAATCCATTCACAGGAGATTATGTGTGTGCCTCAGATCTTCTCACTAATACTAGTAAAACTAGAGGACCTGTAGGAAGCTTTTGGGAACTGTCCCTTGTACCTCCAGCAGAAATAACCCAAAATAGAGAAGGTATTATTTTAGAAATATCTGTAGGCAAGATTTTTCTCCAAATCGAGTAAACCCACATAAAATCTATGCAAACCTCACGAGATTCTTCTAAAAACTATTTTTTTATGGGCAATTCCAGCTGGGTTGGTCATTCTATTTGACTCTGTGTCCTCCCCCCGCACCCACCAATCTCATCTCCAATTGTAAAAATCCCCATGTGTCAGGAGAGGGGCCTGGTGGGAGGTGATTGAAACATGGGAGTGGATGTCCCTCTGCTGTTCTCGTGATAGTGAGTGAGTTCTCACAAGATCTGGTTGTTCGAAAGTGTGTGGCACTTCCCCCTTCATGCTGTCTCTCTTCTGTCATCATGTAAGACATGCCTTGCTTCCCCTTTCCTTTCTGCCATGATTGCGTTTCCTGAGGCCTCTGCAGCCATGTAGAACTGTGAGTCAATTAAACCTCTTTTCTTTATAAATTACACAGCCTCAGGTAGGTCTTCATAGCAGTGTGAAAACAGACTAATACAGTCTGAAAGGTCAAAGTGCATGCTAAATAAAATAAGACTTTATTCAGAAAGTTATTAAAACAACCTTAACACTTTAAAATAGTAATTTTTCATTTAATCATACTGGTTTTATTATGAATCACAGTTAATTTCTGAAAAGAAGTCTAACCATATAATTTCCAAACACTGAATTTAGTACAGTGAAATTAAATAGATACAATTAATAGATATAAGTGATTTGAAGAAATTAGCAATTTGTCAATGAAGTCAAGAAAAATCAAGTTAACTGAGGATGTCTTACACAACCCTTTTTAAAAATAAATTATATTTTAACTTGTATCATGAATATTGGACCAACGATTCTATTTCCTATTATTTGCAAAAGTAAATCGTTGGTTAAACCACATTAGCATGTTCATGTGCTGTGGTGTATACAAAAATCATTTTATAATCAAACTCTGCTTTGGGCCTATTGACAGTGGTGCAGTTTACTAATATTTGACCAATTTGGTTATGTTTCTCAGTGAAACATATGAATCACTACACTTATTTAAAGGCAACATATTTTTAATGTAGCACATTTAAATAATCTGGGAGTATATTTGATTCATAGCAGCATTGGATAAAATATTTATTAATTTTTCCTTCTTCAAAAATAAAAATAAATCATAATATTCTTTTTTACTGTGGACAGTTCAGTTAGCTATTTCATCTTTGGATAAAACACACAAGTATATTTTCACACCAGGACTTGCTTTCTTTCTTACTCTCTTCTCTCACTCTCTCTCTCTTTTACCTTCATTCATTCTGAGTCTCATTGTTTCTATCTTTCTTGTATTATTTTTAAAGAAAAGAGACCAAAGATTAATTTTAATTCATAAATCAATTTCAGTATGCTGGTACTAATTATAAAAACAACTTATGTCAATATAAGTTCATATGAGACACAATACTAATTATCTTTTTTTAACATAAGAATCAAGTACAAAAATAATTTATTGGAACAAGAGTATTTTCTATAGACAAAATTTTATTGTACTCAATAGCTAATTAAATAACATGTTGAACTAATTAAAACTAATTTTATACACACACACGTACATAAGAAGAGGTCTTTAAAAAGTTCATGAAAAACACATATTATGAAAAAGACTATGCATGAATTTCAAAATTTGTTTGCACCAAAATAAACTTACACTAACTTGTTGTAACATACCTTAACAGGGTCCAGTTTGAGGTACTAAAAAGAATAAAGCATCAGTTTGAAAAGAGCCGCCATCAGAGCAACATGAATTCTCCTAAAGTGGAAGCAAGAACAAACATCAAATTTATGGTGATGCTTGGGTGGAAAAACGATGAAATCATTGATGCTTTGTGGAAAGTTTATGGGGTTAATGTCCTATATAAATCAGCAGTTTGCAAGTGAACTCATTTTTAAGAAGGGCCAAGATGATGTTGAAGATAAAACCCACCATTACAGACCATCTACAACAATTTGTAAGAAAAAAATTAATTTTCTTCTTGCCCATATGAAGAGGACCAATGATTAACAACAGAAATGATAGCCAACACTACAGACATCTTAACTGGTTCAATTTACAGAATTGTGACCTAAACATTAAAACTGAGCAAAATTTCCACTTGATAGGTGCCAAAACTGTTATGCCCAGATCAGCTGAAGACAAGAGCAAAGCATTCAATGGAAATTGCAAACAAGTGGGATCAAAATCCTGAAGCATGTCTTCAAAGAGTTCTACCAACAGATGGCTTTAACAGTATGATTCTGATAAAGAAGCACAATCAAAGCAACAGCTACCAAGAGGTGGTATTAGTCATAACAAAATCAGATTATTTGTCAAGTACAAAGGTGATGGCAACAGTTTTGTGAGATGCTCAAGGCATTTTGCTTGTTGTCTTTCTGGAGGACCAAAGGATGATAACATTTGCTTGTTGTGAGAGTGTTCTGGGAAATTTTGCCAAAGCTTTAGCAGAAAAACACCTGGAAGACTTCACCAGAGAGTTCTTCTACGCCAAAACAATGCTCCTGCTCATTCCTCTCATCAAACAAGGGAGTTTTGTAAGAGTTCTGATGGAAAGTCATTAGGCATTGAGTTTACTGTCTTGACGTAGTTCCTTTTGACTTATTTTTGTTTCCTAATCTTACAAAATCTATAAAGGGCATCAATTTTTCTTCAGATAAAAGCTGCACTGATCTGGTTAATTTCCCAGGACTCTCTGGTCTTTAGGGATGGACTGATTGGTATCATCACTTATAAAACTGTCTTGAACGTGATAGAGACCATGTTGAAAAATAAAATTTATATTTATTATTTTTGTGTTTTAATTCAATTTTTCTGTAAACCTTAAATCTCCTATTATACATACACATATACATATTTTAGCAATTTGTCAATGAATTTAAAAAGTTGCTAAAATATTCTTATTAGCACTGTAAAATCACAATTTTTGTGATTTTATATTTTTGTTTAGAATATAATACCCCACACTGCTAAAATACATGACATTGATTTTTAAAGAAATATTAATAAAAATATTATAGTAGATTAAATAATGTTCAAAAGGTAACATTTTAAGTTTCATTTAACACAAGCAATTTGGCATAAATATATATTATATAAATATATATGACATATGTACAATCTATTATATTAATTATGCATTATGATATATATTATCTATTATAATTATATAGAGATTAGATACATATAATAATATATATTTATTATATATCATACATATAATCAATATATAGTAAAGATATAAATATATATTTATTATATAATATAGTCTTATTATATTTATAATATATATAATTATACCAAAATGTTAAAGTATTAAATAAAAATAAATAAATCCTGTATGAAAACATAGGTACTTAATATTCTGTATATCAATAATAAAATGTATTATTCATTATCAAATGGTATTTTATGTATTTTCTAATGTAAAATTATTAGCTTTCAATAAATAATTCAATATAAATTTTTAGGAAAAGAGTTTTTATTGTTTCCACTAAAAATATAGTGTGATTTTCACTATTACTTCTCATCTAGATTTGAAGGAGAAACAGAGTGTGCTAAACTTGAGTCAGAATATGTTAACCTGAAGCACTGTGGTTTGGAGGAGAATAAAGAATAACTTGCATATACAAAACTACTGTAAAAGGATATTGAAACTGATAGCATTAGACTGTTAAATGTATGTTTAAAAAGTAGAAATCATCGGCCGGGCGCAGTGGCTCACGCCTGTAACCCCAGCACTTTGGGAGGCCGAGGTCGGCGGATCACCTGAGGTCGGGAGTTCGAGACCAGCCTGACTAACCTGGAGAAACCCTGTCTCTACTAAAAATACAAAAATTAGCCAAGCATGGTGGCGCATGCCTGCAATCCCAGCTACTCGGGAGGCTGAAGCTGGAGAGTCACTTGAACCAGGGAGGCGGATGTTGCGGTGAGCCGAGATCATGCCATTGCACTCCAGCCTGGGTAACACGAGAGAAGCTCCGTCTCAAAAAAAAAAAAAAAAAAAAAAAAAAAAAAAGAAAGAAAAGAAATGATTTACATGTTTATTATAGTTCAAGACTTTTTCTGATAGGTTATGCATCATAGAAGTAAATTCATTTTTACTTAGGTCTTCTGTGATGTGGTGAGAAGAAACATTATAGCATAGAAAATATAATTACAGGCTGCAGTTGAAAATTACCTGAGTTCAGATCTCAGCTTTTCTACTTAGTAGCTTTGGGATCATGAACAAATTCTTAACGTATCTTTGTATCTTCGTATCTTGAGAAAGGTCTCATGATTTACTGCTCTGCTGTTGCCACCTTGATATTCTTAATAATATTTGAAAAAAGTCTTGCATTTTCATTTTGTGGTTGATCTCAGAAATTATGGTGCTGGTTCTGTTCATACGTTAATGTGTGTGGAAAAGAGCTTTGAAATATGTCTGGCATAAAGAAAGCCAGCAATTAAGGAACACTAACACTGTCATACTGAGGTGGGAATTAATTCATCCTCCGATATCTGAAGTTCAGAATGTTTACCAGGAAATCAATAACACATGTTTTTTTGAGGCACTTTAAATTGTCATGTACAATTACATGCATACAATGCATCTGATATTTCCTCTGTTCTTAACAAATGGTTGTTCATTGAGGTTCTCTGTCAGCATGCTATTGTGTTCATACAGGTAAACAACCTTTTGATTTGAAGAACTTTAGATTGCATAAAACACGCTTTTAATTTAATTCCTATTTTCAAACAGTGTACCCCACTTCAAATATTCTTATTTTTTAAAAATATAAAAGCAAAACAAGTCCAGGAGAGTAAGGTAACAACCTGCAAAGTCTTCCGCAGTGAATGATGACAAAGTTGGCATACCATTAGTAGGGATTCTCATCTGAATTCAATGTTTTAATCATCCTTAATATCTCAAACTAAGATTGCCAGAAAAAAATTTGTCGTGACAGTGGAAAAAAGTGAATTTAGTTTTTATCACTCCCATGTGTGAATAGTTCATTTTTCTCCTTAAAATCAGAATCTATAAGAACAAGAAGTATGCTTGTCTTACTAGTCTTAAAATCTTTATATTTCTTTATTTGCAAATAGTAATCAATCATTAATTATTTTTGAATAAAAAATAAATGTGTTGAAAATAAAATGTGGTTTAATTATCTATCAGGCAGACCAGATCTGTGGGATGGCAATCCTTCAAACGCATATACCCACCTTAAATTTGGCGTATAGCAAGTCTTCCTAGCTGTACTTATTGACCTTAAGCTCAGAAATATTTTCCTCTACTACATCAGTTCTCACAGCTTTGAATGTATTCTTTCGAAATTTACATAAGCAATTCCATTATTTGTGGGGTTTTTTTTTCTTTCTTTCTTTCTTTTTTGAGACGGAGTCTTGCTCTGTCGTCCAGGCTGGAGTGCAGGGGCGAGATCTCGGCTCACTGCAAGCTCCGCCTCTCAGGTTCACGCCATTCTCTTGCCTCAGCCTCCCAAGTAGCTGGGATTACAGGCGGCCGCCACCACGCCTGGCTAATTTGTTGTATTTTTAGTAGAGACGGGGTTTCACTGTATTAGCCGGGATGGTATAGATCTCCTGACCTCGTGATCCACCCGCCTCGGCCTTCCAAAGTTCTGGGATTATAGGCGTGAGCCACCGCGCCTGGACTATTTGTGTTCTTTATCTGTATTTATTGCTGGTCATTGCTCGTGTGAATGTTGGAAGAACTGGCAAAGCAAAAATAGAAAGGGGACATTCGAAGTGTAAAATTAGGAGGACTTCATCTATACCTTGGTCCAAATACATGACTTGTATTTGTCTCTAATATTCTGGATACTCTGCTACATTTATTGCCTCTGGTGAAATAGTACTGATGCTACTGGGCAGGAAACCAATAGACTTTATACTACCCTGATGCTGCTGAAAATCATTGCAATCTCTATCTGCCTGCCTCCAAAGCCAGTGTTGTTGTAATATCCACCAAAAGCAGAAATTGAAGTAAAATGAAATGAAATGGTGACATTTATTTGATTCAACAAACAGCACTTCTCTGCCCTTATACTTATTAATCTGTCATCTTACTGCTCTTTGGTTTTATGTATTTGTTTTCTTTTTCTCAGCATTCTAAGAATGCTTCTCATGTTTCATTAGCGCATATGTAATGATCAGATTTCTTGGATTTGGAAATATAGATTTAATTAATAATGTCAGTCTCTTATCTTGGAAAAATTTGATATGCACTACTTAGATAAATCATAAATATAAAATATAAAAAGAGAGAAGAAAATATCTCATGGCAATAAATACTATATAGATAATTAAGACAGTGATGCAGTAGATACCACCTTAGCTACTTCAGATGGGACAAAGAAGAAGGCCTCGCTGAGGAATTAATTTTATGGATACTGTCTACATGACAGGAAGGAATCAGCTGTCTGAAGATGGGGCAGAAGAAACATTCTTAAAACAAGAGAAGAGTTGATGGAAATATCATACATCAAGCCAAAACAGGCATTGTCAGGTGCTATGGTTTGAATGATTTTGTCCCTTCCAGAGTTCGTATTAGAAACTTAATCCCCAAGGCAAGGGTTTTAGAAGGTATGGCCTCTGAGGGGTGAGTGAGACGTGAGGGTTCCATCCTTATCAATGGAATTAGGTACGCTTGTAAAAGAGAGCTGGACAGAAGGAGTTTGCTCCTTCTTGTCCTTCCACCTTTCTCCATATGAAGACAAAATGTTCTTTCTGTCTGGACAATGCTGCCCTCAATATACCATATTTGAAGCAGAGACTGGGCTTTCACCAGATACCAAGCCTGCTAGTGCTTTGAAATGAACTCCCAGCCTCCAGACTAAAATAATAAAATTTTGTGCTTTATAAATTACCCAGTCTCAGGTTTTCTGTTATAGCAACGCAAATGGATAAAGACATCACACCATCTCCAAATCTCCAAGCTGGGTGACAGAGTGAGACTCCTTATCAAAAAAAAAAAAAAAAAAAAAAAAAAAAACAACTCACACCATCAAAAAAAGGTGAGGTCAATGTGCCAATTATAGAGGTACGGTACTTTTGGAAATACAGCTAGTCTAAAAAATTGTAAATTTAATCAAGGTGCAATGAAATGTCATTAGATTATTTTAAACAGAGGGATGACTTAACAAACTTAAGTTTCTACTGATTTAGAATACCGCAGAAATAATGAGATATCCTTTCCAATATTAAGTAATAAAAAGATTGCTGTTGCATCTTGGCAGCTCTTTGTCTTTTGCTTTTAGGTAAGCTGGCTGCCATGTTATAAGTTGCCCTGTGGAGAGTCCTTTATAGCATGGTATAGAGAGAGCCTCTGGCCTACAGGCAATGAGAAATTCAGACCATCAGTCCAGAGACCTGAACAGAATTTTGACAATAACAATAAAAATAACTTGTAATGGAATCCACCTTCGTTTAAGCCTTCAGATGGGACTTCAGCTCTGGCTGACAGCTTGACTATAATGTCATGAAACACCTGGAGTCAGAGGCATCCAAGGAAGCAACCCCGGAAACCTGGTAAGCTTTCTCAGAAACTGGGATATAATACATGCTATTTTTAGACCATACAGTTTTGATGTAATTAATATGTTACATAACAGTGGTGTGAATGGTCAAAAGTTTTAGATGTAGCTCATTATCATATTGGAATAATACAATGCATGTAAATGTAGAGTATCTAAATTTCACAGCTTGTGTGTAAAAATATGAAATATACAATTCTACTAGCTATAACTAAGAAGTTAAACAAGTTTGCCACATTACTCATGAAATTGCAATGTACGGAGTGGCAAACCACTTTTGATTTCTCCCTGCTTAGATGACATTGCTGTATCAAGCAGATGTTTCCCTTCTTACAAACATACTTTTTAAAAAAAATTAAATATTTAAAAATTGGCAATAAGGTAAGGTGTTGATAAAGAGACGTTATGATTTTGCTTATGCAATAAAAAAAAAGTGAGAAAAATGCTATAAGAATGTAGAAACTAGAAGGGAAGGGAAAGATGATGTAAGAGACAGTTTATAGCAGCATGACAAAGAGAAGTAGATAGATGGTGATGAGCTGAGTCATATTAATAGTGGAACATTAGGGGAAAGATTTATTAACTGATGCAGTTACTTATTGGTCTAGAACTGCCTTAAATCTTCCAGGGTTCATGATTTGTATGAATGCTCCATGAACTTTAAAAATGTTATCCCCATAATGGCAGCTTTAAACTAGAAATATAATGTAAGACCTATATGCAATTTTATTTTTTTAGTAGCTATATTAAAGAAAGCAAATGAAAACAGGTGACATTTATTTTAATAACATTTTATTTAACGCATTTTCCCCACAGATCATCAAATCAATGTGTAATTATAATAACATTTATTAATAGAGATAATTTAACATTACTTTTTTTCTTCAAAACTAAATGTGTACTACTTTCATTACAATTTGGACTGGTCATATTTCAAGCACTCAATATCTACATGTGGCTATTGGCTACCACAGCTCACCCCCTATATAATTCCACACATATTCTTTCCCTATAATCACATAAACATTGTCTATTATGAGAGAGTTTGGTTATTTTCAAAGAAAAGAACTTAAAGAAAATACAAATTCAGCATAGCTAATTGAATTTATAGGAATTATTTAAAAACAACTAATTTAATGTGGAGGAGGGAGACAATGTCCCTGGATCATATTATAGGATATATGGAGTTTTATTTTAATTTGTCTTAATTACTTGGTTAAAGGTAAAAGATAATGATGAATTGAGAATAAAATTGCCCAGGAAGATGAAGATGTGAGGACATCTCAGAAACAATTCTTTAGGGCTCAACAAAGCCACATCCACCAACTCCACATTTGATAGAAATTACTATGTGTCTCCAAATTAAAACCAGATCTTTACACTGAACCCCACAGTACAGGACAGGAAGGCAAAGCTTAAGAGCATCAATTACATCAAACTTAAGAGGGGTTAGTTGTAAAATCCTAACAGTACTGCAGTTTTATAATTACATTTCCCTTCAGGGCAGTAAGGGTAGCTGGGGGGAGGTCGTGATGGTTCCTCAGGCTGCCCTAGACAAGACTATACCTAAGAGTGGCTCTCAGTTTTTACTGAGACACATGAAGAGAGATTTTAAAGTTGGAAAGTAGAGTTGCTAGTGTAAACCAGGGACTCAAAACACATTTTAGGGGAACGTTTTAAGATGTTCAATCTGAAGAATTATAGTGTGTGTGTTTACACTGGTTGTGGGGAATGGGAGTGACAGTTTATGAACGCACTGCAAAAACTTTGAGAATTTTTGCTTTCCTCAAATACGTGAGTGATTTATATTTGAAAGAAAAATGAAGAATACTCCAACTCACATGAAATAATTGGGACAAGTGGTATACAAATCTGAAAGGCTTTTTCTGTATTTATCTTAGAGTTCTTCTCATAAGAACCTTCGTCCCTCAAAAGCACGGTTATCTGATTGCTGTGATTATTATGGCAAAACATAGATGATTTGTGGTCTAGATTTACACATGACCCCTTTTATCTGAAAATCTGTTATTCTTTAAACCATGTACATGTTTTGGTATTCTAATAATAAACAATAAAAGAAAAAATAAATAAATAAAACACTGTAAATGTTTACAAAGTATGCACTGGCTACTCTGAAATAAAATTTGACATGATGTTGTTGCCAAAGCATTCATTTCCAGTGTTCTTTTTAATGCATTTATATACATATGTAAATGTGCATGTGTTTTTGTGCAATCTTTTATTCCTAAAGATAATCATACTATGCACATTTTTGTCTGTTACTCTTTTTAATTTAACAAAATATTACTTCGCTCCAGACCAGTACCTGGAGGCCTAACCCATTTTTAATAGTGAAATACTATTCCAAAATACTGAAATGTCATAATATATTTAATCACTTCACTATCAACAGACATTTGTACATATTCAGTTCTCACACACTATAAGTAAACATACTTTCATACCTGTAAAAAATTCGAATAGGAGGAATTGCCCTGTCAAATAATAAACTTTTCAATATTGATGTAGTATAAAAATAAATACATATATTGAATGACTTTCATGTATAAAACATAACTCTAAAAAGCAACATCTAAACAATAAATACATCTCAAAATAATACCTTTCTGAGTACCTAAATTATCTTATACTCTTGCCTTCTGAGCAGCTTTGAAATTCCCCTTATAAAATTAAATAAATAGTTCCTTAGTCTTTGCTTGAATATGTCAATAAAATTCAGTTCAATATATCAACAAAGTACTGACATCGCATTAATAAATCATGTGCTGTTATTTTCTGGATATTACATATTTCAGTATTTTCTTAAGATTGTTTATTCTCAAATTAAAAGTTTATGATTTTCCAAAGACCAGACACATATACACACACACACCCCCCCATACACAGAGAGGCACATACACACCACACATGTTAACTCTTACACCTTAATTGCAAATAAAAATTGTACATAAACATCATGAACCTTTCCTCAAAATGAAGAATATGCACCATGCTTAAACAAGTTAATTTATGGCCGGGCGCAGTGACTCACACCTCTAATCTCAGCACTTTGGAAGGCTGAGGTGGGCGGATCCCAAGGTCAAGAGATCAAGACCATCCTGGCCAACATGGTGAAACCTTATCTCTACTAAAAACGCAAAAATTAGCTGGGTGTGGTGACACGTGCCTGTAGTCCTAGCTACTTGGGAGGCTGAGATAGGAGAATTGCTTGAACCCAGGAGGCAGAGATTGCAGTGACCCGAGATCACACCACTGCACTCCAGCCTGGCAACAGAGCAAGATCCCATCTCAAAAAACAAACAAACAAACAAAACAAAACAAAAAAACAAGTTAATTTCTGTTACTGTTATGTTACTACATGACTTTGCTCCAAAAAGTTTAAATGCATACAACTAGTTTCAGAAGAAAGTCTATTTTGTTTTAAAAGTATATCTTAAAATGTATTTTCTTAACTTTTAATAATGATATCACTTTACATTGAGTATGAATACTTAGTATGTAACAGTTTAAAATAAAACCTAAAATTGAATTACTGTTTTTCTTATTATTATATACCTGATATACAAATTACTTAATGGAAACATTCTGAATTATTTTTAAATGTATGTCCTTTTAGAGTATCTTATAAGCATGCTAGGCTTATTTTTTCTTTTTATTACAGTATTAGTTGCATATATATATGCAAGTGCTGCTCGCCTACATTTTATTCCATACAGATCGTAATCCTAGTCAATTCCAATCAGGATCACTCCACAATCCCTTGGCTGCCGTATACTGTTGAATTATCCCTGTAAGTAGTCTCTGTTGCCTCATTCAGAGGCATTTCAAATTATGTAAGACCCATTTCAATTACTCAAAACAACTGAAAAGTACTGTCTGAACCCAATTATATGATATTATTAAAATGCAATGCATTTCTATTTTAATAGTTTAAATTCTATATTTGTTTATTAAAATACTAAGCTTACACGTGGATAAAAAGAACTGCTAATATACAAAATTGCTAATCCTTTAACTGTGCGGCCTAATTTGTCATGTCCAAAGATACATATATCTGGATAGTCTGTAGTGATGGTTGCTGAACTGGTCTGGGCATAATTTATGTGTGCACTTTTGCATGAATTTCCATTTTATCTTCAAAATATTAGAAATATATATCTTAAATACTTTTACTATTGCAACATTCTCCATTTATGAAATTCATTTTCATTTTTACATTACATAAAAAACAAATGTTACAAATATTTGAAGTTAAAGCTTAAAGAGATGTTCACATTAGAGACATTATTGTAAATATCTGGTCTATTTAAATTGTTATTGTTTGGTTTTGGTTGAATAATTTATTTTACCTGATGTTTTTAAAGAAGCATAAAATAGATATATTATGCTGAAATATTTGGTGCTAAATTATTTATAGTATTTTAAATATTTTTCTTTATGACATCTTTCTCATAACAGAATAAAGTATGAAATACTGAGCTATTTGTTGTCACTTCAAGCAAAGTGTGAAAACTGCATGCCATAACTGAGTAGGAATAAATAGTATACATATGAAATTGACTCAGAGACATGCTATTAGTGCTCCCATTCATTTATTAATAAAAATTAATCCCAGATATTAGTATTGGGATATAATTAAAAATTGGGACTAGTTCCTATTCTATAGATTATATGATAGCAGTAAAAACATAAATAAATTACAGAAAAATGGTATTCTCTTTCACAGAAGAAACTCAAAATGGACCATAGACCTAAATGAAAAGCACAAAACTATGCAACTTCAGCAAGCTAATACAGGAGAAAATCTGGGTGACCTTGAGTTTGGTGATAACTTTTTATATGCGACAGCAAAAGCACAATCCATAAAAGACAAAATTGATAAGCTGGATTTCATTAAAATTAAAAACATCTGTTCTGGGGAAAACATTGCTAAATGAGTTAAAGATAAGCCACAAACTTGAAAAATATATTTTCAAAGCACATATCTGATAACGTACTTGTATTTAAAATATACAAAAATGCTTAAAACTTAACAATAAGAAAACAAACAATCCAACTAAAGAGTGGACAAAAGAAGTTGCTATATACCTGACTAAAGAAGACATACCAGTTGCAAAAAAAACATGTGAAGAGATGCTCACTAATATATATCACTGAGGAATTACAAATTAAACAATGAGAAACCAACGTGCATCTATTAGAATGACTAAAATCCAAAAACACTGAGAACATCAAATGCTGGCAAGGACGTAAAGCAACAACAATGTTCTTTTATAGCTGGTTAGAACCCAAAGTTGGATAGACACTTTGGAAGATAGTCTAGTGGTTTCTTACAAAGCTGAACATAGTCTTACCACATGATCATACTCTTAGATACTAAGCAAATCATACTCTTAGATATTAACCAAAATTAGTTAAAAACCTATGTCCACACAACATCTACCTGCAAATGTTTGTATCACATTTAATCAGAACTGAAACACACTGGAAGTAATGAATAGATAAATATATAAAGAAACTGTGTTATATCCATATAATCTGCTGTTATTTGACAGTGAAAACAAATGAACTAACAAGCTGCAAAAAAAAGGAAGAACATTACATGCATATTACTAAGTGAAATAAGCCAGTTTGAAAGGCTACATGCTGTATGATTCCAACCACACAAAATTCTTGATAAGGCAAACTATGGAGACAATAAAAAAAAAATCAGTGGTTGCAGGATTGTGAAAGAGAGGGCTCAAGGCAAGAATAAATGGAGTACAGGGCACATTCAAGGCCATGAAAATATTCTATACAATAGTTTACATAATTTAATCACTGTATGTATTACCTGACATTGTGCATTTGTCAAAATCCATAGAACTGTACAACACAAGGAGTAAACCCTAAAGTGAACTATGAAATTTAGTTAATAACACACAATGTATCAATGTTTTCCATCAATTTTAACAAACATACTATACTGATAAAAAATGTTAATAGGCTCAAGCCTGTAATCCCAGCACTTTGGGAGGCCGAGGTGGTCGGATCACCAGGTCAGGAGATCGAGACCATCCTGACTAACACGGTGAAACCCCGTCTCCACTAAAAATACAAAAAGAAGATTAGCTGGGTGTGGTGGCGGGCGCCTGTAGTCCCAGCTACTTGGGATGACTGTGATAATTGTGTTAACTGTACAAATTGATTGTAAAACATGTGTGTTTGAACAATATGAAATCAATGCAATTTGAAAAAGAACAGAATAACAGCGATTTTTATGGAACAAGGGAAGACAACCATAAGGACAAGCTGCCTGCGGGGTCAGGCAGAAAGAGCCATATTTTTCTTCTTGCAGAGAGCCTATAAACGGACGTGCAAGTAGGAAAGATATTGCTAAATTCTTTTCCTAGCACGGAATATTAATATCAATATCCTGGGAAAGGAATGTGTTCCTTGGGGGAGGTCTATAAACAGCCGCTCTGGGAATGTCTGTCTTATGCAGTTTTGAGATAAGGACAGAGATACACCCTGGTCTCCTGCAGAACCCTCAGGTTTCCTAGGGTGGGGAAAAACTCTGCCCTGGTAAATTTGTGGTCAGACCGGTTCTCTGCTCTCAAACCCTGCTTTCTGTTGTTAAAGATGTTTATCAAGACAATACGTGCACCGCTGAACATAGACCCTTATCAGTGGTTCCGCTTTTGCCCTTTGTCCTGTTCCCTCAGAAGCATGTGATCTTTGTTAGACCCTTATTAATGGTTCTGCTTTTTGTGCTTTGAAGCATGTGATCTTTGTACCTACTTCCTATTCTTACACCCCCTCCCCTTTTGAAACCCTTAATAAAACCTTGCTGGTCTGAGACTCAGGCGGACGTCATGGTCCTACCGATATGGGCTGTCACCCCCGGCATCCCAGCTGTAAAATTCCTCTCTTTGTACTGTCTCTCTTTATTTCTCAGCCAACTGACACTTATGGAAAATAGAAAGAACCTACGTTGAAATATTGGGGGTGGGTTCCCCCAATATAACCATATATTTCCTGTAAGGCAATATAATGGTTTATTCTTCCAAATGATGTATGTTGTCAACTCTTGACAGTTGACAGTTTTTTAAGCTGTAAACAAAATATCAGGAGCTAACAAGATATGAAGAAAATTAGGTAGAAATATAAAAACATAAATTCTTTTGCAGTGTTATCCAACAGAGAATGTTTGTCTATCTTGTTATGAAAGAAGTATCCTGAAATCTGACATTTCTTTTTTTGCCTGCTGTCTTAAAATACTTGAGAAAAAAATTCCCCCAAATATAAAAACATAAAGTTGTACGTGAAACATAGCTTTTTTTTGGGACAATCCAAATATTTCAGTGTTCTCTCCTCCTCTCCCCTGGTAACAGTGGAAGAGGCTGGTCCCACATATGGAGGACTTTTGATGGCCTAGGGCTAGAGAAAATTAGTTTCATACTTCTAAAGATAAATGCAATTTGCAAGGAGAGCTATACTGGAATGTTAAGGTCACAAAGCTAACAGACACAGTGGAGTATTCAAAACTGTGGGAGAAGAGAATCCTATAGCAAAATGAGTATAAAGAACTAGGAATGTTAAGAATAATCAAATAGTGCAAACTGAGATCAAGATAAATTATGAATGATAATTCTTTCCTTTTGATCAACCAGTTATCAATAAGGCATCCTGACCCAGTCTTGTTTTGCTTTGCCAGTAGCATGATTTGATTCGATTAATGCAAAAACTTCTTGTTTTATATTTTTAGAGATTATGTTTTGCTTTTTTTTTTCTCTCAGTGCTTTGTAGAAGGGCACATACTCCCCTTTATCAGAGCAACCATCCTATTTCAAAACATGCAGCATCTTTTTCCACATTTTTTTTTCTTTTCTTTTCTTTTTTTTCTCTCTTTTTTTTTAAGATGGAGTCTCATGCTGTGGCCCAGGCTGGTGTGCAGTGATGCAACTTTTGCTCATTGTAATCTCTGCCTCCTGTGTTCAAGCAATTCTCCTGCCTCAGCCTCCTGAGTAGCTGGGATTACAGGCACCTGCCACCATGCACACCTAACTTTTTTTCTTTCGTACTTTTAGTAGAGATAGGGTTTCACTATGTTGGCCAGGCTGGTCTCGAACTCCTGAAAACCTAAGCAATATCATTCAGGACATAGGCTTGGGCAAAGAGTTCCTGACTAAAACAGCAAAAGCAATGGGAACAAATGCCAAAATTGACAAATGGGATCTAATTAAAACTAAAGAGCTTCTGCACGGCAAAAGAAACTATCATCAGAGTTAACAGGCAACATACAGAATGGGAGAAAATTTTTGCAATCTATCCATCTGACAAAGGGCTAATATCCAGAATCTACGAAGAATTTCAACAAATTTACAAGAAAAAAACAAACAACCCTGTCAAAAAGTGGGCCAAGGATATGAACAAACCCTTCTCAAAAGAAAACATTTGTGCAGTCAACAAACATATGAAAAAAAGCTCACTGGCCATTAGAAAAATGCAAATCAAAACCACAATGAGATACTATCTCATGCCATTTAGAATGGTGATCATTAAAAAGTCAGGAAACAACAGATGCTGGAGAGGATGTGGAGAAATATGAATGCTTTTACACAGTTTGTGGGAGTGTAAATTAGTTCAACCATTGTGGAAAACAGTGTGGCGATTCCTCAAAGATCTAGAACTAGAAATATCATTTGACCCACAATCCCATTACCAAGTATATACCCAAAGGATTATAAATCATCCTACTATAAAGACACATGCACACGTATGTTTATTGCAACACTGTTCACAATAGCAAAGACTTGGAACCAACCCAAATGCCCATCAATTATAGACCTGATAAAGAAAACGTGGTACTTATACACCATGGAATACTATGCAGTCATAAAAAAGGATGAGTTCATGTCCTTTGCAGGGACATGGATGAAGCTAGTAACCATCATTCTCAGCAAACTAACACAACAACAGAAAACCAAACGCTGCATGTTCTCACTCATAAGTGTGAGTTGAACAAAGTTTGAATCTCTTAACACTAGTACTATTTTAAAGATGCTAAATCATACTGATGCTTAGTACCTCTTCAGTCTTTCAAACTCTAAGGTCACCTAGATAACCTAGATAACTGTTAATTTTGCAAGCTATAGGAGTCTCTATTACAGTCCTCTCTACCAGGCTGTATCCTTTATATAGTTAGAGATTGTTCTCAACCAGAGAAGAGCCATGTTTTCCATCTATAGTCTTTGAATGAATGATATTAAAAGTATGTTTATTTTATAAAATTATATATAATAGATACTATTTATTAAATATAATAATAAAGACACATTAAATTCATAATTCAGGGGTATGAGAGTACCATCTTGGCAATATTCCATTTGGAAAGGAAGGACAGTCATTTTTAAAGTCAACATTCTTGTCCTCTAGTCTGTATTTGTTTGAAAACTGCCATTCCATATATGCATTTAGTCAACCAGTTGTGCTGACTGAATAATATTTATTGAACATCTTATGTAAAACATCTGTTAGTTTCTGATACATTGCTGAATAAAATACAATTTCTGCTTTCAAAAACCTTTCATACTGTGATAACAGCCTTATAAGACAGATATAATTACATGTATACATGTAACACTAGTATACATGTAATATTATAATTATGGGCAAATGATAGAAAGTGTATATTAAGGTGAAAAAATGTGGCAACAAATTTTCATAGAGAGGATAATTTCTGAGCTGAGTTGACAGAATACACAGAAGATCCTTAAGCTGAAAGAATAAGGGATCTTGTTTAAGTGGCAAAAATAATCATACGTTTAGAGACGTGTGAAGCTTCACGATGATGGGGAAGTATCAACAATTCTATAATCCAAGAATGCAAGTGTATGTGTAAGAAAAGGTGGAAGCTGATGAAAAACAGCAAAATAAGAAAGTGGATTAATAAATAGAGGCCACATCATGATTATTCCATCTCACATTTTTTGAAACCAGGCATACTAATTCTGGACAATAAAGACAGAGTGAACTCTGGTTGCTCAGCCATTACTTCTTTGCTCATGTCAACAATAATACCATGACCTGGCCAGGCATGGTGACTCGTGCCTGTAATCCCAGCACTTCGGGAGGCCGAGGCGAGCAGATCACCTGATGTCAGGCGTTCGAGACGAGCCTGACTAACATGGCAAAACCCCGTCTCTACTAAAAATACAAAATTATCCAGGTGTGGTGGTAGGCACCTGTAATCCCAGCTACTTGGGAGGCTGAGGCAGGAGAATCGCTTGAACCCGGGAGGTGGGCAACAAGAGTGAAACTCTGTCTCAAAAAAAACAAACAAAAACAAAAACAAAAACAGAGCATAACAATAAAAAAAGGCATGACCTTCTTTCATGATGCTCTAACTCTTTTACGTCTCCTAAATCTCACCTCAAACAGGACTCCTAGCCAATACCTGGCCACAACGTACATACTTCAGTCAGAACAATAAAACCAAGTAAAGCATAAAAGAAAGACAGTAAATCCCTATCCTATATCCTTAAAAATACGAAGTATTTTATATTTTTTCTAGAATTCCAGCAAATGTTAAATCATTTGCAAGAATTGTCTAAACACGTGATTTGAAAGTTTCTCATGCTCTTTTGCTGGGTTAGAATTACTCTTTCCAGAAGCCTAACCAGGAGGTAGGGTTGGGAAGAGAACCGAGGCGAGGCTTGCTTGGGCATTGTGGAAGATTGAGGACCTGGCACTGTCTGCCTAGCTAGTAAAAGAAGCAAATGAAGAGGAGCTGCAATAGACACTAAGATTAAGCATGTGATTTTGTTTATAGGTAACTATAGAAAGAATGAGCATGCTAAAGATATTAGAAAGGAATGAGAAAATCGAAAAGGAGGTAGGAAAAGATGATAGGCTTCAGTCTTTAGGCTATGAAAAATACCAGTATACCTTTATTTGATGCTGTTGGTTACATAAGACAGACATCGTAAAGGTCAATTTTCACCAGAGAAGATTTAAGAAGCATTGGAGAAATATCTATTTATTAAATTATGTATTCCACAAACAGGAAGTATGCTTTTAAAAATCATTTTAAATTGTTTTTGTCTCATAAAATCTAGCATAATTATTTGTATGTATTATGCTAATAGATAGTAACTAATTATCGTAGGAATAAGGCAATGCATTTTAAGACTGGATGTATAGTTACAGGGTTTTCCATCAAACACAAACAATAATTTCTACAAAGATTTAAACTTCTAATGGAATAAAATAGAAAAAAAATGTATATATATCCTAGCATACAGGAGCAATTATTCTCACAATATAACTTTTATCACATAGAATAACTTATTTGAAGTGTTACATTACATGGGATACTCTAGAGGAAGTCTTTTTATATTTAACCAAAGATATGTATACCTGCTGTGTTATAAATATTTGTTTAAATTTAAGGGTATTGGCCATGAACAAAAAATGAATGGTCATTGAGAAATCTGTTATAATTGGGCATACATGATACAAGATTTGCCTGAGCACATTTTAGAACTCTGGAAAAATATAAACTATTTTTATTTTCCAGGGTTGTCACTGACAACATCTCATGGTTGACAGGTCAATCCTAATAAAACCATATATCTGACAATCTAGATGGCAGGCAGAGGATGGAGATCAATCTTTACTTAGAAAAGTTGATGGAATATGTCATAAACTGAGGACACAATAATACTGTGACCTTGTATATAATAATGAAAAACCCTTAAAGTTTAGTAACTTGATAAGTACCAAAATATTAAATACATTCTTCTGTATTTTGGATTAAATTATATGAAAATACTTAAATGTACCGGAATCAAGAACCCAGAAAATATAAACTTGCTGTAGAAATGACAAGAAAAGTAGAAATAGATTATTTACAGTGTATCTATTATATACAATATACAAATTCTAAAGAATGTTTGGGTAATTTTTATATCACTTTGAAATTTCTTAATCAAGAAGTGAAGTGATGACACCTCTGCAAAATTGCAATTAATTAAAATAACAGATAAGGTGGGTTTTTTCTTTTCTTGTTTTCTTTCTTTTTTTTTTTTTTTGAGACGGAGTCTCGCTCTGTCACCCAGGCTGGAGTGTAGTGACATGATCTCAGCTCGCTGCAACCTCCACTCCTCCAGGTTTAAGCAATTCTCTGCCTCAGCCTCTGGAGTAGCTGGGATTACAAGTGTGTGCCACCATGCATGGCTAATTTTTTTTTGCATGTTTAGTAGAGGCGGGGTTTCACCATCTTGGCCAGGCTGGTCTTGAACTCCTGACTTCATGATCCACCTGCCTCAGCCTCCCAAAGTGCTGGGGTTGCAAGCGTGAGCCACCGCACCCGTCCCCTTGTTTTATTTTCTAGGAAACAACATGACTTATTCAAGTGGGTAGCTCAATTAATTATTCAATGATAATCATAGAAATTATGATCATAGAAAATATTCAATACTTTTTCAGGTGAACATTCATTCGTCTTTTGCACATGCTCCTGTTAGATGTCATTAAAATATTGATGATAATAATCAAGTTATCATATCTTACCATCTGCAATGCTTTTCAGATTTAGTCAGATTTTGAAGTAGCATTTTTCTGTTGAAAAAATTAAATAGGCTTATGTAAAATTATCTAGGAAATCACAAATTAAATGAATTTTATTTTAATTGTTTATACGTATGGAATACCTTCTATGAAAGTAATTAGAAAAACACTAGCAAAAACATTGTTTCAATATTGTATTTGTAAAATTGTTTCCCAAACTACCTTTTATTCTAAGAAATAACTAAGATAAAGAAGCTTAAACTTAAATACTTTATTTTGATATAAAATTTTCCATTATTTGTTTTTTAGGTGAATTTATAACATAAAAACTAAACAAATTTTAAGTATTAGGAGAGGCTTTGGTTCTAATAATGGCAGAGTAACTTATATTGGACTAACAGTGCTTCAGATAACATTTATATATCTTTAGGGAAAGTATAGAATTAAAAGAAAAATAATTTGAAAGCTTGAATGTAACTAAAACCAGGCAATAGTTGGAAGAGATGAAAAGGTAACTCACTCTTTTCTCACCTATTAGAGGAACATCAGTGACATGTATGAGTATAAATAGTAAACATCTATTCACCTCTATTAAAATAACCAGTCTGATTTTTTTAAAACTTTATTTTTTAATCCCAAAATAGTACATAAAATATTGTCTTGATAGTACAATATTCAATAAGTGCTCAAAAAGTGTTAGTTCCTGTTCATTCTTGAGAAACGTTTTGAAATTTTTCATGGTGACCAAAAATAAAATAAAACAAAAGTTGCGTGTTATGTGGGCATTTTGCTGACTTCTCACTTAGAAGAAGAGTTTATTCATTTTTTTGACAAATTGTAAAATCTGCAGGAAGTTACTTGTTTGGAGGCATTAACAGTCAAAGGAGATCACTGTAGGAAGCATCATTTAGTAACATGTGAGAATCTGATTTATATAATTTTACACTGTTCTAGAAATTAGAGACATTATGTTGAATTACTATATTGGTTAGATTATGCTTCAAAAGAATGAACTGTTTGGTCAAAGAGAAGGAAATTGAATAGTTTTACGTATTGGTTTTGACATCTTGGATTTCAAAAAAAAGCCCAATGGAGAAAGATATGATCTTTGGATGAAGAAACTTAAAATACATATGATTAGCAAAGTTCATTTCAGATACTTCAGGTAAAGCATAATTGTATCATCCATAACCAAAGTCATTAAAAAGGTTATGTATTTAAAAGTGTCTAAAATTTTGAAAGCTGAATTTCTCATACTATGATTGAGAAAGGCCTAATAGAGAACAATGAGTTTATATTAATAGTGATTGTATCAGGAGAGAATGTACATGTGTATCTAAATAAATGTGGTAACTATGACTAGATTAGAATATCTATGTCAAGAAATAATTGTTTCCAGAAGTCTCAAGCTAATTACAACATAAGGTAAATGAGTTATAAAGTTTAATTACAATGTAAGGTCAATTTTAAAATTTTAGTATTAATAACTAGAGATAGAATAATAGATCTCTTACAGGTAACCATGAAACTAGGCAGAACATATATTTATACTTTTAGAAGATCACCTCTGAAATATAGAACTTGAAATTCATTTCCATCATTAACCGTCTGACTGGATACCAAGAAGCAGTTTAAAATTATTTGCTAAATAAATATTTTCCCTTTAAATAACTATTTTCAAGAAATTTAAAAATCAAATAAATGTCACCTCCAGAATTACTTCTTTGCATACAGTGTTGAATACTACGCTCTTCTTTTTACAACTTCTACCTTGGTTTAACTCAATCCTCTTGCCTCAACCTGGTGGCTCTGAGAAGCTTGAGAAAAATGCAAAAATCTCAATTGGTCTCATTTTACACATATAAAGCAAAATCCAAGTGGAAATCGGGCACTCCATACAATGCTAATCTTTCCATATTTCTTAGTATATGTGCTTTGTTTTCTCCACGAATTGAAATAAATATTTCACCTTTGTTCTTCTTTTCAACCATCCTATTTTATGTATTTTTCTTACTCTGAGTTTATGGTATTTATTCAAACGTCCATGAGTAAATAAAAACTTTCAGAAGATAATTTCCTCAACTTCTCACCATCAAATTTCCATATTTACCTGTATCTCTACCCATAAACTCTCCTCTCATTAGTTACAAAAGATGGCCTGTACTTATTTCTATTTCAGACCAGCTTTTTGACTCGTGTCCTTGATCCTATTCTCACTCATTGGCTCCAGAACTGTCCACTCACATGACTAATCTCTATCTTCAATTCTCCATCTCCGCTGTAGCGTTTTGTGACTTGGTGCTATGGTTTGCAAGTTTGTTCCCTCAAAACCTCATGTTGACATTTGAATCCCAAAGTTGGAGGTGGGGCCTAATGAGAGGTATTTGGGTTATGGGCCAGATCCCTTATGGGTAGTTTAACAGCATTCTTTGGGTGGGGGGAGTGAATGAGTTCTCACTGTATTAATTCCCTTGAGAGCTGGTTGTTTTAAAAAAAACCCTGGAGCTTCCCTGCTCTCGCTCTTCTTTTCTTATGTGATCTCTGCACACACTGGCTTTCTTTGCTTTCTGCCCTGAGTGGAAGTGAAGTGTCTCTGTTGTCTGGGGTATATACCCTGGCTCTTGGTCTTGGCTGAGAAAGGATTCAGGACATATACCCCCACATGAGGAGTGGGTTTTGGAGCAGAAAGTTTAATGGAAAGAGAAGAAAAGCAAGAGAAATGGTGTCCTCATGTTGAGAAAACTCAAAAGAGGGTCTCTGATTTTTGGTGGAATGCAACTGGTTTTGCACAGAGGCTGGAGGAGGTGGTGATTGATTTACGCAGGGACTAGCGAATTGGTTTGACCAGGTGTGCCTTCTACACAGCCTGCAAAAAGACTGGCCGTCCCACACATGTGGTTTTATCTGGAGGCTGGCATGACACCTGGCACACCCGGTGACAAGGAAAAGAGGGTGGGAGCCACCATATTGGGTGGACCTGGCTTCTAGCTGCCGGTATTTGCATATCAGTGCTTTCAGGTCTGGTTATTCAAGCCCCTTTCTGATGGAGAAGACATGGTTTGGGAGTTGCTTTTTTATTAAAGGAAAGTTCCACTGGAAACTTTCACCCTTTCTAGCTGCCTAAAAATTATTTCTTAGTAACACCTGTAATAGAAGAAGCCTAAGGCGTCTCACTAGACGCAGATGGTCAATATTCAATTTTATAGATTATTAGAGATGTGAACCAAATAAACCTTTTTCTTTATAAATTACCCAGCCACAGGTATTCCTTTATAGCAACACAAAACAGACCAAAATACATGAGAAGTAAGAAAATTTCTGCCTTACATGACAGAGGTCCTTCTCGTCATTATTATGTGACACTCTTTACTGCGTCTGGTAGAAAATAGAGGTATTTCATAAACAATTATGAAGTAGTCAAACTTCCACAAAGTTTGGGCCAATTTATTTATTTGAGAGATATTTGCATAAGTTTCAACAAGGTGGAGGAAACAAATCTTGATTCTGACTCTATAAAAAGAGAAATAAATATTTGCTATTAGAAATATTTCTATTAGAGGATACAGAAATCACACACCTCAGTATAATACATTTAATAACAAAAGACATTAATGTGATGAAATTGCTGACATTCACCTCAATTATAAAATGTAGACAAGTTTTAGCAGTACTTTAAAAGAAATACTTGATCAGACAAGGACAAGATGTAATAACAATGAAATATGTACATCCCTATACTTATCTATCCTTCCTAGAACATGGGGAGGGAGTTGAGGGGAAGTCTTCAATTAATAGACTTTTGAAAAATTCAAAGAACCTCATCAGCCAAAACATAAGAAAATAATGCAGTTACTTTATTAATGTTAACTATTATTGTTAAAAATAAAAGCATAAAAATAAATTTGTTGAAAATACTGTCTCTTGGAATGCCGACTTTTTAAATGTATTTCATTATAATAAGAATCTATTAATTACATTAATTGCTTTGCTGCGAACTAGAAAGTTGTTTCCCACCTTGTTTTTGATTGGAAAAATAATCTGGAAACACATTACTGTTTACATATCACTTGCTATAATAGGTCCCATATTCTTGAACATGATACTTCTCTGACTACTACCAAGTAAATATTGTCCCCTTTTAGAATAAATTTTTTTAAAGGACTCAGAAACAATTTCTCCATTCATCCACTGCACATTCTCTTCAATCTCCTCCATTCATCCTTGTCACTACACCTCTGAAATTTATTATGGGGTCACCAATGTGCACCATATTGTCTATTCAAGTCTATTACCCATATTCAACTTTCCCACCAGCACTCACACAGTTAACACTTTTATTCTAGAAATATTGGCATTGGTTTCCATGTTACCACACTCTCTCAGTATCCCTCAAGGATTACCAGCTGATGACACTCTGTACCTTTGCTCTTCTGTCTACTCCAGACCACAAAGTGATGGAGAACAACTGTTTTCAGTTCTTGTCATTTTTCTCTTCTAAAACACCACTTTCCCAATAGGTGAATTTATTTATTTTTTTCTCCTCAGACACATTTTATCATCACTTAATGTCAGTAGCATAACTTGACAAAGTTTTCATCACTGAGATTAATTTATTAATTCCAATATTTGGCCTTGAATTTTGTGTTTCTCCACTCACAAATTGCTTTTGTGTGTTTCATACAACATAGTTAATACTACTTCAATTTTTTTTTTTTTTTTTTTTTTTTTTTTTTTTTTTTTGAGACGGAGTCTCGCTCTGCCGCCCAGGCTGGAGTGCAGTGGCCGGATCTCAGCTCACTGCAAGCTCCGCCTCCCGGGTTCACGCCATTCTCCTGCCTCAGCCTCCCGAGTAGCTGGGACTACAGGCGCCCACAACCGCGCCCGGCTAATTTTTTGTATTTTTAGTAGAGACGGGGTTTCACCGTGGTCTCGATCTCCTGACCTTGTGATCCGCCCGCCTCGGCCTCCCAAAGTGCTGGGATTACAGGCGTGAGCCACCGCGCCCGGCCAATACTACTTCAATTTACCCAGTTTCTCAGACCAGAACACTAGACTTTCTCCTTGATCCTTCCAGTCATTGTAACCTTATGTAATCTTGCTATTTATTCTTTCGGAAAGTATCCAAACTGGACTATTTCTTAAAACAGTACTGCCTGGATCCTACTCAAGTATCTAACATCGTTTACATAAACTCTCCAGTAACCTGCGAACAGTTCTAAAACATTTTCTTTTTCCCAAAACTATTGATGACCTGCAACACAGCTGCAGTTATCTTCACATTCTAATTCAATCACGGATATTATCCAGCATAAAACCCAATAATTATTTCCCATTACTCAAAATAAGGTATAAACTCTATCTCCTCCCACCTTATATTTTCCTGTCTTTATTCTCTTCTTCTGAAACTTACCCTTATTCGTTTTGTTCCAACCATGTAAGCCTTCTCACATTTTCTCTAATGGGTTATCCCTATTTCCATTATTTTTTCTTTTCCTCTTTCTGAAAAATACTTGACTCATAACTTCTGATAGCCTGCTCCTTTTTATCATTCAAGTATCAGCTCAATAGCCCCTTTTAGAGAGACCATCTTGTCCACCCTATCTAATTTCCTGCCCAGTCATATCTGTCTCCTCAATCCACTTTATTTTCTTCAAAGTGTAATCACCATCAAAAATTACATTTTCTTGATTCAGGTTATTTTTTCATCCAAAGATGCCTTAAGTTTTCTGCCATTTCTATCATCTCCCTTTGTTCTTCCTCTTTCAACTATTTTCTAAATCTGATCAAAATGCTGCTAGAAGTTTATACCTGAGTTTCTCTGTATAAAAGAAAAAAAGATGAAAAAAAATAGCTGAACATTTTCTCACTAATTTGGCATATAAAGAGCTTTTTTTTTTTTTACTTTTTTCCCCTCAAGGACTTATTTGTTATTAGTATTCTGAATTTTAAAAAGAACATGTATATACGTGTGTGTGTGAGAGAGAAAGAGAGAGAGAGAGTGTGTTAACTGTATCATTTGTATGTCTTCATTTAAGTGTGAAATATTATTAAGCATCTTTGAAGGGAGTATGTGTAGAAAGTAATCTCAATGCAACACCTTACTTTTAAAGCTTTATATATGGAATACATATTTTTATCATTGATATTTGATTTATGCAATATTGCTATGTTCTCAGATAGTACAAATACAAATCAATTTGTAGATACAAATTTATTTAAAATTTATTTTCTCTTATTTTTGTGAATTACATATCTATTAGGAAATCAAAGACATTTATTTTCACAATGATTCCAGAGGGAGTTAAATGTTCTTAACTTATGTAGATGAGCCTTCAATATATCCTTAAGAATATATAAAAGAGATGAGAATTAAACAATTCTCATCAATGGAGCATCAAGAGTTTATTTTTATTATCAGCAAATACCATACTTCAAATTCAAGTACTATAAAATTAATAAGATTATTATTTATTGTTTATGTACATTTTCTCATCACCTAAACCATAATAGATACTTCAAAAAAATCAATGAATGAAGAGAATTTCTCATCTTAAAATTAACTAAAATTACCAGTCTCCACATATTACCTTGGTACTACTAAATGTGGACCACTTATTTTGATTAAAATGTTAGAAATAACAAAACAAATTTGTTGAACATTTATATAATAGGAGCTCTTATAATGTCTTTTTATTATTTATGAGACAGTGTCTTGCTCTGTAACCCAGGCTGAAGTGCAGTAGTACAACTGTGGCCCCCTGCAGCCTTGACATCTTGGGCGCAAGTGATCCTCCCACCTCAGCATCACAAGTAACTGGGATATTACGTTAATTAACTTACATCAATAATCCTTCTGCATCTGTCAAAATATTTTGTCATATTTATTTAGTGAAAGAATACTTAGCAATACGAAAGGAAGGAACTACTAATTGATGTAATGATAGATAAAAGTCAAAAAATAAGTTAAAAGAAGCCAGATACTAAATAACATAAACTACATGATATATATTTTATATAAGGGGCAACTTTTTGGCAAAATTACTCTAAGGGATTAAAAATCAGAAAGTTGCAGTGGGTGGAAAGAAGGATCAACTTCAAAAGGACACAGGCAAACTTTCTGAGGTGATGGAAATATTCTATCTACATCTTGTTTTGGGTGATATTGCATAGATACAGACAGTAGTAAAAACTCATCGAATTAAATACAATCCATGCATTGATGTAACAGTCCCAGTTTTCTGCTTGGGAGACCTAGACAGACCGGGAGACTCTTCACATTTCTTCCTGCCTACAGTTTCTTTTAATAAACTGCAATACTCATGTAAAAAAAATCTGAGAAAAATATGCATTATAGAAGATAGGGTTAAAGAGTATGTATTGCTTTAAAAATTTAAAAATAATGTGGCATGACCTTGTACAGGAATTTTGTCTCCTAGGGATATGTGTTAGGGAATCCATGTGTGTATAGAACAGATCTGTACACAAATATTCAGAGTGATAACATTGACAGAAGCAGAAACTAAGAAGAAATATGTTGCATGTCTATCAACAGGAAGATGGATGAATAAAATGTGAAATATTTAGACAATATAATTTTTATTGCTTAAAAAACGAACTATAGCAAAACACTAAAACTTGGACACTTGTACTATATTTAATGTTGTGTGAAAAAGCAATTAATGTAAATACTAAAATGTTTATATAAAGTTTAAAAAATAACCTACACTAAACATTGTATTGCATGGGATGCATACATGTGAGTGATAAATGTATAAAATTAAAAGAAAGGCAATGACAAATACAAAATTTAATAACATATTGTGACCACCTGTTGGATTAGATAGAAGAATTTAATGGACAGCAATACAAAAGTAAATGCCAGGATTTTGATATTTCTTAGGCGGAGTGGTGGCTTAGCAGCTGTTCATTTTATTACCATATTTTACAGTATACATATATATTATATTTTATATACGTATTATATAATGCAATTTTTAAAATGTGTAGTTAATTTATAACGTGTAAGATTTTTGAGCCACAACACAAGAAAGACAGCGAAACAAGACCAAAGAAAAATCCCTTTGGCTCCAGAAAATCTCCTGAAAAAGAGGGAGGCTTATCAAGCCCCCATAGCCACCTAGGCAAAGCAGGCATGTTGGCAAAGGAGCACAGGAAAGGAAAAGGGCTCAGGTTTAAGCAACTGGAATCATTCCTGCATGATTCCTGAAGGCGGAGATGTGACAAGGTACATCTCAGATGGCTAGAAGTGAAACCTCATACCTTGGAATTGCCAGATAAACATTCCTTGGCCTTTGTTGTAGGCTGGAAAGGATTGATGGCGTGAGTTTACTGGTGCAGAGAACCCATTGCAAGACTTCACTTAAGGAAACATTTTAGTGGTGTCTTTGTAAATGTCACCCCCCAGAACCTAAAAATGCTGCTTTTAGTGGAACCTTATGGACCTGAAGATTTCAAAATCTGAAATACATTTTGAAACGTGGACAAGCCAAGGTCAAGAAGAAGACCATTCCTCTAACAAATAACATAGTGATTGAGGAGCACTTGGGGAAGTTTGGTGTCATTTGCCTGGAAGACCTCATTCATGAAACTGCCTTTTCGGAGAAGCATTTCCAGGAGATCTCATGGTTCTTGCACCCTTTTCACCTCTCAGTGGCCCGTCATGCAACCAAAAATGCATGGGCTTCCTCAAGGAGATGGGCTCACCTGGCTATCAGAGTGAATGCATCAATCAGCTCATCCACCAACTGAGCTAGACTCAGGTGCCAAACTGCAGTAAATTTTTATCAGGGAAGTGGAAACATGTGTTTTTGTTTTGGGGGGAATTTTTATCAAGTATCTTCGAAGAAAATTATTTCCTGCTTTCATCTTCAAAAACTAGAAAGGAAGGGTCAAAGAAAAGACAGTAGGTTATTTTCATGGCAAGCACGTCTCATCGCAGTCCAGTTCCAAGGAAAAATTCCAGTGTTTTCTACATTGGCTGCCACCTCCTCTGAAATCAGCACATTCCATGGAGGAAGGAGTCCGGCTTTGTTGCATCCTCTCTCCTAGGATTTAATGTTGGTGAATGAATAACTCTAGCATTTGAACAAGGCTTCCTAAGACTCTGGCAGCAGTTGATCTAGTGCAGGTACATAATTCAATCTGGAGATACCTGGAGCCTCGTTCTGAAAAAGACTTGACATACACATAGGAAAAAAGGCACATAAACAAATGTTCACTTGTTTCTGCTGTTAAAAAAAAGAGATTTTTATCATCTGATTGACAATGAGAATAGTGAAAATATTGAATTGGTTGGGGGTTGTTCGCAAATTTTTGTGGAAATAATGTATAAAGGAAATTAGAAAATGAAAAGTGTATTGGCACAGTTATATATTTGAGTTTTGAGAAGAACCTAGAAGAAAATTCAGATACTACATTTTATGCAAATGATACTTCTCAACAAAGAGTTGTCTGTTTCCTGTTGGAACACATAGAATGTTGTCCTCTTTCCTGACAGTCCAATTTATTAAGAGTAAAGGCATAAATTCCATTTTTGTGTCTTTTAAAGTTTGAAGCCTTAGTGCTTATTAAGACTAAGTCTAGTAAATAATGCTTTACCTAGAAATTTTAAAATAGGTTAGATTATTTCTTGGAGAAAACAAGTCTTTCTGAAAATAAAATTATTAAAGAATACCCTTCAGATAAAGTTTCCTTCACCTCATTTACTTTTCTATTTCTCTGTTTAATTAATTTATCCAAAGAAATTATCACTTTAGCAATGATTCTGATAAATTAATTTAAAATCTTTATTTCATCTTGCCTTCTAATTCAACTTTTATTAGTTCTAAGTGAATTAGAGAAATAAAACTAAGGGGGAAACATTTGATATTTCAATAACATTGATATTTCATTAGTGCATTGTTATGTTTTATTTATATTACATAATTTACTCAGCAAAAATTATGTACTCCAATCCTTTTGTCTGGAATTGTAACGAAACTGGAATTCTGACACATAACTATTTTATTTCATCTATACTCATTAAAAGACCAAGGCATACAAGAAAAACTGTATTTTAAATAATATTAGGTTTTTATAATTTGGGACTAAAGATATTCAATAATAAATTTTAAAAATATACTTTTTAATCTAGATTTTAAGACAAAAGTATTATCCACGTATATCACTGCATGACCCTAAAAGATTTCTGAATCCATACAACTAAAAAGAGGCCAAATATCAAAGGGATATCAAATACGATGGCAGCTTTTTCTCTGCCATTACTGACAACAGCTTCCAAATCTTTTCAGCCCTAAAGCTTTGGAGATCAAAGAACTATCATAAAGGCTCCTGACACATAAGTGTGATCTCTTTAAAAGGTATACTAATCCAGGCAAGAAATATACAGTGAAATAACCCATGTTCCTATATTCAGTGTTTTGGGTAGATACACCTGCTTGTTTAAGTCATATCACTGAGGAGTTTTCAAGCATTCACCTCGCTACTCATTTATATCATATTATTGAGAGAGAAAAAAATGACAGAATAGTTTTGAGCACTTTGTCTGCACAATCACCTTCACATCTTTTTGTCCTATGCTTTTCTCAGATTTTAAAAATAAACTCTGAGACAGACAATTATGTCCTTATTGTGGATTTTAGTAGTATATATGTGTTAGTTATATTTTATTATTTAAGCTAATTTTACTTCCAATTTACAAATGTACTTTGACCAAATTCCACATCCCCTTGCCCAGTTATAGTCCATTTCTCAATCCTGAGTTAGTACTCACAGTTTATAACCCGTTTGCCTTTATCATACTCTCCATTTTCTTCAATTACCATATGTAAATGTTAGATTTTCTAGGTTCTTGCATTTATAAAGACATTTTCATTGCCTCAATTTATGAAAGAGAATTTGGCTGGATATTAATTTCATGTGTCATAAACTTTGTTATTTAAAGATCTGATAACATTCTTATATAAATATTCCATATATTCTTATATAAATATTGTTGAGAAATCACTAATCCAGTACTTGTTCATTTGATAAAAAAAATCTTTACTTGATATATTATGATATTTTTATCCAACTATGTAAAAATGTATGTGTGATATATTTTCAGGCCCTCTAAAGATCTCAATTGCTTTTTGGGGGAAATATAGTAATAAATGGCTTCTTAAAAAGGAGGCTCCTTAATCATCTTGGAAATGTTTGTTTTATAGCTTTCATTGTGATTACACTTATTCATTTTTCTAAAGTGCCTGTGTTCTTATGTTAGGTTTCTGCTTTTTTCCATATAGATCACCTCATCCATCCTTCTTTTCAGAAAGATTTTCTACTTGCATTTAGAGAGATCTCTTCTGCATGTTTCTGACTCGTATTTTATGTATCAGTATTAATTTTACAACTTATGTTTTTTAATTTTTCTATTGGGCATTTTAGGTCATTGGTGCTTTCTGTATACCATTTCCAATTTTCACTTATCTTGGCTCCTTACCTTACAGTATATTCTCTTTAAATGGTTAGTTCTTAGCCAGGTGTGGTGGTGCACATGCTCAAATAAGAACAAATTATTCCAAAGCCTATGTTTTAGTAGAAACTTGATAAATATTGTTCTGAGCCCCTCTCTCTTCCAATTTGATGAGACTTAAATACTTTAGTTCATCCTGGATATGTACGTTAAATGTAAAACTCTTGGCCCAACATCCAAATTTTGATGTTTAGGTTATCTGATAAATTGTGATGAAAATATTATTGTTTCCTCAATGTTTTGCTATTTGACCCTATTATCAGATGGTAGACATCGATTTGTATTTCTTTCTGATTTCTACCGATTTTTTGCCTTACATTCAGTTCTGCATATGAAGTATGTTTTATGGGAAGCAATATCTTACCAGTGTCTTTGCTGATAGTTGCAAATTTAGAAAAAATATTTGGGGATGAGATAAATAGTGAAATGAAGAGAAAAATTCAGTTTGCTCCAAAGAGCACTCACTGTACAATAGAAAGAAACCTGAACCATTTTGAACTTGGTACAAGATTTTATTTTTGAAATGAAGAGACAGGATTTGTTGCTCAAATGGTCTACATTCAGGTTCTTGGTTAATAATTAGTATTGAAAAGTGCCTCATTCATTTTTATACCATGTCAAACAGGCTTACCATTTTCTGTTTCACTGGTATTGTGAGTCAGCATCAGGTTAACTCTCAATCCTGTTTAAACATTATTGCAGTTATGTTTCCTCTCTTCTTGAATATCTAAATGGCAATTGTAATATACTATGTTAGAAACTTCTGGTCACACACCAAATTACCAGGACGTGTATGTAATTTTCCAAAGTTTGTTAACTTGGAAATTAGCTAGATTATTTTTATTGCCTCCTCCACCTTTTTTTTTTGACCAATGCTCTACTTTAGCTAGAGTAAAATATGTTCAAATATTAATATAGAATTTATTTTCTGAACCTAACCAAATGGCCTCTTTCCTTTTACATTTGGGCTAGCCTCTTCCACTGCAGTAATTTTATCTGTTTTTAATGATAGTTAATTGCTCCATCTGTTAAATCTCAATAAACTTATGCTTACCTACACCTCATACCTATGGTAATATGCACAACATATTATATTTTTCTAGTCATTCTTCTGTCTTCTTCTTAATAATTTTAAACATTCTGTCAGGTAAAAAAGCTGACAATAATTTTTATGCTCACACTGCCTAATACTGTGCTTGGTGCTTATAAAAAGAATAAATTAAATCATTTGTCAATTGCTTGAGTTTCTCATACCTAACTTAAAATAGCATACTAAAAACAACATTATAAGTAGTTTCCAATGATATCAACATTTACAAAAATGTATACAGTATACATTTATATAAATGTATAATTTCAAAGTGTTTGCAATATTGCAAACAAAGTGTTTCAAAGTGTTTCCTGATTTCTTTTGATTTGTTCTTATGCCTTTCGTACCACTGAATACAATTTGTATTTAATCATGCAAAAATATTGCAGGATGTTGTTGCAATATAGTGCTTCATTGCAAAACTCTTGACTTCATGTTTGTACCATAACCATTTAACATTCCATTCAAATTTGAAGGTTGTAACTTTTAAAATTTATTAGCTGTAATAAATAAAGCTGAGTTTCCTTTTTATTTCATTAAGTAAAAGCATAAAAAGATTCTAAGTGAATCCAATTTGTGTGGTTCCTACTGTTATATTCTCAGAAATAGTCATTGCAAAAGTTTTAGTGAGTATAAATTTAGTTCCAAGTGGTTTAAGTCGTAGAAATTTAAGCAAAATAAAATACTTAGTATTATGTTCCTTGCTAAGGTTTCTGTTTGTTCCAAGGTATAAAAGCAATACTTTTACATCTCATTGGAAATTCTGAAATTTTGATTCATTCTAAAAGAGCAGTTAAACGGTGTCGTGCTTTTTAAATATAGAGAACAGGATTGTAATTACTTTTCCCAGTGATATTCAGATGTGTGCCTTTAGGAAGATAAATCATTTCACGGAAATACCCTTGCTTACACATTTTTCCTCAGGCTGTATTTCAGAATTTTCTATTTACACAATTTCTGTGCTTCCGACCTTCTCCTTGACCTACTGTCACCATGGGCACACTGTTATCTACATCAGACCAATCTTATTCAACTTAATGTAACAAAGTTGTGAATTGTTTTTAGTTGCCATGGACCCCCAGATTGAAGGTCATCTAGGCTGAGTATGCTCAGATGAAGACTGTGTAATCACAGGGGAGGACCTAAGTTTTGGGACAAAGGAGCAGAGACAGAATCAAGAAACAAATACCATTTAGCAGGATCCAAGATCCAATCAGACCAAGATTTAGAGTTACCCCATGGCAGAATCCAATCAGGTCATGCCTCCTGGCATCTCCTTATTGTAAGATCCAATCAGATTATACCTCAGTGCCCTGTGCTTAAAAAACCCAACCCAAATCCCAGCCGAGGAGACAGATTTTAGCATTTTATCTTATCTCCTTGCCAGTTGACTCACAATAAAGCTTTTCTTTTTTCAAAAGCCAATGCCATGAGATTGGCCTCTATGTGCACCAGGCAGCAAGTCCATTTATTACTCAGTAGTAACATTAATATTCCAAGTTTGTTTTACGTAGTGTTCACAATGAAACTAAAACCTGAACTCTTTTGTTAGTAATATTTTATTTTTTTAGAAATAAAAGTAAACTGGATTAGAATGAATTGTTCAAACATGACAACATATGGTTTTATAATACATTATCTAAATTTGAACTTCTAAAGACTCAGCCAGAGACTTTCTGCAAAGTAAAACTAAAGAATTCTTAAGTAACAAACTACATTTGTATTTTGATCAGGACTTTAAATAATTGTAAGCTTACTTTTCCTTAAATATTTTAAAGCCATTAGAATAAAAAACATACAGTTAACATAATAAGGAATTCTTGTCTATTTCTATATAGTAAAAATGTTACTTAGGCTTTAAAGTTTCCTGCAAACTAAATGAGTGCAAATTATTATGAGTTACTACTGAAAAGATTGTAACATACCATTTAGATAAATAATGCACTAGGGACAAAAGTATTTAAAGAATATTAGGGTGTCCCTTTAATGGTAAATAAAATAAGGTTTTGGAGATAATTAAGGTACTAACTATGTATATGCATTTATGTATGTGTGTATATGAATACTTAGAAAATAGATAAAACAGGGAAGAAACAAACACCAGGAAAAAAGTGGAAAAAAAGAAAGAGAATGAATTATTATCATGTAGTATCAAAATAGACTCATCTTGAACTTGTTTTCCTAATTTTGCAGTTGTACATTCTTCCCCATTAACTATTTTTTTCTGGGATTAATTTTCCATAGTGTAAAATAATAGAATATTCTTCCATGATACCTTCAAAATCCCAATGAATTTTTTAACTTCAGCAATATTTGAATATTTTTGGAAATTTAACATATTTTATTTAAATGTTCTATATTGTTAAATAGTTATTACATGTATTCAGTATTATTAAACATTAAAAAGTTTAAAAGATGAGTTTAATACATAGTATTCAATCATACGACTGTACAACCAACCATTTGTTATTATGTTTATGTAATTACCAAAGGCCAAGAAAGAAATAATTTAAATAAGATAAATATGAAAGTATAATATATAGAATGAAATAAATGTCTATGAGTTTATTCTAATGATTTAAATAAATAACTGGTATGTATTTTTTTTTTTTTTTGACAAAAGTCTTGCTCTGTGGCCAGGCTGGAGTGCAGTGGCGCAATCTCAGCTCACTGCAACCTCTGCCTCCTGGGTTTAAGCGATTCTCCAACCTCAGCCTCCCTAATAGCTGGTACTACAGGTGCGAGACACCATGCCCAGCCAATTATTGTATTTTCAGTAGAGATGGGGTTTCACCATATTGGCCAGGATGATCTCGATCTCCGGACCCCAGGATCTACCCCACTCAGCCTCCCAAAGTGCTGGGACCACAGGTGTGAGCCACCATGCCCGGCCAATAAGTGAGAAAATTATTGAGCATACATATGAGAAAAAATATGATATTGGCATATATTCAAATTACCTCTCCTAAAGTACTTATTAATTACAAAGGAAAAACATAATACGTTTATTGTGAAGAAATCTTGGCCAGGTACAGTGGCTCATGCTGGTAATCTTAGCACTTTGGGAGGCCGAGGAGGGCAGATCACAAGGTCAGGAGATTGAGACCATCTGGCCAACATGGTGAAACCCAATCTCTACTAAAAAATACAAAAAATTAGCTGGGCGTGGTGGCATGTGCCTGTAATCCCAGCTACTCGGGAGGCTGAGGCAGGGGAATCGCTTGAACCCGGGAGGCGGAGGTTGCAGTGAGCTGAGATCATGCCACTGCACTCCAGCCTGGCGACAGAGCAAGACTCGTCACAAAAACAAACAAACCAAAAAAATTGCATAATTTCCTCAACCAATTGAACAGGATAACAATAATAATAAATACCAACACCTTGTATTCCCTGATGTGATATACTAAGGCCCACACTTCTATGATGATCTTGCCTAAAGGGCACAATCTCAGTCTAATTATGGGAGAATATCCCAATAGGAAGGACAGTCCACCAAATTAACAGCAACAACAAAAACCTAACAATTATTTTTCAGAAATGTCAGTCATTAAATACAAAGAATAACTAAGGATTGACACTGATTAGAAGAGACTAAGGAGAAATTAAAACTAAATGTAACACAGAAGGCTGCTTTGGATTCCAGTAGAAAAACAAAAGGGCATGAGTGAAGAAACTCAGAAACCTTGAAAAAAAAGACTATAAAATCTTTCCTCTGTATCCAAGAGGGATTGTTTCCAGGACCTTGGCAGATACCACAATGACCACATGCTCAAGTCCCTTATGTAAAATGGCATACTACTGGCTTATAATATAGGCAAATCCTCCTCTATACTTTAAATTACATATAACACCTAATTCAATGCATATGCTATATAAATAGTTGTTATGTTGTATTGGTTCCTTATTTGTATTTTTTATGATTGTATTGCTATTTTTTGGTTTTGTTTTCTGATTATTTTTCATATGTGTTTGTTCCAGTCCAAGGATGTGGAAGGTCAACTGTAGCTTAATTAATAATATTATATAAATGTTAATTTCTTTGTTGAAAAAATTGTAGTATAGTTAAGTAAAGTGTTAGTGTTAGGAGCCTTTTTGTAAGCCTAAAGTTCTATTTGTGTATATATATATATTCTATCTATATTTTCTATTATATAATGTAAATGATACTTTATATATTTAGAATGTACTACATATGCTATATATAATACATATATTATCATCCCAAATGAATATCTACATATAAGAGCCAAAAGCTATCTACATATATTTAAAGTTAATTTAAAATTAATTAATAGAAAATACAATTTAAAATTCAAGTGTTCAGTCACACAAGCCATGTTTCAAGTGCTCCAAATGTTAATATGGCTAGTAACTACTGCATTGGACATCACAGATTATGTAACACTTCCATCAATACAAAAAATTCTATTGGCCAGAGATGCTCTGAAACATAAGATCTTATGTAGGCCACTTCGAATAGTGAATTGAATTATTAAAGCAATTTCATAGAATATCATCAATCTGCACACAGCTATTTTTAGCTTTCTAATCCCTCAGTTGACTCCATGGGAAAATTTGACTTGAGTACTATGATCTCCCTACTGTTTTATAAATGGGCCATGTCTACTTTAGTACTTTTGTATATATGCCATTTGCACAGTATTTGACTATCAAAAAAGAACTTTTATTTAGAAAAACAAATTATCTAAATCTAGTTGAACAAGAGTAGCATGCTCCAAGAAATACGTTTGTGTATGGGAGTGGGGAGGTAAGGGAAGAAGGTGCATGGTAAAAAGACAACTTAAGAGATAACAACCAAGAAGGAAGTGGTGCTAACTCTCTTGTTCTTTTTGGCTTCATTTCACACAACTAGGTCAAATTAATGCTGGGGATGGATGTTTAATGATGAATGTGAATATCAATTGTTCCCAGTATAATTTATTGACTATTTTAATCCATTGATGTCCCCACCTCCAGTTCAAAGTATAATTAGAGAATGACTTTCTAATAATTTTGGAACAGAATAAACATAAGACAACTATTGCAATGCTATTTTGTGATGAAGCCTCAGGTATTTATGATACTCCTCCTCTTGACCTTTGTCCATAGGGACTATGAATTTTTCCAGTTTATGCTAATCTTCTTCTCTAAAGGCTATTACTTCAGAAGAAGGAGCTGGTGCTCTTTTCTCTCTCAAGGAATCACTTACAGAATTGACACATAACTATTACCCTTCAATTTGTTTTCTTTTCTTTGGGTAACTACTAAGTTAGTAGTAACTAATGAATTTTTTTAAGTACTAACAACTCTTGATGACCAGTGAGGTTAGCATTCTTATTTCTGATTTACTCAAAAATACCAACTTTTAAGCAGTTTTTCTCTCTCTCATTCTCTCATTAAGAGAGGAGACATAACTTATGTAGGAAATTTCCTAGAAGTAGGCTGTTAGCTTTTATTTCTTCATTCTGTAATTTTAGGTAATTACAAACAGAACTTTAAAAATTTCACATTAACCAACTAATTACATGTGCTCTTTGTTGAATCAATGAATGAGAGCACATTGATCTTAATGAGTAAACAATGTGTAAATAAACATGTATTTAAAATAAATATAACTATAATGCATTTCACAGGTTGTTAATTTTTTTATAGTTGTATTTATATATATCGGCAAAACTGTTTAAAATGTAAAATTGTTTAGGTTCTTGTTTATATATATACACACACACACAAACACACATACTATATATGTATACACACACACATACTATATACATATACACACACATACTATAGACAGTATATATTCTTTTTACTATATATATGGTGTATATGCATGTACATTCCTATATATATATATAGCTATTACTATGTACATAAAGTAACAAGAACCTAAACAATTTTTACTAGAATAATAAGGATGTTTATATGAATAAACCTATATGTACTTTAATTTTATCAATAATGTCTTGTTTACTTATGGGATTTAAATATCTTGTGAGTCATAAAGTCAATGTTTAAATATTTATATAAAATTAAAAGCAAGCAAGACATATTTTACCTAACACATTTAATTTTAATTATTCGGAATATGCTACTGAGATGTTGATTTCATTTGGTTCGTAATTATGTATTGTTCTGCTTTAAATGTTTAAATGCGGTATCTGTATTTTTCCCATTTGTGATTACTAAAAAGGAAAAAGAGTATAAACCATTATAAACCATTACAAATTCCAGTCACAATTCTTTGCTGACATGATCCATTTATGTTCAATAATTCACCTCTCTTGTGTCACTCAGACAAACTTGGTATTTATATCTCCTAGTTACTTGACATTCATCAGGTCTTGTTCTCTTCTTGGTCAGAGATTGAGGAAAGAAAAATAGTCGTAAATACGTGAGGCTCTGTCATGAATACACAAAGAACACTATTCACTATAAAAATGCACTGCGTCTGAAGCATCAGATGCAAAGCACTCATATAAAGCATTCAGAGAGAGAGTGAGTGAGAAAGGAAGAGAAAGATTGAAACTGTTCAGTTTGGGAGTGAAAAACGATCTGTCGGAAGCAACTTAAGGAACAAGCCAGTGACAAACATGGTTCTGTGAAAGTGCTATATAACTTAGGCATCATTTTCTTTACAGTCCTCCCATTAAAATATCCACCATCTCATTCCATATTGTAAGGGGGGAAGTGAAAGCACAAGTTTCTCTACCCTGCATAAAGAGCCTCACACTTTCCTCCTTGGCCTGATGGAAGACCTCAGCAATAGAAGTACCAGACAGCTTTCATGGTTATTAGCCTCCATTCCAGATGACATTTAAAAAATTCCTTATTAGGCTATTATATAGAAAAGAACTACTACCTTTCCATTAGTCACTATATATTCTAACTAGCCCAATTGGTCTCCAATATGATAAATAAATGAATAATTAGATAACATTTAAGCAATCCTTATCATCAATAATGTAAATGAAAAAAACTATTCATTCAAAATTATTTAGTCCTGTGAAACAGTTACTGAGATTACTTTTATTACTTCATCAAATCTTCAAAACATCCTTATAAGTTAGAGATTATTATTATTACAAATTTTAGATTAAGGAAACTGAAACTCAAACTAGCAGAGAAAATAAATGAAGGCAGCTTTCAATATATTTCTGTCTGATTGCAGAAGCCAATTTAATAATCTGATTGTACCACTGCTTTAATAATTTTTAAATGGCATCATTATTTGTATTTCCTCTCATAAGAATATAATAAAAATGAAAAATACCCATCAGAACAAATTTCAAACCCTCAAATACCTGAAAAAATTGTCTTTTACGTAATTCATGAAGTCCTAAGGTTGTAATACATTCCAATAACATATTTTGGAAAACTGTTCTCCAGATAATATATATTATCTAGAAAATATTAAGATACGTAGTTGAAGGTCTGAAGAAAGTTCATTATCCTCACTGAGATCATTATTAAGGCAGGCTAATAAAATGAGGATCTGACTGACAAGCCACACATCACTACATTTTGGTCTTTTTTGTTATAATGAATATTTTTGTTTTAGGGGAAAAAAGCCCACTACACACTTGCTTGTCAAGTATATCTTTAATTAACCAATTGCATCTTTTACTACACTAACATTGAATTTCAAATGTTCTTCTCCGAATGTTAGCATCTATTCTCCATATATCTCATGCCTTCCTAGTATGAATTATTTTCAAAATTATATTGATCTCCTAAGTGCTCTTGGATCGCTGCAACCTCTGCCTCCTGAGTTCAAGTGATCCTCCTTCCTCAGCCTCTCAAGTAGCTGGGACTACAGACATGCACCACCATGCCTGGCTAATTTTTGTATTTTTTAGTAGGGACAGGATTTCACTATGTTGGCCAGGCTGGTCTCGAACTCCTGACTTCAAGTGATCTGTGTGCCTCAGCCTCCCGAAGAGTTGAGATTACAGGCGTGAGTCACTGCGTATGGTCAGTTTTTACATATTTTGATGATGTTAGACTTTGCTTTCTCAGTGGAGAAATTGGCATCATCTAAGCTATTTTTCTGATCACTTTGTTTTATAAGATATAAACAAATAAATTGTGATAAATATATGCAGTGCCTTATGTTTAGCAATATAATAGAGAAAGATCTGCAAACGTGCACATGTGGACACACAGATACACAAACTTCAAATTTGAAAGAAGAAAATAATCTGATATTTTAAAATAATGCTGTGTTTTGCCATAGAACATGCTTTAAGGAAGCAGAGGATGATCAAAGTGTAAAAATCAATTTGTCTAAAAGAAGAAAAGAATCCGTTTTGAAAATTTTGCAGCCAGGCACGGTGGTAATCCCAGTACTTTGGGAAACCGAGGCAGGCGGACCACGAGGTCATGAGATCGAGACCATCATGGCTAGCACAGTGAAACCCCATCTCTACTAAAAATACAAAAAATTAGCTGGGTGTGGTGGCATGTGCCTGTAGTCCCAGCTACTCACACGTAGGTACTCAAGGCAGGAGAATTACTTGAACCTGGGAGGTGGAGGTTGCAGTGAGCCGAGATCAGACACTGCACTCCAGCCTGGAGTGCAGACACAACAGAGTGAGACTCCGTCTAAAAACAAAAATGCGTTATAAGTGTGTAGTAGAAGAAAGAGAGCAAAATATTCACTGAAATACACAAAATGTTTTCATCTATTGAATCTATAACAACTTCGGAGAGTGTCAGAGCAGTCATTTAATTAAAACACCACCTATACTCTCAGAATATTCCTAATGTCCAGATCAAATTTTACAAATGAAAGAGAACCAGATGACCCTCATAGGCTGTTACAAAATGCAATTTACATTGTGCAAATAACTTACTAAAATCAGTGATTATGACAATATTTCCCATAAAAAAGAAAGTTAACATTCAAATAGAAATAGGTTCTTTACACATTTATGTTCCTTTATTATGCAAACCTGTGACTGTGTGATTCTCTAAAACTGAATGTGGACCCAGAGTTCATAAAAAATATGCATGCTTTGATAGTAGATTTTGTTCCTGGTTAAAATGTATATATATTATATATATTTAATATATATATATATAAAATGAAAAGAATTGCCTTGATTCCTTAAGCCCTCAATGTGACTGTTACTAAGTTAAATAAAGGGTAACAATATAATACTTTAATGTGAACAACCTTTAAGGAGATAAAGGGGTGAAGAAACAAAGTAAACCAACAAAACTGCATTTTATTTTATTTTTATTTTTGTTTCATTTTTGTATTGCTTTTTCTTTTCCTTTTCTTTCTTCTTCTTCTTTTTTTTTTTTTTTTTTTTTGAGGCAGGGTTTTGCTTTCGTTGCCCAGGCTGGAGTGCAGTGGCACGATCTCAGCTCACTGCAACCTCCACCTCCTGGGTTCAAGCGATTATCCCGCCTCAGGCCTCCTGAGTAGCTGGGATTACAGGAGCCTGCCACCACGCCTGGCTAATTTTTTGTATTTTTAGAAGAGACAGGTTTTCATCATGTTGATCAACACCTGTAATCCCTGCACTTTGGGAGGCCAAGACGGGTCATATTGCTTTTTCAGATGGGGGTTTCACTGTCACCCAGCCTGGAGTGCAGTGATGTAATCATAGTTCACTGCAGCTTCAAACTTCTGAGCTCAAGCAATCCTCCTGCCTCAATCTGCTAATTAGCTGGTGTATTAGTCCATTTTCATGCTGCTGATAAAGATATATCCAAGACTGGGCAATTTACAAAAGAACGAAGTTTAATAGACTTACAGTTGCACATGGCTGAGGAGGCCTCACAATCATGATAGAAGGCAAGGGGGAGCAAGTCATGTCTTACATGGATGGCGGCAGGCAAAAAAAGAGAGCTTGTGCAGGAAAACTCCCATTTTAAAAACCATCAGATCTTATGAGACTCCTTCACTATCATGAGAACAGTGCAGGAAAGACCCATCCCCCAAAATTCAGTCACCTCCCACTGGATTCCTCACATGGGAATTCTGGGAGTTACAATTCAAGAAGAGATTTGGTAGAGACACAGAGCCAAACCATATCATTCTGTCCCTGCCCCTCCCAAATCTATGTCCTTATATCTCATATCCAATTGTGCCTTCTCAACAGTCCCCCAAAGTTTTAACTCATTTTGGCATTAACTCAAAAGTCCACAGTCCCACGTCTCATCTGAGACAAGGCAAATCCCTTCCGCCTATGAGCCTGTAAAATCAAAATAAAGTTAGTTATTTTCTAGATATAATGGGGGTACAGGCATTGGGTAAATACAGCCATTCCAAATGGGAGAAATTGAGCAAATCAAAGGGTCTACAGGCCCCATGCAAGTCTGAAATCCAATGAGGTAGTAAAATCTTAAAGCTCCAAAATGATCTTTTCTGACTCTGTGTCTCACATCCAGGTAACAGTGATGCAAAAGGTGTCTGGGCTAACATGGTGAAACCCCGTCTCTACTTAAAAAATATACAAAAATCTAGCTGGGCGCGGTGGCGGGTGCCGGTAGTCCCAGCTACTCGGGAGGCTGAGGCAGGAGAATGGCGTAAACCCAGGAGGCGGAGCTTGCAGTGAGCTGAGATCTGGCCACTGCACTCCAGCCTGGGCGACAGAGTGAGACTCCGTCTCAGAAAAAAAAAAAAGAAGAAAAAAAAAAAAAAAAAAAAAAAGGTGAATTTCCATGGTCTTGGGCAACTCTTGCTCCTGTGGCTTTGCAGGTTACTACATCCTTCCTGGCTACTTTCATGGGCTGATGTTGAGTGTCTGTGGCTTTTCCAGGCACATGGTGCAAGCTGAGACTGGATCTACCAATCTACCAATCTGGGGTCTAGAGGACAGTGACCCTCTGTCACTTGGGAACTTGTTGGAGACTTCCCAACAAGTTCCTCATCTACATCTGAGACCACCTCAGCTTGGGTTTCGTTGTCCATATTATATTCAGCATTTTGATCAAAGCCATTCAGCAAGTCTCTAGGGAGTTCCAAACTTTACCAGATTTCCCTGTCTTTTTCTGAGCCCTCCAAACTGTTCCAATCTCTGCCTGTTACCCATTTCCAAAGTCGTCTCCACATTTTCAGATATCTTTTCAGCAGCATCCCACTCTACTGTTACCAATTTACTATATTAGCCTGTTTGCACGTTGCTGATAAAGACATATCTGAGACTGCGCAGTTTACAAAAGAAAGAGATTTAATGGACTTACAGCTCCACATGGCTGGGGAGGCCTCACAATCATGGTGGAAGGGAAGGAGGAGCAAGTTACATCTTACATGGATGGCAGCAGGCAAAAAGAGAGAACTTTTTCAGGAAAACTCCCATTTTTTAAACCATCAGACCTCATGAGGCTCATTCACTATCACTAGAAAAGCACAGGAAAGATCCACCCCCATAATTCAATCGCCTCCTACTAGGTTCCTCCCACAACATGTGGGAATTACAATTCAAGATGATATATGGGTGGGGACATAGCCAAACCATATCAGCTGGGACTACAGACTACCACCATACCTGGCAAATTTGTGTTGTTGTTTTTGTGGAGATTGGGGTCTCACTATGTTGCTCAGGCTGGTCTCAAACTCCTGACCTCGTGTGATCATCCCGCTTCAGTCTTCCAGAGTGCTGGGATTACAGGCATAGCTATCACACCTGGAATTGCATTGTAAAGTTGTTTGCATTAAGTTCATTATACATTTATAAAATGATTAATTTGTTTGGAGGTGTTTACTATTTTTTTCTTTTAGATGTTCTATGCAGTGTTTATCTTTTGTGTTACATTATTTATATATATATGTGTATACATATATTATGGAGATAGCTCCATAAAATATATAATATATAATATAATATATATTGCTCCCCACACTACATATATATATAAAATGGGTTTTTTATATATATGTCACAATCTACTGAGCTGTTAGGCCAATTGTGTGATATAATCCTGTATTTATCACTAACACCTAATTGTCTTAGGAATTAAAAATTCTAAAATACTTTTTTTGTAAAAAAAAAAAAAAGATAATTGCAAAAAGCAATCTTTATATTTTTTATCTGCTACTTTGCTTTTATTATATATTAAAGCTTTTTTTTTTTTTTTAGTTATTTAGCACATTCAGTAGTACAATTCTGCTTTAGTTTTATTATTTAGTTTATTTCCTAGAATGTGCAAGTTTGTGGGGAAAAAATTATGTGAAATTAAGCAGTGCAGTGAGAAAATGTCTTCTAAAGGGTAATGTCTGTGTCTTCTGCATGGTAATAACTTCAGTGGCAGACTATTGATTATCTAATTGTGATACTTTTTAATTAAATTCTGTATTCACACACCTCAAAGGGAATGTGATCACTTGTGAAGTAATACATTCACTGTGTTTCTAGTACAATCTGTGCCTAATGTTTTAATTATTTAGTCTAAATGGGATCCTCAGAGACAGATGCAATGCCTTCACCAAAATACATGCTCATATCCTCATGGTTGGCAGCAAAAGGGCCCTAAACCTTTGTTCCTTACTTAGGATTTTAAAACAAAGTAAGCTCAGCTTCTTTTACTTGATTTAGATCTTGCCATGTGCATCAGACAGACTTTGTTCAACTGTCATTTTCTTAATGGAGACTACCTTGCCATTTTATTTAAAACATGATATCACTCTAGTTATTAAAATCTTCATTACTCTGCTCTATATTTTCACATAAAATGTGAAACCTTCTTAAGATTTCAATGCCATATAGTTAGTTATTATATGTATTTGTATTATCTATTGACAAGTATCTTTTAATCTATTTTATCTCTTTTTATATTCTAATCACCTAAGAATGTGCCTTAAACACAAAAGAATACTCCATAGATAGTCACTAAATAATCTGTCTTTAAATGAACATATTTAAAGTATATTAATTTTAGACTTGGGTCTGAATTTGCAAATATAATATTTAGTTAAAATTATGCTATATTCTTTCCAAATAGTGATACAATATAAATGTCATAATGGCAGGAGAGTGGATTCCATTTTTAAGAAAGACATAAATCAAATTAGCAAGGTATTGTTCTCAACCTTAGAAACACTTCTGATCTTGAGACTTTTTTTCAGGGTTAAGCATTTCCTACTACCAACTTGGTGTTTCCTGGAAACACCTTCGACTTGAGAACCCCATCAAAGCAAGGCCTATGCTTGATCTTTTTTCTTTTTTCTTTCATCCTTAGTATTAGCACTTATTCATCATGTTCTTAATTATTTGAACAGAAGAACCCACTTCCGAAGCTAGTACACATATAGTCATTATCAGAAAATCAGTCTTTTTTCTTTGTATTTCAAAGAAAATAAAGGTATTTGCTTGTTTTGATTTTATTGTATAGCAAGTTTCTCAGCATCTTTTAATTTTTTTTTTACCATTTCTAACATAAAAATATCATTGAATCCACTCCCCCATCTTTTACTTATACCTCTGCCAAAAAAGAACATGTGATATTATTCTGCAGAAACAATCACCTTATGATCTATCTATAACTATCATCTATCTGTCTCTTTTTTCAGAAATTGAAAACTGTGTTACCCTTCTACTTTACAATGCAAAGTCTAGGGAGGGGAGATAGAGCCATTGCAAGGTGACTTTATCATTCACAATATGTGATTATGATAGCAGTCATAAATGTGCTGGTTAGATCATGCATACCATCTCTTGAATCTAGTGGGAATTCCCTGAGATTAAAATTATAACACCCAATTTTGAAAGCAGTGCATATGGCTAGAAGTTAAAATAAATTAGTAAATGAAAACACATATTTCATTAAATGAAACATCATAATAAGATGGATGATGTCAAAAGAACTGCACGTGTTCTTACAATAATCTTACAAGATTCTTCAGGAAAATATTATCACAAATATATGGAAAGTTTTGAAATACTACAAATGCCACTACAGCTGTATTAGTTTCTAATGGATGCTGTAACAAAATAGCACAAACTACTGACTTAAAACACTTATTCTCTCAGTTTGGGAGTCTAGAAGTCTAAAATCAAGTTGTCAGCAAGTCTATGCTCTCTTTGAAGGCACGAGAGGAAGAATCTTTCTTTACCTCATTCTAGGTTCTGGTCATTGCCAACAAACTATGTCATTCCTTTGCTTATGGATACATCATTCTAATTTCTGCCTCCATCTTCACATAGCCTCAACCTGGGTGCCTGTGTCTAAATTTCCCTCTCTTTACAAAGATAGCAATCATTGGATTAGGGCCCACCCTAAAAAAGTATGACATTATCTTAACTTAATTATCTCTGCAAAGACCCTATTTCCAAATAAGATCATATTTACAGGTGATAGAATTAGAAGTTTGACATACTGGTTTTTTTTTGTTTTGTTTTGTTTTTTTTTCAGGAGACACAGTTCAACCAGAAATGGTGATCTATGACTGAAAATTTCAATTATTCCTCCTGTGGAAGAAATTTCAATATATTCGTATTTTAGCCCTGGCTACTCTCTTTATCTCCTGTCTGGTGCCCCACTGTCTGTAGAGGTTTATGGGGATAGGGATAAAGTCATACGGAAAAGAGGTGAGCAGAATTAGACATTCTGGCTGAAGTTTGGTTCTGGTGCTGGAATCTCTGGGTAAATTTTGGTAAAGTTGTTGCCCAAAGAGGCTACAAGCTAATTAAATTCAAAGCTGTATTTAAAGCCATTACCAAGGAAAAGTACTAATGCTCAAAACCACTCAATCATTATAACTGTTCAGGAGCTGACTACCGGATGAAAAAAACGGAAATAAAGCCCAAAGTTGACAAGAGAGGAAAATGGAAAGATTTTAGGAAATGGAGTATGTTTATGAATTGTTTGTGACCTGGACAGTCTGGCTTTTACTTTGACCGGATATTGTCTTCTATACAAGTTGTTCATCACCATACTGTGTTTAGATCTGGTAGCTCTCAAGCTATATTTTCAATATAAGAATATTTTAAATAAATGAGCACACTGTCATCTAAATAGGAACTTATCAAAATGAATGTCATACATATGTCCTAAAAATGAAAAGCTTGATCTAATCAGTTTCTATTTTATAATTAAAAATAAAACCATGCCTTCTCTCTTCTAACTTCCATTTTCGAGACAGTTGTTAAGTACGTTTTTTGCATGCCTTCCCTTTCCTGTTTTCTTTCCCATTGTCTTCATCCCAAATCAGCTTTTCTGTACCTCTCTCTCTGACTCTTGTAAAGGCTTGGCAATTAGCTTGCCAACACCAGTTGTTTTTTTTCTGCTCTAATTCATCCTTTAAAGTTCCACTTGAAGATTGATCTCTCTAAAACACATCACTGATCAAAATCCCCTGATTAAATTAAGCTAAAAAAAAATCTCTTCAGCGTGTTTCAAAATGTGATCTAAACCATTTTCCATCGGTAGTGTCTACTCACTATTTATAACCTTTGTGAAAATAAACATAGCTTATGCTTTCCCTTCCTCATGCATTTACCACCACTTGAAATAATGTGTCATCTGCATTTCCATTTGTTAAAATCCTTCTGTTTTCCATGATTTGGCCAGTCAATAATAATGTTTTATTGCTCACACAAATGCTGTGGAAAATTCCATCAACACTACCCATGTATTAATCTATCCTTTAAATCAATTCAATTTATTCTTGCAGAAATCAATTCTCACAGAGATCAATCTGTGATATTCTGCAAGTGTCATTTCACACACAGGTTATTTAGATAGTGCTTTGCAGTTATGGACTTCTAATCTAAGGTTTGCGCAATCCACATCTCAATTCCTGCTATGAGTTATAAAACACCAGATTTTTGAAAATTTACTTTGCTAAATATGGAAATTCTGTTTTCTCATTTAGAAAATATGATGGATTTCCTTATGTTCAAGATCATAGAGGTAGTCTTCAGACAAAAATATGAGGCGTATTTTCTGAGTTTATATCTTGAAACGAGTGTGTCAAAGATTTAGTTAGTATTTGGCAACCACATTCTTACATTTATGGAAGACATCCTTATATCTACATGATGATAATGCTATGTGATGAAGGTAGTTTAGTGAGGGAGCATGATCTCCAAAGAATGTTTTGACATGGTTTAAATGTGGGTCTCCTCTGAATCTTATGTCGAAATGCAATCCCCAATGTTGAAAGTGGGGCCTAGTGGGAGGTATTAAACCATGCAGGCAGATTCGCCATGAATGACTTAGTGCCATTCTCTTGGTGATGAGTAAGTTTTTGCTCTGGTAGTTCAGCAAGATCTAGTTGCTTAAAAGAGTATGGCACCTCCCCACTTTCTCTTCTTGCTACCTATCTCACCATGTGCTGTGCCTGCTTCTGCTTTACCTTCTAAATTCCAAGGCCAAGATGGAACAATTTGTAATGACTTTTAGAAGCAAGGAAATGTTGACCACTTTTTCATCTTAAGGGGGATAAAATTTAAATTTTACTTGAGTATTTGAGTAAAAACATGTATTTAGAAGGATGCTTCTCTGAAAAGCACGTGGGCTTACAGTTGTAAGGAGTACCGGCAAAGGCTGACAGGGTGAGGGGAGAGTGGGAAATTTGGTTGCAGGTGAAGACGTGTGGAAGATGTTTCCAATGCAACTTGTGATAAGGAATGATTACTAAGGAAGATTTGTTATCTGATAATCAAGGAAAATAAGAATTACATTCATGGTAAAATGATAAGATTAGTAGAGTAGCATCAGGGGGTAATATGACAGAATTGAGATTCCTAGAAATTAGAGAACCACATTTTGTTAATCAGTGAAAGAGAAGAAACCCAAAGATCAGCCATTGGAGAGCATGCTCAGTCCCAATTCCTGCTATCCTTTCAAATAACCATAAATATTTATTCTATAACACATACTTTACACAGACACAACCAAGTGATAAAATTGGAAAGGTATTTAACATTCTGTACCCAGTGCTTGTACCTTTACTTTTCCTCAAATGTAATATTCTGCAATAATTATCAGAAAGGTGTTATCAATTAAAGGCTATGAGGAGGAGCATTTCTCAGGCACCATGTATGTAAATAATAAAGGAATCAAATTAGGTGGGTCCAAATGATTAAAGGTGTGTGTCTCAAAGTGTCTTATGAGATCTAGAAAACATGTCTCCTTTATATTAAAAAAAATGAGCATTATCTTTCATCCTCCACCAATACTACCACTTTTAAATACTATGAATAATATTTTTAGGTCACATATTCTATGTAAAAGTAACCAAGATAGGAATAAATTAGCAACATACATAATCATTACTACTGATTAACATACACTGAGACGCATGAGATCTAGAGAACGTATCTCTTTTAAATTAAAAAAAACTTCTTCAGCATTATTTTCCATCCTCCACAAATATGATCATTTTGAATACTATGAAAAATATTTTTAGCTCACATTTTCTATGTAAAACTAGCCAAGAAAAGGAGAAATTAGGAACATATATAATCATTACCACTGATTAACTTTCTGATGCATGAAGACTAGAAAATAATTTCTTATCTAAAAATCAATCACAATTTTAAATTAATGTATTTAATAAAACCATTGTTCCAACAACTGAGAAAATATTTTGCAAAATGTCTCAAAAAGAGAGAAAGTTGGAAAAATACTGGGAAAGTGTAAAATTATCTTTTCTTAGACATAGAGAAACAAAATGCAAAATAGTATATTGGACTGACAACTGTGAGCTTCTTCCAAAAAGAACCGAAACAATCTGTTGATCAATCAAAGGGAAGTTATGTAACCTAATGAAGTAAGGGAGAAACTAGGCTGGGAGATTTTACAGTAGTGTTTGTAAGGTAGGCCATGGTCTAGTACTAGGCTGCTTTTGTGACATGCTCACTTTGAATAGGTGGACACGGAAAGTAGAGGAAGCCTGCATGAACAAGCTGGCAGTCTTCACGATGCATGTATTTTACTTGATTCAGACTTATGTTCAAGGATCAAATATATTTTGGAGGTAATAGCTAAGATATTTTTGCTCGTTCTTACTTTTTTTTTTTTTTTTTTTAACCCAATGGGGAAGGCGATTATATTTGTTTGACTTCTCAGTATTCAGCACAAATCAGAATTAGGAGCTCAGCAATTTATTATTTACAAAAAGCAACGGGCAATTTTCTTATATGCAAAGTGAGAGCAAGGCTCTCTATCCAATCAGCAGTTGTAAAGATTAAAAATAATAACGTGTAAAATTTATGAAAAATAGTGCTCACCAAAGTTTTATTTTATCACACCCACATACATATACATATATAGTATATATCCTGTAGAAAAATCCTTTAAATGTCGGCAGTGCCCTGTGGCTCGCGCCTGTAATCCCAGCACTTTGGGAGGCCGAGGCGGGCGGATCAGGAGATCAGGAGATCGAGACCCAGACCATCCTGGCTAACACGGTGAAACCCCGTCTCTACTAAAAATACAAAAAAATTAGCCAGGCGTGGTGGCGGGTGCCTGTAGTCCCAGCGGAGAATGGCGTGAACCCGGGAGGCGGAGCTTGCAGTGAGCCGAGCTCGTGCCACTGCACTCCAGCTTGGGCGACAGAGTGAGACTCCGTCTCAAAAAAGAAAAGAAAAATCCATTAGACGTCATTTATGTTATAACAAATATTTTTATAAGAGTGATAGATATTGTAAAAATATGACCACTATATGTCAGAAAAACATAAAAACAATTACTGATTATTGTTTAACAATGGTTTGTTGTCTTCCATCTATATCTGTATCTGAATCTATCTGTAACTTATCTATATAAATATTTATATAACCAGACTTTTAAAAATACTGTCTTCCCTCTTTTTCTAATACATTTCCTTTTTAAAATATATATGTATCCGAATTTTATTCTAATTTATTTTGTTCTAGTTTATGTTGTTACTCTATTCATTATCACCACTGCTAAAAATGTAGTGTGTGCTTTTTTCTTTTTTTTTTAAATACAAATACTGTTGCTATGATTATAATTTTGCCTGTATTTTGATGTACATTCTAAAAAGTCTTTAAGTGATCTGAGTAAAATTTAGTCACCGGGCTTGTACATTTTCAAATAAACTAAAATTTGTCAAATTATTCCAGAGAATTACAATCATATAACTTCCCCCAGCAGCATACTAAAGTTCCTTTGCTCCACATCCTTGCCAAAGTTAGACCCTAAAAATTGTTCTGTTTCTAATGGAGATGAAATTACATCTCATCCTAATTTTTATTGAATTTTCTTATTTCTCCTGAAATTGAACATCCATGAACACGTTAATGTATCATTTGTATTTTATATTCTGTTGATGACATGTTTTTAACTGTTTCTGATTTTTCTAGTGAGTTGTTGATATCTTGATACTGGTTTGTAGAAGTTGTTTACTTATGTTCTGGTCACTAATATTTGTTAGTTGTACATTTGCAAATGTATTTTTAGTAAGTGGCTTTTTTTCTCTTTTAAGGTGTCTTTTCATAAACAGAATTTTACGTTTTAATATAAAATGTATTTATTTTAAATGTTTGTGCTGCTTTTAGTGTTATTTAAGAAATAGATCAACTAATCTTTTTGGCCATAGCTCTACCTTTATTATTTTAAATCCTCCTTTAAGCTCTAGTAACTGAACTTTTGTGTGTGGGAGAAGATTTTGGCGCTCTCTTTTAAATTAATTGTTTAAATTAATTTTAAACAATTTTAAATTAATTGTTTAAATTGATAGTTAATTGTTCCAGCACCATTTTGTGAAAATATGATTTTTTTTCCAGTTACCTGCAATATAAATGTAGATTCTCAGGTGTGTTGCGTTGCCATATTTGTCTATTCCTGTGTCAATACCACATTTCCTCATTACTGTACTTTGATAGTATGTCCGGCTTTTTGGTAAGGAAATTCTATAATCTTGTGCTTCTTCAAAACATGATTAGTTATTCTTGTTCTTCCGTTTTTCCCTAGAATCAACATTTCAAGTCTTATGAAAAAATCTCTCGGCATTTTGATTAAAATTGCCCTAGTTTCATAGATTAGTTCAAGGAACAAATGACAGCTCTACCGTACTGACTCTTCCTACCCATGAACATGGTTATCATTCTACTAACTAGGTCATCTATATATTTTTCTGAAATTTCTTCATAAATATTATAGAAGTCAATTGTTAGATTTATCCTTGTACCACTTATAATTTTGATTTTATTTAAATAATTCAATTTTATAAACTATATGTTGTACTGCTTTAAGGCTGGAGCATATCAATGTAGTTTTTAAAATTTTTTAAATTGGGCCAAAAATCTGTTGCAATCTATTTTTATATTTAATACTCTGTACCTTTGTCCTGGGTTCCCTAAGTAGACAATCAGAATAAATAATAATAATGCTAAGCAGTTATAGTCCTACTCTGTCAAGTGAATCTGACCTATATGCTTTTTAGGTTAACAGTTATAATATATACAACGAACTGCATATCCATACACTTTAGTATACTTTGTTGTGAGTCATATCGTATCTATTTAGATAAATGTATAAATTTAATTTGTAATAGTTACACAGCATTGTATGCATGGCGTTGAATGTATGCCACACATTCTTTATAGATATTAACTTATTTTGTCTTCCAAACGATCTGACCAGTTAGATTTAGTTTACATATAAAGAAACTAAACCATAGAAACTTGTTCAAAGCAACAAATCTGGTATATGTTAGAATTAGTATGTAAAACCAGGCACGTGGGTGAGAAAGTCAACACTTCTAGCCCCTTTGTTATACTTCTTCACACTGCATATTAAATGCCTATAGAGTTGCTATGAGTGCAAAGAAAAGTGATCTGTTCCTGTCACATATATGAGATTTTTAGACAAACACGCAAGTATATGTTCTAAGAGAGGTCCAAACAATGTTAGAGTGCCACATCTAGATGAAATTTGTGGAGTAGGTGGCATTTATTTCATTTGTTGAAGACATATTCATTTTCTGCACTCCATATTAGTATATCTGCATCCATTGCTTATGGTGAGATTTATATTTTATAGGGAGATTTAAATTGTTATAGTGACAGATAATACATTTAAAGGTGATAGGCAATGATAGTACAGTATGAAAGGGACTTTATATATAAATATATGCATATAAATTTCTCTAGATTGTGTGTGTGTGTGTGTGTGTCTGTGTCTGTGCGTGTGTGTACATAAACTTCACGGGCTTGAGTTTTTTTTAGTTACTGAGATGGAATCAATAGTCCCCTACAATTTTGAAATTTAGGTGGCAAAAATATTTCTCTAGTAACTTTAATAACTCATAAAGACCAGGAATTCAAAGGTTTGAGACAGAGTAGGACAGTAGAAAGTGATAAAAAGAACTGTCAAATGTTCACTAGCAACTCATAAAGACCAGGAATACAGAGGTTTGGGACAGAGAGAGATAGAAAGTGGGAAGAACTCTCAATTTTTTTTAATATTTAAAGGTTTTTATGTTCTTATTTATTCATTTATTTATTTTCTTCTTTTCTTCAACTTTTATTGTAAGTTCCAGGGTACATGTTCAGGATGTGTAGATTTATTACATAAACATGTGCCATGATGGTTTGCTACACAGATCAACTCATCACCTAGGTCTTAAATCCAGCATCCATTAGCAATTCTTCCTGATGTTTTCACTCCTTTCATACTCCAAAAGGCTCCAGTCTCCCTCCCCCTTCATATGTCATTGTTCATCTCCTGCTTGTAAATGAGAACATGTGGTGTTTAGTTTTTGTTTCTTTATTAGTTTGCTGAGGATAACGGCTTCCAACTCCATCCATGTTCCAGAGAAAGACATGATCTCATTCCTTTTCATGACTGCCTAATATTCCATGATGTATATGTACCACATTTTCTTTATCTGTCTATCTTTGATGGGCATTTGTGTTGATTCCATGTCTTTGCTATTGTGAATAGTGTTGCAATGAACATACATGTACATATATCTTTATAATAGAATGATTTCTATTTCTTTGGATATATACCCAGTAATGGGATTGCTTGATCAAATGGTATTTCTGGTTCTAGGCCTTTGAAAAATAGCCACACTGTCTTCCACAATGGTTGAACTAGTTTACATTCCCACCAACAGTGTAAAGGCAGCACTATCAAATGTTAATGGTGTTTGTGCAACGAAGAGAGTAGGTGGCATTGAATCTTACAGACAATTTGTTTGGCTTACCCTCTATAATACTTAGTTTTCTCAACTCTAAAGCTTGAATGATTCCATACATGCTTTATTATGAATATTAAATAATATAATAAACACATTAGAACCTGACACATTATCAGCACCTGGAGATGGTAGACATGTAATCATATGAGAACTTACAGGACAAGAAACCTTACTATGGACAGTAGATTACTTAAGGTCAAACATAGGCAAAAGTGGACATTATTGTTATATCGAAATGGCAGATTTGGAAGTTTTTATGCAATTGAACTTGCATAAGAGATACACAGAAAAATATGCAACTGCCTAAGATCATTAATATGTTAATTTTATAGGTTCACCGTCTCACACTTCAGTCTAAACTTCAAATTCTCTCTTCTTTGCTTTAAATAGACCAGCCACCTCTCTGTTCCTTGATCATATTAACAATTTGCATGTTTTGTTAAATACACTTTAAATGCTCTTGTCTCTGCTGTGAAATGGCTAGATACTTCTTCTTCAGGCTTCAGTTTCACTTTATCTACTCATTGAAGTCTTTCTTGATTACACTGTCTAATGTAAACCTTCCCCAATAGCATAATTTTCTATTGTATCACCCTACTTATTTTCCTTACCCCACTTATCACAACATGAAGATTATTATTAACTTATTCATTATGATTTTCCACCTTATTAAAATATAAGCTCCTAGGAGTTATTAAACTTTCAAGGCTCAATCTATATTCCTAGTGCCTAGAATGGCTCTTGAAAATAGAAATTTAGGCATTTGTGCAACTAAACCACTTTATCATTAGACTGATTGAACGGAAGTTTGGTTGCACCTCTCCTAATTTTGATCTTGGATCCTCAGAAACTAATTACTTCTTAAAAATGAAGGCAACATCTATTCTGGCATGTATGGAAACAGCATATAAACACATACTCTACAAATGTTTCTTACCTGAATTTTCAGGATTATATTTGACTTGAATAAGTAATACTTAAATTCAATTACAGATAAAATTAAGGACACGTATTTCCTAAAATATAATCCATACATACCTGTCTATAATCATGCATACATGAAATACGTTGATAACTAGTAGATTTTTCTAATGTTTAACATTTAAGGTCACAAAATTAGGGAACAGATTTTTAATGTGGAATGCACAGAGCAATTTAACTTTAAAAAAGTGCCATTGCACTTGCTTAAACTATCTGGAATCAGCCTGTGTATCTAGCACATAATTGTTTAAACATGTTCATTTTAAAATTGGAATTTTAACACCTTGCTGAAAAACATACAATAAAACTCCATTCACCACAATGTATTTTCTTATCTAGCAAAATGAAAGCATTGAATTAAAGAAGAAATATCTAAAAGTAATGGGAGATAAATGGTAAGGTGTGGCAATAGGCTTAGAAAAGTAGAAAAAGAAAGTCTTAAAAAGGCAAATTAGTTCATAGTTTATTGTATAGATATTATAAAATCATCAATATATTAAACTTAACACCAGAGATTTAGTAAAATTCAGTGTCATCTGAAAGGGTACAGATAATTTATTTCTGGGTGATTTAAAGATAAACATTTAAAAAATTTATAGTGACATCCCAGTGGGTATCTTTCCATATATAAAGAATCTCTGTTTTATAACCAAATTAAATCTCTCATTTCCAATGATTCAATCCATTCCTTTGTATTTTGCTGATGGGGGAGATAAATAAGCAGATCCCTATCTTTTTTTAAATTAAATAATTGGAACTCAAGTTAGATGTGATCTTAAGTTTTATAGGAAGGCAAAGAACTGGGAGTAATAAAATTTATCCTGATATATATATATATATATACACACACACACACACACACACACTTATTTATATTTCTTATATATATCAAGAATAATATATGTATATATCTAAATTATGCATGTATTATTATACATGTTTTATTAAGAGTTCTTTCATATATTGATAAGATATATATAAAATACAATTATATATGTATGAATAATTTAGAATTATTGTATCAGTATGGATTTACTTGAAGATGTAACAACAGATATCTATAAAGCAAATAAAAAGTGAGCAAATGCCTGGTGCAATACAAGGACCACTGGGAAATTCCTTCTGGTTACCAAATTTTTCACCTTAAATATTAATCTTTGAGACCCGTAAGCAACTGAATCCATGGTTTAATAATAAAACTACCTTTGACAGTAAAATTTGTCCTAAGAACCATGGGCTGGGTTATTCTGGATTGTGGTTCTGTTTAATACTAGCAAATATAAGATTGGCCAGTGATAGGATGTGGTGTTTTGCCAAAGAAAATTTGGCAACAGAACCTTATGATTTTCCAGAGCTGGAATTATTTACTCATGTCATGTTGTTAAAAGCATTAAGAGATGAGGAAATTTCAGTATATATCTACTAATTGTGTAAAGCAATAATGGGATCTGTTCTTGTGGTATCTGGAATTTCAGATGTCAAGGAAAACCATTTTATTTTTAGAGTTTTTGAATGGCTTTTAATCACAAAGTTTTCTCAAGTACAGAGGGAAAGAGTCTGCCTTTTTAAAAATCTCTAAATTGCTCCTTCATATGGAAGGAGAAATGACTGCATTGCATCTTATGATAGATCAGTCTCTGGCTATATTATTCACATCCACCCACAGTCAGGAGAACTTTTTATTGTTTTTCTGTTTTGTTTTCCTCCTCTTCTCTCTGAGTTCAGCCTAGTGAAGCTGACTCAATCCCTGAGGAAGGAGACCTGTGAATGAGTGGGTAGGTTTATTTCACTGGACGTAGAATAGATAAGTCAAGTTGACCGTGAGTCCAAGCTGCACTTTCTAAACCGGCCTTATCAGTGACAATATTAATCCTTTAACCCAATACATGGTTTGAAACTCTCAAGTTATATGGAATTTGCGGCAGGCCCTCTCCCCATAATGATCTCTTATATAATTTCCTCCTATTGTGTAGTTTGCTTCTAACCAATAGAGATGCCAATGTTAAGGGAATATTGCGATCGTGATTAGTTTACAAAAGATTGACTTTCTTCTTTCTAGCCAAGTCCCTCTCCAGAAAAATGTGAAGGAACTGATATTGACTGCATATTATGGTTAATTACTTGTAGAATATATGAGACCTAAGGAAATCTAGTCTGTCTCAGATGATGTCCAGGGTTTCTAACTTAAGTCACTTGATAATTTTTGGTGTTATTTTAAAAGCTGGGAAATACAGAAAGCAGATAAAATTTGTGGAAAATTTTGTAATTTTGGTTTTGAAATTATTGTTTGTTGTGGCTGTAGGCCTGCAAATACATTTATCCAACAGACAAATTTATGTTTGAGTTTGGATTATCAAAGCTGAATATCAAGGGTAGTGATATGGGTATTTTCAAATGATGAAAATACATAGTATTTATATAGAAGAAAGAAAGAGTGATAAGGAGAACAAATATGTAAGAGTTGTCCCTGGAGAATAGATTTAAATAGATACTTAAAATGATATATTTTTTTCAAAAATTGAAGAAAGAGTAGTCTCATAGAAGTCAAGGAAGGAAGGTAGCATGACTCAAGGCTGTGATCAAAATCATGTGTCTTTCAAGTACTGTTTTATAATTGTTTGAGTCTTTGCATACTGTATCTCTGTTTATATTGGTATTTAAAATGTCTTAAGTTGCCTATGCTTACCTAACGGTTTGTATCTAATTTATATGAGAATGATATTTAGTTGACATTCTAGGCATTAATGTCCTTTGAAAGAGTGGGCCAGGATTTCTAGTTTCGAATGCAATATCAAGAACGGACTATAAAAACTGAACACAAAAATATGCTCAATAGAGCAGAAATGTATAATAAGAAAATAATTAAATAATTTTATTGAAGTTGGCAGCATGAAAGATAGTGACTTCAACTAAGAAATTTCACTGAAGTAAATAAAAGACAGAATTTAGATTATACATGACCGAGGAGTTAATTGGAAATAAGTAAATAATGTCATCAGGAGGAGATGAATTTCATGAATCCACAATTTAAAGAACAGTGAAAAAGTACTGTGGTAGAGGTAAATAATTAGTCATGTAGGATTTCTACAAAATAGGAGAAATTTGAGCTGGTTATATAGATGTGAATAAAGGATAACAGAAAATAAAAACAATGAAAATCCAAAAGAGATAGAGTCTGAAAAATGTACAAAACACATCATATAAAGGAATGAGATTCCAGAAAATAATGGATAAAATGTTTTCAGGGTCACTGGCAGAGGGGATTACATTGACAAAAACCTTATTCATTAAAACTGAAGGAAAAACAATAAACACAAGTTACAGTGCTGGACAATGACAGATTCATTCTTCAAAAATATAGGGCAAATTCATAAACATGATGCAATTAATTGAATATATTACATAAACCAAATATGCTTGTAATGTACTTTCAGCGAAAGAGGTTACAGGGTATACAAGTAGTACTATAAGCAAAAATTAAATAAGCAAGTGCTAGCATTTTGGGCAGATCATTAAAAAATTAGTTTAAACTGTTAAATGCAAGAACCCATAGAAATAATATCAGTTTAAGTCTGGTTTCTCTGAGTTATAACAGGGGGCACATAATTGCTTCCTTTGCTCAATGAAGGGAAGCAAAACAAAACAAATAACTGTGAATGTTCCTAATTATCTGTCAACCAAGAGAAGAGCATATAAGGATAGGAATGAAAATGTTACTTTACTTTCAACCTCATTCTCTCCTTCTGTTGACAGGTAAAAAGATTGTTAACGATTATTTTATTTCAGCTGAGGCTGATTTGTCACTATTGATTCAACTTAATCAACCTATGTTTAAAGTCAGAGTAGTATAAATCAAGGGCTGAATTCCCTCCAACTTTTAAATTAGCTGTATATATGTATCTGTATTATCCGTAGAAAATTTTCTTGAACATTAAAAGTAATGCATCTTTTAAGCAAAATTGTTATTATACCATATTGAGTTAAGATAAAAATGAAGGATATAAGAGTACCTAACACATAGGGATTGATGCAAGAAAAATTCTGCTTCTGGCCAAGATTTAGAAATAGAGACTACATTAATCTCCCATCTGAACCCAATAAAAGCATGGACAAAATACATTAGATTAAAAAAAATGTTGTGCATCAGGCAACAAGGAAGAATTACCAGAAGCATTGAAACACAGGTGGAAAACTAGAACTACACACATAAAAGTGAACAGCATCTGGTTTGAAAACTACATGACAAATATTAATGTTCTTATTATTTCAATATCTGTAAAAGATAATTGTTTAAAAAATAATAACAATGTATTTTAATGTTTGTAAGTCATGTGTAAGTAAAGTGCACGCCAATATCATTAAAACTGGGAGGGGAGAGATGGATGTATACTACATCTGAAGTGCAGATTCAATATCACTTACAAATAGACTATGGTATGTTAAATATGTACACAATAAATCCTAAAGTATACACAAACAAGACAAAGGATTACACTAATAAGTTAGCAAAAGATACAAGTATAAAATAGAAAATTGATGGAAATAGAATAGAATAGAAAAGGTGATGGATTAAAACCAATTATACTAGTAATCATATCAACTGCAAACGACTGATACACACTAACCACAGAGATCGTCAGAAAGAAGAAAGAAGAACTAATTACGTGTTTCCCATAAGATACATGTTAAATAGATTCAAAGTAAAAAGACATTAAAAGATATACCATATTTTTGGGTAAACTGGATATTCACAAGCACAAGAATGAAAATGGACCCTTATCTCAGTCTTCATAGGAAAATTAACTCAAAGTTGATTAAGAACTTGAATGTAAGATCTAAAACTATAAACCTAATAGAAGAAAAGACAGGGGAAAACCCCATGATATTGGTTTGGTCAGAGATTTTTTGTATATAACCACAAAAGCACGGGCAAAGAAAGTTAAAAAAAGAGAGACAGATGACTGTATTAAACTAAGACACTTTTGTGTAATGAAGGAGACAATAGGGTGAGGAGACAACTCACAGACTAGGAGAAAATATTTGCAAATCATACATCAGATTAGAGGCTAATATATAAATATATAAGAAACACAAATTAGATAATAATAGGCCAAAATAGCCATATTTTTTTTAAAAGGCATTGTTTGTTTTGCTTAGGAATGCTTAAACAATTTGGGTTACTTTTTGGTTCCGTATGAAATTTAGAATGTCTTTTTCTACCTCTGTCTGTGAAAAATGACATTGATAGTTTGATAGGTATAGCACTGAATCTGCACCTAACTTCAAACTATACCACAAGGCTACAGTGTCCAAAAAGTATGGTACGGTTACAAAAACAGACACATAGGTCAATGGAACAGTTTAGAGCACTCATAAATACAGCCACATATCTTCAACGAAGTTGACAAAAATAAGCAATGCTGAAAGAATTTCCTATTTAATAAATAGTGCTTGGATAGCTAGCTAGATCCAAGTGGAAGACTAAAACTGGACTCCTACCTTTCACCATATATAAAAATTAACTCAAAATGGATTAATGATTTAAATGTAAAACGTCGAACTGCAAAAATACTACTAGAAAACCTAGAAAACACCATTCTGGACATCAGCCTTGAGAAATAACTTATGACAAGGCCTAAAGCAATTGCAACACAAACAAAAATTGACAAGTGAGACCTAATTAAACCAAAGAGCTTCTGCACAGCAAATGAAACTAACGACAGAGTAATCAGGCAACCTACAGAATGGAATAAAGTAATTGCAAACTATGCATCCAACAAAAGTTTAATATGCAGAATCTATAAGAACTTAAACAATCCAACAAGCAAAATACAAATAATCCATTAAGAAGTGGTTGAAAGACGTGAACTAAAACTTCTCAAAAGAAGACATACAAGTAGCTAACAAACATGAAAAAATGCTCAATATCATAATCAATAGAGAAATGCAAATCAAAACCAAAATGAATTACCACCTCACACCAGTAAGAATGGGTGTTAAAAAAAATTCAATAACGACAGATGCTGACGGGGCTGAGGAGAAAAAAGAGGATGTTTATATAGTATTGGTGGGAATGTAAATTAGTTCAGCCACTATGGAAAGCAGTTTGGAGATTTTAATTTCTTTGGGAACTTAAAATAGAGATGACTCTATCTTTTAATTTAAATAGAGCCATCTCAATACAGCAATCTCTTTCCTGGGTATATGGCAAAAAAAAAAAAAAAAAAATCATTCTACGAGAAAGAAACATGCAATTGTATCTTCATCACAGCACTGTTCAAAATAGCAAAGACATGCAATCATCCTAGATGCCCATCAATGGTGGACTGGTTTCTTTTTTTAATGTGATTCATATACATCTTGGAATACTATGCAGCCATAATAAAGAATAAAATCATGTCTTTTTGCAGCAACATGGATGTAGCTGGAAGACAATATCCTAAGCAAATTAATACAGGAACACAAAACCAAATACTACATGTTCTCACTTATAAGTGGGAGCCAAACACTGGGTACTCGTAGACATAAAGATGGCAACAATAGACACTGGGGACTACTAGAAAAGGGGAGGAAGAGAGGAGATAAGGGTTGAAAAACTAATTATTGAGTACCATGCTCATTACCTGAGTGACAGGATTAATTGCACACCAAACCTCAGCATCATGAAATATACCCATGTAACAAACCTGCACATATACCTCCTGAATCTAAAATATAAGTTGAAATTATAAAAAATAAAAATAAAAAATAACAAATAGAGAAAGACTTGAATAACCATTTCACAAAAGAAGACATACAAACAGCCAACAGAAATATTTTTTAAATAGTCAAAATCTCTAAACATCACAGCAATGCAAATTAAAACTACTATGAGATATTGCCTCACATATGGTAGATTGGCTATGATTAAAAAGATAAAAAATCTTCAGTGTTGATGAGGATATAGAGAAAAGGAAACTCTTATACACTACTAGTCATATTGTAAATTAGTGCAGCCATGATGGAAAACAGTATGGAGTTTCCTCTGAAAACTAACAATAGAGTTAGCATATGACTTAGAAATCCCAGTACTGGGTATTACCAAATGAATTTAAATCAGTATAAAAAGACTTGTTTGCAGTCCCATGATCATTGCAGCATTATTCACAGTAGCTAAAAATATATATATATATATAACATATATATATATATATATATAACCTGTGTCCGTTAATAGATGAATGGGTTTTTAACATGTCTGTCTATACACAACAAAATACTATTCAGCCTTAAAAACAATACATTTTGTTGTTTGTGACGGCATGCGTGAACCAAGATGACATTATGTTAAATAAAATATACCAGGCACAGAGAAACAAATACCACATGATCTTAACTGCATGTGTAATTTAAAAGTCAAACTCAAAGAAGTGGAGAGTAGAATTGCGGTTAACATATGCTGAAGAGGGTATGGGACGAAGAGGAAAATGAGAGATGTTGGTCAATGCATACAAAATTACAGATAGGTTAGATGAATATGTTCTGGTCTTCTATTGCACAACGAGATGACTATAGTTAATAAAAAAGTTCTGTCTCTTTAAAAATAGCTAATAAAGATAATTTTCAGTATTCTGGCCATAAAGAAATGATAGATAAGATTATTATTATATAATCTATACATAAAACATCACACTTTACCCCATAAAATGTATGTAATTATCATTTTTCAATTAAAAATAAAATAAACTTTAAAATTAAACAATGTTAACATCACTCAAAAGACAGCTGAGTGTCAGACAAAATAGTTTCAAGAGCAAAAATTATAGCCATGTATAACAATAAGCATATGTTAATTAAGGTGTTAATTAAGAATACACAAGAATCTCACATAGTATGCACCTAGTAACAAAGCTTCAAAATGCACGATGAGAAAACTGATAGAATTTCAAGATGAAATTCCTCTCAATAATTGATACAAATAGACAGAAAATAAACTAAGGTGTAACAGACTTGAACAACATTAGTAATTAGTAATATAATGGTATTTATATATTACTCCTCAACAAAAAGAGAAATACATTATTTTCAAGTTTATGCAGAGAGATCAAATTTGGGCCATACATAATTTCTCAATACATTTTTAAAAAATCAAATCATAAAAATTATGTTCTCTGACCATTATAAAATTTAATTAGAAATGAACAAAAGAAAAACCTCTAGAAAATCCCCAAATATCTGGAAGCTAGATAACCTACTAGTAAATAAGCCGTGTCTAAAAGAAATCAGAATTGAAATTGTGAAGTATTTTAAGCTAAATTAAATTAAAATGTGGCATATCAGAATACGTGAGCTATTGCTAATATATTATGTAGTTGGAAACGTATAGCTCTAATTACCTGTATTAACAACAGCAAGAAACACCTTAAGGAAAATTCCCAAATACATGAATCCAGCTTAGAAGTTAAGAAACTAGATAAAGAAGAGCAAAATACACACAAATAAGAAGAAATTAAATAATAAAGATATAAGAAGAAATCAATGAACTCAAAAATGAAAACAACAAAGAAAATGAATAAATCTGAAACCTGGATCTTTAAGGAACCTGAAAAAATTGATAAACTGATTACAAAAAAAATAAAAAAATAAAAAAACAGGGAATACAAAATTTATCATTATCAGGAATAAGGAAGGATACAGCCCTAGAGATTCTACAGATAGTAAAGAGATAATAAGGAATCATTATGAAGATCATTCCCAACAATTTTACAACTTGGATGAATGCTTCCTTGAGAGACAAAAATAACAAAATCTCTCTCAAGAAGAAATATTGAAAAAGACAAGCTTAAGATAGTGAAAAGGCAGCACAGACACTGGGAGAAAATGTTTGCGTATCATATACCTGATAAGAGGCTTGAATACAGAATGTATAAGAGCCCTCACAAATGACAATTAAGAAGATCAATAACCCAACTTTTAAAATGAGCAAAAGACTCGAATTGGCATCTCTCTAAGGAAGACACATAGATAGCCAGTTAGTATGTGAATAAATATTCAACATCATTAGTCATTAAGTAAATGCAAACCAAAACCACAACAAAATTCCACTTCACACTGACCAGAATCCCTCATCGAAATAACACACAATAACTACAATTGGTGAGGATGTGGAAAAACTGGAATCCTCACATGCTGGTAGGAATGTAAAATAATGTAGTCACTCTGGAAAATCAGTTTGCCAGTTTTGAAAAATGGTAAGTATAGAGCTTTCCTATCACCTAGCAATTCCACCCCTAGATTTATACCCAAGGTAAATGAAACTATATACCAATACAGAAACTTCCACATTAATGCTCACAGCAGCATTGAGCATAAGCATCAAAAAGGGGAAACAACCCAAATGTCAATCAATTATCTAATGAATAAGCAAAAAGTGGTATATGCATACAATGAAATGTTATTCAACCATAAAAAATAGCAAAGTACTAAAGCATGTTACATTATAAACCCCCAAAACATTAGGGTAAATGAGAAAAGTCATACACAAAATACTATGTTTTATATGAATCAATTTTTATGAAATGTCTTTGAAAGGGAAATCTATAAAGACAATTCAATTGGAAATGGTTAACGCTGGAGTTAGTGAGGAGAAATAAGATTGATCATCACTGAGCAGAAGGTTTCTTTTTCAGGTCATGGAATGTTGTAAAATTAAATGATGATGACAGTTACACAACTCTGTAAATACACTAAAAACATTGAATTGTAAGTTTAAAATGGGTGAATTTGAAGGTAAGGAAATTATATTTCAATAGTGTGGTCTTAAAAAGAGAAATAGATGAAATGAATAATCTCAGAATTATTAATTCTGATTTAAAACATAATTTTATTTTTTTAAATTTTTTTATTACTATACTTTAAGTTCTAGGGTACATGTGCACAACGTGCAGGTTTGTTGTATATGTACACATGTGCCATGTTGGTGTGCTGCACCCATTAACTTGTCATTTACATTAGGTATATCTCCTAATGCTATTGTTCCCCCCTCCCCCTGCCCCCTCCCCACAATAGGCCCTGGTGTGTGATGTTCCCCTTCCTGTGTCCAAGTGATCTCATTGTTCAATTCCCACCTATGAGTGAGAACATGTGGTGTTTGGTTTTCTGTTCTTGCGATAGTTTGCTGAGAATGACGGTTTCCAACTGCATCCGTGTCCCTACAAAGGACACAAACTCATCCTTTTTTATGGCTGCATAGTATTCCATGGTGTATATGTGCCACATTTTCTTAAGCAAAGACTTGGAATCAACTCAAATGTCCATCAGTGACATAACTTTATTTTTTCATAAAATATTTGCATAAGGAATATTCTGGGATAAAATGGCTTTATTGATTAATTCTACCAATTGTTATTTAATAGATATTATTAAATATTTAAATTATGAAATATTTTTAAATATTTAATTTAAATATTTTAAAGAAATAAGTTATACCAATCTCACATGAACATTTCCAGGAAACTGAAGAGAGGGTGATATATCCCACCTCATTCTATCAGGTCAGAATCACCTTAATACCAAAACAAAATAAAAACACTACTAGAAAACAAAACTATAGTTAAAATTTTTTGAAAATGTATATGTAAAACCTTTAAACAAAATTTTAGGAAATAGAGTCCGACAGTGCATAGGAAAGATAACGCATAACAAAAAAAGTGATGTTTGGACCACAGATGCACTATTAATATAACACGAAAAAAACAATTAATTGAAATTACCATAATAGCGACAACATCAACAAAAAAGGTGATAACCTTGAGAGTGAAAAAATATTGCAGAAAAATTCAACAATGATTCCTGATTTTTTAAAACAACTATCAACCAACAAGGAGGATTATTTGCCAATCCTTATAAAAGTCATTTGTGATCCAGCTTCAGGAGGCTATCTGAAATTTAAAAATAAAATAAAATAAAATAAAGGTCATCTGTGAATATGTATAGCTAGCATCCTTCTTAATGGTAAAAAATATGAATGATTCTTCCTAAGATTGCAACAATTGAAAAATGTCTAATCCTATTATTTCCATTCAACCTGGTGATGCATGTTTTATTAAGTGCAATCAAGCAGAAAAAAAGAAGTAGGAAGCACACAGAAGATGTAAAAATCTAGAAAATGTTACAAATTCTAAAAAGACAAAGGTAGAATGAAATGGGAAAACCATAGGGGAAAGGTTTATGGAGGGGCTGGAAGAAGAGACATGTGTTTTATTTTGACTGATGTGATGGTATCTTTAGTGTATACATACGCCAGCAATACAATTCCATAATTTAAATATGTTCATTTTATCATATGTTCATTACACCTCTATATTAAAGAATCAAACTATCTTCAACAAATAGAAGAAAAAGTTTCGTCCTTAATGCTATAAATACTATAAACATGAAAAATATTGCCAGTAAAATAGAAAAAATGAACATACTGATTAATTTTTTTCAACATTTACTTTAAGTTCTGGGATACACGTGCAGAACCTATGCAGTTTTGTTACATGGTTATACAGGTGCCATGGTGATTTGCTGCACCTATCAACCGTCATCAAGGTTTTCAAGCCCCACATGCATTAGCTATTTGTCCTGATGTTCGCCCTTCCCTTGCCATCCACTCCCTGACAGGCCCTGGTGTGTTCCTCTCTCTATGTCTATGTGTTTACATTATTCAGCTCTCACTTATGAGTGAGAACATGCAATGCTTGGTTTTCTGTTCCTGTGTTAGTTTGCTGAGAATGATGGCTTCCGGCTCCATCCATGTCCCTACCAAGGACACAAACTCATTTTTTATGGCTGCATAATATTCCATGGTGTATATGTGCCACATTTCCTTTATCCAGTCTATCACTGGTCGGCATTTGGGTTGGTTCCGAGTCTTTGCTATTGTAAATAGTGCTGCAATAAACACACATGTACATGTGTCTTTATAGTAGAATGAATTATAATCCCTTGGTTATATACCCAGTAATGGGATTGCTGGGTCAAATGGTATTTCTGGTTCTAGATCCTTGAGGAATTGCCACACTGTCTTCCACAATGACTGAACTAATTTACATTCCCACAAACAGTGTAAAAGCATTCCTATTTCTCCACAGCCTCACCAGTATCTGTTGTTTCCTGACTTTGTAATAACTGCCATTCTAACTGGAGTGAGATGGTATCTTATTTTGGTTTTGATTTGCATTTCTCTATTAACCAGTCATGATGAGCTGGTTAGCCATATGCATAAAACATAAACTGGACCCCTTCCTTACACCTTATACAAAAATTAACTCGGGGTCGATTAAAGACTTAAATGTAAAATCTAAAACTCTCAGCCCTGTTCTAGCAGTAGTTTACATGTTTATTACATTTTGTGTCTCACTATGGAGTTCCCTTAGTTTCTGCGAGTCCAGCTCTGCATTAAATCTTTCATCTATTATACCTGGCATTTAATACTATTTAATTCAAAAAAATAGCATATTCGTATCTATTTTTCCAGAACAAATCATCAAAAGTATTTTACATTTCTCATCACTTAGATTCTATTCAGACACTAGTATTTAAGTCGGCCATGATATACCTCTGTGGGTAGGCTTCTTCCTGTTTGTGCCTTGTAGGCACGGGGGCACCAGATATCAATTTATTTTACCATGATATCAGATCTTATCTTCCTCTTTTGCATTTATTTTGTGTGTTTTCTAGCCAGTTATTTTTCTTCCAGGAATGAGAGCTCAACATAACTGGAGCATCTTGTTAGAGGCTATTAATATACCAATCTTAAAAGACAATCTAGAGCAAAATTGTTTTCACTCATCAAGATTCACATTGCATCTGCTTCCAACAGGTGTGGTGTTTTTCTCTTCCTCTTCCTGAAGGTAAGAAATAGGCCTTTAAAAAAAATTTCCTGGTGGCCTTTGTTATTCAAAAATAGTAAGTGGGCCAGATGGTATCAAAATGAATGTGTGGATTGGATTGCAAAAGATGAGCTTCCTCCTGCAGGAGTGAACACTGCTAACTGGCTCCAGTAACACAGCTTTGACTGTGTTTTTTTTGTTTTGTTTCGTTTTGTTTGTTTGTTTTAGTTTGTGCAATAGACCTATAAGATGAGCTTTTTCATAAGGTTAGAGTTTGAGTGTTAATTATTCAATAGTATTTACAGTAAAACATTTCTCTTCCATTATACATAATAACTAATTTGCAATAAAATAACCTACTTTATTTAGTCTCTTTGGTTTAGTTTATAATGCTTAAATGACTTTGGTCTAGGAAGAATGAGCAATAGATTGAAGTCCCAAGGCATCCCATGTCATATTTAATTTTTGGTATATTAGACTGATTTTTGGCCAATTTCAATACAAGTGTGGATATATATTTGATAGGAAATCCCACTTGGAAGTATCCCTATTTCATATTAATGTATGGAAAATGTTTTGAACTTCATTAAGGTCATGTTACTGACAACAGTCCCAGGAAGCATTTCTGGCCAGGACTAAACTTCACTTCCAGTTTCCAGGAAGGAGAAAATGACCTCCTCAAGTGTAATTTTTGTAGATAGTTGCTCAACTTTTGGTTTGAAAAGGTTATAAAAATCACACTCTGCTTTCCATCTTCATATTTATATCAGTGTTGCCTTGGTCTTTTGCACAACTTTCCAAGTTTATTTTAGTTCCAGTGCAATGGATAAATTATTTTCCCTTTACCAAAGCACCTGAGGATGATCAATACATTTTATGGGTGTGCCTGAATATAGTAAAAGTCAGGAATCCAGACATATGTTGACTCCCAGTGGAGTCCCAAGGGCACCATTATACACAGAGATACCCTTGCTAATGCAAAGCTGCCACTACTGCTGTATCTCTCAAACTTTCTTCACGTTTATTTTATCCAATTAAATAATGTTCATCCAGTCAAGAGCTCATCTGTTTCATTCTTCGGAATGACAGCACTAGCTTTGAAGCCATTTCCATTTTTGGAGACAAAGAGAGGTTTTATTAAAGACACTTTAGACACAATCTAAAGTAAGAGATTTAAGGGCTTTTATAAGCCTCCTCTTATTTTACTTATAAAGGGATGTAGTGACTGAAACAAATCCATGGAATTTTCTGATCTTAAGAAATGGTTCTGTGGAATAAGTCTTCTACTAGACCTTCTAAAATTTTCATTTTCTCAGAATAGAGATGACATTTTTAAGCACGCCATTCTGTTTTACCATTCTCTTATCTTTTAGAGAGTAGATGAGTTACAATTTTTAGTGAATGACTTTGTTTAGTTCTGTTTTAGATTGATGTGGCTCTACATAGACGACTTAATTACAGTAGATGATGTGATACCCATGTCACGAAAATTTTCAGTAGTCACAGCAACAATAGAGATATTAAAATGCTATATTTTGGAACCCAAGGCACATTATAGTTTGAGAAAGTATCATGTGAAAATTTACATTTACAAATTCATAATATGGAAGGGACATATTTATCTCTTGTGATAGCCTAGACACAGATGTGTAAATTCATGTAAAGGTCATTTTGACCTGCTTGAAGCTGTACACTTAGAGTAGTCTTTTGTAGTTTGTCAGAAACACACAGATGACACAAACCCATTTTGAGGAGCATCCTATTCCTGTCACACTCTGTTATGAATCTATTGTTACGCCTATGTTATCTGGTGGGATATCAGGACTAGTTAGGTATCCACTTAATAATAACTAGGTTCAATTATTTTCAAGAATTATTTGTAGATATTTGGAGAGAAAGTGAGGGAAAGGAATCAGTTATAAATCAACGTTTACATATTTTGGAATGCAGCTCATTTTTTGAGTTGATTACTTTCATTTTAATGTTCAACAGTTACTGATATTTCAGTGATTAAAGACCGTGTTTAGTTAGGCCATTTGCTGTGGCCTAGGAAACAGTGTTAATAAGTATGAGGTTCAGTACAAATTTTGCAACTATGATAATTTCTCCCTTTTCCTTGTGGTCCCATAGCAATGTCAGTCACAGTGTCCACGACATTATCCTTCTGTCATTTTCCCAAGGAAAGAAAGTGATAAGCTATCATAAATGTGAGAATACAAATGGAGTTAGAGTTTATGAAACTAGTGTATCCCCACGAATAGCTGTGACCAACTCTATAATCGGGACTCTCACTTAATAAGCCAGCTATTAATATAGGTAAGGATGAAATTCTTGAAAGGCCTGGATTGAGTCCTAGTAGCCCATCTCTACTTTTTATGTAGGGCTCTCATTACCATGGCTTATGTTGTGGAGAATGAAATACAGCTTATGTTAAGTTAGTGATAGTTGTTATGTTTCTTACAAAGTTCAGTGACGTTGTACAATTTACCAAAAACAGCCAACTCTGAGCAGAGTTGTGGGCACTGTGGGTTTAGTAATACTATTAGACAATTTGGAAATTATTGAGCATGAAGTCAAACTTCCAGAACCACATTCACATATTCAACAAAAAATATCATCTTAATAGAGCTTTGTGGATTTTATATGAAATAATTTATCCCATGGGACCACAGATTTTAGCATCAATGTGTGAAGCATAACTGTTGGTGTGAAAAGGAGCATATGAAAGTACTATTCTCTAATGTCTATCTTCTTGATGTATACCATAAACTTGTTTGCACTGCTTTCTTTAGTATGTCCCATTAATATGAAATCATATCATTTCAGCACATTTCCTTTAGATGGATTTAGAAGGCACCACTTTTGAAAATTATGCTTATGAAGAGCAACAGACAGTCCTGTTCTCCCCTAGGTACAGTTCTTTCCACATTCTTTATTTCATTTAAAACAATCAAATATAGGCCTGTATAAGGCTGGGATTATCTGCTAAATTGATCTTTTGAATGTTCCTCTTTTTGATGTCTATAAATTCATCCTAAATATTTTCAAACATTTCCAGTATTCAGATAAAGATAAATGCATAGAAAAATTTTCATGGTCAGAAAAAAGATATGCAGTCTTATATATCTAGTGTCTATTATATAGATTTTATTTTGACCTGAAATTTTAGTTTCTTGAAGTCTAGAATTCTGAAGTTATAGAATCGAATATAATGCATCAGGTTAAGAGATGGTACAGCTATAAAATGACTTCACGCATCTCCTCCATTTTTTTTTTACCCTCTCTCTGTGATGCCAACTATGCAATCTAGGTAAGAGACAATTTCATAAATCCTTTGGAGTGGATTCTACATCAGGAATCTGAATAAGTAAATTCCTTCTGAGATGGTCTTGACATATAAACATCCATAACAGATGGAGCCAGCCAGTTGTTATCAACAACTTATCTCTAGAACTCAGGACATACTATTTTGGTTGTCTGCTGACTTCATTTTAAATACAAATGGCAGTATTTATTTGAACCATCAAGTTGAAAAGAGCCTCTTTAATAATAGACAATCTACATGAGTAGACAGCACTGCTTGTCCAAGGAGAACTTAGTCTGCCTCCTGAACACAGCTAGAGTCCAAGGTTGGTGTTTCTGAGACATCATTCACAGGGGGAATTAAACCCATAGAGTTTTATTAACTTACACTGTCATTCAGTAATACAAGCTTCACATATTAACAAATATATGGTTTTTGTTTCTAATAACTTGCTTCGTTTTTTATATATTAATAGTGGCATTCATTACCTCAAGATAAGGAATAGTATAAAAGTAAGAGAAAGCAAAACAAAGACATAATTTCATAGATTTTGACCTTCAAAATAATTCTTTGAAATTTACAGCTGTAACAAAAGTTGAGAAGAAAAATGTAGTATACATAACTCAACTAGAGACTTGAAGTACTCAATGAATAAAGTATAACTTAAAATATGGATAGAATCATGTATGATTCGTAGGAGACAATCCCCACTCAGGTCACTTTATGAAAAAAAAAGAAAAAAGAAAAAAAGAGAGGAGAGCTGTTGAGTCTAAGAAAGGGCCCTAACCCTGAATTCACTCCAGTCTAGATTATGAGGGGTGGGAGAAGAAAACACCTTTAGATAAGCTTAAGAGTTTGCAAATGAATGTGTTTTTTATCTCTTGGTTGAACTCTAATGCTGTGGTCTAAATGTTTGTGTTTCCCCAAAGTTCCTAAGTTGAAACCTAATCACCAATGCTATGATATTAGAATCAGGATAATAGGGAGGTAAATAGGTCATGAGGATGGACCTCTCATGAATGAGAAGAGTATCCTAATGAAAGAGGTCCCAGAGAGCTGCCTCCTCTCTTCTACTATGTGAGGGCCCAGCTAGAGAAACCATCTATAAACCAGAAACTGGGCCCTCACCAAACACCAAATTTTCTGACTTCTGGACCTTGGACTTCCCAGCTCTTCAAACTGTGAAAAATTTCTGTTGGTTGTAATTTACCCAGTTTATGGTGTTTGGTTTATAGTAACCCAGACTAGAAACCTGAAAAGACAAGAAGCATTGTTTGTGAAGCCATCTTGCTCCAACTGGAACGTAAATGAGTTTTTTGTGTGTGTTCAGGCAAAGAGGGTTTAGAAAAATTTGCAGACGTTATTTGCTGTCCTAAGATGGTTGTAAAAAAGTGTGTTTTCTTCTTTGCCCAACAATAAATCAGAAGGAGGTCAGAACTAACAAGAAAAATACGGAGCTGGAACAAAAAGAATAGACACAATAACAGTGAACTGCATGATTTAAATCACCTGGAAGTGTGGACAGATTTCCAGAGGACGTTATGGAGAGAAACCCAAAGTTGTCCTGTCCTAAGACCTCGCTCCACACTCTAGTCATATCATGGCACTATACAGGCCCCTGGAACCCACAAGTCCCATGTAAAAGAGAATTATAATGAAAACAGACCAAAAATAAAGTGGAAAAACTGAGCTTAAGATTTTGCCCAAATCACAGTTAGACAGGAATTTGATTCAGCTATAGACACTCTTTTTGTTTTACCCAATAGATATACTTATACAAATAATATATGATTGTAATTTTCATATACAACTATGCATATTGAAAGGATATTTTTCTAGCTCTCTTAGATAATTGTTCAGAATGGAAGGAGAATCATGACAAAGATTTTGGGAAAATAAAAATAAAAGTAAATTAAAAAAGAAGGGTTCCAAAGGATAGATATTATCCACAATATTTTTCTCTGTAGCCTTCATTTTTTTTCTTTCTCCAGTATACCTTCCAGATTTAAACAATTCCAATACACTTCCAGTCTTAAACAATTCTTGCACACTAGCCATTCCTCATAATTACTACAAGATTATCTCAAAGTCATCCAAATTTAAATGTTTGTGTGCAGTTAGATGAAGCAAAAGTTATACTTGGCACATTTTATCAAAATATTTTTAAAAACATGATTATTTACCATTTTATTTAAATGGCACTCTTCCTTTGTAAAATAAGGAAGAAATTATAGTGGGGTATATAATTATACAGTTGGAAAAACTCTTATTTTTGCAGCTTTCCATGAAAAAAACTCTAGTAGCCATTTGTTTCATTGGCCCTTTTAAAATCTTATGTTTACTGATATTAATAGAGCCTTTAAAATACAAGGTTTCGACTTTTATTTTTTATATGCGGAAAGGCTTTGAGAGAGAAGTTATTGCATTCAAAGACACTGATAAAATTAAAGCATTCTAAGTTTCTAGGTTAATTTAAATCATTTTATGTTCCTTAGATACCCATTTAATTTTTTCCCGTTGTGTTGATCACGCCACTGCACTCACTCCAGCCTGGGCGACAAAGCAAGACTCCCTCTCAAAAAAAAAAAAAAAAAAAAAGAACAACTATTTTGGTTATTTTTTTCTTCAAGACATAATACTTGCTGGGCACTGTTTAAATAATGCGAAAACCACAAAAAGTCTTCACTCAAAACACCGCAGCCCAATAAACAAAAGTAAACACAAGAATGAATTATGACGAAGAAAACAATGGGAATAAAGACAACGGAGTGAAGGATTGCACTAATTATTTTATCGATTTGACTATAGACAGAATCATTTTTAGACTTCTTAGTTACTTAGAGCAGCAGTCATAATACTTGCTGCCCTACTAAATAATGGTATAGTATACATTCGATTTTATTTCTGAAGTCTAATGATGTCTAGACAAGTCTATTCTTCATGATGGTGGCAACGGGCCACCTGCAGCAGCCCCTGGGAGGACCTTGGCTGCAGCGGGGGAGGCAGAGCGGGGGGCGCACTCTCCATGAAGCCAGCGAACGCTGGGAATAGGTGAGAGCCCCGCCCGCTACTTAGTTGGAAGTGCAGGAGACCCCGCTCCTGGGCACAGCCACAGCCACCCTGCTGGAGCTCCAGGCCGGCATTCCTGTGCTCTTGGGGACCCAGAAAATCCCCTGTCCTTGTTGGTTAGAAAGTGCCTGCTCCTGCTCTCTGGCCTCTCCCCACTCCCAGCACTCCGGGGGACAGCAAAGTTGTGGGCGAGCCCGGGCACCGTTGCAAACCAGCTGTGTGTGCACTGACACAAGGGCCCCCTGCCGCCTCAGCCCTCTCCAAACTTTGGGCACCAACCAGCATGGCAGGAAGGCCAGGGGTTGCTGAGGGCAGCTTGGTCCTGGCCTGCAGGAGCCTCATAGCATGGACAGCCTGGACACCATTGATGGCATGTTAAAGGCAGACAGGTTCCTAGGCAGGAAGGGGCGAGTTCCCAGTGAAATCTCACCTTCGAGCCAGGGAAGGCCTGAAACCTGGAAGCTGGGTTGCCAGTTCTGGGAGAAGTCCGTGCCTTGGTATGAGAACATCATTGATGATCATTCAGCCATTCAGTTACTGCTTTTTTCAGGCCCACTTATGGCCTCCCATGGACCAATCAGCATATACTTCCTCCATTCTGAGCACATAAAAACCCCAGATTCACACACTTGCCAGGACAACCTGCCTGCAGAAAGGAGCTCTCCCCATGGATTTACTCTCCACCAAGAGCTAGACACTCACTGGGATGACCTGCCTGTAGAGAGGGACTACCCATTACAGGTCTCCTCTCTGCTGAGAGCTTGACACTTGGTGGGATGACCTGCCTGCAGAAAGGATTTACCCACTATGCGTCTCCTCTCCCGAGAGCTGTTCTGTCCCACAATAAAGCACCTCTCTGCCTTGCTCACCCTCCGGTTGTCCGGGTACCTCATTCTTCCTGGAAGAATTTCGCTCTTGTTGCCCAAGCTGGAGTGCAACGGCAAGATCTCGGCTCCCTGCAACCACCGCCTCCCGGGTTCGAGCGATTCTCCAGCCTCAGCCCCCCAAGTGGCTGGGATTACAGGCACACACCACCACGCCCGGCTACTTCTTTGTATTTTTAGTAGAAACGGGGTTTCACCATGTAGACAGGCTGGTCTCAAACTCTTGACCTCAGGTTATCCACCCGCCTCGGCCTCCCAGAGTGCTGGGATTACAGGCGTGAGCCACCACACCTGGCCAAAAGTTTTAAGTATAAATTCAGACAGTCATTATCATAATCCGTTTTTGTTGGTGAGATTAAGTAGAAATTTGACTTTGATACTTAAACTTCATCATTAAAATTCCCTATATTTGTTTATAATAAGAAAATAACTTTTTTTTTTTTGGCTGGGCACAGTGGCTCATGCCTGTAATTCCAGCACTTTGGGAGGTCTAGGAGGGTGGATCACCTGAGATCAAGAGTTCAAAACCAGCCTGGCCACATGGTGAAACCCCATCATTATTAAAAATACCAAAATTAGCTGGGCGTGTTGGTGGGCACCTATACTCGGGAGGCTGAGGCAGGAGAACTGCTTGAACCCGGGAGGCAGAGGTTACAGTGAGCTGAGATCGAGCCACTGCACTCCAGCCTGGGAGACAAGAGCGAAAGTCTGTCTCAAAAAAAAAAAATAATAACAACTTTTTTCAGTTGCAAGAAGCAAACAAATAATTCAGGCAATTTTCTGTTATTAAAAAGTAACACTGTATTCTCCCTCCTTCAAATTCCCTTTTTTGCACACGAATTTATCAGAGTCACTACTGAAAATTCTGCATAACATGTAATTATCAGGAGTCACTATTCTCAATATATAGAAAATGGGAGAAATGAGGCAGTCATATTACAAAATTTTAAGACAAATGTCAAAATTAGATTCTAACAGGAAAATTAATCTTATATCAGTTATGAAATTTGATGTTGTCAGAATATATTTCTTTTCACGTGTTTCCCTGAAAGATTCTTTGATTTATCAAATACTGTTTGGGGCCTTGAAATGTTCATATTTTATGAACAAACACATTAATATAAATATCTTATTTTTCCTCACACATCTTTTCTTTTTAAACAAAAATAAAATGATAAATACTTTTTTCTAAGCATATTTGGTCTTTTTTTATCATCAAGATTGGAGGCATTGACTATTCTCCCAATCTTTATCTCTAAATTCATTATCCCCAGGTTGTTGTCTTTTTAATAAAGCTTTCACTTTTATTCAGCTTCATGCTCAGATTCTTTCTGTTAATTTGTTATTCTTGTGTACTTGCTTCAAATATTCAATAAGCAAAAAAAACCTACATTACTATTTGTTTACATTAAATGATACGTTTACTTCTTCCACATAATTTTCTAGTCAGAAATAAAAACTATTTTTATAGTGAAAAATTTCAATAAAATGGTTGAGATTGATTTCACCAATTAAGTAAATTTATCTGCTCCATTCTTCACGATATGTTTAGCTATTCTGGGCCAATATTCCAAGTATATGCTGTTATATGACACATTTCAACAGCTTATCATCCATTTCCCAGATTAGATATTACTCCATCGTGAAAGTTTCTTCTGCAGATCTTGAGAACCACCCTGAGAACTCTTCCCTTCACAAATCTTTGAAGATCACAATAAATATATGATTTGGTTTCTAAATGAAATCTAATATAATCCCATGGCTTATCATAGACAGACAATCCAAAACAAAGGTAGAGAAAAGATGTAGAATGTTTGGGGGAGATTGAGGTCTCACCATGTTTCCTAGTCTGATCTCAAACTCCTGGCCTCCTTTTATCATCCTGCCTCTGCCTCCCAAAGCTCTGGGATTACAGGTGTGAGCCACCATGCCTGGCTGAAAGTCAAATCTTAAGCAGATATGAGGGTCACTTAATCAGAATGCAATTTTTTTGTGATTCCTCTTTAGCCTCTTTGATACTGACAAGTTCCAATCTATGCAAAATAATGGTAATTACTTGTTTAACTGCTCTATGAATACCTATAATGATTATTAATCAAGTGAATTAAAATAGATAAATATAGATATATACATATATATCTACAATACCTTAACATGGAGACCTTTTTTTAATCTCAGGTCACATATGAAAATTGTAGATATAAACTTGCTAGCTCAGTGTTCAATAAGTATTTACTTAGCACCTTTTATATGTCAGACAATGTTCTAGAAATTGAGAGTTCAGCAGTCTGTTAGAGAGGCCCAGGCTTATATATTATGGGAGACAAAGAGAGGGAGAGAGAAAGCAAGCAAACAAGACGAGTACAGGTGTTGCTGTACATTAAAAATAAAATAAACAGGGTAACTGCCTACAATTGATATGAGATGGAGAGAGAGGTTCTGCCTTTTAAAGGGTTTCTGGAAAGGCCTAAGAAGAAGTATTTTTGGTCTCAAGTGATCTTCCTACATTGGCCTCCAAAAGTGCTGGGATTACAGGTATGAGCCATCACTCCCAGGTTTCTTGTAATAATACTGTCAACAATAATGGCAGTAACAATACAATAATGTTTAAAGACCATTTTTTGTATTTAATAAGTACATTATTTTTCCATTGTTTGAGTGTAGAATAAGGTTCAGAAGGTGTACTAGTCACTTCTCATGCTGCTATGAAGAACTGCAGGTGACTGGGTAAATTATAAAAGAAAGATTTTTACCACAGTTCCACATGGCAAGGGAGGCCTCAGGGAACTTACAATTATGGCGGAAGGGTCAGCAAACACATCCTTCTTCATATGATGACAGAAAGAAGTGAAAGTAGGGAAAATGCCAGATGCTGACAAAACCATCAGATCTCATGGGACTCACTCATTATCACAAGAACAGGATGGCGGAAACTGCCCCCATGATGCAATTATCTCCACCTGGTCCTTCCCATGACATGTGGGGATTATGGAAACTGTAATTCAAGATGAGATTTGGATGGGGACACAGCCAATCCATATCAGAAGGCTTAATTGATTTCTGTGACCCATGCAGCAATTAAAAATTATATTTTGGAAAATGAGCACTCAAATATTTGCTTTGAAAACCTAAACTTTTAACTGGTGATCGTTAATTCTGGATGAAAATTAGTAGCACTCACAGAGCTTAAAAAGTTCCAGTACCTTTATTCCCAGTCAGATAACTGAAACACACCTTTGAAAGTGGGTTCTAGTCAGTGGTATATTATAAAAATGTCCCAAGTAATTATAATGCACAATCAAAACTGAAAACCACTGACTTATTTATTACAATAATTTGTCATTACTTACCATTAACATTAACACATAACATATATTGATCTCAAGTTTCATAAACTATCACAGAGAACTTTAAATTTGACACAGAACTTACAACCTTGTTCATTCATGAATTTTTAAAAGCATGATCTATTTTTCTTGGTTCTGGTGAAGTCTACGAATAACTGTATAAATGAAGCATATTGTTTTCCCTGATTGTTTTCCCATTTTAACTTCAACTCTTGCTTATAAGACTGAGTCAACTGTTCAAATTCTAGTAATTTAACTAATAATGATTTTAGTTATATAAATAAAAATTAAGTTATTAACCATAAAAAATTGTATAAATTCAATCTGTAGGTCTATTCTTCTTCCATATGCAATTGTTGAAAATTAAGATACATGAGGTATGTTTCTACTTACCTTAATGATTTTGATTTTTCATCAAAAATCTGATATAATTTTGTATATTTTCCTATTGCAAAAATATACAGTCGTTCCTCATGGGAATACCCACAAGATATTCCAGGACCTCTCACGGATACCAAAATTCATAGATGCTCAAATCCTTTACGTAAAGTGGGATATTTGCATATAACCTCCACACATCCTCCTGTATGCTTTGCCAACTCAAGATGGCTTATAATACCTAACATAATGTGAATGCTACGTGAATAGTTACTGTACCGTATTGTTTAGGGAATAATGACAAGCACAAAACTGTCTATATATTCACTACAGGCACAATATTTTTCAATTATTTTTGACCTATGGTTTGTTGCATCCACAGGTGGGGAACCCACAGATAAGAAGGGTCAACTGGACATAAAAACTGAGAACTGCTAAGGAATGACTAGGAAGTTTATTGAGTCTTTCCCCCTGTAAGTATATTAATCCGTATATTAACTTAGGATTTTTATTAAGAATAGCCAAAAAGCACACAACCAGTGGGGAATATATTTTCCTTAATCCTCCTACTTTAATCCCCACATCACTGTTTTTCTGGCTACTTATATCTCGTTTCAAATATTGATTTTTTTCAGCTTTTCCTTTTGGGTTTCAAGACATAATGTATTTTTGTATTTGGTGTTTCCAATTTAATACCTTCCTGTTAGAGTTGACAGAGTGATGATCAGAAGAAATACTCCTCAAAAAATAAAAAGAAAATAACAGAAATACTCTCTCAACACCGTTACCTTTCATTACCTTTTAATGTATGTAAAAGGTGAAATAAATTGCATAGATTCAATAAATAATTATACTTTAAAAATCTAATTAATTATAAACTTTATATCTTAAAAAGTGTTCTAAGATTGACCTTACTTCCACTGGGAAAAAATAAAAATCAATGACACTGATTTTCAGTCCTTGGGCTAAATTATGCAATGGGTGTAAAACTGCCCAATATTTCCTAATAAAGCCCACATTTTCACAATATATTGTGTATCCCCTAGAGTACACAGAAATATATTATTTGAAAAAATAACTTTATTATAAGTAAAATTCATGGAGCATGAGGCCACAAAGGAAAGTTTTAAATATTTGATACTTACTAGTAAATCATGGTGTGGTGTTAGATTAGCTGGCACCTCTCTTACTTGGTCTTAGACTTACTTTCAGTGTATGGGAGATTCCAATTCTTATCTTGAGTGCTTTTTATGTGACTATTTAAAATCAATAAAATATGTTGTCTTGGTTATACATAATTCAATCGTATTTTTATTTTGATCATTTAGTTTGTAAATGACAAAGTAATCTTTAACAATTATAGAACAAGAAAACAAGAGTCAAATTAAGGTTTAAAAACTAAAACCTTGATTTAATTTTTCTACAATGTACCTAGTTATTGTATCTTTATGAAACATCACATTGTATATAATCATTGTCATTTAAAAAATAAATAATATTATTTATAAAAAGCAAAACCGTGCCAACAGCTGTTATTCATCTGAACTTTAAGAGCAACATGAAGTAATTATTTTCTCAGTCTGTTGATGTCTCTTATGCCTTGTTTATTATTTGCCTGTTTTATCTTCCCTGTAGTAGTTTTATTTTCATTTGCTTCCTTTTGTGTTGTTCTCTACGTAAAAGAATTGACAAGGTTTCAGGCAGGGCGCAGTGACATTTTGGGAGGCCGAAGCAGGCAGATCACGAGGTCAGGAGATAGAGACCTTCCTGGCTAACAGAGTGAATCCCGTCTCTACTAAAAATACAAAAAAACTAGTTGGACATGGTGGCATGCGCCTGTAATCCTAGCTACTCAGGAGGCTGAGGCAGGAGAATCGCTTGAACCCAGGAGGCGGAGGCTGCAGCGAGCTGCACTACAGTCTGGGTGACAGAGCAAGACTCTGTCTCAAAAAAAAGAGAAGAATTGACATGGTTTCATTTTACATCGTCAGCCACCAGGGTGCAATTGCTTTAGCTCTCTCTGTCCAAAATTTATGAAAAATCTTTGTGCTCTAACTTGCGTCAGAAGCCAAAACTTGTAGAATTATGAAGGCCCTCATATTTATAAACAAATCACACATTCAGTTTTACCCGATATATTTGAAGTCTCTATATATTTTATCATTTAATCATTAATATCATGTATTAATATATACAAAAGGTGAATTAGATTATATTGATTCAATACATAATTATACTTTAAAATCTGTTGATTAATTATGAACTTCACTTCTTAAGAAGTTTTACATTTCTTACATTTTCAAAATTGTGTAGTTTAAATAATAAATTATAAGTTCACACTACATAGTTACCAAGTACTTGGGATGAGAAAGCTCTTGGAATAGAAGTGCTGGGCTGATAACTTTAAGTATCTGCTAGGATAACTTAAAATAACAATAAATTTTTAGGCACCTACTGTATTCTACGCTTTAAAAATGTCTTTTGACTTTTCTTTCCCAATTTGGATGAATAAACTATATTTTACTGTACAGGTTCTTTTAATTAACATTCTTTACCTTTTCCCATTTCACCTATCACATAGCACATCACAAAGTGCTGAAAAATCAAACATCAGGGAATAACAGAGCTTCTACTTTGATTAATCAAAAGTGCCAGATACCATAGGCCTTGTTTCTAATGTTACTGGCATTCTTTAACATAGGACAGGAAATTAAATTATCTGATATAAATTCTGCTGCAGCTTAATAGGCTAAGAAAAAAGGAAAAATAAATAAAGTATAAAATGTTTATTAAAAAACATTTGCTAAAGTGAGTATGGATTAAGAAAAGCAAACCATTATCAACAAGCATGATTTTAAAACATTACAATGACTTACTTGCTCTTGAAATTTGACTGGAACTGTGCTGAAACCTTTATTCTGTAGCTACAAACCATTCACTCTAATTTCCTCTTTTTTAAAACAGCCTTCTTTCCTCTGCAAAGGATGCAGTAGTTATGTTCCTAAGTATCTTTAAATGGCATGAATGTACAGCCATGCAATGCAGAGCTTTGTGAAAGGGTCAATAATGACAGTTTATTTACCAATTCTGACAGTTGAACGTGAATCTGTGGAAACCACAGAGGGAAACACTTAGCAGACAGACAGGAAGTTTTGCAAGAATGAACCTACTTTGCAACTACTCCAAGCTAACTTCAAAAGTGTCTAAAGAACAACTGGATAGTAAGGAGCTATTATAGATCAAAATTGTCTTTATCATTCTGCCATCATGAACATGTCACTGAGAAAAATATATAAGGAACAAAAATACTGCCATGGCAACAATTAGACAGCCTTTATCCCATGCTGAACCTTCTAGGAGCATTATTTTTTCAGAATATAGAAAGATTTTTCAAGTTAACACACTAAAACTCTATGAAAAAATTATACAGTTATTTGATGAAGACTGACCATCAGGCAAGATACTAGTTGCTTATATTGTGTCTAGGCCTTGGCAATCACTGCCTTAGATAAAAGTGCTCTTGATAACTTTTTATGACAAATAAAATATACGACCTGTGGTAGATTGTATAATGGCTACAAATTCATCCCATCTTTGTGCACATCTTCCTTCGTATTGTGACTTTGCAACTCATTTCCTCAAGAGATACGATACAATGCTTCCCTGCTTCGATTGGATGTGGCTAATGGAACATCAGCATATGAAACACAAGCAGGTACTGAAAATGGCTTGCTCTTTGGTGCTTTCCCTCTAACACTGAGCTTGGAAATCTGAGACCACCATCTATAGCGGCATTGGCAAGTAGGCTAAAGATAAGAGTTGAAATGGAAAAGATTCATGCTCCCAATCTGACAGTTTTTAATCACTAGATGTCTGAGTGAAGCCATCCTTGATGAAATGAAAGAGTCCAGGAAGATCAGAAGGCTGAGCTAAATATCACGATTGCTTTCTTAAGCCAACAGAACTGGAGGAATTTGTTAAATAGTAAAAGCTAACTTATACATTATTGTACATTAAATTATGAGTGAACCATCTGTATATATAGCATTATGGCATGGATCCAACCTTTCTCAACATTTATTTGTGTACTTGAAATTTAATGTCAAAAGATCTTTCGATTACCTTCAGATGGTACCATATATATTTGTGCATTGTTGATTGATTAATTCAACATTAAAATTTAATTAAGTATTATTTGTGTATATTTTTAGATACTATTATACATGTCTCTGAAATATTGGGATTATTCGTAGACTATTGTCTCAATTCCATAGCACATGAGGAATTAATTAGTTTAGAGATGGGACTTATATAGTTGAGTATGAGAACCTATTCCTTTTTCATATTTCCAGAAAATAAATTATCTTTAAGCACCACATAACAGATAAAAATACTGTTTTGTATTATAATTCCTTTGGATTAAGTATATATATTATTATTGTTGTTCCTTTTTTTCTTCTGGGACACCTAAATAAAAGTAAGATTTCCATGGAATTCATAGTGGAGATGAATCAGATAAAAACAGTTACAGTGTCTTATCAGATGTCTTCTTGAAACATGCATTTTTAGTAAAGTGTGTGCCTGACCCCAAGATAAAGTTTCAGCAAACAAATGGAGGAAATATTACATTGCCCCACCTATGCTCTTAAGAACTCAACAATAACAGAAATATGATTTCCAAAGTAGAGTTTAACATTAAAATATACACATATTGTTGGGAGGCCAAGGCTGGTGGATCACAAGGTCAAAAGATCGAGACCATCCTGACCAACATGGTGAAACCCATCTCTACTGAAAATAGAAAATATTAGCCAGGCATTGTGATGTGCACCTGTAGTCTCAGCTACTCGGGAGGCTGAGGCAGGAGAATCGCTTGAACCTGGGAGGCAGAGGTTGCAGCAAAGCAAATGTGCTACTGCACTCCAGCCTAGGTGACAGAGCGAGACTCTTTTTAAAAAAAAAAGAAAAGTATATATATATATATATATACACACAGACACACAGACATATTGGATCAAAGTGGTAACATGTCAAGCCACTGTAAGTCTTGAAATTTACAGGATTAGAAAACTTGACTATAACCCAATATAGATGTATTAATATAACTTAAGCACAATCTCATTCAGGATAAAGAAAATGTGGTATGTATACACAATGGAATGCCATTTGGACAGAAAAAAAGAATAAAATTATGTAATTTGTTGCAACATTGATGAAACTAGAGCTTATTATGTTAAGTGAAATAAATCAGGCACAAATACCTTAGATTCTAATTCATATGAGAGACATAAAAATGTTAATATCATGGAGATAGAGTCAAATGATATCAGAGGCTGGAATATCAGAGGCTGTAAAGGGCTTGTGGATGAGAGTCTGGAATAAAGAAAAGTTGGCTAGTGGGAAGAAACACTCAGAAGGAATAAGGTCTAATGTTTGATAGCAGAGTAGGGTGACTGTTGTTAATAACAGTGTATTGTATATTTCAAAATAGCTAGAAAAGAGGTCTTGGAATGTTCCCAATGCATAGAAATGGTAAATACTTGACGGATACCATAAATACCCTGTCTTGATAATTACACATTTTTTGCATGCAATGAAATATCATATGCACCCCATAAATATATACATACATTATGTATCATTTAAAAAATAAATAAAACTATCTCATTTAGAGAAGAGGGCTCTCTTTCCATGTAAAGGGAAATTGGAACAACACAGGGAAATATCAAGTGTGTCTATGCAGACATTCAAAGGGGAGAATGTGCCTTGGCCTAAGAACAAAGACTTTTATGCTGCAGTGGCAGATGTGTGGATAATGTGGAGATAGGTGTGTGAGGCTGCCTGGGCCAGATTTCATAAAACAGCACACCATGACTTACACTGCTAGTTCTCAGAGCATATTGAAATAGCTCCAATGAGCATTGGACTTCTCATGCAGCATACACACAGTGAGAGATCGTACCAACCAGATGGTGTACAAGTGTAGACTTTTGGACAGTGTTATTTACTATTTAAAATTAATAAGCCATTGTTCTAATTATAGTTGAATTTTCATTATACATTTCCTGTTATCGATATGAGAAAATACCAAGTTGACAGTTTTATCGCTTATCGTACTTAGAGAGATCGATATCCTGACTTCCTATTTATTGCCTCTGAACTTGATTGTTCTCAGTTATCCCTTGAAAGATGAAGATATATTGAGTTTGTAATCAATTCATGTTTCTGATTATGTATATGGATCACCATTTTGAACTATACTGATTCGAAACAGAAATTCCACATTTTGGAGTCATGACAGATTCCGCAACCTACTCTAAGCAGCATGTCCATTATTCTGCTTTGATTGTTTTATCTTTTAAATTATTACATAGCAAAATTAAGATAATTGTGGTGCTAGCATTTTAATAAAGAATTATGTTATTTATTACAAAAAGTTTGTAAAAATTCCTACCTGGAAAGGCTCTTGATTTAGAAGATTTAGAGTATAGGGGTACTTGCATTTTAAAATACTTCACAGCACACCAACATGGCACATGTATACATATGTAACAAACCTGCACGTTGTGCACATGTACCCTAGAACTTAAAGTATAATAATAAATAAATAAATAAAATACTTCACAGGTTGTGTTAATAGTACAGATAAAAACAAATGGTTTATTAAGTTTAAAAAGGAAGTAAATAAGATCTATCATCAAATGTTTTACCGGGAATACCTCATTTAACATAAGCAAACTGATCTATACACACAGGAAACTCCTCTGAAACTTTAAGAAGATGAAGAGCTAGAAGTCAAATGCTGGCTACGGGGGAGAGGGCAGTCGCTTATGCTGATAACTTTGGTTTCCTGTAAGAGTTCCTTTCACAAGATGTTTACGAAGATTCTGTATCCAGTGCTGTAAGTGGTTGTGTCTCCTGGGAGACATTCTCAGTATAAGAAATGTTAAATTTATCAGGATGTTGCATCTCACTTCCCCTGAGAAGCAGTGGTAGCAAAGCTAGACATCTGCTTAAAAAAAAAAAATAGCTGCAGGAAAACCTTCAGAGAGAGGCGATCTTCGGGGGCAAAACAATTTTGTTGTTATAGCTTGATTTTTTACCTTTGTTCTAATTTGAAATGCAAGTTCCAATACATGCAGCTGAAAACATACCTAAACCTTCAGCATAGCTTTACTTTAAGAATCAGAGCTTCTGTCTCTTCTTTTACTTCCTAAGAAAAGCTATAATCTTAATAAATAAAATGAGTTTTATTGCAAACATAATTATTAAAATATTCTTTTTTTTTTAGGATTTCAAGATGTTACAATTTCAGCATATAAAACCAATACGTCATGAAGGAATTAAATAAATAATCACTACCTCTCTGTATTTCCCAATGCAGGCTTGTAGCTCAATTAGTACTATACAGCAAGCGTTATGTTAGGATGTTCAGAAAAGCGTAAGTCACTCGTGGTGTGTTACTGTAACGTAGAGTGGTAAAGATCTTTGGCTCTGAAGTTAACCAGTGACAGATTCAAGTTCCAGATTTTACAACTCTTTTTTGTGTGACATTGAGTGATATACTTAACCTCATAAACTTCATTTTTCTTACTTGAGGTTTAGAGATAATATGGGAAGTAGATGAGATAACATATAAAGCACCAAGCTGGATATATGGCATGCAGTAAGTGCTCAATAAAGGCTAATTAGTATTTCTGTTATTATCATTATTTCTACCACAAGATAGGTTTATGTAGGAAAGATAAAGGTGAGGCTGTATACAGATAGGAGGGTGAAAGAAGTGTTCTGTATATGAAACTGAGGCATTTTGTACTTTATGCTGAAGGAGACTATTCCAGATGGGTTCATAAGTGTGTTGATCAAATGTGTGAGCTAGAAAAATTATTTTATTGTTTCTGAATGAGATGACATGAGTCACAAGCACTGGTGTGCCAATCTTGACTTCACACTCAATAAATTCACACACTGCTAAGATTCCTATTTAGAATGATGAAGAGAATATTGAATTAGGTTTATGCCTGAATGAAGAGTAGTAATAGGGGCAGATCTTAGGCATATGCCAGGGAATTTGAGAAATTCCTCTTTGATATTAGAGTGGTTCAAATTAAAAGAAAGAACAGAAGGTCACTCCCAATACCCGTTTGTTGCAAAAGTAGAGGACCCAGATGGATATTATTGTAATCATGTGTGATTCACAGTTTTACAAGTACCATAATTTCTAAGTAGTGAGGAACATGAAGTAACTTGGTAAGTATACTGTAATGACCACAATGTGATAAGAAATAATTATTATTTCTATTGGTGACAGTGTAACAGATACCATTATATTATTCTACTCTTTTGCCTATGTTGATAATTGAAGGAAATATTATGTTTTAGTAAGAGGATATTGAAAATAAAAATGTAATAACTTTTTTCTTATGCAACTTCATTGATCCCCTGAATTTTATCTTCACGATTCATTATAAGATGACTGGAAGCAAGGTCACTGTACTGCACAAAGCCAAATGCAGTTAACTTTCCATTTCACCATCTACCTAACTCTCCAGGTTGAGTGTAATATTTGGAAAGGGCTTCTTTTTTTTGAAAAGTCAGTGAAATTTTACAATTGTTTCTTCAGTTTGCACATAACTAAATTTGTTCATTCATCAGCGATTTCTTTTTCATTTTCTCATAGAAGGAAAGTTACAAGGAAAATAAAGGGGAAATGGATGGAGTGTTTGATGACTATTTTATATATAATGAACCTAAAGATCTCTCTTATATATAGACATTTGAACAGAATGTAAAGAAAATAAGTGGATCTAAAATGAAGATATGTGGTGAATATCACTCTAATCAGAGGGACTAGGATGTGCAAAATACCTGTGGCAAAAGTATAATTGATATGTTTTAGGAATATCTCCAATGACAGGTAAGCTAGGACATGGTGTACAGAAAGACAAGAGTAGAATAGTAGTAGAATAGTAGAATAATAGAAAATAGTAGAATATTAGTAGAAGATGAAAGCAAGATAAGTAATGTGTGTGTGTGCGAGTGTGTGTGTGTGTGTGTTTGTGGACGATGGGGATGGTGAACATTACATTTAGTGCCTCAAAGGTCATGAAAATGATGAATAAAATCTTTAATGAACTGGGAAGTTCTGCTAATGAATTTGATACAGAGAAATACCATAGTTTACTTTATGGTACTTTAGAAGTACCATAGTTTACTTTACATTTTAATCACTTTGCTTACAATATGGAGAGTTGACAATAGGTGAGAAAGGAATAAAGGAGAACATTTAAAAGTTACTGAAACAATTCAGACGAGAAATGATAGCTCAGGTGGCAGTGGTGCTGAAGCTTACAGATGAAGGAATAAAGTTTCCATTTACTGATGTAGGAAAATTTGAAAGCAGAGTAGCGTCTTTGAAAACAAAAGTGGAGTTTTGGACAATTAATTTTATATGCTGTTATGAAACAGCAAAGACAATTTTGGTAATTCAAAATCATTAGATTCTTCTTGCTGTATGGTGTAACCTTCTAATAAAGGCAGGTGAAGGATGTGAGGCTGCATTCACTACAGTGTTCCCTCCAGGTAGTATATTACAAAGAACAAAATTCTCAGGCAGGATTCTGTCATGGATACAAGCGTTTGTTAGCAGATGACAAAAAATTATCAAAGAGTGTCAATTCTTTGTGTGTGTGTGTGTGAGAGAGAGATTTTTAATCTCACCTTGTGTAAAATGTTATTTAAGAAAAACAAAATACTATTCTAGCTCCCAAATTCAGCAAATTTCTTAGTCAAAGTCAGGTGGGTCATTTCTAATTAATTTTCAGTAAACAGGTCAATTTCCAAAAGAAAATCCCAAGAGCCAGTTGGCTGGGAAAATCATGGGCTCTATTATTATTTTCAAGAAAATGAAGGGAATTCTTACATTATTATCCATATAGCTTTAGAACCACTAACTTTATCACAAAATGCGTAATTCTAGGAACCATTTTAATTCTAGAAACTTCATGTAGTTTTAGTCTCACACATAAACTAGTTACTTTGTCAAAGAACAAAATGGACACAACTTATTTGTCACGTGGAATATGGAATTATGGAATTCTCTTAGAAAGAGCTGCAAATTGGCAAAGACATATGAAATGTGAAAGAAAATTTAACTAATAAGGCAAGCTCAGAAGCTTTAAGGTACAACTAACAGGACTTGCAGAGTAATTTGGAGATGAAGAAAAAACAGATATAATAGAAGAAATACAATAATATATGAATTATTTAGAACAATATTTCAAAAATGTCATAAGTTGATTACTTGTATATGAATAACTTTGATATCTTCATGGGTTTTTCAAAAGATAGTAGATCAACAACTTCAAATTTATAAGGAAAGTTTAGTTTGAGCCTGGATTTCATTACCCAAACAATTTAACATTTACATGCAAGGGCAGAATTAATATAATTTTTAGGCTTCACTTATTCTAAATTGTTAATACCCACATCATTTTGTCACAATTAGAAATGATAAAAATTAAAGAAGCTACATTAGCAACATTTCTAGATATGATTATCTGCCAACATATTTAACAAAATCACCTGAAAAACTTACTAAAAGAGCATCAGCACTCAAATCGTGTCTGTTCCACATAAGGGGGTTCACAGCATGCTACGCCAAAACATGCCAGTTTGGCATATTGACTACTTTGAGCTAAAGACACCTGTAAAACAGCAGATGCAAAAGGGGCACTCTGACCCTCCGTTTTCTTTCCCTAAGCAGGAGATAAAACTGCCATGTGAAACATGCACTCCCTATAACCAGAAAGAAAAGAATATTCTCATCACCAGAGGCAAGCAGTTAAGGCCAAAATCTGTACAGACTCTGTTAAATAGCCTGTATCTTCCTTTAATCTTTTACTATCCCACAGTTACTACTCTTTGTTCAACCTAGTGTATCAGCACTTAGACCCAACTACTTTCTGTATCTTCTTTTTCCTCTGAAGTTTCTCATGTACAATCAGTCCTCTGTAGCTGCAGGTTCTGTCTTCAACTGTGGATTGAAAATATTTTAGAACATAAACAAAAATAAAAATACAACAATTAAAAATAAAATTAATTTTAAATGCAATGGTATTACAACTATTTACACAGCCTTTACATGGTATTAGGCATTATTAGTAAAATGTAGATGATTTAAAGTATGTGGGGGGGAGTGTGCATAGGCAACAAGCAAATACTTTACCATTTTACACAAAGAACTTGAGCGTTCTGGGATTCTCCTGTGTGTAGGTAATTGTGGAACCAATCCACCTGTGTATACAGAGATGGTACATGTAAAACATATTAAATTAAAAAATTATGCTTTTTCCTGTTAATCTGTCTTAATTTGTGCTAATTCTTAGTCCCAGATGGAGACCCTAAAAATGCTTTGCCCCTCCTCTATGTACGACATCATTAGCAATTTAGAATGCTTAATGGCAAAGCATTTGTTTCATAATAGCAATGCTGTCTGTAAAAGCTAGGCCTAAAGAAAGTTATTCAAGACTCAAATAGCACAAGGCAAAAATTAACTGGTAACTAACAAAAGGGTCTCAAATGAAAGAAAACGTACACTTGTTTCCAGACTAATAATGTCAATACTACATGTATGTCACCTCTCTTGAAGTTCTTCTGAAAAGGACTATGTGAAACAATAACCAGAAAACAGTGGGAGAAAGAAGAGAGGCATATAAGTTGCTAGATTTAATGTCAAATCACCACTACTTAAACATTGTGGTTACAGAGAGATGACCGGGTCAAAACTGATCCAGAAATTTACCCTATAGAAAATGTTACTTGAAGTAAGACAATATAAATCCAGTTTGTTGTCCAAGTCTTAACTATGATCAACTAAGAACAGAAAATCAAAATAATTTACAATACACTCTAAATTATATAAATACCAAAATTCAAAAGGAATCTCCCCACTCCCCATACACACACTCACACATACACTTGCAAACACTGTATCATTTACAGTGTATCATTTACAGTAATTAAGCAGAACTAAAAACTTGAAAATGCTATAAAGCATGAATGAATTGGTATATAATTTTTACTTCTTTTATTATTATTTTTCTTAGGTTTCTAAATTATTTACAAAGGGCAGTAACTAAATTCATTGAGAGTTTTCTAGGTTCTCTGCAATATGAGAGCACTTTACATGCATGCCATATATAATATTCACAAAAATTTTAAGAGATAGCTATTATTAATCTCCATTTATGAATGAGAATGTAGTGTCTTGAAAAGTTTAAATTTTCATTATTGGCAGATAGTATCAAGTCTGAATTTGAAAACCACATATATTACTAAAAACAACTATACTTTTACAAACAGATACAAGTTTTAAAGCAAATAGAATATTTGCAGCAGTACTGTAAAGGATGATAAGGAGGTAATGGTGGAATACGTGTCCCTGTTAGAAAGATATTATAGTTTTCCAGGTGAGAAATAGAAGATTGTTCTCGGGCAGTGGTAACCAATATGAAGATAAATTAAGAGCTATTTACGAGGTTGATAAATTGAACTGTTATTGTTGTAGGTATTGCTTATTTACTGTTAAGGAAGAATCCCCTGGTATTTTCACAATCATCAGTATAAGGTAGAAATAGCCTCACAGAATGATACACAACTATAACTGTGTGAACTAACTGCAAGAAAAAGAATCTTACATGCCTTAGAGTGCTACAGCCCAAGATCAGAGGATTCTATTATGTGTTTGCAAGTGTATGTGTGAGTGTGTGTATGGGGAGTGGGGAGATTCTGTTTGAATTTTGGTATTTATATAATTTAGAGTGTATTGTAAATTATTTTGATTTTCTGTTCTTTAAGGGAAAGTTTCAGGTGCCTGCTTGAATACCATTACTATTGGTAAGTAGCTGATTATCTTCAATTATTTTCAATCTTCCTACACTATCTCTTTCATCACACACACACACACACACACACACACACAAACACACAGACACGTATACACAAACCTGTACTATGATGCAGAAGTGTTTTTAAAAATGATAAACTATGTCTTAACACAAATAGTTCTCAAGTGTCAAACAAAATTGAGCTTACCTGAAAATCAAAGAACATTTTCCAAAATTTTATTTAGAATTTTTTGGTACAAATTTATGGGATACTTGTACAATTTTGTTACACGTATAAACTGCGTAATAGTTAAGTCAGGGGTTTTAGTGTATTCATCACCTGAAAAACGTACATTGTGCCTATTAACTAATTCTCATCATTCACTCTGCCTCTCACCCTGCACCCAAGTTGGGACAGTCCCTTCTGAGCAATATCCTGGCATAACAGGAAGTTCTTCACCACGTTTCTTCCTGTTTGATGCAGAGACAGTACAGGTACTGTCCTGTGGTTGTTCTAGTGAACATGACCTTCTCTATCCTTCTCCTGAAACCTTCCCTATTTGTCTCACCAGTGACTAACTGCTTCCTCACTCACTAGTACTGCAGTATTCACAGTGACTAACTACTTCCTCACTCACTAGTACTGCAGTATTCACAGTCATAGCATTGCTGAACTAATACAGCTAAAAACACAAACCAACTAATTAGAAGTCAATACTGATTTACAGTTGTATTTGTCTTTAGCTAAAGAGTACATAGTCAAAGTACTATATTCAAAACCTACTTGTATTTGTTTTCTTTTCTTCCATACCATTATTTTACATATAGTTGATATATAGGTAAGTTCATTTGATTGTTTTCAGAATATACATTTTATTCCCTTTAATAAAGACATAAATGTATATTTTTAATTCAAGGCAAAATATTTTTAATGCAAGACATAACATTAAGATGATTATCACTAAGCATATGTTATAAAATAATCTTTTTCTATAGCTGCATATATTTTATTTTAAAACATTTATAGTTTAGATGACATGAACATAGTGAAATATGACAAAATTTTTAGTTCAACTTTCTAAGATCAGTTTTTATAGTTCTCTGATATAGATGAACCATACAAATGATGGCCTGTATAACTTTTGAAACAACTTTTACACATTTGAGTGATTCAGATCCCTATTATCCAGCCACATTTTTAAAAAATTTCATTTTGAAGAGAGAGGCATAATTTGAAACTGTGTTGATCTTTGAACTTAGGACACATTTCAGGAAAAGGAGGTTTTCATATGCATAAAATTGAATTTTTTGCAATAGCCTTGATGTGTAAATTATGATTAAGTGTTTCCTTATAGCTGAATTAGAACAGATGCATGTGATGAATACAACAAAACAGAAACAGATGGCATACCACATGTATAACATCTTAATACATCTCTTTTTATGTAAGATAATTAGCATAGCAAGTATACTATATTTAACTGATTTTCTTAGAACGTTCTGTTTCCACAAAGGAAGGAACAAAATGGTTTTTTGAAATGAACCGTAAATATATACACCTTCACACAGTGTTTTATTGTTATTGTTATTGTGATGTACTAATTTTCCCAGTTAAATCCACTAACACACACACACACAAACACACTCTACATTTATCAAATTTGTGTGAGAAAATGTAGTTACTGATTGTCTACTAAAGTAAATATTGAATAAGGTAAGTTTTATGGGAGAATATATATGTTTTTTTCAAAAAAAATATTTATCTCACCGTAATTGCAAAAGAAATATATGCGTAAATCCCTTTGTGTTCCTATAATTTATTTGTATTAATGTTTTATGAGTATTAACTTTACTACTTATTCCATGTCATAACACTTTGTTCCATACATAGAGCAAATTTAAATGCAGGATGAGTTTAGCTTTGAATATGAAAAAAAAGTTAAAGAGAGAACTAAGGCAATTATATGAAAAATACAAATGCCTAAAATCTTCCCAGGCTATTGAGGATCAAAAAGGATTTGAGGTTGGATTATCCAGATTGATAAAATTGATTAAATAATTCCTTAATTTTCCATTTGAATATCATTGTGTGATTACAGACTTATTAAATGAATGTTCATGACAAGCTTGATAATTTGGGTCACTAAATCCTCTTTTTCTCCACAGATATTTTGACAGTTGCTTCAATTTTCTTTTCATTCTTTCTTGTCCTAAAGTATAAGCATATGGATTATTTTGTAATACGGTCAAATAACATTTTTCTAAAAAATATAAAGCATGTGTAACCTTGGGAACACCAAAATTAGTTTCAACTTTTCACCAAGTTCATTGCCGCATTTTTTACTAAGCTACAATCGCAATATTTAAGTCATTAAGCAACCTTATATTCACAAAATTAACCAGTCTGTGTTTGAAACTTTCAGCATGTAGATATATTCAGTGGTCTCTTAATTGTAGCGTCTCACTGGTGTAGATGTTGTGATAACATCCTGTTTGTTCTCACTCTGTGTATCTATTTGCATACGTATCTATGTAATCTCATTAGTTTCTGTTAGTATACATACATGGATACATATAAATAATATACATGTAAATGAACATATATAAGTATATAAATATCAGTAAACATAAAAGAAAATGTTGTTTAGTATAAAGTAGATTTTATAATTGATTTTCCTGAAAGTGTTATGAATTTTTTTCTTATTAGAATAAAAAAATGAGTAGTAAGAGATATACTATTTACATGAATGGCCATAAAACGTGACACTAATCATTACAAAGTAATATATTTTTAAGGCAAAATTACATTCAAACAACATAAAACCTGATCTTGAAAACTGATTTTTTTCTATTAGTAGACTTACTGCTTGGAAAATATGTTGACTTTTCTGATAATTTCAGTTAAAGTTTACTAGAAGAATGCAAATTGTTATAAGCATGAGGAATAAGGCTGATGACCAGATTAAAAACCAATCAAGCTAATAATGAAATAATCTGTCTAATATTTTTTCTTTCAATGAGAGCATTTTTTCATGTTCACCACACAACATTAATAGCTTTCCTGCTACAGTAACATTTGCAATTACAGATAAGGTAAGCAAACATGTTTGTACTCTAGTAAGGTCTTTAAGCAAAAATAATGTTGTGCTAATATCATTTTAAGAATATGGAGTGTCACTAACTTGGTTTTCATTTTAAGGTATAAAAGTGAGCAATTAGTCATGACAACCTGGTATATGAAATATAATTATAAAATCATCCAGCAAGCAAGGCTTTTTCATGTTTGTATAGTGCTTTCCTAAATTAAAATATAATGGGACTTGGAACATAATTAAGATAACACAAGGAAGCTCGCTCTCTCTCTCTCTCTCACACACACACACACACACACACACGTAAAGAAAAAATACTACTTCGACATAAAGATTTCTTCATTTAGAAAATCACAGATTATAATTATGTTTATTGAATCATGATTTATTTAAGAGAAAATATTATGTATAACATGCCTTCTGTACTCATGGCAAAGTTGGAGATTAAGCAGCCCCAAACACATTTCCCTGAGATATAAAAATGTGAATCATTTATTCAAATGACTTAATCAAACAAATTCAAATCATATTATCTTTTGTTCTGAGAATGGACTAGTAGCAAGTATCATATGTGTGCTTTAACATATATTACCTAATTAAATTGTGGAATTCAATCAGAGCCAGGAATGCAAATCAGCATAACAGTAAACTAAATAATTATACTCATTTATTCATCAAATATTTATTGGGCCCTGCAAGTTGCAAGGCATTGATTTGCATACTATAAGTGTATCATAGTTAGATTCAGAAATATTGAACACTGAAAAGTCACTGGAAAAGTGAGAGACATGAAGTGCTCCAGGAAAACAGATGAAATAAATATAACTAAGGATTGAATGAATGAAGAGAAGTCAGTCAGAAAGCAAACAGGCACATCTGCATTAATGTGAGAGAAGGAGATTCTGCTTACTTAAGAATTTTTCTTTTTCTTATAGAATAAGAGATACTGGTATATATAAGTGAGGATAATGCAGAAAAGAAAATAAAAAAGAAAATGGAAGTTAAGATACAGATGTAAAAAAGCATAAAGTTTATGAAAGAAAATAATGTATGTTTCATGGTTTTTATTATTGACATAAGTTTTCTTTTTTTCTTTTTAGTTTTGGACTTTTCCAAAACTGCAAAATACCAGCTGGAACAAAAATGGTAAAGGGTGAATAAAATCTTATGCGTAATTTACGTATTGCACATATGCCATTTTTGCCATCCAGAAGGTATTCACTCTTCTTCTGGTTAAAAAGTACACAGTGAGGACTTCATGGGAATGCAGCCTGTGCAGTACAACAGGGCCCCATACTTATAGGAGTCCCATGCTTGATTTAAGCATATCTAAAGATCATTAGATTTTCTTTTTAACAGAAGATCCTGTGCTCTCATTTTGCACTGGGCCCTGAAAATCTAGTAACTGTTTCTGATATTATACATGGCATTCTTGGTGGAGCATAAGGCCTTCTCTCCTTTGAGTGGGGCCTGACAGCTTAACTTGTTAGTATAATTGTGTTCTCCTTCAGCTAGAAATTCCTGGGAACACCAGGCTATATCATGGCAGTGAAAAATCAGCCTAAGATGATTGACTGACTTTTTAAAAACTATTTAGTATTCTGAGCTTTCTCTTCTCCACTGAATGAGAAGTAAGGGGCTGTGAGATCTGGAATTAATGCAGTTGTCTTGAGGTCACCATAAAAAAAAGGCCTGTCTGAGATGCAAGTCAGCATGCAGAGGAGAAGAGAGTGGAGCCACAGCTTGGACGGGTTCCTGAGGCATCATTTGATCTCTTAGAATGTCCTGCACTTGAAGCCTGACAAATTGCTGAACATTTTCAATTGAGACAATGAATTCTCTTTTAGCTCCAGTCAGGTTTAACGACATTATTCTGACCCTTGGAATAGAAAGAATCTCTATCAAAATACATTCAATGGAATTAGGGAAGGGAAAACATTTCATTTGCATTTCATTTAAAAAAAAATATCTTACATAGAATTAGGTAAGTGGCCACTCAGATTGTAACTCAAATGAAAAGCCTTTATTCCAGTGATGAAAATACAACGGAAAAAGAACTGCTGTGGTTGAAGACGGGCTGTGTCCCTTTCACCACACTCTGCATCTTCTTGAGTGGCCTGAGAAAATGCACCTTGGGTGTGCAACTCCATAAAGCACAGTTTCAATAGTTCTTATGTATCCATTCATTTTGTATCAAATCAATCTACTCACATTTTCTCTCTTTATCTAGATTTAGTAGTATAGTTTATCTTATATTCTGAAAGAAATTAAGATAGTTTTTTCAGTTGTTTAATCATCTGTGTGCTTTCTCCCTTACAAATTGCATTTATTATATCCTTGTGAGGTTGACAGTGATTTATTAAGATACTATGTATAAGTATAGATCGTTACCAGTCTAGGCACCCATTTAATAACTGTCTTCACAAGACAATATAACGTATTTATTGGTTAACGCCATGAAGATGTAAAAGAAAAAGGTTCCACTACAATGGAGGAATAATATCTATCAATTTTTTTTTTCCACAGAGGATGTCTGTCATTCTTAAAACTCAGCTTTTTATTACTTCCAAGTCATGCTGGTATTTATCTTATTCTGTTTACATTTTTATTGATATGACCAGTGTAGCTAGGAAAATGTGAACACACGTAAGAATTTAACTTCAGGTTGTGAAACTGGAGGCAGAAATTCTGTGATGCAGGAGTCACAATTTTTCAAATGTCTTCCCATGTGTCATTAAATCTTAACATGTCATCGAGTGTAAGACAGACCATTATTAGAGGTAATACTAAGAAATGTTTTAAATGCAGCTTATTAAAAGTGAATCTCTTGTAAGACACCTTAAATATAAAAACTATACACAACAAAGTTAAGGAAATATCATAAATAATGGAAAATTATTTTCAAATAAATATTAACATTTCTACCAGAAATGCATCAGAGGACTAGATTCTATTTGTCTATCCCAATGGTAGAGGTTGTCGCACTTTAATTTTGGCCAATCTGTTCAGTGTATAATTGTGTTTCTTTGTAACTGTATTTACATTTTTCTTCTTACTGATGAATTAAGGCATATCTTCACATTTGTATTAGTCATTCATGTTTCCTCTTCTGTGGGTTATACATTTTCTTCAACACACTTTTATTGACATAGTTGTTCCCTTTTTGTTTTGTCAGAATTGTAAATGTATGTTAATTATTTGTATGTTTCAGTTATACATGTTATCATTATTGTTGCCCAGTTTGGGTCTGAACTGTTCAGCCTCTCTTTAAGAATGTAAATTCTGGCCGGGTGCAGTGGCTTACTCCTGTAATCCCAGCACTTTGGGAGGCGGAGGCGGGCGGATCACGAGGTCCGGAGATCGGGACCATCATGACTAACACAGCGAAACTCCGCCTGTACTAAAAATTCAAAAAAATGAGCCAGGCGTGGTAGCGGGCGCCTGTAGTCCCAGCTACTCGGGAGGCTGAGGCAGGAAAATGGCGGGAACCCGGGAGGCGGAGCTTGCAGCGAGCCGAGATCGCGTCACTGCACTCCAGCCGGGGCGACAGGGCGAGACTCTGTCTCCAAAAAAAAAAAAAGAATGTAAGTTCTTCATGTTAACAAAGTCAAATGTATTCATCATTTCTTTGTGGTTTCACTTTTGGGTCCTATTTAAAAAATACTTTCCTGTCCCAAGGGTGTAAAATATTCTCTTACATTTAAAAATGTGCTTTTTTTCTCTGTTTTTTCCACTGTAACTAAATGTAAAATTGTATATCAAACTGTATTATTTTATAGCTTCACAGTTAATCCTGATATCTGTAGGGCAAGTTCCTCATGCTGATTATTTTCAGAAACATGCATTGTCCCTTTTTGGCTCTGGGTACTTCCCTATATATTTCAAATTCCACAGACAGCATGTTTAGAATCTTCACCAAATTTCCTTAAAAATTGATACATTTTATATTTCTCTCCAAAAATAACTTATTCCTTGTTTATAAAACTCATTTATACATGCCTTCAATATTTTTGGGTGTGCATCTATTGTAAATTCTATTAGTGTAACAATTTTGCATGTAATTTTTAAAATAAGCTACTTTATTGCTTCTATGTGGTAAATCAATGAATTTATGTAGTTGTGTCCATTAAATATGTTGAACTTTCCTATTAATTTTAATAATTTATAGATTCTCTCATTTCTGTATGTGGAAAACCTTACTTCACAAGAAGGTATTTGGAAGAATTATTACATTTTAAATATTTAAAAACTGTAAAAAAACCCAGCTTCAAGTATTTATCTCAAATGGATAATGGGTTAATATACCCCAACTATTCCTGTGATTTGTATATCATTCCTCTAATTGCACAAGAATCTGGGAAGTTTATGATTCCCAGGAAAGAGAAGAAGGATATTAAGACCCTAGTCAATTTTAAGCAACACCTTATTTTCCCTAACCCACGTGGACCCTTGAAGTCTCCTGTTTTGCTATTAGTTGGTGCAAAAGTAATTGTGGTTTTTGCCATTTAAAAGTAATGGCAAAAGCCACAATAATTTTTGCACCAACCTAATACATACAGAGGTTGAGATACTGCCAAGCCCCAAAAGTTCTGGCACTAGAGCTCTGCCTCCATAGAAATATCACACAGCCTTTCCCTGTGGGCAATTTTTCCCTTTCCATATGCTGCAGGGAACACTGTGAATGCTTCCAGCATTCCTGGACAATTTCCAAGTCTGTCGGAATCTACAGTCGCTCACCTTTGTTGTCCCTGAAGGCGCTCTATTTTTCTATCCTTCATGGTATCCCCACTTCTGCCCATTATCCTAGCATAATCTTTTTGATGAATTTCTGCTTTATGAACTAATGCTAAAGCTGCTGATTTCAAGTATTTTTCCCCTAGAGAGAGGGTATTAAGTAGGAGAAGGATCTGAGATAAAATTTATTACTGGCCGGGCGCGGTGGCTCAAGCCTGTAATCCCAGCACTTTGGGAGGCCGAGACGGGCGGATCACAAGGTCAGGAGATCGAGACCATCCTGGCTAACACGGCGAAACCCCGTCTCTACTAAAAACACAAAAAATTAGCCGGGCGTGGTGGCGGGCGCCTGTAGTCCCAGCTACTCGGGAGGCTGAGGCAGGAGAATGGCGGGAACCCGGGAGGCGGAGCTTGCAGTGAGCTGAGATCTGGCCACTGCACTCCAGCCTGGGCGACAGAGCGAGACTCCGTCTCAAAAAAAAAAACAAAACAAAACAAAAAAAATTTATTACTTTAAAATTAGATGGTTTGGCAGCACATCATTTCGTATCTTAATCTGTATCATCAAATGCGTGATGGAATTTGTTGATGGAGCTGCAGGCACACTGAGACAGGAGTTAGCCATAGAGGGGACCAGATCTATGCTCAGGTTCACAGGTATGTAGGCATCTGTACCAGTGTCTTATTGCTGCTATAGCAAATTACCACTAACCTAGTGGTTTAACATTTATTACCTTACATTTCTAGAGGTCAGAAGTCAAAAATCAGTCTCACGGAGCTAAAGTAAACTTGTGAGAAGAGCTAGTTCCTTCTAGAGGCTCTTTGGGGATAATTCATTCTCTTGCTTTTTCAGGTTCTAGAAGTTGTCTGCATTCTCTGACTTATCACTTCTTCTAGTGTCACATCAACCTCTTGTTTTTGTTGTCACATCACATCTTTTACAACCAAATCTCACCTCCTTCTATAAAGACGCCTGTGATTACATCAGGACCATTGAAACAATTCAGAAAAATCTCTTCATCAAGATCTTTAACCCCATTTCCAAGTTCCCTTTTTTCACATAATTTTCACTTGTTTCTGGAATTAGGCCAGAGACATTTTTGGAAGGTCATTATTCAGCTTACCACATCTGACTGTTAAATATCACTATTTGCATGCCCCTTGGAAATTTGAATTAGACAAATTTAAGTACTTAATTTTAATACTCTCATGGCTCCTCCTTGCATATATCTAAGTTAGTGGGAGCAACTTGCTCAAGTAAATGCCTAATAATCATGCTATATATTTTTTTTAATCCTCACATCCAATTAGATTCTAAATTGTTTCTTATTTTTCTCCTAATTACCGAATTCACCTATTATTTTAATTCTCCCTGAGTTTTATTCCTAATGTTTTCTTGTCTTACATATTAACCATAATAGTTTTAGCAGTCTTCCTGCCATCACACTTACCTTTTTACAATTACTCAATACTACAGCCATCAGTGTAATTTTTATAAAACATAATCTGATAAATCACCTCTCTTCCCAACAGAAAATCTAACCATCTGAAGTTGAACCATGCAATAGTTTTCTGTTTTCTGTAGGGTAAAACCTGCAACAGATTGGCAAGGCCCTGCCTAGACTGCATAGGCTATAATCATATTTACTAGAGTGATAATGTGATTAAATTTTGGGTTCCCTACTGGACTGGATTCTCCACAACACAAAAAGCATGCCTCCTTTGCTCCCTATTGAATTTCCAGGGGCTGGCACAGTATGTGATAAATACATGCCCAATTTGTTGGATACAATACCGAGGCCTTTTAGAATCTAGTCTTTATCTTTCAAGCTTTTCCTTTCCAATTTACACACATATACACACAAAAACCCCAAAATCGTGTACAATACTGAATTAATTGTTCTTCTGCAACTAGTTTATCATATTCTTGTGCATTTGCTGTCCAGACAATTCTACAATGTTTGCTTGTAGCTTTTTATCTTTCTAAATGAATGGAAAATTGTATTTGAACTTACATACTCTAAATTAATTGTTGGTCGACTGTGTGTATGTAGGTCTATAATATTTAAGAAGGCATGGCCAAGAGGATAAAATATCTGAAAGTCATCTAAATTAAAATGGAATCACTTGCAGAAAAAAAAAAAATTAAATCTGACAGAGAGAGCCAGAAAAGACCATGAAGAGATGGTTCTCATGCATGTATCTGAAAACAAGACTATCGCAAAAAGACTCTACAACAACTACAATGTTGAACAAATGTCATTACAGCTGATACAGTTTGAGTTTGTGTCCCCACCCAAATCTCATCTTTAATTGTAATCTCCAGGTGTCAGGGGAGGGACCTAGCTGGAGGTGATTGGATCATGGGGCCCCTGCTGTTTTCAAGATAGGGAGTTCTCATGTGATCTGGTTGCTTGATACATGACTGGCATTTTCCCCAGCACTCTCTCTCTCTAGGGATTAGTGATCCTTGTAGCCAAGTATAATTATCTCAAAACAATGATGCAATCCTTCTCATTTATTTCTTTAAAAGTCTTTGTCTTCCTTTACCTTCCAAAATTTACACATAGTTTACTATGGCATGTGTATTCCCACTGTAATGCCCTATTCCGGAATAAATACCATTTCCTTTTAGAGAGTCTCTCTCTGTCTTTTACGTTGACAAATAGTTTACAGAAAATTAAGATTTGGACTTTTGTACTTGTATTAGATTTCCATGCTCTCATAAAAATTCACAAATGTAGTAGCTTAAAATAGCACTAATTTATTATCTCATTTTTCTGCAGTCCAGAAGTCCAGGATGACTCAACTGATCTCTTTGCTTTAGATTTCACAAAGCCAGGATCTAAGTGGCTTTGTGAAGCCACCGAAGGCTCTGAAGATAGTCTGTCCCTAGCCTCCTTCAGTTTGTTGACTAAATTCAATTATTTGCAGCTACAGGACTGAAGTTCCTGCTTCCAGTTGGGACCGGTCCTTGTTCACAGAGGCTACCTTGCTATTTTTCTCAAGCTCTCCACATGGTCCCCTGTACCAGCAACAGTGCTTTCCCTTCCGTATTATGTCTCCTGACTCTTCTTCTTCAGTTACAGCATTAACTGACTCTTCCAGTTTTCTTTTCTTCTTTTTAAGATTAAAATTGAATGTTTAAATTGGCAAATAATTGTACATATTCATGGGGTACACTCTAATGTTTTGATGTCTATAATGTATAGTGATCGGATCAGGGTAATGAGCATATCCATCATCTCAAATATTTACCTTCTTTTTGTGTGTGTTAGGAACATTCAATATTCTTCTTGCTATTTGAACCTATATAATGCATTATTGTTAACTGTTTGTAAAGGCACTTGTGATTACAGTGTGTCCATTCAGATAATACGCAATAATCTTCCTAACTTATTGTAAGCTGATTAATATCCTCATTCATTCATCTTCAAAGCCACTTCACAAGAGTGCCTAGACTAGTGTTTAATTGAATAAAAAATAACAATTAGTGATTGATTAAAAACAATCTGTAAAGAGGGAAGGAGGAAAATTAGAATTCTGTTTGCCCTGGTACTGGCAAGGAAGGAAGAATTTCTAACCTTAGGTATAACAGAATGGCATCAAGAGGTCTTCGAAGCATTTAGGATACTGTCTATAAAAATGAGGCAGGGACTAGAGGCTGTATTTAAAAAATGAGAGTTTTGTTAGGTATTGGAAAATTTACATTTTTTCTTCTATGTTTCTTACGTTTTAAGTTAGTTTATTTTTCTTTCTCTTTTTTATCTCCTCTTGGAAATTAATAGGAAACTAGTTTAAATTAAAATTGCTTTTGTGTTATATTTATGAACTGATAAAATTCAGAAAAGTTGAAGACACAGCATCCTAGTCCAAAGCAGGCTTGAGCAAAAAAGGAAGCCAGGTGGGAGCAGTAAGTGTTGGGAGCTAGTGAGGAGGGAAAGCAGATTGTGTGCCTGAGGCTTGCAGGAACAAAGTGAAAGATTAACTGGAAGGCTGGTCATGGAAAATTATTCAAAAATAGCAATAATACTTTGTTTTTTTAAGATTTAATTACCTCAAGACAAAATCTTAAGGTTTTGATATTGATTCCTTAATATATATCTGTCTTCTGGTTTGTTTCTTCCCTAAGTCTACTGTACAGATGACCCGTAGAAATGGGTAGTCTGTTTGATTTTTGTAAAGATTAACAGGTTAAGATAGCAATATAAGGAGTAACATTCTTTTAAAAATATACTCTGGAATTAGGTATTCATATGTGGAGCGAATAAAAACACACTTTATTTTCTTTTTACATTACTCTGACATTTCTAAATTTTCACAATTAATATTTATTATAACAAATATTGAGTGATAAAACATTTAATATCTAAATAACTGCTAAAGGCATTTATTATTTTTGCATTACTAATAGCAACAATTATTATTTTTTCTCTTTCTCCTTCATTACACTTTTTTAATTCAACATAAAGTGTAACTGGAGTGTCTGCAGTTTGCCACATGCTTCAAAATAAAATTGAATAAAGTCCTAGACAAGATCAGTCTGTTGTAAAAAGACGGGCAAAAAAAAAATCATATTAAATGAGTATAGGAAATGTTACAAATGGAAAAGCTTCTAAAAGTCAGCATAAATAGATATGGAGTTCATTAGAATGTGAACTAGCCACCCAGTTGTTGGATTGGCTTGTGGAGAAGGTTCATTTTATAGATCACTTCTTGAAGGGCGATGTAATCTATGTATATTGAGGTTGAATTCTGACACATTCTATTTGGGAGGATCCATTCTGATATCATATAATTTGTTCCTGTAATAATAACTGATTAGGATCACCCCATTGTTCAAAGATAGCTAGTTTTGGTGTTTAGTTCATTTTTGTTCTCCTGATGGAATTGGAGAAAAAAAGCTTAAATCAGCTTTACCATCATACTTCTCATCTGTATTAGACCGATACCTCATTTGTCCAAGTAAATCCTATAAATAAATGCATTATAATTGCTATGCAAACATGGATTCACATAAAAGGAGTCATAGTCACTACTTACCATGACACACCAGCATGCAGAGTCAAAACTAAAATAATGTCTACCTGCATACGACTTCCCTGGTCCTCTTGCCTCTTATAATCGTATTCCAACTCCATACCCTTCCATTAGAGAATTTCTGGAGTAGCTGCTGCTATTATACAGAAGACTGAATAATATTCCCAGGCATAGGTGAAGTGTCCTTAAATGTATTATATTTGAGACACCACAGTTTGCTGTTATGCTGATATGCAAAATGTTAAACTGTTAAATTCCACATACATTTTTTACTCTTTTCTTAAACAGGTGTGGGGGGAAATGCAGTAAAATGCTACAAAAAATAATGCTTCTACAAAAATCAAAAACTAGTTATGGACTGTGGCAATGAATAAGCATGATACAGCTTTGGTAATTTTCCAACTACTTGTAAGGCACAAAATAGTTTAGCAACTTATATCAGAATATGATATATGTTTGCATGCATGTGTGTATGTATTTATTTCTGCTTGTAGTAATTTCCTTTTTTTTTTTTTTTTTTGAGACAGAGTCTCGCTCTGTTGCCCAGGCTGGAGTGCACTGGCTCCATCTCGGCTCACTGCAAGCTCCGCCTCCTGGGTTCACGCCATTCTCCTGCCTCAGCCTCCTGAGTAGCTGGGACTACAGGCGCCCGCCACCGCACCCGGCTAATTTTTTGTATTGTTAGTAGAGATGGGGTTTCACCGTGGTCTCAATCTCCTGACCTTGTGATCTGCCCGCCTCGGCCTCCCAAAGTGCTGGGATTACAGGCGTGAGCCACCGCGCCCAGCCTGCTTGTAGTAATTTCTATACTCATGATATTTTTTAATCATTTCATTGGGTTATATGTAATTTCATATGACAAAAGTATATCCTAACATCATTAATTCTGTGCAAAAGTTTGAAAATACTCCTTCAAATTGTATGTCATAAAATAACAGCTAAAACATAAAAATGACTACAATTTAACACAAAATGAAGATTATAGAAAATATTTACATAGTATTTTGCAAGAACAATATGATAAATATATACTATCATAAAATATATTGACTATTTTACCTTCCTTTTTCATGCACAATAAAATTTGCTTCGTCAGTCATACAATGTCAAAGACTATCTTCGAAAATTTCTCACTTGGAGAAAAAATTATAAAATATAATGATAAGTTTCAACCTTTAACTGATTTTGAAACATGCATTTCTTTTCAAAATTATAAAATTTGACCAATTGTTTATGGTAAGTTTTTTTTTTTTTTTTTCCGAGATGGAGTCTCGCTCTGTCGCCCAGGCTGGAGTGCAGTGGCCGGATCTCAGCTCACTGCAAGCTCCACCTCCCAGGTTTACGCCATTCTCCTGCCTCAGCCTCCCGAGTAGCTGGGACTACAGGCGCCCGCCACCTCGCCCGGCTAGTTTTTTGTATTTTTTAGTAGAGACGGGGTTTCACCGTGTTAGCCAGGATGGTCTCGATCTCCTGACCTCGTGATCCACCCGTCTCAGCCTCCCAAAGTGCTGGGATTACAGGCTTGAGCCACCGCGCCCGGCCTGTAGTAAGATTCTTGAATAAAGAAGTTCCAAGTGATGTTTCTTTGTGAATACTAAAATTAAACCCTTTATAATTTATGATGCAAATTCTATAATTTAAATGACACAGTCACTATGTCAAATAAATGTTCTACCATAAATTGAAGGGATTTTATCATTAAAATACAGAATAAAAACATACTTCATGATAAACTTAACTCAAACCAGCATCAACTCATATGAAATAAGTGTGGTTATTTTCTTAGGAAGATATACATAAAGAAGTAAATTTGTGATATACTTTTGAGTTTGATGACAGTAGGAAGAAAGAGTGGTATTTTTTTTCTTTGAACTAGCTCACACCTGTTTATTCAGATGACTAATTTTAAAATAGTACATATTCAGAGTTGCAGAATTGTTGCTTAGACGATCAGATTCTCCAACTAAAAAATACTAATTGAGCTCTTCTGGAATAAGTTAAATGATTTTTTTTCTTTTTATCAAATATAGAAAAGAAGTATGACAAAGAACGGATATTTAGATTGTAAAAGATAAATTCAAGAACCTAAACCTCAAACAGAATTTTTGCAAAATGTGGAGTGACCTGAAAAAAATTACATAAATTATCTTCTTTTTCTATGTATGAACCTGTGATCTAAGGCATTTTACACTCATAAGGAGGGCAGAGCGGCCCTAGTATATGTGTTTCTGTAGGGTGCTGAGAAATATGCACTGCCTTTCTATACTGGGCTATTATAACATCAGCAATTATGATGTTTTGGGAGGGGTGGGAAGAAAGTTCCACGTCTAACTCGACTCTTACACACTCCCATGAGCAGCTGCTAGATATTGTTAGGACTATTTATAAACACTTGGAGCAACACTGTCTATTCCAGAAGTCTAGAAATAACTGAAAGACTCATGAATTTTACAGCAAGATAGAAGCCATGTCACAATTTTCCTGCTAATAACTTTAATACTATGAATTGTTGGAGAGCTTGGAGGATACCAGATGAAAAATTTTGAGAAAATAAATTATTATAAGTAACATTGCTAACATTTTCAACACTTTGTTTCTCTGAACCAGAAGGTGGAATTCAGGCTGGCCTCACATGCCAGCAAGAACTCTAGGCTCAATAAAAGTTCTCAAGATTTTCTGACTCTCTAGAGCAGAATCGTTTTTGGCTGCATGGATGGAATCTAAGGGTACACCTCTAGAGTGCTGCCTTCCACAGCAGAAGTTAAGCAGGCAAGGTTCCAGAAATATTTTAAGATTTTACTGTGTATGTGAAGACACATACTTTTATTTTTAATTTGAATCAGAAGTATAAAAAAGAACGTATGCTATTTGTCCAGTAAGGAAACAAAGCAGTCCAGAAATTTCAGGTAGGAGAGGATATAATACAGGGTGCTTACAAAATAGATGGGAAGATTGAAAAACAGGCTCTATTTTGTCTCCAAGAATATTACAGAAGTGATTCAACAGTGGGCAATACTGCATCTCAATCCAATTACATTAGGGCTAATCCAGAAGCAAAAAAGAAAAAAAAAAATGGCTACCTCTCACACCCGCAAGAAAAAAATGGAGAGTGGTAGACTGTCCAGGAATGGCTCCTATTTCCGTCCTCTTGCTTGGCAGCACCCTGCCTGCTAGCAGTCAAGTACTGTAGTATAATAATCTGTGACTCGTTTTTGCTTCTGTCACAGGATCTTTCAAATGTCATTTCACCAGCCAGACATCTCTGTGCCCTATGGCGCCTTTATCTGAGATTTGTTTGGGCCCGCTGGGCTCCTTCTGCACATTCGGCCCAGCAGGCTGTGCTCAGCCCACCCTACCTGCCCAGATCCCATGCCTACCAATGGTAAGTCATGCGTGGAACTGTGGGGAAAAGAAAGAGAGATCAGACTGTTCCTGTGTCTATGTAGAAAGAAGTAGACATAAGAGACTCCATTTTGTTCTGTATTTGAGATGCTGTTAATCTGTGACCCTACCCCCAACCTTGTCCTTGCAAGAGACATGTGCTGTGGTGACTCAAGGTTTAACAGATTTTGGGCTGTGCAGGGTGTGCTTTGTTAAACAAGTGCCTGAAGGCAGTATGCTTGTGAAAAGTCATCACCATTCTCTTAATCTCAAGTACCCAGGGACATGTACACTGCCAAAGGTCGCAGGGACCTCTGCCTAGGAAAGCTAGGTATTGTCCAAGGTTTCTCCCCATGTGATAGTCTGAAATATGGCCTTGTGGGAAGGGAAAGACCTGATTGTCCCCCAGCCTGACACCCGTGAAGGGTCTGTGCTGAGGAGGACTAGTATAAGGAAAGAAGGCCTCTTGGCAGTTGAGATAGAGAAAAGCATCTGTCTCCTGCCTGTCCCTGGGCAACGGAACATCTTGGTGTAAAACCCGATTGTATGTTCTGTTTACTGAGAAAGGAGAAAACCACCTTAGGGCTGAAGGTGGCAATGCTGCTCTTTATGCACTAAAAAGGTTTATGGAGATGTTCGCATATGCATATCAAGGCACAGCACTTTTCCTTAAACTTATTCATGTCACAGAGATCTTTATTCATATACTGCTGACCTTCTCCCTACTATGATCCTATTATCCTGCCACTTCCCTTTTTCTAAGATGGTAAAGATAATGATCAATAAATACTGAGGGAATTCAGAGACCGATGCTGCTGTAGGTCCTCTGTAAGCTGAGCGCCGGTCCCCTGGGCCCACTTTTTCTTTCTCTATACTTTGTCTCTGTGTCTCATTTCTCTTCTCAAGTCTCTCGTTCCACCTAACCAGAAACGCTCACAGGTGTGGAGGGGCAGGCTACCCCTTCAGGAGCAAGAGTGTAGGGATGCCCGGTACAGAGCTGCGTCTGGGTGGCTGCAGCCACACCTGGGAGGGGAGGGCTCCCACCCCACGAACGCATAAGGGAGCAGGGCTCCTACCTGTTCCTGGCTCCTGGCGGCTCCATGGAGTGCGTAGCCCCCCACCGTGCCTTACCCGCTGCAGCGGGCACCTTAACAATGGCCACTCCAGACAGGTGGCCTCTGACATCACTTCCAAGTCTCAAAAATGTGCATGATATGTTTTAAGTGAAGTTTCTGGATTCAAGAGAGTTTGAGCTATAGTGGCCTCTTCCAGTATGTAGTAGTCTCTAATCTTCCAGCATTCTCAATGAAATGAGATACAATGTGAAATTGGATGGAGTCCATGCAGAAAACCCAGCACATAGATTATATTCCTCAGTAACCATTAATGTACACAAATAATATGAGAAATGTGAAGAAAAAAAATGTTGAAACGTTTCTTTTAGCAATGAAAATTTGTCCCCCCAAATTAAAAGAAAACTCTAAATTATTTCTGTGTTGGCAATATTTCAAAATCATATCATCAGGCGTTGTCAACATCCTAATATAATGTATTACAGATCTGTAGAGATTATTTCAATTTTTAGAAACATTCAATTTTTTATTATTTCTGGATGTCTGCATTATTAAATACAGGCCACTGTAATAATTCAATCATTTATGATTTGGTGTTTATTACTAAACTATCTGAGCCTCATTATACTCTTCGATGAAACACAGATGATAAAAAAATGGAATGTTCAGTTTAAACAAAATGATGCATTACATAGCTTAGGAAATGACTTGTGTATCATAAACATTCATAAACATTCAAATATTATTAGCTAGAATATTGATAAATCGGTCATGACTGTGATTGATTATGTAGAAATTATACGGAAGACTCCCTCTGGAATGCTGCCAGAGTTTGTGCATGCAGAAAAGTGTTTTCTTGTTATTTTTGTGTATGAACAATATCTTGATTTGGTGAAAGTGTACTAATTACTATTTTTTTCTCTAACTCTAAAGATACTACTAGTTTCACAGAGTTGTTTTTTTGTTGTTGTTGTTTGTTTGAATGCATGTACAGTTTTCTTAATGCTGGAAATTCAAAAATGCCAGTAGGCTATGTGTAGTTGTTAGATTTCTTTCTTTCTTTTATTATTTTTTTGGGAAAAAAAAACACTTTAATTTTTAAGACAACTGTAAGCACCTGAAACAATGGATTGTTGTTACAACAACACTTGTTACCTTTTCACAATCTGGTTATCGCAAAGGCATATGGTTAGATGTTAATGGACAAAGTCAAAAACGAGGCACCTTAATGAACGTAAAGTTTAAAATAAAAAGACTTTCAATCCACTGACTTCTGAAAGAGGCTAAATATACCTCCATATGTTACATTCTAAAATTGTATTGCCTTCTATGGTTTGTGTTCTGGCGTCTACAATTTATTTTAGGGAAATGCATAAACAAAACTGTGTGCAACCTGCAAAGGGAAAATCATTTTTTCAACTTCATTTCATGGAAAGACAATGAAAAAGCGAGTATGGTATACACAATTTACAGTGCAGGGGGCAGAATATTCCCCACAGCTCAAAGATAACAGATTTCTTTCTTTAATGTGGTAAAGTGATAGAGAAACATTCCTCACCCCACCACCTTTCAAAACAACTCTGTCTTGTGTTTGTTACCATTATTTTCTTCTTTAATTATGTGATTAATTCCCCCGTTCTATTTTCACCTTTGTATATTCTCATTTTAAACCTTTATTTAAATCCATATCTATTTCACTGTATTTATTATCTAATCGTTTTTGTATTTTCTTTATAATTATTATATTTTTTCTTTGTGTTTTGTGATATTTTAAATGCATTTTTTTCTTTTGAAATTGTTTTCCATTTGAAGGAAGCTTACAAACACTATATAGAGTTTCTTCATAGCATGCATCAACTTTTCTATCTTGTTAAGATTTGATACTACTGTGACACATTTGAAATAACTAATAAATTAATATTGATGCATTATTATTAGCTAATGTCCATATGTTATAGAGATATCCTTAGTTTTTAACTTAGTATCTTTTTCTCTGTTCTAAGACCCATTCCAGGATAAAACACTCTTTAATAATTGCATCTCCTTAGTGTCCTTTTGATTGTGACAATTTCTCAGACTTTCCTAGTTTTGGAAGACTTTGACAGTTTTAAGGAATACTAGTCAGATATTTTATAGACAACCTCTCAATTGAGGTTTTACTGATGTCCTTCTAGACTAGAAGGACTCCAGTCCTGCTAGAGTGGAGTTGAAGGCTTTCAAGAGGAAAAAATACACAGAGTTAAATAAACTTTCTCATTACCTTACTGACAAGGCTACATACTATCAATGTGACTTATGACTGTTGATGTTGACTAAGATAGTATTTGTCAGGATCTTTACTGCAGAGTTATTCATTTTCCACCCTTTCCAAACTATATTATTGTGGAGAAACTCACCATGTGCACCATACACATAAGGAGTGAAGAGTTACGTTCCACCTTCTTTAGGTAGATATAGCTACACAAATTATTTCAAATACTTCTGATTGGGTGTTTTCTCTAGTCCCCCTTATTTCCTAACGTATTCAATAATTTCTACCAGATTGGAGTCATAAATATTGCTTTTATGTATAATTCAATATTTATTCATTATGTTGCTCAAATTCTTCCAGCTTTGTCCATTGGGAGGTTTCTTAATTGGATCCTGTGTCCCTTTGACGTATCTCCACCATGGTGCATTTTGACCACATCCTTACCCTCTGGCACATAGGATACTCCAGGCTCACCTTATATATTCCCTAGCCCAATCATGGAATCTGCTTTTTGCCAAGGATACCTGTTCTTTTTAATTGGGTGATAGTTTTTTAAAAACAAGATCGGCTTTTATTGCTATTGAGGTGTCATTGCTTCCAGACCTTCTCAGCAAATACAGCTTGAAAGTGTGTGTGTGTGTGTATAAGTGCATGTGTGTGTGTTTAACGTGGTATCACATGGTTTATGCTAGCCTCCCTGACTCTGTCTGTAACCTTTCACTCCAACAGTGAGACATCTAGCCCCCAGGAGTCAGCTTCTGCCATTCGCTTAGTTACTTGTTCATTTCCAGTATTCAATTATAGTGGCTTCAGGGTTGTTAACTTAATCTCATGAATAACAACATTGCCAAACAAACTCTGCTTGTTTACTGATTCTTTTGTGTTTACTTTTATAATGTCCACTCCTTTTCAAAAGAATGTAGGCCAAAACATTTTCCCTATCCCTTCCATGAAATTGTCTCACATATTATAATTAAGTTCTTTTGTGACAGTCTGAATTCCATCCTAGGATCCCCCAACTTCATAATTTATTTCTTAAAATGTTTCATACATTAAAGTTAACCTTTATTTTCATATTATTCTGTGGGCTTTGACAAATGTATGGTGTCATATGTCTACAATTATAGTGCCATACAGAATAGATTCACATACTAAAAATATTCTCTGTGTTTCACCTATTTAGATAGTTACAGCTATCTAGAGTGGTGCTTCAGGGAAAATTCAAATCCACTTTGAACTTTTCAGTGGCCATTAAGCTGGTGGTTTTCAGAGTCTCGTGTTTATTGTGCTACCTATTGGTTTTCAAAGCTCCCACGGAGTTGGGATAGTGTAAAAGGAATAATGTAAGTTAAAATGCCAAGAAGCTTGTGTTTTACATTGAATAAATGCTCCTCCGATTTTTGTAAGCCTTTTACCAATTTAAAGAGGATGGAAAAAGTTTATCTTGACTATTTTTTTCAGTGTTCTTATCACATAAATGGAGGATCAAATTATTTAAGATACATACCAAATCATCCAAGAAGTAATTCCCTTCCAGCTCTCTTTAGATAGAAACTTAAGTTGTTTCACATGATTTCTAATAAATAATGAAACATTAAGTAGCATCATATTTTTACACAAACATAAGCATGCCAATAAATAAGTTACGTGAGATGGAATATTGGCTCAAAACAATTGAATATTGTTCTACCATAACTAGAACATAGTTTATTAAAAGTTGTGGGACATAACTTTATTAAAAACCAAGGAACACCTGTATTTAGAATGCCAAAAGGAGAAGGAAGAGGAAAAAAAAAAAACAGGTGAAATATTTGAAGCAATAAAATTACTGAGAATTTTCCAAAATTAATGCCAGATATCAAACGACAGATCCAGGGAGCACTGAGAGCACCATGCTAGATAAATGCTGGAAAACTACAAATAGACATATCAATTTGATATTACAAAAAATGACAGATGAAGCAAAAATTCTGAAAGAAACTACAGGAGAAAAAATTACCTATAGAGGAGCAAAAATAAAAATTAAATACAGAAACATTGCAAGAAAGATGACAGTGAAGTGAAATATTTAAAGTATTGAGAAACAGAGAACAACAATGACAAAAAAACACCAATCTAGAATTCAGTACTTTATGAAATTATTCTTCAAAACTGAAGGGGAAATGAAGACTTTCTAAGACGAATAAAAATTGAAAGTATTTATTTCAGACCTGTAATCCAAGCACATTGGGAGGCCGAGGTGGGCAGATATGAGGTCAAGAGATCGAGACCATCCTGGCCAACATGGTGAAACCTCATCCCTACTAAATATACAAAAATTAGCTGGGCATGGTGGTGTGCGCCTGTAGTCCCAGCTACTTGGGAGACTGAGACAGGAAAATCGCTTGAACCCAAGAGATGGAGGTTGCAGTGGGCTGATATCATGCCACCGCACTCCAGCCTGGCAATAAAGAGAGACTCCATCTCAAAAAAAAAAGAATGAAAGTATTTGTTACCAGTTGATCTGTCTTGCAAGCAGTGTTAAAAGAAAGTACTTAGAGAGAAGGAAAAAAAAATGTGTCAGAAATTCAGATCTACGTTTTAAAAAGAGCACCTGAGAATAAATGATTAAATATAAAATAAAAGTTTTTGTTGTCCTTATTCTTAATTGATCTAACAGATAGTTTTCTAAAAAAATAGAAACAATGTGTTTCATTATGTATGTATATACACACATTTATATGCTCAGTGTTCTCAATGCATTCAAATATATATGCATATATAGTTTAATCTTATGCAACATCAGTCTGAACAAGATAGGTCAATTTAAATGCATATTTTCTTTCACTTCTGCCACCCATAAAACAGTAATACCAATCTCTTCTCTTCCTCTTCTCCCTAAGTCTCATCAGTGTGAACACAATGAGGATGAAGACCTTTATGATGATCCACCTCCATTTAATGAATAGTAAATATATTTTATCCTTCTTATACATTTCTTAATAACATTCCCTTTGGTCTACCTTAATTTGTTGTAAGAATACAACATACAATACACAAAACATACAAAATACATGTTAATTCATATTTTTTGTTTTTGGCAAGGATTCCAATCAACAGTAGGCTATTTGTAGTTAAATTTTTAACCGTCAAAAGTTATTTACAAATATTCTACCGTATGGAGGGTCAGTGTCACTCAAACCCTATTGTTCGTGAATCAACTATATATGCCTACATACATGTTTTAAAATATATGGCATTATATATATGTATATAACTGAAGTTCTCTGAGCTTCCTGGAGTTTTGTTTCGGCAATGACGTTATCTGCGTGTGTGTGTGTGTGTGTGTGTCTGAGTGTGTTTGTGCTTTTGTATAGGTGAAATAAATATCAACAATGATACAGGTGACAGAAGAGAGAAATTGTAAATGTTTGGTTATTTTGTTACTTTGTTATTTGTATTACTGGCCGTACCTGTGAAGTGATGCAGTGTTATCTGAGAGTGGGTTGAATTAGTTATAGATGTATATTAAAAATTCTAGGTCAACCACCAAAAAATTGACTAGGAAATGAGTACAATTAATATATTTAAAAAGAAGAGAAAATGGAATGTTATAAAATGGTCACTTAAAAGCACAAAAGGCAGACAAAGAGTGGAAGACCAGAAAGGAACAGAGAAAAATAAAAACAAATAGAAAACAGTAAAAAAAATTGTTAGATATTATTCCACCTATATCCTTAAATATCAATGGTCTAAATGCACTACTTAAAAGATACAAATTTTTAAGACTGGATCAAAAAAAAAAAAAACAAGATTCAATTACTCTATGTTGTCTACAGGAAACACTTTAAAGATAAAGACATCAATAGGTTAAAGATAAATGAATGGAGAAATATATGCCATGCTAACACTAAGCAAAAGAAAGTGAGATTAGCAATAATAACTTCAGGCAGAGTAATTTCAAAGCAAGGAATGTTGTCAGACATAAAGTAGGCCAAAATAATGTTAAAGGAGTCAATTCTTCCTGAGCATGTAACAATCCTTAAAGTGTATGTGCCTAACAATAGACCATCAAAATATATAGGGCAAAAAGTGACTAGAACACCAGAAAAAATAGATGAATCCAGTATTATAATTGGAGACTTTAATATCTTTCTATCCTTGAACAGATCCAGCAGGAAATAAGTCTCTAAAAACTTACTTCAAAACAACACCACAATCAATCAAATTGACATAATCGACATATATAAACATTTTAGGCAACAACAGCATAACATACATCCTTCTCAAGCTCACATGAAACATTTACCAAGATAAACCATATTCCAGGCCATTAGAAAACCTTAATAAATTTTTTAAAAATAGAAATCTTACAATTTTTGCCCTCAGTTCACGATGCAATTGAACTAAAAATTAAAACAGAAAAACAGCTGGAAAATCACAAAATACATAGAGATTAAATAACGTACTTCTAAATAACACATAAGTCAAGGCAGAAATCTCAAGAGAATATCCAGCTTTATAGAAAGAAAAAAATTAATAGCATGGTGAAAACTGGAAGTATATATGGAATAAATTAAATCTTAAAACATCTTAAATCACAGTCATATCTTAATATTTGCGGGGAGCGGGGATTGGTTTCAGGGCACCTTTCTACCAAGATCTATGGATACTCAAGTCCTTTACAGAAATTGTCATGGTATTTGTATCTAGCTTATTCACATCCTCTCATGTACTTTAAATCATCTTTAGAATACTTATAATACTTAATACAATGTAAATCCTATGTAAATAATTGTTATCCAGTACTTCTTATTTGTATTTTTAAATTTTTTTTCAAATACTTTTCATCCGTGGTTGGTTGAATTCGCATATGCAAAACCTGAGGTTACAGAGAGTCAACTATATAAATTTTCAATGGAAAATATCATTAGATTTACTATAATAAGTATAATCATGGAACACAAATCAGCCCAGGAACATCTATTCTATGTTAAATTAGGCAGACAGAGAGCAATCCTTGAAATTTAATAGCAAACACTGGTAATCAAATAAGAACTTCTGAAATATTTGAGGGTTTTTGAGTCCTATGCTTTTCTCAAGTAGTTCTAAAGATTTCCCCACAAATATTCAATCAATTTTCTCAGATTCACCTACACACTTAAAAGATAAATTGCTAATATGAATAATGTATGACTATGTATATTTACAATGGGAAATGAACACAATAAATTCCTCTTGCAAAACAGAAACGAGTCAGCCTTCTTCTATCTCAAATCTCAAGACATATTGTAAAAATCATATATCAATTTTTTGTGGGTGTTATTTCTCCTACCAGAAAATCCTGTAATTCACAGAACTGACATTGTTTAACTTCCCATTCACCTTGTTATCTTTTATTATTTTTTATGTGGTTTTAGACCTCAGATTCAGACAATCATAGGCAGTATATGGCATGTTAACATTGCTCTACACAAACTCCTAACATTTCATTTATCCACATGTACTCTACTTTATTCCTATTCACGGCTTCCATTTCTCTATTGCACCATAAGAAATTATCTTAATGTATTTGATGGAAATCTTTTTACTTGTGTGCATTACTGTAAAAAGTGTAAATTCTATGGTTATATATTTTAATTTATGAAATAAAATGGTGACGTGATATAGATTTTATTCTATTTTTTTATTATTATTATACTTCAAGTTCTAGGGTACATGTGCATAATGTGCAGGTTTGCTACATATGTATAGTTGTGCCATGTTGGTGTGCTGCACCCATCAACTCGTCAGCACCCATCAACTCGTCAGTTACATCAGGTATAACTCCCAATGCAATCCCTCCCCCCTCGCCCCTCCCCATGATAGGCCCTGGTGTGTGATGTTCCCTTTCCCAAGTCCAAGTGATCTCATTGTTCAGTTCCCACCTATGAGTGAGAACATGCGGTGTTTGGTTTTCTGTTCTTGTGATAGTTTGCTAAGAATGATGGTTTCCAGCTGCATCCATGTCCCTACAAAGGACACAAACTCATCCTTTTTTAAGGCTGCATAGTATTCCATGGTGTATATGCGCCATATTTTCTTAATCCAGTCTGCCACTGATGGACATTTGGGTTGATTCCAAGTCTTTGCTATTGTGAATAGTGCCGCAATAAACATACGTGTGCATGTGTCTTTATAGCAGCATGATTTATAATCCTTTGGGTATATACCCAGTAATGGGATGGCTGGGTCATATGGTACATCTAGTTCTAGATCCTTGAGGAATCGCCATACTGTTTTCCATAATGGTTGAACTAGTTTACAATCCCACCAACAGTGTAAAAGTGTTCCTATTTCTCCACATCCTCTCCAGCACCTGTGTGTTTCCTGACTTTTTAATGATTGTCATTCTAACTGGTGTGAGATGGTATCTCACTGTGGTTTTGATTTGCATTTCTCTGATGGCCAGTGATGATGAGCATTTTTTCATGTGTCTGTTGGCTGTATGCATGTCTTCTTTTGAGGAATGTCTGTTCATATCCTTTGCCCACTTTTTGATAGGGTTGTTTGTTTTTTTCTTGTAAATTTGTTTGAGTTCCTTGTAGGTTCTGGATATTAGCCCTTTGTCAGATGAGTAGATTGCAAAAATTTTCTCCCATTCTGTAGGTTGCCTGTTCACTCTGATGGCAGTTTCTTTTGCAGTGGAGAAGCTCTTTAATTAGATCCCATTTATCAATTTTGGCTTTTGTTACCATTGCTTTTGGTGTTTTAGACATGAAGTCCTTGCCCATGCCTATGTCCTGAATGGTATTACCTAGGTTTTCTTCTAGGGTTTTTATGGTATTAGGTCTAACATTTAAGTCTCTAATCTCCTTAAGCTGATAAGCAACTTCAGCAAAGTCTCAGGATACAAAATTAATGTGCAAAAATCACAAGCATTCTTATACACCAGTAACAGACAAACAGAGAGCCAAATCATGAATGAACTTCCATTCACAATTGCTTCAAAGAGAATAAAATATCTAGGAATCCAACTTACAAGGGATGTAAAGGACCTCTTCAAGGAGAACTACAAACCACTGCTCAGTGAAATCAAAGAGGACACAAACAAATGGAAGAACATACCATGCTCATGGATAGGAAGAATCAATATTGTGAAAATGGCCATACTGCCCAAGGTAATTTACAGATTCAATGCCATCCCCATCAAGCTACCAATGACTTTCTTCACAGAATTGGAAAAAACTGCTTTAAAGTTCATATGGAACCAAAAAAGAGCCTGCATTGCCAAGACAATCCTAAGTCAAAAGAACAAAGCTGGAGGCATCACGCTACCTGCCTTCAAACTATACTACAAGGCTACAGTAACCAAAACAGCATGGTACTGGTACCAAAACAGAGATATAGACCAATGGAACAGAACAGAGTCCTCAGAAATAATACCACACATCCACAGCCATCTGATCTTTGACAAACCTGACAAAAACAAGAAATGGGGAAAGGATTCCCTATTTAATAAATGGTGCTGGGAAAATTGGCTAACCATAAGTAGAAAGCTGAAACTGGATCCTTTCCTTACTCCTTATACAAAAATTAGCACAAGCATTGTTTTATGATTTTTTTCAGTTTTTTTTTTTTTTTTTTTAGTTGGGTAATTTTCATGGCAGACAAATTTCCTTCCTGACACCTAGACAAAAAGATAGACATGCACAATTGCAGGACTCATCTCCAAAACCAACTAGCCAGGGTTGTGTTCTGAGGTTTTTTTAAGGCACATTTTATAGGCGATACTCCCTTTCCTCAAACACACAGATACACATGCACACAAAGACAAGGTCAAATAGATGCAAACGATGCACTGAATTTCACCCTTGGTGTGTTTTGCTGATCTTTTCATTTTTTTGTCTGGATCCAGGTTTCTCTCCCCTAGTTTCCTTATTTCTGTGTTCCTCAGTTGGGGTGCAAAAATGCAGTTTCCTTTACAGATTTCTCATAACCACTGTTAACATCAACCAGATTTAGAAAGTAATCCTTAGTTCTATTCAGTTCCTATGCTTTCATTGTGAACTAGTTTCATTTACTCTTAGTCAAGCCATGGCTCTCAAAACTCCACCCTGGAAAACATCCCATGCAGTTTATCAGAGTGTTTTATTTAATGACCATTAGTTTTGGAATTTTTCTAAGAAAGCAAGTGATTCTTGTTATTTTAAGCATTTACCAGGTTATCTTATCTGTATCAAAATCATGCTCATATTAACTAAACTGAACTCTATAAATGAGAATTATGCAGAAATAATATATGTTTCTAATTATTATCCAGGTAGTCTTACGGTTTGTCTTGTGATAGATATCAAACATAAGAATATTAAAAACAGCTTGCTTGCATTCTGTCCCCCAGGTGTTCTCTTCCAGGTTAAGAAATGTCAAATTATACTAAAGAATTTCACATTAATAACCTTGTTAATATTATAAACAAATTAAATATCTTCCAGGGACAATTTTATGTAATTATATTCATGTTAAAGCATTTTACCTCTTATTTTTTGTTTTCTATGTTGATTTGAATATACTGTATAAGCATAATCATTACTCTGGAAATAGCATAGATATTGAAATGTTTATAATAAAATTTAAGAGGCAATAAGAAAGATATATTAAAAATAATAACATATAAAGTTTTATACATATTAAATGTAAACCTATTTGTATACACTATATTATTTCTAAAAATCTGTAAGAATCAATAGCTTGATGTATAAAGATTTTTATTTTACCATTATTCTCTTGTTAGTTCATGTTTAGTGGGACAGTTCATTAAATAATCATTTAAATCCAATCATATTTTTGCAAAATTGGCATACATTTATTTTTATTTAGCATTTGTATATTATATTATAGTATCTTTAAAAATAAAGTAAAATGAAGTTAAAGAGGCAAGAAGAAAGGCATATTGGAAAAAGTGAATATAAATTTGTATTTGTTGGTTTTGTTCCTCTTTACCTAATGGAAGCCATATGGCCAGATAAGATTCAGTGATGGTATTCTTTGAAATCAAAACAATGATGTAGATTTTTCTGAGATTAAACATTTACTTATATGGGAACACATTTTCTCCTGACTAAGCCAAACAAAAATATTTTTCAATCTTCCCCTAATCTTTTGTAGCACTAAAAATGTGTGAGGAAGAAAATAGCCATTTTGCTGGATAAAGAATGGTAAGAGAAAAAGATTAATTTACATTGAAGCCAGTAGGATTTTCATTTCCGATTCTCAAAATTCAAAATTTCAGCAAATAAGGGCAGACCAGAACACAGAACACTCAAAAAAAAAAAAAAAAAAAAAAAAAAGATCAGTCACTTTAATTTCCTAATCTAAAACTAATGCTAGTGAATACCCAACAGTTTTCATTGTCATATATTGTAATAGAGTATTTGTATAGCATTTAGAATCATTCCCAGCATATTTTGTCTTATATAGATATTAGCTCTGTCAATGAAATGAACAAAAATATATTAATCTTAGATTAAGTACATTTTGTGTTGTTCAGTGAATTCATTCATTAGTATTGTAGGACAGAAAAATACTGGCAAGAAGAACTCTAATTATTTTACTGACTATAAAGTTGTAATCACAATAGAGTGGTCAGAAATTGACCTACATTTGTCATAGACAAATTGTCACAAGAATTGTATAAGCTCCATGTCTTCTTGAATCTGACATTGCATATATCAATGGTATCCTGTATAATAAAAGGATGTTGAGGTAATAATATAAGAAAAGGTCACCAATGCTCTAGTGCCCAAGGTCCTAGTCTCATTCTTTAATAGAATACATCTATGCTCCTATCAGCAACTGCAGTTGCATGATTTTCTGCCTAGAACCGTAAATGAGAAATCTCCGCTCTTATGTAATGCAGCGGGATCCTACTGTTTTCCACCTATTTGAGAGAACATCAGTCTTCTAGATCATCTGTTTCTTCCCTAGATCACCTAGGTCCCTATCTCTTAAACTGTCTGTTGAAATAGCATTTCAACACACTATTATGCCTTTCATTTGAAACAATCAAATACACAAACAAGCTTATTCTGATTCTATGTACCTCATGAGCCACAGGCCCATTTCTTTGCTGTTCTTTACACAAGATAAAAAGATCATAAAAAAAAATTGTCTGTTAGCATTGTCTTCAATTCCTCTTGTGAACCTAACTGCAATTTGGTTTGAAACTCTATTCCATCTCACTTCCACTTTGTTCAACTCACTTTTTAGGCCTTATTTGACTTGACATATTTGCACTATTCAGAAGGATGCAGCATTCTCTCTTCTTTTCTCTTCAGTAGCATAGAATCTTGGTTTTCCTTTAGCCGCCCATGTACGTCTTTCTCAATACTAATTTCTTTGCTGGTTCCTCCTCCTATCTTATTTTGGAAATTCCCAAATGCTCAGAGCCTGGTCTTCTGTTTTCTCTCTGTGTGCCCTCCTTTTGTGATTTCATTCACACTAACTGATAACTTACAAATGTGTATCTCCAGTTCTGACCTGTCTTCTGAACTCCAACCTTATATGTCTCTCTACTTGACATTTTCATTAATACCCATCTCATATTTTACACTTAGTATGTCCAGATATTTACTGTTGCTCAATAACTCATTCTCAAACCTGTTTCACCTACATTCTTTTCTCAACCTAGTTAATGACAACTAAATCCTTCCAGATCAATCCAGAAATCTTGGAGTCCTCTTCACTTACCTTGAGTGATATCCTGTACTTGCCCATATTAGAAAACACCAAAGAATTTTATTCTCAGAAGTTATTTGCTCTTGTTTTTCCCTCTACCTGAGATAGTCTTTCACAGATATCCAACTCATGTCCTCACATTTGTCAAATCTTTGTCAAATATAAACTTATCAAAGAGTTATACTTTCTACCTTGTGCAAAACTAAAAATCACTCCTCCTCTGGAAGCATTTTCCTTACCCTCCTTAATATTCTTCTTATAATTAATAATAATAATTCTGAATATAATTCTTTGTTATATGTTTCTTTCAAAAGAAAAAGAAGTAGAAAAATTTACTCAAGTGACCAATTTAAATTTTCTACAAGTTCATCTAAGCTTTTGTTCTTCCATTCAGAACCAGATTTTGATCACTCTGATTTTTATTCTGCATTATCTAAAAGCATGTATAAAAAGATTGACTTTTTCTATGAATAAAAACATAATAGCTAACTATATTAAGAATCCCTTCAACAAACATCACAGAGGAAATTAATAAAACACAGAGGCTCATTAAAAAATAAAAGTGCAAAAATATACATCTCTAGGTGTGAAATAGTCATGTTCAATACCTCCTTACCTAAATCAACATATTGTTTAAGGAAAAATGGCTTACTATTAGTGTATGTATTTGTGTCTGTGCACAATGAGTTGTCTAAACTGAGGCTATCATGTGAGTCACACTATGATCCATTTAATGTAGTTAGGTCTATAGCTTTCCATTTCCTTCATGGTGTCTATTTGTATGAGATGATAAACATGAGACCTATTTGTACTTTTACTGCTTATATAGTAAAAATACAAATTTTTATACAAATACATATATAAATTTTGTATAGTAAAAATACAAACGTTGCTCCTGTTGCATTCCCTTCTTATTTTTCCTTCTTTCTCTTCTCAAGTTTTACTATATTAGTAAACATTAAAGTTTTATTTCTTTTAATTTTTGACTGAGAGTTATTGGGATAGATCTTTTGATATACACATAAAACACTTGCAGTGGTGCCGAAGGAATGGAGAATCATTTAGGTAGACCCATATGAGGTTGTTTGAGGTCTTTGACTAAAATGTCAACAGAAAAACAAAAAGCTTTGGTTTTTGCCATAGGCAACTGTAATCCTTGTCACCAAAATAGTGCTGCTCCAAAGACGGAGAAATTACAGGGTTGTGGAAGAATTACAGAACTGACTTCAGGGAGAAGGAGCAACGTCCCCGTTTCTGACACAACAGAATGAAATTCTCTGTCTTCTTTGAGGATTAGAAAGAAAGCAGTATTTTTGTCAAATTTTCAATGTCATGACTTTGGACAACTCAAAGTAGTAAATATTCCAGATGGATAACTGTGAAAGAAGCCACAGAAGAACATCAGCTGAAGAAGCCAGTGATCAGCAGAGGGACATTAGGAGAGGAAAAGCAGCCATCCCTGCAGTCACAGGCTTTGAAAACAAAGAAGAAAACTGCAGAAAATTCCCACGTTGCAGGGAAATGTAGGAGGAAGAAAACATGTGTGGTTTGGGGGATTCGTGTTATGTAGATGGGTACTGCAGAGGTAGTAAAAGTTTATGTGCTCTGAAATGTTACTGATGTTTACTGGGACAACATATTGTTTTGCTGACAAATATGGGATTGTGCAGAGCAAAAAGTGAGATGAATAAGTAATGACATTTGCTGATTTGCTTATTTACACTTTTAAATTCAACATAAATTGAGAAAGTATAATTTCATTATTTCACAATTTCTCTCAAACTCTATACCATTCTACTGGCTATTACTAGTCTTGAAAATGAGTTCCAAACTATATTTAACTGTAAGAGAGAACTGAAAAATTAAGGATAAAAAATGCTTTTAAAAAGAGCTGAAGAGAAACCATTGGAAAGGATAACAAAAATGAACAGAACCATTAATAAACAAAAGAAAAGTTTGTCGGCCGGGCGCGGTGGCTCAAGCCTGTAATCCCAGCACTTTGGGAGGCCGAGACGGGTGGATCACGAGGTCAGGAGATCGAGACCATCCTGGCTAACACGGTGAAACCCCGTCTCTACTAAGAAATACAAAAAACTAGCCGGGCGAGGTGGCGGGCGCCTGTATTCCCAGCTACTTGGGAGGCTGAGGCCGGAGAATGGCGTGAACCCGGGAGGCGGAGCTTGCAGTGAGCTGAGATCCGGCCACTGCACTCCAGCCTGGGCTACAGAGTGAGACTCCGTCTCAAAAAAAAAAAAAAAAAAAAAAGAAAAGAAAAGTTTGTCTAATATCTAAACCACTTTCAGGTTGAATTCCACACGAGTTGAATATCACATGAGATCAGCTATTTTTTTTTTTCCTGTTGCATTTCCTATTTTCCTTCTCTCTCCTCAAGTTTTTTGCTTTTTAGAAAGTTCTTACATTTAAAATATAAGAAATTTTTTTCTGTTTCTATGAAACAGAAAATCAAGTATTAAATATGATACTTTTGGAGGAACAAAATTTATGTCCTCTGGTGCTCTAATTTCTTGCATTCCCATTTGCTTCTATTTATGGAATATAAATTAACAAAACTAAAATCAGTATGTGCGTGTGTGTGCGTGTGTGTGTTCATGCACGTGTGCCTTGAAGAAAATAACTATAATTCAGCACATGCAGTACCATATGTTACCTTAAGAAAGCACTTCAATTTAAAATATCTTTTCCAAGATTGACATTGAGCAAAATAATTTTTTAAAATTTGACCATTGTGGGGGAAATCATTGACAATAAGTCAAAGACTGTGATATGGCTCCACAAGGAACTAAGGGAAAGGTTCAGAAAAAAGGTAATACAGGCATGAGCATGATCTCCCTGTTTGTTCAACTTAATATTGAGAAATGTAGTGGCTACAGACAAAATAAGAGAGGCCCTCTATGTGGAAGAGAATGAACGATCTTAGATTTAGAAATGATATTGACCTGTCATCTTAGAGCTGAAAGAAACTGCATTGGGGTTGGGGGAATGGGAAAGAAGAGAAAGAAAACAACAGATTATTTACTTAGAGCAGCTATTTGTCTGAAGTAATCTCAAAAGTGGGGGAAAAAGGTGGCATAGACTTCTAGTGACCGACAAAGATTGATATAAAGGACCAAACTAACAAGAGTAGTCATAGACATTAAATGATGTGAAAATTATTACTTCTTAATGTGAGAACAATGAGTTTGGAAATTTAGCTTTTGATTGAAAATCTCTGTATTCTCTATTTCAATATGATATATTAAAAATGTGTAAATTAAATGACACATGAAACACAAAATTTGCAAAAATAACTAGGCAGAGTTGACATTGAAAAAAATTGTTAGTGATATTGAGCCATTATATTACTGTAGAACTGAAGAACCAAAAATTGATTTAATTTTTGCAAATTTTCTTGAGAAGCTGTCCAGACACATGTGTAAATTGTTGAAACAACATTGTATCACACTCTTTACATATAAAACCTCTTCCAAGTCAAATAATATCTAAAATATTTCATTGTTTTCTACATGAAAATGACCAAAAGTATTTTGTGACCAATTTTAAAACCTACCATCTCTCTGAAGATTTACACAACATTTCTTCTTTCTAGAGAGAAACAGTAACTCCTTATAAAATACCATTACAATGATAGCATGATAGACAGTTTTTTCATTTATTCAAATTATAATCTTTGGATATCTACATGTGAATAAATACATGAATGAACTAATTTCAGTATGTGATAATTCCTATGAATAAAGTGATACATACTACCATGATTTATTTAAAAAAAAAATGTATGAGCTAGTTCTCTGGATGACATCATCAGACAAGACTCTCTCAGGATAGGTGATCATTAGCAGATCCCAAATATCAATGAAAAGCCACTTCATTGGGGCAGGGAAACAGGAAACGAAAATCGTTTCAGTTGCAGTTGCAGGAAGGTTATAGTAATGCCTACATGGAACTTTGTGACATCATACAATTTGTTCACCCACAAAAATAAGAAAAAGCTGGAGTTACTCTACAGTGATGCAGATTCTAAGACAAAATAGAACACGAACACTTCCTATAGAACGTCAGCTAAATACAAGCTTGCACCACCTTCTGAAGTTATACCTCTTTTAAGTAGGTGTTCCCACTGAAGCAGCTGAAAAATAAATGATCCCTCAAAATTGAAATCTGTTGTCATGTTTGGTGAAGCCCCAGGTACTGTAGATACTGAGATCTGTTAGTTGTACAGAAGGAAGTAAAGTCCTAAAGGATAGAGAATGGGAAAATTGACCAGCAAGAAAGGATACATTCTTTGAAGAAAATGTTCAGCAGTTAAAATTAACACATCCACCAAGGGATAATAAAAAGCATTCATCTACTCCAGGTTGATATATACACCTAGTGAGTGTGATTCTTGTGACTGAATCAAGCCATTGGAATATTAAAGGATGATACATCAGTGTCAGTTGAGTCGTAAATCAAGGAAAAAATACATGACTACATAGGAGATCTACATGAGAGATATTAAATGTAAAACCTAAGAAAAGGAGGAAGATTTCCAGCTGATAAAAGCAGACTTCAATCTATAGCTTCAATCCTGAGAGAGATTAATCCCATTAATACATATAAAAAGTTAGTCAAGTAGAGTCAAGTAGATTGACCATGCAGAGACAAGAAAGGTCAGAAAGCTGTACTTAAAAATTCTAATGGGTTTCTAAAGTGTTAGTGAATTAGGCAACATCTTAGAATATTAATCTGAGAACAAAAGTATACAAGTAAATATATTTAAAATTAAAGCCTTTACATGTCACAGGATAGAGACAACCAAATATTTCCTTGAGAGGAAGTGACACTGTAGGGTTAGGATAATCCAAAAATATTCTGAAGGTGGTAGCATTTCGGATGTTCTTAGTAGGATTTCTGTTAGTAGTAATTGAAAGCAAGAGATAGTTTCCATTGAAACAGAACAGCATAAACAAATGTAGACTCAAATTGAGGGAAGTCCAGAATGTTTATGGACTATAGTTGATAACACCCCACTTAGGGAAGTCCAGAATGGTTATGGACTATAATTGATAATAACCCACTTTAGCTGAAATGTATGTTACAATTAAGGAACTATGATAGAGAACACTTATAATGCCAGATTGAGGACATATTGTATCCTGCCTTGAATACCAAAGTACATCAATTTTAATTAATTTGGTAAGCTAAAGGGAAACAAATGATGGTAACTGCGTAAGAACACGAACAGAACTTTGGGTTAGAGGAGATTAACTTGGCAGCTGTGAGAATTCTCCCTTGAATATTTGATATTACTGTTTCACTGCTTATAATTAGATACCATTGTTGAAAGAGTATCATGTACACTTCGAGAAACTTTATATTGCTGAAAAACATTTTTATGATAAAAAATTGTATACAAGCTGTGTACTGATTTTGTTTCTAATTTACATGTGAGTCATATATTTGTATTTCTTTAACAAAAGAGGAATTAAAAAAATGAAAGCATGCGCTATGAGCAGAAGGTTGCTGAAAGTGTGGTTTCACAAAATGATAAAATGATAAACATAGTATCCACCTATATGAGACAGCAGTCCTTATTATGAAGTAGTATCAATATCTCATAAACCACGTATTGGTAAAATACATTATAATGGCAATTGATCATAATTGGAATACATCTTTCCTTAATAATTGGCCAGTGAGAATATTTATTACCTAAGATTAGCTTACATGCAAAGATGTATCAATGGCTAAAAAGGGGGCTTTTGAAGAATACAAACCCATCATCTCAGTAGAGAATACATTTTATTATTTGATATAAATAGTCTCTTTTTTGAGACAGAATTACACCAGGCATGTATGAGATTATGAGACATAAAACCAGGTATGTGTTTTATTAATTCACTATCTTCTATAAAATATTTTGTAATGAAATTATTTTATTATATTATAGAAATTTGACTGTATGATTGATTGTCCCCAACTGGAAAATTATGACTTCCTTGCAATAGCCAGTATATTATGATAGAAAAAATATACACTACACTGGTTTGCACTTATATTAGAAAATAATAGTGAAAACACAGTGTTAACTTCTTCAGGGGAAAAAGTGACCATCCTAGAGACTGGAAGGCTTTGGGCAAGAAATTTTGTAAATTCTGTAGGGTTGAAAATATTAGGTAATTTTTAGGATATCCATAATCTATAATGTCTTTATGCATTGAGAATTTGAGTTGTAGTGTATTTAAAAGACTTATGTAATGTAGACTCTAACAGATTACAAAGTATTATACACTAGCCTCCATTTGTATTTTAAACTTTGTTTGTCCTAAATAGAGCCAAACAGAATATTAAAAAAATACTACCAGAATTATCTGTCAATTGATTATATTAAATATTTTCCATATTCATTACCTCCATTGACTTCTGTCATTTACCTCTGGTATGTATTAATTCACATAGTCAAATTCACTATTGAATGAAATAGCAGGCATTGTATCATTATGCTTATCTAGGCATTACAGCATATGGCAGATGAATACCATCTGCTGGGAACATGCTGGACTAGAAACTTCTCTGGCAAAGCTCTTGTGGAATATGGGCTTCTGGGCTAAATGATATTAAGCTAGGCTATGTTTAAAATGCCCTATTGGTTAGTCGAATATTGTGGCACAGCATCACATTTAGCCTTATTAAAATTCGCTAATACAGAACACTGGAAGGCCAATTGCCACACATGACATTAACTGAAAGTGGGTCAACTTGGTTCTTACCAGTCTATTACACAAAATTTCTATGGAAATTGCTGTTATTGTTGGTTGGATTCCAATTATTCATAATATCCATGAAATGGATAGAACAATTTTCTGCTTAATATTGCTCTTCAGAATAATAGCAAGCTATAGAGCATAATGATAATTTCCTTAAGAAAAGTAATTTCCAGAGAGTTATTTCTGGGCAATGTAGTGTTTGAGTTCATAAAAGTAAACACACACATCCACTATATATATACACACACACATATATATATTTACATGTATATATACATATAGATGCACACACCTACACACACACATATTCTAACAAAGCATAGGGAAGTTAAGCATAAAATAGTTTTATTTAATTATAACATAGAACTATCATTAAATGCAGGCAGTCCTCACTTTGCATATTATTAAATGCAGGCAGTCCTCACTCGTGCATATGAGAATTGTGTCTTTGTCCTGCACAGTTCCATGAAACAAAATTACCATAACCCACCCACCTGTAATCTAACAGAGTAACATCTTGATCAACCAATGCCTTTGCTAATTCAGAATAAATAAACTTCTGGGAAATGAATTTTCCAGAAGTGGGTATCTATAGATGCTAGGCTACAAATTTGGTTTACAAAAATTCCTGTGTTTTCCTTAAGTCAAAAGATGGTTTGAATCCCCTGTTCTGTATTATTTCAGCATATCTTTATCATTTTTTATCTACTGGTTCCAGTAATTCTAGTTTTATTCCTCTGTCTCCTGTTCCTTCTATACTACCAATACCATTGATTGAAAATTCTTTAAATTAAGAATCTTTGTCTTATTCTTTCTTGAATTTTAGCACAATAATTTAATACATTTTTGTCATGACCATATTATTTTGATTTTTGTTATAATATTTTCTCTGAATATAATTTAACCAAATGCAACAGTAGATACAAAATCAACTTATTATATTATAGCTCATTATTTTCATTATGTATCATACATTTAGACATTCTATAAATCATTAATCATTCACATGTTAGGCATAAATAATTATTTGTGAGCATATTACTAGTATATTCTAATTAATGTCAACAAGATACTTGTCATATTTTGATCTAATTTTACCTCTTCCCTATTGCATTTTTAAAAAATATACATATGACAAAACTTGAATACTGTTTTTTTTCCACATGTTATTTCCTATTATTTTACAAAAATGTGTGATTATATAATCTAGCAATTTTTCTTTTATTAAACCAACCTTGGACAGGCAAAATACTGCATCATCAGTGGTCTCCATCATAGTCCACTGATCCCATTTTTTTCACTCTGTCATGTGCACGTACTCAACGCGTCTCAAAAATCATTTATCACATTATTATGAAACCATGCAAAAGCCAGTAGCACAGGTGTCTGCAGATATGAGTAGTTTATATCTGAAGAAGGTTCTGTGGCATCTTGAGCCCATAGTTCTGGAGAGAAGTTCACTTTGAGATTAAAAGTTGGTATATGCAAACTAGCTAGAAATATCTCAGAAGAGGAAGACCAGACCCCAGAATCATTATGAGCCAAATAGTGAAGCAGAATGAAAAGGGAGGTGAAAAGTTTTCATGGGATTATTAAGGGGGAAAAACAGAGGGGGGTGTGTGTGTGTGTGTGTGTGTGTGTGTGTGAGAGAGAGAGAGAGACAGAGAGAGAGAGAGAGAAATCACACAAATTTAAACTCAAACTCAAGATAGAAATTTGAGGTAGGAATAATGTCCATCTACTTTGACCAAAAAGTATTAATTTAAATGTAATATTCAGGTTTTTCTTCTTTAGAAATTCTTGTTCACAGCTTACTTACTTTGAAGGGTTCACTTGAGTGAAAGAAGTACTGGAGCTGGTTTTAAATTTGATGTCTAATTTCCAGTATTTTATAACTTTGTATTTATTGTGACCAGGAAAATGGATTTGAATTATTTATTTATTTATTTATTTATTTATTTATTTATATATTCGTTTTTGAGATGGAGTCTTGCTCTGTCCCCCAGGCTGGAGTGCAGTGACTCGATCTTGGCTCATGGCAACTTCCGCCTCCCCGGTTCAAGCAATTCTCCTGCCTCAGCCTCCCGAGTAACTGGGACTACAGGCACGTGGCACCATGCCCAGCTAATTTTTGTATTTTTAGTAGAGACGCGGGCTCACCATGTTGACCAGGCTGGTCTCTATCTCCTGACCTCGTGATCCGCCCGCTTCAGCCTCCCAAAGTGCTGGGATTACAGGCATGAGCCACCGTGCCCGGCCTGAATGTTTTATTAATTTAAACTGAAAAACATTTCTAAACAGTTGAAAACATAAAAAAAAAAAAAAAAAAAAAATCCACAATTCTATTATTCAGGCACAACTTTGTTTACTCTGTAGGCATTTGTAACTTTATATTTATTTCATGTTTTCTCTCTCTTTTTCTCCTCTTGTTGCTATCAGGTACACAAATTATTCTGAATTTTTATTTAATTTTAAAACATTAAAATTTCAACATGCTACTCTATTTTGATGGTAGGACTTCTACATGATACATATTTTGAGAATATTACTTATTCTCTGTTCAAAATATTTTGTCAGTTTACAATTTTGTGATATAGTGAATGAACATTTAAATGATCCTTTTTGCATACAGTATGTAAAAGCATTAATTATGATGAATCTGCAAAGGTAGGGTTTAGAGATCAAAATATGTTAACCTTTATATGTTCTTGGGCCTTATTTGCAAATTGTTCAACAAATTGTTTTTCAAAAAATTATCACTATCATTTGAAACAATTCTAATCATTCATTAAGATGCCTGCTCACATCTCTCTCTCTCACCTATATCATAAATAATTATGTTTCTTGTTTTAAATTCCTGCATGTCTCAATTACTAATGAGATGATTATTTGGATATGAATCCTACTGGATTCAGTATTGTAATTTCTTGAAAATATTTTAAAGGAGAAATGAAAACTGGTTCTATTCCTTGGTTAGTGTAAAGAGAACACACACACACACACACACACTTTAAAATTTCTTAATAAATTGCCTAGACAAAGACACAGAAATTGTTAGGTGCGAAACTGACAAAAAAAAAAAAAATTGTAGGAGCTGATACAAGCGAATAAACAGCTTTCTTCAGCTCACAGGTCACTAGGGAAACATGCCACTGATGGCGTTCCTTTCTCTTCATGGCAGCACATCGATAAATGCAGAAGATGCCACATCCATCATATATTAAGATTCACAGCAATAATCAGGAAGGAATCAAACAGCTTTGGTCTTAATATAACACATTTTTAAAAATGCAGAATATTCTTATATCAAAACAACTGAGGAATAACATGGATACCACTGTCCCATGTGGTATCCAATGCCACAGCATATTGGGAGAAAGAGGAGGCAATTCTCACTGCACAAGTAACTCTGACTTTAGTTTTCTAGCATCCTAGGAAGACCATTTCTTCATAACTCATCCTTGGTTGTGATTTAAGGCTTCCAGATTTGAGTGATTCTGAGTCGGAGTCACACATTAATAATCACAATCAAAGCGTTCACGTAGTCCATACGGGTCAGCATGACTCCCTAATCCAGGTGTTCTTGTGATTTTGTGAGCACCTAATCATGGCTACTAATTCCCTTCTCATCTAAAATTATTAGAAGGGTTTCTTTTCCCAGCACTGCATACTGCCTGATACAGTTGACAGTCTTGTCACTTAACCAAAAAATATTATTACAATAATAAATGTAATGTAAAAGGATAGATATGGATATAACGAAGTTTAACAAAAATACAGCATAACGTACTATTTTATGGAAAATGTTTTATAATATTTATCTCTTATTTTAAGCAGGAAATTAACATTTAAGTAAGTTTTAAACTAAACACAATCTATAATGAAATTTGTGGAATGTGGTCAAAGCCAAATTCATGAGCAAAACACAAGGTAAAATGGTGTTAACTAAAAATTGTCAATGTAAATATTAATTAGTCTTCTAAAGCCAATCAAACATAGAAAATCAATGATAAAATGAATGTAAGCAATTAAAATAAATGATTATGAAAACAAAGTAATTCCTTAAAAAATAGAGACAATAGGTTGATAATTACATACTGGGGAAACTATTTTTTCCAGTGTTAAGAAAAGAAAATAAAACATGAATGCTAAACTTTAAGAAAGGAATAATGTTGTAAAAGGCTTATATAGTTGCTAAAATCCAAATTGCAAGAAATAAAGATCAGGTAACCAATTTTAAAATATTCAAACTCAACACATACAAAAATAAAATAATGATTTATCATAGTTTATTTATTAAATTGCTGAACATTTTTACATAGGAATAAGCAAGATTTGTATATATGAAAGCTAAACATATACTTATAAGGTTGGTGGAAAAGTAAATTTACCCATAAAGCTTAGATAATTTGATAAGCAGAAGTTAAACTAACAAAATCTAAACAAAGACAAGCAAAAAAATTATCATCTTAAAGTCTATTTTTATTGATATACACTGAGGAAGTTGTGAATATAGGCCCTGTATTGCTTGGAATTGCTTCAACTGGAAATCTAATTTCCAAATATGGATAAATTATTTAATGAATAAGCTTCAGCTATTTAAATAGCTACTATGTAACTGTTAATAGAAAATGTTTTAAAAACAATGGCATGCCAAAATGTTTACAATTTATTAAAAACCATGGTCTACAAAGAACTCAAACAAATTTACAAGAAAAAAACAAACAACCCTATCAAAAAGTGGGCAAAGGATATGAACAGACATTTCTCAAAAGAAGACATTCATACAGCCAACAGACACATGAAAAAATGCTCATCATCACTGGCCATCAGAGAAATGCAAATCAAAACCACAATGAGATACCATCTCACACCAGTTAGAATGGCGATCATTAAAAAGTCAGGAAACAACAGGTGCTGAAGAGGATGTGGAGAAATAGGAACACTTTTACACTGTTGGTGGGATTGTAAACTAGTTCAACCATTATGGGTATGGCGATTCCTCAAGGATCTAGAACTAGATGTACCATATGACCCAGCCATCCCATTACTGGGTATATACCCAAAGGATTATAAATTATGCTGCTATAAAGACACATGCACACGTATGTTTATTGCAGCACTATTCACAATAGCAAAGACTTGGAATCAACCCAAATGTCCATCAGTGACAGATTGGATTAAGAAAATGTGGCACATATACACCATGGAATACTATGCAGCCATCAAAAAGGATGAGTTTGTGTCCTTTGTAGGGACATGGATGCAGCTGGAAACCATCATTCTTAGCAAACTATCACAAGAACAGAAAACCAAACACCGCATGTTCTCACTCATAGGTGGGAACTGAACAATGAGATCACTTGGACTTGGGAAAGGGAACATCACACACCGGGGCCTATCATGGGGAGGGGGGAGGGGGGAGGGATTGCATTGGGAGTATACCTGATGTAAATGACGAGTTGATGGGTGCAGCACAGCAACATGGCACAAGTATACATATGTAACAAACCTGCACGTTATGCACATGTACCCTACAACTTAAAGTATAATAATAATAAATAAATTAAAAAAAAAAAAAAAAAAACCATGGTGGAGACCACATGGGCCCATTTTTAAGAATAAAACAATCGGCCAGGCCCGGTGACTCACGCCTGTAATCCCAGCACTTTGGGAGACTGAGGTGGTGAGATCACGAGGTCAGCAGGTCGAGACCATCCTGGCTAACACGGTGAAACCCCGTCTCTACTAAAAATACAAAAAATTGGCTGGGCATGTGGTGGTGGGCGCCTGTAGTCTCAGCCACTGGGAAGGCTGAGGCAGGAGAATGGCGTGAACCCGGGAGGTGGAGTTGCAGTGAGCTGAGATCGCGCCACTGCATTCCAGGCTGGGTGACAGAATAAGACTCTGTCTCAAAAAATAAATAAATAAGTTAAAATAAAATAAATACATAAAACCATCACACACATAAATTAACAGTATTTTTCAACTAATTTTATTTGAAATTATCCCTGGTCAATAAGGTTTATAATGATTTATAAATGTATTCTTTTTATGTTTTACTATGCTATCCTGTTCCTAATTAAGATCATATTATTTTATAAGATAATGCTTATTGTCAAAAGTTCTTATTCTGTCATCTTCTGAAAGCTGGTTTCTGTGCTTATTAACAGAGAAACATGGAAAGTAGTTTTACTCACATCGAGAAAGCACCACTCCCCACTAGGTATCCTCCCCTCTCCTTTAGGAATCATGCTGAGAAGACTCCGTCGTGTACATGTCTCATCGACCTTTGGAGATTAATTTTGAAAAGAGAATTTTTATGTCAGTACATGAATTCCTTGTCAGTAAAAATGAAACTGTGCGTCAATGGATTTCTATTCCAAATGACTGAGCAAATTATCAGCTGTGTGACTTTAATATCTCAACATCTCAACTTCATTTCTTGAACTTTAAAAAGAGAGAAGATAATCTCAAGAATTTCTATTACTGGACTCTCATGCTCGATACTGGGAGAGGAAGACTGCAATTTTTAGAAGCTGTAAATAATACTTCAGTAAACCTCCTTCTACGTGCATTCCTGCACATCAGGATTCTTTTCTCTCTTGGGTATGATCCTGATGTGGGATTTCTGGATCACAGGAGATTATATACAAATATACATACATATGTATTGCATATAACATATGTAATATATAATGTCATTAATAATACAACTCAAGTGTAATAATAAATTAATATTATTAAATATTTAATACATGTTAGCAGATTTGTTTCTGAAAAGGCTAGAGCTTGCCAAGTTCTACCAATGTATATGGAAGTGTCTTTTTCCTTACAATAGATGCCAGAAAATCAAGTTAAATTATTATTAATGCATGTTAGCATATTTGTTTCTGAAAAGGCTAGAGCTTGTTAAGTTCTACCAATGTATATGGAAGTGTCTTCTTCCTTACAATAGATGCCAGAAAATCAAGTTAAATTATTATCTTTTATCTTTCCTAATTGTTGCCACTCTGAAGACTCTACAATTATGTTGTATATTTTCTTCATTTTTATTTGCCTATTGAGTAGTGATTCTGAGCAGCTTCTCCCATTTTCTTGACCAGCTCTCCTCTGAACTGTCTACTCATATTCCTCCTTACTTCCAGTTAAGAATTACGGAACACTGTTTTTGGAAGAGTTATGATGTCACTAGAAGATTCTGATTCAATTTATATACCAATAAAATAAAAGTAGAGCTTTACAGAGAGCTTGATGGTGGGAGCCAGAGAGCCAGAGGCTGGGAGTGGGGGAATGGGAAGATGTTGGTCAAAGGATACAATGTTTCAGTTAGACAGGAGGAGTAAAAGATAAGTTTTTGAGGGCATGAATTGTTAATTAGTTTGATTCAATCATCCCACATTTTTTTGTGACTCTGTGTGTGTGTGTATATATATAATAGCATCACTTTGCACCCCATAAATGTATTGAATTATAATTCTCCAATGTGCAATGGGAAAAATATCACTTTAAAAGTAATTATAATTATTTTATTTAGTTAAAAATTAAAATAAGTATGATATTTTATGGATATAAATGGAAATAAATTTTGCTCAAGCTATTTCCAGCATATATTGGTCACTCACTTGCTTCTGTCAGATCTATACACACATACACACACTCCCACAAGCATAAAAATAATATATATATATAAATACTTTGCACACAGTTTTACATATAAAACTATATGCAATGTCAAAGCATATTTTAGTAGACTGATGCAAAGATACGATAAAGAGAGCATGACAGAGAACTAGAACCTGAAGAAAAATATGGCCCAAGACTTTTTCCCAGTTGTGGAGTTCCTAATTGACTATTAAGGGTGGTGAGACTGCAACAAAGTCTTTAAGAACAGAGTGAAATAAAAATTAGCTGCACAATCATGCATAAACAGTTAACATTTGTTTATGGAAGTGCAGAGCTGACCAAGAACTAGGAAAGGGGAGGGATTGAAAAAACAGAGGGACACGGAGAAGGAGATAGAACATGGTAAGATAAATGAAGTCTGAGGAAAAATACAGCCGGAGACAAACTCCCAGTTGCAGAGTTTCTACTTGACTCCAAGATCAGGATTTTTCTACAGAACTAGTATATTTTAAGAGCATCTTGTTGGTACAACATAAACTTTCCTTGGTACGTCTCTTGCTGCACACACACCTTGAGTGAATAATGTGGGGAAAAATAATAGAAAGGACCCTTATTCTGTGTCTCAGTCATGAATAAGGAGAAAGCATGGCTGTGAATACAAAGTGAATGTGATTTAAGGAAAAACAGGGAATTCAGAGCCAGAAATGGATAAATTGCTATTTTAGGCATCTTACCTTTTAAGTGGAAGAAATCTTGGTACTTTGAAATGCAGAAGTAGTCTTGTAATAAAGATCAAGAGAGGATATATTGGCATAAAGTTATTGTTTCATTGGGGTGATAGTGGAAAGTGCTCCTGAACAAAGAATTTCCGAAAGAGTGAGAGCTGCAGGTAATATCCAGATTATGAAGTCAATACTGAAATGATGGTTTTGAGATAAACACCTTTTAAATCATTAAAATTATAAAATTCTGTTCAAAAGTATGTGATGGTTAATACTAAGTGTCATCATGATTGGATTGAAGGATGCAAAGTATTGTTACTGGGTGTGTCTATGAGGGTGTGGTCAAAGGAGATTAACATTTATGTCAATGGACTGGGAAAGGCAGAACCACACTCAATCTGGGTGGGCACCATCTAATCAGCTGCCAGCACAGCTAAAATATAGCAGGCAGAAGAAAAGTGGAATGAGCAGACTTGCTGAGTCTTCCAGCCTTCATCTCTCTCCTATGCTGCATGCTTCCTGCCCTCAAACGTCAGGCTCCAAGTCCTTCAGCTTTTGACTCTTGGATTGACATCAGTGGTTTGACAGGAGTGCTCGGGCCTTTGGCTAAACACTGCAGACTACACTGTTGGTTTCCCTGCATTTGAGGTTTTGGGACTCAGACTGGCTTCCTTGCTCCTCAGCTTGCAGATGGCCTATTGTGGGACTTCACCTTGTGATAATGTGAATTAATAAACTCCCGTTCATATATAAATCTAGCCTATTAGTTTTTCTGCCCCTCTAGAGAAACCTGACTAATACAACATATCTAGTATTTAATATAATTTTTAACATTAAAATTGGGAAGACATGTGGTAAATAGAAAGAACCCAAGAATGTCCCCAAAATGGCTTCATTCCCCAGGTTGGCAAGCAAATACAGTGCATTTTGTTTTTGTTTTTCTGAGATATAAGAACATTATCTTTGTGCAATTTTATTGATTACCACATGAGAGAAAAATAGGAACACTCATAATGAGAAATCTGAAACATTACTATATAAAGGGGAAACCACGATTCTTTGATGTCTTTGCAGAAATAAAATTATTCAAGTATTTAATAAAAACTATGTTTTCAAAGGCATGTTATTTGTGGATTCAATAATGAAATTCAAAAATAGAAATAGCGATGGTATTTTAAGTAGTGAATGCAAATGTTCTCAGTGACATCTGTTTCCATTGTTTTATTAGCATATACGTTTTAATTCCATTCTAAAAGTGTGCATTTATATTTTCAAACTTACCTTTTTTAATTTTTTCTTTATATTGTCTGTCAGAGAAAGTAACAATGTGTATTATTTGCAATCTAGTGGCATATTAAGACAACACCAAAGAGTCATAGTATGTGTGTAGAGTCGTGTTACAACATTTATTAAAGCTAACATTGTTGTGTGCCCCAATTCTTTACATTGTAACTTTTGTTTTGAAAATGTTAGATGCTTATTTACATAAAATAAAATAAATAATCCCAATATATTATGTCAATGTCTTTAAATTCCCAAAAGATATGATTGTTTTCTCCATTTTACACAGCAATAACTTTGTTGATTTCAAGAATAACTGAATATATCACTTTAGAAATTATTGCATTTATAGTAAAAGAACTATTCTCCTAATACAAATTAATAAATAATTCTTTACATAAACATGATGTACTACTCTATACTTCTTCTTTAATTTTCAAATTTGCTAAATATACCAAGAACATTAATCAATGCACTATTATTAAAATGTTAAATTTTTAAAAGTACTATATGAATACTATAATTGTCTCCAAAAATGTTGGGTACATTAAATAACCAAGGCTAGCGGCCTTTCAAATAAGTTTTTTTATTAGTATAATGAAATATTAAAAGTTAATATTTTATTGTAATATAATTTTAAATATATGAATAATAAAAATAAAATAATTACTCTTAATATTAACATGCAATATTTCATTTAATAATTAGTTATATATATTATTATTATATTATATATTATATATTATTATATTATTATATATATTATATAATATATATATTATATTAGTTATATAAATATTAATATTAGTTTCAGATAAATCTGTAACTAAAATATAATGCTCACAAAATAATTCATAGTAACATATATAGGTTATGTTAATATATATCAGTTTATAAGTCAAAATAGTATTAAACAACACTTATTTCACATTATATTAGTTGTATGGTTTGGGTGTCCCCACCTAAATCTCATTTTGATTGTAACAATCCTGTGTCAAGGGCAGGGCCAGGTGGAGATCATTGAATCATGGGCGATGTTTCCCCTGTACTGTTCTCATGGCAGTGAATAAGTCTCATGAGATCTCATGGTTTTATAAATGGGCGTTCCCCTGCACACACGCTCTTTCTTGCCACCATGTAAGACATCCCTTTGCTCTTCCTTCATCTTCCTCCATAATTGTGAGGCCTCCTCAGCCATGTAGAACTACGAGTCCACTAAACCTCTTTCCTTTATACATGACCCAGTCTTGGGCATGTCTTTATTAGTACCCTGAAGACAGTCTAATACAAATAGGTATAGTAAAGAAACATGATATAAAAATTTGTTATCCTGAGATTAAGAAAGTGACTCAACCAAATGAAAGAGAGTGAGAACACCCAGCAAAATTCTTTAACTTTTCCTGTGATTTCTGGACAATGACTGTGTTTTGTCTTCATTTTTGAATAGTTCTCTTCAGTAACTGAAAAACACCTCTATTTCACAAGCTTTCATTCTTAGTATATTCCTAAGCCAATAACTCTTTTTGATGGGGAATGTGGGGTATCTAAGAAGTGAAGAAAAAAGCAATATAACACACAGATTTTAAATGCTATAATTATTGATATAACAAAGTAAAAGTTAATATTATGTAAAACATTTAGTATTTGATTATTCTAAAGTTGTTATTAGAAATTATTGATATTCATTAATAGTTCAGTAATACTATGAAAGGAATATAGTAATATAGCACATGTATTTTGCTTTGTCCCATCTCTCATGTATCTACCTGTGTGATAGTAGGTCTTCAATAATACTTGTTGTTACTGACTTAATATTGTACATTTTCATTAATAGAAATTTAACCAGAGCTCACACTAAAAATATTTTCAGTTAATATATTATTTATTATTTTAGCATTTTTCAATGGAAGTGATAATGACCAACATGGCATCATTTACTTAATTTAATCAAAATTTGTATTTCCCACATCCTTGGAGTCACAATTCACAAAATACTCACTTGTGTCTTCATGGGAATAAAAATTTATTTTATTTATAAATTATATTTTTTAGCTATAAAATTATTCTATAGCAACATAGGTATTAATTGAAGTATGAACCTGTGCATTTATAATCTTTAAACAAAATAAACATATTTTCATGACCAGGGTGAGGAATTCTTGCTGAATATATTGTTTTGACATAAATAATGCTCATGCTATTTGAATCATAGATGGATGCCACATGTTACATACTCAGATGTGATTTCAAATTTGATTAAGTAGTAGAAGTTTCAATTATATAAGGGATGCAATAAGGATGGATAGTGAAAGTTTGCAATGTGCGTTTTTAAGAAATCATAAAAAAATGAAAAGGAGGAAAACAATGAGAGATGGTCAAGTTCCTTTTCTTCCTGAAAATTAATAGTTCCTAAATAATGTATAGAGGAAAATTTCTGTTCATGGAAAATAAATACGGACCCAGCCTGTGACTCAAGCATAGAACATATGGAGTCAAATAAGGACAAGATAAATTGTTGAAACATGATGAGTCACTCTTTGATTTTACATAATCCATTTGGGTATTGAATTGTGCTAATGCTTAAGACTTTTCTCTGTGTAATATGTAGCTCATTGAAGGAAAAATAAGTCTCTGTTAAGACAAATTCTTGGAGGAGGCAGTTTCTGTCTCTTATCTCTGCTGTGAACAAGAGTCATAACTGTGGTAGGTTGTACCAAGCCTGGTGCATAGCTATAGCAGTTATTCATGAGGTCTTAAACTCATTATTTCAAAAAAGTTGTAAAAGTCGTTACTGAAGACCATTTATTTGAAAAGGCATTCCATCATGAGTCCTCGGCACTCCTGCACCTTCTTGCTAACTGTGCCAGACAGCAAGGCTTACCTGTCTTCTAATACTGGGCACTTTCTATGGCTAGTCACATAGGCAACTGGTAGGTTAAGAAAACTGCAGTGTGACTACTATATAGTTTCCCACTTTCCAAGAGAAAGTATACTGACTAATTTGCTAATTGGTAAAATCTTTGCGGCTTGCTAAAAACAAACAACAAACAAAAAACTATCGATCTCTTGTTGTGTGTTCCTTAGGTATTCCACAACTCATTGTGTGTTCTGCCTTCATTATGGCTCCTCACATCACCCTAAAGAATTTAAGGGCAGAGCTACAATTGCATATGTGCCGATACTCTGACTACTGCTTTTTCTGAAAATTATTCATTCTTTCATCTCTGATCCAAGTGTTTCATATGCATCTATGGAACTGTGTCAGTTTCACACTTTAGCTTGCAAATCACAGAAAATCTCAGACCTTCCCCAGTTATTGATGTGATTGAACACTTCATTGTACATTTTTTTCTTTTTGGTGGAGTGGGGGAGTGGGGATGGAGTCACCCAGGCTGGAGTGCAGTGGCGGGATCTCAGCTCATTGCAACCTCTGCTTCCCAGATTCAAGTGATTCTCCTGCCTCAGCCTCCTGAGTAGCTGGGACTACAGACGGGTGCAGCCACTACCAGGTAATTTTTGTACTTTTAGTAGAGACAGGTTTTCGTCGTGTTGGCCAGGCTGGTCTGAAACTCCTGACCTCAGGTGATCCATCCACGTCGGCCTCCCAAAGTGCTGGGATTACAGGTGTGAGCCGCCACGCCTGGCCAAAATTTAATTTAAGCATAAAAAATAAATCTACCTATATTAAATTGTACAGTTTTGATTGCAACTTCAGCCACCTTTTAAATTATTTTTACAAGTAGCATTTTACCAGCAGTATAAAGCCCAGAAATATCCTTATGTAGATGATACAAACTTTCTCATTATTCCAATTCTGCCAGACATCTATTCCTTGTTCCTTATATTTTCCCACATCCATCTGTGTAGAATTTTGCTTTCCTGTGAAATTTCTGAATTCTCTGACTTCTCACCAGGAAATGATTAAAAGTTTATTTTCAGATATTCCTTACCCGACTACGTCTCTCCAAATAGGTGATGCTTTGTAAATTTCTCTTAATACTGGTATATATATTCTAAAATTTATTTATTTGTTGTTCTCTAGAACAAATAATGCATATATTATTTGTTCTAAATCTGTGGTCTCTGATGTACTGTGTGATCTATGCTCTTGTGTTCTCTCTTTTGTTGTCAGTATTTTTCAGATTAGCCTTTTCTTCCTGGAAGCTAAGGCTAAAAACAAATCCCCTATTTTGTAGTACCATGATCATATTAAACTCCTACCACCAAGATCCAAAGTGATGTTATCTTCCAGTATTAAAATATAAAAATGTAACACTTACAGAGATGAGATGCATATGGTTTTTACCATGTAGCAGACATAGATTTTTAATTTCTTTAAAAATAAAAAAAAACATATGTAACAAACCTGCACGTTGTGCATATGTATCCTAGAACTTAAAGTATAATTTTTTAAAAAAGAAATAAAAACTAGTGTCTTACATAATCACCAGATATTATAAAGTGACTTGCCTGAAATTATGCAGCTAGTACCTGGAAGAACTAGAATTTAAACCAGAGCACACTGTCTCAAGTATCTATTCTTAGTTATAAAGCTAAGGGGCTTTTTTTGTTATTATTATTATTTTATTTTTATTTTTTTGAAACGGGGTCTCACTCTGTCACCCAGGCTGGAGCGCAGTGGCGCGATCTCCGCTCACTACAAGCTTCTCCTCCCAGATTCACGTCTTTCTCCTGCCTCAGCCTCCCGAGTAACTGGGACTCCAGGCGCCTGTCACCACGCCTGGCTAATTTTTTGTATTTTTAGTAGAGACGGGGTTTCACTGTGTTGCCAGGATGGTCTCAATCTCCTGACCTCGTGATCCACCCGCCTCGGCCTCCCAAAGTGCTAGGATAACAGGCGTGAGCCCCCGCACCCGGCCAAGAGGCATTTATTTGAATAGTGATAAATTCAAAAGTTTAATTTCAAGGTCAGACCAATTTTTTTTTAGTACTTCTATTAAAATAGCATACAAAAAAAAATATTGAAATCTGAAAACTGATCTCTATCACTATCAAATTTTTCCCATTATGCCACCAACCAAAGCACTCCCTAGCAACATAGTTCTATTTTCTTCAAAACTGTTCTCCTTATTCTCCCTTGTGGTGCTATCTTAGAAAAGCAGATATCTTCTTAATATGAAGTAGAATAATATAGTGGACAGACTTTGGCAACTGACACACGATTGGGGTCCAAAATAGAGCTTGAATTTCCCTCAGAACCTTGAACAAATAAGAACATTTCCTGGGGTTTTGTTTCCCTCATTGAAAATTTGAGACAATAATATGTCTTTTACATAGTTGTGAGCTTTAAAGGCTCTGTTATTTTTATGGTAGAGCGTAACCATGAAATACGTATTATTTAATTCTCTTCTTTAAAAACTTTATCATGGAGTGTTCTTGAATATCTGACACCTGTTTCAATTTCACACCTCACTGATCTTTCATGGATAAAATGGGAGACCACAGTATATATTTATTAAACTACCACAATGAATATTAAATTAAAGGTCAGAGTCTTTATTCTAGTGATTTCCAAAGTAAAGTTGCTGTAAAGCACACAACTTTAATTGACAAGAGCAACTTCCTCTTTCATTTTCTATTTTTTTATTATTAAGTTATTTTTGGTAGGAGAAAGACCAATAATAATATTCAATATTTGATATTAAATTAATGAAAGTAACTTATTTTTCAATAAAGCAAACATACTTTTTCAAGTAAAATATACAATTAAAGCAAGGAGTAGGCTTTATAATTTTCTTTGTATTATTCTCTTACACAACTGTTTCATCCTCTTCGAGTAAACACTTTAGAAGTAATCTTGAAATGCCCTTCAGGACATAAATCTTCTTTTTAACATCAGCGTTATGTATTAAAATTAAACTATCCACATAGGTCAATTTAATTGAATGGATTTTAATACCAAGCAATTAAAAATGAAAATAATGTGGCCAGGAGTGGTGGCTCACACCGGTAATCTCAGCACTTTGGGAGGCTGAGGCGGGTGGATCATGAGGTCAGGAGTTCGAGACCAGCCTGGCCAAGATGGTGAAACACCATCTCTACTAAAAATACAAAAATCAGCCGGGTGTGGTGGCAGGTGCCTGTAACCCCAGCTACATGGGAGGCTGACTGATGCAGGAGAATCGTTTGAACCCACTTGAGATCATGCCACTGCACTCTAGCCTGGGCGACAGAGTAAGATTCCACCTAATAATAATGATAATAATAATAATAATGCAATGATTTTTAATCTATTAGGATTTTAGAAGGGAAAGTTAAATTGGAGCGCTCCACAAGGTAAGTTCTAGGATGTTACAGAATATTGGAAAATCTAGAGAATTAGATAATCATATCCCCATGTTTCTCTTCTCCAAAGAACCTACAAACTTAATGTATCATTAGTGTCACACAGAATTATAAACAAAAACCTATGATCACCTCTATAGATACAGAAAAAGTATTTGATAAAATTCCTCATACTTTCATGACAAACACCTTCAACAAACTAGACATCCAAGGAACACACGCAAAATAATAAAATGCATAGACAACAAACCAACAGCCAACATTATACTGAACAGGGAAAACTTGAAAGCATTCTCCTTAAACCTAGAGCAAGACTTGGGAGGCCGAGATGGGCGGATCACGAGGTCAGGAGATCGAGACCATCCCAGCTAACACAGTGAAACCCCGTCTCTACTAAAAAATACAAAAAACTAGCCAAGCGAGGTGGCAGGCACCTGTAGTCCCAGCTACTCGGGAGGCTGAGGCAGGAGAATGGCGTAAACCCGGGAGGGGGAGCTTGCAGTGAGCTGAGATCCGGCCATTGCACTCCAGCCTGGGAGACAGAGCGAGACTCCGTCCCCTCCTCCCCCCCAAAAAAAACCTAGAGCAAGACAAGGATGCCCAACCCTCACTTCTATACAACATAGTATATGAAGACCTAACCAGAGCAACCAGGCAAGAGAAAAAAATAAAAGACAGCCAAATAGGAAAAGTGGAAGTCAATTGTCTCTGATCACAGATGACATCATCTTAGACCTAGAAAACCCTAAAGACTCCTCCAAAATATTTCTATATTTGATAAATGACATAAATATAAGACCTGAAAATATAAAAAAATTTATTCTGGACATTGGCCTAGGCAAGTAATTTGTGAATATGTCCTCAAAGGCAAACACAGTAAAAAAAAAATTAGACAAATGGGATTTAAGTGAAAATAGTCTACACAGAAAAAGAAACAATCATCAGAATAAACAATCTACAGAATGGGAGAAAATATTTACAAACGATGCATCCAACAAAGGGCTAATATCCAGAATCTACAAGAAAATGAAACAACTCGACAAGTTTAAAAAAAAATCCCTACTACTACTACTTAGTAATCCTTAATACTGCTCAGTCATTAAAAAAGAAGACTGAAATAACTTCTTTTGCAGCAACATGTATGAAAACTGGAGGACATTATCCTAACGGAAATTACTCAGAAACCAAAAGTCAAATAATGCATGATTATAATGGGGAGCTAAACAATGGGTACAAATGGACATAAAGGAGGAATAATAGACATTGGAAACTCCAAGTGGTGGGAAGCTGGGAGGGTAGGAACTGATTAAAAAAAAATTACTGCTTGGATACAGTGTATACTGTTTGGATGATGGGTGCACCAAAGGCCCAGATTTCACCATTACATATATCCATGCAACAAAACTACACTTATTACCCTTAATCTATAAAAATAAACAAAAAAATTTCAGATGAGATTGGGCAGAAAGAATGGCCGATTAAGTCAACTGAGTCCCATTCGACTAGTTTCTGAAAATCAGAATATTAATTTTTTGGGTCACAAAATAGTAGCTTTATTATGTCAGGGGTAATACTGTTCTTAGTCTTGAGAACTAAAATCCTTTATAATGTAAGAACTAGTGTATCTCCTGAAAGGGTGAGTTGAACATTTGCAAACTGGGCATCCATGTGTTAGTGCCAACTTTGAGTTAACTAATGGCATGACAGCTCATTCCAGCATCCAACTGCTCTGCTGCTGTTACTAGGTAATAGACAAAGGCAGTTAGCACCAAATGTTCTTTTCTATTCTTGGCTACGGTGGTTGGGAAGGAGGGAATGCATACATGTCTCTCAAAGATTTCAGAAAGTTTTTTCTTTTAGTCTATTAGACTATTGATAAGTGGGAAGAGCGCTGTTTCTTGTCCCATTTTATATTACTAGGCTTCCATTTTGGGCTTTTGATTGTATGGAAAATTTGCAATAATTCCACTTGATTTCCATGTTAAAATGCCCAAATCTCCAGAACTTGTTGAGCCACTGAATTCATCCTTGCTGATGGATAGTTCTCTTGGACAACTCAAAAAAAAGTCAGAACATTTTGTAGCCCAATCCCCTGCAAAAAAATTAGGCATCACATAATAATAATATTATATTTTATATGTTCAATATTATATTCCACATTATGAATATTGCATAGCATATATTATTCATTGTATGTAATATATATTCATACATGAAATATATAAAATATATACTATTTAGTATATACAACATATACTACCAATAGTTGCTACATATTACCAATATCATATTACATATGCTAGACACTTGTATAAGCATTTTAATTCATTTAATTCTCACAATATTCTTATGAGTTAGGAATCATTATTTTCCAAATCGTATAGATGAAGATTGAAGCTAGTTGTATAAATCATATTATCTTCTTTTCCTATTCTAAAGAAAGCTTAGAGTTAAAAATCGAAGGTTGGCCATATCCAAAAGGTATCATTAAATTACCTGTGACTCTCTGGCAGAAATAACCACTACCAAGGTGCTAGTGTGCTTGGGTCCAACTGGGTATGGTGTTTAGCTTTCAGTTACACCCAATGCACCTTAATTTTCTGCCACTTGGAGGCACTCATGTACCACAGGAGAGAATTTTCTGGCTTTAAACTTGGCTTCTCAAAGGTTACCGCTGAAGTTTAAACTACCACCTGTCATGTCTGCACAGATCTTGCAAATCAGAATCAGTGATAACGGTGATCAGAACCTGGTGTTACTGAATTGGTGTTGCCCTTTTAGCCAGGTCATAAAGATAGGTCCAATTAAAACATCCCTCTTTCTTCAGATTAAAGGAATCCCTGACATCTTAACCTTCCAGATGGGTGGTAGCCAGGGGTCTGGAAGGAGAGCCTTAGGATATGGACCTGGCTTCAGACTGCTGAGCCTGGAGCCCGGGATGATCCTGTCTACTACCATGAAGGAAAGAAGACTGAAAGACCAAGCAATGCGTCAGTTGAAAGAGTCTGTGCTTAAATGCAGAAGCAATACAAAAGAGAGCTGAAACCGTGCACCTTCAAGGAGCGTGCGGGCCAGTAGAGAATAAAACCTGATGAGCATCCTTTAAGGACTAAAGCTGCAGAACTTTTTTTTTTTCCAGGTCTTCCTGGCTACAGAAGAGGAGGGTACAGTTAAAGGAGCTAGTCTATCTGAAACTGAATTAGAACTATAATTAAGAATTGGTAAAGTGATTCAACTTTTTGGCATTATTTACAGAACAACTTGTACGTATAATATTTAAAATCAATTTTAATATGGTATTCTTTAAATGGAATCATTTTTAGAATCACGTATAATTAAAATAATTATAATTAGAATCATGTATAATTAAAATTTTATATTACACCAAGATACACTTGTTTATTTAGCAAGACATTTTCTTATTAAAATTAATGTGAAGCTCCAATGCCAAACACTAGAATAAGACTCTTCTATTCCCTGCCTTGAGACCACCTGCCTGTGTGAGCTTGAGTAGCCCAATTTTCCCCTTTGAACGTTGTTGTGTTTTTAAAAAATATCTGATCAATGTACACAATGATCTCTAAAATCCTTGCAGCTTTAAATTCTGGGATTTCTTATAAAAAAGGAACCCCCCAATGCTTTTCTTAAACCAAAGTAAGATTCGATTCCCTCTAAATGAAATACAAAAAGAGTATTGTTCTTAGATGTTTGATATAGTGATTTCTCTTAATTGTTTTTCCTCCTGCTGTAAGAACATGGCTTAACAACTGTGATGTTTGATGAAAACTGAAGATTTTTTTAAAGTCAAAAATAAATAAATTGGAGTGCTTACCCAGAATTGCAACAGCTGTGTTTTGATGTTTACAATCACAGATGTTAGATGTTTCCAGATGGAAACAAGGTTGTCAGTCTTCAATTTCCTTGAGAAAGAACTATATAGTGATGGTAGTTAAAAACCAGTTTCATAGATTTTCTGTGATGCTAATCATGAAATTCTATAGTTTGCTTGAAATATATATCTAACATAGCTTTCATTTTATTGTGCATATTTAGTTCAAACATTTAAAACAATCTGTTTATTTACTTTTACTCCACATAAAATACCAACAAGGTTGTTCGCAATAGTGTTTCAATTAATCTTGAATGTTATCTAGCTAGGTTATGGTTATGAATTATTACAATACTTGCAAATAGAATTGTGACAATTGAGAATAAAAAAATAAATGTATGTTTTTGAGTGTACCAAGCTCTGGCTAGAATGCTTTTATAAATAATAGTCATATGTAATATCGGTTGTTCTTTTACTGTGTGACCAGCACTGAGTTAAATATATATAATTCTACTTCATGTGTAAATCTTGCAATGATTTTATGAAGAAGGTACTATTATTATCCACATTTTACAGGTGAATTTGAGGTATAGAGAGGCAAAAATAACTTGCTAAGCTTCATACAACAAAACAAATGATGTAGTCATGATTCAAACCCAGAAATTCTTCCACCCCAGCCCCAATTCTCAATCAACATACCCTTCAATCTCTAACTATGCCATGTTTTTGCCATATGCAATCTTACTTTATAATAATCACAACCATATGTGGCAAATAATAATATTCTAAATTTTTTAAAGCAAGAACTAAAAGATTGAGATGACAATTGAGTGAAGATCAACAAAGAGTACTTCAACACTCCAGCCCCAGAAGCACTAGACATGCTCCCCAAGGACTTTAACGCTGTGGATGGTGGAACCCCTTGGGCCCAAATCACTTCCTGTTACCACAGGAACAAGTAAAGCTCCTCTCTGACACTAAGACACTGGCCAGGCATGCTTTTCTTTCCCTGAACTATCCCCAGAATATTCTTATAAAACAAATTGTTAATTAAATATTAAGGTAAAATGAAGATATTTTACACATAAAAGCTCTCAAAACATACTTATTGCATACTCCTTTTCAGGAAACTGTTGGCAGCTGTGCATCACTAAAGTGAAGAAGCACCTCAGGAAAAAGAAGCATAAGGGAAAATAAGGAGATGTAAAGAAAAATGGAAAACATGACAGAGAAAGAGATTGAGAGTTGTAACAATGAAGAAGGGAGATACACAATGAGGCTTGAATAGCAGGTGTAGGAGACAGCTACCTAGAATGGAGCATGACAGAAATCTTCATGGGACATTCCTCCTAGATCAGGAAAGTTCTCAAATGCATCAAGTGCCTGGAAATAATAAGTTGAAAATGAAAGGTTGCTGCAGGTTCCATTGGTAAAATGTGCATATTGAAAACAGTTAAAAAATGAGACAGAGTAAAAGAGAGAGAATCAAACACACATAACATGACAATATCTAATGTTTTTTTAAAAAGTAGAAAATTGAGTCACAGTAATTACATGCTTATCTGTATGTAATATTTACCAAACTATAATAATAAATGCAAAATATCTAATCGTATTTATAATATTACCGTATTGGAAGGATAAAAGGACAGATAAATTAACTTTGTATCTGGTGGACAGCAAAAAACAGACACCTATTATCTTCCAAAGTTGCAAGTCAATGCATATATAATGTCAAAATTCAAAAAGTAAAAAAGTAACAATGAAAGATGTTATTTTGAGAAAATGCCAAAATATTCCATTGAAAAGGTATAAAGGTACTATGTCAATGAAAGGAAAATGGGGAATTTTCTATTTTTTAAAATAAATTTTGGATAATGACTTTATTTTTTAAACTCTTGACATAATTCACTGTGATAGGACTCAAACAAAAACAATAGATAATAAATTGTTGTCTGCATGCTGTAATTACAGCTTTGTTTTATATTTGAGAAAGAAAAAACTTTTGATAGGTTTCAACTTATACCTTTTAATTTTTCTTAATTTTTAATTTTTGTGGATATAAAGTAGTTGTACATATTTAATTGGCACGAGATATTTTGACACAGACATGCAAAGCATAATAATCACATTATGGAAAATGAGGTATCCATCCCCTCAAGCATTTATCCTTTGTGTAAAAAATAATCCAACTGTGCTCCTTCAATAATTTTAAAATGTACAATTGAATTATTTTCACTATAGTCATCTTGCTGTGCTATTAAATACTAAGTATTATTCTTTTTTTCTATTTTTGGTACCCTTTCTCTAACCCCACCACCCCAACAACCCCGCAACTACCTTCCCCAGCCTCTGGTAACTATATTTCTACTGTCTATCATCTTAACATAATGACCTGTTCACTTAGCATATTGCCTTTCAGTTCCATTTATGTTGTCGCAAATGGCAGGATCTCGTTCTTTCATATGGCTCAATACCCTATTCTGTGATATTTCTATAAGACTTGCACATACTATCTTATAGCTCATTATTTTAAACCAGTGACAACACTGATTGCATACACAAACAAACACACAGAAGTAAAACTAATAAAAACTCTACACTTTAACTTCATTCTCTTGTTTTTAAACTTTTAATTATTTCTCCTATGTCTTACTATGTCTTAAAAAGTTGTACTTATATTTTTGATTGGTTCATTATTTAGTCTTTCTACATCAGATAAGAGTGGTTTACACACCACAATTACAGTCTTATAATATAATATTCTATCTTATAATATTCTATGTTTTTCTGTGTACTTACTGTTACCAGTATGTTTTGTGCCTTCAGATGATTTCTTATTGGTCATTAATATCCTTATTTTTTTTTTTCAGATTGAATAGCTCCTTTTAGCATTTCTTGTAGGACAGATCTGGTGTTGATGAAATTCCTCAACTTTTGTTTGTCTGTGAAAGTCTAAAGGAAAATATCCTTCAAGCATGAAATATTCTTCATGCTTGAAGCATATTTTTGCCAGATATACTATTCAAAAGTGAATTTTTTTTTCTTCAGCATTTTAATATGTCATGCCACTTCTCCTGGCCTGTAAGTTTCCCATTGAAAAGTTTGTTGCCAGGTGTATTGGAGTTCCATTGTGTGTTATTTGTTTGTTTTTTCTTGTTGCTTTTAGGATCCTTGACTTTTGAGAATTTTTTTATTAGATGCCTCGAGATAGTCTTCTTCGGGTTAAATCTGTGTGGTGTTCTATAACCTTCTTATACTTGAATGTATATCTTTCTCTAGGTTGCTCTACCTCTCTTTCTCTACCTCCTCTTTAAGGCCAATAACTTAGATATTCCCTTTTGAGGCTATTTTCTAGATTTTGTAGGCATGCTGCTGCTGCTTCTTTTTTTTGTCGCCTCTGACTGTGTATTTTCAAATAGCGTCTGTTCGAGCTCACTAATTTTTTCCTCTGCTTGATCAATTCTGCTGTTGAGAGAGTCTCATGCATTCTTCGTTATATCAATAACATTTTTCAGCTCTAGAATTTCTGCTTAATTCTTTTTAATTACTTCAATCTATTTTTTAGATTTACCTGATAGATTCTGAATGCTTTATCTGTGTTATTTTGAATTTCTTTGCATTTCCTCAAAACAACTATTTTGAATTCTCTGCCTGAAAGATCACATATCTCTGCTTCTCCAGAATTGGTCCCTGGTGCCTTATTCAGTTCTTTTGCAGAGGTCATGCTCTCCTGGAGATCTTGATGTTTGCAGGTGTTCATTGGTATCTGCATATTTAAGAGTTAGGTATTTACTGTAGCCTTCACAGTCTGGGCTTATTTGTGCTCTTCCTGCCTGCAAAGACTTTTCAGGTATTTGAAGGAACATGGGTCCCAAGCCCAATATTTTGTTTGTTTGTTTGTTTAGTTTTGTTTTGTTTTGTTTTGAGACGGAGTCTCGCTCTGTCTCCCAGGCTGGAGTGCAGTGGCGCAATCTTGGCTCACTGCAAGCTACACCTCCTGGGTTCACGCCATTCTCCTGCCTCAGCCTCCTGAGTAGCTGGGACTACAGGTGCCTGCCACCACACCCAGCTAATTTTTTGTATTTTTTGTAGAGATGGGGTTTCACCGTGTTAGCCAGGATGGTCTTGATATCCTGACCTCATTATCCGCCTGCCTCGGCCTCCCAAAGTGCTGGGATGTTGTGATTTTTATAGACTTGGAGAGGTGCCAGCTTGATCATGGATAAGATCTTGAAGAATTCTCTCGATTACCAGACAGTGAGTCTTGTTCTTTTCCCTTACTTTCTCCCAAACAAATGGAGTCTCTCTCTCTCTCTTTCTCACACACACACACACACACACACACATACATACACACTCTCTCTCTTTCTCTCTCTCTCTCTGTCTCTTTCTTTCTCTCTCTCTCTCTGTGTGTGTGTGTGTGTGTGTGTGTGTGTGTGTGCTGAGCCACCTGGAACTGGACCTGGGGTGTCACAAGCACCCTTGTGTTCACCACCACCAGGACTGTGCTGGCTCAGACCTGAAGGCAGCACAACACTATGTCTCACTCAAGGTCTGCTATAACCACTACCTGGCTACCTCCTATGCTCACTCAAGGTCCTAGGGCTCTACAATCAGCAGGTGGTAAATCTACCTAGATCCCTCCCTTCAGAACAATAAGTTCTGAAGGCCCTGGTGGGTCCAGGGATGCTATTTGGGAGCCAGGATTTGAGTCAAAAACCTAAAAAATTTGCCTGATGTTCTATTCTATTGAGGCTAAGCTGGCACTCAAACCACAATGCAGAGTCCTTCCTGCTCTTCCCTCCCCATTCCACAGGCAGAGGAGCCTCTCTTCATGGCCTCGCTCATCATCGACCCACAGGCATTTTCTGCCAGGCCACCTTTGATGTTCACTTAAAGCCCAAGCTCTCTTAAGTCAGTTTGTGGTGAAACCCCCCTCGCCTGGGACTTGCTCTTCAGGGTAGCAGGCTCCCCTCTGGCCCAGGACAGGTCCAAAAATGCCATCCGAGAATCAAGTCCTGGAATCAAGGACCCCCAAGACCTGGCTTGATGCTCTGCCCACCTATGGTCAGGCTGGTACCTAAGTTCCAAACAAAGTCCCCTTTGCTTTTCCTTCTGTTTTTCTCAAGCAGAAGGAGTTTTACCCCATAACCACTATATCTGATAATCTGCCGAGTCTCACCTGAAGCTAACAAGTCCCAGAGGCTCAGCCAACGCCCTTGATGTAGGACCTGGGTATCACTGTTGGTTATGCATGGCCCAAGGGCTCTTTAGTAAGCAAATACTTAATGCTGCCAGGGCTGGGTTCTCTCCTTCATGGCAGCAGGTTCCCTTCTGGCAAACAGTGTGTCTAAAAACATTGTCCAGGAGCTAAGACCTGGAAAGGGGGCCTCATGACTCTGCTCAGTGCCCTATTATACTGTGGCTGAGACGGTATCCAAGGTACAAGACAAAGTCCTCTTTATTCTTTGCTCTCCTCCCATTAGGCAGAATGAAAAAGTCATTTTGGTTGCTGTGAACTACACTGCCTAGGGTTGGGGGAGGGGTAACGCAAGCACTCCCTTAACCCCCTTGGCTGTTGTTTCCCTAGATCACATGCTACTCCAGTCCTCTGGCTCTGAGCCCAGCCCAGCACGAGGAGTTGCCTAGGAATTGCAGTCCTTCTGTCCTAAACTTCATTTAAAGTTTTCCTAGGACACCAGAGCACTTTGGCCCATGGTGGCAAGTCTTGCTGAGAAACTCAAGTTCCAACTGCTGTAATGAGCAATTCCCCTTTGGCTTGGACTGGTCCAAATGGCCCCTCTGTCTGTGGGCACGTGCTGAGTACAACATGGATTTTCTCCCCACTATAACAGAGCAACACTGAGTTTAATGTAAAGTCCCCCAGTCCTTGCATTCTCTATCCCCTGGTACACAGACTCTCTGTACTGCCCAGCTGGTGCTGGGGGATGTGGGTGGGGTGGCATCAAGGATCCAAGCCTGTTTCTCCTGCCCTCCTCAATGCCTCTTTCGGCAATATGAAGTTAAAATCATGTACTGTGATTACCCACCTGTCTTGTGGTTCTTGTGGCAGTACTTTTCTGTATGCGGATAGTTGTTAAAATTTTCAGTTCCTTAGGGGGCATAAAGAGTGTAGGCTTAATTTCTGCCATCTTGCTCCCCACTTCCCCCATCTCCCTTTTGATTTTTGATGGTGGTATTTCTCAGGAACTCACTCATATGACTATTGATTTATAGTTGTGTGTGTGTATGTGTGTGTACTGTAAATCATACTAATTTTTACTCCAGATTCATTATCTTCAAATAATAGTATATTTCACTGAGAGTAACAGCACGATCTCACTTTTTCCTGAAGGCAATTAGTCACAGAATAAATGAAACTATACTCTGTTGTGGTAGGCAGGATTCTATAATAGTTCTCAGGATTCCCAGCATCTAATGTATCACACATCTTGTCCAGTTAATCATCAAATGTTTATCTGGGTGCTGCAGTGAAGGCAGTTTGCAAATATAACTAAAGCCTCAAATCATTTGATTTTAAGATAGGGAGATTATCCTCATTGGGCTTGATTGGATCAGGTCAGCCCTTAAAAGAGAGAAGCCTCTTCCTGGTGAAAACGATTCTTCAAAGCCTTAATGATATTTGATGCAAAGCAGATTGTCTACTGCTCGCTTAAAGATAGAAGGCAAGAAATACTGATGGCCTCTATGAGCTCACAGAGGCCCCTGATGGTAGCCAGCAAGGGAATGAGGACCTCAGTTCTATAAATATAGACCATGAATACTACCACAACAATCTGAGCTTCAAAGAAGCAGCTAATCTTGATGAGAACACAGCCCTGGCAGGGCAACGTCTTGATTTAAGCCTTGTGAGCTGCTGAGCAGAGAAACCAGTGCCTGGATGTCTAACCCACAAAACCGTGAGAAAATAGAGATGTGTTGTTTTAAGCCACTACATAGGTGGTAGTTTGTTATACAGCAAATTAACAACTGAAAAACTCAAAAAAGTGTGTTGATATTTTTTTGAAGAGACTGTTTCCTTAAAATAAATAGTAAGGAAATATATAATTTTGAGATCATAAGCCTTTATATAAATAGGCTATGTTTGAAGTCCTAATCTAGAACCTTTGTGAATAATTATATAGTGCACAACTTCATACTAGTTACTAGAAGCTAAACTAACTGCTAAGTAGAACAATTACAGTAACAGAGAGAACTGGTAATCTGGAACAGATGTGTTCCTTGAGTTATTTATTGCTTTTAGAGTGCCAATGAAAGGTTGTGAGGCTGCTAATAAAAATAAACAAACAACAAACTAACTGAGGGCATGACGTAAGATTAAATCTCTGGCCTTTATTCAATGCTCAGACATAGAGAATGTGAAAACAGTCTTAGCAGGATTTTCTTATGGCATTTGTTGATCTTCGATTACATAAGAATATAAGGAAGGCTCGAGAATATATTTTTAATCCTTGATACTTCTAATGTTAATTTCTGCAAATTTTATGGCTGTTACAGACGTGATAAAAGACATTGGCTGCGAGAATCCTAAACTTGGGCATAATGTACGATTAAGAAACCCAATATTGGGTGGTAAATGAGGAACTCTTTTAACATAGTTTGGCTATTACGAAGCATCAAAAGTTGAGAATGTTCTAGAGAAAGTTTAGATATCCAGCATTTGGAGTTAAACTGTATTCTCAAAGCAAACAAGTTTTTAGTAACAATGGACAAATGTTTCAGGATACTTGAACAAGGGGAACTTGGTGAACTCATAGTCTAGGTGAATTTCCTTTCTTCCAATTGTGCCAGGTGCAGTCTGACAGCCCTTAGCGGCAGCTCTTCGTGTAGGAGTGTCAGGATAAAATAGATCTTTGTGCTCACCATAATCACTAATAAACGTATAGGAGAAAATTAATTCCCTTAAAAATTGAAATGTAAGACCCTGTAACAGAAGATATAATAAAGGAGAAGAGTAGTTTAAAGAAGAATCAATACTAAGAGCATACTCCTAAAAAGTACACTTTATTAAAAACACCAGTTACCAGAACAAAGACAGACTTTACACTACTTGTATTACAGAAAGTAAAAGGTGAAAGAAGAGAAGCCAAGCTAAAGAAGATAAGCTAAGTATATGGAATCTCCAGTTCTGCAGCGGTTTCTGCACATATGGAGCCAGAGATTGTTTTTTCTTCCATACGCACTTTGTGTGTGTGTGTGTGTGTGTGCGCGCGCACATGTGTAGTTTGACTAACATTGCCTCCATTTCTTAACTTGTTAAAAAAAATCCACTTCCCAAAGTCAAGAGATAACATGACTCACACAAGAACACCTGAGTTATTCTCTAAGATTTGACTAATTGCAGCTAGTGTGGAGGGTGTCATCTTCGTGAAAGTATTCACGTCAAATCCAGAACTACCATCAACATGTCCCTCATGCAGAGATGCCTGCTGCCCAGGAATGCAATGAAGTTATCCTAGAAAGAAAATTGTAAAAGACTGATATAGAAAGAATCCTGAAGACATTGAATTTCCTGGTTCCACTCAACCTTAGTTTCACCCTTGCTCTTCCTGGATACGTGAACCAATAAATCTCATTTTGAACTTGAAGTAGTTTGCATTGACTTTCTGTCACGTATCACCAAATAATACTGACTACTAGAGAGGACTTAATACAGCAGTTGGTAGCTGTGACCATGGCTCTGCAGACTTGCAAGTAAAATACAAAATGTGTTTGTTTTTGGTGGTAGATCAGGGGAAGGGAGTTTTAGCCAGATCCAAGGCAAAGAAAGCTGGGAAAACTATAGGTGATCTAGAGAATCAAAAAGTACATTTGATTATTAATCTACTGTCGATTTTTTACAACATGAGAACATATTAAGGCTCAAAATAACACCAAGCTTCTTGTGGTTGCAGAATATCACAGAAAGCTTGGGAAAAGAAAAATGTGGAGGGGCCCGTACTCATGAGAGTAAATTTATGCCAGGTGAATGTCCCATCCTGTAGGCCATATGGTTTTGTGAAGCGCATGGCAATGCTGTGTGTGAAGGGGTGCAGATACCGGCCAGAGAGCAGAGGTCAAATAGCGGTACTTGGAAACTCATTTTATGGCTCCCCTTTACGCTATCTTCCATTAGAGTAAGTGTGTAAATTGGTATCATACATTTTGAGAAGTAGAGAACTTGAGAAGTGCCCTTATTACATGATACTTGTAAACACAGAATGGTGTAAAAGAGTATTAGAAATATGGGAATATGGCTACAAAGGCACTGAAGCATTCAGTCTTGAGCCTGAACTGGAACCTGAACCCAGACCCAAGTAGAATAAAATAAATGACCATACCCATAGAACCAACTCTGATATATTTAAACTATTCTCCCAGACAAGTTGGCATGAAAGTGGGGGCAGATTAGCTTAATGTTCTTTAAATAATTATCCTTTCTGCTTGAGTTAAAAGAGTAAAGGGACAGAGTACCTATACTACACAGCCCAGAAACTGTTCTAATCTAATTGAATCCAATAAAAGTTAGAAAGACAACAGTTCCAGAAGCCTCTCCAAAGCATAAGGGGCCTAACGTGGTCTAAAGGGAGGATGAGCAATTCTGAAAATACCCACTGTTCCCTAGAGTCAAAAAATACTTTTGTGTTTTTTAAGATCAGGGCTTATTGTAGTATATTTATGAAAACCTCCTGCAGGGTTAGAAAGCCTCAAAATGAACAATTCTGAATATTTATTTAAGAGGAATTTCAGATTGAGAGAATGAAGAGAATACAGCATTCTGAGAGTTAATGGCTGAGAAGTTTTCAGAACTGAACAAATACATGACTGCTTAAACACATAGGATCCCGAGCAGGAACGTTGAGCAATAGCTAATGCAAGAACAATAGAAGTGCTACAGAGTAAGGCTATGAACACACTATACTACGGATTATGAAGTTATAATAAATATAAATACAATATATAGAGCTATGTAGATAGGCTTATGCATCAGGATAGTGCTACCCTCCCAAAATCTATCCGCACACCAATTTCTCAAATCCTTCTATTATCGTAGCTCAAATTATCAACTCTCTTCTGGTTTTCTGCAACTGGTCTCTACGCCTACATTCTTGTTACCATAAGCCTGTTTCTTATTCTATGACAAGAGTAATCTAGCTATCACACAAACATAATGGAACTCGCTCCCATGATTTTACATTTCCTGGAATAAAACAGTGTTCACACAGTATAGTACAGCCTCCATCCCTGTCCACACTCGTGTCCCTATTTATAGTATTTATACTTCAGATGTACATAAGTCCTATAGTTTCTTGCTGTCTAGACCACATGATCTCTTGCCTCTTACCCTTTTCAAATACTGTTGGCTGTGCCACAGATGTGCACATACAGCACTCCCCCCAGCACCCGCCCCCCACACACACACTCAGAGCTGACTCTGCTCAAGTATATCCAAGAGGCTCACGGCAGAGTTGGCATGTGCTCTCCCATTGTTCTGATACTACCATTTGAACACACCTTTCATAACATTTATGGAAATCATAGCAGTGCCTGTGCCCCTTTTATCTAACTCTACTCTGAAAGCCTCTTGGGATAATGAATCTTACAGATTACTATTTCCTTTAATATTTTGAGCGGTTATCACATTCTACTACATGCTCAAATATCATTGATTGCATGAGTTAACAAATAAATAGAGTTACTGTATGTTTAAGCACCAACATCTACACCATACCTTAATTTATTCTGCAGGCATCATTGAAAGTTTAATCCAAATGATGTGAGAAAAACTCAGATATTGAAGCTTTTCTATTTTTCAGTTGATGTTTTTACAGAAAAAATATTAAATATGAGCAAATTACTTCACATTTTTGAGTCTCAGTTTATTGATATTCAAAATGCCTATGTTCACAAATATCTAACTTCTTTTTAGAATTAAATATGAAACATATGTGACAGTTACTATCATACTGGCTGCCAAATTGTAAGGTGCTAATAAACATCATCCTTTGTTTTTGTTTCAGATGTATAGATTCTTCATATCTCTCTCATCTCTCTGAAGAAATGTAATGAAGTAATATAGCACGATATTTTTACCATAGCCTATAGCAGTAGGTCAGTCTTACATACCTGTAAAATTTGGCCTTTACAATACTTTTATTCATATTTTATATTGCTTTCAATTGACTATAAATATAAATATTTAGCATAGAAATCCGTTAGTTTTCTCTAAGGAAAAAAACTAATGGGTTGTTCTACTCTCCTGAAGAAAACAAAGTAATGTAGATTGTTAATTCTGGAGCCGCTTTAGACTACTGAGTGTCTATGAATGAGGTAGGTAAATTACATAAAATTACATTTCTGTAGACATACTGAGTGCATCCTATACCTGTCATATGTTTTGCTTTCTGCTTACTTCCATTGCATTTGCTTATTGCTCTTAAAAATGTATTCTGGGAGTTTTGAGGAACTAGAAAAAGTTTAATAAAATAATAATAAATTTGTTAAAATATGTAGAATGCAATTAGTTTCTTGTGGATTATTTTGGTGGTGACTGATATATTATAGTTTTCAAAGACACACCTGACAATTTCATCCTCTACGTGTACTATACTTTTTAATACTTTTAAAGGATACATTTTAAGGGAAAAAGTACCATCTTTCATACTAGTAAATAAATTAATTACAAATGTACCCATCAGTCTTCATTTTTAGCAGTATATAATTTGACTAAATTCAAGCATTCTGTGCAAGAAATAGGGAGCCTTTTGTTTTAAAATGAAGGTGGCCTGCCTGTTACATTTATTTTTTTCTTTATTTCTTCTTTAAAAAAAGGGGGGATACATGTGCAAAATGTGCAGGTGTGTTACATAGGTATATGCATGTCATGGTGGTTTGCTGCGCCTATTGACCTGTCCTCTTAAGTTCCCTCCCCTCATCCCACACCCTACCAGGCCCAGGAGTGTGTTGTTCCCCTCTCTGTGTCCATGTGTTCTAAATGTTCAACTCCCACTTATGAGTGAGAACATGTGGTGTTTGGTTTTCTGTTCCTGTGTTTGTTTGCTGAGAATGATGGCCTCCAGCTTCATCCATGTCCTTGCAAAGAACATGATCTCATTCCTTTCTATGGCTGCATAGCATTCCATGGTGTATATATATCACATTTTCTTTATCCAGTCTATCATTGATTGGCATTTGGGTTCATTCCATGTCTTTGCTATTGTAAACAGTGCTGCAATAAACATATGGGTGAATGTGTCTTTATCATAGAATAATTTATATTCCTTTGGGTATATACCCAGTAATGGGATTGCTGGGTCAAATGGTATTTCTGGCTGTGGAAATGTCTCTTTTTGAGAAGTGTCTGTCCATATCCTTTGTTCTTACCACTCCTATTCAACATAGTATTGGAAATTCTGGCCGGGGCAATCAGACAAGGGAAAATAATAAAGGGTATTTCTCGTTTTAGATCCTTGAGGAATTGCCATACTGTCTTCCACAATGGTTGAACTAATTTACAGTCCCACCAACAGTGTAAAAGCGTTCCTATTTCTCCATAGCCTCACCAACATCTATTGTTTCCTGACTTGTTAATAATCACCATTCTGATTGCCATGAGATGCTATCTCATTGTGGTTTTGATTTGCATTTCTCTTATGATCAGTGATGCTGAGCATTGTTTCATATGTTTGTTGGCTGGGAAATGTCTTTTTTTGAAAAGTGTCTGTCTGTATCCTTTGTTCTCATCACTCCTATTCAACATAGTGTTGGAAGGGCAATCAGACAAGAGAAAAAATAAAGGGTATTGATATAAGAAGAAAGGAAGTCAATTTGTCTCTGTTTGCAGATGCCATGATCTTATATTTAGAAAACCCCATTCTCTCAGCCCCAAAACTTCTTGAACTGATAAGCAACTTTAGCAAAGGCTCAGGATACAAAATAAATCAACGTGCAAAAATCATAAGCATTCCTTTACATCGACAATAGGCAAGCAGAGAGTCAAATCATAAATGAACTCCAATTCACAATCACTACAAAGAGAATAAAATACCTAGGAATACAGTTAACAAGGGATGTGAAGGACCTCTTCAAGGAGAACTACAAACCACTGCTCATGGAAAAAAGAGAGGACACAAACAAATGGAAAAACATTCCATCCTTAAGGATAGAAAGAATCAATATTGTAAAAATGACCATACTGCCCAAAGTAATTTATAGATCCAATGTTAGTCCCATCAAACTACCATTGACATTCTTCACAGAAAAAAAAAAAAACTGTTTTAAATTTCAAATATGAAATCAAAGAAGACCCTGTATAGACAAAACAGTTCTAAGCAATAAGAACAAAGCTGGAGGCATCACACGCTACCTGACTTTGAATTATACTACAAGGCTACAGTTACCAAAACAGCATGGAACTGGTATCAAAACAGACATATAGACCAATGGAGCAGAACAGAGACCTCAGAAATAACACCAAACATCTACAACCATCTGATTTTCAACTATCCTGACAAAAACAAGCAATGGAGAAATGATCTCCTATTCAGTAAATGGTACTGGGAACACTGGCTAGCCATGTGCAGAAAACTGAAACTGTATACACCTTATACAAAAATCAACTTAACATGGATTAAAGACTTAAATGTAAAACCCAAAACCATACAAACTGTAGAAGAAAATCTAAGCCATACCATTCAGTACATAGGCATGAGCAAAGACTTCATGACAAAAATGCCAGAAGCAAATGCAACAAAAGCCAAAATTGACAAATGGAATCTAATTTAACTGAAGAGCTGCTGCACAGCAAAAGAAACTATCATCAGAGTGAATAGACAACCTACAGAATGGGAGAACAGTTTTGCAATCTACCCATCTGACAAAGCTTTAATATATAGAATCTACAAGGAACTTAAACAAATTTACAAGAAAAATCAAACAACCCCATGAAAAAGTGCCTGTTACCTTTCAAATGATTCTTAGGTGGCAGATTACTCACAAGAAAAGCCATGCCTGCAGCAGGTGTCTCACTATGTGATAAAGCATCATGTCATGAAGATGAAAGATGAAAGCGACTAAGCATTTTGGATAATGACTCAAAAAATCTGAAGAAAATCCGATAATCCCAAAGCATGAATACTTCTGAAAATAGTTTCAAAAATGTATGAAACTGTTGCTTCTGTATAATTTCAACACCTTTTGAAGTGACACAATCAAAGTGCACCATTCTCCCAGATTAAACATATTTTATTGATTTTTATCTTCAATGGAATGAGTGCTATTGAGGTTTCAGTTGTACGAGTTTGAAATACCTGGTTTAAAGTTACATTTTGGCACTGTGAACTTCTCCCAAGTGTACATTGATCAAGTTTTTTTCTTCCTTTTGATTTGCTGTTTTATCAAAGGAGCAGTCTGTTCTTATGGTACTGCCAAAAAAGTAGACTTTCTTTGCATGCAACATTGATAATTAAAAGTTGAGTTTTAGTAAGACAAATTAAATTTCACAAAAATTTGAGTAAATAATATCTGACTGTAATAACTGGATGAAGTCTGTAGTATTAGAAGCAAGGAAATGATAGCCATCTGACTTGAGTTCCAGTTCACGTTTGGCTGTGTATCAGTCATGTTTATTCTGAGTAAGTTCCTAAACTCTTCTAAAATGCTACTTTCCCATATGTCAAGTTGAATAATCTGATCATAACTCAACTATACACAAACAACAAAAAGTAACAATGAAAATATTGTTCTTAAAGTTTTAAGAATTTAAGTTCTTTGCCGTGTCTCCTTTCTCTTTTGTCTAAAACTACTTTAAATTTTAAAAAATGAACTTCTAATCACTGTTTAAATTTAAAGATATTTATTATAACTGAACACATATTTTACATATTTTATTCTAATTTTTCCTTCTAATATTGCTATGGATATTTTCTTTCTTTAATCCTTCCTTCCCTCTTTCCCTCCCTCCTTCTTTCCTTCCCTCCTTCCTTCCCTCCTTCCTTCCTCCCTCCCTCCCTCCCTCCCTCCCTCCCTCCCTCCCTCCCTCCTTCCTTCCTTCCTTCCTTCCTTCCTTCCTTCCTTCCTTCCTTCCTTCCTTCCTTCCTTCCTTTCTTGCTTCCGTCCTTCCATCCTTCCCTCTTTCTGCTTTTGAAGTTTTGAGGAGGTATATAAGTTAACATTTTTATGATTTACATATATAAGAGTTTGTAGCCAAACATGGTAGGGTAGTGGTACTGTTGAATCCTATACACAAAAAGAGATCAGTTCCAGGATATGGGTAACTCCAGAGATTACTGCAATGATGCCAACCTGTGGAAAGAAGAAAAGAATCAGGGCATATGGCCGTGTCCTTCACTTCAGACATTAACTGAGGCCTCACAGTGTTGGTCAAGAGATCAGAAGTCATCATTTTAACTCCTCAAATATCACTGTAAGTCCAGTGTGTAAGTAATGTGCCGGGAGATACACTGATAATCAAACAGACGTACTTTCTTCAGTGACAGTGTTCATGGCTTTGCGTATATCTCCATAGCATGAACTGTGTTATAATTGCTATTAATATTCCAAAAATTAGTTTTCTTTGGCAGATCATAAACTCCATACATGCCCATGCTTTTTGTGTCAGTTTACTTTAAGGAAGTGTGCCTCTCACAGTTGCTTGTATATAATATACATTCAAAGAAAATATATGTTTTTAGTTAAAAATCTCTTGGCTCTAATTTATTGAGCATAATGTCATCAAGAGTTGTCTACTTCAGAATCTGTCCTCATTATATTTGCTAGTTCTCTGAATATTTTTAACTTATACCTTATCTTCAGCGAATTTCTAATTAAGTTCTAAATCTGCTCCTTTTTTAACCCTTATTGAAAATTCTATCTCAAATCCATGTAGATGGCTTTGACTGCCAACACACAAGCAAAGCACCCACAGCATGAGAAGTGTTCTGATCTGAGATTTTACCTGTCTCAGAGGCTTGGAAGAACCTGAAGCTGTTTACTGACATTCTCCAAGACTACGTGTTTTTTCATTTTTTTCCATCAAAAGGACATACAAGTACTCAGACCCTTGTGAAACAGCTCCTGTTCCTCACCAGAATGAGAGTTTGGAGAAAATGACAAACGACCCATGTCTCCTATTAGTGTTATTTTATCCCATTAAGTAAATCCCTGCTTAAAGAGACTGTTTGTCACAAGGACATAATTTAATCACTTATATATGGTGAGGGGAGAACTAGGAATTACAGCAAGTGCTGAGAGCATGAATCAATTTTTTCCCCATCTAGATGTAAATGTACTTCAAGGTATTCCTGTCTTCTCACCTAACTACTGTACTTACTGAAAAACCATTTTCAGTCATTTGTGTCCATTAGCTAAAGCAATTCATTACATTAAACCTTTCACAATTATAAAATAATACTTTTTATATTTATACTGAATTATTCTAAAATAATGCTAAATAATTATTAAGTTCCAATAATGAAATTATGAAATTTAAAAATGTAAAAGAAAACAATTTGATTCATAAATTATCTAAATGTTAATTCAATTTTATTCATGCTTAACAAGTTTGAATTCTTAATGACTGAAATAAATCACTGTTATAACTTAGTGTCTATATTTCTAATTAATTGGATAAATTAAATGGGGAGATATCATTTTGATTTTGGTTGTTAAAGTACCCATGTAGTCTTAAAGGATGTCATGAACCATTCAGCAGCAAATCTTAAGAGAGTGAAAGTAAATGATCTATGGAAAATAGCAGGAAATGTTCATTGCAAGTAACTATTCATAAACTAAGTACATAAACAGATTCAATACAAAGGTTTCAAGAACTAGAGTTAGAATTTCAAGAATAAAGAAGAAAAAAGTATCTAACATGAAGTATAAAATTAATAATGCCCATGTTTAAATATATGAGTCAATTATTGAGTAAACATGGTCTTGCTACTGGTTGTTATCAAGAAACTATGATATTAACTAATGGTCTAGGTTTGCAGCTAGGGATTTATTTATGAAGCCATTCCTATGGTGAAACACCAAGTCGTTTTTCTTTCTTTCTTTCCCCGAGAATAAAACTTTCAATGTTTCCGTGAAGTGTTATCTTTAAATATTTACATGAATAATATTATAAAATGAATTCTTTTTACTAAATTTGGATAATGGAATTCCAGTGAAAACAGAGAAAGGAAATAACATATTGCCTTAAAAGAAACATCTGTGATAGCCGCATCACACACACACACACACACACACACACACACAGACACATGAAATCAATGCAAATTTTAATATAGAAGCCACTTTTCAGGGGGAGCCTTCCTTTCTACTAAGACTAGGTCCTATACTCCTGATATATATTTTCCAAGCATCTTGTACTTGTCCTTTGCAGAATTTATTGCAATTACAATAAATTGTGTAATTATCTCTTTAATGTTTATCTTTCACAGGAAACTATTGGCTAGTTTCCTGTGAAAAGTCAGGGATCAGATTTCTTGCATTCATTGCTCTATTCCTGGCACCTAGCCTTGTGCTTATACATAAGCAAACACTCATATATGCAGACTTAAAAGGGCTATGTGACTTACCCAGTGCTACACAGTTAATCATTATCAAGGGCGAAACCTTTCTAATTCTTTTTTATTTTCATTACTACATGATGATAAAACTTATTAAATGAAATCTACAGTTAAAAAAAAAAAAAAAAGGGGGTGTGTGTGTGTGTGTGTCCAGTAAAGAAACTCCCTCCAATTCTCCAAGAGTTCCATCTTTTACAGAGGATGGGGAAGATAAGTTTGTTCAGACCGATTGGTCTATGGCCTCATTGACATATCAATACATTGATTTTTACAATGTAGACGTTTGTCTTTCCTTCCACTGAACTCTCACAAAATCATGCTTACACTGTGAAACAAATAAATAAATGTGACAGCTCTTTAGAGTCAACCAGGTAAACATTCATGAAAAGAAAATCCCAGCACTATGTGAAGAACACGGTGATTGTAATTATCTTAAAGGCAAGTCTCTATAAAGCAAGTTAGAAAGTGATTGCCGGCCGGGCGCGGTGGCTCAAGGCTGTAATCCCAGCACTTTGGGAGGCCGCGACGGGCGGATCACGAGGTCAGGAGATCGAGACCATCCTGGCTAACACGGTGAAACCCTGTCCCTACTAAAAAATACAAAAAACTAGCCGGGCGAAGTGGCGGGCGCCTGTAGTCCCAGCTACTCGGGAGGCTGAGGCAGGAGAATGGCGGGAACCCGGGAGGCGGAGCTTGTAGTGAGCTGAGATCCGGCCACTGCACTCCAGCCTGGGCGACAGAGCGAGACTCCGTCTCAAAAAAAAAAAAAAAAAAAAAAAAAAAAAAAAAAAAAAAAAAAAAAAAAAAAGTGCTTGCCTCTATTTAGTCATGTAAAAAAGTATATAGGTAAAGTTATATAGATGTAAAGTTAAGCAGATTTTTTTTGGGAACTGAATGCCAAGTTCTTTATAAAATGTACTAAATCACAAATTGAAATAGTAATAATACCAGTATTGATATGGCAGAATTTTTTCAAAATGTAGATACTGCCACCAAAGACATCAGGGCCATCATGATGAGAAATATGGGAAAGGCTACAAATATTCATTAGTTTAAAAACAGCCTTTTGAAATTCAGGCTTACATTCCAAAAACTGCCATTCCAACATATTTTTATTAAAAAGAAAACTACATATGAGACAATATAGATAGCAAATATAATTTTTTAAAAATACATTTTTTACGGCATATATAATTATAATGTGCAACCAATAGCAGCAATTTTAGAAATAAATAAACTGTGAATAAAATGGCTAGGCAACTTGCGCAATGTCACACAGTCAATAATTATCAAGGGTGAAACCATCCTAACGCTGTTTCATTTCCCGTTATTATATGATGAAAGACTTTTCAAACGAACTTTCTAGAGAAAAAAGAAAAAAAAAAAAAAGAAAGGAACATTAATACTACAGGGAAACCTATACAAACTTGAAACCATATTCATTTACTTAATGCACTCAAACCATAAAAATTCCATGCCCACTGTGGTGCTGTTCGCTGTGTGACCTTGGACCAAACGAGTTCTCCCCCAATTCTCATTTTTAGATTTCAGAAATAATTGTGCCACGTGGTGGGAAGGCAACCTCCTGAGATAAAGAGGGACTGACTTAAACAGCCTGGGCTTTGTTCCAGTCCCACCTAGAAAGAGGATACCATTCAATGCTATATAGCCCAGTGATTCCTGTTATTCTCAGGGTATAAAATCCTAGAGCAGACTGCTTTCGGGAATCCCTCAGCTGCAGTGCAAGGGAGGAATACACACAGATGAGACTCCATATTCCCTATGCAGCTTACCTGAGCCCTGAAGGACCAACTTGTGATGAATCCCAGATTTCTGTTGTCTTTTATTGCCTATCTGTGAGTAATACACCCACTTCGTGTAACTTGCTGTGTGTATGAGTGTTCTGTCTCACTGGACTCGGGCAAGTAGTCATAGTCGACCTGCTTTGTACCTACCATGTCCCAGATCTTCCGGATATAGACAGAAATCTCTGGTCTTATCAGAGCTTATAGTTTAGTATTCCAAATAAAGTTGCCTTTGCTCTGAGAGATTACCTGAATCAGTTTTAAACAGCAAACACCTTTAGAATTATAACCTAGAAGGCACAATTGAATTTTAACAAATTAGACATGTTTCTTCGTGGTAAATACATTTCCAATCACATTTCTTGCCTTAGGTAATAACATGCAGAAACCCAGTATTTGATATTTAGGATATTCTATTTGCTATTCTCTATTAAATGACAAATGCCTTCACAATTATCTTTGCAGAAATGTCTTATGAAATAGATATTTGTCAGGAACAATTTTCATTTCTATTACTCTCATTTTTTGTTCTGATCCTTTTTCTGAATAGATATAAAGGTTGGGTATAACTTATCTGAAGTGTCTGAGAACAAAAGTGTTTCTGTTTAAGATTTTTTTTTTTTTTGATTTTGTAATATTTGCATGTACATAATGATATATTTTGGGGACAGAACCCAAAGCTAAGCATGAGATGTATGTTTCATATGTAGCTTTTACACATGGCCTGAAGATAATTTAATATAATGTTTCAAATAATATTGTACATGAAACAATTTTGACTGGGTTTTGACTATGAGTCATCACGGGACATCAGGTCCACTTATGAAGTCACTGATGCTCTAAAAGTTTTGAATTTTGGAGAATTTTTGGACTTCAGATATTTGGATTAGGGACACTCAACTAACGTTATTGTGTATTTTACAACTACAACTCATTATTTTACCTTTCTTTGGGAATAAACTTTTAATGAATACTACTTTTTCTTTATAATTTGAAATATAGACTATCAATATATTATTTGATGAAGATCAACAAAAATTTCACAGCATACATTTTTCTTACAGTAACTATTATATATTCAAGATTACTATATAAATATATTTACTTATAATAGGTTTTGCTCAGTTTTGGAATTCAAAACACTGATATATTCTGAAGTCACAAATTAAAATAGTATCCACAAAATACCCACTCTACCAAGAAAAATAATTGCCTCCTGGCTGAAAATAACTTGGTATTAATGTGTTACGAAATTGTATTATACTCACCAGTGCAAGCTGACCCAATCTTTTCAAATTACATTCACTAGGCACAAGGTCATTTATAATGCTCTCCATTATGTATCGAAAGGGCGGTTTTTTGATGTTCTCCCACATGTTTTAGTCTTTCTGACATAACTGACCCTTTGGAAGACAACTCTTTGCATCTACATGTGAAAAGTGCTGAATGTATCCTTTAGCTATTTAAATTGCTTTTAGCAGGTCAGGTCACCTAATTTAATAGTTTCACATTACTTTATTCGGTTTGCAACTCTTAGAAACAAAAATGTTTCACTCCAATTCTTCTTTTCAATGGAAGTTAATATTGTATGGTTAGAAAAATGATTTTCTGGCAGGTGTTTCCCTTTCTCATACTCTTCACTGTCCCAAATGCTAGTTTTTAAATTAAATCTTGGATAAAACTGTAGAAATACAGGTTTTAAAGATGGCTAATGGCCAAACTCTTGTGTTTTTCCTATGTATTTTGATATTTCACAGGGATGTTTTCATATTAAATTAGTGTTATTCAGTTAGCAAAATATATAGAACAATGATCATGGCCAGATTGCGTTGAATAACTTCTAAAATTTGACAACATGAGTTGACATCCACGATGCAGACATTCCTTCCTGAGTGTTTCCCTCTCTACACACTTAGGGACTTTTGAGATAAATGTCTACCACTATATGCTTTAAAATACTGTTACATTTCATCAGGAATTCCTTTGGGAAGTACCTCAGACCTGATGTAAATACAGACCTCTAGAGGAACTGGCTTACCTGTATTAAATAACATTTTCTGAAATCTCTGACTTCAGGGAGTATTTGGATCTTGCCTCAAGCACTCTGTTTACCTTCTACTTCCTGTTTTCATTACCAACTTGCCTTTTGTCTGCCAGTCACAAGCCTATAGGGGGAGAAGATTCTGCTTTTAAAATTTTACTTTCCATTTTATTAAGAAAACAGTGAAGAGTGATGTAACAAAAATAATAAAGCAATAAATAATCTTTCATAATTTTATGTAAATTGGATGTGATATTCAAAGTTTCTCAAATTTGAACAATTCTTTTATTTCCTTTTGTAATACAAAATTTATCTGGTTTATATTAAAGAGGATTTTTAACAAATGCCTACCAAATGTGTCTTTTAAAATTCATATTATATTATTAAAGACAATTTTTTTTAGAGCAGTTTTAGATTGACAGCAAAATTTAGGTTGGTTGGAGATTTCCCAAATACCCCTGCTCACACACATATATACTTTTCTCTATTATCAACCTCTGATACCAGAGTGGTATATTTGATACACTTGATGAACCTACTTTGACACATCGTAATTACCCAAAGTCCATAGTTTACATTAGGATTCCCTCTTGTGTTTGTAGTCGCGCATTTGGAAATGTAAAATAATTTACATTCCACACTATAGTATCATACAATGTAGTTTCACCGACCTAAAAATCATCGGTGCTCCACCTCTTTATTCTCTCCTTGCATTTTCTATTTGGCAACCACTGATGTTTTCCCTGTCACATGTCTTTAAAAATTATCTTTAGATAATTTCAACGCAAGCTGTAACTAAGAAATCCGTAGAACACAAATTGTATGACAGCAGCGCTGGTTGACACTTCTGTGCTATTTTTATTGCTTTATAAATAGTTTCTAAAATTCCATGAGTATATGTGCAAAACAGTACCAAATATGTCCAGAAAAAAGACAAAGTATAGTGCCATAATCTGTGAATACTTTAAAGAAGATGGCATTTGCATAAAGGTGTATGGAATTGAAGGTAGTCTAATGCAAAGGACAACACATAAGGTCGGTGGCTGGAGAAATGGTCTGTGTGAGACTAGGATTCTTAGTGAAGCTGGAAGAAAAGAGGATATCAGATAAGCTCCAGGAATAGGAGATTTGTACTGTTGAAGAAAAAGTATATATTTATGACACTTGTTAAAGAAGCATAAGGCAGACTTTGTTCAAGGGGGTTCCTACAATGGGGTTTCACAGTAGGGAAGAGAGAATTGGCTCAACTGTGAATACAGCATGAACAAGTGGAAATGTATAGCCAAGGAACAGAGTGGGAGTGGGGTGGATGGAAAGTTACTAAGAGGAGACAACTGGAATAAGGGAGGAGTCTAGCTAAATTAACCTACCAGGAATTTTGCAGAAGGAAAGCCAGGGTGATTAGACCTCATCTGGGGAAAAATGGAGGATGAGGAACATGATCTATATTGAGGGTGATCCGATATCAAGGGTAGGTAATGATTTGGGGTAAAATAACTCAGCAAGACACTTGCTGAAGCTGAACAATAAAAAGATAAATCTGGAAACTCAAAAGTCAAAGCCTAGTACAGAATAGAGTTTAATGGAGCCTGAGTAGAATTTGGTCAAGAAGAGAGTTTCTATCAGTATTGAGAAAGAATAACAAGAAAGAATTTACTCCTTCAAAATTTAATGGCCTGTCATATACTCAGTCACCATATATATATACACACACACAACACACATATACATATATACACACGCACATATATCCTTAGCATTAGATTCTTTTGAACTAACATAGCTCCTTTGCACATCTAAAAATGTTTTGTCTTTTTTTACATATAATCAGCTTTTCTTTTAAAATACCTTTTTGAAATGTTATTATTTATGAATACAAGACCCTCTAAAGCTTCCAAAATAAAAGCTGTTTCTGAAAATGGTTTGGGATAGATCTTGGGATGCCGTCCTATGTAAAAGAGAACTGTGACACAGATGTGTCAAGAACTAAGGTGAAATCTTCACCCAGAAACAAACTATCCCCACTCCCAGGGTTACAGCCTTTAGGTAGATACTAAGTATCAAATGTCATATTTTAAACTGTCTGACTTTCTGGTCTCTTTTTTTTCTCTGTAGTAATCAACTTATTAGTTTTATAAATAATTTTCAAGAGGCCTAGAATGTATAAACTGAGAAATATCCTTTTGTTTCTTCGGCTTTTTATTTTCAAGAGATTTACAAGAGAGGTGCAAAAATAGTGCAGAGAGTTCCAATATACCCTTCACAGAACTTTTCGTGATGTAAATATGTTACATAACGTTGAATTAAAAACAAATCTAGACTTGGGTCAAGAGAGACTTTATTTGCAAAGGCTACTGCAATATAAAGAATGCTCTGAATAGAAGATCTCCATGTTGCTCAAGAGTTAGGCAAAAGGGTTTTTCTTTTATAGAGAGGAGTAACCAAGGGTAAAAGAAAACAGGTATGGGGAGGTGAATTGAAAGGGTGCCATGACTGGAGAGTACATTAGCAAATGTTTTGTGCTCAAGCCAGTCTATTGTCCAGGAGTGGCCCTTACAGAGGGGCCCTATGCTGGCTCAGCCTGAGAGTAGAACAATGTTCAGCAGTCTTGGGGAAAGAGAAAATCTTTAATAAAGTTTGGTTAACAGACACTTTGTTCTAATTGGTCAGCAAAAACAATTTAGTTAATAATCTGAGGCTGCAAATGAGATTTTGGAGGCTCTGTGTCTGACCTTGTCATAGGTAAACAAAGGGGTCATCTGTGAATGTTACCTAAGTCTTACCAGGAAGGGTGTCATTTTCCAGAAAATGAAAGTGGTGGTGCAATTCTTTATCCATAGCTGTTTTCCAGAATTACAGGGCTCATGTAAATTTCAACATTGTCAGTAACTATAGTATAATGGAAAAAAAAATAGGGTAAATCAATAAAAAAGAGATATTAGTATAAAAATTTAAACGTAAGTTTTAAACACATGACACAGCTAGGCACCTAGTCATGATTTAACCATTATTTTATTTGAATAAGAGTTAAGAAAATAGTAACATGAAAATATAACATGACATAACAATATTCTTATTTTCTGTAGATACTGAGTCAAATTCTAAAACCAGCATTTTGCTAGACAATGGTAATAAAGGTATTAAAACTTCTTTCCTCATTGGCCTGATGGACTACTTTTATCCTAAATGGTAGATTGTGTTTTGACTTATATTTAGAATGAGTATTTAATTGAGTACTCAGCATTCTATTAGAGATGAAAATATTTTTTATTGATTTGCACGCACCATGGCATTTTTCATTCCACAAATGGTAAATGACGTAAAGTTCAATTAAAAGTAAATATTTAATATATCATCACTTTACCCTCCAGCTTCCTTTCCTTAACATGGAAACTTCCCTGAATTTATATAATTGGAACTTCTTAATGTTGCCATGCAAGTGGCACTTAATTAAGGGCAAAAAGGTATGCCCGTTATTTCAATGAAGGAAAATAATCTTACTAGAACTCTGTGTCCTCTGAAAGTAATTGGCAAAAATAAAGATACGATTGACAATTATTAGTAAAGTTGGCATTACACAGAAGAAAAATAATAAATATATTGTGTCTAAAATCTTGGCAGGGCGTGATGACTCGCTCCTGTAATCCCAGCATTTTGGGAGGCTGAGGCGGGCAGATTGCTTAAACTCAGGAGTTTGAGACAAGCCTGGGCCAACATGGTGAAACCCCATCTCTACCAAAAAATACAAAAATTAGGCAGGCGTGGTGGCGTGCACCTGTAGTTCCAGCTATTCAGGAGGCTGAGGCAGGAGAATTGCTTGAACCCGGGAGGTGGAGGCTGCAGGGAGCAAAGATCGTGTCTCTGCACTCCAGTCTGGGTGCAAGAGTAAGACTCCATCTCAAAAACGAACAAACAAACAAGTGAAAAACTTAATTATGCATTGGTTTATCTTATCAAGTATGTAATTTGGACTGTAAAGATTAACAGAAAAACAAAAATGTTTATTTAATTTATATTCATTTTCCCCAAAACAAATATAATTAAAATATATGGAGACTTTTTCTCCTTGTTTAAATCAATGAATAAGTTTTATACAACTTGCTAAAAATAATTTTCAGTTGGGTGTGGTGGCCCGTGCCTGTAATCCGAGCACTTTGAGAGGCTGAGGTGGGTGGATCACTTGAAGTCAGGAGGTCAAAACCAGCCCAAGCAACATGGTGAAATCCCATCTCTACTAAAAATACAAAAATTAGCCAGATGTGGTGGTATGTACCTGTAGTCCCAGCTACTTGGGGACGCTGAGGCAGGAGAATCGCTTGAAACCGGGAGGCAGAGATTGCAGTAAGTGGAGATCATGCCACTGCACTCCAGACTGGGCGACAGAGTGGGACTCCATCTCAAAATAAATAAAGTAAAATAAAATAAAAGTAATTTTGAGCTTGAGGTTTCATCACTTCAATTCCAATGATATTTTACAGATGGGAATTTTTTAGCATTTTCAAATATGAAAGTAATAAAAAAAATTGAGGGAGAAGCACAGAAATGTCAGAGTTTCTGTTTTTCTTAGGTTATTCAGAGAACTTTGATTAAAAGGGAGTTGAATGACTTGATTATGCCTTCTTGTGGGCTAAGATCAAGGCAGATCTCAGCTTTGTGGGACTTGAAGGTTATTTAATTACAGGAGCCCTCTTTAAGAAATAATCCAAAATTAGTTACAAAAGTAAACATTTATTTGGATAGAAGGAAAAAAAAAACACTAACAATTATAAATTTAAATAAGCTGGAAATGATACTGCCCAGGTTCATTCAGGTTTGTTTTGTCCACACCCACAGTAAATCCATCACTGTGACAACACATTTTGCAAGAGAGAAAAGATTTATTCATTAGGGAGCCAAGTGAGGAGGCAGGAAAATAGCTCTTAAATTTGCCCCCCAGAAGATAAGGATTAAGGACAAGGTTATTGGTAGTGGAGAAAAAATGAAGTAATCCGTGATCTACACAAGTGTAGTTGGGGCTCATGGCTTTTCCTAGGGCATATGTTCAGAAAATGGAGGCAGTAGCATGATCTGAGGGTCGTGTTTTGGGCCCTCTGATGTCAAAAAGCCACCTAGTGGGCATTTGCTCAGCCTCAGTTGAAGGGTCTGTATTTGCAACTGGTTTGAACTGGACAGGAGCTGCCTGAAGTTCCTGAAAAATAACTGAAGCAGCTGTTACCATGGTGACTCATAAATGTTATCTATAATGTAGCCAGTGAAGGTTAAGGTACAGCGTTCAGTAGCACGGCCTTCAGCTTTATGGGGAAAAAAAAAAAAAAAAGCAAAAAGCAAGGGACCAAAAGCAAACAGGGCAGTTTGTTTGACAGACGCAATTGGATTAACCCCTCAGTTTCAGAAATACCACACCTGTTAAAATCCAGGAAAGTAACATTCTATATAGTTTTGAATTTTATAAATAGATTTTTATATAAATATAATATATAACATATCCGTAGCTTTCTGATCCATTGCTATAATAATTTTTCTGTTTTCTAGCCATATGCTTACTCCTTGTTCACTCATTTGAAATAAAAATCTTATGGTATATTCTTGAGAGAGAGAAAAATACTTCAGTCTTTCTTGTAGTGTGGTTTATCAAAATTTATTTTTGTATTTAATTGGTAGTTTTAAAAGTATCTTCTGGTTTCATAACATGTAATTAATTGTTAGTGCTCTGCAAATTGGTAAGACTACTATTGGTTTTGTGGAAAACATTTACAAAGTTTCTTTTATATCATCTCCTGGTTCAAGAAACAGCACTGTGCAAAGGCCATGAGACAAAGGTTCACTTTGGTCAAGAAGAGAAAAGGAGTGAGTGTGCCTGGAATATTGAGGGCAAGAGTATTGTGTCGTGGGCCATGAGATTGCAGATGTAGGAGGTCACGTGGGCCTTGCATGCTACCATAGAGTGCTTGTCTCTTACCTGAGCAATGTAAAACTGGTACAAGATTTTTGAGCCAAGTACACTAATACAATTTGTGTGTGTGTATTTTTAGTAGAGACAGGGTTTCACCATGTTGGTCAGGCTGGTCTCAAATTTCTGACCTCAGGTGATCCTCCCACCTTGACCTCCCAAAGTGCTGGGATTACAGGTGTGAACCGCCATGCCCAACTGGGTACACTGATACAATTTAACCTAACAAGAATTTCAGTATTTCTGGCTGCTGTGTTAAAAGGGTCTGAAAAGGGCATGAGTAGACTAGGGAGTCTAAAGGTAAGAAGAAACAAATAATTGCAGCAACAAAAAAGTATTATAAACATTTGAATTAGTTATTTAGGGAACAAAAAGCAGGGATTATCTTAAACACAACAACAAATATGTTTTTACTCACTGAAACCTGTAGCTATTACTAATTTGATACCTGGATCATCCTACACCTTATGGTGACAATGGAAAACACAACACGGTTTCAATATCTGTATAGAAATTTAGAGCCAATTTACCAAAAATTAAAAGTTGGATGATTCTTAAAAGAAAATACTCAGCTTGATTCAGTAAAATTAATATCTGATATTTGAATAAAGAAAGAAATGGTAAATTATTTGCTACAAACTCTAAGGATTTAAAATATTGAAATAAAAATTATCTTCATATTAATTAACATATGTTTATTTTAAAATTGCTCATGTTGCTGAAGTTATTTGTCTGCTCTTACCTATAGATCATGAGACCCTGAGATACAGGACCAAGTTCATCTCATTCCCTCATTCTCAGCTTTCAGTATATCTTCTATTGGCATACAGAAAATGTCTAGTAGATATTTCAAATAAAGAAGGGAGGAATGATTCAGTAATTCAGTCAATCAGAAAGCAAACACCTATTCCAAAATGAAGGTAATAGATCCAACGTGAAGTTGACTAGCATAAACCAAAAATTGACATATTTCCCAAATTTTTCGCCCTTGAACCCAGCTGTGGTATCTATAGAGGTATAGCACTGCTAGAGCAGAAAGGATAATCTAGAAAGAATAATCTCCTTTCTAAGCAGAAAGGAGGCCCACTTAACAATCAAGACTACCAAGTATATTCTAAAAAGTTCATCAAGCAAGTGCTTGATAATAAAATGGTTCCAGTAAGCTGAGATAGTTCGTTTAATAATAACCGTGATCCCTTGATCATCCTACACCTTATGGTGACAATGGAAAACATCTGTAGATTTACAGATGTTGCACTAATAAAGTATTCCACTGGGAAGCAAAAAAGAAAGACAAAATAAGTGTCTATCCCTATTCCTGAGTGATTTTAGGTAATAAAAATTTTAAGCGTTGGCTCTAGATTTAGATTGTACTCTACATGAATCCTGCCCTTGCCACTGACAAACAACTTACTAATTGGTCTAAGTATTTTAGAAGAAATAAAATCAATCAGAGAAACGTTTTCTTAGATATAGTAGGCTTCTGAAGAATTAGGAATATTCTCAGTGAATATTTTTGTATTCCTCTTTTATTAGTCATCCTTGAAATGAAAAATTTTGAAGAAAACTCGTTCAGAAAACAACAGACCATATAGGAAACTTTTCTCCAAAAACCCTTAATAGGCTTTCTACTCAGTTTTTGTTTGCATAAATAAGTGCATAACAATTAAACATATAATCTTTTTTATCATCAATGCAATATTGCTTATCTGGTTATTCAAAGAGCCTTCCTAATTTTACAGCAGGTATGTACTAAATGAATGCTTACGAGTCAGATCTATTTATCATCACAAGGGCAGCTTTTATCACAGTAGTTTTGATGATGCATTTTTGCAGGATGACATTACAATGGTGTCCCACTAATGATTTATTAGAATGCTACATCATGGTATTGATAGAGAATAGAAATAAACCAAAGAATGACTTGGTCATTAATAATATTAAAACTATACATTATGTATGGAGCTTGTCCTCATTTTTAGAAATGGAGGCATCCATTTATGCCACCTGTTTAAATAATGTGTCATCCATGGAAAATAAGTTAAACCATGTTTAAGAAGACCAGCAACACTTTATGCTTTACTTTCCATGAATATATAGTATATAGCAATATAAATTAAACAGGAGAAAAACTGTATGTAATTCTTCACCCACATCAAGTGATGATAGTATAAAAGGAGACAGATAATATACTATTATTAAAATAATTATTGATGTTCTGTATCTATGAACGCTGAAGTCCTTTATATTAAAGGAATAATTTGCAGAGAAGTTGTGATTTTCCAGGAAAAACACATGGCATTGTATTTAGATTATTTTTTGCAATTTGGAAATGGTTTCTTTCTGTAGTAAATTACTCAGAAAGTAATGAAGCATCTGCTTATTGGATAACATAAATTTTTAGTCTGTTAAAGTAAAAATTAGAATCCAATATGACAAATAGAAATGTTGCTGTAGATATAATGTCCTTTCCTTGCAAAGTATTTTTAACCAAAGATAAAATTCTCATAATTACAATCCTGAAGTCTACATGAAAATCTTCTTGTAGCCTAATAGATGGACTTACCAAATCATTTTGCCTTTTGTTAATGGAAATTTGGTCTTGTGGCTAATTTGAGGCCAGTAAAATTTAATTAGAAATGATATGTGTAACTTTCATGACATGTACACATTAAAGGAAAACCACTTGGATAAATGTGGGAAAAATTAACAGACATTTCACGAAGACAGTACTTATTTATGCTATTATTGCAATTGTATGCCTTTTTTTTACCATGTTTTCTAATCACTTTCTGCCAAAACCGAGGAAATGGATTGATTATTTTTAATATCACGTGTCCAAAAAACTATTATTTCTCATTATTCTAGTAATTCCGTTTTAGATTTTACTTTGGATTTTCTATGAACAAAATTACATCATTAGAAATTAACACTATTTTTTCGTCTTATATCTTTTCTAAAAAATTAACCTAGTAAACCTGCATGATCTCCTTATATCTTTTATTTTTTGACTTACTTCAGCACAGGCTAGAATATTCATTTAGAAACTGGGATGCTAGAAATAGATCTTATTAAAAAAATTCATTTGTAGCTTTTTTTTTTTTTTTTTTGAGATGAAGTTTCGCTCTTGTCATCCAGGCTGTAGTACAGTGACGCGATCTTGGATCACTGTACTTCCACTTCCTGGGTTCAAGCGATTCTCCTGCCTCAGACTCCCGAGTAACTGGGATTACAGGCGCCTGCCACCACGCCCAGCTAATTTTTTTGCATTTTTGGTAGAGACGGGGTTTTGCCATGTTGGCCAGGCTGGTCTCGAACTCCTGACCTTGTGATCCACCCGCCTCGGTCTCCCAACACTTATAGCTTTTGGGGATCAGCAGGTGATGCCCCAAAGAGTGGAAATTTAACATACTTAGAGAGGCCTTATAAGCTCCTCAGAATAAAGGTCCTTCTACCCTTGTCTTGTGTCATGGGAGTTTCTTGTACTGATTATTTCTTCATTCAAATATTAAGTCTAGTACCCATTTAGTTATTTTTCCTGATTTCCTCCTTCCACCCTCCACCCTCTTTAGGTCTTTGAGGAATTACCCATTGTCTTCCACAATGGTTGTACTAATTTACACTCTAACCACAGTGGATAAGTGTTCCTTTTCCTCTTTTCTTTTCTTACTTGTCTTTGGGAGTGGCTCTGGACCTTGTGAGGGCTGCTTCTTTGTCCCTCTTTGGAGATGGCTTGTGCTTCCTTGGTTAAGTCACCAAAGGTGTATTGGTTTTGGTTATTAATCACTTGCTAGATTTCTTTAGTTTTTTCTTTTTTATAACAACAACAAAAAAAGCCAAACATCAGAAATATTTTTTCTTTATCCTAGCTGAAATCTGATGAAAAAAGATTTTTAAAATATATATATATATTTTTTAATGAACTCTGTGGTCAATAGTTAGCTAAATTGCAAACTATTTGATATCTCAAATATATATAAATATAAATTAAAACATATATATATATATATATATATATATATAATGTCTTTGTGCTTTTTCTCTTTTGAATCCTATTTGAATCCTATTTCCCCCATAGGAATTTTTTTCAGGTGACTGAAACCCTTTATTAAAAATTATGTTTTGTTCTCTGAAGGTATGCTTTCTTTCTTGTTAGCTTTTGCTGAGAAAAATTTCAAATTTCATTGACCTTTTGGGGAAGCTTATGGTCTTCCCAAACTGGCTCCTCTAGGAAGTCCTTTCTTCCATTTACTTCTTTTTCTTTTATTTTCAATCTTTATCCAGTTTTATTAATCATTGATACGTTCCCCTTCAAGTCCATACTTTTTCCATTTGGCAGTCAGTGGACAAAAAATTACTAAAAGAAAGCATCAGAGTTCTGGCTGTCACATAAAGAGAACTAAGAGAGAGACTTCTAGTCACTGAGACCCCTTGAACCACGCAGCCAAGGCACTACAGACACCCCATGTCCAGAATTAGTTCCTTCCGGTGGGTTCTTAGTCTCGCTGACTTCAAGAATGAAGCTGCGGACACTCACGGTGAGTATTAGAGTTCTTAAAGATTCCAGAGTTTGTTCCTTCAGATGTTCAGATGTGTCCAAAGTTTCTTCCTTCCATTGGGTTCGTGGTCTCACTGACTTCAGGAATGAAGCTGCAGACCTTCACAGTGAGTGTTACAGCTCTTAAATATGGTATGTCCAGAGTTTGTTCCTTCAGATGTTCAGACCTGTCTGGAGTTTCTTCCTTCCGGTGGGTTTGTGGTCTTGCTGACTTCAGGAGTGAAGCCACAGACCCTCGTGGTGAGTGATACACCTGGTAAAGGTAGTGCAGACCCAAACACTGAGCAGCAGCAAGATTTATTGTGAAGAGCAAAAGAACAAAGCTTACACAGGGTGGAAGGGGACCCCAACAGGTTGCGGCTGCTGGCTCCAGTGGCCAGCTTTAATTCCCTTATTTGGCCCCACCCACATCTGGTTGATTGGTCCATTTTACAGAGCACTGATTGGTGTGTTTACAAACCTTTAGCTAGACACAGAGTGCTGATTGGTGCGTTTTTACAGAGTGCTGATTGGTGCATTTACAATCCTCTAGCTGGACAAAAAATTCTCCAAGTCCTCACTCTATCCAGGAAGTCCAGCTGGCTTCACCTCTCACCCCCACTTTGGGATCATCTGTCTTTCTTATGGAACCCCAAAAGTCATGGGTGGGTTCTACTTAGGTCTGAAGTTCTGCTTTCTTTTACATTACATTCCCCAATCTCTCCAGCTTTTGGCGGGTACCAAGAATTATTTTCAACTGTAGGAAAGCAATTGACCTTTGTGTATGTACTAACTAATCGGTTATTGGCAAGGGTGCAATGTTAAAGGGAATTAATAGTTGCTGCAATGAATGGCTATTACTACAGGAAACAAACACTTGTTTTCTATCCTCCTCATTTGTTTGCAAGTTTAAATAAGAAAATCTTGAGATTTCTGACCGGTCAAATAGAAACTGATGGTAAATGGCAACTTGGAATAAGTAAAATTGTTGGCTAGGTTTGTCTGTGAGGATCTGGGAGCTGGGGCCACGATGTGATCATGAGTGTAGTTTGGACACATGGAGACTGTGAGAGCACTCACCACTGAGGAATACAACTTCTGGGGGAGATGAGCTAATCACAGAGTGGGCCAGGCGGTGCTGGGTCATCCAGTAGCCTCAGGGAATGTCCTTGCAGAGAGGTGCACTATGAGAGCATTAAACAGCTCAACCCCATGGTGTTTCCCTCTCTGCCTTTTGCCTTGGTTCTAAGGTACCTAAGATTCAGTGTAGGAATGGGATCTTTGATTTCTGGAGATCCAAGTGCTCTGGCTTCTGGCTGTGTCTGCCTTTTAGATGTGTCAGTGTTGGCCCGAGGAAGCTGCAAATGTTTTTTCAGTCCTATTAGATAGCAGGCTCCACCCTGAACTCAGTGGTCCAGTTGGAAAAGGCAGACGAAATTGCAAGCTATCTGTTAATATTAGACCAAAATTGGTCTCCTTATAAAATTAAGTGGTGAATTCCTGTTTGTTTCTTTGGCATTCATTTTTAACCTTTCTTTGTTTTATGTCTAATTGACATACCTAATTGCTTGAGAAAGCTTAAATTTTCTGTCTGGGTTTTAGATGTAAATATGCTATTTTTTTTTTCTCTAAAACTTAATAAGGGCTTAGCCATGTGGGACAGATAATGTTTATTTGTTGCATTTACAGTGGCACCATTTTTATCTAACTGCGCTTTTAAACTAGTGAGTTTTATCTGCCTTATGGAAAAAGTATAAGATGAAAGCTACAAAATATTTGTCCATATTTTTATGTATGTTGTCTATATATCATCAAATCAACTTAAAAATAAATGAACTCTCATAAATTAATAAATCCAGATTCTTTTAAAGTTTACATGACTTTAGTAATTTTTGCTAAATAAAATTGAGATTGGGGACAGGCGCCCTGGCTCACTCCTGTAATCCCAGCATTTTGGGAGACTGAGGAGGGCAGATCACCTGAGGTCAGGAGTTCGAGACCAGCCTGGCCAACATGGTGAAACCCCATCTCTACTAAAAATACAAAAATTAGCCGATGTGGTGGCAGGTGCCTGTAATCCTAGCTACCCAGGGGGCTGAGGGAGGAGAAGCACTTGAACCCGGGAGGCAGATGTTGCAGTGAGCCAGTGTTGCACGATTGCACTCCAGCCTGAATGACAGAGCAAGATTCCGTCTCGAAATAACAACAATAATAATGATAACAGTAATAATAATAATAGTTTAAATATATGCAATTAAAACTACTCAAAATAAGGAAACCAATTCTGTACACAAAGTATACCTCCAAAAAGCAACATATGTTTTTGGTGAGAAAGATTATTAAAAAGGCATAGGGCTGCTGCTTTTGCTAAGGGAAAAGTAATTTTGTCTTGCTTTATGGTTGTTTCAAATTGAAGAAATAGATAAAAATAATAGATAAAATTAAATGTATTTAGAAAGTTGGGGAAAGAAATAGAATAAAATATTTAAGGGAGTATAAAAGGTTTACAGAATTCTTGTGTATTCAAAACTGACTGATATTGGATGGCTTTGTTTATAGTTTTATGTAAGTTAACTTTATTGTTAATATTACACGGGTATAAAACTAACATTTGGTTTTCTCTTTTAAACAACATTTTATATAATAATAAATAATGAAAAAGTTCACTTTTGTAGTAAACTACAAAATAAAAAGAAGGAAGAGAGAGAAACAGATTCTGTGTGTCTCATGCTATCTTTATTAGACTTTTTGATTATTTGAGAAACTGAGCCTCTTTTCTACGAAAGAGTAAATGTTTTTACTTGTCGAAATTTTTTAAATATCACCTTGACTAAATGAACGACATTTATTTTGAGGGACCTGTGATCGTATTTTCGTCAAGAATTTTAACTCTTTCTTATTTTCGTCATGTTTTAAACTTTTAACATATTTGACAGACCTCAAAATCAAATTTTAAAATCAAAATTAAGTTTTCTTGAGATCAAATAAATTTTTGGACACTATGGAAAAGCCCTTAGAAATCTTAGACATAAATATTATTTTTGATATGTTAAAACTATATGGGAAGCAGCCAGGCACAGTGACTCACACCTGTAATCCTGGTACTTTGGGAGGCCGAGGTGGGTGGACCACTTGAGGTCAGGAGTTCAAGACCAGCCTGGCCAATATGGTGAAATCCCACTTCTACTAAAAATACAAAAAAATAAAAAATAAAAAAAAATTGCTGGATGTGGTGGCATATGCCTATAATACCAGCTACTCAGGAGGCTGAGGCAGAAGTACAGCTGGAACCCAGGAGGTGGAGGTTGCAGGGAGCCAAGATCGTGCCACTTGCACTCTAGCCTGTGCAACAGCATAAGACTCTGTCAAAAAAAACAAAAAAACAAAAAAAACCCAGAAACACTACATAGGAAGCATTGCCAAATTATATTTTAAAACGTTTAATCTTCTTTGAGTTATATATGTGTGAATATGTTACCAATATGTGTTCCAAAATTTTAGGAGATTCCTAAAATTTGATATATCTTGATAATGTTATTAGTCATAAATATTACTATTAATATTGTAGGCCATTGAAAACTCCATGGCCATTTTAAGTCTTCTTATCAGCAGCAATTTTCTTTATTCTGATGCTTCTTCTAGGAAAGCAACTATAATCCTAAAATATTGTGTCTTCAAGGAGGTTCATGCAAAGGATAAAAAGACCCTGACAGGTCCTCTGTAATATTATAGACTTGTGGATTACTCAATTGGACTGGGTAAGAATTTTTAAAACTCTAATGACCAAAAAAAAAAAAAAAAAATTTGGACTGATAAAATTGCTAACTGAGCAAGAAGAAGAATGAGAATTAACTACTTTTGTCTGAACTGATGAAGAACTGGAAGAATTTTTATGACTTTTTTTGTCTGAAACATTACTGAAAAAGTTAAAACGATTTTTCTTATTTTTAACTTATTTATATCTTTGCAGCAATTTGGCAAAGTATGCTTCTGTGAGCACAATCAAAACATTTATCTTTCTCTCTAACTGATACCAGAGTCAGAAACTATTTGTATTACTATTTCATAGCAATACAGTTATTTGCATAAGTCATAAGAATCCATTCTATTTTGATTGTAACAGTACACAATTGGAGACAATGGTTATTTTATCAATTCTTTGAATGGAATGTCATGTTTTCAGATATTACCAGACAGCTTTAAGAAATTGAGGATAACTTTATAAAACCAATAGACTGGCTGGTCATGGGGGCTCACGCTTGTAGTCCCAGCACTTTGGGAGTCCGAGGTGGGTAGATCACGAGGTCAGGAGATCGAGACCATCCTGAGTAACACAGTGAAACCCCCATCTCCACTAAAAATACAAACAAAACAAAACAAAACAAAAAAAACTTAGCCGGGCATGGTGGCAGGCGCCTGTAGTTCCAGCTACGCGGGAGGCTGAGATGGAATGGCATGAACCAGGAAGGTGAAGCTTGCAGTGAGCCAAGATGGCGCCACTGAACTCCAACCTAAGCCACAGAGCAAGACTCCATCTCAAAATAATAATAATAATAATAATAAATAAATAAAGCCAATAGACGTTGAATAAGACTGACCTGATACCTTGTCTCCATGATTTCCTTTCAAAGTTGCTGTCCTTGTGGTAAGTAAAAAATATCACTTTCTGACAGGCCCAGTTATGCCAAGGTATTTTGGAGACCTCAAACAGTGACAAATTCGCCCAATTCACGCAGGTATTACAGATACAGTCTGCGGGAAAGTCAGATCCTTGGTTTGGCTCCTACATTTCCAAAGGTTTTTTGAGAATCTAATATCGGATTCTTTATGAAAGGTTTTCAGCAAAGCCAGTTGAAAAAAGAGCCTATGTGATAAATCACTATTCTTATTGCATGTTATGGAAATTATTAGGTCACATTAATAGGAATAAATTTATTTTACAAGTACATTGGAAGTACTATGTTTATCTTGGTAAACATGGTGGGGCTAGGAGAGTAAATAATGTTTCAGAAGAAAAACTTAGTACACCTGTTATTAGATACTAGCATGTTCATTGTTTGTAAATTTTTGTTATTTGCCTATAATTTAGACTGAATTCTGAATTCCTTCCTGATTGCAAGTCTCCAAACTAATGTTTCCAATTTTTTCTTCCATTATTCTGACTTAGACTAACTGAAATTGAAAATGCCTTTTTCCTAAGACCTTACAAACTGAATCAGTCAACTTGGCTTTGAGGAAACATCACCACAAGAGCCTATATTTGGAAAAACTTTGTACATGCAAAGTGCAAAGCAAAAAAATCTGTAAAATTCCCACTTGTAATTTCAATTGACTGTTCTCCAAGACTCTAAAGAAACTACAGAGATTAACCATTATTTTTTGCATAAGTCATAAGAATCCATTCTAATAAGAAATGCTCCTTATTAAACATTTGTTCACTTGCATCATATATAGAGGCCTGACTTTGAGAACCAGTCTTCAGCACCATCTCCTGAAATGAGGCATAACTGTTTAATTGGACAGACGTATTTCCAGACATGGGAGACTGTTTTAATGAGACTATTTGTTACTCAGCTACTAATTTTTCTCTTTACAGCTAACTCAGCTTTTCATGTATGAGACTTCTAGGGAAATTTCATACAAGATAATGTTGGAACTCAGAGAGTGATACCCCAAAGACTGGTAGTTTGACATGTTGAGAGGTCTTTGAAGCTGCCTCAGAATCAAGGACCCTTTGTCCTTTGCTTAGCCTCATTCCCAATCCCAGGCCCAAGTGGAGGGAGGTATTCTCTGGATTTTCTTTCTCTAAGAAAGCTTCTTTTGGGAAAAAAAAAAGATGCAATTGCCTTGAGACATTCTCTCTAGAGAACTCATCAAATAATTAGAAAAGATCAACTACCAGAGAAGAGAAGAGACTAGTAGTCACCATAGCACTCAGGTGAAATATTCTTGCACTATTCTGAGGGTAGCTCTAAGAGAGTACCTAAGAAACTCTGTCTTCATAGCAAGATGACCACTGTTCCTTGGAACCATTGTCTCAGCTCTGGGCTTACTCATTCGTCCCATTTTCCCCTTCCTTATGAAGAAGGTGTTTAAGCCTCAACCATCTGATTCCTCTTTTAGTTCATATTTTGTATGATACTTGTACACACATGTGCACATAGTAGTCATAAATTTGTTATGGGTTTGCCTTTTTAGATGACTTTCGCCTTAGGGGTGTCAGTTGTGACTCTTCACAATCGGGAGGAAAGGGATAGCCTGTTTTCAGTTCCCATACAGGTAATGACAATTTTGGAGTATAACCAATGAAGTGAATGGAAGAAGTAGGAGGATGAGAGTATTGTTATCCAGATGGCCAAAGAACTGAGAAGCCTCAGGAGTCTAGGTAGAAACTTAAATCACAAACTATGTTGATAGGGTTAGTGATTGAAAAGTGACAATAACACAGAAATTACAGGCTTCATATAGAATAAAAAGTAATGGTCCCGGAGATACACTACTTCAACTAGGAATAATAGAGTGTAGAATATTATATCATAAAATTCAAACCTGAAGTTTTTAGACAGAAAAGAGAGACAATAATCTGGAAACACTATTGAAGATGAAAAAGGACACTTACCCCATTCCCAGTATGTATGGATGTATATGAGAAAACATATACATCCAATCCTGGGAAGGCTACCAGAAGTAGCATCTTGAGGAAAACTAATATTTCAGTTAAAACAAGAAAGTACATTAAAAAGATGTTTCAAATTAAAAGATAATTCACTTATTACCAACTCTAAATTCCAGAAGGCACAGTGAAAAGATTTCAAAGGTTGATTGGGGGTGAAAAATAGGTTAGAAGAAGGATAAATCGTAACCACATGATCAGTAAAGTTTGAGTGATGAGAGTGCTTGTTTGATTGTGATCATTGACAAATAGAAGTTAGTAACAATAACATCAATAGTGTCTGGGCTATGTAAGAAATTTGAAAGAGTAGTTATCTTACCACCTATTAGTGTTTGGGGCCCCCATTTGCCCCCATCTGGGGCCCCAATTTAGTGTTTGGGGCCCCCTTAGTGATCAATGCATGAAGAAAGGATAGGGTCTCAGTTTGGGGTCACAAATGAATTCCTGAAATGCATGTTGGTTCCCAAAGAGGAGGAAAACCAATTACAGAAAGTTTATTTTACCAGAGATTTGGAATTTAATACAGATATGTGAGCTACTTTAAACCACCTGTGAACTACTATCAGTAATAATAAGATGCATTTTAATTACTCCTTTGATATACATTATTATTTTTTCCTAAACATTTTTTTCAGGCAGTAAATTATTGATATTTTAGTTCAGATTTTCTAAAAAACAGAACCTGATGAAAAACCTGCCTGTTAAAAGTCTATTGGCGCATACAATCCCACATAAACAGGAAAACATAGTCAAAAGAGAAGTATACATTTTTTTTGAACAAATGGTACATTTGTTTTTTGTTTTGTTTTGTTTGATTTTATAATGAACATTATTGACTGCTTCATCTCATAGGCCATTTTCATAGATGTCAAATGAGCTTACTGAAACTCAGAACAGACTATCACAGAGCTTTTCTTCTGCTATCAGGGTCAGTTTCTTCATGAGACCATTGTACTAACACTAGTGTTGATAAAGAGAATGGTTGATAGTCACAGGGTGAGTCAAACGGTCCACTAGGTTCACATCACCATTCTCTGCAGTAGATAATTTATGAAAGCATTAAAGTAAGGCAAAAAGACTCACATACTTTCTTCTTGTTTCCATAGGTTCTATCCACATGACTCTCCCTCTGATCCCCTTGACATTGGATCTTCTACTGTTAGTCCTTTCAAACTCATGAACCAACGGCAAGTCATTTTCCCCCCATACAAGAGGAATTGCATATGCCATGTCAGACCATATTGCTCTTTTATAAAAACTGAATGGCAATTATGCTACTTGCAACTCTATTCCCTGGAAAGAATCACCTTTATAATATTTATTTAGGTTCACTCTAGAATCGACAATACTGTGGCAGTTCTGTAGTGTCATCTAATGCTAGTTAATTACCCCAAACAGTTTGCGTTACTGAAACCCCAGGGATTTGGCCTACATCCTGCTGTTCACCACAGAGAAAGCCAATCACTGAAACAACAGTGTGTTGTCAAAAAAGAAGGCTTTAATCAGTTGCTATAGCCAAGGAGATGAAAGATCATTCTCAAATTCATTTTTCTGACAAAATTGGGGATTTATAGAGCAGGGGAGAAGTGTCATCACATGTGGGAAACCAGAAACTAGGGAGGGGTAAGGAAGAGAATTTGGTCAACAAGAAGCACATGGTCTCTTAGGAAAATAGAAATTATGGAGGGATAAGGAAGTAACCATGACATCGGAAGTCTTATTGTTTGCATGTGGTGATTTGGTGAATTTCAGGATTTTTTTGCTACCTTTTAAGAGGCCTGAGGATTATTTTCTGAGGAAGGAACTCAGATAAGACAAATATAAGTTTTAAGCTTTAAGACAAGAAGGGTCAATTTCTATACTTGTGTTTAAAAAAACATATGGAACTATTTGGTTGGTTTCAGTCTCCCTTTTTATTTATCAATTCTTCAGTCATAAGGAGCATGGTAGCCAGTCTTTCTGACTCCTTCATGCTGAGGAGAAGCATTGTGGGATAATTATGAGGACTAAGATGATGAATAACACACGTAGCCCAAATGTTAAAATACCAAATAATGTGGAGTAGGCCTCCAGGAAATTCAAGAAAATAATTCTTAAAACCATGTTTCCTTTATGATTTTTTATCTAGAACCTATGGCTGGGCTTTGGAGATTAACTTAAGGCCCTCTGAAGATTTATGAGACTATGACTGCTTCACCTGGAGGGATTCCAGAGGGATTAGTTTTACCCAAGTGTGATGGATCCAAGGCTTAACCCTGACCAACTGGACAGATGAGTAGGTAGTCAGTGGCATCTCAAAAGGGCCGGCCCGTTGTGGTTGCAGCTGATCTCCAGCTTGGTGGGATTTCCCAGTCCTCACCTGGACTTGGTCTTCAGTTTCAAAGAATGGAGAGAAAACTGAAGCCTCTTGGAAGCAAACTCAGACCAGTTCGCATATTTTCTATTGGTTTATATGTAACCTAGCTTCTGTTTGAAGGGAGGAAACATCCTGCATTGTCAGGGAGCTCAGAGGTCAGAGAAACAAGGGTCTCCTTGTACAGGGGTCTCCTGTACAATATTTCAATATTTCACAGGGGGATAAGAGCCAGTGTAATTCTGTGAGCTAATCTTATTCTCAGTAGGGAAAAGAACAACACCTTTCCCCAAGTAGGATTTATCTCTTGGCAAATTTTAGAGAGAGACCTCTTTAACGTCCTGTTTATTCTTTTAGTCTTTCCAGAAGATTGGGGTCTCCACGATGAATGCAGTTTCTAATCAGTACTTAGTAGCTATGATTCCTGGGTTACCTGGGCCACAAAAACAACTTTCTTGTTACTTTGAAGCGTTTGTGGGAGTCTTTATTGAGGAGCTATTTCCTTCATTAGAACGTTCATAACTTTGGTAGCATTGTCAGTCTTGGTGGGGTAAGCCTCAATCAAGTCTGTAAATTTATCAACAAACACCAACAAATATCAAAATTTTCCAGGGTTCTGAGGCATTATAGTGAAATCCAATGGCCAGTCTTCTCTAGGGTATGTTCCTTTCCACAGAGTTTCTTGCCTAAAGGTGGCTTTTATGCCTTCTGGAGGCTTTGGATTATTTTTCAGGTAAGTAGAACAACGTTGGACTACAGTTTGTATTGTTTGTTGCAAGTGAGGCCCAACAGGGGCTGTTGTCCAGCATAAGGCTGTGTCCAGCATACGTTGGCTGTGTCCAGCATAAGTTGCCTCCTGTCCATAATGAGTGCTTTGACAAATTTTCTCAAGGATTGGTCTAATCAAAGTTTGTGGAAGGAGAATTTTTCCTTCGTTACTTTTAAGGTATTTATGTCTGGCATGTTTAGAAAACCCCCATTCCTCAGCTCTTTTACCATCAACCTCCAAATATTTGGGATGATAGGTTTCCAAACAAAGTATAGCAACAAGAGCCAGCTAGGTAGTGGGCCCCTTGACCATCTTTTTCACCTCTAGGTCAGCCTTAGTGCTTCCTTATGCAACATTGGTGCCTGCCCTCTGGTGTCCTTGGCACTGAATAATTACTATTTCTTTTGGCATGTTTACTGCACCTCATGAATTTGAGGGTCCTGCTTTATTTCTTTGGTATTTGAAGTGAGGAGGCCCCATTCTTTCCAAACTTCCCATAAACCTGGGCTTATTTAGACTCAGTGTAAACCTTTATTTGCTTTCCCTTACCCAGATGAACAGCTCTAGTTAGATCAATGAGCTCAGCCTTTTGAAAATGTCCCAGAGGGCAGGGCATGCACCTCATTTACCTGCTCGTTAATAACTACAGCATACCCAGCCTTTCTGACTCCTTGTTTGATGAAACTGCTTCTATCAGTGAAGAATTTGTCAGGTTCCATCAATGACAAATCTGTGAGGCCTGGTCTGCTGGAATAAACTTGATCAATTTTATAAATCCAATAATGAACAGGAGACTGGAGTTTCCCTGGTAGCAGGCAGGATTCAGAAAAGAACCAGCCTTAAAAGTTACATTTGGGTTATCTAGAAGCATGGCTAGGTACTCTCCCAGTCAGCCTGCTGTCAACCAATAGCCCCGCTTCTGCTCAAGTAAAGGTAACGCATAACGAACAATGTGCACTGTCATTGCTGTCATTTACTGCCCCAGGATGAACTTTTCAGTTTACTGTAATATATCACAGTTGGCAGCCACCACCATGAGGCAGGTAGGCTAGCCATTAGTTACCATATCAAGCTCTTTTAAAAAGTAGGCCACAGGACATTTCATGGTCCCAAGGCCTTGAGTTTGTACTCCAAGTCTAATTCCCTGTCTTTCTGGAACAAATAAATCAAAAGCTTTGCATAGGTTAGGGAGATACAGGGCAGGGACTGTCATCATTTTCCCTTTTATGATTAAAACTCTTTTTGACACTTCTCACTCCAAGAACGGGGCTTCTTATCTACTCCTTTTAAAGCCTCATGGAGAGTTTTTGCTGTTAACCCAAAGTTAGAGATCCAAATTCAACAAAACCAGCCATCCTTAAAATGTCTTTTATTTATTTATTTATTTATTTATTTATTTATTTATTTATTTTGAGATGGATTCTCGCTCTGTCGCCCAGGCTGGAGTGCAGTGGCGCAATCTCGGCTCACTGCAACCTCCGCCTCCCAGGTTCAAGCAATTCTCCTGCCTCAGCCTCGGGAGTAGTTAGGATTACAGGCATGCACTATCATGCCCAGCTAATTTTTTGTATTTTTAGAAGAGACAGGGTTTCACCATGCTGGCCAGGCAGGTCTCAAACTCCTGACCTTGTGATACATCCATCTTGGCTTCCCAAAGTGCTGGGATTACAGGCATGAGCCACTGGGCCCAGCCTAATTTTCTATTGTACATTATAGAAGCTGAAAAAAATATTTTTGACACGATTCCCTGGACACTCCAGTGATTATCATAGATTCTCTTCCAAGTTTAGTCAGTTTAATAGTTAAAACTGAGTAGGTTTCTCTGGTGTCAATAAAAAAAAATCAACCAACTTATCAACCACTTTAACAGCTACCCTAGGCTCTTGGTGGGTGAAATTGATCATGGATTGGAATGTCCAAGTGGTTGAAGGAGCCTTAAGCTCATGACATTCCAGGTTATAGTCATTGAACCCAGCCACTTACACTGGCCACCCCTTCTATTCAGTTTGGGACCATCTTTTTTTCCAGTGTCTCCCTTTTGTGCAGTATACACATTGTTTTTTGTTTTTTCTTTTTTCCTAAAAGGGGTCTTTCTAAGATTTTATCCCTTTGCCCTTTCTGAGAAGGCCCTTCTAGACTCAGCTAAGGCTACTCCAAGGAACTTAGCCTGCAGTTTCATCTCCTGCAATTTTCATTTTTTTGTTCCTTAGTCTGCTTTCAATCCAGAAAGACCTTGTATGCCACCTTAACTAATTGAGGTATTGGCAATGTTCCGATGCCCTTTAATTTTTGCAATTAGGTTGAATATCAGGAGTACTCTGCCCAAAAAAAGTCATATTAATTAACTTGTAATTCTCAGGACAATATGGATCTATATCCATATATTTTTGATAAGTCTCCAAAATTCTTTCTAAAATGCTGATGTGTTCTCATTCATTCTTTGTCTAATTTTCTGCACCTTGTTTAAACTTTTGGTTTTGGGGACTCCTTTTTTGAGCCCCACAAGAATATGCTAAAATAATTTTGGATCTTACCTTTATTCTCATTGTTCAGATTCCCGTTTGGATTGTGGAAGGGCACTACCATATTGGAACTGGTCGTCACCTGTTTATTAGGATCTTCTGCCTGCAAATGGTCAGCCTCCTCCTAAGTATTTTCCAACACTACATAACACTCTTCAGATATCAACAAGATGTTAAGGAGGCTCTGAACATTGGCCCATATAGGGTGACGAGTAGTGAATATAGACTCAAAATGATCAGTTTTATGTTTTGGGTCATCCTTAGAAGCTGGATCATTCTGCTTCCAATTATGTAATTCGGAGATGATGAATGGGCTGTATACTCGCATCGTTCCAGCAGACTGTCCTTCTTCAGTTATACCCCTAATATGGACCTACCTTAGAGGAAATTTCCCTGCATAGGGGATTAGTGGACCTCAGCCAAATTGTGTCCCTGATAGTGACAAGAGGGCGAGACCATTTCTCTAGAGTTCTTGGATGTCTTTTTGGTGAAAGGAGAGAAAGAGGAATAGAAAGACTCAACAGAACTAGGGTAGGAGCCCCAGGTTCATAAGGGAGAGGACTAGCAAGAATCAGAAATGGGTTTTTCAGAGGTGCGGGTATCTCAGAGGTTGGAGCTACTGGAGAAGCTGAAGCCAACCTCCGGACAGCTGGCAGGGAGTGCTGAAGTGGCAGGACTGGGGTTTCAGAAGTTATGTAGTAGACCAGGCTTCCTCAACTAGGGACAGTTATCTTAAGCTGGTAATATGGGAACCTTAGGGAAAAGCACAGACTCACCACCCTTCTTAAATGCCTTCATCCATTGCATCCAAATTTTACACTTAACGTAATCAAGTTTGCTCTGATAAAGGAGCATAAAAGATTGGACTTAAGGAATTCCACTCCACATTTCCATTTGATAGCAAAATGAATCTATTATATTGTAAGATAGTGTTATATTGTAAAGGTCAAGAAAGTGGCCAAATTTTTTCAGCTTCTAAAGAATATTGGTGCCAAACAGTATTGTAAAAGATTTTCATTTCCCTTTGTTCCATTGGCTCACAACTATATTCCAGCCAATTTTGAAGAATTCACATGCAAGGGGGCCAAATTCTGGGATGGAATTCTGATTTTCCATAACTATATTAACTTCTCTCTCTCTCGCTCTCTCTCTGTCTCTTTCTCTTTCTTCTCTCTTTCTCTCCCTCTGCAGTAGTTAGATTGTATTTGAGTAACTGGAACGTATTACCAAACTACATTCTAACTACTCAAATACATTATCAAAATACATTGTAACTAGTCAAATACAATCTAAGTACTGCTGTGGTAACTAACAGGCCCCAGGAATGTCAAACCTGAAATAGTCTGGGTGCTTTATCCCTCTTTCAGTCATTTGGGCTTGTATTAGTCCCTTCTCATGCTGCTAATAAAGGCATACGCGAGACTGGTAACTTATTAAGGAAAGAGGTTTAATTGACTCACAGTTTAGCATGGCTAGGAGGCATCAGGAAACTTGTAATCATGGCAAAATTGGAAGGAAACACATTCTTCTTCCTATGGTGGCAGCAAGGAGAAGAAGGGGAACTGAGTGAAGTGGTAAGCCCCTTATAAAACCTTCACTACCATGATTCAGTTACCTCCCACCAAATCCCTACCAAGACACATGGGGTTTATGGGAACTATAATTCAAGATGAGATTCGGGTGGGGACACAGCCAAACCATATCATTCCACCCCTGGCTTCTCCCAAATCTCATGTCTCCACATTTCAAAACACAAATCACGACTTTACGACAGTCCACCAAAGTCTCAGCTCAGTCCACCATTAACCCAAAAGTCCAAGCCCAAAGTTTCACCTGAGACAAGGCAAGTCCCTTTCCACCTACGAGCATGTAAAATCGAAAGCAAGTTAGTTACTTCCCACATACAATGGGGCTACAAACATTGGGTAAATACACCCACTCCAAAAGGGGGAAATTGGCCAAAACGAAGGGACTACAGGCCCCACACAAGTTTGAAATCCAGTGGGGCACTCAAATCTTAAAGCTACAGAATGATCTCCTTTGACTCCATGTCTCACATCCAAGTTATGCTGATACAAGAGGTATATTCTCATGGCCTTGGGCAGCTCTGCCTCTGTGGCTTTACAGGGTACAGGACTTATTCAACCTGAAGATGGAAATTCCTTTGGAATTCCCCAAATTGGGCAGAGCATAACACATTGTCTGGCACCCTCAAAAGACACTCACCCGTACAGACACAGATGTCAGATTTCAAAGGCTGCTCTTCCTAGGGAATTAGGAACATAGCTGGCATCGGCAGCAGCAAGACCAACTAGAGAAAGACTAAAACCAACCTTTGACCAAAAAAGGGGTCAGATAGCTGCTTAGGAAGTCTTCTGAAACTACTGACCACCAGCATTTGGGCCACAAGCAGTGTGTTCCCAGTCAGGGAACCAAAATCTGCTACCAAAATACTATAGGTATTGTCCAGATCCTGCTGTATACCACACAGAATGTCAATCATTGGAATAACAAGTACTGCCAAGGAAGGAGCCTTTAAGTGGACACTGCAGCCGAGGAGACAGGAGACCAAACTCAAATTCGTCTCCCTCAGCAACTAAAACTGGCATTTTATATAGCAGGGAATAAATGTAACTATGTGTGGGAAAACAGGATTTAGGGTGTGGTAATGAAGACGATTTGGTCACCAAGAATCAGGTAGTCAGGTAGGAAAACAGAAATTTGAGAGGAGCAAGGACTCATGAGGTCTGGAATCTCGTTGTCTGGATGCGGTGATTTGGTGAGTCTCAGTTCTTTTCTGCTTTGTGAGAGGCCCAAGGATTATCTCCTGAGGAAGGAACTCAGATAAGATGAATGTAAGTTTCATGTTTTAAGACCAGAAAGGTCAATTTCTATATTCCCCCTACCTCCAAAAAATCTGTCTATGGACTATTGAATTGGTTTCATTTATAAGTTATGCTCACTTTATTTTCTTTTCCAGGTTGTCATAGAAAATCACCTGTGGGGCCTTCAACCTGAGTTAATAAAACAGTACCAATGTAACAGGTAGAGGTGATGGGAGAATCTAGGCCATTTATTCATACAATTTATGTATGCCTTCTGGACCAGCTCAGGATGATGCCAAACACACAAAGCCTGACTTCATGTCTCATGATCAGATGACTTCTATCTCATGGATGATTTCATAGTCACGAGATGTCATAAAATACTATGAAACTATTTTTCACATGGAATGTAGTTCTCTGCTGTAGAAGTCATAGCGTCATTCAAGAATCATTGGGTTCTACACACATCTCTGGTTTGAACTTTCTAAAAAAAAAACACAGAGCATTTTTATCTAGTAGAGGCATCTTTAAAAAATTTATATGTGGTGTCCTATAGCAAATATGGCAAAACCACTTTTATTCTATTCTAGACATGTTGTAAATCCTACTTTTCAGACCCCACATGATAAATGGGTCACAGAACTCTTTTCAAGTATCATTAGTGCTGCTTCTAAAATTCAGAGCAACCTTTCATCACTTGTGCTTCCTTTTGAGTGGCAGGAAGTATGAACACGTATGTTTATTGCAGCACTATTCACAATAGCAAAAACCTGGAATCAACCCAAATGTCCCTCAGTGACAGACTGGATTAAGAAAATATGGCACATATACACCATGGAATACTATGCAGCCATAAAAAAGGATGAGTTTGTGTCCTTTGTAGGGACATGGATGCAGTTGGGAACCATCATTCTCAGCAAACTATCACAAGAACAGAAAACCAAACACCGCATGTTCTCATTCATAGGTGGGAATTGAACAATGAGCTCACTTGGACAGTTCCACAGGAAGTGAAACATCACATACCAGGGCCTGTTGTGAGGAGGAGGGAGGGAGGAGGATAGCATTAGGAGATATACCTAATGTAAATGAGTTAATGGGTGCAGCACACCAACATGGCACATGTATACACATGTAACAAACTTGCATGTTGTGCACATGTACCCTAGAAATTAAAGTATAAAAAAAAAATGCAAAACTCTTCCTTCATGGTTTACGGTGTCAACCTAAACAAAAGACAGAGAGAGGGGCTTACTAAAAGAAACTATATTTATTTGAGATTGAGAATTGAGCATTGCAATGGTAATATGATGGGCATATTCAGGGAAGTAAAGGAAGGCAAGGGTTTTTTAAGTAAAGATTAAGGAAATTCACATAAATTGTTTTGAGACAATTATCCTTGGCAGAATCATTATTTGTATACATTTGTGGCTACCTTTGTGCAAGACAATAGTTTTTGCAAAGTCTATTGTGATAGATCTTATTATCAGGCATATATGCATGAGAACCCTTTCTTGAGGGCCTTCCCTAGCTCCCTTTGTCAGGGTTTGACACAAGTGACTGCATTTTGATTCTGACAGTTTTCACAAGGGAATATCCTGACATGTTCTAGATCAACTGATTCTTAAAAACTTCACCACAGTCTTAAAAACCTCACATGTGGCAAGCCCTTGAATCATTTATTTTTGCCCATTGGAACCACTTGTGAAACTTTTGATACCAGAGCAAATCCCATGCTCTAGAGATTTGTACTTAACTGATTTGGATTGACATATAGGTGTTTTAGGGTTTTTAAAAAAGTTTCCCAGTTATTTCTAATGTACGGATAAGACATGAGGAACACTTTAATTAGATTCTTGGAGAATGGAGAATATATATTAGGATCACAGATATAATTTATTAATTATCTATAATTACCTCTGCTCCCAGGCTAGAAAATAGTACATTTCTATTTCAGTTCAATTTATCATCCACTAAAGAACTAAGTAATTATTTAATTTTAAACTCATTTATTAATAGGTTAATGGGGTTGGCCCTTAGAAAGTCAGGGACCTGAAAGCACATAGAGTTCTTGGTAAAACAGTTACATCATTTCCTCTAGATGGCTTTGGAGTTAAACATGGTTAGAGAAAACAAAGTACAAATGTACATTTACATAAATACAATTTTAGTGTTTGCTGTATTCCTTAGATTTTATAGCATTTGGAGTTTGCTAGTTTGTTTTCAGTTTGTTACATTGTTTCCAATGTCTCAGTAATGTACAAACCAAGATAAATTTCATAATTAAATCCAACAAATGTGTTTGCAAATAGCTAGAGTAGTGCTGAGGATTAAAAAAAAAAAAGATCAAATGTTTCCTTTTCAAGATGATCACTCTAGGAAAAGTCAATTATAGTTTTAAAAAGAGGACTGTTACTCATACTATTACAGTTACTATCAATAAGACAGAGTTTTATATATTTTATTTTGTTAAAAAAAAAAAAAGTAAGATCTTCCCTCATCATTTTTTTTGAGATGGAGTCTTGCTGGGTTGCCAGGCTGGAGTACAGTGGCGGGATCTCAGCTCACTGCAACTTCCACCTCCCGGGTTCAGGTGATTCTCCTGCCTCAGCCTCATGAGTATCTCGGACTACAGGCGCATGGCACCACATCCAGCTAATTTTTATAGTTTTAGTAGAGACAGGGTTTCATCACATTGGATAGTATGGTCTTGCTCTCTTGACCTTGTGATCCACACACCTTGGCCTCCCAAAGTGCTGGGATTACATGCGTGAGCCACCGTGCCCAGCCCTTCCCTCATCAAATTTTTGAGTACGTAGTGCTGTATTGTTAATTCTAAGGACATTGTTGCACAGCCAATCTCAAGAACTCCTTCAGCTTGTATAATGAAGACTTTCTATCCACTGAACAGCAACTTTTAATTTTCCTCCTCTCCCAGTCTCTGGAAACCACCATTCTACTTTCTATTACTGTCATTTTTGAGAATGTTAATTACTTTATATAAGTGTAATCATGCAATATTTTAAATTCTATGACTGGCTTATTTCACTTGGAATAATGTTCTCTAGGTTTATTTATGTTGTCACATATGACAGGATTTTCTTCTTTTGTAAGGCTGGGTAATATACATCACTGTGTCTATATATGACATTCTTCTTCCATTCACCAATTGATGGACATTTAGATTGCTTCCACAGCTTGAATAATGCTGCAGTGAACATGGGAATACAAATATGTCTTCAATTATTTCAAATAAGCACCCAGAAAGTGAGACTGATGAATCAAATTCTAGCTTTATTTTTAATTTTTTGAGGAAGCTCTATGCTGTTTTCCATAGCAGCTGCATGCACCATTTTACGTTCTCAACACTATAGAAGAGTTCCATTTTCTCAAAATTCTTGCCGACACTTTTTGTTTGTTTAGTTTTGTCTTCATTTTCATTTTCATACTGACCATCCCAACAGACATGAGGTTATATCTCATTTTGAATTCATTTTGAATTTTATTTGTATTTTCCTGATAGCTAGTGATGTTGGGTGTCTTTTAATATGCCTATTGACTATTTATTGTATATCTTCTTTGAAAAAATGTCTTTTGTCCATATTTTAGTCAGATTATTTTTATTTATTGTTTTGCTACTGGGTTGTAGAAGGTTCCTATATATTTTGGATATTAACACTTGATATGTTTTGGCTGTGTCCCCACCCAAATCTCATCTTGTATTGTATTCCCATAATTTCCATGTGTTGTGGGAGAGACCTGGTGGGAGATAATTTAAATCATGGGGGTGGTTCCCCCATACTGTTCTCATGGTACTGAATAAGTCTCATGAGATCTGATGGTTTTATCACGGGTTTCTGCTTTCGCATCTTTCTCATTTTCTCTTGCTGCCTCCGTGTAAGAAGTGCCTTTCACTTCCTGCCATGATTCTGAGGACTCCCCAGAACTCTACATTCAATTAAACCTATTTTTCTTCCCAGTCTCGGGTATGTCTTTATCAGCAATGTGAAAACAGACTAATGCAGTAAACTGGTACCAGTAGAGTGGGGTGTTGTTGAAAAGATACCCCCAAATGTGGAAGCAAGTTTAAAACTGGGTAATAGGCAGAGGCTGAAATAGTTTGGAGGGTTCAGAAGAAGACAGGAAAATGTGGGAAAATTTGGAATCTCCCAGAGATTTGTTGAATGGCTTTGACAAAAATGCTGATAGTGATATGAACAATAAGGTCCAGACTGAGGTGATCTCAGATGGAGATGAGGAAACTGTTGGGAACTGGAGCAAAGGTGATTCTTGTTATGTTTTAGCAAAGACACTGGCTCCATTTCACCCTTGCCCTGGAGATTAGTGGACTTTGAACTTGAGAGAGATGATTTAGGGTATCTGGCGGAAAAAATTTCTAAGCAGCAAAGCATTTAAGAGGTGACCTGTATGCTATTAAAAACATTACATTTTAAAAGGAAAACAGAGCACAAAAGTTGGGAAAATTTGCAGCCTGACAATGCAATAGAAAAGAAAAACCTGTTTTCTGAGTAGAAATTCTAGTTGGCTGCAGAAATTTGCATAAGTAACCTGGAACTGAATGTTAATCCCCAAGACAATGGTCTCTAGGGCTTGTTAGATGTCTTCACAGCAGCTCCTCCCATCACAGACCCAGATGCCTAGAAGAAAATGGTATCATGGGCCAGGCCCAGGGTACCTGTGCTGTGTGTAGCCTAGTGACTTAGTGCCCTGCATCCCAGCCACTCCAGTTGTGGCTGAAGGGGGCCAAAGTAGAACTTGGGCTGTGGCTTCAGAGAGTGCAAGCCCCAAGCGTTGGCAGCTTCCACCTGGTGTGGAGCCCACGAGTGCAAAGAAGTCAAGAATTGAGATATGGAACCTCTGCCTAGATTTCAAAAGATGTATGGAAATGCTTGTATGCCCAGGAAGAAGTTTGCTGCAGGGGCGGAGCACTCATGGAGAAACTCTGCTAGGGCAGTGCAAAAGGGAAATGTGGGGTTGGAGCCCCCACACAGAGTCCCTACTGGGGCACTGCCTAGTGGAGCTGCAAGAAGAGGGCCACCATCCTCCAGACCCTAGAGTGGTAGATCCACCACCAACAGCTTGCACTGTGCACCTGGAAAAGCCACAGACACTCAACGCCAGCCCATGAAAGCAGCCAAGAGGCTGACTGTACTCTGCAAAGCCACAGGAGCAGAGCTGCTATGGGAACTCACCACTTGCATCAGCATGACCCAAATGAGAGACTTGGCATCAAAGGAAATCATTTTGGAGCTTTAAGATTTGAGTGCGCTGCTGGATTTTGGACTTGCATGGGGCTGGTAGCCCCTTTGTTTTGGCCAATTTCCCCCGTTTGGAATGGTTGTATTTACCCAATACTTGTACCCCCATTGTATGTAAGAAGTAACTAACTTGCTTTTTATTTTAGAGACTCATAGGTGGAGGGGACTTGCCTTGTCTCAGATAAGACTTTGAACTGTGGACTTTTGAGTTGATGCTGAAATGAGTTAAGACTTTAGGGGACTGTTGGGAATGCACGATTGGTTTTGAAATGTGAAGACATGAGATTTGGAGGGGCCAGGTGTGGAATGATATGGTTTGGTTCTATGTCCCTACCCAAATCTCATTGCACTCCCACAATTCCTATGTGTTGTTGGAGGGACCTGGTGGGATATAATTTGAATCATGGAGGTGGTTTCCCCCCATACTGTTCTAGTGGTAGTGAATAAGTCTCATAAGATCTGATGGTTTTATCAGGGGTTTCTGCTTTTGCATCTCTCTCATTTTCTCTTGCCATTACCATGTAAGAACTGTCTTTTGCCTCCTGCCGTTAGTCTGAAGCCTCCTTAGCCATGTGGAACTGTAAGTTCAATTAAACCTGTTTTTCTTCCCAGTCTCAGGTATGTCTTTATCAGCAATGTGATACAACACCTGAAACTGACTAATACAACACCTCATCAGACATGGTTTGCAATTTTTTTTTTCTCATTGTGTAGGTTACCATTTCAATCTGTTGATTGTTTCCTTTGGTGGCAATACATTTGTTTATTTTTAGTTTGATGTAGTTGGACCGTTTTTCCTTTCCTTCCCTGTGCTTTTTTTGTGTGTGTCCTATGCAGGAAATCATTACCAAGACCCATATCATAAAGGTTTTCTCTGTATTTTCTTCTAAGAGGTTTACACTCTCAGGTTTTAAGTCTTTAATCTAAATTGAATTAAATGTTGTCTATGAGTTAAGATAAAAGTCTGGTTTCATTCTTTTGCGTGTGGATATCCAGTTTTGTCAGCACCATTTAATGAAGAGTTCATACTTTCTCCATTATGTATTGTAGGTATTGTCTAAGAACGGTTAACCATATATTCATGAATTTATTTCTGGACTCTATTATTTTCCATTGGTCTATCCATCTGTTTTTGTGCCAGTACCATATTGTTTTAATTACTGCAGTTTTAAAGTACATTTTGAAATTGTTACTGACAGTGAGTTACAGTGATCCGCAGGAACTTGATTCTTGCCTTCTCAGAGAAAAAAATTCAGCTAATGAGGCCAAGGTAGGTTGAAGGCAAAGGTAAAGGTTTATCATGAAAAAAGGAAAAGTACACTTGGAAGAGGGCCAAGCAGACCACTTAAGGGGTCAAGCGCATTACCCAGCCTTTGCCTTGGGACTTTTATATATTGGCTTAATTTCAGAGTTTGTGTTTCTTCTTTTATGATCCCTCCATTGGACCAGGCTGTCCGCACATGCAGTGTCTTGCCAGCACTTGGGAGGGACTGCGTGTGCAGTGTGTTTACCGAAGTTGTGGAAATTTTCTCTTATCAGTTGAGTGTCTCCAGAAGAAGGTCATGTATCAGTCAAACTCCACCATTTTTTTCTTTTAGAGTGCCTGCTTAGGTGCACTTGTCCAAGTTTTAAGATATCGCCAGGGGGCTGGAGCTGTGGCCCCCATGCCTTAAATGTTTCTATAGGTCAAGCAGCTGTCCTTCTTTGATTCTAGCTATAACCACTTAGAAGGTTGCTTGTCAATTGCCTGACTATCACGTGACAGTCACCTGACATTTCTGGGGTCTCACCCTTCCCCAGTCATGTCTGCCTAAGTACCTCCTTTAACAAAATCAGGAAGTGTAAAATGCTCAGCTTTGTTTTTTCCTCTCATGACTCTTTTAGACGTTTGGAGTCCTCTTTGGTTTCACATAAATGTTAGGTTCATTCTTCTATTTCCATAAAAAATTCCATTGGGATTTTGATAGGAATTGCATTGAATCTGTAGACTGTTTTGATAGTGTGGATTTTTTAACAATATTAAGTCTTCCAATTTATGATTATGAGATCCTTTTCATTTATCTTTTCTGTAATTTATTTAATCAGTGTTTTGTAACTTTTAGTAAAAGTATTTTGCCTCCTTGGTTAAGTTTATTTAACCAAGTATTTTATCCTTTTCAACGCTGTTGTAACTGAAATTCGTTTCCTTTTCAGATAGTTTGTTTCTGGTTTATGGAAATGCAATTGATTTTTGCATTTTTTTAATCATGAAACTTTACTAAATTTATTAGTTCTAACAGTTTATTTTAGTAGAGTCTTCAGGGTTTTCTACCTATATGATTATGCTATCTGCAAAAGTGAACACATTTTAACCTCTTTCTTTCTGATTTGGATGTCTTTTGTTTCTGTTCTTGCCTAATTGCTCTGTCTAGGACTTCCAGTATTATAATGAGCAGAAATGGTGGCAGCAGGAATCCTTGCCTTATTCCTGATCTTAAAAGAAAGCTTTTATGTTGGTTTTACCTTTGAGCAAAATGTTAGCTAACAGCTTTTCATATATTGCCTTTTGCATTGGCATAATATGATTCTTTAATGTGCTGCTGAATTTGGTTTGTTAGCATTTTGTTGAAGATATTTACATCTATGTTCATCAGGGATATTGGTCTATACTTTTCTCACGGTAACATTTTCTAGTTTTAGTATGAGAGTAATTATTGCCTCATAACATACATTTGGATGTGTTCCTTCCTCTTCAAGAGACAAGTATTTTGAACCACCTTTGAAAAAGATAGATTCTCCTGACAATGTAAAAAGAATTGAAAATTTGCTCATGAGATGAAATATGAAATCTTAATTGTTTCATTTTTACAAATATAGATTTGAATATAAAATGTATTTGAGATTTTTCAAAGAATCAGAAATATATTAATGACAAAATGTGTTCCATCTTGATTCTAATGACAATAATATTGCACAGTTGGAAATTTTTATATGTGAAAATGATATTCTTCAGAAGTGAGTCCACAGAAAAAGAGATCATCTTTATTAGACTTGAAGAAAAGATAAAGAGGTTAATGAAAACAAAACAAAACAAAAAACACAATGTTCCAAGATAGGCATATGAAAGTCAGAGTGCTTTCAATTTAAGTTTCAGGTTCTAGTATACTCAAGTTTTATGAATCTCAGGAGATATATTTTCAGCCAAATAAGTAGTAGCCTTAGACTTTATGTCTTGTAACTGAAAATAAAGCCAGTTAATAAAACTTACACTGCTTTTTCATAGATCTTGAAGCTCACAATAAGTGTATTCTTTTTAAGCTCTCTTTTTACAGGGCACATCTAAGAAATCAAACAAAATGAGACAAATAACACAGAGAGAGAAAGAATACAATTAATATGTTTAAATAAGCTACAATATTGCTTCTTTTACCATTAGTATATTTGAAATAACAAACTATTAAAAAAGTTTATTCCTGTACACAAAAAAAAAATAGTAGAAGATGTCTAATTACATCATAGCTGTAAAACTTGAATTAGAGAAAAAAGAGTAAAAAGAAATGAAAAAAGCCTCCAAGAAATATGGGGTTATGTGAAAAGGCCAAATCTACATCTGATTGGTGTACCTGAAAGTGACGGAGAGAATGGAACCAAGTTGGAAAACACTCTGCAGGATATTATTCAGGAGAACTTCCCCAACCTAGCAAGGCAAACCAGCATTCAAATTCAGGAAATGGAGAGAATACCACAAAGATACTCCTTGAGAAGAGCAACTCTAAGACAGATTGTCTTAGATTTGTCAGATTCACCAAAGTTGAAATGAAGGAAAAAATGTTAAGGGCAGCCAGAGAGACAGGTCAGGTTATACACATAGGGGAGCCCGTCAGACTAACAGCGGATCTCTCAGCAGAAACTCTACAAGCCAGAAGAGAGTGGGGGCTAATATTCAACAGTCTTAAAGAAAAGAATTTTCAATCCAGAATTTCATATCCAGCCAAACTAAGTTTCATTAGTGAAGAAGAAATAAAATCCTTTACAGGCAAGCAAAGGCTGAGAGGCTTTGTCACCACCAGGTCTGCCCTACAAGAGCTCCTGAAGGAAACACTAAACATGTAAAGGAACAACTGGTACCAGCCATTGCAAAAACATGCCAAAATGTAAAGACTATCGATGCTAGGAAGAAACTGCATCAACTAATGAGCAAAATAACCAGCTAACATCATAATGACAGGATCATCTTCACACATAACAATATTAACCTTAAATGTAAATGAGCTAAGTGGTCCAATTAAAAGACACAGACTGGCAAATTGGATAAAGAGACAAGACCCATCAGTTTGCTGTATTCAGGAGACCCATCTCATGTACAGAGACACACATAGGCTCAAAATAAAGGGATGGAGGAAGATCTACCAAGCAAATGGAAAACCAAAAAAGGCAGGGGTTGCAATCCTAGGCTCTGATAAAACAGACTTTAAACCAACAAAGATCAAAAGAGACAAAGAAGGCCATTACATAATGGTAAAGAGATCAATTCAAAAAGAAGAGCTAACTATCCTAAATATATATGCACCCAATACAGGAGCACTCAGATTCATAAAGCAAGTCCTTAGAGACTTACAAAGAGACTTAGACTCCCACACAATAGTAATGGGAGACTTTAACACCCCACTGTCAACATTAGACAGATCAACGAGACAGAAAGTTAACAAGGATATCCAGGGATTGAACTCAGCTCTGCACCAAGCAGACCTAATAGATATCTACAGAACTCTCCACCCCAAATCAACAGAATATACATTCTTCTTAGCGTCACATTGCACTTATTCCAAAATTGGCCACATAGTTGGAAGTAAAGCACTCCTCAGCAAATGTAAAAGAAGAGAAATTATAACAAACTGTCTCTCAGACCACAGTGCAATCAAACAAGAACTCAGGATTAAGAAACTCAATCAAAACTGCTCAACTACATGAAAACTGAACAACCTGCTCCTAAATGACTACTGGGTACATAACAAAATGAAGGCAGAAATAAAGATGTTCTTTGAAACCAATGAGAACAAAGATACAATATACCAGAATCTCTGGGACACATTTAAAGCAATGTGTAGAGGGAAATTTATAGCACTAAATGCCCACAAGAGAAAGCAGGAAAGATCTAAAATTGACACCCTAACATCACAATTAAAAGAACTAGAGAAGCAAGAGCAAACACATTCAAAAGCTAGCAGAAGGCAAGACATAACTAAGATCAGAGCAGAATCGAATGAGATAGAAACACAAAAAATCCTTCAAAAAATCAATGAATCCAGGAGTTGGTTTTTTGAAAAGATCAAAAAATTGATAGACTGCTGGCAAGACTAATAAACAAGAAAAGAGAGAAGAATCAAATAGATGCAATAGAAAACGATAACGGGGATATCACCACTGACCCCACAGAAATACAAATTACCATCAGAGAATACTATAAACACCTCTATGGAGATAAACTAGAAAACCTAGAAGAAATGGATAAATTCCTGGACACATACACTCTCCCAAGACTATACCAGGAAGAAGCTGAATCCCTGAATAGACCAATAGCAGGCTCTAAAATTGAGGCAGTAATTAATGGCCTACCAACCAAAAAAAGTCCAGGACTAGGTGGATTCACAGCCAAATTCTACCAGCGGTACAAGGAGGAGTTGGTACCATTCCTTCTGAAACTATTCCAATCAATAGAAAAAAATCCTCTCTAACTCATTTTATGAGGCCAGCATCATCCTGATACCAAAGGCTGGCAGAGACACAACAAAAAAAGAGGATTTTAGTCCAATATCCCTGATGAACATTGATGCAAAAATCCTCAATAAAATACTGGCAAACTGAATCCAGCAGCACATCAAAAAGCTTAACCACCATGATCAAGTGGGCTTCATCCCTGGGATGCAAGGCCACTTCAACATATGCAAATCAATAAAAGTAATCCAGAATATAAGCAGAACCAAAGACAAAAACCACATGATTATCTCAATAGATGCAGAAAAGGCCTTTGACAAAATTCAACAGCCCTTCATGCTAAAAACTTTCAATAAATTTGGTATTGATGGAATGTATCTCAAAATTATAAGAGCTATTTATGACAAACCCACTGCCAATATCATACTGTATGGGCAAAAACTGGAAGCATTCCCCTTAAAAACTGGCATAAGACAGGGATGCCCTCTCTCACCACTCCTATTCAACATAGTGTTGGAAGTTCTGGCTAGGGCAATCAGGCAAGAGAAAGAAATAAAGGGTATTCAATTAGGAAAAGAAGACGTCAAATTGTCACTGTTTGCAGATGACATGGTTGTATATTTAGAAAACCCCATTGTCTCAGCCCAAAATCTTCTTAAGCTAAAAAGCAACTTCAGCAGTCTGAGGACACAAAATCAACGGGCAAAATCACAAACATTCTTATACACCAATAACAGACAAACAGAGAGCCACATCATGAATGAACGCTGATTCACAATTGCTTCAAAGAGAATAAAATACCTAGGAATCCAACTTACAAGGGATGTGAAGGACCTCTTCAAGGAGAACTACAAACCACTGCTCAATGGAATGAAAGAGGACACAAACAAATGGAAGAACATTCCATGCTCATGGATAGGAAAAATCAGTATCTTGAAAATGGCCATACTGCCCAAGGTAATTTATAGATTCAGTGTCATCCCCATTAAGCTACCAATGACTTTCTTCACAGAATTGGAGAAAAGCTACTTTAAAGTTCATATGGAATCAAAAAAGAGCCCGCATTGCCAAGACAATCCTAAGGCAAAAGAACAAAGCTGGAGGCATCAAGCTACCTGACTTCAAACTATACTACAAGGCTATAGTAACCAAAACAGCATGGTACTTGTACCAAAACACAGATATAGACCAATGGAACAGAACAAAACCTTCAGAAATAATATCACACATCTACAGCCATCTGATCTTTGACAAACCTGACAAAAACAAGAAATGGGGAAAGAATTCCCTATTTAATAAATGGTGCTGAAAAACTGACTAGCCATAAGTAGAAAGCTGAAGCTGGATCCCTTCCTTACTCCTTATACAAAAATTAATTCAAGATGGATTAGAGAATTAAATGTTAGACCTAAAATCATAAAAACCCTAGAAGAAAACTTAGGTAATACCATTCAGGACATAGGCATGGGCAAAGACTTCATGTCTAAAACACCAAAAGCAATGGTAACAAAAGCCAAAATTGACAAATGGGATCTAATTAAACAAAATAGCTTCTGCACAGCAAAAGAAACTACCATCAGAGTGAACAGGCAACCTACAAAATGGGAGAAAATTTTTGCAATCTACTCATCTGACAAAGGGCTAATATCCAGAATCTACAAAGAACTCAAACAAATTTCTAAGAATAAAACAACCCCATCAAAAAATGGGCAAAGGATATGAACAGACACTTCTCAAAAGAAGACATTTATGCATCCAACAGACATATGAAAAAATGCTCATCATCACTAGCAATCAGAGAAATGCAAATCAAAACCAAAATGAGATATCATCTCACACCACTTAGAATGGCAATCATTAAAAAGTCAGGAAACAACAGGTGTTGGAGAGGACGTGGAGAAATAGGAACACTTTTACACTGTTGGTGGGACTGTAAACTAGTTCAAGCATTGTGGGAGACAGTGTGGAGATTCCTCAAGGATCTAGAACTAGAAATATCATTTGACCCAGCCATCCCATTACTGGGTATATACCCAAAGGATTATAAATCATGCTGTTATAAAGACACATGCACACGTATGTTTACTGTGGCACTATTCACAATAGCAAAGACTTGGAATCAACCCTAATGTCCATCAGTGACAGACTGGATTAAGAAAATTTGGCACATATACACCATGGAATACTATGCAGCCATAAAAAAGGATGAGTTCATGTCCTTTGTAGGGACATGGATGCAGCTGGAAACCATCATTCTCAGCAAACTATTGCAAGAAGAGAAAACCAAATATCGCATGTTCTCACTTACAGGTGGGAATTGAACAATGAGATCACTTGGACACAGGAAGGGGAACATCACACACCAGGGCCTGTTGTGCGGTGGTGGGACGGGGGAGGGATAGCATTAGGAGATATACCTAATGTAAATGATGAGTTAATGGGTGCAGCACACCAACATGGCACACATATACATATGTAACAAACCTGCACGTTGTGCACATGTACCCTAGAACATAAAGTATAATTTTTAAAAAATTTGAATTTCATTTATTGATTGTATTTGATATTTCTCTTTACAGTGAAATTCTTCAGTGTGCTGGTTCATAGATACTTTGTTAATCTCTGATGGAAACTTTTGAATGAAGAAAATAGAAATGTAGTATTATAAGCATAGAATGATATCCTTGGTACTTGTGCTTTTGTTTAATATATTCATTAAGTAGTCTCATAATAAACATTTCCTCTCTACATTGAAGGAGGTCTCTAGTACTCATTTGCATTATATTAATATGTACTTTAAATATTTTAAGTAAAATATTAATGTACAATCCTGAGACAAAGGTCAATGCTAAATACGGTTGTTTGCATTTAACTTTTAAGTCTCAATCAAGACCTTATAAAAGACCCTTGATTTTAAAGTATCAGAGATTAATATAGATAGAAAAACTATATGCACACTCCTTCCCTTGAGAAACCTGGGACATTCTATATCACTCCACACTCTATGTCAATAGAACTACCATTGGATTCCACAATCCCACTAAGAGATACCTACTCAAGGAAAAGAAATTATATCAAAAAGATGCCTGCACTTGTATGATTATCACGGTACTATTCACAATAGCAAAGATATGTGCTAACCTTATTAATATTTAGTGTTGCACAGTGCTCTCTTGCTATTTAAACCTTGAGTAGAGATGCCAATTTTTTGTTGTTCTTTGTTATTCTGTTTTCATATTGTTGATTCTTTGATTTAATTTTTAGAAATATATTTAAAATTTAAATTTAATTTTGCGAATTTCTTTTAGATATATTATGTACACTATATAGCTTATGAAAAGAGTAACCAAGTATAACTGAAGAAAACTTGATTTGTCCCTTAAATTTTGTTTTAACGAACTTTTTTATGTTTCCAGATACATTTATGTAAGGTTTTAGGTTTAAAAAGGCATGACCTGACACATAAGCCAGTTGAGCAGAAACCAGAAATAAATTCACATATTTACAGCCAATTGATTTTCAACAAAGGTGCCCAGAACACACATTGGGGAAAAAATGGTCTATTTAGTAAATAATGGTGGGAAAATGGAACTTTCATAAGATTGAACCTGGACCCCTATCTTTCACCATATGCAAAAATCTACTCAAACTTGATTAAAACCTTCAATCTAAGGTCCAAAACCATTAAACTACTAGTAGATAACATAGAAGGAATGCTTTAGGACAGTGGTCCAGGCAAAGATTTTATGATTATCACCTCAAAAGCACCGGTAACAAAAACAAAGGTAGACAAATGGGGCTATATTCAACTAAAAAGTTTCTGCACAGCAAAGGAAACAATCAAAGGTCAAAGAGAGAACCTATTGAATAAAAGAAAATATTTGCAAAGTATTTATCTGACAAGGGACTAATATCCACAATATATAACAAACTCAACAGTAAAACAAACCACATAATCCCATTAAAAAGTGGGCAAAGACATGAATAGACACTTATCAAAAGAAGACTTACAATAGGTAAACAGTTATATTAATCATCAGGAAAATGCAAATAAAAACCACAGTGAGATATCATTTATCTGAGTCAGAATGGCTATCTTTAAAAGAAGACGAAAAATTAAAGGTGTTGGCAAGGATGTGGAGAAAAAATAACTCCTATATTGTTGTTACAAATGTAAATTACTACAGCTACTATGGAAAATGGTATAGAAATTTCTCACAATACGAAAAATAGAGCCACCATTCAATCCAGCAATCCTACTACTGGCTATTGATCCAATATTTAGTATTTGGGATTTGGTATTATTCCAAAGGAAAAGAAATCAGTATATCAAAGCGATATCCGCACTCTCACATTTACTGCAGCACTATTCACAATAGCAAAGATATCAAATCAAACTGTGTCCATAAAGGGATAATAGATAAAGAAAATATAGTACATATACATGGTAGAATACTATTTGGCCAAAAAAAATAATGAAATCGTGTCATTTGCAGCAACATTAATGGCACTAGAGGTTATCGTGTTAAGTGAAATAAGTCAGTCCCAGAAAGACAAACATGGTCTCTCTGCTGTGCAGGAGCTAAAAAAGTTGATCTCATGCAGATGAATGATGAATTCACACAGTAGAATGATGAATACCAGAGACTGAAAAGGATATGGAGCGTGGGGAAGACTGGAGGGATTAAGAGAGGTTGGTTAATGGGTATGAATATGTGGTTGGATAGAAGTATGTTCTAATGTTCAATACCTAAGGAGGGTGACTATAGTTAACTACAATGTATTTTATATTTCAAAATATCTAGAAGAGAGGACTTGAAATGTTCCCAACACATAGAAATGATAAACACTAGAGATGATGGACACCCCCAAATACTCTGACTTGATTATTACATATTCTGTGCATGTTACAAAATATCACATATGCCCCATAAATATGAACAATTATTATGTATCAATTTTTAAAAAGACATGCCATGAATTAGAGTTATGTCATAGTGTCCCTGAGTCCATATATTGTTACTGTATAAAAACTGCATAATTAACTAGTGCTACACCGTGATCATACAAAGATGTTTATTTGGTCAGATGAGTAACAATTGAGAAAAGCTACATCTTCTTTTTTAATTTCTAAGGAAGAACTTCATACACATGATAAACAATTCAAATTTTACTCTTATTAAAGTAAAAAATTGTAAAGTTTAAAATCACATCAGAATAATATAATTCTTAAATTTTAGTGTGCTTCTTAGAAATCTGTGACTATAAATTAGACCATCTCTAAAAATTAACCTTTATTATAGGTTCTTGGGAAATATAATGTATTCATATGCACACTTAACTGGTCTTCTTTTTCTCAAAAAGTGTATCTACAAATTGTTCTGTAGGCTAGAATTTTTAAGCTCTTTTGGTCTGAATGCATTAGACCTGGAGGAAAGGTAAAATTTATGTAATAAACCAGTAAAATAATTTATTAACCCCTCTCAAGCAATTAAAGAAACAAATGAATTCCTATGGTCATTTCTTATATTGAAGAACTGACCTATTTGACTCATTTCAAATTCTAGGTAGAAAAAAAGACAAAATTATGGAGGAACTACTTGTGTGGAAATGGTGTTGGAAGCTTGTGGATAGAAAAAGATGGAAAGTATCAATATTAACACACATACAATTTACATGCGATCCCTTTTTGAGAGTTTTAGATATTCATTTAAATGTCACCATCATCTATTGAGATACAGTTATTATTCCTGCATACTATACAGATGAGGAAACTAGGCACAGTAAATGGAAATCACTAATTAAGCTATCAGAACTGGCTAAAATTGAAGTCAGAATTTAAACCCATTTGGGTTGGCAGCATCTGTGCTGAATTGGAATTTCTCTTGATGAGAAGGCTCTTGGTTACTATGTATGCACCTTCAGTAAATAAAAAATTTCAATCCAAGTACCTACTCTGTATTAGTAACTAAATGTTTGGCTTACACTGACGGTGAATATATGGAGATCATAAAAATATAACAAAATATTAGAATCTACCATACGGATTTGTACCTCTATTATTTAAGTGATGTATGTTTATACCAAGGAATTCAAATTATCATCAACTGGGGACTCTGACATTCAAAATTATATTTCCTTCTCCCAAAATAGTCAATATGTTTCTTTAGCCAAGATGACTAGAGTAATAATCTAGGCAATCAGTGTTTCTATTCTTCTTTTCATTGGGCTTTCATGGACCTAAATACTTGATAATCTTTAAGTTGATCTACTTGTTCTTAGGGTTTTCATATGTTATCTTCAGAAATCTTTAAGCATTGAAATCTTGAAATTTGACTTTATATACTGAATATTTCATTGATTTATATGAGTTATTCTATTCTATTGGGAAATAGAAACCCGTTTTCCTAGTTAATGTTCCAATTGTATTTTTCTTAGCTATTTTAAAAATTGGTGTGGTATGTATTCTGAGCTTGTATATTTAGAACAGCAGTATTCAAACGGTTTGATATCAGAGACCGTTTACATGGTAAAACATGAGTCCTTTAAAAAAGTTTTATGAGAATTATATCAATTAATATTTGCTGTATTAAAATTAACAGTGAAATAATTCTTAAATATGTCTTTAAGTCAACGTAACAACAATAAATTTATGATATTTATGCTAACATAAAAAACATTTTTGAAAAATAAATATTTTTAAATCCCCCCAAATTGGTGAGAAGATCGTCATTGCTTTACATATTTGAAAATCTCCTTAATCTGGTTTAATAGAAGGCAGCTGCTTTTTCATTATCTGCTCCATCATTTAATCTGTTGTGATATCAAAGCTTACATTGCTCCTGGAAAATTTCACAGCACACACATGAAAGAATCAGAGTTGAAAGGCAAATAACATTTCAGTATTATTCTGAAAGCAGTGTAGATCCCTTGGGCCTCCTATGAAGGACTTGGAGACCTTCAGTAATTCCTGGGTGATACTTTCAAATCGTTGCTTCCTAAGAATGGTTCAGAACCACAAGTAATTTTTGCTACCTAGGAGACATTTGGCAATGTCTGGAGATATTTTGGGTTGCTACAATTGTGGAGAAGGTGCTGATATTACTAACCACACTACGGTGCACAAAACATTCCCCTCCCACAACAACAAAGAATTATCTCAACTAAATTGTCAATAGTACTGAGGTTGAGAAACTGTTCCAGGATAACTTAAAATACGCAAGTTCTAATAATGGAAATCATATACACAGTTACACACTTAAAACTAAATATTATTTTAGTTTCATGATTGCAGCCAAACTTATAAAAAGTATTTCTCCAAGATTCACTGCTATAAATGTTCTGGTTTAATATCATTAAGTAGTTTTTGTCTTTAAATATGCCAATCTCTTCTATAGAAAAATGATCTCCTTTAATGAGAAAAATAGTTAACACTCACTGCACTAACTCAGTATCAATGCTTCATTCCAATTTACTCAGTTCTTAGTCTCTTTTATACCACTCCTTTTCTGTATTAGGATAGGAGTAAGAATAAGGAGAATTGGAAAAGGAGGAGCAAGAGGAAAAGAGTCACATTTTGAAACTATAATTTAGGAAAACATACCTTTTTCTTCTTTATTGCTTCTAAATCAATTACCTAATTACTTTTGTACCTTCTTTACTAAGTTTCATCTTCTAAATTTGGTAAATATTAAAGTAGTCATCCTTGGCCAATCTTCCTTTTCTCTATCTGTTCGTTCTATCTATCTATCAATCTATTTATCTATCTATCATCTATCATCGAATCTATTTCTCTATCTATTTCTCTATCCATCTCCCAGACTATGAAAAGATAATAAAAATAATTAATTATTAGGTAAATGCAAATTAAAACCACAATTAAATACATCATCACACATACCAAAATGGCTAATTTTTTAAAGAAAATATTAAATAAAAGACTTAAAGTACCGAGTATTTGTGAGGATGTAGAGTAATTGGAATTCTCATGCATCGCTGGTAGAAATGTAAAATGTTACAGCTACTTGGAAAAATCTCGGTTTTATAAAACATTTAACATGTGTGTAACATCTGATGCACCAATTTAACCCCTAAGTTTTCACCCAAGGGGCATGAAACCATTTCCACAAAAGAATTCATATAAGTGTGCATAGCATCATAATTCGTTATAGCCTTAAACTGGAAACAACAATGTCCTTCAACTGGCAAATAAATTAGCAAAATGTGTATTTCATACAGTGGAATACTGCTCAGCAGAAAAATGAGCACTTTATTGACATGGGAAACAACACAGTTTTATCTCAGAAACATGTTAAGCAAAAGCAGTCAAACACAAATGACTGCATATTACATGAATGTATTTATATGAGATTGTGACAAAAATCAAACTTATGGAAACAGAAAACAAGTAAGTGGTAACGTAGGGCTGGCATGAGAACAGAGATAGACGGCAAATCAACATGAGGAATTTTTGAAAGGTGACGTGAATGTACTAAAACTGGATTGTGATAATGGACAACTTTATACATTTAAGAATACTTGTTGAAATGTACACATAAAGCAATGTAGAAGTCAATGCTACAGTAGAACCAAGACAAACAAAAAGTTAAGAAGAATACAGTAGGTTTCCTTGAGGAGATGACAAAGTGCTTCCTTCTAGATTAAATGCGAACATGTAAATCTTTGCCTTAGTCTTCCCCTGCCAACATATAATGAAAGGAGCTAAAGAAGATATCGTTAGGGCCTCCCTACCTAGTACACACATTCCTTTAAAAAGTTACTTTAAAAGTTCTGGCCTTGTGATTTGGCTTCCTGATATACCTGGGTGGGACTTGAGATAGAGGAATATTTCTCACATATTCTGGTATCTGAACAATTCAGAGCAAAACATAATTAATTATTTCTTAATAATTTATTATTAGCCTTAGATATGAGAAGAGTATGGATGAAAATTTAGTCATAAAATGAAGTTTTTTTGAATCACTTTGCTGTGCCTTAGAATACAGATGTAAGTAATTTAAAATTTATGAACAAAGATTTAAGGAACATGTTTCTTTTATACTATATCAAATATTATTAGTAGTAATGTTTATCAAGCATATGATTATTAAAGTGAAAGATCAAAAAGTTTATTCTAAATGTTTTCTGGAAACCAATTTTTAAATTTTGAGTCCCAGAATGTGAATTTCTATATATAGATTTGAAAAATAATTGAATGATAGAATAACATTCATTTATAAAATAAATAAATAAAATATGAAAACAAAACCATCATATAACAAAAATTACAGTGTATTTCCCATTAACATTTGAATGGTTTATTTCCCTAGGGGGAAATGGGAAGATAACCATCTTCTGCAGAAATAACCGAATAAAATAGTATAATAAATCTCTCCTGAAGTTCTTCTCATATGTTTTTTCAGTTGAACCAGATCCTTATGAAGAGCATAGATACTAATAAGAAACCAAATAAAAAACCAGTAGCATATCTTCACAGACAAATGTTAGAGAAATATACACCTAGGGATTTAATTTTCATAAGCATTTTGTTAAAAATAGTATCAAAATGTTTTCCACTGTTTTGCCCTTTATCTGAGTAAATACAGCAAGAATAATATATAATTAAATATAAACATAATTTTGATATAGAAGAGAGTTATGGACTTAATACAGTAAAGAGAGTAAATTAATTTTTATTTCAGGCAGGAACACTTGAAACATTCAGTCTTGCTTCTCTAAATTCTAAGTTACTGTTTTAAAATAACAGCAATTCACTCTTCTGCAATAATAAATAACACCTTCAAATTAAGTGTAAGCAATTTAGTTTTTACGGATTAGAAATAATTGGGATGAACAAATTAAGTTATCTATGGTAGTCGTATTCAGGACAGATAATGGTAATGACATTCAGAATTATTGCCTTTGTGAGACATTAAGCCACAAATAAATCATCAAGGAAAACTTTGAAATTAAAAAGTGCACATATGCAGAATGCATTTGAAATACATATACACAAAATAATCAGTGCATCATTGGGCTTCATAACATTGTTTCAGCAATTCTGGAGCCCCTTGAGACACTTTCAGGAATTTCACAAGGTCAAGATCATTTCGTACAAACAGTAAGACAATATTACCCTTTTTTTTTTCCTACTGCGTTGACAGTGCACTGTTATGAAATCAGTGTAGATAAAATTGCTTATATTTTGACATTAATGAAGGTAGTCTTTCCAACTTGAATTAGTAGTTATTATATTCTGCACTACCATGAACTCACTGGGGTGGGGAGTGTAGAGAGTCAATTTTACTTGAAAAAGCAGTGAAAATATTAATTGTATTATATCTCTATTCTGGAATGCTTTAAAAAAATTCTTTGTGACAAAAACGAAAATACTTATAAAATTGCAATGGTTGTTCTAAGGAAGAATATTTTTCGTGACTGGCTCATAAACTGAAATAGTTGCTTTTATTCACAGAATACCAATTTCATTTAAAGGAATGACTGACAAACAAACTGGCTTCTCAGATTGATTTGGGTGTTACACAGTTTTCTGCAAATGAACTATGTAAGCCAGCCATTTCAAGAACAATGATAGTATGCATGACCATTTATAAAATCCAATCTTCTAGGAAAAATTATAATTTTATACAGCTGGTATTGACCACCAAACATTGACAGACTTGCAATATTTAAGATTCTTCTATTTAGATTGGCAATGATATTTTTATATCAAATAATGAAGTGTATCAACCTCTAGAACATATTTGTAACTCAGTGAACCAACATATTTCAAATGACCAATGCATTAAGATACATAAGCATGTATAGAGAAAATATTCTTTCAAAGTTCAAGATAAGTCAATGAATTTTAATGCAAAATGACACAAAAAGTTCATTGTTATGTTCTTAGATTCCACATTACAGCCAAACTTTTAAGAAACTACCACCTGTCCAGTTTTGGTGTAGTACCAAAAAAGAATATTCATAATTATCTGAAAATTATTATAACGCTTCAACCTTTTTCAACTAGATATTTTTGTTAAACCAAATTTGCTTGATATACTTCAACAAAAATATTAACAACATATTGCTATTAATATTAAAATATTAATTTTAATTAACATTTAATTAGCATGTTATTAATGTTATTAAAATATTAATAACATATTGAATGCAGAAGAAATATGAAAAGCTAGATGCCTTTTGTCTAGACATTAAAATGATCTGCAAAAATATTGAGCAGTACCACTCCACATTAATTTATGTTTTGGTTTTGGAAAATGCAGTTATTGTTCTTAAAAATACATTTTCATGTTGACATGTAATGGATTTATTTTTGTTATTTATAAGTGAATAAAATGTTTTAAAATTTTTCAGGTTTTTTTAACAGTAAATATAGGTAGGAATAACTCATAGCATTAAGGTTCTTTAAAATCTTCAGCCCTATTTTTTAAGGCTGTAATAAATTTAAGAGACCAAATGTTTGAAAACTGCTATAATATATCCTTAAATATTTAAACTGTTTATTTAAAAAATAAATAAAAAACTATGTTTAGAATCTTCATTGATACAATTTTTAAACAAGGTATTTTCCAGGAAACAGATATTTAAAAAATTTAGACTAGTTGTCTTGTAGGGTTAGATATGAAAGTGGTAATCATCTATTAATCAGAAAATAATATTCTGGTAGTGCTAGCACAACGACAAGCCATGGCAAAATATTAACAAATTATCACCCAATTCCCTTTAGAAAAAAAAAAATCAATATCTAAATATATACCTATAAATGTTCTAAATTTGAACATTAAATTCAGGTTGTCTTTTTTGATAAATAAGAGCATGTGCCTATATACATGCACACAAACATTTGTGTTTACACAAACACACACGTGCATGCACTTATTTTAGGTAATCTGTATATAGAAAAGTAAACTAGAAATAACACTCCTCTAAACAAAATTAAACACACAAAGTGATTCAAACAGTCACTTCTATACCTTAGGACCACTGAAATCTATGATGACGTGACTCCTTTAAGATTTTTAGGTTTGTTAATTAACAGAGCTGCTCTTTCACAATTATGATCCTTAGAAAGCTTGTGCACGTGAGACAGTCTGCTGGACACCACCTTAAATCTTACTATTCTCTAAACACAAAGCATTATGTTCCATCCTTGACTTGTTTACCTTTAAACTGTATCTTTATGCTCTGCATTTGATATTTGCCTGATGCTATTACTTTATTTGAGAACTTTTTGTTCTCTCACAAGACTGTCTTAGACTCTCTATATTTCTAGTAAATTCTGCTTAAAAACTAAACATTTCCTGATTAGATTCATATCCATTTCTCTTTTTCTATCTTAGTCATTGAGAAGAATACAGTAGGTATTTTCAACTGCCTGCCCATATTCAACATTTTCCCCTGAGTTAATTAGGTAACCGTTCTAGAAAATATTCCATTATTGCAAGCATCTTCTTTCTCCAACTTTCAATTACATTTTCCTCACTGCCATTCAAGTCCTTACCAACTGTATCCTTAAGGTTCTTCCAAATTCTGCCTGCTGTTTCATCCCAAAATCAGTTCCACATGTTTTATGCTATTGGTATGTATGGAAGCAACTAATTTCCATTTTCATCCACTTAGATTGCTATGAGGTTTCCATCTTATCTATTGAGATGTGATTGGTTTAGAAACAACTCATTTACAACTCATCTATTGTTGCAAAACAAACTCTCCCAAAACGTAGGGATTCAAAAAAACTATTATATTTTGCTCACAAGTTTTGATCAAAAATTTAATTTGGCTTAGTTGGGTGATTCAACTGTGATCCACATGTAATCAATGTCATATGTCTTATTGAACTAGCAGATTATATTAGTCTTCTAGGGTTGCCATAACTAAGTACCAAAAACTTGGTGACTTAAAACTACACACACTTTCTCACAGTTATGGGGATTAGAAGTCCAAAGTCAAGGTGATGTCAGAGCCAAGCTCTAGGTGAAAACCCTCAGTGTCTCTTCCTAGCTACAGGTACTCCCAGCAATCCTTAATATGCCTTGGATTGCTGCCTTACATAATAATTTCCATTTCTGCTTCTATCTCCACATGGTATTCTTCTCTATGTCTTCTCTTCTTTTTAAATGGATGCCAGTGGTTGGATTTAGGGCCCATCCTAATTCAAGATAATTTCATCTGGAGATCCTTAATTAGGAACATCTGCAAAGACTATTTTATAGTAAGGTTATATTTTGAGGTTTCTGGTGGACATGAATTTGGGGAAGATATGAAGGGTATTGTTTTACTTGTAAAGTGTAGTAATATCATTTGAAAGTAAACTGTGATTAGATTTAAGATGCATGTTGTAAATTCTAGATGTATTAGTTTTCTATTGTTCCCACAGAAAATTACAAACTTAAGGGCTTTAAACAGCACACCTAATATGACTGGACATTTCTGTAAGACAGCAGTCTTACGTGGTGTTATAAACTAAGATCAATTTGTCAGCTAGACTGTGTTTCTTTCCAGAGGCCTAAGGAAGAATCCATTCCTGCTTACGTAGGTTGTTGGCAGAATTTAGTTACTTGTGGTTACAGAATGAAGGACCCCATTTTTTTGCTGGCTGTCATCAGAGGGCCATCCCCCGTCTCTTGGCTCAGGACTTCTTTCCTGCATAGTCAGGGCCAGCAAAAGTGAGCGGAGCCCTTCTCAGGCTGCCTCTCTCTGATTCCTCTTTCCTTGTTGCAGCTTTCTTTCTGATCCTCGTAGGAAAATTTCTCCTACATTAAGGACTCCTGTAATTAGATTGGGCCTAGTTGGATAATTCAGAATAATCTCCCTATCTCTTCATTATTGACTTTAACATCATCTGGGAAATCTCTACTGTCATGTAAATTAACACGTTCTTAAGTTCTGGGAATTAGGGTATGGCCATCTCTGAGTGGCCAGTATTCTGTTTACTGAACTATAGAAATCATTAAAACTATAAAAAATAGTAGTAATACAAACAAATAATATGACATAATCATGGAGGTAGTTTCAAAAATACATGAAGCAAAAACAGAAAAAAATAAAAAGCTCTAGATAAATTCACAATTAAGTTGGAGATTTCTCCTCTCAACAGTTAATAGAACAAGTAGAGAGAATATCAGTAAGATATAAAAGACAAAGATAGTGCTATCATCCCACTTGATCTACTTGACATTTAAAAAATGACACATGCAACAATGACAAAATGCATATAGTATTCAAGTAGACCATGATAAGGTTCAATTACACTAGATAGACCATGTGATGGATCACAAAGCCCAATGTATCTCAAAGCTTGAAAATACAAAAAGTATATACCCTGATGACTTTGAAATTGTATTTAATTTTTTAAATAAAATGATATCTCAAAAATCCTCAAATAATTAGAAATTAAATAAAATCCTAAATAACCTATGGACTCAGGAGAAAATTGCAAAGAAAATTAGAAAATAAACAGATAAAAGCAAAACCTATAAAAAGCTAAACCTATCAAAATCTGTAGGATGTAGCTAAAGATATGCTTTAAATAAATGTATAGCTTTCTATGCTTATATTCGAAAAGAAGAAATGTTTAAAAATAACGACGTAGGTATTTTTAAGGAGCAAGAAAAAGATAAGCATATTATGCAAAATTCAGTAGAAGCAAGGCAGTAATAATGATCAGAGCAGAAATTAATGAACTAGAAAGCAGGCAAACGACTGAAATAATAAAAAGTAATCAAAAGTTAGTTTTCAAAAAGAGCAATTAAATTGATAAACTTTCTGCTAGACTGATTAAGGAAGAAGCAAGGGAAAAAAAAAAAAAAACAATTTAACCAAACTGATACCATGAAAAATTAGAAAATCTGAATAACCTTATATTGATTGAAGAAATCAAATTAAGCATGAGAAATAAATTCTGTGAGAAGTTACTTCACTGATGAATTCTATTGAATATTGAAGAAATAAATATTATATATAACTTTTTTTCAGAAAATATAGATGAAAGAAGGAATATTGCTAAAGTCATTATGCCAATATAATTCTGAAATAAAACCACATAAAAGTGACAAAATATAGTGCATTGATTCTAGCTATATATAGAAAAGATAATGACAGGCAGGCATGGTGAGTCATGCCTGTAATCACAGCACTGCAGGAGGCTTAAGTGGGAGGATCTCTTGAGGCCAGGAATTCAAAATCAGCCTGAGTAACATAAGGAGACCTCATCTCTATAACAAATTAGAAAGGCCCAGTGCAGTGGCTCACGCCTGTAATCCCCACACTTTGGGAGGCCAAGGCGGGCAGATTATCTGAGGTCAGGAGTTCGAGGTCAGGCTGACCTACATGGTGAAACTCCATCTCTACTAAAAAGACAAAAAATTAACCGGGCATGGTGGCGCACACTTGTAATCCCAGCTACTCGGAAGGCTGAGACCCGAGAATTGCTTGAACCCAGGAGGTGGAGGTTGCAGTGGGCGGAGATCGCACCATTGCACTCCAGCCTGGGAAACAACGGCGAAAGTGTCTCAAAAATAACAATAATAATAATAATAATAAAATAATTCAGGCATGGTGGCACACACCTGTAGTCCCAGCTACTCGGGAGGCTAAAGCAGAGAAATTGCTTGAGTCCAGGAGTTTGAGGTTGCAATGTGCTATGATCATGCTACTGCACCCCAGCACAGGCAAGTGAACAAGACACTGTCTCTAAACAAACAAAAAACTTTAAGGAAGATAATGAAACTTTATTAAGTAGGGTTTAACCCTGGAATGCAAATGTTTTAAACATTTGAAAATCAATCAACGTAATTTATCACTGGGAAAATAAAAAACAAGCCATATGATTATGTCAAAAAGAAAATTTATTTTAAAAATTCAGTACTCATTCATGTTTTTAAAAGACAAAAGCACATACTCTTCTGTTTTTCGTTTTTTTTGTTTGTTTTATTTTGTTTTTGAGAGGGAGTATCGCTCTGTCACCCAAGCTGGAGTGCAGTGATGCAATCTCAGCTCCCTGCAACCTCTGTCTCCCGAGTAGCTGGGATTACAGGTGCCTGCCAACATACCCAGCTAATTTTTGTATTTTTAGTGGAGTTGCAGTTTTGCCATGTTGGCCAGGCTGGTCTTGAACTCCTGACCTCAGGTGTTCTGCTCTACTTGGCTTTCCAAACTGCTGGGATTACTGGCGTGAGCCACCGCACTCAGCCTAAAAACACATATTCTTAGAAATCTAAGAATAGAAAAAAAAAAAAAAAAAAACCATCAACCTAATAAACTTCATTAATTAAAAAGCTACAGCTAATATCTTAATTAGCTTTAAAAAGACAAACCAAATTAATCCGAAGCAAAGTGCTAAGAAGATAGAAAGAAACATAAAACTGTTAAGACAGGAAGACCTGTTATTTAAAAAGTAAGTTCAAACCAAGTAAATCTGAGCCCCATTTGAATCTTTGAAACTCAGTCTTGCTATGAAACCTTAGGATCCTCCTACATTTAGATAAATTTTTGAGATATCTTTTGTTATCTGCATCATTATGGTGTTAACTCTCATCATTTATTATCCAAAATAAGTAGTGCATTCACATAGTGATGGATGCTTGTACATCAGTGATTTTAAAGATGCTTTAAATACTCTGAAAATGACATTTTCAGGTTGGGAATACATTTCCAACAACACGCACATCTAAAAAATAAGGATATAGGCCGGGCGCGGTGGCTCAAGCCTGTAATCCCAGCACTTTGGGAGGCCGAGACGGGCGGATCACAAGGTCAGGAGATCGAGACCTTCCTGGCTAACATGGTGAAACCCCGTCTCTACTAAAAATACAAAAAAATTAGCCGGGCGAGGTGGCGGGCGCCTGTAGTCCCAGCTACTCGGGAGGCTGAGGCAGGAGAATGGCGTAAACCCGGGAGGCGGAGCTTGCAGTGAGCTGAGATCCGGCCACTGCACTCCAGCCTGGGCGACAGAGCGAGACTCCGTCTCAAAAAAAAAAAAAAAAAATAAGGATACATACCCATTAAAAATAAAAAGTGCAAATATATATTTCATGCAAACAGTAGTCAAGAGACTGTATTAGTAAAATTTAAAATGTTAGGGAAAAAACCTGAAGTGTAATTTTTAGAGACACATTTCTGAGAGGTAAAATTATAAATACAAACAAACAATTTATCTCCGTAAAAGTCGGAATGTTGGTTACCTTTGGTGGCGGAGGGGGTCCACATAGAAAATATATAAGGTGCTACATGCAACAAATGCTCCATTTTGGCCTGAATCTTGATTATATGGGTGTATTTTTCTATACGTAGTATTTGTGTTATATTTTACAATAAAAATAAAAATAAGACATGCAGGTGTTAGGATTTATACTATGCCCTCATTTGACTCATGAATTTTGCTCATTTGTATGACAGATGAATTATGGAGTGTAAAATGATAATAAAGTTAGTCAATTAGTAGTTTCCTTGCTGAAACAAGTCAGTGTAGCCCCTCATACAATATTTAAGCAGCCTCAACTCCCTGGCAATCTCTCACGATATTCTCACAGTCCCATGAGAAATGATGCTGGCTTACTATGGGGCTGACATTTTGTCTGCTCAGAACCTGTGTGTCCAATATGTGTACTGCTTCTCCCATAGCCAGAACACACAGGTAAAAGACTCAAGGGGTGGAAACAGGAGTAGCTCCTTTCCATTATGAGGCTAAAATTGTTGCTTTTCTTACAGCTTGGGCTTTACTGGTTTACAATTTTAGTTTCTGTATGTCTTAGTTGTCTTGGCCTGCTATAAAAAAAGTACCATGGACTAGGTGGCTTGTAAGCAACAGAAATTTATTTCTCACAATTCTATATTCTGCAAATCTGAGATAAAGGTGCCAGTGCTATCTGGTTTGAGTGAACGCCATCCGTGGAGCTGTAGACTACTGACTGCTCGTTGTTACCTCACACAGTGGAGAGAGGCTAGAGTGTGCTCTCTGGTCTTTTTTATGATGGCACAGATTCCACTGATGAAGACTTCACCCTCATAACCCAATGTTACCTCCAAAGGTCCCATCTCCCAATATCATCACATCGATGGTAAGTATTTAAACATATCAATTTGGACAAACAGTCCATAAAACCATATATTGAATATTTTATTAAGTAGTCACAATAATAGTCCCTCTGAACTGGAATTTAAAATTGCTATTTGTCATTTGGGAATCCTCATAATATTGAAATAGACGATGAAAGAGATTAATCTACTAGCTGGGTGATTGATCTTGCTAATAAAGTTAATAACATCTGTTTTCTAAGAAAAAATATTGGCATAAATAAGTGAAGAATATAATTTGATTTGATCCCTTTTTTTGATTTTCTGAAATCCAGGTGAGATTTTCCTTGTCACTTCACCCTCAACACTTCTCATGGTTGTTTAAACTTCTGATTCACTGTCATAAGTCTCTTACTCATTAAATGCCTAAAGTCACTGCTGACTAGTCTCTGAGTTAGGTAAGTATTCACGATATGAGTTATACTACTGATAAAAATAATTCCACAGTCACTGCCTGTACTCTCTGTTTTTCACCGCATGTTCACATTTGTTTAATGCCTTGTGAAGTAACAAGTTCTATTTTCAACCTTATCAGATAAGGAATCTGGACTACATTCAGAAAACCCAACTAGTGGTAGCTACAGCATCATAAGAATTCCTTTTGGTTATATTATAACTTTTAAGATAGGTTGGCCTGGGATTTGTTCAAAAATTCAAATATATCATCATCAATATCTAGGCTGTCTCTTATCTGTCAGTACTGACATCCTTGGTTATTGTCCTTAGATATGACACCTATATATCACCAGACAGCCATCATAACTCTTCACATCACATTCACAAATCAGAGAAGAAAAGTCACAGGTATTTGGCCAATGATATCTCATTCTATGTCTGTCCCTTTAATAAATGGCATCATGCATACCACCCTTAAAAATCCACAATGATCTAAGTAAGATTCACCACATCCCATTTTATAAGTGAGTAAATTGAAGATGGAAAAGAGATAAGCAAAGAAGCGATGGACCCAGTATTTGAAACCAGGTCTTCTTCATGACAAAACCTATGTACAATGCAGTAAAATTATATAAAAATGTTAATGAATGGCCATCGATATAATAAATGTAGTATGCAATAAGGGTAGAACAATTTGGTAGACATATAATATTAGGAATTGGGGAATGAGGGAGGGAATTTCTATGTAAAGAAATTTCCATCTTAATCGTTACTTATCACACTCCATCTGTTCAATAGTCCTTGTTTCTCAAGGTTGTACTGGAGGGGCAAGAGCTGAATAGAGTTTCCTGTGTTTCAAATCTTTGGTGTTTGAGTTGTCCTGAATCTACTGTCCATGTGCTTTTCTTGTCTTCCTTAAAAATATGTATTAGAAATCTTTTCCATGAATGGCAAGAGAAAGTTAAGAAAAGGGGACTTACTGAGTCAAGATTAGTCTCAGAATAAATCCAACATCCGTTCAAGTGGGGCCATACGACGGTGGTTGAGGATGAAGTCTGGAGATAAAATCCAGTCAAGCATTTTATGGCCCAGATTTAGAAAGCAAAGGCAGTAGGTCTGAAAGTACAGCATTCAGTCCGTAGATGGGAAATACAAACACACTGGAGATACAGAGGTAGTGGAGAGGGAAGGGTCAGCATCCCTCCGGTTTTCTGTCATAGGTTAACGATCTTACTCTCTTCTTCCATTCTTCCACACACTAAAGACAACAAAACAAATTCGTAATACCCCACACTACAGGTCACACATAATGTATGGGATGACTAAACAGAAGTTCAGGAAATTCTTCTTTTTCACCCAAGGCCATTCGTGCTCCTTTTCTGCCTTCACTTTCCAGTCACTTTAACTGTATTCCTTGGTTTCCCCTTTTTCTTTTGCCCTTTTAGGACCTGCAGTTTCATATCCAGACTTCTCTTGGGGATGTTCATTTAGAAAACCAAGATGGAATTTGTTGGCCACTACTGCTGTCCACATAGCCTTGGGTCAGACTCTGTGGCCCTGGTTCCTCCTGTTGTGACTTCACGGCCATCCTCCCCTACCCCAAGGTAATCCCTACATTTTCCAGAAGCAGTTTACACTTCATTCTCTGGCCTTACTTACATGCATTCGTGTGACCGAAGCTGAGATCCATCTTTCTTTTTATACCTTGTGTGACAATGACCCCTTCAAATAAAAGCTCAGCATTAACATTGCCAGAGATATGACTTCCACTTGCTGCCTTGCCTCTTGTTTTGCCAGTTTGTCCTCTGCTTCTCATGCCATTGCCATTCTAAATTCTACACGAATGTTTCGCTTACCTTCTAACACAATAACATAAGCTTGGAAAAAAAATAATACAGATTTTGAGTAGCTGCAGTGCAAAATGGAAACAAAATATAAAGTGGTAGCTAAAACTATGGGATCTAGAACCAGACCACATTACTTTTTATTAATTATAGGAGGTTGGGAGTTATAATCTCTCTTTTGCATTTTATCTTCCACATTTGAAAAGAAGGTTAATAGCATTATCTACTTTGTAAGACATTTATGAAGATTCAATGAATTAATCTTTTTATAATGCATAAAAGCACATGGTAAGTCTTATACAAGTATTTACTCAAATAAATGAAATAAAATTATATCAATGACAAAAATATCTGTGTCTGTCTTATTCAACTACAGTAATAGACCGCATCCTTTAGAGGAAGGAGTTTCCCTAAAGGAAATTAAACATTCTACTAGAATTAATCTTTAGAAAATGATAATCTTGGGGCAATACATGAAGCACTGGGGATAGAGTCTTTGCATGAAGTAGAGAGAGGACTCTCAGGACAACATATTTATCTGTTTTTTTCTAGCATCATCAATAAGAGAGAAAACTGGTTGTTTAGAAGTGGGATCTCATCAGGTCCTATCCAATTTAAGGGTAGATTAAAGTGAGGGAAAAAATAGTTATGGCTTAGTTTAGGCTGTAGTTTTCTCTATCCTTACTACACTGAGTGAAGTCTGTGGACTACAAGCATCATCTGGAGCTTATTAGAAATGTAATATTTGGGAGTCAACCCAGCCCTATCAAATCAAAATTGTTTAGAGTGGGTTCTAGGAATCTTTGCTATAATAAGCTCTCCAGATGATTCTTATGTATGCAAGAGGTGGGGAATGAACACTCTTCATTATATTATTCATTGGACTGTAAGAATATCCTCATTAAAAGTTACATCCACAGATCAGCTTGTGCTTTGGAGAATTAGGAGACAATTCATGATTGTATTGAAGACTGCAGAAGAGAACGGAGAGCTCCTCTGGGTTCAGATGGGAGAATAGAAGTGGCAGAGAGAATTTGCTGTGACTCAGGCTATTGTTGGCTGACAACAAAAGCATCAAATGCAGGGAAAATGGGGAAGCTCCAGAACAGCCTGAAAGATTTTTCCTCCTGAACACATAAGAGGCCAAAGCTTTAAAAACTCTCACAGATTACTGGCGTACTAATTGGTGGTGGAATTATTTTTGATAAGTAACCTGTCTGAGGCTCAGTACTTATAGCTTGTGTACGGAAGAAAATGGGACCCTTTTATTTTTCTCATAGAAGAATGAGGCTGGCTATAAATAGCATCTATCTCACCCAGATCCCAGGCCGAACATTAGCTCGAGAAAGCATAAATCAAGGACTTTTAACTAACACTGTATCTACTCAACTTGCATGTCAATCTTATGCTCCCATCCTGCTGGTGTCATTGAGGTCTCATTGGCCTTTTTGTGTTAATTCTCTATACCAACGAATTGTTCCAGTGATTTATTTTCAGTACGTCCATAATTCTTGCTATTCTCCTTCAAAAATACTATGTTCTTCACCATGTAGTAAAATCCCTGCTAATAGCTGAGAGACTTTCCTCAATTCCAAATGTCTTCGGATTTCTGATTTTAAAATAGTCCTGGATGCCCATCACTGATATCAGATACCAGTTTGTGCTTGTCTGCCAGAGACCACACTGTCTCTGGTTTGATCCTTCCAATTTCCTCAACCCCAATTCCCTTCCTGTTTAAATTTACACTATCCCATTTAGAAAGTACTGTGCCCTTTGTGTGGATCTCCCTTCCATGAGTTTGCCTCCAGTGCCAAACCACAAGTAAAAAAGAGTTTCTTTTGAAGGTACTGCTCCCATGACTATCAAATCATCCCAGTATAGCAACAGCTACCTGCTCCTCCCTGTGGATAACAATACGATTATGCTTTGGAAAATGCAGAAACTATATACGTGTAAACATTAACTGTCTTTTTGTCATTCCATAACACTTAAATGAGGTATGTAAACAGTACCCCATCACATCTGATATCCTATAGGCATGTGAATATCTGCGTGTGTGTAATATTTTTCTTCTTTATAATACTGCAATTTAATTTAAATTAATGGAAAATACCTCACCATTTGGAAATAGCATGGTATTTTTAATACAGTATAGATTTAAAACTTAGCTTTATTATGTTGTAGCTGTGTAACATGAGATTGTCAATTTACCTCTCTAAGCTTCTCCTATGAAATAGTCGTAAGAAATACCTTTAAAGGGTGACATTAAGATTGAACTGGGTAGTATATATCAAGTTATTGTCTCATGGAAGAGTCTGTAAAATGATTACCCACCTCAACACTATCATCAGTATTTGATAAGTTGTATGAAAGACCTATTTATCACACACAAGATGATGCTTTCTGACATTAATTTTAATACATAATGCATTCAATATATGTTAATACATTAATGTTATATATGTGTGTAAAATATATTTTGTATACATTTTTACAATATTCCTCCTAGCCACTTGAGTTAGAATCTATAATTATTTCTATTTTAAATAATTTTTTATTGCATAGGCGCAGCATTACCTTTCCAGGTTACACAGGTAAACGCTGGTGGAGAAAACATGGAAGCTCAGATATGACTGACATCAATGCCTGTGTTAATACTGGTTAATTAATAAATGTTAAGAGATTAAAAACAAAAGATAAGAAAAAGAAAATATGAAGATTAAAAGGGTAATGGGAAAAAGTAAGGGAAGTACTCATCTCATATTAAAAGAATTTAATCCATTAAAAATGTTACAGGAGTAGTATTAATGTTATTATTTCATTTTATATGTGCTCAGTATGCATGGATATATGTAATTCCTGGCTCAAACTGAGTACCAAAAAAACAAACAAACAAACAAAAAAAACTCATTTCTAAAAGGCACTTAGTAATTCATAAGTAAATTTGCTATCTTGTGGTAAAACTGCATCTTAATATAAAACTTCAAAAATTAATCAGCCAATTGAACACCTTAAGGTTTTGCAAAGGCTTTTATTGGCCCCTATATATAAGTTAGAATTTAAGTCATATAAAATGCACTGAGAGAATGTAATGAATATAATAAGGCAGCGTGTGACTTTATTTATTTAAAAGTCAATTTAAAAATTGGAAGTCTTAAAATACGGTAATACAAGTTTCATTAAAATATAAAAATATTTACTCATGAATAAGTAAAAATGTCTTGATATAAAATAAAAATGAATTTGTTTTTCTTATGATATGGTATAGTTAGGATATGTGTCCCCTCTAAATCTTATGTTGAAATGTGATCCCCAATGCTGGAGGTCAGGCGGGGTGGGAGGTGATCGGATCATGTGGAGGATCCCTTATGTCCTGGTGCTGTCCTGAATGAGTGAGTTCTCTCAAGATCTGGTTGTTTAAAAGTACATTGCACCTCCCCCTACTTTCCCTCTTGCTCCCACTCTGGCCTTGTGATGTGCCTGCTCCCGCTTCACCTTTAACCGTGAGTAAGAGCTCCCTGAGGTCTTCCCAGAAGCCAAGCAGATGCCAGCACCATGTTTCCTGCACTGCTTGTAGAACGATGAGCCAATTCAATCTCTTTTCTTTATAAATTACTCAGTCTCAGGTATTTCTTGACAGCAATGCAAGAATTACCTAACACATGGTGCATCAGAATTTATACTACAAAACTACTTTCAAAGAAGACAACTACTTCTAAGTAATATTTACAAAGGATTATTTGGGTCATGAGTGCTATAAGTAAATATAATTCCAAATAACAAATATTAAATGATGTTTACTAAAAGTTTATTTTTACTTACTTTTTTCACTCAAAATAGGAAAGTTACTTTTAACTTAATATGAAGATTTAATCTTTGTTATGTCGTGTTAGCCATCAGATCTTTGAGTTATTCAATTGCATAGAGAAAATCCTTAGTTAATAAAAGTTTAATACAATTTAAGCTTCCCAGGACTATTAAATCTCACATTTGCAATGTATCAAAATCACATGTCACTGTTAGATATTCAAAGGTAATCTGCAGGTATTCTACAATAATAATAAATGTAAATCTCTGTAGGCATGAAAGGTAATACAAAAATCAGGTAGAACATTTTATGTCAAGATGTCCAAAATTCATCTTAACATAGCAGTTTCTGTGCAACTAATATAATATCAAAAAAAAAATGAATTAAGCATCTATAATGTATAGGCACTTGTTTCTAATAATTGGTGGTAGAAAGCTTAGCTAGATAAAATAGAAATGTGTTAAATGTGTGTACCTGGCTGATTTAAATATTTGGCATATGTCTGTACTGCAGTTATTATGGCACATTGGAAGATGAACTTGGTTGTTTAAGTACAAATATGGGTTGGCCATGACAAAATAGAAATTTGATAAACTATACTGAATGCTGTTAAAGGAAAATGAAGTGCAATCTACTTAAAACAGATGATGATTTTCCCACTAATTAACACTTCTTTAAAAAATATCTACTCATTCTTCTTATAAGACTTTTACTTTCTTTAAGGATAGATGATGTTGACTAAATTGATACATTACATATTGGTCTGCTTAAAAATTAAATTTTGATTCTAGGAATGATATACAAGAATTTCAAAATATTACATATGACATACTCAAATGATGAACAAATAGGCAGTAACATTGATTCCTAATAAAAAGTTTGAGAGGATTGACAATATGTTGCTTAAATATGATTGACATAGTAGTGAACTAAATTACTCAATTTCAAGTTCTGGGCCTTTTATTATGCAGAAAGTTATTGGCCATAGCCATTTGATTAGAAAAATTAACTTGCTTTATTACTAGATATGGAAAAATATGTTATTGCAGCTTAGCAACAATGCTAAAAAGATTATAACTCATTAATATTTGCAAATGTAAATTCACTCTTTTTTAGTCTTATTAAAAAGAAAGCAACTGAGACAGAAGTAGAGAATGAAAAGGAAAGGGAAAGGAAGAAATAAAAGAAGAGAGGCAGGAAGGAACAGAAGGAAGAATGGGAAGGATGGAGAGGAAAGAAGAGAAAGGAAACTTTAATATTGAAAAACCATATAAACTCTAATTGGAATTTTAGATCATCATTCAACTATATGACCTAACAAAGAAAAGTACAAGCAAAAAAAAAATTTCTTTATCTGAAATAACTCATAGGTGTTTGTGAAAATGTTTAAAGATTACATTAATAAAAACATGGAAGTTATGTAATGATTATAACAACAAAGTCTTTGTAACCAGGTTGTGTCTCAGCAGTAAAACCAAACAGAAAAAGCCTTACCTCCAAGGAGCTTATTCATACTAATAGTTCCTTAGAACTGTTACAACAAGTTCCAAAAATGGGATGGCTAAAAAAACAGAATTTTGTTTAATTTTATACTTTTTAAAAGAGTTGTTTGTGTTATAAATGAGAGGCTAGTTATGGATAGCTGAAGATCATCACCAAGACATGAATACCAATTTCTCAGAGACATCCTGTGCCTTAAGCAGAAGGTACATGCCTTTGATATATATATGAGATAGACATAAATTATATATTTTCTTGTAATATATGCCTATATATAATATAATACAATGCATATATAATGCACATAATATAATGCATATATAACAAGAAAACAATATTGTGCACATATAGTAAGAAAAACTTTTTGCATTTTGAGTCTGACTTTTCTAAATTGTTTTCCACTTATTATCATCAATAACATTTTTTTCCACATAATATAATTCTTTGTGTCATCAAAATTGTTGGTGATACAGCATTTCTTAAAAGACCGCTCCATCTATTATTTCTAGAATGCTTTTCTAAGACACTGACGCCCTATTCTATAAATCTGAATACTGGCACTGTCTTATTTCTGAAATCATCTTTTTATCTTTTTCTCAATAGATTCACGTATATCTCAAAGGCATGAACCTTCTCCTTCATGCACAGGAAGTCTCTGACAAATTGATATTCATGCCTTAATGATGATCCTGAGCAATATGTGACTAGCTTCTCATTACTTTAAAATGTCTTTCATCTCTTCTGTGGAATTTGGCCAATTCTCTTTTCTTGAGTTTCTTTGCTCCGTGTGTAATGGGGCATATTTTGCACATATTTCAATAACAAAATATATCGAAGTTTCATCTGCTTGTGTGCCTCTTCCTTAGCTTCCATTAAGAATTTGGTTGCTTCTTAAATGGAATTATGAAATCGCAACGTTTATCCTGGCAATGATTATTTGCTTTACCAATATCAAGTTATTTCCACTGCTTTTGTAGCATCTTTCAGTATAAAATGACTTAATAATCCAATTCAATTTAGAGCGTCACTGTTAAGCAGAAATATCTTATGCTGCTGTTCATGGTAAAGCATTGTGCACTGGTTACTAATCCCAGAGGAAGAATCTACATACCTCGCCGATGCTGCCAGGTTTTCTAAGTCTAGCAGGAGCCTTTGTATAAACACAGCTGCCAGAATTCTGCAAGGGTTTTTGACTCTGGCAATAGCTCATTGCAGACCTAGCTGCCACAGCAGCCATACTTCTACCGCTTGCTTACTTAGATTTAGTCTAGTGAGACAGAACACTTGCACAAAAAGTCAAGAAAAGCAACTTTGTTACTCACAGATAGGCAGCAGGGATTAACAGAAACCTGGACTCCATGGTGAGCTGATTCCCCCTGGTTCAGGAAAGTTGTGCAAAATGGATGAAGTCTATCTGCATGTGCCCCAATTTGCACCAAAGTAAAAGCCTCAAAGTCCCACCCTTCTGGGTTTTATATCCTGAGGGCAACTTGGTTTCCTGAGTTCAAGTGTTGCAGAACATCCTCTTCTTGGAGAGATGAGGAAAAAACTTAAGCTACTCTGGAGGGTTCTTCTTTGTTTCAGGGGGTTACATTCTTGGTACATTCTGCTCCAAAGTTGGAAGAACTGGGTCAGACAAGGAACATTCAAGGATCTATCTTACAGTTATCTTATAAAAGACAGTTGAAAAGCAATTAAATACAAGAAGATGCTAATATATAACAATAATGCACAGAATTCAGTTGAAACCTGGATAATATTAAAAGCTGTAACAGCCGGGTGCGGTGGCTCAAGCCTGTAATCCCAGCACTTTGGGAGGCCGAGACGGGCGGATCACTAGGTCAGGAGATCGAGACCATCCTGGCTAACACGGTGAAACCCCGTCTCTACTAAAAAATACAAAAAAACTAGCCGGGCGAGGTGGCGGGCGCCTGTAGTCCCAGCTACTCAGGAGGCTGAGACAGGAGAATGGCCCGAACCCGGGAGGCGGAGCTTGCAGTGAGCTGAGATCCGGCCACTGCACTCCAGCCTGGGCGACAAAGCGAGACTCCGTCTCAAAAAAAAAAAAAAAAAAAAAAAAAAAAAAAGCTGTAACAAAGTTTATACATCACACACATGCATAGATAATTACAATTATGCTGTGACTGACATTTTGCTAATAGCAACTGTTCAATGCCATGGATTTAAGATGCATCCCACTTTCAGGGATATTAAAATGTGGAAAAAATAGACATCAGGAAAGTGAGAAGGAATTCTTCTGTTTCAAACAAAAAAATTGCAGCAGATCATTCCTTGCAGTGAAATCAGCAGTTATTTTCCTCTTTGTAAACTTATCTGATGAGAAACTGAACAGAAAAAAAGTTTCTGGGAGACAGAGAAGTCAGAATTATTTAAACGATTCAAAGGGGACAAAGGGGAGATGAACATTGGAGTTGAGGATTATCAAATCAACTAGGTCTAGTGCGACCAAGATATTGGAGGTAAAAGAGTGATGCGAAGTAAGCTTAACATTCAGTTTCTGTTTTTCTCTTCAGATATTTGGCTGATTAAGTTGCAAGTGGCAAAAAGTTTTGAGTCTAGAATGGTTAGTTAATTAAGATTTTGCTACTGAAAAGGTGAAATTTATAGTTTGATTTTTAAGAAATATTTGCAGATTTCTTAGTTGATATATTAGTTGGTTATATACATATTCATGCAACATCCTTCTCACACATTCCTTAACATTTTCAAGTGTAACTTGCTTGACCACTCTGTTCAAGATGACAATACTCACTTTCTCTTCTTTGCTTTATTTTTAATAGTAATTAGCACTATCTAATATATTATATATTTTGAATATTTTATTATTACTTTTCATTCACTACAGCATTGTGCTATGTTGCATAGTGTCCCCAAAAAGTATATGGCCTTCCTGGAACATTAGAATGTAACGTTGTTTGGGATATAACATCATTTTAGATGTAACTACTTAAGATAAATTTATACTAGGGTAGGGTGGACGATTAATTCAACATGATTGTGAACGATATCCTTAGAAGAGAAGAAAAGACACAAAGAGAATGCCATGTGAAGACAGAGGCAGAGAATGGAACTATATTGACATAGAAAAGAAATGCTAAAAATTGCTGGCAACCAATGGAAGTTAGAAGAAAAGCATGGGACATAGTTTTCCTCTGAGACTCCAAGAAGGAATGTCCCCTGTGAATACTTTAATTTCAGTGATCTGTCCTCCAGACCTCCAGAACTGAAACAGGTGAAAAGACTCTGTTCAGGGGAGTAAAACTAGTAAAACTAGGGGAGTAAAAGCTTTTACTGACTGTGTGGCCACTTTAGAACATACTACTCACTTCCTTTCTGACCTTTTCATCACTGGGGACTTTGCTGAGTGCTCCAATGACACTTGTGGATAGGAAACTAAGCGGGAGAGGCAGAGTCAATTATCCAACAATTCTGTCATCAAGACATTTAAAACTGTTAGATGAAACCTGTGAATTCTGTCAAATATTTAAAGAGAAATTAACAACAATCCATTTCAAATTTTTCCAAAAATATTAGAAGTCATACTAGAAGCCAAGCGTCACTCTGATACATAGAGACAATACAAGAACAGACAATTAGAGATCTTTCGCTCTTTCAGATATAGAGGAAAAAAGAATCTCAATAAAATACTAGCTAATTAAATCCCACAAGATATGAAAATGATTATACACCATGACGAAGTGTTACTTACCCCAGTAATGTAAGAGTGATTCATACCTGGGAGGCTGAGGCAGGAGAATCCCTTGAACCTGGGAGGCACAGGTTGTAGTGAGCTGAAACTGCGCCACTGCACTCCAGCCTGGGTGGCAGAGCAAGACTCCATCTCAAAAAAAAAAAAAAAAAAAAAAGAAGAATGATTCAAAATAAGGCAACCAATTTAATTAATTTAAAATATTACATTAATAGATCAAAGTGAATGAAATATGATCTCAATTCAGAAAATTCATTTTATAAAATCCAACATTTCATTATTTAAAAATCCCCCAAATTATAAATTTCCTCAACATGATCAATAGCATTTATAAAAATACAGAGATATTATCATACTCAATGGTGAAAAACTGAAATCTTTTCCCCTAAGACCAAGAACATGACAAAAATTTCCCCTCTCACCCCTGATATTTGACATATCAGGAGTGAAAGTTCTAGCTGGAGCAATTAGGCAAGAAAAATAAAATAAAAACCGTTCAATTTTAGTGGAAGAAATTTTGAAAACTCCATTTACTGATGGAATAATCATATATACACAAAATTGAGAAGAATCTACAGGAAAACTACTGGGATTAATGAATCAATTAAGCAAAATTGCAGAATACAAGATAAATGAACAAAAATGAGTTATGTTTCTATACATCCCCAATGAACAAACTGAAAAAGAAATTAAGAAAGCAATTTCATTCACAATGGAATTAAAAAAATAAAAGAGAAATAAATTTAACCAAGGAGATGAAAGTCATTGCACAAAAAAATGCAAAGTATTGCTGATGGAAATTAAAGACCTAAGTAAATAAGAGGACATCCCATGTTCATGGATTGTAAAACTTAATCATTTTTAGAATAGGTTTTTTAACAAATGATGCCAAAACAACTGAATTTCCACCTGCAAAACACTGGAATTTGGACCCTCTCTTACTCCATATATAAAAATCAAACCAAATCAATGACCTAAATATAACAACCAAAACCATAAAACTCTTAGAAAAAAGCAAACATATGGGTAAGTATTTATGAATTTGGATTTTGAAATGGATCCTTAGATATGACACAAAAAGCATGAGCAACAACAACAAAATAACAACAGAAAAATGACATCATCAAAATTAAAACTTGTACACCAAAGGACACTATTGAGAAGTGAAAAGCAACCTACAGAATGGGAGGACATATTTGAAAATCATATATCTGGTGAGAGTTTAATATCCGAACAAATTATCATATTTTCCCTGAAAACATGTTCATCTATTATGTATCAGGTTTTTTTTAAAAAAAAACTGGAAAAAAAATATTTCCACAAGTCTTCCCCAAACCCCCAAAATACTTTTTAAAATATTTCCTTGATCACCACTAGGCTATATGATCACTATAGCTGCAATAGAAATTCACAAAATGAATGTCTTACCTTTCCACCTTCTATAAAGAGAGGAAATTTTCTCCAACAAGCAACAAGTGAGAGCAGAATAATTGCTTTGCATCTGTCTATTTAATCCAGACAGAATAAATTACACTGTGTAAATAAAATACAAGCTTACACAATACAGCCAGATTTCTCATACTAAACCCTCACAGATTACAGAAGGACCTCTGTCCTATATAGCTGTGCAATAATTAAAGTTGGCATATGCCCTGATTTCTCATAGCAATGTCTCCATGATTATTTTGAGAAAGAAAATATGATATCTTAAGGATGCCACAAGTCTACTCTTCACTTCTTTGGCACAGGTTAATTCTTAGCATGGACCTAGATTTATCACTGCCTGGTCTAACCACAAGGATCTCGTGAATAAGGAAAGAATGCAAGGATGCTTGGCATACAGAAATAAAATGATCAAGAGAGTCTGAACCTAAGGTCACAGTTACAGTGCCTTGGAAACATCAGAGTATTAGACAGTAACTGCCTATTGGGGTTACCGTCATGAATTGCTTTCCCACTTATGTATTCTTATTCAACTAGAATTAAATGTCTTGTGTCATCATTTTGGAATAGAAAGAGGAGTTTATGAAGAAATCTAAAGAGATTTAAATTAAATTTGAATTAACTGTTCAATGAGAAAAGAATGAATAAAAAATATGACATGGTTTCCTAACAAGAGAAGCAAAGGACAAGAAGAAAATGTGGTACATATACACAATTATACACAATACAGCACTCTTCAGCCATAAAAACAGAATGAGATCCTGTCATTTGCAACAATAGGGATGAAATCAGTTGTGGTCATTATGTTAAGTGAAATAAACCAGACACAGAAAGAAAAAATCCACATGTTCTCACTTATTTGTGGGAGCTAAAAATTAAAACAATTGAACTCATGGAGATAGAGAGTAGAATACTAGTTATCAGAGTCTGTGAAGGGAAGTAGGGAATGTGTAGGGTGTGTGTGGGGAAAGTGAGGTTGCTTAATGGGTACAAAGAAAAAAAGAAAAAATGAATAATATCTATTACTTGACCAAATGCTTGAGGTGATGGACAGCCATTTACACTGATGTCTTATTACATAGTATATGTATCAAAATATCTCATGTACCCCATTATTCATATGTACATATAGCATTTATATATAATGAGTATATACAATATATAAATATATATGTACAACTACTTTCTACCCACAAAAAATAATAATTAGCAAAGAACTAATGAGGATTACAGACATGTGACTGCGTGTTCAATGAACAGAGTACATGAAGAGACTAAATTTGTCTATCAAAATATAAAAGAAGGAAGAGTGAATCAGAATGAGGCACAAAGAGAAAATAAACATTGAAAATACTAAAAGTAAGTTAAGAAATGTAGATGATATACTAAATGAATATTCCAGAATAAGAAAATGGCTAAATTGCTGAAACAAAATTTTCAAAAAGACAATGTCCCTCTAGCTCACTATTGCAGCCTCAGTGCTCAGCACATTTATGTCATGTAGCATGGAGCAGTAAATATTTATTTCATAATATTTCATAAATATTTAATATTTGGTATTATGGCTACATTGAATATATTACAATCATAAAAAATACTCAACAGTTACTGTTTACTCTTTTGAAAACAATGTAAGTTATCTCATGCTCACAATAATCTTACTAGATTCCTTTATTGTCTCCATTTTATTCCTGAAAAAATGAGATTTAGAGAAACATAAATTGACTTTTAATTTAATTTGAATCTTTTAAGGAACTTAAACATATATGTTTCTGATGTCATTTTAACTTGCTATTAAACATTATATGCACTCCAACCCTTAAACAAAAATAAGTACCCAGGGGAAAATGTTATTTGTACTTGATACACGTGCTTTTCCACTTTTCTGTCTCACACTTTATTACAGGATTCTTCAATCTAGGAAAAATTTAAAATTTTTCTTTCACGATGCTTTTACAGCTAATGAATGTATTTATACAGCTAATGTCCTCAAATAAATGTCATGTCTTGAATGGCCCAAATTACATTAAAATTCCTAAAGTCTTTCATATTTGTATTTTATTTTTACCAGTTCAAATTCACTTTGAAATAAAATAATTCATTTTAAAATCTGAATTTGTAGAAAAGAAATCAGAATAATGAGACATCTCTACAAATTTTATAAACAATAGTTTAAAGTGTTGATGATGTATAATAGGGAGAAAGACTTATGCATACAGATCCATACTATATCTTAAAATAATTAAAGTGCTCTCCAATGAAAGTGAGTTTAGATTTATTGAATAGCATTCTAAAAAGCAAAACTACCATCAGTGAAATAAGAACATCTAGTTTTGGCCGGGCGTGGTGGCTCACTCCTGCAATCCCAACACTTTGGGAGGTTGAGGCAGGCGGATCACAAGATCAGGAGATGGAGACGATCCTGGCTAACACGGTGAAACCCCGTCTCTACTGAAAATAGAAAAAATTAGCCAGACGTGGTGGCGGGTGCCTGTAGTCCCAGCTACTCAGGAGGCTGAGGCAGGAGAATGGCTTGAACCCGGGAGGCGGAGCTTGAAGTGATCCGAGAACGCGCCAGGACACTCCAGCCTGGGCTACAAGAGCGAGACTCCGTCTCAAAAAAAAAAGAAAAAAAAAGAACACCTAATTTTAATTAAACAAATAAACAGATATTTCTCTATCTCTCAGGATGCTTATGTAAGGCTCGAATGATTACTTTCTAGTGGGGTAAATGGGTATTGGAGATTATTATACAAGATAATTTTTAAGAGCCTCCCAACTTGAGATTTAGATTTATTATAATGTATGCTTCAAAGTACACAAGAGTAGAAGAATGATAATAAAAGTAATTAATTGGAAAAGAAATAGAAATAATAATTAGTCATAGAAAAATGTTCAGATGTACAGTTAGTTCCAAATACAAAGTTAACAATGGGTAAAAATTACATTGCAAATTTATTTAAATTGGGCAAAATATAAGCAATAATATTAATTATATTAAGCATTAATATTTATTGATAGTGAGGATTTGGAAAATGGCAACTTTCAAAAATAGCTCATACTATGAACTGCAAAGGAAATTTAAAAATGAGAAGAAAGATTTGAAGGATTTAAGGATATGCCTCCCCCAAATGTGCTACTCTTGCATACAGACTATTTGATTTAAAGGCATTTGAAAAACAGCAAGTGCAATATCAGTCTGACCTTCCTTCTCTGTTTCTTAAAAGCATGAGAGATAAAATTCCCACATAAAAGATGGCTCCTTAAACTAGAAGGAAAGTATCATTTTCATAATTAAGGACTGAAAGTTGAGGCTGAAGGCAATCTGTACAAACATGGTTGGCTAATGCTGAGCATACAAGCCACTTCTCCACCTGATTACCTTAGTTTAAGCCCCTTTGCCTTATGACATTTTTGGAATTAACTACTCATTTAATTAAACATACAAATATTTGACTTTTGTCCACAACTTCGGGTCTCATTTTTTTTATGAATGTGCCTATGCTATATAAAACTTGGATTAAATAAATGTGTATGCTTTTCTCCTGTTGATCTATGTCAATTTAATTCTTAGGTTCAGTCAAACAAACAAACCTAAGTGGGTAGAGGTAAAATTTCACCTCCCTATAGATGTTTATGTCTCTTGAAAAAAATAAAGTACTCTTAAATTTTAGATTCTAAATATGTTTTTGAGAATTTTAATTCTTATCTCTGTAATGATGAATATTTGAATATTTTGAAGAAAAAAACACATGTTGAAAAATATAGAATTATGTAGATAGATGATAGTATGCCCATACAGCATAATACTGTATCTTCATTAAGCTCATGTATATTTTCTGTGGTTTACTCCTCGTAAAAATAGTGTACATAGAAGTGATATTCACTGGAAATATTTATTTGTATAATGGCCCATGGATAACCTTTTCTTTCTTCTTTGTAGATTTTTATGTTATTATTGTTTTTGTTTGTGATTAGTATTTATGAGGGGACATCCTTAAATATGGTATTAAGAAGAATTTTCTGAAAGAATGATGTTTGAGAGCATACTTCAAGGATGAGGAAAATTGACTTAAAGTAAATAATTTTAGGTAGAAAGAAGACAATGTAATAAGCATTAAAATGGCACAAACCCAGATATGTTGGAGCAACTAAAATTCTACTTATGGGGAGGTTGATGAGCAAGGGACAATTTTGTGAGTAAAGTTTACAGAAATAGTGTCAGATTATGGAAGGCATTAAAGCCATGGCTACAAGTTTGAGTTTATTCCTAAGTGTGTGAGAAGTACATAATTTAATTTACATTTTAAGAAGCTCATTTAGACTTTGGAGTGGTGAATGGACAGAAAGAAAAGAGACTAGTTAAACACTGTTGTAAAAATGCAGGGTCTAAATTATGTGAGCCTAGCTAGCCTAGGATGATAGGAAGCCAGATAGAATTATACAAACTTAAGATATATTTCAAATCAGGCCTTGACTAGAAAGGTAGAAAGTGAAGAAATTAAGAATGATTCTGGACGGGTGTGGTGGCTCTCACCTGTAATCTCATCGCTTTGGGAGGCCGAGGTGGTCAGATCACCTGAGGTCAGGAGTTCAAGACCAGCCTGGCCAACATGGCAAAATCCCATTTCTGGGCGCCTGTAATCCCAGCTACTTGGGAGACTGAGACAGGAGATTAGCTTGAATCTGGTAGGCAGAGGTTACAGTGAGCCGAGATTGTGCCATTGAGCCACTGCCCTCCAGCCTGGGCAACAGAGCAAGACTCTAACTCAAAAAAAAAAAAAAATTCCTAAGCTTAGGTTTTGAACGAAAGGACAAATGACAGAGTACCAGACGTACTGCATTGCTGCGTGGGTTCTCCTGCAGTCATCCACACTGAGATGTTTGTGTGGCCATTTTTGTTTTTAACAGCCACACAGTGTTTGCACCAGATAGATCCTAGGGTGTCCCCCATCCCCTTCACCCCTTGGCATTCATGCCCAATATAATCCTGTCGTTTTGAATGTGAGTGAGAATTGTGACTTGCTTGCAACCAATAGAATATGTCAAGGACAATGGGAATTTTTTGGATGTAAATAAGACTCTAAATCAGATAATTTTTATTTAAACAAAGTGATTTATCCTGATCTACCATGGGTGGGCCTACTTTAACCAGATGAATGCCTTTACAAGAAGGACTGGGCCCTACTTGAAATGAGAGGCTGTCCTCATGGGCTTGATAAAGTAAGTGATGATATTGGAGAGATCTATGTGGCAAGGAAGAATGGGCAGATTTCAAGTTCTGAGGCCAGCTTCCAGCCAACAGTCAACAAAAAGCTGGGATCTCAGTCACACAGCTGCCTCTTCATTTCCTTCCTTCCTTCCTTCCGTCCTTCTTTCTTTCTTTCTTTCTTTCTTCCTTTTTCTTTCTTTCTTTCTTTTCTTTCTTTTTTTCTTTCTTTCTTTCTTTCTTTCTTTCTTTTCTTTCTTTCTTTCTTTCTTTTCTTTTCTTTCTTTCTTTCTTTCTTTCTTTCTCTCTCTCTCTCTCTCTCCCTCCCTCCCTCCCTCCCTCCCTCCCTCTCTCTCTCTCTTTCTCTCTCTCTCTCCCTCCCTCCCTCCCTCCCTATCTATCTATCTATCTATCTCTTTCTTTCTTTCTTTCTTTCCTTCTTTCTTTCTTTCTTTCTTTCTTTCTTTCTTTCTTTCTTTCTTTCTTTCTTTCTTTCTTTCTTTCTTTCTTTCTTTTCTTTTTTTCCTTCTCTCTCTCTCTCTTTCTTTTCTTTCTTTCTTTTAAAAACATATTTTAAAAACAAATTAGATGGAGATGGGGTCTCCCTATGTTGACTAGGTTGGTTTCAAACACCTGGTCTTAAGTGATCCTCCCATCTTGGCCTCCCAAAGTGCTGGGATTACAGGTGTCAGCAGCGCTTCCAGCTCAGTTGCCAGTTATTAAAATGGGAGAAACATGGAAGGGAGGAAATGTGAAGAAATACTTGCATTTTGGACATCTTATGTTTGAGAATTGGAATACATGCAAGTGGTAGTGTTAAAAGGAAGCAGAAAGGTGAGTTCAGAGTTCAGAGATTTAATTACATGACTGCAATTAGCACTATGTTGAAAAATACCTTCACTTCCCAAATTACATAATTATCTAAATGAAAGATAGCACCTCAACACCATGTAAATATTAAGCCACAGCATTTTAAGCAACAGGTATCCTACAAATATTAAAAACAACCAACCAACCAAACAAGCTACATTTAAATTAACGTAGGGTCAAATATCGAATCTTGATTTCCTTTTCTGTAAAATTGTCATATTAGTTATCTGTTTACTAAGAAGGTTTGTGGTAAAAAAAAAAAAAATTGAATAAATAAATGTATGTAAAATGCATTTTGGAAATTATAAAGCTTCATGAAAACAACAATTATTTAGTAAATAGAATAAAACAGCAAATAAAATTAGAATGATTTTAAAAACTTAGATTAGGCCTCCCTCCATAAATAAGTTAAATTTTTCTACCTCGGTCATGGAATATCCCATGCTCCTGTCATCACTTTTTGTAACTTCAGCATCTGTATAATTAGTTGATCCAAAACCCTGGTTCTTAGTTCCTTAGCCTCCTCACCCTAACCATCTATTCCTACACCAAATTATACCTTGTCAATACCAATAACTGCATTGTCACTGACACTTGGATTATAATCATCTCATTCTCTGAAACTCAGCTTTCTGCCACTATAATCTCTTCTACAATTCCTTAACCCTACCTGGACATCCATCAGCTGACTTTCCAATCTTCATGGCCTTGCTTCTCTCTTTATCTTCCTTACCCATAGCAGATTCTGTGGGCCATTAAAATGTCATCACTCCAGTTCATGCATTTTAAGCTCAGTTGTTATTATTGCCTTTCATATGTTTACTTGGTAAAGCCCCAGCCATGATCACATCTTTTGGTCTACAAATAGCTAAACACGACTGTGAAAAATTAACTTCATAGATATGTATTTCTTTTTTTAAATTACGAACATATTTACTCTCATACTTTTAGTCACGTATTAAAAATAAATCTAACTCCTGCACCACCATTAAAATTTCATTCTTAGGAATAACATAGCTCTGATTTCACTGAGAGTATAGAAATGGAGTAGTAATTTATCATCACCATCTTCATCATCATCATCATCTTCACCACCACCAAAACTTCAAGACTTCTTGAACTTTTATCTATCTGTGTACATTTATCATCATTATCATATACATACATCATACATATACATACATCATCATCACCTTAATCATTGTCATCTTCACCACCACTAAATCTTCAAGACTTCCTGAACTTTTATCTCTCTGTGTACATATATGTTGACGCATGTATGCATGAACTCCATACAGAGGACAGAAGACAACATGTCATTGTTTCTAGCCAAAGTCTAACCTTTAACAGGCAAACTGGATTCTCTTGTGTTTGAAACAATAGAAACGGTGATTGTAAAATTAGTTCTGTATTATGTATTACAATATTTACTATTTGCTTAAAACTCTCATTAATACTCAAACATACTAGATTATCTGCTATCTCAAAAAACAAAATAAAAAATCCACTTATTCCATCATCTACCTTTTTCTCACTGTCGCTACACTTCATCGTAGTTAGAAAACAGAGATATAGACCAATGGAACAGAACAGAGCCTTCAGAAATAATACCACACATCTACAGCCATTTGATCTTTGACAAACCTGAGAGAAACAAGAAATGGGGAAAGGATTCCCTATTTAATAAATGGTGCTGGGAAAATTGGCTAGCCATAAGTAGAAAGCTGAAACTGGATCCTTTCCTTACTCCTTATATGAAAATTAATTCAAGATGGATTAGAGACTTAAATGTTAGACCTAAGACCATAAAAATCCTAGAGGAAAACCTAGGTAGTACCATTCAGGACATAGGCATGGGCAAAGACTTCATGTCTAAAACACCAAAAGCAACGGCAGCAAAAGCCAAAATTGACAAATGGGATCTCATTAAACTAAAGAGCTTCTGCACAGCAAAAGAAACTACCATCAGAGTGAACAGGCAACCTACAGAATGGGAGAACATTTTTGCAATCTACTCATCTGACAAAGGGCTAATATCCAGAACCTACAAAGAACTCAAACAAATTTACAAGAAAAAAACAAACAACCCCATCAAAAAGTGGGCAAAGGATATGAACAGACATTTCTCAAAAGAAGACATTCATACAGCCAACAGACACATGAAAAAATGCTCATCATCACTGGCCATCAGAGAAATGCAAATCAAAACCACAATGAGATACCATCTCACACCAGTTAGAATGGCAATCATTAAAAAGTCAGGAAACAACAGGTGCTGGAGAGGATGTGGAGAAATAGGAACACTTTTACACTGTTGGTGGGATTGTAAACTAGTTCAACCATTATGGAAAACAGTATGGCGATTCCTCAAGGATCTAGAACTAGATGTACCATATGACCCAGCCATCCCATTACTGGGTATATACCCAAAGGATTATAAATTATGCTGCTATAAAGACACATGCACATGTATGTTTATTGCAGCACTATTCACAATAGCAAAGACTTGGAATCAACCCAAATGTCCATCAGTGACAGATTGGATTAAGAAAATGTGGCACATATACACCATGGAATACTATGCAGCCATAAAAAAGGATGAGTTTGAGTCCTTTGTAGGGACTTGGATGCAGCTGGAATCCATCATTCTTAGCAAACTATCACAAGAACAGAAAACCAAACACCGCATGTTCTCACTCATAGGTGGGAACTGAACAATGAGATCACTCGGACTCAGGAAGGGGAACATCACACACCAGGGCCTATCATGGGGAGGGGGGAGGGGGGAGGGATTGCATTGGGAGTTATACCTGATGTAAATGACGAGTTGATGGGTGCAGCACAGCAACATGGCACAAGTATACATATGTAACAAACCTGCACGTTATGCACATGTACCCTACAACTTAAAGTATAATAATAATAAATAAATTTTAAAAAAAATAAATAAAAGTCAGTAGTCCATGAAAAAAAAAAAAATAAAAAAAAAAAATAAATAAAATAAAATGAATTCATCTGGACTTCATACCTAATGGCAAAAAAAAAAAAAAAAAAAAAAAAAGAAAAAGAAAAAGTAATCTATAATCACTCTCTGTAGTTACACACAAACTTTTCTACACTCACTCCCATTAATTGTTCATTACTTCTATCATGACTATTCTGACCCTCCTTTTCAAATGTCAAGTGTTAATTCTTAGCCATTATAGAACTTACTAAACGCTCACCAGTTTTCATGAAATACTTTCAGTGCTGAGTTTAAAGAACAAATATCCCGGTTTTACCACTATCACTCTAGTCATTTTTTAAAATCTCTTTTGCTGGATTCTCTGTCTCCTCCAGAGTATAAATTTTGCTAAAGACATACTCTTTGGAACTTTTTGTCTTTTCTATTTATACTCACTTCCTAGATGACATTGTTTACTTACATAGTTTCAATAGTGTCTCTACTCTAGTGACTCCCAGATTTTAATCTTCACCTGAATACCTGACATCTCCACTTGGAAATTTTAAAAGCTTTTCAAATTAAATACATCTAAAGGAATGCTTAGATTTTCATCCACCCCACATGCACACTGCCTGTCATCCAAATATTCCTTTTTTTTTTTTTTTTTTTTAACTTTTGAGCTGGAGTCTCACTCTGTCATCAGGCTGGAGTGCAGTGGTGCGATCTCGGCTCACTACAACCTCTGCCTCCCGGATGCGAACGATTCTCCTGCCTCAGCCTCCCAAGTAGCTGGGACTACAGGTGCGCTCCTCTCCACCTGGCTAATTTTTTTTTTTTTTTTTTTTTTTTGTATTTTCGGTAGAGACAGAGTTTCACCATCTTGGCCAGGCTGGTCTTGATCACCTGACCTCATGATCCACCTGCCTCGGCCTCCCAAATTGCTGGGATTACAGCCATGAGCCATCACGCCTGACCAAATATTCATTTTTTAATCATTCTTTTTCTTAGTTTTTGACACTTTTCACTGAATTGCTTAGATTAAAAACCTTGGGGATTCTCACTATTTATTTTTGTCATATTCATATCCAATTTATTTGTAACTTATTCCAAGTCTAACTTCAAAATCTATCTCAAATCAAATGACTTATCACCACCATTACAATCATACATAAACCAAACTAGCGAGTTCCAGTGCTCTGCCAAACTACTGCACAAGCTTTTCTGCTAGTCTATTTTTGTCTCCTAAAATCTATATATCTAACAACAATCAATAAATCGAATTTTATCTCTTTAGTAAAAATGTTTATTAACTTCTTGCAATACTCAAAATAAAATTACAATCATATATAATGCTTATCAGGCTTACTAATCTCATAGGTAATTTTCCAAATTTATTTTTCCCACTCAGTTTTAACCAAAATAATTTTATTTATGTTCTCAACTTCTCTAGTTTGTTCTTCTGTTAGAAACTCTACATGTGTTGATCCCTGTTCTGAGAAGGCATTTCTTCCAAATATTCACAGACATGACACCCTTATTTTCCTCTGGTTTCTGCCTACACGTGACTTCTTCAAAAAGCCTATCTTGAACAACCCACATTAAAAAAGTGGTTCCTCACTGTTTATCCATTTACACTGCTTTATGTGTCATTTCTTTTAATGTTGACTTTTTTGTGTGTTTAATTTTCGTATTATACATACATCTCTCTCAATAAAATGTGAACTCTGGAAAAACAAGAAATTTTCTTATCCTTACTGTACATCCGTTACCTACAAGAAAGGCTCAAATATTTAGCATCCATAAACACTTGCTGTTGTATATTGTAATTAATATATTTTGGTCTACCCAAAACTCAAATAAAAGAAAGAAAATAATTTGGACATTTATTATACCCATAAAGAGTTCAAAAATCATAACTCATACCTGATATTAACTTTTGTATTAATGGGAAGGCTTGTCATTTTTGTTTTCAAAAGATAATTATTACTTTGGATTACATGATTAATCATTTTGGATGACTTTGCTAATAGGAAACACAGAAATAAAATTAATCTAACAATCATTTGAATAATCATAATTAGACGGTACGTCAATCATTGATTTAAGAATAATTTATTCGTTGTCTGTTACGTTTCAGACACTGTTCTAGGTGGTAGGGACATAGTAGGGATCATCACACAGCAATTTGCCCTAAGAATGTTATGTACTAGTGAAAGGAGACAGACAAACAAACCCGATTAAAATGAACGTATCTAGTTTGTTAGAAAGTGATAGAGCTATGGACAAAAACCAAGCAAGGAAGAGTGCTGAAGTGTGCTGGGTGAGATGACACAGCAAGCGATGTGCACATCTAAGTGAAGATGATTCTCATGAAGCCTTCACTAGGACAGGCAGTGTGCTCAGTATCTTGGATGTGGTTTCTCACTTATGTAATCTTCATAATAATCCCATTACCTATTAGTAAGTACTATTTTCTATTTGAGTCCACATATGAGGTACACGAGGCTCAGTAAATTAAATAACTGTTTCAAAGTCACACAGTTTTCATGTACAAGAGCAGGGTGCAATGGCAATTTGCCTGAATTCAAATGCCATGAGAGATCAGACTTTAATCTGTGCAGTATTTAGTGAGGAGATACAAAAAATGGGTTATGTGGAAAGCTCATTTTCATTGAACACTGGAAAATATTAATTAACAATAATAGTTAACTTCTATTTTATACTGACTAAATAGGTAGTTTTCTGAGGGTTAAACTGCGTTGTCTGATAGATGTCTGCTAATGCATAATGGGGAAGTATTATATTCTGCTGGACATCTATTCACATACGGTTAGCTTCCCTAAATTGCAATATATTCATATCTTGAAGAGCAGCACCATGAGATTGAATTGTTAGGCTTCTGAAAATTACTTTTCCAATTGTCAAATAAGCGTTCAGTGTTATACGGGTCTAATTCTTAACTATTACACAGAACGGTTAACAGAATTAAATTTCAAAATGCAGTGCCAGAGATTGGTTGATTTTGGAAAATACCATTTTCTGAACACATCATTAGGGAGTATGTACATTAGGACTCACTACTTAACTTCTGAGGAATCAGATGAGAAGACATTGGAACTCCTAGAGCTTGCTGGCTTTGAGTCACCTAACCTAATCAGCTTCACCAGAATGGTAAATTATCATGGCTATGAGTAGTAGAGTAAACTGAAATTAGCAAATTAATAGACAATAAAGTGATTTCTCTCTCCTCTTTAAACAGATAAATTGACAGAAATGTCATGAAAACTTACTTTTAGTCTCATACTTTTGTCATAGCTTTTGGGAGTGATAAAAACATTGCCTTGGAATGCTTGGAATGTTATTTCTGTGTTTTTACTTTTGCAGCAACACAGCAACCAAAATACCTATTGTTCGGCATTACTGTACTTAGAACTAATAGATAGGCATACCTGACAAAGCACCATTTCAAAGTAAACTGCATTAGACTTCTGTTAATCTTTGTCACATAAACAGGTCTTGTGGTACTTGGGTTTACTATTCAATTCTGAAGGTTTTTGCTCAATATGTTTTCCATGTATTTTAGTTTTCAAGCAAATATGAGATAAGAATTTTTGTGTCCTCTCTGATTTCCTTGAGGAGTGGTTTGTAGTTCTCCTTGAAGAGGTTCTTCACATCCCTTGTTAGCTGTATTCCCAGGTATTTTATTATCTTTGCAACAAAAAGAAACTATCATAAGAGTGAAGAGACAATCCACAGAATGGGAGAAAATGTTTGCAATCTATCCATCTGACAAAGATCCAATATCCAGCTTCTGCAAGGAACTTAAACAAATTTACAAGAAAAAAATAAAAATTTACAAGAGAAAAATAACCCCATTGAAAAGTAGGCAAAGGACATTACTAGACAATTCTGAAAAGAAGACATTAATGCAGCCAATGAAAATATGAAAAAAGCTCAACATCTCTAATCATGAGAGAAATGCAAATCAAAACCATAATGAGGCACTATCTTGCACCAGTCAAAATGACAATTATTAAAAAGTCAAGAAACAATAGATACTGATGAGGTTGCAGAGAAAAAGAAACACTTTTACACTGTTGGTGGGAGTGTAAATTAGTTCAAACATTTTGGAAGACAGTATGGTGATTCCTCAAAAATCTAGAACCAGAAATACCATTTGACCCCACAATCCCATTACGGGGTATATACCCAAAGGAATATAAATCATTCCCTTATATAGACACAAGCACATGTATGTTCACTTCAGCACTATTAACAATAGCAAAGACATGGAATCAATCCAAATGCCCACCAAAAATAGACTGGATAAAGAAAATGTGGTACATATACATCATGGAATACTATGCAGCCATAAAAAGGAATGAGATCATGTCCTTTGCAGGGACATGGATGGAGCTGGAAGTTGTTATCCTCAGCAAACTAACACAGGAACAGAAAACCAAACACTGCATGTTCACACTTATAAGTGGGAGCCGAACAATGAGAACACGTGGACACATACCGGGGGAACAGTACACACTCGGGCCTGTTGGGGGCAGTGGGGATAGGGAGAGCATCAGGAAAAATAGCTGATGGATGCTGTGCTTAATACCTAGGTGATGGGTTGATCTGTGCAGCAAACCACTATGGCACACCTTTACCTATGTAACAAATCTGCAAATCCTGCACATGTACCCCAGAACTTAAAATAAGTTAAAGTAAAAAGTAAAACAACAAAAAATAATTTTTAAAAATTATCACATTCTGTTTGGTAGTCAGCTAGAATACCAGAGCATGTATTGTTGACAAGATTCACACAGTAATTGGGTACAGTGAGATTTGAAAATGCTGTTTTGTGGTGGAATTTGATTATCTTGTTTTGTAAGGGTCATGATATCTACATTAAAAAGAAAAAGAGGCATTTATTACTAAAAGCAGAGAAGCCCCTCACTGGAGCTTGAGGACAAGTGGTTGTGGTTTTCCACTGGGCTTCTAAGATTGTGTCTGAATGCAGAGCACCCTAGAAGACACTTCTAGAAATTACTGGTCATTTATGACTTTGTGCATCCCCTCAATTGGTTTGGCTACTCAGGCCTAATAACTCATTGCCATTTAGTAGAATTTTGCATTATGTCTTAATAAAAATTTCCAAGACAGAGCTTTTCTGTGGTTATACAGAGATTTTTTAAGCAATCTTTTTCAAAAGCTACCGGCCAGTCTAACAGCTGCAATCCACAGGTTCAGAGTGAATGAAGCCAAGTGGAAATCCACAATGACTTGTCCTTAAGCTCCAATGAGGGACTTGTCTGCTTTGGGAATAAACACCTCAAAAAAAAAAAAAAAAAAAAAAAAAAAAAACAGAGAAAAGAAAAAGAAAATATTTGTGGTTATTAGACATAATACCTACCCTGTGTTGAAACTATATAAAGCTTGTTTTAATAAAAATCCCAAAACAGTAAAAATGATAGAAGTATTCCTACTTAAAAAGTTAAAAAAAAAAAACAAGATTAAGAAAAGTTAAGTGTTTTGTCTAACGTTAAAATGTTAGTAATTGGTAGTGTTTTATTAAGTTCTGAAGCTATCTAAACTACAGAATCTGCCTCTCTGTTTAGATATTATGTACTCAATTCTTTCTCTTGAGCATCCTGCAGTTCTGATTATTTCTGAAGTTTGAAAGAATGATGAATAAGAAAACGTGCTTTATGACGTAATTTATATCTAAAAGAAACTAAAATATATTAGCTTGTGTTAAAGCTAATATACTTAAAAATATAATATATGACAGACTAATGCTAATAAAAAACCTAAATTATACCAATTATTCTTAATTATATTTGATTTATGTTGCATCTTTGATATAAGGAATAATGAAGAATGAAGTTTATATAAGGAAGAATCAGATATGCAACAGAAATCATAACTGACATAATACAAATAATTGATTGGTGTAATAATTTAAACTGCCACTCAGTATATCATTTGGAAACAAAATTAGTCTTAACCACTTAAATTAATGGGCCAAAGAAAAAGTCATGTCGGAAAATCACTAATGTATTGATTTACCTGGAGATATTCTTACATTATATATGGTGAAATATACATTAGTGAATTATAACAAGAATTATTATAGTATTTATAAAAATAATAGCTACTCACTAAAGAGAGAATTACTATATATTCATTGAATTTTAGCTGAATTTTTCTTCTGGTTAATTAAAGAGGAACCTCAAATTTGAATAAAGTTATCTTCAACGGCAGAAGGATGTTAAAATATTCTCACTGAGACCGATATTTAATATAAAATGGAAGAGCCAACCTCAGTGGAATTCAGCAGGTTTTCCTAATCAATACTGTATCTTCTAGCTATTATGGTGCCTTGAAATTCTCACTCAATAATATCTCTGTGTCTTGAAAGCCTACCCCTTTAGCCTTTACTAGGAGACAGTTATGGCCAAAATCTAGCAAATAATGTGGCATTAAGATGGCACAACTCACCCTTTATAGCCTGCACTCCCTACAATGCCAATCTGGAGCTACAGACTATACAAAATGTAAATATTTAATTATTCAAAACAAAACCTCCTGTTGATTCCTCAGCTCCACTGAAAGAGAAATTCTGTTATTGATAAATTACTTCAATTTAAACACAATTAAATAAGAATTATCAATGGCCTGTGTAGAGATCATCTTCTCACTGTTGTTAAAAATAATTCATGGTGATCAGTACGTTATCAAACCTAAGATACAAATCATACATAGAATTTTAAAAAATTATATGTGTTTCAATTTTTGCATTGAATGGGCATAATTAGAGTTATAAAGTTAATCTGATTTTACAAAAGTATATATAATGGTCACTCATTACGCTTCCACTTCTTTTATATGTTTTTCTTTAGATTTTTTTTCTTAATATTGAGTCCTTTTCTTTCCAAAATAAATCAGATGGTGTAATATCCAATTCTAATCGACCATATTATAATGTATGTTTAATTCTTTAAATCTTGTTTGAAAATAATATTATACAGAGGATTAAAGAATCAAGAAAGGAGAAATCTCTAGTATATTAAAACTCAGAAAAGGTATAAGATGATTTAATCAAGCAAATAAAAACATGGTGAAATGTTACATCAAATACTTGTATAGGGCAGGCACAATGGCTCACCACTCTAATAGCAGCATTTTGGGAAGCAGAGGCTTGCAGAATGTCTGAGGTAGAAGCTGAAGACCAGCTTAGACAGTATGGGAAAACCCTGTCCATATAAAAATTACAAACATTAGCTGAGCATGGTGGGGTATGCCTGTGATCCCAGCTACTCCTTACTCTGGAGGCTGAGGTAGGAAGATCACCTGAACCCGGGAGGTCAAGGCTGTAGTAAGCTGTAATGGCACCCCTGCACCCCAGCCTGGGAGACAGAGTGAAACCCTGTCTCAAAAACAAACAAATAAACAAAAATATTTGCATAGAGTCTGATCTGAATCATGTCATTTAGGCATACTTTACACACACACAAAAGTGTTCTATATTTTGTAGATGAAGTATTCTATTTTTCCTTTGCAACTCTCTTAAAATATTTTGCAGCACTATAGGAATATTGTAGGAAGTTTAGATTAATTTTCAACATATTTATAATTTGTAAAATAATATGTATATTTTAATCTTCAATATTCAGAACTTTTCACCATGTACAACATATCTGATGCCTTCACTACACAAATGACCTTAAATGCCACCTAATAAAAATGTGTGCAGTTTTTATATAGTCTCAATTCACATGGTAGTAAAACAACGTGTTTTCTGCATTTCTGTATTGAATTATGCAAATAGGATACAATAAAATTTTTAAATCTTTAAGATTTTTTAAAAATACTGGAAAGAAGAAATTGTTATATACTCTATCTAGACCAAAGACTTACCAGAAGTATTTTGTTGAACTCTAGCTTTGTGTAATAATAAGTGTTGTGTAGTAAAGACAACTTTAGTGAAATAAGTTTGAGAGATTAGTCTTCACAACAAGTCATCCTTCTTGAGGCAAAATTAAGGGTTGCAGAAGCCTGGAGATAAATCAATTAAATACGTAATTTGACAACAACACACCAACAAATGTTACATTTAGTCAAAAAGGTTTTTTTCCCCCCTCAATGCAACTGCATTTTTGAAAACACAATGTAAGAATCGATTAAGATTATTGAATAAATTAACTTTTATGTTCTAAAAAATGAAAACCTGACTTTCATGTCTGTGGGAAAGACTATATCATGATACAGTGAAAAAAGGAAAATGCTACAAAATAACAGTATCAGAGCAAAGTACTACATTAGTCAGATTGCTATATTTTATATATATATATATATATATAAAGTAAATACAATTAAGAATAAATGGTATCATTTAGGTTCTTATTATTAGTGTGTCATATTTTAAGGTAATTTGCTTTAACACAGGCTAAATATGTTTTAGCTTGTTTTAGATATGAATTTCATCATAAAGTACTTTTTCTTATTCATCATTCTTTCACATTTTAGAAATATTCAGAACTGTGAGATGCTCAAGAGAAATCATGAAGTACATAATACTTAATCAGAGAGTCAGTTTCTGTAGTGTAGATAATCAGCTTCAGGACTTAAAACACTACCAATTACTAGTTTTGAACATTAGACACACCACTTAACTTTTCTTAATCTCTCTTTCTTTATCTTTTAAATAGGGATATTTCTATCATTTTTACTGTTTTGGGATTTGAGTTATTAAAATAGGTTTAATATAGTTTCAACACCGGGTAGGTATTATGTTTAATAACTGCAAATATTTTCTTTTTCCTTTCTTCTTTTTTTGAGACAGAGTCTCACTCTGTCACCTAGGCTGGAGTGCAGTGGTGCTGTCATGGCTTGCTACAGCTTCAACCTGCTAGAATCAAGCAATTCTCCCCCCTCAGCCTCCAAGGACCCGGGACCACAGGCTACAAATATTTTCTGATTCATTTGTACCTTTTATAACACGGATTTTTTATAATACTGTCATTTAATTTTACTTACTTTCTATAATCACAAATTAAATCCTTCATTAGACTAGACAGTAAATTAACTTGAAATATACAAGGAAAATAATTATGAGGTCAATATCAGCAAACTAATACTTTGTGATAATATTCACACTTAGATCGGTACTCTCAAAAATGATCTTATATTCATCCTTTAAGGGTAAAAAACACATTATTATTCTTTTTCACTGCTATCAAAATATCTGACTCCTATCTTGCCCTGAGAAGGGAAAATAAGGAGAAGGTTCTTTTTCTAGCATATTTGCAATTCTTTGTATCTCCATGTATTAATTTTCTATTGCTGAACAATAAATCACCACAAACTTAGCATCTTATAAACATCACACATTTATTAACTCACAGTGCTTGTGGGTTACCAATCTGAATATGGTCCTCTGCAAAGTCACAATCAAGATGTCAGTTCAGGCTGTGTTCTCATCTGAAGGCTTGACTGACACAGGATCCTGATGAAATGGTTTAGATGTTTAAAAGTTTACTTCCCTCTTTGAATGATTAGAATTCTCGTAAAGAGAAAAAAGGTAATTGTGAAAAATAAGACAATCTAATGCTAAAGAGCACATCTATCTCAGTCCTAGGCCTAGAGAGTGGATATTCCCAACACCTCATGTAACAGTTTGTGTGTCAGTGACACTCTCTATACTAGTTATTGTCTATTGACACTCAGTATTCACTCCCACCTCCCAGTATTATCCTATTCTCACCCTACTGCAAAGACTGAAGGGCTAAAATCTACATTTGCAGATTCTCTTTCCTCTAAGGTTTGGGATGTTATTTAGGTTGTTCAAAGAAATAAGCCCAAGGTGGGAAGGCCAAGGGAGGCAAACACTATTCTTCCCAGGCTGCAAATCTGGTGTTCGCTTGTGCAACAGCTAGGCTCTATGTTTCAATGTATAAGAACCAGCTTTACTGGTGTAGGGCATCTATGAAATTAGCCAAGGTTTCCTGCAGTGTCCTCAGGGGTTTCAAAAGCTGATAGTTCACTTCCAGATTGCAGCAACTGCTACATTGTCATGAACTTGAAGCCTAGTGAGAGAACACTGACTTCAAACCTAAATCTTGCAACAATTATAATCTGTATGAAAAGCTGTAGTGGTTTTTGTTTCCTGCATTAAAACTTGCATCAGCATCTTCAGAATGCAAGTATAGCCTGTTTAAGTCATCTGCAAATTATATATTGCTTTGCCAGCTAACTGGCTTAGTATGAGTGAAAATGGCTATTGTGTTTCTGGCTTTTCATTGTTCAACGGAACAAGCACTGAATTTCTTTTTACCCTAACACCTATGCAGTTAAACTTTACATAAATTTAATGTTACTTATGATTGAATATAGAATAATTTGCCACTTTCACTGTTTTACACATACATTCATACTGCGTGGATGATTTTCATAAACAGTAGGCAAGAATTTCATAAACATGAGACTTAAGAAAAGCAAATACATTGTATATGTTTGTGATTTAATATTTTTAATTAAAAAGCTAATTTTAGAAGTCATAAACAATGTTATAATAATTTTTACCTCAGACTATGGCCCAAAATGGATGTAAAACCTCAAATTCATACTGCAACAAAGTGTTTAGGAAATAAAAATCTACAACATGAAAAGGTCTATTAAATTCGTTTTAATAAGAGTAGTCAGAAGACAAATGATCATATAGCACTTTCAACTAAACATAGATATACTGCAGTACCTTTAAATTTGCTGAAGAAAAATTACTTGTACAAAGGAGATTCTGAGTCAAATGACAAGGAGAAGAAAGCTGTAAGCATATAGCACCACTTATGTTATTAATCTGAATGACAGGGAAGAAGAAAAAAGGATAACAATAGATGCTGACATTGCATAGTGTGAGCCGTGAATTAATTTGCTCTGACAATGACACCTTTCAAAGGACAGTTACTGGCCATAAACCATGATATTTTGCTCAGAATATAAAATACAAATATAATAGAATCATTTCTTATTATATTAAATATTACAAGATTATCTAGGGAATATTTATTTCTCTTTTATGCTTGGTAGTATATGTGACACTGTGGATAACTACAATTTCTAATTTCTTATTTTCTTACTGTCTCAGATTTGAAACATTTAGTTATACTGACTTCTACAAAAGTGATTTCATTCTAAAAAAGACTTGTCTATAAAACAATAGCTGAAGCAAATTTGTATTATTTTAAACATCGGTGTTTAAGGAATTGCCCCAGGGTGAAGGAAATTTCTGTATTTTTAAAACAGAATATGTTTAATATAGTGAATGTAGGGACATAGGTTTCCCCACCAAAATCAAAATGCTATCATAAATAGAGAAGATAGAAATTGATTGTACATTTCATTCATTTACAAATTTACTGTAGGAGGTTTAGGTTGGCTCAGATCACCTACGGTTTCTTTCACATCTGGCAACAAAGGTGGGGCAAATATTTAATCTCACCTGTTTTATCAGCACAAATTCAGATGTAGGAAATTTCCTTGCCTGATTATATGCATATTTGCAGCAGCTTTAACAGTTACTCTCCATATGCTCATGAAGAAAGGCCTTCTTCATTTGTCTACTGCTCCGCCCGAGAGTAATATTCTTCTAACCCAAACATTTTTCCTATCCAAAAATATCACCAGCATCATCAGCAGGGTGACATGAGATAGATCAGGCATCAAAGAAAGTAAGGGATTACATCAGCTTCAGAACACCACCACCTAATGAAATACAGTATTGATTTAAAGTGAAATTCAGCACCCACAATGACCTTAATCTTATTGAGTTTCACTTTGTTTTGTCCTAGAGGAAAAAGGGAATAACAGGAAAAAGTAGCTGTATAGGTGCTTGCAACAAGTTGGAAAATAGTGCCCTACAAACATTTGCTATGGAGTCCCACATGAATCTGTGATTTTTTTTTTTTTTTTTGTAAAATATTCTAAAAAGGGTATGGATATATGACACAGTCTGGCTGTTTCCCCAACCAAATCTCATCTTGAACTGTTGCTCCCACAATCCCCAAATGTTGTGGGAGGGACCCAGTGGAAGGCAATTGAATCATGGAGGCCATTACCCTCTTGTTGTTCTTGTGATAGTGAGTGCGTTCTCATGAGATCTGATGGTTGGATATGGGGCTTTTATCTCTTTGCTTGGCACTTTTCCTTCTCATGGCCATGTGAAGAAGGACATGTTTGCTTTCCCTTCTGCCATGATTGGGGCTTCCTCAGCCCTGCAGAAGTGTGAGTCAACTAAACTTTTTTCCTTTATAAATTACCCAGTCTCCAGTATTTCTTCATAGCAGTGTGAAAACAAACTAATATGGTAAATTTGTACTGGAAAGTGGGACACTGCTATAAAAATACCAGGAAATGTAGCAGTAATTTTGGAACAGGGTAACAGGCAGAGGTTGGAATAGTTTGGAGGACTCACAAGAAGCCAGAAAGTTGTGGGAAAGTTTGGAACTTCCTAGAGACTTGTTGAATGGCTCTAACCAAAACGCTGGCAGTGATAGGGACAATGAAGTTCAGGCTGAGGTGGTCTCCAAGATGAAGAACTTGTTGGGAATTGAAATAAAGTTGATTCTTGCTATACTTTAGCAAAGAGACTAGCAACATTTTGCCCCTCCCTTAAAGATCTGTGGAATTTTGAACCAGAGAACTTGAGAGAGATTATTTAGGGTACCTTTTGGAATAATTTTTGTTTGTTTGTTTTTTGAGACAGTCTTGCTCTGTCGCCAGGCTGGAGTGCAGTAGGGTGATCTCCGCTCACTGCAACCTCCACTTCCCATGTTCAAGCAATTCCCCTGCCTCATCCTCCCGAGTAGCTGGGACTACAGGTGTGCACCACCATGGCTGGTTAATTTTTTGTATTTTAGTAGAGATGAGGTTTCACCATGTTGGCTAGAATGGTCTTGATCTCCTGACCTCGTGATCTGCCTCCTCGGCCTCCCAAAGTACTGGTATTACAGGTGTGAGCCATTGAGCTCAGTTGTGGTAGAAGAAATTTCTAAGCAACAAAATGTATGAGATGTGACATGGGTGTTCTTAAAAACATTCAGTTTTATGTATTCACAAAGATATTGTTTGGAATTGGAACTTATGTTTATAAGGGAAACAGAGCTTAAAAGTCTAGAAAATTTGTTGCCTGATGATGCAATAGAAAAGAAAACCCCATTTTCTGAGAAGAAAATCACACTGGCTGCAGAAATTTGCATAAGTAATGAGGAGCAAAATGTTAATTGCCAAGACAATGGTGAAAATGTCTTCAGGACATGTCAGAGACCTTCATGGTAGCCCCTCCATCACAAGCCTGGAGGCCCAGGAGGAAAAATTGGCTTCCTGGACTGGGTCAAGGGCCTTTCTGTTTTGTGCAGTCTCAGGACTTAATGCCCTGCCTCTCAACCATGGCTAAAAGGAGTCAACATAGAATTCAGGCTGTTGCTTCAGAGAAGACAAACCCCAAGCCTTGGTGGCTTACACATGGCATTTGGCTTGCAGGTGCACAGAAGTCAAGAACTGAGGTTTGGGAAGCTCCAGCTAGATTTTACAGGTCGTGTGGAAATGCATGGATGTCCAGGCAGAAATATGCTCCAGGGGCAGAGACCTCATGGAGCTCTGCTAAGGCCGTGCAAAAGTAAAAGGTGTGGTTAGAGTCCCACACAGAATCCCCACTGGGGCACTGTCTAATGGAACTGTGAGAAGAGGGCTACCATCCTCCAGACCCCAGAATAGTAGATGTGCCAACAGTTTACACTGTGTGCCTGGAAAAGCTGCAATGCTCAACACCAGCCTGTGGAAGCATCAGGAGGTGGATTCTACCATGCAAAGCCCCAGGGACAGAGCTGATCAAGGCCATGGGAGCCCACTTCTTGCTCCTATGCTGAAAAAAGGGTTATCAGCATGATGTGGATGTGAGACATGGAGTAAAAGGAGACCATTTTGGAGCCTCAAGGTTTAATGACTGTCCTATTGGATTTTGGACTTGCATGGAGCCTATAACTCCTTTGTTTTGGCCAGTTTCTCCCATTTTAATTGGGTATATTTACCCAATGCCTGTACTCACATAGTATTTAGGAAGTAACTAACTTGCTTCTAATGTTATAGGCTCATAGGTAGAAGTGACTTGTCTCAGATGAGACTTTGGACTTGAACTTTTGGGTTAATGCTGGAAAGAGTTAAGATTTTGAGGGACTGTTGGAAGGATGCGATTGTGTTTTGAAATATGAGGACATGAGATTTGGGAGGGGCCAGAGGTGGAATGATATGGTTGACTGTGTCCCCACTCAAAACTCATCTTGAACTGTAGTTGCCATAAACCCCACATGTTGTGGGAGGGACCCAGTGGGAGGTAATTCAGTCATGGAGGCAGTTATCCTTATGCTGTTCTTGTGATAGTGAGCGAATTCTCGTGAGATCTGATGGTTTAATAAAGGGGTTTTCCCTTGTGCTCGACACTTCTTTTTCCTGGCACCATGTGAAGAAGGACATGTTTGCTTCACCTTCTACCATGATTTTAACTTTTCTGAGGCCTCCTCAGTCCTGTGGAAATGTGAGTCAATTAAGCCTCTTTTCTTTATAAATTATCCAGTCTCACGTAATTTTTTCATAGCTGTGTGGAAACAAACTAATATAATTTACCTGCACAGAAGACCAATATTGAGCCCTTGATATGGGACCTTTCCTCAGGGTGGTCAGTCACCTACTTAGTGGCAGGTCGATTATACTGGATCTCTTCTATCATGGAAAGGGCAGTGGTTTCTCTTCACTGGAATAGATACTTACTCTGGATATGCCGTTGCCTATCCTTGGCAATGCTTCTGCCAAGACTATCATCCATGGACTCCCTGAATGTCTGATTCAGTGTCATGGTATTCCACACAACATTGTCTCCAATGAAGGTACTCACTTTATGGCTAACGAAGTGTGGCAGTGGGTTCACACTCATGGAATTCACTGGTTTTACCATGTTCCCCATCATCCTGAAGCAGCTGGATTGATAGAACAGTGGAATGGCCTTTTCAAGTCACAATTACAATGTCAGCTAGGTGACAATACTTTGCAGGGCTCTGGCAAAGTTCTCCAGAAGGCTGTGTATGCTCTGAATCAGCATCCAATATATGGTACTGTTTCTCCCATGCCCAGGATTTATGGGTCCAGGAATCGAAGGGTGGAAGTGGAAGTGGCACTACTCACCATCACCCCTAGTGATCCACTAGCAAAATTCTTTCTCCCTGTTCTTCTGACATTACATTCTGCTGGCCTAGAGGTCTTAGTTCCAGAGGGAAGAATGTTGCTACCAGCAGACACTACCATGATTTCATTAACCTGGAAGTTAAAATTACCACTTGGTAACTTTGTGCTCCTCCTACCTTTAAGTCACCAGGCTAAGAATGGAGTTACAGTGTTGGCTGGGGTGACTGACCCAGACTATAATGACAAAATCACTCTACTACTACACAATGGAGGTAAGGAAGAGTACGCATGGAATACAGGAAATCCATCAGAGAGTATCTTAGTATTAGCATACCCCTTGATTAAGGTCAATGGGAAACTACAACAACCCAATCCAGGCAGGACTACAAATGGCACAGACCTTTCAGGAATTAATGTTTGGGCCACTCCACCAGATAAAAAAACACCACCTGCTGAGGTGCTTGCTGAAAGCAAAGGGAATACAGAATGAGTAGTAGAAGGAGGTAGTCATCAATACCAGCTACGACCACGTGACCAGTTACAAAAAGAAGGACTGTAATTGTCATGAGTATTTTCTCCTCATTTTGTTAAGAACATGTTTGTACATTATGTACTTATACTAAGAAAATATTTTTTTCCTTTATCGTGGGACATAAGATTTGTTGACTTTATATCAGAATTTCAGTGTTGTTAACTTTATGTAATAGCTTTTAGGTTAAGCCTTAGTGCAATTCTGGCCTTTTGCCACACACTGAGGTTTGCACTGTCAGCTTCCCTGCTCCTGAGGGTTTGGGACACCGATTGGCTTTTTTGCTCCTCAGCTTGCAGACAGCCTCTTATGGGACTTCACCTTGTGATCGTGTGAGTCAATCCTCCTAATAAACTCCCCTTCATATATACATGTGTCTTATTAGTTCTGTCCCTTTAGAGAACCCTAACTAATACAACATATAACCTTATCCTGTGTGACGTCTGGATGTGTGAAGAATCCTTTGAGGGGAAATTATGGCAGGTGGTGGGGATGTGTTCTAAGTGTAAAGAGAATGAAAGAAGGCAGATGGTGAAACTTGCAAGATGATGGTAGGCAACAGGCTCAGTCATTTGACTCTTTGCCAAGAAAGGCCAAATATTCAGTAAAGTTAAACTCAGGAAGTGCTGAGTGTGAGTGGATGCCCTGTGGAAACTGATGAAGGAGTGGCATTTACATTGGGATTGCTATCTCGACACTGATTATGGAAGCAGAAAATGCACAATGAAGGAAGTCATGGAACTCATAAATCATTTGAAGAACTCTGAGCTCTCATAAGCATTAAGGATGGAATTACAGTGAGTTTGTTTATATGCACGTATGCATTCATATATGCATATGCATTTTTGTTTTTCATATGTCAATTCTTTCCATGGAAATTGAAATATTTGTAGGAAAAACTACATATGCTATTTTATGTCATGCTTCTTTTTACTTAACCACAAAATGTTCTAGAACAAACAATTATAATTTACTATATATTCATTTTTATGGAAATAGATAAAACATTTAGTGAAGATTTGGCACTAAGATTGCAATAAAACTACACCTAAGGATGGATTTAGGAAATATGAGTACAAAACTAATTCCCTCTTAGAATTCATAACTACTATGTTGAGCATCGAATGGGTTTGCAGTTGGAATTTAAACTAAATGATATGCTCCAGATATATCCTAACAACAAATTCAGACCTTTCCTCCACTCCCAGCCAAACTGATTACAGAGCAATAAAACTCAGAATACTGTGGAAACAGTCTGGTTCTACAGGGACATGTCCTCAGCCTAGGAGGTACCTAGAAGTACTCAAGCCTCTCAGTACTTTCACTTGAAAAAGCACTCTGAACCTGAGCTCACAGTTCAGAGTACTGAGTGTGATGGGCAAGAAGTAGTAGACCACATGAATTAAAAGAACTAGAATGCCTAAGCTACAGATAATGACAATATTAACATACTACCTAAATACCACCAAATATCACATAAGAGCTTAAGGCAAAAGCACTTATGGGATCAGGACAGTCCATAGATCATCAACAAAAGAGAAACTCCACAAGAAAGTATGACGATTGTGATCTGATTTTTACAGTACATACTAACTTAAATTACGGAAAGTAAAAAAATAAAATAAAAACTACAAAAGTGAAGATTAAAAAATAGTAATTGGGAAACTGAAAATCAAAATAGAATGTTTTGGCAGACTTTAGTCAGCGCTGGATCTACAGAGAGCTCTCCTACAAAAAATAATAATAATTTGAAAAGAAATTTTATTTTATTACACTAATTTGAACACTGAACCATATTCTTTTCCAGCACACATAAACCTTTTATAAAATAGAATATTATATCCAAAGTAAATATCAGCCATATCATCACTAAAAAGACATCCATTTTATGAATGTAAGCCTTAATTAATAAATACTAAATTGTATTTTAATTAAAAATGTCATGGTAGACAATTTCAATATAAAATGAATGGAAATAGTTTTATGTGTATTTCTTTATCAATATGTATTTTTTACTGCAAAATATATACCAAATAATACTGGAAAGCTTAAAAATGATTGAATGAAACTCATTCAGAGGTTAGAATCAATATTTCTAATTAAAAATTTCATTTTAGAATCTTACATTCAAGTGATTTGAATGATGATACCCATCATGTCTCATCTCCCTTACTTCTACTTTCCAGGTTTTCGTGTTATTATTACTTGTACATTGCTTGGGTTCATAGTATTAAAATTATTGTCTATAACTGCTGTCATTTAAAACATACCTTTACTCTTTGTCAGTAATGTGATTGTCACTAGTGTCTATTCTGCTTCATTTTTATAATCTATTCATAGTTTTATATTATGTAAGTCTGATGCTCTGCGTGTTTCACACATTTCTCCAGTCTACTTTTTAAATTCATTCTTTTGATATGTCATCTTATCTATAGTTCTTATGTAATTGATTTTTTAAATATTATTAAATTACTCTGTAGCTTGAAACATTTGGGAAGAATATTCTCTCTTTCCTGAGTTATTTATCTTTTCAGGAAACATACTACCCCTTTTTACATACAATGTTTCCTTTACCCCCACCCTGCTCTTTGATATTTTCAAACTTGCATTATTATTTCTTATCTTGTTCACACAGCAGCAGCTCTGTTTGCAGGTTTCATTCACTCTAAAATTAATGCTGATTTAATTTATTATTTTTTTTAAAGTTTTATTTTATAATATTTTATTTTTTAGAGACAGCGTCTTTGTCATTCAGACTGGAGTGCAATGATAGCTCATAACCTCAGATTCCCTGGCTCAAGGGATCTGGCTGCCTCAGCTCCCTGAGTGGCCAGGAGTACAGGCATGTGTCACCATGCCTGGCTATTTGTTTTTTAACTTTTGTGCAGATGAGGTCTCACTATGTTGCCCATGCCTAGTCTGTTATTTGTCTCAAACCATTTGCTCACTTCCTTTGCAATATAACATGAGGCCAAGATATTTTGTCTTCTTCCCCCCCTTTTCTATAACTTTAAAAAGTAGCAAGGCGTAGGAGTAACTCATGTTGCAGAAGAGCTGTCATTGGAAACTTGGGCTGTATTCTTTTCTTAAATTTATTACACGTTCAACATCAAGGTTCTCTCAACCCATAAATCTATAGGGTTTACACCATCATAATGTGGCAATATATCAAGGCTTTCCTCAATTCACTATAGGTTAGATGCTGCTGCTGACCCAACCCAAACTGCAGAGTTAAACATGGGACCTAACTCTAGCTTAATTAGTACTTTTGCTACTCTGAGTTTGGTTCAGAATCATTATATTACACATTTGGACCAAATGCCAGTCAAGCTCAAAGAGTTTACCCCCATATATTGAGAGAAAGACATTTCCACCTTGTCAATAAATTTGGAGCTGCAAAGATGTATTCTAAAGCTGCTCACAGTCATCCACAGAGGAGAGTTTCTCAGAGATTAGAAACAACGTAGAGGAGAGCAGGGAAAACAGATGGAGAAATCTTTTTTGTGATACTGTTTGGGTTGCCCTTGAACTTATAATTTTAGGTGTCAACGTGTATTCTTTTTTGGCTATGTTAATTTGAATTAAGTTTCAGTTAATTTTCCTAAAAGGGTACCAATTGATACAATTAGAGGTTTTTTTTTTTTTTTCTTGGATAACATACCCAGAGAGAAGACATTGGCAGAATTTAAACCACAGAAAGACAATAGCAATCATTGTAAACGTGGGTGCAGCATGAGAAGTTGATAGAAGAGTAGAGTATGGATGTGGAGACATGTTAGATGGTTACTATTTGAATCCAGGTAACATAGGAAGGTAATAACTTGAAGAAGCAGTTGTCAGGGAGGGTAGAGGAAAGTTGTTGGAATTTGAAGGTTTTTAAGAATTAAGGTAGCAAGTTGTTTTGTTGTTGTTGTTGTTGTTTATTTGTTTGTTTGTTTTTTGAGACAGGGTCTCACACTGTCATCCAGGTTGGAGTGCAGTGGTGTGATCTTGGCTCCCTACAACCTCCGCCTCCCAGGTTCAAGTGATTTTTCCTCTCTCAGCCTCCTGAGTAGCTGGGATTACAGGTGTTCGCCCCCATGCCCAGTTAATTTTTGTATTGTTAGTAGAGACGGGGTTTCACCATCTTGGCCAGGTTGGTCTGAAACTCCTAACCTCGGGTGCTCCACCCACCTCAGCCTCCCAGAGTGCTGGGATTACAGGCGTGAGCCACGGTGCCCAGCCAAGGTAATAAGATTAGATGGTGGATTGAATGTAAGTAAGGGAGAAGAAGGTTAAAAATAATTCCAAATTTCTCTCTTTAGCAATTACATAGATTGTATTGCCACTTACTAAAATGAGAAATCCTGAGGAAATACTAGTTTTGACAATTGTGTTCTGAGGTCTTCATAGATTTAATTTTTATATGAAACTTAATCTGCCAACTTGATTTTAATGCCGCTTTTACCTGTTCTGTTTATTGACCTAATGAACAAGTTTCTACTCTGTAACTATTAAAACTTTCTATTTCCTTGTTGCCTTTGCTTTTTAAAAAATAATGCTTTTATCTTCTCTTTATTTTTATTTCCCAGGGTTGACTATAATGCCCTTGGGAGGAGAACTAAAACTGGTTGTCAAGAAGTGTGATGTGGGTATACATGGAATGGTCATGGATGGGAGGAGCAGAGGGTTCATCAAAATTGAGGACTGTAGAGATAACTTAGCAAGACATTGATGTCATTTTGAACAAAAATTGTGCATTATAAACCCCCACCATTCTTGTTCAGCCAGGAGCCAACCAAAGCCTAACACTTCTATTTCTGTGGATAAGGAGATTTTTCTGTAAACAAAATGACTTTCTCTTGTGCCCAGTGACAATTTGGTCTTCAGTTGCATTTGCATTTTGAAAACTTTAATTTGTGCTAATAAAACAAAAATGGCATAAAAAGAGTATACTACTGAAATAAGAAATAAAAATTATGTCTTTAAAATTTATCTTAATTTGTTGAAGAAAAATATTCAACCAGGAAGTAAAGCATATCTCTTTATCCTTAACATAATATGTCTATTATTTTTGGGTCATCAAATTTATTAATTAAAATGTAGAATACCAAGTTATCCTTTTCCTAATAGTTTTTGAATATCTATCTGTTGTGTTCCCTAAATCCCCATTATAAAGAACAAAAAGGGAGAAAGTAAGATTGGGTCACATATAGTGTCTGTTATATAAGTGATTTATGCCATTAAAAGAAATCCCACACTTTGATTTGACTCATAGAATTTCCAAATCTATACCTCTGACTCTTATCAGATTTAAACATTTGATATATTTATAAGAATTCTCAAAAAGACAGAAACAGAAACAATACAATATATATTGATATACAGAAAGAAATTTATTATAAGGGACTGGCTCCTGCAATTAAAAAGACTAAGTAGTTCCATGATTTGCTGTCTGTGAGTTAGAGGCCCAGGAAAGTGTGTGTTGAAGTTCCAGTCCAAAAAAGAAAGCCTGACTGGGTGCAGCAGTTCATGCCTCCAACATCCGCAATTTGGGAATCTGAGGCAGGAGGATGGCCTGAGCCCAGGAATTCGAGACACTTGGGAAACATAGGGAGACCCCATCTATACAAATAAGTCTGCAGTCAGCTATGAAAAAAAAAAAAAAAAAAAAAAAAAGTAAATATTCTGAGTCTCAATTCCAGTCTAAAGGCCTGCAAACAAGAAGCATTGGTGTCCTCTGAGAGCAGAAGACAAATGTCCCAGCTAGGATGACAGCATATTCACTTTTCCTCTGCTTTTCATTCTATTGAGGCCCAGCTGCATTGATGAGGTGGACTGTATTAGTCAGAGTTCTCTTAGAGGGGGAGAACTAACAGTATATGTGTGTGTGTGTGTGTGTGTGTGTGTATACGTATACATATATATACACGTATATATATACACACACACCCAGACATATAGATACTTGTATATATATGTATACATGTGTATATATATGTTTATATATATATGAGAGCTTATTAAGTATTGACTTACATGATCACGAGGTCCTACAATAGGCTGTCTCCCAACTGAGGAGTGAGGAGAGCCAGACTGAGTCCTAAAACTGAAGAACTTCCTGTCTGATGTTCCAGGGCAGGAAGCATCCAGCACGGGAGAAAGATGTAGGCCGGGAGGCCAAGCCCATCTCTCTGTTTCATGTTTTTCTGCCTGCTTTATATTAGCTGTAAGATGATTAGATTGTTCTCACCAGATTAAGGGTGCATCTGCCTTCCCCAGCCCACTGACTCAAATGTTAATCTCTTTTGGCAACACCCTCACAGACACACCCAGGATCAATCCTTTGTGTCCTTCAATCCAATCAAGTTGAAACTCAGTATTAACCATCCCAATCCACCCCCTGTCAACTTGAACCCATACACATCTTCTGAGATCATACATAATCTTCAAAGACGGACAATAATGAGGTCATAATTACGCCTAACATAATACAACTATCCGTACAACTGGAAATACACCAATCCCCAACCCAAATACTATTACATATAGTTAACAATCTTAAATGCTGATACGAAGTCACTAAATCTTATGTTACATGATAAAGAAAAAGGAAATAAAATGCAGATATTTTCTTAGTACAAGCATATACATGCACAAACATGTTTTTAACAAAAGAAGGAGGAAATACTCATGACAGAGATGGAGGAAATACTCATGACAGATTCCTCATTTCTGCAGGTGGTCATGTGGTTGTAGGTGGTATTGATGACTATCTTCTTCTACTACCCATTCTGTATTACCTTTGCCATAAGCAAGCACCTCAGCAGGTCATGGTTTTTTTTTTTTTTTTTTTTTTTTTTTTTTGTTAGCTGGTGGAGTGACACAAACCTTCATTCCTGAAGGATCTGGGTCATTAATATTACTGCCTGGATTGGGCTGTTGTCATTTCCCATTGACCTTAATCACAAGGCATGATAATAGAAACGCCCTAATGGATCTCCTGTATTCCATGCATACTCTTCGTTACCGCCATTGTGGAGTAGTAGACTGATTTCATCTTGATAGTCCAGGTCAATCACCCCAGCTAACATTGTAATTCCCTTCTTAGCCTTTTGACTTAAATGTAGGAGTGAGCCCAAGGTGTCCAGGTAGCAATCTTAATTTCCTGTTTAATGGAATCATTGTTGTGTCTTCTGGCGGCAGCATTCCTCCCTTGGGAATGAACACCTCTAGGCCAGCAGAACGTAATGTTGCAGGAACAGGAAGCAAAACATTTGCTGGTGGATTACTAGGGGTGATAGTGAGTGGTGCCACCTCCACTTCCACTCCTTGACTCCTGGACCCGTGAATCCTGGCTATGGGAGCAACAGTACCATATACTGGCAGCTGAAGCATACATGGACTCCTGGAGAACTCTGCCACAGCCCTGTAAATTATTGTCATCTAGTTGGAGTTGTAATTGTGACTTCAAAAGACCATTCCACCGTTCTATCATTCCAGCTGCTTCAGGATGATGGGGAACACGGTAAGATCATTGAATTCCATGAGCCTGAGCCCACTGCTGCACTTCTTTAGTGATAAAGTGAGTTCTTTGGTCAGAGGCAATGCTATGTGGAATACCATGATGGTGGATAAGGCACTGCAAGCAGAATAGGCAAACCCATATCCAGAGTAAGTGTCTAATCCAGTGAGGACAAACCTCTGCCCTTTTCATGAGGGAAAATGTCCAATATAATCAACCTGCCACCAGGTTGATCACCCCGAGGAACGGTGACATATTGAGGGTTCAGTGTTGGTCTCTGCTGCTGGCAAATTGGGCACTCAGCAGTGGCTGTAGCCAGGTCAGCCTTGGTGAGTAGAAGTCCATTTTGCTGAGCCCATGCATAATCTCCATCCCTGCTGCCATGATCACTTTGTTCATGGGTCCATGTGGTGATGACAGGGGATCCTGGGGAAAGAGGCTGAGTGATGTCCACAGAATGGGTCACCCTATCCACTTGATTATTAACATTTCCCTCTGCTGAGGTCACCCGTTGGTGAGCACTCATGAAATACAAATATCTTCATGGTTTTTGACCACTCAGAGAGGTCCATCTGCAGACCTCTTCCCGAAATTCCTGTGTCACCAATTTTCCAATCATTCTTCTTCCAAGTCCCTGATCATCCAGCCAAACCATTGGCAACAGCCCATGAATCCATATATAATCACACATCTGGCCATTTCTCCTTCCATGCAAAGTGCACAACCAGATGCACTGCTCAAAGTTCTGCCAACTGGGAAGATTTCCCTTCACTGCTGTCCTTCAGGAATGTCCTGGAAAGGGGCTGCAGTGATGCTGCTGTCCACTTTCGGTTAGTGCCTGCATATTGTACAGAACCATCTGGGAAGCAGGTCTTCTCTTCCTCTGTCAACTGATCATAGGGAACTCCCCACAAGGTCATCGGTGCAGGCTCAGGGAGAAAAGGCAGGGTGGCAGGAACGGAGACCACGGGCATTTAAGCCACTTCCTCATATAACTTACTTGTGCCTTCAGGACCTACTCGAGTCCAATCACATATATACCATTTCCATTTTATGACAGAATGCTGCTGTGCATGCCCCACTCCTGGTACCAAAATTTGTATCAGTCAGGGTTCTCTTAGAGGGACAGAACTAATAGGATATATTTACGCACACACCCACCCACACACACATATATATATCATATGTGTATATACACACACGTATATATACACACATATATAGGGAAACTTATTAAGTATTAATATATATTTATACACATGCATATATAAGCGAGTTTAAGTATTAAATATATATGTATATATACACACACATGTCATATATGTATACATATACACACTTTATATACACACATATACATATATAGTGTGTATATGTATACATATATACACATTTATATGGGAGTTTAAGATTATATATATTTATATATACACATATATAGGGGAGCTTATTAAGCTAAGTGTGTATATATATATTACACACAAATATATATACACACACATATATATATACACATACACATATATATATAGGCGAGTTTATTAAGTATTAGCTTACATGGTCATGAATTCCCACAATAGGTTGTCTGCAAGCTGAGGAGCAAGGAGAGCCAGACCAAGTCCCAAAACTGAAGAACTTCGAGTCTGATGTTCCAGGGCAGGAAGGATCCAGCATGGGAGAAAGATGTAGGCTGGGAGACTAGGCCCATCTGTCTTTTTCATGCTTTTCTGCCTGCTTTATATTAGCTGGAAGCTGATTAGATTGTGTGCACCAGATTAAGGGGAGGGGGGCTTTACAGTCCCAAGCCCACTGACTTAAATGTTAATCTCTTTTGGCAATACCCACACAGACACACCCAGGATTAATACTTTGTATCCTTCAATCCAATCAAGTTGACACTCAGTATTAACCATCACAGAGACCTTCCTTACTCAGTGTACATATTCAAATGCTAATACGTTCTGGAAACACCCTCACATTATAGAGTGAGAAATAATGTTTTATCTGATATTTGGATGCAACTACACAACAATATTTTATTTATTTTGTTATTCTATTTTTCTATTTTTTTAAATTTTTTAAACATTTTTATTAAAAACCAAGACAAAAATCACACACATTATCCTAAGTCTACACAGGGTCAGGATCTTCAATATCACCATCTTCCACTTCCACATCTTGTAACCCTAGAAGGTCATCAGGAGAAATAACAGGCATGAAGCTGTCATTTTCTATGATTACAGCGATTCTTCGGGAATACCTTTTGAAGGACCTGCCTGAGTCTCTTTTACAGTTAACTTTTTTTATAAGTAGAAAAGTACACTCAAAAACAATTAAAAAGTGTAGTATAGTCAATACAGAATCTCATAACAAAGTTATTTGCTACTGTACATAATTGTATGTGCTATACTTTTATATGTAGGATAGTAGTTTGTTTACACCAACATCACAAGTACGTGAGTAATGTGTCGAGCTCTGACATTGCAAAAGCTATGACATCATTAAGTGATAGGGATTTTTCAGTTTCATCATAATCTTATGGGACCACCATCATATATGACGTCTACGGTTGACTGAAATGTCTTCAAGTGGCACATGACTGTACAGATATAAGCACGGGCATAGATACAGATATAAGTGTAAATATATGTATAGATACAAATAGTGATATATTGATTCTGATGAAGTCTAAGATTATTTTCTCTCATTTTATCAAAATCATTATCAGTGTAGGTTTCTCTGCTTTTTTATCATAAATGCCAAGTATAGCCTTTAAAATTTATTCATGTATTTTTATTTTTAACACATTTTACTAGTGTTATCATTCCTCACACAATATTACAGAAAATATACCAAGTGCAAAGCATCACAATAAATGCGATATTACTTAATATAAATGTGACAACAGAGGTAAAATTATATACATGGGAACATATTAGAACATTGCTAATGAAATAATGTAAGCCTTAGATTCATTATCTATAAAATGGGGATTATTGTAATCTTATGTACTTTGTAGGATGACTTTGAAGATTAGGGTATTATATTCAATGTATCCTCTGACACAGACTATGGGCTCAATATATTATCCTAGTATTATAAATAATAATCCTCAGAGCAAACAATGGAATTCCCTGGCATCCAAATGCATTAAATACATCATGGTTTGTTTGCTTGCCTAATTCCAAGCTCCTTTTCTCTGGGAATTACCATTAATATACCAGATAGTGGCTTCAGCAGCTATTTCTCAATTTTACCCATGAAATAAATGTAGGAACAATTTAAAAGTAGAGACTTATGCTGCAGCATAATGAACATTGTTGTTTGTTTGTTTTTCTCCTTTAAAGTGGAATACTATTCAAGATGGTCAAAGCTTGGGCTAGTATCACTTAATGACAAGACGCAGAAGTCTTTGTAAACTTATCTGAGATCTAAAAACAGGTCCTTTTTTGTTTGTTTGTTTGTTTTAATGTTTGGTTCTTCAATACAACCTGAGGAACTTCTAGCTATTCCAGGATTTTCTCATTATAGTTATTGATGCCTTTCTTATTGTTTCAGTTTTAATTATTCACTTGTTTTATTTTTGAAATTTTTCCTTAAAGCCAAAGGAAATTTAAATAGCAGAACTTTTATTTGACAAAAGTTTATTACATTCCAATTTAAGTATGTTCTGATTTTTATCCTTGAGTAACTTGGTGTCTAAATTAGTGGAGGAGGGAGGTTCAAAAACAATAAATGATATAAGAGTTGAGAGTTCAACTCAGGTTATGTTATATGATACAAAATAACACCGATGTGAAGAATGGGAGACACAACTTTTAAAAAAGTAAAATGTAGAAAAATTAAAGAAATTGAGGCATTAGGGGGGCGTGGTGGCTCACGCCTGTAATCCCAGCACTTTGGGAGGCCGAGGCGGGCAGATCACGAGGTTGGGAGATCGATACCATCCTGGCTAACACGGTGAAACTCGGTCTCTACCAAAAATACAACAAATTAGCAGGGCGTGGTGGCGGGCGCCTGTAGTCCCAGCTACTCGGGAGGCTGAGGCAGGAGAATGGCGTGAACCCGGGAGGCGGGGCTTGCAGTGAGCTGAGATCCGGCCACTGCACTCCAGCCTGGGCGACAGAGAGAGACTCATCTCAAAAAAAAAAAAAAAGAAAGAAAAGAAAAGAAAAAAAAGAAACAAAAGAAAATGAAGCATAATTAAAAAACAAATGATATTTTTTAAATGTATTGATAAAATGTATGTATAATTTTCTCCAGCATCATTCACTTGTCCAGAGAAAGCTGGAGGGTTTTTAATCATATTAAAAGAAAATTATGAGTAAAAAACCATGAATGTGCAGGTAAGTTCATGATGAATGCTATGGAGGTATAAGGTCGGTTATGATGTGGATTAGGAAGTGAGAAGACTAAAAGTAAGGTCATTGTTTACATGAATCTTAACTCAAATGTATAACATGTAAAACAGATGTGCTTAAAGTGCCAAAAACTAATTTACATAATTTTATGTGGATAAAATTAGACAACGAGATGTACTTAAGCATTACAATTATATAAAGCAAAATTAGTACAACAATTTTTCTTTTTTTGAGACAGAGTCTTGCTCTGTTGCCCAGGCTGTAGTGTGGTGGCAAGATCTGGTCTCACTGCAACCTCTGCCTCCTGGGTTCAGGTGATTCTCCTCCCTCAGCCTCCCAAGTAGTTAGGACTACAAGCCCGCACCACCACGCCTGGCTAATTTTTGTATTTTTAGTAGAGACAGGGTTTCACCATGTTGCCCAGGCTAGCCTCAAACTCCTGACCTCAAGTCCTCAAGTGAACTGCCCGCCTCAGCCTCCCAAAGCACCAGGATTGCAGGTGTGAGCTACCACGCCTGGGCATATTAGTAGACCATTTTTAAAGCCCATTCTTCCTATATTAGTATGGAATAAAGGCAAAAAAAAAAAAAAAAAAAAAGGATTCAGAAGTTCTTACAATAAAATCTGTAAATATTCAATGCCTGTTTTATATGTTAACTTTAGCAAAAGACAAATACAGTTAGAAGCCTCTATACTATTTAAAGTCTACAGGATATTTTCACTTAAAATGTAAGATCTATTTATTGTGAAATGGGAGGAACAGTAAAGGTTGCATTGGTAATAATTGCGAGATTGATAAAGAAACATGTAAGTATGTAATTCTTCTCATACATAACGTAGTCCACACTGTACCCTGTATGGGAAAACAATTAAAAGAATATGGGACATCTTATATTACTGTCTCTATGTACATATAGATAGTTAGAGAGAGGCTGAAGACAACTTTACCTTGGTATGGGGGCCTTGGAATGAAGATCTAACTCTTTATAACCTATTATAACTATTATAGAAGGAATCAACATACTTTGATATCTACAAATACAATACAGAAGTATTACTTTTGATTAAAAAACAATTTTTAGTTTCATTATGTACTACATAAATGTATTTTGTATTTAAACTCTGGAAAACAAAAATGTTTAATGATTTCAAAATGTGGCCAAAATGCAGAAACTATAGGTAAATGATTAATATTACTGTACAAAATAATTTAAAATTCATCTGTGAGATAAAAACAAAAATTGCAGATAAATATGAGAGAACAAGTAATGTATATAGTTATTCTAATACTCAATAAGAAAAGACTGACAACTCAGTTTTTAAAGAGTAGGTTAAAGCTATGAAGAGGAATTTTATGAAAAATATAAAATAAAAAATAGGCATCTAAAAATATGCTGAATTAATTGGTAATTAAAAATATGAAAAAACAAAATACTGTAGCAGTATGGCAAGAATTAGAGACAGACTTGCCTATGTTCTTTAAGGGAGTATAATTAAGGCAATATTTTGGAGGGCAATTTGACATGGATTAATTTTTACAATGCACATTTTTTGCTGAATTTATTATAAGAATATTATTACAAAGGCATTCTCATTAGAAAGTGTGGAGATGTTCATTGTAGCGTTGCATATAATACTAAATTATTTGAAAGCAAATTAAGTGTCCATCAATAAGACACTCTTTATATTAAGAATGCAATATTAATGGAAGGGAATATTTATTGGTATTACCCTAAATAAAGAATAAGATCAATCTAAAGGTTATGATGTGCTTGGAGTTCCAAGGTATTAATTTTTTACCTTCAAAAGAGGAATGAGGTAGTAATAACTTACACCTCCATTACCACATTTATTTTCTTTTATTCAGTTTTATTGAGGTATAATTGACAAATAAAAATTGTATTATATATTCCAAGTGTACAACATGATGTTTTGATATATGTATACATTGTGAAATGACTACTGCAATTAAGGTAATTAATGTAACCATTGCCTCACCCAGTTACCTCTGTGTGTGTCTGTTTGTGTAGTAAGATCTACTCTTTAGCAAGAGAGTAATTTTCACAATAAAAATGAAAATTATTCTGTTCTCCTTTTTTGACAAAAGTAAGACTTTTGTATTGTATTTGTAGATATCAAAATATTGATTCTTTCTGTAATAGCTATAAAATTTGATTATGAAAGAGTTAGGGCCAGGTGCGGTGGCTCACGCTTGTAATCCCAGCATTGTGGGAGGCTGAGGCAGGTGGATCACCTGAGGTCTGGAGTTCAAGACCAGCCCGACCAACATGGAGAAATCCCATCTCTACTGAAAAGACAAAATTAGTCCGGTGTGGTGGCACATGCATGTAATCCCAGCTACTCGGGAGGCTGAGGCAGGAGAATTGCTTGAACCCAGGAGGTGGAGTTTGTGGTGAGCCAAGATCGTGTCATTGCACTCCAGCCTGGGCAACAAGCATGAAATTCCACGGAAGAAAGAAAGAAAGGAAGAAAGGAAGAAAGGAAGGAAAGAAGGAAGGAAGGAAGGAAGGAAGGAAGGAAGGAAGGAAGGAAGGAAGGAAGGAAGGAAGGAGGGAGGGAGGGAGGGAGGGAGGGAGGAAGGGAGGGGAGGGAGGGAGAAAGAAAGGAAAGGAAAGGAAAGGAAAGGAAGAAGGAAGGAGAGAGACAGAAAGAAAGAAGGAAAAAGGAAGGAAGGAAGGAAGGAAGGAAGGAAGGAAGGAAGGAAGGAAGGAAGGAAGGAAAGAAAGAGTTAGGTCTTCATTCTAAGGCCCCCAAACCAAGTTATAAAATTTGATTATAGATGTTTGTTTCAAGGCCCACCCAATAAAATGTCTTTAAACAATTAATCACTCAATTAATTAATTAAGACCAATTAATCTTTTGGTATACTTATTTTTGTCACATTTCAACAGAATCATACAAATATATACACAAAAAGTTTTTTTTTGTTGTTGCTTTGTTGTGTTTTTGTTTTGTTTTGTTTTTCTCCAAGACAGTCTTGCTGTGTCATCCAGGCTAGAGTGCAGTGGCGCGATCTCGGCTCACTGCAATCTCCACCTCCTGGGTTCAAGCAATTCTCCTGCCTCAGCCTCCTGAGTAGGTGGGATTACAGGCACCCACACCATGCCTGGCTAATTTTTGTATTTTTAGTAGAGAGGGGGTTTCACCATGCTGTCGAGGCTGGTCTTGAACTTCTGACCTCGTGATCTGCCCGCCTCAGCTTCCCAAAGTGCTGGGATTACAGGTGTGAGCCACCCAGCCAGCTTTGTTGTGCTTTGTTTTGTTCTTGTCATTGTTACCCTTCGGTTGCCATACTATGACCTATAGTCTCCACACTGTACATGAGATCTTCAGAACTTATTCATCTTGTAATTGCAAGTTTGTACATTTGACCTACATCTTCCAATTTTCTCCACTCCTCTACTCCTGATAATCACCATTCTCCTCTTAGTTTCTGTGAGTTTGGGTTTTTTAGATTTCACATGTAAGTGAGATCATCCAGGGTTTGTCTATGTATGACTTATTTCACAGAGCATAATGTCCTCCCGGATCATCCATGTTATTATCACAAATGGCAGGATTTTCTTCTTTTTAAGACTGAATACTATCCATTGTGTATGTATGTGTGTGTGTGTGTGTGTATGTGTGTGTGTGTGTGTGTGTTATGTTTTCTTTATCCACGTATCCATCAATGAACACAAAAGTGGAAGAGTCAATACTGTGGTTAAAATAATGGTATGCTGTAATACCTGAGTATTTGCCTTACCGAAAAAGGCAGGGTATTTGTTTTATTTTTAAAATCCATTTTTAGACATATTTGGTTTTGGTGAAATAAGCAAAGTGGCATTGAGAAAAAAATATATATATACTTTTCATTCTCACTGCACTGATGCCAACAATTAATCTTTTGGTATATTTCTTTGTGTCACATTTCAACAGAATCATACAAATACGTACACACAGAGTTTTTTTGTTGTTGCTTTGTTGTGTTTTGTTTTGTTGTTGTCATTGTTACTCCTTGGTTGCCATATTCCTAAATCTACAATATCCTAAGTGATGATAGGACTTTCCATTAAGTAATAGACTTGGATATTTAGCTCTGGTTTCCTATGGTTTGATCCTAATGTCAATAAGACATTTTTTATTTAAATAAAATGTATGTCCACATTTTAAATTAGAGATACATTTCATTAAATGGGGATTTTACTTGTCTAAAATGGTAATGTCAGAAGAAACCTGTTCTTGATTTAAATTCATCTAATAGGATAAACTCCTTTGTCATTTAGTGAGAGCTATCAGAATTTAAGATCATAGCCAGTCTCAAAATGATCACTCTCAAAAGTTGTCAATATTCTTCTGCATTCTAAATTTGGAGAGAACCACATTATTTTGAGTAATAGTGTAATCAATTTGAAATAGGCAGAAGATATGGATAATTTAATCATTGTATCTAAAATAAACTAAAGGACAAAGGATGATAAGAGACAAAGTGCTCATGCAAAATTACTGTAATACTTGTTTAATATAAGATCCATGATGGTTAAATCTATGAATATATGAAGCATGAAGGAAAAGAATTATCAGGGTAAGCAATTTGCCAATTTGCATCATAAAACTACAAAAATGAAGGCTCTAATTTCCCAGTAATTTCTAAAATGTGTGAGGTCCAATAAGTCTTTTTAATTAAATTTGTCAAAATTCAATAAAGCTGGAAATTTAATGTCTAATGTGTGTTTTTAATGCAATGTTGAACCTAAGTTACTATATATAATGAAACAGAGTGAACCAGTCTTACATTATTTCATTATCTTACAGTATTCTTTTATGCAATGTCTTTTTTTGTGGTAACATTATATAACCTCAGACATTATAGATAATGGTTGCAGAGTATATGCTAGGAAATGTTGACATGGCTTAAAGAGTTTTGCTTCAAATTTTATTACAGTAAAAAAAATCATCCAGAAACCATCTTAATGATAGTTTTTATTAGTTTTGAAAACTTTGAATATAATAGTGGTTATTAATTATTTATTGTCATAAAGCTAAAAATCAGATTTCAGTTATGATTACCAGGTAAAATAGAGTTAAGTGAGTATATGCATGCACATCTGGGTGGATGTTTGTGCATGTAGATGCTATTTAACTTGACTTTCTAGATTTTCTATTCGTTTTTTGTTTGTTTGCTTGTTTTAGAGACAGAATCTCACTCTGTCTCCCAGGCTGGAGTGCAGTGGTGCAATCTCAGCTCACTGCAACTTCCTCCTCCAGGGTTCAACTGATTCTCCTGCCTCAGCCTCCCAAGTAGCTGGGGACACAGGCACCCGCCACCACACCTGGCTAATTTTTGTATTTTTAGTAGAGACGGGGTTTCACCTTGTTAGTCAGGTTGGTCTCGATCTCCTGACCTCGTGATCCGCCCGCCTCGGCCTCCCAAAGGGCTGGGATTACAGGCGTGAGCCATCACGCCCGGCCTCCCCTCCATAGTTTTAAATTGTACACTTCTCACTCTCCATTTACCATCTCCTCCTTTTAATACCTCAACTTCATCGATCTTATGACTTCCGCTAAGTTCTTCAATCCATTTTATCCTATTATTTTCACTGTTTATTAACCCATGATGAGTACTCACACTTTAAATTCCATGGTAAATCATTATAATCATACTATTAAATATACATGAATCCCTTTGCTTCATGTTAGTTCTTCATACATGTGTAGTAAAACCACTGTCTTTTTAAAATCTATTTTTCCCCTAATCCATGCCTGCCAACAGAGCTGCTGAATTTGACTGAAGACATAATTGAAATGTAGGATTACCTTAAATGAGCCCTAACTACTCTTGAGCAGTGATGTTGATATCCCCTAACCCAAGCTCTCCAGCTTGCATAGATAACCATCTCATTTTTTTTTTTCACCTAAGATTGTTATCCAATAAAAGAAACAACAAAAAACAGAGTTCATTTGCCTGGTGAGTAACAAACAACTCTCCACGAGGACTCAGGTTTTGCTCAACAGGAGTTTCATTACTGGATGCAAGTAAGGAGGACAAAAGAAGTGTTCTCCAAAGCAGTGTCCTTCCAAGGCAAAGTGACAGGAGGGTTTCATGGGCAATGGAGAAATTGAGAGGGGCAGGGTACATCATCACTTGTAGAGGAGGGGTCCTCTACAAGTGAGCAGGTTGGGCAGAGGCAAAGAGTCATTATACCAACACATAGGTCACATTTTATGGAAATGAAGGTACAGCTCCTCTGGTGTGGAGACTTCAGCAAGAAAATTGACTTGGGTTCATCTATAAGTTGCTGGGGTCTTTCAGAAGCTGGCTCCAACCAGCAAGGTGACTACATTCCACACAGGCTGCAGGGCAAGAGGCTGTAAAAATGGCTGATTGTTCAAATTGATTAAACTCTATATTCCCTGCAGACCCTCCCTGTCTGTTTACAAGACTTCCACACTTCTTTCCTATTCCTCACCTTCAAATAGCAGCCGTAATTCTTTCAACGCTGAGAAAATTGATGAAATTAAGTAGAGATCCCATCCCTCCTACACATCCCACATTATTTACTAAATTGAATTGATACTGTGGGGCCCACTGCCCTTGGCTCCCTACAGATTTGCTGAAAAATCACTGACATTGTTACAGTAGGTAGCTAGTTAAGCATGAGCAGGGCAGCAGTGGGCTCCCTAACACCCCACCAGGAAAGTCAGGTTGTTAGCTTTCTCTCCAAAATAATAATTAGCTGTGGCCAGCACCCAGGAAAGGCAGTCTCCCTATAGGTAGGAAACACCGGAAACTGTTGATCAGCAGCTTCCTGATAAGATTTCAGGAGTTGGGTGAGTGAGCTTTAGCATGTGCATTAAGAGGCAAAATGACAGAGTTTAACAGGTTGTATGACCTTCCACGAACATTCTATCAGAAAAGAGACTGAAGACGCTGGAAGTAGGCCAGCATATAAAACCCTAAGTCTAAAGCCAAACGGGGCATGTGACCTCCAAGATATCTGTTTGGCCCTCTACCAAGTGTACTTTACTTTCTACTCTAAAGCTTTTTTTCTTTTTTTTGAGACAGAGTCTCACTTTGTTGCCCAGGCTACAGTGCAGTGGAGCGATCTCTGCTCACTGCAACCTCCACCTCCTAGGTTCAAGCAATTCTCCTGCCTCAGCCTCCTGAGTAGCTGGGATTACACGTGCATGCCACCACGCCCAGCAAATTTTTGTAGTTTTAGTAGAGACGGGGTTTTGCCATGTTTTCCAGGCTGGTCTTGACCTCCTGACCCCAGCTGATCCACCGCTCTCGGCCTCCCGAAGTGCTAGGATTACAGGCATGAGTCACTGCGCCCAGCCACTCTAAAATTTTTTAATAAATGTTTACTCCTGCTCTAAAACTTGCCTGGGTCTTTTTCTGCCTTATGCTCCTTAATCAAATTCTTTCCTCTGAGGAGGCAAGAATAGAGGTTGCTACAGACCCACATGGACTCGCCACTGATAACGTATTTTGGTGCTGGGTAATTCGGATAACTTCCACTGCTAACAACATGAGGAAGAGTGAATAATAGGAGAATATGCACACACATGTATTTAACCTATATACATGGGAGCCTTCAGAATGAAGACTCAACCCCTCAGTGTGGTACAGAAGCTTAAGTACCATCCTGAGGCTATGAAGGGAATTCAGGTTCAACACATGGCCACAAATAGGTTATGCTGGTAAATCAGGTTTTAGAGGAAAGACACTTTGTGGGAGACAGGAAGGAAGAGACTTGTCTAGCAAAAGGGGGAAACTTCATAGGTAGCAGCATGAAGAGAATAGACGGTAAATGTTTCCTTTCAGACTTTTAAAGGTGTCAGGCTTTCAGTTAATCTCTTCTGGACCTGGGAAAGGCCTAGAAAGGGAAGGCCTGGCTGCAAGAATGAAGACACTTTACAGATGCAAATTTCCACCACAAAAGATGACTTTGTAGGTCCACTGCATTCTACTGGCCCCGTGGAAGCCATATCAAAATATGTTGAAGAAATCATTTGGCTTAGAATATTTTAATTTTCTTCACTCCAAAATACCTTTTTCTTGTCCTCATCATTGATCTCTCCTCAATAGGGGATTATTTCACCCAAACTTCTTTTCCCTTCTAAAAGGAAAGTAGGGCTTTCTTTTGATCCAGACCCCCTTTTCTAGCTTATGCATCATTTCTCTGCAGCTTTACCTGTAATTTCATGTTTTATTTTAACTCTTCCCATCTTCATTAACCCACTTTAACAAAATTGTCTTGCCACCATCCCACCAAAAGTCATCAATTATCTCTAAGTTAGAATATTCAATGTTTTTGTTGTTGTTTACATAATCTTCCTTGCCCAGTAAGAAATATTTATTATAATTGGACAAATCTCTTTTATATAAAAGTTCTCACATTGCCTTACAAAACAGAGACTGGCAAAATTTCGCTTACCACTTCTGTCAAAATAAAAATCAAATTGGATAAAGGAAAACAGTCAAGGATGACTTTGTCCAAGGCTATTGCAATAGAAAAGAGTCCATAGCTCGGTCTGAGTGCAACTCCACTGAACTACAGGGTCTTGGAGTGTTTATGAGTGGAGCTGGGGGCAGGGGTCATGGATAACCTGTGTTTGCTAAAGGGCCTCAGTCAAAGAAAAAGGAAACTTTCTCAAATCTTCAGGAAAAGAAGTGGTTTACAACTTAGAGCAACGTGCCCACTTAAGTTAGGTTCTCATCCTCCTACAGATTCTGGGAGACAAGGACACTATCTTCCTTGAGAGTGCTTTGGCCTTTTGAAATAATGCCTCCCATGTCCTTGAGAAAAGCATTTCTGGGTTATAAAACTGGCAAGAAGCTTTTAATAAATGTTAAACATCTTAAGTTGGCAGAGAAAGAATTTACAAGTTTTTGAAAGCAAATTCTCTGGGAAAGAGAAGTTAGAGTCTGGAGTCAGGAGAAGCATTTCTTCAGCAGCATCATCTGTAAATGTTGAGGTGTGCCAGGCATCCCTTGGCTTGTGGCAACATAACTACGATCTCTGCCTCCGTCTTCCTTCTGTGCCTGTCTTCACATGGCATTTTCTTTCTCTTTTATTTATTCTAATTGCCTCCACGCTTTTATCCAGTATCATGCATTTAAACTCATTTGCCTGGCGAGTGACAAACAACCCTCCACAAGGGTGCAGGTTTTGATCAATAGGAATTTTATTACTCAGCACAAGTAGTAAATTCTAAGTTCTAGCCGTTCTGAAATGCATATCTTTAACTGGGATATTTGAGTCATCAGCTCTAATTTTGTAGCCTCAAAATCTCTGTGTTAATATTTATGGAAGGGTGTGCCTCAGTGTTGTCAAGCTAAGACATTCTTGAATAAATTTTCTGTTCCTTTTTCTTTTTAAAAAAGTTAAATAAAATATTACCTAACATGTACTGTTCTTTAAGCTCCAAACCCCATTAAAATTTTACTGTATATTTTAAGAAAAGATTGTCATTGGATTGTCTTTTTTTTCTAACTACCATAAAAAACTTTTGGATAATAACTATTATATGCATTCAACATCAATAATGTGGATATCAAGCTCCTCTGTCAGCTTTGAATATAAAAGCAAGGACATTCTTAATTACCTAAAGTTTCTTTCTTTAAATAAAATTTTTCTTAAAAATATTCTCTTTACAAATGTCAAATTCTTATGTTTGGCTCTAATAAATGTTTTTGTGCTTAATTATACTCTCTATATGTTAGCTTATGCTACTTGTTGATTCTTGTTGATTTATATAAAAGTATACCTGGCTCAGGCATCTGAAAAATAAGTAGATGATTACATTAAAATGGTTCCTCATGCCATGGAAAAAAAGAGGCCCAAATGGGAGTTTTATAGGAATCTACATGCTTGCGGTTATTAGGCAGTATAGGTTTCCTACAGTGCAATGAGAGCTGAAGAATGTCTATACCCAGCTTATTTACTAATAAAACATCCAATACTGCATTTAGAAACCATTGATTGATCCACCAGTAGAATAGCGAGGCCATTTTTCAAAATGTCTATGATATCATCACTTGAAACTTAAAACTCTTTCTTCACTTTTTAATTTAATTTAACTTAATTTTTTGTTTGTGTTTTGATTTTTGAACATTTTCACTGCTCAGTATTGTGCTAGGTGTGGATGATTCAAAGGCAATTAAGGCAAAATTTCAAAATTAAGTAATTTATTTTTACTTGAAGCTAATTAACTTCATTTTAGTAATAATTCACTTTAGTAGTTTTAAGAGAACTGACATGTAAACATATATTCATGTGTCTTTATATGTATATATTGGTAAGGGTGGGTGTATAGTTTATCTATTTATTATCTATCTATATATCTATCATCTATCTACCTATATCTATCTTATCTCTATGAAGTCCACTTCCTCTGTTCTGAAAAGTATTGGGCAGGTATCAATAAACAGAAAGGAAGCCAATTAGCAACACAAAGTATTTGAAGTTTCACAGGGGGCATAATAGTTTAGTAGGCTCTTGAAATTCCCTGGGTGTTAAGACATCTGTTAGGGCTGAATGCCAGTGGTTTGTGAAGCTCTCAGAAGCAATAGGGAATACAAATCAAAACTGTTCAAAGGATGTTTTCCTTTCTGCCATTTACTGGGAGTTTTGCAGAATATTCTGTGCCTATCTAATCTGATATGAAATGGGAAATTAGTAGTTGCTTTCTAACCCACATCTGGTGATAAGTGAGCCACAATGCTGTCCAGATGCCATTCATTGCTACATATTTTCTAGTCCCCGTTTTGGCTGACATCTCTAACTACTTCAATATGGCACAGCATATACAGAGAGAGAGAGAGAGAATTGCAGCCTTGATGAATGAAGTGAATAAGAACAGTCTATTTTCAGTGAAATAAATAAACAGTTCCCATGAAATATGTTTCCTCCCTCCCCCTACGCGGCTCCTTTTTTAACTAAATATGCTTAGTTGTTCCTTAACAAAAATGAATTGGTATTTTAGCCTTCATTTTTGATATTCCATGAAGAATCTATTGAAATTAGCTTATTCTAAAGTTAGGATGACCAATACTGGTTTCAGCAATTTTGCTGTATATTACCCAATTCCTAAAACAGCAATTTTCTTGTCTTTTTAAATTTTATTGTTAACTTCTTCAGCAGTTTAGTTTCAATTCCTATTTGCCCTTTGAATGCAAGCATACATTTTGCTAAAGGCTTTTTCGATTTCTTCTTATATAATGACTTATCCCAACTCTGTAGAGTACATTACCTTTTAATATTCAACTCATATTTCTTGCTCCTCATTTCACAAAGCATGCCCTTCAGTGTCTATAAACAATTTATTTTCTGTTTCTTTAAAATACTTACAAAATTAATGTTTTGTTTATTGTGATTTTCTTTCACAAGATACCCTGAACATTCCCATTTACTTTAGTTCCTTCTATATAATACTTGCTATATTATATTTGAGGAGGAAACAATTTTGGAATAATTAAATTTCTCATTACATCTGCCCACATTTATCATTAACCCAAAATAAAACTATAAAAATTGAAAATATTTTGGGTCCTACAATGCTAGAACTTAGTGCATTCCTCCATTTTTCTATTTAACATAGTAAATTTATGAAAATTACATTATAGGTCTTTTTATCTATATGCCTGGTTTATACATATTTTAGTTCCAACACACCCTCTTAATTTGTAGGATGAAATGTTGGGAGGACAGACATAATCATTGGTAATCCAGTCACTAACATATTATCAAAGCCTTACCAAAACACAGATTCAAAATCAATTTGTATTATTTGAAAATAAGCACAAGAGAATTTACTTCATAAAAATATAAAATGTTGAGGATATTGGGAAAAATTCATTTATTTGAAGTTTAAAAATCTTAAAAAGTCCTGAGTTTCTACCGAAAACCTATTTTTAATTATTTCCTAGAAAAATTCCATTTTTGTTTTTGCTAGGCCACAGCTCTGGCTCAGTAGGGACACTACTGTTATTTTTATGAATTTCTGACCCCAATAAGTAGCACTGGCTCTTCCAAAGAATTCTCAAAGTTGAAATGGTCCCTCAGAACTTCCACTTCCACTTAGGATGTAGAAAGCTGCAATAAATGTTGTTGTCACACTATAAAACCTTACAGATGATTTCATATTTCATGTTAAAGAATTGTGTGCTTGTCCAATATGCTCAAGAATAAGGCAAAAACATTGTATTCCTTACTGGAAGGCATACAGATTTAAAAGAAAAAAAAAAGGTTTTATTTGCAGATAGCATGATTGCTTATACAGAAAATTCTGAAGAATTTCCCTAAATCCCTAATAGAATTAATAAGTGAATTTAGCATAGTTCAAGAATATGACTCAGTATTGAAAATTAAATTGCATATCTTTTTTTGTTTGTTTGTTTGAGACCGAGCCTCGCTCTGTGGCCCAGGCTGGAGTGCAGTGGCGTAATCTCGGCTTACTGCAACCTCTGCCTCCTGGTTCAAGCTATTCTTCTGCCTCAGTCTCCCAAGTAGTTGGGATTACAGGTGCCCTCCAACAAGCCCAACTAATTTTTGTATTTTTAGCCAAAAATACAAAGGTCGTTGGCCAAGGTGGTCTTGAACTCCTGATGGCAAGTGATCCGCCCGCCTTGGCCTCCTAAAGT